>NC_139739.1:3255000-5655000 GCF_964211835.1 Anser anser | reverse complement strand
AACAGTTTACAGAAATTTAAAAATTTTGCACTTTGCACGATCCTCAGTGACCAACTGAGTGATTGCAAATTTATATATTGAGGGTTGACTATAACATGGATTTATTTTTAAGTGGGTTTACAAACAAACCTAAGCACCACCAAAGCTTGTATCGAAGTTATGTTTTTTTTATGCTTTGATTAAGAAACTATTTCACTTTGATTTCAGAGTTTCTTTATAGCTTTTGAGTGACAGGCAGTCCTTTACATTATTAATAAATGTTTTGAATTTAAAGTCTTTAAACTAAAAAGGTTTTGGGAGGAGCTTTGAAAAACCTAGAAATAAAGCAACTCACCATAACACTTACAAGATAAAGCTTTTCTTCACACTGAACTTTGGCTTAATATATCACAGTCATCATTTTAATCACAAATTCTATCTAATGTAGAAATAAATGCTAAGGATGGTGAGTAGAGGAGCTCTGTCTTTATAAATATCCCATCAAATAAGAAAGACAGGTGAAATTTATAAGCGTGTACTGGGAACTATTACTTCATCTCCTCAGAACAAAATTCAATTCTGTACAGAGGGTAACTCCATAGCTCATGCACTGAATAGTGGAAAGGAGCCGCAAACTTCAGCCTAAGAAGCCCCTGCCTTGATTAGCGGCTGAGAGCAGCCTATATTCATCCAGTGATTATGGAAGTAGCAGGAGAATTCCAGTCTTCCAAAAATTAACCTTTTAAAAAAAGCCACTTAAGAAACTTGTCCAATGTTCATGGTACCAGGTGAAAAGCTCTTCTTGAAATGTATAGAAGCAAATTCCTGTACAAAGGCTGAACAATGATGCACCTGGCTCTAGGGAATTACTCTAGATCTGCTATTTTCTTCCATCGATCTCAATTCCTTTACTCATTGAATAGACAGGCTTAGTGCAGGGAAAAGTTTTATTTTTCCCCTAGGTCCCAAAGCAGCAGTAGACCTACTGCCATGGCCTCTGAACACAGCTCAAAATCCAAGTGGCCATCCTGGTTCAGAGTAAAGGTTCTTCTAGCCCAGCATCCCATTCAGGGCTGTGTAAGCAGCTCTCCCTAGGCACAGCCAACAGTGTATATACAGACAGAGATTTCATGGGATTTCAAACTTGATACAAGCACACACCCAAATATATACACTTATAATGAACTGAAGTGTTTAAGTATCACGGATAGGAGATTTTAAATAACTGTAATGACCTAAAATACAGAGATTATGGCATTCATCAAGCAAACAATGAACTTTGGAAGAGGACCATATTTTCCAAAATTTCTACTTGAAAAATAACTGCAGGCTGTCATTTCAGGTATGGTTTCATCCTGAAACTTCTAACATACATGCTGCAAAGTTTGTAAGTTATTTGCATACCAGCAGACACGTGAGTAGCAGCCAAATGTCACAGTCCATTGCAGTCAGAGTCTTTCACAGTAATTATCAATAGCAGTCAAGTTTCTTGATTTCACTTGAGCTGTGCATACCAGCAGCAGCATTCATGTTAGAACCATAGCTCATTTAGGTGCAGGGTGGCATCTGACATACAGGAAATTTACATTTCTGTGACACTAAATCTCTGTGTATAGTAATAAATAAACTGGAAAGATTTCATTGTACATTTAGTTTCATCATAAGTCGACAGGAACCAGTGAATTAAACAGACCTCTACTCCTTTTCACATGATAACTCTCTTAATAGTTAGAGTATTTCACCTTTCATAATGTAAGGGTTTTTTAAAGTACATTTTAACTTAAAAGAGCTTCAGTGTTTATGCAGGGTTTATACAGATTGATCTGCAGTAATCTATCTAGAGTTCTTTGCCTTGATGAGAGATATTTGAAGTGGTCCTTACTGTATTCTGATGCTTCACCCATTGCATAAAGAGCTACTTCTGAAAAAGCCCATGATGTACTGGGTAAAACATCAAGAGCAATTAGATTTAGCAAAATTATTCAGAAGAGGCCCAAGATCAAATAAACATTGCTTTTCCACAGCAGAGGGGAACACTCTTCTACTTTTTGCCTAACAACAAGGTACTGACAGCAGTGTTTCAAGCAGGATGGGGCCAGACTTTGATCTCAGCAGGGGGGCTTGTGTTAACCACAACTGCAAGCTGTCTTAAAACCCACAGGTCAAGCAGGTATTTTTAGTTTTATTTTGAAGATGTAGAAAGATACCTTCTCTCATTTCAACAGCAGGTCTATTTATTTTGGGGTGGGAAAGGAGGGGGAGCTGCAGACAGATATATTGTTGAGATAAATCAAAATAAAGCAGAGACATTCAATATCTACCCATTAAGAAATAACAGAATACTTCCAGTGTGACAGAATCCCTCCCATTCATTTTAATGGTTAATCTCTCTCATAAAAATTACTAGGCAGAAATTACAGAATAACATTCCACAGCAGTGGTCTTACATCAACACTCTAAATTATAACTTTCTGGACAATTATTGGAGATCAATTCATTTAAAGAAATAAATCAGATTAATTCAAAATTTTAAATACTGTCAGAGTGGGATCAAGGTAGTGTGTTTAATCCAGCAAAACAATAAAGAAAAAAAACGTGAATGGAAACACACCAGTTCTTGGAAGTATCGGACTAGACTATTACTGTAGATAAGTATGATTCCAGGTTATTAATGCAGCCCCAAGCAACGCTTGATTCCACTGCCCTAAGCAGTAGTGGGCAGCTCCTGTTCTTTCAGTCTCAGAGTCTGTACCACTTAAGTGTATTTCCCTGTGTGATGCAGCAGATACCAAGGTTTTCAAGGTTACTGATTATGTCAATTTACAGGAAATTAGCCAGAAGGAAATACAAAAGAAAAAAAGAGAGAAAAGGGATAAAACAGTAGGAAGGCGGGAGAGGTGTCTGAAGCTGAAGTGACTAAATACTGAAGGAGAAAAGGTGGGCTGGGGACTGCACAAACAGCCACCACCAGAGAGATGAAATGACAGAAGAAATCTTTCAGAATATTCAAAGGTCCCTGCAGCATGGACTGGCTGGACTATATCCTTGTCTTCTGTCTGTACTTTTACCCTAAGGTCAAGTAGCAGTGGGAGAGAGCGAGAAGCAGCACCTGTCCTCAGTTTTTCTTGCAAAGGTCTGGATGCAAAAGGAAAAGCTGTACTGGAAATAGCCTGCATGTGGTTATGGCCTTAAGCCTGCAAAACTTGCACACATGAGTTTCCCACCGACTTGGATGGGAATTTTGTGCATAATCATTTCAGCGTCTGACCACAAAAGCCATAATTGGAATTAAAACATCAACTGAACTGTTAAATATCCAGAACCTTGGCACCAAGATAATATGGTTTAACTTTAGTCTGAATACATGACATTTACATCTATATATTATCTTATGTGATCCTGGGCATTTTAGTAGATTTTCATTTACTGCACAGAAAGAATAAATTAAAAGTTGCCCTATATGGTGGTAATAAGGATATTACAAACCCATACTTTAAATCTTAAAGCAATTTGCCCCCCCACCCACTCACCCATGAAAATTATTCTTAAAAGTAGAGTGCAAACCACAACTTTTTCCTTGTATTTATTATAAAAGCTTTCTTTCCCTTAATGTTTGATCTGCTTATAAAAGGCAAAAATGTTTTGTTAGTAAGCCTCAACCTTTGGCATCCAACAAAGTGACTAAATTTCCTGCAAATAATTTCAGTTGCTCTTTTGTTTACCAATGTGCTTGTTTCCCATAATCCCCCTGGGAAGACATAATATCCCTGTGCAGATGTTCAATGTTATAATTGGGCCACATTCAGCAGAAATGTCATCAGTGACACAACACTTTAACAATAAAAGAAAATGAAATAGACATCACAGGGGACTCCCATTTCAAAGCAAACCTTCAAGGATCTGAATGGGAAGCATATTTTCCATATTACAAGTTCTCATTTAAATTACAAAAGTGCATTAACATTTATTTCCTGAACAGATGAGTTTATCACTAGTTTAGTAATGAGTATCAATGGCAACTGAAATTACAGTTCCTTTCATACTGAGCTTCTTTTGATAAGTGCCTCGCTTTACTTACATTCTCTTACAGATTTCTTTTATTCTGACCATAACATCCAACATTTTGCATAAAATGAAAATTTATATTTATCAGAAATATATGCTGCAATAACACATGCTTTGGTAGAACAGCATGAACAAGCCTTTTCAGTTTGGACTTGTGCCAAAAGCTACTTCCCAGTCAGTCCAGCTGTAATTGAGTACCTGATCTCACGCTCTAAGAAATCAAAGGCAGACAGTAATAGTGGCTCCACAGTTCCGTGTTTGCTACGGGCTACCGAAGCTGACATACTCACAAGCTTAGTCCCAAGTGCAGCACCCAGACTCAGGGGAACTGTGTTGAAACATCTTTCTCTGCTTCAACCATTATATTCACATAAATGGAAACATGCCAGCTGGACATACAGGTAATGGTAGGTTTCTTCTGGCTATTGTGAGACCACCCACTCAGGAATCCTGGCTCTCCAGGAACACCTTTTCCATGAACCATCATCTCCCTAACAGCCAGCCACATGGAGACTAATATCAAGGGAAAAGATCTAGAGGTGTGTCTGAAAAGTTTTGAAGCCAAATTCTGTTCTTAGGTATACACAAGGTAAACCCTACTGTCTTTATACAGGTAAGAATTCAGGGAAATGATGTGGGTAAGAATTCAGAAACAGAGCAAAATTTGGTTATCTATATTCCATCAGCTTCAAACAGAAGACAAGCAAAACTGGCTTCACTGCATTCTCTCCCAGAACCTGTATGATGGTGATCCCTGCCCAGCTCACTAACAGATTAGCCAGAAATGTTATTAAAGTAGTTACCACAGGTATTCTATGGGGAACCTTTGGGGTACATCAAGAAAGAGGCTGAAACTGAAGGTACTCCTACCATGCATTTTCCTTTTCAGACTGACAGGATACTTTGATCAGGTAACTCAATATTGAATAAAATAATATCCAATTTTTGTTAGATGCCTAAAAAAAGCAGTATATGAACAAACAAACAAGCAAAGAAACAACTTTTGTGCTGTCTGACCTTATATTCCCTGTGTATAGAAGCGTACAATTTCAGAATCTCTGAAGAGGGTTCAGGAGGACGATCCTCAATTAAACTCATCTCAGCTGGAGAAGGTTTTGCATTTGGCTGCAGAACAAACAAACAAACAAATGTAGTGTAGTGCACAAAAGAAAACTTTGAAGTAACTGTCTGATGAAGTCTGAGGTATAATGTGGTAAAGAAGTCTCAAATAAAAAATTGTATGAGTCCACGTTGGAGCTGGGGAGGCGTTGGGGGGGCAGGGAAAGGGAGGAAGTATAAAGTGGAGTAAGGAATTCACACAGTACGTTCTCCTTCAAAACATCATCTGTATTTCTACACTGGGGAGCTATAATTTGCAGTTTTGTTATACACATTTTGGTAATGTAGTAGAAAAAATACTGATATCCAGTCTACATCACAGCTACTCTAACTTTCTGCATTGAGTGAACTGTAGCTATGAAGTCTGTTACCCCACAGCCTCCAGCATGACAAAAAGGTTCTCAAGTAACACAATGCGCCCCACCGTTACCACCACTTCATCCATACTGGTCAGCTACTACAATTTTCTCCAAAATTAGAAGAATTCCCTTGGAATTTCTGTAAGGTAGTCTGGTTTTATCTATTTTGTACCTTTTTGAAAGTGGACAGCCATGCAACACGCCTAATAAAAACGACAAATTTCCCAGATGGAGCAACATACATAATTCCCTTCATCTCCAGAATTTCACTCACCAGACTAACACCCCTTTTGCTGCTTCACTCCTACAGAGGAACAACAGAACAAAAAATTGAAACCACACTCCTATCCTGTCTTTCCCCAGCAGAGTTTTGACCCTTCCAAAAGAGATGTTCCTGAGATTTTATGAAGTCCAGCAGGAACTTGTTTTTGTTATTGATCTTACATGGAAGTCAGACAAATGCTACTAGCCAAGGATGGAGTTTTGAAGAGAAGCTCTGAGAGAAATGATGTTACACACCCACCCACATGACCTCTAATGATAGGGAAAAAATAAATACAGTACTGTAGCCATCTCCTCTGCCCTCCTCAACTCAAGCCACCCCAAGACTTTGTTGCTGTCTTAAGATCTTGCTGCTCTGACTGTGTCTTTTCCCACCTTCTCCAATCCTTTCATTCAATTGCATTTTCTTCTGCCCTAAAATCAAATACTGGTTCAAGGTTCTGTGTAGGTGAGGGCACAATTACATCTCCTACTTCATTTCCTCCTCCCCTCCTCACCCTCTCTCCTGGAGGTTCCCTTAATCTCCTCTCAAGTCAGTCTTCATGCCCTCTCTCCTGCTAACTTATGCTGACAACAAAGTCAGGGTTTCACCATCTCCCCTTTCTCTTTCCTCTGTGGAAACAATCTACAGACTCTGCAGTGATCTCCATATCTAGCAGACATATATTTTCCCTCCTTCTAACTATTGGCATACTTGTCATAAAGTGCATTCACTTCTTCAGTGACAGACTGTAAATCCTTTGGGGTATTTGCTCAGCATATTTTCTCCTTTTACACTCCTGCGGTGGATATACCAGTAGGGATCTTTAGCTGCATTAAAGCGAGTCTGGTTTAGCCAATTTGTGCTTATGCTGATGTGAGGTGATGTGTTGTAGAATTCATTTCACCCACGAAAGCTACTTTTAGGAACATGACACAGGTGGTCACCTCAGGAGATAGGTGTTCATTTGTTTGTTGAATTTATATCTAAACAAACATAGAGAACTATGAATCACGTCCTTAAAATAGACTTAATTCAAGTTTCCTGAACACCTCTTCAACTTCATTGGAAGCTCTGTGAGTAGAGAGACAAATTGGCTTGTTATGTCACTACCAAGCAAAGCACAAACAACTGTATGCTTCTGATGACTCCATTTGGGACTGGAAGCTGCTAACTCAGCCATGTTGGTATGGGACATTTGTGTTACTGGGGGTCAGAGCTGGCTGCTGAGGAAGAAATGATTCCATATGGAACAAAAATAAATCACATGAAATCAGAATGTTAAGAGGAAAGAGAGGAAAAAAGAAAAAGGAAAACGGCAGTGGGAAAAGGTGAAAAATGATAAATAGGAGAAATAGACCAATTTAGTGTAGAGGTTCTGAAAATCAGCAGACCCTATATCTGTTACCTATTCCTACCTAAAAGAACGACCTTGACACTGAAAATCTTTAAAATTGGAAGTAAAAATGATGGAAAGAGGAAAATGTGATGAAACTTTCAGGAAAGCAGTCATAAAAATGTGCTTTTCCCAGTTAACACATCTATGAGATACTGAGCTGTTATTCTGAATTTAACAGTGGAATTTCCAAAATTAGTGAGTATTTTCCATTCCATTGCATATTTTATAATGAAACAGACATCAGTTTTCTTGTACTTCAGATTTTAGTATCTCAACAGCAACACAGCAGCTGGAAATAAGAATTCAAGAACCTACCCCATTGATTCTTCTGCCATAACCCACAAACTCAGATTCTGCATTGAGATCCCTTAAAATAAACTATCAAGGGCAGGGGAAGGTGTTGAAAACAGCTTTAGAAAGTTATCTTAAGTCCTCAAACATACTACAATGTATGTACATCTGTGCTGGCTGTAACAGATGTTGGAAAGTTTGCTTTTATTTTATTTTTTTTTTTTAAGAGAAAAAGAGACAACCAGGCCTCTAACAGACCCTCTTTGATCTCACCTGGGAGGAAAGTTATAATGTGTCCCTGAGAATCTCTACAGTTCAGGCTTAAAAGACAAAAGAGAGAAAAATGTGAAAAGAGCAGGAAGCAGCACATAAAATAAAGCAAATGGGCTTTGAAACGCAGCCTGGTTCCTGGGAATGGCACCGTGTCTAGTTATGTCCTTGGAAGGTTGTTTTTTTTTTTTTTTTTTTTCTTAAAAAAAAAAAAAAAAGCTGTCTCAGAGATGTGCCAAACCACTTGCTTTTGATTTGGGTGGCAGCAAATGGGACATGACAAGTAGAGCAGAGCATAGTTGTTACACTGCCCACAGCAAAGAAAGTACCACTTAGAGGATAACAAGAAAAGGAAAGGTGATAACCCCTGAAATTGCCCATCCACAAAAGAGGGGTTTTCAAGAAAACAATGACTGGAAAACTATATTTTAGAAGCTAAAGCCAACCAGAACATACATAATATAAAAAATGAGTCTCTAACTATGTATTTTCTTTTCTTAAAAACACAAGAAACATTTCTACCCAGTTATCATGATTAATAGTCCTTAAATTGCAGCCATGAGAGAGTGTAAGAAGTTAAAAGGTACAGAAAATCTGTAATGGGAAATTAACAGTAGCTGCTACACATCCGAATCTGTCCATTTATGTCATTTGGCAGGAGCTGCTATTGTCCCATTACCATCCTGACAAATTGCACTGTTTCATGCTAAGGATTTTGTAGTGCAAACAATTATATTTCTTTATCCCAAATCAGTATGGTTTTTAATTTTAATTTCCACCTTTTTCTATACCTTGCAATAATACGAGTGTATGAAAATAAATTATGGCTACTTAACAGAAGAACATAAGTGCTATGTCAAGGCAGGGAAATGAAATGTCTATCTGCTGCATAGTGTGCATCAGAGGACAATGACTGTCATGGATCTCTGTATGCTGCACTGAGCTGCTGCTGGGGCCCTACTCAACAACTAGCGCAATTTGAAGTCACGGTCTCTGCTACTCATCTGCTGTGGAATTTCACAGAAAACATGTATCGTTCTCAGCTTGTCCATTTAAAAGTGTACACAACTATGTACTATGTGCAGACTGCAAAAAAAGTAAAAAATGCTCTGAAATTCCCAGTGAAGACAGAAATAATTTGCAAATAAAGTTTATTTCCTCACCAGTTATTGAAATATATTTCTGTATCTCTTGTATAATTTAATATCAGAGTTAAGCTGGTATAGTTGCAGTCTATCTCATTGCCCAGTGAGAGAAACTCTGACAGTGAAAATATCCTTTTAGTATTTCTATTGCTTCACAGAAACTGGGAGAAGAACGTGCCTCTTACATCCTGCAGAATAAGAAATAGTTCTGGAGAATGGGGAGAATTTAGAGGTGCTACTGGAACGGGGAGGATACATCTCTGACGAGTCCAGTAGCTCAAAGGTCAATTATAGTAATGGATTTTACGCATATCTGTGTGTTTTCATTTAATCTCCATGTGTAATCTGTGGTTCTTTTCAACTTCAATGAAGTACTTGAATTCCATAGTCTGTGGAGGAGCAGAATGAGGCACAGATAAAATGATTTGGTTGGGTTGGGAAAAGGCATTTTTTTTTTTTCTAAAGGTTTTCATTCCAGTTTTATCATTATTATTATTATTATTATTATTATTAAAAGTATTCCCATATTTTGTTCTTTGACTTTGGTTTTTCTCTTACACTGTTTGGTTTAAATTCTATCAGTTTTGTACCTTGGATGAATATGAAGGAGGCAAAGCATTTGCAAACTTAAGGTGGAACCATGTCCCTGTTAAATGGTTGAGCCATATGCTTATGATTAAGTGCTGTTTTATTCTCTAAGTGGAAAGGCTTTTACCAGAACCAAAGAAGGACTAATGACATGAGTTCTTTCTGTTTTATCAGTGGGTACCTGTTGTATATTATTACAAGAACCTCTATCCTAAGCAAAATTTGAACTAAAAAAGGAGATGTATTGAAGACCAAACTGTAATGATTGGGATAAAGCACAAAATAAAGCAAATAGACAGTAGTACAAGGTGGTAGAAAAGCTTTGATGTAATTGCATATTGAATTGTGTTAAATTCCCACTTTATCCTTTCAATAGTCAAGTAAAGGTGAACTACAACAAATCAGAAGACTGTTTAATTTTATGTTTCTAATCTTAGCATCTGTATTGGCTCTGATGTCTTTCTCACAAAGGTATTAGAAATAGAAACGTATATCCTAACGGCTATTTCCATTTCAGCAGCAAAAGCAGCCTCAGAAACCCCACAGGTAAACCTGCACATTTTTAGCAAAGATGATGTCTCCTCTCTACTACTGATAGGAAATGAAGGTTTGATACTCCACGGTGTAAGGATGGAGCATTTGTGGCTCAGAAAGGTACCTCTGAAGTCAAGAAACGATAATTTCCAAGTCCACTCTGAGACCAAATCTTTTCAAATTAATCTAGCTCTATGCATTAGGTCAGTGCATCCAGTAACTGTATGGGCACAGTCTCCTGTTGAGAGGGAAAGGAAAGGCATCAATTTCTTAGATATTTCTTTCACCTTCATTTTTTCTAAAATCTAGGGCTCCGTGAGAACAGTAAATATATTGTAATTTAAAAATAGACTCACAAATCTGTACCTGTACATCATCAAGCATATACTTTCTCATGACCTTGAATGTCCATGCTGTAATTACCTGAATGTGAATGGGGCACATTCAGAAAACCCTGTATGTGCCCATCCTTTCCCAGTTTCACACCCTACAGGCTGCCTTCAGAATACAGAAATACCTGATGTTTTTGCTTTGAAAAGCTCTCTCCCCTTTTGCTCATCAGGTAGAGAACCATGCATGCCACCACATGCCTAGCTATTGCACCCATGGTTTTGCTGGATTGAGACATCTAGTTTGGACTTGCGCCCTTTACAAATGTCACTCAACCTGCCTGAAGTTAATACACACCCACTTATATCAACACAAAGAATCAAACCTGCGTTTTTGGCTTGAGTTAAAAATAAATCTGGGGAAGACCTCTTGCATCATTCTCTATGTCTTTCTGGCATTAGATTGTTCTGTATAGATTTTTTTTTCAACAGAACTTGTATTTGATGGATGAAATATGGAGTGGTAGGGATTGCTTTTCACCTATACCACTGAAACACCCAGTTACCATGAGTTTCTGAGCACTTACACTACAGTTTTCCTATGCTTCATTTAATTTACCATTTTCACCAGCAGACTGGCACACAAGTTTTCCTCTTAGCCAGTAATTTATCCATACCAACCCATGTGAGGTATTTGCTTTACTTTCTCTGCATTTCTCTATTATAAAACATCTCCTACTGACAATATTCAATACTGCTTGATATTTTTCATTATTTGCACAAAAATTGATGTTCACTTCTCTCTAGCTTGTACCACAAAACATATTCCTACAAGCATCTTTGGTAAGCCAGTAGTCCTCTAGCAGTTCAAATATATCTGCAATCAATTCAATGCCTACTAGAAGTGTGAGAGCTAAGTCCTGAGTTGGTGCAAACTGGCTTAGCTCCACTGACTCCAAAGCTGCAGCAATGTATTCTCACTAAAGATCCATCTCATATACTGGACACAACTTATATCTGATATACAGAGATCTCTACATGTAACAGAATGCTCACAGCATCCAAGGCAAAAATATTTCATCATCTTAAACCTTTTTTATTTTGTTTCATAACAGTATAGGCAATTCTCAGGAAAGGACAGTGATAAGGGTGTGGTCTGTGTACCAGGGCACAACTTACAGCAGTAATTAAATACAGTGAGTATCATCCAAAACAGACACTGGCAACCCTGTGCATTCTCAGCAGCCTTCACTGATGACATGGTACTGATGTATCTCATATCACTCCATGAAAGCGCTCACAAGGCTGCACATTTGCTCCTTCTTCACTGTAAAGAGTTGTTCCTTCTCAGTTCATGGTATCAGGGAAGTAACTCTACTAAGTTATCTTTTTTGAAGTCTTTATAGTTCTTACTTCTAGCTTCATTAATGAGCTGATGGCCATCATACAGCAGTAAATTACTCCACCTTTCAAAAGTAGGTTAGCAACCTGAGTTAGAGTGATTCCACTACAGCAGTTCCACCTCCCCCGCCATCACACACCCCTTTTAATTGCACATTTTCTAAAATAGCCTGAGATCTGGATCAGTAAATGATCTTTTTGGTGCCAGCGCACAAAATATTCATGTCAAAATGTCCTGCGCCAACTCGCATGTCTCTCTGTATCATAAATCTGATATTTATGTGGTTGGTTTTAAAATAAGCATACTTCCAAGCACAGTTTTTTTTTTTTTTTTTAGCAGAACATGGTGCTAAAGTTTTTTCAAAATAGTATTTTCTTTTTTTTTTTTCTTTCCTTTTTCCCCTTATTAACAAGGCAAATCCTTTTCTTACTTGTTTACCCTCAAGGAATTCCGTTATTACAATTATTTTCATAATTATAATTGTAGTGCAAATATATGAAAAATGTCTTTCTAAAATACTAGCAGTATTACAATAGCACAAGGGCCCATTCCATATTCAAGGAGCTGTTGTATTACTATACTATTCTGCACTGCCAGAATATACAAGAAGCCTCACTCCAGAGTCTGCAATCTAAATAAAATATACTCTCCATATTCAGAGCAATGTGTGGTTATGATGTTCCAAGCAATGGAAATATCAGGACAACACCACTTCCAGACGGGGAAAGTTCTCGAAAGGCCAGTCTGTGTGCTGTACCCAGCCCTGCAGTATGGCTGCTTCCAGGAATGTTTGCAGGCTTAGGCATAGTGCCAGGCAAATGCCCAAAGGCAGCTGAGATGTACCTACACCAAGCTTCCCAAACCTACTGGTTCCAGATACATGGCACAGACACACCTGAACTGGCTTAATACCTGGGTAGGTTTAATGGCTTGGGCCCAGCCTCACATGAACAGAGATCTGAGCTGACAGCAGCATCTGTGCATCTGCATTCATATCACACAGTCTGAGCTAATAAGCCCTTCTAGGATAGAGTCAGTTCAGAGCTGGTTTGAGCAGCTCAGTATCTGCAATTCCATTTATCTGCAAGCTGGAGAATCAGGCTGCTGACGAAGAACTGAAGGTAGATACCATAGATGAATGGCACATGAAGATAGAGAGGTAAAAATATTTGCCAAGATCTCCGCAGCTTGCTTGATATGCCACTTTTTCGATTCACAATCTAGATTTTTAAGCTTATGACTATCCTTTTTTAATTAAAAAAAAAGAAGTTATGTCACTCCTAAATTTTTTCTTCTTGCTACATTTAAAATTTAAGAAGTTAGGAAGCTAAAGAAAAAAGTATCAGAGATGCAATGAGAAAAATGCAATGCCTGTTCATGTAAGGAGAAGTATAAATCTTATAGCTTCACACAGTGAAACAGAAGGGAAATTAAACTAATAATGCATAGCAGATTTGCTGTATGAACTGACAGGCATTAAATAAACACACTTTCATTAGCCAAAATCTTGTTCCAGTTTGTAGGATGTCAACATACACATTAGTAATATCTCTGAAATTGTCACTCTGTAGACAGGAAATCTAATTTGCATTGGGATAGCGAACATTAAAACTAATCTTGATTTCCACAGATCAAATTTATAATGTTATTTTGATTTACTGGATATCGAGTGTCGATTTAAAGTGGATGTTAAAGAACTTTAATTTTCAACCCTCTTAAAAGAAGAAGAAATCCCCCAAATCAGTCAGCAAAACAGATCATGTTTCCTATTCCAAAAGATTCTAGTTATAGAACTTTGATGGGAAAATAAAACTCTTTAATCTGTGGCATAATCCTGAAGATAGCATGCTGAAACTTGAAGGACACCAGCATGCAGATGTTTTAAGAGACATGTTTTTAACCCCTGGGCTACCTTGCTTGCCAAGAAAATTTAATCTTTTAACATGTACATTCATGAACAGTCTACCGCTAGTAATGTATAAAGGAGATCAATGTTTCCTGCCGACAAGGGTCTAATACTGAAGCTACCACATCTGGTAGTTGGATCTGGTGGAGAATTTAGCAGCAGTTTTGGTAACAATTGGCAAAGCCTGCTTTATGTACTTCATAAAAATCTTTATTGCAAAAACCCTCCAGTTTTTCTTATATTCGATAAAAACTTTTGAAAACCTTCTCAGATTTGTGTACTTGACATGAACTGAACTTTACTCATGGGGGTAATCATCTCAAAATCAAGAGATGACTATTGCAAATAAAATGAGACACATGTAAAAGGCTTACAGACCTAAGGCCTATGCACATATGATAATAAATGATACTTTTAGAAAAAAATCATCAGCTCTATATAGAAACAATGATAGAAACTGCACCGATAAAGAGTGCATTTGTTCAACTGAGACCTTAATCCATAAATCCAAAATGATACATAAATCCACTCCATACATAACAGATTTCAAAATCCCAAGATATTTGAGAGAAGGGAAACAAAAGAAAAGCCTATTATTCATTTCTAAACCTTAGAAAGATGGCTGTGGGACTGATTTTTCATCTTGCCCGCTAGAATCTGTACAATATTTCACACTCTAATAATAAGAAATTATTTGATGCAAGACCCTCACTTTCCAGATTTCATCATTTTTAGTGAGTTTTACAATGTACATTAGTAAATTTTTTAAAGGACAATTTTCAGGGTATTCTAACCAGAATATAGACTGATAAAGAGGTAGACTATGAAGCAGGCAAATCTTTCAATGATTACATATCACAGCTGCAACAATGAAATCTGTCAGAAAGCCGACTGTTGGAGATATTGAAATTCCTTTGTAATTAGCACATTGGTAAAATCCAAATGCCAAACCCTAGCAACCTCAAGGAGCGTGCAAAGGAGCTAAGTAACCCAGCAAAGAAGTGACATCTAGATGACCCTGTCTTTTTTACACAATATCAGGCAGCTGGAAGACTGCTGCTCCTGTAGGAGGAGGAAGGGGGGAAGGGGGAAGAGAGAATTACTCGAGTCATTGCTTTAAAAATTAGTACTTCTGTAATTGGTACTTTAGCCTTGAATAATTTTCCAGGACCTTTTGTTGTTACAGGAACTAGGAAGCATTTTTATCATACCTTGTTTTGATTAGTCAGTGTGCAGATATCCATACACAAATGAGATTGTACTGAACTGAAGATCTATTATGATCTGAAATCATCTCGAATTTGAGTTCTCTCTCCTGATTTCTAAAAGATGATCTTAGAAAGTGAACACAACATATAACACTGAAGCAGGAAGAGGCAGTTGAGGACCCTTTTAGTCTCATTTGTCACATAGACAGTGCCTCAGAGCTGCCTAGCACCTTGGAAGGTTTTCACTTGCAGAAGATATTCTTGTTATTTAACAACAGAAACACAGATTAGTTCTTTGCAATTACTCAGCAAATTACTTCTGTTCTTAAAGATACCTTCATGAACAAATGCAATAAGCAAGACTATCTTTACATATACTGCCAAAGCTAATATAATTGCATATTGTCAGTGATTAAGTGCCATGCCTTCAGCTCCTTATCTGAAGCTGAATTTACTTCACAGACCAACACAAAATTCGATGCATCATTAAACCTCTTACAAAAGCCTGTATTCCACTGTAATAGCATGCAACAGGTTATCATGTCATCTGAAGTATTGACCACTGCTTCCTCTCAGATGTATGGCATTACCATAAAACCAGTCAGAATTTCAGGGCTGGACACTCAGCTGTTATGGTGCTAGCAAAGCAGTCAGAGAAAAAACTTGGAAATTAAAAAATTCCATCCCTGCTTTATTTTCCCAGCTATAAAATGGGGATAATTATCAGCTACTTATCAAGTGTGATTTGCAGTTTAATTGATATTTATCACATCCCTCAGTATTCTCAGATAAAAGGTGTTAAGTAGTCCTTACATATTTTAATGAACAATATTTAATAAGTAGAGAACAAAGGAAGCCAACAATCAAAGATAAATTATCATCTGTCTAAAGATACTTTTTTTTTTTTGTAGTAGCTTCTCTAGAGGACGAAGTAAATCTGTCATATTATACCATTATGTATTATTAGTAAAACATGGAATTTGAACCAAAGTATCTAGGTAGTTCAGAAGAAAAAACAATTATGAACAGCTGATGAAGTTAGAGAAGCAAGAATCCTTATTGCCACTGACTTGCTATAAGCCTTGAGACAGACTGCTTTATTTCTCTACCTCCTCCACATTCCCTTTTGTCTGTGTATTTAGACTTCAACTGTTCTGAGACAGAAACTCTCGGTTTTAATTATAGTCAAAAACCAGCCTAAGATTTTTTTGAAAATGCATTTCTGAGAATACTCTGTTCTAGCAAATAACATATTTGTTCTGTGATAATTATTCCTAGCATAGGGCAACCTCCCTCTTACCACCTCCTTTCATCCAAATAGCAGACAAACATTTGGAGCTATAGAGGCAGAAAGAGATGTAGAGTGATTTGGCCAAGATTACTTCACAGGTCAGTAACCAAATGAGGAACAGAATCCTGGTTCCTGACATCCACCCAAAGCTTTACCTGCTGGACCACATCATCACCCTAATGATCCCATACTTGGCTCTAACAGAGCTCTTCCTGCAAACTGGTAATAACCTGGCTAAACCAAGGTGATGTGAAAATATTTCTCAGTATGGTGCCTGTGCTGTTACATAGCTCTCCCATGTATGATAACATCAGAACTACTTAAACTCTTTCCTTTAAAGAGACATCAGATGACAGAATGATGGAAATACTGGAAGTGGATAGCTAACCTCTCCACACGGTGACATCTAGGAAAAGGGAGAGAGAAACAGAGCTCATCATTGCTCAATTTGTGATCATCCCAGGAATCTTTAGTAATGGGGGCCAGCCATGTAAGCCTTACAGAAACCACAGAACCAATCAAAAGCTTCAGCCTTCATTTTCTGTCTTGTTTTTCCTTCATTGTCCTGGAGGACTGTTAATAATTGAAACAGAAATCCTACATTTCACCACAATTTGAGAGCAATCTCAGCTCCCCATACCAACTCATCCATAAATATTGTCTTTCTCTGATAAGACAGTATTATTCTCATGTTCAGAGTATTATCACCTTTCATTTATTCTACACAGCAATATAAAGTGGACTTAAAATGCAGCTAGTCAAGCAACTTTACCATCTTAACTTAGTTTCTGCTTCTGTGTTGTTGTTAAAGGAAAGTTAAAAGCAAGGACTCCTTACACTGTGCACATACTTATGACATCATATAAGAATAGTAAATAGAAGCAGAATGAGGTATTTTTACAAAATACAAATTCAAGAAAGCAAAGCTGAGCTCAAGAATAAAGTTGTCCCGATTCTCTTCACAGATTTTTTTTCTCCCTTGACCTTTCACATGGAGCTGCAATAATTTAGCCCTTTATTTGGCTCTGTAAAGCACTAAGGAATGCTCAGCAAATCAAACAGGTGTGAAGTGGGTGCAATAAGTCTAACCCTTACTTTCCACATACAGAGATTTTGTACAAAGGAACTATGGCTGAAAAGAAATGTAGGTTTTTAAAATTAGATTCATTTTATATACTGAAGGTACAAAAAATTTAAAGGATCTGAAGTGCTTTCTACTATACTAAGTCTAGATGTCACTGTAAAATTTCTCTGAATTAGAGGATTTCTTGAAGAATGTAGATACTGCTGTATGTGAAGAAAAGCTAAACAAGTTTCTATACACAATATCTCCACTGTTCACAAGGCGGCTTCTGATTCCAATCAAAGTAACCTAGGACTAACATAAATGGATGGCACATAACAAATGGAAAAATCAAAAGGTGGCAAAGCTTCTTGCTCCTTTCCCTGGTTCTGTACAGCTTACCCCAGGCATTGTGACACCTTAAGGCCATTCAACAGCTAGAGGCAAGTGATCTTCCTTTCCTGCAAGCTCGGCATGTGCAGCCGTTCTGTAGTTTCTTCTCCATCTCTTACTATTGCAGTGTATTAACAAAAAAAAAAAAAAGTATTTGGTTTCTCTTTTGGTTGTTCTGATATCAAATTAAATTCTGAAACTGTACTTTAAAATATATATATTCTGTCGTCTAATTAGTACCATCTCCTGATTAGTACCATCTCCTGATCACTAACTGCAGACCCTAGGAGCTGTCAATATTAATATCAATATTGTAAATTGTCAGTAATCACTGAGCCAGTGTCCAGAGGTTGGATTTAATCCACTAGGATTTTGAATGACAGTCTTATCTGTGGTAACTGGATATGGCTGAATGACTTCGAAACAGCTTTGCTAATCAGAACCATAACTGAGGTTCTGATACATTGTACTAATAAGTCTGGAATGATTTCCATTCTAATTTCTTGTTTTCAATTGTTCCTAGGTTTCTAAAAGATGATAATTTAACCCAAAACTTTTCCTTTCTAAGGGAGAGCAGGGTGACTGCTCCCTGTTTGACATAAGAGAATATAATTCATAAATATAGGAAATACATAGCTTCTATTTTATAATGGGAGAATATTTGTGCCTGGCTGAAACTTATTCCATATAAACTAATTCCACTCAGTAAATAACAGTGACTGGATGGATGTGGGAGAAGACAGAGGAGATTCTTGTTAAAAATGATTTCATATGCATCCATTACAATAAATACAGCTCTCCTCCTATCGTTTCTACTGCTTGTCCTGCTTTTTATTATACTGCCAGTGCAGTATCGATTTCTCTGGATTCCATGCATGACCTTTTCACTGCTGGTTAGTGGCAGCATGGGCTCTTGTAGGCTCCTAATTGTGGGTGTGCTGACTGGTTAGCCTACACTAGAAGGCTTTCTGGTTGAAAGGCACAACAAACAGGAGAGATAGCTATTGATATTATTGATAATATTAACATATAAACAATCAAATAAGATACATAGCAGTAGAACAGATAAGGTATAACTTCTAAATATGTAGTCATGTAACATCGCTCTTTCTCACAAGCGAGCATTTTTTGTTGGCTTGTTCACGCTTCTGCACAAATTGTTACCACCACAAAGAGCAGCCAATACAAGGTTTGCAGGGAGTAGTAATATCTTTTACTGGATCTGCTGACTGGAAAATACAGATATGAGCCCATGGTCCTTTCATCAGCTCTGACAAGAAAGTAGTTAAAACACGTTTAACCTAATTATGTTAATCAAATAAACAATTTAAATGAAAAAAGTTAGTCTCATTGGAGCAAAGAGAAACTTTCAGAAACTTTCACCTCACTTAGAGGTGAAAGTTTCTGAAAGAAACTCAAAAATCTGATGAAGTCAATTCATATGAAGTTCCTGGACTCCCACGAACACCTGCTGACCTTTTTCCTGATTCAATTAGTTTATTTTGTTTTCTTTTAATAGAGATATGGTATGACAAAAAATCCCACTCCCCCTATTTGTCTCTTTTCTTTTCTCTGTCTTTAAAATCATTAATAAGAGCAGGCCAACAAGAACAAAAAAAATGCCATCACTTACAGAATTCACCTCTTTCTACTTCTTTATGGTTATTTTCATGGTAGAACCAATAGAAAAAAAAACAAGTCCTACCTTTTTAGCAATGTCAATAGAAAATAACCTTTGATCTAAAATAATCATCACAGACTGAACATTTGGCATATAGTCTGTATGACAACAAAATGACCTACATCAAAGAAAGGACAGCAGGAAAAGGAATGTGGGATAAGGGCAGGGAGCATCATTATAAATACAATGACATTAAACTCAATAGTTTAGGGCAGAAGGGGCTACACAGCCGGGAGACGCCATCTAAGCAAGATAAGAATTTACCTTGTTAAAAGGACCATGCCATTAGTTTCTGAAAAGATAAGAAGATGAGCTCCTAATCTAAGGAATCTGTGAACTAGGCTATCAACACAAAATATGGATTAAGGGCATGTTTGATGGATTATTAGATATCGAATTTACATCAACTTTATCTGAAATCATGTCACTATAACACCCCACAGGAGAGTACAGTATTTTCAAATTCTCTGATAAGAGAGACAGACTTCCAGTAAGTAAAAATATATATATATATATATATATTCAGAATGAAAGATCAATCTGGCATTTATATCCCTAACTGCTATGGCATTTGTATGCTTGAGTATTGTTAGATGAAATTCCCTGAGGTGTATTTAGCTTATGTGAACAGTAAGAAAATTAACAAAGGAAAAGTATTTGATAAATCTTTTTATTATTATTATTAAAAATAATCTTATAAAAATCATTCACATGTCAATATCCACTGCGGGATATATTATTCAGCTATAGAGAATGTTACACTGATAACACTGCCCCTCTGTGGTCACAATTACATATTGATAAAAAGTGATATGTATTTAACATGTTTTTCCCAACACTCTTCATTTAGCGGATGTTCTGCTGACATTTAGCAGAACTCATCTCAGGTGACTATCATGCCCATCAGGCACCAGTCACAGTTAAGACCTCATCATTTCTTTCCTCTTCCATCCACAAAATCTGCTGATATAACTTTGTGAGTTGAGGAGAATATTTTTATAATACTCTCATGTAAAATTATACTTCATGAAGAGTCCATGAAAGTAGCTAATGCATTAAAAAGGACACGTCTAATCACCAATGTAAAGAAACTCCCTGTAGGGAGTGCAACTCTCTTAGGGAGTGCAAACTCCCTTAGGTCTCCCTGTAACACTCCAGTCAATAAAACCTTGTCACCTTCTGTTTATCACATTACATCAACTTTTAATCATTCCTAATCCAAATCTGGAAATTTTATACTTCACACATGAAATGGCTGTATATAGTAGTTTATTTTTTATTTTTTGGTAGCAGTGAGGGAGTTAAGTGCAATGCAAGTGTACTGTCCAGGAATACAGCTGATGGGGAATATAGAAGATGCTCTCTGGGAAGAGTTGCGTGAATAGTTCTTAAATACACTCCTGTTTCTCTTCCAAAAGCATCCTGGGCACTTTGAAAAACCCTACCTATTTCTTGAAACACTGAATGAATCAAGGAAATACCATCTTGGGACAAATTTCCAAGAGCAAGTTATTTCACGACTTTCATCTGCACAAACTGAGGCAAAATTTGGGATATAAAGAAAATTAAACTCCCCCCCGCCCCCCCCCCCAAAAAAAGGGACAAAAAAGAATGCTTAAGTGTCTGTGCTCTTGCATAACCAGTAAACTGCAAGTTAGCTGATAATCTACCTTAACAATGCTTTTACTCTCAATATGAAATCTTGTCAAACATCTCAAATTTTTAGACAAACAGCCACTGCATAATCTATATGTTGCAGGATTCATCTGCAAATGTGTAGCAAGACTGATAATATCAAGAATGTTTACATACATGTATACATATTTTTCCAGATGATCTTCCTCTACAAGAGTCCAAACTATTTTTGGTATTTTTGTAAGTACAAAGCTTTGAAATTAACCCCTTTCAGGTCATTCTACAATTTACATGGTAAATTTTTATCTACAATTTCAGAGACTTCTTGTAGGATTAATGTTTTTCACCGAAAGATAACCAACAGCAGATAGGCGGCTTTATTCTTCTACTGATTTCTGTAAGAGTTTGTCATTTAACTTGTTTCAAAATTTACCCTTCTTAGCTGCAGTTTCAAAAAAACTTAATCTGCAAAAAGGGAATAATGGAACTGTTCTACTTGAAAGAGACACTGGGAGGATATCTTCTCTGGGGACATGCTCATACTGCTTGACAAGACCAAAGGAATGAAAATGAACAGACCAAAAGAGTAGTAATCCCATGTGTTTATGACATCTTTGACACAAGACAGTGAAGTAGCATATTTCCCACGATATAGCTTGGTTGTATTTATGAGCATAGTACAAAGCTATTTTGTATCAAGGTCTGGACGCAACCTGTACTGGAACTATGATCTGATTTAGAGTGTAGAAGAGGTCAAAGGCTTTCACTTATGGCTAGCCCTGTATTCCTATGGGAAAACTATCTGCTGCATATCGTAATGAATATGAAACTACCATTCATCATCAATTTTAGCAAATGCAGACTAGGTTAAGGAGATAAAATGTGGAAACTTTATACAGCAACATATACATCTAAACTTTATCAAACAAATTGATGACATAATGGACTTTGTTACAACTAATTTACATTTCAGTATCCCACAGATATCCCCTCTGCTGACTATGCCCAATGGAGGTGCTTTCAACTTTTGGATTCTTCATGTTGTTTGTGGCATACGTAGCTTTAAGCATTTGTTTTTATTTTCCTTCTTTTGTTAAAAACAAAACAAACAATCAAACAAACCAAAACAAAACAAAAAAACCCTCCATAATAATTTTATAGGGCTTTATAGTTTTAAGTCCTGGTATTAAAAGTCTTATTTAGCTTTAGAATTGGCTGCTTTTCCCAAGTTCAATGTCTCAATAAATTATTGCACTTTTATTCACTGTAACAGCTAACTTGAGTTACTTTCTTGAAATAACATATTTCAAACTGTTGTATCTTGGGTAAGAATAACCAAACTGAAAAGTATTGGTGTGCAAAGAGAAGCTAAATTAACATTTTAGAAGCGGGGTAACTTGAAGAGCTGAGAGCCAGTTACATCAAGTAGCACTGGTAATCAGAGCATCAACTTCTCTCTTCAACAGGCCAACTAGCTTGAATTTAAAGCATCAGTTAAACTGATCTAGATATTTTCACGTTCAAGGGTTGAATTATAAACAAATCTTAAGGGTTATTTTGGCCTTACAATGTACAGAAGTGTCAGATTTTCACCTGATACTCACCTTCATCAAGATGTGGAGCAACAGAATACAGAGCAACAAAATTATGTCAGGGGTCTGGAAAGTGTCAAAGGGTATTTAAGTTGAATGGAGAAGTGGTATTTGGAGGGATAGATTTACATGGAATTACTGACCTGGACTTTCTAACTTTTGTCTCTACTGACAATCCCCCTTTCTCTTCTCAGTAAAATGAGAATAAAGGAATTTTCAGAGAAAGGGGAGAACTGAGAATGCTTAGTACTTTAAGTTCCACAGCATGAAAAATCAAACCCTTTAAAACTGTGAGAGAGAAAGAAGGAATGAAAAGACATTTACTCATTTACTAGAATAAGGGAGCATGAGCTGATACTGTAGTTCTGGAGTGGCTTTGATTTACAAGGCATAATTATCCCCCCACCCCCCCTCCCCCCCAAAAAAAAAGAAAGAAAGAAACTGTGCAACCATTCTTTAAATTAAGACTTCACATTATGATTACTTGATATCTTTCCTCAAACAAGAATAACAACCTAACGTGACTGTGCTTAACTGAGAGAAAGAAGAAGAATGTGAGTGATGGTTTTACAGTACATAGTCACCTGAAAATGAACCGTCAGCAGATGAAGCTGACAAGAGCAAGATTAGAATCAGGCCTTACCCAGTACATAGCCCTGTCCTCAGCGAACTGTGCTGCTCTAGGTGGGGTTGGTCTTGTTCTATAGTTTGGCAATACTCAGCATGGATTGAAACAACTGTGATACATAAACAACCAACCATTGAGCTCACACAGGGCTAAACGTCCCAAGCAATAGTATCTACAAAAAAAGAAAAGCCAACAACTAATTGCAAGCTGCAAAACTGCATGTCTGAACAGGCTCTTGAATGCGCTAATATTCCTCTGCAAGTACAAGCAACCATTTTACACACAATGAAGTACGCTGTCTCCAAAGGCATGTGCTAAATTTTGCAGGTAGAAGTTTGCAAACTGACCTGCAGAATTCACACACTATTTAAAATTATCTCTGGTGTGACCACACTATATGAGACCTGTTCTGCACCTTGAAGTAGTTTATGACACATCTTGTACAATATTTTAGAAAGATGTTAATAATCATTCACATTTTTAAAATCCTCTTCATTCAACCCTTGCCCACACAGAGCGTATTTTCAAAGAAATACTGATTCAAACCAGCGATTTACCTTCTCTCCCTCCCCTCAACCCTCCCTCCCAGAACATGAGATACCTTCTCCCAGTAACTGACACTTTCCCATAAGATTTTATTTTGATACATCTTTTGTCCTGCGATGTTTCACCACACAGAGGCTCTCTCCTAATCTACACTTCAATGGTAGAAACCACCAGAGGTACAGGTTTAAATAGCACATATTGGGAGGGAAACAATGGAGGGGGAATGGCTCTACAATAAATAAATAAAGCCCTATCACACACTTAAAGCCAAATGCCTGCTGGGACTTAGGTTCAAAAGCACATTTGGAAACTGATCCCTTGAGAAGATATGTTTGTTACAGTGTTTGGCCTCAGGATTTGAGAGGATTTGCTTTTAAGCTGTTACTTTACTGCAAGTATGTGACTGGAGGCCTCAGGTGTGAAAGTCCTTTGATAAAAGGGACTAGTGTGTGCCAGATACAGTGCATGAAAAGCATTAAGACTAATGGGAGCTGGGAAGTGGGAAGCAGAGGAAGGAAGTGGACAAAGTCCATCAAGTTTAAGGTAAGCAGATGCTTGGAATGCAAAAGGGATGAGAAACCACAAAAGCCCTTGAACTTCTTGCTTTGCATACATGAGTGATTACACTAATAAACCCTTAAAAGGACCGAGCACAAAAGTTTGCAAGGAAGGGTCATTTCCATTTAATCAGGTGAAACCTGGCTGGAATCTGCTCACAACCACCTCCATAAAATATTACAGCTGGAAGGAACCACAGGGGTCATCTAGGCCCTTCGCTCTTCCACAGAATCAGCTTGATTTTAGGTCACTCAAGACAAATGTTTATCTACCCGTACTTCACGACCTTTAACATTGGAGACACTCCAGTTTCCCAGGAAATCTATTCTAATGCTTCACTCTACTTTCATCAGAAAGTGTTTCTTAACTTCTGACTTGGATCTTGTCTGCTCCAACTCACATCTGTTACCGTTCATCCTGTCTGTAGGGGGTAAAGAAGAGACTAATCCCTTTCTCTGTGCCAGTCTTATGTATTTGAAGATCATTTGCTCTCTGAACTGTGGCAATCTCATCACAGTGTGGTCCTCATAGACCACTCTGACCACATGAGCAAAACTGCATCAGTTTTCTAATCAGAGGATCTCTCTATCATTTGCCTTTTAGAAGGTGCACCAGTTTTCTCATACCTCAGGATAATTATACTTCCTGTTTCCTCAACCACTCCTATATAACAGAGAAACTTTCCTTCCATATCAGAATTTGCTGCAAGAGAAATTACAATGAGCACTGCATGTTGCACTGGAATTTGCAAAACTCATACTATTTCTGCACAATTGGCATCTTCAATTGGCATCAAGTGCACTGTAAATTGCTTGCCCTGTGAATTTCACTGCAGATTACTATTTCAATGCTCTAAGATAACTACAGCTGTCAAGTGTATGGGCTCCACTTGCACTCTACTAGATACTGGCCAGATTAATGGTGATTCAGTATCAAGAGTTCATGCTGGTTAGTATATATGTAATACGTGGGTTAGTGTCAGCATGAAAATTCCAAAGAGCTAAGTTCACATGAATCAAATTAGATGTAGGCACATGATGAAAAAATGACAATCCTTATTAGCTATAGCATAAATTTGACCTACTCTGGAGAAAGCACATGAAATCCTAGAACAGAACACTAGTTAATTGTCATTCCTCTACTGAAATAACAAGAAATAATAACTGAAGCACTACAACATCTGAACCTTAAAGGCTATTCAACCACATATTTACTGTCAGTACCAAGCTGTCAATTTCAGAGGTACAAATAATTCTGTATTATCATGACTATAAAACTCCTTTGCATCAAAACTATGCTTGTCATGTTGCGGGTGCAACCACAGATAAGTTACATGTGTGTGGCTTCCAAGAAAAACCAGACATCTTCTATGTAAGAATCTTCTCAGGGGCATTACTTCACCATAAGAGGCTGCTAAAAATATACAGATATTTTGGTCTGAAATATCACATATGGATTAAGCTGACTGAAGGGAAAAGAACATTATATTTATATGATGTTTCATGTACTGTAGCAACAAATTCAGAGCTGCCTTGCCAAACAAACACAGCATATGTTGTTAAATGTTGCACAGCATTCAAGATCTAACTCAGAATATACACTGTATAGCACCTATGTATGAAGGTATAATAAAAATCCATTTTTTGCACACAATTGCATTCCAGGAGAGAAGAGTCATATACTGACTTTTTAGACAAAGAAGATTATGTGAGCCAGAAGAGAAGACAAATGTAGAAGACAAACTGCAACAGGGCACCCAGTGCTAATCACACTGGCCTTCATAAATTTTCATGAAATGTTCAATACAAAGTGTATGTAAAAACAACTTTTTCAAAATATGTATTAAGAAATAATTATATCATATTTGTGATAGCCCTAATGCTACAAGCACACTGGGGAAGAGTATGCAAATTTTCTGTCCTACAAATCCAAAGCTCTGAAAGACGCTCTGAAGAAACTCTTGCATGCCTGAAAGGTTGTCCTTTTTTTCTTGGTATATCGCATTGTTAGATGTATAGAAATTGAAGCTATTTCTTCAGTCCCCAAGTCATTCTTTTGTTTGCTGCAAAAATATTTCAGAAAGCTTTCTGAAGTCGGAATCAAGCAATGACCTATCTTTTAGCAGCTTAGTTATTAGGAGACCAATCTATCTTAAATGAAAAACATTCAGTCTTAGGGCAGGAACTCAAACCTGAATATTTTAGATAATATCTTAAATACTATGCTAATTAAAGTCTCTGAATGGTCATGAATATTTCTATCATGATCGTAAAAATTGGAATTGTTTTTTGAATCTGCATAGTATTTCAGCTTTGGTGGACAAATGGTATTTGTGCATATCTTTTTTCACCCCTCAGCTACAAAGGAACATGAAAATCTCTGCACTAACAAGTATACAGTCATTATCTTACTTCAAACAGAAAAGCCATTCTTAAATATACTTGCTACAACGGTGACTAAACCCCTTGAAAATGTACCTAGCAGAAAACCTAATTCTAATAAATGTATCTCCACCCTGTGGCCTGATGCGTGTACTGCAACGCCATTAGCCACAACCAACCAACCAACCAAAACTAAACAAGAACACAAAAAAATTAAACCTGCTCGTAACAACAACAGAAATAATCCATTTACTTGGTGGTGTTTTTGATTAGTGATGTTATAGAGACTTATTTAGTTATAGTCCCAAATGTCATCTGGTTGTTTAACCCTAGTAGTGCCTACACTCTCCATATCCCTCACTTCTCCATTTCATTTCTTTCATCAAACCCCACATTTATTTATTTATTTATTTATTTATTTATTTATTTTAATTTCTGCATTTATGACAGGGGAGAGGAGCAAACAATCTAGATATATGCACAACCCAACTGGGATCCACAAATTGTGTTTTTCCTCACTGGATTCCCACTAGTTCCTTAATCTATTAACTAAACTCTTACTGTGGATCCTACAGGGCTCCACAGGAAAAAAAAACTATGTAACAGCAGCTTCTTTCTAAGTTCTCTCCGTAAGGAAAATGCTACAAAAATTGTTGTTTTCAAGTTATTTCTACTCCCTCTGATGTCAATTGCAATGAATGCTGCACAGTTAATTGGAAGATTCAGTCCTTCCAACCACCATTTTTTTTTTAACCTTTTTTATCATAGAGGAATAAGACTAATCATAGCTTGGCATCTAATCCTAATCGTGTAATGCAATTGCAGATCTCATTTGGTAGACAATTTAGATTCAATATTAGAGAAAAACTGAAATAGCATTACACAACAGATGTACGTAACAGATGAGTAAAGATAGAGATCATTTAAAAACAAAATCTTATTTTACACTAATAATCTTTTACAACTTTTTGCATATTTCTTTATATTTTCTCAGTAGTTATAACTCCCAGTACAGTTGCCTCCAAGAACAGTCCTAGCTATAAACTTTATTGATTCAGCAAGAGCAATTATAGCACAGAGTGTGAATAACCCCTTTTTGTACTCTTAGTATTACAGTAGTGTCCAAAGGGCCCAGCTGGGATCTATACTAGATCTATACCATATGACAAAACCTGATCCCCAAAAGGCTAGTATTAAAAAAAAAAACTTATCTACTTTTACAGGTGAGAAGTTGAGGCAGAGAGCAAGATCAAACAACTTCACAGAGATATGGAACAGACAAGAACTGAACTCAGTCATCTAAATTCCTGTTTGCATCTCTTACAGTTTCTAACTTCCTTTCTCACAGCTACCCCAGCATGCCCCAGCTCTTTGAAATAAGACACCTCTTTTCATTAGGCTCATTTAACACACAAACTGACAACTGAGACTTTGCATAAGAAAGCTGATTAACTTCAGTACAAGGAGAAGCAGAATCCAGCTCACAAGTTGACCAGTGGCTGTAACAACATCAACAGGTTTGGGATAGAATCAAAATAAGCTGGTGATGAGTATCTCCAGAGCTGTCAGTACTGATTTCAAAGTCAGTCAATTTGCCTAGCCATTCCTTCTCTCTCTTGTTCACCTATTTTTAATACTCTGTTTTATAATCTACAGTGTCGAATTTCTGAGCCTATTCTCTCCACACAGTTACACCATCCTACTGACAAAACAAGAAAATAGATTAAGCTCACTTGCTATTAAAGAATGTGTCAGTTGTCTGTGATTGCTCTACTTCCTCTGATGCAGCAGCACTGGACCATTTATGCCCTGATGCTGTCAAGATTTACATATGGTCTTAACTTTAAATACCACATTGGACTTCTGTATAACTACTTACTGCATATAAAGTTAAGCACACAATAAATCTTGGCCAGATCAGGATTCTCTCTTTACTGTACTCTGCGCTGTAGATTTTTATATTAACACTTACGAATTCTCACACTTTTATATATATATACACACATATACATACACACACACAATCATATACACACACTAGATATAATTCCAAATGCCTAGAAGATATTTTGCAAGCTCAAGCTCACAAAGATAGCAGGCAAAATTTAAGGCAACTCTAATTGGAATTCTTATGAAACTACTCTATAAAATGTAAATTTGTAGACAGGTCGGTATCCCATAAACATAACACCAGCAAAGAGCATTCAGAAATATGTACCTCTGTTCAAAGGACAAAATAGGGATGATAAATCTGATTGTTGTGTGCAGAAAATGGCTTACACACACAGGTCTTTGTTCTTAAATTTTTCCTTTAAAAGGAAACCTATGAACACAAGCAATTGGTTTCTTCTATGTTGTCAAAATTGATTCTTCATCATCTTTAGAGGAATCTCTTCTCTTAGCCTTTATACTTTATCCAGTTGAAGGAATGATTTATACCTTTATATAATGGAGAAAATTAAGTGTGGTATCAGAATAAATATTTCATTGAAATGATGCTTCATAAAGCATGGGAAGATGAGTGAAAAACTGACATCCAAACTAAGTATCTGCAGTAATAAACATAGCCCAGCAAAGGCATAAGAACAAGTCATACTTCTCAGAACCAGCTTCCAAAAATTTGTGACTCCAGGAGCTTCCAAACCAGTAAATGTGCATGAATTTAACAGTTTTTAGTGACTGTTTCCTCTGTGAATTTGTCTGGTTGTTTTTTCACTATTAGCACTAATGGCTGACAAAATACCAAATTCAGATATCATCAAGATCTCTTAATGTCCTTCTCTGAACAAGATTTCAAGATTTTAGGGCTTCAATTACCTCAGTATCTTGGAACACACAATGACAACAATTGGGTCAGGGCTGCAAGCTTTTAATGCCTTCGATGTAACACCATTCTACTCCTGTGTAAAACACTTCAATAACCATTTAAAGGGTTTTCCTACTGCGTTCAGGTCAGATAACCACGCACATTCAGATGTTACTCATGATGATGAATGTTTTCTTTTGGAGCATATTCAGATTATGGAATGTTGAGATAAATTATGGATTATGGAATGTTGAGAGAAAAACATGCAACTCTTTTTTAACTAGACACTACAAAGCCTCTAGAGGTAAAAATGAATACTGAAAGTAACTGCAGTTTTTAAAACTAAGCTTATTACCGGTCTATAAATTATAGCCTTGCAGCAGGGCTCGAAAAGGACTGTTACCCTTCTCAACACTCTAGAAAAAGGTAGGTGACCGAGTTATACCTTCAATGTTGAAGCAGCAGGTACTGCAAAACCACTAGATGTCAGCATCTACTGTTATCGTCCTTTAAACACACCATTCCATAAGAAGTGAAAGCATGAAGACAGCATGCATGAAGAATTGGGCTTCATACCACATCCTGGTATCTCCACATTACAGCTCACCCTGGTCTTCCAAAGGCACTTCATAGCTTCAGATGTGTAATTTATATCTCAATATAGGTAAAATTATCATTGATCTCAGTGAAATTTTGGCTAGCGATTATTCATGAGAAGCAACCATACACACACCAAGAGATTATTATTTTAATAACTCACACTCTTCAAGCACATTTAAAGAAAGGAAAAAGACAACCATATGTCAGATTCTACACTGACACCATGCAGTCTTTTTTGTATAAGGCTTGTGCCTTTTTAAATATTTGTTAGAAAACCATGAGCATTTGGGTATTTTACAAAGGTGCATCTTCAGCCATTAATATAGGATGGAGAACAATGGACTAGCGTAGCAGCTCTGCAGGTCTGAAATATATCACAGGCTGAATAGAAGCCAACAATTTTTGTTTCAGAGGATGCACGAACAGTTACTGGAACTGTGATATTGCTCTGATTCATCTTAAAATCCTTGCCAGTCCTATTTTTCCGTGAGTCTGACTTTCTTGCAAGATTAAGTCAATAACATCACAGGAGTGAAACTTATTATCTTTATAACATGGAATGAAGTTCCCACCCAGTATGAGTGACAGGAAAAGACCTATTAAAATATTTTTTGAATACTACTTGAAAGCATTAAGCAACATCTGCACCTGCTTCTTTGCAAGCTAACCTCTACAAGCCTTTCACCTGGTGCTATAGTAGATACTGACGAATACTATGCAGCAAACGGAGACAGCTTTCACAAAACACAATTGCTTTTTGCTTTCCAGCAATGGTTCATTTACAATCTTATTTTAGACCTTTACACAGCCTTTTTTTTTTTTTTTTTTTTTACCAGTCACTTCAAATATTCTGTCAAAAGTCTCCAAGTACTGCCCAGGGAACCCAGGAACTTATTGAAACAGCACCATTATTAAAAATAGTGAGATTGCTGGGTAAGTTTAGCATGGGTTCTGGACATGTGCTTGTCCTTGCATCCATGTGCATGTCAAAAGAGGAAACTGATATTAAGGATTACTTTTCTGTTTGGCTGTTTTTTTCTTTGTGTTTCTTTTCTCTCTCTCTCTCTTTTTTTTTTTTTTTTTTAAATATAGTTATAATAGACCAGGTTTGTTTAAAATTGTTACATTTTTAAACTTGTATGATGGAGGTTGGATACTAGTAGTGGGAAAAAATAGTATTGCATCCTATTTTGCAGAATTCTGACTACTTGATATTGAGATGTCCTTGGTTATTTGATTCATTATTTATCAGATTTTTACATTTATTAGTTTTCTTCCTTTGTGTGAGGTGATTAATCCTGCTTAGATAAAAACATTTAGAACATAGGATAGTTAAACCTAGTTGCATTCTCATTTGGATAAGAGGTTTGAATTCAAACCACGCCTTCTCCTTGTGCTAGTACCTTCAGCAGATAGCATCCTACCACATTATCATCTTACTTTCCTGTGAATGCCTTACTGAGAAATCTCATTTTATATCTTGACTCGTAACTGCATTTCTAGAAAAATTCTGTACAACTCCAGTCCTTTTGCTGCAAAGAGCAAAAAATTGAGGAAATGAATTAGAGGCGTGGTTCACATACTGTAGTTATTCACATCTGACGGTAGCCTGTGTTCACCTTTCAGAGGGAATTTAAGCAATGGGCATCTTTGGGGTAATCCATCTGCTCTTCTCCATCCCTCCAAATTAGTCCTTATCCTTGCTTAAGGATAAAGATTTGTTTGAACATGACATCTCTGGATATTTCTGTTACCCGAAGGAATACCTAACTCTTCTAGATCCTACTAATATTTTAACCTCAAATTTTATGCAACAAGTTCCCCTATACACAGAGGACTGCTTGTTTTTGGCAGTTTTGAATCTTATTTTTACTGTCTATCCCTCGTCTTTCCTGTTACAAGCAGAGGAAAAGTTAAACAGGAAATTTTCATTATCTTATTATACTATGTACTTTGAACGTCTTCTCTCAACCTATGCCTGCTTCATCTCCTTTCCCAAGTGATGATTCACTCTTTTCCATCTTCCATATGAGAACACCATCCTCATCACCTGATGCTACACCTTCTTTACCAGTAGACATGGATCATGGACAGAGTGATCACTGCTGCACATAATGTTCCAGAGAAGGCTGCATCTAGTATAGACTGTAAATAATTTTCTTTATTTGCTGTTCCTTGCCTCATACACCCCTCCAGGCCGACTTTTTGAATGCAGCGGAAGACTGAAGGATTCCAGTAAACCAACAGAAGTTAAATTCCCTATGCATATTTGATAAAACTTCAAAATGGGATCTCTCCCAACACCATTAAGTGGGAGAAGCAGATTACTTGAGTACAAAACCATTCTGAATCAAATTTCAGAGTGTCTGTTATGCCAATGCAGGCATACAAACATAAAAACACTTGATTCCTCAGGGAACAACAGAAAAGTACAAATACAGTTGACTGATCTGATTCGCAAAGTCCTTGTCATTCAACATTACAGTGTTGATTTACTCCACTGTGGTTTGCAATGGCACATCAGAAATGTCCTGTTTATAAAACACAGCCCATGTATTTGAACTCTCAGCACAACAGTCCTTGGCTACAAGCAGCACAACATGTGTTGCAATTTTTCTACTATATCAAAACCAAGTCAGGACCCCTCTTCTAAGCTTGCCATTAGTGGACATCTGTCATTATGGAAAACATGACTGGTCTGAATTTTGCTCAACAATAAAAATATTTGATGTGATCCAATACTAACAAAGCTACAGGATCTTTTGCCATTTAGGCAGGAGCAAAAAACTATCCTTCTATGAAGTCAACTGGGAGCCCTCTGAACTCTAATTACTTTCAGTAGGTTAGGCCCAATGATGCCAGCTGCAGACTTCCATGACAGAGAGACATACTCAGCTCAGCTAATGCCAAAGGATAAATTAACTACAGAATTTGCATTAAAAAAAACTCCAATCAGATATATCCTTTATTGTTATGTTGTTTCATGGTATTTCAGAAATCATATTCATAGATCAATGATTCAGTTACTTTAATTCCCTGAATTTTACAGCAGGGCTGAACAAAACGAAGCAAATTTGCAGATCCATGCAAAACAAAATTCTGTTCTCTACAAGCTGTGAACATTATATCATATCACTTCAACATCAAAGGGCTGATTAATGACCCTGGCATTTTGGAACTTAGCAATTCTTCCTTGCTCAGGTATGAGGCACTGCAGAAGCTATGATTAGAGTCCAAAGTCTTGTCCATTTAATCTCACTAAATTACTCCCCATTCATTTATCTTTCACCTGTGTTATTTAACAAAGGGCGCTCAGGCAGAAGACTGAGCAATGACAACTTGGTAGGATGGTGAGGTACGCCTCAGATATGGAATGCTTTTTCCCCAAACTGAACCCACCTTGTCTTCAAATTGTCCATCATTTTAAAACTGTTTCACAAGAAAATTCTTACCAATTTTGATCTGTACAATACAGGTTCCTCCACGACCAAGACTACAATAATTCAAAAGTTGTTCAGAGAGAAAAGCTCTGTAGCTTTCCTTCAAACACCAGCCCAGAACATTTGAATGTGTTCTGGCCAGATTAACAACAAACTATCGCTGCGGTCTGGAAGACTTCTGTCCCAGGCAGATTTGCAGAAAGTTTCGCAGATTTGCAGAAAGTTTCAGAAAGTGACAGAGGCAGTGAGAGTTAATTTCTTTTTGATCAAGTTACCTGGTTATGATCTAGAAAGTACATACATATTCAGTCCTTACTGGAAAAATCTTGCAAAGCTTTACATAGTTTCACAGAAATATACAAAAATAGAATACTAAACAGCAAATGGTAACCTGTACACAAGCTATTTATGTAATTCAGTGGTGGACTCAACTTTTGAAAGCGCTTTTACACATAGAAGTTGGCTTCTTCAAATTCCATTTACAAGTAAGCTTAGAATCCTGTTTATTGGTATGAAGATTACTTAAAAAACTAGATATTTGTCTGTTCATTATCCTTTATGGTCTTAATGATGCAAGGATTAGGTACTGCAAAAAAAAAAAAGCTATTACAATAAGGTTCTCATAGTAAGAGCATTGTCTATTTGTAACTGGTTTCTAGCTATTGTTAAAGAAAACGTGTTGCTAATACTTATGACATATACTGTTAAAAAATAGTGATCTGATTGTCATTAACAGTGTTTCTTTCCAGCATTCTGCTAGTAAAAAACTATGACATACTGTAAGAAAAGGTAAAGCTACATAAGATCATCAAGAAACAAAATGCTGTGCCTCACCTCACACCTTTCTTCCTATCTGTAATTACCATTTGATTCCTTACACACTTGCTTTTTTTCCTTCTTTTAGAGCTGAAAGGGATCCCTGTTTATTTTTATATGGAACAAAGGAGCATATAGCTCTTTAAATAATTCTGCATAAGGTTAACTGTGAGCTAAGGCATAATAGAAATACTATATCAGGAGTCAAACTTTTTGCAGTAGTCTTCATTCCTCAAAGGGAAAGAGGAAAATATCTTCACGTCCATGAAAAAAACAGTAAGAAAAAAAAATAGGTGCATAGAGAAATTATCTCTTGGACCTAAAATCACATCATGTCCAAGCTGCCTTTCCAACTGCTGCTATAGAATTAGAGTGTATAAGAAAGTGTGTCTTGAAAATCTCCATATAACTGATGGAGTTATACGGAGATTATATCATAAAGCAAGACTAGGCACTTATGATCTTTTCAAGCAGAAGTTCATTTAGGAAATTCTCATTTGTCAAGATTTGACTTCCTCCAGTTTATGAGACTGAGCCATACATTTTAATCAAGAGTTGATTAACATTCTTTTTTCCCTCTTTCAATACAGGCTCAATAATAGGTTCTGCCCAATGACTCCATACTCTATTGTTTCTAACAGAGAAAAATGAAGTTATATTCTCTTCAGACAGTCTGATTTCCCAAGAACACGTAAGTTGATCACCTGCTACATTGTCTTGTAGCAGACATGTTTCTTTATTACTTATAAGTTTCTATTTAGCTTATCTGAAATATTATGATTAAAGCCTGATGTAATCAGATTGCTTAATATGCCAACTGACCTGGTATTCCTCCAGTGAGAGTGATTTCCCACACAGACTTGACAGAACATTGAAGAGAAATGGTTGAATAGTAGATGCAGAGCAGTAAGAAGCAAAATGCACGAGAATGAGACTGATATGATAATTAATAAAGCACAGTCCTCTATGTGCTCAATGTCTACAATGGGCTAAGCTCCCCATTATTGCTTTTAAAGTAACCTGTGCTTACAGATTCTTAGAAGAGCTAAATGCTACTGAGGAGAGGCCTAAATCTAGTGTGGTTTCCCAGCCATAATAAGCACATAATCAACACTAAGTTAGAAGGCTTCTCTTCTAGACAATCTTAAAATCTTAAAAAATATTGTAAAATCAACCCAGTTTGGGATGCTGTAGTCCAACCCCATGCAGGTATCTGAAGGTTGATAAATCTGCAAATGAGAGAGATTGTTCCACACTGAAAAATGAGAGCTGTTATTTACATATTGTAAATACGTAAGCCTATCACTTACAGAGGTAAGGTGTTCACTTGCCAAAACAAGTGACTATAAATTGCTCAGAAGTGAAGAAAAGTGGTACCAGTCAATATCCTCATTTTCTACCGACACCTCTGAAAGATGTCAAGTAGCATGTGCTTGCATAGATGACTAAATCCTTTATACTGCTGTTAGATGGTGAAAGTCATATTAGAATTTGAAAGTTTCACAAAGATTCTCACATGCTCAGCTACCACTTTCTTTGAAGAAAACTCAACATTTATATTGTATTCACATTAATTTTATGAATAAATGAAATACTAAACATCACTTAATGGTTTCAACTCATCACCCCAGACCTTCTAAAAGTACTGAATATAGGTCCTAAATTACAGAATTCTAGTGAAGGGTTCAAAAGCACCTTAAACCTTGTGCTTGAATTTAGAACTTGGTCTGTCCTGCAAAGACAAGGGATAAGAATGATAGTATTCAGATCAAAATTTTAAAGCTAATGTTAAAACAAAACTGATGGATAGCTTGCAATAATTTGCATCCTTTTTAAAGTCAGTTTCTGCTGGAGTTAAATGACTGAGACTGCTTTATGAAGAATAATCTTAAAAGTTATTCTGATTATTGTAAAGAAATACTGAAAGTGTCCAGAAATTATCAAAAATACACTCAAAATGTTATATTATTTCACCTCATGACCTCAGGATACTTGGAAAGTAATAAAAAAATTTCACATGTAGAGTGGAAATAACAATGAATTTGTGTGAGTAGAGAGAAGCTATGTTAGTAGCATAGATCTGTTTCCTCAATTAACGTGTAAAATGTGTGCACAGTTTACAGTGTTGACTCAGTATTGGTACATGTCCATTGATCTGTTAAAACATCCTCTGACTCCCCTCAAATAAATTTCAACACCTATGTACATGTAAATGTATATATAGATACTGACATGTAAGTGCTAAATTGCTACAAATATTCATTGCAGTAATGGTTAACAGACAAGGACGATAATCAATTTACTTTTAACATTGATGCCAAAAGAAACCAGAATTTGAACACAGGAAACAAGATTGCAGGGTATGACCAGTAGATGACAGCATATACTTAACACTGAATTGCTCCCAGCCTTCAATCTATCACTTAATTGTTCCATTTATTAATCTGTATGAATACACCTTGCAACTCATTAGATACATCTGAGAGCAAAACAAAGATTGTAGAATATTTTCGCTGTTTATAAATAAAGCCAGTATACTAACACCATTAAAAAGAATGGTTCTAACTTTTCAAATTATTTTGGTCAGAAGAAAGTGAGACCTGTGTAGCTGATTTACCACATTATAACTTGGATAGATTAGTGGAGTTTTACCTCTTTAAGCCATATAAAGATGCATCTGTTTTCTGATCATGAGTCTACAAAGCACCTTGCTTTTATTTTGGTTGGTCTCAAAGTCAGGGGTAAACAGCTTTTTCAAAGAAAGTTTTGAAATCAAATCACTAACAGTTCTCTCATGCTAAGTCGTTATTTATCCTCACAGGCTTTGAGCCAAAGGGGGTTTGATTTTTAAATTCAGTTTCTGAAAATCTTTCACTGTTTAGTGTGACCTGTCTGGGTGCTGCCACTGAAGTACTAGCCCCACTGATTCCTAGTGAAACAATCCACTTTCCCCCCCACTGCCCCCCAGTCTAAATCATTGGTTTATTTACTTCTGCATCCCAGTCTTTTCACTCTGCTTTGGTATGTCCAATTTAGAGAAAACACTACACTTCCACTTTTTATTAAATGTGCTCAGAACTCTTTGTATAAAATAAATACTGACTGGTAAAAAAAATGTATATTTTTGATAGGAGAAGGTTTAAAGCCAAGGCACTAATTAGCCAACACAGATGCAGGAAGTTAGATTCTGATGATGTGATCAGATGTAAAAGAAGATAATACACAGTCAAAGAGGGGAAAATGATGCATTATACCCTCAAGAAAGGGATTTGATTTGTTTGCCTTTTAAAGTCAAGTGCTGAAGCCGAATGAGCTGATACCCAGTTTTAAAGCATGGAGAGGAACATCTGTGATGGGTATGGTCCAGAATACACAACATATGGAATGATCAGACAAAAGCCCATTTCAACTTCAGAGGAAAAATGCAACCCTCCCCTCCAACTAGAGATCCTAGCAAGAATCCCACAGAAAGAGAGGGTCGTGGTAACTATGAAACACTAATATTTGAGATGTAGCTGTAAGGAATACACCTGTGTAACAGCCAGCACCCTGGCCTGTCGCTGTGCTGAATCAGCTATTTTTCCTTTTAACTGCAATAACAGGTTCATTTCCTCTGTGGAGCAGGGAAGAAAGAAAAACATGACTGATATAGAACAGAACCGTATAGAACAGTCACTGTTACATGTGCAATTCAGTTCTTTGCTGCATTAGATTTTTTTTTGCAGGTAATGCTTTTTTCCCCTATCTAGAAAGGTTTTTAAGACACGAACATCAACAATAGGTGTGGATTAAGACAGGATGCCATTTTTAGTATGAGTATTTGCCAGACAACAGCGCTCTATAAGTCTTGCTTGCCCTTTTCACTTTTATTCCAGCAATTCAAATACTAAACAGCAGTGTGCTACTCAAAGCCCTTCCTTAATAGGGATCTTCTTTAGCATGTGTTTGAAACTTTTCTATTCTTCTACATTCTTTTGGGATTGAGCTGCAGACAGGCAAAAACAAACGCTTATTTCAGAGTCTTGCTCTCAGGGGGACACCCTCAAATAATATGTTTGGGGCCTAGAGCTTTTTCTCCTTTCCTGATGGATTTTGACACTGCAGACTTCAGTGACAGCAGGCATTTAACAATGATTTTGTGCTGCTAAAACTTCATTCTATCCAATTTAGAGTGACAAAGGTTGCATACATAGTTCTTTCCTGCTAGCCCAAATGTTCTTCAAGCTTTTATTGCTTATAGAAAAGAAACCAAATCTTTATTAGGAAACTAGAACCTGTAATAGAGAATGAAATTTGTTTATTCAGCCACCCAACTGGTTTAGCAGAAAAGGTAAATATTTCTTTGAGATTCCAGTATATTGTTCACTCTTAGAAAAATATTTCTAAGAACACTCTTAGTAGTATTGTTACAAGCAGAAAGTGACAGACAGCATGCTAGATTTTTTACTTCTCTCCTCAAAGTCAGTCTTGGAGTGAAAGCTACAAATGTCAGATGTTCTACTTTGTTTTTAGGTAGAGAATTGGCACAGAGATAGATGGCTAACTGAAATTCTGATTTCTTGCATGTGGTATTCAGCAGGTGAAAGAGACAGGACCATCTCAAAAAACTGTTAAATATACAAAGAGCATTAACTCTTACCTTCCAATAGAAGTTTGAAAACAGTTTTTGCTTCTCTTATACTTCTAGGAATGTTCCTATGAGAGAAAAGAGGTTTAGCATTAATACCCTTAGTGTTTCTAAGGTGATAAACATACAAACTTAATCGTCAGATCACAGTAAGTAAATCTCCCATCATTCCTTTTTTTTTCTTTCATTTTTTTTTTTTTTGAAAAAAGCCAGGGAGTTATCCCAGCTGCATAACTAATGAAGACCTTTCTCAACCTTCAAAAAAACTCGTAATGCATGGCATCAATATACCTGTTTTCTAGATGAGGAATAAACCGAGCTTCCTAATTTATTATTATTTTTTTTCAAGTGACTGGCACCTGTACTTGTAATAATAATTGGAGTAAATTCATAATTTCTGAATGTTGTCCTTGTGTCCCCTTCAAGGCAGCATAATTGGCCAGTATTAGCCACAATGAGGATTCTGGATATTCTGACTCCCAGTTTGTGATCCTTCATGGATTATGCTTCCCATTCTAATGAATAACAGGACTGGAACATCTAGATCTTTTAGTAACTCGGTAGTTTCTATCCATGTAGCATTTTCCCCTTGGGAATAACATACAGATACTGCTGTTTACTCAGTTATGCTTTTGGGATAACGAGATTACAAACATTTTTAGTGAATAGCTACAACATTTATAGTACTCCTTGTAGCACATTACAAAACACTTTGGGTTAAGCAGAGGCATCTTAAACCAGGACTAAAGAACTGACATAAGCTTTCAGCAAGCCTCACTTCCAGTGATATTTATGGCTGTAATTTCCCTCTGTAAGTATGGCGATGTGCTCAAGGAAGTATCCTCAATCCCAGCTTCCTCTCAGTCTCATTTTAATGCAGCTCTGACTCATGAATATACAACTGTAGATACAGCAAAATATATCTATGCAAGTCACCTGAGACTTTGAGGTATAATGCATGCAAGTCATTTCCTGCTCAAATGACAAAACAGCTCTTAAGGCAGTTCTCACATGAAATCTTTCTTTTGTAAACTCTGAATATAGAACCAGCCTTTAAATTCACCTAGACAGTGTTGTATTGGCTAGAATGGAAAATCAGATTTGTACATGTCAAACGGAACAACTCCATCAGAAGTAAAGGCAGATTCAAAAGGGCTACTAAGGAAAGCAAAGTTCTCTTAATTGCTAAAGTGAGACATCCAAATTAATATATAACCACATCTGCATAATTGAAAATACCACAACATAAAACAACACGTTCAAATAAAATGCAATAAAGCATTAAAGTTCTTGTGAAATTTTAATCAGAAAACCCAATACAGGTATTAATAGACAGAAGTGATTTAGGCAGCCATTGTAAGGTTTTAGAATGAACTATTTTAGAATTTTAGAATTAATTTGCTATTACTGTGAAAATCTGTAAATTTTTAGTTGGAAGCAGTTTATCAGAAATGGAGATACATGTATGTACACACAAAGCAGAAGGATCAATCAAGTTTTTTGCTCTGCAGGATGCAGTCATTACTGAAAACGTCACTATTTACTGGTAATGAATAATTGCATTTAGATACTTACCATCAGTATGACAACTATTCTCATCTGGAACTGCCTATTTGTTAACCGTGACTAAAAACACCTGTTTATTGACAACTAGGACAAATTTCTTAAAAATTAGAAGAGTTACCTAAATGATACTAAATGCAAAAATTCTGATTCATCTTTCATGTGAGTATTATGCAAGGAGATATCAATTCATGTTTTATCACTCAAATAATAAGTCTCATTCAGTTCCAACTCAAGCAGGAAGACTTTTGTGCCTTGTGCTGGTCTATATCACAGAGCAACTTCACCAATATTTGTTTTATACCCTAATAAAGCACATTAAAATTCTAGTTATTACTTTGAGTGTTCCTCTCTTACTGGTAACAGTACCGTGACTTAGTTATTCACATCAGTGTGCAGTTACTTGTTTACAGGATAGCACAGAGCAAGCCATTTTACTTTTGAGAACTGTTTCTGCAGTTCCAGATAATTCCAAAATGTTCTTGGAAACTTCAGTTAGTTTCTAACGTAATAAAGATCTGGCACCTGCTGAATCTAAAAGAGCAGTTTTTCTAAAAAAGCTCTGGAAAAACTGGTTGAAAGGAAACGTTTCATTCCCACACCAAATCTATGCATTGCTTGTGTCCTGATTACTATAATTATTCTCTATTCATTTTGAAATACACTATTATGATCGTTCAGAGTTATTAATTTGTGACAAGTATCTGAAAGAAAGTGCAAAGCTATTTTATGGCATGAAGCACAAAACATTTATTGTTTGTATATTTTTTTCCCTGAGTCCTTTGAATGTCAAAAAATATTTCCTCATACAGAAAGGAAAGCACTATTCTTAGAAGACATCACATGGAAAGGCTCATACTCTCAGACTAGAAGCCATACCCAAAATAGCAAGAATATGCTTAACACTGTCTTGTCTCATTATTTAGTTGGGGTAAATTAGAGTTCTAAACTCACGTACAGCTTCTTACCTCTGTCTTATGGGTGCAGAGTAACCAACATAAGAACAAATTACACTCTTTTAAAAAGGAAAATCAGATAATCTTATTCTATGCACATCTGACAGTACTAAGCATAGGGGAAGAACAAACTGCTTCGTTTGTCCTACATTAAGACAGTGAGAGACTTCATAACAAATATGCCAGTTAAACAACAGGTTCTCTGTGTTGGTTTCACGCAGCTCTCCCCAGGGAGTCAGATCTAATTTTTTCTAAACAAGCTCTAAAATTAAGATTCACTATGATAATCAGCTTTCAAAACGTCATTGACAAAAACTGAAATCTAAGAAGCTAGGCCTGTTGCTTAAAATCTCTAGTTCAATATGAAAAAAATCACCTTTTATTTCAATTCAGCACAACCTCTTTTATGGCTGTTTATCAACTCAAGTAAACTTTTATGAGCCTGAATGCAATACAAAAGTACTTGATGCGTTTTATAGAACAAGGCATTATTGACATTTCCATATATTAGAGGCTGAGGGAGAAATACATACTGATGATAGCAGAGTTGTAAAAAGATGGAATAAGTAACCATTTAAGACTATTAGATACTTTCTGGATGTTGGATCACCCAACTTTAACAGTAATATAAGGAGACTCTTTCCCAGCTTTGGCAATTTCTCAGGGTATTTGCTGCATTTCATTTAATGTAAATACATATTTTACCAGACAAGATGGTATGGCTGCTTCTACCCATGGTTAACCACTTCTGAAACTCCCTTGGTGAAATTGTGAGCCCAATGAAATCAGCACCAAATCTTAGCTTAATACATTTCTGTTAACACACTAGCCCTGTTACTATTAACATACAGAGATGTAAACCTTCGTAGAGTAAACCCATACAAAGTGTATGATTCATTTCCCTGAAAGATAATTTACTATTAGCGAAGTTAGAATTCGTTTCCAACAACCACTGCTGCTACCTTTCTTTTTTAAGATCTTGATTAAAATGGCAACTACTTAGAAGCATTATGCTTAATTTTTTCACTTGCAGTACTGGCAAACAGGGCGCTAACTAGGTAGTTGTCACCTGCGAAAACCTGAAGGTAGAAATAGGAATTAATTAGGGCTGCAATCCTAGAATCAGCATCCTAAGGCTGATTGGAGATTTCTGTTTGACCTATAGATTATGAGTGCAATAAAACAGCCTCAGGAAAGAAAATTCAATGGGAAATATCACTTACATACTCTATATGACTAAACAGCATGATTGCACGTCGTTAAAATTATTTATTAATTAGAAGGACTTAAGTTTTGAGTACAGACCATACCTTTTGATACTATAGCAATTGTCTGCCATGCCAGCAGTCTAAATGCAAATACAGAGGGTTGCTGGAGTTTTTTTTTTATTTCTACTGTACTTCCCTATGCAGGAGCAAGCCGTAACCTTAAATGTTGCCCCTGAAGTGATTTCTCAGAGTGGTAGCCCCACACTTTCGAAGATCGGGAAACAACTTTATAGCTTTAAATCAGGCTGTTTTGACACCATCCACTACAGTATTTCGTTCTTTTATCGGGAGGAGGGGAGCCCGGCAGGGCACCGCAAGCTGCCGCCCCAGTCAGCGGGGGACGCCTCCCTCCTGGTTGCGAAGGGGAACAAGCACCAAAAACAGCCCCTAGAGACAACGACGGAGCCGGGAAACCCTACCACAGGCTCCCTTCTGCCACAAACCCCCTTTATTACCCCCAGGACTCGCTGCCCACAGCCCGGGCACCGGCACCGGGCGCTGCCGCCGGCCCCCAGCACTGAGGTGAGGAGCCTCGCGCGCGGCCCTTCCATCGCACCTGCCGAGCCCTGACGGCCCCCCCGCCCCGCCTTAGCAGCGAGCTCGTGCCGCTGGGGCCGGCCGCCCCTCACAGCCCCTCGTAGTCCCCTCACAGTACCTCACAGCCTCACTCAGCGGTATGGGGCGAGGCTGGCCCCGTCCCTTGGGCAATGCCGCCGTTAGATGAAAGGCTGGAGGGTGGGGGACAGCGGGAGAGAGCCCGGGGGGCTCGTCCCTGGAGGTGTCCCGTCAGGAGATGGCGCCCGGGGCGCCTGGGCTGAGCTGTGGCTCCCCTGAGGGGAGCGAGGAAAAGCAGGAGATGAGCACTGAGGTAAAGCAGGGGCTGTTCAGCTGAGCACACCCCATTCCCCTTATCATATGTATAATACAGAATATATATATATATTCTATACTGTATATAGAAAGGGTCTGTCAGGGGGTGCTGCTCTGCGACGTTCTTCTCCCTCAGGTTTTTGTGTGAGGAGGTCTGGGCTCGGTGCTGGCTGCGAGCCCCTGGCTTGGCAGAGGCTAGCAGGGAGATGCAGGTGAATAGGCCCCTGTGGAGACAGAAAATGAGACCAGGCTGCCAGAAGCTGTTCTTAAAAGTGCTGTGGAAGCGATGGCTGCCCTCTTTACCCATGCTAATCTGTGCCTGTCTTGGAGTTTGAACTGACACTAGCTTTTGCTTGAAGCATATTCCTCACAGCTGCAGCCCAGCATCATACTGATTATCATGTTTAACCCCCTTCTCCCTGCTTTTTTTGTAAAGCCACTTAAATTTGCTGTTGGACTTATATGCTAAAAATTGACAATACTAGATGTTAATGTCAACCACATGACAATACTAGATTGACAATGGCTAGATGTATGTTTCACTTAAACTGTTTGAGATCTGCACCATAAATATTTGTATGCTGGACAGTTGAGTGTCTCTTGCTCATAATGCTATGGCATAACATAAAACAGACTTAAAATGATACAGGCTGTACCATATAAGAATTTTAATTCTGTTGGGATAGATGTTTTCACGATTATAAAAAGCTATAGACAATGGTAGACTTAGAAGTGATGCAATACACACTCTATTTCTCGTAAAAATTATGAGGGAACCTATTAAAGAGGGTCCAACATCATCCAAAGCAAACTGATGAAATGGACTGAGTTGATGTGAAAACCAGCGGGAAGGTGCATGTGTATAAAGGGCATCGTGATTCCTGTCAGGGCTGTGACGGGGAAGAGCTGTCGTGAGACTGAAGGGTCATGTGGGATGGGTTCAGGCTGTGGGCCGACAGCTGAACCATGCTAACTGAAGCAAATCAAAAGATTCATGGCTTTGTTAATGCCACTGGAGTTTTAAACATTCTTTTTAATAACAGGCAAAGTGCTTAAGGCTCTGCATTATATGGGTTTGGTTCCATCTGAAGACCAGAGATGACAAATAGTACTATAACTGTGTGGTCTAGGACAGCTGTCAAGATGCTATTAAATTTAGTTGTTAAAGGGAACATAAATCTTATGGCTCAGCGCAGTAATTCAGTAATTCTTTTTTCTTTTTTTTTTGGGTTGTCATTTTGCACTACTAGACAAACATGATAATAACTCAGAATAGTTCTTGGGATTTGATCTATGGCAAGTAAAGGTGGTTTTCTCTCCTTTTCTTGGGAATCTGTTTTTTAAGCAAAATCAGGTATTAAAAAGTTTTGGCTGAAACCAAGAGGAGAGAGGGATGAAATCAGAAATAGTCTTGAATGCTTATGGTTTGAGTTCTCCTTGTTTAAACAATATTCTGGTTCTTGTCTTCAAAAATCCTGAACAATATTTGTTGAAACCCAGAGAGAGTGTCATGCAAATACGGTGTCATGCAAATATACTGTCATCCAACTGAGGTTCTCATCGCTAAAAGGAGAATGGGAGCTTGAAGGAATTGTAGTTTCCCTGAAATAATTTGGTAGCGTATACAGATTAATGTTTTTGAAGATATGTCTCCATGTATTTTCAGAACCTGGATATTCAAGCTTTCAAGTAAACTTCGACAAATTCAAAAAATATATATTTAGTTCTTTAGAAAATTCATATTCAACACAGAAGAAAAGCATAGCAATGTAAACTCATCGGGCTACAGAACCATGATAGAACAGAAAGGAAAACAAGAGAATGGTTTGACGCAGTTTCTTTTAAACAATAAGCAAAGAGGAATGCTGGTTGATCTAATGTAGTTTCTGGCAAGGAATCAGAAAGAATTCATTGTTATCTTTGCTTTTTCTGCACGTCCATTAATGTGCAATGTAAACATGAAAAATAGCATGTGCCATTGGTGCTGCTTTCTTTCTATAGGAGAGAACAAAATATAGGGTAATAATATGCAGCAGCATGAAGAAGTTCTGCTACTGCAGAAGCGTTGGATATTTGATGATAATACAGCCAAAAGATCCTGCACCTTCTTCTCATTAGCTTGGCCTTTCCTGAAAGCTGACACTAACAATGTATTTATGCCACTTGTTGTGACACCATGGGTGTCCTGCCCAATGTATGCTAAAAGTCTTTTTGTTGGTTGATCTGCTGTCACACTAAAACTTAATTAGGCAAAGTGATTCTCTTCCCTCTTCCTTTCCCATTTCTACAGCAAATATTGTAAAATTACTACTTTGTACATAGAGACCAAGAATATCACGATATCTATGTGCTTGGTCATCTATCAATGAAAATCTGCAAAGATACAATTTCAGCCCACCAATATTAAGAGAAGAGGGGAGAGCTGGCTACAAGCACTTGTTCTTTTTTGGCCTGTTTTCCTAGTTCCCTTATTAATAAAGTATTCTGTACTGTCCCTGTATTTTTCTTATCTTTTTGTTTTCTGCCTTTCCTCCTTTCTGTTTTGGTAGTTTTGCTGATGAAGTTTAACTACTTCAAACAACAAATGGGAGTTCACATTGATTTTCAACCCCAATGCAATAAAATTTAAGTACAGGTAGAAGAGCCTTGTATGGGAAGAGAACTCATGACACTTCCCTCTTTTTCTAAAAGTCTGAATACCTTCTTTGCTAAACCAGAGTTACACTGATCCCTACAAATCCATGATATATTGTTCCTACCAAAGGTATTAGACTTTGCTGGTAGCATTTACAAAAACATATGGAAAATTGGTTTTCTTTCAACATGATATTTTTAGCAGTGTAATTGCTGTTGCTGACTGAGGTAGACCTCTTAACATGAGTGAAAAGACTCATAATTTAACTTGTCGGAGTAACAGTTTTTTTTTTTTTTTTTCCAAATCCTTAAGCTGAACTTTTTAACTATTAAAATGAACAATTTTGTTGATATTTTTTCCTTGAAAAATTTTCCAAGCACACACACTTGAAAAAGAACAAATCCTCCACAGTATCTGGAATATTGACCATGCTTTTGTGTGGGGTGACAGGTTTGAAACATTTCTATTTTTTCTTTTTCCAGAAAGTCACAGCGCTGGAACAGACTTCTGAGATGTAATTAAAGGTAATAGCTTCAAATCCACTAAAACTCCTAAGTGTTTGTTACACACTCTTAGTTATCCATAATTGAATATGCAGTTAAGATTTTAGTCGATTTGTCTGAAAGTATTTCAGTTCATTGGCTTTATAAAATCTCCTGGGCCAGTCATTACATTACATTTGCTGAATACCTTCCTTCATCCCTCTCATTTTCCAGTTAATGCTCAAGCCTGCTTCCATGCAAAGGGCTGGTGCTTGAGAAATGAACAAACTACATCTTGATTTTGTTTATATACATTTGGGTCCCAATCAAAACCCTCACACTGAAAACATTTGTGTTAATTTTAGACATTAAATTTAGCAAGATTACTCATGAGTAATTTTCACAAGTGCTATTGTCCCAGAACATACAGATGAAATGAAATTTGTGACCTAATATATTACTTTTTTCCTGTGAATATACATTTCACAGGAGAACACTGTTTTTTTCCATCTTTATTTTTAAAAGATTGGCCAAAATTTTATTTTGTTTCATTTTATTTTTTATTAAGTTTTATTAATAGGATTTTTTCAAGACATAATCTATAAATTGACAATGTAAATACAAAAAAATATCAAATTCATACTTTATGTTGCTATCCCTTGCCTTTCTGTAAAACTACTCAGATTAAGTCTGTAAATCTCACCATAGCTTTGCATTCAGTTTGGGCAAAGAAACACCATCATTTTCTAACAAATGTCATTTCTAGTTTCTAACGAGCTAGCAAATATCATTGTGTGACTTTTATTACTATTAATTCTTGCTTACATATCTGTGTTTATTTTTCTTCTGAACCATAAAGAATTATTTCTGTTTGCCATATCTTAGGCTTAATAAACTGTCTAGGTTCTTCAGGTGAAACAAATATTACCTCTCGGACCTAAGTAGTGAAGGAATTTAGGATGATGCCCTTTATCTCTATTTTACGGAGGTGAAAATAACATTGAAAGAGGAAAGGACTCATTGTTCATACACTGTTTACACAAATCTACTGCTGCAGTCTGGTTTACTCTTTTATCCATGCAAAATTGAATTGAGATTGTTATTCTCAGCATACATGGAGGGATATCTTTGAAAGTATTGTAAAGGCTATGGAATTCAAGCTTTTTTTTTTTTTTTTTTTTTAGTTCAAATTGTTGGTGTAGATTATACTGTAATTAATCCCAGCATTGCAGATGCAAAATTATACGGAATTTGTTCTGATCTCTGTTAAACTAGTGTCAGGGTGTGCTTTTACCACCCAATAAAGGGTCTTTCCCAGGCTTTTGTTACTTTGTCATCATGAAGGGGGCACCTTCTGCAGCTTTTTAGCTGAAGTGCCTTTTTCATGTTAAATGAAAAGTATTTGCTGTTTAACAGTTGTTGCTGTTTTGTTACCTGAAGCATTTGCCTGAGGAAAAAAAAAATCACTGAAACATCCCAAAAGATTTCCTACCATTGTCAGCTTGACAGCAGTATGATGTTTTGATTTAGATTAGTGGCTCATGATGGCTGCTATTAAAACTTTTGCTTTCCCTGAAAACATTGTATGTCAATGGCTTCTTCTGTAAGAAGATGAAGGAACTTGTCTTGAAGGAGAATACTTTGTGCTTAGGATTCAAGTTCTTTTGATTTAGTCATTTTTATTCTTTTATAAAACATGATTTTATTATTTTTATAATTTAATTTACTGAGTTGAGAGAAGTTACCTAATAATTTGGCAGCTAAGAACTATTTTACGTTTCAAAGGTAAAATATTCAGCTGAGCCAAATAAACCTTGCAAAAACAGTATGTATTTATTCCTCACCCAGATCATTTCTTGAAGCCATCGCTTGGCCTAAAGCAACAGCAAGTGAGAAGTGATAGAGATAAGCCCTTCTCATTCTGATTGCTGCTAGGGAACTGCCCCAAAGCCTGCAGCAGTAATTGTTCCCAGCATTAAAGAGTACTTCATTAACTGTGTTCTGCTTCTATTTGACCTCACTTTAGACTTCCCTAAACAACAGATTCCATTATGTGCCTTGTTACTGACAAATTTCCATCATACCTTTTTGCGATTTGATTGAGAAGAGAAGCAACAACAGGCCAAGCAACTGGGCAAAACAGACCTCAGAAATGTGAGTTACGATTCACTTCTGTAGTTTAATGGAACAGAGATGTTCTCAGTTCTTTCATATAATGTTTTCTCATTTAAAATAATACAAGTTAAACAAGTGCATAGATGTAGTTAACCAGGAAAATGATTCTGAAGAAAGCTGTCACAAAAACTTGATTGATGCACCAGCTAAAGAGCAGTTTCTTCCTCACTGATTGTGGCCTTAGTTAATTTGTAGGATTCAGTAAGAATACTCAAATCTACTCAGAATGAGTTGCATTGGAAGTGCTTGAACTGCAGTATGATTGTTATGCAGTCCTTTATGCAAAAGCTAGAAATTTCGGTGTTATTTCCTATATAATTCAGCTCAACTGCTCTGTGCAGATGGTGTCCTAAGAGGTTGGTGTTGCTTCTAGAGCTGAGCTAATCCCATAAACTTCATAGCCATGCTTACTAGGTATTCAAGTGTAAGTTAGCACATTCTATATTGAAGGAAGCTGAAGAATCTTCATACCTAGTGCTAATATTCTGTAAACTAAATAAATTGCCAGCAGAAATTGCTTGAGAAAAGTGTTAGTTCAAGGGACTGATGCTTCTTAAGCAAATCTTGCAGTCTTGAGCCTTCTATGAAACTAATGACAATTTTATGTGAACAAACTTGGGGGTGCTCTTGATAGCACAGGGAGAAAATGGAACACTTGCTAACAACTGGGTAAGTTTAGATATCCAACTCAGTAGACAGTTGAAAAATGTCACCCTTGGCTTCTACTTCTTTGATTCAGACTGCAGTGCATAGAAGTCAAATGACTGTAACCTGTTCCCATCTGCCCCTAACCCCAAGCCAACCAATCCTTATGTGTTCACCATTGTGAACACTGTACAAATTGTTGTTCAAGCTACCACATGCAGCTCAAACACTGTACAAATTGCCATTCAAGCTGCCACATGCAGCTCAGATATTTGCATATCTGCAGTACCATACAGCTGTGACCCAATAATTTCATGGCTATCATGAGAATTATGAAATTGCGATCCTCTTGCAAAAATACCCCCCCCCCCCCAATTTAAGCTGTAACAATGAAATGCTCTCACTAAGCATACTTTCTGGGAGGTTGCATAGTGAGTCCTGCTTTTGGTCACAAAAATAAGTAAGCTTTTTTTAGCTATACCTACCCAAACTAACGTCACTCCAGGAAAATCAAAGGGTTTTTATTAGAATCAAGTTAACTGTATGTCCTCTACAGTGTAATTATAGAGCTTGCTCTGTTAAATAGAGGCAAAGAAGAATACCTATTGCTCTTTCTTTGTGTAAAAGTCAGGTCAGAACAACAGCACCCGTGTTTCGTACCTGTTCTGCCTAATAGTGTAACTCAGGAACTACTTCTTCCCACTGCAGTGTGAACTAGAGCAATTAACAGCTAATCTTTTCTTTCCCTTAGAAAATCACATAAAATTTTCTTTCGCTTTCTAGCCCAATTAGTGATTATTTAGACTGTGCTTGTTTTGCAAGTCTTAAGCCAGAGAACATCAATTTTCAGAAGTTCAGTGGTCCATCTTCCTGTTGCTGAGGGAGTTGGGGAGTGTGAAGGGAAGTGGAATGAAAAGCATATGTAAATGGAAAATAGCACCCCAAATCCACAGCTCACCCATAAGGTAGCCTTAATTACTAACAAGTTAGTAGTTTGTTCTGTTTTCAAAAGATGATTTAGAAAGTTAGATTCAAACAGTAAAAATATCCTCAAATCATCTTATCTTTCTCCTTTAGAGAGAACAACATTGTAATAAAGTTGAGTTGGAACTGTGACATGAGTTAAGAAAAGATATTTGTACTTGGCCAAGAACTTTCCAGTGGTTTCACAATATATTCTCTTTTTAAATGATTGGTAGTCAGTCTTCTGTGAGCTGACAGATAAGAACTGAAGCAAAGAAAATATCAAGTCATTTAATGAAACTGATGTCAGAGTAAACCTGTATGATGAGGGATTATATTCAAAACAATGAAAATCATCTGAAACTTTATTTGGGTAAACGGGACACCTTTTCTTCTGACTTGGTGACTAAGAAGCATTCACACACCATTTCCTGTGAGTAGATACAGATTCACAAACTGAGTGCAAGGGAGAGGATGTTTGATCCAGATATACTAGCAAGAGGCAGAAAATGTACTTTGAATATCCAACTTCTGGTTTATGATAGTCTTTTTTCATGATTGAAGATACTAGTGCTCCCATGGTACACACTCATTTCTCCAGTCCTCAGAAAGACTGCCTTTAAAAGATCTCAAAATCCAGAAAAAGTGCAATGGTCATATAGTACATATTTCATCAACTGTGAAGGTATGCAAAGCTGTTAAGAATGTACCTAGGTTGAAGTAAGAGGTAATTCCGTCCTGTGGGATTATTCATTCTTTTAATCTAAACACACCTAATACTTCAATGCATTGGTTTCTTTACTGACAAATATTTATTTAATACGTTTGTAATAGTCAGCCTGCATGTGAAATGTCAGTCTTTTTCCTAAACTTCATGCGCAGTCTTGTAGATAGCTTTTAGTTATATATTCAGTATTTTTCCTTGTGGATGTTTCTCTGTGGGGAAAAAAATATGCAGTCATGATATCACACAATGACAGATAACCATTACCAACAATACAACTGTCATTGCATCTCACAGAGAGCATGTAATTATTTTCTATGATACTTGCATTTTCTCATGATGTGTAACATAAATGAATCTCATTAATTTATGAATTGCTGAAGTCTTCCCCTTTAGTTTGTACAAGTGTCTCAAGCCATGTATGCATAGAATCCTGGAGGTGAATAATTTGAAACCATATGTTTACTGTAGGACAGGTATCAATACTGGGAGAGAAAAGAGGGATTAGCCAGTACAGTTTAGCAGAGATTCACTGAATCTACTAGCATTTGTGTTTTTTGTTTTTGGTTTTCTTTTCCCCTTTGGTAAATGAGTGTGTGTAGGGTGATCAGCAACAAAGGGACCAATTCTCGTAACTAAGAAGTATTTGAGAAAGGATGCTCAGATTTTATTTGGCAGTAGGAGTACAAGTAATGCCATCTAGTTACATTAACATGTCCTCTGATACTAGAACCTCCATCAGGTTCTAAAAATTACTTAATATGAATAAAATATTTATTTTCTCCTTGTATAATGGATGAGCTGTCCTAAAATAGAGTCATGTGAATAAACCACTCTAGCTCAACAGCAAAATACTCAAGTTGACATCATGCCTCCGTGTATGAGACATGACTGAATCAGTTCTTCTTAATACAGTCATAATAATAAAATCATAAGACTTGGGGATTTCTGTTATTCCCAAGAAGAACACCCCAGCACATGCAGAAATATTCATTGCAACAGTACATTCTAACCTTATGCTTGTAGAAAAGTGTAATTTTGTTTCTGGTCCTCAAATACAGTCTTAACTCCCTTTTCTGCAGTATGTGTGAAATCCTAGTTTGAGTATCTCATGTATTGTGTAAAGCAAAAGCAAGGGATGTTAAGCAATATAGTAGCCCACATCCTTCCGTGGAACTGGTTAACACCATTTGAGAGACTGGCCCATGCAGAGAAAATAGATGAAAAAATAATAAGATTACATCATTCCTACAAGAAATGTGTCATTGAGCATAACCTGGTATTTAGTTACATGATTCAAAAATGATATATGGATACTAGATTTTTACTGTTGCTTATCAAAACATCTACATTTTCAAAAAGAACTGGATTTGACTCCTGATGAAAGACTTGTCTTGCAAAAATGAGGGTAAATTAATTATTAATAGTTAAATAATTACAATATTAATAATTAAATAGCAAATACAAATTTAAATACATATTTTCCTAACCTCAGTGAAAAATGACTGCTAAAGATGCACAAAGTTTAAGCATTGGCGAGATACCTACCTTCTCAGGCAATCCCCCTGTATAACTGGTAGAGATGGTGTCATCAAATCCTTGAGCTCCTGCAACCCCTCAAACTCTCTGTGTGCTGCCAGCCCCATACAGCTGTATCTTGTAGCACAATGTGCCTTATTTGAGAAACACTATATTATGGGACTTGTGCAATGGAAATCACCTTGATATTCCACTGGAGGGAAGGAGGGGAGATTCATTTTTGTTTTCAAGGGATGGCAGAAAGTTCACCATTTTCCTTAAATTAATTAGAAGCATAGGAGGCACAAGGTGAATTTGTATCATACAATGGAAATGTGTGGAATCTCCCTAGGTAGTGCCAACCCATAAAGGCTTGAGCTCTTATACTCACGTTACGAGTGCTCAGCAGGGATATAAGCGTAGGTCTGAAAGCAGTATGGCTATCACAGTGCTGTGACTGAACTGCTGCAACTCCCCTATTCCCCGTTCTGGTGCTGTGTTGGATGCTGCTTGTTCAGCTGTCCATGCACCATGCTTTGTTGTGTGACAAAGACGTGCCTATAGAGATTCAGTTTTCAAACGCAGATTGAAAAGTAGATGGTAGTTGTTTTAACAGAGCTTTCCAATGCTGTATGGTACAAGGACACAAAATGCCTTGTTTCATGAAAGGGTCACAATCATTCTTAAGCTGTTCTCTGAGGCATAACCATTTCTTCCCCTCTGTGCATAGCACCCAACATTGGTACATTAATTCTAGATGCTATAGTAGTGAAAATAATAAACAAAGACACTTTACCTGAGCAAAATTCCTAGTAGTCTCCTCAGTGAATATTTTGAGACCAAGATTACAGAACAAATGTTTTTCTTACAGCTCTGTGCTGTAGGCATAGATAGAAAAGTTGAACAAAGAATCAGCAAATTATTATCAGCACCTCCAGCTTATAGTACCTAAAGGGGGCCCACAGGAAAGCTGGAGAGGGACTGTTTATCAGGGAGGGTAGTGATAGGACGAGGGTCAATGACTTTAAACTGAAAAAGGTAGGTTTAGATTAGATATTAGGAAGAAATTCTTCACTTGGGGTGATGAGGCACTGGAACAGGTTGCCCAGAGAAGCTGTGGATGCCCGTGGCCAGGCTGGATGAGGCTGTGGGCAGCCTGGGCTGGTGGGAGAGGTCCCTGCCCATGGCAGGGGATTGGAATCAGATGGTCTTTAAGGTCCCTTCCAACCCAAACCATTCTGTGATTCTGTGACAAAACTTTTAAGTCCAAGATCTGATCTGCAAATAGCGAAGCCAAGGCTTTCCACTGTTATGTTTCTCAGTCATAATTTCTGGTAAGATCTTACTTACTGATAGTAAGTCAGTTCTGTTAAAGTTTAGTCCTGCCTTGTTTCCATAGATTTGCACTCAGCATGTGGGTTTTTTATTTAGAGAACAGTCCAAGAACTACGTATCAACACTTGATGAGAAAATGCTTCTCTCTCCACTGCGTAAATGCATCATAACTTACAACCCCTCATTCTTCATTAATATGCAGTTAGACAATTTATACACTACTTTATTCATTAGCATATAAATTGCCACCAATATGCTGCATTCCCAGAGCAAAAATAAACCAGTGTGAGGAAAGGAAAAAGCTACCACAAAAATATGTTGTGTTTTTATATCTATAGTTGCTTCAGTGAATTATAACCCAACAGAGTCAAACAGTTACGCTTTGCTTCATTATGCAGAAATGCTGCTGCGATCATTTCCTCACCAGTGTTGATCCCTTACATTTTGAAATATTTTAATATTTTCTGAAACTGAATCATTATTTCCTGTTCAAGAAAAAAGCAAATATTTTTGTAAAATATTCTTAATAAAAAATTTACATCAGGTTGTTATTATTTATGTTACAATGTCACTCAAGCTGCAGACTATGGCAGTAAAGCTTAACCCTACAATGAAGGGATGCTAGTGTGACTATGGTAATGAATGCAGGGCTGCTCTTTTAATATGAAGCTGCAAACTCCTTGCTTACATGTGACACAAAAGTGTCTTATTTTCAGTAGGGATATCAGTATTCCCTATGACAATATAGTTTGGACACCTACTTACCGGTCTGGTAAGCAAACAAAACAAGTTCTCCAGTCATAAAAGACTAGCTTTGTTAGCACATCTGTGTTTAGAGATTTTTTTTTTTTTGCTGGTCCAGTTTGGAGCTTTGACAGATAAACTTGAGTCTTGCTGCTGTGGCTTAAGAGGATGTTGACTCTTCTGATCATCCTGCAGTAGAGAAAGTGACCCCACATTTCAACCACTGCAATGCAATGTCAAATTTTCAGCACAATGAAGAATCTTTCTAGACTGCTTCCCAACACATGCAGGAGTAACACTGTCTTTTAGCACCTGAATTCTTTGAAATTTCAGGATGTTCATTCTTTAAATTCTCAAGGTAGTATATTTATGTATTAAAAGATGTCAATACATATTCAATTGAAATAATTTTATATTTTTATAGCTATATTTGTCAGTATTTTCAGATTCCAATTATCTTTGGTGTTTCCCTTTTTTTTTTTTTTTTTTGCCTTGCAGTACCAGATATGAACACGTGCTAGTGCTCAGTCACTTAGGACTGGTATGAAGCACTAAGGCAACTGCAGAATCTTGGATTTAAACTAGTACTCACCAACTGCTAGTTTCCTTAAGGTCTGAAGGGTATGCGTACTATAAACTGGCCAAAACTGAAGTATGAGATCTCATTGTAAATTATAAAATGTTCAGAAAAAGCACAATGAAATCCTTCTCTAGTATAAATACCACCAGATTTAAGCAAATAAAATACAAAATTAAAGTGCTTCAAATTAAAAATGATTTTGATATAATGAGGAATTCTGATGATCTTAGGCATTGTACTGAGGGAAGATTTCTGTTAAGTTTTTATCTAGCTCTAAAAATTTCTTAAGCTTGTGAAGAACATTTCAGATTCCAGTTTGGATCTTTATGTAAATTAATAAGTTACCTATCCTCCAGAGATACCTGTTTGGTCTAGTTGTAAATTCTTGAGTAAGGCATGTGCACATGGTAAGCCAATGGAAGTTTATGCACAGCTGTACTATCGTGTTCCCACACCAAATAAATCTTACTAATTATGCAGAAGATTGTTTCTCTATTGCATCCTAATGATTTACCTTCTGACTGTACTAGGATACATGATCTTTATGTATAATTATGCTGCTATAATTATCCTGGAAGATTTGTTGATAGGGGTTATTTCATAGACCACAATAAAAACTTACATTTCAGACAGTCAGTTTAAAGTAGTTATGACCTTCATCTCCATGCAGCTTTGATTCATCTGGACTGTACTTTCAGTGGTAGGTTCTCAGTGCTAAATAATAATCTCCTACCTATTTTCATGTAGAAACAAAATTTCTTTTAAGATAGGAAGTGTAATAAAAATACTAACAAATATCACTGGACTGAATGAACAAAGCATCCCATACTGTAACAGCCCTTTTAAAGATAGGTATATATTAAGATATGCTATCATTGCTTTCTATGCAATAAAGCAGGCAAAAACCTTCATCTTTCCCTTCTTGCATTATGCCAGGTTTTTGGCTGCACAAATGTCTTCTGACCCTGAATGGCAGAATGGAATTCACACCAGTCTCAAAAAAGGCTCATTTGTATTTTCAGTTTCCTACTGATATTAAGTAAAACTTATTTACTTTATTGCTTTAAGAAAGACCAGTAATAAATATTTAGGAAACTTCCATGAACACAACAGTTTATCAGAAAAGAAGATTCTCTCCCTTTGCAGCAGTATTAAATCCTTATTTTTCCATCCCACACATCAACTCTGAAACTATTACTAGTTGCTGTCAAAATAAACAAACAAAAACCCATTAAGCTTGGAAAGCACCATGTTAAATGTTAAATCTTATTTCTCCAGAGAGCAGCACTCGTTTTTTCCTTCCAAAGGAAGAAATCAGTGTTCTTATCCTACTCAAACGTGGCAGCTGCAACACTTAATCTCAAGCCTTCTTGCATGCAGACCAAATCATTTTACTTGATCAATAAGTATTTCTTGACATAGACATATATGCAAAAGTTTGAGAAAGCAGAGAATAAGAGGTCTCTTCTGTGGATGCATAATATCAAAAAAAAATAATCTGTGGAAAGGAGAATAGCTGTGTATTTGATTACTGATGTAATTCTATCAGACTGGACGTGTTGTTTTCTTGTTTTAGATAAATGTATTACATCTAAATGAAGAACAGTAACCTCTTGTAGAAAAAAAAAGTTTCAAATAATCAAACAAAACACAAAATCCAAAAATCCAGCACGCTTTGAGCGTATTATTTACCAGCCTGTGCAAAGTCAGATCTTCTGTTTGGTCTGAATTGTTCCCATCTGGTTTAACAGAGAGACATCAGTTCCTCTCCAGACTGTGCTGAGGGTTTCAGCTGATTGCTGTCTTTTGTGCTAATAAGCACAGACCTCATTCTGCCTAACGATGGAGCTCCATAACATGAACATCTGGGGAAGCACAAGGTGTCTTGTTAACAGTCTTGCTAGCTCCACATGTAGGATTTCAATGAATCCTTAGTGTTGTGGCAGTTTCTTTGATAATAGAATTAATTAGCAGGCTTGATTTAAAGCGCTGTTGCTCTGGTGTGGTGTCTTCATATGAAGGTCTCTTGACCTGTCTTCATAACTTTTGCTCTCAGTGTAGAACAGACACTTCTTTAAAAACGAGAGACAAAAGATGAGATCATCCATTTTTGCTCTTTGACCCTACCTGTGATTTCCTTAAAAAAAAAAAAAAAAGTTGGGCAAACATAGACCATTATTAAAGATAATGACCTGAAGCATTTGATATCATTCTCTGAAACCTTCTGGCAAACATTTCTTTCTTCCTTCTGTGTTAAGGATGTTTAGGGACATACAAAAAGCCTAACTTGTCTTATCTTTTCTTCTATTGTAGACTCATGCAAAATCCGCATGATCCATCATGGGCATTCTGTTACAGGTCTACCAGGAAAATGGAAGTGAATTACAACAGAAAATTTGAGAGACATACCAAATTAAATGAAAAATTTGCTCTTTAAAAAAATCTTATCAGAAAGTAGTTTGTTGAAACAATTTAATGTTTGATTCAGATGTCAGGAGAAATGATTGCTTAGAAGGCTGGAGAGACCTGATTGCAAAAGACAGATGAGGAATGGCAGAGGGTAAATTGCTAGGGTGCCGGAGGTATTTATGTCACTAACATTGACCGTTAGCCTGATTTTAAATGTATTAACTTGTATGTCAGATGAAAAGTATGTTAGTATGCTTGAGGTAGTTTTAATTCCTGTATTTATTAGAACATAGGCAAACACTAGAAACTAACAGAAATATGACTGCTAAGCTTGTAAGAAAGAATGTATACAAAATACACATTTATAGTTTTGCTTGCGTGATAGCTTCAAGAGTTATGGGATTCATCAGGACAACAGTACTTGTGCAAATGACCTTGGACACATTGAATTTTTCATTCAAGAGTCAATTGCACATGAGCTGTAGGTATGGCAGCAGGCCTAGCAAACCCAACACTGTATTTTTTTTGTCTGGCACCCACAAAATCCATAGAAAAATAAAGCCAAGCCAAGTCAGCCACCTGTAAGCACTAGCACTTGTGATTTTTAGCTTCATAATGTGATTATGAGATATAGATGCACTATCCCCCACTTCACATGGGAAAGTTAAACATGAGATGGTTTAAATGTCTTGTGTAAAATTAAGAATTAGATTTTTATCTTCTAAGCCCCCATCAGGAGCTTTCTATTCTTTCATGTTTCTGTGTCACTATCATATACTGAACAATGGCTGTGGAGGAAGGGAGAATAAGGATTAACTGTACCCTGCATAGAATGAACATATCATTGTTTTGTTTATCTGTGAACCTCTGTGAGGACATAAATGCTATTCAAACTCATTTCTTATCTATCCCTGTTTCATCTAGTTTCTGGCAGAACAGTAAATCTGAATAGGTCAGTAGTTGCATTGCTATGAAAAGTTAAAAATCATGATGACTGCGATTGATACTGGCAGACAGCATTGGCAGATATTTAAATTCTTTGTATTATTGTATGATCTATGCCTGCTAGGTATGAACCATGACTTAGATGAACTATATACTTGTAAAAAAAAGAAAAAAAAAGAAAAAAAATGCAATGCAGATTGCCACCTTTACCCTCTAGTAAGTGTAAGGCAGTGTATCCCTTTATTCCCTCTACTTGCTCATATGACAGTTTGTTTATACCTTGAAAAAAAATGAGCAAGAAGCCTGAAATGGAAGACTTTAACTCAAAGTTAAAGGCAGTACGTAAATTATTGACTTGATTACTAAATGGGATGTAAACCTGTGCTATTGGTATTAGATTAGCACTAGTAGTTCTCAATACATAAAATTGCCACATGGAAATACAGAAAAGGCAAAACTAGATTTCTATTTGAAGAAATGTTTAAGTACTTATGAAAATAAAAATGCTGAATGGGCATAAAAAATACCTATTCAAGTCAACATGTAGCTGACTACCTGAGCAGCTGTGAATTGCAACCTTGATGAGACAGGTGGCTAGATGCTCAGGTGGTGTAAATCAATATAGCTCCACTGAAGCCTCTGTAGCTGGTCAAATTTAAATCAGTTGAGTGCCAAATATGCTCTAATTAGAGACAAAGCCAAGCTATGTTCAAATTCAGTGATGAAAGCCTCTAGAATCGTGGTGAACTTCATGAATAGCTGAAGCTCCAAGTGATGTTACTGCTCAGATTTTGGCCATTTAATAATGGTGTTATAAGTGCTTAGTTTAACAATGATTTCCTGCTTCCTTTGAAAGTCTCTGTATCACTTATTGTTCCCAATGCAGCTATCTAGTATTCAGGTGCTCATAATGCTTTCTAAAATTTAATTTGGAGTTGCTATTTTCAAAGTGAAGGGCAGTAAAAGTGACATTTGTTTTGACTTAAGCATGTAAAAAATAGTTCAGGAGTTGGTAAAGTATATTTGAAGTGCTGAGATAAACTTGGAAAACTGAAAGCTTCCATGTTTGAATTTCAGTAGATTCCATAGTGTTTGCAGTTTATATTAAAAAACAAACAAACAAATGTTTATAAATATTTTCCATGCTAAGTCTAGGGTGTGCCAACAGAGTTGCATGGGATGGTAGAAGTTAGTGAGAGAAAGGTAGCATTACACATTTTCTACCAAAACTGTTGTGGGAACTGTTAAAGTTGCAGTTTTAAAATGGGTCACAGAGTGAACAGCAACTGGCGTTCGTGTAAGTGCGGACTGGGCATTCATGCGTGACTAAGTAAGTAAACAGATGAATTCACAGGCTACTTTCCAGACAGGTAAGGCTGTCCTATTAAATTATTTTTTAAACTGTGCTAACCCACTTTACTTTACTGTTACAGTCACTTCTACTTTATCATGTTAACTATAACTGTAGTTTCAGATGTTCCCAATGCTCCTGTTCAGACTTCTCTTTTGAATGAGGCATTCTGTTTGGTGTGCCACTGTAAGAGAAGTGATTCTTCTTTGTTTCCCCCTTCTTCTTAATGAAATGATTTATCAAGCATGAGTGAAAATCCGTTTCCTTCAACTCTTCTGGAAGTAACTGCAAGGATAATGGCCCTAATAATGGCACTACTGAACTGTAGAAACTGATCAAAATGTCTTCTTGAAATTTAATTGCCAACAAATCCATGAACCCTGTACACTTTGGTGGAGAAAGCCAATGGACTCAGCTTAGGCAAAAAGATTAAAAACACTGGGCACTAGATATTAAGAAGTTGGTCTTCATTTTTAAAATGTGCTCGAGTTGACTAAGTGGATTTATTTAATGTCAAACTATTCTGTAGATTAGATGATAATGCTACATTTTGCAAATTAACACTCTGAAATGTGAACAGAGTTTATAACTGTAATCGTATTTATTAATGGCCTGCTTGCAAATCTTAATGAACTAGGTTAACATAAAAGTAACAGAGCCCTAGCTTTAAGGGAAGGAGCCAGAACTACTGGCAATAGGTCTGAAGTGATAACCAGCATTTTTGAGATGGCTTGCTGCAGAGACATTTACACGTGGCAGGATGGCAGCCTCAGTCAATGCATGTTGAAATGGGTGGAAGCTTTCTGTTAATGTTTTTGGGATTTTAATCAGAGGTCTGTGATGTGGTGGATTCACAGTAGAAGAATATAGTGAAAGTTCATGAAGTTCATAATGAGAAGAGCAACACACCATCAAAAGAGAGTTTTTAAATATATCCATTTAATGAATTTGCCTAAATAGCTTTATGAATGACGCTTTATTAGAACTGTGATAAGTATACTAGTTTGAATCCTTTTCTGTTTTAGCATTGTATTATTAGCTTCTTGAGATTATAGTTTCAGGTAGTTCAACTGTTTCTCAGGAAGCCTTTGTTTTACAAGAACAAAGCTTTCTTGACAGTCTTGTTCAGGACATAATTAGAACAATTAAGTCAATTTAGGTTAACCTCAGCAGCAAAGAAACCTACAGGCTTTCAGGAGTAGGATCAGCTTTGAACTAAGCTTAGATATATTTTTTTCTTATTCCTTTGAAGACACAAATAAAATAATCTCTCTCACATGGATGGATTTGCTAGTTAATTATCCACAGCATCTGCAGCACAGAATTCAGTCTTATGCCATTTAAGGCTTGGCAAGATACAGGTATGGCTCTGCAATCAGAAAATTGCATCTTTGCTAAAAACACTTTGACATCTGAAATTACCAGGTACCAGATGCAGGCATGATTTAGTGAACTCATATGTAGGTACCTGCATTACAAAGTGACTGCACATTCAACACCAGTTTATCCATATCTGTGCTTACCATTGATACATGACTTTGAAAACCTTGAAATTCTTTTAATCCTTGCTAACAATTTTTTTTTTTTTACTTTGCATTCTTGATGGTTTTACTCTGATGATGTACTGTACCTCATCAAGATTTTAGGGTAGTTCAGAAGTAAAATTTGAGATTGTCCATTGTAATGAAGGCTGTCACAATGTCTGGATCTGATTAAGATTAAAAAAAAAAAAGTTATTTGTAACCATGGTATTATTTGACTATATATGGACAGAGATTTTTTCACAATTATGTAGGAATTTACATCAACCCGAAGGGAGTTTATCTCTTTAGGCCATCAACATAACAGATGGTCCCAACACAGAAGTGCCCTCATGTGAGCTAATAGGAACACAGAGTTACTAAATAATGTCCCATCTGTAGTTATCCTTATTACATGGTTCCAATGACCAAGCCCCTCTGTTAAAATGTGTGTCATTTCTAGTGTAAATGCTGTCAATGATTTTTCAGTCTCTAAGTACTTTTTTTTTTTTTTTTTTGAAACTTGGCTTTGGGTTCTTAGATACCGTATTATGTTGGTGAACTGCCATTTGGTTTATTGCTGCTATTGCAGATACTCAATGTTGAAAGTGCAATAGGCCCCACTTTTAGAATTATCTCTGCAGTCCTCTTATTGAAGTAGAGGCTACTTGGAAAAGGATGATATTATTCACCATTTTGGGAAGTGTTACCGTTCCCTGAGGAAATGCAAACATCCCACACTCAGTTACTTTATTCAAGTGTAATTTAAAACCAGCTCTCAAGCATAATGGGATGTTACAGCCAATATTTATTTTTCTTTCATTAGATAAATAGTATTAAATTGCAATCCTTGAGAAAATTGTACAGACTGTATCACATCTGAATGTGTTCAAGCTTGAGACTCGCTCAGGCAAATTCTCATCATATTCAAATAACCATCATTATGCAAATTAGAACATCCTCATTGCCAAGCAAGTTTAAAATGGATGTTTGTTTTTATCATGATGAATTATCTTCCTCCTGGTAGCAGACAGCTACGTGCAGCTCTTCTGAGCCACACAGGTCCTGTTTATTCTTCAGGCTTCTTTTGCCAGTTGCAAGCTGATTTTTTTGCTAGATGGGTAGATGTTGATTGTTCTTCTCAAGTATCTTGCTTGAAAAAAAGCCCAGCCCAGCTTTTCTTGTCTCCAGAGTTTTTGGCTTGTTGGTGTTACCAAATTCACTCATAACTAACCTTTTTGTGAAATCGGGTAGTGGCAACCCAAGGCTATTGATTTCAAGAGGCAGGCCAGCATTTCATAGAAGTGTACGTGTATGTTGTGACTGAAGAGTAAACCCTTGATTTAGTTCTCAGCTTTAGCACTTATACTGGTCACTAGAGCAAAGGTAGGGACCATTCTATCCATCTTTGGCCTGCAGATCAGCTGTGAACTGCTTTGCAGCTGTTACGTGTTCAAACCTGATACAACCTCTGCAGCCTCAATCATTACCCCTTCTTTTTTTCCGAGGGTCAAGAGAGGAATGCTCCAGCAGTGTTAAAACATGTAGACTTTGATACCCTAATGCCAGTGGATAGTTTCTTTTATGGAATAGCCAAATAATTTCAGGTTTAATGTGGCATGTCCAAAGCCATGCTGAAGATTCTGTACCTCTGGTAGTTCCTCAGTGTAACAGAACCTCTGCTATGGCCAGTGTTCATCTACAGAGGTAGAGCACAGCAAAGGGTATGATTTGACATCCATGGGAGCTCGCAGCAGTCCCAGCCCATCCAAACATTTACACATTAATCCCTTATCTCAGGCTACTTTGAAGGTTCTGCTGATAAAAGCCTCACCAAATGCATTGGGGAGTATGTTCATACCTTGACTCCATTCTGGAGTGACAAATTGCAAGTGTTTGTTATTTAAAATACCATTCATTTGTTCTGCATTTATACTGCAGTCTGCACAATGGTATCCTAGTTATGGCTATGCCCTAAGCACTGCTGCAATTAAAATGATGTGTACACTGTTAACATATGGGTCACAAAGGAAAGGATTATAGTAACAGTAATTTTTTTTGGACTATTTTCTGCATTATATGCCTGGATCTCATGAAAAATGTTACTTGATCAATGGCCAGTCTACGTGGTAGAAATACACATCAAATTCTTGATTTGCAGAATGTCTCACAAAAGGCTTTTTTAGATTTTATTTTTGATGTTTCTTTTACGTGTTTCCCACGCTAAGTGAAAACTGAGATTAAATTTGACTACTACAATTACTGCTGTGTCAGAGGTACTGTACAAAGTTTGCAAATTGAATTTTCTTTATATAAAATAAGGTTCTTCCATGAGAGCCATTTTATTCTATGAATGAGTGCTTCAAGGTAGGAATTAATTATAATTCAGAAAAGCATAAAAAAAGGCTGCAAAAGTCATCTTCCTTTTTTTTTCTCTTTGATGTGTATTCTGTGCAAAAGGCATCATAGTTGTGTTAAGAGTTATAGTATTTAGCGAAACCTAGGATCTCTGTTGCCACATTAATTCTGCTTATTGGTTATACTTAAAAATAAATGGATTGTTATGGAGAAAACAAAGTCTCACAAAGATCTGTTACTTGCTTTATTAGCCTATTACCAGATTCCTCCCTGAACAGTGCAGAAATATGCTGATTTAGAGTACAGTTACAGATATTGCAAATGAAATGTACTGCCTCACTTATTTGTCAAAACAGAGGTGCAAACTGAAATATGAAACTAAAACTAATAACTGTTTTAGGGCATATATTTTATGCATATGATGATCCATTTGACTTATATATATATATATATATACACACACACATATATATATACTGTTTCTGTGAAATCTTGTCAGAATCCCAACTTCTTCACACAATACATGATTCAATCTAAATTCACCAGTACCAGTCTAGCCCAACCAAGAGCACCTGTAAACCTATAAATCCATAGATTCTTCACTCATATGATGATGATGTTGACAGTCTATTCCATTTTAAATTATTTTTCTTTTCTTCCATAATATTTAGGAGTCAAATGGTACACAGCATGAATCATTCTTTTTGTCCCAGCTTTACCAAGCCTCTTTTTTTTTTTTTAATGCAATGAAAAATAACAAAACAATCCCCTTCATATTGGGATTAACTGCAACCTTCCATACCCCTTCTGTTCTTTTCTCTCAGTTTTTCTATCAAGCATACTAGGGATTAAGAAATCAAAATAAATAGCTGGAAAAGGAGTGCTTAATTCTTTGCAGAAACAGAAGAGAATGTATAAGTGAGCTATAGGCCAAGAGTTCTTGTTATTATAGAAAACATTGCTCTTGTTTATATTTACAGTTAATGTTATAGCTCCTTTAAATTAAAAATGTCACCAGACTACTTGAAAAGGAAATGTAATTTATAAATAGATGTTTTATGTACACTGTACTGTTTCCAGTTCAGTTAAGCAAAAAGATTTTTCATCCTGTACTCTTAACAGCTTATTCTGTGAAGTTATGTCTGCATGCAAGTATGTGCTATGGGCCAATATCTGCTTTTATTTATATCTTTGTAAAATGAACAAGATATCTTCTGTGACCAGATTCTATCCCTAATCATTTTTGTATGTAATCATGAAATAACCACAGGTCCTAAGCCAGGTTGTTTATAAGCAGTTGTTAGTGCCTTTTATTTATTAAAAGGCTGATAATGTATGTTTTCTTCTATGTATGTTTTAATTTCTTTGGAACTGGTTCTTTCTGAAGAGTTGTTAGATGTCCCTCAGATTACAGAATGACTAAAAGGAGATTTGTTTTAGAGTAGACAGACATACGTGAAATCAAGAGATTTAAAATACTTTTCTAATTAAGGTGGGGAAATTTTGTCATTATAAGCTTTTAGTTTTTTAAAAACAGTTTTCTTTAGAACAAAACATTTGAGGATTATTGTAGATATGGAATGAAAGAGGGGGGAGTCTCAGGAGGGACTATTAAATTTTATTATTTTGGTCTTTTCCAATAGCATTGATTTGGATCTGCTCGCTTCTATCAACCATGGAGTGGATAATCAAATTTGTGGTTTTAGTCTTAACACACAGCTAAATCCCAGAGTGCTAAAATTTGTTTTGTTTTGGAAATATCAAGGGTCTGTCTAAGTTCTAGTATGCAGTATGCTGTCTGGTTTCACACTGATTCAATTAGGAAATAGATGACAAGCTTTTAAAACACTCAAGGGGTCACTTGGGTGGAGTTAATGCAAAAACAAAAGGTGCAATAAGACAATGCTCTTTTATGAATCACTAATGTTTGAAGGGAGGGCTCCTATTAGAAGCAGATGAAGGGAAAGAAAAACATCCATCAGATCTGCCCCAACCATTTATTGACACGCCATCTTAGTTTACATGAAAAAGCGGCCACAAGTGTTCACTGGGCTGAAAAGATTTCAAGTTCATAATTCATTGTTCTGGGCTTGGAAAAATAATTTAATGTCAAGAAAGTGTTATGTGTCTGAAGTTCTTTTTTAAATCCCAGTTGGATCTCAAATGAGTAGACAAAGTAGTTCAGAGCAGTCATGTTCAGCAGTTATGGTAAAACTCCTGGTTATATTCAATGATTTTTTTTATTTAAAAAATGTAGAATACCCTGTCCTGAAAGTGAAGGAAAATATATATACACACCATGATATTTGTATAAGGCAATAATAAATTTTAGAAGGGAAAAAGGAACATATTGGAGAAAAAAAATTGTATTTTTTTCATTGCTTTATTTTTAATTGAAGGAACATAGTATTCCATTGCAGGAACCCTGTGATTTTTTTTTTTTAATCTATTGGCAATTATAAAATTTGGGATCATTTACTAAATCGAAATAAAAACTACATTGAAATACATAATAGAGTACTTCTTCCACAATTGATTTTACAAGTTTCTTGACAGCATTAAGGGAAAGGAATAGCTATTCTGGAAAATGAGGCTGTACCATTAAAATGAAATAAATGAGCTATGGCCTTTTTTCATTATAGAGTTGAACTCAACTTTGAAAATTCTGTAAATTTTGGCCTAGCTGCAGTAGACTTTGTGTATTTCACCATATGGCTCTTTACACAGAGAAAATTGAGCTCTAAGAAAGAACTTTAAAAAAAATCATTAAAAATAGAACCTGTGGAATTCACTAGAATTGTTGAGATGCTAGTTAGACACCTGATGAAGTTTAATTAGGCTAAGAACACGTCTTTGCCTAGGCTGGCCTGTGTCGTGCTGCGCTACACTATGCGGCGAGGCCAGGCTGTGGCCAGAATCAGAGCCACATCAGTACAGGCTCGCACAGTAGCGAACATGGGCTGCTCTTTGGCACTGCCACGAGATCAATGCAGGTTTTATTGTACCAGCCTTAGCTTGGCGGATGGCAGCCTGGCATGCCCTCTCAGCTGCATTTGGCTTCAGCTGGACATGGCCTCTGGCAACTCACATGCTGAAAATCATATGGGTAGAGTCTTATCTCACACTACTGCACACTATCTCACACTAAAACACATTACTTTCTTATATAGTCTGGGATTAAAATGGTTTTTCCTCTTGTTAATATGAAGGTTCTGTTAAAATTCCTGTTAATTCTGTTAAAATCCCTGTAATGCATGCGTTGTTTATCTAACATATCAGGCAAAATAATTTGTATTATTTAGTAATGACACATTTAATTGAATTGCTTAGTTGTTTAAAGTGCATAACAGACATCCTTTATGTCCTTCTTAAATGTCAAATGTGTGTTAATTATTTATGCTGTGTATTTCATTCTTTTGGTGGGCTAACAACCCAATTTGCTGAGGAGTGCAACAGTTTTTATTTTGTGCCATTGAATACAACGATTTTAGAAAGAAAATGTGACATTGTTTGAGTGATATAAATAGTCCATTTTCCTGATCAGACCATTTACAAAATTAAGCTTAATGCTTTAACATTTGGTTAGCCCAGAAGTGGTCAGGCAGTTGGAGTAGGTGATCTTTTTAGGCCTCTTTCAGCTATTCCGTGTTGTGGTTTAATATTTAATCCAGTGACGTTTATAACAGACTTCATGAACAGGACCAATATTTGTTTTAAGTTTTGTAATTTTCAGTTATGCACAACACCTCTTAGTGTCCTAGCATGCAGGAGTTCTTACAATACCGTGCCACATTCTTAAGTTAAAATGTTGTATTAAGCTTTTGTAGAGAGAACAGAATAAATAAATGAATGTGAGATCAGCTGCTCTTATATAAATAGAATAAAAATTGCAAAAAGGATGTAGTTTACCTTGTGAGCTCCATTTTATAATGACAACTGTTTTATTGCACCTTTTACTGACCGTGTGTTCAATCAATATAAAACCCTAATAACGTAACAAGATCTCGCAACATTTTCTGACAAGTACTTGTAAATTTTTCTGGATTACTTCTTGTTAAACAAAGATTAAATGTGGCTAGTAAAACCTGGCAATAATGTTCCAGGAAAAGAGCTTTATTTCTGCACATGAAATAGGTATTGGGAAAGGATTGTTAAACTCTATAGTCTAACAAGAAAAAAAGGTAGTGGCAGAATAGCTATTACTTTATATAAATAGTCCAGTAAACAAAACTGTACTTTTCTTGGTCTACATGACTATGGTATCCTTAGTAGGATAGAAACCAGAGAAAAATTTTATTAATTCCTATATAGCATCATTGCAGATAAAAATAATGAATTGTATCAATTGCATGTCCTAATTTATATTGTTTGATTAAATCACCCTAAAAAGCATTGTAGAGACTCTTACTGTATAAAGGTGGCACTAGCCTGATTGATGTTTGCTTAAGCTTCTGAGTAGAAAACAACTTGAAATGATGCTGGAAAGAATCTGTTTATTTTTGAATTGCAGATTACAAAAAATCAGTACCACAGTGTTTTCACTCCCACTGCTGATCAGCTATGCACATAAAAAGCCTTTCTGACCTACATGTAACCACCTATATGAGCTGATGTTCAGTACAGAAGTAGAGTTTGAATTCTTGACCTTAGACAAGACACAGAAGGTTGGAATGCTACAGAATAACTACTTAAGGATTAAACAAATGCTAAGAGCATATCCAAAGCTTGCACTTCTCTCAGGAAAGAAAGTTAAGCTGATATCAATAATCAGGAAGCTCAGCTGCATGATAAAGATTATGATTGTCTCACAAGTTTGAAGTCAGCAGTTAATCTTGTGGTTTAAACATAAGCCTAGGGGATAGGAAAAACAGATTTCCTGGGTTTCCAGACAAGTCTTGTGGATCAGATCCAATAAAAAGCCTAATTTTGCCTAGGTTTGAGGAGACTGACACCCACATCACCAGCTATAGGCTTTCATTTCTTTTAATGCTAAGTCACAATACAACAAAGGATGGAAAATGCATGAGCCTGGAAAGAGAGTGGAGAGTCCAGGTGCTGCTTATCTAGTTACTGTTCAGTGTTGAATACAAAATTAACCTGAGAAAACAACTCCTTATGCCCTCCCAGCTGACTGCCTTAACCACTAGGCTCAAGAGTCACTACAGTGCCATACTCCTGATGGAAAAATGCAATTTTTAATTGTCACTGAAAATTTTTCCAGACTTATGCAGGGTAGAATCAGATTTTTGCTGCATGTTGCTAGTCACCTAATTCAGCATTCAGTCTAGATTTATGTGATTTTCAAATAAAGATTACATTTAATCTAATCTTGAGATAGACCTTGCTTTGTTTTGGAGATCTATGAAAACAAACTCTTTGTAAATATTTATATGTAACTGTTCTTACAAGCCTAAGATGACCAACTAACACCATTTTTTTTTTTTTGGCAACTCTCCTGACCGAATGAAATCATTTGATGCTAATCCAAAGATTTAAGAGACTACATTTTTCTCATTTTGTAACTCACAAACCAAGCCTTTGAAGTTAATCATGTTTTAATGGCATAAGAGGGTCTGAGTTAGATGAGAATCATGTTAAGCGCTTAAACTCAAGTAATGAAAGAATTCTTATTTAAAAAACAAAGTTAACTAATTTCTCTGTAAAACTAACGGAGTAATAACTTTAGAAGATAAAACACTTTGGAAAAATAAAAGTTGATCTATACTCCTTAAGCTTCATATATAGTCTGCTTAGTAGCTATAGAATAAGTTTAATATTAGTAAGTTAATATTTAGGTCTAAATAGAAAACCCACATAGTTTTGTGAACATCAGAACTAATGAAGCCAGTTTTTATGAAGACTTTGTTACAGTAGTTGATTGGTCCCTAAAAAGCTGGAAGGTATAATTGGAGATTTTCCCGTGATTCAGACATTCATAATGACTTTCTTGTCTGCAGATACCGCAGTGTCTAATGAGGAACGCACTCAAAGTGCACCTTTTGCCTAACTAAACACTTCTCAGCAGTTTTCAGTGTCTGGCCACCTTCATCATGGACTTCAAAGAATTTAATTATTACTGACTGTGCTGGTTGAAATTAGGCAAAGTGTCAGAGGCTGACTGGAAGGAGACAGACAGATATGCCCATGCCCAGAGTCTTTGTTTAATCCTGTGCGCTTAGAAACCAAACAAGGCTATAGTCTGGATTAGCATTTATATAATCATCATTGTCTCAGTAATGTTCTTCCTTTTTCTTTTTTTTTTTTTTTTTGGTGAGTGTGACAAGGTGCATCTAAAATGGAATGGGTTTCCATGAAAGCAGTTTTGTGTATCTCTACACTGATATCACTCAGTCTCACGTTAGTGGAGCTTTCATGATGGCTTTGAATACTTCTTCCATGGTTTTACTGGAAGCATATCGTGAAACTGATTATACCCTTACTCCTCTCTTGAAGGTCACCTCTTATTGTGGTCTAGTGTAGCTCACTAGCCACAGTCCAGAAAAGGGAAATTGTAAGTGTAACCTCAAAATAAGCACAGAAAACCCTTTCCCTAGGATTTCAGCTTTACTTTTGAGTGTGTTTTGGAAACAAACATACACTAGCAGTCACAGTAATCATCTCCTTCCAACCCCCAAGCGACGACACTGGGCTCACTTGGCAAAGTTCTCTTTGTTGTCTAACCCCACTGTACCTATTTACTTCACAGATTAACCAGTCTCATCTGCATCTGGTTAACTACAGTTGATGAACTATGAGCAGCTGTAACTAATTAGGGCTTTGACTAACTCAGTCATGACTTTGGGAAGGTCAGCAGCTCAGAGCTGTTGCTAGGTGAGGGCTGGAAACCTTTAAAGTCTTGGGGAGAGCAGGCAGTTAGAAATGATTCTTTGCTGACAGCAAGATTCTTCACAGGCAGATAGACATCCTGCTAGAGGCCTAATTATGTAAAAGAGGGCTCATTAACTTCTTCCTGCTTCTTCTAAAGATTGTACTAGAGGAGAATTACTTCCCCTCTGCTTTAGAAAGCTCCTGGTCTTTTCTTCTAGCTGGAAAACAAGCTTCAGCTAGGTGAAGAAATTAAAAAACGGTTATGTATGGTTGAGACTTTGATGCAGGTGTAGTAGGTTGTTGTGCTTGTAATAAAATGCTTGTCATGCGCTTACGATAAAATATCAGAGATGTCGTGGCAATTTGCACAATGCATCAGCACCGTATCTCTACTGGCTTTTAAATAAAAACATTGTGGGTGTGTATGTGTGGGGGGGTATTGCTCAATTAGAGCTACAGAGGACTAATGGTACCTCAGTACCTCTAACCATCAGGTCTCTCAACTGCACCACTGATTTTAATACACGGTAGTGATCAAAGTGAAACAATGTTGAGCATCCGTCACTGGTCCTCAAAGACTGTTCCAGAGAGAGGTCATGAATGTGCTACAGTTAGTAATGCTATTTTTACTGTGACATGAAGGAGCTGAGTGTTCTTGTTGATCTTCCTAACAGAGAAAAGAAATATCATTCTTTGTCTTCTATGTATCTTCGTGGAGTTTTACTTGAGCTGTCACATCATTGACTTCTATTTAACTTTGAAATTTGTACTTCAAGTCTGAAGAGAAAATTGATTACCTGAAATTTATCTGTTTTTCAAACTTGTACAAATGTTTCATGTATTCCTCTGCCTTGTTTTCCTTATGCATTTGCACTATTGTGATTATAACGTCATTTACTCATAAGCATTCCTAAATTCCTGCTTGACTATTGGGCTACTGGTGAGGGCTGATGTTTTTAAAAACTAGGCATACAATAACTCTAATATCTCTCTTTCAAGTATTAAGAGCTAGGCTCTGTCATGGTATATTTACTCTTATAGTACCTTTTCCTCAATGTTCATCCCTTCACAATTAATCTGCTTACAGGCATCATACTGCCATTCACACTGGTCAGAGAAACATAAATGGAACAGCATTTGGTTCTGCTGATATACAAATCTCTCAAGAGCTTTGGTCAGTTTAACTGGAGTCTTGTTTTGGAGAAGAATACTAGGAAAGATAGTTAAATCCACAGCATTGAAATGTTTTTGTCTTTCAATTTATGATGTCTTCATTTTTTTTTTTATAGATCGCTTTGGTATTTGTTATAAACGTTGATACAGAAAGAAAAGAATTTTATGTAGTGAATCAAATTTAAAATCCTTTCTGAAATTGAACTGTCTTCTGCACAGCTCTGGTGCACATATAAAGCTAATTAGAGAAATGAAAATGTGGCACAGTACTTTTTAAAAATTATTTTTTATTTTTAGAAACACCTGATGATTAGATATAACTAAGAAAATCCGTGTTTCGTTTGAAACTGTACTATGCTGTTTTGTAATCTAGCTGTGTTACTTCATTTCCCATTCTGTTTAAAATTTCCATCTTCTTAAGATGTAAAAATAAGAATATTGTTATATTTGTAAGCCATTCTGAGATGGAAAATGCTATAAATTGAATGCAAAGCATTATTACTGAATGTAAATCACAGTAATGATCATGACTCAGGGCATTTCCTGGGAGCATTAACTCTATAGAAGATGTTTGCTTCTGTTCATTAACCTCAGGAAAAACTAGCTGTTAATGGCCTTAGCCACTAAGGTGCTCTCTAAGCTGTGTTTGTCCTCAATAGACTGTGAGCAGGTAGCTGCAAACTTTGCTGTGTTTTATTTTTATACTCATATTACAGCATTTAGGCATTTGCATGGACTCAATATCCTCACCTGTTAGACTGAAATGAGTTTTCAGAGAAAGAAATATAGATTCTTTTAAAACTAGGTGTTTTTGAACCCTAAGGGAGCAGTAGGATACAGCTGAGGCCCTAGAAACCTTTGCAGAGGAGTTTTGTCTGAAGAACGATTTCACAGCAGCGAGAGCAGCAGCACAGACAAGGCTGTCATGCGCAGGGCCTGATCCTGGGCTTATCAGGAAGCAAAAATGAATTAAACTTCAAGCAATTTCCATCAGCAATGACTGACTTAGGTGGAACAAAGGTGACTTGAAAGGTGTCAGTACTCAGTTTAGTGCTCCCAAAGATGCACAGAACTTAAAATGGTGTTCAGAATAATGCCACTTCACAGGAAGTTTTGGTCTGCATTTAATTACCATGTTGACCTTGATTTTAGGCATCCCTTACTGGCTTCACACTGGTTGAAACAGGATAGGTTATGGATAGACCAGCATTTTGAAGAGCTGCCGCATTATATTGCAAACTAACAAGCTTGCTCAAGGTTTGGTGGCTAAAGTACTTGGATTTCTTTCAGGGTTATGAGAAAATAAGCATAATCTGTCATTTTTTGGTAGCAAACACTACAGAAAATGCTGCAGTTTTCAAGCCTCTGTCTGTGTAAGTGCATGAATAACACCCTGAGTGACAGCCCAAATCATGGAAATACAAGCTACATGGAGGAAAGGAATTTGTAGATGCAAACATACATTCGAATTAACATTGTTCAGCTCAATGGGAAAAAAAAGTCAGTGCTCTTCTGTAGTGTTTTCTTCCAAATGCATTTCAGCTGGATGGAAGTTGTGGGAGGGCCTCTAACTATAGAACAACAAGCTGCTTACAATAAGATATCTGGTGACTGATGTTTGATTGATTACTTGGAAACAATTTGTTAATATATATAAAAGTTTTTCTTTGGGAAAGGCATTTGCCTATCTGATTTTGTCATGGGGAATAATAAAACCACACTACTTTGGAGGATAGAGAGTCAAGCTGACTCATCAATACTCTTCTGTGTTGTTTTGTTTTCTTCCTTTAAGTTGGCATGACATTAATCTATGCTATCTGGTTCCTTGAGAAAATTGCAGTTTGACTACTTCATCTGCCCATTCTCTATCAGCAAGGCTTCATGGCAGGACCATTTCTCCTATGATACATTGGAGTGCAGTATCAATTCAGTTCAATGGATTTAAAAATTTACACTTCATTTTCCCAGTAGAAACTGAAAGGGAAAACCAAACATTCACTTCCTCCATATGGGCTTTTGTAGGCTGTTGGAGTTGTTTTGCAGCTTTTATTCACAAAACAAATGTAACAGGCAGCAAACTGGTGCCACTCTGGGGGGTTGGGGACCGCTCATTAGATCAGTGTCTCCAGACTGAATGTCAACAACTCCCTTCAGGTGGAATTTTAAACATCAGAAGGTAGTCCTGGTAAACCCTATTTAGGATCAAGCCGTTATTGTTGTTGTTATTATTATTATTAATCTCCTAAACCATCTTATTATCTTATTCTCTCCCTTTACTTTTCTTTTGGTTTTGTTGCTCTAAATTCATTACCAGTGAATCCCTTGGCTTTCCAATTTAGCATGCAATTTTAAATCTTGTTAATAGAACCTTACTTTCAAAGGTGTTTTTTTTTCTTTTTTTTTTTCTGTACATTCATGGAGCTAGTGTAATTTTCCCCTCCCCAATTTCCTTCTTCAGCAGCTTAATCTGCAAGGACAGCCAATGTTTATAGTGAGAAGGTTAAAATACTCTAGATATCTTCAGTTGCTTCCTCTTATTTACTGACTCTGCAGATTCAATATGAAATCTACTATAATGTGGAAGCTGTTTCCAATATACTGTAAGGGCTTCCTACCATATGGTCTCCCATCTGTGATAAGAATGAGGGTTTGGAGGAGAAAAAAGGCAAAAATTTGAGTGTGAGTTGAACTGTGTGCAATATTTGCCTTCTTTAAAGAAGGCTTGAAAAGTAAATATGTATATTATAAGCATCATGAATCCTTCTACTTCCTGTTTATTCCACATGGCTGATTAAGAATTTACTGCACAAAAATAATGGTTATGAGGCCTGAAAAATTACTGAAAATGAGAACATCTCAAGAACTAAAATAAAATGATGATAAATAAAATCAGACAACTAGATTTAGTTTTTAAAGCTACACTTCTAGAGTAGGTTTGAATTTGGCTCTATATACCTCCTCATTTTGCTACACTTATTTTAATCTTCTATGCATAAATAGATTATACAGAACCAATAAATATGCTGTAGTAGCATTACAACATGGCTATAATACTAAAAACTCTAATAAACACTTCAATGTCAGGTTAGCTATAAGCAGCTAACAAAACCCATCAGATATAACAATTGTTTATCCTTCATTAGAAATTTATTAAAGACTTAGACTTTATGGATCAACCCTTAATATAGTGTAATTTAAGATACGTATAATTCTGTACACAGATAAAAATATTTCAAACATTATTATTCAATTGACAGTAATTTGAGGAACAAAATGTTTTTATTATTTAGTAGAGCTCCAGGAAGGGAAATAGACATTTTCTGTATACTTCAAAATAATGTGTGCTCTGTTAATTTAAGAAATTCTATTTTTTTAAACCATATTGAGCAGTGGGGTGTATCAGTGCTCCAACTTTACAAACTGGAAGTACTGCTTTTTATTTTAATGCTTTTGTTTTACTGTTTCTTTATCTTCACACTTTTTCCTGTTATGTATTTCAGTAGATTCCAATTCCTGATAAATTTTAGAAAAGAAAATATGCTGTGCTTCCCATAAGGAGTCTCAGGTTCAAGCTTCGCAGAAAAAAAAAATAGCACTAGGGGTCACTAGCACTCCATCATTAGCAAGCATCTAGTAGAAAACAGTTGATTTTGGTCTTAGTAGCAAGCCTATTTTGCTATGAAGTTCAGTAATATTTGTCTCCCAAACAGGCAAGCGTTTTAAGGTCTAATGTATACATATAAGTAGACACCATATGTGTTTACAAAGATGTGTTTATGAAAGATTGCAAACTGTTGCTGTTTTTCTTCATGTATTTCAATTTCTTGCTTCTGCCAAATTCGTAGGTTGTTCTGTGTTTCTTTGTGTATTTCATTCTAAGATGCAGTCAGCCTAGAAGTAATTATGCCCATGTTTCACTTGGTCTTGAGAAACTGCACACCTTTTAAACACAGCTCCCAGTACGTGGCACTAGCAAATGCTGTGCCTGTGCATCTGGATTCTAGGAGGTGGGTGCAAAATGTGAATTTTTCTCAAAAAAAAAAAATTCTGATCACTGATTATCTGGCCCCTAGTCACAGTGATGTGTAACAAAACTATAATTAGTGTATTTCATGACCATTATACTAAAAAATCATATGATTAAGCATAAAGCTGTATTTTCTAGTCCTTTTAACAAAAAATGCTGTATTTTCAATATTTGTTTCCATTAAAAGTGAACGTCTAAATGATGAATTAAAAAAAAAAACTCTGTAGGTCATCAAAATCACAATCAATAATAGCTTATTAATTAAAAGTGGAAAACGGGATGGAATTCAGCAGGGAAGACAGAAAATACTTTTTTTTTTCTATATACCACGTGCTGAGGCATTCTAATTAAAAGTTTCTAATTCAGTCTATATAAAGATAAGGATATTTTTAAAACAGCAAGGATTCTATTTCTGGTTCATACTGAAAGCATTGTAGGCTTTTAAGGGATGATGGGTTGGGTCCTATTCCTTGTCAAAACAACACTAGCATATAGTAAAGGTTGGTATTTCAGCCTAATAGCAGAAGGGATGTGGCAGATGTCTGTAAAGTCAAAAATGTCATGAAAAGAGAGGACTGGGATTGATCGATTGCTGCTTTTCCTGCAGAAAGTTTTGGATGCAGAGTGGGGAGTGAGGGCTGTGGGGGATGGCCCTGCCTGTAGAGTGCAGTTAGGCTATGGAATTGCTTCTCTTGTGGACCAAGATGTTGGTGCAAAAGTTAGCGAGGGTTCAAGGGGAGACGTTAAAAAAAGAGAAGTTGCTGAGGGCTTCAAAGTACACAGCGGCTACCTGTGGCTTAGGTGTTGGAAGCTGAGGGAGCATTCAAGGGAATTATTATCTATTTCGGTCTTGTTCTTGCATTCTTGACTGTACATCTGCTTTAGACCACTGTGGCTGTCCCATTCCTCTGTTCATTTCATATCAACAAAGGTATGCCAAAAATAAGGAAATTTGTCAGCAGGCAAATCACCTCCATAGTAATTTTAAATGGGTTTTGCCATCTCAGAAGCTTGTAAGACATCAAGTTTACTTGCATTTAGTTATGTCTCAGAATAGTTATGGCAACATCCTCAGTTCTGTTACTTCATGCTGTCTGCTGCTAAAAACAGCTGTCAGTTTGAAAGTTACGCCGCTGAGAATATTACTGGGTTTCACATTGGGCACTGTCACATGTTTACACTTGTGTGTTCTCCAGCCACTGAGATTACTTCACCCATTGTAACTCAGGAAGCACCAGTTACACCAGTACATAGCGTTTCACTGCTCTGGAGGCTTCAGTTCGACCCAGCCAGGAAGCTGGAGTTTTGTTTGTGCCTACTAATTTTCTCATGATATATATATTTCTTCCTTTAGTGATTTTCTTTTTCCTGATGTGCACACTTACTGGATAGCTTATTTATTGAGCTCTTACTCAAGTTGGCCTCTGCATCTTACAAGATTTGGTCCATATAAATCAGTGCACTTTATTGTACTGCGAGTACAGTAACTTGCAGCCAAAGCAGCTTTTAAAATCCTACCATCAGATGAAGCAGGTTAATATATTAGTTCATTAATTCAAATAAAAAAGCCCTCTTAGATATACTTTTCGTCTACTAGAGAGCTGCTGATTTGGCTGATAACAGCCTAGCTGTGTTGTGATAAGGTTCTTTGTCACTTTTGGACCTCATTTGGAACTAAGCTATTTCTGAGTTTTCATTGGAAACAAGTAAGGGAGAGAGAAAACTGACTGACATCACCTCCCTTTTCCAGCTATTGTGAACTGACAGCAAGCCCAGCAACATAAAGTAGCCTGATAGGAATACTATTCACCACCGAGGTTAGCGTTTGATCATTAAAGAGATAGGCACTCCAAGGGGTATTACCGTTGACAGTGGAACTACAAGCTGTCAGATAGATTTTTATTTCAGCCTGGTGAAGATTTTGAACTGAATCTGCTTTTCTCATACAACAAAAGCATTGTAAGCAAACCAAGTGATTTTATTTTTTTATTATTATTATTTATTTCTGTGGTATGAGTGTACAGATGAGAATTAGTTTCAAACAAATTGAAGATTTAATGCTTCATCCTGCTGTCACTGAAACAAAAATCTAAGCTCTGGTTAATGTCAAAAGGGAGAAAGATCCAGACATTAATATGAAATTGAAGAGTGTGACTCAGTTTGGTCTTTGTGGTGTCTTCCATTATCTCCATCTGATTTTCATATTATTCATGTGGGAGCATCACAAACAGGCTTCAGCTGCTGCCCGTGACTCAGCTGGCTGCCACATAGTGTGCGCATGCAACAAAGAAGTCCCTTCCTGAAAGACTCTGCCTAACCCAAACAGAGGGAAGAGACCACAGATAGATGTGATGAAGAAATGAGTGATAGAAAAATAAAACAGCAACTTCCATAAGTGGAGCAACTTGTGTTTTGCTTTATGAGCAGCAGTCACAGTACACCTGCTGCTTCATGCCTATTAAATGTTTTGAAGACAACACATTAAATTGTATAAAATTGTCAGGAGGTCAAACTGATCATGCTGATTCCTTTTCATCTTCTGAATCTGATTCTAATTGCTCTTTATTTTGGATGTTGTGCAGTAACAAGCCCAGATAATCCATTTCAAGGCCCTCTGTGCAATCTTCAAGCAATGTGTGAGTGTGTGTGTGGGGGAAGAGCGGATAAAAATCTGTCTGTAAAAATCAATGGTAAAGTATGTGCTGACTTCAGCAGTGCCAGGATTTTTCTCTTGATTTAATGGAAAGTGAAAAATATTTTTGGAGAAAAATGTGTAACTGCTCAATTTAAGAGAGTCAGTAATATGCCCTGCTATTCCAGGTCTGTGGACACAGAGAGAATTATTAGAATGCAATTGGCTTTTGAAATGGATTGTTTGCTTTCAGATCACTGGACACATTCTCTGTTTCCATATCTTTATATAAATATTTTTTCCACCTCTAAAACACTTAGTAAGATACTGAGCAAAATTTCCAACTGACGTGGAAATACATAGGAGTGTAGAATAGCGGGCAAAGAAACATTTTTTCCCCAGTCCACCTGGCTTTGGTCTTCTCTTTAGTCTGTGACTCTTTGCTGTGTCCATAGGGCCTCTCCTAGACTTGTACTTCTAGCCCGTTAATGAGGGAATGTCTCTAAAACAAAATAAATGAATAAAACAAAAAAAAAAGAAGAATCAATAAACTGATTAGAACAATTAGTAATTTTAATTACATAAAGCAGATTATATTTATCAGTTGATAGATCGCATTGAAGATGAAACAAGAAGTCTCAGGGTAACAATAGATTTTCTCATTAATTTGTTGGATGGATTTCTACTGTTATAGTTAGTCATAGGTTGTGGAGATGCACTTCTGGAAGACCCTTCATTGTCTCTTGTGTTTTCCTAAAGCCAGTTCTTCCTTCACGATTAGTTGCATTAATTACCCAGAAAAGATTAGGCATACTTGCCAAAAAAACAGAAAGATGCTTTTTCATTACTGTATAGCGTGAATTGACGTGATTTTTCTGTGGCTGGTGTCTAGAAGAGCTTTCCATTGCTAATTGCAAAGTGTTAGATGCCCCGGCTAGAGTTTGTGGTGCTGAAGCATTGTCGCCTGCACTCACAGGGAGGCCCCAGAACTGGACAGCCCCCATGCAGAATGAAACCCAGCAAGTGGCCTAACCTTCTGCTGTCATGTCGCTCAAATGCCCATGAAGCAAAGGGAGGATTCGTGCTGTACAGGGGTTGCCGGGCAAATGCAAGGAAGGAGTATGCTCGCTTCTGGCAGGATGGGAGGCATCAGCATGTTGCTAACTGGGTCAGCCTTGGGAAGGCCTGAGAGCCAGAGCTGGCTCCTGGGGGTAAGGGGGTAGCGGCAGGGGAGGAGGATGTTGACAAAACACCATGTGCCCATTACTGCCTGCTGAACGTAAAATGTCTGCCGAGTGCTTTGGAGAGAGAAGGGTGGTGAAGCATAAAATTTAATAATGGGTTACTGACCTTTTAGAGTGACTTTTAAAAACATTAAGGAAAAATAATAGTTTAAATTAAAAAAGTATATATCATTCACAATGCTAAACTTAGAAATCTGTTCAGTGAGTAGCATCATTCTGGACATGGATAAAGGATTCCTAGTTCCCACATTTTTGCTGGAAATTTAAACAAGAGCTTCCAAATCTGCTGTTTCAATAGCAGCATTGCAAAATGAAAAGGGAAAGAATGTAATCTTACAAATATAGTAGAGCTGGCATTAAAACTGTGCGGTTCTACAACTGCTGCTGCCATTCTATTTGTCTACTCATCACTGAGTGATGGAAGGCAGTAGGACAAAATATCACCAAATGTTGTCCAAAACGACAGAAAGCAAAAGCCATGTACTGGCCATAGAGCCAGAAGCTCTAAAAGTAAGGAGAAAATAGTCTTATTTTTTAATTCCAGGGAAAGCTATTTTTTCTTCTTAAAGAAACGCTGGCAATAACTCCCCCCACGCACATCTGGAGAGAAAGCTATTCCTTCTTTGCATTTTTCATAGAATATATGAAGCTCTTCTTTATCCACCAGAACACAGGTTAACTGTTTATTGTACTGGCCTATGTCACCTGCCTACTGAATGAAGCTGGGCATTGGCTTCCCCAAGTGATGATGGTTTTATCTTGGATAGAGACTATTAATTAATAACAATTCTTCTGAGTTGGACAATACTGTAAGTTTTTGGCGACAACATATCATGTCAATAGCATTTTTTTCTTTCTTCAGAGAGCAGATGTTCTAAGATGGCATACCTGTTTCAGACATAACACCATTTCTAAAGGTTTGTTTCAGTTCAGGACCGGCAAACCTCTCTGGGATTGGTGATACTTCTAAGACTGATGTGATCTAGAATGATTCTGTGCTGTCACACAAAATACTGCTTTTTCTCATTGCATCGTTGATTGTGTATTTCTGAGTGTTGGCAAACAGTGTATGCAGCCTTAGTTCATTTTGACCTGTTTTAAAGCTTCAGCCATGCAGCTGGTAATATAAAAAGAACGTTTTTATCATTCCCAAACATGTGCTCCATGAAGGGAGAAAGTAGTTAGAAGTTCTCAAAGCTACTTTTTTTTTTTTCTTTAGCTAGCGCTGTAGTAGATTACATTTTGCTGCCATTCTATCTGCCAACTGCAATACAAGTCTCATTACTGAGCCTGACCGAAGGTTTGGGCTAGCTGAATGGTTCTGGCACTCACACCCGCTGCAATGGGAAACCTCAGGGCAGCTACCTCCCAGCACTTTCTTTTGAGCACCACTTAGAGCAAATGTAGGCGTTTTCCCCGCAGTTCTTGCAACGTGCATCACACGTTCTGCTCCCAAATCTTCACTGTTTCCCCGTTCTGGCTGCACGTTTCGCTGGGCATCAACATTCGCCTGCCCCAGGGGATGAGGACTCGGCAGAGGGGGATGAGGCGCAGGGGACACACCCGCACCGCGGGCGGCTCCTGCGCGGCTGTGGCCGTGCCCTGGCGGCTCGTCTCCTCCCGGCCCCCCCAGGCCCGCCGGTCCCCCGGTGCTGGGGCTGGGAGCGGGGACACCGGGGGGGGCACCGGAGCCGGGGCCGGGCCCGGCAGCCCCGCTCCGCCCCGCTCCGCCCCGCTCCGCGCCCCGCTGCCCGCGGATTGGGGCTGCCGGGCTGCCCGCTGCGAGGCGGGGCTGGGGCGCTTCTTTAGCTGCTCCTTTCCCTCCTCTTTTCGGGGTTTTCGCGACGCCTCCCGCCTTAAGGCTCTGCCTCGCCGCAAACAGCAACCGCGGCTCGCGGAGGATGGGCCGGGGCCGGCGGAGGCGGGCGGCCGGGGGGGCTGGGGCAGGGGTGCCGGGTCCCGGGCCGGGCTCCAGCCGCGCTGCCCCCGCTGGGGCTCCAGGTCCCCGCTGGCCCCGAGAGCCGTGAGCGCGGCCGTGCCGCTGGCCCCCCGCTGGCGGAAAGTCAACCAAGTCAATGACGAGACTGAGAACTTGAGGGGGGGGAAGAGGAGGAAAAAAAAAAAAAAAGCGAACAGCAACACAACCCTGCCTCCGTGCCTGGATGCTTTGCGGGCTGAGCAGCAGCGCCTAAAGACAAAGTTGGGCGCCCTGGGCGCGCCGGGATGCGGGCACGGGCTGGGTGAGCGCCGAGCCCCCGGCCCCTGCCCAGCGCCTGGCCCCGGGGGGCTGCGGAGGGGGCTGCTCGCCCGCCTCCCGCAGCTGCGGCTCGGGGCTGAGGGTGCGCTCGTACAGCTTTGCTGTTTCTTTCCCGAGAGGAGAGGGTTTTTCTTTCAGCATCGTCTGTTTTGAAGCGAGGAGGGAGGAGAGGGGAGGGCTGAAGCTAAAGAAGTAAGTCCTCTATCCGAAGGAAATGCCTTTTGCGCTCTCAAGATGACCTTTGCTGAAAATGCAGCCTCTTCAGCTGACCGATTTGTATTTTGACTACAAAGTGCGTGAAACTCAGCCCTAACTTCCCCACCAAGCCTAGGATGTGCACTTCTGGGATTAGCAATATGGGGCATCTTTTGTCGCCTCTCCTCTTGAGCCTGGCAGCAGTTTTTTCCAAAGGTAAGGCTCACTCTCCTCTGTCTGTTTCACTGCATCTTGTTGTTTATTTTTACATACACAGCCTCTGTCCCCTCTCTCTGTGATGTCTTGAATGTTGATGCTCACAATTCATGACTGCAAGACTTGGGGGGGAGTCATGTGTTAGTCAAAAGCAAAGGTACCCTGACGGGAAATCCTCAGTGGCAGGATTTATTTATTTATTTATTCTTGTTTGACTGTGGCAGCCTAGCCGTTTAGTGAGACGTTTGTTACCTGCGTAGCATATTTTTGATCCTGTAGTAGATGCTGGTGGTGAGCTGATCTGGGAACTCAACTTTGGATTGCAAAGGGTTTTATTGTCTTGAAATTTGAAATCTTCAGGGTATGGGCTATCAGAGTTAGCTGCTCTGCTGTTCTGTGTAATTTGTCAAATTAAAAATCCTGTATCTCAGACTTGGCAGTGTTTAACTGGACCAGAGAAATGCGTGCTTGCTGAAATGTTTAAAAGCTGTGATAAGAGCCTGAAACAGGTGCCTGGCATTCTGCATGCTGAATAGAGTTTGAGTGTCCTGACAGCAAGTCTTCAGACGCCTCAGTGGTATCTTGCCCTTAAGAGTGCTTACAGCAAGGAGCAGAAAACTAGCATGTGGACAGGACAGTGCACACGTCTGTGCCTATTTAAATGTTCCTTTGAACTTAGTTTTCAATGATGGCCTCAGCCAAAGGTGAATGTATTTTTGCAGTACTTAATTGAGATGAGCATTCCAGTGTAATGTAAGTTAGGACAAGTATACATGTGTACTGCAAAGGCATTGCACGTTAACAGCAGTATCTTGGCAGGAAAACAAGATTAAAGCTTGCATGTTTGCTCTTCCATGAGGAATAATAGCATATGCATTTAATTTATGAGTTTGCAAACATACTGATAGAGTTCTGCTTAGAGACAGATCACTATTTAAAAACTGTATTAATTACTCTTAACACTTTCACACGTCAAGATATCACCACTTTTTTCTAAAGTGAGTTATTTTTACTAATTATTTTCTATCCAATATTGAGTTTACCGCCAGAAGGCAAAGTACACAGCTGTCTCTTTCTGTGGCGGTTCCCTATGTAAAATTCACGTCTCCTTCTTTCCTTAGAACAGGTTGAGAAAGAAAGAAACAAAATTATAAGTCTCCTCAAATGTTACCTAAATGCAGTGCCTACATAAGTACAGTTTTAAAGTTGCAATTGGAAATGCATTAGCAGCAGGGATTGGAAGTCTAAGTCTGTTGAAAAGATTACTTCATTCACATGGCACACCAGTAGCTTTTGATTACCCAGCTAGGCTGCAAAGTATGTATTTTATTATGAGCAATATCAGTACTTTGGATAGGCTAAGAATGCAGTAAGAATCTTAACTTTTTTTTTTTCTTTTTTGCGTGTTTCAGTTTGCAGCCTTAACGCTGCACTAACAGAGGGCTTGACTGAGATTGCAGCTTATTCCAAGGTTGGAGTAGAAGTGGCATTTAAGACCTACAGGGTACAGTGCTTGCTTTATTGCCAGCTCAGCAATTATAACATTCATGTATGATTTTATTTTTAAATGTTACTTCTCCTTTGAAAGATAAACATATGCAGAAAATTAGACAAGGAAAGGAGGTCTCTCAGGTTGAAAAGAATACTATAGAGACTGATCAGTGAGATTTTTCTATGCATTATGAAGTTCCATTAAATCTGATATTTCCCATTAAATCCCACTTTTCCCCAAGATTCCGTTAGAATTACTGGCATTTTCTGTGCTATTTATTTTGCACTTCGGACATTCCACACAGTACTGTGTGGTAGCTGGGACTCTGCTGTTTGGTAATACAGATATCTACCTTTAATGTGATTGTCTGTCCCCATATGAAGTAACAGACTCCAGCTGCGCTACTATGCATTAGTACTTTGAAGAGACCAGAGAGTTCTAGAGATTTACAGTAGGTTTAGATTTACTAGGCAATGCATAAGGTTGATTTCCCCCTCAATCGCTGTAAGAAGATGAAAACAAAACAAAAATATAAATCAGACTCGTTTACTGCTGCAGGGCATGTTTCTTTGATGCCGTTCTGTTACTAATAGAAAAACTCATTTATGATGACAAAGTTTTTCTAAAGAGATACCAAATCTTTTAACCTGCAACAGCAATCAGCTGTCTATTGTGTGTAGGTCTGTGCCTGATTACGCAGAACCATGGCAACGCACCTTCTTCCTGCACAGTTTCCAAATGTTTCAGGTAATAATGCTGAAGACTTGAGAATACTGTTGTGGTTTTGCTTTGCTTTTATCTTATATATGGAGGAAATAGCTCCAGCTTGAGAAGTAAAATGTTGTTTTCTATAGTGAGCTTCGTGTTCTTATTGGAACAATTTGTCACTGATGATATAGTCTATGTATTTAAAATGATGTACAGCCTAAATGTGTGTGTGTATACATGTATGTGTACAGAGAGAGAGATTATAATGCTATATAACTGTAGTTAAGGAGGCAGCTGCATTTTACAGCTTTGTCCTCAACAGGGAGTTTTTTTGACTCAGTCCTAGGGAGCCAGTGCTTGCCGGCAGTCAGCTGGGTGTTTTGCTACTTGGTATCAGCTGTGAAAAAATTCTTTGGAAATCTTCAGCTGAAAAATAGCCAAACCCAGGTGATGTTAACGAAAACACAGACTAATACAACAGGCACAATAACGTGGGCATTTTGTTCCTTGTTTAAGGTGGAAACCTCTCATTAGCTTCTCTGGAGTAGAGTGAAAACTTAATATTTACTTGAACACTAGATTCCATGCTTGGCCTAAGTCTGTATTGAACTGAACATCTCCTGAAAGTAGCTAAACAAATTTAGGATGTATATTGTGAGACTTAAGACTGGGGAGCCTTTTACACTATGGATATTTGCTGTCAAATAAAAACAACAACAAAAGCATGCATAGATGAGAAATTTGAAATGAATTATAAGCTAAGAGAAACAAAACAAGAGAATACTGTAGTGACTTTCTGCCTGTGTTCTGCTGAGCGTTCCACGTTCTCTGTCATCCTGGGCTGAAATCTTCCTGCAAGTCGCTTTCTAATGAGATCTCAGGCCAAGTAGCTGCTGTTTTGATTTTCTTTTTCTCTCAGTTCTTATCAGTATGGAGGCTTGGCAGATGTGTTAGGCAGGATTACCTTGTATAGCCTGAAGAGTGTTCCCCACAGGCTAGAGATGTGGATACTCCATTTGCAGCAATGCCAGTCTCTTGCTATAGGAAAGCTGGGGGAAAAAACCTCCCAGAAACCAAACCCTCAAACATTTAGCTTTGGCTGCATTACAGGAGATAAATATGAGGATATTTGGATTTAATTTGCTACTGTTTCCTTTGAAATTATTCATGTTACAGTATTTTTTGAACCCTCTTTTTATCCATTGAATCTTATAGTATAGAATAGCTTTGTTTCATCATGGACAAACTCTCTTTGGCTTTCTCTATGTAGTTTACTCATTTCCTGATGATACTTACTATCAGAATATGTCATTCTGTCCACAGTAATTGCTGAAATAATGAAGTTATGATTTCAGTGGATTATATCTTTGTGAATTGTAGCTATATAGGAAGTCATATTACCTCATTTTAATTTCACTTGTGCATCCACTGGCAGTGGTGTACAAAGAACAAGACAGCTGAGCTCCCTGGTTGTGTTCCATCTTCCAGAGTGCTGTGGGCCATTTCTGAAGATGTGTGTGTGTAGATCTTTCACTGACATTGAAGTGCACTGTGAACGTAGTATAAATAGAAACATGGAAAATGAAAATCTGAGGAGTGCAACTACCTGTGTTTCAGCACTACTTACTTTGTATCATTACTATGGAATGCTGACCACATAGGAATGGAAAATGGTGTTGTATATGGGATTAAAATTGAAGATTATTCTATTTGATTTAAGATATGTATTCTTTTTTTCCCCTTCCCTCTTGATGGTGACTAGACAGGAGTTCAGAATTGAATTTCAATTCATGTTGACAGATTTTGATGGTGATGATGAGGGACGTGTTTTTTCTCGAAGTAACACTGTTGACCCAGGCACCTGCTGCTCTTGCTGTGCAGTTGATATGTACAGAAAATTCACTGTGTGCCGATTTCAGATGGCCACTGCTTAGATGAACATAAAGTACAGGTACGGTCAGTAAGATTTTTTCTCTTAGGCTTTGTCTATGTGCAGAAATCAAAAAAGTTAGCTTGAAAATTCAAAAGATAAAAGAAATCTTTCTAGCTTAGGGTTCAAGCTGTTCCCATGAAACCAAAGTTTTTGTATATTGTCCCAGCTGCATTAAATTTACTGTTTTTTGAGGCATTATGTGAGGGAAGGGGAAACTGAGTTACACTTTTTTTTTTTTTTGTGCTCATTCTGTTTCTTGCCACAGTGTACTTCTGAGAGAAGCCCAGTTTTGGTTTAATTTCTTTCAGCAAAAATCATAAATTCAGACTAAACTAAAAAATTCTACAGCTAGGCCTATGTTTTTTCAGCTGCAATGCTGGTTTAATGTGATTTGGTTTCTAATATTTCCCTGTAATGCTCTCATTTTTTACTTCTGTCTTTTCTTTTATTATTTCCATGGGACTGGTAGGCTCTGTGACACCAACTAATGTTTTAGGTATTAATAAAAGCAGCTTCATTCAATAAAGATCTCTTTTATTTAATAAAAGAGAGAATCAAAAGATAATCTGACTTTTCATACTGCATTCGCATTAAATCAGCCTCCTGAGGTGGTTGTGGATGCCAAGTCTAGTCTATCACTGGTCCTAGGACCTATCACTGGTCCTAGGATATGTAAACATGACTCCAGACTGATTGATTGCAGAAAAGCTGAAGAGGCAGCTGAGATTCATTGCAGGTTTGGTTTATAAAGTGTTACATTAAATTACTTGATTTTCACCAGTCTTCATAATATTGCCTGCTGCAATATTAATGACAGTTCAAAATGAAGTGGATTTTAAATAGTTCAGAGACATTTAGATAACACTAATTATTATGAGTAGATTGAAGGTACATATTTGAGGATGTTAGGCTACTTCACCCTGCTCTGCAGGGGGAAAATTAACTCTAGAAAGAGGACTGGTTTCTTTATGTCCTTGATTTCTTCTTATATTGAATAGAATTAATTCCAGTGTAAGGTGCTAATCTGATAGTCCCACAGTGCTAATGGATTCAAAGTCCTCATAGTCCAAAGAGCACAACCTTTGTAGCGCCTCTGCAAGGTTCCACTTTCCATTTTGGTAGTGTGATTTAAACTTGACCGAGAGGATGATATAACTGCCAGGTCTGTGATATAAGATATTAGGTCCATCCACAGATCCACAGTGGGTGTGATCCGGAGCCCATTACAGTCAGTATATGGGTTTTCACTGCTTTTAGTGAGCCTTAATTCACAGTGTAGACAGAGTTTTCTGGTGTGGTATTTTTCAGCCTGTGGCCCACACACCGGTGGTGATTCATAGAACATCTGAGCGGTGCTGTGAAGCCAGTGCCAGAAATCTCATGCATGCAAGCTAGAAAAGAACAAAAGGAGGAAATAAAAGTAACAAGAGTGCTTTCAGAGTGCATCCCAGTGCTTTCAGAGTGCATCCCAATTTCTGTTTGGTTGTAAACAAAGACCTTTGTGACAATACTGTGCAAGATGGTCTGGATTTCTTTCAGAAAAAAATTTAGATTGCTCTTGTCCTCAAAAGGTTTGAGGAAAAACCACTGTAGTGAGACTAAATGTAGTAATTTAAAGAATTTCTCTAAACTGTTTGGTACTGCCTCAGTAATTCAGACACAGTAACTGATGGTGTGTTTCTAATCCACTCCAGCACAGGTTCACTTAAATCAACATTGAGCAGTGGTTCAGTGAAGCAAGGTAGGAGTAGTCTGCCCGTCACTCATGGCATCTGCACTGCAGGGTCAATTAACTTCCAAAAAAGCTTCCAATGTCCTCACAAATGTTTGTTTGCTTTTACACCCTCAGACTGGTTTTTTAATTAAGATTTCCAGAAAGATTTTTGGAGGGAGTTTTCTATATTGCACACGATTGCCTCCATGCAAGTTGCTCAGCACAATGCAGGCACTTTTGTTTCTTGTACGGACCACATAGAAATGGTTGGCAGTGAAAGTACCTAGGTGGTTGCCATGTTTCAGAAAATTTATGAGATGTATGGTCTCTCCTACTGTAGTCAGTTCATCTTCTCGTAGGCCCATCTAGATCCATTTTAAAGTTACTTTGATTTGGTTTGTTCAGTCATTTGGATTTTTGATGGTAAATAAAAACTTTAGTGGCAGTGTTGTGTAAGATGATCTAGATAATCAGAAGCTGTTCCAGAAATTTGCTATAGTAATGGTTAGTAACTCTCTTCCAGCCTTAATTGATTTGATATCATTTTATACACATTTGCTTTTCTGCTAATGGTGTCCTTTAATCTAAAAAGCTCTTTTCATTGGTGGAATGCATTGGGCCTCATTAATTTGCAGTTTTGTAGATAGAGCAAGCAAAATAAAACCACATGGAAAAAGGATCGTGTAGGCTGTAAAACATGAGAATGAAGATGGATATTGAATAACATAGATCCTACAAAAAGAGTGAAATAAATTAGTTAGCTACATAGAAAAAAGTAGCAGAGGAAATAATAGGGCCATGCAGAAGAGTGGAAGGATGTCAACACACTTTATTCTTGGTGTATACAATTACATGAGGTAGACTAAGAAGCAGACATTATCAGATGTCCTCTCCAGCTGAACCAGGATGCCTTACAACGTGCCTTTTCGTCTATTTGCTGTCAAGGTAGGCAGTCTGCAGAATGCTGGCTGTGGAGCAAGGCAGCTGTCCAGATACTCATGCAGCTGAGGCTGCATGTCTTGTGTGCTACCAAAGCTTCTGAATCAGTGAGCTTAGTTCCATCTAATGCTAAATGATCTCAGAGCCTTCAGTTTTATTGGCCCGCAGCATCACTTACTTTAAATATGAAGTACACATTTTGTCTTCAATATACTTTATACCAGTGCATTGCACAAGAAGAGAAATCCAAAGTTGGCAGAGATAACCAGCCAATAGAGTGTCTGTCTGAATATGAATCCAATTAATGATATAACAATGGTAACAATTCCACTTAGTCTTCAATGCATGCACTTATCAAAGATCCTGGATTAACAGATAATCGTGTGCTCCAATTTTCTACTAAGCCATGGTGTCTCATTCCATCAATCTTTAAGAAAAGGAAACAGTGGGGATTTGAATGTTATTCACACTTGATTACTCTGTAAACAGCATAGGATGAATACTATTAGAATTTTCACTGCTCTGTCCTGTTTACACTAACTGTCACCATGTCACTTGGTTTTGGATCTCTTAAACTCAGATCATAGGAGTTAGGTACTTTGGGAATTAAGCTCACCTACAGAATTTGGCTCATGTGAAAACATTAGAAAAACTTGGCCTAGCTTCTATAGAAGAGAATAGAAAAGGAACATCTGCAAAAGAAATGTCTGCTAACCTGCCCATGTGTCCACTAGATGTGTGGGCATCCGATTTGTGACCAACTGAACTTTGTCAGCCAGACTCATGACAAGCCCACTTCTCCCAAATGTCTCCAGAGAGTTTCTTTGTCCCCATTCTTAGACATCCTGCTGAAATACTAACGGCTCAGCAATCCTGTAAATTGGGGTGTGAAAAGATGGGAATCCAAGATTTAATGGACACTTTTCAAAATCTTAGTCTTTGTGAGTTGTGGTATTCCTGTCAGTGACAAAGAGCTGTTACATCTTCTGTCATTAACAAAAGCAAGGTATTGTTTTTTAGACGTTGATATGATGCTCTCCATAGATTGTTCCCTTGTTTACTAAGGGTTTATCTGTTAAAGTTCTTTTATTCCATATCCTTGTACATGTTATTGGGCAAAAAATTGCAAAGGGATCATGACTTCAGCTGTGCTCTGCTCTCTCCTTTGTGGTTGACTGTGTCCCCTGCAGCAGTTGTCTGATAAGAGATGATTTCTTGCATACTGAACACTTGTGCACAGTAGGATTCTGTTACATACTTCTGACTCTTTGACACCATCTGCCCACTAAAGTGGTTTTAATGGGTTTCCACTGAGCCAGGCTGTACTACAGCCCTGACAGCATGCTCCCTATTTTTAAAAAATAAAATCTCTTCAGAAAATCTATCCCTGAACATTGGCTTCTCCAACAGAATTGAGGATTACATACTGTTTGATATTCTGGAGGCAGAAATATCTCTATTTGATAGACTTTAAAATAGGAAAATGACTGATAGAATGGTCTTGCGATAGTGATATTTTTTTAATGACCTTATAAAGCATTATTTCTTGTCCCGTTCCCCCCCAACTACCCTCCTCCTTTTTTTTTTTTTTTTTAAAGTCAGGTATTATCATCTGTTTACAGAAATGCAATCATATCACCTTGTTGGAATTCTCTATTTTTCTTTTAATGAAAGCTGGGGAATGTAGTGGTTCACCATGGTGATTCAGGAGTCAGGGTGTTTGCTGGCCAGTTCTCTGCTCTATCTTTTCCTTTTAATCTTTTTTTTTTTTTCTCAGAATGCAAGTTCTTCATAGAAGGACCTGTTTAATGCTGCTTGCATAGCGTTTGCTCCTCTCCTCAGATGAGGCTGTACATTTTATCATGTTACAAGTAGTTAATTACTGGTTAGAGTTAGGCTGTTAGAAATGGGAACACAGCATTCTGATTGCCCTGGTCACTGGACAATATTAAGAATTCAGAGGTCTGTTAGAATAAAGAATAAGAGTACGGTAAGGGAAGAAATGAAGATGAGAAGAAAGCATCTGTGTGAATAAAAAATTTGAAGAGCTTAACTAAATCCTATCCATTGATGTTACAATTAATAAACTATCTAAACCTTTTCAGACAGTGATGATACAGGAAAGTGAGCTCCTTATAAAAAGATGTCATAAAGTTGATTTTATATTTCCTTGTTACCATCCATGTTACTAAACTATTAAAGAAACACACCTGACTTTGAACATCTATATTAATAATGCAACAAATTACTTAAAATGATTTTTTTTTTTTCTGGTAGGTAATGCAGATGTTAGAAATGTTTCATTCTTCCTCTACCCCTTCATGTCTTTGGTGTTTATTTTAAGCTCCTTCATGTCTGTAAGTTGCAAGCATACTGGGTAGTGCTGGTGAACTTCTGAAAGGAACTGTTGGCTAGTCTTCTGTTATTGATAGGACATGAAAATTGAAACTGGCAAAATGACTGTATTCTTCCGAACTTCTGAGCTGACTTGTTGAGAACACAGAATCAGGGACAAACCCGTTCTTCAGTACTGAAGTTCTTTTTTCTTAATTACATAGATTTTGACCTCCAGCCAGGATGAAGGTTTCCTTCTGAAGCATGTGTTTCTTTTGTTTTTTCCATGCCCCCCCCCCCGTGCAGCACTACTGCTGGTTTGTAGATCTGTGTAAGGAGTCAATACAAGATATTTGAACCTCTATTTCTAACTGCCCACTTACTAGAGAATAACTGATGCTGAGGTCCCCAAAAAGAACAATCTTCCATGGTATTTTGTTTGGAGTGAATAGGCCATGAGGTTAAGGCAGTTTTTTAGTAGACTGTGAGATGAGCAATGCCTTCAGATAAAAACCATAAAAGACATTCATGACAGTCATTAGCTTTGGAACCTTTTATCAAAAAAGGCATTTAGCATTTTTAACCTGTGGAATATGCATATGGTTGTACTACTACTCAGAAAATTGGCAACAGTTCCAATGGCCATTTAATAAGGAATGGTCAATGTCAGAGCTATGTTAATGAAAATTTCGAATTACATGAATCTTTGCTGTCTCCAGTTTTTCTTTTTTTTTTTTTGTTTCTTTTCTGGCTAGTTTGGTTGAAAGCTTGTGGACCATCTTAGCAATAACACACCGAAGTGCAGGTTCCCTGTATGTTCTTGTGTTTGCACCCTGTAGATTTCTTTGGACTTGCTGCCTTTTGAAATCAAACAGCTTCCTGAGGTCCAGAATTCATACTAAATTTAATGGATGAAATCTCAGGTTAGAAAAAGTATATAGCAAATATCACTATGAATCCCCTTGAGAATCAAAATGGTATTTCCCAAACACTAGCTAGCAGGCTGATATTTTGAGTCCTGTCTCAGTGCTTGTTTTTCTTTGCTTTGTTAATATTTTGTTATGAAATGCTAACTAAGGTAAATACCTAAGATCTGTGATCCCTACACGGTTGTTTGAGGCTGCTGCTAGTTTTTTTTTCCCCCTTTGTCCTATCATAACTTTGGATATTGCTGTAAACGTTCCCTGCTTTTTCTGCCACAGTAGTTTAAAATACATATATCAGCAATCACCTCTCTTTTCTTGCCTATTTATTTAGACTCTTTATCTGCGTAGCAATAGATCAGAGTAATGGTACAATGATCCCTGCTGAAGCACTTGTTTGTTTGTTTTCTTTCCATTTCTGTGCAGTCACATGCTCCTTTCATTCCTTCATCTGTTCTTACAAAAATTATGCATGGGTTTTGGATCAGACCCTGAAAAAAAACGAAATGCTTATAAGCAGAGAATACTATATATAGTAGCCCTTTCTCATGGTATTTATAGTCATGATGTTTAAAGTATCTTTGCATTATAGGTTCTCATCAAGTAATCAAATTGCATCAATAATAATAAAAAGGATGGTTCATGAAGAGATTCTTTTCAACTGTTCTCTTTTCAGCAGCTTTAGAAGAGAGCGATGAATTTGGCAACATATTTGCAGTGCTAACAAATCTAGGCTTTGGAAGTCTAAATCAGGAACACTGAGTTCAAAACTGAAGATCCCTCACAGGGATGTGCTGATAATAATTGCCTTTGGGTGCAGGGAGGAGCACTCAGACCTCAGATGATTTTAGCTGTTGCTGCAGGTCATATGACAGTCTCTCAGGTAATCAGCTCTGTCAAACCCTAAGTCCTTAAGGCCTACATCTTCTGTCTCGAGGGCTGTTGGGAGACGGTGAAGGTCAGGGGGCAAATTAAGATTCCACAACAAATGCAAAAAGTATTATAGGGTCTTATTTGGTGTAACAGGGCTGTTCTAGTGTTCCGGTTCGTTCTGTGGAGTGCTAAAGCCCATCATTTCTTCCTAGTAACTATGTTCTTTGTGTTCGCAAGCGGAAATTAGCTGGTATCCTGGTCTTCATACCTGTGGTGACTCCGTGCTGTTCCCTCAACTTCTTTGGTATGGTCTTTTGGCTTTTTCCAAATGTTTTCTGCTAGTTTGATCTTTTTGTCTTAGAAAAATTGCATTCTCACGCTTGTTTTATTTTTTTTTCCTGACAGACAGGCACTATCAGAATCTTTTATGGATTCTATGGCATTATTGTAGCAGTTTATGTTCTATACTTGTTTGGCATCTGTTTTAGGAATAGCAAATCTTTTAGTTTATTTAATTCATCTACTTGGTTCGCCTAGTCTGGAGGAAAGGATACTAAGAGGTGACCTTATTGCTCCTTACAGCTTCCTGAGGAGGGGAAATTGAGAGGGAGATGCTGGTCTCTTCTCCCTGGTAATCAGTGATAGGATGTGCAGGAATGGCACAAAGCTTGCCGGGGAGGTTCAGACTAGATAGTAGGAAAAAATCTTTACCATTAGGGTGGTCAAACACTGCAACAGACTTCATAGGGAGGTGGATGATGCCCCGTGCATGTCAGTTTTTGAGAGGCATTTGGATAATGCCCTTAATAACATGTTTAACTTCTGGTTAGCCCTTAAGTGGTCAGGCAGTTGGGCTTATTAAACTCTCTAGGTCCCTTTGAACTAGTCTATATTCTATATTCTGTTTTGTCCTGGTCTAAATCCAGCTGGTCTTGTGCAAATGCTACTTACTGGTGCCACTTCATTTTCTTCTCCAATGACTGAACAAATGTTTCTCAGACATTCAGGAAATGAATTCCTCCATAGTTCTTGCAATTTCTCTTGCCTCCTTCCTTCCGGTAATCAGTGCTATTACTGCTTTCCTTCCAACTGCAAATCCAAGTCTTGTTTTTAGCACTGAAATGAACAGAAGGAATCATGGAGAACAGGCTATAATCTTAGATTTTGAGATGACATTGAACTTGCAGTACTGACCTGTAGGGGTTTTCAGAAAATAATTGGAAAGCTAGGCTGGGAGCCCAGAAATTTAAGATTGAGGGCAAGCATGAAGAAATGTATAAAAATTGGAAGATGACAAAACGAAAAAGAGCAGACTGTGTATTCTACTCTGCAGACTCTGTATTCGTTGCTGTAGAGTAAGAACTGGTAGTGAAGAATGGGATTGTGAAGAATGGATAATAAAGAAAATCAGAGTATCTGCTTCATGGGCTCTGTGACCAGCTTCAGGCAGGTAGTGTATGGACAGAGAATGCCCATCACCAACGGTCCCAGGTGGTCTAATGTCCTCACTCCCCTGCCACATACCCATACCATAGCCTAGTGGCAGATAACACACACATTTGACCTTATCTTATATAACTTTACAGTTTAGTAAGATAGCTATCTATCTGTATAGATCTATCTGTATATCTGTATAGATCTAGCTATCTATAGATAGTTCAAAGTGCTTTAACTAAAGTGAGGGCAATCCTACAGTTTGGTAGGATAGCTAAGAGGACACAATCCACTCTACACAAAACGTCCAGGGATCAGAGCTGTTTTTCTGAGGTGGTTCCCCAAATCACTTTAAATGTTGCTTGTCGGTGTATTTTGGCTAAAGAGCTTAGCTGATACAGGGCAATGGGGAATCAGGCATTTAAGCTATTGTGTCTACTATGCAGTCTTATACTGAAAAACTGGGAAAGGAGCTTGTCCTTTTCACCAAAACAAGTGAAATGTTTTGGAATTTTTAAACCAGTGGAACATCCCTGGTGGGAGACAACTGAAATTTTAACTTCAGTTTCAGATTAAAACAAATATTGCAACATCAGATTATTAGAGATAGGCAAAATCAAGATTGATTTATGGTATGAAACAATCTCATGTCACAAAGAGCCAAGGTGTATTTCTGCTTGTTTTCATAATTATTTCATGTCAGATGGTTTGTACTTTCTCACCCACCTGAAAGGAAAATTAAATAACTGATGCTCACTTATTTCTTTATATTCAGTGGTTGAAAAGAGCTCCTTTTGTTTTTGCAGTGAAATGTTTTTTCATTCGTGTGAGCTTCTTAATTCTCACCTTTTTTTCCAGTAGCAAAGGGATTTTCTCAGCATTCCTTCCTTTGTATAATGGAAGCTCTCATACTTAGCAAATACCCTCAGCATCCTTCCTTGACCTGCTGGCAAAAGGTGATATTGAAATGGTTTTTGTTTCCTTCTCAATTGAAATAGATTGCACAGCTCTTGCAAATAGACCTTGCCTTCTGCCCTGGAAAACTAGTCATCAAATGTGCTGGTAAGAAAGAAATGATGCATTTTGTGGTACTATAGATACCATGCAACTTAAGAGAAAGAAATAATGAAATGAGGCGGTATTTTGTACTGCAATGAAAACTGTGCTAAATGCTGTGAAAACACAGAAAGAAACAATAAGTCTTTTGGAGTCAAGGTCCAGATTTGCAGGAGAAATGTGCAGAAACTTTATAATTTGGCTGTGGGGAATGGTTATAACAGACTTGGAATTTAAATGATGTATTCTTCAGGTATAGTGCTGGCACAGTAGCTGAACAGTAGTGTTTTTCCATATTTTGTCTTGAATTTTATTTGCTTAAATCTAGATGGTGGACACAAAAATGTATTTGATACAAAGCTGTAAGAGTCAGAAAATTTGTAACTGCTAATTTCTAATCTAAATCTGAAAATGATCATGGATGGTGTGGCTCCTTAGTAAGCTAAGTCAGCCTCAGTTGGGATTGCTGCAGTTCTTTCTCTCTTATGTTGCTTTGGCACTTATGCAGTTGAGTGCAGAGACCCATGCAGAGAGCTGACTGATCCAGCTGAAAATCTTTTTTTTCCCTCATTTATGTGTGCTATTTTTTTTTTTCAGACACCAAGTCCAATAGTCCCTGCAGTTGCAAAATGAGGTAGTTGAGCTCCCTGATCTGATGGAAAACTAACCTACTGAAAAGAAAAGCTTTCCAGCAGATATGGGTTTGTGAATCACCTCACCCTGAGGCCACATCCTCAGCACACCTGAGATAAACGAAGACTAAGGAATCTGTGGCTGACAGTGGTAAAGAAGCAGAATGGCTTCTTTGGCCAATAGCCTTAAATTATGCTTTGTGTATGTAGTATCAAACTGCACCTTCAGTACTTGTTCCCAGGCTTTTTCATTCTCATTTCTTTGTAGAAAAATCATGATTGCAGAAATCAGATGTACAAGCCCTTTGGAGTGGCATGGCATGGAAATCAGTCAAAATGGAAAAAAGTTCGACAGTGACCACTTTAATACTTATGACTGCCATTTTTGGCTGATTGGCCTTACCAAAGCAACAACCCATTCCATCTATAAATTAGAAACACTTAAAAAAAAAAAAATATAATAGTCTAATAGTAATATTTCATGATGACCAATGTAAAGCCAACTCAAGTTGGATAAAAATATGATGATCAATAAGAAAAATACTATCAACTCCGGTTCTCCCTCAGTAAATTTGTTTTCATTGCTTAGTTAAATTTTTAGGGTGAGGAAGACTCCCACAGATGATGATAATGTGGTGGAGATCACTAATCTTTATAGTTTGGCTCAGCTATAATACTCCAACCTGATATGGACACTACATACCTGTATGCTGAGTGATTTGATGAGCAAGTTGAAAGATTTTGGAAACATCTTTATATTCTTTGTCCAGCCAAACTAAATCTGAGTAGCTGAGTCCATAGCAATGATGACTGCAGTATGATATTGAAAATCACACAAGAGTTTCCAGGAAGAAACTTGGACTTTATTTCTTAGCCTCAGTCACATAGCTGTGGACATTTTCAGTTACCACCAATGGCTGCTGTTTCAACAGCTTCCAAAAAGCTGAGCATCCCCCTTTCATAATCATGGACCTAGGCCAGCGTAGCATTTTCTTTTTGGCTTTCCGTTCTGTACTGAGCATTACAGACTACTATTGTATGAGATCTCTCACATCTGCCTATCACCCAGGCAGTTCCCAGTTCTTACTCACTTGTTTTTTTTCTATCCTTATGAACTAGTGCTGTGACTAAATTGGTAAGTCTTAATGGCTCATCATATCTTGCGGAGGCTTCCTGTTTCCGACCCCCGTTTTCTCTTCCACTGCCAGAATGTACATACCGGTAGACAAATGCCATCTGGGAATTGTAAATCTCTTACAAGTACCATGGCTATAGTTTGTGTGTATCAAGATACAAGGACTGTTACAAATGCTAACTAATCTGCATTGGAGTTGCAATTTTTTAAAATGATGTCCATCTTGATTCTTAAGGCATCCAGTTTTAGGTCAAAATCTGTAAGATCACAAGAGTGTTTCGTTTTATTACAGTGGAATGGTTAAACCAGCATGGGGGCAAATGGTTGAGTCATGCACCAATTCCTAATTATACCTGTGTGCTTCCTTGATGGAATTCAAATAAATAATTTTGTTGTGTGAAAGAAGTAGCATTATATTTATTTCTAAATTCTTTTTAAGATGTCAGCATGTAGCCCTGAGGATATGAAAGAAAGGTAGAACTTGTCAGCCTCCCTGCCTGTTCTGAATTAGTCTGAACCTATTGGAAATGAAAGGTTCAGAGAGCACAGATGGAATAGATTGAAGTAGCAGCTTTGAGTGAATTGAAAGGGCAAGTTTACTGGCTAATCGTGATCTCTATGGGCAGAAAGATACCCAATAGATATAGATTGAAATTGTCAGACATTGTAAAGTCCTCAAAAGAACTGCTCAAGGCCTTTTTTGTTCCAGTTCTTGCTTATGGTAGCCACCTTTTTAATTAAAATCTCTTTTGTTTCCATGTAATGAAAGTAAAACATGGAAGTATATAATATTTATTGAATTGTTGAGTTATTTGTTGTTCTTATTTTGATTGGCATTTTTCTTTTACGATAAAAAAGTAATTGCACAAGTACATCTGTTTGGAGTTTATATTTCTTCATTCTGTAGATGAAAGCTGAATTTGCAGAAACATTTGGCTTTTAATCTAGACACCAAAATGAGTAGTGAGATTTTCAGTTAGTCTCAACGTTGTGATGTGTGCTTTCTTGAAAGTCCATCCAGAAATGTCACAGTGGGAAATGGTGAATGCTGAATGCTTGGGAACCCTCCCATGCTAATTGAGAGAGCAGATCACTAGAAAATCTAGGTCCTGAATCTTTTGAAAACTTTAGCACAATTCCCAGCTCAGTGGACGGAATCTTGGCTAGGTTTTAAGGATACTGATTTGGTATTAAGAACTATTAATATTGTGCCAAAGTTTGATGAAGTGATCTTTTAGATTTTGGCTCTCATCCCTTCTGTTTAGAGAAGGGAGTGATATCATACCTAATAGTTTTATTTAAACAGTTTTTGACTCAGTTTTTGACTTTTTTAATGTTTATTTTTTAAAAAAAATATTATATTTATTTTGTATTTGTCTCTTTAGGTTGATGTTTAAGAACTGCAGTGAGCTGTTCAAGATTTATAAACCACCTTCTCATACAGATTTTAAACGCCTTAAAATAGGAGACAAAAAGCAGATAGTACACTGGGGTGCTAGTATATGAAAACAGCAGAAGCATTGAAATTATTCTTTTGTTTTCATTCTAAATAACAATATCTTTTGTTTTTTAATTCAGATTTTCTGTTCCACTCTATACATTCAATTTCACTGATATATTTTGCCAGCAGTTTAAAATCTGTCTTGAAATTCAAAGCCACTCTCAGAGCAGTCACTAATACCTTAAAGTCCATGATTTGCTCCAAACACCTAGTGTACAAAATACAGAAATTAAGATTGTTTTAAAACTGTCTTAAAGTGGATTTACAGCTATCCCCTTTTTTTGATGTTAGAGCTAAGATTCAGATTTTGCTGAAAGATTTGAACTGACAAAAGGACTTTGTACTACAGCCAGTGTTTTTTACTACAAAGTCCTTTAACTTCTCTAGTGCCTTACCAAAACTTTTCTGTAACACTAACAGCCCTGTATAAACTTTAAATATAGGATGACTTTCCAAAGGTTTTGGTGACTTTCCTGATGTCTTCGGACGACCTTCTGAAGACACGTGCTAGTTTCAAGTTTTCTTATGCAGAGAGCAATACGTGAGATAAAATTCCTAGCTCTTCAAATTCAGTCGTTGACTGCAGCATGACCAAGACTTCTTCCTTCCCTTACTCTTGAATAATGCGTTGGAGTGGGTAAAAATAAAGTCAGATATGTGCATTGTCTCTGAGATGATTCTGAGATGTCATATGAAGTTACACATCCATGTTCTCTTTTGGTTAAGTCCATCTCTTCTGCTAGAACTAGCCAAAAAAAGAAAAAAATCCCCTTAAAACGTTTTGCTGTATTAAGGACAGATTCAGTCATCATTAGGCACACTTTGCAAAGTTTTACTCTACAGAACCCCCTCCAAAATGTTCAGGATGGTAGAAACTGGCTTCTCATATTTGGATGAAAAACGATAGTAGAAGAATGAATAACATGGGACAATAATACTGTTTTTATTTATATAAAAAATATTTAAGTAAATATTTTTACAGATATAATACCCGAAGACTTGTTTAGCTTTTGCACAACAGCTATCATCTGCAGCATCTGTATCGTCTTAATTTGTAAGCTCAGTCCTGTCATAAGCTACGACACAATGCTCTGCTGATGCTGCAAGCTGTTCCCTGTTTTGGAAAAGGTGGAGCAATACATGAACAGCATGAATTCAATAAAGAATAGATGGGAAAGTGCATTAGCCATTAGTCTGCTAACTTTATAAGGTGCAGTGTTTTCTCAAGTCTATGAGGAACCTAATGAGCTATGATCAGGGGACTGTGAGGCAGCTGCCTTAGCATCATCTACAAAACTGCACCGATCAACTGTGTGCAAACAGCTCGTGTGTGCGGTGTGTAGAGGTCTGTTCACTGGGCTGCTCATGCTGTCTGTCTGAAGGAATGGCTCTACCCACCAGCTAGGGCTTTTATTATAACACGCATATTTTCTTGTGAATGCTAATCAAAACCTCTCCACTCACAGCTGTTGATTGTTAGTCTGGAAGGTAATAATGTCCACAACCATTTAAATTTTGAGGCCTCAGCTTGTATCCCTATTATGTTTTATGTTACATATTCATGTTATTCCTGTTGCTCGCAAGAGGTTGTTTGTAATAGTATGCCTTTTGCTTGTATTTATTGACTTTGGTAGAGAGCTATGGATTCCTTTATGTCCTGTACCCCTCGGCTTGGCACCACACTTCATGTTTCCGGTATGCAGGGAAAAAAACTTAAAATGAAACAGTGGAATACACTATATCCCTTTAAAGTTCTTAAAGACAAATGCCAGGCATTTTAACAAGTGTCTTACCCTGAAATGGTAGAAAACATGTCCAAACAGCGATATCAGTGATATTCTGAATAAATAAATGAAATCCTAGGAAAAATGGTGGAAGCCATGTCTACAGAGGGAATTTAGTATTAGAAAGGATGAGACTGGATTAAAGGATTAGAAGTTTCAGTGGACAGGAGGGTGGGAAGCAGCATCAATGCCACATCAGCCCTCTGTTTGTGTGGTTTCTGTGAAGCAGCTCGAAGGGACTGAAAATCAGCAAGTCCTGATGTCCTTTCCAAGCAGACTCCCATTGATTGACTTGTTCTTTAGGCTTTCATTGATTGTAGAATTGAATAACACTCTCCTTTCTCAGGATTAAACAACTTACTGATATCGTGCAAGATGATGTTTTTTCTTATTCCCAAATAAAGCTTTTATGCTTCTCACATGCATGATACAGTCCATATCTGCTTCCTAAAATTAAGTTATTATTATGCTGCTTCAGAGTTGGTTAATATCACAATATCTACTTCTGATTAGATCAGGTTTTCCACTTTCCGTAGGTTGACGATCCCAGGAATAGAGTGGTGCTTGGTTTTCCTCATTTTGCTTTCTTACAAGGAAATTCAGAGCATTCTATTAAGTTGGGCTTGTTTCAAATCTGACCAAACTTGCAGTTTTTAGAAAAATCTAAAATTCTCTTACTAAGAAATCTAGTCTCCTATGTTTTTAATATGTGCTTAGAAGCTGCAAGCAGGTGAACTGATTATATACTATTTCAGAGAACTTAGCTACTGAGACATGATTTAAAACACCGGAATAATTCAATAGCTATTTCCCTTGTAGGCTCCCTTTGAATATCTAGTGGATGTATTGTTCAGAGGCAATTCTCCTTGGGAGGCTGCTTGTCTAAGCAAACCCATAGTTATCATGCCAAAGACCTCCTATTTATTTTTATTTCTTTGGGGGGGACAGAAAGAAAATAATGCTGAGAGCAATTCATGTAGCTATTGGTTTTGGAATATGATGTAACACCTTTGTAGTGTCTTGTAGTGTCTTCACAGTATATTAATGCAGTTGTGTGTGGTTTAATGTTGTCTGGCATTGAGAGCTTAACGCTAAGCTACTCTGCACGATATCTAGTATTTCATTCTTACAAAAACAAAACCGAACAAAAAACCAGCACAACATTTCTTTAACGCCTGCTTGTGGTTGGATACAATAGATTACTGCATTAAACTACACTTCTAGCTTCTGATGTCTTCTGCAACATCCTCATAGTGTCCACCTATTCCAAATGTCTTCTTTTTTCAGTAATATATGAGAGGTCTTAGCTTAAAACAGAATATTTTTAAAAATCACAGAATAAGTGTTTTAATAAAGAGTATGTGAGACAATGGCATACTATTAGAATTTGATTATTATTAATTCAGAAAAAGAAGTGCAAAATTAGCACAACCTTGGCTGAAGTTTATGGCTTTGAAGAAAATGGGGCCTCAGAGGAACAGTAGGACTCAGGCTTGATTAAACTGGGATTTCAGAAATTCTCTATACTGAATGAAATAAAAAGGCATTCAATTTAATTAGATAGTATTGTGGAGGGATAGGAGGAAAAGAGGTATTTCTCACCCATTGGCTTTTTATACAACCTTTAATCCATGGGGTGTGTCTGTAACTATTTTGGTAGATTTATTTTTCTTCTTAAGAGAATTTAGCCCGGAGTTGTAACCTTTTGATAATTTTGCTTAGGAGGACTTGAGAAGGAAACCATCTAATGTTCCTATTAAAACACACAGACTTTCTGCAGGCCTGCTTTATAATTTTTCCTGATGAAAGAGTTCATATTTGGATCAAATACCTTGCTTCTTTTTTGATGAGGAAAAGATATTCAGGAGAAAATGCAGCTGTTCTCAGGATTTCCTGTGTGCTGTTCGCTCCAGTTAGTTGCTTGTCTCTTATGTTAGAAGATGCCCATGAGGAGTCTAAAATGTCACCCAGCTGAAGCCATTCCAGTCCCTCATTTTGGTACCGTGATAGAAAAAGGAAACACACCTTTTACTGGAATTACTTTTCGGTTATGCCAATGTAAGAGAGGAAATTTAATTCCAAAAATTTACAGTTAAATGGAACAAAATAACTCTCTTATTTTGTGCTTTTGATCAGGTGGCTTCAAACCACCTTATGAAGGAATTTTGCTGATGAGGAAAATGAGGCTGAAAAAGGCATCATGCTTTGTTGAAAAGAAAGGAGAGATTTGGGTGTAGAGTACAGAGTTTCCAGAATCCTACTCTGTTGGGTTAGACTACTTTTCTGCAGGTTATCTTATCAGGTTTCAAAATTCACACTGAGCTCCATGACAAACCAGTTTAGACTACAGAAATACTGTTCCTAGGTGTATGGGTTTGGAGCTGATCCATTCACATTGCAGGGCAATTTGCAATGCTTGTGTCCTTTGGCATTGTGTAACTCTATGTTCATGTAATTTCTGAAAAGTTGAGAAGCTGAATGTGTGCTCTTACTGTCAAATCTCTGTTTGTTTGGACAGCTTGGCAATCAGTGGAAACATTGTCTAAGGTGCTGCATGCCTTTTAGTTAAAGCCTCCAGGGAAAGCTTTCTTTTTCTGATGATTGCTTATGAAAACAAATTCCTTGTGGCCTAATACGTCCCAAGACTAAACAAGTGTAACTGAATTATGTATTTCATTTTTTTCCTAACATTCTTAAATCAGGAGAATTCCAGTTCTGCAACTACAATGACACAGTTCAAAATGCAGTATCTCAGACAGACTAAAAAAAAAACAAAAACACAACCAGGTGTGAAAAGTAAACTGGCACAGCTTGGGTAGACTGGCTTCTGTTCCAGATGCCAGTCAATCACTTTAAATTTACACTTTGAATTAACTCCTAGGTCAGAGTTTGGATTGCTCTTAAGAAATTTACTGTTCTTTTTGCTGCTGAAAAGCTTGGCTAAAATCCATTAAGTATGGATTCTGTATTTTATTTTTCAAAAACTTGAAGGTTTACTTGAAAGAATAGAAGTCTCAGAAGTTTGGACTGCTTCCTATTTTATTGATGACTGGCTTGGATGTACAAAGGATGTATAAGAATTAAAACAAATAATTGTTATCTGATTTAAACATCTTGAGGTTAACATGAATTAAACTTGAGTTTTTAAAAATGTAAGGCTACTTGTTGTCTTTCTCTTTCACTGTACTTGAATCTGTCATGTATAAATACTTAGTTTAATCCATGTATCCCATCCACAGAAACAGCAGCAAAACCTTTTAAAATAAATATATTGTATTAGTAAAAGAAGCGTCTGCATCCTTGTATTAATAGCAGCCCACCCACTACCTTTAAATATCCAATCACTGTAATGGTTTATGTTCAGGAATCAGCTGTAGCAATCTGTGTAATGGAGAAAGCAACTGTTACTGAGCAGTGCTGAATGATCAAATTTTATTGGTTCATAAAAACCTTGGAGGTTAATATCTTTGTTTTGTGAAACAGATGTTTAATTCCGAGCCCAGGCAATTGCCTCTTTTATGTTTGAAGAGGAAAAAAAAATAGATGTTTTGGATTACAGTTGACTGTGTAATTGTATATGACAGATGTATTAAATTAGCCTTTCCCAAAGCTTTTGGAGTTTTGCCTCTCTGAACTGTAAATTTTACTTGACTTTCTCATTTGCAGGTGGCATGAGACCATTCTGTGCATGTTTCATGTTTCTCAGGACAAAATATTCCAAGTTTGCTGTGAAGTTACAGACCACTTACGTATGGGTAGAAGACAAATTTTCTAGCATTTATGCTTCAGACAATTAAGTAAATGGGGAGAAAAGAAGGACCCCTTAAAAAGAAATTCTGCATATGCTTTTGATTTGCCTAAATCCAAAATCTGAATGCTGTCCAGGTTTAATATTCCAATCTGTGTCACAGTCTGCTTTCACCCCTCGAGTGCACCAGGGCGTTCTGCAAGGATTTAATGAACCAGGCACTTCTGAAGTCTTATTAACAATATATGAATTGTATTTTAACCCATGTCATCATCCTCTACTGATGAAAACACAGGACAAACCTTTTATAAAATGGGATGCTGTGTGTGTAGGTAGGACTTGTGGAGCATATTTTTCATCTGATTTTCAAAGAACCCTGACTAAATTCAGCAGTCTCTTACCTTGATGTAAAGGTGGAGCAGTTTCTGTAGAATTACTATGGATTTACTTTGCTTTAACAGGAAACAGAATTTATTCCCTTTGATTTTAACAGGAGGAGAAACTTTCTAATTAGAATCACTTCTCCTTTCAGAGCACATGCATTTGATACATGTTCTTTCCCTGGTTTTATTTCCTTATATGCAAAGCCTTTCTAGGATCTTTTCTTTAAAAGATGACATCTGTTTTGTTTCTGGCTTTAAAAATGACCTTAAGAAGACTTTGCATTTGAATTCCCTGTTTTGTATTTTCACCTTTACACTGTATCAAAAAAGAGACTATGAAAACCATACTTGGGGAAAAATATCTTAGTCATGTTATTTATTACTCATTTAAAAAAAAAAAAAGGCAGATAACTTTAAAAAAATAAATAAATTGAGGGGATGTATCAATTTATGAAATAAATATCTGTACCAGATAGCAGACAGTTTAAAATACAGGTAGCTTATAACAAGGAAATTAACTTTCTCCAATTACAACAAGAGCGATTCCTGCTTAGTGTTTATTTATCAAAAAATTTAAGCTCCATTGCTCTCAGAAAACTGAAGAGTTACTGTGACATTAACTTGTCCTAAGAATGAAAATTTGCAAAAGCTTTTTTGACTGAGTACTTGCTTATATAGTTATAACCTAAATGCATTCTTGAAATGCTTTGAAAAGACCCTTCAGAAAATTTGACCCAATGATACTAGACCAATAAATTCAGTGAATTCTGGATTGAGTCAAAGGAGGTTATTCTTAACGAAGAATTTGTTTCTTGGATGGCTTTTTGGAATGAACATTAAATCTCACAAGATTCAGATTTGCGTTGAATGAGATCATTTCTCACTGTTAGAGTTAACTGATTAAACAAATACATTGTTACGTGTCAGTTCATATCAGTTCTGAATCTGACTCTTGATCCCAGAGAATCCTGTTCATAGCTGTTAATTGAAAAAATTCCAATCAATTTCTGTGTTTCTGTTCATGTGAGTAGAAGGGAAACCAAGTCTGATATTAGCACTTGTTTCTTCATTCTGTTCAACCAATGCAGTGGTTAAAGAATGTTTTGTGTGCATAAGTGGGAAAGAAAGTACATTGAACATAACTAAAGTAGTTTTTTCTATTGTTCGCTCATTTGCTCTGCAAGCTAACATAAAGTTCAAAGAAGGTTTTTCTTTTGTGTGATTTCCTTATTCTTTGGAAAAGTTGAAATCAATTCAGATAGATTTATTAATGGTTGTCTTAATTAGTTTGTTAATGGCTATGTTTGCAAGACTGGTCATATAAGTCGTCTTATTTCTTGCTGGTTATAGTGTAATAATTATTGATCTCTATATTCTGTATTAGGGAAAAATACATAGAGATTTACTGCTAACAAAAGAAGCTTTTTGCAGATGATAACTCATTGACGTTTTGGGAAGGCATTTGTCTCTGTCTTTTGACTTATTAGTGATAATGGGAGTCATACATACAGTGGGAGGCAAAATCAGCTATTAACCTACATAGCAAGCTGCAGAGTATTGTAAATCCTTCCTATGTTATGATGGGATCCATTTGTGTGACAAGCAGGATGAAGATGAAGTAATCATGTATCTTTCAGACACTGAAAGACAGCTGAGAGAGAACAGACAGAGCAGGGCCTCTGCAATGATGAAAATTCAACTTTTCCCTTTCCTGTGGGCTGGAGAAGAATGGGTAGGGTTTGCTGAGAGACACTATTAATCTGAACCTGATCCCAAAAGCACAGACCAGTCTTGCAAGGACACGTAGGAAAGGGGGTGTAAATTCCTACTTCATTGTGTTTTACCTAGCCACGCTGAATTTTCTCTGGTTTATATTGTTAATCATTCTATATAGGTTCATGTGAACTCGGGATAGTTTCTGGTTGCACTAGGAATAGGAGGGCTTCCATTTGCATATAAGCTACTTTTATGATGCTATTTGTATTCTAATGACATAGCCTCAAATAGGGAAATAGTGACTTCTGCAATGTTTTCATTGGCCTCATATTTTGAACTACCTAGAAACTGATCTTGGAATCAAGTCCATCTTTTCGTATAGACTAGAAGTAGCAGTTGAAAATATACTCTTGCTGCAACTATTCTGAAATCAGTTTCTGCAGAAGAAAGTTTCAGTGTTCTCTTTTTTTTTTTTTCTTCATGGAGTAAAACTAAGATTTCTGAGATTTTCCCCTAACTTCTGTGAATTTTGTCTGTTATAGCATATGTACGCAGCCTTGAGACCATTAATAAGTCCCACTTGTCTGTGGTCTTCTAGCTGCCCTTTTGATGACATGCACTAAATCAGTATGTGACTGACTTTTCTGGCAACAGCCTGTTGGAAACAGAGTGCTAAGTAAAGCCTTCTGTAGCAGAAATCCATGGGGTAACTTAAATAATCTAAGAAATGGTATTCAGAAGCTATGTTGGGATTCTGGCATTTGAAATTAATTTTACCAAGATAAAAATGTTTCAAGCCAAATCAAGCATTATGCTTTAGAAGTAGGATTTTGCCAGCTGGTCCTTGTCTTTTAATTTTGAATTTATTTTATTTTATTTTTGCATTTCCTTCTTATGTTTGTGCATCTAAAAAGGCCAACTGGATTGGCAACTGTGGATTCTTAATAACTTTAGATTTGAACTGCTTAGTGAAGTCATCTGGTTCCATAAGACTAGCCAGAGAAGATGGCTTACAGCAGAAATGCTCGAGTAGCCCAGAATGACAACACAGAATGTGTTGTCACACACCCTGTCACACATCATACCTATGTGATTAGTACTATATTTAATGCCTGGTGAGCACAAAGACTTTGCTGTGTGTTCCTGTCAGGGCGTACAGTAATAACTCTGGGATTCTCAAAATACAAGTTATGGTAGACAGGAGAAATGGAATATGTATCTTTGTTTATAGAAATGGTGTTCAAATGCACTTTACTAGATGAGAAAGAACTTTGCCCAGACAGGTGATCCATGTCTAGTGCTTTTGTATACTCTATTGGGAGCGGAGGTTTAATTTAAATTATACTGCCTACTTTGTACCTTCTGATGATGCAATTTTTCCCTAAAATGCTCCTTTGAACTTACATGATGAACCTTTCATTAGTTGCATTTCCTTCACATGCACAAGAGAAATGTAAAACCTTCGTAGAGTCTTTCTGTACTTGTGGTAAGTCAGTGTCTCTATATTGATCACTTAGCCCAAGAACAATGAGAACTCGAGCTCAGGAGTTTGATTAATACACAAAGTATCTTTTCTCTTGGCTAGATTAGCATAATCATTATAGTTAGAGAGTGCATTTTCACTCCTTCAGTATCCTTCTGTAGCAGTCAAGGAATTAATTACACGAAGTAAGGAGACAATTCTTCTCTGAGAATCTTGTGAGTTTGGTTATTAAAGGCCTGCTCTCCTGCTGAACCTGCAATAGAGCCTGACCAAGTGACAGGATTAAATCTATGCATCGATGATATAAACCTCTGAAGAATTGTAGATGATTATCTTTCTCATTCAGATATGCATTTCAACCATTTAAGTTGGAGGGGACGTGAGTAGGGCACAAGAAAACGATCAGACTCTGTCCAAGGTCCTGAAAGCTTGTGGGTGAACATATTTGCTTCTGTTTCCGTTGAAGATCTGACTTCGGTGGGAGCAGGACAGAGCTTTGCCAGATTAAGACCTTGATCCAAGCAAGTAGTAAACTGCAAATGTAATGTGACGGACAACGGACATTACAGAAACACCACAAAACCTATGGATAACCATCAGAGTCTATGGCAAAAATGGAGACTTAATTGTTACTGATGGGTTTTGACATTTTTCTGAACTTAGTCTTCACTTTGTGTGGGCTAGAGCATTAGATATGTTAAGTGGAATTTAATGTTCCCTGGCCTTTCCAAAAGGAATACACAGTGAGGACTGTGTCTCAGTGGAACTATAAATACTTTCATAACTAACAGGAGGAAGATGAGACCAAAGAAGAACAAGAGCATATGTTTTAGTTCCTGGTCCTGTGAGGTGAGAAACAATTTTTAACTGCGAGGAGGACCATGGCTAGTCATGGCCACCCATCCTCTCATGGAGTCCTCACTGCCATGAGAAAGGAAGGAGGACTGACCTCATGCACTGTGTGAATCTTTGAAGGTATAAAGCTTTTAAAGAACTTGTCACTGTAAGTAGGAAAGTGTTTGAGAGGGAGAAATAAGTATGTCTTGCGTTTCTAGACTGTGAAACAGTGGCAGAATTTATGGCTTGCACAACATTTTAGATACTCTTGTGTTACTCTGCATTCTTCCATCCTGATCTGCCTTAATGTATCACTTGTGCAATCACTTTCACTGCAGCAAAGATATGTAGTTGTTAATGCACGTGTTCTAAACTTGTGTGAGCAGAAGCTTTCATTTGCAGAGTCTGTCTTTAGGGCAGACTTCATTTCATTTAGAATAAATTATCATATATTTATAATTAGTTAGCAAGTTATTTACATTAATATAAACAAATACATGGCACATTTCTTCACGAAGATTGCCTTTAAATCATGTAGGGGTTGTAGTAAGCACGTTTTATCCTTAAGAGTGATATTTTCTGTTTCCACATGTGTATGGAGGTGTGTAAGAAACTTGTCACTGATTCTTGTCTGCAGATCCAGACCTATTAGGAAGAGGATTATGAGAAAACAAACAAACAAAAGCCACCAAACAAATAAGAAAAAGTATTCATAATATATTAGAAGGTAGTACTCCTTTCACTGATCTATACAGAATACTTCAGTCTTCACTGTCATTGCTACATGTGGTTTTTGTTCAATTTCTGATGCACTGAAGCTACAAATAGAAGTGTGATTGCAGCATGAGTAGATAAACTTAAACTGGCTTTCCTCTAGCTGATGTAGGTACCAAGACCTATGAAACTTAATCCATTGGAAAGCTGCTACAGAATATGCTGAAACCATTAATTTGAGTTTACTGCATCTGGTGGAATGGGGTATTAGTGAGATGGAGACAGTGTGGCTCCAAATCACTTCTCTCGTTTCCTTTTGTTTCTCTGTAAAGCTGCGAAGCATGTCTCCCTCTGACCGTTCATCTTACTCCCACTTTGAAATTTTTCTCCAGACTTTTTTTTACCTCAGAGGCCTTCCAAGGAGGGGTGGTTGCCCTGAACATGTTTCCTCTCCTGTGCAATGTTGTTTGGGTTGTGGAATCCCTGCAAAACAGATCCAGGTTTTCTCCCTCTACAGGCTGTCTATCTGTATACCATGCATATTTTGCTTTTTAACAGAAAATTCCATCTAACAGCTGTGATCATTCATGCATGAACACAGCATTTCTTCCCGTTTTACCAAAGGCAATCATGAATATCCTACTGAAAAGTGTTGTGTAGTAACACTGATAGGTAAGATTAAAAGTATGGTTATATTCTGCATGTGAAGGATTGCAATGGTAGAATCAGCAGTCTCATGGTATTTGGTGCTTTTCAGAAATTATGGATTTAGGTATGAATCCCACTTTCATTTATTAAAAAAACAAAACTTCACGTTTCTGTGGTTATGGAGGAAACTCTGAACATATTTGAGTCTTTAAGGTTTATATCTGAAGACAAATAAAAAGAAATCCTTAATATTTCTGTGCAAGTTATTGCAATTCGTTTTTTGTGAGACAAGAGAAAAACAGACTTAGACTATAGCTATGAGATGTATTAACTCTTAAACCTGTAAGAGCAGACTGAAACATTAGAGCTGCAACTGTTCTTGTTTTTTTTTTCATTGCTGGTTTGGGTGGTACAAGGAATTCAAAAAGGGCAATGAAAATCTTTGTTCTCAGTTTGACTTCTTGTTTATCTGTCTTCGAGTTTGTTAGGGGAACAATAATTTATTATAATGCCTTCAGCATCCTCAAATGTTATAAGAAGTTATATATATATAATGTGTTATAAGAACACAGGGTCAGATTATGCAGTTTAGTTATTGACTTCATTTCTGGTCTGTATAGGCAAGTAACATTGTGAAAGATATCTGAAAACTTGAAATTACAGACAGTACATATATTTACTCAAAGTATGTCTTTCCTTCTTGGGGTCACCTACTAGTGTCCCTCAGTTTCTGCAGAATGCTCTACTGCTGTTAAAGTCAATAAAATCTCTGGAGCTATGCTGGGGACTTGGCCCTAATACCTTACTGTCTGTAGCTTCCCTGAATTGGATCGTTATCTGCATTTAGATCATTCCTATGTCTCTGCAGATAAGAATAACAGCTGCACAACACGCAAGTAAGCTACGGGAGAATCAAGAATACTTATATACTGCATATTTCATATAGATCTTGCATAAACATGGGTATCTCCTTCCCTCCCTCTGCAAATTTTCTGTGAGATGCCAGCCTGTTTCCGAAAAAGGCCTTTTTTATGCAGTCTACAGGTGCAGTGTGTTTTGGTCACTCAGCTTCATTCACTGAAGCTTTCATATCAGTCTCATTTCTTTATATCAGTCTCATTTCTCTATTTCAGTTGTACTTTTAAGGCATTCTAACAATGCAAAAGTGTATTGTGACAAAATGTGGAGGAAAAAAATATATTCTCTTGGCACATATTTATTTCCAGGTTATTAAAGAATGATGAAACTGGATTTTTCTTCTAACTCCAGCTCTTATTTTTCTCTCCTGGGAAAAGAATCCCTGAACCAGAGCTAGTGGATGGCTGATTAGAGAGATGTACAACGTTTTTGCAATTAACATATTTTGCTTTTAAATATCTTTGTCTGAAAAGCACATCTTTCTCCATAGGAAAGCATAGTTGGAGAAGTATTCTCTAAGATGAAAAAGCTATTCCAGGGCCTGCCATGTTGTTTTGTTTTGTTTCTCTTATTTAATCTAAAGCATTAAGGCAATTTACCTAGTCTCCTTCAGTGCATGTTATTCTAATACATAGCTACTATGGAATAAACTTCACTACAGATCTATATTTTCTTTTCAAGATATTAAGGCCAAGTGTAAAATGCAGTATTGAAGTAGTACATAGAGGCCCAACAGAGATGTTAATTACGAGTTTTGTTTTCCTTTGATATATAGCTGTGAATACAGCAACGGTGGTATGATTGATTAGTTTTTTGGAAGAAAATATGGGAAAGGTAAGTTAATTATATTAACTTGGCTCTAAAACTTTTCTCTTGCAAAACTTTTCTCTTGGTCATCAAGATTAAGTGCTAGATGTCTGTATGATGTCTGAGGTTATGAAGGGGAAGACAGAGTAGAAACATAGGAACTTGCTTGTATGAACTGACAGTATTCAGTTTATGATTTTGAAATCTGTGAGGAGAATTTGGAAACTTTTGAAGTCCAGCTGAAGGCTTTCATTTTGCAAGGTGTCTGCCACCACTGCATCGATCTAATAGCTGGAATCTTTTCCAGTGAAATTTTGAGTTAAAGGAGAGGCAAAGGTTGGATGAGCCCAGTTGGACTGGTAATTTTCAGGTATTTCAGTGAAGTTATGCTAGGTGAATGTCTAGTCTAAAGGAGGTCTTGGTAATGCAGCCAGACTCCCAAATGTGTTGAAATCCTGGGTGAGCTCTTCTAAGCCAAATGTTCATTTTGTTAACAAATCCTGTGCTGGAGACACTTATAAACCCATTTCTTTCTGACTACTAGTGTTGATGGCAGCGTGCCTTGCATATTCACTTTAGAAGGTGTCCTTGCTAAAAGACTGAATGCTGAGGATGTGCGGATGTAAGGGGTTTATTTAATGCTTCATAACTTCTGAAGGAAGAGATCACAATCTCCATAAATTAGAAAAATAGTTCATCTTGCAGGGTATGCTTTCTCTTCCATAATACTTAGACTTCTATGTTTACTTCTACTTTCACTGTCTGTAAGCAAGATGTGTGAAAACAATTAACCTTGGCTAGGATTTTAAATATAGACATCTCCATATAATAGCATGCCACATTCTTGTAAGTAGCTGGTGAATCCTATAGCACTGTTTTGAGAATGCTCCAGAGAAACAGTATGGACACACAGCTTGAGTATAGGCTCTGAGTAGTGCTATATGGACAAGAATAATGTAAGGTCATAAAAATAACATTGTGTCTGTATTGGATTTTTGTGTCTGAGGGCTGCAGGGTCCCCGTGAGGTGAGGCTGGGGCCGCCCCATGCTGCACACAGCTGGTTCCAGCCTGGTTTTTCTGGGGTGGAGGTGGAGGGGTCAGGAACAAAGGTGTGAAGTTGAGCCTGGAAAACCAGTGTGGGTGGAGGAGGAAGGTGTTGTTTAAATTTGTCTGTTTGTCACTATCCAAAAACTATTTTGATTGGCAAAAAAATAAATCGGTTTTCCCCAAGTTGAGCCTGTTTTGCCTGTGATGATAGTTGGTAAGTGATCCCCGTCTTTATCTCAACACACAAGCTTTTTCATCTGATTTTCTTCCTGTCCTGAGGAGTAGGGGGAGTGAGTGTCTGGGTGGGCGGCTGGCAGCCAGCCATGGCCACCCCCACGGACCTGCATAGATATTTTTGTGTCGTGTGGGCATAACTGCCATCCCATCCCCAAAAGTGGGATTTCATTTTGACCGAAACTATTGCTTATTTGGACTAGTTTTCCAGCATATTTGCCCTTGAGTCAAACCACTGGATTCAGGCAAAATAACAGGACCTTTCTAAAATAGAATGCTGTACCTGAGCTTGTGCGCTGCTGGGAAAATATCAGTTCTTAGCAATACAATACTGTTTAATTTATGCCTTGCAAACATAGATGAGGCATGTCTGCTACCATTAGGAAGTTGCAGGTGAAATGAAACACAGCACTGTTACATGTAGTAGAGGGATAATATAGGACTATTGATGAAAAAAACAAAGGGAGATTTTGTGTAGGAATTGGAAGAAAGGTGGGAGTTCTGGCGAATGGTCTTTTCATCCTAGATTTATGTGTGAGATCTGTGAGCAGCAGGATTGTCCCTCTCCAGTCTCACCACATATGGAAAGTTATGGAAGACATTTTTGAGGGAAATTATGAAAAAATTATGGGAGTGCAAAAGGGCTATGATCTATCTGAATGTTAAGACAAACAGGCTAATTTGATCTCCTTTAACTGATTACTTAATGTTTAATTTCATCCTGTGCAAATAACTGGGGGAAGTAGGGGGGAAGCACACCTCAGGTATTTACTTTTTTGTGTTGCTACTGGTACAAATATATGTGCAACTTAAGGGTCATCTTGCAGCATGTTTTTGTTTATAATTTTTGGAGACCATGCCTTCAGTTTCCAGAGTTTTTCCATTTAGTTTATTACTAAACCTGCTGTAACTTTAGCTCTTTAACGCTATAGAAAACTGCAGAAATATCTTCTTTTATTGAAGGGTAGAAGGAAAGATTCTTTTCATTTATGTGCATATTTTTCATTCATGTTTTGATACATCTTTCCAATTTGGATTTCTGGATCACACTCTGTATGCATAGCGTATACTGTCTATCTGTACTAAGGTTGAAACTGCTGATATTTTGCAGCTTTGTCTATAGTAGGTCCTGCAGACAGGTGAAGCTAATTTGTGTCTTGCTGTGGACTCTTTCAACTAGTATACTGAAATCTAACGATGTGAATGTGATGTATATTACAGGTAATTACAGTAAAATATCCAACAGAGAATGGGAATTGGAAATCTGTTATGAAACAGTCACACTAAAGATTTAAAAAATGTAATCTGTGGCCAGTGATTGAAAGCTAATATAAAATCCCTTTTTCATGTACCTATGCAGAAAACTTTTCCATCATCTAGGCTTACCTCCAGGGCAAATGGCTTGATGGTCAGAGAAGAGTTTCTTTGGAAATAGGAAACAGTCTGTGTCATAAAAGTCAAGTAAGATTTGACCCTAACACTAGACATGGATCTGGTATAAGCTCCAGGAACCGATGTGCTTTATACCTGATTTAGAAGACAGTTGCCTGCTTTGTCACCAGATCTTAAAACTGGATCTGATACTTGATTGCTTCAAAGAGCTAACAGGTATTGCAAAGTTCTTTAAAATGCTTTAATGTTAGGTATTGTAACAGGGCAAAGTAACACTGTCGCACCAGATTATTTTTACATTCTTTATTCCAAGAGCTTGCTCAAGGCATTGAGTTTTCTTGTTAATGAACCTGTCCAGATAAGGTATAGAAGAAATGCTGCATGTGATCCTTAATATTCAGTTCTCCAGCAGTTTTATTGGCCAACTAATTCTCCAAAGGCTTGGAACTACGTTTCCATACCTGAAGCAGTAATTTTACTTCTATTGTTTATTAACCACATAGTACCTTCTATATTCTTTGTTAGGTGATAAAATGACTTGGACATTTTAATAATATCTGGCAAATTATTTTAATTTCCCCTTTTATGTGATTAATAATAGGCTAGATAGACATGTGGATAGCGTCTAGTTGCTATGTGGATTCATGCATATATAATGTAATATGGAGCATGGATGGATATAGAAACTAATAAGCAATCATTATAATGGGTTATACTAAAAAATTCTTATCTGAGCACTTAAAAAACTTTAAATGAAAGATTCGGGGTTTGGAATGTAAAATCAGTTTTGAGTTTTACAGCTTCAGTTAATCACTATTGAAAATTGCTCCCCAAGACAAAAGAGACAAATTCTTTAGAAAGAAATATTTTGCTCAATTTTTCTAAAGCATTTTGTCCATCCAGGGAATTCTCTATATGTGCTTTGTTCACAGTAAGTATGCATCTCACAATGGGAGGGTGCATTACAAAACAACAAATTGCTGTTGTCTTTAGTTAGGCTTTAGATTTCAATTAAATTACATTGAGGACACCATATTTTGAGGATTTTAATTTTTTTTTTCCAGGATATTTCCAAAAGTGCAGTCAATAAAATCCAATGTTAATAAACAGGACATTTGCAAATTAAACTGAATTGGGACTTCACTAAATTAATTACTTAAAACTCTAGAAAGTTTCTTGGAAAGAACTAACAGAGAGTCACTCAAAAGGAACAGGAGTAACTAAAAAGTATATTGCTTGAGAAGGATCATAAAAGATGTTTTTGGTTGTCATTTTCTTGGAGGAACTGGAGTGGATGAGACTATACAGTTCTGAGGTGAATAAAGTAAGATATTTTGTGTCATGAACAAAAGCTGACAATACAAAACTCTTACCTCCAACTGAATCTTTTTCCTGGCTTTTGACAGTCATAATTTATAGACTGCAGCTGTGTGGTTTGCATATAATGTTATGTAATTGTATCATAGAGTATGTGACATTAGCTAGAACTGGAAATAAATAAGTTCAATTTCAGATATATAGCTTTTAATGAGTTCCATTTGATTTGATTCCAAGTACAGGAGGCATTTGATGTGCTCCCAAATGCACTTAATTATTTAAGTATTATCAATAATAATTATGATAATTACTTTTGAAGATTCCAGAAAATCCGTATGCATTAAACAATTTAAGTTTTTTTCTTTTCTTTTTTTTTTTTTGTGATTTATTTATTTTACCCTATTTGGATGAATTTTAATGTTTCTGAGAAAAAAGCTTAAAATTCCCAAGAAAAGATGTGAAAGGCTATCTTAGCCTCATCCCTTAGGCTTAGGCATCTTGTAATTAGATTCTTTTTAGAAGTCATGTAATTAATTCAGTATTTTTTATGTTTGGACTCAGGAATGACAAGTCTCAATGACTTGTTGCCATAGCAGACTTGTGTCCTTATAGATCATGGAAGGTGTCTTTGTGGTTTCCAGAGGCAAGCAACTTAAGAACATTAATGTTGGAGGAATCCCCAAATCTTGTGATTGTGCTACAGAAGTGGTTGATTAGAAAATGATGACACAGAAAGATCTCATAGCATTAGAGTTTAATAGAAGACTAAACTTGCAACGTCAGTTCTCTTTTTGCTCCAGTTGAACTAGAACTGTGTTCTAAGGTACCTTGTAGTACTCAATATTTTGATATGTGGCTTGAAAAACAAATGCAATAGATTTTCCTTACAGCCAGATCTCAGTTTGAAATTATTTTCAGTGGCAATAATGGAATTAGGATTGACTTGGATGTAAGGATTTGGACATGTTGATTTGTTCTTGCTCCCACCTTTGCTCCCATATTCCCTAATAGAAGCACAATCTGTTCCATTTAATAGGCTTTGTTCAATTGCATGACTTAGCTATTTGTACAACAGCGGCCAATGGTCTCCCACTGTAATGGAGGTAGTCCAGCAAGGAGTTTTTGGATGCTCTCCCTCCCACTTCCCCAGATGCTTGTATCTCATTTTGGTCTCTATCTTTGTGGTGGCATTTGTCATAATTCTCTGTCATAGTGCACCATAGACATAATCATGGGTTATCTCTACCTCCATATAAGCAAGAAGAACAGCTTGCAAAATGCTCCTTCACTAGCCTTTGGGCCACTGTTCTCCAATGTTAGCCTGTAAGCACAGAATTACTAATGTTCCTTAAGCCTTTGTTAATCACAAGGCTGCCAAATCCAAGATTTAAAATATAACTCGGTACATATCAATGCCTTATTTTTATTCTTAATTGTGGTCCAAAGGCCAGACTGAGGAGTTCAAACTGCCTACTTCACAGCATGCAGTTTTCCAGTATTTATTTAGTGCAAAGCTGTAGACCATACAAAGTAATCCCACTGCAATATCAACTCACAAACAATTTTCTAAAGCATCTTTAATGCACAGTGTTACTGTACCCAGAGGTGTAGGAGAGCAGTATTAATGCAGGCGTGATAGTTCTGAGTGTTCATATGAGTCCTCAGGGAATAATAAACAGCTTGAAATAACAACCAACAAATTCTCCAGGTGCTTTTTATCCATGTGTCGGCAACCGTGTTGATTCCTGATCAATGCAGAGTATTAAGACATTTATATGATTGAGATAAAAAGCTGCCAGGTTGTACGAGCATCAGGCTTGTATAAGATGGGAGAGCTGAGTAAAGCCAATTGTATTCTATTCATAAAATGCAGGAATGGAACTTGGTAACATAAAAAATACCGTCGGTGGGAAGATTTTGATTTTAATTTAGTACGTGTACTAGGAAAGCTGAGTTATCTGTAAGTCACTCAATTACCTGATCCTAGTATTTGAATATTTTGCTGGTACAAAATGAGAGTCCCAGCAATAAGGCACAACTCATTCCTTAGGCAGCAGAAACACAGCGCCTTTCTTTCAGATGCAATCCCCACACAGCTCGGAGTATGCCTGTCGTGACAGTTACTGGTTTTGACTCTCTTACTCTGGATCAGCAGAATCATCTTTCTTACTGATGCCAGACTTTGGCATCATGGAGCTTCTCCACTGAAGCACTGAATAGACAGAGTACTCATGTGACAATTAGTTGTCTTAGCTCGTGTCATGGAACAAAATCTAGACAAAGAAGCTGATCTGGAGATGATAAAATCTTTTGGAACTCTTTCTAATGGGCTGTGTGGAGATTTGGATCAGACTGCATTTTTTGATTGAATGTACCAAAGTCATACATGGTTGCATAAAATTGAGTTTCATCCAGCTTTTCTTTGAAATCATTTGATAATATGAAATTCCCATAGTATAGTAGACCCAGCTAAAATATTGACACATTCTCCTATAAAGTGAAATCACTGGTTTCTGTTCAACTTTTGTAGCCATCCGCTTTAAATAAAAGAACAGAAAGTTCAAAATGACAAAATCTTATTAGAATCCTCAAATCCTGACTTGCATGAACAAGCAAACCATGACGTGAGTGATCTTCCTTAGTGGCTTTTTTTTTTTTTTGGTTCCCCTGAATTGGGGGTTGTATGTGGCAATCTAGTGGTCTGCAGTCTAAATCAAAAAAATAATTTGACCAAACCTAACATGTAGAAAACTATACATGTAGGAATGTGCTGTGAAATCTAGGCAAACATCTGCCAGGCTTGGGTTTCTCTATATAAGTTTACACCCTTTTGGAAACTGTTTATAGGTACCTCTTGGACAAAACATTGAATATTTTTTTTTTTTTGCTTTTGCATAAGTAAATATAGAGCCCTCCCACCATTTATTATTGTCATTAAATGTATTTCAGAATATTAAAGCAGTTTCTTTTTAAAAGTTTGTCAGCAAGTTAGGGGTTATAAAAGTATTTTCTTGATTTTGTGGACATAATTTTGTTTTTAATTGTTTTTCCAATAGAAATCCAAATGAGGTAATGTTTGTCAAATAAAGACAAAGCAAAAATAAAACAGAGACTTTACTTTTCTGCTTTTTTTCCTCATTCCTGATTAGTGGAAAATATTTTTAAATGTGAATATTATTATTTTCAGAACTCCCAGGTGTTCTTGTCATGTTATAGTAAAATCCACCCCCTCACAGAATTGCTTTACACAGTTTTAGCCAGTTAGTGCAAAAAGAAAATCTTTCTGACCCTCCCATTTACCTTTCAGGGTCTATTTCTGCAGCCTTTCTTCTGTAAAAGATTTACTCACATGAGTAATCTCATTAGCTTAAATTGAATGCTGTTGGGATTAACAAGTGTTTGAGTAAATGAGAAGATTTTTATCCATCCCTCTTTTTGAAAATGGAGATGTTAGAAACTGTTCCCTCTTAAATATCTTCCTAGCAACTCTTGCACCATTCAAGTTACAATGCAGTACATAAAATTCATTATAACTCAATTATAAGGCTCATTAGGTGGATGCTGGCATTTTGGTTATTTTACCAAGTTGTGAAACATATTCATTTATTATCCATGGTATTGTTAAAATCAGAATGGTACAGTGAAACTAAATATAACATACAAGATTGTTCAGAGCATAAATCTGTGGATCTTTGCCAAAAAAAAAAAAAAAAAAAAATGCTTTATGTTACCTGCTTTATAATCTTCCTGTGCTATGCTCATGGCTGAAGCACAATGGGAGAACTGTACTTTGGAGGTGATAATGAAGTCAGAGCACCTTTGACAGATTGCCACTGCATGCTGGTTTATGGTGGGTTTTATCCTTTTAATCTCTTGAATTTTTCCAGCATGTAGAAGGTATATTTATCTACCTGTGCACCCTTAAATATGCTCCAGCTTTGCTTTCTTTGTTAATTAGCCTTGGTTTCCACGGTAGAGTGCTAGCAACAGCAGAATCTGTGACAGGGACTCAAACTTCCAGAGCGCTCTCTACACAGCTAACGGAGTAATTTGTCCTGTTTCAAGCAGTCAGAGTGAGTATTTCCACCCAGGATGGCATTTACCAGCATTGGGGAGCTTCTTTACTTTGTGGATCATTAAAGCAAACTGCAGCTGATCATTTTGAAGTCTGAATCTACTGTTGCAAGGGTGCTTCCATCTATGAGGTTCAGAAACTAGGTTAGCTTTTGGGTTTAATTACTCCTTTCTAACTCTAGGTTTTTCCCTTGGTTCAGTGAATGTATGTACTTGTAAATGTTTTATATACTTCCACTGTGTGCTAATTAATACAGTTTATGCACATCATGTCTTATCCTAAGGTGTCAATTTCCTTTTGGTGTCCATTTATTATTAACTATAATGAGAGGCAAAGAGACCTCAGAGAAAGCTTTTTCCTCATGTTGTTTCTTGGGTCCTTTCTGTCAGGACCTCCCAGTCCTCCCTTTAATTCTTCTCAGGTATCCTTAAGTTACAGATGACAACCTTTATACATCTGAACAGGATCTCCCAGTGTCTGGTTATGGTTTTCCATGTTTCACTCCCTGGTGACAAAAATATAAAATGGAGCTAACATTTCACTTTTGGCCTGAATTCTACCATATGACTTTAATCCTATGAAATTCACCAATCTCATATCTTGCTACTATTTAGTAATTTGTGCCTCAACATTATGAAGTCACAACTCATTTAGATTGTATTTCCTTTATGCAGAGATTATCTTGATTTTCTGTACAGTTTACAACTTTATGAGTCTTCCTATCATAAAACAGTATGTAACAGCTTTGAAGTGTTTAGAAATAGGTGCATTGCTGATGATAGGTGAAGACCCCTGAGAGATGTATGAGACAGCTCTGTCTCATGCTCCTATTCTGCAGGTGAAGCCCACTGCTGAGCTTGACGTGGGGAATTTAACATTGATTGCCTGTGACATGTAGGCTCTTGGGGGTAAAGAGAGGACTCTCATCAGTCTAGCACACTTCATCCACATGTGCAAAGTTGAAAGGTTCTTAATGCCCAAAAGAGATGAAAATATCACTGCACTATGAGGAGATCAGAACAGACTGGTACCTTACTTCTCAAGTGGCCTGCCTGACATTTGTTTGACCTACTCACAAAGTATAGAACTACTTTGTGAGTGTGGTGGGCACAGTCTGATTCCAATTAAGAGCTGCTTTTCCAGCCTAAGGCAAAAAGTGTGCTGCTTACTTTGTAGTAAACCGACACTCATGTATTCCCAGGAGTGTATTGACCATGTTTTACTTATTCCCTTGCCATTCTGTCAAAGCGAGTTGAAAAGTGTTGTGTTTGTTCTTTACTCTCCTCCTCAGTGGCCAAGGTAATGAATCTTCTATAGTCTGTCAATGTCTGCATCCTCTCCGTTACTCTGAGACACTAAGCAAGATAAATGGTGCCATGTAATGACTGTGTAAGAATTCTAGTCATGATTTGTCTAAATGGGCAGGGCAGCTCCTGGAGTTACACACTATCATCCTGCAGATCCTATTTCAGTTGGACTTTGAATTTAGCTTTTGATGTTTAAACTGGAGCCCTACTCCCACAAATCTCAGATTAAGTGAAGTCTTTTATAATGCCTTTTGCATGGTCATTTCTCATTGCTTCCTGTTTTAGAAGATAATGGACACTGTAAATTCTCCTATAAGAGCCCCTGTGTCAGTGAGAAACCATGCCCCAGAAAATGAAATTCTTCTGCTGTGTTGAATGTTCAAATTTCAAGCTACAGAAACCTCCTGAGTAAAATCTACTCAATGCATAGTTTCTGTATGAGCAAACTGCTGTACAATCCAAAGTCATATTGTGTGGCAGCCTCCTCTTTAGGTAAGCACGTAAATGAGAAGTGCTGAATCTACTGTTTTAGACAGTAATTCAAATTAGTAGTTATATCGCAGCTGAAACTTTAACATGGACATTATTCATATGAATGGGAGTAGTTACAAGTTAATGCTCACACCTTGATCAGGAAAGGAACATTGTCAAGAAAGAAATTCCAATGGCCATCTGATATTTTTTTGGTGTGTGTGAAATAAAGCAATAAAATATTTTCAAAGGAAGATTAAGATAATATAAAGATGACATTTATTATTCATTTATTATTCTTTCACCTAATGGTGGTATATTTAGCTTTTTTTAGTTTGCATTTCTATTTTAATTACAGACAGAAAAGGGTGTTATACATTACTAGGTGTTCTTCTGCTGGATAGGATCATTCCTCTGTCATGTATTTGAGTAGGATATATGTGACCTTTAGCTGTGAGGGATGTAAATAGAAATTTACTATTCTTTTATTTTTTCCATTAGTACAGAGTTTTCTTTGGGGTATAGAAATATATAGCTCGATTTGTATTGTATTTTCATTTAATTATAAAAATATTGTTTGGCTTTATCATCGATATGGAAACATGCTACTTCAACAGTTGAAATATTGGCACAGAAGAAACACTTTTTAAAAGTTACCATCTGTCTTTGGTCAGTCATTCATGCTACTAATACCTACCCACTGGGAGTTGGGAAAAGACCAAAGCTTTCATATAGGCTAATGAACACAGGATAACAACTTTACTTAAACTTAATTTCACCATGGTACAATGACCAGCTAATTGATCTGCTATAAAAGACTGCAAATCGTTAAGTACTAGAAGAGATTATGTGAATTGGGCTGTATTTTGGTCAAGAGACAAAGCCCCTACGGTTTGTAGCTTTGATTACATTCTTTGTCTTCAGAGATTATTTCCTTTTAGTTCACTGACTTCTTGTGAATGCAGAATACTAATGGTAAGAGACCATCCTAGCTAAGGTTAAAGCAAAGGGGAGTTGTTTCTGGATCTCGACTATTTGGCTGTAGTTTAAAGTTTGAGATTAAAAAAAAAAAAGTTGATTTGACTGAGCTAAAATTTCTTACCTTATGAGATGCAGAGATCCAACTGGTGGACAGTCCTAGAGAAATTTTACTGTGTAGAGTTGCACTTAAATCAGAACATAAATTATAAAGATAGTGTAAGACAAGGAGTAATATTATATGAGTATAATCATGAGCACTACCATCTCTACCATTTTCCTTGTTTGATTTTGATCTTTTGATCTTTCCTTATGCCAAGTAAGCTCTACTGAGTTTGTGGTTTCACTCTTGGCTTCCTTGGAATAAATTTGACCATGGCCAATCTGTATGGCACTGAATGGCACTGAAAACTCTTCTCACTAGTGTCAGAGACAGGATATCTAGCTTCAAAAGCTGTATAATTAAAGGATTTGTGCTTTGCTTTGCTTTCAATACTCTATATTTACAAAAAAGACTACTCTTTGTGTAGATAAGACAATCTCCTGTGCAAAATTGTACTTTGTACGGTGATTTCTCTAGTAGCACACTTATGATGGGAGTGTTTGTGTGTATGTATATATACATCTACACTCTGGGAATTGATGCTCAATAAATCTACAGTGCTCACTAAAAAATATATATCTGGCATTGGTCCTATGGATGAACCTTATGACATTAATGTTAAAGGCAACATAAATACTCCTTGACTAATTTACAGTAGTCTCTTGTTTGCCACTGCAGAATTAATAGGCATGGGGCAGTACTGGAACTTCTGTGGTCCAATGTCTGAACCATCTACTGCTCAGAAAGCAGTGCCTGAGATTGCAGCTCTTGTATCTGTCCTAATGAAGCTGAATATTTTTACAATTAATACCAGATCTTCATGTAATACCAAAAGGACGACAATTTTTTGTTTTTTTTCTGAGTGGTCTTCTGATGAAATCATAGTAGGGCCTGCTGAAAATGATCAGTATGCTAGTATTGGGTTGGGATTTAGTGAGGTGTAGCTGAAAGCACTCTTGAAAGAGCTTATCCTCTTCAAATACTTTGAGAACTATTAGTTCATCCTGAGCAGTAGTCAAATACTTCCTCTTGTTTTTCCTCTCTTTAGTGAGCTTATGAGAATTTTTAGTCTTTACTCCTTTATTCTACCCCCTTAACTAATGGGACACCTTTCCTACTCTGGTCTCAATCAGCCTGCACACTAATTAAGCTAATTGGCAGCAAATTTGATGCGCTCCCTAATTACAACTGCAGAAATTTCCTGAGAACAACCTCTCTATGTTTTTTTCAAATAATAATAATAAATTAAAAACCATCAAACCACCCCAAACTCCGACTATTCCCTGTTAGGACTGCTAAAACATTTTCAGAAGAATTTGGTTAGGTGGCTCCCTGACTTTCTGTGTTGCCATGGCCTCTAACTACTATTTAAATGCATCAATGAGGAGGTAGACAATTCCAAAGAATTTTCTCACAGGAGGCTTTCTGCTGAAGAGCTCTGGGCAGAAGCTGATGTTTTAGGAAAGGCATTACTGGAGTGCATCATGGTTCGAATACTGTAAGAGCGTAAGCCTCAAAAACTAATTTAATCTAGAGCAGCCCTGGGGTTTTGCTAAGTCATGCAATTAGCCAAACCATCCCCTGGTGTGGGTTCTAATTAAATAGAGAGTTCCTCTCCAACCCGCCATCTTTTAAAGAGCAGCTCATGCTATCTAGTGATCTCACTTATCAGTTAAAATAGTTCTGAAAGGACAATATCCTATGTAAAAGCTGCAAATCCTGTTTAAAAAAGAAGTAAATTTATTCTCATTTTCTGGTCAGGATTTAGTGGAGGGAGGAGAAATCTCAAGATTTTACTCAAGGTATTTGTAATGACTGATAACATACTACTTGTCATTATAGCAAAGGCCAAGCTGTTTTTGTTAATGAGACTGACTTCATCTTTTGTTTTTCAGTTTGTGTGTGTGTGGGGGAAATACATCTTCTATTAATTCCATGTTTCCTGTGGATTGCCAGTTTTATAAATAACCTTTTGCATTTAGTATTATTTTAGCTGAGCTGCCTTGACTTATTTTTAATCAGTCTCCGAGTGCAGCTACCAGATCTAGTCTTCTTACAAGGAAGTAATTTGTTGCCTTGGGTCTTGTGACTAGAAGGGAATAATGCTTAAGCAGAGACACATATAGGAAGGAAGACAATGACTTCTAACACTGTTGAAATGTCAGACCATGACCTTTAAAAAGACTGAAAGAAACCAGAGGGCATAAGCCCTAAGGGATGTTTCTGCATGAACGAGGGTGGGAGTCGACTATTTCTGTATCTCCAAGAAAAGGTGATACATCACTGCCTCTATTCATTTGGCCTATAGAATTCATTATTGAAGACTTTATTACTGAAAACACACATTCCTAAGCAGAGATTTCATTGTGCTAGTCCTCTTTTCAGAAACTAGAGCTGAAATTAAACGTATATTAGGATTGTGCATCCTCTTAAATGCAAATGATTTGAAACATTTTAGTGCTTATAAAACAAACAAACAAACAAATCCCGTGGCTTTTTCCCAAAAACTGACAACAAAAAAACCTACTCCGTGATGTCTTGCACTAAAGATCTCCTCTCCGCTAGTAAAGTGCTGCTCTTTTTGCTTTCTCAAGAGTTCACATGAGAGTTCTCAAATGCTTCATAAACACAGTAGAGGGGTCTGATGGTTATATTTATACTGAGAAAAGCTGTGTCTCACCAGAAGGGACTCACAATGTCCCCTGCTGCCAGGGCAGAGGGAAGTGGGTAGGCAGTGTTAGCTTGTGCTATTTATCGAAGCATGGTTGCCCTGTCCTGTAGGCTCTTCCCAGTTTAGAGTATTTCTCCAGGTACTGTGCAGCTAAACCAACCTGAAGCCTTTAGTTAATGTGAGAGAGAAGTATTTTGTTTCATACCACATTTGAAATGCCTGCATATGGCAGGAAAGCTTTCTCAGGAAGTTACCTGCTCCATGCTTAATAGGAGTGTGAGGGTAACAAAATACAGTGTGTTTCCTTGCAGGTATCCTGTCCAACTGTTATTCAGGAAATAGCCTGTGGGTCCTGATGTGGTTACAATTCAAGGAAATAGCAGATTTTAGGTGATTTAAGGAAGAAGAAAAAATTTTAATAAAAATATGTTGATCTGCTCTAGGTATAAAGTATTTACTTTTTAGCTTGTGTTGCAGTAAAAACTAGGCAAGATTTAACTTATCTTATACTGAGGAAGGAACTGCATGTACATGCAGCAGAGACGATATCAACCTGAAAGGACCAGCTACATAACTGTTTATCATGCTATCTGCTTCTACTGATAATTCTCATGGGATGTGACGTGCACTGATGAACATTTTGTTGGGAACATTTCTCTTATTCTGTACAATAGATGATTCTTTCCACCAATTATAAATATCTTCTCCCAAAATATTATCTGTGGGCCTGATCTGCCTTCCTCCTTCAAGTTAGATTGTAAGGTATCAAAATTATTGAAGATATGCAAAGTTTTTCACTTTCCATGCCCATGGTGTCATTAGTGCTATTTACTACTTGTCCGATTTAAAGGCATCAAGTCTTAAATTTTATATGTGGCATCTCTGTGAACCATATGTAATTTGGGAGAACACTTTTAATATGTCATTCTAATGCTTTTGCTTTCTTTCACTTTCAGTGGTTTATCTTGGTTGATTTATTCCTGGATATTTCCTAAAGTACCAGGCAGTAAACATCTGTACGCTTTTGTGATTTGTTTGAGCAATGCAAAGCATTTTTCAGTGACCAGGAGAGGAGTTTTACACATTTGTAGACTTCATGCATAGATATGCAACAAGCTTAGCTTGTAAACCGAGTAAGGATAGTGTAAATTATATTAAATAAATAGTACTTTTCAGTTCTGTCTTAATTATATATTTGTTGTATTCCAGATACAGCTTTAATCTTGATCCTTGTTATGTAATAACACACCACTTAGTAGTGATTTGTGGATCCTGGTAACTAGACGTAGAAATATTTGCTCAACTATTTATTTCATTTATCTAGTGATTTGATTATTATCCAAACAGGGTAATGAGCTAGTATGTCCAAGCATGCTTCCCTATGAATGGCTAATGTCAAACTTCAAATGACCTGTCTTTATTACACATTTACTAGCTTAAAAAAGATTCTAATACCTTTTCTACATTCCCATTCAGTAGGAAGGCTGTGAATTGGAAATGCTGAATAGCTTGCCTGTGAAGTAATATTCAAAAACTAAGATGGAGTTTGAGAAGAAAGGTTGGAGGCTTTGCATTTCAGACTTATGTTTCATTTAGAAAATATACTTGTCTTAACTTTTAAAGAATAACATCATCTTTTCTTGAGGTTGTATTAATTTTTGGGGGGCTTCTTTTTGTAATGATCAGGTGAAAAACAGAATCACATTTTGGACCGATGTGAGAGAATAGTTTTTGTTTTTAATCAGTCTAGCTGGAGAGCTGAAAAATCAATTATTCACACAGGTCTAGTGTAGAATATACCAAACTGCAACATCAGTTCTATAAATTAATCCTACTGAATAAATTCCAGTGGCCAGTACATGTTCTAAATGCCACTTAAATTAGGTAATGCCTTTCTGGTGGTTTTCTGCTCGTAGAAAAATCCTACCATCTGTCTTGCTATACCTGGTAGATACTGCTCTTCGTGGACATTCAATTAGAGAACTTCATCTTTTAATCTGTTATTTAAAAGCAGTGATGTGAAGCACCAGTCATCTATACATCCGTAGAATCCATTTGGTATGGACTTAACATATACACTGTTTGCATTAGGATTTTTCTTAACTACACACAAATGTAGATACTAAAAATGAATTTAACTGTTTTAAATGTGCATATGGATTCACATGTGCAAATAAGTACTGTGACGCTGGTGGGGATAATTGTTTTGAATGCTCAGAGAACCAAGCTCTGAGAGCTTGCTATGACAGGGACTTCAACTTGTGCTCTTTGTAAGTGTGAAGACCTGCTTGGCAGAAAATGTTTCTGTAATTTGTTTTATATGTAGGATTATTATTGTTTCTGAGCTTTCTATTGTAAGTTTTTCACCAGTGCTTCTGAAATCTTTTGTTCAAAGCTTCTCAGTGGGACTAGAATGCAAAACTATTCATGTCCACATAGCAGGGATTTTTAAGTATCTAACATAATTGCAGGGTAGGGAAAAATAATCTGAGCTCTCAGTGCTTCTTGTGCAGCTCGCCTGCAGTCTTTATTGCTGCTGAATTTCAAAGATCCTCCATGTTCTCTGGGAGGAATTCTCCTGCAATTAAATAGCCAGAGTCCTCAGCTCCACGTCTCGTGGCATCCTCCTCAGAGGATTCTGACTGTGACACCCAGGTATAACATTCCAATTTCTAGTCAGGCTTCAAGAAAACAAGGTATTTAGCTGAGGTAGATTTTAATATGACCTTTAGAATCTGCAAGGAGATGTGAAACTGGCTCAAAATTGACAGAACAACTCCCAAAGAAGTGCTAAAGAAAACATTGGAGGCTTTGACAGGCAGGGGAAGTAAAAAATAATAATAGCAATAAAAAAAATCTAGTTTATCTTTCTATTTTTAGGTGTTTACAGAGTGTCAAGCACTGTAGCATCTATATCCTCATCAGCTTATCTATAAACCACTTTTAAATAGGTATGAGAAGGAAGAAAGGAAAAGAGGATCATTTTAAAAGGTGGAGTCAGTTTCAGGACTTTGAGATTTGCATGAGCAAAAAACTTTCCCTAGATTTGGTTAAATGAATACTCAATGAGGTCATGGCTTTTGGAGTTTGTCTGTGTAGGGAGAAAAAATTCATGGAGCTATAAAAAGATAATTTCAATCATTTTAAAAGTTCATCTGTCTATTGTATTTTTGAGAAAGTTGTCAGAATAGCTAGCTGATGCATTTTGTGAAGAACAGAAGGAATTTTAAAATATAGTAATATACTAAGCATTTTGCCTCTTTAGAAACTCATTTTACAGCTATTTTATTGCAAAACGCACTGTCAAACCACAGACTGACTTTTTAATGTAAAAATAACAGTTCACAGCCCTGTAGAAGAATGTAAGACCTTCAAAGGTATTATAAGTCTGAAAAGATGCATTATTGATTATTTAGATGTACCTGACCTGGCTAGTGACCTGCAGTGAAATTCTGCTTTTGTCTTCAAGGTCTAAATATGTTTGAAAACTCATGTCCTAAGTAAATAAATTGGCACTCTACAAGGAATTATAATCTGTTGTATTTCTTGCACTGGAAAATCAGAGATGTGGTTGCTCTCAAAGAAATGTTGGGGTTCACCATGCTAACCCATTACAGCAACTGTGGATGCTACTGGGGATGATAAAGCAGCTGAGGTATAGCTGCACACCTGCTTCTATAATTAGCTCTGCCAAACTTTTTTTGAGGGGAAAAAAGTACGTATTCATCTTTTCTCTCTGACATGCATATAGAGAGACAAGAGACCATAGCTGGTGCTATTAGGGATAGCTGAGCATCCGCAAGTGTGCTGTACTATTGGCCTGCTAAAGTTTGATGTCATTCAATAAGGCTCCTGAAAAAACTGCCTTGTTAGTTATTCTGATGTTTACCTGTTTTTGTTTTCAGGCTATTTCTTTTTCTGAGAGACCTTAGCTCCCTCCTTAATTGACAGGAAGATGAAAAGGATCAGGAATGTGTCAGGATTGAAGATGTAGTAAAGAGAAAGTTTCATGTGAAGGATAAAGACCTTGTGATTCAGCAGCAAAAAAGAACAAGTTAAGAAGGTTCTTTTTCACCTTCATTAACAAATATAACCTTTGTATCTGGGGAAGGTTGGTGAGATATCTTAGTGGTTGCTGAGAGATTTGGACTGCATATGTTATTTCAGAAGAATTTTTCAGGACAGTTATTAAACTTTTGTCTCCTCAAATTCGTAACCAGGAAGACCCTATGGATTCAGGATGTAATACATTCCCTTATTTGTAGCATGTCTATACAACAAACCATAGTGAAGACTAGAAATACCCAAGAAGCAGTGCTAATTGGTTCTGGCTGTGTTCCTTGCTACCAAAGTCAGATTCTTGTATCTGTGCTTGCATGTGTATGAATGTATTCTATGCTGCCTTCCAATTTCTAGACTTTTCAGGAACAAGTACCTATGGGATATCTTCAGTTTCTTCTGGGAATGCACTAAAAGATTTTAAAGTTGGACTTCCTCTAATGAATATGTTGTAGGTATTTATTTCGTGAAATAATGCTAATTTTATTGACATTCCTGGAAATATGCTGCACATACCAGCATTAGGACGGTATTTAAATATGATTTAAAATATATATCTATCTTTTTATCTTGTTAGTGAATGTAGTAATAGAAGATCAATACTGTAGTTATTGGTCATATGAATTCAATGTTAGGCATAGAGCCTACAGCAAGACATAGAGGCACAATATGGATTAACAAATTTTGAATGAATTTAAATAAACATTCTTTGGAAGGGGTGAATGATTAGCCAGCAGCCACAAACACTTCTGTGCTGCAGTTCACGTTCCATGGGAGTTGGATTAGGGTATATAGACACGGCTCATCTCCTAAAGGGCCTGCAGCTTCTGGCTTATTACTTGTGCTGAGTCAGGTGTTGGCTTGATGTTTAGAATTTGTTTCCTCCCATTGATAATGTCCTACTAGCAGAACTGCAACCTCTACACAGTCATTAGCATCATTGCAGAAAATGAAGATGGAATTTTGCGGATGTTTGAGGCAGAATCTGATTGACTTAGAGACTTCTGATTTTTTTGATAGTCTGTTGAAGCAGTATAAGGCTGTTCAGTGTGCAGCCCTGTATTCCTGTATCTGTCATGAGGAATCTGACAATTGATGTTGGATTGTTGGCACTCTGTATTCCCCCTACTGCCCAACCCTGCTTTTCTTTTATTGATTTCTGAATATAATTACACTGAAGATAGTACTTTACGTCAAGATAATACTGGCAAGGATTTCAGCTTTCTAAGTTTTAAGTTATTTTTTATTTTTTTATTTTTTATTTCATGTGTGTGTGTTTGTATTTTAAATCTTTAAAAGCTTCACCATTTCTTCCCTGCAAATAGTGGCATAGACAGAAAGGGAAAGGGAGGCAAACTATTGCCATTGAAAGCTCTGTTGAGGGCCTGGAAAAATCTTTTGTTATGTTAGATACTGCAGCCGCTGTCTCCTAGTTCTTTCACCACCAGGGTGCCTGGAGCCATCAGTGTATAGCACCTAGTCTCGTACTATTTCACTAAAGAGAGATTCTGTCATTTCATGGTTCATTAAATAAACGCATCAAAATCCCAGGGAAGGCCAAGAGATGGTGTGTGTCAAGATGGCCCAGTGAGTTATGGTGATGAAAGATCATGGTTTGCTGTAATCAACAACACTCAAGGGAGTGATGTATCTTATCATGTCTAGTACCCTTTTACTCCTTGCATCACATGGTTGATGGATTGGGGGCAGCCCTGTGTGATTATTGATGTTTTGCATCTGGAGCTTCAGAAAAGTTTCCTAGCCACTCTTCCCTCAGTAGTTAACATGACTTCTTTTTTTTTTTTTCCTCCTTACAGTAAACTTTGTGGTTTCTGTCACTGCTTTGCCCTTTCATGTTCAGGCTGACATCAGATCTTGTGTGAAACAGTACCATATCCTTTTATCTTAATACTTTTCTCTGTGATTATTACTTTGCTGCCTTTTCAGGTGGGAACTTTCCTTTGTTATGTGATTTTTCTCTGATCATTTTTGTATCACTTGGTAATATAAAGGTGTATGTGTTCTTCTGTGGCCCTTTTATTTAAATGATTTCTTTATCTGTCTGTCAATGTGAATAATAAAATAACTTGAGGAGACAGATGAACAATCCTGATGAATGATGAGATGTAGTCTGTCCAGACATCAATGATTAAGTTATAAAAGTTTCTTCAAACTTCAGTAAAATGAGATATTCCAAGAAAATATTGTCATCAGACTGCAGTGCTGTCGTCAAAAAGACCTTATCTGACTGATAATCAGATTCAATGAGCCCATCATGGTTACTGGAATTCCTGGACTGATACAGCAACTGGAAGTACAATCTGCACCCATGAGTCTGTCGAAAGGATGAGCACTTAAAAATATCAAGTCAAATAACGGAGTTGAAGTATGAAAAGTCCTGGAAGAGATATGACCTTTAATGATCCTTGGAGTCATGCATATGAAGTTATGCATGCCAAGATCAGATGCCTGCTTTCACTCCAGACATGGAGGCATGGAAATCCTTTGATGTGATGATTCAACTTTCAGGCTCATCATTTATGGTAGTCCACAAGGAGTTCCTGACAGGCAGGCTTGTGGAATTGATAGATTCACTTAGGTGTTGGTTTATTGCCCTGCTTTTGAAGCATCAGATAGTGGCTCATATTCATGCTGGGGATTGTTTCTGTGATGTCAAATTGCTTTGTCTGTTGGAGCAAGAGCTCCCTTTCTAAAAGATCATTTTCTGATTTTTTTCTAACTTCTAAATTTTTCTGTAAAATCAAACTTGATGCATGGAAAAGATTGTGTGGAGAGACCATATAATATCAGTCATTGTGTTCAAGTAATATTCCATTGACAATATAAATAACACTATCATGGTCACAGCAGTTGAATGTTCCAAATACACACTTTACAGCGTACATTTGCCCTTGGACGCAGTGAATGGTATGTATAAAGCCAGTCATCCAGCTTCACTATTCCCCTTGGATAAAAATCAGAAGCTCAAGCCAAAGTTCTGGATGCCCTCAAAGCATCCTATTCTTTGAGGTCGGCCAAATGATATACCACCAAAAACTGAGCAGATTTCTTTATTTAGGATCGCTCTGTAGATGTTTTTCATGGTCCCTGATTCAGCATTGTATTTAGAGACTCTGCTGGGGTGAATTTCGTACTATATGTCGTTAGGAGCTTTTCTTCCTTTCCCAGGTGGGTCAAATAATTAAATACAAGATGGACTACAGGATAGCTCAAGAGGAGCAATCTAGCAAGACTGATAATACAGAAGCAAAAGTGGTTAAGATGTGGTTTGATGGGCAGACTGTAATGTTTCTTCTCACAAAGGATTCCTGCCCATGTTTCAGCAATCCATTTGCCGACTTATCTTTCAGCACAGCAATATTCTCACGAAGTGTAAGCACTCTGTGTCAGAATGCTTCTTTCCTTGCAGGATTCAACACTTGGAAATTCTTTTTCTGACTGCATTAGCAGTTCTTGGTAGTTTTCATGAAATTTAGTCTGCAAACATGTCTTCCTCTTAGAAATGATGGTACAATTGATTTGTCTGCATTTGTATGAAGTTCAATTTACTTTATTAAGCATTTGCCTTGTTACTGTCATTAATGTACATTACACTCTCTAACGATATTCTAGCTTTAAACTTCTGTTAGAAGAAATGTGGAGTTCTCTTTTTACAAAACAGCTGTTCTATATATTCTGTGGCCTTGATTTTCAAATAATCTGTCCCTTGCTTTGTAACAAGCTCCACAAAGACATGCAGAGCTGGGACAAGTTGTAACAACTTGGGGAAAGGAGTGGATGTTGGCAGGTTGGGAAAGTCATAGTTCTTAAAAAAGAATGATAATTTTCCAAGGATGAAACTGTTACGGGGAATCTTATAAAGTGAAGCAGGCAGAGGAGTCTGAAATGCTAATAAGGAAAGGACTTAAAATGAGTGACTTCTGGCTTTGAAGCCATTCTTCTTTTTAATTTGCTACAAATAAATGTGTGACTCATGGGTTCCAAGGTTCTATTTTTGTTTTCCTATTTGTGACACACCGATTTAGCCTTGTTGCTGTTCTGGTGGTATTTGCCCTTTAGGTTGATGGCGTTTATTACTGAAAGCATGAGCTTTTTTTTCTGGAAAGTGTTCTCTAATGCTGTGACAGCACTAGGAGTGAAGGTTAGGGTTCTTGCTGCCAGATAGGCTGCGTGCTTTTATTTCTGTACTGGTATGGCAGATAGACACCAGTACTTCTCTTCCGTGCAAGGAGGCAAAGAGTGATGGGAAATCAGTGCTTTGGTGGGAATAGCAATAATCACGGATCAGTCATTCTTTCAGACTTGTTTTACGCAGTTGTGTAAAGAATAATGTGATCACTTAGCAGTTTTTACACGCAATAATTTCTTCAACAGGAAACAGTTGTAATAGGTCATGTTCAGGATAGGAAAACTCACCTGTTGAATTGTTCCTGTGAAGTGCAGGCAGGAGCTCACCATCACACTGTTTCTGTGCCAGAGATGTCAGCTTTTCTATCTTTTTTCATGGCAGAGATGTTGAACAAGAGTGTTTTCTTTTTTGGCTGATACGATGAACTCGTTGAAGACTACAGGAAAATCTGGCTGATTTAGTCCTTAACCACCCACATTTTCAGATTGTCAAAAACTTGCTGAAAAGCTTTTTGAAACATTCTTACTGCGTACTGAATATAGAGAGGAATTGGTGATTAATGACTGGCTTTTAGCTATGAACACGCACTGGCTTTGTGGTTATTGGTATATCCCATCGCTATTCTGGCATCAATTTCCAGTTCCTAAAACCTTGTCCCTTAACTTGAACTGTAGATTCTTCAAGGTAAATACTGTTCCTTCTTTGGATGTATCTGTGCATACAATGTAGTACAACCTAACAGTAAATTTATCTTGCTGGCTTTGGTTTAATTTCTTGTCAGAGAATAACTCCTGGATGGAATTTTCAGAGTGGATATCTGTGGGATAGATTTGCATGTTTTATGGTGCCAGGATATTAAAATACTTTTTTGACTCTGTATTACTGCACAGAGTTAGGCGTGTGGCTGTGTGAAAATGGTTTCAAAGGAAAGCATCTGCAGTAAGATCCTGGGGGGGGGTTGCAGGCTTTTGATAGTGTAGGATAGTGCACTTCTCCCTGTGGGTTTCATTTGCTGCCCTCCAATGTATCTGAGCTATCAATGCTCTTTACAGCCTATTGCACTGAGCTGGTCTGTACCTACAGTGCTCTCTCCCTCCCTCTGGACTCCTGTTGGCCTTTGAGCACCACTGCAATGAACATCTTCATTCCTTTTAAACAAGAAAAACAAGGAACTGCCACAAAGGCTGTATTGCCTTTCTTTCTGTCTGAGATCAAAACCTCCCATCAGTTTATCACTGTTGTAAAGCTGTTCTCAATAAAGCATAACGCTTAATCAAAAGCTTGAAAATGCAGTGCTAATTGTTCCAAGCAAATTTAAGCTGCCACAAGAGTGGCAGAAGAGGTAAGGCAGTAAGTCCTCCTTGTAAAGCTCTGTTTTTGTCTATTCATGTGTCAGGGCTGCACAGAAGGATGTTTGAACCAAAGGAAAGAACATGACAAGCAAACAGGAAATCCTGTAAGATAGAAATATCTGAGCAGGATCATTTCTGTAACAGTTTTGATTGACTTTGTCCATAGTAATGACATGTACAGGTGGAGTAGATGATCCCTTTGCTAAGGACTGACTGAGATATACCTGTGGGTGATATTCATAATGTATATAGCTTAGCTTTAAACTGCCTTGTTTGAGCATCAGTGGATTTGGTTGCTTAACTGGGTTAAGAATGAAATGTCTTAAGTTTCCAAAACTGAGCATGAAGGTATATCAGAGCAGACATCCTTGTGACATTAATTTTCAGGTCTTCAAATAGATCAAACTATTAGGTTTTTTTTTTCCTAAGAAAATGTTCCAATATATAACAATCCTAGAAAAGGAAAGACATTCAGAAGATTCAATGTCCAAAACTAACTAAAAGGTAATGTTTCTGGCCATGCTGAAAAGAACCACATATCTCAATCCTGGAGATACAGCAGCAGATATCATATATTGTGTTACCAGTCTGAGCTTGCAGCTGTTAAGGCAATTTTCCTAAGAAGTTGTTCCCTTCAATCTATAAGAAAAAATCTTTTTTTTTTTTTTTTTTTTGGAAATAGTAGCAGTATATAATTGTTTGGAAGAGTGATTTATTTTTCATGAATGCTGGATGGTCATGGATTGAACAGTTTAAAAATAAAGTAAGTGTTAGGGCAATAAAGTCCCAAGGATCTGGTAATATAGAATGAAGTTAGTGGTCTGTCAGATTTCTTCAATTTTCTGAAGCCATGGTCAATAACGTTGCAGTAAAACTGAGCTATGAATAGTGTTTTTGTCATTGACTGAAAGCTGCTGTTACATGATATTAAAGAAATAAAGATTTAAGATTTTTAGCCAGACTGCAGTACAAAATTAATAGCCTAATCAAGGAAGCAGTCTGAACTTTTGGAAGGTAAATGCAGCATGTTTACAGTGTCAGGTTCAGGGATATATTATATGCGCAAGTTTTGGCAGTGCGGGAGGAGACTGAATATGCTGCTTTTTTCTTAGATTTTTTCAAATTCACTGACCTGCAGAGAATTTGCTTGTTCTATCAATGACAACTATTTTTTCAACAGTGTCAGTCAGGGGAATATTTACTAAAGAGAGGAAAGAAAACCACCCTCCTAGAGCATCTCATCCCAGGTGGCCACTGATTGAAATCCTCAACAAACCATTCACAGCATGAGAGATCAAATACAGACGTAGTTTTTAAGGGATTGAGAAATAATAGCTACTGGCATAACTGCAGCATCAAAATTAGATTGCACTGGCTTGTTTCAAACTGTTGTGGATCATCTCCTGAAACCAGAATGCAACACCAGTCCGCAGTTGCAGCAGATCCTCTTCAGCAGACCTTGCAGAGAAATAGTTTACTCCAGTGGAGGGCCAATCCTTCAACATTCAGTAGTGATGAACAGCAGTCACAGCAGTCCCTCAAGATGGAGCATCGCCTGCTGTGGTCCCCTGGAAGAACTTTGCAATGTCTTAGCATAAGATAAACTGATCTTAAAGCTTGCCATAACTGACCAGTTGAAAGTTGTGTGCATTGCATAGGGATGTTAGGAACATGGATGGGTTGAACTCCTCCGAGTTTGTTCTAATTTGGTACTGCTGATTTTTCTTTTGCCATAGAATACAACCTACTTTGTGCTACACAGAGAACTAGTAAGGCTATTTAATGTGCTGTGCTCCCACACGTGACTATCCTGTTGCCCAATTTCCCATATAAACAAGTCAAGGTACAGTGGTACAGTAAAGAAGAGTTGCAGTTCTCTAAATTTAACTATATACTTTGGTCTTGATGTTTCCTTAACAGCAGTCCAGTTACCCATTGTTTATTTTGTTTGACATATTTAAACTGAGAAATTCACTGTGTGTTTTTTGTCTTATTTATTTAGATGGGTTATTCCAATGGAATTGTGATTGTTATAGAGCTGATGTAATATTTAGGGTAGATGGTGTGACTGAAAATTTTGAAATTCCACTTTTATGCCGGGTCTCACCCAATAATATACAAAATTGAAATCTTCTGCATATTTTCCTTTTTATCAAACATGTAAGTTGTGCAAAAACTGTCATGGTTGTGGTTAAGGACCCTAGTAGCTTTTGTTTTTAATTTCCTATCCTTCAGAATCATTAAATTTTCACAGTCAAAATCCAGATGGTACTGCAGAGCTTAGTGTAGTTTTTGAGATTTTTTTTTGTTGTTGTTTGTGTTGATTATAACTCTCCGCAGATAAAGTGTAAAACTGTTTGAATTTTTGGCCTTTGGCCTTGTTTGGAAAGCTGCTGTCAGCTTCCAGCATAAACCAATTCATATTCAGTGCACAGTGACAGCTTGCTGGTGGGGAGAAGTGCAGCCATGAGCAGACCAGTTTGCCATTACCCAAGAGTTTACAAGCCAGTGGACCTTGCTCTAACTAGTGATACTGTTTCCTTTTGTTAATAGACAGTTCACCCTCTGTGCTTTTTGCTAGTTTGCTTGTTTTAATTCCTATTCCTCTGTCCTATTCTGAAAAGTCATTGATTTACAAACTCTGAGGAACATTTTCCTGTGGGGATGGGGAATACAGACTGAAGATTTTTAATCCCTTAGATAATTAAGCATTAAAATAAATGATTAAAAAATTATGAGGCAAAAACACTCTGTTAGTTTTAATATAAAAATAATGTACTTCTCCCTGTGGAATGCAAGGGAGGGAGCTGCAATCAAAATAAGGGGAATAAAAAATTGAATACCCAGAGCTTTTTTCCTCTTTCTAAGTTGCTTCCTTGATGCCTCGCTGTGTTTAATGGTGCTTTGCCAAGCAGTTGGAAGGAGGGCAAAATGAGCATGGACTATATAAATGGGACATTAGATGGAGGAATGATGTTATGGACTAGGCAATCTGAGGAGTATGACAGCAGAACAGATTTTGCCTTGGGGCTGGGTAGGAGAGATGTGTCCCTACAATTCCAAGTACTAGCAAAGCCATTTAGAGTCGTTAGAAATCTTTTTATTGGGGGACTATCTAGACCAGGGTCTCTTAAAACTCTATCTGCCCTCGCTGAATAGGCGGAGAGAGAGAAAGTGGAAGCCAAATGCTACAAAGACCAAGGATGGAGTAAAGGGCATTTTGCATCCAAAGAATCTCTGTAGCTTACTCTTCCTTACAAGCAGAAAAGCCTTGGGTTTGATTTTGTCTAAAACAACATCTAATATTCCTGCTCTTCAGCAGAATATTCTACCTCTAGGGAACACAGGACTTCAGCCTTTTATTGGTGGTGTTGTGCTGGGGTCATTGTCCTCTTCCTTGAGATGAAATTTATCTTTAATAAAAATGTGATGTTTAAGAGATGACACCAATTAAACTTTTAAAATTAAGAGTTTATTTCAATTGCTTATTGCAAAGGAAAACAGAAAGGAATTATGGCTTTCCAAGATGGAGAGAGAGATTTATAAATTGTGAAAGTTTTCTCTGCAACCCATTCTTCCTGGCCTCTTTCACTCCGAGATTTGTGCCTTCCACCTTGCAGCAGAACGATGCCCACTTTTATCTAGTTGTGTGTTTTGGTTTAGTTTAATAGCTGGCTGGTTTTGCTTTTCCAGATAGAAAGTTCCTTGCTCAGGCTTTCCAGTCAGATGTTTTGTCTTGTGGTAGTGTCTGGAGACCTTAACTGAGATCACAGCCCTGTTACTGCAGGTGATACTTCTATGTTTATAGCGAGGTAAGTCTGTCTGCTGCACTTGCAGTTTACACAGACAAAGGGTGAAGGGAAATAAACTGTAACATCCTTACCTGTCGGGCACAGAACTGCAGCACCAGGTTATTTGACATGTCTGAGCTACAGGTGGCTGCAGGGTGAGATCTCCTGCACAAAGTCATTTTTGTGGAGGTGCCTGGATTGGCGTGCTGGGTATGGGAAGCAACAGTGTGGCTTCCTCTCCCCTCATCTCCTGCCAAGGCAAATTCCCATTTTGGGTTACACTGCCCACGGGTAGATTGGGTGACTGGTGCTGGGAGAGGAGCGTTCCAGGTTGGTTTTGGTGAATGCTTATACTCTGAAATCAGAGTCTTTAGGAACTAACAATAGTTTCTCAAAGGATCTGAAGGTAAGAAGAGTCTTCAATCCTGTTTGAGCCTTTTTTGCAGCAAATTGCTGTACATAAATGGTAGATTGGTGGTTAGGGGTAACCATCATCAGTTTAGGCCATGGCATTTCTTGACAAGGTGATAAATATTTAGGTCAGATACCAAACAAAAAATAAGGGCTAATAAAGTATTTGTGGAATAGAGCTTGGGAAATTGGGTTGCCCTTGAATGCCATCTGTGGTAACCCTTTCTCACTCTTCTGAATAAGGTTACAGATTTGAGTTTGCTGTGGAAAAAATAATGCGATTTATAGCTCAATTAGGGTGTAAAGACATAAGCATGAAGGTCAGATGTTCAAACAGGAAAGGTCATATCATATCTACATCTGTATTTTTTAATAGTGTATGTCTTTGCTCTTTGGGACTGACAGTTCCTAGAAAGGATGGAGAGCTTATTCTTTAATATGATAGCCTGCCTCAGGTAATTGCTCGATGGCACAGTTAATAGATACCTCGCAGTAAGAGAGGCTCAGTGTCATTGAAAATGTTCTTTCAATGTGCAGTGATGTATAACCTGCAGAAAATGCAGTTGTATTAAGGAACAATGCAGGGTTAGGCAACAACAGTGGTGCGAGTCCTAATAGTTACTTACAGGAAAAGAAACCTTTCTTCATAAATGAAGTGAAATAGAAGGACCATAAATAGGATGCAAATAAAGCTCCATTTGAAGTCCTGTAGTACCAGAGTGTTGTAAAGGAGCACTTATGTATTGGTTATTGTGCTAATTATTCTCCAAGTGATTTCAGCCCCATGCAGGAAGTCACTTAAAGTCCATGTATTGCTTGACAGTGCTGCAGAGGATGCTGAAGTGAGGTCTAAGTGGTCCATATGCAACATTTGATGTAAAATCGTGGCACTGCTTTCCTGTACAGGAGCAGTTTGCTTTAATGATCAAATTTCTTTTTGAATGTGCCTGTGCAGTGATGTTATGTTGCAGATGCTGATGGAGTAATTTTGCTCTCAAATAATAAATGTATATTGCAAGTAGAGTTTTGGCATTTGGCACGGGTAAACCTATACAAGCTACTCTTTTTATCTGTCTGCTATGGAGAACATAAAATAGCGTGTTTTTTTCCAAACTAACTAGATAAATCATCATCTGCTTAGGCTACTTCCGCATGGATTGATTACGCTTCTTATGGCCACTGATATCACCTACAGCACTGTCAATCCCCCATTAAAGTCAGGAAGGTTATATCACAGTATGATTTGAAGATTTGATCTTTTAAACTCTGCTTTCCTTTCAACAGTGACTGAGAGTCGAGGGATCCTGGAAAGCATACAGAGGTTTTCCTTACTGCCAACTTACTTGCCCGTGACCTATCGTATCCACAACGCAGATGTTTCCTTCTTTCTGAAGGAAGCCAACCAGGATATTATGAGGAACTCTAGCTTGCAGTCCCGAGTGGAATCCTTTCTCATCTACAAATCCAAGAGGCCACCGGTGTTAAATGCCAGTTATGGACCTTTTTCCATCGAACAAGTTGTGCCCCAGGACTTAATGCTGTCTTCGAATCCATTTGGATCTACTAACAAGTTCTCATTTAATTGGAAACTTAAGGCCTTCATAATGAGTAACAAAATTTACCCTAGCAAGCCCAAAGTCCAGGTCCTGTTCTACATCGTGGGCAGGGACTGGGATGACTACAGCACCACGGAGCGGCTGCCCTGCCTGCGGGTGTTTGCCTTTCGAGAGACGCGGGAGGTCAGAGGCAGCTGCAGGCTGCAAGGGGACCTGGGGTTGTGTGTGGCAGAGCTGGAACTCCTGGCAAGCTGGTTTAACCCCCCCACAGTTGTTGCCGGCCGTAAGAAACCAATGGATCATTCTCAAGGGAGCCCTGTGGAGCTTTACTATGCCATACAACCAGGAGATGAGAAAGGAGAATGCACCAAGGAGGATGTTAGGAAAAGTAATGGGATCCGACCGGGGCGCAATGACATTGATGAGTCAGGACCTCCCTTGCAGAGGATTGGAAGTGTTTTCCTTTACCAGACACATGCTGGCCCTTCCTTAAATGAAATTAGATTGGATAATAATATTGCCATCCGGTATGCACCAAAGACTGTCAAGCAAGGTGACATTTTGACTTTCCTTGTATTTATTGCTAAAAATTCAACAGAAGATCAATTCACACTGAGGTAAGGCTGTTTTTTTTTCTTCTTTGGTACCTTATTTTTTTCTACTCTTGGTGTGGGAAGTCGATTTCTCATGTATAATTTGCCCAAAAATCCCTCAATTACTGCTCTGCAGAAACTGAATTCCAGTTAGTTGACTTGATTTTTCTTGTATCGTTTGGTCTAATATTGTATGAATTGCTGAGATGTGATCTCTTTGAGTAAGAAAGGACAATTTAAAAAAAAAAAAAAAAGCTTTTGAGTGCTAGTTACAATAATAAAAAATAGACCAGGGACCCATATGTGGGCTAATAAGAGATAACATTTAGAGTCTCCTGAGCTAGAGTTTGTGGTGCTCCTAATCTCTCACTGAACTCATGTTAAGATTAGTAAAGCTCAAATCCACAAAGGTATTTATAGACTTCGAGCAAAAATTAGGCATCTAAGTAGGATTTATACGCTTAAACTTCTCCCCAGCTTGTTGTAAGCCTGTTTTACATGTTGAAACTCAAACATGCCATTATTCACATAAAGTGTCAATAAGGGCAGGGTGGTGGTGGCAGCTTTTTTTGGTGTAATAGAACTTCAAGTGCCACACTGATTTACTTGGTTGCTTTTCAGTCATTTGGGATATTAGTAGGAAGCTCCTTCTAACCACCAACCCAAGAATGAACAGCAAAGACTATCAGGCTATATGCTGGGGCAAACTGGGAGTAGATGTGCATCGCATGTGAGCAAGGCTGTCCGGTTGTCCTCTCCTTCCAGGTTTGCCACTCTGTGTGCCAGCTCTACAACTAGGGTTGTGGGTCTGACAGTGCCATGGGGGAGTGGTGTGTGCAGAGCTGCTGTCTTTGGCTTACCCCCTACCAACGAGTCACGTCAGCTCTTTTAGCACTGGAGGTAAACACTGTACCATGGCTTCTGAGATTGACTGCCTTGTCCTGGGTGTTTGTCCTGGGGATGAGCACTGATGCCAAAGCTCAGGAAGGCTCACAGAGTGCCCCTCCTAAGGGGCTTCATGAGTGCAGGAGGTTTGCTGCTCCCTTTGTCAAATGTCAGAGGACAGGGGACGTGCTGGGTGCCTTCACCTAAAAAGTTCACTTCTACTCTGACTTGAGACAAAATACTCCTTTCTCTGGTGTTTATATATCTCATACTCCAAAAATCTCTGGCTAACATCACGTAGGTGTTTCAGGCCTCAATTATTAAAATAGCACAAAGCTGTAAATGCAACTTTGTTGGGCTTGCATGTATACCTCATGCAGGATTGTCCCCTCTGACTCTGCTGACCTAAGCAGCAAGGGCTCAAACTGTTCGTTTTTAAGATTTTTTTTTTTCAGGGTGGTTTGTGTGGGATTTGCAGAGGAAGTGGTGTGCCATAAAATCAGGTCATTTTTCCTTTACAAGCGTGTGATATATGGCTGAATAACCACTTGGCTGCTGACTTGAGGACAGTTATTTCCTCTTCATGTGGCAGAGGACAAATACCAGTAGGATAACCACTCTCCTTACCACATCAAGCTTGTATGTTCTGAGTCCATCTGCCAACGACAGGTTGCTTTTGAGTGACTGCTTTCATGACAGACAATCTGAATTCCTCAGTCAGCAAACATTCAGGGGCATTCTTCTAGCTTTCTGTATACTAATGGCATTGAAGTTACATAACTTCACACACACGGAGACTGCTATAACATTTGAAAATTTGTTTATATATAAAAGAAAAACTTTTCTAAGAGAAATAAGGTAAAAAAAAAAACAAAAACACAACTCCAGTGGCTTATACACTGTGAATGCAACATCTTAGAAATCTGACTTCAAAGCATCTGTACTTCCATGATCTGTGATCAGTTAAAAGTAGAGCTAGCTTGTAACTATGATAATTATAGTAAATGTAGGTTTATAAAAACTTTCAAATGTCTTGTTTTGCTTAAATTGGAATGAAAACTGAACACCTAAACTTCTAAATGAATGCTTCTAACATTAATTTTCTGAACAAAAAAGGAAGCAATGCATTTGATTTTTGCCTTTTTATCTTAAAATCTAAGTTACCATAAACCAAAAAAAAAAAGCTATTCATAGATAGCAAATAACAGTTAAAAATGAAAGCTGTGGCATTTTCTTCAAAAAATCAGTTTGTATTACCTTTTAAAAACAAACTTTTACAACGATTTGCTGTTACTCATACCAGTTTCCTGAGTTTTGATTTTTCTTGACCTGCTTTTTCTAACAGTAACTGGATTTCACCCAGACTATAATCAGCTATAGTATCAGAGTAGTTACAATATTATCTTTTCTACCATGCTGCTAAACCACCATTACTTCTATCTCTTTGATCGTGCTATGGCATGTCTATTTTTTTGTCAAAATTGTAGTATCTATGTTCTGCAGTCATCCCTCCATGAACTATACAAAGTTTATTCAGTTTTGCATGGTTGCTGAGCTATATGTATCTTCTGCTGTAAAAGCAGCCACTAGGTAAGAACAAAAATTGAGCTTGATTAAATGCTTTGGGTAAAATTCTTTTCTGTGTTGGGAGCTGTTATAATCCCAGTTGGACAAGGAGTTAAAGCTTCTTTCGGGGCTCTCTGTTTAGGAGGAAATGTCTCTCAGAGTAGTTAGATACTGAAGCAGTCCAGCAGCAAGCAGCAAAGGTGGGGCTGAGGTTGGCAGCACTGCACAGCAGCAGACCAGTGCAGGTTGTACAGCTTAGGAGTGGCAATCACAACAAGCAAGAGTTTCCAAATAGAAGTTTTGTAGAAGTAGACTTGAGCGCCTTACAGTCCTGGTGCAACTGTGTGCCTGCCCGCAGCCCTTGGGGGGGACTGTGTTGGCCAGCCTCAAAATGTTGCTGGAGGTTTGTGTTGGCTCAGGCTGCCCTTGGAAAAGGGATCACTGGTGAAAGCCTTAAGATAATAGTGGGATAAGACCGCTCAGAACAGCTATACGTTCTTTGTCAATGTTAGCCTGATAAAGAGTAACTTGCACTGTTTGTGCTTTGTACAATAATGTTAAAATTACATTTTGTTCTGTGTGCAATGGCTCAAGCATGGGACTACACATTCATGCGTGTGCGTGCAGCTCTCCTACGTGGCTTCTGTCGAGATCCACATCAGCTAAAAAGCACTGAAGCCACTGCTGATAAGGTGTGAAGAGCATGTTTACTGTGGTGACTTTAATTTCTCTGAATACTGGCCTTCGATTGAATTAAGATTTCCAGTCCTAAAATAGGGCCTTATATGCCAGTTTACAATATCCATTGTCCTATGTAGGTTCCCTTGTGGCATAGTGAACTAAACCAAAGAGAACATTTGTTATGCGCTGCCTGTTCTGATTTCAGAATGGATTGTCAAGCTGGCATTGTGTAAAAGCCACCAGAGCCCTATTCTATGACCTGGCTGAATTTTAAATTCCTAAAAACTGTAAATTCTAGTGCCTTGTAGGGGTACAGACATAGGGTCAGGGTAGATGGAAGGAAATGCAGTTCTTGTTAGAACATGTAAATATGAGGGCATGAACAGACATGTAGAAGGTCCTTTCTGTCAGTTGAGATGGAGTGAAAAGGAGAAGAAATGACCCACTAGTGTAAATACTCAGTGAAATGACTGATCAAAATCCATAGGGAAGGATAACAGGCCTTGTCTGCTGTGAGCATTTGGAAGGAAATGGTGTGTCTAAGGAGAGAAATGCAGGTCGGGGAGAGGAAGAGCAGTCTTTGGCCTCAGCTGTTACACAGATCACTCTGTTATCCAAATGGTCCGTTCTTACCTTACAGTGTATGGATTTTCACCAATCGATGGCCAGTTATTACATGACAGGCATATTTTTTCTATTTTTTTCAATTTGAAAAATATAAACTAGTTGGGGAGAATTCAGGGTTGCACGTTAAAGCACCCTATATGTGGTCAGGCTGCTTCAAAGGTCATAGAGAAAGTAATATCTGTGTCTGATAAAGGAAAGGAAAACACGAATTCTTTCCCCTTCAATATAACTTTTATGAGAAAATCGTATTAATCTTTATTTTGAAACTGTCCCTTATATTTAGAAGTCCTATCTTGAGTGGCAGCAAGACTTGGCAACTGTATTCATAAAGTGAGGCCAAGGGCTGCTGGCAAAATGCTTTTACCATTGCTTTTGCTCCAGTGGACTGGAAATCATGACTTGAACAGATGGAAAATATAGGATGTACAGGTCAAAAAAGAAGAAACAGTCATGCAAAACAACCACAGTCAAAATTTATTCATCTCTCCTGAAAATTCTTTGTTTTGAAACAATTATGTTAAGAGCAAACTCTGTCTCCTTTCTGACAGGAAATTATCTCCAGGGGGATCTTTGGAGAAGCTGCTAAATACAAAATATATAGGAAAAGGTACCTGTGCTCTTTTTTCTCAGACTGCTGTTTTGTGCAGTAGTGGATGTGAAACTGATAGACTGTTTTTAATTTTGTGAAAGAGATGGACCATTAGGGCCAAGGTCTAGGCTTTGGTTTTTAATGAACTAAAGAAATTAAAAATATTTGTCTTGACTGTATAGATGTGACAGAGGAAAGGAAGGAGGAGATAAAATGTAAATGATGGATAAATATGGAACACTGGTGTACGTCCCAGGTTGTGAGCTTGAACTTGAACACTGGGCCTTAAGAAGCAGTCTGATTTCTCAGCTTGTGTTGCACACTTTCTTTCTCTTGGTCTTGGCCAAGTCTCTTCACCTCTCTGTAGCCATTCTGCCATTGATGCTGTAAACAAGTATATGAAGATGATGTTTGCATGCTGTATGCAAACAATGAGTGATTATAGCTTCCTAGTGAAGCAGTATTAAATGCTTTTATAAAATAAGGGATTGAACATCCGGTGCCTTTATCCTATTACTTTTTTTTCCTTTTGAATGCAAATTAATTATTAATTGTGTTCTTTGTAACCGGCTGTGCAGGCTGGTTGTGTGCAGAGGCATGAATGCTGTAGAAAGAACATCCTAGCCCAAAGAGAGCAGCTCTAGAGCCCACAGCTCTGCCTCCGTGATCAAAGGCAACCCTCAAAGCCCCTTAACGCTGACCAGCACAGGACATACACTCTGTTGCCACACAAACTTCTTTATCATCTTTTCACATGCTGATGACCAGAGAAGGCTGAAGACTCTGTCCTTCCCTTGGAGAGGTGTGGAGTGATCCCTGAAACTTGTGGGAAATATTCTGGTCTTCATCCACCTCTCTTTTCTCCAAGTTTCTCTCCTCTCTCCTCTGTTTTCTCCAGGTTTCACGATGGGCGTACTGGAAACTGAAATTAAATGGAAATTAAAAGGAAATTTTTATCTGAGGTTTTCTGCCAAAAATGAAAGTCAAGTATTATTTCATGTCAGTTCTTTAAATACTTTCAGTAATTCATGCTTCCAAGCTCCTAGTGTTATACAGTTACAATTCCTGTAAACTGCAATCCCAAGTTACTGCTGATTATTAACACTGTGCTCTGTTAGACAATTGCAATTAACATATGTATGGATGCCACAGTTCTTTTCCAAACTTAGATTCAGAAAACTCATGTCTACAGTGTAGACTTAGTGTTTTTTTTTTTTTCTTAGCATGCTATTGTTGAGCCTGGTAAATATAACCTTCCTTTTCTTTTAAAGTCGACAGTATTGATGTTTTCTGCTTTCAACATTTTGAATTTGTTTTCCTATTTCTGGAGATAAATCAACAAACAAATGGTAGAGACAGAATTGCTCTAAGGTACATAATGTTAGGTGTAGATATATACATATAACAGTATAGCTATTTTTTAACAGCCATTCAATTTATAATTATGCTTAGTAGTGAACACTGTGCAATAAATTATATACAGTTCTTACCCTTAAAGAAGTAAAAAGTTATGAGAACAACAGACGATTACATATCCTCTAGTTTCCCAAATCTGTTTTTCTTTTATTTTTTTTTCATGAAAAAATGTGGGAAAACATTCTTTTCATTACTTCATTCTGAAATGGAATCCCAGATACTGCGTTTAACCAGGACACTGGTGGAACTGTGCCTTTTTGTTGCCTCCATGTGTTTTCACATTGTGATGTGGATTTTGCCAGAAGCTGGCAGCACAAAATTGTGTGCCATTGTCAGACAGGGCAGCATGAAGGCATCCCAGTGTGGAAAGAGGGATGCGGGCAGGATCTGATGCTGCTCCCATTTGTGAGAAGTGCAGCCTGGTTTTATGGTAAGCTTCAATGTGGTTTTGTTGCAATTGTTGGATGTCCTTTCCATGAATGCTTGGCATGTGAGGGGAGAGCTGTATCCCTTGATCAGCTGGTGGAGCCCTACTCCACTGTGGATTTTTTTCCCCAGTTCATAAATTTTAGCAGATGTAACTGCAGCAGAAGCATGGGATTACGAGCCCTTCACTGACTGCCCAGAAGCCTCGGCCCTCCCTTGGTTAGTCTACGGCATGCGCTGCCTTGTAGCTCCTCTGCTTGTGCCTTCCAGTAACGGGGTTTCACGGTGGAGACTTGCATTTAAGGCTGCGCTCCCCAGGGAGGGTAAGAATTGGTTGTAACATAGGTTTGGAAAAGACTATATGATAAGGCAGAGCTTTTAAGGCTTTACAAGCCCCATACAATCAGACTTAACCAGTATTTATGATCCCCGTGCAGAGGACAGTTTAGGAGCGGTCTGTCGCTCAGCCAGGCATTGCACTAGATCTCTTTGGGGCTGCTCACACTTTGGCTCACTTTGGCGCACCTTGGGCTGGGTTTCCAGTTAGAGAATCCTATCTTTATTGTTTGTATTCTTTCACATTCGTAGCTTTATGGCCTTAATCATTTTCTGTAGCTGCTGCTGAGTGAGTAGCTATTGGAAAACTTCAGAGTAAATCCAGTTTAGCTTCACTAGCAACATGAAATGTCCTGATTATATACTGTTAAGTTGGTCCATGCTATCCTAGCCTATATATAGTTTTGAGCTTCACTGTCAAACTCTACGGGCAGATTTCCAGAGGAGAGAAATAGAAAGTATAAAATACCACTATTTTTATGAAATAACTGAAGGTTGTATTAGAAACTCCTAAAACTCTGGTATTGTGAGAAAAGGTAAACTGAGGTTTTGTATGTGACATTACTGCATTTGTAAACCAAACTTGGAGGTCAGAAATATCTACATACCATTATTATAAAGAGCTTGTTGTCTGTCTATAGTATTTTTAATACCTTCTTTCTGATGATAATTGTGGGAATATGGTGACTAATGTGAAATTGTGGTAGTGAATAAGCAACGCCCATTGATAATATGGATCTTTTTCTTAAAAAGCCCTTAGAGTTTAGGTTATGTGAACTTCTCTTATTTTTCATTTTATCTAACAATCAATAATAATCCAGCAAACATGAAAAAGGCTGCATAAATACATGAGGACAGTGGAGTTGAGATCATTAGCACTCAATTTGTGCAGCAAGAAAATTTGAACAAGACTGACATTTTATCAAATTGCTTGTGTGCTCTTCTAGTGCTGAGCTAAATCAATTTATTTTTTTTTCCTAGTGCTGAACTAAATCATATTTTAGAAGTAGAAACAATCAGGCAATAAGTAGTGATCAGGAAGGTTACCAGCCACATAAAAGTGTATAATGAAATGGGCTTCTCTATGGGCCTTATATTTATGTGGCTATTTCATGCTATTCCCAAGCCTGAATTTGTACCTCTTCTGACAGATTGAAAAGAATCCTAATCTGCATCTTTCTCTACCTTCTTCTATAGCTTTGGTTTGTTCTGTCACTTAACCTTAAGCATGGGTGGGGATGTTTAAACAATTTGTAAAACCCTCTCTTCTCTATGGCATTACACAACTGATTCTTTCTCTTCACATTTTAACTACTCCCCTGGTCTGATTTGGCCAGTTTAAAACTGAGAAGAGGAATCCACAAAAAATCCTTCTGATTCTTCTGCGGCAGTCTCTAAAGTTCAGCTGTCTCAATGCCCAGTCTCGATGTAAAATAAATAAATAAATATTCTGTATTTTTTCCTGGGTTCTCTGTCCCTCTGTTTCTCCACTGCTGTTTGTTATTCGCTATTTTAGTGTTTAGTGAAGGTAAGGAGATTGTGTATCCAAATGTCTGATTAGATTTTATTTTTCTGTACTTGTAAAGTTTAGCCAAAATTTTATTAGTGCAGAAATTTCCACGCTCAGAGAGAAGTCTACGTGTGACATCAAAAGGTCTTTTAGATTAAAATATGAAGGGCAATATCTTTTAAAGTTCATTAGTTAAATGGCCATTTGCTAGTGTCTTGTATTTCTTTGCTACAAAAATCACACTTCTAATGACCTTCTTACACAATGCCTTGTCTCTCCTCCTTATGTCCAAGACAGATGAAAAAATATATATATTTTAATTTTACAGCAATGTACAGATTTTTATCTTTGAGCCATGTTGATCTCCAAATTACTAATGATGCCATCTGAGTATTTTCAGGTGAGCTCACTGAAAGATCACTAGTCTTTCAGGAGAGTCCATTGTTTCTTTGGTCGTATTTCTGTATTCAGATGAGTTATCCAAATCTTTTGATAAGTAGCAGTTGCAGTGCAGAGAAACCAAGAATGGATTTTTCTCTTCTTGTCCAAATTCTCCCTTTAAAATCTGGTATTGATATGGTTGAGTAGATAGTGTCCTCTACAAGGAGCTGGCAGATCTGGAGTTTGTCTGTGACCTGTTGGATGAGCATCAGAAAACTTTGGGTTTTGCTGTGATTCATCTCACTATATGGGAACTAAAAATCATGTTATTAACAGCTTCTCTGTAAGGTATTTCCTATTTAGGATGTATTACTTTGATTATAAAGTTATAGTAAAAGATTTTAAAAGGATGCTGTAGTGAAAGGGAGGACCAGGCAGATGGATGAGGTATCCTCATCTCAAATTCCTGAGGAGGATGTGGTGTTGCCCACAATAGGATTTCAGGGCCAGAGGTAGCTGCATTTGAGAGAACCACCCCAACCACATATCCAGTCCAGAATGTGTATGGGTAGGGATGTTCTGATCGGCCTGTGGTTATGTGCTCAGCATCTGAAGCATCATTCTGATGATCACAGTTACTCATTTATGAAGGCAAATTGTATTGTGATTCTTGCCAGTCTAAGTTGTGTGCCCAGCACCAGAGGTTTTTTTTATTATTATTATTCTCTGTTCTGCAGTCTCTCCTGTCAGAGTGGGAGTGGATGTTCGCATTTTACTCCAGGGACCAGGAGAGCACAAAATAGACACCTTGAGCTAATACGTTCATTCACCCTTTGTAGTGAAAGGTTATTATGGGTGAAGTTAAAAATGAGACATCCAAATCTTGCAAAGAACAGGGTAAGGAATAATCACCACCAATGGTTATTTCTTCAGTTTTAAAAAACACCCCTAATCACCAGGTCATGATCTTGTCCAGGGGTAATATAAAAGGCTACAGAAATGGAAACACACAGCCCCTTAGCAAGCATGAGGCCTCTCTAGTTGCACTTTTCCCCATGCCTTGTCACTCTTTTGGAGCCTTTCCTGTAACCTGTTCACGAAGAGATGGTACTGCTGGGAAAAGGAAGTTTCCATTGGCAGTGTGACCTTAGAAGGCCAGAAAGACTGTATGTGATTGTAGCAACTTTTAGAATTCATGTGTCTTAAGTTAGTGGCTGAATAAAACTCTGATTTTTAGAAGGTATAGAAAAAGCATATTTCAGCTAACTTGAGAAGATCTGATCTTTCTTCTGTCCTCTAGCTTCTATCCCTGACCAACGTTTGATGAAAATGTCTTTTGAGAAATGTAAGGAAAGACTAAAATACAGCTTCTGGTGCTAAGGAAGTCCAAAAACTTAGAACCAGCCTAACTATTCAGAGGGAAGAAGATAAAAGATGCAGTAGTCTGAGCCTTTTTTATACACAGATCAGAAGCAGAGCTGACTGTTCAGGTAGGTGTAGGTAGAGGTAGATGTAGATTAGAGACAGACTGGCTGTTCAGACAAGGTAACGGTGCATGACACTACTTAAGAGTACCTTGAGATTTTAAACAGCAAGATTACGACATACCTGAGGTTTCCAGGCCTTGTAGCTTGGTTTGCCCTTTTTGTAAAGGTGGCCTTTAATGAGGTGAATGACTCGTGATAGTCTCTGGGGCTGTCACTTCAGTCAGACCGTATTCTGGGGCATAAACCAGACAAGTGACACACTGAAGTAAGTGGGAATTATGTTCCGTCACCTGAGGAGATTACGGACTCTTACGTCTTTATTGTTGCATCATAATAAATGTTATTTCCTAATATGAGATTGTGCAGTGATTTGCCTTTTTAAAGTAGTGCTAAGGTGAAATCACACGGGTGCTACTGGCTGGTAAAAGGCTTTTACTGACTGATTTTTTTTCTGCTGTGTTCAGCATGCTCTACAAGTATGATTTAACTTTCATAGCCTGTTTATGAAGTAGTCAAGCAAATACAATTTTCCCCATCTTCTCGATGGGGTAATAGCTATCCTGCATTTCTAAGTGACTTGCTAATGGCCCCAAAATTGTCAGTAGCAGTGTGGAGACAAGTACTTAGGAACTACTGCCTTCTCAGGCACTCTATTACCTCCTGTTGCAGTGGCAGATTATTTTAAAAAGAAAATAGTTCTCGTTGTTAAAACTATTCCAGTTAAGATCCTCTGCCCTGAGAATCAAAGTCACGTTGACCAAGCAGGTATCAAGAAACTGAGACACAGATCAAGCAGGCTGTCACTCACATAAATGGTCTTTACAGCTGACTGTTATTATTAGGGTTTATTGCATTGCAGTAGTACCTAAAAGCTATAGTCATATACTAAGGGCTACTACCTGCCTGTCAATACAAGCAGCACAAAGACCAAATCATGACCTTTGCAAGGAGTAAGCACAGTTGGTTGGACCATTAACAAACATGAAGCCACGCAATCAGTATTGATGTTCTGCTAACAAATACCAGGACAACCGTGTTGCCTGCCCTAGGCAGTCTCTTTGTGCTGTGCTGGCCCTTTAGCTGCTGCTGCATGTAGATGTACCCCCAGGAATCAGAGTGGGCTGCACAGTCGCTGTTCTGTCCACACTGTTATAGACCTGGTAGCTTTATCTGGTCTCCACATTTCATAAAGATTCTGTCTTCTTCAATGGGCAGAAGAAGCCCTCTCTCTCCCTGAGAGAAAGGGATGGATGTCTGCATTGTGCAACTAACCTCCATGATAACAACAAAAAATTAGTCTGGCACACATATCAGGAGCATATTTTGCAGTATTTGGGATTGAAATGACTGACAACAGAAATGCTTCAAAGTATTCCAAGAAATAAAAGTAATAGCATTGCACATAGTAAAGCTTTTTATATTATATTGACTAGAAGAATTTTGTAGCTGATCCAGTACTTCAGAATTGTTCCTAGTACATTATGGAGACATGAGGAGGTTTAGTTAGAGAAAACTACTTTTTTTTTTTTCGAAATGACTCATTAACTTAGGGAGATGAAGAACACCAGAAATCAACTTAACTTGGTCGTAACTGGCCAATATATTTGTGGGTTTCTTTGTTTTCTTTTGTTTTTCCTAGGAGAGGGGAGATTTTGGGTAATAGAAGTTAAACTTGTGGAATGAAAGTCTTTGAGTTTTATTTTCTTCTCATAGAACTTCTCAGTTCTCAATGGAGAAAACATTAGATGCTCCTTTGTGGTAAGAAATGAAACAATATGAAAGAAGGCTGTCAGGTCTGTGCTAGATAAATGGAAGACAGATGGTAAGTGTGATTGGCACTGACAATGTGTGAGCCGCCTTGTTTGCAGGTGCTGCTCCTGTCATCCATCACACTTTCACCTAATAGTGGGAGATGTCACTGTGATGTACTTAAATTCCCAACTGACTGATAAAGCAAAGCCAACAGGAAGAACGGCTTGGGTGAGCGCATCGTACTGGGAGCAGCGTGACTTTAGGGGATGGTAACACAGATAAAGAAGCATCAAATATTGTGTTTTGTGATAACACACAGAGCATGTGTTCTGCTGTGCACATGCTCTCCCTAATGCTGTTTGATCTGTGTAGGAACTTCTCATTGTTTTGTCAGGACCAGGGGATTACACATTTCACACCAAAGTCTTTTTTGAGGGGGCCAGGGACAGCCCTCATGGTGGGTCACTGCCCATCTGCCTCCCATTTCCTTGCGAGTAAAACACCTTCATGCCGCTGCTTTGGGACAGGGAAGCATGCCCCTTGAGGAAGTTCAGAGTCTCATGGTGCTGAGTTCTTGTCTGCTTTGGATGTTCATTTCTAAAGTAAGGCTTATCCAAAACCCCTTTTCAGAGTTTCTTTTTGGGGCCTGATGTCACAAGATGGCAAAGTTAAAGAAGTTACCAAGTTATCAGCCCAGCAACTGTCTGTCAAGTGTCCCTCTGCCAGGTCTGGCTGTGGTGATGAACATGTCCCTTCCACTTTTTTGTACTTTCCTCATTATTACTGACAAGCTTAGGAACTGGATGCTGGGTCCTGCAAGCTCTTTGTATATTCTTTTTAGTGCTTGCTCTCTTTTTGTCTTAATTTTAGTGGCCAAATATACAAAAAAAATCTTGGGTTAGTGAACTTCCTCTTTCTTCCCATAACATGCTAAGAAAACATTAAATTCCATCCAAATAAGGATTTATTTTTTCTATTTTCAAAAATACTTTTTTAAATAAAGGTAAAATGCATTGAGGAATACAAGGATGTTTCACGAGTGTACGGAAAAAACTTCTTTGATTTGAAATTATTGAAATATTTTGAATTCTTACATTGTTGCATTCACACTTTTAGGGGTCACAGTTGTTGAATGAACACACATGAAATGCTTCAGGCAACCTCAAAGTGCATTTTTGATTATGAAGAAATGTAAGATTATCTTCCCACTTCTAAGGGCTAGTTCTGAGCCCTTTTAGATTTTAAAATGTATGACTTTAATAAAGAAACAGATCTGACACATTCTTGTAATACCCATGCATACTCCTAGTATATTTTAATAAAATATCTTGTTCCTTTATCAAATTCCACTTATTCATGGATATCAACTTTCCAAACAAAAGATTTGTCTATAAAAATTACAAAATTCACCAATCTTCTTGCTCATTATTAAAATACAGCACAAGTGAATCCTCAGCTTTGCTTCACAAGGAATAGTGGCATAAATAACACAAAAATGAGTACAATTTGGAACTAGGATTACCTGTTTAACATATCCTGTGCAGCTTCCCCCATTAGCCATGTTGGATATTAGAAGTTCACATCTCCAAGCGTCCCACATGCTGACCAGAGATCCCTCTGCCAACAACAACTTCTTCGGCATTCTGGATATTGCATTTTAGCTTGGTGCAGTGGTGTTAGTCCCAAAGCACCATTTCCACTGCTGTTGTTCTGCCTTTGAAGTACCCCATGGTCTGAGGGAGGTAGGCACAATTTATGGACCCACAGATCTCCAGTAGAGATGTTTCCTCTCCACCTGCCTGCTCTGCTCGCTGGGTGACAGCTTCCTCCTTTTCCCGTTTCCACAGCTTCTGTCAATTTCCAGACCAGTTTTCTCTCTTTTCCTTAGTGCTGTGTTGCCAGCCATTGGGCAAACAGCATCACTAAGCTGTCTTCCTACTCTACTCTTACTGCAACAACCACTGCCAGGAAAGATACCTTCATCTTTTCTTACCATTAACTACTTTCAAACCAGTTCTCTATATATCTTTTTCTCCCTTCTCCCTGTGCTTATTTATACAGCTTTTATTGCTGCTACTGTCTATTATTCCTTTACGCTTTCCAGCTTTGTCAGATGTTACGTCTGAGACAATTGCCTTTCCTGTTCATTGAGCTGTTTTATTTTCCTTTGCTTCCAAGAATGTGATTGGTTCCCAGGCCTTGTAGGAAGACTTCATCTGATGAAAAAATTCAACAGCACAACAAAAATTCATCTATTGTCAAAAATTTCAGTAGAAAATATAGATCCCTCTCCCTGACTCCCTCACCCTACCTTTTTGGGGGAATTGAAAATGGTATCTTTAGCTGAAAGCTGCTAAACCCCCAACTTGTCAACAGTTTGTTTCTGATTTTCCATATTCAGCAAAGCCCTTGCTTAATCAAAAAGCCAATTTTTACATTCAAAAAAAAAAAAACAACTCCAACTTTCTTGCCTCTTTTGTTGTCGGGTGTTTCCACTGTACTTATTCTCTGAAGCCCTTTTCTATGCTTATCACTAGAGCAGCAAAACCACCATTCTCTGTAGGAGCGCTGCACTGACCTGAGCACTCCTTTCTCCTTGTGCCCATTCAGACAGCAGCAAGGGTTTCTGTATTTGCATCTCATACGGCGTGCTTGCTTTGCACCTCTCTGTTCTGTTTATGTTTTGGTAGCCTCTCCCAAGCCACTGCTCTTCAATATGTTTCTCATGCCTTGTTTTCTGGCTCCCCCATAAACACCTTCAACCCATGGCACAGAAATCCTATGAGAATGGATGAAAAAGAACTATTGTTATGATATCAGTGTATATGCTGGCCGACATATTCAAATTCATCATAGAGAATATTAATAGCAATAGTTTATGATAGATATTCTATTGCACAGAATAATCGATCTGAAGTGTATTATAGTAGATAGTCTGATCTAGATATGCAACAGTTATTTTAAAACGATGAAACTAAACAGCACTTGCTGTCAACACAGGGAGTAATGACTTTAGAATATTGAAAACTGTACACCCTGAGACCAGATACCTAGCAGTACTGTTGCCCAAATCGATAACAGAAGATTTGTTACTTAAACACAGGATTAGTGATACATTTATGGGTATATATTTAATAGCATTAGCAGTTATTGTCAGTTTAGTGTTTGTTTTTCATATTTTGATAGAGGTTGACACAGTTGGAGCCCACACCCAAATCAAGTATTATTACATTTGCATTAGTTATTTGGGAAAAAAAAAAAAAAGCTCTGAGTAAAAACAAAACAACAAAAAACACAACCATTCCCTTGAACTGCAAAACCAAAGGACCAATTCCTCCCAGCTGCTAACGAGGACAGTGCAGTGGATTTGGTACCATAGAGGCTGTCCTGGGGAGAGATCCCCAGTGTGTGCACATTGACTTCATTGCAATGGAATACAGCAGAGGGTCTGACTAGCAGAATATTATACAGCTACCTAAACGGTTCTCTGTAACTCATCTATGTGATTGTGCATTTATCTGATGCAAGGAGAAAAGATGTATGTGCAGAAGTCATGTAGGGAAATTTTATTTTCTGACTTCTGTAATTGCGGTCTTCCTATTCGTTTCTAAACTGTTCTGCACATTTTGGTGCAACGTGCTTTATAAAGGCTTATCAACAAAAGGATCCCTCTGCAAATCTTTGGATCTAATACCTAAACTTTGAAGTGTTTGTGTATAAAGCTTGTCTTCTTTTTTTGAGGGATTATTTCAAGTCTCCATTACTCAAGCTAACAGATACTGAAAATGATTTTAAATCATCTTTTTTTTTTTTTGCTTGCTTTATTATTTTATTAAAGCAAAAGGACTGTTTGCCTCTGCTTCCTTTACTTTTAGTGTTCACATATTAAAGCTTTTCTTCTCTGCAACTAGAAATGCTAATAGGTGTTGATTTGAGCTATCAATGTAAAATAGAAAAAACCCTATGTTGAAATACCTTTTCTAAAAAATGTGTATGTGATCTGTGATCTAGCGCTTGCAGAGGCAGTAATTGCTGTGCCAGTCTGTAGGTTGGAGCAATCTGTAAAATCTAAAAGAAGAATGTCTGTCTCTACCCACTGAAGCAATTGTTTGTGGACAAATTCAAACCCAGAAGGGGAATGTCAATTTTCAACATTATCACTGTAGTTCAGAGAGACGTTTATATAGGCCTTAAGTGGAAGGGGAAAGGAAGGCGAACTATAGGTACGTACCAAGAGAGAAAGGAGCAACAATGAAGAGAAATAAACATCAAAGTTTCTGGAAGGAACAATATAAACTTGTAACGGAGTTCCAGCAAAAGCAGCTCTTGTACTTGCCTCTTTCATATATCCTAACAGATTTTGCCACTTTTGACTAGAATGCCTTCTTGTGATAATCCTCTCTCCCCTCCAGCATCATTTCCATCTTTAACACAGGTGCAAGAGAAGCACAAAGAAACCCTCTTTTAGAAGTGTTCAAGTATTTAGGCAAGTGCCAGATTCAGCGCTACAAAGAAGATATTCCGAGGGCCAAGGTGAGCTGGAGAGGAGGGAGAAGGAAGGAACAAAGACAGGATGAATGCTCAAGCTCTGGGCCAGACAGTGTCAGTGAGTGCCCTGCAGAGGAAGGCTTTTCCAATGCCAGTATGGAAAGACTGTAACCAGGGCAATTTCTAGCATTTTTCAAAAATACATTCATTTAAAAAAAAAAATGCTGTTCACGGGAGTTGTGGAGGATTTGCAGCGCAATATTTTGGGAACCTACCAGTAACTTGCTGTGCCTCGGAGTCACCAGTGGAATTCAGAATGGGGCAGCAAAGCCCTATGCGGTATAGTGATGGTCTGAAATCAGTTGATTTCAGGTCCTTTCAGAGGAAGAATTTAGTCTGGGACAGCATATCATATCACAAGTCAACCCGAATGCGCTGGTTTTGTTGCACACTTGCAAATTCATGGAAACAAACAGATGAACTGTGCAAATACCTACACACACTCACAAATCATGATGTATGAGTTGAAAATGGTACAGGAATGAGTGAAGGTGCACAAAATCTCATTATACTTATCTTGTGCTTTTGAATATTGGCATCATGTATATATATTTAGCAGAAGAGATGGCAGGGCCTGATACAGAACTAGATGCATAAACAGCTTTCTTTTGTACTGAAGCATTCAAGATTTAACTTCTTGCTTCCCGAGGAACAGCTGGAGAGTTGTGTCACTCTCTGTGAGCTCTAAGCAGATGAGACAGTTGAGGCAGCTTGTGCTGCTAGAAATATCTCTAGACAGGTCTCATCTCAGGTGATCTGCAGTCTCCTAGGCTTTCAAAGACTCAAAAGTTCTTATGCACAGCATCAAATGAAGGGCAGGGCTTTCTAGCGACTGGCTTGTGACCGCGCAGATGTTCAACCTTTAAAATGTGATTTAAAAAATTAAACAAAAACTAATACTTCACACATCTGTCACAGCTGGGAGCTGGCTTAAAGATATGCAGGATCCTAATAATGATGGCAGTTTTCATGAATTTACTGTAACTTTTTCCATATATAAAAACTATGGGTGAAAAAGGGGAATTTCACTCATTTTATTATTCCACCTTCTAGGAAAATTTTGAGAAGGGAAATATATCAGCTTTCAGTTAAAAATTCTTGAAGCCAGGTATCTGGGGAGAAACCCTTTATGCATGGCTTTCAAGTCTTGTAATGATTAAGTGGATAAAAACTATTTCATATAGCTGAAAAATCTTATGATTTAGCTGAACAGGTTTAGACTTTCTTAATCACCTAGAGGTAGTGATACTTTTCAGCTGTGGGGGAGGATAGGAAGAGCTTGGCTGTTCAGTCTTTTTGGAAAATAGACTCCAAATTTCAGTCCAGGAATGTTTTAAAAAGGCAACTCATTTGCCACAGGCTTGCAAATGGATGGTCTAGGAACTAACTGAATAAATAAGTGGCTGCAGAGAAGAATTAAAAGAGGAAAGAAGAGGAGGAGGGAAGAAAGAAGGGCATTCCCCAAGATAAATTAACATCTGTGAAATAAGACACTTTTAAATGTCTGCTAATGGCCTAAATGTTTCCATATTCAATTAAGTAATAAGTCCCGAGTTGGCAATATCGTCCCAAAACATTCATTTGCTAAGTGAAGGCTCCACTGGGATAGCGGAGGCACCATAATGAACTGACGTGGGCCGTAAGACATGATAATGCCTACTTCAAAGGGAATTACCACTTTCATAATGCAATTTACAACAGGAATTTAGTTGTTAGAAGGTTTTTTCTTTTTTTTCCCCTCTTCATTATGACAGTGTAATTATGACTCTAGTGGCTCAGAATAATTTCAAGAGGAGTGAGTTACCAAAGCTTTTGTACTGAGTATTCTCAGGCACTTTTAATGCAGGACTAAGTGCTGCTTTTTTGATAAATAGTAATCAAATGGAAGGTTCATGTAGAACAGCAGCCTACTTAAAGCTGATCTCATCCTCCTTCACTGCCTTCCACTTAGAATGTACTTAATGGTCATTTTTTTCCTCTGTATTATTATTTATCCATTTGATACAAAAATATAATACCTCATGTAAATCAGCCTAGTTCAAATCAGCAATAACTATAGCACCAAGCTCTGATGCAGTATTTTCATTTCATAACGTGTCTGCATAGAACACTCAGTGTCACCATCCTTATTTACAGATGCTGAATTGGAAGTCTGTAGGAAGGCTGAGTTGAGCACTGCAGTCCCTGAGCCAGGCTGTCTGAGAGCTGGAAACACAGGGGTTTTGAGGCTTAGCATGGTGTCCATGGCTGTAGAGTCAACCCTTGTGTATTCCAGCTGTGGTGTGGGCCTACTACACAGCTGTAACAAAGAATAACAGATTTGCAGGTATCTCCAAGAGGCACCCTTGTGGTGCATATCAGCAGTTACTGCGATAGAGCCGTGTTACGTTAATCCTGAGAATATAAAAAAGGTTAATTTCTAGGGCCTGCATCTAACAGCACTGACCCCCAGTAATTGTCCTTATCCAACCTCAGAAAAGTCAGTAGTCTTGAAGACACTGCAGCTGTGTAACCTGAAAATCTGTCATGACTGTGTAGAATTGTACAGGCAGCTGGTGCTTGCTTGGTGCTTTGAGGGTAGGGGTGCTGGCCATTCTGAATAGACTGACTTTTCTGAAACCACTCATCCACGACACGTCTAGAGTCCCTCTAGAGTTTCTCTCAAAGCACCATCTAAATGCAGTGGAAGATGTCTTCAGTGGCTACTCAAAGCAGTAAGCAGTTTATTAAGTAATTGTCTAGTAGACAGTCTTTCAATTTTGTCTTTCAAGTTGGGTGAATGCATTTCAACATGGAAGTAATCCTTTTTGATGTTTTGTGCCCCCTCTGGCTGCTTCCTTATTGTTTTTTTCCCCCTGTGCTTTTTAGACCAGCTAGGAAATATTATGTACACAGTTTTAGAAATCTTTCTTTGGAATAGCTGTTCCTGGATAGACCCAATATTAGTTTTTTTCATTGGTTAGTTTTCCTCCGCAGTTTTCTTAGGAAAGAATTGTAAGACATGGCACTCAGCAGGTATTCCAATGGTCTTGTAAGAGCTAACCCCTTTGGGTACAGTATGCTTTTTTATATTCGTCTTTCTGGGATGCTCTGTGAAATTTATTAAATGTTTGTTTCTTAAGGCAGCATTAGCAAATATTTTACAATAATGGGAAACTTATCATCATCATGTTATAGTAGATCTGGCTTTTTCTAGAATCTGAACTGCATTTGCTGGAGCCCGGAAAGACAGCTCAGCCAAAACAAAAGCCGTCTGCTCTAGTAAGGCATTTTGTTCAAGCCTGAAATAAAGTAATGCATGCCCTTTCATGTATCATTGGCACTGTCACATTCTGTGGATGATTGGCATCTCTGTGAAGTGGAGGAAGATTTAGTAATTCATTCATATCACAAGCTTGTTCCTGATGGGGTATTTGCTTCCATAGGTGACTGCAGTACTGTGGGAAAGTCAGGTAACAATGACTTTGAAACCATGTGACAGATGTCTCCTGATGGATCTGGATGTCACTTGGCACAAAACCATGTGTGTACAAGGCATATGATTCATTCATAGAGATGCTGAGAAGAAACTTTTAGGTCCTTGCTAGTCAAACTAAAAGATGCTCTTTGGGGGACCCTAATGTTCAATGCATCAGGGGAACCCACTGTTCAATGCATCAGGGGAAGCATTGGAAATACTAGAAATGAAAAGTATGTGTTTATCAGGTGGCTTATGTTACTTAAAACTAAAATAAATGCTAAGCCAAAACATGAAATAAATGCAAAAGCCCTTTTTATTTATTTTTGTTACAGACTTGCTGTATCATAAATTTAGTAGTCTTACAAAAATCTCTGACTCCATTTTGCAGTCAGGAGAGCTGAAGCAAGAAAGAAATGTGTGGCTGAATTGCCCAGCGTCAAGTCAAGAGTAGTAGAGATGATTATTTCCCTCTTTCACTGTACCAGGATGCCTTACAGCCTGTTTGATATATTAAACACACTAGCAGGTTTTGAAGACAGGTCAGACAATACATGGAGAATAGCTAGGAGTTTTTTCTTCTTTTGTCATTTAATAGGCTTTTGCTCTGTTTGCCCTCTAAGGGAACTAATAGATTTAATATTCTATTTTTCTCATCTGCCATCAGAATGCAGATGTGATACCAGATGAACATACTTTAAAGAACACTTAACCTAATGGGCATGTAAATCCTGGTAATTATCAGTTGCTTGTCTACTCTCTTATGTAATTGTTTTAGGTACTAGGTGTGTGCCACACGCTTAGTGTGGGCAAGTGCCGGATTTCTGATCAGCTTCCCTCACTCCTGCAGTGGGACAGAACAAAGAAAGACAACATACTCAGCCATTCTCAGTACCCTGTGAAAACAGATTGAAATATGCTGCTTTGAATCCATAACCCTGTTAATAACCAACATTTAGCATTTGACTTTGTGTACTAGATGTGCCACAAAGGCAAAAACGTTGAAAGAGCAGGCAGCGCTTTGTGGCTGATAGAGAAAGGGTGCAACCATCTGTTTCTGACCCTCACAAGCCCCTGAGCTTGTACACAGAAGAAAGGACATGCAAACCAAGAAAAGTAGTTCAGCAAAGTTGATTAATGTCACATTTGATAACAATGATAAAAGACAAAACATGTTAAGAGAACAGCAGCAGACACACTAGAAATGAGCAGTCTGGTTCTCTAGCTGCAGCAGGCAGGAGTGCCGATGTTAAAGCCACTTGGAACAATTAGCTGGAGAGGACTGAGCTGGAGCTGACGTATATGTTATCTTTCATAGTACGTGTTTTCATTAAGAATGACACCACAGTGCCACCATTTTTTGGCATTTTGTTTTTCTTCCATGGGCTGAAAAATTTCAGTAGAGCTCAGATGTGAACAGATAAGCTCTGTTATCCATCACGTTTTCTTCCAAAGCGAGTTTGCAAAAAGAACTGCTTTCTTCAAGGGCTGCGGTTCCAAGAAGTAGGATAAGATTGCAATGTGTAGAAAAAGTGGAGCTTAGAGATGCTGTATGAGGGAAGGCTGCTTCCAAGGGCAGTCCTGTGCCCGGGGGATGCATACATGGGCTGGGCATGAGCTGCTCTTGCACTGGGTGTGGCTGGGTCCATTCCCACCAGAACTTCATAGCCCTGAGTCTTTTTTCCTCCCTGTGCTAAGCCTGGGTGGTACAGGTGTCAGCATCGCACCTGGCCCCGCAGCAAGCTAGAGCAGGAAGGATGGGGCTCCTGCAGGACGGTGGGGGATCCCCACCAACTGAAAAGTGTTAGGTCTTCTGCTGGCAAGATTTGGATGGCACTGATTTGGATGACACTTGAGCACCAGCTTTTGATGTCTGCAACTGTTGAAAGACCAATGTAGATTGCAGTGCTGTCAAAATGAGTTTTGTATTTGAGAGAGGGCTGCTGCTACAGCACTGGCACTTCACGTATTTGCAAGACTGGGCTGTAGCTCCCCTCCCAGTCGGATGCTGTGTGGTTTGATATTCCCCAAGAAGCAGCGTCACACTAAAGTCTTTTGTTTTGCCACCCATTCTTTCCTGATCATATAATCTAACATGCTTAGGGCTTTGCATTATATTCCAAAGCAGTTTAATGGATAATTTGCTTCAGAGCATTTGTAAATAAATTCCCCTTGAGACCTGTTTGCATCTTTAGGTGCCTAAGGTCTCAGCGACAAGCCAGTTGGTGCTAAAAGAGCAATGCTACTACTTTCAACTCATGCTTCCTCCCCTTGAGGCTACAGCCATGAGGAGTTTAGGAAAAGAGAGTTTATAATTTGCTTTTACAGACATTTCTGTGGACTGCGCTGTTCCTACCTCGGGCACAGTGACATTCTAAGAGGTGTGAAATTCCTTCCAAGCTTTGAAAATATAAAAGAAAAGTCACAGGCATCACTCCATTTTGAATCTTGGAAATGAATGAAAGTCCCAAGGAGCAGTGCACGGGAGGGACAGGCATGTCAGCCTCAGCAGTCAGTGGCTTTGGCAGGTACTTACTGATGGCTCGGTAATGGCTGCTGCAGGGGAGGGCTCAGGAGGGACCTGGGGCTTCTTTGCTTTGTTTCTCATGCAGGGGATTCTTTTTTCATCAGTGTCTTTTTGCTCTTTAAAAGTTACCTTCACAAATTGCTGTATGTCTTCTGAGACAGCTCGTATACTCCAACAGTATAATTTTTATGTCCTCTCATGAAGTCACGTGTGAATATTTCCACTTATGTAGCATTATTTGATTTTTCTCTTCTCCTTAGCAATGAGCTGCATTGCAACAACTACGAACAAAGAAATCCTGAACAGAGGCTTTGGCCAGGTCTCAGAAATGAGCACTGAGATTCAAGTAGAAATAAATAATAATAATAAAATAAGAAAAAAAAAAACAACAACACTAAAAGTTTTACTTAACTTTTTAGCTACCAAGAAATTTTTAGTTGCCTGGGATTTTAAAAATATGAAGTTACTTTGACACCTGACATTCAACTTTTGCATGTGCTCTGAACTGTAACCATTTTGATTCAGAAGGGGAAAAAAATGCAGTACGTGATCCTGCTTATTATTGTTATTATTATTATTATTATTTTGACATTAACTTCTGGAACCAATGTGAAATGGTGGAGTGGTTGGAAGGTAGAATCATATACCATAAACGCTTTGAGTTCTGTGGTCAGAGTATTTCTGATTATTACTAAGATCTGAATTGTTGAACCAGGCACTCAAGGGTTATTTTTTTGCCCTTTGAGATTTACAATCTAAGAAGGATGTTAGGTAGATGATGCACTCAGAGCAGAAGTAGTGCTTTGACAATGTTGAATGCAGCACAAATTTCAACAGACACAAGCTATTTGTTCAGAGCCGCCAGTAGAGATGGTGGTATTGTTCCTACTCATTGCCAGAAAATGTAGTTGGAGCAATTGCCTAGTGAAAGAAGTGCATGAGCCAGGGTTTTATGCCTGGATTTTCATCTCTCCTGTGCAGCTGGATCACTGCCTAGAAAGGTGGCCAGCGTAAACTAATCTAATCTCAATATCAAGTGTGCACCACTGAGTGTTTGGGATTCTGGCTGGAGCATGCTGTGGTTTCCTTCCCACTCACGTCTGGTTTCTTTCTTTGCAGAAGCAGTCACAGGAGCTAATAGGTACCTGGGTTTTGTCCCAGAAGAAATTCAAGTGCAGGTGGAGCACCCAGAATTAGGAGGTTGAATGTGCTCCCTGGTCTCTTGGTTTTGACGTAGCTAGTGATGCCTATTTAGGTGCTGTAGAGCAAGCTGGGTCAGAAAAAGGATTTCAGATTGCCTTCAGCATTTCCTTTCACCTGATTTAATCATCTCTGCACAGAGCAGTAGGCATTGGGAAAGCCATTCTTAAGGGAGTAACGCTACCCTTTCACAAGGAACTAGGGTGTTTAATTGAGTCCATAAACCTAACTCCCTGAGCACTCCCCGAATAGTTAGATGCGGTAATGCTCATAGATTTTCAACTGAGCAACCTAAAGTTGAAAATGAGCTGCAGCATGTGTTTAAGAAGCCACATTTTCGAAGTGATTAGATCTTGCTAAATCTGTGGCAGCATATAATCAGTAACAAGCCCAATTCCTATTAGAATGCTCTTATTTATGACTGACCAGCATACCCTCATCTGTCATCACTTCACTCTTACAATCTGTTTTCTAAATAAAATCACAACTTAACCATATGCTTGACAGAATTATGTAGCAGCTTTAGTGTATTTATTTTTTACTCTGCTGTATGTATCAGTCCACACTCAGTCTGAAAGTCTGTTCTTTATTACTGTTGTAAACTCAACTGGGCCATTCATATCCTGTGGGCATTAATGGGGCAGCCATTTAGATTCAGGTTTGTCCAGTGACACAGTACAGGAGGCAGCATTCAAGATCCTTAAGGTGTGCATTATTTTTCCTTCACAATGATTACAGTTTAAAGGTTTGGGATTTACAGAAAATTGTTTCATGCAACTTACGCTCCCCCCCCCCCCCCCCCCCCCCTTTTATTGGCAATCAATATTTCATAGGATGAAACAAAAACAAGTTGTTCAGATGTTGGACTTCTCTTTGTCTCCTGGGACTCTATGATTTAATCTTTGAAGAGTATGTTATCAGCTGACTGGGGGAATTAAAACCTGGCCAGCTGCCATACAAAACTCAGCAAGCAACCACTAAATCATTGTGGTTTGTGGGGAAAAGCTGGCATTAAGTCAAATAATAGATATAAACAGTGAGAGATGACAATGTATATTTTCCTATCCCAATAAAATGGATTTCATTCCAGGTAGATGTCACAATTGCTATGTATTTCTTTGAAACTTACAACTGAAGTTAGTAAGCCAAAAGAACTGATTGTCTCAAATCTTAATACAGTCACAGGAAGAGAAAAATGATGTTGCACCAAAGTAGAAAATGAGACCTCATTCCGTTCCAGTCACTTAAGCACGCTTTGCAAATGAAAGTCATTAGGGTAGACTGCAGCTGGACTCAGAAAGGGATATGACATATGTTTGGCACCTGAATGCACTTTGTTTAGATTGAGGGTTTGGGATTTTCTATCTTTCTTTTTAATTCATGGGTAATGCTTTTGGAGTGCATTCCAACACCTAGACGACTTTGTAGCCTAGATCCCATTGGCTGCTAATGGCGTTTGTGTTCCCATGGTCTTTAGAAGGTCCTGAAATTGTATTATGGATGAGGTTCGTGTTGGAGTGGAGACTGCATAGCTGGGAGTGGTCCTTTGTATAGATGCTTTTTAGTTTTGAATGCTATTAACAAAGGACAGCATAGAGATAAGCCCAATTTCTCTGGTCATCATAGCCAGCGTTTATAGGACCCCATTCAGTGAAGAACTTTATACATGGGGTTTATGTTGTCCTTGTGACTGGTGTCTCCAGAGTCACCAGTAACAAGCAGAAAGGGATGAATTACTGATCTGAGGACACGTTCTTTTAGGATAAGCTTGGCTTTTTCAATCTATAAAGCCACTAATAAACGCAACTTTTCAATATATCAATAGATCTTTTTAAAATGGGAATTTTTCTCAAAGATTTTAAAGATAATTCGTAAGAATGTATGAACATGTAGTCAACTATTAAACAGAAGCAACTTGGAAAATGTTATCCACAGTGGCACTCTTAATAAGTGGTCTGGGGTCTACTGCATTCTAAGCCACAATAACAAATCCGACTGAGGCTCAAGCTGCTCAAATATGTCACAGTAATACAGAGAAACTAGACATCAGATATCCTTGGAATCCCAAACCTTCTACTTATGTGACAGAATTAAATTTGTCTTACATATTTGTATTTTGTTATCAATAAATATGCATTTTCAAGCAGAACTCAAAACTAGAATTTGTCTATTTAGTGGTAGAGAATTTTAAATTAGGTTTATAATGGGAAAGATAAATTAATTTAGTAGTGACAACAATTTCATAATAATAGTAATAATAATATGCATATTCATAATGTACGTAGTGCCGTCTCTTCTACATTCCTTTGTGTATGCTAAGTGCCCCCTTCTCTTATGTAAATTATGTACTACCTCGTACTGTCAAAAATTGTACTTATCTTTAATAAGCAGTAATTAGTAACTACATGGCAAACTCATATCTTTAATGGTCTGGTAACAGTGCAAGAAAGATTGGGCAATAACATTAGAGCACATCCTTTTCTCTGGAGTGTGAACTGGAGACAGGCTGCGAACATTTTCATTGAATACAAAGGCCTTAAAAACAGCCTGAAGCTCTGAAGATACAGAAATGCCAGAAGTGTTTTCCTGAAAAGGGAACTGTGGAAATGACAAGGATAGATTGGTGCATTTAGTAGGTGAGCTGAGGGCAAAAAAAGCAGTTAGGCAAAAGCAGATCGAAGTGCAAAATTTTTATTTAGATGAATGAATTCAGGGAAACTTAGTACCTCAGGAAAACTAATAGACATGGTACCTTTCAGTGTCTAAAAAAAATGAATAGTTCTTCCTGTTTCCATGGAAAATTTATAAGATCAATTATACACATGTTTTTGAGAAGATTTATTAAGCTGCTTCAGAAGTTTTATAGATGTCTCAAACTACTGGTGAGAGTGATGTATGTTCTGGAAGCAACATGGCTTATTTGGAGATACATTATGGATGCTGCAAGTGTTTCCAACCTTGAATAAATCATTTCACGTATATTTAACTACCTGTCTAGGAATCTTGAAATGAGAAACAGGCTTAATAAATAATTTATTGTGCAGAACAGGAGCAAGTATGTATATTACACCCTTTGATTTCCAAACACATCTTGCTGAGCAAAGCCATATGATTTAACGCATCTTTGTAATATAGTGCTGTTCCAGTTGTGTCTTAAAATAAACATATGTATGCAATGAACCTGAGCTACCTCTGGTGACCGATGAAATCAATGGACAGTTTGCTAGCAATGGCAATGCCAGCTTTACTATTTGGTGCTCTTGAGTAAATGCCTTTTTCTATTCTTCTGGTCCAAGAGCTGTTCTGCAAGGGGCTGCTTTCCTGTTACACGCTAGCATGATTTTGAAACAGCTCCAGTTTATGTCAACAGCAACAGCTAAAATTTCTGGAGGGAATTCTAAAGAAGCCAGAAAGAAATTCGTGGGTTGAGAGGTTCCTTGAGTAAATCTCGTAGTATTGTTGGGTGAATGCTAAAATGAGAAGAATAGCGAAAAAAGAAATCATGAAAGTGGTATGGAGATGGTGTAGAGAGCTCCTTAGTAGTTGAAGTGGGAAAGAGACTTGCAAATTGCTGAGCAGGCAAGAACAGGCAAGCAGTATTTTTCTATGTTTCAGAAAATGGGATTTGGATACTCCGAAAAACTACAAGGCGTGCATTACAGAACCTGGGGATTAGTATAAAACCGAATAAATTTCTTGGGTGCAGGAATTCCTTCAAACCTTCTGTGATCTCACTTACTGAGGAGCTGAATTAAAGACAGGTGTTGGTGAATGTGACCATTCAACCTGGTTGTGTCATTCTGGAGTATGTTTCTGTGAAAGATGATTAAGATGGGAATTTCAGAAGAATAGTGAGCTTGTTATAGCATCTTTTGAAGAAAATGCCATTTCTCAGTTTTTGAACACCAGAACAGTGGAGTCCAACTAGGCTGACTCCACTTTTATTCCTTCAAGTGTGTGACCAGAGGAGGGAAGAGACCTGCGTCTCTTCTCTTTTTCTGGTGCATAGCTTCACCCAAACTTTGATACTTACTTTGCAAGAACAGGTCATACTTTTTTCTGAGTCATTCTGTAAATATTTCTTTCAGCAGAGCAGTACGTAAATGTTTCTTTTCTTTGAACCTTTCCAGTGCCCTGTGTTATGTCACTCTAATAGTCACTTGGCATAATAAAGACTGTGGGGAAGTGATGCCAGTTTCTCTATTTATCTCCAAAAGCAAGTAAAAGTATTGTTATAGGAACATGCAATACTGAGGTAGTAGAGCTCATTTTCTGTCTTCCTCCCTTTCCAAAAGAGGGGAAATTCTCTGCCATGTTTCCATTTAAAAACACAAACAAACAAACCCCATTTTGCATGACTGCAGGGTAAAGTGGTTCCAGGAGCAGACCTAAGGTGTAAGTGTCAAAAGGAAAGCCACATACTTTTTAAATAACCACTTATAAGCTGATGAGTTTTCTCTGCATTATGATTGGCTTGATGAAATGTCATTTCTGAGCATTTGGGTGTTTGATATCCCAATGGGACTTGTCTTCTGTGCTTTCAAAGTGTCTTTACAGAACATGGGATTGGTAAGAGAAATGTTTCTGATCTTGCTTGAATTAATTCTGAAACAATTTGTACCCAATTTTATTCAAATCAGTCAGATCAGATGAGAGTTGGCAATTTGCATAGATACAGCAACTTGGAGAGGTGGTGGAGAAGAGCTTTTACAAATCCACACGGAATGCATGTCCTCAGTGTCTGAGCATAGATGAAATCCAAAAAAATTTGAATTCTTATTGGCCTTCCCCCCCCCCCCCCCCCCCAGTCTCCCTTGTTTGGTCATGTCTGATTGTTCAAAACTAAAAATATCTTATTATACCGTGCGATAAATAGTTAAGATTCTCAGTAGTATTAGTAAATGAATGTATTGCAAGTAACATTTTAACTTGTTTTTGGCTTTGAGATAGATTAATATGAATTCTTAAAATAATGGCATAAAACCTTATTTTAATTTGGATTTTGTTTTTAAATGAATTTATTATGAATGTTTGTTTTCTCTGACATTACATTTACCCATCTTTGTTTTTTCATAAGTTCTCAGTCTTTTTCTGCAACACCAAAATCAGCAGTATTTAGCTTCTGTTTTAGTGATCCCTGTTGGAGCAGAGCACATCTCAAGACAGTGCTCAGGCACCGATCAGTCAATGCATAAATGAATATGATACTTACTTAGCATCGTACTGAGTGCCACGGTTACCAAATTTCTGCTTGAAGGGCAAACTTTATGAACATTTGACATCAGATAATTAATTCTAACTGTATATACCACAGCTATTGCCTACCTCCTCATACAAGTAGGATTTGCTAAACACACGAGTATTTGACGCTCAAATGATGTTCATGGCTTTTCTTCCCTGCAGAGTGGGTTTGCTTTTTGGCCAGGTGGAGTGGAAGTTAATTAGCGTGCCATCCTACACTGTTGCAGTACATGCATGCGTATAGCGATAGCTCAGTCAGGAACAGTCTCCTAGCGGGAAGGTCTTCAAATTAGCCTTCAGGAGGCCTTGTCAGATGGAATTGTTTTGGTTGTGCTGTTGTTTTTAGCATGTACCATTTCAGTAAATCTCCTCTAGCAGTCACTCCCTGACTTCCAGGCAGATATTTTTAGAAGACAAAAAAGTTCTTTATTTAGCAAAACCCTGGGGCTGATTTATTGCCCTTTGTACCCACAATTCTCTCCTACAGTGGAGATGCCCTGCTCAGCTCTGTTCTATGCAGGCAATCATGCTGTGTGCCAGATCTTGCACGAGAGACCCAGTGTGCCCATGAGAGCTGTTAATTTCGCTGATAACAATGTTTGTTTTCAGCCTTTGAGCAAGAAATAAAAAACAAACAAACAAACAATGATGATGAAGTGCCAGGGTTTGTGCTCTGGAAAGAAACTCTGTGATGGGGGCCACTCACAGACTCCCCATGGACTGGGCATCGAATAGGACATTTTACGTGCCATGACGGGTGGGTTTATGCTGTCCCTTTCCAAAGCAGCCCTGTTGCAGCAAGCAGCTTCTTGATAATGTTTGCAATGTTGGCAAATAGTGATTCCTAAAATACAGTGGGAGGTTTTTGTCATTGAGATACAGCTGAATTACAAGCTTTGCCATACATTTTGTCCAATCCTAGTAAACAACAATCCAAATAAGAAGACAGGTTTTTCTTATTAAATATTACTAATATTAGATTAAATATTTACCCCTGGCATCTTTTTAGTTTTTTTTTAATACATTTATTTTCTATCTTGTGAGCAAAAGCAATACATCAACGGAAAAAGATTTTTCATCAATCTGTTAGCAGCAGCCAGCACTTCAGCCAGCCGGAAAAGGATTTTCTTATAACATACTTGTCTTTCCATATCTCTTGACCGAAAAAGGCAGTTCCAAGGGAATCTCTGAAGACACAAAGAGGAGACTGACACTTGCCTTTTTCTTTTTATAACAGTCTGTGCTATGACGTCTTTGTTTCCCCAGCCCTACGCTGACCTCGTGCGACTCTGCAGTCACCTTGGAGACCCCGGTCTCGTGGCTCTTTCTACTCTCCCAACTGCAGCACGCTGATAAGGAATACATTTAAATACTGAAATCACTTGTCTCTCCCTCCCCACAACCCTTTGGCATGCATGGTTGTTTTCACGGTTCGATTGTGCTCTTTGCTTGTAGCACGTGTGTCATGTCATCATCAGTTTTCTCACAGTAGGACCCATGATGGCAGGGGCCATTGTTTAATTAGTCTCTCTACAAACTGCCTCGAGTTGCAAAGGCAGTTGTTCAAAGGAATACGCAGTAGAGCGAGGCGCACACAGAGCTACCTTTATTGTGGACTTGAAATAGGTCTTCAAAGAAAACCATTTTATAAAGAATCTGTGCAAAATGGCTCATGAGCTGCTAATTTCAATGCGGTTGGATGAGCTGTAGACCAAGTATTTCATTACCAATGTTTATTGATTCGTCATTTATCTTTGTATTTGGGAGTAAAATAGTGTGATTTTTCAGAGCGAGAGTTGCTCCCTATAGACAGGTGCACTACAGGCAGCTCTCCAAGGCCCCCCTACAAGCCCTGGTACTAAAGGCAGTGCATTACATGTGCTGAGGGAATGAGGTGAGTTTATTCTCAGTCCGCAGGAAGGCCTGCAGGGACTGCCGCTGCAGGCAAGCAGCCGTGTCTCAGCCTGCCTGGGGGTGACAGCAGCCCCACACCAGAGGGGCAAGCTGCTTGAGTTTGGGTAGCAGCTCTACACCGGTACTAAATGTTTTTAAACTGATGATCACGCGTGCTCTCTGAGGTCTGATCAGGGGTAAGGAATAGAGCATAGGAGGCATGCCCCAGTGCAGTCAGAAGAGGGCTACGGCACGTGTCTGAACCCAAGAACATTTTTTGAACATAAATTTTGACCACAAGTCTATCAAAACCACTGTCAATCCCTCCCCCCAAAATAGGTTTGAGTCCTGCAAATCCACTTGGCAGGAGCACAGAAGTTAATTGATCAGAGGCGAGGCTTAGCAAACAGGCACTGGGATTTTACTGGATCTGAAAGATGCCTTAATCCCTAGGCAGACTATTAATTTCCTTCTTACTACAACCATATGGGTTTCCCATGCTGAACGGTAGTGTTATGCTGTGTTGTAAAATCCTTACTGCCTAATAGGAGCACGGGGATTCCTGAAACTAGAGCTCACATTTCTTGTAGTTTAAAGAGTGAGAGAAAGTCAATCTCCAATAAACTTATGGTTTAAGTTATTTTCCTAGGTGCTCTCTCTGCAATTTTTCTCTCTGCATCTAGGCTATCTGAATAGCCTTCATGCTATTCTGTCACCTTCAGCACTTCGTCATTTAGCCATTTTGTCCATTGTGTTGATGTTTTGGTTGCCGGATAAAAACAGCTTGTTTCTGGGCAGATTTTGTCCTACCAGCTGGTAAGCAGAAATACAACCTTTTCCCTTTCAGAAACAACTGTCTAGGAGTCACTTCTGCCTAGAGGCTTTTAGAAAGTGGCACATGATTTAGGGTGTTAACATGTTTGGATGATTGCTACTGGGCTTTTGCTGCAGAAGTGGCAATGGCTGAGAATTTTTTACAGGCAAGATTGATATGTCAGCTTGCTGAAACTTTTACAAACTTTTATTTTCCAAAAAGCAACCTGCTTGCAAAAATTGTGACACATAAAAACTTTGTAATTTTAGACACCAGTTTTTAACATCAAATAGAAAAAAAATGTATGTGCACTATAATTCTCGCTCAGTCCATGTTTTAAGCTTTCCTGTTTTGTTTTATGACACTTAGGTTTGACCACTGATGTGTGGACAGTAAGGTGTCCCACCCACTCCCCTTTCAATTCCCCAGTAGGTTCATCTGAATAATTGTATGCAGTGACGAGAGGCCTCTAACTCCTTCTCATTTTTCTTATATTAAAACGCACAAATAGAATAAAGCAGTCCAAGGAAATGCATGAAATTTGAGGCTGGGCGGAGGTGCAATTATTAGTTTTTCAGGATTTACATGTGGAGAGGATTACCAGCTGCTTTTGTGTTCCTGCAAAATAGCTCTGTCTTGGAGAGCAATTGACAAAGGAGGGTTTTGTGTAATTCCGAGTGATCTCTGCTTCTGCTTGCTTGGATCAGCCAAGCCCTTTTCTATGATTCTTCCAGTACTAAAATCATAACTATAACTGTGCTCTGACATGCACCGGGGTTAACTGCTGCAGCTAGATACAGACAATGTGGCGTGTACCCTACATTAAGGACAGAATAATTTTGGACATTATTGTATTAATTGAACTCCCTTCTGCATCAGTGGCTTCATCGAGCTGTTAGGGTCTGCCTGCAGCGGAGCTCCTTGCAATTATTTAGCAAATGTTGCTTTGGTAGCCACTCGTGCAGATGACAGAAAGGTGGTTAAAGATGTCAGTGTAGATGTATAGTGTACAGCCTGAGATTTGATGTATGTAACAAAAATCACTATTTGATTTGCTTAGTGAATATCTATTTTATGCCGCTAGCAAGTCTTTGGAACAATGCAGGCTTTTTCTCCATTAAAGGATTTGAACCCTTTATTTATACATCAGTTTACATTTTCTTTACTGTAGACCCGAATCTGTAAGCCTTCAGTAATGTCATCAGGAATCAGCAGAATTGCTCCCATGAGTGAGGAAACACATTTTTGAAAAAGGGTTTGCAGACTCAGGATTTTTGCAGCTAAGATTGTTATATGCTGTTTTTCTGCATCTGTGATGCTATTCCTCAAACATCTGACATGTATGTCATTGAGTGAAGGACAAACACAGCACATATGGATCTGTGGGTCTTTTATTTATTTATTTTTAAATTATTATTAATTCTGGGACAAGCTAATGTAGTGGTAGAGCTTGCTGTCAATTGCTCCTGTGTTACCTCCTAGAGGGGGGCGCATGTAGGCAATGGATGAGCGAATTCCTGTTTCAGAGAACTGTGTTCACAACATCTGTGATGTCCAGAGAATGATTTTATCTGCAGCCATGAGAAGTTGCTAGGGAACGCTGCTAACTCATTTTCACTGCTCGGTCTTCGTTAACGCTATTGATGTAATCTTCTCAGCCATTGCTCAGTGACACTGTTGTTTCATTTTGCATTAGGGTGTGATTTGGAAATAGCTCAGAACTGTCCTGCTTAAAAGGTTTGAAATAAAGTTTTCAAGAAAGTTTTTATATCGCCTCCAGGCACTGAATCCTTCACCAAGACTGCCGTGGGTTTCACGTGAAGAACTGAAAGGGCAGAATCTGAGATGGGCCTTCAGGAGGCAAGCCCTGGCTGGGAGCAGCAATAGGCTTGCAGAGCGTCTGGGCATCTCTCTTCAGGAGAGGACAGGACTGTGACTGGAGATTCCCAAACAAAGTACCCTCTGGTTATATACTGAGTTTCTAGGGGGATTCTTGATCTCTAGGCCATGCCCAGGTACCTCCAGAGAGACGAGCTTTTCCCTTGCTTGCTGGGACTCTGAGTCTGCCAGGAAATTCAGCTGCTGATTGAATCCCAGCTTTTCCTCTTAGAGCAAGCCTAGAACTTTGCTGAGCCACTTAAGGATTCATACACTTTGCTGCAAGATCAAGAATTTTATTCCATTTGCTGGCCCAACATGCACCTCTTCTGCCATCTCTCACAGGTTTTGGTCCAGCTTCTTCAGATGCCTGGGACTGCACAACAGTTCCAGGCAATTTGTTCCAGTGCTTTTCCATCCTCCTTAGTCATAGCAAGTTTTCTTGATGTGTAAATATCCCTTGTCACAATTTAATCCCATTGATTTTTGGTAGATACAGAGAGTATTTCTGCAACTGTCTGCTTTGGAAGACTCACACTGCATGGTCTGTCAACCTTTGCTTCTGTATTCACTGTGCTCCTAATGCTCTCAGCCAATTTAAGTGAATCCACAATTCCTTGCTTGTTGCAAATCCAAAATTCCTTTCTTGTCGCTGCCTGCTCGGCATAAAAATATATGTACATGTACATACACACACACCTACGTGTAAATGTCTCTGTACAATAGTTTTGTTGTTCCATGCTGTTTTACTCAACCTACAATGGATTATGGCATAATCCCTCATTATGTCATTTTATGCTCTGGATGGTTCTCTGGGGGTTGCTTACAACCAACTTTACTCACATGCTTGTTCTGTTTTGGTAGCTGTTTTCTTCACCTGTGAAATGGTGTGAATGGCACTCTGTTTTCTTTGCAGAGAATCCACAGTTCTTTGGCTTGTTTTTCCTATCCTTTCTTAAAGCTAAGTCCGATTAAAAATCTAAGACAAGGCTGTGCCATTATCAGTTTTGCTGATGTTTGGTCAGAAAGGAAGGAATGAGTTGCAATATTTTCGTTTTCAAGCAGTTTAGAAAGTTGTATTTCAGACCTTACTTCATATTTTCGCATTTATTTTGGAAACAGTAGTTAGAAGCAGTCCACAGGGCTCTCAACCACTTCAAATCAGCAGGCAGCACTATTTATCTTTGTCTTTCATTTCTGTAAACAAACACCTTCCTTCACACCCTTGAATACATAAATATTTTGTTTAGTATTGTTGCTCATTATTTCCCAATTATCCATTCCTGTAGGAAAAAGTGCCATACAGCCTGGAGAGGTGACAGTAAGTCACTGTTATGTTACAAAACTGTATTTGGTGTGTGGGTTGGGGTAAACAAAGATCATGGACTCCCTTTTCACCTTGGCCTCTAACCTTGAACCTTGAGACTGTCTCTTCTTAGGCATGTCTGTGCCCACTTCGTAGTTTGTATTGATACGTGGCTATGGGCAGGAGTATCAGCTTGTCCCTCAGCACAATCATACCTCCTTAGAACGGCTCTAACAGTAACATTGTCAGTTGTAATAGTGGTGTCTTATCTATCCAATTACTGAGATTTTGCCTGCTAGTAGCATCCATTTCTATAGTGCCACTTCAGGTTACAACACTGCTATTTTCCTCTTTCTCACTGCTCTGCAGCAGCCCACAAGATGAAATCAGCAGAAGGGTGCACCAGCCGGACTGCTACACACACATGGAGTATATGAAAAAACATTTTTTTCACGTTGGGAGTCTCAAGGTGACAGCTGCTGGGAACCCTAGGGAGGCTCAGTGCTATTCTCACATAACTCCTAAGGTTTGCTTCCTGAACTCTAATTCAGTGTTTTTCTACAAGACAAAGATCCAGTTCTGCAGGGCAGAGAATTTCTGGTTCCCACTGAGAATTGGGACCTCTCGTGACCTGTTTAATAAGTGAATGGAGGTCAGAGCTACAAATGCTTGTTTGTTTCTGCTTTAAATTTATTTGTATGTGTTCTTACCTTTTAATTCTCCAGACACCTGTGCATTTTGCATCTCACATAACATGATTTTAATAAGAACTTTCTTTTTGAAAGCCACAGGAATAAAATCTAAATGTGTGCTATGCTTGTATCTATACATGTATCTACAACTGCATGTGCATAAATTGTAATTGCAAGAAGCAATTTTGTCAAGTCCAAGTGCTACATACTACACAGACCTATTTTATTTAACTCCTGGTATGCAAAATTCAACTGCTGAAGCCCAAATAGGTCTTATGTGCTTTCTCTAATTAAAATTTTTTATAAATCCACCTGGGCTGTATCTTTTGTAATATCTCCATTTGAATGAAGGTGGTTTAGTGGCTGGGTGGAATGTGTTTTCCTCCTGAAATGTTAATTAGATGGGGAACATGTTATGCTTTGGAAAAGCTGCATTGCAAACCCATAGATAAACAGATTGATTTAATTTTAATCTGCTTTCATGGTGATGCATAATGATAACTGGTTTCTGTCTCACAGGGCTGAAAACCACAGACCTTAATAAGAGTTTGTGGGTATATTATACAGCTTTAAATAGCTTATGTTGTGCTAGACCGCTCTCTATAAATTATTCTAACTCCATCAGTATCTCAGGGACTCCCGATTCTCTTCTGCTGTGGATTTTCAATCAGTGAAACTATTAGTGTAATCTGAAGAAACTTTGAGGCATCTTCTCTGAAAACAACTGACAACACTGGTTTGTACATGAAGTATTCAGTGGGGAAAACAAACAAAAGAAAGCCTTACAGAAGCCGCTCTATACATTAAATCCTGGCACCTAAATCCTACCTTTTGTATGCCATGCCAAAACAGATCTAAACTTAACAGCCAAATCTTCAGATGGTTAGTGTGAAGTCTCTTAATATATGACTCAACCAAAGCCAGAATAACAGGCAATAGTCTAAAAGATGGCGGTGAGCCATCTATTTTTCTACACTTGAAAAGAGGATAGACGCCGTCCTGGGATTGCTCAGCAGAATCAAGACCTTGGGAAGGGAGGAGGTTGTTGCTGGAGATGAAATATCAGCATGCAAATGTCAGACTGAAGTGTTCTGGTATCAAAATGGTCTCATTTATGCAATGTACATCTGCAATGTATTATACAATGTACAGAATGACCTCATACTGTAGAGGATGACTGCATTTAATGTGATCAGTGTTAGCTTTTGAGAGCGATCATTCTGGTCTTACTGACTTTCCAGCAAGAGACAAATACCTGGGAATTTTCTGAATTACTCCTCAGCTTAGCCATGCTGAAATTGCTGTCTAGATTTTAGATCCCAAGGCAGCATCCAGTCCCATATCACCTGATTTTCAAGCTATGACATTTAATTCTGGTCTTCAGAAAGACCCTTATGAGGTCTGTCAGCCCATGGTTACTGTGGAGAAGAGCTAAAGCAGCCATTCAGCCTCTTCAAAGGTAGTTCTGGTGGAGCTTCAGGGAATACAGACTAGTTGTTTCCATCTCCAGCAGTTGAAATTTATTATTGGATCGAGCTATGTCATCACTGGTAAGAGCCTGCAGGAAGAGCAACCTGTGGCATAGCCATCATCACAAATGGGCTCTGGGCAATGACATATATTGTGTATTTGTGCATTAAGGTCATGAATACTTTCTTGGTTTCTTGCAGAGAGTGTTTTTCTGTGGTCTTGGCTGAGTGCATTAGACTTCCAAGAGGTAGTTCTCTGTACCAGTCAGTCCATTTGACACCAAAGACAAGAGACATGCAAATGGAAATAGACCAGATTTATTGCTATGATCAGGTCTGTTTCCATTGACGTCTCTCATCTTTGAAGTCAAATGAACTTGTAGGGGGAAGGACTCGTCCACAACTATTGCTGCTCTCTCAGTACAAAGGCAGAGAATAGCAGACTGCCATCCTGCAAGGCTAAACTCTGTCTTGTTCTCTCTCCATTGCTGGGTTGAGACTGGGCTCTGGTCAGGAAAAAGCACTAAAGATAAAGAGAAATAGAAACTCCCTTGAGTTATTTTTGAAGTGCTTTGGGGGAGATACGGCGCTGAGGGAAATTCAAAGCCCGCTAAATGACAGCAATGTCTGTTAGGTGCCTAGAAGCTCTTGAAAATGTACCCCTCTGCAAACAATTTATCTGCTGCCTTCCTGTCGCCACTGGTAACAAGATGATAACCAGGGGTAGGACCAGTGTTAACAGCCTCTCTCTTTTTATTTTTTTTTCTTCTTTGCTTTAATGTTGAAAGTAGCTCATTTTCTCAGAAGGAGCATGAAAATTTTGCAGAGATCTTTGCTCTGAGTGCTCACAGTAATAGAAAACTAGATTCAGTGTCATGGGTCTAAAATGTCTTTATTCAGAGCTGCTTAGGGGTTAGCCTCTTTGTTTACTTGTGCGTTGCTTTGGAGAGGAGGGATGTGTGATATTTGTACGCCGCATGCAGGACACTGTCAGGAGCGAAATGTGGCGAGGGGAGTCCTGCCCGTGGCAGGCTCTCTGCAGCTCTCTATGCTCCTCGTCTGCTCTCTTACAACTGGAAGGTGAATTTGGGCCTTCTGGCTCTCCCTTGCCCTTCTCTGTGCTGTTTCAAACCAGACAGTTTGTTGACAGTGTACCGCGGCACTTAGCAGCACACGTGCTGTAGCACGGTTATTTTTCACCAGCCAGCTGTTCCGCTTTATACAACACTTAAGTAACAATTTCACAGCCATTACCAGCCCGCAGTAATGACATGGGCTGAAAGCTAAGCGCTAACCGGTTGTAAACTACAAAAAGTGGGAGAAGCTGAAACAGACACTTTGATAAATGAAAAAGGACACTGCCTGCATTTTAATTGGCCGAGGTGAAGCCTCTTTTATCACTAGAGTAAACACAGTGGGTTTTGGATCGTGAGATAGAATTGGGAATCACTATCTTTACGTACTTAGGAAATGTATTTGCTTGATTTCAGGTGTGATGTATTGATTCTGGGAGTTCCTTCTGTGTTTTTTTCTTTCTGCCTTCCCCTGCTTTGTACCCTGTCAGCACTGACGGGGATTTCAGGGATTTTGGACTCCCTAGGGCTTTGTTTGCCATGATTGATTTAGGGTAAGGAGTGAGCTACTTACAAGGCTCAGAACAGTGCTCCAGAGGTAAATAACCAGTGGAAACAGCTATGAAAATGTTTAGTTGGATAGACTGACTGTTTGAAAAAAAAAAAAAAATAAAAAAATAAAGACAGTTGGAATGTTTAATAGGTCTTTTCTTTCCTCCTCCTTATGCAAGTGGAATCTGGCCTGAAGTAAAGTGATGGGTACAAAATGCTCAAACAACTTTCCTTTCTGCTGCCCAGCCATTGTATTTTAAACAAACTTACAATGTGTTGTACTTAACTGCTAACCGCTAGCATATACATGAAAAACCTTTGTCATCAGCCTTTTATGCATATAGCTGTTGAGAAATGTTGCTAGGCTGAACTGTGGCTGAACCAAGAGGCTGTCTCATGAGCACTCTCAAGAGCAGCTGAAAGGTCGAAGACCCAGCTTGCCCTGTGACAGCCCAGCAATTCAATAAAGCAGATTTGCAAGAAAGTAATTGAGCCCTGACAGCAGTCATAGTGTTTTCATCTCAGGTATCTTCAGTTTTATCCGTTAACAAATAACATACCTTCAGTTATTGTTAACCCTGTTTCATCCAGGTCATTCTTTGGTAATTGCAAAGTGCTACTGCCATTGTAAATTGGGTGAATAAAATCTGCAATCCCCCACAAGTAGCAACCACAGCATCAAGACAAACTAGAGGAAAATGTATTTCCCGGGATCATGGAATTGCTGCTTTAACCCTAAATTTAGAAATATTTTTAACTGATTCTTCTAAAAAAAGTTACTAACCTCTAATTCTGTAGAAAACAACAATCTTGTGTTATTGTTTTCAATAAAATTAGAGGTTTGAGTTTTATTGAATGACTAAATTAGACCTTATCAAAAGCTCTTCTAAGAAATGCTGATCCATAGGCTGCAATTACCCTAAAGAGTATACACAAGGATCTGCATTTGTTTTGAAACATTAGAAATCAGTGCTGGATGGCAGTCACTGGATAATGTGAATGTCAAGAATAAACAGACTCAGCTTTTCTTTCTGTTTTTGTGTCCATTCTGCTGCTAGTTTACATCATCTCTCTGGCATTTAAAGGAATCCAGACAGAATGTAAGAGGATTGTATGATTTATTGTGTCTGTTTGTATACTAATTTCAGTCTGTTTTATAATGATTTTTAAATGATAAACAAGAAAATTCATCAGTTTTCAGTGTGTAGCTGAACTTAGCAGCACTGAGACTCTGCACATCTTTCTCAATTACAGTAAAGTTATTGCATATATGACATCAGGGCAAGGTAGGGTATGCTAACCTCTAAGGCTGCTTTTTTCTTGATTTCCTACCATTTTTGCTAATAAAATATGTTAAAAGCATACCTGTTGTGTAGTCAGTATAACCTCTTGTGTGTTTTTAAGTGGTAATTGTAACCTAGTAATTGCTCCTAACATACAGTCATGGATTTATTTATTTATTTATTTTATTATGTAAGTCTGTTTGGATTTCCTGGACACATCACTCTTTTCTGCCCACCAATCTTGTCCACGAAAATTCAAGTGCTTAAAATCTTTGCCCAGGACTTCCAGAATTCTCCCTGCAGGATCAGTTTTCCTACGAGTGTCCCAAGCAGGCTTCATGCCATGTAGAAATCCTAGGTATGCTCATGTGCAGACCATGGGGACAGCATATTGATTATTCATCAAATGTGCTGTCTGCTGCATTCATGGTCAACACCTACACAACAAACCCAAAGGGCCAAACTGTCAGCACGAGCTCAAGGCACATGTGCCTTTGTGAAATGAGACCAGTCAATGGCTCTCATCACTGCAGTTGTGACTGTGAGTGATACAGTTATTGCCTTGTGTCAGAGCAAAGACATCGGGACAGTTGCCCTTTCAAATACATATGCTCAGCTCAGCGGCCCAAATCCCACACTAGAATCTCCTCATCAGCCATAATCAGCTAACGGAGACAATGACCACACTGAAGAGCAAGAAGTTTGAGTTTCTTAATCACAGCCAGCCTAACTTGGAAGGATTTGAGCCACCCTCATTTTCCTGTGAAGTGGGAACCATTTTTCTCTCATGAATCTTAGTTCACACCCAGCAGTTTTCCTTTCTAGAGGTGGAACAGAAAGGTGGGACCAGATACTGGTCTCTAGGACCGGACAGAGCCCCATGCTGATATAAGTTTCATGCAGATTGTCTGGCCTTTTCCCATCTCCCTCTCTGTAAGATGCCAGGAATGCAGTTTAATTTCTACTCTGCTTTGACCACTAGTTTCTCATCCTGAGGGACGTTCATGGTCTAGGAACAGTAACTGCACCTGCTTAAAATACATTTTGTAAAATTAGCATAGAAACAGCCTGAGCACGAATTGGCAGGCCTTCACATAGTAATTCTTCCAGGTGTGCTAAGGAAATTACAGCCACTGCTGTTGAATTAGTGGTAAAAGAAATGAGATATAACCCTTTTTGTCCAAGACAGTTGAAGGAATACTTCGGCTTTTTATCTTGAAAACGTCTGTGGATGTTGTCCTTCAAAGATTTCACAGGTAATCTCATGTGGAGGCAGAGATGATAGTGCTTGTTTTACTGATATTAGCATCTCTGCATGGCAGCAGCTGTTTATACAAAACTCACATACCTTTTTGTTGTCCTCCCTCCCCCTGAACTGAGAACTTGCCACAACACTGAATGGATTTTGTGTATGAGACTTTAAGCAAATATAATTAAACTGTCATTTCCTGACAGCTCATATATGAAGCTCTTTGACCACAGTGGACTTTTTGTTTTTGTAAACACATTTGCAAACCAAAAGTTAACAACACCAGAAACTCCTAATTCAGAAAATTGGCTGACATTATACAGTCCTGGAATAATTCGGTAGTGCCTTAAGATATTTAGTTAAAGAAAAGGAGAAAAAGAATTAGGGATTGTAACATCGGCTAGGAGGAAATAAAACAGATATTTCAAAATATGGTTATAGTTCTTCTTCTGCACTGATTATTCAAAACCAGAAGTATTGAGCTAATGCATGAGACTCAGAAAAATACTTTTCAGTAGGAGCCAGTCAAATCTTCAAGACTGTAACATTTTGTCATGCATGGAAATAGACTTCCAAAGAAACCACTCACTTTGGAAAAATAAAAATATTTATAAGTGTTTTTAGGATCAGAGCTGATAGAACAGTTAAACCCAACAGTACTGAAAGAAAATGAAGAAATTTTGTGGAATCGGAAAGACGATGAATTTTGAAGCAAAGATATGAAACGTCATCTTTGAGTCATCTAGAGTGCTGCTGGGGGAAAGCGTGGAGTAGATTTTGCTTGTAACCTGGGACCTGGTTCTCAGTTCCTCACTCTATATCCTCACTGGTATTAACTCTAGCAACAACCCGATTTCATTTTTAGACAGAAGTGGTATGTTCCTCTCCAATAAACTAACTTCTAGTCAAAAGAAAGCATTAACACGCTCAGTGGTGCCTATAGACTGGATGGTGGAAGAGTAGAGTGAGGGGTGAGCTCCAGAATACATCCACCCCGTAATTTAGACATGGCTAAAGCAGGAATTACCATTAGTTCAGTAAGATATTTTTTTTTCTGTGTATCATTTCTTTTTAAATATGGAACTCTTAATTAATTTTGTCTTCTCTATTCCTTATAATCCTGTTGAACTCTAATGAGAAATAGCATTTTCTGTGGGACAGTAATGAGAAGATGATGAAGAAAGAAGTAACAGATTGAGCTGACATTTTGTATCTAAAAGATGAAATATCCCGTTGTGCCTCCTAGGGCGAAGGTGAAGAAAGGTGTGAACATCTTCAGCGTAAGAGCCAGCAGCCCATACTTGTGGGATATCAGAGAGAGTGTGGATTATACGGGGAAATATGCACCAGCTGTTATTGTTTGCCAGAGGAAATCTGCTGCCTCTGAAAACAGGTAGGTCATTTCCAGTAGTCTGTCTTTTAATAACTGATGGTTGTTTTTCCTTTTCAAAGCATTTTTGCCGTGATTGTAAATTTTATTATAGTGTGTGATGAAAATGCTTTTGGAAAAACTGCGGCTGTCTTTGTTTTGTAGTACATTGCAAATTCTACTACATGCACTTTGAACAAAAATGTTACTCAATCTTAATACTCAAAGGAAGTTAAAGCTAGCAGGAAATATTGTTTTCATATACTATTTGGAAAAATATGTTTCATATTTTAGCATTTGGTTGTGACTAGTTTAATCTCTTCAAATTATTTGCTGCCAGACATTGTACCATGGGTAATTATAGGGCTGTTTGGGATTTTTATTATTATTATTTTTTTGGCCGAAATTTCCAGGGGAAACTAAAACATATTCATAGCATAAACCCCACATTTTTGTTCATGAGATTTATATGAATTTTTAATCTGCAGAAGAGAATAGGTTTTCCATTTTACATTCCCATTGTGCAACCACTTAGATAGGATGTTGACCTCTTTCAAACAGCCATCATCTGGCAGGTGGATGTTCCTCTTCTAATCACAACTGAATGCTTTATTGAATAATTTTTATATCAGTTTCTCCTTCTTGTCCATTGCTTCTGGAAATGTATGTCAAATGCATATTTATAAAGATCTGACAAACTACAAGCGTATTGTGTTTGGTATTGCTGTTAGAGAACTTGCCATACAACATGGGAATTCCGATTTTGCTGTGATTTACTTCTGAAATCTTACAAAATCTTACAGGTATAGGGATTTATTATGGACTTTTGAAATTTTCAATAAATACCTACCAAGTCTAATAACTAGGAAGCCTCATGTCTTTGGAATCTGGGTATATGAAAAAAGAGAGGAAGGAAAAGAATTCCCTTCATAATCATAATATAAATCCCTTTCTCCTTACTAAAACTCAGTTTCTACACAATTTCTCTGATATGATATTGTTACTTATATCATCTGTTGTCTTGTACCTGATTAAATTTTGTTTGTCAAAAAAGCAATGTGTATATATATGCCAGGGTCACAGCTCCCTGTTGTCTAGCAAAACCTGTCAGATTCTTTAAAACCCCAGTTCAAAGCTATTCAAAGACAATGTGAATATTTTCATTGACTGAAATGGATATTGGATCAGAATCAAAGTTTATTTCAAAGGTGCATTTTCCATCACACTTTATCTTGTTGGCTCCATAGAGTGCACTCGCCTGATTTCTCCTATTCATCAGGAAAATATAATGCAACATCATAGTTGATTGAAGCTTGGCATCTTATTTCTCTTTAGTACTCATCATTCAGTAGCAAACCTTCAAAATGACCCCTTCTTCACAAACAGTATTATGTCAGCTTTCTCGTGGTGGTAGTGTTTGCTGTGTGCTTTCACATGCTGAATATAAGCATGGCTTCACGTTTATTAAAAGAAATGTGATCTAGTATACATTTTAGATTTTATTGGGAAGAAAATCAAGAGAAGACAAGATCACAGACATATGTATAACAGGTACAACTTTTGTTTTGACTTATTCCATGTGAGTTCTCCAGTTGAGATTTTGTGATTTTTTAAAACTTTTGAAAACTTCTTCCTCATTGTTTATAAACACATGTAAAATATTTCAATTCAGTATGTTGTTTTCCTCATTAAAATTAGTCATGCTTTGCTATTCATTTTAAGAAGGAAGATCAAGCATTATATGGGGAAAGAGAATGTGCTCAATACTTCATGGGAAACAATTTTTCTTTATCTTGACATGTTTGATGTCACTAGATTTACACAATGGATAACAGTTAAATATTGATCTCTTTTATCAAATTGTTTACCTCTGTAGTTCCTTTATAAATTCTACAAACTCTATTTGCATATTGGTTAATTACTCTTAAAACTCAGAGATCTGATCGCATGAATGCAAAGGTGGCAATGTTAATTAACTAGAGATTCAATGCTTTTGTGTTTCTGATAGTTTTACATGGATCAGGAAATAGTGTTAATAAAGCTAACTTACTGTGACAGGTGTAATTTCATAGATTAAGGAGGCACTTGTGCAAGTGACAAACTTAACCAGGATGCCTGAGCATTTCTTTATCTAAGTTTGAAATATATCATTCATTTTATTTGGAGAGGTTTTGGCAGCGAAAGCTTATCATAACAGGATTAACATATAAATATTATCACAGCCAGCAGGGTGTTTTAGTATGAATATTAACAGCAAATATTATGAGTCTGTAGGAGAATAACTAATTAAGCCCATCTGTCAAATATGATTTGGAGTTCTCACTGCCTTGCTTGCTATGGGCTTGTGACAATGTTCCAGATTAACGGTGAAGCAATTATAAACTTCTCTCCAATTCTTCTGATTTCATTCTAAGGTGATAATAATTTTGTAACACTAAATCCTGACCCATGAGATTATTAGATGATCTTAATCTCTTCTGTTCTTTGAGAACTCTCTTCCATCCCTCTATTTCCATGTAGACAACCAGAAAAAAACAAATAGAAAATCATGTGATGTGGATTAACCAGTGGCTCAGAAATGCGACTTGGGAAAAAAAATTAAATGATCGAATCAGGGAGATATGAGTCAATATGTCATCCTTTACTTTTTTCTTTTTGATGTTGGCTGATGTTAATTTTCCTTGATACCTCATATAATGGGGTGAGTAGAATGAAAAGATAAGATTAAGACAGTACTGCATTTTAAGAATGTTTTCCTGGATTAGTGCAGTTTCTCAGTGTTTCTGAAGTTGGGCATCTCTGCTGTGCTAGTGAGGATTGATGAGAAAAAGAATCACTAAAAGAGGAAGATCAGGGTTCCCACGTATTCTTCTGTGTTTCCTGTTTGACTGGAAGCAAGCTGGGGGGGTGCGGGGTGGGTAGGTGTGGATTGGAAAATTATTGAGGTGACTAAAGATGTAGTTTTACTGGATATTTCAATGTGCCTAAACCAAAATTTTAATAACTTCAGAAAAAAGTGTCTAAGAGATTTTCAGGGACCTCAGTTCCTTACCTGTAAAACATGATCAATAGCACTTTCCTATATCCATAGCTGTGGAGACGTTAAGCAAGATGCTCTTGATATGATATGATGATTAGTATCATATCTAGATATGTTATTAATGGATATCATGATAATCTTAGCATGTTTTATTAATGTGTAGATTTTGGAGTACAAATGTTTGTTATTCCATTGAGAATACATTATCGTTCTCTATGCTTGTGGACAAATGAGACCATTCATCCAAGTTAGTACAAAACAGGCAAAACTTGGCCGTCACCAGGTAGAACCTTAATGTCTGGATATGACTTTTTACTGTCTTATCTCCAATTGTAGTTGAACTGTATCACAGATAAGCTTTGCTTACCAATTTTCTTTCCCCATGCTCATTGTTGGAAATGTTACAAAGATAGCATTTCTTCTGAAACTTTCTTGTTTGTGCTCTTGGGTTACAGCTCTGTAGCATTAAACCATTTATTGGCTTTTACTGCCTGAAATCAGATCCTGGTCCTGCTATGGGGGGGGGGAGCGGGGCTCCCTATTTTGATTGTGAACTACAGGGTGACCGATTCAATCTGTAATAATATTGACACAGTAGGAAACAACAATACTATTTTCTGGGCTATATCCCTCATTTGTTCTCGTGTCATAAGATTTTATCATGTTATGGTATGTTAGTGCTTAATTTTTTTTAACACTTCTATCATAAAAGCAATTAACTTGATATTAGATAAAACAGTGACAGGAAAACATACAGCATCATTCCCTTTGATTTTCCTGGACAATACTTTTTTTTTTTTTTTTAAATGATGTTTATACCATTTACCTTAGTGCCCTATATTTCTCATTTTCAAATCTATTATGAGATCTCATATTATGTAATTTAACATCTAGTTTTTGTGTTGTAACAGCAGTGAGCTATTGCCTCATTCTCTTACTTGTTGCATCATGTTTGACAGACTCTCGAGCATGCTGTAATTCTAAAATGCTTCTGAATGCTTCTGTTTGTTGCAACAAAAGCAACAAATGTGACATATATAACAGCCTGATAGCCTTAATAATTATATTGTGTGTTTTGCTTGTGCTCATAAAAATGCTTCATACACATAGTTGTATGTTTGTGAGCACCATTAATATTTTTTACCTTGTTATTCGCGTGTTCACACAACTTTATCGACTAGAGATATAGTATTTTGTGGAGAGAAAAATGTCTACTCTGGAGTTACAGAAACAATACATGCTGAAGCAAAACTAAGTTGGTGTATTTTGCCCCATTGTGGTGTGAATCACATAAACTCATAATGAGAAACTCATTGTTCATCATGATGAAACTGGAGGAAGAAAAGGACTGTAGAAATCAAACGCTTTCAGATGGGATATATACAACTATGGTATTGAAAAAGCACGACACAGAGTGGGACACTTCAAAATACAAAGCGATGTGAGAATTCTTGCTTATAATTGGGAGCAGAAAAAAATCTCTTTTTTTTTTTGTTTGTTTATTATTATTATTGTAGGGGAGCAAATGATATCATATATGTTTCAAAGTTACTTTCCAAGTAATGATTTTGCTCTAAAAACTGGCTATTCACTCAACATCAACAAAGTCAGGCAGATATAATACATTAATTTGATTCTGAAATAATGGAGTTTAACTCCATTTATACTTCCCAGTCATCTAGCATCTAGATAATGATTAGCTATAAAGGCATTTGTCGTGCGTAGCTTTGGAGTTTCATACTGTTTCGTATTTCTAAGAATTTGTGTGTTGTGATGATGTGAAAGCACTAAATATCTTAGAAGTCATATTTATATTTCACATATTTGAAAGCAATTAGTCAAAAAACTTCTATTCCTCGTTTCTCATTTTAAAACTTAAATGTGTGCTCTGAGAGAGAACTCTTTGAGATGTTGAGGCAAAATAGATTTGTGTGAACCAAGCCTCAATGCATCTGTCTTTTACATGCTGACCCACTTCTTCATTTTTAAAAGGAAAGCTGTTTTATTTATTTATCAAGAAATGCGGATTCTCTCTTGAAATCATCCTACTCAATGCAGATTAAAAAGGTTATCAAGTTATCATCTTGAAGCAAATCAAAAGAAATGAGAGAAAATATTAATCAACAGCTATTAGATAAAGACATTACTAGGGGATTTTTTCACCTATTTCTTTGAAAGAGACTCATTCATTTAAAAACAAAAAGGTTGCGAGAAAGCAGTTCAAAAGCATGTAGATAGTCTCTTGTCATCTTAGAGGTGGACTCTGTTTCTATACCTCTGACATTTAGATGAAGAATGAAGAATGAAAAGATGAAGACAGCAACTCAGCTGTCATTGTGAAGAAGATGATTACCTTTAATTTCAGCTGAATTTTAGGGTTCTCCTTAGAAAAGAAGTTAATTCCTGTGTTCCTTTGTTTGTGAGCGTAATTTTATTGGAAATGGGAAAAAGTGACAATTACCATTGAATTGCCTACGTTGTCTCTTGAAGTAGTTTGAAAACATAAAATTCCCTCATTCAGGTATTATCCTTCTGAAATATTAATGTACAGTTATATACCATTTAACATCCCTGAACTGGTTACAACTGTTGATATACAGAGCTACATCATTGCTATATGCATATCATCGTAAGGAAAGTGATAGAGGTGAAGTACCCATGAAATCTAACTTGACATGACTTAACAGTTCACAGCTACTGTCTGAAGAGTCAGGAAAGTAGACTCTGCAGTGTCTGTACCTTTTTATACCTCTATGGATCTCTCCATCATATACAACATTTTTTGTGATGAATGGGAGTAAGTCAGACATCTCCTCTTTAGAAGGGTACTTGATTAGCAGAGAGATATTATAAGGGCTTTTATTCTACTTTGTGGTGAAGTGCAAAGAATAAAACTATGCCGAAATGTTTTAGGGCACAGGCGGGATTTACTACAGTACAGCTGTTTGCTGCTTTATATTTGCATATGTATATATGCTTTTATATTTTCAGTGTGGTGTGAAGAATAGCTGTTAAATAGTTCTTCATGTTTCCAGAATATGTTGATATGTTGACTATTTTCTCATGATCTACCCCTCCTGCCTGTGTTATGAATAACTGAAAAGGATAACCGAAACTTTAGTACATAGCCATCATGTCCTCAGTTTCTAGAGGCTGTATTAGGGTCAAAGGAGATCAGGGACAGACGGCCACCTTTTTCAGTGGCAGCCCAGACTTAGCAGATTTCGTAGGGCTCAAATTTGGAAGCAGAGAGTCGGGATCAGTGTCGCTGTTATGCTAGCTCACTACACATACTGGGGAGGGCTGGTGTTACAAACTGTCAGCAGTCATTGCGTGTGTGGGAATAATGATACAAATCATGAAAAAAATATAGTCAACTGATCAAAGACATCATGTTAATTTGAGAAGGCTTTGCACTAGCTCCAATTTGTATTAGAATCTATGGTCATTTTCTAGCACATTACTATATTTGGCTCTTCTTTTGTGATAATCTATCCCAGATGGAAAATAAGTCCAGTGAATAATTACAGAGACTTGAAGACTGGCCTCTTAATGGTCTAACTGGTCACAGGCCAGTGGCCATTCACTGACTGTCCACCATACTCAGTATAAATACCTCATCCAACTCTCCTGTCCACTCTATGCTGTCCAGTTATTTGTATCCAGAAACCCTGGGAAGAAATTCTAAATCTTCTACACTGTCACAGGAGAAGAAAACCCATGAAAGTGATGCTCAGTTTGAGTTGGACTAGCTCTCCCAACTCATATCAGCCGTGATCGCAGGGTAGAGCTCTGAACAGAAGGAATTTTGGCTGCAGGAAGAGTGCTTGTAAGGAGGGATGAATTTAATTTCCTGTCATAGCTCATCTGAAGGCAGGAGGGTTTATCCCCTTTGTATTTTTTTATTACATTTTATTACTGTATATATATAGAGAGAAAAGCAATAATGGAAAGGATCCAAATACTGCTGCATGTTCCATAGTTAACAAATGACACCAAAACTATACTTGCAATGAGTACTCAATATTCCCGTGTTCATGAGCTTATCTAGGAGTTTGAGAAAAGGTGTGATATCTTCATCACCAGTTACCAGTTTTGGTAGCTCGAAAGATGAAGGTTGGTTAAATGAACCTGGGAGGTCCTGGGAGAAACTCTGATGATCCCTATACCTATATAACTGAAGACTATATTATAATGCATACATGGGGAAAGCAGACTTATATTTGGGGGATTTTAAGAAGTTGTCAAGACACAAAGTTCTCTGTGATGCACTGGTAATTAGGCTGTTTTCTCTGATATGTAGTACCTTCCATAAAATGAGGTTCACTGGGACGGCGATCAGCATGACTTTGCTAAAATGCCAGGATTTGTCTACAGGAAGTCTTCTGAAGTTGCTGCAGTTGTTCAGATTAAATGAACTGTCTATAAAATCTGCAAACAAGTAATGTTAGGTGTTTAATGCTCTCTCATTAAGAGTTCTTGGCGTGCGGATATGAGAAGCAGATAGTTTGAGGGAAGTGAAGCCCAAGTAACTTGCTGACAGACGATATGGCTTGTTCACAGATACGTTTGTTCCTAGTCCCCTCTTCTCTCTCTTTCTGGTGCTTTATGGGTATTTCTGCCACCTCCCTTGTAGAGGAGATATCCTCCTTTCTGTACAGTGTTGGAGTACCTAAAAGACATTCCCAACAGTCTGAATAAACCTCATGCATATTTAGCATCTTTATTTTATGTTGTTGTTATCCAGTATGATAAATGTCATTTTAAACCCAAGGAGGAATGATTTCCCTTAAGAATCTTAGGGATTCATCATTATCATGCTTGCTCTGTGTTTTTGGTACTTATCACTGTAGTCCTTAAACCTTTAGCAGCCCCAGGGCTCAAAATATCAATTCCAATGGGACAGAAACAGTTTGCTACCTATTAGAAAAGAAACAGCAACTGAGTAATCTTCTGTGTATTAAAAAATCTAATATTAAATGCAAAAATACATCTTGTGAAAGTGTTTCTAATGGTGCCGTTGATTTTCTTTTCCTTGGAGGAAATCTTGTAAGAAGTAATACTAATTACTCAGAGAGTTGGAAAGTGGATGTCTTTTAAAGTATGAAAAGAGGCTGAAAATATGCCTGTTACTGCTGAGGCACAGGGATTCCCACTTTGGGGGATGAAAGAAAGTTAACATCCAGCAATGCACGGATCAGAAGCTTAACAGAGTTATGTAATACAACCCATCATCCACACAAATCATTAGGTTGGTCCTGAGAAAATTCCGATGGTGAGTACAAGGAAGAAGTTCACTGGGCATTTGATTTATTTTATGGCATCAATTCCATAGATTTACTGATTATGTGAACAAGCTAGAATTGCAATATCACAGATGTATGTGTGGTTTATATGAACCGATGATGCAGATATAACATCCTTTAATTACTTTGCCTTGGTCACCTCTCAGCCTTTAATCTGCCTTTATGGGGTAAGATAAGGCTGCTGCCCCAGTTTGATAGAGGCACAGAGAGGACATGGGCTAAATGTTAAAGACAGTTCTGACCATAATGAACAGCATCACCTACTAGGGTTTATGTGCAATGGGGTTTACATAGCTAGGTTTGGAGTGAGTTGCATTTAAGTCGAACCACTGAGTGGAGAGCTGCACTGAGCTAATCACTGAGAGGATGCAGAAGTCAGTGGTGCATTGTTTTGTGGCCCACTGTAACTGGATTAGCTTTAATACCTTGGCCAGGGTCACACACAACATGCGACAGAGCAGGAGTTAAATGGAGATCTTTTCTTCATGTGCCAGCTAGTCCCTTGGGAGTGAACATCCACCGAAGGTGGCTTTTCCTTTTAACTCATGAAAAGCTTTTCCTCTGAGGAGTTTATGTCGAGTTTTATGGAACTGCAGGTGTCTTATAGCTCTTTTGGAGGAGTTTCTGTCAACTTACATACAGATAGGAGATATCAGACTTCGTTGGGATAATAGGATGGCGTGTCTTTGTGGACATCATTGATTCCACTACACACACAAACACACATGTGTGTAAAATCACCAACAGGACAGAAAACTGAGGTGTAATATTCCATAGGTAGAGCTCTCTGTGTGATCACTGAATATTTTTGCTTACACGAAAGGAGTGTGTAATGTGATTCATTCCCCCGCCTGCATGGCAATCTGCAGCAACAAGCAGTACTTCCACCTCTACCGCCCCACTCCATCTTCTGAAAATGTTTTCAAGCCTAGAGTGTCATCTCGGGTGTGCATTTTTAATGTTCTACAAAGCTGTTTGAGTATTCTGTATGGGTTCAATTTGCATCTTTTTTTTTTGAGGGGGGGGTCTAAATTTTTCAATTTGAAATCCATCCTCTTTGTATAAGTTTATGAATCATGTTTTATGATATTTTCACACAAAATTGTGCATAGGAATGCATAGAAAAGGTGTTACATAAGAATTTAGACGTAACTACATTTTAGAGGGTGTAGGAGTGGGGAAGCAGGCTCTATCTTCTGTGTCAAATAAGGGATCCATGAAGACTGCCTTGTTGCATGATTCTTTGGAAATTACAGTAATCATTACAGCATAAGTTACCACTTGTTACTCAGAAACACTGAGAGCTTTTCCAGGCAAGAAGTATAAATAGGAATTCTTATTAGGTACATTTTAAAATTTGGGTAGCTGGTAGCACTGCTGCTTTGTCTTTGATTCAAGACCAGTGTGGGCTGGTCACGATGCAAGGTCACAGTCCACTAGAGAATGTAACCACATGATAAAGAGCCTGTCTGCTACTTAATTCCTGCATTCACGTTGACAATATGAAGAATACAAAGGGGATTAGTTAGCTGTGATGTCTTTATGGTTGACATTCACTGTCAGGGTGGTGATTGAGGGATTGCCTGAACTTATGTAAACATATTAATATTATTATTAGTTTCGGGGTTTACCTGAAGCTAATAATCAAATGTGCAATTAGCTGAATGGATGACTACTATCTCCATCCTTTGTGGATGCAAAAACATCCTGGTGTTTTGCAAGCACGTGTCTGCCTTTCCTCAGATTTGTCTTAACTATCTGTAGAATACCTTTGACATTGACAAGATAACTATTTTAAGTCTTTATTCATTGGAAGCTTTTCTAAATATTAGTGTTGTGAACCTCAACATGGGGACTGTGGCATATTATAACTACTCAATTTATTCTGTAGAGAGTGAGACAATATGACTTTCATCTTTGATTTCTTATATTGTCTTTCTAAATGAACTGTAAAATCAATACCAAAGAATGTTTTCAATATTTTTATAATTTCAATTTCAGCTATACCTTAATGCATCAGAGTCTCCATACATTTATTTATAGGATCTCTGGCAAGTACATATGTGCTCTTATTCCATATTAAAGATGAAGGCCATCATACCAATAGACCAAGAAATACACGTCTGCGTGCCACAGAGCGTGGAGGCCAGCTTGGCTACCCCAGTGCTGCACACTCATGTGGTCAGGGCTCAGTCACCAAGCCCTGCTCACTGAATGGGCAGCATCTGAGAAAACAGGACTGTACCATATCAAACATGGCTTGTCACTGTGGGCTCAAAAATTGTACAACACTGAGATGAACTTCTTCATTTTTAGTTTATTTGAATCTTATATTTAATCTGATGCTAGAAAGAAAATAATTAGCTTGAATAGTTTTCCATCCAATTAATCTATTCCTAAGTGGCAAATATTGTACCTGGAAACCAATTGATTATGAAATGTTTCCTCTGAGATGCATTTTCCTGTTAATTGTTGGGGCGATTATTTTTCTTACAGACACTTGCAGATCTTTCTGTCTAAAGTAGTTAAGGCAAGGAAAGCAAAAGGCACAGAAAAAAAACAAAGAAGACTATAATAAGATGTTAAGATAATAACAGATTTAAAAAATATAACATATGTACAACAATATATATGTATCATGCATTTGATAACATCTATATTAGGGAAACTCTCAAAAGTTTCAGAAGATATGACATCTTAGAATTAATCTCATATGAATATTCATTAAAAAACAGTTTTACTTATGAACACATGATATTTTTTCCATAGGGTTCTGGGCAGAGGAGAATTTGGCAGACAAACTCTCACAAGTCTCTATATGATGTGTTTTTCAAAATAATGTCTATTTTTTCCCCCCTTCTTGAGATGTATAGTTTGGAAATATATTGGCAGATTTTAAAAGGGAAAAGCAAATACAGTTTTGCAATTTGGATGCAACATCCAAAGTTTATCAAAATATCCAAAGAATTACTGCCTTGTCAGTTGAGTCCTCTCTGAAAAGCGTAGAGCCAGTATAATGTCCTTCTATTTTTAAAACATTTATTTCCAATTCTAAACATCTTCTAATACAAGAAAAACAATGCTGTTCTCCTAAACACTACTGCGCATGGCTATATGGTTACAAATTTAATTTGAATTTCCCCAAAATTTCAAAGCTAGTTGGACGCCTGACATAGAATTTTATGTCTGAATAACTTAATTTTTGGCAAGGTTGTTAGATGCTCAATGGACAACTGTACAATAAACCATTTTGAAATGTCTTAATTATTCAAAACCACCAGTAATACATTCCCATACTCTCACTGATATCTGTATTTTATGTTAGAGTTACACTTACACATTCAGGGCATGCATACTGTCTATATGCAATTCTTTTTTAATCCTTATAGATTGAATAAGGTTTGATTTTATGCACATTCAACACCAAGAACATGTGCTCTGTGACAGAGAGAGGGTGTGGGTGTATTCTACATTTGTTTTATGTATTTCAGTGAGATAAACCCCTGATTTAGTCCCTAAGAATCTCAAAGAGAATTACAATGTCTTGATGAAAAATTACTATTTATTCAAAAATCAAGATTTTGCTCTCATGAATGACATGAAAATAAATCTTGTTTGCAGTGACTCTAAGCAACAGATGATGAAGGTTGTAGCTATCTCTAGTGCATGCACAGTTTCAAAAACGTAGCCTCCTGATCAAGCCTTTGGGTCAGTGGGCATCAGCAATTGTTTTGTAGAAGCGGTGATTTTGCTCTTTACTTTAGGATTTCAGTTTTGGCACTCTCATTATGCTTACGTAACTCTCCTAGTAAAATATCTCCTATTCAGGGTTTTAAAGGATTAATCTTGTTTATGAAAAGAAGTGCTTCTGCTGCTGCTTGGATAAACCACAAATAAGGATTTTACTCCACAATTGTAATCACAACTTGTAAACTTACTGAGAGCAGTCCTAATGAACAGCTAATTATAATCCAGATGCTTCCTTCAGCAACATAGCAATTAAGGAAGAATTAAGATACATAAGAATGCACAGTCATCAGACAGGTGAAAACAGCTGTTAACACAGGAGAATTATTTACTGGCAAGCATAGTTCTGTGTATATAGGTGTGCTGGCCATCTGGGGTGAAAGATGACACTGATCCGCCTTTCACTTGAGAGACTGAGTATTAATTTTTCTGTAACAAAAATATGCAAGAAATGGAAATTTTGCAACTGGAGAAGAAATACTTGTGGTAGGGGAAGAGTAAAGAAATCAAATATTTAGATGGAGACTAAGAGAAAAATCAGTATGTGTGATCACTATGAATCAGTATGAAGATCCTTACAATGAAACGTGAATTATACTGCTTGATTTGCAACCCTAACATTCTTTTAATATTTAAAAAAAATGTATTTTTTTTTCAGTATTGCCAATTATATTAGTCTATATATCCAACTAAAAATTTTGGTAGTAACCGTTAAAATATTATACTCATGGATGTTACTAACATGTTGCTTGGCCAAGTTCCCTCGTTCTGTAGCACTGGAGCTATGGATGAGTGGTAAGAGCCTTTCCCACCCTTTAGGAGTCCTGCTTTTAGCTGGAGTGCCAAAGAGAGGGATTCCTGGGAACATAGCAGGGATTTGGGTGTTCACTTGCCTGTGTAAGAGTAGGGCAGAACTGTATGCATTTGAGCTTTACTTTGATTCTCTCTTTCCATATTTACCTTTTCTGTGGAGCTGAGTCACAGGTGGGATGTTACCAGGGCAAATGATTACTGGGTGCTAAGAAAGCATCACCAGAACACTGCCAAAGAGTGAAACTGGGAGGTTGGTTAGTGGGAGGGAAGGAAGGACACACTGCTTTCCTGACAGTACAGGAGAGAGTTAATGATGAGGCTGGTGTAAGGTTCAGTGCCACAGCATGTGTGAACCTCATGGTCGGCCTGTGAGACACACTAATCTTCCACTGCAAGTAGACAGGCTGTTGGGACCTGCCTGCTGCCTTTCTCTAAAATCAGGGCAATTACCAGCTAAGGTGTGGAGTGCTGTAGGGAAGGCTAACCAGAGACATTTTAAAGAGTCATCTCCCAAGGAAAAAGCAATCTGAAGATTGTTGTTGAAACATCTGGTTTAGAGGAGATGTTCCTAAATACATTTTTTTTTTCTGTCAAGTTCTGAGTCTGATTGTGTGTTTTTAAGAAGGAAAAATCTGCGCTTAAACCTATTGGAAAAGTAGCATTTTTGGTCTGTGAGTGTGCAGAACTCTCCTGTTCTAAAATTAGAAAGTCAATTTTACTGTTAAGCCAGGGGAACAAGAAGCTCAACATGCCCTCTGAAATTAGCAATGAAACAAGCTGTATTGAACTCGTCTATAGCTTTACACCTTCGGGGCAGTGGTTGGAACCAAGATAGACAATATTTCTCCAGGCTGTCACAGTTATTTTACAAGAGCAAAAAGAGGAGAGGGAGGAGGGAGTTGCTTTGGTTTGATTTCCAAATGAAATAACCACACAAACTTTTAAAATCATCCAGAAGATTAAGGGATACTTCAAATAGTCTACTATGTCAAGGTCCAATTTATTCTTCTGAATATCTATTTCTTAATTGTGACAAAGCTAAGACATTAAAGCCAGCAGGCACGTGCTCCGTTAAAAGGTGCTGCTACTCTAGAGGAGGGTGTTACTGGAGAAAAGGAATGCAGAGGGAGGTCTTTCACGCAGTAGAGACCTAGAAAAAAGGGTTAAGAAAATACTTTAATGCTTTTGAATTTTGTGGACAGTATTTGGAAAGGATTTAATATTATGGTAAGTATGTAAAAATCTGTATCTTTTTGTTATAGCAGAAGCAAGTGTCATTGCAAAGGCTTGCTCTGAGAGGTGTTCAGCAGATATGAAGGCAGTTTGAACTCCCATAGTCTTCAACCAAACTTGAGACTAGAGATGCAAGTATTTGGTAAATCACAGAAACTTTCAGGAAAAAAAAAAAATAAAGTGATGTGGATACAAAGAAGTGTACTCAGTATTGGCTGCTTTTTTCTCCCAAAGACCTGAGGAAAAATTTGGAGAGAAATCAGTGCAGCTGTATATCAAGCCTTAAGAATGATTTCTATGGCCAACAAAAATACAAATTAAGTTATATATATTTATACATTATTAGGCAATTGCAGTTTCCACATATTGTAGATTAAATTCATCTTAAATTTGTGCTGTGCTAACCACATCTCAATGAATGTGCATAAAGATGTCAAGTTAACATTTCAAGCATTTTTCTTCCTAAAATATGAGATTATTTTCTGTAGCTACATTAGGTCCTAATTTACATACTGTTTCAGAATTCTGTGGTTATTATTTTCTTTTTTGTTTTGGTTTTGTTTACACGTCAACAATATTCACGCTTTCTATTTTTAACATAATATTCCTTCTATTTTAGAGAGATGTAAACAGCTATATATAGAGATATATTCAAGTACCTTAGCATGCTATGCAGAAAGAACGCTAATAATAGGTGTATCTGATTTTTTTTTTTTTACAAAAGAAAGAATTTATACATATTGATGTCATAAATAGAGTCAGCAGTACTTTACAGGTGCTAACTCAATAATACATTTGTCATTTTTAATGAAGAGAAACAATTAACTGTAGATAGGTCAATTTTTCCTGAATTTCTTTTTTTTTTTTTTTTTTTTTTTCCTTTGGGGAATAAGGGGGATTTTAGCCAGATTTTCTAAGGAAATGAGTCTAAGCTATCATGCTGCCTGTGCTTGTGTGTTTTAAATTTGACAGCAGTATAGCTTACTCAAAGATAGTTATATTCTTATACGTTTCATGAAAACAGGCAGATGGTGGTGGAAAAAGACGTTAGAGTCCCCAGACAGCTGAATTCTTATCAATAGCTAATTACGGAAAAATCTTCAATAAGAGCTTGTACTTTCTTGGACATGAGAGTCAATCAGCTGCGAGACAGAGCTCTGTAGGATACTAGCTTTTACTTGTGCCATCCTCATGAAGCCTTTTTTTCATGCTTATGTTATTTCCAGACAATCTTGCCTCCACAGTGCAGACCTGGCTTCAGTGCACAGCAGCTGTCAGTGTGGTGGTGTGGTGTTGAAAGGGCCCTTTGTCAAAGATAAGGTAGGCTGGATTTGGAGTTCAGTAAAGGTTCCGCTTTAATGTATCCTAAAAGGGGGAAGGGAAATTATTACACTGAAATCCAGTACATGCCTAACCAAATTGTTAACAGTGTGAAGCTAGCAAACAGAAGCTGGGCTCTTGGGTTAAAACCACAGTGTAGCTTTTGCATTTCTCTGAGTGTAGCCTATGACCTATAATAATACTAATAACTACATTTGTGTTTTAATTCAAGTGTCCCCAAACCTTCCAGGCTCTTTATCACCAGGATCCTTTCCTGAGTCAGGTATGCTGTGCTGGAATGCAAATAGTGCTAGTAAAACTGCAGTTGTGTTATGTGTGTAAAGCGCAGCTGGGAAGGCTAGAGGCAAGGAACCAGACAGACAAATGGCCGCAGAAAGCAATAACCAGACTCCTGTGGGAGCTCAGGGAGAAACGTGCCCTTGGATCTGCTGCAGCATGTTATACAGTGAGTCCAGAGATCCACCTTGTCATGGCAGGCTCCACACATTCACAGCAAACTGTAAGCCGTCACCTGAGGATGTCTGCATGTCACGGTTCCACCTATACTGTGAGGAACCTAACCCTGTTTGCTTTGAAGAGCACTCCAACATTAGCTGTGGCATGAAGGGGCACCTTGCTACCTCCCTCTGACTCCAAAATCTAAACTAAATTTTCACAGAGGCAAATGTCTTAGTAGGGGAAAAAGGAGTTAAAAGCTTCAAGGTTAAGAAACTCTGTCTCACCTTTCACATTATTGTTCAGAAGAATTAGTTTTGGAAGTTAATAAACCACATGCGTTCACCTCATACAGCTATTTCCCTCCCTAAACAAATTGCTTTTATTGTCAAAACCACAAATTTAGGCATTGTGATCAATATCATCATTTTATGAGCTGTCTGTAAAGGGACTTGAAGATGCAGCCTTGCTTGATTGTTTAGGAATAAAGATTGATCAGCCTTGTTCCTTCTCCTGTATAGATCCTTGGTTGATTCACATACAGTATACAAAGAAAAACACTATCACCTCATCCCTCTTCAAAATCACATAGTCAATAGCTTTTCCTTGGTGCATTTCTGCAAACACTCGAGAGTACAACCCCAATTAATATGTTAAGAAGGGCAGAGAGGAGGAACATATTTGCTGTCAGGGTCTTTTTGCTGATAGAAAAAATTTGATTTTAATTCCAAACTTTTCTTGGTTCATTTCACAAAAGGTATTGAGCTGAGACTGTTAGTTTTTACTCTTTCATGTTTTCTTTTATTGTTTTTAAATGAAGGCAAGAAAAACAAGAATGCAAGATGTTTACAAAAGACTGTTGGCCCACAGCAGCTGTTGAATATTGTGAGGCATTTCAGGACAGTGTCATATGCTGCTCCCATTGCATCAGTCAGAGAAGGCAGGTTGTTTTAAAGAAAATGAAGTCCTTGTATATACCACTGTCAGAGATTTTGCTGAACATAATTATTTCCAATGGAAGAAAAAAAGGGGAGGTATTTGCTGAGCTGAGTTACTTTCATTTATTATGATAAGTTACCAAATATAAGTACTGCCATATTTATAACCCAGGTGACATAACATGCTTTTGCAGGATGCAGGTCACACACCACCCACAACTTACTTCGAACTTAAGTGAGCTAAGAAATGATGTTCCTGAAGTGCAGATTTGTGGTGTGTGTGTCTGTAAGATAATCTTCACACTCTTCATCTGCCATATTAAAACTATGTGCTCTTCAAGGCACAGATGTCTTACAAAGTGACACTTGGATGCCGTAAGATAATTGATTGATAATTTCTCTAGGTGCTACTCTTATCCAAAGAAGAGCACTGGTCATTTTTGGCTGGACATATGCACAAATGTGTAGGTTAGGTAGCTAAATAATGCTATGATGAAAACCAGAATGTTCAGGAAAGAAAATGACTGATCAGATGTATAGGGATAGTGCGGCACATTGTAGAACAAGACTTGCCAGCTGAGGTTACAGGAAAGGGACTGGAACTCGGGCAGTGAGCATGGCTCTGCCCCAAGGATGTGGTGTCACAGCACAGAGGGTGCTGGGGGCACGAAGAGGCGGTGGGGATGGCCCTGCCAGCCATCCCTGGCAGGAAGCTACCAGCAGTGTGCTTGGTGTGACCCTAGACAAGTGCTGCCACATTCATGGCGTACTTTTCTTCCATGTGAGAGTGGGGACAGTAATGCTGTCTAGCTCATAAGGCCGGGATGATATTATTAAGCATTACATGCTTAGTGTATTTAAAGACTTTTGAAAACCTAGGATAGAAGGTGTGTAAAAAAACAAATATAGAGATACAGGGGATATTCTGTAGCAAGCCTAACAGTCCTGCACTCAACTATTGGTTTTCACTGAATCTTTTCCTTAGGTATGTTAACTCCTCTTTTATAGTCTATCAGGAGACACTGTATTTAAGCTCTCCCTGTTCAAGGTTCACTGACCTATAATCCTACTGAAATGGAGTGGAAAGCCCATGAAAATTTCACTGCATTTGCACTCAAGTGGCATATGGCCATGGTGTTAATTAAAAAAAAAAGAAGTGATAGTCCTCCAGTCGCCATGGAGACTAAGCATACTGAAAGGGGGGGTGCGAGCATAAAATATTTTCAACATTAGGTTGAAATACAGAGCTCAAAAGTTGTTCTGGTTAAAATTCTGTGCAGATGTCAACATGCCAAATAGAATGATGCGACATTTTGTACAAAGACTTTGCAAAACGGTTTGGATATGAGATTAAAAGAACATTTCCTGCACCATTCCTGATGGGTTACTGGAATAGATCTTGAGGTATATTCTCTGTGCTTTTGTCAAATTTTTACCAGAAAGCATAACCCCAAAAGAATAATATCCATCCTGGCAAGATGGAATTCTTGTTTTATGGGGTACTATTCAAATTCTTTTAGAGGATCATAAAAACTAAATAAAAGAAGATCCAGCAGAAATTGAGATGTTCCACATGATTAAGATGTCTGGCTGGCAATGAAGCCTATAAAATAAGCTTTTCCAAACGCTTGCCTTAGGAAGAGTGAAAAAGAGAACTATATAAAAAAGTATTCCCAAAAATGGAATAGCAAACTCTTGGTTTTATTGATAGCTAGTAAACACTGGTTCGGTGTTATTTTTCAGTCATCTGGAGAACAAGAAAGCATAGCAATTGAAGCATTTTAAAAAAAAAAATGAAGCTGGAAAAAAGATCCGTTACTGCTTAAATACAAAACCAATAGCAGGAAGGAATATAGAAGTAATAAATACAATGTTAACATCCAATTCAGCATGTTTTGCATGCTATTTGCAAAAAATGCATACTAATGTGGGTTCTGGGATTGAAGAATCACTAATTTGACTTTTTCTGTCTCAGAAAATCACATCCTATAACAATGTTTTAAGGTCAGAACTGTAAAAGCATGATGGATTACACTCCTGAAAAGAAAACCAGTCCTTCTGTAAACTGCAGTAGCACTTCAGAAACTTGGTTTGTTATGGATTCGTGTTCTATATTTTTTCATCCTCATGCCCTTCTGCAATACTGCTAATATTTATTATACATTCCCTAACACCCTCTTCCTTCCAGAATTTCCAGCTCCTCGTCTCGTTCCCTCATTACAAGCCAAACAAGCAGGCACCATCTCTTGTTCAGTTGACACTGACACCGTCAGAATGGGACTGACGGATAGATGGACAGACAATATGCCTCTGTGAGATTCTTTCCATGGGGGAAACAGGTTAAAAATGAACAGAGCCATCTGGCTGTTCTTGGTGTGTATGATTAGGACAGTTTATCTAGTCTTCATTAGCTGATAGCTGGTTTCTTTGATTTTTTACATACATAGATCTGATGCCCTACGTTCTATAAAGGTCTCTGTGCATTTAGTAGGCTAAAAGGGAAAGAAGAGAAGGTTTGAGAGGACAATGGTTGAGAGGTTGGTGCAGATGTGTCCTTTTTTATCAATATGGTAGCATGCAAAGAGGATTTTCGATTCCTCATTTATTGAATGAACACAGTAGGAAGTTAAATATAAAATAAGATGCTTTGTTTTCTTCTCTTTTGATCTGATTCTGAACTTGCTTGAGCAAGGGTTGCGAGACTGAATCTTATCACTTTGTGATGGAATTTTGCCAAAGATGTAATCACAACAGGATTTGAATAATAGACTTTTTTTTCTTACTATTATCCAAAAAATTAAAAAAGGCCCTGCCATCTTGCTATCATTAGGCCATAGCTGAACAAATACATGATTTGGAAAAGGCTTGTAAGATGAAGAAGAAAATCCACACACACATTGCAAAAATATATTTCATTCAGAATTGTTGTCTGCCTTGAAATTGGTTTCCTTTGTCAATAAACAACTGAACAGATGGAAAGGGTCTGAAACAAAGGGAAAACATTACCTAACAAAACCAGTTAGTGCTGTTATCCAGAGAGAGTGTTTAAGTAAAGTCAATCTTAATTTAAGGAAAATAAATGAAAGACTATCTCAAAACATTTTTGCAAGATGAATTAAAAAAAAAAAAAGTGCCATTGTTGAATTTGGTTTTATGAAATGTAGCAAACACAAAATGAAAGAGAAGATATTTCATAATATAGGTGCAGAGCTTATTTGCTGGCACTACCAAAATACAGATGGTTGTGATAGCTGTTAATGTGTCTCAGCAGCCAGTGCAGCATTTTTCCTGTCATGTTCTGTGTGGGAAATCTCACTAATGGACTGCTTTGCCTTGGCTGTTATTTTTGTTCCCTTGAGTCAAACTGACAGAGGATTCCCTGAGTTTCTTTATTTGCCTGGAATAATTTAGTAACAAGCTCTTTTTTTTTTTTTTTTTTTTCCTGTTATGGATCCTATTCTGTATTTCTCTGGCCTTGTAATGGACTGGCATCAAGACACATCTCAGATTTAGGGGCTGAGTTTTTTAAGCATCACTTTGGTGAGTAATCCTTTATTTTCCAGGGGCTGAAAAAGTACACCTGCCTTTCTGGTACCTATTTGATAGGGTATTCATATTGGGTTGGTTTCTTCTTCCCTATTATAAACTCTCTTTAATAAAAACGAGATGTGTAATTACTTTAATAACAGCAGCTGGGTCAAAGGAATTATTTAGTGCCACCTCACAGTTAGTAGGAATTAAGACATTTAATTTTGAAGATATTGTGAACGCAGGCATTTTCCATTTCAAAAAGAATAATTAGTGCTATTGTTAAATTAATTGGGTTTATCTTTTGTCAGCTTTACATCCCGAAATGGTTGAAGAAACAGAACAGTTACAATGTTTTCTTTATTTAATCATCCCTGTGAGTAGAATGATGGTTGCTCAGTTTTGGTGTGCATGCAGCCTTTGGATCAATTGTAGTCCAGTTGCTTTGATTTTTGTGATTAGCGTAATTTGAAAATGGAGACTGCACCTAATATGCACCTGAAAAAGCGTATGCACTCAACTTCTTGATTGACTTCAATCATACAGCCAATTTTTACTAAACTTAATTTATTTTTTCATTTAAACATTGGTGCATGTTGGGCAGATTCAAATGGAATGTACTCGGAATGTTAAAAGCCTTAGGCAAACCTCAGCTGGTCTAATTTTGGTGTGTGAGATTTCAGAATAGGAAGTCCTTCTCCCTCTCCCTGCCCTCTAAGAAAAACACACAAACAAATAAAACCCCTTCTTTTACATAGATTAACACACAGAGCTCTTTAAAAAGTACTCTGCTATGGTCACTTGTAACATTATTTTTTTTTGTCAAAATTTTTTTCTGTGTGTTTAATTTCATTTAAAGGGCAGTGTGAATAGCCACTGGTGCTCAATTTAGAAATTATACAAATTCCTACTTCTCTCACATAAATCCTAGTGAATGAAACATTTTTTACATGTAATGGAAGTTTTGATTTCCACTTCATTTACAGGCATGTTTTATGTAGAAAATTCTATTTCCTCTCCTCTTGGGGCAATATCCAAAATTCCTTGTCAGATAGTTAACTATACTAGGTGCATCAGATTAAAACATTTGAACATTTTTTGGTCAGAGAATCAGCATTTAATGAATTAATCCAGTGTACATCTTCACTGGGAGCTTGGTGCTCATTTTCTGCCTATCCAAAATGGCAGGAGCCTTTGCAAGGTCTTAATGCAAATGTTCTGCTGAGGCAGGCACTTCTGTTGTTACATTCCTGGATGCGTTAGAATCTCTTTAGTGACTCCAACCTTATGTTCATGTTTTCTCCTCTTTTCTGTCTTGTTTAGAGAGCTTGGTGCTGAATAAGCCTCGTTAAAATGTCAATTTATAACATGATATGAAGAACACGTTGACTTAGTGTGATGTTGCCTATCCTTTGGAAATAAGATGTGGAACCTCAGATCATCTTTCTTCTGGGGCCCACCGACAGCAGTTTTTCTGCCTTTGGGCCAGCAGAAATCATACAGAAAGAACTAAACTGCTTCTCTGCTGTGGAAAATTACTAGATGAAGACTCAAACAGTGGAGGAAAGCAGTGTTTTTGAATTCAAAGGTTTTCAAACACAGTTATCTAGCTGCATTGCAGTTTAGGGGTTCTTTAGGGAGAGTTTAAAAAACGAGGTAACAGTGGTGGTGGTGAGTTGATACTGCTTTGTTGCTTGCAGCAGTGAGAGTGAGGTTTTAGAAGTATTGAAATGCTTCATGTGCCTTTTTTTTTCTTTTTTTTTTTTTTATTTTTTCCCCACAGTTGGCTCCTTGAAACAAGTAGTAGTTCTCTGTAAAGCATGAGTGTAAAGAAATACATAGCCCAGTGCTCTGACACATGCTAGGGGACCAGGAATCAAGAAACCTGAGTTCCATTGAAATACTTTAGCTGTTACCACTGCAGAAGATAGAGAAAAGTCACCACACAAATTAAACATCCACACAGTAAAAAATCTGGGAGAGGACTAACCAGAAATGTATTGCCAACATGGAAAAGAACAGGAATGATCTCTGTCTTGGGAACAGGCACTACTTCATTGCTCACACCTGAACAGAATTTTGAATCTTGCTTTGACCAGTTTGTTATATCCATATTGATTTTACAGTTTTCCTTACAATTAACAGATAAGGTGCTTTTCTACCTCCACTCAGCATGTTATTTATCCTTCCTAGAAAAGGGTTATTAAATGCTGTCTCTTTTCTAGGCAAAATCCAATACATTTTCTGATCTCTGCTGTAAAACTGGGCCAAATGGATAGTGCAGAGGAGTCATCTGTCATGATTCCTTCTTAGTGTCTTGCAGGAAATGAGTAGCTGGGAAGAATATACCAAGTCTGAAAGATGGCATTTCCTTCTTTTGGCTAGACCTCAAAGAACACAGTCTCAAACAATAAAGTTTATATTGTGGAATTTGCAAATCCTTTCTCTCTGCCCCTGTTTTGTTTTAAACAAATGGAACGCCCTATAAGATATTCTGTTTGTGAAATATTTTATGGAGATTTGGATAGAAAACATACCACTTCAGTTCGCCTTGGCACCATTTATTTTATTCAGTTGCAATTCATTAGTATGCACATACTTAGCCTCCTCTTGATTACTCTTGCTACAACACAAGAGGAGGTGGGAGATTAGTCAGTGTAACTAATATCCGTCGTGTAGGCAATAGATAAAACCATGGTAATTCTAAAGAAAGAAGACTGAATACCCTTCACAGAGCATCACAGAGTGGTGTGGTTAGTCAAGAAGAGAGACCTCATTTTTCTTTAGAGGAAGTTTTAGAAGTGTGGATTTTATATAATTACTGTACTGCTATTTTCACGTCTTGGCAATTTACCTCTGTAAGGCCAACATACATATATATCCCTCCCTTTGCTCCCGATTCACTGAAGTATTAAAGTATAGTCTGAAATTTTACTGGCATCAGTAGGAATGAACACTTGCTTCAAATTCACAATGATATTTTCTCGAAGTATTTATTTAAAATTAATCTTTTGGAGGAGTGGATTTTAGAGCTTGTTTTGAGTTAAGATGGGGACAAATTGGAAAAAAAAAGTAGTATGAAATACAAGCTATAGAGTCATGGCAACAAAAATTTTATGTGAAGAGATATAGGTAAGAATCTTTAGCTACAGTAAGTTATTGGACATTGTTTGCTTAATAGGATAATACTAATTTACAGCAAAGGCTGGATTAAATATCAGTTGAGTCAATAGCCTCCCTTAGACTTACACAGGCTTTGGGTTGGACTGTTGCCTAGACTAGCACCATCAGGACAGGCAGCCTTGGAGCACTACAATTACATAGGGTCTTACAGTAAACATGACAAAGATTTTCTAAGGTGAGTAGTGATTTAGCTTACATCAAATTTGTAGTTCACAACTTAGAAACTCAATACATATCAGATTTTTAAAAATGCTTGAATACTATCTTCTGGAAAAAAGTGGGAAAATCAAAAAAATCAGACACTGACCCAATCAGGCATGTACAACATAAATTTCTTTAAAAATCTTGGAAAAATTGGAATTGAAATCTTTCTTCTTCTTTTTTTTTTTTTTTTTCATTCTTTCTCCATTTTTTTCCTTTCACTGCTGTACCACCAGTTCTGGTGGTACAGAATAGACAACGGGAAGAAAATTTCTCATTTCTCATCTGGTTCCAGAGTGAACAAAAGGAGATAAATCCGTCAAGTCTTAGACCAAAGTATTGTGGCAGACTTTCTCACAGAGGAAATAATACCTCTAGGATAATTGTAAGAAAGCGGATCAGTCAACTTCAGAGTTGTGAAGTGATAGCTTTCTCAGCTGTTCTCAGAGGTTACTGCTTGGCAGGTTACTACAGGTGTTTTTGAATTGGTGGACATAGGAACCTTAAACGTACAAACATAGAGGAAAAAAAATCTCGTCCACGATTATTTAAAAACGAGCAAGAGACTTTGCATTGTGAAGGTCACCAGCACTAGCTGAATTGCTTGACAGCAGTAGTTCTCAGTCTCTGGAGATTAACGTATTTTAGATTCAGACTGATAGTTAGATAATGCTGCATTCAACATATTGGGGTATTTGCAGTATTTTAATTGTAAGCTCAATAACACAGGCATTTATTTCATAAAGAAAGTTTATGCCAGTCTGGTCTAACAGCCAAGTGAGCTGATTAAAGTTTGGCAGACCCTATTGACATTTCTAATAAAGAAATCACTACCACAGCATTTTTCCTGCTTAAAGCAACAAGAGTAAGAATGGTGAAGAAATAAAACCTTAAGAGAGAGAAAGAAACAGTTGACAGCAGCTTTTAATTTCCTACATTTAATCAGTAGTGCTCAGCTTTTGCCACCGCTGTAACATATAAAACAATAATGCTGGTAATATATTCATTACCTGTCATTTACTTGAGTGCCCAGAAATTAGGAACGTGCAGAGGCTAACTTATGCATAATGTTATAAGAAGAGAGTGGAGAGTCTATGGAGAGTTCTATGTCTCAGTCACAATAAAATAATTCCATGGCAAATTTTTTCTAGACCTTCTAATTGGCTTATTGACTTAGATTTTCTGGTCTTATTCATATTGCAGATTTCCCAGTGGGAGTCTCATAGTTTGGGTCGTCATGTGTTACTTGCTGTGTAAACCACTGCTCAGTGTGTATTGTACAAACCCTAATCCATAGTGACTCTACAAAAATAGTCTCTAACCTCAAAGCTTGCTGCTCAGCTCTGAAGGGTCCCAGTATCAATCACAGTGACTAAGCATAGGAATGGAAAGGCAGTGTGAATACTGGATTTGACTTTATAACCTAGAGATGAAAGGATACTTTATGTATTTACCTCTAAGTAAATTAGATGCAGGGGTCATTTAGTTAATCCTTATCACATTACAGTGAAAACTGGATTATTAATTGCACAATAATATTAATTCTGAACCCATTTGTAGTACTTTTCATCTCAGATTTTCCAACTATTTTATTAGTGCAAGAAAATGAAATCTCAGTCCATTAACAATAAAATGTACTCGTCCAGCATATTTTGGTGGTGCAAAACTGATTGTTTACTTTGATACCTAAGAGAGCACCCAGTAGACCAGAAAACTTGGGGAGTGACTCTCTAATAGATCAGGAAATGATATGACACCATGTATTATATCTGAAATATTTTGGAATTGTGGGCAGATGTTCTTGCATCTAGTTGAAATTCTTGAACAGGAAAAACAAATGATATCATAGGATTAAGTCTAAATAACATAAATAAAGTGAATTAAAAGCAAACAAGCAAACAAAATAAACCACAAACAGATGCAGTATATGTAAACAGATACATTATCCATTTTAATTCCATTTTGAGTAACTAGTTTTAAGTACTGGACATTTTTCAGTGTGATCATATTTAGAGGACCTAAAGTTACAAATGGACTCTGAAGCCATTTAATTTTAAGAGCTTAATCAGAATTCAGAGTTTTAGAAGATGTTCCTATGCCTGTTTTTACTCTTATCTACCTTATGGTAGCCATTTTGATGTTTATTTGGCTAATGAGGCCGTCTCATGGTGACCACTTAGATTTTTAGAACCTGCTGCTTTTAGATTTTCTCTTTTATTATCTCAGGAATATTTTGAAGTTGTATCCTCCTCCTCTTTAGAGCCTCACCTTAAAAACTCTCGAAGCTCGCCAGCAGATTATGTAGCTTGTGAATCTGTCTAGATCTGTGCTCTCACCCTACCCTGTATCATTTCTGTGCTTCCCTAGATGTCTGTGCGCAGTCTTGCTCTGTTCTTTTATAATCTCATTGCAGCTTCCTGGGGTCAGGAACCATCTGTTGCACTGTCTTTGCTACCATACCTACCACTCTCTGGTGTCTGTATAATGTTCTGCATGACCTCTGCTGAAAAAATGAATAAGTATGTTCATGTCCAGTAGTGCAGAACTGAGTTACCCATGTTGCTTGGGTATCCTCCTGGGAGTCTTTGTTGATGAGAAAAGTTTTATGAGCAACATTCATCAGATGTTTTGCTCTGCTTCTAATCTTGCTGCAGTGAATGGAGGGACTTGGTGTTAAATTTAGCTTTGGCTTTATCTATATTTGCTATTTCTCCATCATTTGTTAAGCCTTTATTTGCCTTAAAATAAATGGTATGGAAATGAAGGCATGCAGAAGAAAGGCTAGGTTTGTAAACTACAGCAATATTTATTGTCCTGTCCCTCCCAAGTGTCTGTCTTCTCTCTAAAGCTATGTCGGGACCACGAAAATGAGGAAAAGAATGTATGAGTTCTCCAGAGGTCTGTCTCACACATGGTACTTATTACCTCCAAGCCAACCCCTGGCTGCCTCTTCTGCTGTTGTATATTTATGATCAAAGAGTACTTCAATCATTTCTAGATAATTTCATAATAAAGTTGTGCTGTCCAAATACTCTGTGTAATGCATGAAGATTCATGTACCTCAGATGTGCATGCTGCAGACAGACAGAAGTAACGTTGAAAATCTTCCATTAAAATATATACCTTTTGGCAAATACCTATGTCAATAAACCTTACAGAACTGGAAGACTGTACATTTGAAGTTATCTTTCCACCTGAAGGTGGACCAGTTTTCTGTGCTACTGACCTCTTCCATTGGATGAACTGCTGTACTAGTGTTATCTGAGAGTTTATGTGAAAAAGTGATCTTTCAACGTGCACGGTTTAGCACTCTGTAGCACATCTCCTAGCTTGGAAATTGAGTTGTGTACAAAAGATGCAAAAATCAAATCTAAAAATATATCCAAGTGTCATACTAAATTAAAATTCATGCTTCATTAAACAAGTGCAGTACAAATAAAAGAGGTCCTGGTTGAAGCAGAGCTGTTACTTCTGTTTCACATTCTAGAAAACTAGGATTCTAGAGCCTCAAATCTCTTCACAAATGCCCACAGTATTGCGTTCATGGTATTGAACATTATGGTTAGCTCTTATGATGTTTCAATATATTTTCTAGTTTGCCAGAATACCTGATTTTGCTTTTACAGCAGTCATTATTGCATACCTTCAAACTGAATTTAGGCTTTATACATTCCCTCTATACTGGATCTTCCATTTCCTTCCTATGAGTTAAAATAGATGCCAGATGCTGTGGCACACCTGTGATTTGCAAACCGTTACTCTCACATGATATATAAAGTACAACTTTGGTCATCTGGTGTGTGTATAATGTGAATGTACACAGCATATGTACCTTCTGTGACTGGTTAGATTCAATGTAGGTACAGTGACTCGCACATATATGGCTGTGCTGTTTTCTTCCTGCCCTTTCAAGTTTAGTGCTCAGCCATGCTTTTAAAAGGGATTTTAGAGAAACAGTTTTTTGGTATCAAATCCTCAGAGATGATGTCCACTGGTGAGCAGACGCTCTGAAGGCTGGATAGTTTTCCTGTGCGAACACCCATGATAACTTATTTTATTGCCTCGGTGAATTCCAATATGCATTGTCACTGCTCTTTGTGAAATATTGCAACGATCTGAGGCCAGGGCAAGTTTTCTAAGGAAAATGATAATGTTCTTCTTGCTTTATTTTAATTAGTATTTTAGTGGAAGTGAGAAATTTGCTGATTTATGTAACTCTTTAAACCAGGGCAGCAAACTTCAGAATAATTTATTTCTTGACATATATATTGCAGTGATTTTGAATACTTTTTGCAGCAGTTTGCAATCCTGTTTTTGCAGAGCAAAATATTCACCTCAAACAGTGGAATTTCACAAAGTCATCACTGGTTCATGCACTTCACATTTATTTGTTACTTTTGCAACCATATTTATGAATTCTTACTAGTTGACTTCATGCAGGTATGGACATTTTATATGCTGTGCTGAAGTATTTGTGTGGATTGTTTTAGGAGCAAGGTTTTAACCATTTTAAGAAAAAAAGACTCAAATAGTTATGATTATTGAGGAACGTCTTTCTGCATGTGAATATATTTAACGTACGGGTGAAGTTAAAACTTGACTTTTACTAACTAGAAACAACCCAATATGAATCTCTCATAGTTTAGTCAATTCCTAGACCACTGTAGCATTTTTCCTTACAATTCATTCTTCTAATACATTAATCAGTCTAAATAGGAAAGCAAATAGAATTACTTTGGTGAGAGATTGATCTAGAGCCTGAGAAAACCAACAAACCTCATGGTGAATATATTCCAACTTCCAATACTGTTTGTAGTAATCCTGTGCTCAGAAGTTAACTGTGAAGCTCCAGGCATCTCCACCAAAGCCATCTGGAAAATAACCTGCTACTCTTCTGCATTACCATCAAACTCAGGTGCAGAGTCTTTACCTATATAAACTTAATAGTTGTCCCTGAATGTGGTTGATTCCCATCCTTGGTATGTGTCACTGGGAGTTAGGTAAGGAGACTACTTTTGGGCTCCTGACTGCAATTTCAGCTGCTTTGAATTAGTATCTACACTAATTCGTACTTTCCGTCTCAGGATTTGGACCTTGACTCTGATAAAGAAAATATTAATATTTGAAATATATAGAAGAAGTTATAAAATGTAGTATGCCCTGAGCATAAATTCCTGCTGTCTTAACTAGAAATTCAAATGTTTATGCTCAGTCATCTGCTTCAGCTCTCTCTCTCCTGATGTTCATTTAATGTTTCTTGCTGGGCTTTACTTATTCTTGTGTTTCTGTGTGTAGATGGAAGGATTTGTTTATCATGAATGTAACCTCTGTAAATATAAGGAGCTCAAAAGTGCTCTTCAGTAATACCAAACAAGATTAAAACCACAAAGCAAGTAAAGAGGTGTATGAGGACATTTTACACATCATCATAGCAGTGGCAATGATGCTAAAGAATAGATGACCAGGCCATGTGGAAAGCATTCCTTGCTGAGGTACACAATATTGTATCTGAAAACAGCCTCAGAAAGTGAATGTGAATTTCTGACAAGCAGTGAGTCTCCCACACTGGAGTTTTCTTCTTCTCATGTTCAGGCTGTTCCTTATTATCAGCCCATCTGAGCATTGCATAATATTTCATGGGGTTATCACTGTAACTCCTTTGTCAGGTAGGGAAATACAAATGGGGCCCAGAAAGACTCCGTGATTTGTCCACTGTCACAGGAAATCTGAAGTTTTCTGATTTATTAGCAGAATGATGTGAGATCTAAAGCTGTATGCAAAGGTTACTGACTTACAGATTCCAAATTTAATGCTTCTTAAAAACACTTCTGCTTTGAAAATTGAGCCCCTAATATTAGCATTCCATGAATCCATATTTATTGTTGAGTTACTAGCTCCATTTTCAAAGGTGAAAATTATTTTTCAAATGCAAGACCGTGGACCACAGTGTGGATAGAACTGTGAGAGATCTAATAAATAATGTCATTGATGAATTTGGCCACAGATTTCAAAAGTTGTGGATAAGAAATTAAACATGTGATTTTAAAATAATTTTAAGTCCAACATTCCAGGAAAAAAATAAAAAAAATAAAAATGAATAATGTCTTCATAATGGTGAAGGCAACAGCAGAAACTAGTAAAAAGAAATCTTTGGATATCAAAAATTTCTATGTCCCATTAGTCTTCATCTTATGTGTCCAATTTATCTTGTTCTTCCATGATCCTTGGGGGCTGTCACAAATGGGAAAACAGGAGGCATAGTTCCCTCTAGTGTACAACTGCTGCAGGAGTCAGAGCTGTAGTGTTTTGCAGATATTTGCTCATTGTTTGTGAAAATGTGATTATGTGATACTCATTACATTTTCTAAAAGTTGGCCTCAGCATCATATCCTCTCAATGCATCAGATGGCAGGAACCTTCTCTGGCGATGCCCTATTTCCATCATGAGGTCTTTTACTGCCTATGAGGATAATTTTTCTCCAGTCTACTACTGTTGGCTCATATGAGTTTGGAAGAGATTTTCAGGGCTTCCTTTCTTTATCCCTGCAATTGCAGAGTAATTGATGTGTGGCACTTTTAATTTGCCTGTAGATTCTGAAGAGTGTTTACATGACACATTATTGTTTTAGTATAGCTAAGATTTGTAATAATCCCTGGTACGAAACATTTCACACTGTGATCTGTTAATTAGGATGCGCCATTGGATTTGAACACCACCAGACCTGTAGCATGTTCCCCTCTCTCTGTGGCATTCATCTACCCCAGAAAATAAGAAACATTATTGCTCTTCTAGAAGAGAGACTTGGATATGTATTTTTATGGTAGGAGGCCTTCAGCAGCATTGGAGTCTTGATGTTTGTCTCAATGCTAATTCCCACTTGGTGCCTGGCTGCTTGTACTCACGCTGTGCTGGGACCAGCCTCTCTGCCTCCACTCCCATGTCAGGGACATGTGCTGAGAGCCCAAACAGTGAACTGATCCATGTTAAAAATAACCTATTTTTGGCAACCTTTTTGTTATTCAGAGTGGCAATTTGTGTCATGAACCTACACCTGGAGGCTCAGAGGAGCAGAAAGATTTTGCCCACAGGGAGCCCAGCCAAGGTATGCCAGGTCTGGCTGTGAGGCTGGCCTAAATTCCCTCCCACTGCTTCTTGTTCACAGGTTCTGCACAACTCTGTGGGGCCACTCAGTGAAGAGGGTCACACAAAGGATGATATTAATAGTAATCCTTCAGAAAAGGACACCAACAGTGATCATTTCAGTGGTCTGGTTTGAAAGATGGCCCCAGCAGCAATGTCTCCTGAAACACCACCTTGAGACAAGGCAGGGAATTGCATTTAGGTCTCCCCAGTCCTAGAGTACCACACAATCAACAACCAATGCCTTACCTCCTGTTTGTGACAGTGTCGGACATTGCCCTGTTTTGTACACAGAAGTGGGGATATGCAGAATGCTCCCCAATTGCTGTCTGTAATCATGTAAGTCTTTGCTGACCCCAGTAGGCTCAGCCTAGCTTCGGTGCAGTACCACTCTTAGGCTTCCTGTTACACACAGCTTGGACATAAAAATGTGCTTAACCAGAGGCATGCATTTTTCCAAGAGGAGATTGACTTAAGCATGTAATTTTAAACTACTTTTTGCATTAATACCTTCTTAAGTTGAAAATATTTACATTGCTTAAACACTTGCTTAAAATCTTTACTGGCTTTTCTGCATAATGAATGGGAGAGAATTTAGCAGGAGGTAATCTGTTGAAGAGGATGTAGGAGGTCCGTGGCAGGGCCTGGAGCAGAATCCATTTCTGCTGATGCTTATTTCCCTACTTAGTCACAATTTCCCCTTTCCTAGGGAGGCAAAAGCAAACCTGGCACCTCATCAGTGCAGAGCGCTTCCGCTTCGCTGGCACAGGAACAAGTCTAGGTAGTGAAGAGTTGACCTCCTTCCGGAGAGTGTTTATAATAAAGCTTTTTTTCTACAGCAACACAATTGGCATAGACTTGTAGGCACTTATGCAATGCTTTGCTCTGACAGGTAGAGAAGTCCTGCTGGGATGCAGCAAATTCTCCCCTGCATTTGTTGCTTTCTGTTTTGTCTTTTCCTTTCAGCCCTGGTCTGAACTGATCCTGGACATTAGCACCTGGGGCCCACTTTGCACTGCAAAAGGTTTGCTGCTCTCTCTGTGTGGGGAGGTAGATACAGGTCAAGCAGGCAGACTGCGTTGTCCCACAAGGCTTAAAACAGTTCCTAAGATGAAACAGTTTTTGTACTTATGTACATAAGTACTTATTTACATAAGTACAACTGTACTTATGTAAAGGCTTTGCTTGTATAAAATGTCATAAGAACCAAGTCTCATATGACATTGCCATGTAAGAAAAGAGAGGTTTCTGATATAGATTTGACATTTCTCAGATGTTGTACCTGAGCAGGGTAAAAACTAAACCAAAACAAACAAACAAAGCAGCAATAACAACAAAATAAAACTTCCACAAAGAAAATCAACCCCTCCATGTACTTTACTGAGGGAAAATACAATAAATTAAAAATACCTTTGCAAGCTCGAGACTGGTGGCTGGCAACCAATTGACTTTTTTGTGGCTCAGGACAAGCAAGGGACCTCAGACTGCAGTTGTCTGTGTTAACATTCCACATTGTAGTACATATTAATGTGGAATTGAATTTTGGATACAAAAATGAGAGGGTAATGTACAGGGTTGAGTCATTTGCTAATTTGTTGCTTAATGACCGCAGCCTGTGCTACCTTGACAGAGGGTGCGCGCTGCTGGGCGAGCTGCTCTCCTACCTGAGCACTGATGATAAGGAAACTCTGCTGAAGCCCAGCTGTGAAGAAAGCTTTACTGAGGGATTGTAAAAATGTTGTGTTACCTACTTCCATCCTGGATTTCTACTGTCCATTTCAGTCTCGGGGTGGCTGTTTTATAAGTTTAATTCTGTGAATAACTGAGTGGTGGCTCTTTGGGGGATGTATTCCTCAACAGCGAAGTGCTGAGGACATTCCCTCTGGTTAGTCTCAGCAGTCTGTTTGGGTGCATCACTTTGCTTCCTTGCAGGGATATAGGAAAAAAATAGTTGCACAGCAGGAAATGTGCCACATGTGGTGGTGTTATTTGAAAAGACGCTTCAGGAAGATTGATTTAGAGCTTCACCCTCAAGGTGAAAGTAATTCCTCATATAAAGTAGGGACAACTCCACAAAAGCATTGCTTTCAAAAAAATCTGCATTCCTTCTGTGCGCGTGGATGTGCTTACGCTGCTTAATTGTCATTCAAAATTGAACTTGCCCTGCTCTTATTCTTTCACATAAGATGGTTATTAACTTAGATTATTAAAGAGACAGGGCAGAAAACAGATTTGTGCCCCATCTATTTAAAAGCAAACAATCTGCAGGCTGGCATGCAGACTATAGATCTTCCAGGAAGGCATCATGACTTGAAAGACTATCAACACTTAGAGAAGCTTCATATGGCAAATAGCACACCTGATTTTTCAGGGTATGTCATAGAGCATCCCAGTGCGGAGCATGCTGTGGGGCATTTACGTGCCTAAAGGTTACTTTAGTCTTTACTTTCATATGAATTCTTCTTTATCATTCTTCAAACTGCTAGATTTTAAATTATAACACTTGACATTGTATCTGTGTTTTTTTTCAAAAACAAATAAATAAAATTGCCTTACTTTCAGCAACTTTTACCTTGATTTTAATTCCCCTGAAAATGCTTGGAAAATAATAATAATAAAAAACCCACATGTATCTGTTCTCAGAATAATTAAGTTTTGAAGCCCAGCCATGTCAAAGGCCTGTAGCAGGACTGCCTCACAAAAGGGCTGACAGCTCTACTTAAAGGCTTTGTTGTCTGTGGGAAGGTTTCTGGTTGCTCGCAGTGCTTGACAGGTAGAACTGGCAGTATGCACTGCAGGTTTCGTCCAACAGCCCCAAACTTATGCGGCCCATGCTGAGTATTTGCTGGTGTGGCAAGGAGCACTCTGTGTATATCCATGCGTCACTGAGGTTCAGCACCTATGACTACCTGGGGCGGATCTTGCAAGAACCCTTTGCAAACACCTGAATAGGTTACTTAACGTGCTTAAACCAAGTGGAGGTAATGCCACATAAATGTATCACGTGCTGATACTTTTCTGGTTGTTATTTAGCTCATAATTTACAGTGATGTTTCATGTTGTGCTAGTAGTAAAAAAACTATGCATTTTATAAAAAATAAGTGAATTTGAACAGACTGAGACTTCAGCTCAGTGTTTGACATGCTGAGAGGCCAAGACATCAGGCACATTATGAGGTTTACACAGGGTGCTGTTTAGCACAGTGAGTTCAGCAGTGTTTCACTATCTGTTAATAAAATCTGAAGGTTACACATTGTTTTTGTGAAGTCAGTGACAATTTACCACCACAAATTATTGAAAGTGATAATTCAGTGGAGTGATTCATCTGCAGTGTGCTCTTGTGTGCAGGGAGGGAAAGCATAGCTCTCATGTTGTTTAGCTGCTGGCACAAAATGACTAGCAATTGTCAGAAAGCATTTATTTTTCTCTCTTTTGACATTTCCTCCAAGCAACGTGTAGTATATACATTTCCTATAAATTATAAGGCTTTTTTTTTTTCCCTGTCCTCTTCCAATTCTTTGTGAGGCAACGGCAAAATATTAAGTACAGAGAAAAGCACACACAAGCATGTAGCAGGCCTATGACCCTCAAGGCCTCCAGGGGAATTCCTTCTGTGAACCCAGAAGCTACAGTGTTTGAAAGACATTCAGATTTAACTCATTCATCTGTTCTTACCAGCAGCTCTGAAGAGGATTAAAGAACCTCCAAGAGTTTCGCAATAGCTCTTGAGAAGCTAAGAGCACACAAATATCAAGCCTTGAAACTGAAACAGATAGCATCTCTTTAAACCTGAATGGTTTAAAATCTCTTTTAAAATTGGTGTAATTTGCAAGAGAAAAATAGAAAAGCAAAGGCAAGTGTTAATAAATTCCACAGTATTTTGTAGCATGAAATTATATCAAAAAGTGAAGTCAAAAATATGTATATATTCATGCATGTGTGTATGTAAGCCATACATTTTAAAAATGAGCATGCAACTGGTACCTTCAGGAGTTGTATAACTGGAAGAGGAGTCTTCACCTTAAGGTCATCATTTTAAATCAGTTCCAGATATCAGTATTCTTCATTTCTAAGGTACCAATAATATATTAGGTGTTTTTAAAATATTCTTAACTATGCAGACCTCACAGGTTGAAATCTAGACAGCCAACTGAATAGGGTTTAGTGTGAAAGAAGAGGATTTATATATACAAGGTGAGTCATTTTGTTGTTTCACTGCATGGCAGAACAGCCTCTGGAAAAGACTTTGCTGAAGACATGATAGGTCAGTATACATTAGAGCTGTACGATGAGCATGCATTGTGGTTTAGCTGCACCAGCCCCCACAGTAGAAATGATTCACAGATAGATTTTGTTTTGTCAAGATGAATATCTGAGATAGGCATGGGACCAGAGGATTCTAAAAGGGGTTGTAGCTGCATCCAAATACATCCATATATATCTTTGCTATCAATGCCATTAAAGATCAGTGCTTCTTTCAGCAGCTTTTACATATAAATACAGCCTCTGCTCCTTCAAAGGCAGCATCCAGAATATAGCTTATGTTGTCCTGGAAGCCAAAGAAGCCACCCATCCGAATCAATCCTGGCAAGAGCCCTTTCCAGGCCAGTTCTGGAATAAATTTGAATATCTGTAGCGAGAACCCTTAGGTACAGCAGTTATCAGGAGAACTCTCCAGAGCATATTTACCTGTTTATGGCTTCACATGGCAGGCAGCCTCTGGCTACCTTGTCTGCTGCAGTAGAGATGATGCTGAGTAGAAGAGATTGGCATCGTTGTTGCAAAGGTCTTAGGATACTGTCTTTTCTTGGTACTACATTTCTTTCAATGGTCTTTGGTGAGTAGAAGTTACCTGGAAGGGTAACCTGTGTTGTGTCTTATGAGCAGTACAGAATTTAATATTCCTGTCTCCCACATTCTTCATACAGTCCAAAAACTTAGACTGGGAGCTCTCTGGGCAGTGATTACAACTTTACAACAGTACCAGATCTTGTAGCCTGTGATGACAGGACAAAGAAGCAGTAAAGAAACTGCCACGGGACAGTAAGCCTTGAGCATTTTTCAGGGTATGGCCCTACAAAAGCAGGTGATATGCATGTTCCAGCTTGTAGTCAATCTTTCAGGCTTCAATCTGACCAGGACTACAGCAGAAAATAACTTGGGGCTCTGTAGATCTTATTCATCAGCAACCTGTACAGTGCTGTGGTTTAGCATGTGCCAACTGTATCCAGAAAAGTGGTAGCCTCAGGGGTTGTGGGTAGGTGCTGCCTGTCCTTCTGTGCCTTTGAATGCGGGCAAAAGAAATTCATGTTGCAAAGGCTTGGTCTAATCTTATCCCAAGATGTAATACAACAAGGGTTAAAGGCAAAAGGCATTTTGGAGGATGGAAAGACTTGCCAGATGGAATACCTTACCGTCTAGAATTTCAGTTGAAATGTAGCCCTGGGTCCTAGATGAAATATGATTACTTAAGTCAGCTCCATTCCTCAAACACGAGAACTATCAAAGTTCTTATTTATAATTTATTCTTCTTTTTAGAGGACTTTCCTTTTCATCTGCAGCTCTGAATATGTTGTTGCTTTTGACATCCTAGGCTAGAGCTAACATTTTACCATTCCAGAAGAATTCAGTGCTATTTATAGGCATTTGAATAATGCTTTACTACTTTACATGATGTAGAGGGAACAAAGAACAGAAAACTGAACAGTCATACTCTAGACTTACCTCTGAGGAAGGGCCACCCTAGTGGAAGGCTTGGTGTCAGGAACTAACCTTGGGTAGACGGGGTGATCTCTGCATAAAACAGGGTCTGAAAATGTGCCCTAAGTTCAAGCCAAAAATTAAAAGAAACAGATATAAGATGAACATATTATATTGATCTGTGGTGAATCATACAGTGATTCATGAAAAACTTATAAAATAATATCCAGATCTAAATGTTTGGGTCTCAGAACATGGCCTTATTTCCTTTTTCCACATATAGCTAAGTGGTAGTTTCATGCTTTTCGAACACTTTTGCTCACCTCTCTCTGTACTAGGCTCAAATTGAAGCAAATTGCTCTTTAAAATTGAAAGTGTCAAAGGTTGTAAAATTGCCCTGTGAAGCTCCTAATGCTCAGCAAGCCGGTCAGCTCACGTACTGTCTTTTGACCTTCCTTTTATGTGTTTCTGATGCTGAATCTAACACCAGTTGAACTCTGTTGGAGCTGGTACTTTATTTGGCTAACATCTGCAGCCAAAAATATGCATTTTCTTCTGCATGGTGGACTGTGTCTCTTCTTCATTGTCCCTCTTTTAATATTCCACTGTGACAGAATATCAAAATAACTTTTATTTCATCGTGTAGTTTATTTACGTCCATTTAAGCTGAAGTCTTTCCTAAATACAACTTGGCGTACCTTTATCTGGTCTGTATTTTTCTTTAAGCTGTGTGTGCTTTTTACAGCAGAAGCTAGCAGAAGGCAGTTGCTTAAGCCACAAAGGGATTTTCTTGTTTGTTTTCACTAACTTTTCTACTCTAAGTACTTGTAACTTATTGAAGTTCCCAAGCAGCGTTCTTAGTACCTTCAGCAGAGGGTGTAAAGGAAGTTGACCTCCCGTCTGCCTGTCCTGTGCAATGCAGAGCATTCCCTCTGCAAATAAGAATTTAATCCTCCCAAGTAGCAGTGCCACCTCAGCAGGTCAGTCTCATTCCTAACATACTGTCCACTCATTGCTGACTGCGGTATTTAGCTGAATCGAGCTTGGTGGATATTAGAGATTTGCCACCTCTTATTTGGAGAAAAAGTATTTTCTCATTTTATGAGCTGTTAGTAGATAAACTATCAATTGCACCTTGAATGGGAGTGTAGATACATACACTAATAGTGTCCTGCATGTTAATCTTTAAGCTGTATATACTATAAATAGCCTGAAGTCTTTGATGCTAGTGTAATTATAGGAATACTTGCTAAAAATCTAAACTTCTAAAAAGTCTCATTTGTCTGCTGTGGTAAGCACACTTGAGCTGCAGATTTCAGTTGGAATTAATAGGCTCTGCATGTTGACAGATGAGAGATCCAGCCACAGGCATGGATAAATCAGCACACTCTCAGGGCCACCTGAAACACCTGAAATAGTCTTAGAAATGGTGTGTGACTTGATTTTCTCCTGGTTTCACTCCAGATCTGATGTCTACTCTTGAAGGTATCAGTTACTATGTCAGTTATGCTACTGGAGGGCATTCAGACATCCCTGGTGGCACTGTAATAGTTAACCTTATCAGTGTCTTCTGTGTGTACAGCAATTTTTCCTTTCAGGATTAACATTTCACTTCTGTCAAGAGGAATCAGTCGTTGTCATTTCACTCAATATTTTGGAGTCAAATTTGCCCCAATTTCTGAGTCTTTAGAACACTTGTCTCAAAATTCCACATTTTTCTCCACAGGTATAAGGTCAAAAAATTTTCCTTTCTTTTTTTTCCAGAAAACCAGAGATTTTCACCTAACCCCATGCCTCAGATTGTTCTAACTGATTTATGTTTGTGGGCTGCTTAGGTCCTGTAGCAGCCAAATTTCTCAGTAGCCCTCAGTAGCAGAGGCCACAAAGGGACTGTGGTCAGGGACTTCAGTTCTGCTTCTCCTGGAATTGACAAACTCTTCAGATGTGAAAATTTCTTGCAGCACTGGTGCTGTGACAATTTGGAAACAAGTGAGCCCTGCAGCATTTGGTAGTGTTGACCAGGCTTAGCACCAACCTGACAGAATTCAGGAGCTCCATGGAGGTTTCCAATTATCTGTTCTTCCACTTGGACAAAAACTTGCTGCTTAACCTTAGAAAAGCTTTGGGTCAGAATCTGAAGAACTGGGGTAGAACCAAAGGACACCAGACCTGCTTTACTTCAGGATGATGGTGAGATCAAACTTCTGTCTTCATCTTGAATGCCACTGAAGGGTGGTCTGATGGGTATGACAGTGGTCCAGGGAGTCAAGACTATTATGATGGAAACTGCATCTGTTATGATTATTATTACTATTATCAAAACATGTTTTCTAAAAAAATGGTTAAATTCACATGTCAAGATGCCGACATATGGGGAGAATCTCAATTGCTGCACTAGGGCAAACTTGTTTTTATTTTTTTCCCCTTTTTCTCTAACCCATTCAGTATTTGAAATAACTGCCTCTGCAAAATTCAGAGATAAGGCTGCAGCTGGCATGTATGGACATTTCTTTTGCTCCCACAGTGAGGTATATAATTGACAGTAATGGCTGTAAAATCTAGAGCTCAGGGGCTAGGGTTTTTTTTCAAGCCATCACTCTGGGAAATACACAGTTTGATCAATGGCTGAACATTTCAGACTGTTATTAATAAATGCAGAATGTTAAAGATCCACTTCAGGAATAAATAATCTAATTCAGTTTATATTCCTAACTGTTGTTTAAAAAGAAAGAGAATAATGAAAACAAATTACCATTGATTTAAATATTAATCTTATATGGTAATTGTGCCTGAATAAATATTTCAGTTACAGAGAGTGGATTGTATCGTCAAACATAGGAAACTCTGCTGTGACTGAATTCAGCACACTGTATTTATGTTTCGTAAAGAAGAGCTGAAATGCTTTGAAAGCTTTCTTCTGCTCTGTGTGTTCTGTGTGTGTCACTGTGTATTACGGCGTGCCTCCATGACTGATGTATGCTAACTGAAGGAAAGAAAGGACATCAAATTGGCACAGACTCCTCACTGGGGTTGCTTCAGCCAGATCAAAATGATATATATCTTCATAGAGCCAGCAGCATTCACAGCACTGGGGGCTTTGTATTGTCTAGGAATGCAAAGCACAGCTAAAAATTCTCTCTGTTGTAGTTTCAGAGGAGCTGATACTGTAAGGCTACTAACCTAATCTAGTTATAAAATGATGTGCCACTGAACTTAGCTTCTCTAAATAGGCAACTTAGATCTCCAGTCATTTAGAAAACTGCCTCATCAGCTACTGCTTTTCTTTTTCATCACGTTTCCCTTTCCCTGCTGAACCTTTTGGAACTCCACTGCATTGCTGAAGACTGGAATTACCACCTAAATAAACAGTCCCCAGATGTGAAGAGCTTCAAAACAAACTAATGGAGGACTTAAAATCTTTATGTTAAAGCCTCACAAGGTGGCCAGTTTTCCAGTTACATATTGCATATTTTAATATGATGGAGTGGACAAATGTGGCTAGAAAAGAACTCTGTTCTGGACCTCTAACTCTTCTTTTATGAACTACTATGAGATTTGTAGCTCATGGGGACCAGGAGTGCATGGTACAGGGAGACTGACTGTTCTTCAAGGTATTCCACCCTGACGGATGCACTGTAAACAAGCCTAATCTATTAAAATAAAAGGGTGAGCATTTGGGTTTGTAGCATGTCGGTGATGATTTGCTTTTTGCAGATCGTAATTTAGCCCTGAACTCTTTCTTCTGGCTTGTTATGAAGAGATAAAAAGATTGAAGCCTGGTTTTCTGTGTTTGCTTCTTAGGAATGAGCACATATAGGAATTCTCAGGGAGTGTACAGTATCCTTTCTGTCAGAGGGGTTAATCACTTTGTCTTTTCTCATCTCCTGGTTGCCTGCTTCCGAAAACCTTAATAATCTGTAACCTCTACTCTTCTGTCTAGTTTTGCTCAAAGTGGTCAAACGTTACTGGAGGGAATGACAGACACACAGATTGATTGCATAATCCTTCCTTTCTTAAGGAACCAGGCTAAAATCAAAAAAGGATTGTCACAGCCATATCTGCTATGGCAAAAAATATTTCTCAAATCATTTTACCCTATGTAATTTTAAACGTTTCCAGTTATGGTGTCTGCCAGTTCCTTTTGAGACTATTCCACTGTCCTTTTGCTCTGAGTTTGTTCCATATTTCCTGTTGTTTCTAATTATACTCTCCTGCCTACCTGCTTTAGCAATTTTCTCTCCTTGACACTTAAATCCTTGAAGTACTTGTGGAAAGTTAGCACTTTCTGTTCCTTCTGTCTTTTAAACATCACCTACTGATTTTTTTTCAGGAAATCACCAACCTACCTTCTGCTCTTCTTGATGTCACTGCAAGTATTGCACATTAAGGCCCTCTGAAAATCTGGCAGATTACTTCTTCTACTGTTTTTAGAAAAATGTTTCCATTTTGTTCAGTCATTGTGGCTCTTATTTGTACCCCATCCTGCTGTGCAACGAAAGCAAAACTAAAGTCAAGCAGCTTGAGTAAAGCAAAAAAGGAAAACCATGCCTAAAAATCTAGGTTATATTCACAGACTGTAGTGATAATTTTGGTAGTGCTATGTTCTAATTCCTCATGTCACATGGATGCTTTTATTATTCTTAGCAGCTGCCCATTGGATTTCTCCACACATTTTCCAAGAATCATGCTGTTGGAGATCTGAAGTATGTTGTCTATCTGAATTTTCCAGCTTGCTTTTCTTGCAGGAGATATTTTAAGTTTATATTTTGCAGGTGGTTGTGTGTTCCAACTAGTACACCCTTGCAGTTTTTCCATTACACTGAAAGGAGAGTATTGTGTATATTTGAAATGGTTTGATGTTAGCCTTGCAAAGACAGAGATTATAGATTAATTTAAGACATTAAAGTCTCAAAATTGGACTATGAAACTATAGTGCAAGAGCAGTAAGAGTGTAAAACAAAGAAGAGTCAATAATTTGAGGAAACTAATATTTAGGTGGCTGCCATGAAAAGAAATCCTTCTTGCAATACATGGCTTTTTCACCTCTGGTCTCATTGTCATCTTTGTTTCAAGCTGTGCTATTCATGAAACGAAATATGACTCACAAATTTTAATAAAGGTGGCAAATTTTGCAACACCTCTGAATGAACATTGATCTTCACTTAGTGCTTTTCACCTTCACATGAATGATTTATGATCTGGTTGAAAATACGATTGCTAGCATTACTGAATTTATAATAGCAATAATTAGGGTCTCCCTTCCCTTGTCTCCAGTTCTATAAAATGTATGCTTCTTTTTAAATAGCTAGATGTACAGCTTTCCACTGTCAGTTATAAAGATTTTTTTAACTACAGTCCTGAGATCCTTACAAGTGGAAGCAATGCAATTTTTGCTGCTGCCCAGCTCCCCAAGTTGGTGGTTGTTCCCCATAGAATCTTGTAAGGTCCAAGGTTTGTATCTTCAAACATATTGATAAAAGTGGCTTTAAAGCCCAGATGACACGGAATGGAAGATTGCCACATAGTAATGAAGCTTATGTGGTGTGGTATGTCCACCTTGGCATGAGCTTCTCTCTCTTGTTAGGTTATATTTCATGAAGTATTTCACTAATTCATGCCATATCTGTTTTTCTCTCTCCTCCAATTTTCTGCTTATTAATTTGATCATGTTATTGTTTTTACTGAAAGAGCACTTTACTTTGGAAATGGCAAACAGCTGTAGTTGTATTCTGACAGTGTATTGAGATGAGGTAGTGAGGACTATTGTTTCTCAACCTGACTAGTTTCATCAGTGAGTATTTAAAGTCCTCTTAAAATTTTCTGCAGAAATTCATTTCATTTCATTGTTTCAGTTCATTTGTTTACTGATGCATTGGGGTAGGGAAGGAGTTGTTGGGCTGGAGGTCATCTGAGGACACAAAAATGTGGAAGGAATAATTTTGAATGAGAGAGCTATTATCAGCCATTACATGTTTCCAGAAGGTCTGCAGACCTATTTATTGTTTTGCTATGAGTGCTCGTTGTAGGAAGTGGAGCTACATTTGGCCATACTATCCATTTGAGTGTCTGGAGGGTGCTCTGATCCGGTTGCTCTGAGGAATGGCTCCTAGAAGGTTTCAGATCCAGCCAGAGTGGCTCCTCTGGCTGCTTTAACCATCAGAATAATCAGGTTCTGGAAGAGGCTTTCAGGGGAATAGAGGGATTTAAAAGCCCTAAGTACTTTTAAAATTGAGCTTGATAAGTTTATCAAGAGATTATATGATGTGGTGGTTGCAGTAGCAAGGAACCATCCATATGGACCAAGATGTCTTCCTGCCCAGACCAGCACATAAGAGCAGCTCTGTCTTCCTTTCTGTGCTGAAAGTTTTTAAACTAGAATGAATGATTATAGCTTTCATATTCATATTCTGGTCTTTGCGTTTGCTTTAGCAGCTCCTGGACCACTTGCATATAAAAGATTAGGACTGCTTGATAATCAATTGCTTATGGTCAGATAGAAGATATATCTGGATACACATTCGCAAACTATCCTGGGAGTAGTTTGCTGATCTCAAGGTACCTTCTAGTGGATAATTCTCTTGCCCTTACTATTTTCTTCATTGCAATTCCTCAGAGACCATCCAAGCATTACCAGGCCAATCTCCCCTTATACCTTACCAATCCCTCTGAGCTCAGGTGCAGCTCAACCTCAGGCTAAGAAGGGGTGAAAAGTCAGGTGTGTCAGCAGTGGATGCAATGAGACCCAAAATGATGACATTGCTCGATTTAATGGCATAGTTCATGCTAATGAGAATGAGTTCTGTGACCTTCTGAACTAGCACAATTTTTAATGTCACAACTACATCAAAAGCTATGATTTGTTTTGACAGGGCCTAGAACTCAACTGCAGACCCCTGTCATCATCCTGTCTGTATGATTTCATCATGACTATCAGATTATCTCAAGGTGTACAGAGGGTAAACATCTGCTCAAATACTAAAACTGTACCATAGCTCAAGCAGGGAAGTGGTTCTGTGTCTTGATCATTACAAAGTAATTTTGTGAGTGTACCTCTTGGCCTGTCAGGCCAAGGTTGAAATATATTGGTAAAGGAAAACAAATGTACATAGCGCAGTAGTGTGTGCAGAGATATCTGTTTCATACTGCCTACTTTTACATATATAATATACGAAACAGAGATTAATATTCACATATACACTTATCGTCAGCTGATAAAAATTGGTAAAGGACAAGTTTTGTCATTGAAACCTTAAAAGTTTTATAACAGGTAGGAACTTGGCTTTCTGTATGTTCATATAATTCCCAAAATAGGTATATATTTTACTAGACTTTTAATATTTAAGTTCAATCAGGTCTTTAGTCTATTTCCTCTACTGTATGGCTCTTTTCACGAGGGTCTCATTTTCCCTTGAAGTGCAGCAGTTGCTAATGGCATTGATGAAATAGATGCTGCATTTTAAACAGTTTGGTTCTGCTGAAGTTTGTGAATGCTGTGCAGCTAGCAAATGGGACTGTGAAAGTGAATGGATGAAAAGCAGAGGTGGCAGATTCCCATTTAGTGCTGGTGATTGGGTGCTGTTTTGCTGTAGGGCAGACAGCCTTGGAAATAGCCTGGCAGAGCATGGTGTTATTTAATTTTAAGGTTTTAGTAAATGTAGTCCCTTGATAACACCTTTCTTAGCATACATTCAGATCCATTATTTTCCATATAAGAATTTGTTCATGAAAGTGATTTTTCTTATCATTGCATATTAATAATGTCTTTCAATTAAAGATGAACAGAATAGTTTGTGAAATTACTTCTGGTGGAAGAGAACAGAAGCCTAACAAGCAACAAGATGACTTCTAGTTACTTGGTAATAGCCAAGTTTCAAATCTTTAAGAGCTAATGGAAGAGGATAAGACTCCATTCTTATTATACTCTATGTGTATAAGGACACAGGCAGGTGTAAGATCTCAGGGTACCTTCTAGTGGTACATGGGTGTTAATGTGAGTGCAGCTGTAAGTGCTCAGGCTATCTTGGTATTTCCATAGGATCACAGAAACGATTCTGAATAATATGCTCCTTTGGAAGGCCACATGTGAAGATTTAAACCATTCTAACTTAATCCATATTTGAAATTGGCCCTGCTTTGACAGAGGTCCCTTCCAAGCAAGTGTATTCTATATTTCTTTATTTGAAATACAATTTATAATGTATGTCAGCTCAGAGCTTTTTCAAAAAGGGGAAGGGGGAGGGGGGGGTAGCAATTTTAGATATTCTCTCTTCAGTTTATGTTTTCATGTTATTGCTTAAAAATAAGAAAGAAAGATTTCCGAAGCTCTTTTTTAATATTAAGGAAGCTGGAAAGCATTTCTTTCTCTTCTAATTCTTGACTTGAACATTTGGGTAAAGAAAACAGTTTCTTTTTTTAGTTGAAAAGAACTTTGCACTTTTGCAAGATGTTTGAATTCAGCAGAAATACTTGCTGAACAGTTCACAGCAGAGGAAGTTCCTATAGTGAGGATCCTAATCTCATATATTGAATATACTCTGGCATATCCGAAAAAGGATCTAATTTTAAAATATATTGAGGCCTTGAGTCTTGTGAAATGTAGTGTTGCATTCATATATAATTACATTTGTTGAACAAGTATGGACACTAATAAGCAAGGCATAAAAAGGATATATTAGAGATCTCACCTTGGAGACATCAATGGCCTACGTGCTAAAAAGTGTCATAGGGTCATTAAGGTTGGAAAAGACCTCCAAGATCATCTGGTCCAACCATCCCCCTACCATCAATATCACCCACTAAACCATGTCCCTAAGCACCACGTCCAACCTCTCCTTGAACACCCCCAGGGACGGTGACTCCACCACTTCCCTGGGCAACCCATCCCAATGCCTGACTGCTCTTTCTGAGAAGAAGTTTCTCCTAATTTCCAACCTGGTAATCAGTGATAGGATGTGCGGGAATGGCACAAAGCTCACCAGGGGAGGTTCAGACTAGACATTAGGAAAAAAATTATTTACCATGAGAGTCATCAAACACTGGAACAGGCTTTCTGGAGAGCTGAATGTCTCCCCATGCCTGTCAGTGCTTGAGAGACATTTGGACAGTGACTTCATCAACACACTTTAACTTGTGGTTATCACTGAAGTGGTCAGGCAGTGGGAATCAATTATCTTTAGGTCCCTTCCAACTGAAATGTTCTATTCTATGCTATTAGGGCTTTTAGGCAGGTAAATATTTGTTGGATGAGGAGGGAATTTTGCTGCAGGGTGGTGTACTGAGCACAGTGCTTTATGCTGTGGTTTAGTATGCTGGGTTTACTCAATAGCAAATATTTGCAGCACTCTCCCTGTAATTTCTGACTATGAAAATACAGAGTCTCATTCCTTGCTGGCTGATCAGTGTCATGTTGATGTGGCAACTCCCTTTCAGTAAAGCTTTCTTTCATTTTCAGGAGATAGTGATATTGAAGTGATAGCGACATTGTTAAATGCCTGGGAAATTGTAATGTGAATGAAATATGTAAGTTTTTATTATTATTATTATTATTATTCTTTTACAAAGATTAGTATTGACCTAAGTGCATAGGCCTGGGGCTCATAAGTAGGAGTCAGGTTTCTTTAGCTCTTCAAGTCCTGGGCGAACCAAGGATCTGAAATTAACACGTCACTCCCACATGTACTGAGGTGTTATTTCATTGAAATGAAACAAGGCCTTTATACCTGGTTTTCCTACCCCTAAAATTGCCATTATCTTTCTCCTATTTGTTGCGTTTGCCAGTTCAGAAAACAATCATCACTTTCTGCAGCTGTCTTGTAGAGCGTAGTCTGATCCTTAGATGGACCCTATAGAAACTTGCCCAATTAATCACAGTCACTTTTGGCTCTATGTCTGGTTCACCCGAGCATGCTGTTTTATCACACTTAAATGTAAGTTGTGCTAAATTTATCATTATTTTTATGCTGAGGACAATAAAAAACATCAGGTAGAGAAACCTAGATTGACAATACATTTGCAGTGTTTTATTAGACTTTACTTACTGTCAGTAAAACTGTTTTCTTAGCCCTGCAATTCAATCCCACCTGCACAGTAACTGTGTTTTTTTCTGCTGTTGTCTCATGATTGGGCTACTTCAAAAGTACTTGATGTTTACTGACTACTGTGTTAAATATTTTACTGAATGATTATTATACTGGATGTAATAAAGTCAATGTTGATTACCATTCCCTTAGCATAATATGGTAGGTGATCTCTGGATCTATTATGTCAAGAGATGGTTTTGAACTGAAATGCTGTGTTAGTGGGAAACTACATTTTAAATTTATATATTAAAACATTTGCTAAGTTTTACCCACTTTTGAATGGTTTGAGTTATTTGGGAAAAATGCTATCAACGGCTGGAAAATTGTATAGTGAATAATTTATTTGAAAATAGAAAAAAAAATGTCAAATAAATAATTAAGCAAATATTTCTCGATCAGCACTGCTGATGGCATACTCCAGAGATGAATCAATTTTTTTAAAGAACTTTATTACATGATTAGCAGACTCATTTTTTAGTAATTTTTCTTGCTAGTTGGTTCACTTCATACACCTATTCTTGAAGAAAAATGACTTTTCATCCTACCCATCACTGAATTTTTAATAGTAAGATGACAATGAATAAAATTAAACTTTAATGTACTGCTGTATGTATCACCTTATCTTGATATATCAATGGTGAATAATGATCTCTGTAATACAGTGGGCTTGATTCTACAGATATTGGATTTTTAGTATTCCCTCTCACCTTGAGAAGGTCAGAGCCCCTTGCCTTACTTTTCTGTCTAAAATAAGATTTTTTCATCCTTTCTGCAATTTGTTTAGACAGATATCAGGGACTGATGTGTTCAGTATGTGTACTAGTTTACCGATAACGTATGGTGCAGGTATTGCACCATATTGTTTGGTTTGGTTTTTATTTATTTTGTTTGTTTATTTTGTAAATTCAAGCATTTTATCATCAACAGCAAAGGAGGGGTGGAAATCTTGCACTGCTTGCCAGCCAGGTTCATATCTTCTGAATGGATTTCGGGGATCAAGCATTAGATATGTGCTCATCAGCTAAGCCAGCTCCTCAGCTAGTGAAAAGCAGCATCACGTTGTTAACTTGTGATATTTAACATCAAATCTGCAATATTTGATTTTTACCTTACATCTTAGTTGTATGAATAAAATAGTTTACTGAAATTCTGCAGTTTTATCTTGCATAGATGCTTGTCCAGAAAAGCTCGAAAATATTCATTGATTGCACTCTTGCTCAGAAACAAGAAGGAAAAGGCAATCAGATTCATTACAGTAAAGAATGTCTCTTTGCCTGTAAGATTATTTTGTGGGCTCTTAGCTTATGTTTTTTGTACATATGAGACTGGTAAAAAAAAAAAAATGGAAGGAAGAAGAAAAAAAGTGTTTTCATCTGGCAAGACAGATGACAGCAAACTATAAAACCTTTCTGCAACCCAAAAGAAAAATAAAGTTTCCAAAGATTACACATCAGCAGCAGAACACTTTTCTCAGCTTTGTCCCCCTATATTGTATTGAAGAGTTCAAATCTTGCCTGAAGCAGACACGTTTGTGTGCATTGTTTTAGGGCAGACTTGCAAAGGAAAACTAAAGATAGAACATTTTGATGGCTGAAGTTGAAAACAAAACAGACAAACACACACGCAAAAAGATGAAATGTGGCTGTGAAGTTTAAAACCATCATTCATCATTGGGTGAACTGGCAGAATTTAGTAGCATTTCCAAAGCAGTGCCTTATTCTGTGGTGACGAGCATTAAAGAAAAGCCCAAATAAATTAACTTACACTAACACGTGGTTCTCCCTTTTCATTCTGTGCTTTTTGTCAGTGTTAGTGTTACGGTCTCCTTGCCAGTGATCCCACATTTTTGACTTACACATCCTATACACGTAATTTCTAGTATGCTATCAAACATGCCACGCAGAAGTAGTTTATTGCATTGCAAGTATCTGTTTATGCAGAAGCAATGTGATCTCTATCTCTCTAGCAAATGAGGAGAGGAATGCAAATGTGTCCCCCTGCCACAACAGTTTGAGTTCTCATGTAAAGGTTTCTTAAATAAATAACCATACCCTCTCCTGGAACCAGAGCTGTGGGTATTTGTGAAGAATTCAGCAATGACTAGACAGATAATCTTTTCCTGGTGAAAATAAACTGAAAGGTTATCAGGATCCTTTTCTGACTAGTTTAAATATTGGTGAAAATTTTGACTCAATTAAGATGAAAAATTGAACCTAAGTTTTCTTTTTTGTCTGTGCCAGCACCATCTTTCAAATTCATCTGGATTTTCTAGGTCTTCATTCTTACAAAGTACTTATACACTGCAAGCCTCCTTGCTTATTTTTCCATCTTTCTCCTTTTATCTGCATTTCAGAGGAGTTCATTTTCTGCCTTTCTTTCTCATGCATCCATCTGCAACAGGTCATTTTTCTTTTTCTCTCTTTTTTCCCCTCTTTTTTTTTTCTCTCTCTTTTTTTTTTTTTTTCTTCTTCAACTCTTCTAGTTTATTCTTCTTTTTTTCCCCACCCAAAATCTATTTAGGGGGAAGACAGTATGTTACTTAGTTGCATGTTCTCGCAGAACTGTAAAACAGATGAAGTTCACAGGCTTCTGGCACTGCGAGGAATATGCTGCCATACAGGAGCATAAATGCAATTTCTGTGAGCAGTGGGGCTGGGGAGAGATTGTTAAGCAGAACACGGAGGCAAATGCACTGAAGGAAAGGTTTCTTCTATAGCAGTCCTCTGAATTCCATTTGACCTCTCTGTATTTGGTTAGGAAACAAGTATCTTTTGATGATAATACAGGAGAAATGGCTTGTTGTTATGAAAGGGATGGGCAGAAAAGATTTGTGAAACTGCTCTTAGTGAAATTGTTTAAATTCTGAAGAATGTACCATAGAAAAAGCTTTTCAAAATAATAATAATAAATATATATGTATATATATTAGGAATGAATTGATTTGAAAAAATAGAGCTTTGTTAGTTTGTTATGCTTTATTCTACATTTCATATCTTTTACATTATTTCCTACCACATGAGAATGAAGTTGTATTTAACACATCTTGCCACTGCTGAATCCATGCAGTGGCAGGGCAGATGACAGCAAACCATAAAACCTTTCTGCAACCCAACTGATAGAGCTGGAAATAGCTAGTATGGTGTGTTATCTGGTATGACAACATAGCATATTATCTTACTTTTACCCAAAAGTTTGTACTTATTTTGAAATGACTTTACTTCTGAAATTGTTGAGGACAGCCACCACTTTGTGGTGTATAAATCATCTTATTCCTCTTTTTATGGGGAAGTCATTTTCAGTTTAATTTTCTCTCCTGTAAAATGGGGATAACAGTTTTCACAAACTCCCCGAGATCTCATGGGGTCAGCTGTGTGGCTGACTGCCTTCTTTCATGCTAGAAAGTTTTTCCAGTTATCTGTGGAAATATTTCTTCCTTTTCTGAGTGCTGTTGTTCCACCTCAGCCCAGCCAGTGCAGCATTTCAGGCCACAAGTTCTTCCACTATCCAGCAAGAGAGGTGCTGGAGACATGGGTATGTGCATGGAGCTAGAAAAGAATAAAAATTACCTTTTCTTTCTTTGTTCTCCCCAAGGCTCTTTCATTAACATTCCTATGATATGTCTTATTTAGCATATTCATGGCTTTAGGCTTCCTGTGTCTGTTATAGTGTTCTAAAGATGGTGATAAAACTTTATATGTAGTATTATGAGAAACGTTAAATGCCCAGTCATTTTAGTAGGTTCAGTACAAATCTTGTTTTGTGAGCATTATATAAAGATCAAAGCTGATACCACAGCTAGTGAAATCAGGAATGGGATACTTCAGCTGACTGCCACTACCAACATTCAGTAGCTATTCTTGGATTTACGGGGTCTCTGCTTGAAACTTATCTTGCAGGGCACACCAGCCCTAAAGACTCAGAAGAGTGGCAGGTTCTCTCTTCAAAGAAACTTGACATAAAGGCTTAGGTGTTAGGAACTGGCCATGGGCCTTGATACCAGCCTGTCTGATTTAAAAGGATTCCCATGCCAAAAGGGCAGAAGGGAGAAAAAAAAAATCAGTCAGGGATGTGAGAAGACAAAGGTGCAGAACGGCTCTGCAGAGGAGGAAATACTCCCCTAGAGAGAGGACAGCATTTCACGTTCCTAATTTGTCAGAACTGCTTGATCTTTTGCTGGACAGGAACTAAAAGGCTGTTTAAGAAATACAGTACACACGTGCTTGTGCTGTCCTGGCTGACAGGAGGAAAGACCAGCCTATTCCCTTCCAATCAAGTAGTTTACTTATTTTTTTCCCCAGTTTGTCTTGCTTGTCTGGATTGGGCTTTTAAAAGGGTCTTCACGACACACAGCTCAGCACGACTCTGAGCACAGAGTCTATTGGCACCACAATGAACTCTATTACAGTTTAACTCTCAATTCTAAGCAGTAGATTTCAGAAATAGAAAACTCCAATGTGAAGAATTTGACTTTAAATTAGCACCAAGAACTGTTTCACTTTGACCACTACTCAGCTCAACTTGGATCACTGTTGTGAGCCCTTGGGTTTTTCCATGCAAAACTTTCTGATCGTATAACCTCCTATATGGTAACTATTGGTGTTGCTGTACTCTTGATAGCAATAAAAGTGTTAGTGTTAGTGACAAGGAGCCAACATGTTATCATGTTGTAGTCATCATGAAGAGTATGCCTGCCTTGAGGAGGATTAGGCAGCACGATGTTTCGAGTAGCAGTGGCTAACTAACCAATAGAAATTTTTGTTGCTGGAAACATTTGTGCTAGAACATGCTCATGAAGGTTTGTGCTAGCAAATATGTAATGCAGAGAAGATGAAAATATTGCTAACAAGCAAGGTCTAATCCTATGATACCAAGCAGCTTTGACTTAAAAGAAAGAACACAAATATTTTTGATGTGACCGAACTCTGATAATTAATTGTATTTGTCCAAATTTCCCCATTTGCATTTTTTAACTGATGATGAAAAACTTTCTGTGTTACTTCTCAGCTGAAAGATTTCAGTTGCTAAGTGTTGCTCAGGAAGGCATTTATGGCTGTAGGTTGGGGATCCAGACCCACAAGGGTACATGGAAGGATCACCATAGCTCCGATGGGTACTGTTCTAATAATGTAATTGAACAAAAGTTCCTGACCTGGTGTTGACAGCCTGGGTCTGCTCATAAGTCATGGAATACTTTCCTAATTTTTATATACCTTTAGTTAGCAGCAATGAGATTCTTACTGATTTTTGAGATGTTTTGTGATCTTTTCAATTAGGCGTGTAGTATTACTAAGATGAACTAATTCAAATAATTTCTATCAAAATCAAATTTATAGTAGTAAATTTTTTCGTTTTGTTACAAGAAATATGTCATTAATATATCTGCTTTTAGGGAGAAATTAAAAGAAAACACTTCCACTATTTTGGGGTCACTGTAGTTGTGCAGCATGGGAAGAGTAGTTCAAGAATATAAGGACCATGCTCCACTTCCCTCTCCCCATCTTTTCCACTCCCTTTCACTTCTCCTTTGTTTTCCTGTGTTGTAATAATTTTTTTCTCCTTTTCCCCTAATTCCTAGCATACCTGGGAAAAGACTAGGTTGGTTACCTTTTTTGATGATCCTTTTGGCAGTTATAAGTTTTTCTGTCGTCCTCTGCCCTGCGGTTCCCTCCTGTGCAGCAGTGGCTCATTGCTGTGACAGCACACATTGCTGGTGACAGCACCAATTCTGCAGAGCCGACGACTGGTAGCAGCAGACACCAATGCAATAATAAAGACAGGTACCCTGAACAGAATCTCAAAACCAAGGCTCAATATATGATGATTCAATTAGTTCTTTAAACACGGTAGCTGTGACAGAATATACCATACAAAACAGGACTGCTGTCAGGTATTTATAGGCAATGCATTGCCCATTTCTGTTCATGCAATTAAGGTAACCGAGTTTCAATAGTCACAGCTGCATACAGTAGCTTTCTGATCCTACCTAGGTCAGCATGAAATAAGACTGCATTCAGTGCTAGTTTAGAAATTGTGCTTTTTTTTTTTTCTTTTTCTTCTTTTTTTCCTGACACATAGAAATGAGAAACTGAATACAATGCATTCCATTTTGGAAATGCAGAGGCTCCCTTTAAATTCATCCAGGATCACAAGGTCTCAATACATCCATTAAAATACAAACCTTAAAGATGATCAGGTAAAATTCTTCAAGCAGTAGCTTTAGATAAAGCATTGGATTTAGCCAGCATGATAACGTCTCTGAGTATTTTGGGAAGAGTCCCAGACATGGGCTGTTGTCATAACTAGCCTTTGTTACAAAGTATGCCTACTTTTAGCTCTTTTTCCACATCAGCTAAGAAAACCTGCTGGGTTTTGGGCACTTTTTTTTTTTGTGGATCTTTAATCAGTTCCTGAAATGTTTTCTGTTTCTTCTAGATACACTCTCCAGCTAAAGTGGCTTGTGACACTTCAGTATTGTGCCATTCTTTCACTCCTTGAGTGTTATCCCACTGAAAGAAACTCTGTTCTTTCCTTTCCCCCCAAACCAACACTGACAATTTGTTTGGCTTTCAGTGCTTCAGAAGTAAAAGCACTGTCATTCTCAGTGCCCTGTGGATTTCTGTATTGCTAAGAATCTCTGCATTCCTCAACTTTACAGTATATTGAGTATTTTCATGTCTCTATAAATACCACTGGACTATGGAGCTCACCTTGCCAACATACGCAATAGAAACTTCACTGCATTGCTTTCTGTGTAATAGCTGATTTTATAACAAGCTTTGGAGGAACTGCACCTTTGAGTCCCTTTCTAAATTTCACTCTTTACATTTCAGCTTTATGGTATTCACTTGTAGAAGAACTATAGGAAGGACAGCATATAAAGACAAAGTAGCATTGATAAGGTGTCAGTAACTCCAATATTGCCAGACTATCCTGGAAAATCACATCTTCTAAGTCTTTGTTCTTTTCTAGTGCTTTTACTCAAGGATGGATCATGGCAGGATTGACCAATATTAAATAATCCAGTTTTGTAACTCTCTGCTCCCACAACGAACTAAATTAGATATTATTCTTAAGTTTAGAAGGGGACAAAACTGAGCTTCAGACATTCTCAAGGTAGCAACATATCCAAAAATGAAATCCAGGTTTTCTGATCCTCTGCTTCTAGCTGTCCAGGTTCATGGATCCATTCAAGAGCTGTTCCATGCCTCCTTTTTAAAAAAGCAGACAGTATTTTTAATGCAGTGCTTTCTCATTTCAAGGAGTGATTCCCTTTAGATTTGCTCATTTTTTGCTCTCAACGGGGAGGAAATACAATTTGCTCATTATCAAGGGAGCCTTGGAGTCAGGTTTTTTAAGCTGTGTAGATAGCTTGTCTGTAGCCTTAGCCTTAGATTTACCTTGATCTGCTTTTGTTTATCCATCTGTAAAATGGAGCAGTGCCATGTCCCTGAGTCTTACTGAGTCATATGGAAAATACCCTGAGATCTTAAGACAAGTTGAAATGATTAATTCATTATTAAATCCATCATCCCACCAAATTCTCTCTCTGGAAGAGTCTAAATCCAATGTTTTATTAATATAAGAGCAATTATATTACTGGCTTATCAGTCATATGAATGGAACCTTTCTTTTTATTTCTTCCAGCGCGGATGGTCCATCCTCTGAAATCATGCAGATTGATTTTGAAATTGAAGATCTAACTGACCTACCTGGGCCCCAGCTCATCACATGGCAAGTAGAATATCCTGGAGATACAACATCTGATCTAGGAGTCTCCAAGATCTACGTAAGCCAGAAGGACCTGGTAGGAGTTCTCCCTTTGGCTATGGTAAGAAACTGTCAGATATTCTGCAAGTTCTTAATATTGCTGTATACCTCTAGTGTCTGATGGATGCAAGTGATCTGCTGAAAGGATGGGGAACTGTTTTAGCACCTTGAGAAACAGATTTTAACTCATGAAGTTTTGCTTCATACAGTGGTTCACTGCACGAGTGCAAATTACAGCTACCAGTGGAAGGTGGCGTCATGCTCTCTTTGATGTATACACTGACTTTTTGGAGGCAGGAACTGAGTTCATGGCATTCCCAGTATTCAGACCTCACTCTTGTTTCATGGAATAGTATCCTATAATATCAGTTAACATGTCTTACTTGAATCACGGGTAGTCTTACATTTGGTCTAGGGTCTGGGGACTTCCTGAAACATTCCCTTCTGCTTTTTAATTCTGACTACATGGTTATTTGGGAGTGAGAGGAGAAGCAATGCTCATGGCATGAATTCTGAGTAATTTTGAATTGCCTCAGAGACACAAATTATAGTACATAAATAATTGTCTATTCTACATAAATGCATTCAAATGGGCTGCTTCACTTCACCATCAGAGTGCAAACTACACGGTTTGAAAAATACCTGATCCTTTAGCCTTGATCTTATCTTAAAAAATAACAGATATCCAAATTCCAAGTCCAAGCTGCATTTTGTGATCTTCCTCTTCTCTCCACATATCTTCTTCATCAGGGATGAAGTGCAGTTGTCTGGGGTCTGACTACCTCATTTTTGTTCTTAGACCATCTGTTAGAAAATGTTGACACAATATTATTTAGCAGTGAAAGAAAAACAAAAATCAATCTCAAAGCCTTTAAAAAAATGTAACCTGGATGGTTGCCTAGTGATAGCCAGTTAATTATGCCATTACTGAAGGCTGTGGGTGTTCTCTTCAATTCCAGACCCACGGAGCTAATGATGACTATTATTATAATTTACCAACTTTAGAACTACTCACATGTTGTGATGCTTTATTTCACTAAAAATATTTCTTCTTATTTGTAATGTCTCATGCTTTCATTACCATACAGCTGTATGTCACATTTGAAACAGGTCTTTCCATCTTGAATTGTGGCCATCTTACAAATCAGAGTTGTTTTGCACAACTCTTTTCACAGACTAGTTTCTGCTGTTGAGCAGTGGGTGGTCTCTGTTGGTTTCTTGATAAAAGAAGAGAATTTCAGGTCTTCAGATTGTGATGTGCAGTCACACAAGTTCTGAAGTACTGAGGTCTAAGGCTGTAGAGGTGATATGATTTACACAATTTGAATTTTGGGATTTGGTTAGCTCCATCCCTTAATGAAAAGATAAAAGATTTTTTTTTTCCGTTGGTTCTCTTGGTTGCAGAAAACACTGGTTCTTCTCACACATATCCATGATCCATGACTGCTTTAGTATAAAGCAATACAGTGACCAAAAAAAAATCATAAGAACAAAGATTCTTCTGGCAGTTGCTACAAGTAAGCACACTCTCTTCATTTCCATTAGAAGATGAAAAAAAGCCAGCCTATTTTCCAGAAGCAAAAAATTCAAAGGTCATATAAAGTCTATAAAGTTATCAGTAGGTGACATTTTACAAGGCGACAGGTGTTGGTATAATGGGTTACAGAGAATGCAAAGATAAATGGCAGAGATCCTCTAATTACTGACAGACTTGTAATAGTTTTAACCTTCTTTGCATTAACTGGAGTATCAGGGAAGAAACTCTGGGGTATCACAAATCTCCAAATATTTGCAGTACCTCACTTTGTACTCAGGAAATGATGATTCAGGTGCAGACCTTTCAAGATGTGGAACTTCGATTAGTTTGGTACTTCAGAGTTCTCTGTGAATTTAGCAGAGCCAGTATGTAATATAAAAATTTTAAATAATAATAAAAAAAAAGAATAAATCCTACTTCTCCATTTAGGAAGAACCACAATGAAAACAAAGTGCTATATTATTTCTCTACTTCTGGAGACTGGGGTTAATTTGGGTTAATGTTGCTGGGCTTCTTAGCAGAACATTTAATTTCATGTTTAGAAACACCAAAAAGAAATGCTGTTGAATATTTCAATTACAGCTTAATTTTTCAAAAGAACCATTTTACTGCTTTTACATTACAGAGCTTTGGTTTTTGTTTGTTTTTAATTGACAAACACATACCACCTCTGCACCATCTTTGTTTTCTGTAGTCTTTTCTGACAGCTATTATGGATTTGTAAATTGCAAAGCAGAAGATTGGCCAATTTAGAGCTTCCTGTTGTCTTGTTTCAAAACTTTACAAAATGCTGCAGCAGAAGGACTTAAATAGCAATATCAGGAGACACTGGCAATACCTACCTTGTGCTGAAGTTATTAGGACATTTGCTACAATAACCTTACCTTTCGCCAGTGTTTATTTTTTTGGCTGTAGCATATTAGCATTCCAGATTTTGAGACCCCTGCAGGATCCTACTCCAGTAACAACAACACAAGATGCAGAAGAGCACTCTAGGATATTGATGAGAAAAGCTGTAGTGTGTATTTTATGGATGTGTGGGTATCATAAATGCTGATATTTCTGACACTTTAATAACAGTTTTTCTAATTATGAAGTGTAACGGAACCCATCTTGGTAAGCTGTGCATGGGACCCCAGCCAGCCATTGTTAGCGGAGTGGGAGTAGCATGGGAGAAGATGTTTAATTTGAGAACATTGTGAGAGCCTGTGAGCACCTGTTTGGATATTTGCAATGCATGATCCTTTCCCTTAAGCCTGATGAAATACAGGCAAAGTTGTTTATCTAGGGTTATAAAAAGTTATTGGCCTTTACCATGATTGCTTTGTGGTGCCTCTTATAGCCATGTAGTGATGTCTTGCCTTGTTGACAGAAACTAAAACACCCACTAAACCACTGTGGAAGAGGCAGGTATTTGTATGGAATAATTTTCTTCACAAGCACAGCTTGTGCTATCATTCGTGCGTTCCTTGCATGGCCGCTATCCCACCCTGCTTCCATTTCCCTGCCAGCTCTCTCACCACAGGGTCTGTGTCCCCAGGTGATGTGTGGCCAGGGAACTTGAGAAGAGCAGTCTTATGAACATGCTGATCGGTATGGGAATTATAGAGTTCTGGACAAGGGATGCCAGTGGACTACTACACGGTAATTACTGGAGATTTGGCGCTTTGAAAAAAAATCACAAGTGAATAGTGAAGAATGGAAATACCTTCTATTTAATTCTTTATTGTCAACTAACATGCATATTAATTATCATCCTTCTTGTAAAATTCACCTGCAGTAGGATATCCATTGAGACACAAAACCTTGCACCTCTTAAGACCTCTGAAATACGTTTCTAAAAATACATACGGTCCATTCATTCATTAATGGTCTTGATCATGCTAAACTGCTGAGTTTTTTTGAGTTGAGGACTGGCAATGTAGTGTGACAGCCGGTGAGAATATATGCCTGAATATTCCAGAATATGACTTTATATTACGTTGACATTCAAGAGAATCAGCTTCCAATTTCTACTTGACTCCTTTTTCTTCCCTGTTCTATTTCACTCTTGTTTTTTTACGTGATGAATGGCATGAATTTAATCACTCAAACTGTACATTTGCTGCTATCGATTATTGTTGGTTTTTAAACATTCTGTCAGCTCTTTCATAATTGTGGTATTCACCTTTTGTTGAACCTTAATGATTAGGTGAGGATGAGAGACACATGAGGTTCTGTAGCCATCTGTGTACATACAAGATAATCCCTACTGAGAAAGGCAGAGGGCAGATATGACATGCTGGTAAATGGATAAGTTGAAATCTGTTCTGTAAATAATAATAATAAAAATGGCGAATAATAAAATGCCTGGGCTGGTTCTTAAGTGAACCAGCTCTGGATCTGTAAATCACCCATTTTCTCTGTATATATGCCCTAAACCTATTCTGTCTGTGCTGTCACTTTATTTAATAACCTGATAAGGAGTCAGGGCAAAATACCTGCTCCATAAATCTCACAGGGGGAGATGTTGGTTCCAGGGTTGATAAATCCCTTGTTAGAGTAGTCCTCTGACTGGAAAATATAACGTGTTAACTTTGGTTTCCCTTAGAATACAGAAAAAAATATATGCAGAATGCCCAGTGTCCCTTCAGAAATTCCTTGAAAGGGTTGCATGTTTCTGACCTTTAATTTTTGATTGCACATGTGTTTTAAACCTATAAATCAGCAAATTAATTTTAGAGTCAGCTTGACTTACACAAATATAAGTTGTCCTGAAGTCTGAGGCATTTTACTGGGTTTAAAAATACATCTGTGGACCAGTGTTTCAGGTGGTGGTAGGACATAAGCTGATGAAGAAGCCAGGGCATTTGAGAGGTCCCCTGTGTTTTCAAAGCCTATGAATCTGCATTGTTTTCCCAAGCAATACAGTCTTGAGACTCCTCAGCCCTTACAGATGAACTTGTCTTAATGCCACGTATAATAGTTGGCCTTGTATCATCTGTGCAGTCAGGAAACAGCAAAGTTATGCCTTCTGGAGCAGGAATCCTTGAGTGCTGCAGAGTCTTGGTAACAGTGGCTCAGCAGTCCTGGATTGCCTCATGCTGATCATGGTGTTAATATTTTGGAACTGATAATTTGGCATTCTTGCTGCCCAAAGAATCTCAAGCTCACTGGCAGGCAGGCCTGTCAGTGACTAGAAGCACAGGCTTCCTTCAGTCTTTTATCAAATTCAGCTCTGTTTTGAAGCATGGTTAGCTTTACACCCATGTATCCATGGAGTGTCTGTCTTTCCTTCTTACTAAATACACTGGGACAGCCCTTAGGTATGCTTATAATCTAGTCAGCATCAACCTAAAAATTAACCATATTATTAGAGAAGTAAAATGGACAGGAAGAAAAGATGGGATCTGAAGTGTGATTAATGGTGCAGCGGTGAGGTTGCAGGCTGCCTGACAGAGGCAAGAGCTCCAAAGACAACCTTCCATCCCTCCCAGCCATATTTTAGCAGGCAAAGGTGGATGGTGAACTGTGAATTATGGACTTGTATTAGCAACTGAGCTTCCATTATCTCTGGTTTTGGCCCATTATTTATTATCCTCAAGCAGTGTAATATCAGCCTCCAAGACAGTCAAGTGAGGTGTGAGACAGAGATAGATTTAAATCAGAAGTAGAAAAAAACCTCTGAGAAGCAACTCTTGATTTATGACAGGCTTAAACATAGAGTCAGTGACCAAAGTCCAGCTCATTACTTCACAGCAAACAGGTTGTAACAAAGGCAAAGAATTATTCCTACTCATCTGACCCTACCGAGGAGTCCCAGCTTGGTGAGCTGTCCCTGTTCTCAGAAGCGCACACACATTCAACTGTTCCTGCAGTGGAAAACTACTTTGGTGCAGATCAAACCGACCTGGTTTTCAGCTGCGAATGGAGGTGGTTTAAACAAACTTGGGTGAGTTGTTAGGAAAAGGGATCAGATTATCCTTCATCTCAGGTGTAAATGTCTTTATTTGTTGAACAGAAATGTTTTATAATGCATAGCATGTAACAAACTTCATACTTAGGATAATAGTTGGTAAAATGCTCCATTTGGGTATATCCTATCACAGTTATCAGAGCAACACTGAATGCAAACCCAATTCCCATTGCAGATGAACACATTCTTGTCCTCAGACCCATTAGACCCATTTTGGTTTGTGAGAAGCTATATTTATGGCAGTCATATTAAATAAATTGTATCCAACACCTGAACACCAATTTAACATTATCCCTTTTAGATAATTTATTGATTCAAGTTGCTCCTGATGTTCTTTATAAAAATTTAATGAAAATGTTGACAGAAAATAAACTGCTCTATGCACCATCAGCATAAGAAGCTGGATGAATAGACCAAATAAATAAATAAAATAAATTGCTGCAACAAAGAGGTTATGTATTATATAGGAAGCATTTCCATATTGAAATCACTTATAATAATAACAGGAATCAACTGCTGTCATGCCAGTACCAAACGCTGAAGGATTTTAAAAACACCTAAGATACTGATGGCCTTATAAACGTATCTGTATGAAGAATTTCGGTTTTAGCTAGTGCTGTTTATTTTTTGGTAGCACCTCGATGTCAAGCTCAGACTTGGCCACCAGCATGCTCAGTGCTGTGGAAATGCAGATTTAATTATAGCCTTACCCTGAAGAACTCAGAAGAAAAACAGAGGACAATCTTAAAAACAAAGAAAATATTGGGCCCTTCTCACAGAAGAATGATGGGGATTTGGGCAGTGTGATGCAGTTCCCCTGAAGTTAACCCAGTTGCCTTCTCTTGGACCCAAGGTTTCAGCTCAGCTCTTCTTCCCCACTGCAGATCATGGAGCACAGAGCACAGATCTGGTTGTGTAAGTGCCATTGGTGCTGGAGCTTATGGTCCACGTAGCTCCAGAGGTGGTGTGGCTGTCCCCTCCTCTTCCCCAGGCCTTCTGTCCTGCTGCAGTGCTTTGCCGCCCCTCATGCTGGCAGAGTGCTCTTGTTTTCTATCAGGAGCTGCTCAGGAGAACACAGGAGGCCTGTGCTGGGGCAGCTGAGTAGGATGTTGGAGGCTATTTCAGCCATCTCTCTGCTATCTATCTTCTTAAGCTGACAATAAGGATGCTTTCAGGTGAACTGAATGAATGCTTTTCTGTGGGAGAGCTGAAATGCGAATCCCCAGCCACGTGTACGATATGGACAAACAAACTGATTACAAGGAGGATCTGCTGTCAGCTGTGACTGGCCTGGGTTCTGCCTCACCATTGGGAAGTGCAAGATCACATCAGCCAAAATCAGCTGATTTGGCAACTTTAAGGCTGAATGTTTCTAAACACTTCCACTGACACCCGTCTTTGCAAAAAAGATGTCAAGATACTAATTTAAAAACTTTAACCTGCCTAATTTATGGTTTTTAAATTACAATTACAGTACTAAATAAGCATTCAAGTATTTAATTAAAATGTTACCCATTTCTGAAAAGTGACCTTTTAAATCAAGATGATATTAGTAAATCACAGATGAGATGTTGAGAAACTGTTGTATCATTGTGATATTGCAAGCAACCATTTTCTTTTTGTAAGTATATCCTATTGCTTTCTATAATTAGGTAGGCCAAGGTCAATTTCTTCTCAAAAAAACAGACTTTTCATTCTCCCAGTAATGAAAACTACCTGCCCTGGTTTTAATTCATCTTTCTTGAAACTAGCTATCCAAATGACAACAGTACAACAGACAATGCCTCTCCCCGTCATCTGTTAAGTGTTTCTGACCTGGAAATGCTGTTTCTCCCTTTTCAAGTGATGCATGTTTTATTTCAGTTCTGTTTCTTTTTTTCTGTTTTTACTCTTTGATTGATTTTTTACAATTACATGTGTTCACCCGTGACTGAGTATTATCTCCAAGTCTTTCTTTTTCTGTGTTGTTCCAGGCCTCTTAGCTGATGGATGAAATTCTTGCTACTAGTCCCCATGGCTGAACTGTGAATTGTGTATGTAGTTCAAACTACTACATTAACAATGCCTCCAAAACTGATATCATTAGCAAATGTTCCAGGGTCATTATTGATAGTAATAAATAAAATCTGTCCCAAGAGTAATTCTTGAATATTGTTTATCAGTTCAGAGGAACGTGTTGTCTGTATGCCTGTTGATCTCATGGTTTTACCTGGATCTGAAAGCCCACTCTATGGATTGGTTCTCTGAGGCTCAGGCAACTTCAACAGAAAATACTGAAAAGCTCGTTAATCAGTCTTTCTGTGATGCATGAGTCAGTTTAGATTCCATTTCACATTCTAGTAATTGTAATGAGCCTGTACAGCTAATAGGAGAAAATGTTTCATCCAGTAAACACATAATAATCTGTTATGCTTCAGAAACTAATTGAATCAAAGGTATCTGAAGCTACAAGACATTTTTCCTTTATGTAGATGTCATTTTTTTATACTTTTTTGGAGCATGTGATATTGGCACCTATCTGTATCCAAACAATGGAGCAGAGCTGAGCAGTCCAACCTGGAGTGACAGCCCTGGTACTCCTACACGACTGTGTTCGAGAAGTGAATATACTCACTTTGCAAGGGGGGTAATGTATAGAATTAATTTTCAAATTAGAATTGCCAATGAAAAATGATGTAGTTTGGTCCTCTACTTATTATTACTATTATGTTAAACACTGGCCTTACTCTGGCACGCTTCTGTTGTCTACGTACCAACAAACTGGCAGATGCATGAGTCACTAGTGCATAGCATTTTGTTTTGTACACAGAGACTGAAATAAGAAAATAATGCAGGCACTTGGTAATCAAATATGACTGTTTTCTGCCTTATCTCCAGGATCCAACAAATGCCGTAGTCTTTGGATTTTTTTCCTTCCAGAGTTACTGATGACACTGGGGCTCTTAACATTTGAAATAGCAAGCGATAGCTCTTTCCCATTAAAATTAAACATTTTGTTGACCTGTTGAGCATGCAATGAAATGGTAACTGCGTTCACTGTGATGTCAATGCAAATGTTTTGCTACATAAATTCCCAAGCAATGAAAGCCAGCAAACAGGTCTTCCAGTTTAAAACATTTTTTTTCTATCAAAAGTTGCAACAGGCTCATAGAAAAAGATCTTAATGATGTTGTTGTTGTTTAAGATGAGGTTAGAAATCTTGTTTTTGTATTTGGAGCTGCAGTTGCTAGCTGACTAATACTGTAATCACCTGTAATAATAGGAGGCAACAGTCACCCAGTTTTTGTCTGAGTGGGGGAATGAGTAATGAGGGCTTAGACTGGCTGCTGGCAAAGCTGCTGACAGCCACACAATTTGATGTGGAACATCGAAAATTAGGTTCCCTAGAGAAACAGAAAAAAACAGAGGATATTTTTCTTATGAATTAAAGTCTAAGAAAAATGGCTTTGCATAACAGCTGCTGTTCTTTCTTAAGTGCAAGTTACATGTTTTTCTTGATTAGACACATGCAGTTGAATTGGGTTGAAACAAGCTCAGTCCTTCAGCCTTTGACAGTCTTTCTGTGTTGCTCTGAGCCTGAGTGATGCTGTGAAATGTAGAAGGACCAGGAAAACATGGCAGATACTGCAAGTTCCACCCAGAACTTGTCTCTGCTTCCGTGGACACAAGATTTAGAAGACCTAGTCCCTTGTCATACTGCTGCCAAGCCACTGGTATTAAAAATGTTATGCATTTAAAACAGATGTTGTTTGGTGGCGAATTGAGTTTTCAGAATGACGGTTTCAGAAATATTTGATAGTTTCTGTGCAGCTCAGTTTCAGCCAGCTGAAAGGGACATTTTCAAACTTTTTTTTTTTTTTTTTAAACAGGGATGGTGTTTGCTTACTTTCCATTGAAATACAGTCAGACTAGGTTTGCAGGAAACAGATTACTGCCTTCTGTTCCTTTTTTGTTTCATGTCAAGTTTCACTCAGGATTTAGTAACAGTGCTGCCATACAAGGGTAGGAAACATTGCAAAACAATCTTTAATTCTCACTGTTAAATTGCTTTCACTGAAATAAAGTAGATCACAAAGTTTTCTTCTGTGCTCAGATCTGGCAAATTTGGTCACATCAGGATCCAAATTTTACAGTGATTTAAGAACAGTCTTCAAATGCACATTCACTGAAGTGATGATCTTCTCTCCCTTTGTAGAGGATCTTTCTGAAGATCAGTGAGATTCCCGGAGTGAAGGGAGCTCTAGATGTTGTTAGCTGTCCCGTGCCCTGCTCAGAGAGCAAGTTGCTCAGGGCTGTCCCCTCTTGAGTCTTGAGCACCTCCAAAGTTGGAAATCCCACAATCTGTCTGGGCAACCTGTTTCAGCATTTGACCACCCTCACATTAAAAATTCTTTCCGTGCATCTAAATGGAATTTCCTGTGTTCTACCTTGTGTCCAGTGCCCCTCATGCTGTTGCCATACAGACCTGAGAAGAGGCTGGCTTCATCTCCTTTATATCCTCTGATTGGGTATCTATAAAAAGCGTTAAGGTCTCCCCTTTGCTTTCTCCTCTTAAGGCTGAGCAGGCCCAGCTCTCTCCACCTCTCCTTGCATGTGTGCTCCAGCCCTCAGCCTGCTTGGTGGCCCTGTGCTGGCCTCACTCCAGCATGTCAGTATCCTTGGCTTGAGCTACAGCCTCTTTTGGCTCCCCACCTCTTAATTTATGTGGTTATGAAAAGATTTTTCCCTTTTGGCATAATAAGGGGATGTTGCCTTAATTGGTTCCCTTCAGATTAGTGATTTGAATAAAACATAGCTGAAAAGGAAGCAGCAAATTTCTTGCTACTGAAATACATCCATCACCACCATGGTGCTGCTAGAGCAAAGCAGACGGATATCATCACTCTTTTCAGCTTCTTAACATTATATTTATATGTATTTTGTGATTTTGAGGGATTGGTTGGGGGCTTGGGCTTCCCATTTTTTTCCCTCTCTTTTGAGGATTAAGGTTTTTTAAATTATTTATTTACAAACCATGAAAATCTCCCCAAAATGGATTTTAACAAGTGTGTAATTGGATAATTTGACAACTGGTACGCTGAAGCCCCAGAGATCAGGAATTACACTTCACTACAGAATAGTCGTTCTTCATGTAGAATTAATTAGATTTCCTCTAGATTACAAGTAGCAAGAAGAGTAGTCAATTAAGAGAATTATTCTCTGACTCTTCAATCCTCCTTTTAATTGCCAGCCAGTGGTATTAAGAATTCCTTTTTCTTTGTGAGATGTCTTTAGAGGCAGGCTCCAGAAAGACGATGAGGGACAGTGGATTAAACACTGGCCCAGGACTCAGAAGAAATGGGCTCTGGCTCTGTGTGCAACTCTGAGTCCCTTTCTGAGGGACGGATTATGCATTGGGTCTGAAAGCTGCCGGGTTCATGGGAGGCAGACAGGAAAATGAATGCAGGTTCCTGATCAGGAGGGGGTAATGTTTTTCAGCAGCACTGCTAAATTAAACAACGCGTACTCCTCTTCTCACCCCAGCCCGCTCTAGGCTGGGTTAGTATAAATGCCCAGGCAGCTGCTGCAGTGCTGGGCCGAGCAACTGAGCTTAGCTAAGAATAACCCCTCTTTTTCTGTCAGGTCATTCTGAATCCATCTTGGTTCCTCAGGCTGCTTCATCACCTACCCATACACATAAAAGCAGCACAAAGAAAAAGCGGGGGCAGAAGCCACTTCAGCCAGCGTGGCTCCAGAAAGGACAGCTTCAGGAACAAAACCTGGGCACAACCTGTATGATCTGTAGGGCAGCTGAAACCTTTGTTACGTGTGGACGTTGGCAGGCCATCTACTGCTGAACAGGGTCAAAAATTGCTCTGTTCTGGCCAACCCTCTCCGAGAGCAGGGACTGGGGCACACAGCCAGTGGAGGTGTTGCCTTTGTGGTGATTTTTGTTCTGTTTTGTTTTGTTTTGCTTTGTTTGGGGGCTATGCAGAATGAATTTGACAAACTGGATTTATGCACAGGATGTTTCTGAACCTGCTCGTGTGAAACCTCTGCCTAATGAAGAATGTATGTGCAGGGAGATCTTTTGTCCTGTACCTCCTTTCTCCTTGCTTTCACACTGGCTGGCTGGAGTGGCTTACTGTGTGGGACAGCAGAAGAGGAGAGGCTCAGAGGGGGGAAATGCTCTTGTTTAGGCAGGCAGCGATAAAGCAGAGCAGCAGCCTGTGATTCAGCCGGATGTCTGTGTCATGCACCGTACCTCCCAGGGCTCGCCTCTCGCCTTACGCTGTGCCTAGGGAGAACTTCAGTCCATGAACTGTGCAAAGGGATATTTTCATGTGCTACTACATAGTGTCAGAAAGAACAATATGAACATATGGCATCCAGGACAGTGGTCCTACTCTCCTTGGAACAAGGGCAGTACAGACTTATCTAAAGGTAGATGACATGGCCCCAAATCGTGCAGAATTAAGATTTCAGAGTTTCAAGTTTACTGAATGCAAAGACAAGAAAATTTATAAGGAGATGTTTATTTCATTTTTGTTGTGACTTTCAAAAAGAGATGAGGAAAAAAAAGTAAAATGGTAAACCTCTATAGCTGAGATTTCAGAGTACCTAACATGTTGTTTTATAATCACTGATGTCATTTATAATTGTGAGGAGAATACAAAAAAGCAACAACATCAACAACATCAAAATGTGAAAAGTGGGCATTTAAAAAGCTTGACATTTAAAGAGTCTAAATTCTAGGCATATAAGAAATGTAAATGTGAACTATAAAAAAAAATCATATTCTTTTTCATACCACTTACTTGTAGCTATCATAACATAACACAATCAATACCCTGGAGTAGGATTCTGTAAAATTACTACCCTGGAGGTACAGTAGTCACAGTTCAAAGTGACTTTTTTCCTGCAATGCTAAACTTCTATTTCCTACAAACGTCAGCCCTAAACAGTGTGGAAGTAAGTATTTAAGCCACTGTATACCTTGCATGCAAATCAGTCCTGACAATTTGAAAATAGATTACAGGACCTTCAAATGTTGAAAACCAACAGTGTTTTGTTTGTTTGTTTGTTTGTTTGTTTTTAATATTTTTTTAATTAAAAAAAAAAGGAAGTAAAAAGTTAAAGTGCATATAGAAAAGCAGTGTGGTTTCATAAAGAACAGTAATACACTATAGTAATAAGTCTTTTCATTGTAATTCATACTAAAAATCCCAGTTGCTGCTTGTGAATTTGTAAGGCAAATTACCTTTGAATTTAACAATTCTGTCTGTTTTAATGGAATAAAGGTGTGTTGTTTTCATGTATGGATTTTCTCTTTGATCTTAGAAAGATGTCAGGAAGGTGGAGTTAAGTTTTCCTGTCATAACTGGGTGCGATCTAATATATATCTATAGCTCTGCTGAATTGGTGATAACAGGAACCACTAAAAAAAATAAAAAGATTAGATGTGAGGGGAAAATCAAGCATTTCAATGTTTGAAACAGAGAGGAAAAAAACTGAACATATGTAAAAATATGTTAAAGTATACATCTAATTTTGTCATAAACTAAACCATAAGAGAATAGATCTGTACTGCAGCTGGTATGGCAAGACAACCGAAGCTCTCCTACTTTAGGGACTTGTTTGAGCAGATGCAGTTAAAAACACTGTCAGTTTCTGTAGTTTAGTGGCATGTTCTATTCTGTGGTCTCTTAAATGATTTGTCAATTTCTTATTGTAAAAAAATTATTTCTTTTTAAACTTAGTCTTCAGAAGCAATTCTCTGCTTTTTCTCTGTACCAGCCTTCCAACAATGTTCCCCTGGCTTATACATAACAAGTGAAAGGTCTTTACATGAAAGAACAAGTACGGCTCCAGTTATCTTTGTTTCTAGTGTATCTTTTCCATATTAAGCTGGGAAGATGTGTATAAAAAATGAGAGTGAATTTGCTGGTATTTAGCTGGAATATAGCTGGACTATTCTGCGAGGCTGAAGCCATTTCCTTTCCGTGTTTCCATTTCCGTTTCCATGTAACTCTACAGCCATATCAAATAGTATGCTTTCTGGGGCAGAGACTGCTTTACATATATTATTTATCTGCCGGGTATGTAACAGTGTGGCCCTGATTTCAGTTGGATATGCTGGATGACAATGGAATGCTAATAATAATACACAAGCAAGCTCAAGTAATGGAGCATGTCTGCCTGCTCAGTTTTTGCAAGGGAGCTTGAAGAAGTAATTTAGGACTCTGCAATTATGAGACTTAGTAAACAGATTTTTTTTTTCTAGGATTCTGAGTAATAAACTTATTTGGAGGAGAAAACGATCAAACAAAAAACAACAAACAAAAACCTTCAGTCCTTCACAATATCATCAATTTTTTCTCATTGTCTTACATGGAAATGTGACAACATCCAGTCTGACAACTTTTTGCTTTCTTTGTTTTGCTTTTGAAAAATTCATGTGTTCAGATCACTCTGGTTGTCCTGGCCCAGCACAAGGCTGCTCTGTATTGTCTTCTAGTATCTGTACTATGAAAGGAAAATATAATGTGATTAATCCTCAGGCAGAAATTTTACCTTTTACTTTTTAGGAGGAAGGTCTGCCAAGTTAGTCTGTTTCTGTGACACTTCTGTTTACAAGTGCAGTAAAATTAAAAAATAAAATAAAAAAATAAAAAATAATAATAATAAAAAAAAAAGAGAGAGAGAGAGAGATTCTTCCAGGATAAATGCAGCCAAATCACAGGACCCAGAGGAAAACAGCAGTTCTGCAATGCCAGCTGAGATTGAGGTCAGTCAAGCCTGATAGAAAGTGAGGTTCTGTTTTGCTAGTGTTTGGGACATTAGACAAAAAGAACTGGGCTAGTAACTGGAAAAGATTGGGAACCCCTGCACAAAATCTTTTTCTCTGACTTCCATACATCCTAATAATCCAGATTAACAAAATAGGAGGAAGCACCATCAGAGATCTTTTAGGATATTGAGGAGGCAGATTTTAGTGTTTTGTACATGTCTCTAATGGATTCTCATAGTCCAGAAGACTTCAAAGATTAAGGTCAAAAGGATATGTTTTCCTGTTTCTTTTGTTGAAAATGTACAGGTGTCAGTAAAGAATGTAATCTGCTGAGAAACTGAAAAAAAAATAAATCCAGAGTAAGGAAAGAACTTAAATCATTTTTCAGGATTTGCCATTTACCAGGGGCACTGAGGAATCTATCTGCAGCTCTGTCACCTTTCCCTGCCCTGCTACAAGCAGAATCTGAAAGAAGCAGAAGCCAGCACTCTTCCAGAGACCTTGAGAGTTGACCTGATTTCATCATTGTAGTAAATTCCCTCTGGGCAACATGCAACCTGATAGCAGGTTCTTTGCTTTTGTATTGCCAGCAAACCGCCCCTTTATGTGATTGTGACACTGAATGGTCCAACATGCCCACATAAACAGCTGGGCAGTTATCACCTCCGCAACATCTGTCTGGCCAAGAAATGCCCTTGCTCCTTTGTGAGCTGGGTTTGATCCAGCACTGTCAAGAACAAGATCACCTGCTTTGTTATCTCCTGCATACAGCAGGCGGTGGTCCTCTGATTGTTTGCTGGTTTCCTATTTTTATCCTCTTTAGATTTACAGAATTTCTTGTTACTTTCTCGAGTGTCCAGCCTGGACACACATTAAACATCAATGAGTTTATAATAGTATTTTTGTTCTCTTTCCAATAGGGAGCAGATCTTCATTGTAAGACTTCTTGCTGATGATGTCTAACAGCAGTTAGTTAATGTGAATCTACTAAAAAAGACTTAAGAACTAGCCAAAATGTTAGTAATACTGGTAGCATGTTGCGGTAAGATGTCTGTATGGGCTATTTGTTTATGCCTGTAGATGCGTGTAGCTTAACAAAATAAAGGCTCCTTTTTCTATTCTCCCAGGTGAGAAAGAAGCCATGTCATTAAAAAGCAGTCTGGTTGCACAAACACAGCCATGGTTTCTGCTGGTAGCACTGCATTTGGATCTTCGTGGTGCTTTTCATACTCTCTCAGGTGTAGAGTCAAGATAGTTTTAATTCCTGCTCCAACACTGACTTTCTAAGTGCATTTGAGTAATTCCACCATTTCTAAACCCAGCCGATTCTTCTGCGCATCCACTTCCTCACTTGTGTAACAAAGATACTGTGGGTGTTTTGTTCCTCTCTCCTGGAGTAGTACTAATTTTAGTTAAATAATATTTGTCAAGCTGTTTGAATTCCTCCGGTAGACACTCTTATAAATGCTGAAAACAGAGGAGAAGAATTTGGATGCTCCAATAAACTGAATTGATATATACACTGAACTGATAAATACAATAATTGTTTTAACTTCATACTTATCCTCCCACTGCCCTCTACTGGATGGCTTATCTCACCTTCCTACGGATATAATTTCATCACACCAGTATTTGCAGTACAGATGTGAATATCTTCTTGTTCACTGTCTCTTACTTGTCTGTTTGCACTATTCTTGACACATACAAAGGTTGCCCAAAGTAACAATAACGAAGGACAGTTGTTCCTTTTCAAAGGTCACTACATGCACTCAAAAATGTATGTTTGTATAATTCCTTTAGTAACAGTAATTAATGCACAGAAAAGGCTGAGGGGTAGTAGCAAGGAAAGGGAAGGATAGGAATACTACAGTAGATGAAGCAGCTGAGGTCTATTCCGTTAACAAAATGACATTTAAATATATCTGCCACTGGGGTCTCATCACCTCTCTTCTTTTTATTTTTCTTAATTGTATTAATCAAGAGTTGCTTCATGGACAAATGGCTCAAAGAAAGTAAAAAAATTTTCCGTTTTTAAGAGTATTTATACTAAGAAATGTTGAAGAATGCTTGAAATAAGCACTTAGAGGAACTTAACAGAACCTAATGTTACATTTACTTAATAACTATCCAGCAGATATCACTTCTGTGATCTTTGATACATCTTACCAATTTTAATAAAGATTGCAATAGCAGTATTTTAATTATATCAGAGGGTGGAGTACTTAATATGAGAGATTCTCTCTGATGCAATGTATGCACCTCTGCTGTAGAGTAAACACTTTCTGACACTTTCATTCTTCCCACCCGGATATTGGCAGAGCTCTGTAAAACCCGGCTACACATAACTGAGCTGCCAGGAGAATGCCAGCCAGGTTGGGAGACGGGATAAGAGAGCACCAGACCAGCCCACTGGGAAGGAGCTGGTAGCTCTGGTGTCCCCATTCCCCCTAATCTCCACCCAGGGTGGGGTGGTCCCCCCAAAAATTCACATTCCCTTTTCCTGTTCACTTGAGAAATCTGTCCCCATTTTGTCAGATGTTGGTAGAAAAAGATTCATGTGGTTTTGGGAGGCATCTGGACAGTGGTTAAATACAGGCTGATGCTGCCCTGAAACATGGAAGATTTTAGATCAGTGGCTTTGGTTTAGGCTTTAGTTTCATGCTTCACTTTGAGCATTTGACAAATAACTCTAAATGTCGACCTTAGAAAAACTGCTTTGGAAAACAAGTGTTAGTCCAGCTGCATCTAATGTGAGCACTTTACCTTGTCACTATAACCTTGAGGGCTGTGGAGGAAAACTGTTAATAGGCTCCGATTGGTTTTATTTAAAGTAAGATAGATCTCTCCATGAAAGAACACAACAACTTCTGTTTTGTTGCTCCTTTTTATATCTGCCTGTTTCTCTTTCCATATAAACTCTCTGCCTTGTAGTTGAAACTCAGGAGAGAAAGCCAAAGTGAACATTTCACACCTTGCTTGTATAAACAGTTCATATATTGGAAAAATCCCCACCATTGAGCAAATGTAATGATTTATGCAAGAAGAGATCTGCAGGAGCTGTACTACTATGTGACCACAGTTCTTTATGGCTGCACAAATTACTTGCAGCTGCCCTCCTCTAAACTCTTCATGAGGCATTAGAGAAAAGGATTGATTTTCAGAATTCACTGGGAAGAAATGAAAATGAGTTTATTAATAAAGACATCAGTATAAAAGCTGTAAGCCACAGGCCTGTTGTTTTCCCACCTGAACACACCTACAGGCAGACTATTAGCTTGCTCTTTGTCTCTCTTATACTCTAGTCACAATCATTCCCATTTCACGAGTGTTTATGTGAAGAAAATGATGCCCTATATTTGTGCTGGGCATTGGTGTAGAAGGGTATGAAAAGATAATCAAGTGATCTTCAAAATAAATAAAAAAAAAAATTCCATTTGTAAATTGTCTGTACTGCAGAAATGAATTGGAACAGACAGACAGTGTTTAACGCTTACCTGAACTCCTTCTCACAGCTTCCCAGAGCTGTGAGTGATTTTTTGCCTTTCTGTGCCAGCCAGACACAGAAAGGATGTACCTGTCTGGATGTGCAGCTACAGGTGTTTGATAAACAGTCTTCAGGGAACTCGCCAAACCTGGCAGAGGGCTCATGTTATTCTGTGTCGCTTTATTTTGGCTTTCTTGGTACTCCAGACTCTGCAGAAGCACTGTGGGGGACTGTCTGTCAGGACCCTGGGGGCACTAACAGGCCTTAGAGGTCCTGACTGTGTCACCTGGGACCTCCTGCCCGCCCATGGGCCCAGAGTCCCATTTTGGCTCAGCCCAGGGCCGGCCTACCCGCCATGGGGCCTGTGGTGTGTGCGGCCTGGGAGCTGAGGGGGATCCCAGGGCCAGGCAGGGTGTTGCCAGCCAGGGCCTGTCCCACAGCCACCTCCTCATGCTCGCCTCCCCATCCCAAGTGGAGCGGCAAGGGCACCCGCCACACTCCCTTCACCAGTACAGCACAAGGAATAGACTGGTGTGAAATCAATTGGATTGAATGCAAATAATATCGCTAAGCTCACTGCGTGTTCTGATTTAGTACTGGTGAGAGATACAGATTCATCTAAATCCTAGGACTGGTGGAAGGACTCTCCAAAACATCCCTCTTGGATGACCCCAAGCCAGAATTTTGCAGGCTGCAGGGAATAATAGATCAAGCATCAGAGAGGGGAGTGCTGGTCATAAATTGAAAACAAATGAATCAGAAGGCAACACCAAGCAAAGAAACTTCTAGAGAGGAAAGGTATAATGGACAATATTTGGCCAAAGAGATACTACCCAAGATCCAGTGATTTAAACTTCCTTCATGCTGCCATATCCTCTACTTTGTTCTGGTGGGACACTAGGTCTCTAGGTGCCCATTTAAGCTCCTTTGGTCAGGCCTAACCCAATTTGCTGTACAAAAATTCTTGAACTGACAGTGTTGCCCTTCACTTCAAACCAAAAATTGTTCACATTTTGGCAATTTGGAAGATCCACAGTACACAAACAACTAATAGTCCTTTACAATCACTAAACCCTCAACAGAAGTTGTGTAGTGATCAAAGGAATCTCAGTCTTCTTGCCAGGAAAACAGTTTATACTAAATGAATAGGAAATTCTCTCCACCTCAAGTTCACCCTCACTGTAGAAGAGTTACTTGGCTTGATCAAAACTACATTTGTAAAGCGCGTTAATTTTTTTGAAAACCTTCTTTACAGCCCTTGGTAAAGAATGTTTTATTTAAAATGTTTATGTTTGTACAGTTGAACCAAGCTGGGTTCTGCAAGATTCACATTTTCAAGGTAAGAAGCAGGACCGGAAAGTGCACTTAAGAGTTAAAGTATTTAGCATGAAACTTGGAAGTTATAAATGCCTCTTTTTTTTTTTTCTTTTTCCTATTTACAAGTGCTCTTTTCTTCAGCACTTTGAGAGGATTGCATAGCTTAATTTTTATAATGATGGCTAACTTATCTGCAGTGAGCATCACTGAATCTGATGAAAACTGCTGTTAAAGAAATCTGAATGAGACATAATGACCACAGCTTGTCCATGTCTTTATCTAAAACTTAGTAAATGGATAAAAAAAAAAAAAAAGTGGTTTCTTGTGTGCAAGAAAATTGCTGCTATATAATTAGCAGAAGATGAATGTGTTAGATGGAAAAAGAAAGCTGTTTTAAAATATCAAAGTTGTATTTATTTTTTCTCCTGGGCATGTCATTTATTTTGTTTGTTGCCAATGACACTCCATATGAAAACATTAACTGAGTTTCAAAAATATCTGTTTATTTTGTTGGAGTTTAATTACTGTTTCTAAGACAAAACCACAATCTTGACAAGAAGTAGTACTTAATATTTCTATGAACGTCTGCAAAGCACAAAATCTGTAATCCAACCTTGTCTCAAGAAAGGTTTGCTGTTAAGACCTTTAGAGTCACAACTAAAATAGAAAGGTAAAGTAAGAAGTGGAAGGGTATGGGAAGCAAAGCATTTGCCTTTTAATCACCAGGGTACAGCAAATGGAGAAGGCACATATTCACCTATTAGTTTCATCCAAGTATATCCAGACTGTACTAGAGAGTAGGGAGCTCAATAAAAAGAAACTCATACATATATGAGTTATATCTTGGTAGCAACTGGCTGTAATTGCTCACCAGAGGCAAAACTGTTGCCAGTGCATTGACCATTAAAATGCTTATACACTATCATGCACTAGCAAGATATTTAATAGTCTTACTCTCATACGAGTTTTTTTTTTCCTTTTCTTGTTTGCTAAATGTCTCAACAAGTAGATATAGCTTATTTGTACAGTATTTCTTTTAATTTTGTTAAAAATTTGCATCATTATATCTGTTTTCAGTTATAAAACATCCTCCTATATGTATCATGTTTATAATCAGCTTTAGTTATGTTTTCAGGTACTTGCAGTCAGCACTGGCTACAGATCTTCTGGGATCAGCATTTTTGTAGGTGAGGTTTCTATAACAGTACTTGTGGGATGTCGTTAAAGGGTTACGAATAGATTTTGGCTGTAAAGAATTTGATTAGTGAAGCAATGCAGAGTCTAGTTCAGCCAGTCAATACTGTTTGGCATATACAAAAGTGAATTTTCTCATTGAAGACTTTTGAGGGGCATGAACTTTGACCTGAAAACATCTTTATTGTTTAAATAAATATCTCTTGGCATTTTTATTTTAGAAAGAAAAATGAACACGTGGAATGTTCTCTTGAATATAGGTGAAGAATAGATTGGATGATTCAGAACACATGAAATCCATTTCTTGAGTATATCAATAAATATACCATTCTTTCTCCGTGCTCTTAAACGGACCATATTGAAAAACGGAACCAAAAAAATCTTACATTTATGATGGCAGAATAGGTAATTGCACTCTGCAATACCTGTTTAAGGGCACAGGTACCCATTTTGAAAATATTAATGAGCCTATGCAAATGCTGGGTGAGAGAGAAAAAAATCTGGCATCCTTTGAAAATTCATCCCTTTAGACCAAATTCTGTCCTTGAATATGCACGGAGAATTCCCATTGACTTTGATAGGCTGTGCATGAATACATTTGACAGAAGAATTTGAGCCTTAGAATTCCTTTTCTTTTCTGCAGCTTCCTGCTTGGCTGTACGTTGTTTTATTTTCTATTGGTTTAGCTGATCGAAATATTCCTGCATTACTGCATTAGAATGAAACTTTCTTGAGTTCATTTACTGCTTACTTTAATTCATGTTCTTGAAAATCATTTAAGTGTGATGCCTACCACAATAAGTATTTATTTTTTTATTTTATTCACTGTGTATCAGGCAGATGGCTGATACAATAGCTTTATAAACTGTCTGTGTATAGTTACAACTGAAAGGACATTGTGTTTTTCAGTACATAGAAATGAAACACAGATAATCTGTCTGAAGTCTCAACTTTTAAGGAGGAGCCCCATGTATTAATTTGGGGATCAGCCTTTTGTCTTGGTGGACTTCTGGACCTGTATATTAGACTCTACTCAACTAATGGGAAGTAGCCTGATACTTAAGTGTAACAAATCAGATGGAGCCGGGTGGTGGACTGAAAGCAATCATTTTTTTTTAAACCACTGACTCCCACTGGTGTGGTTTAATGCTACCCCCTTCTCTCCTCTCCTCCCACAGCAAGGCTTGAGATCTTGTTAGACTTACTCAGTTTGATGAACGTTTCAATCAACAACTGCTGCCCTACTACTGCCAGTTTAGTGCCTATCTCAAAGCATCTTTTTTTTTTTTTTCTTTTCTTAGTAAGGTGGCCCAATAAAGGAGACAGACAGTTCTCCTCCTTTGCTAAGAGTATAATGGGGTAAGCAGAGACCTTCCCTATGACAGATTAGGCTGTGAAGTCATTGCCTTGTGTTAATTTTCATCTTACTATGTCTACAGTTTAACTAATCCTGTTTCGCAAAGATGACAGTTTTTAATCACAAACGTCTAAGGTACATCATTTAGACTCCTAATATTAGTAGTCTGTTAGTCAGCAACATAGATTTTGCCCATAGCTAATGAAAGGTGGCATATCTGAAAGTTGTCTGCTTTTTCCCTGATGTATGAAGGCAGATCTGCTCACAGTAGAATCCAGATGTCATCTGGTATTTTGGAAGTTTAATGCAGGAGAGAAGTCCCATTCCGTAGCCTCTTCCTTCCCTTTTAGGTTAATGGCAAATCCATAAATGTCAGTGGTGCAGTGTTGGGCACTCTGCCTGTTTTTCATACTAACACATCTAACATTGGGACAAATATTTGTGTTTATCAGCTTTTCAGAAGTTTTATGTTGGAATGGCTTTTAAACTATTTGTTTTGGTATTAGTGTGTTTCTGATTTTAGTATTAAGAAAACAGATTTTTTAAATGCATCAATTATGATAAGTCAATCAAAAAAAATCCATGTTATATTGCAGATATGGAAATGCCTCATTTATTTGCTGATGTCAGACTTTTAGGGGATACCAATACTATATTCTTATAGTTGTTGCAATGCCTCAGCTGGGAATAATCAGAGAGTCTCACTCTCTATGGCAATTTTTGGAAAGCAGTTTGTGATTGACTATTTAATGAAGCAGAAAGTAGAGTTAGGTTTATATTATAGGAGAATACTGAAATGAAATGAAATCTCATCCTCAAAAGGAAAAAAAAAATCTAACTTTCTAGCTCTTCTTCTCCTTCAGACATCTTCATTTAAATGCAAATAGCAGCTTCATCCACAATGAAATAAAAAAAAGCCTCCTTTTTTTCCCTTGGAAACAATAATGAGGGTAAATTTAAGTCATTTCATTTTTGTAATAAGATAATCCTTTTCAATGCTCATGGTAATATTATGATAAAGGTTGATTTTAAAATTATTATTTTTGGATAGGGGATGTATTTTTGGCTTTCTGATTCATTACATAGAAGCAAGAATTCTTAATTCATTTTAACTCTGCCTAGATGCTGCCCTTGGGGTCAATAAGTTCAAGGATCTGATCTAGATTCTATTCAACCCAGTGGGCAGATACCCCACATTACTAGATGTAACTAAATTTTGGTCCAGGTAGTCACCTATACTTTTTCTGGTGTATGTAAATGACTATATGGTACTTGTGGGATTTTTTATTTTAGTATTTGTACATGAACAGATTTCATCACGCCAAGACTAGTTGCACTTGTCTAATTTATTGACTGTAGCAACAGTACAGGAGATGATATAATGTCAAGACAGCAGTGAGGTTCTTGAACAAGTAGTCTGGCTAGACATATACTTTCACGCAACCTCTCACTGATTCTGGCCCAGACTGTACAAAGGATGTCCATCTATGGCTGGTGTGGCTAAAAGAAAATTGATTTGCCCACTGTATATTCTGGCACTGATTTTCTGCATTTTGTAATATAGTTTCTTTTTGACACAGAGAGAGTGTGCATATCTCGTTATATGTGTAAGTGCCATGATTATATATTTGATAAAATAGTGTAATGTTTAGCTGTTAGCATGAGCATTTAATGACTTTATCTGTCAGTTCTCCTTGAAGCATGGTACCGAATTTTATTGTCTTTCCAAGCTCTGAACAGCATCAAAGTATATTTTTTCCTCTAAAATGTCCAGGGGGGAAAAAAAAAAAAAGTATTCTTCCAGTATCCCACTGGAGTGAAGTCCAGCATAGATAATATGCAAAGTTAGAAAGAAGTTAGAGCTTGCTGATAGAGGTATATGAACTTTATACAGCAGCTTAATATTCAGAACTCAAAATCTTCCTATTTATCCATGGCATTCCAAAGACAAGATAATATAGCATATATACATACAGCAAGAGCAGTCCAGCAGTTCCACAATCAAAACATATGTTTATTAATCTATCCTTTGTTTATCAAGAACCAAATTATTAGTGTAATTAATGTAGCTAATGTAATAGATATCAGAATACCTATTGGTATATCTTCTGAAAAAAATGGGCTCCCAACTTATTTCAAGTGATTGGCCAGACTTTATGCACATGTCCTTGGCTGTTTGTTTTTGGTCTATACTGAGTTACATTAAGCCTTTGTGCCTTTGTTTTACTTTGAATATGTGTCTTTAAGGATATTTCATGTTCATGTCAGTAAGTCTTGATTGTTTCTTCAGACAGAGTTATTTTCTGTCATGCATTTTGGAGTCCCTGTAAGCACAAGAGAGAAATAAAACTTATGTCCAAGATGGTCATTGCAGTATACTGTAGATATCGATTACCTGCATTTTGCTTTTCTTTCTTTTGCATATTTTTACATTGTTAGACTTTAATTAGCACATTAAATACAATAGTTTCCCTTTATGAAGCCAGAAGGGTTTTCTTTGCAGTGAAAATGAGTGGTTCAATTACCCTCCTACTAATGGATAAAACGTAATTAACATTGTCTTGAGGCTAATTTTCATTTATGCTGCCATTCTCCATAAGCTGAACATCATTCTCTGGAAAAAGTCAATGTGTCACTTTTATTAGCCCAGTTTGCACTTTAACACCAAGAAAATTAATTCAAGACACATTAACGTACTTAACTTCAAATACAATGAAACGATCTGATGACAGAAGATAACTCTAAGGTGTCCTTTATGAAGTCAAGCAGTTTGGTTGTGAGCGTGCTTGATAAATGTATTTACGTGTGTGCAATTTGTGAAAAGGACAGAATGTAAAAAGAATTTCCAAGCCAGCCACTGTTCATAAACTTGCCAAGGTTTACAGCCTTTCATGTGTTAACACTAGCCAGAGAACAGTTTTTAGGTGGACTTTTTTTCAATCGGCTTTGTTTTCTTCAAAGGCTAGAGTTGTGCAGTTTTTAGACCTGAGGAATATTGATGATATCTTTTATGTCCTTGTAGCAGAATTGCAGAATCTTTTCAGGAGATTTTGGGGCATATTTTAGTGTCCTGGAAGCCCATTAAAAATTCTTCAGAAACGTACACAGTGGTCCAAAGCCTTAAATGACTGTTTTTTCTCCATATGTTCTTAAATACCTAGTCCACAGTGATGCATGTGAGACAACTGGGACTTTGCTGCTTTCACACTGGGATTTTACAGTCAGGTGCTGTAACCCAACATTTAGCCTACATTTTAATTAGCCACTTTAATCCTAAAACTCCTAGTTATAGTCCTATATGCAGCATTAGACAATACCTCTTTCTCTTTATTTGGTCTTAGCACTTAGAGACTAGTTTTCTACCATGGAAAATGCCATGATGTTAATATTAAGTACAGTTCTGTTGTATTACTGTTACAGATTCTTTCTAGCAACTCTTCTGATTACTGCTGCTGTTGCCAGTGATTCACTCAGATACTGAGTTAATTGTTGAAAGTTTCACCGTAAATGGTAGTGCAGTGAGATAATGAACTCAATCACCTTCAATCAATTCATCCCCAAGAATACATGGCCAATACAAAGAGTGACATAGCAGACCTCTGAAATCTTGATCTTTTCCCGAAGTGACTCCTCAGTGCTTGAATTTTGTTCTGATTGCGAAAGAAATAATCTGATCCTGAAACATGTATGTAGAAGTCAAATGTTTTGCTATTGTTTTTCAGTTCTTATGTATCCTCCATGGACAAAACTTTAGCACATGGAAATCTGAAACAATAATAACCATGGTGATGAAGAGAGACCGCAAGGCAATTGTAATTTAGCTTCGCCCTCTATTGGGAGCACCTTTTTATAGCAGTAACCTCTCCATGTAACACTGTAAAAATGAGTGGGATAGGATGAAGGAATACCAGGTGTGCAGAGGGAGATAAACGCAAATAGTACTACATTATGACAGCAAAATCTACTGGTTCATATACAAAACCACACCTTTAGAAGAGCCCAGACATTTCCACAATGTAAAGCTCAGCAATTGTACTTCAGTTTCCACCAGAGACTGCAGAAGCAGGTGTGAGGAGTGAAAGAGAAGTGCCCCAAATGGTCACCTTTCCCAGCCCTCTGATTCTGCAAGGCTGAGTGTCCCTGCTACAGGGATGATTCTAGCCCTACAGAAAATGAGTGATCTTGAATTTTACCATTCTTTGTACCTGAGAACAGGGTTTGGCATTTGCTTCCATAATATTGATGTAATCAGGTCAGTATTCAGGATGATCTTACCACATACCCTTTGTCTTGGCATTTAGGGATAGTTCTGCATTCATCACCTTCTTCTAGGATGAGAACACCAAAAATATTCACAGATCTACCAAGAATTCAAAAATACATATCACTGATAAACTTTTCCTTCTCAACAGACTTTCAAGTCCACTTTGTCTTAGATGGTAATTCCGGTAAACAAAGTTTGGTAGCTCCAGGATGAGTTAACTTTAATTCAGGCCAAGAAATCATTCTTGGACCAGCTGCTTGCCTGCTGTAACCAACCAAGGGTCTGATTTCAGATTGCTTTATTGCTGCAGATGGGTCATCACAGGTTAATCGGTGCAGCAATGATTAATAGTTGAATTAAATGTGAAAAGGCGAGAAAGGGTATGTCTAATGCTTTTCTTCAGTGGACTTCTCAGGCTGTGTAGGAACATGAATGCATAAGTGGTTTTGTCCTCTCAGTGTGGTCCCTGCCATAGTTAAGGATAAGCGCCTTCAGTGGCTTGGCACTGGTAGGCAGAGCTGTGGGAGTCAGCCAGATTAATCCAATCTTTTCAGTGGAAATCTGACTTTCTCAGTATAGAGTGGACATGTTGGTGTCAACGTTATATTGCAGGGTGTAAACCAGGGACCACTGACCCAAGGAACAGAGAGTACTGTCTGTTCCAGCTTGCAGTTCTGCTCTGAAGCCAATGGAATTCATCTGAGGATATGTGAAAACCTTACTGGGGATCAGCTAGGCTGAGGAGTGAGAGTGAGGTCTGGACTCAAACGCAGCTGAGAAGAATGAGTAGGAAAAAGAGGCAAATCAAGACCTAATTTTTGTGAAAAAGCAGTGGATTGCAGTAATAGCCTATCTCTAGCACAAGCAACAAGAAAGAAACGTATATAAAGACATGATCCTTCTTGGATTCAGGTTGAAACCATAAGTAAAACCCTAAGGAAGGTGAGAAAGAGAACACCTGGTAATGGACATTTTAAATCATTCCGAACTAGGAGACCGGTGTCAAAATTTGTGCTGTGCATGAGTAGTGTCATACAGTTGTGTTTCCATCTGGTCTTGAGATTGAGCATCTGATATTGGCACCTGCACCACATGATGTCTTCCTGGGAGAAGCAGAAGAGTAACTCATAGACTCGTTGCCATCCAAATGAGCGAGCCATAAAGCACTACTTCCTAGATAAATTTTGGCACAGAGTGCAACTACTAGTAGGAATGTGACATAGAATAGATTCTTACACAACTGCTTTATTTCATTATGTTTTGAGTGGGTCTAGCTATGTACTTTAGTCAGAGCATATGTTTTAATGAATTAGGCCCAAACGCTTTAGATCTATTAAAAAAAAAAACAACAAAAAGAGCAAAAGCACATAACTCCAGTGATAAGACAGTTTGCACCAAAGCAACAGATTTTTTCCTCTTTTCTCAATTTGAATGTAGTTAGAAAAAAGGAACATGTTCAAAAAAAAAATCCAATCATTATGGCATTAAATATATATATATGTTAGTCATGAGGTTGTAAGAAGCCTCAATGATAAAGTTAAAATGAAAAGATGCTTTTTTCTGTAAGGCACAGCCTGGTGCTGTGTACAGATTGTGTTACAAAACATTTTCAAAAGACACATTGGCTGCTCAGGATCTAATCTCAGCAGGAATTCTCAATCCACCTGCCCATTATTGCTCTCATTAAATCAGTGTGCCCAGCCTCACTGTATTTAAAGGTCTGTCAGCATTTCCATTTAATAACCATCACATGTAATACATTGGCCTCTTTCTTTGTTTTGCACAGAGGTTATCAGTACACTGTGGACACTATCATATTTTGCAGTATACTTATGGAACAACAGGATTTAAATTTGATTCAACAGTTTTGACTGAGAAGCTGGATTAGCATTTCAAATATTTTTTGTGCTAACCTCTTGGGTAAGCCCTAATTATTTAAAAGTAAAACCCTCTCAGAAATAGATGGCATTACTAACTGAAACAGTCACAAATTCAAAAATAATGTACAAGCTGCAAGTTAACCAAAACAGTTTGTGTGTCTATGGGGCCATCATCACAATCAGTGGTAGATTAACTATGGGGAGGAGCAGGAGGGATCACGAAGTCTGTAGGAAAATATCCTAACTAGGATACAAAATTCATTTGGTACAAAATGTGTTTGTACTACTTAGTCTTTCTGTTCTTTGATGCTGTTTAGTATTATTGAATGTTATGGGCATGCTAGATAGATAATTTCATAATTGCATTGCTAAACAATTACATTCTATTTTCCTTCTTTAAAATGTAAATTAAGCAAACACAGAGTAAGATTCAAAAGAAAATCAATATCTTTGAATGCCAAAATTATGCTTGGTTTTGTCTTTGGAACTTACCTTCAGGCTGGACTTTGACAATTATCTGCTACGTCAACAGAGTAGTGTCCCAGTCTGGTTCTATGTCGCCTTCAGGACTGCTGTGTTCATCCCACTTTGCGTGGGGTGCAGCACCAGTTAGATACAGATCACCATAAACACTGAGGCACCAATACATTGTCTGGAAATCTCAGCTTCAGTTACTTCTTCATTTTTCTTTTTCCAGCTAAGATAGTGGATGATGGTTTTAGACATCTCATTTAGACTGCAGCTCGAATACAAAAAAGAGGTTCAGAATGGGAACCAGAGCCGTAAGGTATCCATCTGAACACAATTTGAATACAATGAAATACTGCCGTCAGTGAATAAAGTAAAGGGCAGACAAAATCTTGGATCTATGGGATCATTCTGGCCAAGCACCAGTTTCTTTTCCACTATGCATCCACCTCTTTTCTTCAGTACCTTTCTGCTTACTTCTTAATGTGTGTTTCTACTTTGGCTTTGTAAGTGCATTAATTCAAGCATGAGCCAAAGACCGTGGGAATACAAATAGAGCCAGGAGCTGTAATGCCATATTGCCTCCAGTTCTCTCCACCTTTCCACCAATAGCAGGCCAACATTGGCATCTCTTTATTTCAGAGCTGAAGTTGTATTTTTCATGCTATTTTGGCTGTTATGAATTGTTCAGAGATAAGAGAAAAAAATGTTATGGGATGTGCTATTGAACTCTATCCATCCTATTGCAGTTTCAGAGCAAATCCCTCTGTGCCATGTAAGTAGAGCATTAAGGGAAACGGCACTCAAGATGATGCTGTCAAATGTGCTTTAATACCACAACCGTTTATTATGTTCATGTTGTATCTTTCATAATAATAATTTGAAAGCAAACAGTTATGCAATGTAAATGTAGCTTAAGACAGACTTTAGAGTTCAGAAAGCTCCAAATGCTGTCCAGAATCTCTCACAGGTGCTTAAAAAACTTAAGTTCTTAGTGTAGGATTTTTTTTTTTTTTCAATTAAATCTCTTCCTTTTCTTCAACTTCCTCTGCCTGGGTGGCTATCTTTCCCTAAGATGGCTGAGAGAAGGGTATTTTTATGACTTGAAGCTTTGCTCTTTGACCTGTCTGAGAACCTTAAGTCCTACCCATAAATCCCAAAGTAGCCAGCAGCCTTCAGTCTGATGGCTCTCCAGAAGTCTGAGCAGAGTGGTGGTGGCTTTGCTTTAATAGGTTGTATCAGTTGGAGGTTTTAATAGTACTTGGTGTGTTCAGCAGTGCCTTCGTTACTACCAGATGAACTTTCCTGGTGTCTCAGATGGCTGGGGCTTTTTGTAATACAGATTACATTTGCCCAGAAGGAGAAAAATATAGAGGAGTCTCTAAATATCACTACAGGGATGTGTCTTTCTCACTTTGGTTTCCGCTTCTTGTCCATGTTGGAACCATTACTGTTTCTTTGCTTCTAGAGCTCTAAACTGATGTCTAACAGTGGTGCTTTGTCACAACCTATACATGATGTAAATCTGTTGGTGCTCATATTAGAGAACATGGCTGTAGTTGATTTTGAATTTTGTTAATTATTATAGTGACCCTCACACACACTCCTCTAAACTCCAGTTTAGAAAATAACTGAGAGAAAAGTTTATCCAAAACACACTGTAATTGCAGAGTATGAGAAACACATAGCCCAGTTTATTGGTTGTGTTCATAATACATTCTCATTCTGGCAAGGCAGCCTACCTGGCAATACACAACTGGTAGGAGTTTTTCCTGAAAATGCCCTGTGGGTTCAGGACTACAGCCTGTAGATCATTTTGGGTTAAAAAGAAGCTGTGTAAATTTAAAAATTAATGTGCTGCTTCCAATTCCCATTTGACTTCCTGGGGCTTCAGCAGGATTCTTCTGATGTTAGAGAGAAGTGAAGACAGACAATTTTACCAGGTCAAATATTTGAGCCCTGATGCTGAAAGAATATGTCACCATGAAGCTATTTTGACAATTAGCAACCCCCCTGCCTCTCCCATATCAAGTCTCATTCAGCTGAATGGCAATGGATTATATTTTGTATAATGAGGCATGATCTATCCCAAGTATTTAGCATAATGGAAGAACAATAAATCATTCTGGAGATGTCAGCATAAGACGTGTATGCTTTACATTAGGTAAATAAACAGTGCCTCATTATATTCAGGAGTTCGTGTGAAATCAGGAGGCAGGAATTGTATTACTGTGTATTCAGACAATAAATGGTTGATAATTATTTCAAACAATTGGTATGAATAAGTTGTAATTCATTTGTACCTCCCTTTTGTCTGCTGTTGAAGAAGACTTGAGAAATAACCATGCTTGAAAGCACTATAGTGTGCCTGGCACTGATAAATGTACCAAACTCTAGCATGACTTTATCTAGGAAACAGATTTTGATAGCTTGCTAGGATTTAGGTCATTGGATAATTCAGTGCAAACTGCAAATCTTAATGCTATTGACAAAAGACGGAGCACAAATAGTCAGCACTTTCCATAAATCCCAGACCCGTTAGTAGCTCTCTTTTCACAGATTTATAGTAAATGTCCTTGAAAGCTATCTGGAAAAAAAAAAAACAACAAACAAACAAAAAAAACCAAAAACAACAAAAACCATTGAGTTTAGATTGACAGGTTGGCATTTGAGATTCATTGTATCCATGTTTGCCCTGTAAGGCATGTTGTAAAAGACCCTTCTCTATAATGGAACATGAACCTGTGCAGAATATGAACTTTCTAGGCTTCAGATTCTCTTCCAGGCTACCAGGTGAAATTCTCTGAAATTACTGTGGTCGCATGGCTACCAGGCTAATTTTTCTGGGATTTTATTCAAGTCCTCCTATTCATCTTTTTGAATGTTAAAATACTAAAGTGAGAGACTTAGATGCACCTTTGAAACCCTGTTTTTTGTTTTTTTTTTTTTTTTGGGGGGGGGGGGAGGAGACAGAAGATAAAAAAAATAGGGAATGTCAAAAAAAAAGAACAAAAAAAGGAAAAGGTAACATTAGGTGAAAGAATATACACTTTTCTGATATGTGCTCTGGTTTTGTTCAGCTTTGTTAAAATACAATAAAATGCAATAAAATAAAATGCAATAAAATAAAATAAAATAAAATAAATAAAATAAAATAAAATAAAATAAAATAAAATAAAATAAAATAAAATAAAATAAAATAAATAAAATAAAATAAAATAAAATAAAATAAAATAAAATAAAATAAAATAAAGGAAAAAACCTGACCCTCAAACACAGATAGACCATCACTGTTCATCACCTGAACATTCATTTCTTGAGCCTTCTCTTTCAGAGGCTGGTCATCTCTTCCATGCCAGGAATAATTTTTAAAGTACAGCATATTATTTTTAAGTTTCTTTCCTTTTCTTTTTTAGAAGTTCAGGTCTAGTCTATCTTGAAACACTCTATGACAATAGAGAAATAGCATATGTCACACATAAAAAGAGAATGGAGACTGACAGACAGACAGCCGTTGTGCTCAAATTAATCCAAATCCTGGTTTCTGGTATGTTTTAGTTAACACTCGTTTAATTTGGCTCTGTAACGTAGAGGAAAATTTATTTTCTCAACCTCAGCACCCTACTGCATCAGCTGTAAAATTTCACAACACAGATGCTTTGTCACTAAAACACATCTCTTGGGGTTTTGTGCCACTGTAATGAAAATCAAGAGGATGAATACCGTTGCATGACTTCTGGAGATAGGATTTAAGACCCGCGGATTCATAAAGCAAGCTCTAGTCGTTAGTCTAAAATCTTGGATCTCGTAGCTTAGCAGAGGTAGAACATTGTACACATGAAAAAAAGCAGCCTTAGTATGTGCTATGACGGGGAAATTAGTTTCAGAATTGGGTTTATGGAATAAAGACATTTTCAGGTGGATGAGGAAAAATTGTTCTTTACTATGATCCTCTCCAAGACGGGTACTTCTGAAAATCCTACTTTACCAGTTAGGAAAGCTCATACTGAGAATTTTAACTTTAAAATGAGACTCTGAATGTAGAAAAGTGGGAAAGCACAAGAGGAGTATCACTTTTTAGCACTCATAGCAGTACCTGGGGTAGAAACACAGCAAGCCAAACGCATCTTCAGGCACAGTCAGCTGTTTTGAAAGTCTGCAGGTTTTCTCCTACATCCATCAACCAAGACCAGCAAAGCATGAGGTAACTTTTTCTTCCATTCTGCCTCTTGTTCTGACATTAAAAGTGCTGCTTTCAGACAAACACACTGAAGACTTTTCTTTGAAACATGTTAAAACAATAACATGTTAAAAATATGGCAGAATATCCGGGCATTAAAGTTATTGTCAAAGACCGTAACAATAGCTTTTACTGTCAAATACTGAGTCCCCATACAGGACAGCTCTCTGAAGTTTTTGAGTAACTTGTAGTAGTTTTCCATCCCAGCAGTTACACACCTGTGGCATGATAGCAATTGCACTAATATTTTGACAGATGGGAAAATCTGGGGGTATAAGTATTATTAATCATTCTGTCAGATTTAAAATTGATTCTGGTATATTTTTTTGCTTATTCTGTGATGGTAGAAAAGTTGCCTTTAAATGCATATTTTAGAACCGTTCATTTAGCAGGAAAAAAAAAATCAGAGTAAGACTAACTGGAGTCTTGCATGTATATCCTTGGTAAAGCTGTGCTCTTTGTGATCAGAGGCAGAACTTCTCAATATGCAACTGAGAAGCATCATGACACTGATCAAAAGCTGGCTACAATCTCATCAGATCTGAACGGGCAGGATGATGAAAAAGCGTGTATAGAAATTGATAGTGTTACCTCAAAATTTTAAGTCTTTACCATGAGTGTGCTTGCCCTTTTCTTCTTCAAATGCTGTCATTTCATTTTGTGAGATTCTTTAATTCTTTGACAGTCATCATTTACTTAGAGCTTGAAGGTAGAGATCAGGTGTCACCTCTTACTCATGTGTAACTATGGTAACAAGGCAAGAATTAAAATTTGTGGTCTTCCAGTGCACATTTTAACTAGGGTTAATAATGACCCCAATGCTGGCAGCACTTAATATCCCCAAATAATTACAGAAGAAATGGAAGGAAAAGAAAGGAAGATAAATGAGGATATTGATAACTCTGGATATCAGAAACCATCTAGGAAAGGAACAGAGTCCTCCTTTGATACATGGGAAAGGCAGAAGTTCAAATCCCAGTCTCTCTCTTCTTTCCTGAAGACGAAAGATGGACAGGACATAGCTGGGCCCCATTTCCCTCCAAGGTCCTATTTCAGCCTTCTTGGAGCACTTACCCAGTGAAGGGAAGGGCTGGGCAATCATGGTCATAGGTGCAGATGGAGATGTGCTGAGCTAGTGGCAAGCACTCGAGAGGACGTATCAGCTCTCAGGTGTCTCTTCCTATCGCTCTGCAGGCTGCCTTCCCAGAGCAACTTAAACTTAACTGTTCAGTGCCTCCCTGACTATCCTAGTCAGGAATTTCCATACCTGGGCAGCCCTTCCTGCCCAGTGGCTCAGCCCTTATCAGACCCAGAGCTGAGCCATTGCAGCTAAGTCAGCAGAAAACGAGCCCCAAAAAGTGCACTTAACTTTCTGTCGGTTTAACAGGACCACAGGGGCTGAGAAGTAGAAGACGGAACGGGCCATGGCAGTCATTTGCATTCCTCAGGGAAGTTGTGTTGTATTCTTATTTCACAGTAACATAAGGCTCAGATCCTGATAGCTTCTGCAGGAGAAAGTGCTCCAAGGCTTCAGCCCTGCCTGTTCACTGCCATACATCCTTGGCTCATGTTTCTCCATTTCCCAGGAGGGATCTCAGATTCATGACCCCTTGTCTAAATCACAAACCAGGAGTTTTTAATCCACCCCCCTCATCTGAACTGCTGTGGACCTGACAAAATATTTTTTTTTCAGAGTGCTGGGGCTGTTGTCATGAGCAAACCACGTCATCCGACCTCTGGCATGGCACTGCTCTAACTACAACTGTCACTTTTGCACATTGCAACACACAAATATTTTGTGAGATTCATTCCACTTGCAGGGAAGCAAAGCTCAGCCCCAGCATTCATCACGGGCAGCTTTCAGAGAAGTCCATTTCCAATACGAACATCTCCTCCTCTTTGAACAACACTCTGTGAGAGGACATTAAATATGCTGCAGCCAGACTGTCACCCAGATGTGATTCAAAGTTCTGGTAGGATGTTACCAGTATTAGGAGACTAGAAATGATTTGTCCGTCTGACTTAATTAGAAGTAGATTATATCAGTTCATTGCAAATGAGCTCCTGATGCTGATCTCTGCTTTCACTCTGGTCTGGGTAGATAGCTTTGCAAACTGCCTTTTGGCTAAAGCTGCTGCATGTCTGCTTGTGGTCTTTAGCAAGCATAAATACATCTGAACCTACATGAAGTCTCTGCACACCACCCACACATGGCCTGGAGAAGACCGGGTGGTAATGTGAATACAGATTAAATTGTATTTTAAGTATTACTTCTCTGATTGCAATTTCTGGTCCCCCTGATGAAGTGGTCTGTGTTTTGTTTGTGTTATCAATGGGAATGCTTTGAAAATTGCTCCAGTGCTCAGGAGAGCAGGAGGAAAACATTGCTTTACGGTAAGCATTTTGAAAGAGTGTTTACACCCAGAGCATCAAATTAATTTCCCCAAAGAACGGGCTAAGCTGAGCTGATCAAAACCAAAAATGATCATTGGTTTTGCACATATTTGAATACAAATAATTTCATTTTGGGAAGTCTGTTAAATGCAGCAGCTCGTGATTATTTCCATATTTCCTCAAGCACAAAATTATTTTTTTAGGCTCCATTTTCTTGGTTTCATTAACCATGGAATAAGTGGAGGCATCCCTTTCTCTGGGATCCAGCTGTGTGCAGAGGCATCTCAGTGACCAGGGCACAGCCTGAGACATTCCTGAGCACAGTTCACCGTGGTCCCAACAGAAGAGAGAGAGCAGCAGCACATCGTTCTTGTGCTCTTTTTGCTGCAAAGTTTTTGATTCCCAGTTGATCTCATTTGGGAATCCTAATGGAGAAATGGAGAAAGCTTCCATATCTCCAGAAATTCTGTGAGATCTTTATGCATTCTGAGGAAGTCTTTAACGTTTGTAAGAACTGGCTATCACTAGCACCCACATATTTAGTTTTTCATATATTTGTATATATATATTATATAGGCCTAGTCACAGCAGTTAGTGAATTTAGCATTTAATTTGAATGTAAAAGCATTTAATTTGAACGTAGGGAGCTTTACCAACTTTTTCCACAAACCCATACACTAATTAATAGAGTTTGTATCTTTTGGAGGCAAAACGGCTATATATATTTGTGGTAAAAATGGAAAACCTTTGAAAGACAGCTTTTGGGATTAAATAAGGACTGTGTTTAGCTTCTGGCTGGAAGAGGTGTCAGCCTGTGTCAGAGAGACTGTGTTGGCTGGTACCAGGCCCATCTGTAGTGATGAGAATCAATGCGTGCCTCTCGTGAAGCCACCTTGATTACACTGCAGTTGTGAAACGAGTTGTCAGATGGCAGGTGATCTTCAGGACTCAGCTCAGGTCCTCATTGCTGGCTGTTGTGCCTGAGAGCACTGTGGGGCGTGCTTGGCCCCCAAGATAAAAGGAGATCTGTGGGTCACCCTGCGGGCTGCTCCAACGGTGACATTACTGGGTGGCAGAGGTGCTACAGTCGGGCAGGCTGGAGGCTGGAGGAGGAAAATGCACAACATTAAGGAGACTTTGAGGAATCCCCAAAACATAAAAAATCATGGGTTTTAAAAATGCAAAACACCATCTATTTGTCACAATGTGATGGTTTGCAAAGTGGTGCTGGGACTTGCATTTTACATATTATGTCTCACTCTTTATCCAAACCATGATTTCAAGGGAGTTTGTAAGTACTGTCAATATCCTCTCTCAATAGGCAAATATGATTCTAATTACAAGGAAGCTAAAGGAGAAAAAAATGACATTTTCAAAGCAAAGATCAAATTCTGATGTGAATGGTTCAAGTATGACACCTGAATTCACATCCAGATTCTGAATTATAAGGAGCCTCATCACTGCAAACTCTCAGCATGCAATTCCCAGGCAGCTTACTTGTATTGAATTTTAATAGAGTAAAGTCACTTAATTAGGTTTGTAAATATGGATTTAGGTGAGTAACGGCACGCAAGTTTTAAACTGTTGTGCTTTTGGCCTTACATGACTTGGCCAATAGTCTTGCAACAAATGTGATGCTGCTGCAGCCAATTCACCCCCTTGTCAACAACTCATCTGCTCCCAAATAGGCATAGGCAATAAGTTATTCTTTGCTATTGGTATTTTATAATCCAAATCTGGCCTCCTGCATAGGCGGCCAGAGAGAACAGAAACGAGGTCATGATATACATATCTTTGTATCAGTATCATTCATTATCTCAGTATAATGCCAAAAATTTGCAGAGAGAGGTGTTGCAGATTTTCATTAGTCTGGAGGAGAGGTGAAGTTCTTGCTCCAGTAAAAGCTGAACTAACTTAATGTTAACGTGCATGTCCTAAACTTTAGTTTCAGTGAAGTAACTGAAAATCAGGAGAATAATTACTGAAATGACCAACCAAGTTAGTAGCAGAGAATCATGATTTAGATGAGGTGATGTGAGAACAGCAGTACTAAGAATGAAGTTACTTGGCAGACATCAGTATTCAGGAAAACGAAGACAGTATTATTGGTAGATGATGATGTAGAATAAATAAGCCTCATATGGAATTTGTTCACATAGCTATGGAAAAGCAGAATTTAAGGTCTGAGCATCAGAGTTTAATGTGAACAGAATATCTAAACAGAAAGTTGACAGTGTTAACAAAGGTAATATTAGATTTGAATGAGAAACTTTATATGGTTAATTAAAAATCAAAGACACAGTTATAATAGAAGTAATTATCCAGGAGTATTAAATCAGTTGCAAGTCCAAGCCCATAAAAGAATTAATCAGGAATAATTTAATATTTGATATTGAGGGCTTATATTTTCCACTAATGCCAAAATCCATTCCATTAACCAATGCAATTCTGCAACAAAGCTATAAAATGAATCCCTGAGAGCTGGACAATAGGTGAATGACTCTATGGGAAGAAGTTTTAATTTTGCTTTTAAACTACAATTGCAGTAAATAGAGTACTGTTTCTATCAAGAAAATCCGATCCAGTTCCCCAGGTCCAACAATGACTGATAGCAAACACCATGGAAATGATGGAAGAGCAAAGAAAGTTGGTTTGTAACTCAGCATGCTTGTGATCTAGAGTGTGATCTATTTCATTCTTGCATTAATTTATTTAATTGCTCTTTAAATTGTAATTGAGGTCATTCCATGCAAACATTCTTGTTCTTTGCGGCAGTGAATTCCATGATTTAGATACTTTATGTGGAAAAAACATCTGTTTTGAGGCCTGCCACCTGGTAACTTCTTCCCCCTTCTCTTTTGTGATGTGAGACTATGGATCTGAGTCTGTCTCTGCTCCCTTTCTCCAGAGCACTGATCATCCTGTGAATTTCGCTTGGGATCAGTCAACTCAGTCATCTTTTTTTCTTGTACCTTGCATCATATTTTAAGCTCTTTTTGGGCCCTTCTCAATTTTCCTGGACATGAATAGCAAATAATCAAAGGGAGTGAGAGAAGAAAAGCAAAAAGGATTATTTGCTTCTCATGGAGAGGGAGTCGAAGTGTAGGGAACTTTGGGAGAAATACTTAATTTAGAAAGCAGAAAGGCATAAAAGGAGAACTAACTGATAGAGAGATTGTGGTTACCATCTAACCACTGATAAATTACCAACTCAGCCTAGTAAGTTCTGCTCAAGCCAGATCTCACTGAAGTCTGTGCAAACCATTGCACTAATTCTGATCCTTGAAAACAGGCTTTTATTGAGTAAAACTGTCATTTTATTGAGGTAGGTCAGGAGCTTGGTGCAGCTTTTGGCTGCAGGGCCCCTAGCATGTAGTAGATTTCGAACCAACAGGAAAACCTAAGCAAATAAAATCAAAAGTCAGGTCATTTCAGTCTCACGTATCTGGCAGCACCTTGAAAGAATCAAATTTTTATTGCTGTCATCTAATGATTTTCTTCCCTTTTTTTTTTTCTCTTTTTTTTTTCTTTTTTTTTTAATCTAATAAATAAGCTTGTCACAAACCAGTACTGAGCCTACTGCAGCCGTTTATCAACTTGCCTCCTGCAGGAGCAAATGTCTAGAGGCAGTCTGTATAGCTGGTAACAAGGTGATAAACGGTCACACCAGGCTCAATGTTGGTATCTGGAGGCAGTTGTTTATCAGATCAAGTGCTTTATAAACTATCGATGAAAGGCTTCATGCCTTCCCTTTCCTTCCTGAATGTAAACTTATGTCTGAACACATTGGCTGGGAAAAAAAGAATCATTCCTGAAGCATAGCTTAGTTAATTTGAAAAATTTGCAAAAAAAAAAAAAAAAGGCTAGGACCTTGAGATAATTCTAGTTGCATTTGATTAAGGTTAGGGACCGTCATATCACCATATCAGCTTTAAAGTCATTAAAATCAGTGAGAATTTTGCTTTGAAGTCATCAGAAACAGTGTGAGTTCCACTCCTTTCTAGATGTCTGACCTTGGAAACAGTCTCCTATGTAGTCATCAAACACCACAGCTAACAGTATTTCTTATCAGTATGAGTGTTACAGCCTAGAATTGTTCAGGTTCACGACTACATAACCATTACAGGGTGACTAGTTGTTAACATAGGGCTTTATTCATTTGATTTTTTCTCAAATTTAAACTGAGAAGGAAGCTGTTACTCTTGCACTGACTTCAGCAGAATTATTCGATAAAGATCTCTGAATACATCAGATTGAGAAAATACTTCAAATGTCCTGGGTACAAAATATGTAATTTAATGTCAAGTCTGGATTTATTTCCTTGAGGACATTGGACTGACATTAACATAAGTTCTCTACCAATCATTCCAGATGGATTAGACATTAAACAATTGTTGCAGAACATACAATATAGTCTTAAAGGCATTGAATCTGCAGCCTGCATGTTCCTCAGGATATTATTACAAGATTCTTCATGTCTTTTTTCTAATGGCTTTTTGGATTCTCTGCTTTCAGCCTGCCACAACCAGCTTTACAAGTGTCCAACCGCTCTTTTTCAATGTTATTAATTTTTTTTTTCTATTGTAAAACATTTCTGATCATTCTTCTCTCTGTCTAACTGCTTCTTAAGTTTATTGCTTTTCTGTGGTGCTGTTAGGGATTTTATTTCCCAACTGGTATTACTTTTTAACTACTCATGTAAATCTGTATCAGTTCAGATTCATGCAGAAAAAACAATTTGTCACAAATCTGCAAAGGCTAAATGATCAAAGCAGAGCTTGCGGGCTCACTGCTTTCCTTCTCTGCCTTCTTCATCAGACCTAAAAATATTCTGTCTTCATTCAAATTCTTACACTGCTCTGTGCTATAGACTTTATGTATAGCTGGGGAAATAAATGTATGGGTCAGTTTCTTGGCATATCTGCAGGATCAGCAAAATTGCACCCATTTGTAGAGAATGTGGCAGTAGTTGTCACAGGCTAATCACACAGCAAAAGTTCCAAAACAACAGTGCCGTTGAAACCCAGGCACCAAAATATCCTTATTGGTATGGGATTTGTAACTATTTTTTGGAGGGAAATAACATTTTCGTTTCTGTGTCATATTAAAAAAAAAAAAAAAAAGTATCCAAATTTCCTGACCAAGACCAAATGTGGAGAGAAGGAATTTGGGGCCCAGGTCAGGATTTGCAGCCTAAAAAGGTGCCATCCTTACTGCCCTCTGTGCTGGAAGTTCTTGCTGGCAGCTGAAGGACACAGTGACTGGTGACAAAGAAGCTGTAATTTGCAGTCCAGTGGATTAACATCCAACAATATTATGCGGGGTTAATGCTGCCGACCTGTTGATACCAGTGACTGAAAGCTGTGGCCACCAGTATCTTCTGGAGTTGGGTGGGAGAAGAACTCACTGAGAGCAGCCCTGCAGAGAAGGACTTGGGGGTTCTGGTGGCTGAAAATCTCGACGTGAGCCAGCAGCGTGCACTTGCAGCCCAGAAGGCCAACTGCATCCCGGGCTGCATCGCCAGAGGAGTGGCCAGCAGGGCAGGGAGGTGACTGTCCCCCTCTACTCTGCCCTCATGAGGCCCCACCTGAAGTATTGTGTCCAGGTCTGGGGCCCCCAGCACAAGACGGATGTGGGGCTGTTAGAGCGGGGCCGGAGGAGGGCCATGAAGCTGACTGGAGGGCTGGAGCACCTCTCCTACAAAGAAAGGCTGGGAGAGCTGGGGCTGTTCACAGATGGTCTATAAGGTCCTTTCTGAGCCGAGCCATTTGATGATTTTATGGTAACCAAAGGTAAACGTAGATAAATGGCACTTGCCTAATTCTGTTACCAGAGGCACAGAGTCAGTCTCAAGACATGGTGCACAGTTAATGGGTGAGATTACCCACAGTGGCGTGAGGGCCCAACTTCTGTGGCTTCCACAGACAGGGACCAGTGTCTTTAGTCAGTCACTGTCATGGATTTTTTCTAAGGACATCCTGTGATCCAAATTCTGCCCCTGGGCATCATGGTGTCCTCACAAAGGTCATGGTTACATGTCCCAGAGCAGACTTTGGCCCCATTTGCCATATGGGAGCTGGAACATTATATTTTTTCTGAACGTCCTTTTTGTTTATTTTTGTGTTTCTGTTAAAAGTTCAAATGAAGAGCTAATTACTGACCCAGCAGAGCCAGTTGGCTGCAGGCTTCCCTGCTGCTCTGCTGTGCGTCTGCTCATGAATGAATTTTTGGTTTTGGGGCAGGTTTCCAAGGCCCCTGTGATGGTCCCAATTTAGCTCAACTTGTTTATTACTTGACATTCCTAACTACTAATGTACTATTAAAACTACAAGGCCAATCTGGAAGGAAAGATCAAAATAGGTAACAAAGTCACTTCTCCTCTGCACAGTGACCAGGACATAAGTTCTCTTGTTCCTTACAAACTTCTTTCCTCTCTTTAGAAATGCAAAAAACTCATTCAGTCACTGCTCTCTGGCTCTGCCAGCTAATTCCCACATTGGGGCAGATTTCATCCCTGTGAATCTGCTTTTTTCTCATAGTCACTGCATCATCTTCCCCTTGTCTCCCCAGTATGCTTTGTACATCATCTGCATTGCTATCAGGATTTTCCAGGTACAGCAAGGAAAAGGAATGGCAGAGCTCCAGGGATTGTTCCCGGCTTTGTCAGCTCTCCTAACCTTACTGCATCTCAGCTTTCACCTCTGGAAAATGAATAGAGGATAGTACAATTTTTAAAATGACATAAATATAAGTTCAGAGATGATAAATATATTAGTATTGTTACTGTCATATACACTGCTAAATGGCTTTCCCCTCTGAGAAGTACTTTGTAGACATGGAGGGAACTGAATCTTCGTATGTATTTATAAATGCCACACGTGCACCTTGACTTACTTGTTTTGCTGACAGATCTTGCTTGACCTCACAGAGTTAAATAAAAACTGTCAGAGGTGGGAAGAGAGGGAAAAACATGTTAGAGACTTGCAACATCCTGTAGTCAGCATGGCAGAGGTGAATTTTGAAGAGGGTTTTAATGTAAGTAGCTCTGCAGGTGTCATGGGCAAAAGCATGGGTCTGCTGGTGAACGAGCCGACTGGTAGGCATTAAAAGCTGGGGAAATTACAGGAGATAATAGAACAGTGAGGTAGGATGGGGCAAAGATGTCAAGGACCTTTGAGATGAAAATGAGGTGCTTGCTTTGTGTGCCTGGGTTATGAGGATCCTCAAGTCCTAAACACCAAGTAGGTGCTGTGTGTTTGGTGCCAGAGCTTAAGGCACTGCTTGGCAAGCCAGCAGCGGAGGAGAGTCCTCTGTGGATGTCCAGCATAAGGACAGCTGCGCTGATGCGGCTGATAATGCTGCTGCCCATGTGAGTCAGGGTCACTGAGGAAGCATGGCTAACAAAGGACATGTGAGTCACCAAGGCAAACTCATGGTGATAGTCTAGTATGTGGAAATAATTGAATGTCTCCCAGCAGGGCCTGAAAGCACAAACAAAACCCTTCATAAAGCACTGACAGACGGACCTCAGCAGATGTATCGTCCCACATTACAAGATGATATTGAAGTTGTTTTCAGGTGTGAATTTGTTTGTTGATAAAATGCTAGAAAAATCTAAACATATTCAGAAAGTAAAACACTGAATCCCCTTTTGTTCCATCTGTTCTGGATACCTCAGAGGACTCTTATGGGCCTGATTCCCACATGGTCTGAGTCTGGGGAAGCCTTTCACAGAAACCTTGTTCTGGAGTAAAACAAAGACAAATCATTTATACCTCTGTGATAAGCACTTAGAAATGTTGTTGTGAGGGAGCTGATGTAGTTACTGGGATCATTGACTCACTTATGCATCCCTAATCTGTAGGACAAATATTTCCGGTTGGTGCAGAAGCAGGGTGACGTGATTATGTGGGAGGAAGAGAACGGATAACGGAGCACTGAGAGCAGTGTGTGTGAGCAGGGAGGTCTCGCTGCTGAAACAACAGCCTCAGCTCTCCGCTGTGCCCAGCATCCATGGCTAAGGTTACTACATGTGCCATATTACACAGGAATTTGCAAAGTCCTATATCCTTCAATAAATTCAACTGGAACAGAAATTTTCCTGTATTTTCTTTGGACAGCAGAACCTTCTCCACAGAAGCTGTGTGGGAGACCATCTCCTTCACTGTCCCCTTCCCCTGTTCTTTGCCTCCAATTCCCCCCCACTCCCTATCTCCAGCTGTTCCCAGCTTCAGCTCCCTTTCAGCATGTCTCTTGCTGGCTATAACAGTGCAGAAATACGTTTGTGGCCAGGGCAGAGGACTGGGGCAGCAGGGAGTCTGCGGTGGCAGAGCCCTGGCCCTGCTCTGGGGGCAGCAGTGGTGGCAGGAGGGGCTGAGGAGCAGTGTGTGCAGGCAGGGCAGCAGGCGGATTTTGTCACAGTCTGGCTCTGGAAAGAAGGGGGTGACAGAAGAGGACCTGTCAAATGTGTCTGCTGGATATTTCTGCATCACAACGGTTGCTCTGATCTGTTTCTGGTTGGCCAGGCCCCAAGGAGCTGTTTGGCAGATGGGGACAGGGTTCCCCGGCCGTGTCCCTTAATATTCCCTTTACACCACCGAGTGCACGGGGGTTAGCACTGTCTGGAAGAGGGAAAGGGTTGATGTGCAGCTCAGAACATGGCCTCAGAATGACAGCAGCAAGCGATGAAAGAAAGAGAATAAAAAAAGCACATTAGACAAGGCCTGCAGTTTGTTTGGATATTTTTAATGCTTCCCTCCATGAAAGCAAAGCTCTTTCAATCAGTTTGACCCCCGTCATTCTGGCTCTGCTACACATCGCACCAAATATTTACTCTGCTAAATTGCATTGCTAGAGTCTCATTGGCATCTTGTCTTTGAAGTGATATCCTAGAGCTTTCATTTTGTTGCTGGAAATCCCTACATCATATCCCATCGTCTGCCCCTTACAGAGCTCCAAACCCCTGCAGGCACCAAACCTCCGTGTTAGGCTTCTTAACTGCAGGCCCGAGAATCAAAAGAGCCTTCATGCTGGCACATCAATCCAGGAGCCGAGATACTGACCCCATGTGTGAAATTTTGATTGGTTTTAGCTAATTTTGCATGACATGTCCCTACCAGTCTCCCCAGTCTCAGCGATTCAGCAGCATCAGACACAGTGTATTCGTGTACTTTAGGCCAGTTCTCCCAGCTCTGCTCTTCTGAAAGGTCTTCCTTTGACAATCAGACATGCCTTTCCCTCCTGCAATGATGTCTGGAAGTGCTGACAGCCTACTTAGGGAAAGCAAGGAAGAAACGCTCACCAAGTTCGCTTGCTTTTTGAGCAAACCTTGTTGATTATCAGCTAAAGCAGTCTGTCTAGAGACCAAATCAAGTATGCACACGCAGCTTCATGGAGTTGCAGTTTGGAGCTTGTGAATTAATTAGCAATTTTTCTGAAGAACCACAGCCTGACAATTCACAGCTACAATTCGTAGCTGTTTGACTTTGATAAACAGACAACGTACACAACAGCTTCCTAGGACTATGGTAGCCTACTTAGTGCTGCAAAGCACTGAAAACCGAAGTAGGACTTGCCAAAAGTAAGGTAACACAATTCCTAAATGCTAGACATTAAAGCAGTAAAGGGACTTTGACATTTTAAACAAATTAAATTTTTTATTTACTCTGTGGATGGAAAAAAAGTGAACTCCTATAGGAGGATTTGCCCCTCAGCTACCTAGTATGAAAGAGATCCAGCACAGCTTGGGCAGCTTACTGGTACCATTACGAACTGTACCATTCCTAAATAGTAGCTGGGCAGTTAATAAGAGTACCAAAAATGGAGGCAACATGTCCTGTCATTCATATTTTGTTCTCGCATTCGTCATGTGTGCTTGCCATGTCTCTACTTCAAGAAAACTGTTGCCTTTGTTAGTTGGTTCAGCAGCTAGGCCTTGGATCTGAACTGTGGAGTGGATGCTGCGTAAGTACAAAAACCAGAGGATCCCTGTTTTGAGGCAATTGCAATCTAGGTATGTGAGACCAACAAGGATAAGGAAAAGGGAGGTAAAAGGCATTTTCCTCTTCCTCAGAGCGAAATGATTTATTTATTTATTTATTTTCCCCATCACGTAAGTGTGTAGGACTGCATCCTGCAATAATAGCCAGTGTCCACACGGCAGGATTGCCTCGCTGTAATAACACACAAATGTGAAGCATGGGAATTTACCAGCCTGAACAGCAGCTCAGCAGCTTTAGTTCACCAAGGCAGATATGGTAGCACCTGGATTTTCCTTCTGACTAAGATACGTTTCTTTCTTTCCTGAGCCTTTTACTGAACGTGGCAGACTGTGCAATGAGAGACCTCTCACTGCTGGTCATCTTATTAATGATCCCACTCTTCCTTTGTAACACCTAGCTGTTGTTTTATTCCTTATTTACTACACACAGCACTGTCATATATTTAGCTTTTCTTTTACTGCTCAAATATAACTTAGCAGTGATAGATTATACAGAGATTAAAGTTCTTTAGTAAGAACATAAAATATCTAAAAGGCTTTGCAAAAGTTAACTCTTAGATTAAATATGACTATGATTTTTTCCTGAGAGCCTTTTGTGTGGCAGCAGGAGTGACAGACAGCTTGTGTGTCCCATGTTGCATTTTTCCCTACAGCACCAACCAGACATTGGCCGTTCTCTCTCTTTACCTGGGAAATTGTGCTTGCTGTGCTTTATATCTATATGCAGCTTTGTTTCACTGCTCATTCTCACTAAATCTTTTCACTCCTTCCTGGAGCAGAACTTCCTCTGTATCCCCCATGACCATGTTCCAATGCAGTAATGCTCTAAGCTTCAAGAAACATAACATTTTGAGGACTTCAAAATCGAATAGTTTGAAGAGTAAATATCTCAGTTGACATATGTGTTGTATGTCTGTTGTGTTTTTCGTGAAATCCCACCATGGAACTGCAGCCTCTAAGCCAAATTCACTTTGAGATAAGCAAATATCAGTAAGTTGGCTTCAGAGGAGATGCATCAGCTGGAAAGACCAATAAATTGGCCCTGCATCTTTGTCGAGTTACTTCCATGTCTTGGTCAGGCTGCAGACTAATTGTTGGTGCTCTGTCAGATTTTCATGGTGATTCTTGGAAACCTGCCAGCTGGGTTTCATGTGGAACCTTTTTGGTCCATCAGTATTCGACTGAACTTCAGAGAGAAATGTTTGCTCTTCCTGGACTTTCTGAGCTGTTTTTGCAGTTTTATTCTCATTCCTCAGTGCATGGGCTCTGTGTGGTGTCTCCTGGACTGAAATATCCCAACTAGAGCAATTTTTCAGGAGTAAGGGCTTCTAAAAAAAATATGATATTTAGCCTGTAGTATAAGTGGCTTGGCATCTACAAATCATTTAAAAGGTGGTGATTGATCCTCAAAAAATAAAATAAAATAAAATAAAAAACCTAGTAGAGAGGTGGCTGAATATCATCATTTATTATTAGCAACCTTTGCAGAATTTGGATAGCAGACTCTTGTGATTTTGATATGTTATTGATTCCCTCAGTATTTAAAAGAATAATTTTTTTTCAAACTACTACAAATACATGGTACTGTGAAAATGGAAATATAATTAGCCATGTGGTTTATATTAGATTTGGTTCATATTAATTCAGTGCTAATATTGTTTAGTAAGAATATATTAGTTTAACTCATTATTTTAGTTTAGACTTTCAGCTGAGATGGCAATTTAAAAGCATATTTTTAGTTTACAAGTCTGTTGAGAGTTGTGTTATAAAAAAGGGTACCAGGGTTGGAAATTATTTTCGTGTTCGGAATATCTTTTTGTGTATGATTAGTGTGTGGCCACTGTGCAGGTGTGGGGATGTGCATTAGTCTTACAATTCAGCTCTTGCTCCTTTTTGCATACGTTTTGGCTTGTAAATGGAGAGGTTCACTTCAGAATAAGATGTATCAATATAAGAGATCTTTTTTATGCATCATATATTTTAACGCCAGTAACCCCCACTTGCCTTTGCAGGAGTCTTTGTTTCCATTTATGCGCTTCCTAAAAATTGCTTGAGACTTGACCCTCAGGTTCTTCCGTGAAATTTAAAATGGTATCAGTGTCATCTCTCTGAACAGCAGCACCAGATGGCCCTGATGGTGTCCCAGGAGCTGGTTCTCATACTGCATCTTCTGCAGACTCTGTGAAGACAACAAAACACAGCAGCTCACCTATGTGACCAAAATCTTAGATGAGTCCCTTAATTGTATCCATGATCTAGGGTGACAAAGCAACAAGGGTGGGAGGATTAGTCAATAAAAAGAGGTTAAGTGCATGTAATGTTTGGAAGAAAATTACTCGTGTTACTTCCTCTTTATACCAACAATTGTAGGCTTATTATATGTAAATGAGATGGGAAAAGTAATTCAGCTAATCAAACATGGGATTTTGTTTGGCTTTGAAACAACTGCCAACAACCTGAAATTTGTTTGTTTGCTCAAGCTGAAGTTTCATAATATTCCCAGGCAGTGTAAACACAGCCTGGAAATCACACCCCAGACCCATTCCCAAACCTTCCTGGTGTCTGGACTCCTGTTTGAGGAGTGGTGCAGTGAAGTGGAAAGGGAATGGATCTGGCAGGAAACCCACCCCAAAGCAACAAAAATGACTGATTTTCAGCCACATGCATTCTTTAATCTTTCTTACTCTATAAGCATTGATTTTGCCCCAGCGGAGGAGGTGTGAGAGCTGGAGGTGACACCCCCTGTTGCATGACGAGCTAAACTTTTCAAGGAATCACAGCCTGAAAAAAGAAAGAAGAATGTATTCAGACATTGATTCTGCCATCCAATTCTTTCTTACCAATGGTTTTGCTGTCACATTTTGCTATTAAAAAAAGATCCATTTTCCCCTCTCTAGCAGCTGTGCGGAAGACTGAGTCAGCAGGTAGATATATCCAGAGGAGCATGCACCTGGGTTTCGGTTTATGCTCCTTTTTAACCCTGTGTCCTGATGCTAAGCCAGTCTGATTCTGGAACTGTCTTGCCTGTACTAAGTTAAAGCAGAAGCTGTTTAAGTAGCAAGTACTTAAATAAAATTTAGTTAATGCCCCCTCCTATCTCCCATTCCCAGTGACTTCAGATTTCACTCTTCACAATGAAAAATGCACACGTTAAAACAAACAACTAATTTTGAAGTTCATGTCAGTCTTCTTATATTTTGGATTCAGGTTTCACCGTCCTCTCTCATACCGGCAACATTGTCAACTCTTTCATTTATATTACAGGCTTCAAAAATTATTTTGTGTTGTTTCTGGCCCCAGTTCCTTTGTTGCAGCTAATTTTTTATTTTTTTTTAGTGCATCCTAAAATCTTGGAAACTAACAGGCAAATAAGGAAACCAAAGTTCTCTTTTATTTATTTCAAGCTTTCAGACCAAATACTATAATATTTTAGGACCGAACTCAAGCTGTTTGCAAGCTCAGAGCTGACAATAATGTACTACAACCAAGGAAATTTGCTTTGGAGCATTTCAGTTCCTCTGCACCACCATGTATCTAGCCCCACCAGCTGCTTCTAAAACTTGTACTTCAGCTGCCATAATCTTATCATTAAAGGTGGATTTAAGTTTTAAGAACCTATGAACAAACCTTTGTACTTGCAACCAGAAGCTGGGCGATGACTCTGCATTTAAGGTGCAAGCTCAGCTTTACTCCAGCGCCTGGTGCTAATCCAGTATAATCGAATGTTAGGTGGTGTGAACTCCCACCAGCTCCTTCAGAGAGATGCATCTATTTGCTTTATTGTTCAGCTGCTGCTTTCTGACTTTTAAAATCCCTTCCATGTTGTTTTTGTTTCTACCCTTGCAGTGGTAGCATGAGGAAAAAAGCTGAATTTGACCACATCCATGAGGATGTCAAGTATTTATACTTTATTGGTTTAGAAGCTTACTAAATTTAAACAGAAGTATTAACATGGCCTTAGGCTCTCTTGACAGTTATAAACTCTTCCGTGGGGGGATTTCGGTAATGCTTTCTAATCAGCTTAAGGAGTTAATTAAACAGCTGTCACTTAGCTTCTTAATTCGCAGACTTGATGCTAAATAAGATTTGAAATTAGTTATGCATGACTGAAGCATGGATTCTCCGATACAAATAAGATGGCTGCTTGCTGAAGAGGAGGAAAATCTAGGCCTTAAAAAAAATTAATAAAGACAATATTTAAGGTGGTACCCTGGATTAATGCTCTAATGGCTGATTAATTAAAAAAAAAAAAAAAAGGCATTATGAGGAAAATGGAAGATGTTAGTGAGTGCCAAATAGAACAGATTTTCAGGCAGCTATTCATTGTGATTTGGTGGCATGCCCTGGACTTGAGGAGATTTCAGTGATCACTTTGTTTTCTTCCCTACTGCAGCCTGTAGATGGCAAACCCCAAAGCCAAGGTACATATTGAAAACAGAAGAACCATGCTCAATTTTAGAAGCTAGGCGTTTAGCCTGGAAAAAATATATTCCACTACTGTAATCAAAAATGTAACTGGAAATCTGCTGTGCTTATGGAAGATGTATTATGGTGCTGTGCTGACTTTTTAATATTTTTTTTCCCTGTATACTGTGGTAGGACAAGTAGTTTTTTCTCCTGTAGGGTATGAGCTGCAGATCAGTCCAAGTTATTTCGAGGAAACATGTCTGCAGATCTTTTCTGAAAACAAGCTAGTGCCTTGCTCAGTGCTGCTTGTAGTGTAGTGAGGCTTGTGAGGGCTAACAGAGATTCGGCATTAAACTGATGTCTTGAATCATGCTAAAATGCTTTTGGAAAAGAATGCAGACAGTTACTACTAAACTTTTCTTTGTATTTTACTATTAAACAAAGTGTTCCTGTTATAAATCTGATGTGGGGCCTCAAAGCCAAGCATGAGTCAGTCATATATTTATTTGTTTTAAAAGTCATTATTAATGCAAACATTAGGAAATGTTGTGTCCTGGGAGAGAACAAAGGGAAGAGAAAAAGAGATTTATAAAGATACTGCTGAAGTCCTTTCTTTCACCCCAGGAATTATATGGCAAAAGATATCCGAAAGGAAATTAAATTGCAGGGAAGCTACCAATTAAAACTGAAAAACTAATAGGTGTTCACTTCTGCATTTCTACTGAAATAGATGCTTACTGCATGCATCATCCAAATATGCTTCTGCTGGAGGGCTTAATATGCTCAGTTATTTAATACGAGTCTCTTCAGTAGGCAAAGAATACTCTCTCCAGAATCTTCTTTAAAAATATTACCATTTTTGAACATGGTGGTAATTTCAGAATAAAGATTACCTGGTCTTCAATTTCTATTACATTAAAAAAAATGTTTTTGTGTGATTGTTATGATTCTTTCCTTTGTTTATTTTAGGGGTTCTGTGTATGGGAATTATGCTACATAATGGTTAGAGAAAGATCAGCATTTTTTTAACAGCTGCTCAGGAAATCAACTTTAAGTACTCTGAATATTTGGCTACGGCTTTGTAAAACCCATAAGTATTCCCATCTTGTAGTGCCCTGGCATCATATCTCCTATAATCTATGTTAGTTATGGATAAAGAATATGAAATATTTCTTCAGAAGATTCCTTTATCACTTAAGCAGCAAAAAGTAACACTTTTAAATTAGTAACTATTTAGATTTATAGCTTTTACATGCTGAGACTCTGAACTATAAATCTCTATATAGCTAAATAAGTATCATGTTTGTTTCCTCAAAATGAAATAATTTTTATATGCTTTCACCATGGGAACATTAAGCCCTTTCTAGCCATTAAACAAATGACTGAAGAAACGTTTTACTCTTCCCCCGTTGCATAAATTGGTGTAAATGGTTATTATGCCTCTGTGTCAAAGGGAGAGATGCAAACCAGGTGCCTAAAGAGATCATCCTCCAAGTCTATACACGTGGAGGTACTAAGGAATCTGCAAACAGAATATACAGCTCAGTTTTTCTGGCATAGATTTGCACAGCTTCAGACATTGCCAGCTTGCTTTGTGCTTCTTTTACTTTGGAGAAGTATTGGGTGCATTTGTTTTCCTGGGACTGGACGAGCACTTAACTGGTAGAAAATCACCATAGACATTTTTTCCATGCTGTGCATGGTTCTGAACGTAGATCTGGAACATGGATACAGACAAAAACTATAAAACCTTGAATATGGGATCTTTGATTTTAGATAGAGACAAAACAGGAATTTTCTTCCTTATTTTAGAAGCAGGTACATGTATACTTGTCTCCTGGTATTTAAGTACTTCCTTTAAAGTCCCTGAGACTATTGCCATGATTGGTGTAAATTCAGATCTGTTGGACTGATAGCCTCAGACAGAAAGCTCTGGGACAGGACCTAAGTCACTGAGCTTTAAAGCCACCCAAGACTTTGGACTTGCAGAAATTCCCTGTGTGTTGGATGTTCTTTGCACATGCTTTTAAAAGGTGGCTGAGAAGGAACATGGGTAGTGGCAGTGGCATAGCTGATGTTTTAAGTAACTTGGTTTTGAATGTGTTTCCAGAGAGCAGCAGTACCACCTATATTAGGATGCAGTCTGTATTCAGAATATCCAAAGCCAGGACTCAGAATTTGGAAACTTGAAAGAGATTCATGAAGCTTTTGAGAATCATTCAGTTAGTAACTCTTACCAAGGGAAATTACATTTGCCTTTGGTAAGCAGACCTCATTAATCACACTGTTTCAAAGGCTTGGTTATTAAACCTTCCTTTGCTTTATAAAATAATTACAAGGGTCATATTGTAATGTACTGACTGGAGGAAGAAGGGCATTCCTGCTTGGGGGAGCAGGTATTTTCAACTTGGCAGTAGGTACAAGTATCTAGGCATGTGATATGGCCTCGAATAGTCCCAATGAAATGAGATTCATGCCCAAGTGTTTGTGAGATCAGGACCTGATACTTGGATTCTGTAATTATCGTATAGTGTAATAGCACTTGTTCTGTCAAGCTGCCCCTGTTTGCAGCTCAGTCAAGCCTATAGGAGAGTGGCAAAAGTATCTAAATAACCTGCATGTAGTAACTTTGCTGAAAAGCCCATATTTGAAATAAATAAAAGAACCTGGAAACTTAATTGCTAGTCTTCCTGAGATCCCAGTTGCCTGAATAATATATTCTCTTCTGAGAACAAATGCACACTCAAGACAGATGGGCCTTACAGTACAGGCAGATATTCTCACCTTTCTATGAATTATAATTTCAAAATATCTGAAGGGCTTTTGTGCTGAGGGAGGGAGAGGATTTTCTTCTTAAGTTCTCTTTTTGTGAAATCATATTTCACCCTACCCTAAAGATCATGGTAAGAATGGGGAAACTTTAGCAAAGCAGCTATCAAAAGACCAGGATTTTTTTTTCATTCTTTAAATATTGCTTTGAGTCTGAATAAAGCATCTCTGTTTCTTTAAGTAATGGGAAACTGTCCTTTTGATCCATATGCTTTGGAAGAGAGAAGCCTTAGCTTCTCTTTTTTGGCCCAAGAGGCAGTAGGGGGAGTCATCATCTCCTGGTAACTTGGTTTCGATCTTTTACTTCACTGTCTTCCACAAATGAAATCAGGTCAGTCTCAGAGCTCATAGCGGGAGCTATTTAGATAACAAGCGGTTAGCACTTGGGGGGCTTTGGAAGCCTTTATTTCACAAGAGACAGCTGAAATCAAGAGCTTCTTGTTCTATGGGTTAGTCCGTGATTTGAAGGCATGGTTCTGAAAAGCTTAGAGACCTTTCCAGGAATAAGCAACATTCTGCAATAAGGAGATGAAGAATTCAGGGACCAATTTGGGCTCCCTGTGTGTCATAGTGCAAGTCAGTGATATCTGCTGTGCATGACTGATGTGACACCTAAGTAACCGAGGGTGCTATTTAGCCTTGTGTTCACATGATCAGAAATCAATGCATTTAAATTAGAAATGATAAATCAATTGGAAGGAATTAATTTTGCAATAATCCTCACAACAATGTTGTACCAGTAACACACATCACTGCAGAGTTTGTTTAATTCAGAGCCTAGACCTTCTCAGCGTCCTTCCTTTCTGAGAGATGATGGTTTTGCATGAGCCTCATTGACAGATAAAGAAACAGTTGCAAACAAGTGCTAGCCCATCATTAGCAAACAAGAGCCAGGATAAGACCTAGATAATCTGATTGGGGTCTGATTCCCTACAGTCCTGTGGTGCATTAACGTGGGACCAGAATGCCAGCACTCTTAAAATAATTCCCTAAGTGGAAGAGGAGGAGAACCCAGATCTTATCTGTCATGAGAGACATTGCCACTAGCCCACGTTACAAGTTGTGAACTGGGAGACTGACTTTGAATCTGCCAACATTGCATCCCCAAGACCAGCCTAAAGCCTGCATTTAAGACTAGAGTGGCTTCTGTGCATGGCCATCCCGAGCATCCAATGAAATGGAAACATTTTGTGGGTAGAAAAGCCAGACTTAAACCAGGTTATTTTTATGTGATCAGCATGGTCATTAGTGAGCTCAGGGTGGAGGCTTCAGCATAGCTAGATGCAAGAGACATCTTGTTAATGCCGTGCAGCATCACTCCTTGGGTGTTAGGGTGTTCGGAGGCTTGATGAGCAGTCATGAAAGAGCAATTAGAGTATGACAGATGTGTTACCAGCCCTCAATCAGAACTGGAAGCTTGGTTCCAGGATTAAAGGGAGGAACTTTGTCCCTTCTGCCTACTGTGCTTGGAATAATTCTTAAAATAGACATTAGAAATTAATGTAAAGCTGAATCTAGGTGGCATTAATGAAGTAATAGCGAAATATACTAACCAAAAGGGCTTTTTTTGGTCTCTTAGGAAGCAGAGATCCTGAATACAGCTATTCTCACTGGGAAAACAGTGGCTGTCCCTGTCAAAGTGATCTCTGTGGAAGATGATGGGACTGTGACTGATCTTCTGGAATCTGTGGAGTGCAGATCATCAGATGAAGATGTCATTAAGGTAGGCCCATACTGCTTCATTGCACAAAGGGAGAGGCCCTACAAAACAGTGATGTTCTCCAGTGTGACAAGTTCTTTTTCCTTCCTAACTGTTCTGCTGCTGAGAAACAAAGGTTTATTATCTATGTACAGCAGAGCAATAAAACAAACAGAAAATCGCATATATTCTATCTTGCATGTCAAATACTTAGAACTGTTTGTCACTTCCCACCTCTGAAGTATTTTCAGAGCTCACTCTACCTCTGCCTTTTACTTTTCAGCTATATGGGCTCTGTGGGGGTCAGGAAGGTTTGCAGATCTTCTAGAGTAGGAAATAATTCCTCTGAAGTTAGTTTGCTGCATTGGAACAGGAGTTGTGTGACTCAAAGTTCAGGTCTCTTCTTAGTACTGACCCAGTAGTGTATTGCAAACAACATTAGGTTTAAATTTGGAATTTTCTTTGGTCACAACTGCTAACTAGAGGGTATCACAAAAAATATGTTGCCCACCAGTCATGGACTGGGAATTACTTGGTAAGAAACTTGACAAGTCCATTTACTCTGAACAACAGGTAAACTTCTTTCAAGACACGTGACAGGAGATAATATATGGCTACTCCTAGCTTTTATTCACAGTTTGTACTTCCCTACCCAGTGGTGAGGAGAGAGCCTGCAGGAAGCTTTCTAAGCCACCATTTTACTACTGAAATCTCAGGGTCAGGTTGTACCCTCAAGACATTTGCTGCTTCATGAAGACTTTCAGCTTGTACCAGTAAACACTAAAAGCTTTTAAGAAGCCCTGCATATTCTGCTCAATTTGGTTAATGGTTCACACACATTAATGGTAGAGGAAGACATGATCAGCCATGGAGATACAGTAGAAAGGATTCCAGCATGGTGACAGAAGCATTGGCTCATCTGCACCAGCTTTTATGTTTTCGCAGACATCCGTGACCGTCAAATGAGAAGACAAAATGAGAGACACAGTTACAAATAAAAGTTAAAATTGATTTTTTTTAACATAACCAGCCTGTCACAAAATGATTTGAAATACTACAGGCAACCCCTTCAGCTGCTGGAAATCACTGTTATCCCATTAACTTTTGTGAACTGCACCATATTGAGGACTTGGCCTTTGTGAAATTTGCCTTAGCCTAAAGCTGACTGGAATGCTAAGCTTTCTCCTTCTTACATTAGTTCATTTTAATTTAGATTCGAATGGCTAAGGGTATTGCTAATTCCGAAGCAAGGCTCTCTGGGCCCCATTAGCCAAAAAAACTCTTTCCGTGGAGCCTTTTTTGCCTGTAAAGGAAAAGAAGAATGTAGGTGCTTGTTTGTTACTGTCATATGGGAGAACTGATGAAAGTTTGAGAAATAACATTATGTCAGAGAGGGAATGACAACCTGGAGCAGGGTAATTGAAGAATAGAGCTGGGTATGGGTTTAAATGATCTTTCTTGTACTATCTCTAAACATATTTAACTTTTTGCCATGTCGACATTCATTGGACTTGTTTTAAGCAATTTCTTCATGATAATTTTTTATACACAAGATGAGTCCATGCAATTGAGAAGTCCACCTTTTTTTGTGTTTCCATTTTAGAATCTACTCAGGTCTTCTGGTCTAAATAGCCACCTATACTGATATTTTCTGACTAAATGTGTCTTTCTGGCTGTCTTAATCCAAATGTCCTTCTTGCTTTCAGGAAGCCCTTTAGAATCTGGTAAATCTGCCAGATAAAGCAAACTGATGAACTGAATCTAGATTTAAAAACAGGAAGAAATCATTTGGTTTTCTTGCCTTGTGTTGTGGAAGCTAATGAACTAAGTCTTCACTCACATTAATTAATTAACTTTTCATTTTATTCAGAGAGTTGGAAAAAATAATTTGAAAGCAAGTATATGATTTGGAAGATATTTGAAGCATCAATTTTGTTTTCCAAAGTTCTAGTTTATCAAAATGTTTTGGCATACTCATTGGGTATTTGTGAAATGGTTTTGGCTGATGTAAATCTGCAACAGTTTGTAGTATATATGTTTGGCTCTTACCCTGGCAAAGAGCTTAATGTGGTAGCACTTCTTATGTATATGTCTATCATCAATGGTAAATACGTGAATATACCAATAAAGGTTTCTGTGCTTCCTGTTATTCATATATACCATTGCACAATAATGCTAATGATAGGAAAAAATAGGAAATAGGAAATCTAGTCAGGGATCAAGGTGTTCTGGGCTTCTGCAAACATCTCACTAGAGTTCACTCCTCTGCAGTAGAAAGGCAGATTTCAGCAGCCTTAAAATGAGTCACCAGTTTAAAGTGAGTTTTTAATTGAAAATGCCTCTCTGAGTTTTCAGTTTACCTGCTCTGTTTCAGACCAAGTCTTGTTCACAGACATCTTATGTAATGAAGACAAAGTTATATAATTAGTGTCCAGCCTTCAGCATGCAACAGTAATTAGAGTTTCTGTTCTCTGGGCATTGGAGTGGTGAATATAAAATGGAAGAAAATGTCTGCTTTAAATGCCAATTGAAATATAAAGTTTAAGATTACATTTCTAATATCTTCACTGTTGTTGTTTTTCCATGGACCTGTCGTGTAATATCTTTTATTCCTATTTTTTGTGTGTTGATTAATGATGAATTTAAACTCATTTTCCCTGCTCAATGTTGGTATCCTCATTTGACTTTTGGTTCCAGCAGCCGCATTTATTCCTCACTTTTTTCACTGGGGACTTCAAAGTACTCTAGGGATCCAGACCAAATTCTGCACTTTGTCTGCCAAACTGCATCTACTTGAACTTGGTTAAATAAGTCAGGACAGAATTTAGTCCGCTAAAACAATATCATTAATGGCAAATGATGTCTGAAATGATTTAGCCCACAGTGACAGAGTAACCATGCCAAAAAGTGGAGGCAAGGTATAGATTCTGTTTCACAAATGAGGAATATGAAACACAGAAAAATTTCAAAGTGCTATAATGAAGTTTTGACCATTGAAGTAGATGGTAAAACTTGTTCTGATCTCATGGGAAAGAAAGAGATTAGTGATCGGATTTTTTTTTTGTTGAGTTGTTCCTGTGGATCAAAATCTCAACATAATTTAAATCAAGACTGAGGAGAGGAAATAGAAAAAAATCAACATGTTCTAATCTTTCATTTTGAAAGGCATTTCCATTTCAAAATGTCCCTTTTTTTTAGCCTTACCAAAGCATAGATGTCTCAAAAGCATCACTTTCCAATGCTCTGTTTTCATTTTTTTCATTTGATGAGTTAATTGAAAATCTGCATTTCAGTTGCCTTGAAATGAAAACTCTTTGAAATTCATTTTGTTTGATCAATTAACCAAAAATTCCAATATATTCTCAGCTCTGTCCAGAAGCTACTTGCCAGAAATCACATAGTGAATGGTGCCAGCACTGGGAACAGGATACAGTTTCTCTGGCCCTTTCTTATGCTACGCTGTGTATTTTGTGGAGGATTGCATTCAAAATCTGTATGTTATCCAAAATTGTGTGCTTTTCTAACAGAATTCCTTAGCTTTTTACCTTCTAGAGCATCTTGTATTTTACATAGATCTCAGATAAGGATGTGAACGGGAGGTGAGACGTGTTAACTTACATCTGTATTACAGGCAGACTCCCGGGTGCAGAAGGAGTGAAAGGAGATTCCTTACTACTGATACCCTTTGCCCAACCTGGGGCTTACCACAGACCCACGGGGCTGCGTACCAAGTGCAGAGGCTGTGCAAGAACCTGTGGCATGGCCTCTCTTTCTGAATTCCCATTTCCCAAAGCTCTACAACCGGTTCTGGTCATGGGGCGATTGCCTAGAGTTTGTGCCTGGCCTCTGCAGAGTCCGATCTGCCTGGCCCTGCGCGAGGAGGGAAGCTGTGATGTTTCCTTCCTCCTGTGCTGTTTGTCAGCTGGCCGCAGAGATGCAAAGCCAGACTGTTCCAGCCACAGCTCCATGGTTGGAAGTTACATTGAGTGATGCCTTAATAGCTGCTTTGTTCTGTTCACTTTGGACTGTATTAGAGGGGGTAACAATGCACTCAGCTGTTTGTAAGATATTACTGCAGACAAACGAATCTTCCAGTAACACTTAGTCTGGTTTTATCAGCAACAAAATAACTTCTTTCTAACCAAGTGATAGACTGTACAAAAACTGAAGTATCAGAGCATCTAAAATAGCCTGAAGCAAACAGTGTTTTAAAGCATTAAACTTTTAGCAGCTGTTTCTCTTCTTCCTTACTCTGGTACACTTCAGGGGAAAGCTGAAGTCTTTTAAAGTTGCTGGAATGACAGAGTATAAAATCAAAGGGAGAAGATAATCGGGTCCAGGATTTTATCTGCTCCTTAGGTTAGCGCTGGCAGTTCTAGTGCTGCTGCTTTTAGCAGTCATATCGCTAGTGGCAGTCCATTTGATACTCTTTTTGCAATGCATTCTTGGATGCATGTGATTACACAAGTTTTCAGTTGCAGCTTTCAAATGGAAAAGATAACCATCACGGCTGCAGATCAAGGCATGAGCCCCAGAAATGGAGGTACTGCAAAGATACACAAAAATTTAAAAATAAGGGTGTGAAGAATCCCAATTTACCTATTATCTCACAAGTTTAAGCCATGTTATGAGTAATTTGAGATGCGTGTTATGGCTCGATTGAGTCTAACAGCTCACGCAGTCAAATGGAGGAAGCCAAGTATTCACCCTGGCCTGGTGCTTGCTCCTAGGGGGAGGAAAGGGACAGGAGGAGGAAAATGTAACCTGCAGTGGGGGCAAAGCAGGTGATAAAGAGTAGTAAAGAAGAGCAAGGCCCTGTTTCAGAAGCCGTGATCTATTAAACTAGTTAACCACAGTGTGTAATATTCAGGAGAAGTTGTCATATGGGTTTTAGTCACTGAGGGTTCAGAGCACCCAAGTGGAAGTGAAAAGCAGATGTGGTCAACATAGTTTCTAGAATGATATCAAAGAAAATACTTTCCCATTAGCAAATGGGAATTTTTAGATTGAACACTTGCATAGAATATGGTTATGAAGGGCTGAATTTTGTAATGGGAAAACAAATCTCTGCCTTGGGGGTTGGGTGAAGATCAAGTTCAATCTGCCATGGTTTTCCACAATATAACGTGGTTTCTCTCACCAGCTGAAGTGCCTTATTCCATTCCAAACAACTTTGATCTGCCTTGAAACAAACATTTGATTTAAGTCTGCAAATGGATGTTTTTATTTTCTGCAATGTCTAAACATTTCATTTTGATAGAAAATGATGAAATCACGTCCTGTCATTTCAGCTCAATTTCAGTATTCCTGACATCAGAATCTTTCTGAACTTTTCAACTTAGGATGAAGCAACTATGAGAAAGAAAATACTTTTTCTGATCTGCTTTGGTAATCAGGATATAGGAAAAACTAAGGAACATGCAGTATCAAAAATAAAAGTTGCAATAATAACTGTTGAGTTCAGTCCATGTGCTGTTAATATTGGTTTTAAAAGGAGCAGAAACAATTTTAATGTCTCTCTGGTACAAAGAGTAGGCATGGTAAAGTTGAGTTCTGAATGTAAAAGTAATGTAACTGTCCCATGTCTCCCAGGAACTGGGATATAAATGAAAGCTAAACTGGAGCATCCAATAGCACCTGGCTCCAAAACAGAAACTTGCATTAATCATTAAAACTTGTGATTTTTTTTTCTCTCAAAAAAGTTCCCTTTAGCTTTAAAGCTTTTGTGTTCTTCAGTTCCAGTGGCCGCCTGCCACGTTCTTTTAGATGTGGTATTTATAGCTCTTTGTGCCTCTAAGCCATCCTCCAGATCATGACACAAATCTGTGTTGCTTTATTACCACCTAGTAAAAAGTTACAATATGCCATATAAATTATTGTCTTCTCAGCCCAATTTAGGATTTTTCTGGACATATCATATACATCATAGTCACTAAATGACTTTGCTTTTGTTTATCATTTGTAGGAGTGCACAGTTATTATACTATCTATAGGAAGGATTGGTCTTATTAAAATAAAAGGATTTTTGACAAGATATTTTCAGCTGTTTTAAGTATGTTTAGATCCCCCTGACTGTATCAGCACTGTATCGATTAATATTAGCTGAAGATTTGGTTGGTAATCTGGAGTTAGTAGAGAAGCTACTGATAAGATCTGAAACATGAATCACCATCAATATTAGATATGGGATCTTTGGAGGACTCCTAGACTTCTTAGAGAGTATTGGAAGAACACGGTGCTTTTTTAGGATGTACCTATATGAAAGATAAAAGAGTCTATCTATGCTAGGTAGGCTAAGAGGTCAAAAGGACATAATGAGCTCAGGACTCGTAATCACGTCTACTACTTTCTTCTTCACAGGTAATGAAGAAAGGAAGTATGCTCTAGTGGGCCCACTGGGCTGGGATTTTAAGCATTACATATTCTAATAAGAGCTCAATCTGCACACATTTTGAGACTTGATTTTCATTTCATTTGCCTGTACCTTAATAAGATTAGATAACAATTGGAGAACCCATTGGATGTGTTTTCAGATTCTGCATTGGATTTATCTGGTTATAGTGGAGTTTCTGGCATATACTTTCAGCTGTGACATCGGTGTGCTATTGTGATCTTTGCCAAGTCATTTATTTGATTTGTCTTAGCATACGCACTTACAAAAGATGAATAATGGTTCTGAATTACCTTGACAGATAAAAAGTATTAATACTAAATCCTTGAAAAGTGCTTTGAGATCTTTGCATAAAATGGACAATCTAAGCATCATCATTATGATTGTTAATAATATATATACCCTTAACTAGGACAGAGCATAGGCTCTTTAGGAAGCACTCCTGTTAAATTTAACTTACTCACAGCGTATAAAAATGAGTGTCATGATACAGTATGAGTGGCTGAGTAAGGATTTAGAAATATATTCAGATTTCTTATGTAACAAAGTATGTGCAGGTCTGCTGACAGATTTCTTCCCTTTTATCCAGTATCTGGACCATTTTGCATTACTTTCTAGGACCTCTTTGAGGCAAGCATGTAACTCTCTTTGCCTGAAACTTAACAGGTAAGGACTTTGTACACCAATTTGTCCCTTTCCAGAGATGTTTTTGGTGTGGAATAATCAAATAATGATCATTTAAAAATCTATCCTTAAGTACCTCAGAAGTAGTATGTTTTGGAGGCAGATGCTTTTTGGTTGTTTCATTTTGTCAAGTGCAGTGTATGTAGTCTTGGCTTGCGCTCTCAGCTCTTCCCTAGTTTTCCATTCTGACATTTGGCTACCCCCTTGTTCTCTTTGCCGTTATTTATAAAATCAATATAGTGCTTCTGAAGGATTTCAAGGAGCATGAGAAGGTAAACAAGTAAAGTACATCTGAAAACTACTTTCAGATGTCAGAATACAAGGGGTTATCTGAGTCCGGTTTATTTTAGTAAATAATTATCTGTAATAGCATCGTGCTTCACACATGTGAGAGGATCTGGTCTCTTCCTAGAATAAGGAAGATTGTGGCATGGGTGTTGTATTTGTATGATACTTTAGTGCTATTATTTTTCTCACATCAACTACCCATGGAAATGCTGAATAACTTTCCCATTTCAGCTGTATTTTGCAATATTGCCTTGTTTAACTGATTGTTGGATGATAAACCTCCATTTTAAAGCTATTTAGGCATTCAAATCCTACTAATTTAACTGGGAATTAGAAACCTAAACACCTACCAAAGCTGGTCTCAGTGGCTATTCATTTTTTGTTAAAGTATAACCACGCATTTAGAGCAGGTGGGATATTAGAGAAAGCTGACATTTTCTCCCAACTTTTATAATCTCTTCCATATAGTAACTGTTAAAAATAAGCTGATTACTTGTGTGCAGGCAATTATTTTGCAACTGTAAATGATTTTGTTTTAGTAAAATTAGGGTATCCTCTTTAGACTTCTGGCTTTGGGTGCATTCAGCAATTTCTTTTTGCATTTTTGAGCATGTAAAAAGCTGTTGTAGTGTTTGAGATTTTGTGCAGACCTGGAGCTGATACTGAAAATGAAATCTATGAACACGACGTTCCATTACATGCTCCACTTCATTCTAGTAAACACCAGAGAAAGAGAAATGAAACTTCAGTAATGAAGGAAAGTATCATTTGCCTGATGACTGGCCATCTAAAGGCACAAAGGATGTGTACCAAACTACATTTTAAGCATAGTTTTTAAGGGTTAGATTAGTTATACTTGACTATCACTCAAAAAAATATATAAAAATAATAATACTTCAATCTCACAGGCACATACAATTTCTACAAGCTATTAGATCTCATCTCTGCCACTGAAAATCCAGTTAACCTAGTGTAGTTTGGGGGATTGCTCTAGACTTTATTCGATGAACAGAAGAGAAAGTCTACTACTTACAGAGAACAATTTTTGTGTCTACATACAGCTCTCGCCATCACTGGATGGTTTAGTTTGGCATGAGCTTAATGCTGAAAGCAAAGATCAGCCAGAGCCAGTTTTAGCTGTTTCAGTGCCACAACCCATGTTTCCGTGAAAGTTCTTCACACATTTTGATGGCGCTGAGCTGAGTTTCAAGCTTGTAACAAATCTTGAAGGCAGCTTTTTCCCTAGGGCTGAGAATTTCCTCACAAGGATTTCACACAGGCCTGTAGACGGAATAGGAAACAGCCCCTCTGGCAATACTGTAGAATATACTATACTAATTTCTGAAGACACCTTGACAAGTAGTTTTCCAAGTTGTTCCCTTTGTTGCCAGGTTAAACAATGTGTGTGTCTAATCTCATCTCCTACTCTGCCTCTTCTTAGTAGATTCAACTGGGCTACATTCATTGATATTTATTTCTTTGAAGCTCAGGCTGCTGGGAAAGCATACATGGGTATGTAACTGCATCCTGCACTTTTTAGTATCCATATCTAACTGTTATCATTTGATCTCCAGCAGGGCTAATTGCTGATAAGGGTTTTTGTCATTGGTTGGTTGGTTTGTTGCTGTTGAGGTTCTGAGAAAACTGAGCACATAAAATGAGATGTTAAAATTAAATGTGATAAAGTGTACCCAACACAGGAAAAATGTAGAAAAGACAACACAGAAATTACTAGGGGACATGAATGAAGGTGATCCCAGAAGCACATTAACTGGGAGAGGATTTCCTTTGCTCAACAGCACAGGAAACAAATAAAGAAATAATGTGTTATTGTGCTGGGGGGAGAGGGTTTATCCACAGTGGAAGGGTCTCTTTCCCACACCGTCATCAGTAAAAGATGAGTCATCTGCTTTACACACAATCAAGGGTGAAATGCTCAGCTGTTTACAAACTTCTAGTTTAAAAACTTATGTTAGTCAGATACTTTTGCCAGAGGTCGGTATAATACGTCAAGACAATGACAATCCTTCAGGGCCATAAACTACCCCATGTTTTGCAATGGATATCCCTGGGTTTAGTAATAATTGTCTTTGTCTAGTCTGTCATTTTCTCTAGTTTTTGTTTAGTGAAGTGATCCAAGGAAGAGTTAGAAAAACAACCTGATTGTAAGACTGAAGTTTTCTCTGTGATTTAAGGTCACTGAGCTTGCATAGTCTAATGGGAGTTGAGCACACAGTTCAGGTTTCACTGGAAAATATAATGCAAGAGATCAGTTCAGGTGTGTGTTCAAGATGAAATCTATACTTCTCCCTGGCAAAGTCTGGCAGCAAGCAGACGATGTCCCGCCAACCCAACAGCAGAAAAACTTTCATCCACCAGCCAGCTGCATTAAGTATAGGATGGTCTGCTGAATCCTCATATGTGTTTTTATAATTACATTTTCCTTTTGAAAAGGCTTAAGATGCAAAATCTTGTTCAGCCAGAGCTGGTGTCTGCAGCACACAGGATGGAGTTAGGAGAGACACTTTAATCTTTTCTTCGGCCTGGTCCCTGTGTGGACTAGTTTGCTGTTATCAGATTTCATGGGTGCTTCAGGGCTGCCCTAAGGTTTTAATGAGTTTTAATAAGCTAAATGTTAACAAGACTATTACTCAAGCAGACTTTACTGGAGCTTGGCATTTTTTCTCTTCCTGGGAACACCCCCAAAGTTTGTTTGTCAAAAGATGACACTGCAGTGACCACTCCAGTTATTTATAAGTTAAAAAGCCTCATATGTTTTCTTCGGTCTTTATAGCATGGCCGGACGAATGCAGGTGGGCCGGAGCTGTGGGACCAAGAGTGACCTGAACATATCTTTGAGGGCTGGGATACTCCTTGCTCATCAAAGAAGGGAAATAAGGGGAAAAAATGTTGAACATAATGTGATTCTGCCTGCACTAGTATCATCGTAAAACAGAGGCAAACTACTGAGAGTGATTCTGTTACAAGGGTAGAAAAAGGAATAAAATAAATGCAGTTTCCTAGGGTACGGGGCACCACCATGATCTCCTACTGGCTAATTGTCTATTCAGCTAAACACTTATCTAACTAGCCTGGGGCATTGGGGGAGTTACATCAAGTCTTTTATTTGTTAGAGTCATATTTTTTTTTTCCTTTCACGTCAAATGTAGTCCAAAATAGTGAAAAGAGCAGTTTCTAATTAAGCTCCTGCCTAAATTCCATTATAACTGCTGAAGTGATTGGGGCAAGGAGATAAAGAACTATAATGACCCCAGTATGTAAATATAGATGCAAAAGTTTGTTTGGAGGTTTGAAGGTTAGAGGCCAGATATCGTGAAACCAAACATAAAGCCACTTTGTAGAAATTCAATCGGTGCATTAGTTATCATGGATTTTCATAAAAATAAAGTGATAATGCACATTCATGTTTCAGTTCATAAATGTGAAGTGACAGTGTATGACTTAGCCACTGAAATGATATTATAGACCCAAAAAAAGAATAATACAGGAAATTGAGAAAGCAGAAGAGGGAGTTGTAATAGAATTGGGCATTGGCATAAATAAAAATCATGAAAGGGAGATTGATTTAATGCAAGATATGAAAGACAGAAACTCAAGGTGTTAAAAAGATCATCTGCTCATCCGGTAAAGAATCCCTAAGGCTGCAAAACTTTTAGCTGAAAGAGCCAGATCTACTTGAAGTAGATGAATATGGTTCAAAATTTTATGAGGAATAAAGTACTACAGGGGAACATGCTTCTGCTGTACACACAGTCTATTAAGAAGTTGTACAAAAGAGGAAGAATTTTACATTGTTCCACTGGAAAATTATCCTTGCTCATAAGTGTTGTCAAAAGATTTACAAGTAGATATGGGAGTGGGAAATTGTTCTAATCCAAAGAGCCTAAATAGCAACATTTACATGCTAACTAGCTATGAAGATTTGGAAGAAAACAGTCTTGGTGAAATGAGTTGGCCAGGTTACTTTTGGGAATGGTGTTTTGTACATAAAAAACAGGTAGGACAGACACAGATGTCATGTGAGTGACGTCTCTGTCTAAGTGTCTGGTAATGTGGATTTATTTTAGCTTGTGAAAGTCTTTCAAGCTTCACACATACCATCTATAAGTGCAAAGAAGCTAAAATCTTCCTTGTCTGCATGTCTGAGGGAAGGAGGCTCTAAGATCCAGATGAAACTGTGCTAAGATCTCGCAATAGCTGAGGGTGACAGAACAACTCTTTTTTGGTACTGGTATATAAAAAAAAACAACATAGAAGACAAGTTTGAAGTGTAGCGTGGTCCTCAGCAGTCCTATGGACATGAGTAACTACGCACTGGGATTTTGGAGCAAGCATAGTTCTGTTGATAATATTACATTTTTTATTTTTCTTTTCCCTTCATCATATGGAGTTCTGCTTTTCAAACAGAAAGAAAAGGCTTCCTAACTGCTGTATGTTAGCCCACTGAAAAGTTGCACATACAAACACAGAGGTTTGTGAGACCTGGCAGGGAAAAGACCAGGCAGGAACTACACATGTGCTGTAATAAGATTTTCTCTTTCTATAGTATGATTTTGCATGGCGAGGATGACCTCTGTTTCTGAGGAAAAAAAAAATAAATCTGAATAACGTTGGTAAGTACCTCATGCCATCTTCCTGAGGCGGACAACCCTTATTCACCTGAGGGGGAAATAAGGAGTTAAATAACTCACCTGAAAATCTCACAGCAAAATAATTCTCAGGGGAGTTCAGAAGGCAATGTGGAGCCTGTGGAGTGCCACACTGCATACAGAGGTACTCCCTCTTTCTCAGTCTTACCCTCCCTGGGAATAGTTGAGTAGCAGTTATCAGATACATGCAACTTTTTTCATAGCAGACCTCAAAGCTGCGCATAGATGAACAATGGCATGGGTGGGGCTCCAGCAGGCAAGGAGGACAGTGACCCGGCCCCAGTGAACCTTGCAGTCTGATGCCAGTGGCAAGTGTATGATTAGCAAGCACAGGGATACCAAATCAGCCCAGTCCCTGTTCCACTTTAAATAAAAAGGTAAGTTTATGAGCAGCTGGAACTGCAGTAGCAGCTTGAGCTCAGTGCAGTTGCAGTAATATTTAGCCCCTGTCATCTGCTGTCTGCTCAGTGCACTGATGAGTGTGAAGGATAAAACCAGAGTGGGCTCCTGCCATCTCGCTGTGCTGAGAGCTTGGCATTAATATGTGCATTTTTCCAGGGAACTTTGCATATAGTTGAGCTGTCCAGTTTGTTCACGTTGTCTGGAAACCAAGAGGAGAGGGCACAGCTGTCCAGCTGCTCCAGGTGCCTGCAATCTAGGGTATGCTTATGCAGGGGACGCCTGGATTAGCATGAGTGTAACACTAAAGGCTGAAGCTGAGCACGCCTGGCACAACATCGACAGTAAATCTGTGAGCGTTGCTGGGTTTTGGCCATGCATTTTCCTTGCCAGGTTTCTTCCTCCCCTCTGAGCTGTACCCACGAAGGTAAGTTCTAAAGTTGAGCTGGTGCTGCGGTAATACTTCTGGAAGCACTGCTTTTGGAAAAGCAAGTTGCATCCACTGGGCTGCTGTGTATGGTCTGATTCTGAGGTTACTTATAGGTGGGTGAGTCAAGAAAGAGGAGTCAGTGCCTCAGGTCTGTAAAAATTCATGGGTCTTAGGCTTGTGGCTGTGTATTTGTGTGATATCTAGCAGAAAGGCAGATGGTCCAGAACTATGGCTCCATCACCTGCCATTTATTTATTATTAAAATAAATAACAATAACTGAATATAAAACTCTGGTAATTCCCCTTTCCATTCCCCTGTACCATGTGTACTGTTTTGAGAGAGTTTTTATTTTAGAAGGTTCATTTCTGCCAGCTCATTTATGAATAACAGCAGCTACTTTTTCAGTGAGTAGTGAAGATATAACACATCTCTGAGCACAGCAAGAGCAAGTGAAGCTGCTGCTTCACAATTCTGTTGCATGTTTTTATAAATGTTTCTTTAGAGGTGGATATATCTGTCTTTGAAAGGAAATGCAAGTCTCTTCAGGGTACTGCAGAATTTCATGCAAATTCTGGTGTTCAAAAGTCACTCTCATGCCTCAGAGTTTAAAGCCTGTAATGAATTAGATAGATATAAATGTAGTTGCCCATCCTTTACCTATGATGTTATCCTGATTTCAAGAGGGGGATTTTCAGTTTGAACCAGCAGAAATTGATGTCCACTTCTGATTGTTTTGGAGCTCAGCACCCAAGAGCTTTGAGTGTGCTTCAGAATCTTAGCACTGCTATGAAAATCTGGAATGTTGTTGACAAATTAGACCTTTCTCCAATTTACTAGCCCAAATCCAAATTAAAAGACTTCCTCATGACTTCACCTGTTTTCCTCTTTGTGCCTTTGTTGCCTGCATCCAGAGTGCATGCATGGAACCAGCCTCCTTCTCCCAGCCTGTGCTGGGAGACCCAAGCTGCTGCCTGGTACAGTTCTTCCATTAAGTGCCTAGAGTTTCTCATAGGCTTTAAATACAAGTGTACTGAAAGAGATCCAACTTCTGAGTATACAGATCCATGCCTGTTCATTCCCATGACTTCTGTATCCTGCCATCTTCACATGAAATGCACATCACTGGGCCTTTTTAATCAGTTATGCAACTTTATTATTCTTTATTATTAATATCAATTCCTAAACACTTAGAAAATGCACGATGTGTCAATGCAACAGGGTAGTATACTTTCAGATGGAGTCTTCTGCCCACAGTCTGGCTATTTTTCCTTTTGCTTGTTTGAAGATAGTACAGATAACAAAGTTCAGGACTTAGCTCGATTCAGCAGTAAACAGATGCAATGTATGAGTGCTTGTCAGGTTGAAAAGTATGTGAAAGCATTCAGAAGATCAAAGCAGCATAACTCCCATCAGAGTCAATGGGGAACAAGCAGCTGAAATCTTACAAAATGCTTTCAAATTGCCCTCCACCTCCGATTCCCCAACCTCACTGAAACCAGCTCTTGATACGTATTACTCAATGTGTCCCTGTTGTCATCTCATTGCAAGTGAAAGGAAGCACAGAGGAACTGTAGGCTCAGGTTAGCGGCAAGATCATCTGTTTTTAACTTGAAGGCCAAATGGCACCTTGATGCACTGCCATGTAACCCCATTAGCTACGATAGGGCTGACAGGTTGAGAGCTAGAGCACAGTTTGGTTTTCTCTTTGGTTATAGTGACAAAAGCCAAGGGTTTTCTAATCTTACACTGCCCCTGAGCACGTTTTAAGAACTGTATTTGATTTGCTGACTGTTAGTCCCCAGCACATCATAGCCTACATCCCATATTTCTGGTCTGTTGTCTCCTGCATTGAAAGAGTCATAGACGCTTGCTCTTAACATGTTCATGACTTTCTCTTTCAGTACCTTTATATTTCGATAGCACCCATATCTCCCAACACTGAGTCTTAGTGACCAGGAACTGCAGATCCCTATCAGAGACAGTCCTGTGACGATCGAAATAGCTATGAATAAAACATTAACGGATGAAACAAGCAGGTAATGAACCCTTTCAGAGGTCAAACAGTGGAATGAAATAGAAACTGCATCTCCAGTCGTCACCTGGACATCTGTCCATTCCACGTTTTTCTGTTTCATTAGTTTTTCATAAGAACGTCTGTGAGAGGAAGCAGCTTCTGGCCTGACTTTCCTGTTTGTGCTAAGTATAGCTATTTTCATGTTTTGGTTGATTATTCTCAAACCTCAGACTAACGAGGCTTCATTTCCAGCCTCAGATAGCATTTGCAGATAGCATTCCCCAGCACTTTGTGGCCATGGGGAAGTTATTTACACTGTGTATTCCCTCATTTGCACAACGAGGATAATAATAGCTATGCCATCTAAACACACATCTATATGAAAACATACACGCGTTTATGTCATACTCCCTGAGACTTCACTATGATGTGCTTTGCAAAGTGTTGGAGGATTTTTTATGTTGTTTTTTATTTTTGCAAAATGCTGAAATGCTTATATAATAGGAATAGTTCAAATGTAGAATGTTTGTCTTCATCACCATTGTTATTATTATTTTATTAGACTGCACAAAGAGACACGGAAATGAAACAATATCGATCCGTAGTAATTTAACTGGTCCTAAATCAGGCCTTTGCTTAGCTGCATGAGGAAAATAGGATACCTTTGCTTCCATCTTTTTAATATATTTTTTTTCCTTGAATTTTCTTGATTTAATGAAATGCAGTCAATTTTCAGGCAGTGGCTTGTCTTGCGCATCAGAACACTTCACAAAAGTGATGCAAGTTATCATCACTTTTGCTATAAATACAGGTTAGCATAATATATTTAGCTTTTTATCACATCTTATTAGGAAAGAAGAAAGTACTAAATAACACTTACTTTGTCTGTGTGCTGCAAACTTACTTAATTGCATTCCAGGAACATAACTTATGTTGCTCCAGGTCATCAGGAAGGGTGCTGAGCACTGGAGTCTGCTTTTATCTCCTGTCTAGTTCAGAAGAGCTAAAGGGGGGCTTGCACATGGGTTAGATTGTTCTGTCTGTTAGTGTTCAAAATGCATTTTCCAGTACAACAGGACATGCCTTCACCTTTGTGATAAATATCGAAACTGAGGAGCAAAGATGATGTATTTGTGTATCTTTTTACGCAGTAAACCCACACTTCTTGTAGATGATATGAACGTACTACAGACAGGAGAAGTTGTACATTTCATGTTTCATATCTGAATATATGCTTAAAAATCATTGAAATCTTCAAAATGGGCTGAGAGGAACCACATGCCCAGCTGTGGAAAACATTCCTGCCAGTCATTTGTTTAAGCAGATCTTAACCATCACTGCAGATGGTAATTCTGCCATCTTCCAGTCCTTAAGGATACATGGAGTTGGAGAGTTCCCAGTCCTCTCTCATTCATATCCTTTTTTAAACTGCTGTCACCAGGCCAATTTTTCCCCATCCTGTACTTAGTTATTTTTACCCAACTTTTTCTTTGTTCTTACCCTTGTTGAATTGCATTTATTCATTCCAGACAATCCTCTACACTATCAAAATCATTTTGAATTCTAATCCTGTTCTCCAAAGTACTCACAACCCCTCCCAGCTTGGCATCATCTGCAAATTTAATGAAATTAATTAAATGAAAATTAAATGAAAGACTCCCATTGACTTCAAGGGGCATTGGAGTGAGCCCAAACTGTCTTACATCTTTAAGAAGTGGTTCAAATGAAATACACTTATTGCTTTACAAGCCATTTTTGTAAGGGGAAAAGACAGATGCACGCTGAATAATTCAGGGTCATCATTGCTGACTGAGAGAGATTTAACTAATTTGTCAAAATAATGACCTTTGTTCACGAAGGGGAGCAAGTGGCTTTGGATTGTTTCTGTCCCCAGAGAGATGCTGAGGGAGCCTGCCTTTAGCTCAGTACCACCACGAGGGGCTTGTGTGGAGATGTAAAATGGAAGTTTTACATTAGTAGCAGCAGTGGTTGCAGATGGTTGGAGGTGTGTTAGAATAATAATGAGATTTTCCTGTAAGCTTGGTAGAAGCAGCTCTGCTACCCAGTCTGTGGGATACTTGGGAATACCAGGATCACTCCCATCCTGTACCCAGCACACACACACGCAATTGTTTGTTGCTAATGGTTCTCACCCTCCCAATTAAAATGAAACCACTAAGCACCGAGATCTTGATACCTTCTGTAAATGATTACAAAGACAGCACGCACCCAGCAGAAAGGAAAGGACAGCCAGCCCTGCCTGGAGCTTGTCTGATAATGAGCAAGCTGAGGACACCTTTGTGGAGAGGAGTTTGCTAAGAACAAGTGGATCAGGCAGAGAGCCCCAGCCATGCCAATCAGCCTGACACCTGTGTGTCACAGCTTCCCGGTGTGGGGGTGAAGAGCTCACGGCCACACACCGGTTTGTAGTCCAGTGAGAGAACATACTTATCTTCAGTTGTCCTGCAATAGGCATCTAGGAGAAGAAAAGGTTGCGGCAGTAGGTCAAATGAGGACAGAAATCCCCTCATTGTTCACAGCCTAGCCCACAATGGGAAAGGACACTCCCGTTCCAATATAAACTTTTCAGTTACCTTTACAGCAAGTGTAGTTTGGAAAATATTATCTGGCATTTCAACCCCTCCATGCTGGCTCATGCCAGCTTTCCTCTGAAACGTGTATTATCGCTGCTGCTGTGCTGTTGGAGCACTATCCTGCTTATATACTTCTCTGCAAGTGATTTTTGGCTTAAAAAGTCATAGGTCTCTTTGAGAATTTTTTAATGCTTTGCTGTTGCACTGTTTCTCTCCAGGCCCTGCAAGGTGTTGGCCAGCTTTTCAAAGCTTGGCATGCATGCATGAGTGTATGTATATTGCAACAGATTTTTCCTTTTTCTTCTAAGTGGTAATGTTGGATATCTGACTACTTGCCAGAGGAAGAGAACTAGACTTTGGCTGTGCAAACTCAGTATCAGAAAAAGGACTGAATCTTTAAGACTGTTTGAAATCATCCTATTACCAAGACAGAAATCTCTTTGTCCTTGTAACATTTACTTCTAAAGACTGCCATTGCTAAACACATTTCATCTCCTTTGCCCTGTGTTGGAGTGACTGAAATGCAATACACTTGCTCAGGATGGTGTCTAAGTTACACAAGTAATTCCAGCAGCATTTGGTCATTATTCTATTAAGTACCAGCTGAGCCCTGGCTTAACTCAAGGAGTTGCCTGCGGATCTGTGCTTGTGGGACGCTGAAGTCTGAGAACACTGAAGAGTTCAATCTCTCTCCTCTCCTTTCATCATGGCCTTCTCTTCTCCCTGCAGGGTCTTTTCATTCACTTCTCCTGCCTGGCTCTCACCTCCTTCAAGTCTGTAGAGGTCTGGTGTCACACTTGGCTTAGGTCAGACTAGTTCTCAGTGGTGTCCCTAATTAAAATTTATGTATAGCCCGTTGCTTTTTGGAAAGAAATTTGAAGAGCAAGACACTTCTTGTTTGAGGGCAGAAGTGCTTTCCCTTTAGGGTACGATCAAAGCATACCAGAGACAAAGAAAAGTCAGAGGTTTGGATGAAATCCTTGGGCAGAAATATTGCATCCCTAATGCTCCAAACACTAAGGTTGCCCTATGAAGTAGGCAGCGCTATTGTTCCCACTTAATGGATGGAAAACAGCTCTACTAAAGACTGGATCCTTGAGCATCCAGCTCACTTTGTTGCTGGAGGGCTAGAGACGACCTGCCTGTGAGACCAGTGGCATGCCATGGTCTGTGGTGCAGAGATGCCTGAGCTAGCAAGCCTACATAGTGCTGTACGTTATGGGGGAAGTCATGGATATAATTTACTTGGGCACAGCACCACACAAACATAACTTTATTGCCTTACTGCTCAACTGGTTAGATAAGTTGTCAATGTCCATAAGCTCTCCCAGCTTGAGGACTGGCTTGCCCATAGTCAGCCCAGGTGCACCTTGCACACACGTGTGTGGGAGGCTTGGCACAGCAGGCAGTGTAACCAGCTTGTCCCCTTTCCACGTGACCTCCCTCACCATCTTCTGTCTTCCCTCCTTTCTGGCTATTTTTTTCAAGGACATGGGCCAAACTTCAGAATCCATTTGCAAAAGTCAAAGTGTCGTTTCGGAGTCTTCAGTAACCACCTGTCGCTGCAGCACGAGCTGCATAATTAGAACTGACAATCCCTGTCTAGAGATTTTTTGGAAGCTGGAAAAATGAGAATGTTGTCAAAAAAATAGCAGTGCTTCCAGTCTGCAAGTTGGTGATGGAGATGAAAGATGAGTGATTCCAAGAAGGCAGAGCATATATCAGCACAGTGCCTCTTCCTAACTAGTTTAGAAGTCTAAGTAATTTAGAAGGTTTTGCATTTCTCTTATGGCCTTAAAGAAAATGTGTTTTAAAATGGCTTCTATATTTCTCGCTCTTCACTGGACCAAACCAGGAGCAAGTTTCAGAGCAGTCATGCTTAAAACCTCAGTAATGCTGGTAATTTGTTTTGTGTAAGTCGATGCAAAAGGATCTTTATATGTTTTTCATTTTTTATTTTTGTAGTCATATTCCATAAAACGATAAAAACTTCTTAGAAGAGGATCTTATTTTTTCTAAGAGAGAAAAAATAAATTTAATTGGAGGCAGTGTTGAATCACACTGTGTTCTCAGTGCTGAGTAACATAGAAATCTCAGAATATCATGTGAAATTTTTGTAGGTGGACAGTGACTTCAGTGACTTTTAGTGCACTTATTTCAGGGCAGAAGCTAGTCAACTGGAGAGGCAGGGATTTCTTTTCAGGTATTGTTTAAAAGATATATTTGTAACAACTGTCATCTTGGCTGACACTTTGGGAACTGAGCTAGGGACCTCCCGAGTTAGAAGCTGAAATAGGGGAGTTAAATCACGTAGCTTGCCTAGCTGTGGGATCTTACTCTGTCTGCACAGCAGAGCGTGCGGAGGAGCTGCAATGCACACTACTCAGCACATCATGCACGCTTCGTTTACATCCCACCTACGCCCTCAAAAGTAGCATATATGTAATCGTCATTTGAATTTGCTTATGAAGTAGAGTTCTCCTTTGCACTCATACAGTCTATCAAAATGACCTGTGAAAGACAGATGAGAAATTACTGTAAGTGTGTTTCAGGGTAATGAAGAGAAAAATAGGAGTTCTTTAGAAAGACAGGCTTGTTAAGAAATTGTAATATATGCAATGTCAGTGCCAAACAAAGAAGGCCCAGTGTAGCCAATGGAAATACTGTACTATGCAAACATTGCAGAGTTTGAGACAATCTGATCCCTACATCTGCCTGTGTGATTACACTGCATGGGTATATGGGTATCACCCTAAAAGAAAAAGTTACCACGGCTACTGAAGCCACAAGAAGCCATGAAGGTGGGAGCAGCACGTGTGCCTGTAACACAAGCATGGTGCTCCCACAGGTAGCAGGTCAAGGGAGCACCTGCCTCGAGACCTGCCCTGGCAGAAGCAATGCTCTGTTTTTGGATAATAGGGCACTGTGGTAGAAGAGCCCTGGGATTTTGGGATTCATTTCTTGGCTGGGTCACAAACATTCTGTGAAGCCTTAAGCATGTGATTTGATCTCTGTGTGATTCAGCTCTTCACAACATTCTGATTCAAACAGCAAATACAATTCTCTTCTCTTGCTTTGGTTAGATACCACAAGAGCTCTAGGAAGGGAACATCGCTGTCTGGGCCCTGGGGGGCTGATCTCCTCTGTTACTATGACGTGCTGCTTCAGTATGTTAATGAAACGTTTTTAAGAGGCAGAAGTGTTTGGATTTGAAGACTGTCACAGAGAAATGACCTCCAGTTTGCAGAAACCACTCCTCACTGAGGAATAATCTGTTGCAAAACCACAGCAAAGCAAGATGTGGGATCCTCAAAGTGGTGGATGCTGGTGAGAATCCCTGACACGCTCAGCCTGCATAAGGACAACTCAGAGAGTTGTTCATTTGTGACTAACCAGGGACTTGAGTGGGTATGAAAAAGAAGTTGCCCCAATTAGGAAAGACTTGGTGAGCAGCTGGTGTTACAGACCAGCTGCGCTACCAGCACATCTCCCTCCTGAGACAAGGACAAGGCTTGGTCTCTGGGGGAGGACAAGCCCACAGATTGCTGCAGTAAGTAGGGGCATCTGGGAAGGCTGCTCTCTCCCTGGGTGGCACAGATGAGGCACATTTTTCTTGTAAGTCTTCTTACAAGGACCTTTTCCTTTTATATAGAGCAAACAGCAGGTGAGTAAACTGTTTCTTTTAGCTTTGATCTTCCAGCCATATTTATGTTGTTCTAGCAGGCAACTAAGAATGACACACTGTTGTCACTACAAGAGAGCATAAAACACATACCTGGTAAATTCACCCTAATATAGATTCGTTGTTTAATATAGTGCAAAGAAGTGTAACATCAATAAGTATTATGGTAGCCAATAGAAATATTTTTGGCCTTTTGTGAATTAAAGAAATACAGGAAAAAAAATGCCTTCAGCTGAATTGCATGCAATTACCTTTGGAACAGAAAGAAAATGTCAGAAATTGTAGTTTCCTATAGAATGAGGAGAGCATAAAATATCCTGGATATGACAATTCAATGCTTTGTACACCTAGTTTTACTGTTGTGATAATTATAGACAAAATCAGAGTTGCTGACTGCAGGTTAATGCTGCTGGTTGTTCAGTTTCACGGCCTGGGCTTGAAATCCACGTGCCAGTGTGCTGCCAGGGGCGCTCCAGCCCAGCGTGCTGGGAGAGCTGGGCAGCGGTGGGACTGCTCCTTCACCTGCCCTTTTTGCATTTGGGGAGGTTCAGCATCTCATAAGTTCCTTCAGCTGCTGTGGGAGAACACACAAGCAATTTGAAATACTTTGCCCTCCCTGTATGTTCTGTCAGATCTGTACTGCACGCAGCTCTGCCCATTTTCCTCTCAGCTGCTCCCAAAGGTCTCACAGAGGATACAAGAAGCCCGTACAGGAGGCTATTTCAGGCTCTGTGTGTCTTGATTACCTTCCTCTCCAGAGCGTTGCCTCACTGACTTGATCTGACAAATCTAGAAGACTGACCGTCCCCTTGACAGCGTGGTTTTGTTTCAGTGTTCAGTCCGTCCAATTTATCACGTTCATTGGCTCTGCTTCACTTGGAAGTCAGGTATTTCTTACCCAACCAAGCAGCCTGTGCACCTCCTTCCTTTTCACAGGTGTGAAGCAGACTTATTCTATTGTCAGTACACTTTAAGCTTCATAGGAAGGAGGGGAGAAATGCCATTCTCAGTTCAGTAACAAAGAGCCTGGGGTACCCGATGTGTTTATCATACTTTTCCCTCTTTGCTCGGATGACTGCAGAGAGTGATACAGAGCGCATGTGGTTTTCAGATCAGGAGAGGAATAGGAAGATGGAACTTAATTAACATAAGCAAGAAAGTGTTGTCACATTCATTACTAACAATTGTGGCTTCTAAAATCGAAAGCACGAGGTGGTGTGTTGAGCACTGGCAGCACTGGCTGGTCGTCAGACAGTACTTGTCTGTCTAAAGTGCTTCTACGTGACAGCGCCAACATTCCTGTGTCTCAGTGAGGCAGAGGAGCAGGCGCTGAAGCCGTCTCTTTCTCTTGCTTATCCTGTGCTGGCAGGATCACTGCTCTCTGAATATCAAGAGCAGCAGGTGGGCAGGAAGTCACCACCTTCCTTTTCCAGCTGGAAAGCAGGAATTGCAACGTAGCCAACAGCAAATGAGGGATGACCAGAGCAGCAAAAGGAGTGGAGAACAGCAGGAGTGAATGAGGCTGTTTGATTTCTCATTGCTTTGCCTGCTTGCCAGGGACATAGTTTCACCCTATGCCACATCCCACAGAACTGTGCCATGCCTTCGGGTGGCTGTGATTGCTGTTTCCTGGTGCAGGTGGAAAAAGTGAAGGGCTGTTCTCAAAACTACAGATAAATTTTAGGCTGTACTTGTGTGACCCTAGCACCTGAGCTCTTTCTTGTTTCTTATAAATTAAGCTTTGCAAAATCCCTGTAAAACAAGGGAAGAGCATTCCACATTTTACAAATACATCACAGGGAGATCAAAGCCCAGATTCTTAAAGAGATTTAACCACCAAACTCCCCTGAGTTCAATGGGAGTAAAGACTTCAATATCCTTGAGAGTATGGCTCTCAATAAATTATACATGCCTATCTAGTAGGTGTGTAATGAAGTTGGAAATTATTCCCAGACTTCCAGAAAGGTTGTCCTGTGCCTTTACATTCCTTCCTGCAAAAGAGAATAGCACTTTTCATTTCTCTAAAGATACTCCAGATTTCATGCAGTGATTGGATTTTTATTGAGCAGAGTTTCCTTGTGTTGGTTTTGTTGTGATTTGTGGCCCCAGTTGATTACAGCTTATTGGAGAAAACTTGACAGAATATATTCTGTCAGAATTCGTAATTTTGTAAAACAGCTTCATGAAATTATGCTAATTTTTCTAGAATTTCATCTCTGAAAGAAAAAAAGAGAGAAAGAAAAGGATGATAGCAGGTTCCTGTTGTGTCAAAGAAACATCTTGTTTTGACATTTCCAAAGTGAAATGTTTTGATTTTCCACTTTAAAATAACTTTTTTCTTGATCTTATGGTATTTTTACATAATCATTTGAAATTGAAATGAAACTGAATTTCATGACCCAAAAATGAAACCAAATGTAGGTGTCTTGAAAAGCCCTCCTGAAATGAAGCTCTCGTGTTCCAGGTGGCTCCACCACCAGCCCTGTGGAAAGGGGGCCACTTGACACCAGGAACACAGCAGCCCTCGTCCCTCCTGGGCACCGTGGCTCGGTGAGGACAAGGAAAAAGCTCTTGCCAGGCTGCAGGTAGCCCGTAGGGATGTACTGCATCGTGTGAGGGGGCTCAGTAATGTGTCCACAAATGACTGCGTGTCACCTGCTCTGCTCTTACCGCGTCCTTGAAAAATGCAAGTCCATGCGAGTCCACTGCATAAAGATATATCTGGCTGCTCTTAGTCCTGGAAATGGGTGCAAAGTCAACACTGGAGGGAAAAACCTACCAGGAATATATGCTCTAAGTCTTGATTTAAAGAAATGAAAGGTGATTCCCCAGGAGACATTTTTAATGATCGTATTTTAAGTTTGTTACACCAACACACTGCGAACGTTATGTCAGATCCGTAGCATTCACAGAAGAAGTATTAAACTTGCAGCTAGAATTGGACGTTTGCCCAGAATTGTGAGACCTTTTAAAATGTGTCATTGCATATTTCACTCAGGTATATTTTGCTGAGGATAATATATTGATATTTGCCACAAAGCTACAGAACAAACTAAAAATTTCTTAGAAATAAGTTGGCATCAGAGTTCTTTTCATCAATAACACCTATAATATGCTCCAGGTGGGTTAGTGTAGTAAAAAAAAAAAAAAAAAGAAGAAAAGTATGAGAGACATTCTTCAATTGCACATTCTCTGCTATTATCTATCTGTTGTTGAACTTTCTCTGAAGCATTGTCAGCTATGTCTGCAACACGATGCTATAGAGACGCATGGCAGGAAACAAGTTCGTAGGGCCCTTAGAAACTAAGGAAGATACTTGGATAAAAAAGCAGATACAGCTGTGGATCGCAGCATTTTTTGGTGTCATGCTGCAATAGGAAAACCACTGCAGAAAAGTGGGCACTTTTAAGGTGTGGACCTTCGAAGGTCAGCGCACCCTCTGTTCCTCTATTTTTTCTGCATCTGTTGAGTTGAGACGTGTCACTTGGCACCTCCTCTAAAGAGGCAAAATGTCTCTGCACAAAGCGGGGACCAGATAAAAAGGAATGATGAGGTATGAAGCCGTTTCAACACAACTTGTAATTTACCAGCTTTGAAATGTTATTTCCAGATTTTGGTAGGCATTTCAGTAACCACAGTCAAAATTTTAAATATTTAAAATTAAGAAGACCTTCTGCAGTGCAGGTCCCCCCAAATGGGGCTGGCTGTTACAGTGGTGCGAGTTAAAACCTGGCTGGATTCAACTGGTTAGGGTTCAAGCCAAGTCATTCTTCTGTGGGCAGCTGGGGAGCAGCCCAGCTTGGGAAGTTAACCCTGTGGAAACTGCAAGTCCCTGGCTAGTAGTGGGACAGGAAGAGCAGCCCTGAACTCGATGTGATAGCTGTTTGCCATTACTGGCTCTTTCTCGGGGAGGAAGGGAGGGAGGGAGGGAGGGAGGGAAGCTTTCTCTGCAACACAGGAGGTGCTATTTCTCAAGTTCTGTGGTTGGTCCTAATTCCAGCAACATCCAGGGTGGTTAACAGGTCTGCTGCTGCCACTGGATCTGCAGATGGTAATTTCTTACCCTCTGGGTCCACTCAAAATCCCAGACTAGGACAGTTCCCATCTCTAGACATACAGTGGGCCTAGGGCAGATCTAGCCCCTGTGCTACTTCTTCATTATATTTATCTCTGCATTGCATAATTTCAGGCTGGAGTCGGTTATCACAGCAACAAACCTCACTCCAACACCGCAGGTTAAGCGTGGGTGATTAAAGGTGACTCCGTCTCCCTTGAGTCATTCCTAAGTGACTTATAGAGCTAATAATGGCCTCATCCTTTTGTACCTTGGTACACAGCTTGTGTTCTTGAGTCTTTTATAGCTCAAATGAGCTGCTTTTGCTTATTTATTTCCCTCCTCATTCATTTTTAATGGTTATAAGAGGCTCCCCATTCTTCTTCTGACAGCAATGATTTAGGCAGGACTCATTAACATAACTTACGTTACTAAATATCACCATTTATGCTGGTAGACCAAGGCAAATGTGTGCAGTGCTAAATCAGAAGAGATCCCATGAGCTTGCCAAGGTGGCACGGCTGTGCTTGAAGAGTATATTAGAAATGGAGAGTGCTTGCATGGGGGAAGGATCACTTGCAGAAACATGGGCTGGGGACAGAGTCCCAGAGTGTTTCCAAAACACAGATTCTATGTGGAAATATCAGAGACTTGCTTTCCTAATTGGCCACCCTTGAAATGGCTAAACCAGGGCTGCTGTAGATACATTTTATATTCAAAGACTTATTAGCTGTGACTTTGTAAGAGTTCCAACAGAATTACTGTAGCAGAAAAGCAGTTTCCTGTAAGGATTTTACTGTTATCCGGTGGGAATTTACTAATGATAATGAGGTGGGGGAAGAATGTTACAGTTATTTCTGAGAGCTAACAGTAAAATACTGGGTATGTATTCTGGGAGTTGGGATGTATATTTCTCTTTCCCTCCTTCCCATTAGATTTTTTGATTCTGCTCAGCCCAAACATCACATGGAGTATACGGGACTGAAAGAACAGCCAGCCACACAAACTCATATCTACCAGAGATCACAGACACCTTCTGCAAAAGAGTAATGGGAAGAGCAGTGAAGTGCTTTTAGGAAAGGGATGGGATCAATGTTCACTGGAGAACCGGATGCAGGAGGTCAGTGTGCTAGGGGTGATGTGTGATTTCTGAGAGATCTTATTTGCTGCTTTCTGTGTTTTTCCAGGCTGGCTGCAGTCCTGCTTCAAAGGGCTTAGTGTTTTCTTCCACAGGTAGTCTATCAAACTGTGAAATTAAGATAAATTAATCAAATCTGATTTGCTGGAAAATCAGAAAATCAGGGAAATCTGATTTTCTCAACAACCAACTTGCCAGAACCCACGTGGATGGTATGTACATGGCACACTTAAGAACCTAATTCCTAATCCTGTGCTGTGCTGGCAATAAGGAACCTCTGACCTCTGCTGCCCTGGCACATGGGGATTAGATGTGTGTGTGCTCAGAGGAAGCTGTCAGTTCACTAAGAAAAAGAGGTGGAGCCGCAGGAGCCCAGTGAAACCCAAAGCACTTTTATATCCTACCAAGTTCATGCCCAAAAAAGCCATTCATACCCCAGATCCTTCAAGAGATAAAGGTCCTCGTTTATTGAGAGCGTTTGTGGAGCATCTTGTGAGTACAGCTGCCCTTAATTAATGGAAGGCAGCTCAGCGTAGTTGTGTGAAAAGCTCCCATGACACAAAGCCCAGAAAGGCTTTAGCAAGGGAGCACAGCACCAGAAGGATTTAATAGCATTATAATGTCCTTGTATTATAGTGGCCACAACACACGGAGCTGTGCTCCAGCACTGCATTAGCAGTAAAACAAAATCTACTCCTTCTCTCTCAAGCCCTTTTCACCTTTCCTGAAAACTAGAGTTGCTACCCCTGAGAGGTCAAAGCTGAAAGGCAGGAGGGAAGGAAAAGGATTTATGGGTAGGAGTCCCAAGATTTTGGAAACAAAACACATTGCTTTTCCCCAAATCACCCACCTTGCTCCAGCCCTATTGCATTTTGTAATGTCTTTAGTAGTTTTCTGAAATCTGTCTGTTTGGGGACAAAGCTTTTGCAGCTCCATAATTCCCATAATAAAAGGCTGTTCGGGAAGCTATTTGGTGATTTAGTACAGACACGCTTTCGTTCACACACTCATGCACACATATCCAAGGGTATGGGCGCTTTCTCCATCCATGCGTTTAATAAACTTGAACCGCAGCCATTTCTGTTGTGCATGGCAAGGCGTGTAAAGCAAGGACTGGGGGACAGGGAGGACGGCTGGGAGTTAAAGGCTGTTTATGTGAATTAACGCTGAAGAAAGGGAGCTGCCTGACAGACCGAGGGATTGATATCCATTCCAGATTGAAAGGAGACAAGCAGGCTCAAAAAGGCAGCAGCAGCAGAAGCTCCCCTGGGCTGCCCCCATCGACACCACCGTGGAGAAGCCCATGGGTGTGAGGGGGGACCTGAGGGCTCCTGCAGCCTGTGTCAGCCCCGGGGACTGCCTGGGGGTTGCCAGCTGCTGAGCTGCATTTGGCAGCTCTTTGCTTATCATGTGCATATTTGTCCTGCAGAGCCTCAGCTGAGCCCCATCCAAGTTGTTTCACAAAATATGCACTCTTTTCCAACAGACAGCTTAGAAAACTCAGTCTCAAAAGAGACAGAAGCTCGATGTTTCTTCCTTCTCTACATCTTTTTACTCTTTCTCTTGTGCTGGAAGATGAATGGTTCGGATGTGTCTGCAGTAACACAGGCATGGCTAATCTGCCTTTCTATTGATGACCTGTTTCTGAATGTCCTGGCCTGATTTATGAAAATGTACTGTATTTTGCACCATGTTTTGATGTTGCTCTGTTAGGACTGCATGCAAACTGCAGCAGAACAGTGATGCTTATTCATTCAAACAGTGAAGGGCTGGCTGGGAACTGAATGAGCTCATAGTTGTTGCTGTCTTCACTTAAAGAAAGGGAAACAGGAGCAAGCGGGTATCCTAAGCCTAGTCATTTTTTCCTTGACCATCAGTTTGTTTTGCAAATCATAATCTTGAAAGCACAAGGTCATGGTATTTCTCGAATCGCTCATATAGCAGGTTTTTAGGGCTGGATTCTTTTTTTAACTCTCTCTCTCTCTCTCTTTAATAAACCCTGATAAAGTTGAAACTGAAGTCTTTTTGCCTGCCAAGTGTTCTTTCTCTTGCTATTGCTTGAGCATTAATGAATCTAAAATCTGAGAGCCTGATTCCCATCTCTTACCAGAGTAATGCAGCAGTTATCTGTATTGACTGGGAGAGTCTCAGCCTTGTTCCAGCCCCTGTGTGCTGAACTGCTCTTCACACACACACAGGCCAACGAAAACAACAGCCAAATCCCACCTGTGCAGTGCAGGAATGCTTCAAAAGCCACTGCTCAGGCAGGGAGGCTCTACCCAGTGGGAGGATGCTTGGCAGGTCACCTGCCAGAGGCCCTGGTGCAAGAGGGCTGCTGGGGAGTGGGGCTGCAGGGGCTCGGTGCTGTGCTCTGCAGAGGACACTGCGGTGATTGGGAAGCATCCCTCAGCTGGCATTTCTGTCTGCAAGGCACAGAAGTTTACCTCTTCTCTTAAATCATTAGGAAATGGTTTCAGTCCTAGGTTGATCACCCGTGGGGACAGCCTAATGCGTTAATTAGGTAAGATGCACAAACACGAGGTGTTGCTAGCTGGAAGCAGAAGTGGTGAGGAAGGCACTGGAAGCTATTACCTGGCCCCATGCCCTACGAAAGAAAATCCTTGTCTTCAGGCCATTTACTTGTAAGTGTGGTCCAGCCTGCAGTCCACAAAGGCAAGTGAAAGACCTCGGGGCAATCAGCCCCCAGGCTGACTGTTTTCCTCAGGGCCACCTTGTTTTCCGCTTTGATCTGCTGCCTCTCAGGTGGAAATCATCACTTTGAGACTTTGCACAGTTTCTCTTCTCGCCAATATCCCAGAGAAAAGAGGGAAGGTAGAAAGCAGCAGACAGAGCTTGTTAGCACATAGGAGATTTGTCTGGTTTGAGAGCAGCATTTAAAATACAAAAAGGCAACAGGGATAAGTGCAGTGCCAGCAAGGAATAGAAGTTGTTCACTTACAACAGTAAGGTAACATGGGGTTACCTTACCTCAGAAAAGGATCAGATATACCAGGCACTGCCTGAAGGGCTTCTGACTTCCTGCCTGTGGGACGGCTTATTAGATGTTTCAGGTGGGAAGTAGGATGCAGCTCTTGCCCCGGGAGTGTGACACTCACATAAGCGTGCCTTCTGCAGGGATGCAGGGACAGTGTCTGCTCTCTTGCTCCTGCCCAGGCACACTGCTCCCAGAAGGATGATGTGCTCCTGCCTCCAGCCTTTCCTATAGACATTTCTGCAGGCTCACCTGAAGCTTTTCCCAGAGTTTTGCAAGGTCTTATCCTCCCCAGCTCAGCCAGACTGGATCAGCATTATGACGAAGAGGATATTGTGCCAGTGGCTTGCGCTCAGCTGGAGCTGGGACTCCCCTTGCTCACCTGCCTGCTGTGAGGCCCTGATCTTACGGTACATTCCCCCATGCTCTGAGGATTTTGTGGCAGCAACTGGGTTTGCTGTACAGCACAGTGAGATTGGATCCGGATAGGAGCTTTCAAGAGCTCCTGTAAAACACGCTAATGTGAGAATATCCCTAAAAACATAATCCTGGCTGTAAACAAATTTTATGTTTTCCTGCTGAAACCAATGGCAATGATAAGATTTTGACCTTAAAACAGCCCATACTTGCAAGGGAAGCATTGCTAGTGTCATGATAACCTTTTTTTGGTACATTACCTAGGCTCAGACAAGCAAGGATGGAAATGGATTTGCTATGGAACTGTCTGAAAGGGGGTTGTTGTTGTTTAAAGATAATAATATTAGGAATGCAAATTATTCCACAAAAGCTGGTGGTATTTAAATATGATTTAAAATCATTTAGCATTTAAACAGAAAAGTAGAAAATGGCATTAAATTCAGATGAGGATGAGACTATGCATTTTGGAGTCAGAAATATTAAATACATCCACAGAATGGGATAGATGGCCTTGCTGGTAATGGATTGTGAAGAGTTCAGGGTTTTAATAGAGCATTCCTTCAGATCATCAGCATGGTAAAGTGGTAGTTAATAAATTATTCGACGTGTACATTCACTCATATATTTTAACTAGCTGTAATGAACAGGTCCTGTCAGCTCACCTAGGTGCTTGCAATAGCTGCTAAATTGCTTGAATGAGATTTAGTAACTCTCAGCAATATTGATGTCCAGAGCTGCATGTAATAAATAAAGTGACATCAGGACTAGCTTGAGCAGAACATTGTGTAAGACCTTTGTCAGGCTTGTAGTGGAGATGAAGCTGTTTGGCCCCAATGAACATCACTGGGCATCAGAGAGCCCCTTCCCAGTGATTAGGATTAGGCTGATGTGACCAGCTCATGCTTTGGCACCCGTAATGGGACTCCTGAAGAACCAGTTTGGGGTTGACAAGAGAAATATGATTCCTGCTGAATTAGATGTACAGGCAGTTACCCACCTATTCCTCCCCATGTGCAAGTGGTACTCCTTGGGCTGCCCACAAAGTAGAAGAGGAGGATAGTACAGTCTGGCTGAGCTCTGTGGAGAAGAGGGAAATCCTCTCTTACTGCCATTATGCTAGGACTATCCTAGTGTGGAGTGGAAATTAAGGAGAGAAAGAAGCTGTTCTTTTATCTTAGATTATACTAGAAATGTTTATAGCAGAAAAAAGCCTGCCTGTTAAAATGATGCCAAATTATACAGGCTATTAAGGGCACACCAGGCACCTTTCTTGTTATTCCTAGTTGTCCTCTGAACTTGGAGCTAGTTTAAGCCTATATCCTTTCTCTTCCTCCCACTCACTTTCCCAGCATGTAGTGTACTTTATAATTTCTGAAGACACTCATTAATTTTTTTCTCTTTCTCCTTTTTTTCAGGTTTCTGACAGATGTGACTACGTCTTTGTCAATGGAAAGGAAATGAAAGGCAAAGTGAATGTCATAGTTAATTTTACTTACCAGCATCTGAGTGCCCCTTTAGAAATGACAGTCTGGGTTCCTCGTCTCCCGCTGCAGATAGAGGTCTCTGACACAGAACTAAATCAGATCAAGGGATGGAGAGTCCCCATCATCTCTAATAAGAGGTAGGTTTCATTAGAGGATGTTCATTCTGGGTTGTGCACTTGCCAAAGACCTGTCAGGGCCAGTGGATCTGAACATGCTTATTTGGCCTTAATGCAATTCCGGTGTGAATTTGAAGGTCACCAGACATTTATTCAGTAGGCTTCTGCACTGGACTTACGAAGGAAATGGAAGCTGCAGGTTGCACGAGCCTACGCTGGAAATCAATTTCCCTTTATAGTGCTAGTGAATGAGACAAAAAGAGCCAGCTGGCCAAGCTGGGCAGGGTCAGCCATGGGGCAGCAGAAGACACCCCACCAAGGACCAGCTCTGCCACAGCTGGCCGGTCTCCAGCCTGGTTCACAGGTCCTGCCACATAATTTGTTCATTTTATTGGCACAATTGGTGCTTGCTTGTTTCATACTAGTGCTGTAGGGTCCAGTGACACTGATGAGAGCCCCAAAGTCATGGCACTGCTAGAGTAGGGCTTTGAGGATAACTGTCTGCACCCACAAGTCAGTGGTATGTGAGGACAGGACAGAGAACGTATGTAGGCAGATCTAGACTTTGTTTTAGTTGTCAGTGTTATTAAGATCCAGAAGAACAAATGGATGAAGTAGACACTTGCTATTCTCTCCTACCTATGAAGACATCTTTTATTACCAGGTTTCTGTTAGTACCAGAGCAGAGAGATGGGCATTTTGGTGGCAACCTGATTTCAACCTGAATGTCATACAGAAAGAGATATGTAAGTATGTATGACAGAGATTTCCATGGCAACACCAGGATGTTTATGGGAAGATCCAGCGTGAAAAAAGTGCAGGTGTCCTGAAAGTAAGGACTTAACGCTGGGAATCATGTGGGAGAGCTTCGTAGAGGACAATGTAGTAGTGAAGCTAGCAAGACAGTTGGTGATTTTAGCAGCTGTTTTGGAGACCCAGGCAGCCTGAAGGCCTCAGTTACAAGCAAGAGAAATGAGGTTAAAATGGGGTTAAAGTGGGGTTAAAATCACCTGAGTAATTTCAGAAATGCACTGACAGAAACTGAAACAGAGCAATGGGAGGGGGCAATGGATCTTTGTTCCACCGTCAGGGCTGCAGACTTATGCCAGCAATAGCTCTTCTGTTGCAAACTCTCCTAGCACCAATGTCTGATAAGTTTTGACTCTTGGTGTCCTTCCAGACCAGCCAGGGACAGTGATGATGAAGAAGAGGATGAACGGAAGGGAAGAGGATGCACCCTTCAGTACCAACATGCGATGGTACGAGTGCTCACGCAGTTTGTTGCCGAAGCCTCGGACCCCGGAGGCCAGCTGAGCTACTTACTGGGTTCTGACTGGCAGATTGACATCACCGACCTGGTGAGTGACTTCATGCAGGTGGAGGAGCCAAGAATTGCTAAGCTACAGGATGGACAGGTTTTGATTGGACAGGAGCTTGGAATGACGACAATTCAGGTAGGAAAAATTCATTACTTATTCCCTTTCCTCCATTAACCCACCACTTTAGGAACCCAGGTATTGATCAGGTGTAAAGCAATAAAGCAGCTTCTTGTGTTAGCAACAGAAGTTGGAGCCACAAATTTCTCAATGGAGCACAAAGAAAAAGATTATTCCAGTGATACCACAAAGTAGAAAACAAGTTAACAAGCACAAGTAAAAAAAAATAAAATAAAAAAAACCCTCATCATTCCAAATTGTTAAACCAGAAAATAACAACCACAATTGTCAACAACACAATTTGTCAGGTTTGGAGAAATGGAATTAGAGATTATGACTTTCTGCAAAATCTCTAGATTTTTAAAATGATTTTCCAAAGCTCTGAGATTTATAATGATTCCACAAGTGCACATAAACCTTTGGGAAGAAAGATCCGAGGCAAAAAGGCTGAGTGCAAGTTATATTTAAGGAATACGTCTTAAAAAGTGCTTTAAAAATGCTCTGTACCCTATATGGATCATTAAATTCAACTTGCTTGCTAATGAACATCTTTGGATGTCATGTTTCAGTGCACTGACCTCCATGCATATTTTTTAACAAAACAAGCTTTCTTTGTCAATTCTGTATACAGTACCATGAGTGTTTATTGTAGCAATATGTTTATGTTAGCCTTTCTTTCAACGGGAGAGGTAATACTGTTATTTATTCTAAGGATTGTGTATAAATCTGTAGATTTCATTATATACATACTACCTAAAAACATGGTCATTAACAACATAATTCCATTGAATTCTTCATTCCACATGAAGATTGCATTTAAAACATTTAATGCATCTGAAACAGGTGTGGCTATCACTGCAGATGTGAGTAGCATAGCTGATTACAATTACATCGGTAAAAGACGTGAGCATTCTATTGATGCAGAATACATAAAATGAGACTAGCTGTTTCTTAATCATATTTTAATAGTGTCTGTTAAGAGTAATTCTGCCCATTAAATATCACTTGTCTATATAATAGTATCTTTGTGTAGCTGTTTTGCTTAGTGCTATGCAAAATGGCTGCAGCTAACTTTAATTTTTCTTTTCAGATATTGTCCCCCCTTTCAGATGCTATCTTAGCTGAGAAGACAGTGACAGTCCTGGATGAGAAGGTGACAATAACTGATCTGGGAGTGCAGCTGGTAACTGGATTATCGCTTTCTCTGCAGCTGAGTCCTGGAAGCAATAAGGCCATCTTTGCTACAGCAGTAGCACAAGAGTTGCTCCAATCTCCGAAGCAGGTACTGTTGCTCACATATACCACATTGTGGAAGGACACTGCTCTAATTCACTACACCCAATCTTACAAGCTGATGGGATCAAGCAGGTTTTTATTAATAATAGGCTAATAAAACATTTTCTTTATGGGCACTTTCGTCTGAAGGCCACCAGGTGCCTTAATAGAGAAACAAAGATCTCACAAAAATAGCACAATGTCTAAGCAACACGAGTCAACAAATAAGCATGCCCCATCTGTCTTGGCTGCATCCCTCAAATAACACATGCAACTCAATGATGTGTCATAAATAAGCAGCAGAAATCACCTCACACACACACCCCTTTCTGTCCCATCCAGCACTAACCAGATCAGAGCAGATACTGCCAGCTACGTTTCTGAGTTCCGCCTCCTAACACAGGCAACTAAATCAAATTTTTAAGTCCATCTTTAAATGAGAAGAAGGTATTTTGCATGCTGCCAAATGCTTCATCCTTTTTTGCTTCCTGTAACCATGTTAAATAGTTAAGGAACATCCCTTTCATTCCAATTCATTACTAGAATATGAATCAGCACCAACTCATTTCCTGATACATGATTTCATAAATCTTTTTTTTTTTTTACCTGTTTTTCTTAGTCCCCATATTAGGGATCACTATCATATGATGCTCCCTTTCTCTTCAGTCAGACCTTTCAGACCTTCCCAGGTTCTCTTGGCATGATAAATCTTAACATGTGCCCGAAGGAAATGTGAGATTTTTCTCTTCACTGCCCATTAGCTTTGTTCCTGCCTTTGCCATGAGGTTGCTCCATGAGCAATACCAGATGTCCTCTTTTATGTCTTGTGGCTCTAAGAATGGTTCAGCCAAACTTTGCATTGCTCAAGCTCTCACAGATCTAAATCCTCATGCTGACCCATCCATATGCTGGCACAGTCCCTGTGCACAATTACTGAGGGCTTTAGGACTTTGCCACATCTCCATCAGTTCCTGTTTGATATTTGTCCTTGTGCTTCTGTCTACATTTCAGATTTAAACTTTTTTTTCTAACCCAAATCCATCACTCTGGGACTTACGTCAAGGATGCACTGGGCTCTTAACTCTTAAACATGTTCTGAGCTTTAAAGGTAAATGAGTGCGGCACACACATTTGAAATCTGGCCAACTGTTGAGATGTGTTAATTCATCATAAGGTCTTATCCTTGGGATGCAAGATGAGAAATAATGCATAACTGCCATCTTTATAGGGTGATAAAAATCAGGCTCCCATAGTCTTTCAGGAGTTAAGAAATCAATGCCAGGCATCTAGAAATAAGGTCAGTAAGCTAATCCATTGCTGACATGGGGAATTAAACAAAGTACCTTGAAAGCAGCCCCAAAGCTGCATTCGATGGCATTTAGTCCCAGTATACTGCCCAGCTATGACATTTCTGTTCCCAGAAATGGAGTCTAGATGAGTGCCTCTCTAGATAGAGGGGTATCAGAACAACGTCAGATCAGTATTAAACCAGCAAGGAAAGTTTGCACCCTCCTCTCTCCAAGGCCTGACTCCGTTTTGAAAGGCATCTGATTCCTTCCATTGTTTAGTACGTGATTTACAGAGAACAGTCCCTATAAGCAGAGCAATGCAAAATTATTAAACAATTATGCAGGTTTAAGCAACACAGTGGAAGGATGAGAGCCGATGGTATAAATTCTATGCAGCCTTCAAGAAACATCCAAAGATTAATAAACACAAAGCCGGGATTTATGACAGTGTCAGCAAAGTCTTAGGGCTCAGTCCTGAAATAGAGATAGAAGCAAATCTCCCATTGAAGCACAGGGAGCTTTATGGCTGTAAGGATTTCAGAATCAGGCCAGTAGATTATGCACAACACAATCCCAAAAGACTGGAGGCCTATCTTCTGTGATTTGAACAGGTAAATGACTATGTGCTGAAATTATTTAAAAGCTAATGATAAATATTTATTCTCTGCATGTACATTGAGTTAAGATGTAAATACAGTCTGTTTGAAAAAACGGTTTATTTAAAGAAACAAGACTCCTGTAACCATGCTTTCAGCAAGTAGGATTATAAATCTATTGGTTGGGTGGTTGGGTGGTTGTCTGCCAGGATCCCCCTCAGAGCAAGGTGGGCCTGGCTCCCTCCGGGCAAGAGCGTACATCTTTTTAGACACAGGAGAATCCACTCATCAAGCCAGGAGTCTTTCTGGGGTGGATTCTGCAGTGTTTAATCAGGTGCAAGTAGCGCAGCTGAAACAGAGCAAGTCAGACAGAAGCAGGAATTGGGGTCCCGTGGAGCTATCTGAATTTCGCCTGTAAATGATTTGTTTATGCCAAGAGTTTTTCAGGTAGCACAGCAAGTTTTGATAGCCGCTTGAGAGTCCTTAGAGGACCGGATTTTCAGAAGCAGCCGAGCACATGTTTTCTGAAATATAAGAATTCTTTAAAATGTCTTAGTTAAAAACCAAAAATCAAGGTTCACAAAAACCCTACACATTGCACATGCAAGTAAAGAACCGGTACTCAAGTCTGTCCCATTTACATTCAGTAAACCTCCTTGCACTCTGAAGTACACAATTTGTACTGCTGTGACACAAGATTAAATTTCATTATTGTCTTGCTTTTAATTGCTAACAAGCATGAAAATTATCCTGACCATTTCCTCAAAAAGCAACTGATCTGTTTCCTCTGCTTGCATAAAACACTTCATTTGAGAGACAAAAATCAAAGACTTAAGGTACAGATCCATGTATGGGTCTATTTGCTATATTAGGTGTTTTTTAACATGTGTTTTGTGTAACAAGAGGAGACTTTGTATTTTAAGCAGTTTAGAAATAATGTAACATATTTTTTCATTTAAATATACAGCAGTAAATGATCTCAGTAGCTGGTAATGCCTTCTGACATGCAATTTATTATGATGCTGAAGTAGATTCTGTGGAGCCCAGGGGATACAGCTCCTTTAAGCACCTTTGGGGAAACAAATCTTATTATCAATGAGTGTTTTAAACTAGTATTTCTTTTAGCATTAATTTTCTTGCTCTCCCTTTTATTTCTTTTCTGGTTATAAATGGTATATGGATCTTGTAAGGAGGAGGAAATAGACTGGGACAGAACATATTTCCCTAAGCATTTATTCTGAGTGTGTGTATATTTGTTTTATACAAAATAGGAAGCAGCCATCAGCTGCTGGATCCAGTTCAGTGATGGATCTGTCATGCCCCTGGATATTTATGACTCCAAAGACTTCTCCTTGTCAGCTACATCTCTGGATGAGAAGGTGGTCTCCATTCACCATGACCCCAAATTCAAGTGGCCCGTGATTGCAGCTGAGACAGAAGGCCAGGGGACACTAGTGAAGGTGGAGATGGTGATCAGTGAATCATGCCAGAAATCCAAAAGGAAGAGTGTCCTGGCTGTTGGAAGTGGCAGCATTAAAGTGAAGTTTGGGCAGAGTGATGCCAACCCTAACATCAGCGATAGTAAACACAGGGGAAGTGGTGTCCACCTAGAAAATCATGCCAGTGACCGGCGTCAGAAAACCACTTTGCAGGAGAGAGCTGGGCCAGACGGCCAGTATTACAGCTCCTCGATGGGCCAAGAACAAAGCAAAGGGACCACCACTCAAAAGTCTATTTTAAGTAAAAAAGAAGACAGAGAAAGCCTCCTGGACGATGACAGTCATCTGCAGAACATCCCGATAGATTTCACGAGCTTCCCTGCACAGGTGGATCTGCCGAGAAGCAACGGAGACTTGGAAGAGAATGACCTTGTGCAGACCCCTAGGGGACTCAGCGATCTGGAGATAGGAATGTACGCTCTGCTGGGAGTCTTTTGCCTGGCAATTCTGGTCTTCCTTATCAATTGTGTCACTTTTGCTTTGAAGTACAGAAACAAACAAGTTCCCTTTGAAGAACAAGAGGGCATGAGCCACTCTCATGACTGGGTTGGGCTGAGCAACAGGACAGAACTTCTGGAGAATCACATAAATTTCTCATCTCAACAAGATGAACGTATTACAGCCATTGACAGAGGAGTGGACTATGAAGAGAGCAAATATCTCCTCAACACAAATGCTCCCAAAAATATTAATGGACAAGCTTTTAGGTCTACTGAGTCCACATTCACTGAAGGGAAAGAACAGAAAAGTGAACCAACTACTTCTCCTACCTCTAAGAGGAAACGGGTTAAATTCACCACCTTTACCACCATTTCCTCTGATGATGGATGCCCAACTGTCAACTCCATCTTGATGAGCAGTGAAGATGACATTAAATGGGTTTGCCAGGATATGGACCTGGGGGAGTGCAAAGAACTTAAAAACTATATGGAAAGGTTACATGAAAATTTGTAATGAGACACAAAAGACTTCTTTTGTTTGGTTTGTTCGTTTGTTTGTTTTTCACTCACCTTCTGCCTTTAATTTTGGGTAGTGGGGCAAAATGTTGTACTGATAACAAGAATCAGCTGGTGGATAATAACTCCATGGAGCCCCCAAAAGCCACCCAAAAGCAGCTGGGAGAGCAGAGATCCTGGACAGCTCTTAAAATTCAAGTCTTCTCTGTGCTCGGAGACGGAAGTGAGAAATGTGTGAGATTTTTTGATGCATGGTAACATGACAAAAAACCTAGCAAAATAATATGGTCTCATTCTCTGAGCTTTCCAAGGAAATCAATAAATATAACAAACTCCAGTGCAGTTTGGATATTACAAAGTTCGCACAGCTCTACTGTTCAATATTCCAAGCTTTGGTTAAAAGCAAAAAATTGGTCTCAGAATAAATAGATCAACAAAGACAGCATGTCATTCAAGCCACATGCAGAGAATATCCATCCAAGAACATTAATTTAAAGCTGACACAAACCAACAGTGTGAGCAAAGCAGCTCCCAGAGCTGCAAAATCATGAGTTTCCAAAGAATGTGGAGGGGAAAATGGAGTAACTGGGCTGTTTACAAACCAGCATGTTTGCCTCCCAGGCACTGAGAATGGATACACATATACAGCTAAAACTGAAACTGTCTTTTTAAGTAGATGCCAAGGTAATAAACTTTGCCAGCCAATTTTCAGTATTTCTTAATTTGTAAGATAGGAGAAGATATAACCTACACTCAGAATACCACTCATACAAAGGAAGGTCTGTTTTGGAAAGTTTGAGAGAAAAAGCTATTTTTAAAAGCCCACTTTCTTTGGTTGTCCTGTTTCAAATTTATATTCCCAGCCATTTCCCAGGAGTGCTCCCCGTCCGGTGTTCTGAGGGCACTTGCTAGCATCAGTCAACTTTGGGAGCGTGGTGGCTTCTCCCTTCCCTTCCATGCACACTCGCTTCTCCGTGGCGCGCTCTCACCCACCACGGACACTTGGTACCAAGCCAGTACTTGCTTTACATGATGCCATTTACCAAAGTTGGCCACTCTCTCTAGGGTAAGTGTAACTTGTGCTGAACTCAGACACAAACAGCAACTGCCTCTTTGTTCTCCCCCTACCCAGGAGAGGTCAGGTTGTTCAGTTCCTCCTGCTCATGCTTCTTTAGGCCCCTGCTCAGCATGTTTAGAAGGCACCCAAAGGTCACAGAGGAGTGCTGCACATCCAACTCTGTTGAAATCTGAACAGCTAAACACAATAGATAAATTTGTTTCTGCCAGAAATGATGGTTATCTTTTGTTTTCCTCTGATAAGGATGTACATATGGTAGGATTTCAGTGATTTCCCTTTGAGTCTGATATACCCTCCAGCCCTAAAACCATGACATTTTGACGTGTATTTTTTGTGTGGTCCAAAAGCAGTCTCCAGTGACCAGTGGCAAAGTGCCAAGGCGTTAACTAAATTCCAGCTTATATTTCAAGTTTTCCTCTATTTTCCAGAGTGATTCCTTGCCCCCCTTTTATTATTAAGTCTCTTCCTGTCATTGAATCTAGGTTGCTCTGTTTAATACGCACCCACCCTCCCACAGCCACTTAGATTGAATCCCTCTATATTTAGAATGTACTGTAGATTGTAAGAATGTAATATATATATTTATAAACATGCCAACTGTGAATAAAATTTGCATTTTAGTGGCTTCATCTTTTTTCCTACTCTGAACGCCTCTCTCCTTTCACTGTCAGAACATTTACCCTAAAAGAGACTGGCAGCAATATGGAGACTTGTCCTTTGATGAAACCGTGAATTATAGCTCTTGGCACAATCTAGTTACAAAGTTTTACATTCTGCAATGTTGGGGGAAAAAGATATAACATCAACAACATGTTATACTACAAATGTATTTGCACCAAGTCACCCTTCCAAGATTTGAAACTAGTTGCAAATAAATCCATGTGCATATTCCTATCTTGAAAGCCTAATATGTGAATTCCTGATTTGGGTGTGATTAGAAAGATCCACATTTGGTTAAAAGACTTTGAAGACAAGAGTAAAAGAGTAAGTTGGTGTAAATAGGGCAAATGGGCCCAAGACGCTGGAGATCGATACTTGTGCGTGTGTTGGATGCATAGAACTCATGTAACTCCACACAAATTTAAAAAAAAAAAAAAAAAAGATATCTTTCAGAACATTTCATCAAGGCCTGGATTAGTCAGTCCTATGCATGCTCAAGTACAAAGTGCAATGGTGATGACAGCACAGAGCAGGGCCCAAGCCAGCCCAGGTGAAGGAAGTGCTCAGATGAAGGAAGCAGCCTTGGTCTCAGAGCAAAGCCCTGCAGCCTCCGAGCAGGTTCAGCAGTGCACTAGCCTGCAGTCTTGCCTCCATTCCTGAGCTATTTTGGGTGCTTTTTACACATAACTACATTGTGTCCTCAGAGAGACCCTCACTGACGCGGAGGTTGGGGTAAAAGTGGACAAATGTCAGCTAGCAGTCTGTGCAGGTCAGAATCATGCATGCACGCAAGGTTACTTTGCAAAAGCGTCACTCTGTGGCCAGTCGTTCCCCTTCAGAAAGAGCAGGTACGAGCCATGCTGGGAGCAGGCTGTCAGACTTGCTTTCCCAATGAGCTGCTATGGTAAATCCAGATTTCTATGTTAGCTGCCTCTGGGGAACATGGAGAACTAACATCAAGTTCATCTGGTAGCACTGAAATGTTCTCCTAGGACAAAACAGCCACCAGCTATGATGCTAAGGATACTGACATTCAGATTTATGCCTTTCTGCTTGCTCAGACATCCCTGACATCTCTAACAGCTGCAGCTTGCTATTATCCATAGGGTAATACTATAAATAATGCTGAGTACCTAAAGTGCTCTTTATCCATAGATCTCAAAGTGCTCTGAGCAAGGTGGATTCCTTATTGACACAGAGAACACCAGGGTTAAGTGATTTGCCCAAGCTAACAAGGGAAATCCATGGCAAAACCAGAGGGAGACATCACTCCCCCACACTTTTTAATGTATTAGAGTCACTGGGCAGAATCCTGATCTCTGATTGGGGAGAAATCAGAGCAGATTGTGGCTTGTCTGCATGCAAGCAAGCAGTATCGATTAATCTGCTAATAGAAGAGTAACTCAACTGCCTGTAGAGATTTTTTGTGCATACGTATGTAGCTATCTGTTGTGGGGTGTGTGTGTGCATACCCGCCTTTCTCACAGCACTTTTAGGTGAGAGCCTCTGCACCATGAAGCATCTCGAGGGTGAAATCTCGTGTTTCGGGCAATCAGACAAGAATTTTGTTTGGTGAATAAAGGGGCTAAATTCTGTTCCCTGTCATAGAAGCAGTGATGGCATTTAAATGGTCCATGCACATAGCATGGAGCTGTGGCTCCCATTGGCAATCTCTTGAGCCTGCTGAAGAGCCCTGCTGATAGCAAGCAGTCTCCTGTGGGTGTTATTAATAACTTTTTTTTTTTTTCAGTTGCTTCCTTATTTTCATGTTTGAGTCTCTTTTTGTGCATGTGTCTGTTTTTATGTGAGTAGCTAGACTGATAGACTGATACAGGCATTTTAACAAAAGAAAATGTGTCTGATGCAGTTTGGCTTTTTTTAGGCACTTTATGCGTAAATACAATGAGGAGTAGACACTGAATTGTCCTATAAATCAGGTAAGCTGGTTCTTTACTGTTTTTCTTCATTTTAAAGGCTTCCCCTTCAGAAGTCTTATGTATGTATAGTGGTTTAGACCAAGCTGCATTAATACACCCGTGAATTCAAGGTCTGAGCAATGCAGGTAAATAATTGGTCTGGAACAAGAGTTCTAGGGAGGTGAGTGACTTTAAAAAACAGAGGAGGTATTAAATAGATGTGCAGCCTGCACTAAGTAGCTCTAGAAACTACTTTCACACCTCGTTTCCATAATGAATGCAATGTAAATGAAATGAGCACACTAGAGACACTTTAGTTCAGCTCTGCGTATGCTTCCCCTCTCCAAGACTGTTGGCTCTCATTCCCCTGTGATCTGTGGGATGCTTCTTTATGGAAGATCCTTAGCAAGACCTAAAGGACTTGCGTACTACAACACAGAAGAGTCTTTCACATGTCACTTAGGCGAGAAATTCCACTGGACTCACGTGTGTATTGATCAAACGAATTCCAATAAGCATCACTGAGGAATTAACTCAGGCAAGGAGCTATCATTGGCATATGTTGTGGTTAGAAAATGCCTTGAGCACTTTCAAAAAACTAAAAATCCACACTGCTATCAAGAGTACTTGAGGTAATGTACTAGTTTGAAGTAGGAGAGGCTTTTGTCCTGCGGGAGGGTTGCATGGTGCCAACCTGAGCTGCCCATGCTGGGCCGCAGCACTAACCCTTCTTCGCTGCCATGCCTGGCCCACAACGAGCTGCCTCCTGCTGATGGGCAGGAGACCAAGAGAGCTCTAAAACAGGTAAGGGTATCACTTGCAAAGCATTGATGAGATAAGATTTGTGTTCTGCTTTCTGTTCATTTCTCACTGTTTGAAAACTCAGTGGGGGGCCTGCTTACGCACTTACCATGGGGCATGTGGTTAAGCACCTTTCTGAACGGGTGTTTGGTCTGCAACAGCCATCATCTTCCTCATACATAAATTGAGCCTCTATCTTATGAAATTGGTATTATTGCACTGCTTGGCTTCTTGGCAAAAGCTTTAATAGATTAAGTTCAAAAGTGGCAGCAATAAGGGACTGAAAAGGGTAGAGAGCCTTCTACGTTGTGCCAATAATCAGGGGTGTTATACAGGCCAAGGTTACATGAGTCAAGCCAATATGCCTGAAACTGGACATTTTTTACCTTTTTGCTGATTTGATATGAAGACCTCTGTCAACAAATCCTTCATTATGCAGGCTTCCTGCTCAGGCTCTATGAGGAACAGCAAATTAAGCAGCCCACGTATGTAATATTAATGGCTGGAAAAGCAGCACTGCTACTCTGTTTGTATGTACTGCCAATGCTCATTAAGAAATTCCTGTCGCGTTTTAAAGATGGCTGGTAGATTGCATGCGACAAGTTCCTGCATCTGTCTCCTTGAAACAGCCCCGCGAGCCTGGAGGGACACGTTCAGCGCTGAACCATGTTTGCTTGAACCATCTACCAGGACTCATTTCCTCCTTGTTTTGGTAGGTGCAAATGAGGTCTCCTGTTGCATTTTCCCCTTGTGCAGTCACAGCTGCTTCTCTAACGCTGCCTGATGCTGAGCTGGCACGCTGGCAGTGGCTGGATGATAGCGATTTGGTACCCGAGCTTCTGTGGCACCTGACAGAACTCAAACCAGTAATGCCAGCACCAGAAAGCTGTGGCTTTGAAGTGCAACAGGGACTTTGCTTATTCATGTTCAGGCCTTTGTACCTAATAATTAAATTAGAGCTTCCTGCAGTCAGTTAAGGTATTAATGACCTAAAAACCAATCCCAAGAGCTTCATTGCTCAGCCTTGATGATAGGAGACTGCAAATATGACTGAGACTCTCATTTTCAAAATTTTACTGTGCTCAGTAAGCCTAGATTAACCGAGAGAGTGAAGGAGAAATAATAATAGGAGGACTTCGTACAGGACTTTGCTGCACAGTAGGGCCACAGTCTTTGGTGGAAGGTGACTTTGCTTCTTCCCCAGATGCTCCTGGGATGCTCCCCGAGGGGGGATCAGTTCCCATGTGTGTGCTCTGCCAGTGCTGCCAGAGAGCCTGGTTCCCCTCTGCTGCAGCAGGGTACATCCCAGCTCTTCCCAGAGGTTGCTCAGGAGCCCAGGTCTGACTAATTTCTTTGACTTCAGTAGAAAACATGCTGTCTAAAGGTCAAAATTACAATGCTTCCCAAAAACAAGTGGGCAGAGGGAGACAGGGCAATTTGCATTGTGCAAACAGCCCAGGGTTCTCCCCCCGTACAGATACGTCTCAGGTCTCCTTGTTTCTCCAGCAAAGACTTTGGCTGACTGACTGTGGACACCCATTTTGCATTCTTTTCTCAGCAGGCCCCAAACCCAAATCACTGTGCTCCTCTCTGCCCTTAATAACCTTTTGCAGCTTTCTTTCATCCTCTCTGTCCTAATCAATGCTCTTAGCGTTTGGCATTGCTTTCCCTTCCGCCAGTCAGGACACCAAGAGCTAATCAGCCCCTTTTATATTTCTCCCTTGAATGAATAGTATCAGGCTGCCATGAATTAACTCAAAATATTTTGCAATATTGAAAGATCCCAATTATTGATTAGCTCTAGCTCTGTACCTAGCTCTCTACACAGGCTTGACTACAGCTTTAAAAGCGCGCTCAGTAGTGTTTCTATTGCAAGACCAATTCACACAGCTGAAGAGGCTTTTTTTGGCAGGCTGCGAATGAAAGCTCCGAAAGATTTTTTTTTCATTGCACCTCACAGTCACGCCAAGCCCCTGAAGAGCAATAGGATTTTAATCAGCTCTTTTAATTGTTTTGTCCCCTCATCTAGTACGGAGTTGGCGTCCCACACTCCTAAAGCACCCATGATGAAGGACTGTAATCGAGGAGGCTGCTCTTGTAACCCAGTTTTAATATGATTTGTGAGGCTACTGGGGATGCCTGCTGCAAAGCAGCAGAGGAGGAAGGACAGACAGACAAGCTGGGCACAGTTATTCAAATCAGGGACTAAACCAGAGGGAATTTCAAGGTTGTAGAGCAAGAGCTATGCCAGAGTGCAGAAAATTTTGCCACCAGCTATTCTATGCCAACTAAAAACTCATCCTTCAGAGCCTTACACCTCCAACACCCAGTTCAGCCGCTCACCCCCACAGCAAAAAAAAAAGCCTCCCCTCCACGTGGAATGCAGGCTTGGAAGCACTGCAGGGGAAGCAAACCAGAAAGCAACAGAGAGGGACAGAAGGAAGCAAAAGGGATTTACCTAAGCTGGGTCACGGGGGAGCACTTTGCGACTGGCCCTTTGCAAAGGGGAGCAGTAACGCACACTGCCATTTGTGGGCTGCGCGAGCTCCTGCTGCTGCAAAGAGCCAGGCTGCGCACTGCAGAGTGCCCACCTGGCCCTGACCCTGCGAGGAGCCCCACAGTCTCTGGTGTGATTTGCAAGGAGCCCAGGGTCCCCAGCCCAGCCAGGGAGGGCCTGCCTGGGTCTGCTGGGCTTAGGCTGGATTCGCTCTCACCGGCAGAAAAAACCTCCTTGGTGAAAAGTTGCTCTTTGAATCCCAAACTCCCCCTGTGCTGCCCGAGGGGGCTGGTGCTCAGGCATGTTTCATGCTGCTGCAAAGCACAACTCTCCAAGGGAAATGCCCCAGTCATTAGCAATAGCTGCTGCTTTGGCTTTGGATGGAAGCAAAGGGTGGGGGAGCGTAATTTGCTATCGCAAGGCAGCAAGAAGCTTTAAACTACATATTCATCTACATCTGTGTGCGTGTGGGTCCATATACATGTATGTGTGCTTTATGTGTATGTGAAGCAGACTTATGCTGTCCTCATTTCTAGCCTTAATTCGTCATTTGCTTACTACAAGTTCCCCATCCCCCATTTTAATATTTTCACTTAATGTACTTTGAAGAGCTAGAAATAGCTTGTCAGATTGAGACAGCTCTTGAGAAGTTTAATTTTCCTAGTGCTTGTTGGAAATCCCCTTTCTGAATTTGTAGGAATATTAAGGTTCTTAGTGTGAGCTGTGCAGAGAGGGAATTTGCAAGTAAAGCTGTCAGTGAAATGCAATTGGGTTAGGAGAGGCTTGATGGGCAGCACGGGTGGGTGCGGGATCCATCTCCCGGGGAGGAAGGCCACTTGCACAGCCTGCCGTGGGTGGCAGAGCTGGGAAGGGGCAGGTGAGCACTGAGCGTTTGTTTTCTCTCTGCCAGCCCTATGGGGAATGCAGGCAGGCAGACAAAATTAGAGCAGAGGCACATGGGGAGCTTACAAGCAAAGAAAGGAAGGTAACTCTTGCAGTAGTTTTGCTGCTGATTCCCTACCTGGCTTCCCAGTGTTGCTGTTCCTGGCTGTCAGAGCAGGTAGGCACTTGTGCTCTGGCTGCTGGCTGCCAGCAGCTCGGTGCTCCAGTGAAGGTGGCCTCTGGAAAGGTGCTGCTGGCGTTAACAGGCGCAGGGACAGGGCTTGGGGAAACGCGAACAAAAGCTTTGTTCCCAGCGCTGTGCATTATGTGACTGGTCAAAGCCATTCCCAGGGTGGTAGCAGTACTGTGAAGGGTTTTTCCTATAGAAAAGAGAAATAAAAAGGTAGCTTCTAAAGAACCAGAGAATAGACAGTGCTCCTTAGCTATTGTCAGTGATGGAAAAGCACAGTATGCTTGTCCAGATGGCGTTAGATGACCTAGGTAACATGTCAATGTCCAGCTCCTTTTGCTTGGTTCTGTGTCCAAATAAAGGTCCCTACCTGACAACTGCACGTTCCCTCTGTGTCACCAAAGGGGACACGAGTAAGCAGCCACATTTATATAAGCAGGGCTCCAGCATGGACTCCTGCTTCCACGCCATGCTCTGGGGTCTCCACCACATGGCAGCTGCAGGCTGGCAAACCCAGAGGTCCACCACACAGAGCCCACCGCAGGCGGGGGCTGGAGCTGAGGCCGCGGTGTCTGCGTCTGGAGCTGGGCCCGGGCTGCAGAGCTGAGCGGTGCAGCACAGGCCCAAGTGTTCTGGCTCGGGGCCGTTTCTATTGCATCCCATTGCATATATTTTTAATGAAAGGCAGATAATTTGAGAGTGGAAGTGCCAAGCAAACGCCTTCCTCCTAGTGGGAGGCCAGCAGCTCTGCTTGCTGAGGGCTATTGGCGAGCTGCTCAAAATGCAGGATGGCTCGCACAGGAGTTCAAAGATGCAGGCGTGCAATCAGCCCATTTTCCTCCTTCCTGAGCAGAAGCAAAATAGTTAAGTGAGACCAGAAAGGATGATAATTCCTCCTCCTCCTCCTCTTTTATCACCTGCTATTTTCTTCCTGAGTATCTGGACTCAAAGAATTACTGAAATTAAATATAGCAATTCAGGCTGCCCATTGTTCCCTGCTCTGTAATGTGCCAGAGTAGCACCTTTGTATTCATCCATCCATCCCCATCTCCTCAGATGTGCTGCTCACACAATAGTTATTGTTGTAGAAGGGACCTGGAATGAGCTCTTGCATTATTCACTTCATTTATTTTGATACAATATTTGGAGCCACTTCATTAAATTCTCTTACAATGTCCTGTCATTTTTTTTTTTCATCTCTTTGCCAGTGCCTGGCTCAAACAGATAATATAACAACAACGATATGGGGTGTGGGGAGGTGAGGGAATAGACTTGTTTTCTGTAAAGGGGGATAGCTATGAACAATTTAACTTGATGTGTTGGTCTCATGATTGACCTCTGCCACCCCCCCCCCCAAAAAAAAAAAAAAAAAAAACTGGTTTGAAACACTTCAATTGCAAGTAGCAGGTATGGGCACTAAATACTTCAGACAATTAAATCTTGAACAAAGGAAAACCACATAGCTTTACAGACTATACATGGATACACAGAAGAAGACAGGATATATAAACTCCTATTTACTAGCACAGAAAAATGTGCTATGTTCTCTGCTTTCTTACAGTTTTTTTCATTAATGCAACAGATTAGTCCCATGAATTTTTTTTTATTATTATTATTATTATTTTTGTCTTTTTAATGCTCCAAGTGCTTGTGGGCTGGGGCTGGACTGATGTAATACAGCCTCTCTGTTCACTCAAGACGCTGTTCTCTGGCACTGCAGGATTTGTCGGAGCTCCCAGAGATGGAGGGGAGCTCCGCTCCCAGGTGCAGCATGCAGAGTGCTCCAAGGAATGGAGCAGACTGACTCAGCAGATTAAAGTCTCCAGTGAGCAGGATGGAAGTCAAAGAAATGAGCTTTTTTTCTACAATGGAGCTTAGAAAATGTACCCACTGCACTTTCTTCCCAGGTTATAGTTTTCCAGCATTTCTATCCTGCCTCCTCACAATGGTCCATACAGTATTTAAGATGCAAAGAACACATAACACATAACCTCCACTTGCTGCTCGGTTATATTTTGAGCAGCTTGCCAAGATCACCTGTGTGCTGCCCTCTCTTCCATACTCTCCCCATATACTTCCTCATTAAACTGCATCAAAGGCAGCAGCCTCCAGCTGCTCTACCAAACGGCAAAACACCTGAGAACACCTGGAGGTGCTTCAGAGAGGTCAGCTGAGCACATCATGGAGCACTGAGGGCACGATGCAGCTGTGTCTGTCACAAGCAGCCTCACTTCTGGTGTGGGCCAGACCAGGTGATCAGACCTTGCATGGTTTTGGAGCACCTGCTAAACATCAAGAAGCCCTGCCTGCAATTTGGGGATGCTGCTAGAAACCTCGCAGCTGTGAGCAGCTTATTATACTGTAAGACAGCAGCAGCTAGGAGAAGTGAGGAAATAAAACCATAATAATTCCAGAAAGAGTAGGACAGAGCCAACAATTAAGTCAAAACTTTTCACAGCTAGAAGATGTTCAGTCTATGTAGGTGGAGGGAGAGGTGGGCAGGATCTTCCACGAAGCACAGCTGCGGTGCGAAAAAGTACATCCTGCTCATTGCATTATGCCACAGAAAATGTTTTCTGGCGATTTAGCAGTAACATGTCAGAACGCTCTGGCACTGGGGACATCCACAACTGATGGAGTGTGTGCTGGCTGCTTGGGAATTGGAGTCTAGACTTCGGTGGGTGGCTGTCTGAATAAAAAGTAATAATAATAAAAAAGTACTGCATCCATGGTGCTAATGGTGTGCCTTGAGCATTGCCTTGATTGGGACACTCAGGAATGAACTGTCTCTCCAGATTAGGTGCTAGCTCTGCAACCACATATGCTTTTCATTTTTAGTATGTAATTAAGCCTCTTGGAGTAATAGAGCTAGTCCTGTGTTTACCTAATGTCTGTAAACAGATATTAGGTTTCACCTATTTGTCCTTACGTTTTTCTTTGCTGTTCATCATGCAAAACCAAAATACCGGAGGAAAGGTATGTACTTTTTTGGCCTGGAAAATAAATAATAATCTAGAGGTAACTTTAGTTTTCAACGAATTAGAAACAACTAGCTATAATTTTACTGCTGAAGACTGTGCTTTCTTGGAACAGTGGAGCTTCTGTCCCTGAAAGGCCAGAGCTGCAGCTGAGGAGTCGGACTCCAAAAATCCTGTAGCAATGACGGCAGTAGGTCTTGAGCAGGAGCCACAGAGAGGAGACCATAGGCCAGACCAGAAGGAATTGCTTAATGCCTTATAACTGTCAACACGTGGGGCAACAACCATAAATATGAGATGGAAAGAACTAGTTGTGGTGATGGGAGAGGCTTGATTGGATTTATTTTTTTTTTCCTTTGGTGATAGTGGTGCTGACAAAAACTTGTCTTTTCCATATGTGTATTTTTGGCACTGCAGAGCAGCTTCTGGACACTGCAACACACAAGAACTGTAGGGTGTGTGCTCTCCTCCCAGCTTTTTAATGCGGGCTTCTGCAGCAGCATAAATTTCCTTCTGTGACAGATGAGAGCTGCTAAGCCAAAGGCAGCCAAAACTCTTTTTCATCCTAATTGCTCTGCAGACCATTCCTCCCTCGAAAAGTGCCTTTGCTGAAATATTGCAGCAACCATAAATTTTATATGTATTGAGAGAGTAGCATGATTATTTGGCTGTTTAGACTATATTTGCCCCTAAATGCAGAGCACGGTTCATAGCTGAGACTTGTTTGTCGATTCGTTGGTAGGCAAGAGATTGGGACAACTTTTTGGAAACAAGTTCTTAACAACAACTTCTTTGTAAAGGTTACTGTTAATTATTTGCTTCCTTAGTGGTGCCAGGCTTTTCCTATCTAGCAAAAAAGGCTTGGGGCTTGCCTTTGTCCTAGAGTCCCCTGAAAGCCATGCCCAGCTGGATGGCAGTGGTGTTTCAGTGGTCACTGGCGGCAATACTTGGGAACAGCTCAGGGTGGACAGAGCTTAAGATAAAGCAGGGAGACTCCCCTGGCAAGGGGAGCCCTGATTGCCTTTGAACCTCCAGTATCTAATACATATAAGATAAAAAAGCATCTTAGGGTTTCTCTTCCATTTTTGAAGGCTTATGTTAGATTTCCTTTCTCTTAAATTTGTTTCAGCATCTCATGATGTTAGTTTGAATCTCTTGTGCTCATGGTTGTTTTTACATATAGTGCCAAAGGAGAGCAAGGCAGTAATAATTTCCACCTGTTTTTTGTTCATTTCTTTAACCATATCTGTGTCTCTCAGATTGGAGCTCTTGAGCTGTGTGAGGCTCCAAATGGTAAGCTGCAGTTTAGCTCAGGTATCGTCAGAGCCATGCAAAGGAGGGGAAGTTTCAGCTCATGAAGTCTTGATTTGCCTTGTTGTTTTTGTTTGTTTGTTTGTTTAATCTTATGGAAAGCAATACTCAATACAAAATAAAATACTTTGCTTTTGGGAGTGTCTTATGAGAGTTATTCCCTAAAAGCTTGGAGGTTTTTTTTTCACCTTTTGAAATGAGCTTAATTAAGTAAAACTGGACTCAAAAGACTTTTTGCAGCTGCTCAAATTGACTTTTTTTTTTTTTTTCTTCTGGTGGAAATAATAAAAGTGGTTTACTAGAACTGTGGTTTTTTTTTGTTTGTTTGTTTGTTTTTGTAGGTGAATTATCATTTGCATGTTTGTTTACTTCGGTTTCAATTACCAAAGAGAGACTAGGGAAAGGCTAATAAGGAAGGCTTTCTGTAGGCCTGGCCTCCCAAGGCGGCCCTTTTTCCAGTGGGCAGTTTGCTGTTAATAGATTGACATTCAAATACTTGGCGTGGAAGAGAGAAAAGGAACACTTGACTGGCTGCAGCATAAAACAGTTTTTGAGTTATTCCTAATCTTTATGTAGAAGTCAATTAAATGTCTTACTAGAAAGCAGGGGTTCATGGGACAGAAGCCCTCTCTAGATTTATCAGTCATGGAAACTCTGTTTCCCATCACAACAGAGTGATGTTCCACAGAGATTTTTCCTGTGGCAACAATTATTTTAATTAGTCTAGTGACAGACTAATTATTTTATAAGTTTTAGTGTATACAAGATTATCACAGAGTAACTATTTTTTTTTTTAAGGCCCTGCGAGCTGTATGGTGGCTGGCATGATCCTTCAGCCACAGCTCCCTGCAATTCCAATTGCAAATGCCTTTTTCAGTCATAAGGCAGTTTGATTTGGGGAATATCCATCACAGACTGACAGGTTTTGTGCTCCCAAAGCCTGTTGGAGCATTAATTCCCCTCAGTGTCTGGGCTGCAGCTCCATGGTGTGCTGAAGCAGGGCCTTGGGCCTATGCTGCGGCCTGGACATGGAGCTGGGGAGTGTGTGTAGGCCATGAGCTGTCTCATGGCTGAAGCTGCTCACCTCAGGGCCAGTCCTAAGCAGACCAGTCTGATCATTGTGGTTGTAGTGAATTTCTAGCCTCTGATGTGCTCTGGGCAGCAGCACACAGAGGTGAGGCCTTTCCAGAAGCACAGGCTGTACCTTCTCCTGTCCTGGAGGCCGCTGCCTCCAGCCAGCCCCCAGATCATGCTGGGTGAGGAGCTGGGGAGGATTCAGACAGGGAAATGATTAAAAGATTAGAAAGCATCTCAGAGAGAGAGAGTCAAAGGGCTCAATCCATGTCATCTGTCAAAGGGAGCTTATGCAGTGCTTTGATCTCAACACATAAGTACTTACATGGTGGTCATAAATTTGAACAGTCTCTTTAATCCATAGGCAAAGACATAAGCACCAGAATATGAAGCTGTAGCTATATAAATTCTGACCAGAAATACATGTATTATAGTGAGGGAACAAGCCACCAAGGGTTGCAACAGGTTTACTGCTCACATATTTTTTTTTTTTTGATGTTTTTCTCAAAATCATGCTCTGGTTTGGGCACTGCCACTGGGCTGAACATGAGAAGCCAGACAGTCTGCACTGCAGGAGGCTGAATTACGTGGTGCTTTCTTTTGGTCCTAAAAAAGTAATCTGGCAGTCTCTGGGTAAGGATCTCTTCAGAAAAAAAAAATAGGAAAGAAAAGAAAAAAAAATTTCAGCTCTTAGCTCTAATTCCTTTTAATAGGAGCTATGTTATATCTAACGACTATATCACACACACTAACAACGGGTTTTAATCTCATGTAAGTGCATGGACTGCAGTCATGTTATTTCTCATTTCACTGAGGTTAACTGAGTTAACTGTTTCCACCTGAGTATTGCTCACTGCCCATGAAAAGGCCTGGCACAGAGCTCACTGTGCTATGATTTCCACAGACTTCAGTGACAGCTAAATCCTTCAGAGCTGAATTCTAATTTTAGCTCCACCAGAGCACGTCCGAATGGCATTACCTGTTGACATTCACATTGGTTTTTCAGCATCATTGTATATGAGCAGCTCAGACTTTTCCAGTTCCTCTAGCCTCACAGTGTTGCCATGAAATAGGGACAGTCACCTCATAGGTGGGCTTTGACCACACCAAGCCCTCCATGCTCACAAACACTAGTCCAGAGTCTTAAATGTGGACTTTCTTTCTCAGTGGCTTTATTTTAGAGCAAACCAGGCCAGTCTGACGGTCACTGTTTTTATATAGCATTGTATTTTTTTTTTCCAAATGACTTATCTTTCAGAATACTCCATTTACTGTTATTTTGTTGGTACATTCAACTTGGTAGTAGGGAGAGAAACTCCGACTGCCACCTCCTGTTTTTAATCCCAGTCAAGCAGTGGGGATGAAATTGTGTGTTTTGAATAATTCTGTGTGTGTTCTCACTAGAATACCGAGCCACAACCTTAACCTTCCCAGTAGTTCATGATGGTTACAGCTGAGTTATTTGATTAAAATATTATTTTTACCAGCTACTTGAAAGTACTGCAGCAATCTGATTTATTTCCATTGTTAGTGCTTGTTTGTTTAGCCTTTCAGACAAAATGAACTTGCCATTCATTTAGTACTAATGCCAAAAGAACTATTGTATCCAAAAATAATGGAGTATAATATGCAGTAGAATATGCAATGAAACATGGGTATTTTGCTCACGCAGTTGCATATATATACAATGGAAATCATTTGTCAGCTTAGGGTATTAATCTTCTTCTGTGAACGGGCGTTTGCAGCTTTGGTATCAGTCCACAGTTATCTCCCACTTCACAGAGGAAGTCTTTGCATCCAATGCCAGGGACAGATCCTTTCTGGGGGTAACGTGCAGAGCGTTGTCACAAATAAATGAAAAACTACTTGTCATTATAACTCTTTTCTGCAAAATTCAGATCTCTGTAAATTTGCAGTTGTCCTGAAAAAAATAATAAAAAAGGTAGGAAGCTAAATAGATGGAATATTTAAAATCATCAGTTTTAAAGTAGTAGTTAATGTTGAGCACCTGGTTTATGACACAATGGTCTAATTTCAGGGGTGCATCAAGCAGCCAATATACTTAATAAAATTAGATACAAGTTCATGATACCTCTGAAAAATCAGGCCCTGGCATCTTGGAGTGAAGATACCTGCTGAAGCTGCTTGCAGCTTGGCATCTGTTTGGGACTCTGTATTCCCCTAGTATGAACTCACTGTCTTTGGTACTAACTTCCTTGCAAGATGTGGAATGTCTTAGCAAGGCTTATCATCTTTAGTAGTGTTTTAGTTAGTTTGTTTTAAAATTTATTAACAAGATACTGGCAGTTGACATATGTTGAGAATGTAGCTTTCACTTGCATATATAGATACTCAGTCACACATAAAACCTAACATAACTGAATTTTAACACTGTCATAGCAAAATTAGACTTTTCTTTTTAAAAGTACATCCTCACTTATTTCAGACTAGTAGGCAGAGAGATTAGAACCCTTGAAAGTGTTGCAGAAAAACTGGCAATAAACAAAGAGAAAGAATCACCAGGGTATCCTCATTATTGTGGTGGCATTAATTGAGTCATTTGGATTTACTCAATCCAAATGGCTCAAAGTTAAAGCCTGGAAGGATAATATTACTCTTTTTTTTTTTTCTTTTTTTAATCAGATAGGCCCCACAAATCTCTACCACTAGTACAGCCAGACTGCCCAGTCTTCCACCAAAAACTGTGTGCAGCAGCTTGGTTTTCATACCTCCCCAATGCACGTGAGGATGTACCTGATTTTTCTGTTCTGAGCAGACATCTACTTCAGCTGTAAACTCTTCTGACATCTTTAATGGAGATAATTATAGTGCTCTGGGGGACTTTTGGCCTTTCCAAAAATAGATGGGAACAGGAAAACATGCATTTACAGGCAAAACTAGGAAGATGCTGGGGAGAATAGTGTCTATATTATGTGACAGCATCAAGAAAGTGCCTACTTCATCTCCAGGCCTTCATTCTTTTCTTGCTTCCCATGATTAAATTTCTGTCTTCCTGGAAATCTTCCAGTATCAAGCCATATTAATGGAAATCCTTGCATGCCCATATTATTTTCTGGTGTGATGACTGTGGAGGATCAGGAATGCAGTTTGCATCTAGTGACCCAGTGTGACACCTTAGCAAGATCCCAGTCAAAAATGTGCTGTTACATACCTGTCCTGTGCAAACCTAAGGATGGACACGGGTTTCTGTGGGATTTGAGGTCAAGCCATTATATTGCCTGCTTAAAGCTGAAACCTGGCTTGCTGTGATTCAGGAAACAAACTTTTCTCCAATTAAAAGAAAGTTACCAGTTGTTAATATTTATAAGCCAATCAGAATAAAATTTGTCCCCTAATGTTACGGAAAAAATGATGCATTTTTGTAGTGGCTTTAAATGTATTGAAATACTGAAAAATGAGCAAGGAAGAAACAAAATACTGCTAAGGGGAAAAATGCAAGCTGGGTGTTGGAAAGGTCTCTCCCTCCTTCTGATGGAGACAAATACCTTTCCTTGGTGGCTCCTCCTCACCTAAGGTTGCTTTGATGAACTATGCCTTTGATGAGGCCTGGACAACTCCACTGACCATAACGGAAATCTGAACAAATAGTTTTCTGTATTTATGAGACACTCGCATGAAGGTGAGATTAATCTTGCCAACCATAAAGTAGTTTAGAGGAAATTGGTTCCTGACTATTTGTCTTCGTGCAGAAATTCCCCTGCTGAGGCTTCATTTCTCTTCCCTGAGTCCACGAGTGCCTCCATTTGTGTCTCTACAAGCAGGATAAGTGCTTGTTGGCGCTCTCTCTCTCCAGCTGCGCTGCTGTGTGTGTCCATCGCCGGCACCATTTGCGATCTGACATTGCCTGCTCATGCCAGAGTGGCTCAGGCATATCGCCTCTTCCCTTCTTTGCCTCCAAAGTTCATATTCAGGAATTTGGCCTCTTCTGAGACGAGTCAGGATTGCATGAAACATTCCCATTTTCTCTTGAGCTGCTTGTTGACTCAACAGATGCCAGCTGAACCTCGCCACATCTCCGTTACATGGCTTTTAATGTACTGGTTTGATTAACAGTCTGGGACTGGAGAATTTTAAACAAGACACAGAAATAGGAGCCATCCACAGGAATTAATGACTGCTGCTCGAGAGCTACAGACCTGATGGTCCATTTTTCCTGTTTAAAAATGAGATTTAACTTTACAGCTGTTACCAGCACGAGGAAGGAATGTAGTGACAACACAACCAAGTCCCTTAGACTGGGCCTTCCATTTAAAGCCTGGTGAAGTTGGGATCCTGTATGCTGAATTTGTTTCAATGGGAGGAAAGCAGCTGGTCTCAGCCTGGGCCTTATGAACAAGTGTTTGCATTCAGCCCCAGCAGTCACAGCACTGCTGCTCACTTGGCTGCAGAGTGATCACAGCCGAGGACCAGAGGATTTATTCAAGTCCAGTGAATCACTTGCTGCATGATATGTTCCCTTCCACTCAATAGTTCAGCCCCTCAGACTGCTCTGTTGTCCCCTGATGTGACATTTGGAGCGATGTCACGTTGCACTGGCAAAACTCAAGCAAGTGCTACAACAATATTAGCAGGCTGGAGCTGTTGCAGTGACCTGAAGAGGCATGTGCAGACATCAGTCATTAGGAGATCCCAGCCTCACAGAACAGTCTAAAAGGCACCATTCTTGTAAGGAGTGAAGGAGGGAAATAAAATAAAAATAAAAAAAAATAAAATAAATAAAATAAAAATAAAATAAAATAAAATAAATAAAATAAAATAAAATAAAATAAAATAAAATAAAAAGCCCTTGCTTTGCAGAGAAAAGATACCTGCCAGAGAAGAGAGTTCTGGTTCTGAGAAATGCTGTTTTCCTTGTCCTCAAAACAAATGCAAGCTTCTTGAAAGACATCAGTAATAATTCCTTTGAGCTTTCCTTGCTTAACAGAAAAAAAAAAGGTTGATTATACACCTCTTATTTCTGCTTTCGATGAGCTTCCCATTTCATTAATGGTTTTTCCTGTCTGTCCATGGGCATGTCTACAGCTCCCACCTCTCGGCACTGCTCTGGGCTCCTGTGGCAAAGTGCATCCCCCAGCCGAGCTGGCTCAGGTGACTCGGTCCTGCTAGGGAGCTGCCTGTTGGCAAAATCTTGGCAGGCTCTAAAATAAAAGGGAAGAAGTCACTTCAGTGTGGAACAATGTTACCTTAACGATGATGTCTGGGAGACTTCCCCCAGTGCAAGCTTAAATACTTTCTGATGTTTTATTCAAACAAATGATGTGCAGAGACACATGTTTTAAGACTGGAGCAGGTAGAAAAATGGTCTCATTAAGTTGCAGAAAAGTAACTAAAAAGGATGGAAGATACACTAGGTAACTAGATGCATAATACTCCAGGGACACCCAGGAGCATTTCCCAAGGCTACAACAATAAAATATGTAATCAGTAAGAAACTGTAGATACAAAAAACAAGATGAGCTCCAGGATTTGTAGAAGACTTTAAACCTGTTCAGAACAGAATCATTACGAAGGTCATACTGAGGTCAAAAAGAGAGGGAAATAGTATTAAAAGATTATGAATATTCAGAACATGTAATATTAATGTTCTCCTATTTCAGAAGATTGTTATAGAATTCCCCTCTTGCCTTTTACTTTGCTATATTTTCATACAGAAAAGGATACAACCTTCTAGCTTGACCTTTAGTGCAGTCTGTAAATAGCTATATTGTCACTATTACTTGGCCAAAACAATATTATTTATAACCACATTACCAAGTGCGAGACAGCCTTTAATGCCTTTATTCTTGTCAGATCACACCTCAACTCCAGCAGTCGCTGACGCTGTTTGAGGAGCAAGAGCTCGGAGCCATGGCGGTGTCACAGGCTGACTCCCGGAGCGCAGCAGGCGGCTTCTAAATAGGGACTGAGGTGCCAATATTTTGTACCTGTATTCAAGGGCATTACTACTACACTAGAGTCTGTTACTTTTACGTCCTCACCTTCCTCTTCAAATTGTCATTGCTGGGTTAGATCAGGTACGGAAATAATGATTGCAGAGCCAATAGTTACTGCCGATAGTATTTGTTGGCCATGCTGCAGACCAGAGCGTCGTTGCGATAACAGCCGGGCAAACAACCAGCAATCTCTTCCCATCCCAAAAGCACTGAGCATTAGTGCTAGAGGATGGGCAAGCTTTACCTCCAGAAAGCAAACCAAATATTTGGGTAACTTGGAAGTGTACCGCAGTGGATGATGCAAGGTGTGAACACTTGCACGTTAAGCTTTTTTTTTTTTTTAATTTTATTTTTTATTGTGATTCCTTTTAATTAATTAATTTATTTATTTATTATGATTCTAGATAATTTCCTGCTTGAATGTATTTTAAAAGAAAAACAATAGCCAGGAAAGAAGCCAGGAGGCTCTCACGGATAGCAAAGGCCATGCTCCACTCATATAGGCTTTTGATATATTACTTAAGTTAAATTAAAGATTCCGTAACTCATTTCATTTCATTAAAGCTACTAAAATAACAGTGCAACTTTTCAACAACGGGGATTAATTTTTGAAGCAGTACAGGGGCATTTAATTTCAATGCTTGATGTAACTTGATTGAATCAGACAAATGAAATAAGTGACCTCCATCTAGCAAGGTTATAGTTACAACTGGACTTATGTCTAAGAAGATTTGTGCTGAAGTACACAAGAATGGAAATTGCAAAGTAAGAAGCATACTAAAATATCATAAAAGGTGTGATAGACTTGCTTCTTAAACAGTAGGAAGGGCTAGGGGGCTGTAAGGGTGATTAAATGCAGATTCAGATTAGGTGTTCACAACTGCAGCTTCTAGGCAGCCAGCTGTTCTCTGCTGTTAATGTATTGTTTAATTTTAAACAAATGTTTTAAATTAGCTTAATTGCAATGCTTTAGGGGAAATGAATTTGTAGAACGGGGCAAAACAAATGTTGTCCAACATTTTTATAAAGTATGAGAGATTTCAAGTGCCCTCAATATTTAATACCTAAAATTAGATGTCATAGGAATGACATCTAATGCATGGAACAGTTACTTGACAAAAATACGGTTCATTTAAGGAGGATTAAATTGCACATAAAAGTTACCCACTTCTTTAGAAATTTTAAATTGTTAAAAAAAAAAACCACCTCATTTTTTGTAAGAGTTTGGTCTCATGTTGTCTTTTTTTTTTTTTTTCTCTTTACTCTCAAATTCTGAATATAATTAAATGTTTAGAGGATCAAGCCTTTCCATTGGGGTATGTCAGGCAGAATTACTTGTGCCTATGGCATCTGGGAATACCAGGACATGTGCAAGGAAATACCAAGCTCTCGCTGACCGGGCCGCAGAGGCCTGCTTGCCTATGGGGTGTGGGTTTCAAACATTAAAGCAACCGGGCTTGGACCAGCCACACAGAGGAGGGTGGAAGGGAAATACATTCTGGAGTGATGAAATCACTTTGGACAACTTAATGAAAAAAAAATGCTCAGATCCCACTGAGCCATTAAATGATTGATTTCCACTTGGAAGCACCCATCTCCTCTGACAAGCCTTTGACAAAACTGTTTCTTTAATTTCATGTGGAATGGTTTTTGACCAAAAGATTAAAAAGACTGCGGGGGGAAAGGGACAGAACAGGTTATGAGCCCAATAGACAGGAGAAAATGTGTCGTAAAAGAAGAATGAAGTTCTGCTGCATTCATTAAACACAAGGGTAGACCTTGCAGTTGTTTGGATTGCTTGATATTCACTTGTTGGCAAATGATGCTAAATTATATTTGCAGAAGGAACACAAATACTTTTAAATCTTCCAATATACAATTTAACATTTTCTTTTGATGGCTTTTTAAGTCCTGATATGTCAAGTAGTTTAATAGCAAAACATCAAAACTGATTTCCCTGAGATCACCAAGTAACTCCTTTTGGCTAATTTAGAGCTCTGAGGCTTCCATCAGGACCTTAAACCACAACGGTCAGCATGAGCTTGAAAGTGGTGTCCCAAAGGGCTCTGAATTCATCTGTTGACTCAGCTAGGCTATCATGGCTGAACATGCAAGGGTCCTACAAACCCTGGCATCCCTGATAACTCTAGTCACACTGTTTGAATTTCAAACGTTAATGCTCCAAATGCCATGTCACATTAGTTATTATTGGAGCCAAGCCCCCTCAAATACAGCCTTTGTTAAACTATGTAAAGAATGTGTTAATAACCTTATAGCTGCATTCATGTTCCAGCTCCTTGGGAGCACTGCTTTTTGTCTCATCTGTGACTTCTGAAATGTTTCTAAAATGAGCTGTAATGAGGCCAAAGAGGAAAGCTTGACTTTTGTTTTGTTTAAAGCCTTAGAGATCTATATCTAAATCCCTTCCCTGATTCGATCAGACGACGTGCCTCCCCTCCAGCCACGTTGTACAGGCCACCTCCAACGCGCTCTGGTTATTGCAAAGATAAGAGTTAGATCAGTACAATCTGTTTTCCCAAGGCCAGTGCTCAGAGCCAGCTGCTGATTGCAGCACTGGCAAAGGATAAGAGTCTGACAAATTCTGTGTTTGCTCTAGGAAGAAAGAGAGAAAGATCCCCTGGCTTCCTATGGAGACCCTCTGAGGGGTAAGAGCAGGGCAGGAGCAGAGGAGGACAGGCAGTGTGGGCTCTGCGTGCTGGGGAGAACAGAAGAGCCACGACTGCGGGGATGGGAGCTGCTAAATCCTGGCTGCTATGAGCCAACGTGACTTTTTGCCTGGAGTGAACAAACCTGGAGAGACTTACCTTGGAATCAGCCTTCTTAGGGCATATCCTGGCTAAGGCTGAAATGAGAATGCAGAGATTAAGTCTAAAAATTCATATATGTGTGCTCTAGGGCTAATTAAAATGAAATCCTAATTCAGGAAGCTCTCATTCCCACAGACCACAGGCTTTAGCTGGGTTTTGCCACACACTACCAAATTGTCTCTACTCCTGAAGTAATCGTGCCAAGAAAGGAAATGGCATAGTAGTACCCATTGTACAGGTCCACAGCTTTCATTCAGTTCCTGTGGATTCAGTGACAGAATTAATTGCAAAATAAAATGCATGTAATTGGATTAATTAACAGTACATTTCAAGGTCCTGAAATGCAGAATTAGCCACAGGGGTAAATGTACAATGCAGGTTTTTCCTGAGAACAGAACCCGTGCTATTTTTGGAGCTGTATCTGTATCCCAATGAGGTGTGCCTTGCTTAAAAAGCTGCTAGGATAAGAAATGGGGCTTTGAAGGTGGAAGATAAATACCGTAATTAGGGCTGCAGGACAACAAAAGGATTATTCTTAAATGTAAAATCGTTTGAGTGAAGTCATATGAAAGATAATTATACCTAAAATTGCCTGTACAGGGTCTAATATTTTCTTTACAAGGACTTACAAGACTCATTGAATATTTATGGGCCTGGAACATAACACTGGATTAAATTTAAAACAAAAATCCAACTGTAATTTATTGTGATGAAATTCCCTAGCAGTTGTTGCCCCAACCTTTTAGCCTCACTAGACAGGCTTCATGCGGCAGAACACAAGCCCATGTGATAAATGATATCAAAGCTGAATGCCCTTGATTGATGAACGCTGCCTTGTTTGATAACTGTAAAACAGTCCTGAGGGCTGAGCTCACCACTATTTTGGCTTCTTTTTTTTCTTTCCTTTTTTTCTTTTTCTTTTTTTAATGCATATATTGCAGACGGGTTGTTTGTGCTGCTGGTATGGTTATCAAATGCAAATGAGCATGCTGTTTCCCAGATGCAGTTTTCACATTTATAGATTAAATACAGCCTGAAAAATCATATGTTAATTACATTCTGAGGGTGTAGCAGAGTTTCTCACTTGCACGTTTTGTTTTGCCGGAAATAGCGCAAAATCCAGTTCAATGTATTTAGTTCCTTGCAGCTTGGTAATAAACATATCACACTTTGGAAAAAGCTCTCTGATCATTACTATTTCCAATCATTTACCATTAGCTCAATGCTTTGAAGTATAGCTGATTTCTCTCCCATGTTATGTATTTGTTTATTTTTTTTTAATAACTTGCATTTCTCAGAGGACAATAAATGCTATAGGAAATGGGCTGGAGGGAGGCCTATAGATCAAAGCCAAATAAGCAAAGTATCTGAGACACACTGGCAGAGGAGGTCTGGGAGATGTTGTGAGAGGAACAGGATGCCCTGCAGTAGGCTCAGTTTGTTAAAAAACAACGAAAAAAAAAGACCATTTATAGCTATTGCCTATAAATGTCCCCTACCACATACAACATGCTGAAAGTGTCGTAGGGGTTCCTCCGTTAGTGCATAGCTTGCTGTGGCTAAAAGAGGTGCTGCAGTCTCATGAGAGGCCCTGCTACTCGCTGGTAATGGAGGGAGTGACATGTCAAAAGAAAGATGGAGCTGCAGGTTTAGAAGCTGTTCCGTGATAGATGTTGGCTGGCGGCTTCTAAACTGACAACTAGTGCACGTGTATTTACATCTCAGCATGTCAAAGCACATGAAAAATATTTAAGAGAAATGTGCTTAAAAGGAAATGTAGCAATTCTCAGGTTTGAGATTAGGCCCATTTTGCCCTTGGAGATTGTGATGTCCCACGTTGCTGAAGGCAAGGCTGAGCACACTACAATAGAAGGGTGATATGTTTTAGAGAGATCAATACACAACATTCAAATTCCTTTCTTGTTTACTGCCTCAACAATTGTAAAATATCCAAAACACAGAGGAAAGCTTAAAACACACACTGAACTTCATTATTACAAAGAAAAGTCTGGCTCAATAGCCACTCAAATCAACAGAAAACTCACTGGTTCTCATTGGGGCAGGATCAAGCCTATATAAAGCATATAGTGTTTTCCAGTAAGAATTAAAAGTATGACACTCATTTTTCTATAAATACAAATTCTTTGATGAACAGTTATGAAATCAAACATATGTCCACAAATATTGCACTAGCAAAAATGATTATTATGGACTTCAAGCACAGATAAGTCTCCCTTTAAAACAGCCTGCTGCAGTATGTTACAATATATCCCGAGAACCACAAATGAGAATGAACAGTACCAAAATACACAGCAAATTGAAAATACCTTTGTTTTTTTTCCTTCATTCCATTTTACAGCTCTCATAAATCTTTTATTAAATAGGTAAATCACTGAGGTACCAAAGTAACTGGCAAATTAAGAGGTAGTTTACGTAACAAAACATTTCTGCCTGCAAGCACCTCTTGCTGCCAAGGACAGTGCTGTGCAATTCTGGAATCTGAAGCCATGTACGCTTATCAGTGCTTTGCTAAACTACATGCTCTACTCCCAGGACCCAAGAAAAAATGCAGGCATGGGACTTTTCATCCATACTGGCTTATCTGAAAGGAATTCAGGTACGTGCATGGCAGCTAAACATTTCCTGTACTCCTTGTTTTCTCTAAGCATCAACACACTGTTTGCTGTTTTGGCCCACAAATCTTTATGCACTCAATAGACATGTCCATCTTCTAGTCTTAAGAAAGCTTTCATCTTAATAATTTTGTACTCTGTACATGTAATTAAATGTGGTTTTATGAAATTGTATGTATGTCACATGTACCTGAATACATTCAGACTGGTATAATTGGAAAGCAAACTGGTACTGCATTTTGTTAGGATGTAACGATCATGTTTGACATAAGCTCTTTGTGGTTGAGTGCTCCACTGTATACAAGAAATCATCCTCCCTTTGAGCCTTACAACAACAAAGAATTTGTGTCTGTTCGAGGAGTATATTTCTCCTGTGTGATCTTACAAAATGATACTGGTCTGTGATGAATTGGTACACTAGAGACTGTGTTGAATTAGATAAATTTGATAGTTTGAAGTAGCAGGCAACTCCTGTGATGTTGGTGTATTTGAATAGAATACTAATGCATGTCTTACCATCTCTTCTAATAAGAAACCCAGAGAAACCCACAACTAATTATGTTTCCATCATTATTAGGGCGCTCTACACAGATTGCTAGGTATCAACTGTAGTTCTGAGATTCACTGGAGTCCTAGGACAAGAGTCTGATAGGCTTTTCTTTCACATTCCCATGAGTGAAGTTTCTTCACATAGTCTTTGGCCCTTGTTACAATTTCTCTTTCCATAATGGGGTCATTCATCAAACTCTTGGACAGCACAACAAACTCCTAAAAAAGATAAAGAAAATAATAAATTAAAGGTTTCTTGAAGTTCTGATGAGTCTGAAATAACTTGTACCTGTAGCATGATTACAGTAAAACGTCATCTGTAAACCAATAAACAGAGCTGTTCAAAGTCATTTTTCAAGGTCAAGTACCATAGTTTATTTATAAGCAATGATCAATAAATAATTATCTTATATCTTTTATTCAGCCCACCAAGTCATTTAAAATCAAAGACAAATCCCATAGGTGTTAGGACAAGTGTAGGCAATGAATTTAATGCCACAAAAATTGTTTGCCTACCCAAGTGTTACAAAGCCACACTGGCTATAAATTAAATAATTCACCTGGTTTCCTGCATGGAGGATAGCTGGCATCAGATTATTTGATCTCAGCGCAACTAAGCTTTTATCTCATTGCTGTCGTAACATGTTTAGTTATTTTGTAGTGAGACTGAAAAACTCACTACATAAAGATAGTCACAGTATAAAGATAGTCACAGTACAAAGTTAAGAGCAGGCATGCAGCAATAAGATCTTCCAGAGTTGTTGCATCTGGACAGTTACAGATCCAGCAGTGTAAGCTCATCAAGCTCTGCAAAAAAAGCCATATATGAATTTCTATTAACTCTGTTTGGTAAAATACTAGACCTGGCAGATTACAACTATACCTTTGTCTGTTCCTCTGCCACTCTAATTTAGTTCAAGGGAAGAGAATTTGTGAACTTCAAACATATGAAAGGAGAGTTGATGTCTGAACTAATCTATTCTGAGCAGCTGATCTAATATTGTATCAAGAGACAACTTCCAATACTTTAGCTTGATTACAAATGGGCTCAGATCTTTGCAAAATATTGTCTTGGTTCGGCTCAGAAATGCAGATAGCTATTGTGCCAATGGAAAATTAAGTTAATACATTACTACACAATTGGTAGTGCAGATCGGTGCATAAGGACACGGGGGACAAAAAAGGGTGGCAGAAAGGGGATATATTATTTACACAAACTGTCAGCTATGAAAGGAAGCATCATAAATAACACCAGCATTTATATCAACACTAGGGTTAACTAGCAAACTATACTTGAAAACCTAAGTGCACAGTGTATATAAACAAATACATAAATATAAAATCTTTGGTTACCACAGAATCAATGCTGCTGTTGTAATGAAAGTTATGGCTATGCATAATACATAACTATAGCATGACCCTTGGGAAACACTGATACGTGAAATCACATCGAACATGTTATAATCACTGCCTTGACTCTCACTGACAAGACAAACTATCAATATATGCATCACTGACATAAGATTTAAATAGTCAGAGATGCACATGTCAGTTCTGTTGGAAAGATTTGTAACCTTAGTTACAAACCTACAAAGGTAAATACCAGACGAAGATGATTTTCACACATGCATATTAACAATAACCTCAAATTTTACATGGAATCAGCACTACATTGTAATCTTTGCAGAGATGTTTTTCAACTTGCATGGTTAATAGGTGCAAAAAAGCCCCACTCCTTGCCCGGTGATCTCAGCACGTATTGCACCCCAAATGCATTTCACTAATGCCTGTTAGAAAACCCTGGCACAGCACACGCTCTCCCCTTTCATGTGCTGCAGAACTCCAGCCCAACTTCAGTCTCTGTCCACTCCATTCCCACACTCTTCTCTCATGCTGGCTCTGTCCACACAGCGCTGAGTGGCCTCTGGAATAGCCATGAGGGCCACACACATCAACCAGCCTGCCTTCCATCTGCAACTACCTGGCATTCAGGTATTTTCTAACACGTGAGTCTGGTCTAGAGAGTAGCCTGAGGCCACATCTATCAGACACTGCAGATCCAGCCAAGGACTCTGACTTCAGAGATCTGTTCTTTTCCTTCCTCCATATCTGCCAAGAATACAGAACAGGGAACGTGGGAACGTCTTACATGACTTATGCTGGTTTCATCCAATTGCCTGTCTAATCATAGTAATAAATACTGTTCACACTGAACTACATTCCAACTTTAATTTTATGCTCCTGTGGAGGATTTTATTTAAAGTAATGTTTAAAAATAATTTATGTAAATTACCTAAGAACAGAAGCAGCAATGTAACATTTCTTGACAGGTAGTCCTATTAGCATTCTTTTAAAATGTGGATATAGAAGACAAAAACTTGGAAACATGTAAATGATAGAAGAAATGAGATCCTTCTTCACAGTTTCAATACTTAGTGCTGGGGATAATTTCAGGAAAATGCCAAACTGAGTCCAAAGCATAAAAGTTGAGAAACTGCAGGAATGAGCAAAAGCAAATGGAAAAACACTGGGGGACTGGGAATAAGGACTTCTCAGCTTTATCCCTACTTTCTACTAATCAAATGTGACCACCTACAAGTCACTATCACACTGGAAGCCAATGGGAAGATTTGCTGTGACTTATCTGGGTTTTGCCTTGTACTCCTGGAGCATCTGGCTTAGCTTGTTCTCAGTTTTGGTTACTGAGCTTTAGACAGCAATAACTTCGTTTATCAGGTGTTGTCCTTAACTCCAACTGACTTGCATTTCAGTCGTAACTTCATGGTGAGTCTGAAGTAGGGGCACTTGCAGAATGCAGACATTCAGAACTCAGAGCTCGTTCAGAAAATCAAGGATTTCATTTTTCTTTCTAGAAGCCTATGATATGCAAACTACTTACAGTGCGGTAATGTGTATAAATCAGCAGTTATGCTGTATTTCTGCAAGTGATATCTGCACAAATATTTGTGCACTCTCTTATGTAGTTAGACACAACCCAGAAGAAAAGGGGAGATCATCTAATGTAAGTGATATTACGTGTGCCCTCTTTTTGCGTAGCACTTCAGTTCAAACACTGGCATTTTTCAACAGCAAGCATCCATAGCACATTTTTCTCCCAGTAAATTGACCAATCATCTTTAAAGGAAATGTCAGCTTCTCTATATAGTACCTAAAAGAAATTGTGTGTAATATTTTGTAGGAGCCCAGAAATACCACTATCTGGAAGATAAAGCAACAAAATGAGTGAACTGAGAAAGGAGAACAAATATTCCTTCAATTACCATGAGAATTACATTGGTGCCACAGCTCACACATGATGAAAATAAGATGCACTGTTAATGTATTATTTATATAATGAAAGTAATTCTGCAATTAAACCATTTCATATCAGCTTCAGCAGATAAAAGAACATGATTCTTAAGTAGCAGAGAGTCACTCTGGGAAAGGCAAATGCCAGATACAACTCAGAACGGCAACACACCTACCTAGTGGCAAGCAAAGCTCAGAAGTTAGATGGCACGTCTGTGTACTTCACAGGGCAATGGGTCAGTATTTCTAGGGGAGTGTAAACAGTGATTACTGGCACTGCACACATTGCAAATTAATCTATTCAGAACCAAGGTTCAAAGGTCTAAAACTTCAGCTGCATTCTGGTTTTAAGTCCTGGTAGGAACGGCATTGACTCACATTTGGCAGAGGAAAACAATGTGCATTCAGTGTATCACTGCCAGTACCCAGCTGAGCTGTGTTTCTCTCTTAAAACTTCAGAAGTTTTCTCTACTAACAGTAGTCTTTCTGGATCCTGCTCACAATCAAATTCAGTCTGTGCTTGGCCCCTTGCTTTATGCCTTTGAAGTTTATTTACTTCCTTCTGTTTATTCAGCTCCTTCTGTGAGCTTTCACAGATGCTGGACACATAATTTTGAACCTTAGGATGCTGAATAACTCTTTGTGTCTTCCATTTTAACATGGTTTTGCCCAAAAGCAGCTGGCTATTCTTCTCTCTTACTTATCATTTTTTCTTTCAGGTCCCATTAACTCAGTGTCATATATTCCATACACTTGCAAATTCAAGTAATGGCAGGATCAAGGCGTGATTTAAAAGTAAGGTGCACAGATGATGTAGTATCAAGGACAAAATGTTTCATAGCTTTCACCTTTACTTTAACTGCTGTTTCCATCTGAGTATTGTCTTCAGTGATCAGCACGGCCTTCTCTATTTCCGTACATGAAACCTCAGCATTTGTGGAAATGGTTAATGATGACTACAATTTCCTACTTTCCTGTAAACCACAAAAGCTCTCTTTCATCAAGAATAGAAGAAGAATGCCAACAACATTCATGATTTAAAACGATATACATTTCATAACAGTCAGTTTCTATCCCTCTAATTTATCTTTCAAAAGATAAGGCAGTCCACAGACCAAACACAATGGCTCATATTTAGGCTTACCATATTGCAAAACTTTCCCACCCCAGTACAACTTGAAAATAAGCAATGTTTTCTACTCCTGATCTATAATACAGTCTATATCATCACAACCAAATAGGTTCTCTTCATCTGAAACAATTAAGATTCCTTTTACATTTTCTTAAAAATATTTGGTGCCTAAGCTTCTTCAGCAACAGACTTTCCCAACCACCTGAACAAAGTACCAATCTCTCCATACCATTAAAAGCATTTTCCCTAATGTGTAACACACTAGAATTTATTCTCAGTGTAATGAACTGCCTCCATTCGGATCTCCATTCAGAGTCCATACAGACTCACTTGATTTTCACAGATTTTCATTTATTATTTTTTTTCCTGTTTGTTTCTGGATTGTGGTCTGGTTTAGCTTTGGGCTAAAAAGAAGAATGGATTTCATGTGCTGAGCAGAATTTAACCTTGTCCTTCTTTTACTTGACTTTGCTGAGTATAGACTTGGACATTTTGCAGTGTATTCTTTTAGATCAAACTTTCATCCAGGGACTAAAGGACACAGCTGTGTGACAAAATAGACATGTCAGTCTCTTTAAAGGCCTGTCTCTGTGTGGAATGGAATAAGCACTTCGATTTACAGAAAATGGTGGATAGAGACAAGAGGTCAGAAGGATGAAACATGCTATGAGTTAGAATTTTATGAAGTTGAGATTTGGCATCCTGAGAAGAATAAGAAACCTCTTTTTGAAGGATCTCTTTTTTTCTCATGGAGGTATGGGGCACTGAGCAGCTGAAGAGAGATCATTCTTGTGTATGTGAATGAAACTTATTTTTTCCAGCACAGTCTAAGAAAAGGAGAATGCTCAACAAAAAGAGAAATGTTGCAAGCTGCAGGAAAATGGAGGAGCAGAGCAGTTTAACAAATTGCCACACAGGTGGGAATGAGAGGAGATACAGATCTCAGGATGGGGAAAAGGAGAAGCAAACAAGATGGACTGTATACAGTGGTTTAAAAACTGTATTTGACATGGTTTGGGGAAATAAGGAACAACAAATGTAAATGGTTAATTTATCTTAAAAACCATGAGTGAAGATGATTGGCATTCATTCTATATCCATGCAAGGAGAAAGTGCTTCAACAGCTTTTCATTGGGTTTGGGTATTATCCTGCAAACAAATATTTTTCTGACCCATTTGCAAATGTTGATAGTTCATACATCACTTGACACCAACAAAATTATGAAGGGCTTTCATAAAATAATATACAATTGCTGTTTTACAGAGAAAAAAGAGATATTACTCTCCTTTCTAAGATAGGCTAAATGCACAAACATAAGTGATTCCAGTACAAATATTACCTAGGAGCTTGACAGCTAATATGGTAATGAAAGTTACCATCTTCACTTGAAAGAGATCTCGTGGCCTACTGGGATAGAATAACAGCAAAACTGGGGGTAACAAGTGGCAGCAAAACAGGAGGGGTATGTTTCAGGGAAGAAATAGCATTCTACTCTGTGAGTCTAACTCTGAAATAAAATAAAGTCCTTATCCACGTGAACAGTAACTGATATCACTGCAACCACTGTGCTCAAAATAATGCCTTCCTCTATATAACGCAATTATAGCATATTTTTAATTGATCTCAAATTCCAAACAAACAGTTAGAATGTACGATGCTTTGAGATCACAGAGGAGACTTCTTACAAGGATGTATGATGAAACTAATTGGGTCTGGTATGAATAATGTATCTGAATTCCAAGCCAAATATAGTGAGCATGTTGAGGGAAACACCAGACAGAATGTATCACAATTAATACCAGGAGAGACATCAGTGTGCGAGTTCAACATGGTTGTATATCCTTAAAGTTCTGAAGAAGCATATGGAAGGCAATGGGCTGCTTGCAAGGAATACATGTACAACTAATTTTATAATTAGCTTTACATCTCAGCCTCCACTACCCTGAAAGTACCCCATTTCCAAGGGTTATCTCAAGAAGAGAGTCTGCTTCCCCAGCAAAATAAATTCCAGAAGCTAACAAAGAAATCTTGCTGTAGAACCACTGGAAACACTGAATATTCTAGAAAAAAAAAAAAAACCTGCAAGAATTTTTTCCATTAAAAAAACAAAACAACAACAAAAAAATAACAGAGAGAACTCACCTTCCTTAAACACCACAAAATAGGACACATTAATCACACATTCCACAAACTGGATAAATATGATACATTTTGTACTTTGCAAAATTATCAAATAGACTGCTCCTGTAAATTTTATTTAATCTTGAATTGGATAAAAACAAGAAGGATTTAGTTAATAATCGTTATCTAGGAAATTCTGTTTTACGGAATAATAGTTGATCTTTTTAATGCTTTCTTCCCTAACTGCCATTGTGGTTAATTAGTTAATTGATTGTAAAAGGAATGAACTCTTGCAAAATAGGTCCATGACTAGTTTGAAAATTAAATATGGGATTTCTGTACATGATGATATATATGACCAGAGCAGGAAATGACTAAAAAAGGTCTTCTAAATAAATAATAAAATATGCTGACATACCAAACCAATTGAAAACACAACACAATGTCTCTTAGATCATACTTATGATGAGAACTACACACTGCAGGTGATATTTGCTGGTCCAATTCTACTCTCTTGAAGTTGTAGAGAATCCCATCGGAGAAATGTAGGATATGTTTCCTCCTCATACAAACCAACTTTACCTTCTGTTAACCAAAAGCCCAAAGTATTAGTCCATGAAAATTTTCACCCATGAAAAATAAGCCTTCCCTTTTCATAATCAAAACTATTGACTACAAAATTTTTTTTTTTTTAACAAAATGTTAAAGTCAGTCTTTAGACAAGTTAAAAAAAGTAAGAGGAGAAGAAAGTCTATGTGTAACATTTTCAAATAGAGGCTTTAAAAGCAACTACCACAGACTTCCTCCAGTATTTTATATTTAGGGGAACCACGTAAGAAAAAGGAATGAACTAAAGCATAAAGGAATCTGCGTCTGAAAGTCATCTTCCACAACATATACAAATATGTAGCAGCAAAGCCACAATGCAAAAAAAAAAAAAAAAGAAGAAAATTTGCAGCATTTATATATGCAGTATTCTGTGTTCCCCCTCTCCCTGCTCCTACGTATCTTCACAGAAAATCTATTTTAAAAATATTGCTTAATTTTAGTCATTAATTACTTTCTGACCAAGTAGTATCTTTGACTTAATATTGCTTTATAAGAACACTTACTGCTAGATAATACATTACCTAAAACTTCGGGCTTATACTTCTCTTTTGGTCAGCTACTGGTTGTCTAATGTGAGTTCATATTTCAGGCAGTGCTTGGAAAGAAACGTGACACTGAAGTGCAACAAGTTGAGGAGAACTGAGCCCCATTCAGAGGGCAGGCTCTAAAGCGACACAGGCTAGACAAACGTTCAGCAAGGCTGACACCTAGTAAAAGTTTAGTGAACTGCAAAACGTATGTGAGACAACAGCAAAGCTTCCAGAAAGGCAATCTAACACCTAGAGTTTAAGTAGAATCTGAGATAAACTGCTCAGCATAAAAGCTAAGTTTCCAGAGAGACACCAGCATGTAATGGAAAGTGAACCTAAATTTTGGAAGGCAAAGAAAACTAGTCTAAGGCTTTGTTGTTTTGTTACCTGGGGATCTGAAAATAGCAGTCCTGTATCCTTATGTTTTATTATTGCTGCATTCCCAGGAATGTTCCTTGCCAGCACTGGAGTATCTAAATCCATTGCCTAGAGGAATATGAAGAAAGGAAACAACTGTTTATTAGGATATAGGGATTCTGAGACATTAATGACGACAACATTGAGATGAAAAGCAGAAGCAATTATTCCAACCTTTCTTTCTCTTCAAACTTTTAGTTGAAAAATGCCATTTCTAAGGTGAACTCATATATGGACCTTCACTGAAATATTTTCTTTACATTTTTATCAGTCTTGTAACTTTGAAAATATTTTCAGAAGCAATAATCAATCCAGAAAGTCAATGGATAGCTGTTTCATCCTTTATTCTTTTATTCCTCAAAGTATGCAGTTTGTTTCCCATTGGAAGTTCTTGACATACGGCAGGCTTTAAGAAGATAAAATTAAAGGTTGTCACTCTAACTCCTACCATTATTGTGCACGGATGAGATTATAGCACAAAAAGCCAACTTTCCCCAACATAGAATATCTGTTCTCTTGCTCCATTAAAACACGTTTTTTCACAGATTTTCTACATGTGCAGAACTGGAGAGAAGTGGGCAGCACCAATGACAGCAAAGGTCACAGTGGCTCCTTCTCCTCAATTCTGACTCCTATTCATTATATAAGGCTCTGGAAGGAATTTTGCTTTTGATAGTGTCTGTCACTATAGCCAGCCTTGGACTTTGAGTGTTCAGGGAATATAGGGAAGCATGCAGTGACATAGTTTCTGTCTGTGAAGAATATATACCTAGGAGGGTAGAGAAAAGGTTATGCTTTCAGAACATTACACTTTCAAAACATATTATCTACAAAGCTATTAGCATGGGATTCCTCAGGGACCAAGGAATACATCTGAAGAAGTAGAACTTGATTCTACATAAACTGTGGGCTGGTTGTTTGATTTATTTATTCATTTATGTATTATATATATATGTATGTATGTTTATGTGAGCATATACATTTTTCAAACAAAAAAGAAAGGAAGCATGGGGGTCTCAACATGGTAGTATGAGGTAGCTGATAGCACTTCAGGCTGCCTGCAGGATGAGGAGCAGAGATGCACAAAATCTGTTCAAAGCCAGTAAACCATTTGCAAGAGACCTAAGGCCAGGCAACTTTAAAAAATATGGCCTAGATTTTGAAGTACCTACTATGCAAACCCTGGCCACTCAGCTCTGTTACTCATGCATATCCTGATCTAAAATTTTAATTGCTATTGATGAATTTGGAAGTCTTGAGATGCATTGACTGTAAACCTAGAAAAACTCAGATTGTACAATTATCACAGTGTCAAAACAGAAAGCTATTCTCTCCCCCAAATCTTCAGTCCATTTCATACTGATTCCCTGTCACTTCTGAGTGAATGCTTTTTTAATTACTGTCATTAATTGCTCCTGGATGGGGAGCAATTTTCCTTCAGTCTATGAAGCAAGAAAATAAAACTCCAAGGAAAAAAACAAGAGAACATTTAATTGGCTTTGCTTTTTTATTGTTTGGACAAAACTGGAGACAAAAATACCCTGACTGGTCATGTATAGACCCAATTATGTTTTGAACAGTGAAGGAATGCTGTGACTAATCAACATGTGTTAATAGCTTAAAATTTCCATGAGAAACACTGTGTAAATCACAACTGCAGGTGAATTTACTCTGGACATTGAAATTCTACAGTCCTTCTGGCACAAACATCTGCTTTGCAGCAGTTAGCTCTAAAAATAATAACCCTTAATGACATAACCTGTTCTACACTTCGTATCAGAAACTACTCGGTCAGCTGGAGGAAATTCAGGCCAATAGGTTAACGAAGTGAACACAAACCAGACTAAATAAATGAAAAGTATAAAAACTACAGACCAGATTTCTGAATTTTACTATATAAAGTTGTTGAGTTTTTCTATTAAAAATAATTATAAGTTTTTCTATTAAAAATAATAATAATTTGGTGAGAAGTTATATAGTTTTTAGTCATCCATGGATTACTGTCATTTCCTCTGACTTTACTGTTAAACAAAACAAATCTATTTTCCAAAGACAGATTAAAAAAAATGATGACAGTATCTACTTATCGGTACAGCAAAGTTCATAGCACATCAAAGTTCACCCAGGAAATGAGATACCAGTGCTCCACTCAGCCTGACAGGTTTTGAATCTGCAGGTCGAGGAAGTTGCTTTTGGCTTTAATTACCCAACTGTAGGCCTTACACGGGATTACCATTGGTATCAACTTCTCAAGGAGATAATTTCTGATTCAGCAGACTTTCAGCCCTTCCCATTGACAGGCTTAAATGCCCTTGCATTCAATGTGCTGGCTGTCGCTGATCTCGCTCAAACATGTTCATTGAACAGGGAATGAAAATATTTTACTTGAACTTCTGAACTGAAAACCAAGAGCTTCATAGTGGTTTTGAAAAGTGTTAGCACTATTTGTCACCTGCCTAAGGCCTTCTCCTCACCTCTCTGTATCTCTTCCTTGAAAAAACAAAACTGTAAGAGTTTTTCTGGCTTGGCCACTTTCCAAACAAGCAATTGTCCATTCAAGAGAAAGAGCACCATTAAATAAAAAGAGAAAGAAAGAATGAAGGAAGAAAACACATAACACAATACAACCACCCCAGGTGTGACAACTTATCTCCACAATAGTTATCCGCAAAGCACAGAGGAGTTTGGATTTGAGTGTATCAGCCACAGTGAATAGCAGACGCTGTGCCAACTGGCTGCCCATTGATAGTGATTGTCAAATGCGAGTACAAGTGCCCCGTGGCAGTTCTGTCCTAGACTGTACGTCCTGCTGCGGTTTTACAGGCTGGCACAGTACCACTGTACTACATTGTAGACTAGACTATAGTGCACATTATTTATTTATTGATTTATTTATTTAGTCATCGCAAGACATGTTACTCCTGTTTCTGAAAGCTACGTAGTTGACGGCTCGCTGAAGCTGGTCGCTAAGTTTATATTTAATTTTCGGTAATTTCTGGACTTTAAAGGAAAATATATTTATTCTGTCTCATAGACTTGGAGGGCAGTAACTGCTACACTGGAAAACTTTAAGGTCCCAAAACACATAGGTACCAATGAATTATAGCTACTGAAAGACAGAACAGATGGCCCAATACATACGATGAGGGGCTGGCTTTATACCAGCCAGCCTTAAAACAAATGGACTGTGCTGTAAATAATTACTGCATGAAGTGGCTTAGAATTTAATTTAGATACTTAGTCTATTTTTAAGCAGTAAAAAGGATCATTTGCATTGTTGAAAATATGTATAATTTACTGACCTAGGTTCCACAAATAATAGAATAAAGTAACATTTTAGTCCATTGGCCATCTGTTTGGCTACATTATCCTGAATACAAACGCATTTTAATGCTATGTCAGAAGGGTGCTGGGTGAAAATTCTAGCTTTGGAGTCAAGTTATACAACAAACATTTCTAACCCGTAGTGTGGGGCTTATAGAGTAAATACAGTTTTTATGTACTCTTTTGTCTTTTGGATTGCCCCTTCTTTTCATCCTCCTATACTATGCATCTTTTTTGTGGCCCCTCTTCAAATTTACTACACCACAACATACCTTTTTTGTTTTTGAAGTTTGCTGTGGCTTATCTTCCAAACTACAAGGCCTGTACCTCAAATGTTGTTTAAGACTGGACTTTGCCCTGCAGCAGAATAGAGAGTGGCCATCTTCCTCTCCTGTGATAGATTTTTTAAAATTGGCTTTTTATGTGTATGTGTGAAGGCACAGCAATCAAATAATTTTTAGAACAGTAGGAAAACATGTGAGAGCACAAAAAAGTATTCCGGTGAAGGGTGCTGAACGCAAAATCTTTTGCTTTTCAACTATATAGAGAATATGCAAAATTTTCAAGCACTAGTGCCTGTTTCACCAGCACCTGCACAGGAATGTGCATAACTCCCGAGGTACTGATCTGAGGTGTATTTCAAATGCTCACTGTAATGCTTTTTTTCTCTTCTTCAAATGCCAGACAGATCAGTTACGGCAAACTCTCTGAGATAACAGTACTAGATGACAAAGTAATTAGCTATGGTTTCTAGGTCTTTCATACCTTAAAGCAGGTTTGAAATAGATATGATTATATATTTACCTGATTTATCTATTATATATTTTTCTCATACTAAAAGCAAGCTATGTATGTGCTCAGTGTTTACAGATTCATGACCTGGTTCAATTTTGAAATTCCAAGAGAATCAGAGTTGCATTTCCAAATGCAAGCAAGATGTTATTTCCAGCCTATGACCAAAAGGTTTTTACACATAGTTTTCTGCCTTATTAATTTAACAAGATCTTAGCAGATGGCCCTTCCTACTGTTGACCATCTCAGGCAGGGACTTAACTTTATTAGACTGATGCTTTCTCTGAGAGGGAGAGATATTTACAGTAGGACATTTCATAAGCAAGTCATCAAATTCTACTGTACAACTGTCTAGCAAACAGACATACAGTATCAAAATCCTTATCACTTTAGAAGAAGCATTCAAATGTCTGAGGACCTAAAAAGGGCATGCTTCAGATAGTTTCTTAAGAGATAACTGAAGACCTAATTCTGCTTTATGAGTTGATGGGAACAACTCTGACACTGTAATCTAGCCTAAACTTCCTCCTAATTTTACAGGGCTTAACCAATATTCAATGGCCCAGCAGATACACATTCATTCCTTATTGCAATATTTGAACAGCTCAGAATCAAAAATGGATTTTTATATCTGCCATGTGAAAAATTAACCATATTTTCTAAGTGGAAATGTGGATAAAGGACTGATCAACTGATCTGTCCAAGGTCACATACAAAAATCCTGACTCAACTGGGACCAGAGCTGTTGTCTCACACCACCTGTGCCACGCCTATTAGACTTTCCTTCCTATAATGCAAGATTGCAGTTTGTGCCTGCAATTGGTAATTCATTCACTTGTATCTGATATGCACCCAAACTAGCATGCTCAGGCTTCTGAAAGCATGCCAGCTCTTTTTATCGCTGTTATATGACTTCCATGATAAACTTCAAGCTATGAGTTATCAGTTCAGAGATTAGGTTGCCCTTCCTCCACTATTCAACAAGGCTAATATAGGACAGAGGCTGGTGGAAAGAAGAGGATTATACCTGTTGTAGATTTATTTTTCTCCCTGTGAAGAAGATCTCCCTGCAGGAGAACTTAATTTCCAAACAAGAGTATGTAGCCTTTTTGCGGTTCTTTATAATAATTCTCACATAATTACATAGCGGGAGGTGTAGCAACATAAGAGCTAATACAAAAGGTAAGCAGCTACCAACAGCTACTATCTCACCCATCAACAGCCCCGTTTTTCTGAACTCACTGTGGGACTGGGAGAGCAAAACTCTCAGGATGCTGAGAGCACCTCCACACAAGCACTACCACTGAGGGAGCAGATCAAGAGGCAGCACCACAGAAGAGCTAGATGTGTCTTACTAGAGATACTAGAGAAACTATAGAATTTCAGCAAGCTGCTCACATCCTAGTGTACCAGTGTAAAATGAAATGAGCAGTGTTAAAATGTGAACTGTGACAGCTCGAAAGCTCATATGTAGAGGAGAGCAAAAATCAATAATCCCTGAAGCAGGCTCAACATTACCTTCGAAGTAAACTGGAGTTATCATTTTGCTTTGAGTTACTACATATTTGTTAAGACACTGTATGTGCAAGATTGCTCCCTTCCCTGATAAAATCTAAGGAAATTGCCTTTTAACTGCTCAAATCTGATGGGATTCCACAATATTTTTGCAGAAAATTATTCTATTTGTCTCATCAGTCCTGAGTTTTCATAACAACTTGTACCAGGCCAAGCACACTTGCACTTCTGTTGCCTTGTCTTTTAACAGTCTCTCTGTTTTGCCTTTTTTTTTTTTTTTTTTTCATCTCTAACTCACTGACATTCTTAGGAAGTAAATCAGATTTATTTTTGGTCAACTGTTCTGTGAGTGCTCCTGAAGGGAACATGTAGCTGGTTGGGAGAAGGTGACAGGTACTTAACATTTACTTCTCTGGTTGTGTGTACTGTGTTAATACACTCCATTTCATCTCAACTACTGCCACACTGATAAATTTGGAAATGTCACAATCTGTAGTATGTTTTGTTTATATAGATAGCATTGGTGCTGTGAAGAAGCATCTGCTTTCACCTCTGTGATCTCTTCTCAGAAAGAAAATACAAATTTGCTATCTTACCATCACCTAATTTTCATAATTCTCATGATGCTCACTTAGTTCTTACTTATGAATAACTTTAAGATGTGTAGATGAAAAGCATGCTGGAAATTCAATGTGTGATTACTCATTACAAACAGCAAAATGTAATTAATTAACACAAATTGTATAATACTTTCTGTGATCTTCTGAGATCACCATTCAGCAGCCACAAAGAAAAAAGAAAAGTAGAAAGCATCCAACCAAAGAACTTCCACTTTACGTACATTTATTATGTTCCTGGAATGCATTTGATACTAAGCAGGGTCCTACTTTGACAGGTATGAAACCTGGTTATTAATTTTCAATACGGTTGGCACAAAAAATTAAGTGAGCATGTCATTCATTCATTAATCATTTCAGAATTAAATAACCAAATAAAGCTCTTAGATTGCTTTTTGAAAGGATGTAAAAATAAATGAAAGTCTATTCTAGCAACATTATAACAAAGTGGATGTTTTATCAAGAATAGTGACATCCCTAGTAAATCAGAATGATTGTCGTATCTCATGTCTGTATTGTTAATTTAACAGGACTGATAAAATTACATTCTGTCCTTAAAAAAATTAAATAGACAAACCATAAAAATCTGTCAGTTCAAGGGATAAAATCCTTAATTACTAACACTTGCAAAAAGAAATAGTTTAGTTTTGTCTTCACTAGCTTTGAAATATGGACATAAAATGTTTACACACATTTCCAGTGATAAAAGGCGATTTCAGATTCACTGTAACCTCACTGATAAACATTGCTAAGACGCAATTACCTCCAGGATTGCAGCAGACATCCCCTCTGAAATTGAGCTGTTCACCACAGCAAAGCACCTTTTCATAGCAGCATGAAGATCATCCTGTGGCATCTCCTGTAATAAATGTATTCCAGGTGCCCTAGAAATAAAATGCACACAAATAGGACATCTCCGAAGAACATACTCTCAGAATTCTTCCTAAAACCAAAGACAATGATGAAGGATGGTCAGACAAGTTCAGGCATGGTTCTGATGTTAACGATTGCTTTCCCATGGGCAAGCCACTTCCTGTGTTTTTGTTAGCTTTCTATAAATGCATATATTTCTATATATATTTCTATAAATTTATAAACGGGTACATCTTGCTACCTACCACTTCACTGTCTGTCCTTCTGGAGTTTTAGAATCAATCACTTAACACCAGGCTCTGTTAACCACCATCAGTCTCACAGATGAAGGAGCTGAATTCGATGGATATGGATGTATTTTCCCTGAAGAATTTACGTAGTAGAGGTGACTTTTGAGAAACATAGGGAAAGGGAGCACAACAGTCTGAATGGTCAGCTGCAGGAGATGCTGACTTTTCAGATGTTGGCTTTTTGGGATGGATCAAGGTTCTAAAACATATAATCTGCTTCTTCTTTTAGGATAAGCACTCTTCTCTTCTGAATGCTTACATTCTTCCTGTTGTTGTCTTCCTCAGTTTAAGCAAGGTCAATCAAATCAAGAGTGCAGAACGGAAAAACAGGGTAATGAGGTGTTCAGTCTCAGATGAAGTGGGTGGGATCTTTAGGATTTTTTTCAAAGAGCCAGCATCTCCTCCAGTTGATGAGTCCATTCCTGCCTCTTTATCCTCGACATGAGATCACAAAGCCAGACAGAAAAGCATTTGACCCTAAGACCCCCCCCATCAACTAGACTTTGTTAAAAATTGCTTTTCTGATCGTGCAGTAACATCCAGCTTCTGCAGAGATAAATAGCTATATTAAGGGAAGTATTAATGCATGATTACAGGAAACACGTTTCCCATAAATAACCGGATAAAAAAAAATTCTCTCCACAAAACAAGTACTTTATGCAGATTTTAACAAAGGCATATAGCTGATAGTATCATTCAGACATAATATGTTTGTACTGTTCTAGCCAGAAAATTCTAGGTTCTGCAGTCAAAAAAAGAAATCTCTCTGTTCTCTAAAATTTATACCTTCCAGTCAGGAAACTCATAAAGTAGGGACAGAAAAAAGCTACACATGGTTATCTTGTCTACCTACTCATTCACCCACCAACAGGATGCAACATCTTGCTGAAGTCAAGATGAAAGAAACAATGAAAAGACACAAAAATGTAATAAATATGAATCATACATGATCCTAAGTCAGATGTGACTTAACGTAAAACATGAAGAGATCTACTGGCTAATCTAAAATTTAAAATGTGTACAATAGCTGGCCTGAGAATATCACATGCCAAATAATCCGAATACATTTGTTAGTCATACAGGAGTTTGAATGTATGTCCATTTGTACATATAAAAAAGCATTTATGCACATGATGTTAAAAAGCTACCCAGCCAGCTGCTTTCATTTGGAGCAGATAAAAGGCTTAACATTAATTTCTTACCTCTTAACTTTTTCTTTAACTTCATTTGTAAAATGTGGATCAACCTAGAAAGGAATATACACACAGGTAAAAGGCACTACTGTAGCACTACAGTGAAATCCCAAGAAAAGAAAAATAAATTTTAGCACATCCTTTAATAAAATGCATGAGTGTGCTGAGCTTCAAAATCATACCAAAGATCACTAACTTGGAGGAGTTACACTTGACTTTTCAGACAAACGCTCTCGTGAAGACTGACTCTTAGAATACCCAGCTAGGGGTGTGAGTGCACAGCACAGCAGAGTGAATTGACTACCCCACTCTCAATTTCAGTGACTAACCTGATGCAGTGGAGCTTTGGGCTGCTGTCAAAAGGGGAGGGTCTGTTTCTTCTCCCCTGACATCCCCCTCTGGCTGCAGGTTCTAATTAGAGCTAGATCTATTTAACATGAATGACTGCTTTCAGATGACTCTGCAAAGGCTAACATGATTCAAATGATGGATTTGACAACTTACTGTCTAAGTGAGGAGCACTGCACTGATGTGCCAAGCAATTGTCCCTTTATGTATGAGGTTACCAGTGTGAGGAAGGGAAGGAACTTTTCAGACTTTAGCTAACACAGAAAGCAATCTGCATGTAAATGGTGACAGGCAAATAGATGTTACACGCTGGCAGAAATACTTGCTTGAAAACTAATAAACACAAAATTTTAAAACCTAGCATAACATTGAAGACATGCTAGAGTTATTAAAATGCTGTCTAAGATGGGCAATTAACTCCAGCAGTTTTAGTTACAAAGCTTAACTATGACTGCTACTTTCATTTAACATGTTTAAAAGAAATAAACAGAACTTGGAAATCCTTAACTAGACATGAAGAACAGAAGTAGACTGCTTTTTATTAAGGCAGACTGGCTATATTGGATCAATTTATGATAGCTTGCACAGCATGCAGCAGTTGTAAGTCCTGGGAACAATATGGCTCATTTTTTTAATCGTTAATATTTTTTTCATTTTTGTTTTGTTTTGCTTTTACACACTATAAGATAGAAAGCCCTAACAAAGCATTTTAGAAAACCCTCTTGGAAAAAAACTCAGAATTGATTTTATGATTGTGTATGCTGAACACAAGAATAATTATTTAATGAAAGCAGGACTTCATAAATCAAAAGATACAAGCAAATCACCACTGCACTAAGGAATGAATTCCTACTGCACGCAACAAATAAAAGGCTCGTGTAACTGTTTAGGAACGTATTTTTGGTAGCAGCTGGGGGAAAAAATGAGATGCCCCTTCCTGAAGCACTAACTAATCCGGATGACAGTATGCTACAGACCTGTACACTAAGCAACATTGTCAAGACACAGGTTCCTTGGATATTTTATATTGAACTTTGTGGCTGCTATTTCTGTAAAAACATCTTTTCAGCTTTCTCCCCAAAGTACTATTTTGAGTTCCTCTCATGAGGAACTATACCCTGTTTCCTTTAAAATCAATGGAGTACTTGCAAGTGATTTAACATGCAGTGGGATATGGTCTTTTGCTCTTCTACCTTTAGAAGGATAAGAAAAACTACAGCTTGTGACTCATAAAATTTGTAAGATATTAATTCCTATCCTATCTACTTCTCTGGAAGCCAAGAAATTGCCATCTGTCTCATGAACAGAACAATCCTTTAAGCAGCATTCTTCTATTGGTAGATATTCCAAGAAGTCTGCCCTGAATATAAGAATTCAGTTAAAATATTGCTTTCAGGATGGGTGTAGCAATGACTTGGAGAAGTGATCCCCCTGAGCTACATTTAGGAACTTGAGGGGGCACAGTTATCTAACCACAGGCTCAATATAACAGAAAATTGAATACAACATAAGCTGTTCAGTAAGCTGGAAATACATTTAAAAGATGTGAATGTTTCCAAAGCCAACTGACTGTGGCAGGATGCCTAGGAACTCAGCAGTCTCAGAAAAAGCTACTGAAAAGGCAAGACTATTACTTCTGCCCCAAATGTCTCCATAGTCCAGTTCTTCTATAGGTAGATGAGTGTTTGTTGTCATATTTTATTTTGTTACATATCAACATACCAGGCAAATATGATCATCAGTTACCTACCATCTGCTGTTAAAAAACCCTCCATCCATTTTTAACAGAGGAAGAGCCTTCGGAGAACTGCACATCTGATCAGCTAACAAGACCAGATACCCTTTTAAGAAAGATCTGTGCTGCTGACTGGTAAAGAAATATCTGAGGCGTTTAACAGTGCCAAAAGTCACCAAATGCTGCCTAAAGATGAAGGTGCCTGTTAAGCACAGGGCCTATCATGACCAAAATCTTGCAGACCTTCTATAAATACACTATACTACATTGCTGTCATATGAAAATGAACTCAGAGTGAAGCAATGGCCCAGAAACATCTCCATTGTGATGCTGGGGCTGTTGTGGCCCTCTAGACATCGTAGAAAAAAACAAAAACAGGTCTTAGTACACTTAAAGTTCTGTCAGATTATCACCCAGAGCACTTGAGAGTCACAAGCTACATCTGCAAGCATATTCAGTATAGATAGGAAGAATTTGCTCAGTTGCTCTGGTTTGTGAGGCTTCAGCAGTATCACTGTGAAAGAAATCAGCTTTATTCACAGCAGCAGGTGAACCCACATTACAATTTTTATCTGATCGATTGTTGAGTAGGCTCAGCAAGACTGAGCTTCCCATAGAACTAAAAAACATAATTATTGTCTGCAATGCAACATAATCTGCCTGCAGCAAATGCACTAGAAATTTAAAATCCTAGCTAAAACACTAAATTCAGCCATTCAACATTATCTTTTCCATATACTAAATGCTTAAGGAAATTAAATGTCTTCTGACCTAACCTATAGCTCTACTGCTTCAGTTCAGGACAACTAACAACTAGCCAAAAATACAGTTTTAATTCAGCTGAAACAATTTGGCAGCTAGAATCTAAATTAACTTACTTTCATCCTTTAGTGATATTACAACACTATGGGAGAAATATTTTTTTAAATGTTTTATGGATGTTAGTCATTGATTCCTTTGCACTGCCACAGGTTTGACTGCTATGCACTGCCACAGGTTTATTTCTGGTAACTTACTGTGAGAAAGCAAAGCAAATTTAAAAAGATGACCAAAATGTCTAAAATCCTCACTGGAGGCAGGAAGCGCATCTTTTGATTCTAAAGCACAGCTTCATTACACCTGCTCTAGTTTTACCTTCCATATCAGTTCACTTTCAAATCATTTTGTGTATTAGTGTAAAAAAAAACGCAGATAAAAATGTAAAAATAGCTTTAAAAATAAAATATTATGTCTTTAAATCTGCAAAGAACAAAACAGAATGAGAAAACAGAAAAATATTTGCCCATTCAGATTTTATGTATTTTCTCATAAAATAGACTTCCTGCAAGTTTTCATGCTCCTGTGAAGATAAATCAGAGAGAAGACTGATAGAGAGACCCAAACACATTACCCAAATAAAACAATGAAGCTTTAGTACTGTTTTAGCATAAGTAAGAATTTGTTTCACATGACACAGCTGCCTAGTCATACCCTTTCCACTGTTTAGATAAAGGCGATGGGTTGCCTTTTCTAGACCTCTGGCTAATTAGCTCTTGGCTAACATGGTGCATGCTTCCCTCTTCAGTGAGGTTCAGTCTTGCCACTTCCTTAGAAATCATAATACTTGATTTAAAAATCATGGGGCTGGAGGAGAGAGGTTCAAGAGCTTCTCTTGCTTGTGAAAAGAGAGGCAATTAGAAAACGTAATTTTCAAATGCATCATAAAAAAATGTCTTTAAAAACAAAACAAAACAAACAAAAAAAACAGTATGTGTAAAACAGATTTTCAGCTGCTATAAACTATTGATAACAGTTTGCATTAAGAAAAAACTAAGTGACTAGAATTGGACTAACTCAGTGCATATCCTCTTAGAAAACCCTCCTAGCTGCTCTCACTTTTGTGACAAACAGTGGAGCACATGCTGAGTGAGTTGGACTTTTAGCTGCTAGCAGAACTCTGAACTTTGGAAGTCAGAGCACTGGAAACACTTCCACTTCCACAGTTCAGATCTGTTGTGAAAAGCCTTTACAACTGCTAGATTTGCACCTTCTTATCTCTATGGAAGTCAGAAGTCCTCTGACGTAGGTTCAGTTTGGAAAGAATTATTGCGGTATCTCACACATGAGCAAGTGGAAGTATTTAGGAATAAATGTGCAAATAAAATAGTACTAGTAATTTAACAACTTACTGCAGGTCCAATTATGCCCAGATGGACACTGGGATCCTTTCTGTGCCAATCTAGAACAGAAGAGCATCTTTTTATTAATCAAAATTACTCGTTTTAAATAGTATTTTAAAACACAAGAAATACTCTTCCTTCTCTAAAATCAATGTAAATAGCTTCATGAATAAAATAGAACTAGGCAAATATTGTATTACTACTTAAAGGACAGATTTCATGCTCTGCCCTCAGATTACTCCTCAGAATTCAAATGATTAGCATATCTAAAAGTTAGTATTTAGCATTTCTGCTTCATGAAATCTCTTATGATTCAAGGGTTATTTAACTAAGCTCAGATATTAATTTTGAATCATCTCACGAGAACAATGCTCTATTGAATGCAGTGACCCTAGCCACTAAGACAAAATGATTTGAAATTTTCCTCTTAAGTAAAGGCATATTTGGAAACAACTGCAACCACTGCAATTAATACTCAGTTATAATGTACACAGAGAAATCTGCCATTCTTCCATGATCAGAATAGAACCCTATCACTAAACCAATACTTGACATTAATAAACTACTTTTGTTACTGAACATTACTAGGCAGTGAAGGCTTATAAAAGTAAACAGAACAGCTGAGGCTAAATTCCCAGCTTGGAATACCCAAACCTTTTACAGATACAAGCTGAGAACCTAGCAAACCATTCACTTATGTGACTATAAGAAAACTTCATAATGATGGGTGGTAAAATTTGCTTGTAACTTTAGTGGTATTATTTAGCACACATGCCAATCAGTCTAACAGCCACAGGACAGTAATATAAAAAAAGTTATTTTGAAGTAGGTGAATCCTTCTTTTGTCTTCCATTAATATTGTATGTATCAGCAAAAAAGTTTTACCAACAAATAAAGGCATCAAATAGTGCTTTGATTTTAATGCTGTTATTCTCAGCAGGCTGAAAAAGATGCAGTACAGAAATAATGCGTTGAACAGATCAATGGTTACATGTGCATTTTAAAAATATAAATATATTATGAAGCTTTCTGCAATGAATAAAACAGCTTATGCCAAACTTGTAAACATGAAAAGAAATGTATCTACATCCAGGAACAAAACAGGGGTATTCAAATACCAGCTACCTACCTGAAAATACATCTACTAAATACAGAGGGTCTTTGACTCTCCGAAGTCCACATATCAAAAGAAACACGTGTAGATTATCTGTATCTGTAGGAATGTCTGCAACAAAACATTTCAAAAATCTGAATGCAGATAAAAAAGTTAACTCACTCTAAATCGTTTCATGAATAAGCACATACAATGGTAACAGCAGTATCAGGGTGGATTCTGAAAAATTCTCATTATTGTTCCCTCTGTTTCTTGCTCTCACATTAATCCTCAAATCAACTCAGTGGAGAACTTAATCATGCATATCATTCTACAGTGCATATGAGTTCATTTCAAGAGGCAGTAAATGTGCAGGATTTGGAGAAATAAATTGGTAGTCAGTATTCTTCAACACCAGGAATCAGCTTTGACTGACTGGGCAACTATATAAATCAGTGTGTTTCTCAGTTTTTCTACCCATAAGAATAAATGTGCATTCATATAATAATTCAACACCTGTTTCAAGAATATTTTGAGGCTTGATCAAACACAAATTGTTATAAAAGATCAGCTAAATGTCCAATAGTTATCTATCCCTACCATGTCAATACTACTACATAATATTTAACCAGAAGTTAAATTATTGCAAAGCATTTGTTTTAGCACTATTGTAAAGAAATACAAATAAGAAATAAATAGGATTTTTTAATATGATAAATTTATTTTGGAAAAAATCTCAACATGTTCATTTTTAACATCGAAAATCCCTCTTGCAAATACACCACAATAATCCACAAAAAAAAATTTTGTAGGCTATCTTAAAAAGGAAGGTCAGATGTATGGTATTGCAGTTGCCATTGGCTATATAACAGCACAATTAATTCAGAACACTTCTGGAGAAGGGTCACTTAGTGATGAATTTTGGTAAAATGTGTTTATGATAAAATAATTCAGATGTGCTGAATGAACACTCATAACAACATAATTTAATAAACTCTAGAGAGGTTGCAATGTTCTTCTCTGATTTACTGTACAGAACAAATTAGCTTGCTGTCCTTCAGTTCGTGTTTTTATTGAGCTCATGGCAAGGATGGATAACATTATCTAACACTAGTCAGCTGAACAAGGATCATCAAGCTGTAGCTCTTCAGGGTGTTTGTGGGACATTAATGCATCGGCCACACACTGGGACTACGTCACATAGCTACCAGGAGGGCTTTGCTGCATGGTCAGATTTTCTCTTGATGGAACTTGTGATAGAATGGTTGTGATGGCTCTGCCATCCCCTGCTGCTGAACACTGCAGAGCTCCCTTCTCTGAGGCCTCCTCTTCCCTTTCACTTCCACCCTCCACCAGCTGCAGCAGCACCTCAGCTGCTATATGGCGTGACTGAATTGCTGCGGTTTGGAATTTGAGATCACCCAAACTTGGTACCAACTTACATTTCTTTACTATGTTGTATTACTTAATGCAGGGTCTGCTCCAGGCCCTGGAAAAAACAGGAATGTCTCTTCTTGTGTCAAGGGACTGGCTTAATGTGAGCTTTGCAACAAACCTCTCTATAGCAGGGGGTAAAAGCCAGAAGAGTGGTGAATACTCAGCTACTATTACTTTTAAAATTAAAATCCAGTTCAGGGACTTTTAAATGCTCCCTGTCACAGGGTTCATTATTAAGTCAGTTCCATTTAACTTAAACAGCTTGAGCTGTCAAGAGTGGCTGCAGCAGACATGGTAAGTAATATTTTACTGGTTATTGGACCAAGAAATAATTTGTAATTTATAATACAGAAACATTTGGATTGAAAAACCCATTCTTCTCGTGCAATGGTCCATTAATACTATTTGTTTTTAATACATGCAGCAGTGGTCTCAATTCATGACAAACAAATTACTATAACGTCGACAAAATTGAGATTACATTTTAACTATCCATATGGCACAAATATTCATTTTACATTATGAACTCCCACCTATTGATGTTCAGCTCTGGCTATTTTGGAACAAGCTTAAAGTTAGCACTGAAGGCTCAGTGAGACAGTAGTGAGAAATCAGGTCTCCCTGTTCTCACGTAGAGATTACAATTATTGCACTCTTGATCTGACAGCATCCTAATCAACATTAACCATGCTTAAAATAACTGCTTCTTATCTCTTAACATCTTTTTGTTTCTATCTTAAAACTTTCAGTCTTTTCATTTTATTAGACAAGGGTTTAAAGTGCTCTAACAATGAAAAGCCCTAACAGACCAACTCTATGCAGTCCTGATTATCATTCTGTTCCCCGTACAAAAAAAAACTTAAACCAAAACAGAAATGTGGAACAGGCCCTACAGACTGTAATTACACTTTGAAATTTGGATTTTTCCGTTCAGATCCCATGGCCTTTAAAGGTACTTCTCCCAAGAATCTCATGACTAACAGTTTAATTATTTCACTAGTGAAACTACCTAAAATAATGTTCATTAAAGAAAATAGTCTACTTATTTGATTTATTATTTTGAATAGACATTCACAAGCCTGAATTGTAACTGGCAGATTACCCCCTTCATGAAACTTTAGAAAGCACTACTTCACTATTACGGAATGTTTCTCACTTTCCTCTCAAATAGCAGATATTGCACACACTGCACTAGAGATTGAATCCTGCACAGCATTTCTAAAAGCTGTCAAAGAAGGGCTATTCAGGAAAAGATTTGCCTCTGCCACTCAATTTAGTGAAGTGAGAGTCAGTTGTAGTTTTACTTTATTGTATGCTGTAGATCTTAGTCATCACCTAATTCATTTTTACAGGCAGACTCTCACCAACTCAATCCACTTAGAAACATAAAAAGACATTCCTGACAAGACTGCATTACCAGCACATCGCAGCCACTGTTCAGTGTTGGAAGTTTACGCATTCTCTGTCTACTTAAGAACAAGCTTAAGAAGCACCTGTGTATTTGTTAGTTTTCTGCTCATTCACCGAAAATGGTTAGATTTACACATCACGATGATGCCTGTAACGTTTTTTTTTTGTTTTTTGTTTTTTGTTTTTGTTTTTCTGACCTGTTGCTCTCTCAAGCCTTGTCAGCACCCCTACTGTGAGAAAAAAAAATACAGCCCTTTGTACTAGAAAGCAATCATTTTAGTATGTCTTCTCCTCACGAGAACACTAACAAGGGGGACATCTTAACAGAATAACTGCAGTAGCTGCCTTTTATAGCCACCAGCTGGGTGAAAACTGGTATTTGAAAGAAGACATTTTTGGTTTTTCCTGGAGCATAAACAGTTTCAGTATCTGAGTTTTTGCTATCATTCTGTCTTTCCCAAATAGGCTACTTAATCAGATGTAAGACACAACAGCCCCATGTGATTCATTTCTGAAATGGAAATACACCGCTATGGCGCAATCAACTGATTTGCTGTTTTGATACATTCACTGTGTCGCTGTGTTGTCTGAATGACATGCAAACACCCAAATAACAAAGAAATGCTTGTCTCTCTTTTTCCCGGTTTCTGTTAGTGTTACAAAAACAAGGATTTGAAACAGCACAGTGTGCTTCATTATCTCCTAGCTCATGCATCCTTCTGTTTGCTTTGCAAAGCAAATATAAAATGGAAAGATTTGTCCATACTCACTTGCAAGAAAAAAAAAAAAAAAAAAAGACTGCATTTTCTGAAGTATGCAGCCATACTTCAAAATCACTATACACTGAATGCAAGTCTTGCCACTGTAATCAACATCTCCTTCACTGACAAAAATAATTGTTTAATATCAGCAAGAGATTGCTCCTTTAAGTGTGCTTTGGTAGTATTCATCTATGGCTGTAGTCTGACTTGTTAAGTTATCCTTATCTATAAAAAACAGCTGTACGTTGGCCATGGCCAGTCTTGAGCGTGCTTAGCAGGTTACCTCTTTAGCAAGATGTGAAAGGTCAAAACAACAAGAGTGATTGATAGGATTATGGAAACTCATTCCTCTCGTCAGCTTGACAGTATGCTGACCTGATATACCGCACAGAACTACAGGGATGGTGACAAATGAACTGCAGGTGAGCTGAAATGAATCAGCCACAGTGGCAGATTAAGACTGACACGGAACTCCCACAGTCATGCAACTCCTTTTTCATGATAGATCAGAGTGGGTATGATGCTGCTCAACTCTGAAACACAACGATGCAGCATTGGCACATGTAATTTCAGAGTGGAATTGCATGATCAAAACAGTACCCAACTGCTGTCCTAGTGTAGCTGTTGCTGATATTGGAATCTGGCACAAAATGCATTATCTAATAGATGAAATGTGATTAATAATCAGGACTTGTGTCCTCCTGATGGCTGTGATTCTGAGTCATGGTGTGCCCTAGAGAATGTTTCTCAAATCTAGACTTACCCATCTGGATTTACCCATTCATCTGCAAGCAGACTGAATCCTTGACACAAAACAATGTTTAATTTTTACTAAACTGCTTGGAGGTCTTTAGTTACAAGACAGAATGAGAGAATGGACTATATTAAAAGCATACAGTGAAAAACATCTTAATAATACGACACTTTCCTACTGAAGCATGCTGAAGTTTGTTATTTAAGATTTCATTGGCTTGGTTTGTTTTTTATCTGAAATTGTATAACTGTTTGTCACATCCACTATTTTTAGGAAAAACAATAATTTTACTATTATGATACACTATGATAGTTTACACTTGGGCCTTTTAAAATATCTGTACTTAGATGCCAGGATAGCATAGCATGAACACAGGCAAACAGCATGAAAATCAGAATAACTTCTAAAGCATTAATAAGGACATCATTTTTCTGAGAAAGTCAAGAATAAGTAGAGATGTTATCCAAATAGATTTTGAAAGAGTAGATTCATTTAACTCCATGCCTCTAGGTACCATCAGGAAAAAAAATGTGGTAATCATAGATGTACAGTTAAAAAAAAATACTGCAAATCTTTAATCTTACTGAAAAGCTGCAGGCCTCTAAGTGAATGAGTAATATCAAGCATTAGCTTGCTGAGAGTTACAGAAGCAATTTGAGACCATCATATCTTAAGTGACCTATTTTAGAATCATACAATCTCCTGAGCTGGAAAGGACCCATGGGGATCATTAAGTCCAGCTCCTGACTCCACACAATGCAACCTAAGAGTTTCTTACCACATGCTCAAATGTAGAAAATGAAAGTATTTTTCTTACTTAAAGTTCTTTTCTGTACTTTTGTAGGGTGTTTTCAAAACATCTGCTGGGTAGATGAGCTTTCTCAGTTCGTTAGTATAGTCTTTGTTAGCAATCTCCTTCTGATCACGTGATGTCTGTGTTTATTAGGGTTTACAGCTTCACCCACATTCCACTGAGATCAAAAGGAGCCTTTCATCAAGGTATGAGGACTCTGTGATCTTAAATAGCTATATCGCATCCTTGAGCTAAGTTGTTAAAGAAGATCAGTGTCAGTTTTTGCATTTTCTTAGACCGTCTTGTAATTTCCTGTCATTCAGTTTTCAGTAAAAGCCAAAACTTTCATTGCCTCTCCAAAGTCTACAGACAAGCATCTTAAATTGCTAACAAAACTGATATAGATTCCTAGATTATAAGGTCAGAGAAAACCATTTTGAGTATGTGGTCTGACCTCCGAAGCGACACAGGCTGTAGTACTTTCCTAAATAGTCTCGAGTTACTAAATAAACTGAAAAGGTTGTCTTGTTGAAGTCTGTGTTGGAATTTAGACTTTTTTTTTTTTTTTTTGCTTTGGCTACTGTTGTTTGCCGTCTCTCATACACATAAGAGAAACACTGTGAAGCTGATTGTAACTAGAATGCAAAATGTCTTTAAAACCCCTCTTTTTTTTTGTAGATTTCACCAATAAATATTTTAACAGCCAGACACTGAAAATAATGCAGCTAGCACACGGCAACTATGCAAATATCACCTCTGAAACTCTCAAGTCTGCTGCTGAGACTATGAAAAAATACAAATTCCATGATTTTTGCATTAAGATGGTATTAACACCAATAACGACAACAGTAAAAAAACTTTTCACAGCACTGCTTCAGCTTATATTAGGCAATTACCATTTATGTTAGCCACACAAATGATCAAATGGAATGTACAAATGTAGTGGGATTGCTTAGCTTTTGATTCAGTACCATTCACTTTTGGGGGCTAGGTAGGAAGTCTCTGACAGTGAAATGTATTTGATGCACTCTGCCACTCACTGAATCTGCCATTAAATTCTTTTGGAAGCCATTACCCTGACTTAAATAGACTATTTATATAGCAGTGTGACATTTAACGTCAAGCAAATGGTATAGGTTTTCTGTGACTGAAGAATTCAGTACAAAGAATATCCATATGATGTGTGTTCTATAAAATATAAGTCTTGAAATATTCTGAAGGGCCTAATTCATTTTAAAGAATAATTCCACAATGTATGGAGCTGATCACCAAGGATGTTTAACATGGATAGCTCAAATGCACTGTAATTTGCATTGTAGGGCATGTGCAGTTTCTTTACAATCAGTCCTGGGAACCCCATATCTGATATAAATTCGAGTAGACTGCTAAAGATATAGGCAAGAGTTATCTGGAGAAGTATTTCCCCAAAAAATCATTAATTGCCTTAGGTATGGAATAGATCTTCATGACAAAAGTGTGAGTTTTTCATTTGTTTGTTTTAAAAAAGATCATAAATGCCAAGAAGTGAATGAGATTGGACAGTTTTATCTGCATAAAAGGATCTTTTCAAGTGCACTTCATTGTGCAAGCCAGCATTATCAAAATAGTATTCTTCTGAGCACAACTGCCTTCTATTTTTTTTTTCCTACTGATTGCTCCGCATTAGGAGAATTGTAAATATTTCAAACACCTTGAAATTGCAAATCCCTAGAAAAGCAATTCAGTGGGAAGTTCTAATAAGTGCAAAGGTACAGTCAAGAACCTGCCTCCATGTGCAATATTAAGAGAAGTGGAAATTTTAGCTTGCCACCAGAGATGGAAATAGAGACAAGACTGATAAAATCAATGAGTTCCAGATTCTTTTCAGTGGTGCCCTGTGACAGGACAAGAAGCAAAGGGCACAAAGTGAAACATCGGAAGTTCCACCTGAATATGGGAAAACACTTCTTGCCTGTGAGGGTGACAGAGTACTGGAAGAGGTTGCACAGACAGGCTGTGGAGTCTCTTTCTCTGGAGATATTCAAAACCTGCCTGGATGTGACCCTGTGCAATGTGCTCTAGGTGACTCTGCTTTGGCAGGACTTGATGATCTCCAGAGGTTCCTTTCCAACTTCAACCCTTCTGTGAGTTGAAACAGTCATAAAAAGAAAAACAAAACCAAACCACTGAATAATGTGATGCCAGTATTCAAGCTATTATTTCACAGGCACAAGTGTTAGAGTTGCATTTTAGTTTGCTTTTCATGTACTTTATGAATTATTTTGCGCTTTTGCATTAGTACACATTAGGCAAAAGACCGCATCTAATAGATTAGATGATATGCACTTAGGGGGAGCTCCCCCCTCCCTGATCTGTTGACTGCACTTTTAATCATAGATTAGTTAGACATGAGGTCCAATCAATGCTAGGGCTGTGCTAGCAAGTGACAAATCATTTCACTTCAGAAAACTATTAATCTTAGTGGTGCTGTGCTTGTGGGCCATGATTTACTGAGAACAAAATAACCTCACAATGCTCAATTTAAAATTAGACACCCGTTTTGAAGAATGGTGCACATTTACTGATACGATAAAGCAATTGAATAGTGAGGATTCATTAGTAACAGAGGGAAGAGCTGTACTATAAGAGATCAGATTGATGACTATAACACTGAAATATTTTTACCACTGTAAAATGCATACAAATTCTTTTGGGGAAAGGCAGCTACATTAAAGTATTTAAAGTATTGCCGAGATCAGGTGACTAAATTAGGTCATCTGCCTTACATGCTGTTACATGAGTGAAAACGGAGACAGACACTAGATCAAGACCAAATATTAAAACATCAAAACATTTTTCCCTTCTTCACCACTTTTTCACTTCACCTGCAATTCTGCAATAGAAATCCTCAGTTTCTATCACACAGCTGTGAAGCACAGCATGGCCAGGTATTGGTGCTTAGGTCTAACTTAACTTCCTAGGGGATACTGACCCATACCATGAATATTTTATCTTTTGATGCAATTCAGTACTGGACAAACCTGCAGTCGAGAGACAGTCTGAATAGCTTACTGAACTGTGAGAAGTGTGTGATTGATGTTCTACCTGAATCTAATATTTTTAATTTTTTATATCATGAGGCCATTTTATTACATAATCATTTAACCTTCTCATTCTAAAATTCTTTCAAGAATGAAATCTATTAAGCATAAATATGGCAAATACAGAAAAGTGAGTAATACCTGCATTTTGTAGAAATCTATACCAGTCAAATGTTTCACTGGGTGTAGTCTTGATTCCTGTGTTGAAAAAAAGAGAAATGCAACTTGTTTGACTGGTCCCTATATGCCTGAACTATGCCTCTTAAAGTCTTGCCCTAAGAAAACCTATTTCTCTCAAGCACACTGAATTCTATACACAGCTGTTCACACCTCAAGCTTTCCTCTTCCCAACAATTTCAGGTTGCCTGCACAATCCTTCTATAGTAATCAGATTGAAATGGAATTGAAAATTTCACACAATCACGCTGTGTATGAACCACTTTAGTAATCCACAGAAATAAGCCCCTTTACACCATGCTAAATTTGGCCTTGTAAAATCTACATACGAGATACTGTTTTCTGAAGGAGATGATTATTCCAAAACAGATACGGTTCAGCTCAGACTCAAGTCATTAACATAAGGCAAAGCAGCTAAATTAAATCAATATCAAAAATATATTTTATTTGTTTTGCCTTAAAGATTATTTTAATAATGAAATGATTTTAGTAATTTATTTAATCTCTTAATTATCTATTATCTCATAAGAAGCTTAAATACAGAGTAAACATGAATTAAATACACCTCATTGAGTAATTTCAAAATAAATTTCAAATTTTTTTTTTATTCTTTGAAAGCAAAATATACAAAATGCAATAACTTTTGGAATCTGTAGACAATTACTTTTAGATAAATTAAACTGAGAGCTGTAGATTAAGTAAACACACCTAAAAGGCTGAGGAGAATGTTCCTTAGACTACTCACTTAAGTAATATACCCTGATTTAGATACTTGCTGGGTGTCATTACTCCAGGAACTCAGCCTATAGCATTTAAAGAAATTTGGAGTTTCATAGAGTAATCATTTATCAACTTGTGTGAAATCAGAGTGAGGGTCTAATACAAAGGCCACTTACTTACATATGGAGAAAGCCCCTTGTTACCCTATCTTTCAGATTCCCACTGTAAGGCATCTGGAAAAACTTCTTTTAAAAGCACAAAATGAGTTGAAAATTTAGTCTATGAGAGTGGAATACTACCCCAAATAAATTCAATAGCAAAGAGCTTGACTTCAGCGTAGCCAGCACTTCAAACCCAAGGCCCATTTCAGCAAAACATTTCTGAGGCAAAGAAAATAGATACATAAACATATAGGTACTAAATATATTATCCAAATCAATTGAATGCCTTAGTTAATATTTCAAAACTCTCACCTTGAGTTTGGACATATATTTTCTTCCTAGTATCTGGCTTTAAAGAGAAAGAGAAGAAAAGTGACTCATAGTGCATCATAAAAGATCTGTTCAGTCTTTTAAAAAAATCTAGTAAAACAACATGCTCATCAGTGTGATTTTCTTTCAACTATTAAAAAAAAAAAAGACCATTAGAAAGGAACATTTTAATAAGACCACAGGCAACAAAGTCAGGAATTAAAATTACATTTACTCTGAACATTTATAGTGTCAATGAATCCATTTTGTAATTAACACAATTACCAGATTAGTAGAAACATGTTTTTTTTGTTTAACCGTAGTTTCTCAAAATCATTAACCTGCTTATGGCATAGAAAAAGAAAACACTTCCCTAGAATAAAAAAGATTTTAAACTACAAAACAGCCCTAGCTCCCAAACACTCTGGTTTTCAAAGAAAAAGTACAGCTGGTCTCAGAATCACAGTTACATTTATCCATAATAAAATGTTTAAACACATCAGGCATGAAACAAGCCCTACATACCACTAACCTTTTCGAAGATTGCTGTCAAATATATGTAGACACTTGTCTAGACGGGAAAATTGGCCAGTACTAGGTATTGCAGTATATTCCCAAATAAGAATTGCACAATAAATTATTTTAAAATAGATACAGTAAAAGGGGTAATTACTATATTTCCAAAGTTATTCCTGAAGTGCTACTACACTAGTTATTTATGTGACTAACTAAGTGAGTTCTTACTTCATTACCTTTCTATAACTCCAATCATGAATTTGTGGAATGCTACTCATTTTTTTTCATGAAAACACAGAAATAGCCATGGGATCTTTCCAAATGGGGAAACAAAACAAAAGCAAACAAACAAAAAAAACCACTCTTCCCCTCTAGCAAAAAAAGCATAGTTTCTCTGAGCTCAAAGTATTCGCGAAAGCTTTGTGTTCAGACAGTTCCTATTTCTTTTAAAAGCTGGCTGCAGTGCCTGTATAGGAGTAAACCAAGGCATTGGTCAAGTCGCGTATTCTCTAATAGATTTGCTCAATATTACCTTGGAAGTTTCAGTTTGAAATTACATTCTTTCAAGCAGTTCTAGTGGCTATTGCTTAATGTAGCATCACAGTGACCCAAAAGGAACAACCTTCCTTAGAGCACCAGTCTTTGCTGTCTTTGGGCTAAAACCAGACTCCTCTTTAGTGCCCGTTTCATCATGTACAGACACCCAGTCCCTTAGCAGGCTGTGACTCTGTGAGTCACTGACTATTTGTCTACCACAGCTCTTTCTAAAGAGCAAATAGGAAAAGGACTCTCAGACTGCCACCCCAACCATTCCACTTTTGAACATATGGCTGATACACAGATGATACACTACTGAATTCCTCAAGCTAAGTATTGCTATGCAGCCCTGCTTCTTAATGTGGAAAGCTGGTGGAATGAATAACACAGCCAGAGTTAAACAAAGTAGAGCATCACCTATGCTGTCGGATCATGTCAAGCTGCACGTTAGTTTTCCCTTCTCCTCTCCCACCCCCATTCCATTCTTAGCAGCAGACTGCAGCTTGTGAAATCACACCTGCAGGACAATGACTTCAGGAAGGAAGAGAGCTTGTACTAGGAGAATGAGAATTAATGCAGAAACAAAGTGCTAAAGCAACCAAGTCCTGAACCAGTCAGCTCAGGAAATAAGAAGTCAAGGAGCTGACTTTTTTTTTTTCACTTGCAAAGATTTTGTTTTTTTCATTTCAACATTTCTATGTGACTGCCCCTACAGTTCACTGCTGGGTCATAACAGTCTATTTTAGTTACTAAAAATGAACTGGAAAAAGAAAAATGGAAAAAGAAATTGACAGAAAAGAGGTCAGAAAACTGAATAATCATCAACAAGCAGTTCACAGGAGGGGAAGAGGGCAGTTTCTGAGAATCAAAGTGAATTAGCTACATCACAAAACCTACATGAATAAGCAGGAAATCCATTAATGAAGTGGGGAAAATTTAATGCTGTTTATGCTACAGTAGAAGATTAAGTATATCTTTCAAAAGCCATATGAACTTCTGTGTTCAAACGATTTAAAAAATAAAAAAAGATGGTTTCATAGGTTATTTTATTACTTAACATTTCCTCATCTTTCTCTTACCTATGAATAAGTAGCACTTTAAATTAAATTGCATTCTCCAATCCTAAAAAAAGCCTTGCAAATGATGGAGACAGCACTGCAAGTTAGAGGCCAACTGCAAAATTTTAATTTGCAAGACAAATGGAAGAGCTGAAATTCAGAGCTAGGACACAGATGCAACCAAAGAAAATGTGGAAAGAAGCAGATGGAGCAGGGGGCAGCTTAAGCCAGCCCTTCCTCTATAGCTGACACACTGCATAATTCTGACTTTGGTGGGTAAAGATGTGGTCTAAGTTCCCCAAAACCACTAAGTTTCAAAAATAAGCTGAAGTTAAGCATTTGGTTTCATGCTCTACTAGACCCGTAATAGCTCTATGGTGAGTAAATATATTCCTGCGAGGGTTTAGATCATCAAGAAGAAAAGAGCAGGAACATTGTTTAACCTGGCGTAGAGATGTATTCACACTTTATAGATCAATTTTATATTTTGTTCTTTATTTTAAATAGCAGTGGGGAGAGTGGAAAAATGAAATGGAATACTAATAAAACTGGCTTAGGTAATTCTTATGCACCACTTTTACACTATTGAAATAAAACACTGACCATAAGCACGGGATCTTTTACAGTATTTTGCACTTACTTGGAATACAGATTATTACAAAAGCTATATCATGTACTTCATAATTAAAGGCAATTTATCCAATGTAATAGAAAAGAAGTAGTTGGAAGATACACCCCTTAAGCATAATGCTATTGCTTACATGTCTGTAATTTAAATTATTGACTGTCTAACTAATAAAGCACACATTACAGGAATAATGTAGTTCACATTAGGGTGAGTTAATATGTAAAGAGTGTTGATATTCTGTGAGCTGTGATATGGTAAGACGTATTTATGTTTTTCAGTGTTTGAAAATAAATGTATGGCATTTGCTCTTACCCTTTATACAAAGATACAGTTGTAAAAAGAATTCAAAACCTCAGCATTTACGACACAACTCAGCAGGTGATATTTCAGTTTAGGGCTTGACAGACTTGCCTCCAGTTCCCTGTCTGCCACAACCTTCTCCAAAACACTGAATGAGTCTCCAACCAGGAGCACAAAGGTGTTTAGGTAAAATCAACTAAGTCAAGTTCTTAAAAACATAAGTGCTGATTTCAAAATGATTTCAAAGTTAAAGTTTGCTTCTCCTCCTTATACTCTGTTAACTTTGTCTTTCCTGTTTACCCATCATGAAGTTAATTGTAGTAACTATTAAAACCAAGTTATGTTTATAATGTAACTACCACATCCTCTATGTGCATAGATCAAAAATCAATTCATGCTGAAAGAAAGCATTAAAAATTAAATTGTTGTGTTGTCCAGGCTCCACCTCTCAGTGATTTTCTTTAGGCAAAGGTGTATTAATTATTATATTATGATGCAAATTAAAACTGAAAAGATATCCAGCAGTTACTTTCTACTTCTTACATTTATTGTTCATCACAGACTCATAGAATCTGCTGAGTTGGAAGGGACCCATGAGGATCATTGAGTCTAACTCCTGACTCCATACAGGGTAACCTAAGAGTTTCTCACCTCAAATATAGAAAATAAAAGTATTTTTCTTACCAATACTTCACAAGATAAGGTGAGTGGAGCTAATAGCTGGCAGAGGGTGGTTCCGACCTTCTCTTTTTATCCCAGTTATGTTGCCCCTTACTGACAGCCAGTTACTGATTTCCCGTCACTAGCCTTGATGCTCATTGCAGTTCTCTGTGATCCAGTACAAGACTTTAGGCAACAAGTTATTTGGAAAACTAACCTCACACACACACACCAAACAGCTGAGCTAACAAGCCCTACTGCCTGGTGTGGAGTGTGGATTATTTCACAGGTCAGCAGTGCTGTCTCACACTACCCAAAAGCACTCCTTGTACTCAAATGACCGGCAGCTCTTTATCGTCTTCCTCCATTCTTCAGAAAACAGGATTGAGCACTGCCTACTTCCAGGATTTGTCTCATTTTTTTCCACTGGAAGTCTGCCATGAATTCAACCACAGAAAGGTGAAAAGGCTGATCCAGTCTATTTTCCAACCGGAGCATCAGATACTACCAATAACTACAGTGAATGTCTGAAGTAGACTTGCAGTACAGTAGACATAATTGTAGCTACTAAATAAAGAGAAAGAGAACCAAAACATATTTATTCTAATACTGTAGTCATGGTTTCTGGGAAAAGAATGAATGTATAGAAATAAACCAAGAGATGAAGGGAATTCTATTTGCTGTTAGACAATCTATTTTTAAAACATATAACCTCTAGGTATCAGTTATTATATCAGGAGTTATTTTCAAAAAACAATAAGGAAATGAAGATAACGTATTTGAAATTACTTAATTATCTTACTATTTCAGGGGCTAAATAAATAAATAGATAAAATTAAAACATTAATTTAACTCTACTCTCCTCCTAAAAATGATATATGCTTTTTCATTTACTCTTTCTCTCCCTTAAAACTTAAAGTCCTGTCTTTATATTTCAAGATCAAAAAAGAATATTAAGAAGCTCAACAACAGCAGTCAAATTAGGTAAGCCCTGGATAAATCACTTGAGTTTTTTATCTTAAAACTGTCTGAACTCACACTTTAACTGCATGCACAGCACATTATCCAAGCAAGCATGTTCACCTCACAAGGAAGTGCATGAGGCAACTGCACTCATCTTGTACAGCACTTACCCATTATTTAAACAGTCTGTGGAATGAATTAAACTAACTAGTTGCAAAGACCTGAGATCAATATTTGCTGAGAGACTGGAAAATTAACCCTAAGAGCTTGATCCCAAACTCATTGAACTCAATGGCAAAGCTATCAATAACCTTCAGAAGTGAAAGATTTGGATTTAGCACATTTAAGTACCAAGCACCCAGTGAGCTTCTGGGCCCTTACAAAATATGACTGGTGTCAGTAAGTCTATATGGAAACAAATGAGTTTTTGCATTGCTTACTACCAATCCAGGATTCATTAAGTTAATACGAAGTTAATATGAAGACTTTGTATTTACAGACAAGGGGATTTATGTTAAACGCTTTTTATAATAAAACAGCATAGCAGCTCAAATATTTTGACTAATTAAATGAGGTTATCAAAGAAACTCCATTTGAAAGGTCTTTTGATTTTTTCTGTATGTACTGACGTTTCTCTGCATGAATATAATACTCACCTTTAAACTAGATTCACCATAATAAAATATCTTCCACATGGATAATATATTTGCTACTAAAAAACATTTTACTGAATGTTTTTCATTCTGCTGAACCTGAAAATTGATAGTTAACTAATATATTCTAGGAATTTTAGTTTGTATTATTACTCTCAGTTCTTTGCTGGCTAAATAACCCCCTTCGAATACTATGCCAAATGTATTTGACCACTATACTGTTGGATAAAAATAATTGTATTCAGTATTTTTCCATATATCATTCAGCAATGTCTTTCAATCTGTTTCTGGAAGCAGAGATGACTTTTTAAAAAGTTGTGCTATTTATGTGCTATGTATCTCTCAAGGCCTAGTCAGTACTGCTGTGCATCACATACTGCTGGGCTTAGCATAACTTCAATTTTAGCTTTGCAGTTCACATAAAGAAGTTCATCCAATTTCTAGTGTTGATAAAAGAAATATTTTCAAATTATTCTTCCAAATTCTTTATTGTAAGTAAAGCTGTTTAGTGGAATTTTTTCAACATAAAGTTTATTAAATGATGCAGAAAACCAATATATGCATATGGTATCAGGAGAAGCTCAAGATAACAATGCTTAATTTAAAATGTTACAGAGAAGCACCTCCTAAACTGCTGTATACTCTTTTCAAATACTAAGCAGCTTTTAAATGCCAGATCTATCTGACCTGTCAAAGTACAAAGTGCTTCCTCTGAAAGAAAAGAACAGGAATAGAGAATATAAAGATTATTACAATTCTCTAGCATTATTTAGTAAACATTTTAGGAGAATGCACAGTTGCTAATACTATAATGATCACCATCATCACATAAACATACCCACTCTGTTGCTGCCAGTTCCTTCATTTTCATCGTGAAAGCCACTGCAAACCTAGTTAAATGGACAAAAATAGTTGGGATCATCTACTTAAAGTGTTTGAACATAACAACAGAGAAGCATTTCAGAAGAAAATATTTATAAGAAAGATGAGCAGAGGCTTATAAAAATAATTATAGATGGAAAGACAGAAAGCAGGCTTTCTATTTGTTTTACCAGAAAACACTGGTAAAACAAATGGTATCTCCAGGCTTTAAATGGATTACAACTTGGAGCTCTTGTGGAGTTACAGTGATGATTTCTTAAATATAGGAGAAAACCCAAATAACAGGAACATCCTGTAGTTTATCTAGATTTATACACACAGCGGCAGCAGCAGACAGCCTTCCTTGTTTCTACATCACTGCAAGTTGCAGTAGCCTTCTTCACAACCAGAGAACTAAATAAAAAGGAATCTTTAGTTTTGTACTATTGTTATTTGACAGTACCCAGTCCTACTATTCATTGCTACTGAATTTAATTCAAGTGAGCAGGCAGAATTTTATAAACCTTTCCCCAGTGTTCTCTCCTTATTTCTAAGTAGTCAAAGCTGTTGATGGAAAAAAATGTGTGAGAGACAAAACTGTTATTCTTCATGGAACATCCTTTAATTAAAAAAGAAAAAAAAAAAAGAAGAAAAAATCAGAATTAAATAAACTGAAAAATAAGAAAGAAGATCCAGTGATTAGGCTTCAACTCTAGAATTTAACAGACCTGGGACACTCAGTTCTGTACTTCTGAATGTTAGGCGTCTACAGAGGAGATGAAATTTATAGTGCTGAGTTAGGCACTTTATACCCCTTTATAATAAGTAAGCAAGAATTGGGTATCCAGAAATGAGACTCACCACATTCATCATTTTGGACAGAGACTCTTATGCCAGCCCACCATAATACTAACAGGCAGGCAACTGCTAAGGGGTAGGGCATTATGACTGTTCTCCTTTTCTTTGTAACAAGAAGGCAATTAAAATAACTGAAGTGTAGAATTGGCTGAGATATGAACACTATCTCCTCCTATTCTGTAATCATACAAATTATATTACCAAAGTAAGAACAAGCAAACAAAGGTGTATCCAAATATCTTCATGGTTAGGTTTTTATTTCACCTGGAAGGGAGACGGTAACTCTGTTCCCAAACTTACTTCCTCTTTTACCCTTATGGGTGTTTAACATGGCTCATCTGGACTTCTACTTCTTAGCCTTTGAGAAACATATGCAGTATACTATCATTCCCCATAACAGAAGAGTTACTTTAGAGACCATTTAAAAGCAGCATTGATAGGTACAGTTCTCATATTTGGGTGCCTCTTTATAGAGAGACTTCAGCCACAGAAGCCTGTTATCTAAACATACGAGATAAACAAGTAATTCCTACTGGGAGCTTGACATAATACCCAGAAGTCATATGAGATATTTTTATGGAGTCAGACCTAATAAAGAATCCCTGTTCAGAAGAGATCTTAAGAACATCCTGAACTTTAATGCAACTTTTAAACCAGGATGAAATACAAACACAAGCTTTGACTGCTCTTAAATGGAACTTCAGTGTTAACTAAAACCATACTTGGGGCCATTTCTGAAGACTGTCAGTACTGTGGAATATAATTGTTTGAATGGCTCCTTCACAGGAGACACAATGTGTCTGCTTGGCCAAATTCTTTTTAATTTCTTTTAAAAATACTGAATATAAAACATAGGTCATCACATATGACACTTAAGATTCCATGTTTCTTTTTCACAGAATTAATGTAATGCTTCCACCCTGAGCCATACCTGTAACATCTCAATGGTGAGAGGTGAAGCAGGTTTCTAAGTCAAAACCAGAATACTGCTTTTCCACTGGAGATATTATGTTATAATTTGAGTGCATGAAGTCACCACCACTCATTAGAAGTCACATAAATGCTGAATTATAACTCCTACTTTTGTTTGTTGTGAGCAGATATTCCCATACATCTGTTTCGTAGTATCTGCTTTATGGTATTACAATACATTTTACATATACAATATGACAGCTTTAAGGTTATTGAAGCCTTTGCAAATGCTTGTTTTCTCAAGTTGCATATGCTTCCTTTCTGGATTTTGCAATTATACTTTCAATATATCACATTAACAAGCAGAAAAAACTATTGCTCCCAAGTCTACAAAATACTATTCAATAGATTTAAATACCCTAGAGGAGTACAAGCACCATTTAGAGGAATTTGATTAAAAATGAAACACTCATTATAAAGCTTGACATTGTTCAATACTTTGTTTTATGGAATGTGGTGGTTTATTGTACTGGACAAGTAATCTACAATTCACAGTACTTTTTCCTTAGAACCCTGCAATCAATAAGGGAAAAAAAAATCAATGTTTCTTTTAATAACTATGCAATGAATAGTGATAATATTGGAGAAGAGATCCATTTAGTATAACTTCTAGAAAACTGAATTACTTTTCCTTCAGCAGAGAAAATATTATGAACTGCATAAAGCATGTGGTAATGCATTTTGAAACATCAGAGGAAATCCTAGCCACTAAAGTATACTTCAAGTTCCTAACCTAATTATCACAAAAAAATCATTCAGTATAGCATAGTTTTGTATAAGCTACATTAGCTATATTGGTGACAGAACATGTTTTAAATGCAGAATTGGATCAGAATGGACACACACAAAAAGACTGTTCTTATATAATTGTCTTTTTTCCAGTGCTGAAATTTAATGCTCTCATTTTAACTGATACATTAGATAACTTTTTTTCTCTTCCTTCAGAACTGTTTAAAGAATGACTTTTAAAAAAGTATATAAACTTTGTCTTAAATGGGGCCATGAGTTGTTTTTCAACTGCAAGTCCTTCTAAGACATAAGAACATGCCCTAATGATTTTTCAATGAGCATGATTAAATGCTGTCTTTAAAATCTGTTTACCTACCACATTTTATAAGGCACTATAGACAGAACAGCATATCTATGCCAGCGTTAAGTTATCTAATAATAGCTAGGACATATAGTGATATTAGCAAAGATAAAACCACAAGATATAAGCCTATTGCACACACTATATGCATTTCCTCATGGCTAACATGAACTAAAATCCATACTGCTGTATCTGAACCACTGTAGTTATCTGTCTTAGTGAAAATGTTGTGATGAATAGAGATAGTATCCTGAGCAAGCTTTGTTCAGCAATGTATTTAAGCTCTGCTAAAGTATATAAGCAGTACCACTGGATTTGATAAGATGTTCCAGATGCTTAAATTTTATTATACCTTGTACACTCGGGGACTTCTCTGCTTACCTAGAGGTCACTTCTGGAGTGAAGCCTCTGCAGAGTACTCAGGTCACCAGAAGTTCAGACACAATATAGATCCATAAGGCTGAATGACCTGTTGTAGCAGCTAACTGCCACCAAAAAGACATCCTTGCTGTATCCCTACACAAGCTGTCTTCTTATTAAAGCAGTAGGAAACTAACCTGGAAAATAAAAATCCCAATTTTACATTATCAAGTGAGTTAGACCTGCTCAGAAAGTGATCCAGTCCTGGCACACAGAAGGGTGGGTCACACAGCCACAGGTAAGAATTAAGGAGGAGAGGAATGAAGGTAGCAGTAAGGTCATCCCCTGCCAACAGTGAGCAATTAGTTGGGCTGCTTATGAAATGACAACATTATCATGTGTCTTGATAAGACTTAAGCCATCTATTATTATTATTATTATTATTATTATTATTATTATTATTATTAATTTCCATTGGAAGATTTACATCCAGAAAATAGTTTTGAACAAGAAAAGGGCATATTGGCCCACCATGGGAATGATCTAACACTGTTGAAAGTCAGTCAACCCTTGGATCAAGCAGAAGAAAACTTCCTTACTGGGGATGCTGAAACAATGAGATATGCTGAAAAAACGTTTGGTTTTTAGTCGTTTTCTCTGATTTCTGATCAGTTCCTGAACTACATGGTCAGATGCTTGGACCAGTTGATTTTGGAGGTCTTTTCCAACCTTAATTATTCTATGATTGTATGATTTTACATTGCTGACTACACTGACGTGTCATTGGATTTTTTCCAGATACATAAAATACCCTGAAAACACTCACTTCTTAAATCACCTAAAAAGTTAAGAGAAATTGTATACAGATTTTTTTTCTCCATCTCTGCTTTGTTTACGTAGCTAGAAAAAGGATCACATTAGCAAGAAAAAAAAAAAAGAACAAAAGCCCTTTTTACATGAGTCACCTGCTTTTCAATCAACCACACTGTCAACACATCATGTGCAAGGCCTCTGAAAACAGGTTTGATTCTGTGATGCAACAAGATAAACACCAGCTATTTTTAGTTGTCATTTCTCTTCAGTCAAATTGATAGCACTTTAGTCTGTATGTACAGAGAGAATTTAATGCATATAAAATGCTTTATTCCCAGTACAGAGTGTTTTATATATTTAAATATACATAACATAAAAAAGAATTTACTAATAAACTTTTTTGGTTTTTTTTTTTTAATATGGAGCAACATTTAGCATTTCTGGCACAGGGCCTTGTAAAAGGGGTTCAATGTTGTTCAGGCTAATAATATTACTGCAATACGATTTAATAGGAATATTCATAACTCTACCACTAATAAAGACTTACGATTTAAATAACCACACCTCCACCACTACAGATTCACTATTTAAATACCAAACATCAGTCATTTACATGGCCAGGGTAATTCTGTACAAACGACAACTGTATGAATATCATTGGAGCTATTTAATTGTGTTTTTCTTTACTCAAATCTGGAAACATAAAAAGTATAAAATAGTTTTGGTAAGAAATTAAAACTTGATTGCATGCTACAGTTGTATTCATTACAAATATATTAAATAAAACACAGTCTAGTTGCTACAGTCCACAGTTACACTAACCATCAAAGGCTGTCTTTATAATGCCTACCCATAAAGTAGATTATTCTACAGAGCAATATGCTGTCAGATCACAAGCCTCCTTGCTATTATTCTTCTAATTTCTTTCACCTACCTTAGAATTTTATATCCTCATCACATGCACAGTTCTATTATTTTAGAAAACAGTTAACATTCAGTAGACAAAGCACAGGATTAGTAAGCAAGAGCACAACATTCATTACCTTTTAATGGGATTTGAGTCATTTTGAAAATTCACAGCCCAAGAAGCCAAACTTCATCACTACCTTTGCCAACTCTTATATGGACAAATACGATGGAACGATTGTAGTAGACAAAATATAAAATGAATAGACTGCATACAGACTATATTTTATGAAGAAACTGCTCTACATTCACCACTGAATCATAAAATCATAAGCAGAGCTTGTAGGGATATCAAGTAGCCTATCCTTTGTCTGGAATCACATCTCCCAGTGACTCCAACCATTTATGGATCAGTTCCTAAAAGATCTGCCATTAGAAAGATACAATTTCCTGTCACAAACCTTCTACACAGATTTTACCTGGCTTCCCCTAGCACTTCTCCCATTACCCGACGTTTTTCTTCACATTTGATATCTTCATTTATATCTGTCCCTCCAAAGATGATTCCAAAAGGAATTCTGCTACCTGCAAAACAATGACCAAGATGAGAAGGGGACAAGGCACAGGATTCATTACCTTTTAAAGGGATTTGAATAATTTTGAAAATTATATTTTTAAAAAATATATATATAGTGATAATACTCTAACACACACATAAGCAAAAGCCTTTGAAAATGAAACCTGAAGAAACATGAATTTTTAGGGTTTTGGAACTGAAAAGAAACATACAATAAGAACGCACTTTCACAGCAAGTCAATCTGTTTTGCAGCTATGAGATTTTCTTTGGCTTTGTCTGTACTTAGTAAAAACAATTACTTTCTACATTTGGCAGCCCAACAAACAGTATAAATGGTTTAAATGGTATTCACATTTTAATAAGATGCAGTACCTTAAAGTTTGGTTCCAGGTATCTAGCTTCGGTCAATCATTTGCTACCCTCCCAAGAATTCCAATATAATGGTTTGGGTGGCCAATTTCATGTCTACAAAATATGTAGGTAGAGCCATAACATTGGAAAAAGTCACTCACTTAAATAAGGCAGTCAACCTCCAGCAAAACCACTGTTTTGCTTAATTACATCCCAAAAGATGGATCTGAGTTTATAAGTGGTTGCTCTAAGACCTTCAGTGATGACCCAAGCTCTGGAAGGTGGCTTACGATGCCAACAGTGGAACAGTAAGAGCAGAGGAAGGTATGTTGACTCAGGAAGGTCTGTGCACAAGACCTTATCAAAATTCAAATTTTAGAGTGTCAGCAAAAGTACAGATATCCCAGCGGTGTATGCACTGTGTTAAAAGCCTAGTTTTGATACATTGCATGAAAATAAGTTCCTATCTGAATACATGTAAAGCCATCAAAATAGGGTAGTGTAGCACTTCTCTGCTAACAGCAATAAGCTTTACATAGACAAGGCCAAAGACTATTTAGATGAAAATACAAAAGCCAATAGTAATTTAAGATTCTTTTGTAATAGTATTTGTTTTCCTGGCACCAGGCTATTTTTAGTAACTGACAAGTTACAGAAGTGTTCTCCCCTTAAACTAATCAAGATGGCAGTCAATAATGTTTACTTTTGATTGTTTCAGTACTGAAAACGATTCAGTGGTCAGTTTTACACCACATTAAGCTAACAAATAACAACCTGAGGGTGGCTAATTACTACATGAAGAACATGGTTTTAAATTCCAGACAAATTGCACTGCAGTTTTGCAAAAGAAACAGCCTCTAGTAAGACAGCCTAAAAAAACTCATCAAGGTGGTGGTGATAGTTTTGCAGATTTCTGTTAGCTGTAACACATGAAGCCAAGGTTTCCTTCTGACTGTGAACAAGAATCAGTCATTAGGCAGTACTGCCACCACCAACCGCGCATCAAGAAAGACAGAAAATAGGCTTTGTTTTCTCTTTTTTGCTATGAGATGGAAGTGGAGGAGTGTTGATGACTCCGTACATATCACTGCTCTCTGAGCATTGGACCAATAAGCAGGGCATCAGGAGATACTGTGCTGATGGAGACCCTTGCTTCTGAGAGATAATATAACTGGCCTTGAATGTTCATGGCTGTGAAAATTATTGCTGACGTTTTCTATAGCTACCAACAGTCTTGAGGGATAAAAATAATCAGTTTAAAAGCAGTGAATACTCATTATTAAAATTCATGGTTAAAAACAAGCAAATGAGGAAAACTTAAAGCAAATAAGAAAATATGTTAATAAAGATTAAAACTTACTATACATTTCACATTTATATTTGAAAATTAAGTGAGCTGTAAGATGAGGATTTATATTTAAATAAATGTTTGATCATTTTGGTGTTTTGTTGTTTTTTTTTGGTGGTTTCCCATTTCAGCATTGCTAATTTGCTCATTACTGAATGAAAGAACAAACAAAATAAATGAAGGACTATTTGCCATTCTGGCTACTTAAAGACTTGGCATTTCTAAATAGTTGTAATGCTCTAATATTTGTGGGTAAAGAGAATTAAAGTGCACTGTCAAAACACCACAGCACTAATCCTCAAGAGATTGACTTTCTGTAATACTTGAACAAATATATATTGCCTTTCTAATCAGTAAAAAATGAAATAATTATTCTGTCATCTATTATATGTGCTGGTTTTACATCCCCAATCACGTTGACAAAGTTTCTGTGATAAGGCCCAAAAGATTTACTAATGGTAGTATGACTGCAATAACTAAATTTCTTAAATATTTCTTAATAAAGTATACAGAAAGAATAAATGTTACCAGAATCAGGAATGTCTTATGAATCACTCTTCTGCTCCAAAAAAATTGCAAGCACTTTGACTAGGATCATCCCAGCAATCCTATTACTTACTGTCTTTCTTTTCAGATACTTCCATTTTATCTTTCTTTTAGTTATTACGGATGCTTTTAGGAACAGTGTGATTCTGATTTATTTAAATTACTGAGCATTTATAAGTCATTCCAAGCTTTGCAGGTTATTTGGGATTTTGAAAATCTAATAGCAACAGTGTTCAGGTGATGCTATCCAAATCAAAACCACAATGAAGTTTTACAGTAAACATTTAAAATTCAACCTTAGTTTTTGTTCCTCAGAAAAAAAGGGTTAGTTTTAAGACTTTCCATACGCCTCTTCCAAAACAATTCTAGGTCTTGTCACAAAAACAATTGTTTCTGTATTCCAACAAGAGAAGTCCTAATACATAGGGTAGCAGAGATCATCACACAGAATTATTTTTGTATTTGTATTCTAGGATCCCTACTGAAATCAGAGCTCCATTGTAACAGAAGATACACAAGCATACTAGACATAATAATTCAGGCTTTCTGAAAACCCACCAGTATAAATTGCCAGGGGACTTCTGAAGTCTGCAAACTAGCACAATGCAACTTATACTGCGATCTGATGAAAGTATCAAATTATGTACCCTTGTACAAGTGAATAGATTTGGACAATTGGAATGTGATCTCAAAAATGGATATGCACTTGCAATTTCAGTAGGTGACAGTGTCTATAATTTTGACAGCAAGTGCTTCTACTGTATCATTAATGGCAGGCTAAAATTTTGTTCTACATGGCCAGTTACCATAGAAAATTCTATTATTTGTCTGATAACATCCTGTCTCCTACAGTTTAGCTGGCACGAATGACAACCCTAAGTTATTCCATGTCCAAAAAAAACTGACTCATTTTTTAACAGAAAAATCAAATTAGCCTCTCTGCTTTTTTCTATTTGACCTGAGCTATACTTAGCCAAGCTATTGTCCTCTGAAAAAGCACATTTGTTGGAAGTATCTTAATGTTAATATAATGCTCTTATCTTAATGTAGTTAAAGTACTTAATTATGAAATGCATTAAGTGCTTTAAAAGTACATTTATTTAGTCCCCTCCTCTCTGGATCAGATCTCCCACAGAGAAAGATTTTCAGTGTTTCTGAACATTTGTTGAAGTGGATAAATAGAATAACTACATTATGTGTGGGTTTATGCATTTATTGTCATTTATAACTGTTTGTATTCATCCTCTTCTTTCTCAGTACCTTTTTAAGCAGTATTTTTATTGCAAAATAGAAAAAGAATTAATTACCTTGCAGAAGTCTGCCTCCTTTATAAAGATGAATGGCCAGGGCTGCATCAAACTTATCTGCAGAGGTTAGATTTGCTATTTCAGCTGGACTTTCATACCTGAAAGCATCTTTAAGAACACAGATATGACCTGCAGCATGGAGATGGCTCCTTCATTATCAGAACAGATGGAACAAGAGAAAAAAAAATATGTTAATGCTGCACACATTTCATTTTATTAAATATGCATAATCAAAATGTTTTTTCTTAATTTTTGTTCCTACATTCATCTTGTTTACACTAACTTTATTCAAGCAATCATGGAGCTAAAACAAGGGGTTTTCCTGGAAAACATTTTTATCATCACCATTGTGCACACTGCCAAGCATCATAGTCTGCACCCACTTTATGGCCCAAGCCTGCCATGTGTCAATTCACCTTTGGAAATCAATGGAAGTGAACTCTGATCAGCACCTTTCTGGATTAGTCTTTTACTCAAAAGATTCTAAAGATGCTAAAAAGATTCACTTTGAATGAAGTGTGTAAGCCTTGGTCTTGGACATCCTCAGCCCCTTGCTCTGGAGAAAGGCTACCACTTGAAAGAAAACAGAAATATGTCCAGCTAAATAATTCTATTAAAAATAGAGAAAATGCAAAAAGTCTTTGCAAATACAAAAAATGAATACATAAATTAAACTGGACGGTTGAAAATGTATTCTCTTTCTGTTTGATTGTTTAATTGCTTCTTGTCTTAGTTTACCCAGTTGTAAAACAGTCACGGGATAACTGAAGTTAAGAGAAAAACAACACAAAAGTGATTACTCAAAAATTTTCAGTCCTTTTAAAAAATCTCAATTGACAAAAAAAATCATGCACACACAAAACACACCTCTCCTAGTGTTAGTTTACCTATTCATCTTTATATACAGTCGTTCTTCATATTAAAATTTGATTCAAAGACTGCTAAAGCCATTAAAATGATTGATTAAAGGGAGTTTTACTTTAGGCATTTCAGTGAGCTTTGTTTCAGTCTTTTCTTTTACACACTAGGCTCACAATTCCTCCCACAGAAACCACGATCAGTTATCAGTGTTTCCAATGACATCAGCCAAAATACATACAGGAGCAAATCCATGTTTTGATAGAAACTAGCACACTGTATCTGCTGACATGTAGATAAAATTGCTTCAAATAACTAGTGTTTATGTTTTGAGTATTACAAAAAGACCACAAGAATGTTTTCTGCTTATTACATATTGTTCCAGTTGATTTATTTCTCATAGCATATTAATTGTTCTGGCATTAAAATCCTGCTAACTCAATAGCTTCTTGGATAACGTTGTCTGTTTTCTTTCTTGATCATTTCATATCCTCCCAAGGAATGTAATTTTCTGTCCTGCAGAAGTTAGTCATTACTGCAGAAATTGGTGCTAAAAATGTTGTAAAATGTCTTGAGGCCTTGGAAGGAATGTATTAGCACTATATCAGACAGAACTCCATCGGCGTAACATATGGTACTGTATTTCTTCCTTATTCTTCAGAGAAACTCATTTTACTTTTAACTTCACTGTTTGAAACAACACCAATACATTATAATAAGCACTAATAAATAATAAAATGCAGCCAGATTGTGAGCTCTTTATTTACACTGTTGAGCAATTATTTACTTCAGTTGTCCTATGAACTTGTACCATGTACCTGCCTGACATTTCAAAGAGGTTCTCAATTTATATCTAAATAATGATGCCCAAATCTCACAGCTGTGGAAAGAAAAATCTCTTGGGCAAATACTTGGGATGCTCATGCGTGCGTTCCATAAGTTCACAGGTGCTCATTAAATAGTCTAAAAGATTTTTTTTCCCATCAGTATTCCAATTACCATAAATCACTATCATGTACAAGCAATATGTTTGCATATTACAATTAATTTGAAAATAACTCTCTCAGGACATCAGGAGTCAAGAAACTCAGCTGGGAATTCTGATCTAAAGCTTCTTTATTGTAATATGCTAGGAATGAGACCTTCCCCCACAGTTTCCATAGCTCCAAATCTCACAGCTGAATGACAGCTGTTTCTGTGGTAAATAGAGAGGGACTCCCTTACGTGTTTCAGTGCTCAGAAATTGTGGATTATCTCTTTTACTTCATTTTTTCCCTACACATAATGACTCAGGAGCATGTAATAAATTTGCATATGGCTTAAGAAGGAAAAAATTATGATTTTTTTTCCCAGAATAATTAGAATTCCCAGATGTGAGGAGATCTTAATCCCATAAACATACCATTAAGTTCAATATAATTAGTCACAAGCTTCAAATTATGCATATATGGAAATGTATGTATGTAGAACCAGTTAGGGGGTACTATTTAAGTACTGAAATTTACAGTGATATTTTCCTATTTTTTCAATGGCATTTCATCTTTATAACCAAAAAAAAAAAAAATGCAGACTGTGATTTTCACACATATGCTGTTATCAAGGAATATGATAACAGGGTGCTGCAAAGCTATTGCAGGGGATTTTTTTTTTTGAAGGCTGATCTCTCTATGAAGTCACAGATGTCCCTGAATCAAGCCAAGACATAAGAGATACATTACCCATATTTTCTCCTCCTAGGAACAGTGTATTCACATTATTTTGCCATTTCATAAACAAATACTTTCTACATGAAAAATAAAAATGAACATAACTCCTGCTGTCTGTGAATCTAAGACAAGATAGAAAATGCCAAATTTCAAGGCTACACTTTCCCTCTATCATAGTTATGTATGAGGTGTATTTCCAATTTATTGCTTGGATTCAGATTTTGCCTTGCTTTTTCATCTTTCTCTTCTACTGAAAGACTCATGGAAGCCAATGGCACTCACTATTTGGGGAGAATAATATTTCTAAAATGGAGCTGACTGTCAGATTCCAATTTGGCATGTTTTGCTGGAAAGTAACCAAACTGGGAAAACTTCAGTCATTCAGTAGTAAGCTTGAAAGATGATTTCTTAGAGAAGATGGTAATTGTCACTGCTGACACTGTGATATTTATGTACATCTAAATACTGGATAAAATATTTCCCAACCCCATTTTAGTATTATGGGAAGTCATCTTTTTCATTTTATTTTTTACACTCCTTGGAAATCAAGAGGCTTATAAGTGACACATACGTATGTAAGTGTCTGCTCTGGGTCTACACGGTACGCAGAGGGATATTGCTAAAAGGTGTAATCCTGTACTGACACGTTTTCACTTTGTTAAAGACTTCTATAGAAAAACAGTTTTCTCCAACACAACTACGAAACACCAGGTGATGTTTTACGTTTCATTTTTTCTTTCCTACATTATTGATCACTACTTCTCACTTATCCTGACTTAGAAGGCTTCTTTCCTCCAACCTGAAGCTGCAGTTCACAGATCCTCATATGAAGAAACTCTTCTGCAGCTCCAAACACAGCATGGCTGAAGCTAAAATACAAATGAGTTAGAAGTACGCTTACTTCTAAGATACAGTAGTTTTCAAACTATTTTTATTTTCTGACATCACCCTCTCAGAAACCTTTACGTTCAAATTTTCCAATATTTTAATGGAATTACTTACAGACAAAGAATGTTTGATTTTCAAAATGTTTCTGGTAGGTAGATGCACTGACATTTTCTGAGCAGCACACATTAGGCTTCATCCAAAAATATTAATTACCTCTTTCCCCAGGCTGTCTATTCTGTAAAGCAGCTATGCATGAACTATTCTTAAATCTATACAGTATGATCCAAAACTTATTAAGTTAGCAGAGTGACTTCCACTGCCTTTTCTGAAACTTGGCCACAGCCGAATACTCACAATTCCCACTGAAACTGGTGGAATTACAAGACTTGAAACCTACTCGATCTTCTATGTTTCCTTTGCAAATTTTACTGAATTTTTTTTATAGTTCTTAAAGTAAAGTATTCTTCATTTTATTTCTCTCTCAAACTTCTTCAAATATCACAGACAATTTGTGTTGGCTGGAATGAAGTATGAAGAAAATCCACTGTGAATAAGAACAGAAATTAAAAATGGATTGATATTGCCTCTGTCCCTACATTCTGAAATCAGTAATTGTCCTTTGGAAGGACAAAATATCTCTACGAGGTTTAATCCTGCCTTATAAATAGGTCTAGTCATGCAAAACATTTGGGATGCGGCGTACATCAAGAGCAGGCCATACAAATAATTGAGTATCAGTTCCCAAGGTAGAGGATGACCGCTTGCCTTTTGCAGCTGTCCTTTTCTTGGAATGGCTACACAAACAGCAGAAATTTACCAACACCTGTGCAAACTGACATAGGTTGGTAAAAGACCTCTTAGAAGAAAGTATCCTGAAGAGAAGAGGATCTCCTCCTGTACGAGTGCTTTTCTGTGTGATTTTAATGGTGGCAGATAGGGTAAGACTAAATAGAAGTAAAGTTGGGGATCAGAATTACTCCAATAAATCACAGAATATCCTGACTTGGAAGGGACCCACAAGGATCATGGAGTCCATCTCCTGGTTCTACATGGGACCACCCAAAAATCAGACGCTGTGTCTGAGAGCACTGTCCAAACGCTTCTTGAACTCTGGCAGGCTCGGTGCCGTGACCATGTCCCTGGGAAGCCTGTTACAGTGCCAACCACTCCCTCGGTGCAGAACCTTTCCCTAACACCCAGCCTGACCCTCCCCTGTCCCAGCTCCATGCCATTCCCTCAGGACTCGCTGTCCCCAGAGAGCAGAGCTCAGCGCCTGCCCCTCCGCTCCCCTCGTGAGGGAGCTGCAGGCCGCCATGAGGCCTCCCCTTAGGCTCCTCTCCTCTCGGCTGAGCAAACCCAGGGACATCAGCTGCTCCTCATGTGTCTCGCCCTCCAGACACGTCACTATCTTTATAGCCCTCCTCTGGACACTCTCAAAGAGTTTTATGTCTTTCATATATTGTGGTGCCAAAACTGCACACAGAACTTGAGGTGAGGCTGCACCAGCACAGAGCCAAGCAGGACAATCCCTTCCCTTGACAGGCCAGCAGCGCCATGTCTGATGCACCCCAGGGTACAGCTGGCCCTCTTGGCTGCCAGGGCATACTGCTGACTCACACTCAACTTGCCATTGACCAGAACCCCCAGATCCCTTTCTGCGGGGCTGCTCTCCAGCCTCTGGTCTCTCAGTCTGTACGTATATCCAGGGTTGCCCCTTCCCAGGTGCAGAAACCGGCACTTGCTCTTGTTAAACTTCATATAGTTGGTGATTGCCCAGTCCTCTAATTTGTCAAGATCTCTTTGCAAGGCCTCTCCACCCTTGACACAGCTAATAACTGCTCCTCCCAATTTAGTGTCATCCACAAACTTACTTAGTACACCTTCAAGTCCTGTGCTGAAAAATATTGCAAGGAGAAGCAATAAGCCATGCATTGTTGAATTTGTGGGTTTAATTTTCTTGCAGTTGATTACCTGGAAATTTACAGAACAGCTATTTAAACTGTCCCGTTTCAAACTGAAACAATCTCTTCCCCTCCAAAAAGACATTTATGTATTGACAAAATACTTCCTCCAAATATCTTTAATTAACTAATTAATTCAAGATTTCTATTCCCCATTACTAATAAAGTAATAAATGATTAATAGAACATTTCAAGGGGCATAGAAGATTCATTTTTTTCTTTCCTAACACCCTTTTTGATCTCATTGCTAGGAATGAAGAACGGCAGCCCAACCAAAGACTTCTGTGTTGTGTTTTATTCTCTACTCACTGCTCAGTTTTCTGAAGGCAATTAAAGATTATGCAGACTAATACAAACAAAGCTCATAGCACCTGCGTTATATCACTTGTTTTAGTGAACTGATTTCTAGCCAAATTAGATTCTGGTTTCTTTGTCACCAGCTACTTTAAGTTCAGGAAATGAATATATTATTTATGAAAAGATGAAGCAGTTACAGAAACAGCTGTAACATCATAAACATAGTATACTCAGTGATATTAAGCCATAAAATTAATCTACACTGGCAAGTGTCCAACCCGGAGGCAACTTCACTGTTTCGTGTATACTCGACTGAAAGTTACCATAGTTCAATATAAAAAAAATAGATTGAACAAATAATTTTGTAAGTATGCATACAGAAACAACTGAAGACAAATATTAATCTGAGTATTTATTCTGAGTGTCTTAACATGTATGCTACAAAGGCAGACATATAAACTTAACCTTAGTATGGCAAATTAGTTCAACAAGCACTTGGTCATACATGTAGATATTTTTTAAAAAAGTAAAGTCTTAAGAAAACCAGTGTTAAGTATCCATGTTACATGGTTTAACTGATAGCTGTCACTTGAGCAGCCTTTTAGTCGGGAAGTCAGATTTTATTTCTAACTAATACTCTTCACTACTTTTCCTGATCAGATTTTTTTTTCCTAAATGGGCTTCTTTATATTACTACTATAAATAACATTTATGTTAAGTGATAAGATAGCAATTGAGCATTACATAAGTTACTGATTCTCAAAGACTATTTCTGTTAGAATCCTTTACCTACCTTTATTTTGAACGTGAATTAAATTAACCTCTCATTCATGACTTTCTTTCTGTTTGAAGGTCTATGCACATGAGAGAGCGGCATCCATTTTGTGTAAGGCGTGTCCATAAAGCATTAGGATGCTAAAGCAAATTGGTGTACTCTGCACAGATACTGCAGATGCGTTCACATAGCTGCAAATGATTGCGTTAACATGGTAGTATGTTAAACCATCTGTCAACTGTGCTGTTCTGTCTCACCAAGCCTATTCTCTCTTTTGTACTAACACACATTGACTTAGGCCACCATGCAAGAGTCACAGCTGGAGAAACCTAACCAAAATTACCGGTTACTGAAACTCCAACGAAGGCACCTTGCTAAACCACTGTGTCTTGATGCAGTATGTTCGATGATTATGATCAACCCTGGTTTATTTAAAAGACAATTTGAAATAATATGTGGGCATTTGTTTGACTGGCTTATTCATGCTTAGTTTAACTTGAAATAATGCAGAACCAGCTGTTTACTAGATTACCTCTAAACTGCTTCACAGACTAGATGTTTGTTAGACTCTCCTCAAAGCTGAAGATGAAAGTAAGTGAATACTTAATTTGTAAAGGTAGAAGAAATAATCTTATGGAGGAAGAATGAACATAGTCTACCCCAAGAAAAACTAGCCTTGTTTTATCCAGTGAGAGCAAAAGATGAGAGTAACATAAATTAAGAATTCCCCACAAACTACCACACATGAACTCTATGCTGATATGTACAAGTACGAAATTTATATTAAGAACGTAAGAATGTATTCATCTAAGTATTTTATTGGCAATTATTCTATTAAAATACAGACTTCAGCCTTCTCTGGTCTTTATTCTCCATCTGCTTTATAACTTCAATGCCTGTGTGACTGATGCAAAGCAGAAGGTACATTTCACCACTATCTTACACTATACGGCAGCCCTGAACAAATCTAAGACTGAACTTGGTATGACACAACTAGAGTGAAAACTTAAACAATGTCAACCGACTGTTTCTATGCATAACGGTGAAATGTGATAATACACAGAGGAAGGGTCAAGGAAAATGTGTAATAGCAGAGGGTGTTCTGAAAAGCTCATCTTAAGAAAAACAGCCAAATTGTGGATTACAAGGTAGAAGCCTGTCTCAAGAGGACAAAACATGTTTTTAAGGGAATTCTTTTTAAAAAATAAAAAATAAAAAGCTTAAATGCGCAGCTAAGTCTTTAAAAATGCCATCACCCACATACTTTTTCTATATTTCATGGAAAAAAGTTAAATGGTGACATTAAGAATGTTGTGTCTTTATGCACCACTGTTAGTCCAAACAATTTCAAAGCACTATAGATTCACGTTTGTAATTCCCATGGGAGCTGCATGTCACAGAGCCCCCAGTAAGGAGGTAACGGCAGCGGCTCTTGCAGAAGTGCTGCCCTAGGAGAACTCCTGCACAGACCCTCATTTCAGAGCCCTCAGAAGGTACCGCTCTTCACGTTTACTTGTCATCTAATTCTGGGTATTTCCCAACACGGGCAGCCCTTGGGAATCCGCTGCACCACTGACTAACCACTGACTAACCGGGTTGTGCAAGGGGCCAGCAGTGACGCTGGTGAGGGCATCTCTGCTCTGGGCTTGCAAGCTGGGGTCACCCCTGCAGTGTGAACTCCTCCTGTGCCAATAGACTGCTGAACGTGTTTGATATATATCAATATATATATATATAAATATAATATAATATATATATTATATATATATAAGTGGTCGGGGGGCACTCGTTCAGCTCCCCCTCTCCCTTACTCCCCGCTGTAGGGCAAAGCAGCAGCGAAGCCTCCCCGTGCCCCAGCCCCTCTCCAGTAGCCCCTCACGCCGGCGCGGCTCTGCCTTCCCGGGCCCCCCACCCGGCACATCCCCGGCCCCCCGGAGGGCGGCGGATCCCCCCTCGGCACCGCCGGAGCAGGGCCCGCGGAGCCGCCGCTGGGCGCCTGGCCGCCGCCCCCTCACACACCCCCGGCGGCCGCCATCCACGCGGCTGAGGTGGCCTCCGTGCGCCGCCGGCGGGCACCTAATGGCAGCCGGGGCCCGAACCGGGCCCCGAACCCGGACCCCCGGGGATGGCGGCAGCCCTTTGGAGCTCCCTCCTCATCTTCAGGGCCGCGGCAGCTCGGCGTGAGCGGGGCCGCTGCCGCCTCCCCCCTTACCGGGGAACGGGCAGCGCCGGCGGATGGGGGATGTTGGGGAGGCGGTGGATCGGGGGTGGATCCCCCCCGGTCCCCTCACGGGACACTTACTGTATCCTCTCGGCCGTGGTCGCGTTGCCGGTCTGCGCCCGGAGGCACGCCAGCAAGAGCAGCCTCATAGCGGCATCTCCCGTCAGGCCGGGCCGGCAGCCACCTCAGCCGGTGCCTCCCTCACCTGCCGGCGGGCTCGGGAACAGCGCGGCGGAGCCGGCGGCCACCGGCACACCCGGCGGGGCCACGGGCGGCCCTTGAGGAGGCGGTGGGCTGAGGGTGGCTCCGTCTCCAGGTCCCCCGGGTTAAAGACCGCGCTTAATGTCAGGAAGGCTGTAAGGCCAGGGGAAGGGTCTGGTGAGGAGCTGCAATGTTTGCTACAGAGGGCAGAACCCCGTTACAGATGCACAGAGGGAATCGTAGAATGGTTTGGGGCCCCCAGCCCCGTCCAGCCTGGCCACGGGCACTGCCAGGGATGGGGCAGCCACGGCTTCTCTGGGCAGCCTGGGCCAGCGCCTCACCGCCCTCATAGTGAGGAATTTCTGCTTTATATCTAACCTAAATCTACCTTCCTTTAGTTTAAAGCCATTACCCCTTGTCCCATCACTACACACCCTGATAGAGTCCCTCTCCAGCTTTCCTGTAGGTCCTTTAAATACTGGAAGGCAGATGAAGAGGTGTCCTCAGAGCTTTCTCTTCTCTGAGCTAAATAACCCTGACTTTCTCCACAGGAGAGGTGCTCCAGCCCCCTGATCATCGTTGCCCCCAGGGAAGGGGCAAAGGAAGAGCCTGAACCCCAAACCAGGAAAACTAGATCCCAAGCTATCAAGGAAGTGTTCAGGACACAACTCCAATTATAACCAGCACAGCGAGCAGCTGGGTGGGGCACAGGCAGTAAAACTGAGAGGCCAGTTGTGGGAGTCCCTTGGGAGACTGACAGAGGCCAGGTGGCAGACAGCAGATATCCATGCCCTTGAACTTGATTCAGTATTTTCTAAAAACGTTGAGAGCCCATGCAGGATGCTTGTGACCGTGAGGTAGACTAGAAAGAGGAATTGATCTAACAGAAAGCTCGCTTTTTTGCTTGGATGCTTATAACCATGACCATTTCCCTGATGTAATTTATCACAGGGCCGCACCAATGCCTATATTACCCTAAGGCTGTATGAGAGAAGAAGAGGTGGTCCACAAACTGCAGTGCCTGTTTATTTTGGTTTCAGTGACTCTTCAAGTCTCCATGTTAGGTATGGGTAAAAAATATACTCCACTTATAGAGAAAGGCTATTAAAATTCATAATTTAAAAAATCATAGTTCTTGAAATGCTTTCTGTGGATCTTTGAGGATGACAGGGGATGACAGGTATTCAGGAGTTGAAGGTTTAGAAGAGAAAAAGGTGTAGTTTTTTTTTCTTTTTTTCCACCATACTTTGGCAAATTGTTAAGTATTTTGGTAATCAGGCTTGGGTTCTGCTATCAGACCTTCATGCTACAGAGATATGTTCAACTCTCTGCATCTCACTGAGGCTCAGTTGGAAATCATTCAGCATGACATATTGTTCAGACCATTTTAATGTTCATGCAAACTAAAAAAGTTGGCTTCTACTTAGAAGCTAAGAGCACCAAGTCTTGCATAAATGCTGAAAATAGCACAAATGCTAATTTAAGGGTAGGCAGGACCAAGCTGTTTTCATCACCATTTTAGAAAGCACTTCTGGCATGAAATCCTAGCTCCATTGAAATTCAGAGGGTTTTTGTCAACCTGGCCAGGATTCTAGCTGGATGGCCAGCACCAGCCATCCCTGCTTTAAAAGTCATCGCTGCCCTGTTATCAGTCTGTCCAGCAGACCTGAAATACATCACACTGACTGAATGATGACACACAGCTGCCTTTTGTCTCCTGACACACTGCTGCTCTATATCCATTATCAGCACCCCCTCATTCTGGTTCCAAGAAACACACACCCCCACAAGGTGGTTCATCCAGGGGTACTGCACCAAGAAAGGCTGGCAGTGTGTGTTCCAAACAAGAAACACACCTTCCGTGTTCTTGCAGCCCTGTACCACTGGCCTAAAATGGCTCATGTAACCCAAACGGGGGCATTTTCTACTTGTACAGACCGAAGCAGGATATGAATGACTCAGAAAGTCATGTCTATTGGTAAAAAGGAAGCTGTGGTGATGAATCTCCATGAGCTACCTAATTGCAAAGAGCATGGCCATCGTAGCTTTTTTTTTTTTTTTAAGCAAAACCACAAGCTCAAAAACCAGACAATAGCTATCCAACACACTTAGTGTATAATACAAAAAAGACAAAAATGCAAACATCAAAGTAGACAAGGCCTGTTCCACCAAAGAACTGAGACGAATGAGGAAACTCAACCAGTCATCTGGGAAATAAAGAGGAAATAAAAGAAACATTCAAAGAGGTCTGAACATTTTATTACTTTATATTTTTTTGTTACATAGGCTTTGACTGACAAAATTAACTTACAAGTCTTTGCAGCATTAGGTTTTGTTGCATCTTTGAAAACATGTACATGCATCTTAATGAAGAAGTTTTAAACATATTGTAGCTAAATGTTCTTGTTCAGAGAAAAATTAAAAATATCCTTCCTGAAGCCACTATTGCTTCAAGACAGAATGTTCAAGTTAGAACAGCAGCTTTTCAATTTCAGTCAGAATTTGTCAATACCTGAATATTTAAATAACATTTTATAGCATACATTTCAAACGTTATTTAACATTGATATGTGTTTTTAACAGTTAGTGGATAGGCCAACATAAAATCTCACCCCACTTGCTAAGGGAAATTATGAAGGACCTACAACGCACTAGTTGCATATATTGAAACACACAGAGAGCACTTAGTTATTTTGTAGTCTCTAGGAAGTACTACTAGACCCCCTAGAAGATGTAACCACATGGTTGATATGATGTACTGTATTAAGCAGGGCAAACCTGAAATGTAATGCTTTAGATTACAGATTGTCACGTTACAGTAGCTCACAAAAAGAGATCTCTGTTCAGCAAGTTGCATTTTCCTCATTGCCCTTTGACACGAAATATAACTAGTTAAGAGTGCAAATATATTTAATGAGTCATTTCTATGGCACATATTATTTACAAAGGCCCGTCATTAAATGAATATATTTACTTTTACAAGCATTACTTGCTCAATTACCAACGCTGTTCCAAAACTTTTAAGTCATACCTAAACGTTGGGTGTAACTCTGTGATGTCAATCTGTCTGCCTTCTAGAAAACATGTAACTAGGAGTATCTTTCTGACTTGGTTCTGGCCAGAGTTGAGGCTATTAAGTATATTGTTTAAGACAATAATGTACTTTCATGATCTTTACTTTAGCACACATGATGGTGGGACAAGGCCCACCTTAGGCCCCCAGCCCTGCCACAACCAATGCACGTTCCCTAACCACACACTTTGTTGCGCTGAGATCAGTTTCCATGCAGACCAGCGAGGGCTCCTGCTGCCAGCACGCCTCACTGCCGTTATCCTGGATAAAAACCGAGGAGAAAACGAGGGCCCTGACGGAGGCCAGGGCTGAGCCCAGGTAAGTTATTCACGGCACGCGGTTCCATTTGACGCCCCAAACGCGATCCCGGCCTGAAGGAACGCCCCGAGCAGCGATCAAACCAAACTTCCCGCTGCAGCCTCCTCCCTCCGTGCCCCCTGTACCCTGCCCGGCACCCCAAGGGGCGCTGCAGGGCAAAAATCGGGCTGAGGCCGGGGGTGAGGCTGAGGTCCGAGGCCACCCGCCCCCCCATCGGCCCCTCCCCTCCCCACCGCCCCTTCCCACCGCGCCTCACGCCCCGCCCCTTCCTCTCCCATTAGCCCCACCCCTCCCTCGCAACCACCTCTACCGCCGGCCCTCCCACCCACGTGACACGGAGCGACAGCGACCTCAGCCAATGGCGGCGCGCCGCCGTGCCCCGCCCACCCCCCCCGCCCACCGCCGTGGGGCGGCGGGGAAGTTTCCTCAGGCCGGGCCGGGCCGGGCGGCGGCTCCGCGGCGGGGCCGAGCCGGGTCGGTCAGGGCCGAGCCGGTCCCAGGAGGCGCCTCCGCCGCCGCCGCTATGGACGAGGCGGATCCGAGCGAGCGCAGCCCCTTGCTGGGCAGCGGGGAGCAGCGCGGGCGGGCGGCGAGCGACGCTTTCCGCGGGCGGCGGGTGGCGTGCGGCGCCGTGCTGCTGGCCGAGCTGCTGGAGCGGGCGGCCTTCTACGGCGTCACCTCCAACCTGGTGCTGTTCCTCAACGGGCCGCCCTACGGCTGGGAGGGCGCCCAGGCCAGCCAGGCCCTGCTGCTCTTCATGGGCATCACCTACCTGGTGTCGCCCTTCGGCGGCTGGCTGGCCGACGCCCTGCTGGGCAAGTTCGGCACCATCCTGCTCAGCATGGCGCTCTACCTGCTGGGCATGCTGGCCTTCCCCGTCATCGCCGCGCCGCACACGCGGCAGGGCCTCTGCGGGGACATCCCCCTGTTCCCCGTGGAGAACTGCTCCTCTCCGGCGGCCAACGCCACCCCCGTGCCCTGCGCCCAAGCGGGGGCCACCCGCTACTGTGCCGCCGCCACCTTCGTGGGACTGGTCCTCGTGGGGCTGGGCGTCGGGTCGGTCAAGGCCAACATCACCCCTTTTGGGGCGGACCAGGTCGAGTATAACTTGGCGGCTGCCAAATCCTTTGTGGGCCCTGCTGCGAGCCAGGGGGTGGGTGGTAGTTGTGCAGAGGGATTGCCTTGGTGGGGTGGATGGTGTGCCAACTGCTTCACGGCGCATTGCGTAGGTGTTAAGGCCGGGAGGGATGTGGATTATCCAGCCTCGTTCCCTGTGTAATGTAGGCTGTTGGGTTGTACCCTGTGAGATGTGATTTTGGGGGCCTTGTGATGGCTGATCTCTTAGGACTTCTGGTTTCCTTGGAGCTCCAGAACCTGATTTGGCTGAAGACATAACCAAATTGAGGAGTTGGGTTTGGTTCTTCGTGACCGCTAAGTAGATTGTTAATTATCCTGTGTGGTGGAGTTGTACATAAATAATCTGATCTCATAGCTCATCATGTGAAATACCTGATATACATTTTAGCTTTGACAAGGATAGCATGGGTCTTTTGGAGCAGTGTTCAGAGGCCTTTCTTATCCTGCTATGATAAATGAAGTATAGAGATTGAACAAACCTTTTTCAGCCTTAAGGTATCGCTCACTGTGCCCGTGAGTGATGTTTTTGTGCAGGCTAATATTGTTCCAGGTGACAGGTGGGAAGGTGCTCTCCAAGTGGTAAAAGTGTTAATGCATTACCAAGGCTGTTCTCATAAGGACATGTCCTGTCAAACGATCTTACCCGCATCCAGTTCGGTGATATCATTCATTGGATCATCTCTGCGGAACCAAGTGACTTTACAGAAAATGCTTGACAGCCAGTTCATGGTTCAATATCATCTGGAATGTGCTGTTGCATGTGGTTTTTTTTTTTTTTTAGCCTTATGCTAAGGTAGTATGCAGGCTGTGGGTGATGAAGTATAATTTCTGCTTTACAAAATGAGAATTTCAGGTGCTTGGATACTGAGCAGCTTTCCCAACAAAATGATTCTTGGTGGCAAAGCAAGGAACATACCTCCACTTCAGTTTGCTGGCCCATTGAGTTATGGTTAGTGCAGCTATCAGAAATGCCATTAAATTCTTTGTGAGAGGCAGGATCTGCCACAATCTCCTTGCCAAGTGTCCCTCTATGCTCTGTTGTGCAGTTTACACTTGTCATTCTTTGGCATTTCATATATTATAGATTCTGAGGTTCTGAGTAAAAGACAGTATATAAATGTAAAACATTATTGTAGACTGGGATTGTACATCCTCAGTGTATTGGTTCTGTTTAAGCCAGCATGAGCCCATCAAGTGAAATAGCCTTAATATGACTCTATCTTGTAAGGAGTTTTTCAAAACTGATCGCTTATCCTCAGAACACTTTATGAATGTTAAATGTAAGAGATAAATAATGGTGGGAAGAGAGCAAGGGAAGAACTGTTGGCAATGGAATTGTAGCTGTTATAGGTGGATTGTTTTATTTTTATTTTTTAAGTCTTTTCCCTCAGGATTGCACTGAAAGCAGTTTTTGGCTAGGTCTGCAGATAATTCACAGTGATTTATGTAGAGTGAAGCCAAAGAAATATTCCTTCTGGTTTATAATCACTAGTGCTCTGCCAAGGACCAGATTTTTCCCCTTCTCTGTTTTTCTGGCTTATCTATTGTTAAATGTATTACAGCATACCATTTACCTTGCTGTGCAGTTCTGGGCCCTCTTGAGTGGCTTTCTCCTACATAATAATGTAGCAAACTGCTGGGTAGACGAAATATATATTGCTGAAAATAAAGTTTGGCCCCAAGAGTCATGTTCTTGGGAGACCAGAATACGGTGCAAACATGTTTTGGTTGGACGCGTGCTGACAAGATTTGTCCTATTTCCCTTAAATACCAGACAAAGAGAAATATTATCACTTGCATGTTGTGTACTTTAACTGACATTAACTGGCTTTCAAATGTTGCTAATTGCACTTCATTGCTGGTATCTTAAAAATTACCATGTAAACTTTTCAGTTTTAATTGATAATATATAATTCGGGTGGAGAATCAAAAAGTAGTGAGGTTTTATTTATATAGGATAAAATAATCACTTTATGGAAAATTGGAAACTGGCTTCCAATACTTACCGTCATCTTCAGTTAAAATTTTGTGGTTGCCTAAACTCATTTGCCTAACTGCATTTAGAAGTGCTGTTACGACTAAATAGACTTACTACAGTGTCAAAAAAAATGACTTTTGCCAGTCAGTTTACCAAAAGCAGTTACTGCAAACTAGGTGGAAGCCAACTTTACTTAATGGAGTTTATAAATGAGAGCTGTTTCTTTCCTAGAAGTTGAAGACTGATCAAACGTTTGGGTCTAAATCTGAAGTGATGGTTCTCAGAATAGTGTTTATAAGCATGTGATAAGTACAACCTGACACTTGCCAGTTCCCCTTTTGGGTGCGTGTGTTTTGCAGTCACTTCCCGTTCTGTGTAGCAGTTTGTGACTTGTTACAGTTGGGAAACATCTGACTATGTTCAACTATCCCTCATCGTTGTGAAAGCTGGTTTAGCTTCGGCATTGAAGCCAAAATCAGTAGTAGACTACTGGTCTAGTATCAGCTGTAACCATTGATCTAACGATAGATGAATCTGTTCTGGAGTTATGGGGATTAGAGATGCTAGTTTTAGCACACAGTATTTCTCCTTTCTAAATTTCATAATTAAATGTATCAGTCCAGAATGTGCCAAAATTCTTCAGGGTTTGCTACTTTAACAGCAATGGGTTTAGTTCTAGCATTGCCAAAGAGAATGCTATTGGGAGTTGCTTATATAGAGATAGCTTTAGAGTGATTTTCAACTTCTTGGTTTGTAGAACTTAGATTTTGCAGCCTCTGGGGAGGAATAGGGGATCCCCTATAAAGAACTAAAGGTCATTAACCACGAGTTGCTTTTCTTGTTGTTATTTAACTTCTTACGAGTCTGGGGACCTTGAAGAATCTGCAGATAACAGTTTGAAAACTGGACTCATGGCATTCACGTGTGCAGTACTAATTTGTTTCCACAGATGCGGCAGTAGTGAGAGGAAGCAGACCTGAAATGTGGATTGGCCAAATTTTACTATGAAAATTTAATATTTTGTTGCCGTCAAGCAGTAGTGTAAAGCTGTTACTGAGCTCTCTTCAGTTGCTCTCTAAGAACAGCCGGTGAATCACTGTATGCTTGTATGGATTCCTGGCTCTTTACGTAAAAATCAGGAGAATCTGTGGAATAAACTTTTAATATTAGAGCTGCGTGATATTTTGGTGTCAAGTTGTAGGGACTGCTTTGGTCAGTACATGGATCATCTCCCAGGAAAGATGGTGTTGAAAAATTTGGGAAAGGGGTAACTTAGCAAGTGATCATCTTCTAAGTCAGAATAAGGTCTAAGTATTAATGTCGGGGCAGCTGTGCAGTGGAAGTTGCTGTTGGTCAGGTATTTTTAATGACTGTTTTCATCAAGTGTTGTAACTAAAGATCTAGTTACCCTTCCTCTGTTTTAGCTGTGTTTAAAATTTTAGTCACGACTGTAAGATGCTAACCTCATATCCTAAACAGGTTTGCAGGATTGCAGTGCAGCATTACACAGCTGGCGTGTCCTCCACCGAAAGTGGCTGTAAATAACCCGAAGATTACACAACTCCAATAACACAATGTTCCAGGCACTTGGGATACTTTAGCATGAGACCTGTGGTGGTAATTGCATCTCATCTGACCATAATCAGTCTAATATAAGTGTTTTGTATTAGAAGTTTTGGCTTTGAGAACTATTCCTGTACTATTTTGAAATCCAGTGCCGTGTAGGTCCCAATTATAACATTCAGCACGTCATAGTGACTCTTCTTTCTGCATTTGGTTTAGCTGTATGTAAAGGATAGTTATCAGATGTATAAAGGAAAACGCCTTTTACATAGTAGAAGTATCAAGGTTTAGGTTAGACTTCTTTTGCAAAAATCTTGGTAGATGTCTTGAAAATAGCAAGACTTTTATTTCCTCTTTAGAGGCCCACCTGAAGGCAGTCAGCAATGCCAGCTGGTCAATGACTGACAATGCAGCTGTGGCCAGAAGACTTACAGTTAGTCTTTTTTTTTATTTTATTTCTTTGTGGGTTTTTTTTTGATTTTTGTCCTTTTAATTCATATTTACCCTATACTTGAAAACAAGAGAATTCAGAGCAATTTGGGTGCTCGTTGTACAGCAGAGTAGGTCATTCTATGTTTTAATTGAATTAGAAGCACTGCTAGATTGTCCCTTACTGTACTTGGAGAACGGCGTGCCATCCCATTTAGTGGGGAAAAAGGTGTGAAAGGTTTGAAGAATGCAGAACAGTTAAATGGAGGTGGAGGACTGGGTATTTGGCAGTGGAAGATGACCTACATAACTAACAGCTGTCCGACACTGGTACAGTCTGTGGAAAGTGTCTAAATCTAAGCTCATGTGTAAAACAACATGCTACCTAGAACAATTAATTGTGTGCATTAGATATTTGCTAATGTTCATTTGAGTCAGGGCACCTTTGAAACAGTTTTATTGCAATGCTTTTATTCAGTGATAGAAGTGTAGCACACCAGCCTTGGCATTTCACTGATGTTAGAAGTTTGACTGAAACATGTTAAATCGAAGAAGCTGACCTTTTTCATATCTTTTATAGCACTACTACTGATTTGAAGCTGTTTTGTTGTGATGGGGACGAAATCTTTTAAATGTGCCTATTTTGACTTTCAGTGCAGGGATATGGAACCATTAGCCTGCAGGACAGATTTGATCCGGGACCCACACCATACCTGTGCCCCTTGTGTGCATCACTTTCCTGCTGCAGCTGCTGGTAGGATGATAAGAATATAATGAAGCTGGTGGTGCTCATACCACAAGGACAGTGTTGCTATGCTTGAGCACAGAGGAAACTGAGCAGAGGGAGGGATAGATTTTTTCTTTTTGCTTGGGTGATTGAAAATAATGCAGGCAGGCACAAGGGGCAAAAGGAGAATTCCTGCAGTTCTATGAAAAATGCCCATCCTTGACAAATAAGATTATAAGATGGTTTTCTTTTTCTTGATTGCTTATTAAAATGTACCATCTACAGGATTAGTAACAGAGAAAGAAATATTTGTTGTTCAGTGAACACTTGAGAATAAACAAATCTATCATGTGTTGTCACACAGATCACGTAATAGCCAATGGGAAACTTGGAGTAGGCCCCTGTAAATGTAATGTAGCTAGTATTTTGGGTAGAGGATGCAATGTTTGAAAGAAACTATGAGGACTGTCTTTTAACTCCAGTGTTTTCTGTTTCTCGTGAGATGACTTTGTAGCTCTTCCACTTTGACAAATTACTACACCAGCTAGGTTGGTGGGATTTTTATTAAGTTGTTAACATTGGTCAGTAAAATGCTGTAGTGGCATTTCAGGAATGGTCGGGATGTGATTTTTAGTGTGCATATGTACTTTCATAAGGAAGCAGAAAATGAATTCTTTTCATTGTAGGTCTGTGGTGTGTTTGTCCCTTGAGCACTGTGTTCCTTTTTTGGTCATTCTGTTTCAAAAAGGACACTGGAGAAGGGAAGGGAAGGTTCAGGGAAGAGCCACAGACATTGTCAGTGGTTTCCCTGCAAGGAATCCTGCAGCATTCTGTAACTTCCTACCTCTGAAAAGGCAGCTACAAGGAGGATATAGCAGCAGTTTGTGGAAATAATAGGTGGTTAGAGAGGGGTAGAAGTGGGCAAGGGATGGGATAAAGCTCATCTGTCTTCTCTTGCTCTCTGGAACTAGGCAAGTGAGGCTAGTACAGGGCAGGTTCAAAACAGATAAATGGAGATGTTTCTTGCCGCTGTGTAATTACCTGGAGAACTCTGCTACAGGATGTTATGGGTCCTAAAAGCTGACTTGGGTTCAGGGGAAGGCTGGAAAAGTACACAGAAGGAAAATCTGCTGCAGGTTATTCAGAGATGGAAGCCATCCTTGGTTCCAGGAAGTTTGTTGGGAGCTAATAGTTGGAGGCTGGGATAATACTTGATAGAAATATCACGCTGTGCTTTCCCTGTTCTTATATTTTATAAAAGTTTGCTTTTACCTCCCTACTTGTCTTTGCCTAGACATGAGCAAGGTCATTTGTAAGAGAAGATGGGAAGTCATTTCCTTGCAGGAAGTGTAAGAGAACTGAGACTTTATCATGAAGAAATGAAAAACTTAGTCAAATAGACAGTGCTCCAACTTAATTGATGTTATCAACCTATGATGTAATTCTTTGCTAATACCTTGCTGTCATTGGGGGTCTAGAAGGAATACCTACCTTGCTGCACATGATGACTGTTAAGATTGAGAGAGAGAGGTACCAAGTTGAAACTGGAAAGGGAGAATTTCTTGGTTTTATGCTCCGAGATTCTATTTGACACACTAACAGACATACTTGGATGCCTAACAGTGCTATGAACCGCATAGGAATAGATACTTTAATATTTCTTTTGTCGAGCTTGGTTAAATGATACAGATGGGTTTGTGCACCAAGAAACTTGAAGCTATAAATCAGAACTGACAATGTTAAAAATGTGTTCAAGGTCTGGCAAAAAGAGGAAGGGAAACTTGAAATTAGAAGTCAGAAACAACTGATTCAGCAAGACCAGTGCATGGCACTGAGTCACTGGTCACTGCTCATGGTCTTTCAGTCATAAAACAGTGACAAACATGGTATTATAGATTATTCTATTCTAATATTTTTGATCTTTTTAATGTATTTCAGATTTTAACTTGCATAATTTCTCTTACATCACATCTTATGAGTTATGCTGAGTTCTTGTGACTTAATTACAAAACCCGGGGTGACTTACAGTAGTCAATACAGAATAAAGAGTGATGGTGGAAACAGTACAGGATGATTGTGCAAACCAGGAACGTCTTGACTTTCACTGGAGAGACACTTGAAGCAGAAAAATAACACTATTAACAGAGCTGACTTGATAGAAGGGTAAATGTTTACTGGCTCTTTTACTGCCTGATACCTCAGGCAACCTGAATTTAATTTTTTATTATTTTTTTTAAGGTCAGAATGGCAAGTCTTCAATTTATGTTCTGATGAGAGGAATTAGGACTGTGTTAAAACTTAAATTTGGAATTTGTGCTTTAATCACCTGAGGCTTAGAAAAATGGAGTGTGTTTAACTGTTAGGTATATGCTGTTGGAAGAAGCAATTGTTGTAATACTAATAATGGATGAATTTTTTGGTAGCTTAACTTTTTTACTAAAAAAGGGTTATTTCAACTTATGTGTGGATTGTGGGACAGTAATTTGAGTGAGCTTTGTCTACAGAAGTGATCAAATGAGTTACAGTGCAGTAGAAATAATAATGGCCTTTCTGGGAAAGCTATGTAGTTTAGTCTTATGTGACTTTTCAATCTACATGCTGAACTTCTGGAAGGTCATTGATATAATGGGATAGTTTATTAAGGTGTCATTACATCAAATACCGTGCTAAGCCCAAAACAGTTAAATCATTTCAATATGACTAAATTAAACCTAAACTCTTCCTCGTGTCGTGGTTGATTGAATTTTAATAAACACACTTAACTTCCTTCAGAAACTGAAGAACTTGTTTTTAATTTTTTCCAGGTCAAAGATCGGGGTCCAGAAGCTACAAGAAGATTTTTTAATTGGTTTTACTGGAGCATAAATTTGGGAGCTATTCTCTCTCTGGGAGGCATTGCATACATTCAGCAGAATGTGAGCTTTGTTATTGGATATAGTATCCCAACAGTTTGCATTGGGATTTCATTCATGGTTTTCTTATGTGGTCAGAGTTTCTTCATCACAAAACCACCTGATGGTAGTGCCTTCACAGACATGTTTAAAATTCTCGCATATTCTTGTTGTTCAAGAAAGAGACATATGGAGCGTTCAACAAATAGGTTTGTAATGAGCTCTTTTGTATAGTCTGAATTCCAGTGAATCAGTCTAAGAATTGAAACTAATTTGTTCAGACTAGCTGGCAGTAAGTCATGTAAGAGAATATACTAGAATATGCAGTTTTTCTTCAAGAACTGGATCACCTGAGGCTTACTCAGGTGGAAAACTTGGGCCCAGAAACTGTACTCTGAGAACTTGGGGACGAAAGAGATGCATTTTGAGTTCTCTGGATCTCCATGCTGCGAGGTCATGTGTGCTGTTTTCAATTGAATGCTCTGTCCTGCCGAAGTTGCTGCAAGTGTAACGTTACCCAAGTATGCTGCTTTTAAACAGTAGTAAACTTCCTTAACTGCCTAGATATGTTTATGGGACATCTGATTTTTAAAATGCTACCATGTGAGATGGGCTTTCACGTATTCAGATTGTAAAACAATTCAGTATTTGGTGATACTGTTAAGATCTGCATATTGCTGTGCCATTTACTTATGCGTGAGGATGAGTAAGGGAAATAAGCAAACCTTTAGAACATTTCAGCTTGTGCTTTCAGCTGCTACTGATCCATTATGGCCTAGTTTATTTGTAGTTAAGGATAACTTATTTTGGAAATGTATGAGCTTTTTTGTTTTTTAAAATGTTTTACAAGACCACAGAGAAGTCAAGTTTTATTGTTCTTTATCTGTTGTTTTTTGTTGTTTAACTAAATCCAAATTCTTTTCAACAGCGAAGGCCAGGGAGTCCTTCAGCAACCTCGTAAGCAGAGCTTGTTTGAGATGGCTAAGCTGTCTCATGGAGGCCCATTCAGAGAAGATAAAGTTGAAGATGTGAAGGCTCTTGTGAAGATTATCCCTGTCTTTTTGGCTTTAATACCTTACTGGACAGTGTATTTTCAAGTGAGTAGTTCAAAGGGTTACATTCTTATTTTCCATGTCTGAGAAATGTAATCTCAAATGTAAAGATTTCCTCTTCCAACTGTATTTGAAAGGTCTGGGGCTATAGCATTAAGTTACAGTTCTGAGCCTAGGTTGTAAATATACCTTCTCTCTGAAAGTTTTTTTTGGGGGAGGGGTGTAACATTACACAACAGGGGATGGGATGGAATGGGATGGCTGTTCCATAAGGTTTATTTGCAGTTAATATTTAGTAGCTGTGATTCTAGAGAAGATGAATATTGAACAGGATTCTTCAGAACTCCAGTACTGACTGCTTGATTTTGTTTAATACCTATGTGTTCAATAATGTTAACCACTTTTCGTTTGCACACCTGTGGCTGCATCTCAGGGATCGTTTTAGTATTGTCTTAGCAAAAATACTAAGTGATGATAGCTTCTGCATTTTTGGTTTGCTGGATAAAATTATTGGGGAAAGCTGTATTAGCTTACCAGTATGCCAGAGTATCTAATTTCACATGTTTTCTGGGAGCTCTTCCCCTGAAGTAGAGAGATGAAAAGTGGTTACTGAGATTACTTTCAAATAATCATTTTTTAACTTGATAATTAAACTAATTAACATAACTTAAAATAAAATCATTAAAATTATCGTTTAATAGCTGTACAAATTAACATATCTTAAATATTGCACTCTGTTTCATCTTGCAGTTGATTCACATAGGTCAGGGTAAGTGGAATAGATTTCATTTTTAATTAATTCCTTTCTCGTTTTTCTGTCTTACTGGGATGAATTACAGTAGCAAATATTTGGGGGAAAAATGCAGAAATTTTATTTTAAGTCACACGAATGATTCTTTCTGCACTTAGTAAAATTAAATTTAGGAGTTAAAAGCAGCTTACAGTGTTCTAACAATAATTCTTTTTGGCTTGCTATATTCGCAATTTACCTTTGGTGTTATATTTGTTAAATATAAAAAAGAAAAAACATCTTGGTCTCAGTTTGTCATGTCCAAGTAATCTCAAATCATCTTCCCTAATGCTAGATGCAGACAACATATGTATTGCAAAGTCTTCATCTGAAAATTCCTGAAATAGCAAATGATACCAACTCTGTTCATACGGTAAGTAGGGCAAACAAGTGGAAATTGTTTTCTTTAGTTGAAATCAAAATAAATAAGTATTGTACAGGCAATTCCAGGAAGCTAAGGTAGCAGCTAGGGGTAAGGAATGGCTACAGATGCTGAGCATATGTTAAAAGACATGACGCATAATACCTAGATTTTGGCATATTTATTGGTATGTGGAGTTCACATCATACTGTTTTTAATGTATTCAGATAATTTTCACTGCCTTAAATTACGATTGTCTTTGTCCTTTAGTGGACGGAGTATGATCTTTGAAGGAATCTTTAAAATCAGTATGCCCTAAGTTTGCAAAGTTGTAAGTGCAGAAGCAGTCATAGAAACTCAGTATTAATACCCATACTTAACTGAAACATTAGTATTTGCAGATTTGCAATATGAAATACCTCAATGATTAGTCAGTATTGACTTTATCTTGAATCAGTTTGGCGTATCAAAGGAAGCTTTTCAATCAATATTTTTCAAAAAAGGCTAGCACCTTTTCCACCAATCTGTGGCGTATTTATGAAAAGTTCTAAGCCGAATAATAGAATGTGTACTGAACCTAGCTACTAGACCGAAGTAGAAATGTTTAATTAGATCAGATTATATTGCTGGAAGTAAAATAGTGGCAAATATTTAATTACATTAATCACTTCCTGACCTGTACGCCATGAAATACTGACTTTGAACACTTTTTTAAAAAGTATTTGGGGATATATTCATTTTAAAAAGCTGCGCAATTTAGTTTACTAGATTTGAGTGCCACAATTCCTCAGTAAGGTGTTCTGTGACTTAAAAAATCTCGATGGCAGAAAAGCTCCCAAAGGATACTGATTTTCCATTAAATACATTTCAAGATGTATGCAGAAGAGCTCAGATATTGAGATAATGTCAATGTCTATCTTCTCTTTCAAAAGGCATCTGCATAGCTTTTAGTTATTTAGCTTGTATTTTGACAAAACTTAATTCAGAGTGAGGTCCTAGACTGAGTCCACTGAAACTTTAAAAAAAAAAAAAACTTTTGTAAAAAAAAAAAATCTTTTCAAAACAACTTTGCTAACTTTACATTTGCACTTCTGTGCTAACAGAACTAATAACTGCCAAATTAAATGAAAACTTGAATATCTGAGTGTTTTCCTCAGCATTTACACACACTTATTTTTCTCTTCACAATGTCTTAGAGTGCACTGTGGTTTGTTATGGGTCTCAGTATTTCATGAAAAATATTTTTTCCCTTTGTTACATTACAGTAAAAATGAACCCATGAGTATGAAATTGCTAACTTAAGTCATCCTGTTGCATTTTAGTTTCCAGCAGCCTGGTTGACTATGTTTGATGCAGTGCTTATTCTAGTCCTAATACCCTTAAAAGATAGATTGGTGGACCCCATTTTAAAGAGGAATGGCTTGCTGCCATCATCATTGAAGAGGATTGCAGTTGGAATGTTCTTTGTGATGTGTTCTGCATTTGCTGCAGGTAAGAACAAAACTTGGAGATCTACTTACGTAGTTATTTATTTAGTAACTTGAAATAGCATTTTTCAAAAACTTCCTGAATCTTTAAATCAAGATTATGCAGGAGTCTTTTTCATGGGATAGTTAGAATGCAACTGCATGGATGTATTTTATTCAATGAAAGGCATTTTATCCAAAGACTACTAGACTGGTTTGAATATTTGTGTTAAAATTGGAGAATATTTCCTGCCTGAAATAGACTCGGAATATATGTTTTAAAATCAACTTGTTAGTTAAGATTTTCACGGTAGGGGGGCTTACATTTTCACATACATAACTGACAGCATTTCTTTCTAAGCGTGCTCGATACAGAACTATTTATCTTCTGACCATATTTGTCTGAATAAATGCCTTACCTTCACTGATCAGTGCTTGGCTTGCCTGAACAACTTGTCTAACATTTGGATTTGAGGCCTTTATTCCTAATCTAAACTGTGTTGTATTATGGAAGTCCACGTTGTCTGATTTGTTACCCATTTATCTTGAAGGTGAACATTTATTTATCCTGAAAAATGAAGAGGTTCAGAAATAAGTATGCTTCTTCATACAGTGTGACTTTCAAGTATTATAAAACTGAAATTTTATGTAAAATCCTTTCTCTTAATCTGAAATAATAAAGTTAGGTTATTGCTGAACAAGAGTTTCTTCCCACTTTGGTTTTTTTCTCCCCTATCTTAATGTTCCCTAATGTTTGGGAATTACTGTAGTGTAAAATAGCTTAGCTATAACATGAGAGGAAAAAGATGGCATCTCTGCTCAAATCATAAATCAGCTGCTTTTGAGATGATTTAAAGCTGTTAAGCACTGCTGATGTGGAACTGAACATCTCTAAGCAATGCTTCATAGAATGCATAGCCTTCACCTAGAATCGCTCTAATGAACATATTGATAAAGCATTATAGCATTAAATAAATTAATTTCAGCACTTGTAATCTCCTATATTTTAGCGAGAGGGACACTTTATATGGCTATTAAGATTTCTTTCAGTGAGAGAGATAATTACCTTATTAGGCCAAGGTCACTTTGTATGTGGGCAAGTAAAGTTCTTTTAGCAAAGTCATTTAAACTTAAAATAGGAGTGTTTTTCTTATTCCATGTTACTTAAGATATTGCTACCAGCAAGAGAAGATGATGTAAAACAGTTAAATGTCAGCTCTTTAAATAGAACTTGCTGGCTCACATAAGTGAATTCAAAACCAGCAATATCTGTATTAGTACTGCAGGAAAAAAAAAAACATTGTATTATGATTGCTGAGTTGGGAAATTATTTTATATGGCAGAATTCTTAAAAATTTCAATTGCCTTCTGTTCTATTTGCCTACAGATGTGATGTGTGATTTTGTTTGATTATCTGCAATCTGGCTGGAAAATCTAACCTTTTGGTGTAACTTAGCATCCATTCATCATAATATGAATTTCAGAGCTTCAATTGTGGCAGCTTTGGGGCATAGGGAACTGTGTCTATTTTTAATGTGAGGAAAAGCTTCTGTTGTTTTTTTTGCTTCATAAAATTTTTATTTTCTCATTAAATGCTATTTGTAGAAGCCACATTTTAATATTCCTAAAGTGCAACATTACTTCCAACAAGTTCTGCCTTAGAGAAAACTATTAAATTTTGAACGTATGGAGACATTAAGATATTAATTTGCAATCTTGGAAGTATCTTAACGATTTGTGTGTACCATATTTCCATTTTAACTCAACTGACTGGCATTAGTTCTGGACACCATTTAGGCTACCTATTAGACTGCTTAGATTACTTAAAATATCTCAGTGTGTGAGAATACAACTGATTAGATTTAGTGAACATCTGCTGTGCTTCATGCATTTTATTGTAAACTCTGAGCAGCAGTATTTAAGGTTACTCAACTGGAAAATCTACTTCATTTATAGAGTTTAAACAATTATTGCAAAAACTTAAGATTCTTTTAACTACAAAAACTGTAAGATTAAACTTGAAGCTTGGCTGTCAGAGTCTAAGAATGAATCAGTAGATTCTAGATTCTGGAGTACTCAGCTTTGAAGACTTAGAGAAGTTTGGTATAATGTAGTTATGCTCCTGTGTAGCTAAATACCTCTTAAACTAGATGAAGAATGTCAAACACATTAAGGATCACTAGATGTTTTGAAGAGCAATATTTTTGTGTTGAATGTGTGTGAATGAAATCATGTATGGGTTCTTAGCTAACTGTAATGCTTAGTTTATGTTTTAATTAAGTTCTGCTCTAAACTGTTTGTCAGCTATATTAAAACCAAAATAGCAAGAAACCGAGCTTTATTTTAATTGCATCAACTTTTCATAGTTCAGAGGGTACTGAGGTGACGGAAGAGCTAAACAAAGATATTTAAGGTGGGGAAGTCATCACCCAAAAAATGAGGAAGGTAGAGAAAATGTGGTAGCCTGGTACTAAATTCAGAACAATCTTTAAGTATAATGAGACTGAAACAGGCAGGCACTACATGGGGGGCCGTATGTGTATAACTCTGCAGGAAGTAGTGTCAGTGACTCAGCCCAGCTTCTCTGCACTGGTGGTGGATAAATCCACCTTACCCTTTCCAAGGGTATTCGGAGTTTGTTTATAGAGATCCTTTCTGGGTAAAGCAGGAAATTTTATTAACTATCAGTTAATTCTGTGCATTTGTGTAACAGTGAGGCAAATACTTTAATCTAGGCGACTTCAGTAAAACCCTACAATATTCCATGCCAGATTATTTGGTATTCATTCTCTAAACTGTTGTGTTGAACAAGCTAAAAATTGTTTTATTTATATTTGCACAGTCATCTCTATTTTTCATTCTACATGAAGTGCATTCTATACAACATTTAGTTTGTAAATCACAGTCTTGCGATAAGTGTCATATAAATGTCATGATCATATTTGTAAAGTGTTTTCATGGTTTTACAGCACTAGTGTAGCCATTTTAATAAGCAAAATGTTCCTGATTTACTAATACCATGCAACACTGCGAAGTAGTAGTTTGCAAAAATTATGTCCTTTTTTTTTTAAAAAAAAAGGGGGGGGGGGCGGCAAATAAATTTTGTGTGAGAAAACTCTTAGCTAATCCTTCTAGAAAAAGGTTAAGTATTTATATGTTTATTGCTACTGAATAAGAATATAATTGCTGTAATTCTATGGCAGAAAATTTGTATGTCTTGAAATAACAATAGAGTAGTTGGCAGTGAAATTATATTGGGAAATAAGAAATACATATTCCTATGTCATAAATTGTAATTCTCATGTAGGACTGAATACTAATTTAATTCTTAATATGAAGAAACAGTATTTGCATCTTAGGTAAGTCTTTTTATTTTCCTCCCACTTTGTGTAGGAATTCTGGAAAGCAACAGACTGAAAATTGTAAAAGTTAAAACAATTGATCAGACAATTGGAAATGTTACATACCATGCTGCAGATTTGCCAATATGGTGGCAGATTCCTCAATATGTGCTGATTGGATTCAGTGAAATATTTGCAAGTATAGCAGGTAAGAGTTATGTGTCTTAAATCTGCTTTCATATCTGTCATAAATGATGGATTCTTAGAAAATAAATGAATTCTTGAATTATTATAAACGAGTTCTCATGTATCCAAATGAAATATTATGCAATATAACTGAATATACAGTGTCAAAGCCTGCAAATGTTTTTTCACATTTGAAAAATGTCTGTGTAAGACGTCTTTTCAAAACTGAGTTTCAAACAGCAGCATTTGAATATTTGCTTGCCATCCACTTAGCACTGGATATTTATAAGCCCTAATGGAACAAGATAGTCTTTCAAAAACTGTATTTGAAAGAATAGTTTTAATGTTGTACTGTTTCCTCTGAAACCTGCTCTGAGTTGCAAATCAAATTTGTGTTTTGTAACATTTTGGCTTAGAAACTGAGCTCACAGTTTAGAAAGCCAGTTAGTATGTGGAAACACCTTTCTGAGGGGGAAAAAGGAAGAAAGGATAAAGATAAATCTTTATCAAGATTTATCACCAGACTAAATTCATGTTACTTTAGTTTTTACATCTCTGAGATAAGAAAAATTGTGACACTAAATATGAACTAGTTTTTTGGGGGGATTAATAACAAAGTAGGTAGTTTTTACAGTTTTATATGTTTTAGACAGATGTTTCTGTAGTTATTTTAGTACTCCAGTGTGCTATTAGACAAACTCAAATGCTGTTCAAATCCTGCCTCTCTTGAAAAAAATGCAAGAGATCTTAAATTTCGTAATATTTTTTCTGTGACGTACTGGACAGCTGTGTGATCACTTTTTTTTATCTGAAAGTGAAGTGGGAGGAGTGGGTGAAAAGGACTATAATATCTTATTTTCTGGTCTGTTTCATATACATGCAGGGCTCATTAGCACAAAGAAAGCACAGGTGCTGTTGTCACTGTGATATGGCTAAGGCTGGTTTACTGTGATTAAACAAGTGAAATGTTAGCGTGAATCTTGTGGCACAGTGTTTACATATCCCGCGATTGGGAGAAATGCTTAGTTACCAATAATGGAAAATATTCATGATTACAGAAGTAGCTACTGTGATGGTACTTAAATAGACTTGTGGAGCTGCTTGATATAATATATTGGAACTTCTCAAGTGACTTGATTTGAAAAGTTCATGGTATTTGCTTAACTCTAGTTACTTATTAACGTGTTGTAATACTGTTTCAGAATATTGAACTTCAAAGATGATGCGTTCAAATTGGCATTACGCATAGCTCTTTCACTTAGATTCCTTAGAACAGAATTTCCTCTTTTCATTTCCCCTGTAGGTGGTTACTTTCATTCCTCACACTGGGCGAGCACAGTGAGTTAAAATGAGATTCCCTAGTTCTGTAAGATCTTGCTGGTGGTAGCCCCAGCTGTCACATGGCCCAGTTGTTCCCCGTCTCAATGGAACAGAGAACTTCTGCTCTATCAGGTTTTTGGTTGTGTGTTTGACTGTTATCACAGTTGTTAGGAAATAAAACAAAGTGGTTGGGTTGCCTGGCAAGGATTAAAAAATGTGTCTTTTAGACTTTTTTTTTTCTGAAACAGCTCTATGCATTCATCTGGACAGGTGAACTGCTGCAACATAGTTAAAATCTAACATATTTAGAGATTGTGTCAAAGGCCTTTTTCATTTTAACATCTTTAACCCTTGCTGTGAGCTACATAGGGAAGGACATCAAATTTCAGCTTGTCTCCACAGCCCCCCCACACCCCACAGGGATGTACAGGCAAGTCCTCAATGTACTTCAGTACTACTAGTAAGATGTGGGGAGAGTTCGCTATCTTTAAAGCACTACAAAGACCTAAGATGCTAAACATTTTAGATTCTTAAATGAAAGGTATACTTTAGCAGTACAATCAATGGGTATCCTCTGCTAGAGGACATATCAGTATAGTCACTGCTGTTCTGTATTACAGTACTTTTCATTATGTATAAACAGTAGCCATCAAAAACCCTAATACATAAAAATATAAAGTCTTGCTTAATTAGGTTACTTACTGAAACTGAGTCTATATTTAGCTGTTTTTTTAATCAAAAGACTAAAATGAATTATTTAGTTTTAGTTACAATGTTAGGGACCGTGCCAATTCAGTCTGAACATGGGTAAACCGATGAGTCATTGGAAATGCTAGTGTTTTGTTTTTCCTCAACTGCTTTAGTGGACTTTGCCATGGGATGTAAAGTCTTAGAGGCTTACATTATTAGGTGAATACCCTGCTGTTCTTCTGTACTTGCTGCATCTGTATCAATAGCTTTATAACTTCAAAACCTGTTACTTAGTCAGTCTTAGAAAAAATGTAAACGCCTATCTTTGAATGAGAAATTCCATGCAGATCTTAATTGCTTTGTGTATTACAGCTTCATTTGACTTGTTTTACAAAGCTTTGTTTCCCCCTGCCTTCTGATTATCTAAACTGAATTCCTAGAATATTTAAGAAAGCCCCTCAAGAATTTAGTAGGATTTAATTTACCTATTTGCTATTCAAAGTGGATAAAGGCATCTGTTTTTCTACTAAACTCATCTTTTTTTAAAAAAAGTGTAAATGATTACAAAACTATGATTTGAAAGTGTTTATTACAAACAAAAAGGGTCTAAATGCCATAAGAGCAAAAGTTTGTTTGTTTACTGTAAAACCAAGCATGTTCTTATTAACCCACAGAAGTTACACTTGATTTACCTTTAAAAAGATGATGCACATTGCATTAATCTTTTGTATTATTCTGCCAATCCTCTTAAAACACTCTTATTTAGCTGGGAATCATAATCTCATATGACAACACCAACTAGCGGGTTTAATTTCAAAACTGTTTGTTTGAGGTAGCATAAAATTGTTATCAGTGGCTGCCAGCAGGCAAGAATATCTCTGAAGGCAAAGAAAACATTTTGTATTCTTTATGATAGGTTAAATACTAGGTTTGCTGGAAATATTATTCAAGTTTAAAGACATGCCTTATTTTTTGCATAGTGTTATACCCATTCTGTTTTTGTTTTGGGCTTTAAGATTTTTTTCTAGCAGTTCAGTGTGTCTGTAAAATGAACAAGAGCAGAAATGGGCCATATTCTTTCATGTGATTGTCTTGCACAGTATATACAAATCCTGGGGACCAAAATGTGAGTGATACTCTAAAGATCTGTGGCACCTATGATAACTTACCAACAGGTTGAAGAACAGGCAACCATATCCCAAGAGTAGCCTATCTTCTTTATTTTTATTATTTTTTTTACTTTGTCAGATTGGCCAGATAAGTAATTCTTGAAAAATCTGAATTGTTAACTAGTGGCACAAAAATAAAGTTTTAAATTCTCAAAATAAATACAATTTCCCCCCGTTTGCATATGACTCTCTCTTCATCTCTGTAGCGATTCTCTCATTACGGTTTGAATTTACAGGAACCTACACAGCTGAATTGCACGAATAATGTTTCAGTTCCTTTCTAGAATTACAGACAGGTTGCTGTTGGCCCATTCAAGTGCATTTTGCAAAGATTTTTATAGATTGCAACCGTATTTGAGAAGTAGTATGGTGGTTGTCTGAGATTTCTCAGGTGGCAGTGCAGGGTGCTGTGAGATCAGTGAGAACGTGTAGTTCTGTTTCCCTTACAAGAACAAAGCTGCTCCCTCGCAACATGCAAATTGACCTATTGGACTAGAAACGTTCATTTTTTTTCTTGAAAAAGAAATGCCAGGGTAAATCTATTAAACTGTCTGGAGTAGCAAAAGTCAAATACCAGTAATGGTGAAAGTAAGCAAAACTTTATGATGCAAGACACAAGATTTGTGCCATTTTCAGGTCTATAATGCTATCTTTGGCAAGGAAGATGTTAGATGAGGTAACAGATGTTTTCAATAATTTCAGTATGAAGGAGACTGTTTTGAAACAAGCAGCTCACCTGTCAGAGAAAAGGCTCTGCAAAGAAAGTATTTGACTGTCTCTTGTGAATAATCCCTTTTGATTTTTGACAGAAATATTACTCTAAAAAGAGAGTTAATCATGGGCATTAGTCTTTGCAAGGCAGAACCTTAACCCACTTGTCCTGTTGGTACTCAAATTCAGTAGCAAAGATTGTTTTCGAATTGATGTTACTTGCTTGCTCTCTTATCTTGTTTTTATTGGTTGAGATTTGAGTAAATGTAGTTTAAAGCTGTAGTTCCATTTCCACAAGCCTTAAAATGAACATGCAAGCAAGCAATGGGCTCAGAGTGTTCTAGATCAAAATTAAGTTGAAAATAATTGTTGCCTTCCCACCTACAATTAATTTCTGTCTACACATTCAGAGACACAGACACTGAGTCTATGAGAAATGAATGTTTGTGGTGAGTGCAAGAGTGACCTTCAGTTCTTGAGTACTTTGTTCTTAGTACGGATGGCTGTGTGCTTCATCTTGTCTGTTGTGCAGTATTTATATATAGAAACAGGTGAAATGGAGAACGTGGAACTTGCCAGGTTAGGTTTAGTTCATAAACGTAATTGAGGATAATTCTACTTAAAAAAAAAAAAAAAAAGAATATTCTGCATCAGAAGATTCTTGATTTTTGCACATGCGATATTAATGAGATAAAAGTGCTAGTCTCAAATGTTTTCCATGTAATGGGTTGATATATAACATACATTGGTGAGCTTTAACAGGGCTCATGAAGCAGTTGGAGGAACTTGGAATTCATAAGGATTCATGAGTTCAGTCTCCCATGTCTCCCAAAATCTGAGGCTAGGTTTAGGTCTTTAGCATACTAGTAATAGTGTACATCTGTAACTTCTATAACACTAAATCAGAACAAACCACTGTTTTTTCTTAGATTTTTCCAATAATGTATATTTTCTTCTTTTATACAGGTCTAGAATTTGCATATTCAGCTGCTCCCAAATCTATGCAGAGTGCTATTATGGGGCTGTTTTTTTTCTTTTCGGGGATTGGATCATTTGTTGGCTCTGGATTGTTGGCACTGGTGTCTATTAAAGAAATTGGCTGGATGAGTAATCACACAGATTTTGGTAAGTTATTTTCAGCATATTCATAGCCTATGAAGTAAACTGCTTCCTTCGGAAACAGTTAAACATCAAGCATATAGAACTGTTGAATCTTAGCACAGTGTTATTTTGAAAATCTAAATTTGTCTACTATTATGTTTGACTAATTTCATCTTGCATATATAAGTATGAAGTAATGTGACTATGCAAAATGATATATTGTCCTCATGAAAGCATGGAAAACAGGCATGTAGCATTTTGCCTAAGTGCTCGTCAATTACCTCCTCAGCTGTTACTGCATTTTATCACTAGAGATTACTTGTAAATCTTTCTATTTGAGTAAAAATGAAAAGACGAGAAAATTATGAGTGGAAGAAGAATGTGTTTGGTACTGAAATTACTTTTCTGGCGGTATGGGGAGTAAAATGTACACATGTCTCTCTTAGTGATTATTCATTTTCCTAGTTTCAAGAGGCTTTATGGCAATTATCATGGGTTTATTTTTCATTTCTGTCTGCTTACTGTTTATACTCTTGTAAAGTCCAGTGTAACTTCTTTGTATTGCCAGTTGAAGTTAAAAATAATTATTGGCACCAGTAGGTGGCACCTTGGGAATTTCAGAAAATCGTGCCATCATCAGTGGTTTAATTAATTCCAAAAAAAAAGAGCATGAAAAGTTCTCAGACTGGTAGGCCTACTGTGTATACATGGCTTAAAAGAGTAGCCTGAACTTGCTTTAAAATTTGTGTGAGAGAATTTGCTGTTTAAGCTTGATTTGGTTGCTACCAAAAAGAGACATTTAATGCCACAAGCAGTTATCTTTGTTTTATAAGTTGTTCTTTACTCATCATCTTGTAATTTTTTAGCCTTATCTTTATACAAGTGTCCTCGCCAAATGGAAGGTTAATCACATTGAGACTATTTTGTCCTCCAAAACTTCAAACTTTGTCCTCCTTCCTTCAAAACTGGAAGAGTACCTTTTCTTGCAGTTCTATGTAGAGGTTGATGAGGGCTCAGTAGGAGGATAATTATTTGATAAAAATTAATGTGATTTTTAATGGTGCTTTCTTAAGGTTGCTTCAGAAAACCTTCAGAAAAATGAGAGAGTGAGGCAGTGGCTAGTGTTCTCGCCATAAAATATTTGTGCCAGATATATCTAGTGTTGGTTAGAACTGGAAGATGTTAACTTTCATGACCCACTGGTCATCTGTTTTAAATAAGCCACTCGGCTCAGTGGATTACTGTTTGGACAGCTGTCAGAGTTGGATATTTCTACCTTTCTTGTCCAAAGGGTTGCTATAAAATCATGCTTTCTCAGCATCTCAAGGTTGAAGCACTCATTGGTGGCTTTGATACGTAGCATCTTCTATCAATACTGTTTTTACTGGTTATATCAGGGTAATAACCAGAGCTGCCTCTTCTGCTGTTAAGAGACCTGTTTCATTTGGTATAATGCTATTCAAAGTTGTTATTAAATTCATATGTAAATTTTACTTAGGCCTTCAAGGGCAGGAATTGTAAGGAGGAGCCTTTATTGAACGACAAACTACAGAGTTTTGTTTTTTTTTTAAATTAGATGCTGCATAATAACTATAAGAATGTGTACCAAGTTTATGCTATTTAAGCCAACTCGTGATATCATTTGAGGTAACTGACTGCCTCCAAAATGTACTGATGAAGTTTACTCTCTGCTGGTACTTCAACGTTGATTGCTACCTTCAAAATCACTGTTATTTCTCTGACAAAAACTTGAGATTTCATGGATTTAATATCCCATCTCATAAAGGATAATTACTACTTTTTAAACACATCTGCTTTTGAAATGGAGATTCACGTGTAAATTGTATTTTAAATGTCAAGGAAAGACTCGGTTTAATTTTATTGCGTTTTACTATAAATTCATTTAATTGAATCATAAGTTTCAGTAATTAAAGTAATTTAATCAGAGCATTTATAGGCATGGTGTATGAACAGCCTGTTAGGATGGATCTACACTTCAGTATTTTCCCTCTCTAACCTTTTTGATAATCAGAATGGTCCAATTGGCTGTGGCTCATGTGGCATGTTGGAAATGAGCCACAATATATTGTTCTTGGAAGTACAGCAATAGTTAGTACACATTTCTTAATACAGGAATAACGTTTTAGCAATGAGCTTTCTTAATTTAACGTTAATTAGTGTGCTACAAATCACTAATCTATAACAACCTTGAGAGAGTGTCAAAGGTGAATTGAACCAAAAAGAAACTACATATGGTTTCATGAATACTTAACTTTGTTCCAAAAGAAGGCTGAGAGAAAATCTCCGTAATTGCTTTCTTAATATTTGCAGAGTTGCCAAACTTTTTTCCTTAATACCATTTATTTTTTTATTCTTTTTATTTTTTGCTTTGGCCTGGCAGAGAAGGGAAGTGTGTATCTCCATATGCCCAGAGACCATTTGGCATAAAGCAGGGCTGAGAAGCCTCTTAGAAAGGGTTATGTAGAGTGTCTGTGTGTATATATATATATATATTAGTATAGCATAAAATTCATACTTTTACCTGTTTCAGTTAAGCTGTAAAACAGAAAGGACGTTTTTTCCTAATTTAAAGCTGTTTCACTGTATTCTCCAGGCTCCTGAAAAGCTTTATCTATTGAAAAGGGTAAAGGCTCTTTAGTTAACTAGGCTGTATCAGTGTAGCACAACAGTACTGGCAAAGCAGGTGTATTGATAATGTATTGATATGGGATGTTGGAGGAATGTGTTTGATACCAGATCCTTTAAGCCAGGTGTTGCAAGGACAACTTGCACATCAGAATGGCACTTTGCAGAACATGGTGTGTAGGGTTTCTGCAAATCCTGTTTCATTGTTTGCCGAGGAACTTAGCTGGGGTTGCTCATAGGCTTCATTTTAAGAAATAGTAGAGAATAGACACAGAAAGCAAAACTATAAGCTTCTGAATACAGAAACATTTTGGAGACTCAATTTTTTTCCAGATAAAAGGAAGCCTATTAGGTAGCTGACACCTAGCATTGCTTCCTAGCCAGCATTCTTGAATTCTGCATTTCATCTTGGGCTGTTTCTGAACAGTTTACAATCCAAGGCTTTCCTTTTTATGTCCATTTTGTGGCCACAGCAAAAGGATGTGGTGGTTTTGTTTTTGCTTTGAAATGAGCTGTCACGTGAAAAATGGATGTCATCTGTATTACTTTCATGTATGTAAGTAATCCTTGAAATTTTTAGCAGTTTTATCTGAAGTCAGAAAAGCATTGCAATTTTGCAGTATAAGACCTAAAATGAAGGAATGAGAAAAGAAGACTATTAAACTTGTAAAATTCTGACTCTCCTGAAGCAGACACACTGCCGTGTGCATACTGTCTTTATACAGAGTTCTTTCAGTGGTAGGAGGAGGTTCCTGCATTGTTTTTTTCGAAGGGAAATCATGCAGTGAGTATATCTGCTTTCTCAGGGGCATTACGTAGTTTTAGACATTGAAGCACAAAAGAAAGCTATCTTCAGACTGTGTGTATCTTCTTTCAAAGTACCATCTTTTGTTCTGGATAATTAAAAATGAAAGTATGCTGTCAGATGTAAATGTGATTAGGTGTGGTCTTGCCCATATTCTGCAGAGAAGTCTTCACTACTTGGGCTTGAAGGGGACTGATGTTTTCACTTGTATATTCTTTATTAATGTTTATTTCTTCTGCCCAATTTTTTCTAGGTAACATTAATGGCTGCCAATTAAATTATTATTTTTTCTTGCTGGCTGCCATCCAAGGAGCAACTCTTTTGCTTTTCCTTATTGTTTCTGTGAAATATGATCATCAAAAGTCAAAGACAAATGAAGTAGCTGCCAATGGGAGGATCTGACATCTGTTATGGAGCAGACTTTATTACAGCAGCACACAATGAGGTGACAGCGCACCCCGAGTCTGTGAGATCTTGTTTTCTCCAGAGAGACTCTTACTATACTTGCATGTTACAAAAGTTCTCACCTCTGCCCCCTCTCATGTAACGTAGGTAAGTGCCTTATGTTGGCGGGGCTCGTTTCTTGCACTATGTCCTGGCAAAGGACAAACATAAATCTTGGAAGTGTATTAACTCTAGGCATTCAAGTTGCTCTTTGTTAATCATGAGATGTTTACTAAACTCTTGAAAGCTGGGACATTTAGGCTTGGAAATTGAGTATAACGAGTCACATGTGACATGGGTTAGCCCTGACTGAAAAACTTTGCTTAGTGAAAGACGGTGGATAAACAGAAAACTCAACTCCCTCAAGCTTACATTGAGGACACATAGGAAAGAAAACATTTCACAGGAACCTTAAGTAGTGGTTACAAGAACAAATTATAAGTCCTGGGAGTCTTGTTTTGGGGAGAAACAGGGACAAATTAAACTGCAGATCGCCGTGATGGAAAAAAATGTAGTTTTATAATTGAAATGTAGTTTTATAATTGACTTTTCACTGGAAGTAAACTCGAACCCTGAAGTCCCAACTTGCAGTCAAGAGAATCCAGTACTGAAGACTGAATTATATGTCACAGTAGCTTGCCACATAGCTGCTGTAAGTTTTGGTGCACAGTAAAGAATTGTCGGCAGTGAAATGGTTTTACTTCAGAATTGTTTTTGAGTCTGCATAAGGTGTATTAGAATGAAATGGAAGCATACATCTTTTGATAAAGCGTTGCTCAGTCTAATGCTGTTACTTCCCTAAGGACTGTTTTAAATATTTGCAGAAAGAACTGAGATTGAATTCTCAGAAGATGAATGCGCAATAACAATTTAGAAGCCTTTCAATCCAGTTCCTTCAGTCCTGTGTTGTAGTTCTAGCTAACATGCTACTGGTTTTGTATCTTTCAGCAACACATTCCTATAGCAGAGCAAATGGTTTTACATTCAGCCTCTTGAATTTTAATGATTTTAACAACTGATTGTGTGCAGACTGGTATGGAAGATGATACTTTGCAAGGAATTATGCGGAAAGAAAATGAAAACTCAACTTTTATTAATGTGTTGAATTTTTTATAGTTTCTTTTGTCTGCATTTGTGTTGTTAAAATGTCCTTTTTTACATGGACATCTTTTTAATGAGTTTACAAAATAAAATGAAATTCCTTGCTGTGACTTTTGACCCTTTGTTTCTAGGTGAATAAAATTGTACTATAATTCATTCGGTTTCTAGTCTTTATTTCCTAAATGTACACTGAAATCCTATTAAATTTCTAAATGTACATTGTCATCCTCTTAGTTTTGTCAGGTAATAACAGTACACATACTGTACTGTCTTTGCTAAGGAAAATCAGGAGATCATAGAATTGTTTAATATGGTTAAAAACTGGAATAACTAAAGAAAATAAGCAACATCTCATATGAGGAAAAACTAGTTTTCTTTAACTTTGTTTTGAAAATTCTATGTGCTGTGTCTGCAATATCCCATTTACAACTTGCTAAAAGGGTCTACTAATAAAATACTGTATAAGGAACAGATAGGGTCAAATATATTCCTTCTTGATTATATGCTGTTTTGGTCATGTAGGTCTGATTTGGGGCTGCAGCTGTAATATTTAGTGTTTATTTCATTAACTTCCAAAGCATATGTAATCATAGGAAAGACCTGGGCTATGCCTGCCAAGTATTGTATTATCCAACTAGATTTATAAAGACTTTGCTTTTAGAACTGTTCCTTCTTCTAAGGGACTCTTTTCCCATAAGTAAATTTAATTTAACTGTTTTTCCCCAGGCTCTAAAGTTTTACAACAGTATTCATAAACTTGTCATCTCATACAGTTCTGCTGATTATAGTTAAAACTGAGTTTAATGAAGAATGGAGAGTAATCTGCAGAGTACTAACGAAACTAGATGTCTAACACTAATTGTAACAACATATACAGGCAAGCTTTGGAGAAACTTTTATATGTTTTACAAATTATTTAAAGAAGAATATAATGAATAAATACTAAGTTAGCCCACTCAATATTTAGGCAAACATCTCTTACCCTGTCACAAACATACAGTAAATGTCTGCAAATTTCTGAAGGGCTGTGTTGGTACTTACACTCTGGAGATGAGACTGAACATGCAATCACTTTTACAATTTAATTTTTGTTTGGAATGACTTGGCTGAGCTCCAGGCACAAGTAATTATGACCATTTATGAAGATTAACCTGGCAGTTTTCATCAAAGGAAAAAGGCTTTTTGTGACTCAAAGGCTTAGCTGATTCTTCCTCCCAGTTTTATCTTTTTAGTTTTTCCACTCCACTCACAGAAATAAGGCTAATCAATTAACTTTGTGACTGAGCACTGCACCTCATTAATGAAATACCTTGAAGAGGTACAGCTTGAATTCAGTTATGTTCACTTCTTAGACTGATCTAGTACAATAGAAAGGTCTGACAGGAATCACCAGAATGGACATTTCTAAGCTTCTGACTTACCAGATGCCTGAAGTTCAAGGCACAACATTGAAAAGAAAGTACCTATTAAACATTATAGTAGGTATCTGCATAAAGTTTGTTATTTTTATTCACAAAGGATTAGGTAAAGATGAAGTGTGTACCTTGTAATACCAATACAAGCTGTAATCTAATCACGTATGAAGAATAGCTGCCTGAGCCCCTATGTTTCATTCAGGGTGAATGCATTGCTCCTGTAACATGTAGATCTTTCAAGAATACAGCAAGACCTGTCTTGTGCCTTTTGTGTTGACAGTCTATACAGAATATCCCTCCTCAGAAAAGGGGAGTTTGTTTTTTTTTTTCCCCATTTCTTCTGCTTATATAGACCTCTAGAGTGAGGTAATTCCAGTAACTGAGTCATCTATCAATATTTCCCTTAAAAGGCTGTAGTCAGTTCTGTCAGGTGTTGAGGTTTTTTTTGGCTTGTTTGTTTTGTTTTAAGAAAAGTTGCTTAAGGCTGACACGTCAAGCAAGGTTTCAGCTTAACAATAAAACTGTATTAAAAGATGCAAGTTCTTAACATTTTTGTGTTTGAAATTGCTTTTTGAAAAATGTTGTACTAGTGATTCTGTTCATATGCAGGGCAAGTTATGATATGGCAGACAAGCCCTCAGGGGGAAACATTACAATGCTTTTCATTTCAGCAGTCAATAGTTTGAGGTGCAAATTCATCTCTGAGGAAGCAGAGAATTTGTAGACCAACACTGACGCTGATGTTGGAGTAATGCACATACCTGACAGTATGGTACCTGCTGGCCCCAGAGCAAAGATGTAACTGCAGGGAAAGAATAGAGAAGAGAACTACGGTCAGAAGCTATTAAAGGCTAAGTATGTAAATAGGCACTTTGCTCCAGGTAGCACTAAGTTCTGAATAGTAATAACACTGCTTTCAGTAAAAGACTGCCTACTGACAGTTAATATAGGCTGGCTGTTGGCTGTTTTTTCACATCATGAGTATGCTATGGTTTAACAGTCCTTCCCATCTTAGAATTAATTTTTCCATTACAGTATTCACAGCACAGATTTTGTTCTCTAAGTAAGTGGAAAAAATAGTTGTCAAAACCTGGTTACATAGTAATTGGATCTACTTACAGTGGTTTTGAAATGAGCCTTGCTACGTGACTAGTAATCTTTAACCTGCAGTCTGTTGGACTTAAAAGATCATAATGAAGGATGAAAAACACTATACTTTCACAAGCATGGAATGGGGAATTAATTACAATCCATCCCACTACTTTCATTCTGCCAGTAGCTACACTAATGCTGAAAAAGGAGGTAAAACAAGTGAGTGTATTGAGAAATGATCTGAACAGTAAGAAATAGGAAGTAGTTAGTTCGTACCCTAAAGGATGAAAGCTTACTTTTCTTTTTTTTTTTTTTAAAAATGCAGTACTCCCTTAGATCTATTTTTGGTCCAGTTCTTAACTTTTACCCACATCGCTGGAGGTGTTCAAGATCAGGTTGGATGAAATCCTGGGCAACCTGATAGTGGGTGACATCCCTGCCCAGAACAGGGGTTGGGGTGGAACTAGAGGGTCTTTGAGGTCCCTTACAACCCAGGCCTTTCTATTATAGGCTATTGTTATTATTGTTCTTAAATATGCTTCCTTTATCAGGAATAAATTCAAAATATGTACATAACATGAATGGATATTCTTTACAGGAAGCAACATCTGTCTTCAGCTAAGCTGTGACTGCATTTTCTGTAGGCAGTCCTGAGCCAGCTGGATACTGATTAGAAGAACTACAGCACAGTCTGATATGGCTGATCTGTGGCTGACTGTGCTGCTTCAGAGGTACATGTCATTGGTGTCCACCAGCAGTCTTAGACCTAGCCTACACAAACTGCAGGCACACTGAGACTGCAGTGCAGACATATTGCAATACTGTATTCCTCCTTTGGTGCATAGCTACAGTACAGTACTTTCCTGATCCAACTTCTCTTCCCTCTCACTAGGAAGTGTTAGTAATCAGATTTAGTAATATAACAGTCCATAAATCACTTTTGACAGGGAATAGAACACTTTAATGAACAAGGGAAAACAAAGTAAATATTGCTTAGGCTTTTGAAAAGGGAACTTCAAACAGATAACATGGATTCTGAAAGCTGTAAAATGTACTTGACTATCTGCACATTTAATGCTGTACATCACAATCTCCTCCTATCTGTCCTATCACCTTTTCAAGAGTATTTTTTTCTTGGCTCTAACTCTCAGGAGACCCTAAGGTCCTGAATTGTTCTGCCTGCTGTAGCTGTAGACACTGGTTAATACCATGTATCAACACGAAAGACTATAGCATATATAAGAAACTATTAAACACTTGATCATAATGACAAGTGGCTTTACTGTCAAGCAAGATGCTATAAACTACTAGTCTGTAAACTAAGCATCTGAAGAGCAGAGTTCTGCTCAAGGGTATGTTGCAGAAGCTTGAGAGAGAGGATGCTAAGGGCTAGCATTAAATAGCCCCAATTTTTAGGCACATTGCTATTGCAGATGTTGCAATAATTAAAATGTGGGGATAGGTTCCCATTAATTCATGTCAGTTTAGAACTTCAGGAAGTTGTGCTTTAACTGGATCACTTTGACAAAGTTGCCTGATAAATTAATAGCCTGCACAGGAAAATCTGGATTAACTGCCAAGAGTGGTTTGTGAAATAACAGGGAACACACTGGCAGATTTTGAGGAGTATTTTCATCCTGCTTGTAGTTAGGAGAAGGCAACTGCAGTAGTAGATGATAGTTTGGGCTTGAGACTAGAGTTCCTGGAGTAAGATGGGGAGTGTGCCCTTCCCATTCTTTTCCATGTAATTAAAGAAATGTAAAAGTGATCCTCTGTGAGGGCTCTGTTCGTAGATGGATCAAGACCTGAAAGATAGGAACTTACGACTCGAGTTCACTGCAGACAAATGCATGTAAGTTCTGCATTGGCTTGTGCAAATATGCCTTGAGATATGGCTGGAGGCATAAAAGCCTGAAGAAAATATTTCAGAAGGTTCAATTCAACCCGACTGACTAGCCTGGATGAAATAAACTGTTTTTTTTTTTTTTTAGTTCATCTGTTCTGTATAAAATAGGAACTTCTAAATGCTGCAAGCCAGCAATTTAGGGAGGTGATAGATTTCATCTTCATTCTTCTAGAAATGAATTCAAAACAACTCATATGTCTGTTCAAAGGCCTGAAGGACTAAGGTGAGGCAGATGATTACTCTCAAATAGCAGACATTTCACCTCAAAGGCATAAGTTAGAAACATGAAACAGGTGTTCCTCTGCTTGTAAATACAGCACAAGCATTGTAAGAGGTAAATTACTTAAAATGGCAGGAAAAAAAAAGAAAAATCAGAAATGATCTCTGCTGTAACCCAAGCTTTTACAGTCTCATATGTAGGTACAAGGTGAGCAGTTTTAAAATTAATGAATTATTACTGCTTTTTCTAATTTCTTCACTATGTTGTTGCATGAAGGGCCCATGGAGATACTTCCACAGACCTTTCAGAGCTGCAGTACAGAAGACACACAAATCACTGGCCATGCCTTGGTTTAGTTTGGCACTGATCAAGTTCAGCAAACAGCACAGCAGCTGTCTGACGGTCACAATGAAGTACAACCCTATTGTGGTCACGTTACATGATCAGTTATATCGGTCATCCCTTACCACTGCAGATTACAAAACCTCTAGCTATGGTAATTATTACTGTACAGCATGGGCTACACAGATTATAAAAGGATTAAGTGTTATTCAAAAATCAAGCCTTAAGATTTGTTAGGAGTAACACTAATCACGAGCCCTTGCTCTATACTTCAATTCTGTCCCATCCCGCAAAGGTGAATCTAGTATGAGAAGTTATTTAGTAGCTTGGTTGGATATGATGGTGCAGGACTTCTCTGCTATGATTTGGCAGTAAATCTGAGCACAGTGTTCAAATCCTAAAAATCAATGCTTAGAGAGGTACTCTAAATCAGGAGGTAGAATAACTAGTCATAAAGGACTAAATAGGAGCTTGGGCTGGAGCTCATCTATGATGGCAGACATCTAGGAGCATTTCTGAAATCATTTTAACAGGAAAAGCATTCATAGAATGGAAGGAGAGTTTAGAGACATGTTTGAGTTACCCGTGATGACTTAGTGGGCACCATAGGGGCCCCTACTAACTGCATGAATTTTTAATCACCCACTTGTGAAGCAACATGACTGAACACCACATTTTAATAGTACTATAAGCATCACGTTCATACTTACTGTATCAAATCACATGTAGGGCAGGCTGAGAGCCCTCCTCCAGCTACTGACAGGAGCTGAGCAGACAAGCAACACCTTAAGTGCTGCAATTCAACCCCATCTCTGTACCTGAAGTGTCAGTGTAGCCAGTCAGCACAGACAAGTGACTACACCACAAAATAAGAAAAACTATGAGTTTTAAAGTATCTTTCCAGCACAAAGAAGCCAAACAGATATTAAAAGTCTAGAGAAGCACTTAAATACTATTTCAATAGGCCTGAATCCTGGTAGTTTAACCGTTATGATTTCTTCCACCTTTACTGTCTCATGGTAACACACTTGAATTGTGTAGCAGTCAAACACAGTTTATAGCTACCATCTTAGCCCAGTAACAGTGGATGATGTTACTGATGCTGTTACAGGTTTTAAAAAGTTTAATAATTTCAAAAAAAATTATATCGTCCATGTCCACGGTCCTCATCATTTCTAAATTCCAGCTCATCATGTTTGATGAGCTCTAATGCTATGAAATTGTTCTACATGATACAAAACTGTCCAAATTCAAGTACTTATAAAAGCATGAAGTGCTACAATAATTTAAAATAGCTGTGTGCTTTACAAAACACTCTCATATTGCTGGAACACTTCAAATACTTTTATAAGGATGTCAAACTGGAATGTGGTCAAATAACCTTTTGGTATAAAAGTGGAAGATGTCAAAAACACACTTCACATAGCGTGAACAGCACTTGGAGTGTCTTCAAAAATAATAATTTCAGCTTGTCAGCTTGCAGCTTTCTGAAGCTAAAGTCTGTATGTTGGTGCGGTTAAAGCAAATTTGTCTCTTGCTGATGTGATCCAGAGTTCAGGGTCTGACCCTGCCAAGAGGTGTTTGCTTAATTTTTTATTTTTACAGTAGGGGTACTTGTGACCCCAAAGCCCAGCATGTTTTGTGTCTTCCTAGAGGCTTCCATCTTAACCAGGTCTTTCAACAAGCCCTAGAAAGTTGACATCAGTGGAGGTTCATGTTCACAGCCAGCATTGTGTCCAAGACAGTGAACCCACCTGGGCTAGGAAGAAGAGAGCGTTCTCAAGCAGCAGGCGATGGCATCTCTTCCCCTTGTAATGGAAGAAGGAAGGACACAAGCTGCAGATTCTGCATTGTCCCAGTTCTTCTGAATTTCCATACCCAAGACAGCAGTTTGCTGTCAGTGGAAGTTTATCTAATCTCAGCTATCAACAAGACACACAGCCTTATCTGTATATACATACACGTGTGCACCTGCATATGCACCCATAGGAAAAGTTCCAAGAAACTTCACATGATCTTTCAGCAGTTAATGTACCTAAGCCAGCAGCCTGGTTTTGTTGGAAAAGATGGATAGTTCAGGGTTCAAATTCATATTGTTTAGTTCTGCACATAGAAGTAGGACTTGAGAGAAGCTGCCTCTAATTAAAGTTGTGCTCCTGTATCACTCACTTGTACAGATTATTCAGTGGGAAAATAAGCCACGATAACATCCTCCTTCAATTTCCTCTTTAATTTCTGTTACAATAGATGCATTTTCTTCTGCCTTCTGAAGAAGAGACTAATGCATCTCTGAAGTTAATAAAATGGCATGGGGTCATCTTTATTAAAAGTAAGTTAAACATCTGCTGTGTCCTTTGCAGTGTATTAAACAATACTTTATTATTCTCACTTTCCTGACCTGCTTCATGTCCCTGGCCAGCAGAGAACCCTATTGTCTGCTTTTCATAAGCATGTAGCAATTTAAAAAGTACCTGAGAAATAAAATTTGGAGATGTAGAACAGCTGCAGATGCAAGCAGTCAAGGATAGGTGGTATTACTGGTCGCTGGCTGTCCTGGCATATGCCCATTCAGCTCATGAGCCCTCCCTGTCCACCATTCTGTAAGAGGGAAGGGGGAAATCACTTTAACGGGCATTGTGCCTTCCGAAGGAGAGAGTCCTTACAGGGAACGGCAGTACTGGACACAGCCCCAGCTGTGTCTTTTTTTGAACTTAGGAAACGTGTTAGCAGAAATATGGCCATTTTATTTTCTTCTTAGCTTTGTTGCAGTTGCAGCAAGTTTTAGTAATGCTTCCTATCTACTGTGGGGAAGCACACAGGGAGAAAGAAGGCGTATGAAAATTTTTTTAGTCATTTTTCATCCCGTTCCATTGGAGGCTGGGAGCTTAGGGACAAGCATGAAAGAAAAACACTTCACTTCATATTAACATTCCCTTACGCCCACTTCAGAGCCCTGTATGTGCCAGAAGAAAAAAAAAAAAAAAAAATTAAAAAAAAAAATGGAGCATCCGTGGGCAGAAAACAGAAAAGCAACGTGAGCGCAGTCAAAGCTGTGCTCAGGTACAGTTTGCAGAGAGGAGGAAAAGACCGGCTGAGGCATTTGCCCAGCTCTAGATGTTTTAAGGGAGACATTTACCCCTAATCGCCAGGATTTAAAATAGATTTGTTTTTAGTGAACATAGTAAAATTACTATCAACCGCAAGACTGACAGTTGCAATTAATCATCATTATTGGTACGAGATACAAATTGGAATAGACAGCAAGTTCAAGTTGTGTTAGAAAATGCCTGTTCATCCACCTACTGCTTGTTCTCAAAGTGAGCTGAATTCAGGCCATGTATGAACTGAGATAACACCTGTACAGGCCGACACCTCATGATTCGGCAAATCTGCCCCAAACTCCAATTCTCATTTCCGTGGTGGCCCCACGAGCCTTCACCAGGGCCTGAGAGAGGTTTCATTTACTGCCACCGGTTTCTGCTTGCATTTCACCCTAGTGTCATGACCAGACTGCAGGCTGCTGCTTCAGAGCAGGTACTGCACCGCTCTGACTTCCACCTCAAGGGGTGAGCAGAGCAGGATTAGAGCCGGGCTCCCCAGCCCAGTCCCTGCTCCCAGCTGGGAGTTTGCTGGCCCAGAGCAGCCGGGCTTGGCTTCCATTCCTCTTCCACAATGGGCGAGCGGAGCTCAGGCAATGCAGGAAACCCAGCCTGGGCTGCGTGCAGAAGCCAAGAATCCTCTCCCCTCCTGCTTCCCACTGCTATGGCCTCAATTCACTCACACAAGTCTCACAGCCTCTGCACAGTTCACACCTCACCGTGACAAGACCAAGCAAACACTGCTGCCACTGCTCCGCTGCTGCGGCCTCGAAGGGAGATACCGCAGCCACAGCCCACAGCGCAGCCTCACAGCGAGCCCCAGCAGCACCCATTTCCTCACCTACTACCACAAGGACTTTGCTCAGTCCACTTTCTGCTCCCTTCTGCTGTCACTCTTGCTGTCACCATGGAAATAGTACTGTAACCATGGAAATGAGGGGCTTTGGGTTATTAACGTGGATTGGGGAAGTCACTCCGCAGCCCAGCAGTAGACTTACCTGGCAAGGTACGGGACCGCAGGCTGTGCCTTTGGTGGGGTCACCACCGGGCCTCAGGGGACAGGGAGGGATGGGGGGGCCTCAATCCTACAGCTGATATTGCTTTTTCACAGTCAGATAACAAGCCTGTGGCCATTACCCGTGTCTCAGCTCCCTCCATTTCTCTAATGAGTGTAGTGACTCTAATTTATATGACGGGGGCATTTTAAGGCTCTTCAAATCATTAACGTGTTAATGCACCTTGAGATTCTTTGTTTTAAGGGATTAAACTAAGAATTAGAAAAGAATTAACATCTTGTCAGATTCCAGGCTTCATCATGTAAACTCTAATCACAGGCTTAGATGATTGCACTTCTTCTCCAAGTGTGGCAAAATAAGAAGAGACACAAATAATTAGCATAGCTACATGTGAAATTCCTTCAGCAATTACAATTGGTTTTGTATACCCCTGTTGGAAACCAGAGCCTGGCCACCAAAACCACTTCTCTGCTCTCTTCTCATGCAAAAGATGAGGACAAATCTCTGCGCTCTCCGGTGCACAGCTGTCACCTGTGTACTACTCCCCACACAACGCACTCAGCACCATCAGTTGTGCATCAGATGCATCTCAGCCCCAAGAATTTCAGCACTCAGCTGCAGAGAGCCACGACTGCATACCCAGGACAAGAGTATTGTGCAGTGTAGTAGGAGAAATGCAGATAAGGCCGTGTTGTGACAACACGTGATTTTTTAGGATTTCCACACCAACCAGCCAAGCCCAGAGCACACATGCTCTGAATAATTTTGTGTCAGAGGATCCAGTCTAAAACCCTTCACATAGCACTTGCATCAAAGGTCCTTGGTCACACTGGAGTGGAGTGGGTGGAACCTTCCCTGCTCTGAACAAACATAACTCTGACCTGGTTTTATTTTCTCCTGATGCTCAGTATGCCTTCCCCCTCGTGAACTGCATATTTATGTTACCTGTCTCATGCCACTCCAGTGCACGTGGTACGATGATCTGCATTTGTGACATCCTTCCCACTCAACCCCCAGGCCTGCTGCAACCAATGCACTGTGACAAGGCAGTCTTTGCGAGAGCCCATCACTGCCGTCTGAGCACATTTAGCCCTTACCCTCCTGCACATCACCTGCCTTCTGAGTGAGTGCGGGTCCAGCCCTGAGCGCTAACTGAGGGGTGAGATGATCCCACCCTCTGCTGGTGGCAGTGATGGTGGTGTCTGCTGGGTTTTGCAGGGAAATGTCTGTATTTTGGATACTTCAGGCCTTCTAGAAAAGCCAGCTATAGGATGGCTTCTGGTTCTGTGTTTGCTTGTGGCAGGACTCTTTGAACTTCAAGCCTGCATGCTATGAACCCTCTCATTTAAGTGCTCAGAGACAAGCAGCCCACTGTAAGTGATCAACTGCCACAAGAAAATAAATGCAACTTCTTCAGCGCCCTCCTGAACTGCTCCCAAGTGGTTCAGTCCTTCCCTTCTTGCCCTCATTCAGCAATGTGCTGGGGATACAGTTTTCCCTTAATGGTTGTACTTAAATCACAGGCTCACACCGATGGTGCTGTCCTACCTACACTTCTGATTGCTATTCTGGTCCCAGGGCCAAAACACCGCTCTCTGCACGGCTGCACCACTCAACAAGCAAAGGCAGCTTCTGCTCCCAGGAGGATTCCTTCTAGATTTCATGAAATTCAAGAGTAAAGTCCCTGCTATCAGTATACAAGGAAGCATTTGAAGGAAGTGCTTTCCCCCCTCTCCACCCCTGAAAATTGTTTCCATCTAAACCCTTCACTACCATCACAGTGAAATTTTCCAGCTGGGGAATCAAACTTTGTTTTCCCCTGGGGCAGCTCAGGTGATAACTGCTTAGCCGCTAGCAAATTTTATTATACCAAGAGGTATTCTGCTTTTGTTTTCCATCAAATTGATTTTCCAGTTCTACTCTGTATCAGTCAATGCATTTGCTTCTCTATTCCTTGCTTGTCAGCTGTGCTATGCTGGGCTTCATGTGCAGGTGTGAGAACCATGAAGCAAAGCTGAGTGCTGCTGTCACCTGAAGGGACACAGATGCTGCAAAAACTCATGGAACCAAGACATGAAAATGCATGTATTAAAATATTAAAAATCAGTTGGGCTTTGAGTGTGTTTCAGAGTTTGTGGTCATCCAGAAGCAACGATGCATTAAGTTGGAAAGCCAGTTTATTGAATAATACCAGAAAGGTAGTGCATAAAAATAAAATAAAGGTTTGGGGATTATTGAGCTCCAGCAGTGGCACAAGCACAGTTCAGCCAATTCATTAACTCTCAGTATCCTGGCACTTTTAACTGAACCAATGCATATAGTAAAAATATAGATTTCTTTTCTCCCTAATAATTAAAATGAAGCCCAGGGTTCACATACATATACTCCACTTGCACTGTACATAGCTGTGACACCACAACCCCAGATTGTGTCACAAGGACAGTGAGGAAAAGACTGATCAGTGGTTGTGTTAAGCTGGGGGGCACAGGGTCCCACAGGACGCCTGGAGTGGGCACATCCCTGTTTCTGTCAGCAATCCCCTGTGAACAGGGACAGACCTTGTGCTAAGCTGAGGTCAGATCTTTGCTTTTGGACCTCGCCATTGCTGCTCTTTGCACTGAAAAGAGCAAAGCTCAGGAGCAGAGGTGAGGCTATGAGCATGGGGAGACCTAAGCTGGCAAGGAAAACCACGCACCAGAGTGCCACCACCTTCCAGCAGGTAGCAGGGCTTGGAGGGGCAGCTTGGTGAGGCTCCAGGCTCAGCCCTGCGAACACTGGAGGAGAGGCAAGTTACACAGACTGCAGAGCAGCCAGCAGTCGTATTTGCTTTTTTATTACCTCTGAGGAGCTGAAAACCTCCCAGAGCTGGGCTTTTTTCAGTACACTTCATTTTCTTAGTGGCTGACTTAACGAAGGTAAAGACCTCACCAGGGAGCATCCCTGAATACAGAGGACAAACAGTGGGCTCGCTCTGCCTGTGCCATGTGTAAGCAGTGCTCAGGCTGCTCGTTTTTTCCCTTGGTACTATCCAAATATTGACTGTGCTCAAGTGCCACTAAAATAACATTCAGTGCTTGTGCAATCACTTCAGGCTTTGGAAGCTCTCAGACTGAGAGAATAAATATTTTGCTGAAGTGCTGCTTTTTAAAAACACCCTTTGAGAAGAGCGTTGCTGTCCCGCAGTCAGGTTTAGAGCAGGGGTGCGAAGCACGTGCTGGCCTAGGAGCGATCCTCAGCAGGGTAGGATGGAAGCAAGGAAGAAACCCCACAGCGTCGTAGCATGCTGAGCAGGCTGCACGAGACCAGCTTAGAGGAAGCTCAAGGGGAGGGGAGATCAAGCACCAAAACACATCTTTTGGAAATGTTTTGTTAAAAGCTGAGTTTTGAAGAAAAGCATGAAATTCTGCTGCTCCTGAAGGGAAGGATGGATTCCTTCCCTCTAACAAGCAGTAGGAGAGGTGGAATGGCATAGATAATGAAGAACAGGAGATAAATAATAAGGAATGGGGAAGCAAATGGGGGAAATAACTCTTCCATTGTTAGAACAGTGCTAGTGGCAGCTTTATAGCAACTTATCATTTCTATTTAAAGCTTAGTTTGGGGGCTATAACGTCTCAGCTGTTTTCTGTACCATCTGGCTGAAATTTAGCATAAAATGTTATCTTGGAGGTAAATGAATTCTTTTCCCTTTATCAAAATAGCAGTATTTGGGCAAGGAAACCAAGATATAAAGAGACACACATTCAGGAGCGTTATTTTAACAGCTAAGGGCAATCTTCCTTTTAAAAATAGCTTGGAATAATCTGGTTATGGAATTGACATCCCAATTCTTCTGCCGTCAACATTGTCTCTCTACGCTCTAAGGGTCTCCTGTACATGGGTACATGAGCGTGAAGCCTCAGAGCCAGGCGCACAGAAGTGGCCTACCAAAACCAGCCAAGGGTGGATGACACACTCAGACACCACTTCTTGCTCCACTTCCAGGCCACCATCCTTGGGAGGCCACGCACACCCTGGGAAGGGCACAGGCTGCTTACCAGCAGCCCTGGATCACAGCTCTCAGAAGTTGGTGGCTCCTACCATGCTCATTCCCCACCCATTAACCTAGATAAAGGCTTCTTCCAGTCCTGGCCAGCTAACAGACAGGAGTGGCCACCTACCCAGTTTCTCACCAAGCGCATTACCTACCATTTCACAACATGGGGATGCTATTGCTCTGTTTCCATCTCTCACAGCTCAAAGTTTCCTTTTCCCTTAAACACCACACAGTTATTTTCTAATTCATTCTAGATAAACCTGATTATTTCCCTGCTTCACCCCACTATCATTTCAGCCATCCTTTGAGCTGAAGGTAGAGCTTTATCTGCTGAAAAGTCTCTACTTTCCAGTCTGGACTTCGATTATACAACAAGTAATATTGCTCGGTGGAGGAAGGTTGTTGGAATAATTTGTATCTTTTATACAAACTGATAATAAAAATTTAGCTCCTTGATGTATTTTTCTCCCTTAAACTGTAGTTATGCTTCCTTGAATAGATAAAGGCAAGATAAATTCAATTACAGCATAATTTCTCCCAGGATGAATAACCTTTAAATCAGCTCTGATCTCAAAACGCATTATGAGATAACATACTGTCCATTACGTTGTTGAAATTGGGGCTACGGCAGTGCCTAGAGTTGTCAGTATGAATATCAAATTATTTATGCTCCTCTTTGCATCCTTGAATACCAAATAAGCTCAGGGCTCCTTGCTCTCAGTGTTCCTGTGTAAACACTGATTTTTAATGGAGGCAAGAGGTGCTTGCTTGACAGCTCTTGAAATTGCAGTGCACTATTTATCACAGAGATGCGCAGCACTGCTACGCGCTCCCACTCTGCTGTCACCTCGCTGAGAGTTTCCCTCTTCTTGGGGAACAGTTCAGGACTGGAAGCTCAGTTGCATCTTCCACCTGGCTGGCTGCATTGCTGCTGCTCAGAGCCGGTGTAGGAATAAAAGGGGAGCCACCGTAACATTTTGGGGCAGCGCTCTGTGTTTGAGCTGTTCATCAGCAGCAGTTTTGAGGTGCAGGCCTTTCGTCATCAGACCAGTCACAAGATTTCAGAGTTCTCCACGTCCTCTTCCATTTTACAAGCCTGAATACATTAGCACAGCTATTGTCTGCTTTTGGAGGACATTGTTGTCAAAACAGGATTCAGTACAAAAGCAACACGACTTAATGTCATCCCTCTCCAAGGTTAGCAGTGCCTGAGTTCTTGAGGAGAGCAGCAACGACTACAGCATCTAAACACAGCGTGCTCCACACGGCGAAGATTTCTTCCTGCAAATCAAGTTAACCTTATGTTCAAGGTGACAAAAGTTGAGAGCGTCCAACTTGTTCAGAGCAAATAATCCAAGAGGATATTAAGTGCAGGCCTGGGAGAGGGAAGAACTGTTTGCTGTTAAGCAAAAGGGTAAGCCCAGCTTCACTTCAGAAGCAAATGGAGAAGTCCAGTGGTCTTGCACAAGCTAGACATCTGCCTGTGTGCACCCCACAAAGCTACCTCTGAGTGTCAAAGTCTCCAAACTCAAGCCCCTGGATGCCTTGTTAGAACCTAATGAAATGATGGGGGCAGAGCAAGAGGAGCTAGCAGAGCTCTTTGAGGCAAATAAGCAAAAAGACAGAAGGTTTGAGCAAGGAGCACACATCCCAAGGGGAATAGGGAAGGGCAGGAAGGAAGTAGTGTTTTGTTTGTGCCCAGACATCAAGACTGCTTAACAGAAGTACCTGGAAGCTCTTATTCCTGGTTTCGTTCTAACTTTCATTTTCTTAAATACTTGATCACAAAAATAACCTCCTGGGAATTCAGTAAGTCTCATGGCCAAGTAGTCTATTTAAATAACCTCATGTCTTATGTTTGGTGGCCCCCTGAAGTCCGCTAGGTATTTTTTAAAGAGAAAAATCTAGAATTGAGTTAAAATGCAAACATCCAACCCACCTGAGAAAACCACAGGGCCACCACACCCAGGGAGGCCAGGCCTCCCTGTGGACTCAGAGCACCGAGGAGCAGCTCTCCGCTGTTCCTCCTCCCAGAGCATGAGATGCCTGGGGCCCCAGCCCGGTACCTAGATGAGGTCTTTCTTCACTCAGTGCCAGGTAGCCTCCTGCAAGCCGCTCACAATGTGCTTTCAGTCTCCTACCAGGCAGAGCTACCTCCTAAACTCAAAGCCTTGGGATTTAATTCAGCGCACATCTGATGCTGCGTGCCGAAAAGGCGCGGGATGCTCTCGGACGAGAGCAAGCTGATTTCTCTGAAGCAGAAGCCGAACTTGACAGCACAAAAAGCTTCTCCTAGTCACAAACCAGCAAATGCTCCATATTTATCACCAGGATTTAGACAGCCCTGTTTGACAAGCCTCCACTAAGCGACTCCACAAATCACATTATGTTTATCTGCCTTTGTTTTCCTCCAGCCAAGGCAAGTCACTCTTTAAAAACAACAGCTGTTAGCCACAAAATTCCAGTGCTCAGAAGTCAGCATAACTTATTTCATAAGTCTGTCATGTATGATTTACCAGAGAGGGAAAACCATTTAAATTTAGTTGACATAACCAACAATAATCGTTCTGTGCGTCTGAGTTTTATTAATATCTGTGCATTGCTGGTGATGATGTATGAAAGAGACGGAAGAAGATGCTTTGGATCTGGGAAACGAGGCTGGCCCTGCAGGGCTGGATAAGTATCTATGTCAGAGAAGCACGTAGGTACAACAGGAGGTGGCATTTTTAAGGCACAGTGAAGCCTCGAAGGCAGAATTACTGTGGCAGCGAGCTTTCTGAGGAGCCTCAGGTGGGGAGGAGAGGGGAGAGGCCTCCTGATGAGACAGAGCATTCAGTGGCTGAACCTGGGAGTATTTCTCAGTAGGAACCCTCTGAACACTCTGCAATCACATTGCTCTAGGTCAGCAAGAGGAACCCAAATGCATTTTGGTAGGAGGAGACAGCACTGCCCAAGGCACACAGAGATGGCACAGGCCCACTCCATGCCCCACAGCTGCTTTGAACCATCTCCCGCTCAGGAAAGTCATTTTGTACCTCAGCCTCAGTTTCCCTTCATTTTAAAAAGGGCAAACAGTTAGCTCTTCATGCTGTTTGATGAACTCTACAGTATTATAAAGCACCTAACACAGCATTTAACACCCTCTTTGTCACCCCCATGATTCAGGTGTGCTGCTGCAACTGCTCCATTTCCAGCTCAAGAGCAGGGCAGCTTGCACCAGGCAATGCAACAGCCTCTTAACAGGGGATGCATCCTGCTTAATTACAAGGCTTTTGCATCTTTGCCTGGCTAACCATTACATAGACACTCTTCAGTACATAGCAGGATAGAAAACTGAAGTAAAGTCAGAGCTGGCAGACTCTTACCCCTGACAGCCTTCCATGGCATCTATTTCCCACTGAAGATGCTAGTCCTCTGCTTCAGACCCCACAGTGAGGGCCAGATTCTTCCTAAAGCCACGGGAAAGCACTTCCACTAAGGTCTTTTAACAAATTTGTAGATGTTTCTCCTCCTCTGCAAGATTTAACATGATCAAAAACCTTCTCCACTCCTCTGAGCTTCATGTTGTTATCAGAAGCAGCAGGGGAGCTGCCTGCCTCCCCTCAAGCTTTCCCTCTTCTGCAGAAACCTCTTTGAGAAATGTTTTCCTCCCATGCACACCCCCAGCCACCCATGGGCTTCCTTCCCAAAGAGGCAGCTCCTGGGTACAACCATTGTTTTAGGCAAGCACAGTGTGAGCCAGAGCTGCCTGAGGACTCTACAAACATGGCCACTGCCTGAACCATCAGAGATTCCTAGAGGCCAAACCAAACCAAAGTAGAAAAAAATAAAAAAAAAAATACCCACCACATACACACAAAAGCCACCACATGTACAATAGAACCCTAATAGATAAACCCTAAAGCCTTCTCCTGCTGCTGTGGGGTCCCTCTGGAAATGTAGTCTGTCTGTCTAGCCACTTTTACACATTAAAGAGTCTAGTAAGATTGAAGGCTTCAAAATTTAAATAAAATAAATTGGGAAAGTTCTAAGTTTTGCCTTGAGTAAACAATCAAACAGACTTTAAATGCAAGCCAAGCCAGACTGAAGAAGGAACTTACTCATGAATCTCCATCAAGGAGAATTATGCATTTAGACAAACCATTACTTCACTTCTATTACCTAATGCACCACAAATGATTTAAAAAATGCAGAACAGAACTTCCAGTACAGAGATGAATCCATTTTATGACAGCAGATCATTCTATGATTCTTCTCAGAAAGTACTAACACACTGATTAAGCTAATAAAAAGAGTGATCAACAACATACTACCATTTTATCCTTAAAGGTGTTTCTCCCTTAGCAGAAAATGTTTTCCTATTCTGTTCTTTAACTATTTATAACATAGTGAAACAAAACCTAGTATAACATTTTTGTTTATATAAATGCATTTGTGGCAACAAACTGTAAAACAAAGGTTTCAGTTGCAGATTTACTGGGGATTTTAGGGGCTCTAAGTATTTAGTTCTTCTCTTTTTGTATCACTTACTAAACACAAGAGAAACAGCATTCTCCCAGTCCATTTCCTTCTCTACACCTACAGTATTTTGCTACTAAGTTTTGTGGAGTTTTCAGCTTTTGTGTGCGGGGAAGAGAGAAACCCATTATGCTGCTGCATGTTCAGGTTCAGGCTTCCCTTTGATAACTTGAGCAATGAAGAGAATAGAAAACTTTGGTGTTTATTTGACATGATAAAAATATCATTGCCCAGTTAAATAAATGATAGCATATAGAGGTAACAGCCATATGCGAGACTGGAGGAAAACTCTACAGGTTTACCATGTTAATGGCACAAGGCACATTTGTCGTTATAATAATCCACAAGTTGGAAAGGAAGGTTTCTAAGATTTCCAAGTAAAGTCTAGAAGTGATGGGCTATTTAGGACTTAAATTTATGTTTGCAAGAGTGATTTAAACCATACTCTAAAAATACTTGGCATACAACAATAAGGACAGAGCAAGAGTTCTGTAGCAATTCTGGGGAAATTATAGAATTTTAAAATGTTTCTAAAAAGACACCCTCCCCCTCGCATACCACTAAATCACATTAAATTACCTAATTTCTTACATTGATTCATGGTTTTCTCCTGGAACTAACAGCCCTCCTTTTACATGCATTGCAGATGTACTTAGCATATGCAATACCCTGAGCTCAGTCAAGTTAAGCATGCATGTAACAGGACACTAGAGTAGCAGACAGGATTTATTTACATTGCTGCAAGCTTTCTGAACGCAGCAAAGATGAGTTACAGCCCTGTGTAAAAGTAATTATAGGCAGCATCCAGGGCAGAGGTGTACAGAAGAGACCGACACAGAGACAAGGGCAATTGAACAGAGCCTGTCAAGAGGGGAAGGAAGGAGACAGAAATGGAACATGAAGGCTGGGACCTGGGCACCAATACATTATCTACAGACACTGGTTGAATAACCCTGCCTACAACGAGGGCCTTTGAAAAGTCCCCTGAGATGCCACGGACAAGATAGAACTAAAGAGCTGGAGCATGGGATCAAGTGGCATGCTGAGCTTCAACGGGTGACCAAGCATCACAAGGACTGCCATCAATAGTGGATGACAAAGGCAGGTTTTCCTGGGGGGGATGCATCAGTCTGCAGACAGCACTGGCACCAGTGGGATTTCTACCCTAATGGCATTCAGGCCTCAAAATTTTTTGGCCAACATCTATATTAAATAAAAAATCTAGGAAAGTTTATAATTCAAATAAAAAGTCTAAAATTATTCAGAACAGACTCAGGGGGAAAAAAAGACTCCCTGTCAGCTGGGTCAGAGATCAGGTGATGGACATGCATGAAATCATGAAGAAGAAATGCAATTTGAGAAGTATCAGAAGTGGCAATCGAACTTCAGAAGACTGATCAAAATCCAGCCTCCCTGAAAAGGTCATGGTATTTCTCTTACACTTTTTGTTCCTAGTTCTAATTTGCCTCTTTTTCAGATCTTCCCTTCTCTAACACAGCAGCTCGCTTTGCTTTCCAAAGGCTTCCTGGCCACCAGGCCTCCAGCTCTCACAATTACCTTATTTCTTTTGTTGAAAACAATGATGCCAGGAGAGCTACCTCTAAAGAAGCAGTCCATAACACATGGGCCAACCTTGAAGCAAAACTAAATAAATCCCTCAGTAGTTCTTGGATAGCCAGGGTGCCCTGAATAATTCACAGTAAGTCACGTTGCACCCCAGCACCTCCCAGGCCACTCCAGCAGGGCCATTACTTTTCTTTGGTCCCCCAACTTGCCAGGTTCTGCAGGGATTTTAGCTGAAGTGCCTTGTGGCAACACACAGTTGTCTGCAGGCTGTGAACCCTCAGGGAAGTCAGGGATCACCTGTGGCACAGTTAAAGCTCCAGCTGTAAGGACAAAGCCGAGCTTGCCACTTTCTATCCAGTAGAAAACTGGATCCCTTGTGCTCTTCTCTAGCCTAAAGCTGATGAATTCTTGATAACCCAGGGGTGCCATTTTACCAAACTGAGGTCCCAAAGTTGAGCAGAAAGAACAAACTGAGGAAGAGCTCTTTCTACTTTATTTCTCCATTTCACGAGAATCAAGATGTAACTGACAGAGTTACTTTCACAGAGCCCAAGGACAGCTTCAAATCCTCAAGGACTACAGAAGAGCTCCCTACATCCAACCCTTCAGAGGCAGAAGTGTCCCAGATCTGCCCAAAAGCAGTCAGAAGCCAGCAGAAGCTACTCCACTAAGGTGGCACATTGCAGCTTGATGACTGCAATTCATTAAGAGCTTAAGCTGTGGGAAGTGCATAAGCATAAAGGGAACCCCAGGCTGCACAATCAGAGAGAGGCTCCCTGATGAATCAGGAGAAAATGAGATGCCTGTTTCAACTGTCATCCTGATGCAGGGGCTTGGAGACCAGCCAGGCATTCCCAGGGGACTCAGCCACACCAGGACCCTCTGATTAGTGACCGGGCTGTCTCGCAGGCCTGGGGACACCCTGAAGTCTGCCCGTGCTCTCCAGTGCTGCCTCCTTGCACTCCTGAGAGGGTTTGTGTTGAGCCCTAACTGTTTCTGTGTGCGTGCTTAGACTGCTTATGAGGAAACAGAGGAGAACTGTGCACCTTAAGAAAACTAGCAGCACTATACTTGGGTCCCAGCCTGTGGTCACCCCTTAGCACAGAAGTCTATCTCATCCTTGCTATAATCCGAGGCAGAGATCTGGACTCTGCCAGCATTTAGCACAATCAAGCAGAGAGTTACAAAAAAGTCCACTGAGCCACACTAATTCTGCAATAGGCCTGAATTAGTTGCTCAGATGGATTACCCGTCTTCGGATTCCTCAGGGGATCTTTTATTCATTCAGGAAAAAAAAAACATTTCTCCACACATTTACTTTTTGTCCCGAAGCTAGTATGTCAATTATATTCAAGGTGCAGCAGATTGATGCAAATACAGATGGAGTGTCAGACAGGGAATTGTATACCTTCGCTAAACTCATGCAGTGCAGTGGAACTGTGCTATCCAGAGGGCAGATTTCTTTTCCCAGGAGATGCACAGCAATGCCAGACTTGTGCAACAAAACTCAGAGCCTCAGAGAAACCAAGTGTTTCAGCTGTGACTTCTCATTTGCAGAAAAGAAACCTATTTTCCTGGATGACTGACCCCTTTGAGGCACAAGGATGTAGCCGTTCACAAAACCCTAGGCTGTATTGATTATACAGAACTCCATCACCTCCAGGTCTGCATGTGCATAAACTATTACCCAATAGATTAGGAGCAAGCAGATAGGACTCTGAGATATGTAGCATGCCATACTTTGAGTGCCATCTTCTGGCAGATAGTACTGCGTGCCTGCATTTGCATACGGAGCAGCCTTACTTCATCAATGACATCTTAACACCAGTTAAGCAGCTAATCACTTCTTGCAACCTTGGCCAAAATTCCTACCTAGGTGAGCACTTAGTAGTTTCCTTTTCCCATGTCAGGCTAGCACCTGTAATTTGTTGGCTATTCAGGATTACACCAGTTTCTAGTCTTCCACTGTCAGCGTGGTTTTAATTAACCTTGAAATCTTAGAGCTATCTTTTTCCCATAAGAGATGCATTAGAATTTTTCTTCATATACATTATAGTGACAAAAGCTCTGGACAGAAGCCCAGGACAGGCAGTGCCTAGTCCTGAGGGACACTCCCCGATGCCAAATGAGTCTTGCTCTTTCAGCTTAAAGATTTTCTGCCAGGTAATTGCTAATATTTCTGCTAGATGGAGAGCTCAAAGATCAGGATTTTCTGGAGTTCAATTTCACTGACTCAGAACTAGGTACTTGGCATGACTTTAACTGTTTTCCACTAGATCACATCCTTGAATCCAGGAACATCGAGTTCCCATTTAAAACAAAGGATTTAGGCACTCAGCAGTGAAAGATTTCACATTTAAAATTGCTCTTGCTCTTCAGTTCAGCAGCATTCCTAACACACCTAAGCTTTGACCAGCTGCCCGGGGCTGAAGAGAGGCAGTTCCTACGGCTCTGATAACAAAGGGTCTGCAAAAGCCTTCAAAGTACTTTTTTAACCAGTGTCACTAATATCTGAGGGAGATTCAGGAGTTCTCAATTCTAGCAGACTAGCTGCATGGAACTGAACTAATTAAACTGGTCTGAATAGACTGTAGGGCTCTGAGGGGAGATTGCTAGTAAGCATATCTGCAGTCCTTGTTGCAGCCGGGATTACATCAAGCCTTGCTCAGCCATCCAGTTTTGTTTCAACATACAACTGCAGTTGTTGTGTGATGTCCATGTGACTGCTTCTCCCAGGGGCAACTCCCACATTACCTGTGAGCAAATTCCAGTTTTCCAATAATTTTTGTGATGAAATTCATGATTATTTTTTGTTGCCTTATTTTGACCTTCCTACCAAAGGAAGTAGATCTCCTGAATCTAGTGTTCTCTTCCTCAGCTTAGCACAATAAAATTCCCTAGCCCACACACACAAGTGCACACATCTGCAGACAGCATTTGAAGAGGTTATTTTAAAAAGTGACAACTTCTAAAGACTCTAAGACACAAGTTATGACATTACTTGTATTAGTTCTCTAATCTAAGGTAGGAAATAGCTGTTGTTAAGAAGATGCTTGAAGAGAGAAGAGACAAGTGGGCTAATTAGGTTAATACTTTTTCTTTAAATGATTTCTCAGCATATGGAGATTTTTATGTCCATTACCTCATCTACAAAGCTGACCTCAAGCTTCCTGGCTGGCCTCCCCTTACCTGCCCTCATGCTGCTATCAGAGCATTTCTGAAAGAACACATGCTTACTGCTAACTGAGCAGGTTTTGCAAAGTAAAAAAGTCATTCATTATCACCTTCACCGTGCCACGAAGGGTCATACCGGCAAGGCAGGACACTGCTTCACACAGACACTGGTGCAGACGCAGGGAGGTGGGAAATAGCTAGCTCACCTCTTCCCAAATTTCTCCAAGCACTGCTGTGATAACCACAAAAGACATGGAGATGACACCACAGCATGATCTCCAACTCTCTTCCCCTCTTCCCTCCCCCTGTATACTCCCTTCCTGCTAGAAATGGATCTGTAATAGATGTAGATATTAATGTTTATTAGTAAGAACCTGAAAGAGAATACCAGGCTGTGAATATTTCCCTGTTCTGAGCAACAGAAAGATCTAAAGAGTTGCACATAACTCAATCACTGCTTCCAGAGCAAGTCTGCTGGAAGATTTAACATTATTGAAGGAAAATAGCAGAACCGGGGGAACAGAACAAGACTTGACAAGGCCATGCATTTGCTGCAAATGTTGATAATTTTATGCAAGACATACAGGCAAGTCATTTTTCTGCATTTGTTTGCACTGAGGTACCTCCCTGGGAAGTGTTTTATTTAACATCCCGTCTGCTTTTACCGCCCATATGCTTGTGCCCTCCACCAACTGAAGGGCTCTCTTGGCCAAAGCACTGGTTCATATAATCAATTGAAAGGACTTAGCTCCTCCGTATGTTTTTCAGATAAGACCAGAGCAGAGTAATTCCTCTTAGCATCAGTCCTATCATTGAATTTGATAACACTTCACCAAATTAAACCAGCAGGTAAACTTAAATCCACTGATTTATAGATTCAGTTTTAATCCCAGCCTTTGATTGCTGTGTAAGGAATAGTCCAGCAATTCGTGCCACTAAGGGGTGTGAAGGGTTAACATCGAGGCCTGGGTTTAGGCGAGAAGAGAACAAAGGGATTTCTTCAGAGAAAAACTGCTGACTTTGCACAGACGTGCAGTAACTTCTGACAGCCGGCCAAGAGACCACTAGATAAGGAGGAAGAATATGAGCCTCCCTGTCCGAGCGGCCCCCGAGAAACTAACAGAGACTGATAAGCAGGCGCACCTGGGAGGACTTCGGATTCGGGAAACCAATTATAATAACCCTGCCTCTTCTAGAAGTAGTAATGAATATGTATTAGCCTAGGAGCATAAAAACCAGCCGCCTTACGTAACAGGTGTGCGTCCTGGTGGAGCAGAGACTCCCGGCGCACCCAGCGCTGTTTGCTTGCCTCTATTCATTTAATAAATTGTAAACTTTGATTGTAATCCTATTTGGGACTCAGTCATTTATAACAGCTGCATTATTCCATTCCACTAGTTCAGTGAAGTTTACCTTATTAGTAATATGCCTGTTTCATTTTGTATTTATTTGCTCATCTTTTTAATAAAATTTACACAGGACTGTTTATTTCATCAAAGCATAACCTGGTTCATAAATCCAAAGCTAAGGGCAATTTAAGCTAGGGTATTAAAAACATTGAACTGAATAAGAGCTGGGAAGACAAAGACCCAGGTTGTATCACCAGAGCCCACCAGCCTTTGTCCAGGGCAAGAACCAGGACAGCCTTGTGGGGGACTGAAATAGGAGAGGAAACATCCAGGGTCCCACATTTCCTCAGAGCTGGTTGCAACTCCAGCAATGACACCCATATATATATACACCTAATATACCTGACAGTAGCCATCTGGGTGCCATCAGTACTACCTGATGGAAAGTAGAAGCCTACAAATTACACTAAAAAGGTCTGGTAGTCACAGATAGAAGCACAGAGAACAGCACTCTGGTATGGGGAAGATGGCTGGATTTATAACAGGTTTTCCCTCCCAGCTGAAAACAAATGTCTTCTGTTCCACATTTCAGGGAAACTTCCCTTTTAGTCTGCTCGGTGAATTTCCAAAATGCCCTGAAGCTGTCAGTTACCCAACCCACACATTTCCATTAACAATATCTTGCATTTTATTTTTGTAATAGTAGGCCTAAAAAATAGGAAAACACAATGCCCTACAAAGCAGAGATTTAAAAAAATAAACCTCCAAGAACATGTGTAAATCGCATGCCATGCTGATGAATGTGGCATGATGAACCTAGAGACATGATGGAAAAAGTAAATGGCAGATGCCAAAATGCAGAGGTGGACTGGAAGAATGGGAGCTGGTTACTTGATTTGCCAAAGAGTTTCTGTTAAAGAATATTAATCTTTTCAGACAATCCACAAAAAGACCCTGTAGCAAGATCATATTAAATTAATAGAGTCTCATCATTATGGTAACCTCAGCTCACTTTTTTAAGATCTATAGTGTCATCATAACCAAAGAGGAGTCCCCAAATAACTCTGCAATTGCTACGAAATGGCAGTGAAGTGCTAGTCGTTAGCTGCACAGCATTTTGGGTGCCTCACGTCCAGACTGGGGCTTTCTGCCTGCAGTGCAGCTAACTGACGCCTCATATGCTGGTACAAATCTGTTTGGGAACCAAAGTTCTCCCTGTCATAAGAAAACACTTAACTACGGCCTGCCCCCAGAATAATTCACTATCACATTGAGCCAGATTATTATTTGGACAGCCCTTACCAACAGTGCTGTTCATCATACAGCTCCCTCGGGTGTCAGCATCGATTGTCAGAGCGGAGACTCCAGTATGTGCTGGGCTGCTCCTGCTCCCCTAACCAGAACCAGGCAGCGGAGCCAGCCCGAGTCCCAGAGGGTTTGCATACCTCTTAGCCCCAAACTAGGAAAATTATCACTTCAAACCAGGAAAGGCCACAGCAGACAGGGGAATTATACATACATTGCAGAAAAACAAACCGAGAAAGCGATCCTAGCCTTCATATAGCTTAAGTTTTTTCTCATGGGACTTTGCTCTCATTCTTTCAGTTCTGCAATAAAAACAGTCCACAGCTCTTTTTACTTTTCCTCACAATTCATATGGATAGCATGAAGCTGTGTTAGTGGCTTTTCATTAGTACTGCTGAGAGGGCTGGAAAGCTAGATAGCAGCTTAAAATACCCAGTGGTAAGACAAACATGAAGTGAATGAGTAGATGTGGCCAGTGGTAGACAGGCATTTCTCTGCCAGGTGCTTCCTCCACTATACCAAGTGTGACATAGTGGTGAAACAACCAAAAGCCTTCAGTAAGATTTCCCTCCTGGCTTGCATTTGTAGACAGAAACAACCAGACTATCATGGTGCTGAAGAAAAAAAATAATAATAAAAAAAAAAATTACCTACAATCTCCAGATGTGCTACTGCAGCTCTGGAAAGATGTACCACTGTCTGGAACATGCCCGAGAGTGCACAAGGCAGCCCCTCCTGCAGCCAAGGGAATGATTAGCATGGGATATCTGTGCAACTTCACATGGCTCAGCTGAGCACCAACGCATTGTCTCCAAGATGCTGATGGCTGGCTTTAACACCAACACCTCATACAAAGAGCTTTTATCCCTCCCTAGCATAAGCATAAAAAGAATGGGGCTGAGCTTGACCGAAATCAGTAATCAAAAGGGAGAGCTGTTTAGTAATTTGCATCATAATCAGTGTCTGCTACAGCATCTTTGCTGACAGCTTATTTTTAAACACTGAAATCCAGTTTAGGAGTATTTCAAAACAGAGCAGTCCTCCCACTCTGCTTTCTACTTTCCTTCCTGGGCAAGAAGGAAGGAAGATAGATATGTGCAAGCATTGGGTGTCACTGTCCTATTGCCAGCCCAGCTGCTAGGGTGTTTCCATGCACACATACCAGAAAAACGTCTACTGACACACCTCACAGAAACCCTCATCTTCTGTTCAAATTCAAGTATTTGCTTTAAATACAGACCATAATACCCAGTGGTATTATAGTGTATACGGCAGACATGCAGACAAACTTTTTACAGTGATAAATAATCTTTGGAACATATCTCACTTCAGTTTAGCTTTTCAGGAAAGCATTGAGAAGAACATTTAGAAGGTTAAAGCTATGAAGCAACAGCTTGGCAAGCTGGGACACACTGACAGTGCCAGCGATGCAGGACTTGCAGTGAAGGTATGTTGCCTAGCACTGGCTCACACTTGAATTAGCCCTCAGTCCATCCCCAAGTCCGAGTCCCCTGAGCATCCATGCGTTACACAACCAGCTATCACCTGGGCTCTCTTTTAGAAAATCCTTTTAAAAACAAATCCACATGCAAGACTGAGATAGGTCACTCCAAGGACTCCCTCTAGCAGGCAACAGGGACACGAAAATTATGCCAGGTTCAATCTCCTCTGAAAAAAATTCTCCACTGGCGTCCCTGCACACTTTGCACCTTCAGGCAACGCTCTACAACATATCCCACTCCAACAGCTGCAATAGCCCTTGTTATCTCAGGCTCTCTGAAACATGGTAATGGCACAACAGATTAATTACTTTCAGGTGACAAGAGCACCACACATCGCTAGAAGCATCTCCAGGGGGAAGTGCCTGGGGAAAGCTGGCCTGGGGTTTAGTCCTGAGCTGCACAAACATACACCACTGGGTTTCTGAGCCAAGAACTCTTTGGACAGCTGTGTTGACAGCACAGAAACAATCTCAGCCTTCTTCTTCTTCCTAAAGGTGCATAGACTTTCAAGGTTTGCTGGTTTCCAAACAAATACATGATTCTCTGAGCCCCGACACACCCCAGGCACAAAGCAGATTGCATCCTCCTCCTTTAGCAACTCCCTTGCCAAGGGGCAAGCAACACAGTTCCTCTCATTTATTCCCAAACTTCGGACACCTAAGCAAGCAGGAAGAGTCCTCCTTCTCCCCAAAGCACCCAGTAATTAAAACAACAAAATAACACCCCCTACCCCCCCCCCCCAAAAAAAAAAAAAATTAAATAAATAAAGCAGGACTCACTTTCTCACCGAAGTGAAATCCCCCTGGCAGACCAGCTCACTGTATCCCATCTACTGAAGCTTTCACACTGTGATCTCTCTTCAGCTGCACCAACCCAAATGCTCTCTTTTCCCCCCAGGCTGGGCTCCTTGTTACTGCCTGCATCAGGTGATTTCACTAATTACCTCCCCGGGGGCACACAAGTCTAGACCTTGTACAGGTGCAGCTGAGCTCCTGCACCCCAAAAACGGGAATGTGTTCACTGGGTGTTGTCTCATTTTAAAAACACCAGGCCCCCTTCAGCCTGTTCACATCTTCACCCTTTCCCAACAATTGGAAGTCACTGAGCTTCTCAGATGAAAGGCTCTCCTCTAAGTGCAAATTATTATTAATGAATTTCCACCTTGGCTCCTTGACAGAAAAATGTACCTTGCAGCGTGTTATCTTTGCAGCCATACATCCCTGGCACTTATAGATTCCCTCATCTGGCAAGGAAGGCACATTGCCAGGAGTGATGTTCAGAGAGGCTCTCTGTGCCTGATCCCAGTGCCTTGGTAACTGTGGCACCACAAAGCTTAAGAAATGTAAATCCTGGCATTTGACCCAATGTGAATTTCTCAAATAAATGATATTTCACAGCCTGGTGGTTTCCTCCCTGCTGAGATGATCATTTATGGGGGCTCAGTCAGAGTTGGACTTTGACGGTATTTTTGGTCAGTGGAAGACAAATTGAAAATTTTCTTTTTTTTTTCTGGCTCTGAAGCACCATGTTTTGTATGTAACTTCAGAAAAAATAAATGTGATGGCAGGGATAAGTTTGTTTGTTTGTTTGTTTTTAACTCTTTCCTCCTTTCCACAGTCTCTTGAAATACAGCCCGTCTTCCTTGTTCCTTGCAAAGATCAAGTGATTTTGAAGACATGCTCCTGTTCAGCCACAAGTTACAGGAGTCAAAATCAATGGCCTCTCCTAGGCTTCCTCCAGGCTTCAGACCTACAAAGAGCACAGAGAACCAGCCCTTTTCAAAGTCACCACCACTCAGATACAAAAGTACTTTTTCCTTTGAAGTTAAACACTTGTGGGAGAGAAGAAACCACCAACACCCCAAGACCTTCATCACCACTGCTGCAGCTCAACCAGTCTGGACCAAGGCAGCAGGCTGCTGCAAGCAGAAGATGTTTTCTCTGCTTCATTCGAAAAAGCATCCGGGCTGGTGGGTGTTAGTAAAGGAAATATCAGACACGTGAAACAATTTCTGCTGCTGATGAAGAGAGCAGGCTGTGCCAGGAGAAGCAGTCATTGCCCAAGCCTCTAGAGCACTGCCATTAGCTTCATCTCTTTCCACTTTTATGATAGGGGAAAACAAACCCCTTGTGCTGCAAAACACACAAAGTCAGTTATATCACATGGCAAAATGTCTTTAAAACTCTCTTCCTAAACAGCCAAGAACCTCTCATATATATTAAATCAAAAGTCCAGACTCCTGGCTGCTGTCAATTAACATGCCTGTACCAGATGGCTTCAGTGGAGACAGAGAGATTTACAGCAGGTGTAGATCTAGAGAGAAATGCTGTAGTTGTGACTCAGAAAAGATTTGAAGTGGGATCTTGGGACTTTCTGGGTGCTCCCCCCCAACCATCACAAGCCTCATATCACACGGCCCTGCTGTTAAACACATCATGCCCCGTCTGAACATATTTTCCATATTTCAGTTGTTACTGCATATGTAGTAGAGAACCTGGAGCAGGGGTTCTTCTTTTCTGTTACAGTAAGATGTGATATTATGACAGGCAGTATTCCACGTCTTCCTCTTACAGCCTTAAACCCCATCGTGTTGCCAACATGGAGGTTAGCTGAAGTCCATTAGTTGATAACTCAGGAACTAAAAGACATCAATAACAGGCATGTGTTAGTGAAAAAAAACACCAGAGAAAAACATTTCAAGTTCTTCAGTAATGTTGTTTCCATTTCAGTCTGCTTTGGGAAAGTGGCTGCACTGCCTGCCTCGAGTCCAGCAGCCCAACAAAACTCCTGCTTAAGCCTCTCCTCTTGGCCTTGCATGTGCTCACGTGGGCAGTTGCATGTGATTGTCACTGTTTACAAAGTGATTATTATGGCACAGACAAGAAAAAGAGTAAGTCAGAACTGCAACAAATACCCACGGCAATATGCAGTGTATGTAAAATGCCGGATGTGTTTGTGAATGGCCAACGTCCAACGGGGTGTTACAAGCAGGTGGGCTCTGTGTGTGCAAGCCCTGAAACCACCTGCTGCAGAGGGACTCTGTGGAGACTACATTTTCTAACGTATCATGACAGAATATTGTCACTCAGAATTCACAGATTCACAGATTCACAGATTTCTCTAGGTTGGAAGAGACCTCAAGATCATCGAGTCCAACCTCCGACCTAACACTAAGTACTCCACTAAACCATATCCCTAAGCTCTACATCTAAACGTCTTTTAAAGACCTCCAGGGATGGTGACTCCACCACCTCCCTGGGCAGCCCGTTCCAATGCTTAATAACCCTTTCGGTAAAGAAGTACTTCCTAACATCCAACCTAAAACTCCCCTGTCGCAACTTTAGCCCATTCCCCCTCGTCCTGTCACTAGGCACGTGGGAGAATAGACCAACCCCCACCTCTCTACAGCCTCCTTTCAGGTAACTGTAGAGAGCGATGAGGTCGCCCCTGAGCCTCCTCTTCTCCAGGCTGAACAAGCCCAGCTCCCTCAGCCGCTCCTCGTAAGACTTGTTCTCCAGACCCCTCACCAGCTTGGTCGCCCTTCTCTGGACTCGCTCGAGCACGTCCATGTCCTTCCTGTAGCGAGGGGCCCAAAACTGAACACAGTACTCGAGGTGCGGCCTCACCAGAGCCGAGTACAGGGGCACAATCACTTCCCTCGACCTGCTGGCCACACTGCTTCTTATACAGGCCAGGATGCCGTTGGCCTTCTTGGCCACCTGAGCACACTGCTGGCTCATATTCAGCCGACTATCCACCAATACTCCCAGGTCCTTCTCGGCCAGGCAGCTTTCCAGCCACTCATCTCCCAGCCTGTAGCTCTGCTTGGGGTTGTTGCAGCCCAGGTGCAGGACCCGGCACTTGGCCTTGTTGAACTTCATGCAGTTGACCTCAGCCCATCGCTCCAGCCTATCCAGATCCTCCTGCAGAGCCTTCCTGCCCTCGAGCAGATCGACACACGCACTTAGCTTGGTGTCGTCTGCAAACTTACTGAGGGTGCACTGGACGCCCTCATCCAGATCATCAATAAAGATATTAAAGAGGACCGGCCCCAGTACCGAGCCCTGGGGGACTCCACTAGTGACCGGCCTCCAACCAGATTTGACTCCATTCACCACAACTCTCTGGGCCCGGCCATCCAGCCAGTTTCTAACCCAGCGAAGCGTACGCCAGTCCAAGCCCCGAGCAGCCAGTTTCTCGAGGAGAATGTTGTGGGGAACGGTGTCAAAAGCCTTACTGAGGTCAAGGTAGACCACGTCCACAGCCTTTGATACATGGCTACTCATCAGTGAAATTCAGCTCCCAACAAGGCATCGTTTTTGTGTTGGTCAATGACACAATGACCATCACTCTATATTAAATATATATATATATATTTCTGATGGGGAGTTATTTCAAACAAACTGCCTAAGTCTAAATATGAACAGCAAACAAAGTTATACACACAGTCAATAAACAAGAAGGAAACAATGGTGATTATCTTAACAAAAGCTGAAGTAAATAAATAAGCTATAACTTTCCTACTCGTAACAGAAGAGCTCTGTTCCTCTTTGGGAGTGTTGAATCCAATCTGAGCTGCATTAATACAGGAATGAGTCTTTCAACCAAAATTTACATCACTGTTTTGAAAAGGAATTGCAAAATAGTTTCCCATGGGAAACTGATTCCCCCCTCCTTAATTTCAATGAAGATGTGTTTCTATTCCTTGAAAAAAATGCTTGAGGTTTTGGAGAGGAGGTGAATTAGGAATAATGTATTCATTCACTGTGAAACACTTTTCCTAGCCAATACAGTGAGATAACAAGATAAAACAAGCAAACAAACGTGCATATCATCACTAACATACAGAGAAAGATAAATTCACCTCATAAGGTTTTCTTCTCAGTAGCCAATTGTTATGTTGGATAGAGATATCCTTTTCCTCTTCTGATCCTATAAAGCCTCAGCTGACAAAAGCTGAGTGTAAAAAAGTGTATGGACTAGAAATAAAGAATTAGCAACCAATTCCCTTCCTCCCCACCAGTGCTGTATCTGTATCCCAGAAAATGCTCAGGAGTGCTCAGTTATTGGAGATGCCATCCTTCATGTGTGCTGTAACAAGGGCTGCTCAGCACAGTAACAGCTTTCTTAAAAATGCATTTTGAACAATTGCGCTGTGTGTGTCTGTACTACCATGGTGTATTATTTTTGTTCCATATATCTTTCTTTTTCCTCTCCTGTTGTATTTCGCAGCTCTGCACTGTAAATGTCTTTTTCACCAGAGAGGCCCTTGCATTTTCCCAGGAAGATATACTGATCCCTGAGGTGTGGCTGATGCATCGCTGTGTTTAGCTTATGAAGTAGCTTGGGGTCCACTGGGATACGGGGTGCTTTGTATATGTCACTTGTGATTCAGTAAAACTTGCTTTCATCTGAACCTACTGTATCAATCAGAGAAGCAACATAATTAATTATGACTGGGCTGCATGAAAGTTGCACACATCAGAAGCTAGAGTCCTGGAGTTGCTCGTGCTGATGGTAAGCATGAAGTTGAGCAAGATTAATAGTGACACTGCCATGAACTGTGCCTGACTTCTGTCTTCTCCTGCCATCCATCATCATCACCACATGTTGGGTGGGAAGGGGAAGAGGTTCACAAAGGAAGGGTCAGAGCGGTGAAGAACTTTTATACATCTCTATTCTCTTCTCTTCAGAAAGTGCCTTAAATTTTGTTTCAGCTGTTAGGCAGTGGTTGCAGTACTCCAACACAGAAATGACAGAAACAGCTCCCTCCCCTCAGAAAAGAGAGGTTAATTTGTCAAGCCATGTAAAGCATTTTAATTACAATTTGTATAACATGTATAAATAAATATTACATTCTTTCAGTCTACAATGCATACTAGGCTTATCTTGTTAAAACGTCCATCTATGTTACTGTGTGGCAGGCTTGATTTTGTCCAAGAAAAAAACAACAAACAACAACAACAAAAAACCAACAAACTACTGAGTTTAGTAATTAAAAAAAAATCCATGAATAAAGACAGGACTATGCAAGTGCTTCTGGCTAACAGTCAAGAAATAATACTGCTTTCCAAAAGGTTGGATAGTTGGATATACCATCTTCCTTCGAGTTACAGAAGGTTTTGGTTTGTCAGTGATTTCCTCATTGTGTAGATTTTGATCTGCATCTTCCATTGGTCTAAACTGGCACTGAGTCAATGGGGTTCAGCCAGTTTACACAATGAATGTATGGCTCTATTTTGTATTTGCTTTAGATTCATTACTGGTTTTGTATTATGATTTTTTATTTTTAATACAAAACAACAGCTGTACAATCTAGTCTAAAATTTTCCGTCTTAGCTGCTCTAATGTCAATAAAATAACATAAAATAAAATAAAAATTGCTGTTATTTCTTGATCTTCCTTCAGTAATATTTTCTCCCCTCCCAACAGTCTGTCCTGAGGCCAGCTCTCCCAGTACAAGGAAATGCAAGTCTGAGGACAATCAGTGTCCTAAAGTCCGTTCCTCTAGCTTCAGAGTTTGGTGAGAGCTGGTGACATTGGAATAAACAGAGATTATAGAATGAAATCATGAATTCATGGACTCAGAAAAAAAAAAAAATCCAGTCTGTACATATTTGACCTGCATGGTGTCCATTCCAGGTACACTTAAAATACACCAGGGAGCACTCCCATTGGTTATTATTTCAATGTACTAACATAAACAAGCACCTTCTTCCCTTGGTGAAACGTGGGAACTTTGGTTGTGGAGATTTAAAACAAACAATGAAACAAACAATCCAAACCTGAAAGTAAAATGAACACTCCTTCCAAACAGAACATATTTTTAGCTAGGGTGAAACAACTGAGGCTTTTGCTTTCAGAAGAGACACCACATAGAGATTATTAGTCAGTATTTATCCTCTGAATTCTTTAAATGACAGCAGATTACTTACAGCTAACTTAGAAATAAAATATTTTTGGTCCACTGTGAACTTACTGGGTTGAATTTTTTCCTGTTTTTAAAATATTTAGAAGAATATTATGAAAGGGAAAATTATTCTGTTTCAACGTATAAGACAATCAGATAAGTAAAACTAAAACTACCTGGTAATTTCTTTCTCCTTCATATTCAATACCAAACACACATCTTCACTTCAAATGAAGGAATAGAAAGAACCAGCCTGAATATCAGTCTAAAAAGTCTCCTTACAGGTCATATGTCCAAAATTGGGATGTTCTATTAGTAATATAAACAAGTCATTGTTTGTCTCTTGCTTATTCTTTTCATGGTCTTATATTCTCTTTCTCTCTCTCTCTCTCTCTTTTTTTTCCTGAATAGTTTTGGTACTTTGAAACCTTAGTATAATTATCATTTCTATGACCCATAAAATACATTTTCACAACCTCACCTTGTCCAGTTCATTATATTGATCATACCATTTCCTTGTTCCTTTCTGCTATTTATATTCCACTTCTTAAATCCGTGAATAGCAGAATAACTGTTGGAAAAACAAAACAAAGTGAAAAACCTAAATGAAAAAAAACTAACCGTGGACAGTTTGGCAAATTTCTTTCCCTGATTACAAAAACTGCCTCATCATTTCTCCTGGTGACTCCTTCCCCTTTCCCTCTTCTCTCCCAATATATATTGTAGAACTGAAGGCATCAAGGTGTGGTTAAACCCCCTAAAAAACAGCAAGGAGCTACACTTTGTCTTTGAACTTCTCCATGTAATTTCTTATCTCTTTGGAGTCCCCCAGGTCCATATCCTGGCACACCCATTTAATGTCATCATCATTGCTACTTAGGATTGAATTGACAGTAGGACAACCATCGTCGGGTGGGATGGTAGTGAATGTTGTGAATTTTACCCGCTTCCGTTTAGATGTTGGCGAATGTAAAGGTTCGGATTTCTGGTCCTTTACAAGCTTGCCCCCTGAGTCAGCACGCCTGTGAACCTGGCTCTGAATGTTCTTCTGAGCACTGCCGTTGAGGAGCTGGTTGCTCTCCTCGCAACCCGTCCCTCGGTCAATAATGGTTGTGTGCTCATCCTGCTGAGGTGATGCATCTGCTGTGTTCTCCAGCAGTTCTGCTTCATTTCCCAGCCAGACCCAGTCATGGGAATGGGTCATGGTGGCCTGTCCTTCCACCAGAACCTGCTTGTGACGGTATTTAAGTGCAAATGTTGCACAGTTTATTAGGAAGACTAGAATTGCCAGGCAGAAGACACCTAGCAGAGCATACATCCCGATCTCCAAATCGCTAAGGCCTCTGGGTGTCTGCACCAGATCATTTTCCTCCATGCCTTCACTGCCTTTTGGGAGGTCTACTTGAGCAGGGAAGTTGGTGAAGTCTATGGGGATGTTCTGCAGCTGGCTATCATCTGAGAGTTTGCCACCATCCAGCCTGTTGTTTTTCATCACTTTATTTTTTATTACAGATTTTGCAGTGGTGCTGACTTTCCTGATGGCGCTTTCCTCTCGCTCTGCTGAAGAGCTACCATAATATCGTCCATCCTGGCCATACCGCTCCTGATCTGACACTTTGTGCCGCCGGTCGCTAGCATGGTTTTCAATCTCATCAGCATCATAATCTCCACCTGGGTCAGAGTCTGCATCATTCTGGCCGAACTTGACTTTGACGTTGCCGTTTCCCACAGCCAGGATACTTTTCCTCTTGGACTTTTGGCAGGCTTCAGAAATCATCATGTCCACCTTGATTAATGTGCCCTGACCTTCACCTTCTGCTGCTACAACTGGCCATTTCAAGGCAGCGTTCTGGTGGATTGAGACAACAGCTTCATCTAATGACACGGCAGAAAGAGAGAAGTCCTTAGGGTCATAAATGTCCAGCGGAGTAACAGAGCTGTCACTGAACTGAATCCAGGTGCTTACCACAGCCTCCTGAAAGAAGAGGGGTATGGTTAAAGACAGGATCTTAAACAGAACAGCTAAAGCCACTGCAGCTTATTGATCGCTCAGCTCTGAACAGCAGCTGGAGGAAATGGGAGACAATGTCTCTGGGCTGCATTTAAAGCAAACCAAGCTTCAGCTGATGGGGCAGAACATTGGTCACATTTTTCACTAACATTCCACTGCTACCCTTCCTGCAAGTATTTTGCAAAAGAACATATGAAATAATTGATATGAGATGTCCGCAATACCAAAGTATTCATTAGCAAGCTACAATTTACATGATTATAAAGAAAGCAAGCCATTCCAGTCATACAAAACCTGGAAAAGACAAAACAGAAAAATTACTAGAGGCACTTGACAGAACAGTTATTTTCCTCATGTTGCCCATGCTCAGGTGTCACAGGGAGCTGTCAAATTAAACAATGCATAAAAATCAGCAAGGATAAAGAGCTACCAGACTATTTTGGAAATGATTAGAGCAAAAGATTCGCCTGAAAGAAAAAGAGTCATGGAACAATTGCTATTTTGCAGGAGAAAGGTTTGTTTTAAATAAAACACACTTTATCCTTGAAATAATTGAAAACTCCACTGCATTTCTGTTTCAAGGAGAGGAGGATGGGGATTCTGGTATGATCTCTATGATAACAGCACAAATGGCTTGGATTTAATTGGACTATCTTTGTTCTCTGCAGGTAGCACTGTTAGAAATCATCATTAGAAGCACATACAAAGCTAGAGGTCAGCTCTTTGCCATTTGAATCCCATCCAGATGATATAGATATTTACTTCTCCACGTCTCAGTAGCTTTCTTTGCAGGAGATTTCTTTATTTTTTCATTTGCTCTATGTCTTGCCTGTTTAGCTAGAAGACATGCAGGCAGATTGCCGGAGTGCAACTTCACACAGAAAAGTTCTTTTCTTTACCAGACTTAAACCACAGACGGCCCTAATAACTTTACACTTGGGTACATCAGAACAACTGGGCTGAAAATCACCATCGGGGAAAGACATTGCCACCCTGTTAACGTCCAGTCATAATACAAATTTACAACCCAATATGGTTTCCAATTGGTTGCAATTTGTTATGCTATGGTTATAAACAAAAGGAATCGGTACCCTTCTAGTTAAATTTAAAGCTTTTCAGTGAAAACAGCAAGGGGCATTTAGCTGTGCAGTAGGCTGGACTATACTGAATATTTGATTTCCAAAGTGCTATCAGCAAGTTCCTGAGGGACTGGTAGAAGGAAAATAAGTTGTGGCACAACAGGGAAGAAGGCAAAGTTCTTGGTGATTCAAAGAGCTGAAATAGAGCCAGAGTAGCTCAGGAGCTGGAAAGGGTGAAATGCATAAGAAAATTAAAACAGCTGATCTTCCATTAGAGAAACAACTGAGAAATGGCTGAACAGACTGAAGCACAGAGCTACAAGGCATAGCTGAAATTTACATCATAAAAATCTACAGCAGACCAAATCCATCCATGGGAAAATAAAGGATTTTTTTTTCTTATGGATATATGTAGAGAGAAAAAGATTTATCTCCCCTAGTAATTCAAATCCCTATTGCTTTTCTTCTCCCTAGAGATAGAGGGCAGCCTCATGTACTATCAGAGAGGTAACTAAGATAGGTTTATTTTTCGTCAGCCTATGGAAGTCAAAAACATCAGCATCATTACAACTATACATCACAATAGGATTGGCATTGCCTATCAGTTGTACCCTTTTTTTTGGAGAGCAGAATGAGGAAATGAATGAAGAGTTTTATATGGTTAGTATCAGAAACTATAAGGCCTGTGCCTCCTCCCTGCTCAGCTGTGGACTTTCATCATATCCTGTCTCTAAATAGGGATTATTCGCATTGCTAAATCCTTTGTGTATTGCTTTACAGCCAAATAGCATACCTAGTGTTGCATAGCCCCACGTTTGGTTATGCCCTTGCTGTGCAAGTAGGTTTTATTGGTTCTACTGGTGGTAGAAGAGCAGCTCTGTGGGATCTGAAGTCTCTGTCCACACTGGGGAGGAAGATGTACAAGAAGCCATATAATCTTCTTTGCTGTTCTCTTCAAGTTATCAACATCCCTGATTGGTTTTCCTGTCTTGACTCCTTTCTGGTTTGCCAGTCTTCAGGTACCTTTCAGGTTAAGAGGTAGCCAGCATGGAAAATTTTGTCCAAATTGCTATAATTTGACAAATTTGCAATCAACTTTAAAACAACTTTTATTTTGTCCACCTCCATTAACCTGCACACTTGGTTTTATGAAGCAGAGGTAGAGAAGAATGAAATGGCAGTTAGCTGAGATTTGCAGACACACATGTGATTTACTATAGATAATGGGTGTACAATAGCCTAGCCTTTATTTTCAGCCAGCACTGAGTTATTTTTTATTTCCAAGAGACCAATTTTGGTTAGGAAGAACCAATTTCTTCCCAACACAACACAACATACCACAGCACAGCACAACACAACACAAGACAACACTGTCATGCTTATGCTATGTTAATTAAAAGGGGAGGGGGAAGGAGGGAGAGGGACAGAATCTCAAATCCTGCCAAAATACATTGCATCAGCTCAAATATTCCACTTGGCAAAAGATAGCTCCTCTCATTCACATCGTTAAAGGCAAGCTGAAGACAGGGGAAGGAAGTAAATTTCCCAAATGATTATAAATTCTGAAAAGCTAAAAAGAAAAAAAAAAAAGAAAGAAAAAAGAAATGATTTAGTACCGTGTCCTTCAAAGAGCTGTTTCTGCAAATCCTACGTACCACGTCAATAAATCCCCTCCGAATCTCTGACAGGGTCCTACAATTACCATCAGCAGATGAAGATGGATTGGTGCCTTCTTACCTGCTAAGCTGCTGCCCCCAGTCTGATGCCCTCAACAATGAAATGACAAATGCTTGTGTTCATTAATTACTAAGCATAAACAAATAGTTTGAGGGATTCTCTCTCCTTTCTTTCCTCTACTTTTCCTCTCTCTTTCACTTATGCACACACATGAATACTCAATTGCACTCTATGAACAAATGAACCACAACCACACATTAGTGTCAGTGTCTTAGAGAACAGGTTGATTTATATGGTGACTGTGATGACGTGAAGTGAGTCAGATACTGTACATTAGATCACATTAATGACAGAACAATCCAATCTGGAAGAGATGAAGAAACTGTTCTTCACAACCACTGTCGATAACCAAATACCATAATTTCCCTAAGCACATTAAAAAACCCTTTTATCAGGATACATTTTCTCTAGTGCTTTTGCTGTTTACCTTCTCAATTCCAGTTATAGCTACAGACCATATAAGCAAGTTTGCCAGTTTTTTGTGATCCACTGCACCTTCAACACCTTTTCTGGCCCTGAATTACATTGCTGTTTATCAGTCCAAAGATACCACTTGATAAATCTTCTTGGATAAGCTTGCATTTTGCTTTCTATTAGTATTGTTATCTTTTATTATCCACGTTATATTTAGGTGGATTAAACTATGGGGAAATTTCTAGGATAAATAAGTAACATGACACTAATGGAAACCAGCAATCCCTGAGGAGCTGTGTTCTTCCTGATCTGGAATGCTTCAAACTCCCCTGTACGAGCTGACCACAAACACCACTGTTTGCTGGCTGTGTCTGTTCCACCTAGTAAAAACAACCAGGCTCACATTCCAAAAGGCAACCTGAATGCGGGAAGCAGAGCTGGTTTGGAAGCTCAGCACAAAGCATATTAGTCAGAAATCTAATGAGTCCTGCAGTGCCGGGACTTGCACAGGTTGCCTATGAAAATCTGGGAGCCATAGTGATGATTATTTTGCCCTCTAAAGCCTTATAAAACACTTGAAAGACTGCTTATCTTACTATGTTCCACTGAGCCCATCTGTGGCATCACAGTCAGCATCACTAGAAACCTTTCACTATGAAAGATTGTGATTACAGAGTGTCCTTCAATACTTGCTCAAAAAAAGCTGGGATCAGCTTGATACCAGGGCATGATACCTTGTATACTTCAAGTAAAAACTGGGTGAATAAAATGTGTAGGACTGATTGCATTTGAGAGAATTCTACTGCTTAGAAATATGCATGAGAGGACTGATCAGTATGTTTCATTTCATTTCATGCCCAGAATTAAGAACCCTTTTAATGGTCTTTATTCACCAAAGCACAAATAAAAGTAGTTGTGAATAAGCCCTAAATTGCTGGGGTCAGCTGCAGCAGTCTTGGAGAGAGGCAGGACACCAAAGGAAAGAAAGGGAGAGCAGAATGGCTCTGTAGAAAACATTCCTCCCTAAAATAAAGGAAAAGGAACACTGTTCTCAGCTGCCTCTATTACACCAGCTCTGATTGTTTTATCTGCGGACTTGAATGCTGAAATGGGTTTCCCAGGCTATTTTATCACATGAAATATCAAAGAATTACATGTGCATTTATTTTTAAGCCTGTGGCTTGTGCAGTAAAAATTGGACTTGATCGTTATGATGTGGAAATGAAAGGCAGCCAACACTCAGATCTTAATTCAAAAAACGCATTCCCCTACTGTGTATTTCTTTCTCTCCTTTTTGTCCAATCTGCTAATGTGACAGTCCTTTCCAGTGGGAATTTGCTTGTATTTGCAAGGGAAGAATTCAGATTCTTATCTAACTACACATCCTTTCTCTTTCCCATGCTGCTTATTTCCTTTGTCATACTCATGTGCCATTACATTGCTCTGTTTAAAGAAGATAGAAATCCAATTTAAGAGTAATTTATATTACTAGAATGGGGTAATGAAACCATACCATAAAAGTACTCTCAATATCCATTATTTAACTGCGAGATGTCAGTGAACTCCCTGTTGGTGTGAAGGACATAAGCTAAACCAGGATAGTATTGTGTCAATCCAAGGGGCAGGAAGTTGTAAGTAACTCCAGCTTGTCGTCCTCATTCAGGTGGTGCTGAGCATCCTTGCCTCCTGTCAGAAGACAGCTGACATTTCAGAGGACACTCCCTGAGGTTACAGGTGACCTCACAGGGTTGGGTCTTGTCACTGATGTCAACAGGAGCTACATATGTGAAGGAGAAGAACTTGGCCTTTAGCAAGTGCTAACATTGTTCTTTTTTTTTTCCTAAGAAAATGCCTTGAATTTTCCAGTAGCACTGAGACATATATTAATACACACAGCTATTTATTAAAGGCTTTCCTTTTAATTTTATTTTATCCACTCCCATTTCAGTCCATTAGACCACATGCAATACCCTACAGTGATGAAAAATCTATGATATGACTGAGAGTTTCCTCTGCAGAGCCAGCTGAAATGTAAGAGGCCTTGAAGCTCCTTCAGATCAGAAAAGACCTAAACACTGAAGATTTTCTTTTATTTACATTTGGAAGAAAGCTTTAAGATGGCCGTGTTTATTTTACCAAAGGTCTGCAAGCCAAATGGAACAGCTTTTCTACCTGAGCAGATGGCCACTAAAAATAGACTGCATACAGCTACAGTTCCCAAATTTTCAGAAGATATTTCAACTTTGATGTTTAAAAGTTGTTTAACCTGAGTTTATTTTTAGGCACCTAAATAATCGATCCACTTTTAGTACCAAAGATGACCCCCTGATTTCAAAAAAAGGAGGCATGGGCTCAGCATCACTCAAGGTGACCTCAGGTAATGAGTTGCCAAAGCACAGATAGAGATTTCTAACTTTAGTCATCCAAAATAAAAAACTTTGACTTATCCTCTTTGGATTGCTAAGTATTTGGAAAAACTGCCAACTTTTCAGGACTCGTGCTTTGGCTGCCTTGGCCTACTTACGCAGAAATGGTGCGGTCATTATAATCAAGGAACTAATCTAGTCATTATGTTCACTGAAAGTCACAGCTAAAATACTAAATTCACTCCTATGATATTGAAGGATCTGTAATAACACAACCTGTATAAATGCTTTATGCCTTCCATTGCACTACACAGACGTACTGCTAAATCTGCTAGGGACAATATTGAGCCTGCCAGAGTACCAATTACCCAAGGACATTTGCTAATCTATGTTGAGGTTTGGCTATTGAAGATATTAAAGCGTAGCCAAGGAAAATATTTGAATAAGAACTATTTTTTTTCCATATAACAATATTGAAACATACAATAATTCCTGAGAAAAATTAAACCTTCAGCTGTCTTTACTGTTATTTTGTTTTTCAGCTTCATCAGTAAGGTTTGCATGAGTTATTTGGGTCATTTATAAACCTCTGTGAGAAGAATTGACACACATAAATAATGAAGTCCTTTCAATATTCAAGTATATGCTTAGTTCTGGGCTGCACCTCTGAAAAAAACCCTCTTTCAAAAGGGCTTGATTTTCAGAAAGCACTCAGCACTCGCCTTCTGAAATTCCAGTTCACTAAGGATCTCAGCTGGCATACTCCAATTCACTAATTACTTCTTGTTAAATTTAGTCACAAGCATTACTGCATTTGCATTAATTCTTCTAAGGGCAAGTGACTTAAATGTTATATCCTGCATTCAAACTGCCAATGAAAGAAAAAGTCGTATGTGACTCTTACAGGCCACTCATGTGCTAAGACTCTTCCCGTCAGTGTATTTTCTAGAGTGAAAACTATTCCTGTCTTTTACTTCATGTGATGCAAAAAAAGAAAAAAAAAAAAGCTACAGGACACTTCTCTTTCTCCTGGTGAAGAGGAGGTGGTGGTGGGCAGGCAGAGGCAATGGGGATAGAAGGCTCCAGACTGGAGCAGCTGGAAGGAGAGGCAGTGACTGAAGCAGGATTCCACAAGAGCACACTGGTGTATGTTTGCAGGAAACTGGAACAGAAGATGCCATATGTGGAAAGAGTAGGAAAACTGACTGATTTGGGATGCCTGCTAAGCAACAAAATTTCCTTTGGGCATACCAGATCTTGAATTACTATTACTTTTTTTTTTTTCTTTTTTCCCACTGCCTTCTCACAGAGTCTAGTTCCTGATTTTTCCAGATTTTAACAGATTTTGATCTACTTTTACTGAGAAAAACTTGATTGATTTTCTCTTGCCTCCTGCTTTACAGTCAGTATCTTTAATAAGCACAATCCAGTAGTGCTCTCTGTAGGCTCAGGCAGTAGACGTCATGTTGTGCACTACTGAAATGTTGCATCTTAACACGTCATAAACTATTTTTGATAAATATGTTTGCATACTCAGGACAAATTAGATACAAATCTGAGTAGCTGATGATATATCTGTGCAACCTTTCCAGATTCACAAGCTCTTTTATCTGCACTCAGAGCCATGATTCTTCCAAAGATGCTGCAGGAGAAATGGTGTTCTGTCTACATAATAGAATTGGGTTAAGCGTGCTTTGGCTTTCATTTTTACCATCTTTGTCTGAAGACAATATGTCAGAAGTGGTTTGTAAGCCCTGGAGAAAGGGTATAGATGGGTTAATTACATAAGTTTCTTATGTTTACAGGATGCAGTAAATTGAACAGATGGGCAGCATGTCCTTCTAGTTTGGACATTTTCCTGTCACTAAGTTATAAAACAATCTAAATTATTTTTATGTTCCAGAAAATTAGGTAGCAATAATCATGAAAATGGGCCATAAAACTTGACTTGAAATCTCTCCCTATCTCTGTGAGATAAAATACAGTTTCTGTGAGAGGCGTAGCTGTGGACAGAGTTAATTGCATGGTCCCCAGTCCCACTCTTCAAATCAACTGACTGAAAGAGCAATGAACATACAGCTTGTTCTGCTGCTATTGACCCTTGTTTTTAATCTGTTCGTCTCGATCTGCTGTTGTTCCCCAGTCCTTTTTTCCATACGGGTTGTGACCTAAAACACACTGCTTGAAAGCCTCCTTTTACAGAGATGGAAATTTGCTGGCTTAAATTAAGTAGGATCAGCATAGTGACACCCTAATGAACTGAATGATGAACTCCCCAAAATCCACCTGAAAAATAAAAGGACGGGGAAGCCTGGCAGTCTGCTGTGACTCCAGGAGGTAAAAGAAATGTATTTGGCTTTCTTCTTCCTCTATTTTATAGCTCTTCAAAATACTAAATTGTTGTGATACACAGAGCTCTGTGCTCTCTGGCATGGAAAACAAGGGCATGCTCATAGAGCAAACAGATCTCTGTCCAGAGACTGTGTTGCAAAAATAACAGATGTGGCATCATTTAAAAAAAGGGTACTAAAAATGTAAATAATACAAACTTTAGTATAGCCAGAACTTTTACTGTGGATTAGGTCCATATTTGAAGGGAAGAACTGAGAAGAAAATTCCAGAGTAACTCTAGAGAAAAGCAATCACCATAGACATGTCTTAAACTTGTTAGTGAAATAATTAAGTCATCTATAATTCACATTGATAAAACATTGTCCCATCCCAAACAGCAACAACAGTAAAAACTGGAGTGTACACTACCTGCTTAGGAGTATGAAGTAGCTCTTGGGCAATGGTTGTAGCCACAATAGCCTGATTACTTGCTGCGCTTGGCTGAAGAAAGAGCGAAAGCCCTGCCACCAGTTGGACTCCAAGGTCTGTTATGGTCACTTTGTCATCTAGAACAGTCACTGTCTTCTCTGCCAGGATGGAGTCAGACAGAGGAGACAAAACCTTTTGAGAAATACAAAAGAATCAATTTAGAAAAATGCTGATAATTTAAAATAACATTTCTTAAGGTCATCATTCCTTCTTGTCCCCAAAATCTTATGCATAGGAGAAGCAGACAAGCACACTGCAAAGACAGTCTGATTTCATGTGGAGGGTGGGAAAAAAACATTCAATAGAGAGCGTATGGCTGAGAACACTGCAGCCAGTACTAACTATGCAGCCTCTGTTGTGTTATTTGCATCACTTCACTAAAAGAGTTGATTCAAAACTGTCTTCTGTTACTCTGGGTCCCAATATGGACGAGCTCATCAGACTTACCTCCCAAACATTTTAAAGGGAGGTTAGACACATTTAGGATTTGCCCTTCATTTCTTCGCTTGAAAATTCTCATTTCTCTATCTTTGCTGTTCCTAATGGAACATCAAGGCAGTAGGAAATCTTTCCTGTTAATGAAACTGACAGCCATACCGCTGCCCTTATAGGAACTTAGGACAGCTAGTTCATGCAATAACTTTCTTCTCCACTATATCCATATCATGTTGGATAGACTAGCTATATTCAGATTTTGTGCAGCTGGGGCAGAACTGGGAAATGGTGTCATCAACATCCACTATCAGTACTTCAGGGTTATTAACCAGGTTGTATTTTTGTTTCCTGAGTTAATGTTTAGATAAGTCAAAAGCAAATCAGCATTATCTAAAGATTTCTGTGTCATAAAGTTAAAATGGTGCCAATCAGCTGACTGGTGGCAGCTTGCATCCATAAGGGACAAGAGCTCTCACTGAGCCTGCAGTTGCTGCCTTTCCTAAAAGTCTCTGAAGGCTGTATGGCTTCCCAATTCTGACCGTGCTGCATGCCTCAGACCATGCGCTAGCTTGGATGAATGTCCCTGGCTTAATGCTGTGTGTGACACTCTAATAGGTCACAGGAATGTAATGGAAAATTATCCAGTTTCAAGATAGCAGAACACTGTACTATATTTTATGCCCGTGCATAGATTCTCTATGAGAGTGGTAGAAATGTGGCAGTCCAGAGCACAGTACCTGCATCGTTGTCATTCCTACTTCCCGTCCGATCAAAATCCTGCCTTCCTGCAGCTTGGCAATGTGAGGTTCCTCCAGTTTCATAAAATCCATCACCAGGTCTGTAATGTCAAACTGCCAGTCAGAGCCCAGCAGGTAGCTCAGCTGACCCCAAGGGCTGGAATCCTCAGCTACGAACTGCGTCAGGACTCGCACCATGGCATGCTGGTACTGGAGAGTGCATCCTCTCCCTTTCCGTTCATCTTCATCCTCGTCATCACTGTCTCTGGTGGGCCTTTTTTGATTTTAAAAAAAAAAAAAAAGTGTAAAAAAAGCATTTTCAAGAACATTAGTGAAAACTAACGTTAAAGTGCTAATAGAGAGTGCTCCCTTAAGTTATTAAGACCTCCCTTCTATTGTCTTAGGACCATTGTTAATTCATGGCTACTTAGTGTGATGAAGAGCCATACAATTGGACTGTACCACCTCTTCATCTAAGCTGCAATGTCTGAACAACAACAGTTACCGTTGCACCACATTGTTCTCTGTTGCACATGATAGACACACTCACACAAACAGAACTCCCCCAGACTTTAAAACCTTTATTATATCTGCAGATGGCCAGTGCAGAGCCAAGGACTCCAGTGCTGCTGTTCCTCAAGGAAACATACTGCAATGTGGGTGCAGGTGCTGCAGCTGTTCTCGCTGCGAGTTAAAATCAACTCTATTATTTCACAAAAACACCCGAGAAATTGAGCATCTCAAACCCACCTTTTGTTGGAAACCACGGGGACTCGCCAGCCTTTTATTTGGCTCAGTTCTGTGTCCGAAATGTCGATCTGAAGAGGCAGGCGTGGAACCCAGACTGTGATTTGCAGAGGAGCACTCAGATACTGGTAGGTGAAGTTCACGAGTGCGTTCACCTTGCCTTTCATTTCTTTACCATTGACATAAACATAGTCACATCTGTCAGAAACCTAAGGTGAGGGGGAAAGAGAGAAAGAAGAGAAGGTAATTGCTGAGACAAAACAGGCTTGAAGTGTAACCCTGGCACCTCAAACCCCCAAAATAATCAAAAAAGACTCCCATCTCTTAATGCACGAAAATGACAGATTTTTACAATGGAAACAGCTGAACACGAAAATCCTTCATTGATTCAGGAGGCATAATTATTCTGGAGATGCCTAAAAACTGGATACCAATTATGAAACTGGTGTTTGATTTTCTGTTTGCTATGCGGTGAGCCACTAGCTGATCACAGTGCTGTGGAGTTCATAATGAGCACAGCTCCTTCACAGCTTGGCCAAGAGGAACCCAACAAACCATAACAGGCCTCAGTGGAGGTAAGCAGCAAACCAAAGCTCTACCCAATGAGTTTTGACCTTCAGCAGGGGGTGACACTGCTTTCAGTCTTCAAGACAAAGCTGGCTCTGTAGTGGATATTTCCATTGAGGAATAACAGAATCCTACTCCTTCCCTCCACAATAAAATTATATGTTTATAAAGGTTTTCATTTTGGTTAAAGCTGTAAAGTATTTCTAAACACTGCAGTAGATTTATCATTAACATGTAAATACCGTCCTGAAATATAAGCAAGCATTATCATAGTCATGTAAGAGTTATATCAGTAATTGCTTCTTTAATCAATGTTGTAATTTACAGACCATTGAGTTTTCTCATTTATTACCTTACTGAGTACCAGTGATAAAATCACTCCCAAATATATAAATCATTAAGAGGGATGCAAATAGTATGAAGTGACTCCATGTGATAAAGTCATTGTCATATCTATTCCTAAAGGTGTCATAAATGTCTGGGGAAATCCTGTGGCACATTAATCATATATTAAGTGGCTAGCAATGGGAGCTGTTACATTACTAAATGAGCTGGTATGCCTGCAGAAATTAACAGTAAACCCAGCAAATCTCTTCAACTCCCGTTCTTGCTCCCATCCATCAGAATTGTATTTCATCACCCATAATGAGTATCGTCAGTGGTGGCAATGTGTCTCCCCACCTGAACATACATTTATAACGTCATCTGCTGCCTTTTATCCCCACTCCCCTTCCCCATACCACTGTATTCAAATGAAGATTGTTTGCTGGAAATGTTCATGTCCTCACACTAATAAAACAGATAGGTGTCCTCTGTGACCACGATACAGGAGCTAAATTGTTCCCAGCTTCACATACACATCCCACTTTGTATCGTCTGTCAGGTTTAACCACTTCTCACATTGCGGTAAAATATTTGATGGTGAGACTGCAAGAGGAAACTTCAGAGAACATAATACAAACATTTCTATGACTCACTCCCTAAGAGGGTTATGCTGACTCTGGGTACTGAAAACAGTGCTACATGCTACAATAGAAGACCCACCTGTTTGTCTAGGCTTCTCCCTCAGACCATCTAAGACAGGTTTAAAAGTCTGAAGGTGGCAGAAATTCCTTCATTTTATCAATACAAACGGCATGCTGTATTTTTACAAGGCAACTTGAATGGCAATACAGAAATGGACTTTGTTCACACTAGGCTGTTTGATCTAATCTAAAAGTACTATGTAGCAGAGGTGCATAATGTAGTATATAATACAGCAGAGTGACTCAGAACCCTGCCCTAAATCTGCTACTCTTGCTTTCTATGGTGCCATTGCATCAGCTTCACTCTGGAAGAGGAAACATCATGAAAGTGTTTCCCACTAAAATAATTACTGAAGAGGCAAGCAAGGGCCACATATCAGGAGGTACAGCCTTGACTGCCTGATCACAGAGTCATTTCTGCTTAGAGCACTAGGACATATTGGGGCATTCAGCTCCCATGTTTGAGCTGCCGATGTCGAACACTGCTGCTGTCTCAGTTGCATGGAAACTGGAATGGCCAGTGGGTGACTCTCTCAACACTCAGCAGCATTACTCCCCTTCTCCCTGCAGGTGCCAATGTCTCTTCAACAGAGATGGAGATTCTAGGAAGAATCTTAGATCAAATTTTTAACTGAGGTTAAAAGCAATTGGAGGATGGCTGAGGTTAAAAGCAATTCACATCCAAACAATATACCACAAATGAATGTTACCTATTGCACAACACTCTCAATGAAAGTACAAGGAAGTCCTGGCTGACATAGATTCTAATTTTTGTCTTCCTCTATGGTCTCAGAAAAGTCATTTCAACTCTCTGTCCATTTTCCCCCACAGGTGTAAGCAATGCAGCCCAGGGAGCCTTGGTCAGCAAGAGTCAGTGCCGTGCCTGGAGCACGGAACAACTTCTAGAGCCAAATGGGAAGTGGTGTGCCTGGAGGGGAAGACACAAGAACATTTGAGAAAGCAGCTTCAGATATGGCTCTTCTTTCCTTAGCCCTACCTTTCTTTGAACAGAAGTTTTTGGGAGGCTGGTCACTAAGATCTAATTTAATTTCACTTGGAGCAGCAACCATTCCAATTCTGAAACTGGTTCAATCCTGTTCATTTCTATGGAGCTGATCCCGAAGGCAAATGCACGAACCTTCTGAGTTAGTTGTAGAAGCTTCTTACTTATTCACACAGTAAGCCACATGCACCTACTGATATAAAGATTCCTGATAACATATTCAGCTTCAGACTGACCAGGTCTGGTCTAGGTGTACGAGTTAATATCATCTAAAGCCGAACATTGTCAGTAACAGAACAAATGCAGCTGTCGGGAAAAAATACAATAACAATAGCAGCAAAACTGCAATTCCTAAATGGTTCTGGGCTAAGATCCAATCTCCATCTGTATTTGTAAAGCTGCTATATGCCTTCATGGGTATGTGACAAACAAATGGCTAAACAAATACATACAGCATCCTAAGGAAGTGGCTGCTGTAGCTACCAAGCAGCCCTTAAAATTGTTACAGGTTAATATTTAGTACTGGACATGCATCAGCAACAGTGGCAGGTCTTTATGACTTGCATCGAGAAAAACATTACTCTTTTCACCAAGTACAAGCATTGCTAATGTCCTTACACATGCTCTTTCTTCTGTTCCTTTATTTCTGATAAAGATGTAGCACAGAGCGAGTACGGGAGGAGCAAAGCTTATATTGTATCACTGCACGCATTTTAACTTTTGTGCCTTCAGGTAGGCATTGTTCTTAAAGTAACGCTGATTGCTTTTTACAAAGAAAGGCAATGGGCTTCCCAACTTATGCTGTACAGGGGAAGAAAGGCAGAGGGGAGCAGTATCTCAGCATCTAATTCACAATGTAAGGTCTAACTTGCTAAGCAGACTCGTCTCACAAAAAAAGGGTAGTGGTTATGTGACGCAACCTATGCGATAGAAGTACCTCTGTTTCCTCCAGAGTTTTGCATCACTTCCGAGGTCACCAAATAGTGCAATGACCAGCTCTCACCTACGAGACTTGCCCACAATACTTTAAGGAAGTTTCTGATAGAGCCTGGAAGGCTGGAGACTCTGAACAGTGATCTGTCTGTCTCTCATCTCCTGTAGTATTTATGCTTTAACTATGAAAACATTTTCTCTCTGAAACTGCTTCTTATCTTTCGCATCAGAAGAAGTGAGAGATGATGAAGGGAAAGCCTGCTTAGCCACCACCTTTAAGCAATTGGTTTTTTTGTCCATTCTGCATAGCAGATCAGCAAGAAGTTTTGCATTTTAAAGAGCTTTCTGATGCTATTTCAGCAGTTTCTTTCATTATTAAGCTGCATTCAGCTACTTTTCCCTTTTTCTCTATTTTTCTAACTTCTCTCTCCAGACTAAAACTAAAATAAAGAAGCTAGACAGCAAAAGACAGGGCTAAGCACAATTCCCCAGAGATTTCTTCTTTGTCTCTTTTTTTTCTGGCATTATATTTTTGTACCCCTTTGTTACAAAGGCCATTGCCTTTCTAAATGACTTGGATAGATTCTCTCCGCAACAAATCACATTTTACTGAGCTGACAGAGCAAACTACAGAGCAAACTACTGCCTGGAAATAAAAATAAAAATAAATAAAAAAAAAAGAGTCACTCCTGAATCACACTACCTATGGTACTATGTGACTTTGTGATCTGGGGAGCAAATGTACCTTTCCATCTAGTAATGAACAAATTAGCTGTGATGAATATTGGGATTCTTAGTACAGTTACCAGTTAAATGCGAAACCTCTGGGTCTTCCTTTACTTGCTCATTTCAGACTAAGCTCTCGATCCCACAATGAGCTCTGTATTGGATAACTGCAAGAAGGGAGAAGCCTCCCACAACATGAGCTGCCTGAAGTCACCATAAGGGATGTGACGATGTACTGCCTTGGACTCTGCAGCCATAAAGGGGCTGTTGACAATTCTGTAAGAGTATCCCTCTTTTGTTGGTTAAATTCTGCTACAGATTCTTACGAAATCTCATTCAATTACTGGTTGAAGCAGATTGTTTTCAAAAGACAAATTCCATGTCAAATATGAGCTGAGAATGTCTTTCAAAAGATGGTGAAGTCAAAATACTGTCTGCTTTGTTTTGTATCTGTTGTACACAGGAGTGGAGAAAACGACAGCTATAAGACCCACAAATAAATGGTACTGACTGTGTGAGTCTAATGTATGGCTTGTTTATTGTCCAAGTGTGTTTTTCAGCTCTGGAGACATCAATCCATATCAACAGGTCTCTGAAGGACAGTTCTGAAGAGAGCTTTTAATATGGTAATACTGTTAAATTTATGAACACTACAAATTTGTGAGGCATCCATCCATTTTCTAGGAACAAGTCTATGTGGTTTGCCGTTAAACATCCTGAGGTTTAAAAAGTCTCGAAACTAAAACAGGACAGAAATGAAGAGGTATGGACAAATGGCTCTAGGTGGACCTGCTTGAGCAGGGGAGCTGGACAAACTAACCTCCAGATGTCCTTTCAACCTCAGCCACTTGTGATTCTGTGTTACAATAATAGTAGATATCCTGCTTGTATTCATTAGCCTAGTACAACTGAAGACTTCTACAAATAAAGGCATAAATATTTCAGTATCCATGGGATAAATATTTTAAACTCTACTTTTTGTCAGCTGCTTTACAAACTGACTGGCTCCCATCACTTGAAGGTATGAAAAAAGCAGTAGAAATGCTGGAGAAATCAAAGGAAGGTAATTATGGTAGAAAAGCAGCTTGATAAGTACCTTATAGGATGCTAGCCGGCTACTGCTCATTCAATGCAGAGTGGGACAAAAAGGATTAAAATTAACTTATATTCTTAGAGAGAAATTTTAGATGTGACTGACATGAGCTGGAACTGTGGGTGATGAGTGCCTTGCTGGGATACATACATAAAGCAGAGGCACGTTCGGCTGGAGACCACTTTAAGTAAATTAGACGAAAATGACTTGTCAAAGGTTTCTGCAGGTCAGTATTGGAAATGGGAAAGGAGTTGTGTCCTCTCCTCCTAGATCATCCTTTGAGAAGTGAAACTGCTGGGCCCTCATCACGGAAGTTTCCATCAAGACAGTAATATATAAATCCAGCATAACTCTGGATTCAGCAGCTGGTTTGTGGAAAACTCTTCGATGTTGTAAATTTCATTTGGAAATAGTGTCAAGCTGCCAGAAAATCTGTTTCACTTCAGAATAATCCTCAGAATAATATCTGGGCTATAACAGCAGGAATATTGCATTCTGATCTGATTGATTCTGATCCCAGATTTCTTGAAGGACATTGTCTCTCAACAAGACACAGCACAGACAGATTCCCTATTTCTGAACAGGTCCAGCCCTGAGGAGCTCTCTTCTCAGGGTCCTGGCTAGGCCAGAGTTGTGATACGTGGCTTTCAGTCCGTCCTCTGTGACTTAGTCACACATTCTCTTCACTCTAATTTGGACATGACAAGAAATACTGCTGTGTGTCTTTAAGTAAATTAATCCTTTAAGTAAAATAAATAGTTCTGTAGTACTTGAATAGTGGCTTCTCTGATAAATGTCCCTATCAGGCTGGAAAGGCCCAGAATCTTGTATTTCGGTGTGTAAACCCATTTGCCCATATCTGTTATACTAATGTAAATGTAATAAATATTCAAAGGTTACATAAATGCTTAAATATTTATGAAAGCACTTCTATGAGCAAAAAGCTTTTTCCAGTACCTCTTAATAGAATCTCAATTTCAATGAGAAAACTTACGGGATAATTAGGAAAGAATAGTGATACTCAGCACTTTTCAAAGAGATGACTCTCTTAGTATTTCAGCTCGGTATCATCCCTCTTACATACCAGAAGGGCAATTGAAGCACACGGGGAGGTTAAGCTTTTTGAAAAAAAAGTCATTCATTCCTTTAATAAATACAGAGCACCAGAATGACGTATCCACTGAATATACTGGCAATTACATAATATTGAAAATGGTAAGAAGTGAGAACCAGTCCACTAGATTTTTGTGTGACTCTTTAGGATTTTTTAACATATGTGTCCTTGTTATAGAATTTGTGCTAAAATATTCTTCTAACAATATTTTCTGTAGAAAGGCAATTATTCTCTATTAAATTCAAGAGGTTTTGAGACTATGGTTTTATACATTAAGAAAGTCCTATGCTACATGAGCATTATATGATGGCAACTTCATAAGAAGTACTTAAATGCCTGGATGCATAACCCTGAATAATCAATAACTTACCACTGGAAAATGGAAGCTGTCTCAAGGTCTGTACTATTTATTTTCTCATGCTAAACTGTTTAAGTCTGGTAAGAGTTAAAGCTTCAGACCTGAGCTCTTCTGTGATATCTGGCATGATATTTACAGCTTTGTAACACATAGATCAGCCTGTATAAGGGAAGCATCCATTACAGGAGTTGCTAACTGCCAATGCGACTTGACTTGCCAGAGCCACCCTCGTTCCCAATGACTTCACCTGGAGCTGTGCTCAGTGACTTGGAAAGCAAAGCCAAAAGCTCCCCTCACAGGGAAAACATAAAGGTAAATACAGTAATGAAGACTACACTGATAAGACTGTCATAATAAATGAAAGGCTTGATTTTTCACACTGCAAGCAAAAATAATGCCAAGAGTTGTTTTTTTACCCATGACCCAACAAAAGAAAAAGAATGAATTTGTTTCTTGAAATAACTGAGGAATAATCACTCCCATTCTGGAAACAGTGATGAGAGAAGGGCAGGTATTACACTTTAATAAATGACTGAAGTCTCTTACATTCTGCAACTCCTAGAATTAACTCCATGGTTTTCAATGAATAACACGGCTGCAGCTTTCATGTTGCACTGTGCTTGTGAACAGCTGCCACCTTCCAAATGTGGTTCCGATCCCTGCAATCAGCCCTCAGGCAAAATTCCCAGCAACCTGCACTAATAACACAGGGAATGAGCCCTGAGCACTGAAGAAAAGGAGAGAACTCTAAAGTCAGGCCATAGTTTAGAAGCAATTTGGACTCTCTCTGCTGAGAAGCGTCTGTATTTTCAATATCAGCAGCCAGATTAGCAAAACTAACTAGAAAACCCCCAAAGCTAGAGAGCATTTCTTAGGGAAAAGGCTGTACATTATCTAATCTCATTACAAAGATTTCGCTGGCAGCTTTGCAGAGCAGAAGCAGTACATTTAACTAACTGAATATCATTCGCTACGACAGAACTGAGAGAGTAAAAGGGGCACAAAATGCCAGCTGAGACTGGAGGGCATCTATTTGCTCCCGAATGACCAGCTTTTGAAGCTGAACTGTAGCTGCGCTGAGCCACAGGAGCTCTCTGCAGCTACCATTATCACGTAAAACAAAATCTGTCTTGTTTTGTGCACTCTCAAGTCAAGTAATTTCTGAAAATGGGGCAGAACAGAGAGTTTGGCTACTGCTCACTAGGGATATGCCAGACTACATATACAGCATGGCCCCAGATATCTCGCGTGTCAAAGCAGGATCACAGGGTGAATGCAAAGACTTTTAATTTCTACCAACTAGACACTTTAGACAGTAGTTACAAGAACATAACATTGCTTGCTTTTTCCTAACTGAATATATATCTACAATATACAAATTGACAATGTGTAAATTGCAACTCTTAGCAGAAAAAGAAGAGAGGCAAATAACTATTTCTTCTGCCTATATTGTTCAAAAAGGTCTGTAGAAACCTGCTAATCTTCCCATCAAATCTATACCTGTATCGAGATTCGTTTTATTTCTCCAATTCCCTTTCCTGGTCTTGATCTCGCAACTTTGAAGTTCGTTTTGAAGCACTTTCTGTGGATCTTCAGGCATTGTTACTGCCACTCTGCTTTGATATTTCATTTGGGATGTATAGGTTTTCCACACTGGCATCACTAACACAGAGAGTGAGCGGCATGAGGGCATGAGATGACAGGGAAAGGAGTCTGCAAAAATATGGCTTAAATGTTTCTTTAGCTGCCTTTGAAATATTTGCCTGTTATTTCATGGCAAAGTATTTACACCTTTTATTGTTGAATTTAAATATCTCAGACTATGTCTATTTTGAGTTTCAACTTCCATTGAGGTTGACTGTTTGGGCAATAGTATCATACATTAATGATATAACATCTATGAAAACTCCACATATTGCTGGCTTATATGTCGTATTTGTATCTGACAGAAGTGTGCAATAAAGATTCATTTTTCTACAACACCTCTGAAGTTTTTTCGCTCTGCTGATATATATTGATCCCTGTAAATCACAGGACTATAAAAACTATTGGGGAGGGCAAGGAGGTGGACTTTCTCTTTGCAATTCTGTTCATAATATAAAATACCATGTTGGATTTGCCAGAAGAAAAGCCTACAAAGTAGCAGGGCTTCAGAACGGCAAAACAATGGAATTTCCATGCTGTGACTTTCTGTTGTCTGAAAGCTTTTCACTTTCACACAGATCACACGAAAACATAGTATCAGAAGAGGAAAGAGGAACCATCAGATAAAAAAGTGCTAGGTTTGTACTCACAAAGAGATATAGCTTCTGCTTTTGAGGGCTTTCAAGGCTGTATTAGGCTGTGCTGAGTAGGAACTGTATTTGCAGTTCATCAGCTGCTGCGCATTCATTTCAGGAAAGTGATTTGTGGTGCCCTTTGTGGGTATCTGCAACATGTGGTCGATGGAGCATGTGACAGAGATCCCATGCTTGTTCTGAGCCCGCTGGTGTGTCCCTACAGCCCCAAGCAGAGATCCCACCTAGCTCAGGACCCCAAAGCAGTGAAGATGTGTTGGTTCTCAGTGCAGCATCACATGGACTGAGCTTTCTGCTCCCCATTCTGGAGCTAACCAAGAAAGGACTTGCATGCCTAAGAATGAACGCACAGATGCTTCAGAAGAGATAATGCAACTTTTCTACATTACTGCCAGAAAGTTACACAGCTACTACATTTTTTTTTTTTTTTTCAAGAGACATCAACACTCCATGAGCAGCTGACTCCATGTTACAGGGTAGGAGGACTGCTGGTGGCTGCGAGTGTTCAGATTGAACCCTGCATGCTTCCACTGCATCCTGTAGGACACCTGTAAAACCCCAGAAGAGAGCATTACGTTCAAGTACAAAGTATGGCCTATTATTAGACCATATTGGATTCCAGGAAACCCTGTTTCATTTCTCCTTTTGCTTCACAGGGTTGAGATAGGAATAAGACTTGTTTCAATCAAAAGTTTATCCATCAACTCGTTATTCAGCGTGCTCATCTCTACAACAGTTGCACCTAGCTAACAGACTCCAAATAGAGTTTTATTTGACCTAAGTGAAAAATGAGCAATAAATCAATTGCATTATATACACTGTAGCAGCTTTTTATTGGAAGTTAGTGTTCTTCCTCGATCAAAATAGCTGGTAGGAACAACCAGTTCTTTCTTGCTGGCCCCTTGTTTTTATTTTCTCCTATAACTGCACTAAAAACATAATGTGAAGCCCTAAATCCTCTGAGTCTTGAAAGCATTGCAATAAAGCCCCATACAAAGAATATATGTGTGTGCTGAGGTGCAGAAACTCAATGCAAGTTTGGATGCTTACCCTGCTGTTTGCAGCAGGAGTTGAAAGATATGAGAGGAAATGTAACGTGCCAGTGACCTGCCAGGGTTTCTAATGGACCGACACCTTCTCAAACTCTGCTTCCCCTTGAAATCACCATCTGCATCACACTTCATCACAACCACCGCATCATTACTTGCCTCCAGATGCTGCTGGTAGTAAGAAAGCACAGGGAAGAACCCTTAGAGGCCATGGGAAGCTTTGCTTTGAGCAGACTTAGTGTGCCTCTGGCTGATACTTAAGAGATTCCTACTTTGTATATTTTGGCACTATCCATAATAACTTTTCACTGAACCAAGTACAATTATCCCCAACCTCTGCTCAGGACCAGAAGCACTGATTCACTATGATATCACAACTGCAATGCTAACAGTGTAACACTAATTTCAATAGGAAAAGGATCAGATCTTGAATTAGTCCTGTGGAAAGCAAGCCATGAGACATTTAGGTCATTCCTTAACAATCTTGAACATTTCCATATCCTTCAGTGCTGCAGTGCACCTGGTGAGGACTGTCACATCCTGAATCCCATTCATCTTCGTAGAGGCTTGAGAGCCCAATGAATTTTGGCAGCACCACTTTCTTTAACTTAACACCACATGCCCTTCCACCATCATCTGTCCGCACATCACCATTCTCTGAGCCCGGGATTTGCTCTCTTTTTGTTGCATGCCTGGCAAGTTCAGAGGGGTCCAGGGACCAGCTGGGCCCTTACAGTACATAAATCAGGTAGCAGGAGCTTGTGCCTCAGCAGGACGTTGCCCCCAGTCAGCCCACCAGCTGTGGGGAGAAGCTGATCCCCACTCAGGCTGATATATGTGCAGTGTGGGAACCTCTGCTCTCACTAACAGGGTATCAGCCTTGCTTGTGCAGTGATAACCACTTATTTTTAGGTAGAGCTAAAATAAATAAAGGACAGGATGATTTCCCTTAGCCTGTGGTGGAAGCCTGCTTTTGAATTTGGCCTCACATCCAGCCCACGTGCTTCGGAGAGCAAATGATTGTGTTGCCCCAATATGTAGCCACTGCTTTGAGTCAGAGTAAGTATCTATTTGGTATCTAAGCAATATGAAAGGGCTTCCATTAAATAGTTACAGATATCTATTGTACATAGATCTCTCTCACTTTTTTTTTGTTGTTATGTTTGTTGTTATTGTTTTTGTTGTGTTTGGTTGGTTTGTTTAGTTTTCCTCTGGAATATGATGAGACATTAAGGAGCCTGAGGGACTGTCCCTATACCATTAAAACTTCAGGGTGAACTTTCCTGATGGCTTTAATGAGTGCAGCACTTTAATGAGTGCAGCACTGAGGCTGAAGAGTTTGATTCTTTATTAGCTGCCTGCAGTTCAGGCACTCAGCCTGGAACTGCAGTCAATCTACTGGCATAAAAATGCATAACTCAACTTTTAATAAAAATACCTATGGATGCTGCTAACTAGTGGTTCCTCTGCCTATCAAAGTGAAGACAGTGCTTTCTATATCTCCTTTTATAAAACGCTGCAAGTTTTGCAAATACTGGACGGCAAGGAAGAGCAGTGCAATTTCTTTGTAGTTATCTGAACAACTGCCCCTGCCCGTGGCAGGGGGTTGGAACTAGATGGTCTTTAAGGTCTGTTCCCACCCAAACCATTCTCTGAGTCTACAGTTGTCTGAATTAAAGAGGATGAAGCATAGCTATTTGTTTGTGATTGGGTATATTAAGACAATAGTAAAGTATCTTCTAAATAATGAAGTGCTGATTACTTTTCCTTACTAAATAGGGTCATGTGATATGGTCCAGATAAAAATAAAAATAAGTTACTACAATTAGTGCACAACTATTTATTTATCCATTAGGAAAACATCCATCTGTCAGCTGCCTCACTAGCAAACTGAGTCTCTCCTGCATCATGTGTTACACAGCCTCCAGACTGGCCTTTAATCTGAACAGATCACAAATGAACAGCATATATTCCAACATAAATAGTGTCTATTTAGTAAGAATTAATTTCATTGTATAAACTGTTTCCACCAGAAATGGCAAAATCTCTGAAATATGTATGAATACTAAAGGACTATTTCATATGAGTAGGTTCACTGATGTTAGCAGTATTCACAGCAAAGTTACTTATGTGCATGAACAATTACTGGACTGGAACTTTAAACAAGATCTGCAACCTTGACAGTTGTCTATGAGTCCCATCAGTATTGCTTTGAAAGCTTTGAGACCAGCAGTGGTTCCAAGCTTTTCACTACTAAACCAGAGTTCAACTATAAAAAACCCTAGTCAAATTTTCAGCCCCCGACAGTTCAGCACTGCTTTGATCTGGGATTTTGTTTCAACCTATTGTGATAAGAGCAGGACAGCTGTGACACCTTGTCCCGGACTGGAGCTCATAACCCAAATTCCTAACATTCTTCCAGTGGCCTTTACCTACCGTTAATGTCTTTCTCTGCTCATTGGTCGCAAAGAAAATAAGAGCCCACTGTTTATTAACAGCTACCAAGGGATGTCTTAAAGGTGAGATCCACACTTCTGTTCCCACTGATGACCATAGCAGCTGCATGTTTGTACAAATATTGTGTGAATCTATGTTTTGATCTTACATTCACTCAATTTACTGATTATAAATACTAGAAATACAATAAAAATACAATGTCATATATGTAACATCCCTTCATGTAGTGGTGGGATGAAAGCTAGCCCAAGAATAATGAAATGCAAACCCAAAATGTTTACTGTAGCTTCTGAAATAGCACAGAAGATTTTTGAACTCAGGTTATTTCCATGGGGGAAAAAAAAAAACACAAAACAACCACAAAAACACCATCACCACCACCACTAAATACACAGATAAATAAAACAACAACAAAAAAAGAACACGTCCACAAGAGTTCTCAGTCTGGAAATGTCACAAGGTATTGCAAGTCTCCTGAAACTCCGCTCTCCTTCGCAGCATGAAACCGCATCTGTGCTAACTGCCAGGTGACCTGGGAACCCGGAGCAGTATTTGCTCTTGAGTAAACCATACAAAAGCACTGGCATAAGCAGCCACAATCGACTTTAATTTCCAGGAGATGAAAAAGAGGCTATGTATGCAACAGCAATCACTATTAATGGATCCAGATATATGGATCCTACTAGTAAATTCCAGCTTAGCAAAGTAGAATTTGGCTGCAGCTTGATTTTTAGTGCCATAATAAATTTTTTGTCCTCTTTTATAAGGTTGGACCCCTGTGTGAAGGTCTAGAGCATTCAAAGACTTTTAAAGGTCAGGAAATCAACAGTGAACTTGGAAGTGAACGAACAGAGTGCTGTTTGGAGCTGAAACTATGAGATGTTAAAAAAAAATGTAAAAGGAGTTATACTCAGCAGATTAAGACAGGATACAAACTATGCACTGAACTGCCTCAAGACCAAGATTATCGCTGGGGAAGCTATTACCTGCTACTTGTAGATATATCTTATCTCTACATCTCCACTGGGCTCTGTTACTGAGAATAATGTAATTACAGCCAAACTGAAGGCACTGTAAAAATTAATACATATAAGCTTTTATCTGATGGCCATTCAAATTGCAGGGCAAAAACATTACCTCTAGACTGTTTACATGACCCATACAAATGGACACTTATCTAGGTAATGACGAAATATTACAAGCTAAGTCCTAGCAAGCAGCAGTCCCCCCAGCTTCCAGAATAACTCTGTATGCTTCTCTGAATCCAAAGCAATCAGAAATTCCACACAACTGAAATCATACGAAAATACCTCTGTGAACCTTTAAATGATAATATGTCTAAGTATTACATAGCTCTCATCAATATCTCATTACTTTTCTTAGTTTGTGGTTTAAATTCATCTACAGGCTTTCATACACCTAAATGTGTTTTGATTCTGTTATGAGAGGGATGCTTACGAACACGAGCTGCAAACACATGCACCCTTTTTTGTTGAAGATACCATGATCTTGTATGAAGAAGTATCATTTATGATGACTAGACTTCTGTTTTTTAACAGAAAGGTTACTACCAACAAGGTATCTAAAGCAGTATTTTACAGAGCAAGATGATATATCCAAAGAATTGAACATAAAACCTTTACAGGGAATTTCAAAATGAATTAAGGATGAAAGATTTTTATGTTCCATTTTAAGATTTCTGCGTGCTCTTAAAAATCAGAACAAATAAATACATTTCAATATGACTCAAACCCCAAACTTCATTTGCCCACGTAAAGAAATTTACTGGAAAATTTCCTGATTCATAAATAAATAAATAAAACAAAAACCAACCACCTTTTTTTCTTTATGATAAGGTGATAAAACCTTTTTGTTCAACGCTCAATGTTCATTGAAATCTGTCTTTTAACTAGCTGTATGATTTATAGCAGTTAGCTCTTATGTCACAGATGCATTCCTCTAGGGAGTCTGCTTATATTTTTAAATATACAGAAGACATTTTCCCTATTTGTCTGAGCAATTTCAAAACATTCCTGAAAGAAATTATACCTGAAAATTTTCTCTAGTCAATTCCAATAAGCACTGTGTGCTAGCCTCCAGTTATTTGTTCCACTTTAACTTCAGAGTGGCTAGATAGGGAGGCTTCTAGAAGCCACTTAAAAATGTTCCAATAGTGCAAACAGACTCTGCTTTAAGAAACCCTTTTAGCGGAGATAAATTATTTCTGTAGAAAAGAAGAGAAGAGCACAGCAGGGTCCCAAGTGCTAATCAAAGGACATAGTGCTTGAAGAAAACATTCTTTCCAAACAAATTGTTGGAGAACTGTGGTAGTCCAGGATGTGCTGCAATTACTGCAAGAACAACACTCTCCTCTTGGTAAGATTTGGGAATTTCATTTCTTTTTCATCAATATGCTCCAAAGCTATAAAACTCAGACTTTTTTGCAGATTAATTTTTATTTGAGAAATCATTGTGCTGTCATTTTCTATGCATCATCTGGTGATGTATATCAAATATAACATAACAAATTCCTTTTCCAAAGAGCTTATGGACCAGGGTAAAATCACCCTTGCTCAAGGATCATGCACTACGAAAATCCTATGTGGAAAGCTGCAACAGGATTCCTGAACAGCATTATCTTTGTACTGTCTCTCTGCACAACTGTGAATTTCCTTCAGGGCTTTGACTACACATTCACAGCAGAAATAGTTGTGTTGCCATAAGACAGTATGACCCCACAGGTATTTGTTAATGTGTGACATTAAGCTGCTAGTGCTAAATCGATGGATCAGGCAATGTGAGCGCTTTCTAGCCACTTCTGTGCAGAATCAACTACTTAATTCAAAGCAGTTCTCAGCAAAATGTGATGTCCACCAGGATGACTTTGCATTGCAGTTGCTGGGGAATATTTATCCAATCTATTCTACTGATGCAGCTGCGGAGGTGATAGTAACAGCTGGCAAGGTAATAAGAAACATCTGGAGAGGCAGCACCAACAGCAGAGCTATTTTTGCAGTGAATGAACTCCATGCACAGAGGACTTGAGGTGACATTACCAAGACATTTTAAAACTAGGACACGAATAAAAATTAAACACTGAAATTCTATTGAAACTCAGTGTGGTGGCTGTACTCATGCTCCTAACTCTCTCTTTTCTTAAAAATCCTCCTCATTATGCTTTTGAAACAAAAGAACAATTAATTTGCAGGACTAGATTTAGTGTCTGTTCCCAGGTTGTTATTATATAAAAAGACAAGAAATTTCAGAAGCCAACATAGGGCGTAAACTTACTTTGATGACATCTTCATCAGAGGATTTGCACTCAACTGATTCAGAGATGTCTGTCACAGCACTGTTCTCCTCAATGGAGACCACTTTGATGGGCACTGCCACTGTTTTTCCCGTGAGAATTGCAGTGTTCAGTATTTCCGTATCCTGTACACAAAACAAAGCACAGCACCATTACAAGACAGCTAAAGACATTTCTAAAGAGTGAGCACCAGCTCTTCAATTGGACTTATACTCAAGAGAGATGCACTAATTCTCAGCAGCTAATGACCTAATCTCATCTTCTATTAGGCACAACTCAGTAATAAGTAGTAAAAGTCCATTTATAGTTTACCTGCTAAACAAGCACTGACACCTGCATTGCACATTGGTAAATAGCGAGCAAAAGGACCGCAGCTCAGTTCAGTCCAAGCAGGCACACGTCACAGACAGCTTCTACTTTTTAATATTTGGGGCTTTTCCCAATATAGACCTTCTAAGACGTTAGTTCAGGATTATTACAAAACTGGATTTGATTGACAATAGTTGGGACAGGATGCAAGAGTATCAAAAGCAAAAACATTACTCTCTGAATATAAGCCCATTGCAAAGACAGGGCCTCTCTGTGAACTTTGTATCTGGAACTGTTTCAAGATGATTTAATTTCCGTTGATAGGGCCAGTGAAGCAATGTAAGGAATCCAGAAGGAGTTAGTGATGCTATTAACTGCAAGGAAAATAACAAGGAAATCTGAAGTTTGAACTTGGGTCATGGCATATAAAAGCCTTTGAATGCACCATCGACTAAGCTAACTCTTCTAACTCCTGAACTGTTCCAGCATCATTGTAGTCCCAAGATTCCCATACAGGAAGATCTTCAAAGTTTTCTCCATCTTTTCAAATTCCAACTCTATAAAACGAATAAAATATTCAGCAAAATTTTCAGCAACAGTCAAGAGGACTGCAGCTGTTAATGTCAACAGCAGCAAAATGGGGCACTGATACTATTGAAATTGTTTTCAATTCAAGTTTATTGAGCTTGAAATCTAGGTCAGATTTTCTTTTCATCTTGCAGCTTGTTATTTCTCAGGTTTTCCTGCTGCTTTCATAAGAAAGCCCATCAAATTAATATATATATACATATTAAAATAGGGATTTTGGCAGTTTTAGGAAAGTAAGAACATTATTCCTATGACATTTATTTAAACAGAGCTACACAACACAGTAAATTAGAGCCAGATTTACAAATAACATTATTGGAAAGTTTAAGGCCATTCTTGGAAACTCCTGATTTTCAAAGATGGAGATCCCCCTCAGCCTACTCTTCTGTAGGCAGACTTGCAAAGCAACAAGCCCTGAGTAACCCACATAGCTTCACCAAAAAGCAGGTTCAACATATTTTTACTGTGCATTTGGTTATTGCAAGTGCTGTATGTCCTTTAAAATTAAACTTTTGCCTCAGTCCCTTAACGCCTTATTTTTTGTGGCTCAGAGTGTAAAACAGTGTGAACTAAGGACTCCAGGGTGAAGGAGCAGCTAGAGACTTTGTGGAAATGACAGGACATCTTTTCAGGCTATCTCAGCTCTGCTTTGAAATGATTCTACTCAGATCCAGCTTGTCTTTAGCAACTGATATGAATTACTGGTAGAGAAATCTAATTTAAAGGGACAGATTCAGAAGAGCAATACCATAAATAGAAATGAGTTTCAGATTTAAAGCATATTTTGTGGCTTGGAGATTTATCCATGTTTGCATTTAATGGCAATTTATGAAGTTCAACACACACAAAAAAGAAAATCATATACATACAAAACAAACAGACAAACAAACCCCACACCACTGTCATGAAGAAGAGAAAAAAACAAAATGTGATTATACAGTGAGATAAAACTTCTGTGCTTCGAGCATCAGAGTGAATTCATTACCTGAGTTTAACTTGTGACAACCTACCTGGGAGTCACTAGAACTTCCTCCAGCTCAGCTTTGCTCATGCGTGCTGTGCTGAGTAATCAGTGGCCCCAACAAGAAGTCAAATATTAAGAAAAAGAAGGTAGAAGGTAAGTGGGAAGAACAGCAGGCAAGGCCACAAGGCACTCTGATCTGCATGAGGACGCAGTGCTCCTGATTTCCCAGCCCTGCATAACACCACCAGCTGCGTTACCTTGAGTGATGGTGAGACTGCCAGTAAGATCACACTAAATCATGTTTGCTGCATCACCAACCACAGTCGCTGCTAAGCTCTGAGCCTACACCACAGTGGTTTTAAAAAAATGCAATGTAATAAAGTTAAACCAAGTTGCACCATTTTTTGAGGAACAAGTAATTCCACAAATACAAGATGGAGAAAACTGAACAGGAAAAGCTGCTCTCAGAAAAGCATTTGGGGCTCTAGTGGATCACAAGCTGAACGTAAGTTGGAAATTGCATGCTGCTGTGGTTAAAAAACAAAACCTTCCCACACTAAGCTCTGTAAAGAGTAGTATCACCCGGTAAGACGTGAAGTCCTTCTCAACTCAGCACTAGCAAGGCCTCAGCTAAAGGGATGTGTCTGATTTTGAGCAATATACTTCAGTAAAGGCTTTCTTAACTGAAGAAAGATGATTACTGTCTCCATATACGTAAAAGTCTTCTGAAAATGAGGAGAATAAACTATTTTCTATGTTCACGGACAGGGCCTGAATAATGGGCTTAAGCTGCAACAAGGAAGATTTGTTTGACATTAAGGCAGTCTTTATTATACAAATAATGATAGAGAATTTCTGGAATAGATTGTCTGGGACAGAATAAAATACATTATCTATCATAAGAGATTTTTGAAGAACAGGTTATATCTTAGTGAAATAACATCAGTTCTTTGAGTTTAGGTAAAAGAGGAAAGGGAGCAGGTGACCTCTTGTGGTTTCTTCCACCCCTCTATCTTCTGATTCTCCGATTTTCAAAACGGAATGGTAATACAATAACCTATTTGTCTTGTATCCTAAATAAGCCTATTCTACTTCACCCATCCCAAATAATATGATCCTTCCTCACTGGACAAAAGAAAATTATCTGTATCTTTAAAATGAAAAAGCCTGACAGGCAAATGTGAGTGATATTTCTGCTTTCTGTGCTCCTTAGTGCAGAACTGATGTACCAATTGCTACGTAATAATCTGTCACTTCTGTTTCTCTCTTTCCAATAGGTCATTATTGGTATATCTGAATTCTAAGTGGGTTTGATATAAAGCCACTATTACAAAGGTTAAAAAACCTTTTGAAATTTCCCAAGACCTCTCTATAGAGAAGACAGGAAATTTGACTACTAGCACATTATCAGCAATTAGAAACCTCAATCTTCTGCCCTTTGCTAATGGTTTCATTAAAGGAATGTGCATTTGAATGAATTTATTTTGATTAATTACTTCAGAGCTGCATCTGCGTAAAAATTGTAAAAGGCAGTTTGTCATGACAAAGGCTACTGAAGTTCCACATCTCTTCTCTGCATGACGATCAACTTCAGGAGTTTCAGATTCATGATGTGCACAAAGGAATGGAAATATATGGGACGTGTTATCTAATAGCTTCATAGTTAGGGCCACTACAATCATTACAGATCCTCAGCATTTGGAAGCAATCGTTCGCCACCTCACTAAAAGTTTTTTTTTTTTTAGTTAATCACTGATAGCAGTCACAACTCATTGTTATTACACAGATTTAGAAATACTGAAGTATAAGTAATTAGCATATTACACAGTATGGTAAAAGCAATTCAAACCTGCCACTTACCTTATTTTTTCTGTAGTGCCCTATGTTATTCAACTGTGGTATTTAAACAAGCAAGACCAAGGAACTGAGTTTTGATTCTTTTGTCTTTTTGTTTAGAACTAAAATAGAATAACATGTACCCTATAGCGCTGCGTATGGAATAGCCTTATGGCATAACTTCTGCTTTCTCTGTTTTTCCTTTATATTCCTGCAATACAGCCAAGGGCTTTAATGTACCGCAGAACTGACCCATTGCCTGCATCCCCACACAAGCTGTTAGGCAGAAAACTGTAAACAACGTATGGGAGGATCCATGGTCCAAGACTCCTGAAAAGCTGAGCTGAAACCCATAAAAATAAAAGGAGATTAAATAGAACTGTCACTCTGTCTGCTCTGCTATACTGAGCACTCTGAATGCGCACCACAGACAAGAGGACTCTCATTCGGCTCCCAAACTTTGTACTCTGCCACCCCCTGTAAGTCTTGGTCATCCACTTATAAGCAGAAATTGCAGCTGAATTTTTATGAATATTCACGTAACATTAAGTAAACAATTATCTTCACAGCAGGTAACTGCAGGAAATACAATAGCTGGTATAGGTGGTGACTTTTATGCTTTAGTTTAAAATGAAATATACTATCCTAGTCTAATTCAAGTATAAAAGAAAGTATACAAACAACATTACTAAGAAACCTTTAGAGAGACTAAAAACTCATATAAAATGTTGGTGCATTTCAAAACCACAATATTTTGGCCATTTCCACATTCTTCAATTTTTAAAATCCGCCCCCCCCCCCCCCCCCCCCAAACTAATTTACTGTCTGTGCAGGCAGCAACTGAAGTTCAAATTAAAATTTATTTTGTGTGACAAAAGACAGAAAGCATCTGATAGCAATGTTTGGACTTGCTCCTAATAAAATAAAAAACAGGGAAAGTAGTGTAAAGTAAATTGAAAGACCAGAAAGAGGATGAGTTATAAACAAGCATCAATATCCAGGTTGGAAAAATGTTCCTCTATGTATATGAAAATTTCTAAAAAAAACAAGGGTTGTCATTTCTGAAGTCAAACACATATGATTCTCATTGACACAGTAAGGACATGTGAGCCTTGGACTTCTTTGGAAGCCTTGAACTGTCTTCATAGCACAATGACAGAATCCTAAAACCATGTGACTGACATTGCAGATAGAGTCAGGTTTCTGGTATGGGAAACTACCTACAAAATACCGATAAAGGTGATTCTTCCCCGTTAACAGGGCATCCCTTCAATTAGTACAGCATACCAAGGAAACTGTTGCTATTCACACATATTCAATTAACAAACTAGCATTAAAGAACACTTTTTTTCTTCTTCCTCTAATGGTTAGAGGAAGGCTCCAGTGGTGAAACATTAGGCTCTCATCAAAGGAGATATTCAAAAGCAAACGACGAATTGTGTGCATAAGAATTTACTGTCAAAATTTGTTGATAACTTTTAACTTCAAGCTAGATCTCATAAACAGAACAGAGTAAATGTCTTCAACCAACATAGCATTTTCATTACCCATTAAAAAAACTACTGTTCATCTGCCTTCTCCAGATAAATAAAGTAAGAGGGCTGGGTGGCTTTCCCACCTCCTGATAGCTAAGCACTTGATCAGTAATGACTCAAGTGCAACAAAGGCGCACTTACGTTCGTCTGCATTCTTGATAAGGAAAAAAACAGCAACAAAAATTAATCAAGAAGCCCACAAGGTAGAACCGGTAAGCTACATCAGCCTAATTGTTTGGGACTCCCCTGTGCATACCTGTACCAAGCTACCACAGTTACAAACCCTGATATTACATTTGTATAAATCAGGAAAAGAGTTAATGAGTATTTCAAAGGAAAATGGTGAGATCGGAGGTAGGCAGGGAGTCAGACACTACATTAGAGACTTGTGTTCGTTGAGATCAACACGCAGAATTTGAGGCAAATATCACCAATCTATAGGAAGCCTCAGAGCTTTCCTGCTTAGAGCCAGGTGGAATTGTGACTGTAAACTAACTCTGATGTCATGACTCAGAGTATCATAAACCTTTGTTCATACACTGGTCTTGGTTCTATCAGAATTAATTTGGATAAAGTCCACTAGCAGTAATGTTGGTGTAAACATTTACTTCCACAGCTGCACCCATTATGCTGCTTCACAGAAAATCTGTACTTTTTTAGAAAGGGAAAATAACATTCATAAAACTCATGTGTTCTAGCCAGAGCTGAGAAGATGCACGTGCTCACATTTGGCCATTTGAAGTTAGGTAACACTACGGTTGACACTTCAGGAATCTGACCATTTATTTCATCACAGTTTCAGTCAGGGAACTTCCATCAATGTCAGTGGGAGCACTGTGCAAAGAGCAAGAATACGGAATATGAGCCCTAGATGCTTGAATTAGTTGAAGAGCAAACCTTATGTTCATCCAACCTTTCAATTGTAAGAAGGCAAGCATTCGGCCATGACTAATTTAGGAACTAATTCAACATTAAATTGCAGCAGAATGTGGAAGCAAAGTGACAGCTGTTTAATTAAACTCCAAATCCGATTAGATGGTGTTATCAAGAGAAATCCATGGGAGCCTGAGGTCATGAGAATGGTCCTGTTTACAGGCTGAATATTCTGTAAGTGGAATCTCATAGAATGATGTTAATCATAGCTTAGCATTAAGATTTCTCCCTCACACAAACATGGTACCTCATGAGAAACAGACCTACACTGCAGACCTGAAGGAATGACACAGAAAAGCCAATTGTGGTTTAATTTATAAGGAAAGTTTCCTGAAAAAAATAGAAAAGAGGCAGTCAGGCACTGTCCACCTTAAAGTCAAGAGTTCGTGCCTAACAGAAAAAGGACAGAAGAAGCAAACCCTTGCATGTTGTTGACAGCACTTGAATTGGTGGAGACAGTGGCTAAGGAGGAGAGCTCCAGGAGCTGCACTGTGCTTCCAACTATTGTTCAACCCATCACCCTTGATGAACAGTGACACCCTGGCCACACAGTTACAAAAGATGATGGAGCTGTGGGAGACAGAAAGTAAACTCCATGCACACCATTTGCAAACACCATAAATATTCCACTGATGAGCACAAAGTTATGCACCACAGGTTTCCAAGGCATCCTAGTCGGAGTGCTGCACAGAACGGTACTGCACTGCAGACAAGTGTTATGCTGATTTGTGAGTCTGGTGACACGACGCTTGCAGATTTGAGTTATTAATACTCCTAAGATTACAGCTGATTAACAAACTGATATTGTTAGGCATCAGATTATGTTTTATCTACATAATCCCATGATTAAAAATAAATTACACATTGAGCTTGCTGCCAACTGGATTCTCTGACACTCTACATTGACAGACAATTTATATGAGAAGGGAAAGAAGCTAACATTGCCTCTACATTCTCAGCACACACTGCAGAAGAACAGGAAAATTCCTACAGACCAAAGTTTTCTCCATTCCCTGAGGCAAATTCACCCCTTGGCAGACAGTAGGGGAAGACAAATTTTGGTGGTGGAATTTAGGTTTGCTCATTTCCTTGACTTGATTCCAATGCCATGAGCCCACCATATGTGTATCCTGTTTTGCTTCTCTCCTCATTTTATAAACATGAAGACTTTTACTTTGCAAGCAATGCTACATTGCAAAAGAAACGGGGTAATGCAGTTAAGCAGTAAAACCAAGGGGGACACCTTCTTACTTAATTGCATCCCTCAGTATTCAAACATGGATGCAGATGGAATCCAGGTTACTCTATGACTACAGTGAGAAGGAAAATGGAAAATAATGAACAGATTAATAGTAGTGAAAATCAGGCCATTCAAAATCTGCATAAGAAACAGGTTTATTTAACAAAAGTGGCCACTTCTGCAGTCTGTTTTTGACCAGGACAGCAGAACAAAAGATCCCAGTTTCTTTTGGATGCTAATTCTTTTTGACACTTGACAGCCCTGTGAGGTATCTTCTCTTTATTAAATCTTTGTTAAATGACCAACAATGGACATGGCACAAAAATTAAGGACAATACCTGCCCTGAAGAACAAACAATCCAGAAGTCAAACACAGATAAAACATCACCCATGGAAAGACCCAAAGGTGGATGTTGGCATTGTTCTGTCCTCAGCATGCACGGTATTTGTTTGAAGAGCTTGATCAGTGTGATGTCTCCAGTGAGGGTCTCCAGAAGTTTTGAAGAAGGTAAATGGAAGAAAGTTGGAAACAGGGATGTAAGGAAGGGATTCAGACTCATATTTCTCATCTCAAAGAGGAGTGGCCTTGACCGTCGTCAGTACACAGGTAAAGACCCCCAGTGCACAGGTTAGGCAGGGTCCCCTCACCCTTTTCTCTTGGGGATGGCCCACGGCAAGGAAAATAGTGGCAGATTCCTGGGGCCAGAAGGACAGAAAGCAAACACCACTCAGCTGGGATGGGAAGGTCTCAGGCTCAACTCAATCTTCCTTGTAGTTTTTGTGAGACATGTAATTTATGACAAAGATCTGAGTGTCTTTTCAAAATGGGAACTAAGTGTTCTGCAAATGCAATGCTCTTTTAATCAATGATCTTGTCTCTGTTTATAGTCTCCATATTGAGATAAATCTTAATTATTGCCCACTCCTCACCATTAGCAACAGACCATTCCATTTTCTTCCCTGCTAGTACAATTTTCAAATATCCTGCTAGTGGGACTTTTGAATCCTCATAAACTAAACTCTGCAGGCAGAAAAGGGGAATGAAGAATATATTAACAGATAGGAAAACAGAAAATTTTCTTTGGATTCCTGATGACTAATCCACACTTACTTTGCAGTGAATCTATCCTGTTAGCTTTCAAACTTGCAAAAGGGAACACACCCAATGATTACTTTGATGTAGCAGATGAACACTCAATTGCTAAATATAATTCTCTCATCTCTCAAAAGTGAGCATCTCCTTTAAAATGTAAGAAGAAAATGGAGCAACTGAACAAAATTAGCTATGCCTTAAATTGCTTTGTTCACTTTACAGTTTGTGACATAATTATACAGATGGAGAACAGTTATAAAGCCATTACTTAGACTTGTGTATCTGTACCTGTATGAAGGCTGTAGAGACTTAGAGTCAGCCCTCTGAAGGTCCTGTCACTTCTTGCACTTGTGAGTAATAGAAAATCAGACTTATTCTAACAAATTTATTTTGGAATCAAATATTTATTGTATTTAAGTTCGTCATATACAGTTTATAATGAGAAGTTAAAACTTGATTTCGGAGCTGTAATATTTTGCCACAGGCACCAAGACTAACCAAGAAATCTTATTTCCTCTCCGTTGTGGAATCCAAGCACTTCCATTAATATTCCTAACAGTAAAGTTCCACTGCCTGAATATTGCTGTTACTTGTGTTTATTATTTATATAAAAATAACCCCATTCTGGCTCCAGGTGATATCTGGATCTCAATATGCCGATCAATGAGTATAGTAAGAGACTGTTCCTACACAGCTATCCTAAGCTCTGTCTTTACCTAGCATACAGCAAGGTGGAATGAGAAATACACGATCCTTTCCCACAGAGTGCATGGGTTCAATTACAGTAATGATAACTGAACCCTTGGAGAACTCACATCCTCAGAGAAGTTTAGAAGCCCCATGTACCCAAATTGTGACAGACGGAATTGCCTGACCACCAAGCAGGTTGGAGAGGTACTCCCTCCAGCAGCAACAACCAGCATCCCTTCTGCAAGAAAGAGATGTCAGACAGACTCTCCCAAGACTAGAGACAAGTGAGCACACTGTCCCAACACTCCTTTCCACCTGTCATAAGAACTGTTATGCTACTTGAATCATGAATAACATGCACAGCTTATATGTGACAATACATTGAACTTGCGTTCAACACTTTTTTTAATGAATCAGGGCACAAGAAATAACTTCAAAACTTCCCTTCCACCCTCAATTACTCTGACAAGATGATCTCATTAGATAATCTAACCCCTCAGGTGATGGGAAATGCAAAATAGTGGCATGAAATAGAATCCACAGAACATTTTCACGTTTGACTGAGTCTTCCTCTACTGTCTCAAAAGCTGTAAATGTGCGCAGTTTGTCTTTTTTAAGCATCTATCATAATCAATGTGTATCAACAGTGACTGAGCCCCTGGCTGGGGGACTCTGCTTTGTCGGAGCTCTGACACTGAACTCTGTTAGGTACAACTCACTAAAAAGACAAGTATTTTGCTAAAGCTGTCTCTATTTCCTGTTGACTAGCATGGGTAAACCAGGATCCAATGACTGGTACATATTTTCAAAGAAAGAAGGTATTTCCTGCTGTGTGGAGGAAGAGTCTGTAAGTGACTTCAAAGAAAACAATTCTGGAACCACTTAAAACACAGAATAAGGACATAAGGACAACTGCAGGAGATAGGAAGCAGAAGCCCACATTTCATCTTTCTGTAACTACTTAAAATGTTGAATAAGAACATGAAGGTGACTGGAGAAGATGGGAAGCAAAAGCCCTCATTTTATCTCTCTCTATTTAGACATAAATGAAACAAAAAGACTGATTTTTAAAAAGATGCATATATGTAACGCAGGAAACCACCTGCTCTTCTTCTTTGTGAATTTCATTCCTTACTTGCAGTATTTTGCTAAATTGACTTAGAAATGAAAGCACTTACATAGGAACCATATTATGTAGAGAGAAAAGAATTGTACTTATGGGTTGAAATGTGGGTGATTACCTGAGATATTCCTACCCCAGCATCATTACTGGCTATTTTGAGTACAAAAAAATGCAAATAGATGAAAAGCTGTGAAGCGACAGGTTAAAAGCCCTTACTCTGAGGCCGATATAATTGAACAACTTCACTCTTGTTTCAACCCATTTTCACCTAAGGATATAAGTATGCTTATGGATATCTTTGAATATAAGTATACCTCATGTATAAGCAATTAACTGCCCTAAATTCTCCTGAAAATTCAGGATTTTATATATTTATGCAGTACATAAACTATATGTATTTCATATATAGTAGACATGTGACAACATCTACATTACATACCCAGAAGTATATTTTTCTTCTAACGAGCACTTTTAGAAGAGTAGCCACACACTTGGAAAATAGAGTGGCGATAAACATATCAAGATTATTACTTCAGTGGCTGTAGCTACTTACAACATTCCCAGAAAAGGATAAATATTTGTTACTGATTCCAAAAGCTTTGGCAATAAAATAGCCTCAGAACCTGCAAAGTGTTCGGTCCTTTTTAATCTCAAAAAATAGCTTTTCATTTACTCAAACATCTAAGGAATAATTGTCTGAAAAAGCCTTCAGCTATGATGAACACCTCTCATGTTTTTCTCCATTGCTGAATGGTCCTATTAAGTTTATCACAGATGGGAGTGGGAATATTGGTAAAGCCTGAATGGGAGAGAAAGACAATAGCCACCTGGTGATTTTATAATGGAATGGTTCATGGATGCTTAAGCAGCCATGGATGGAGCTATGAGATATCTTTTTGCTGAAATCATTTCATGGCTTACAGCTCTCCTTTGTTGCAAAAAGACTAATACATGAAATTTGTCAATTTAAGGCATTTTCTAGGCTCAAGATGTGTCAGTCATTTGCTTTCCTTTTTCATGAGTCTGAGGAAGTTATTTGGAAAAGGACCCCCAGTTAAATTGGGTTTGCTTCATCATTAAGCAGAACCAGCACAGCTCCGGTGATGTCTCCGGTCTGTGTGACCACCATGGGAACATAGCTGGTAGTAAAAAGGCAATTTTCATTAACAGTTTGAAATTCTTCCCATGTTCATTTCAATTAAACCTGCGGCACTGTTATATAGTTGGCCATATATCTGTAATAATATTGCTGTAATAGTGGTAACCGATAGTTGCGGATTGAAAAAATACAAGCATATTAGCACACGTGCATGGGTACACAGACAATTCCACGCAACACATATATGTGAGTAGTCTGTATCCACACATACACATATCCAACTACACTGGAAAAAAGATTATGATGCATTCTGTGTTAATAGAAGCCATATACTTATTATAGACAGATAGAGGCAGAAATTTTCATTTTATATATAAGATATTTCTATGTCACATATTTCCTACAGCAAATTTTTGCAGCCATCATGCTTTAAAACATTACCCCACTGAAATCAGCAGTGATCTTGCCAGTGGCTTCAATAAAGCCAAGCTCTATTCTATCAAGTGTTACAGAGTAAACCCTAAAGAGTCCTCCCTAATGTGCTTCCCTGCAGTAGGACCTGCACTTCTACATAGCCCTGCTGACTTCAACCTGAAGGACTGGTGTCCTATTCCTCGGGCAAAACTGATTTAGTCGTCTATAAAGCTAATGATATGACAGATACAAGGGCTTTTCCACCAATTAGTGATAATCTGGATCAGTGTGACACTTTTGCTGTTGTGAGTTTCTCTCTTAACATGTTGCAAATGTCCTCTGTGTTTGAAATGAATTTAGCATCATCACTGACATCACTGGCTGGGTGCAGCCTGTGGAGACAGAGTATAACAGTAACACAGAGTCCTGCTGGGCAGCAAGGATGCAAATCTCAGTGTGGTTTCCCTGTGGTGGGAGTCAAGAAGCTTCACGGTGAGGACCTGAGAGTACCTATACCTATATAAAACAAATACCTCTGTGTACTTTTTATGTGTTTTAGTGTGTAGTGCTGTTTTGCTCAGCAGTAGCAGGAAAAGTGGTCAAGAAAGTACATTTTGTGTAAAATTAAATTGTTTTCTGTAAATTAAACCACATACTGAAGAAATCCACAGTAACAGACAAAAAACATGGCATTTTCAGGGATGTGCTTCACCACAGCTCCACTTGACAGTTTGCAGCTCTGGGGAAAGATTGAAATGCCTAAGAATAGAGTGCCATTTATATGCTTGTAGGCATCATGCCTGGCCTCCAGATGCTCTTCCAGAAGGGCACAGGTGTCCTGTAGGTCTTGTGTCATACCTGGCAGTCCTGGATGGATGGCTGAGACTCTACAGTATATAACGGTATTAGACACCTATGTATAGTCACCCAGCTCACTTCTTTCTTTCTTCTCCTGACTTAGGAAGGTAAGTTTCCAATCTTCCATCTCTGTACTACAGCTCCCCATCTACATGGGGGCTACATCCTTACTCTTTCTGGTTAACAGCAGAAGCAGAAACTTCTTTTACAGCACATAAAAATATGGTACCTACTATAATCTGCTCCTGGAATTTCAGCTGAAGCCCCCAGATTCTGCTGATATAAACCCTGTTTTATATAGTGCTGCAAGCCACACTGACAGAGCATAAACAGCTTGGTTTGGATGAGGGATGTAAAATATTATCTAGCCTGACTGCCTCACAGAAGCTGCACGGCACTAATCACAGTATGAGGTGGGATGTACTATATAGCTGGGGTGAAGCAATTTTAAATGCTTTATGGACTTTAAGGATTAAGTACCCCCTCCCTCATATTTCCTTTTTTTAAGTAACTGGGGTATTGCATGATACATAGATGACTTTTATGACCACTGTGGAGGGTTGTGAACTTGTTTCATCTGTGTAGATTAATATGTCATTGATTATTAATGAGCATGAATACTATATAGTAATAATAAATATTTATTTTAACTAAAACCACATGAAAGCTACCAGGGCTGTCACTGTTAGTACTTTCTCCCTCTAATGCGGAGTATTCATCTAAAAATTTCTTAAAGTCCTCAGTTTTTGACCATGGAGTGCATATTAACACTTGGCTCAGGTTCCTGGATTTCAGAACTCTATTTAAACCACAGTGGAAAAGAAACAGACAGCTTCTGCTAAAATCTTTCAATTTAATTTAGTCTATTTTAGAAACAGCAAGAGAAAATTTCTAGTTTCTCTTTCCTTATTTTGGCTATACAGCCTTAATTTTTGATAAGCACAATCTGTAACCAAGACACAATAGAGCTTCTTTTGGAACTGCTATGAAAAAGTAGTAACAAAAATGCAGAAAATAATCATTCTTATTATTATTTCCTATCCTTGCCCCTAGATTATTTTCCCTTTTCAAACAGCTTATTGATTTCACTGACTTCACAGCAGGTCCACATAAGCAAAGCACACAGAGGGCAGGAAACAGATTATTGCATTAATGAGAGAAGATATTGTACAGACATCAGAAACTTAGTACAGTTAAAAAGATGGGAGAGAGTGACATACAAGAAAATTAAATTATTGACTAGACACATGACTAACAGACTGGTGTGTCTTACCATTTATAGGAAGAAAAAATGTCATAAATGTAGGCAGGGGTGAAGTATAGAAAGTATACATAATCACAGATCCAATTCTTTCCTCCTGATTCAAGCAAAGATGCCCTTTACCTTCAAGGGCTGTTTTGCACGATCGTGCTAGCTAGAGATTCAAGGTTGGAGAAGCATCCTTGAAAGACATTGCCATGCCCATTGTGTGAGTCAGTGATATGAAGGACAAAGGGATCAAATCCCTTTGCTTAAGGCAGTATTTTATGAGTATAACCTGAAGCAAACACAGTGACCATTATCTTTATCTGAGCATCTAAGAGCAACTTACAACACTGAAAGAGGCTTGAAAACAGGTTTTAGTGCTTGAAAGCTTGTCTGTTTTTTTTCTAACTCTGTCGGATGACCTCATAAAAGACATTATCTACAAACCTTGCTTCACTTATGTTTTTACCCTTCTGGACCAGAACAACATTGCCAGTACCAAGTGGGGGAGACTGGAATTCATGTTTAAGCAGAAAGCTTTCACTGTTAAAGGATTTGAAGTACAGAATGATCCTGTAACATAGGAAGTACTATGTCCTTTCTAAAGATGAGTGAACTGGTGTGTGAGTTCTGACTAGATACAAAATAAGCAGAAACTAAGTCCAGGCATGTGGCTCCTGGTCCATCAGACAATTCCTATTTTTGCATGTCAGAGTCTCCTCAGTGCTTAATGAGTAGCCCATAATTTGAATGAGGTAAGAGCAGTGAGGAGGAATTACTGAGTCTCAAATGACTTATTTATTTCCACACCAAGCTCACTCCTGAAGCTTCCAGGCATTCTTAAAACATATGCCGCGGGATACTTGGTGCCAGCTGGCAGTTCCTCTCTTAGTCACCGCTTTTCAATGCTTGCAATTGACATTTTGTCCCAGATCCAGAATCTAAAACATAGTGTTTTCTGCTGGCTCAGTTGAAGCTTCAAGTCATATAAAACTTCTTGATATTGGCACACAGGCACGTCGTACCCTATACAAAATGATTCCAAAGTACATCCAGGTCTTAGACCGATCGGTTTGGTTTCAGCTGCTGACATAATATATGCAGCAGGAGGCCTTCTGCCTTCTGTTAGCTCTCCAGAATGAGAATTCAAGATCACTAAGAGGTTATAGCAAACCTTTTGGATTTCATTCAATTATGCAACGTTTTAGAACACAAAAGGAAGAAAATGCACCTTTAAATCACACAAGGTGATTTTGTCCACATGCACTTTCCTCACCTGCATCTAGTGAAATCTGTTTATGCAAATTAAAATAAAAGTGTTATGCCTGGGTAAAATATTTTTACATTAAAGAAAAGAAAAAAAAAAAAAGACAAGCAGGTAAACTAGTTCAAAATGGCACACTGAGAGGAAAACTCCATAATGAACCTGAAGGTTTAGTCTTTCAGAAGTAGCTCGGGGGTACAAGAATACAGATAAAGGGGCAAATGTCGGATAAGGACAGGAGAGGCTGTGCTGCAGAACCACACTATCTGTAAACACAACATTATGTGGTCGATTAACACACTAGTGTGCTTTTTAATATTGAGTTTACAGGTTCATGTTTCCCTCTCTCATTTTTCTTAAACTCCCCAGTGAACTTGAACTATTTCTTCTACACTCAGTTTAATCAAAATACTCATTTCACAACCTCCAAAACATGTACAGATCTTGTCCTATAGGCCTTGGAGAGCAAAGTACAGCGTACTCACTAATCCTGATAGTGACAGTGAGCATTCAATATTCAACTGCTGTAATTAACAAAGCTGTGCTGCTGCTATTTTTCAATGATAGAGGATTTCCAAAACCAAATTGCAGGAATAAATTACATCATTACAGCCATATTATTGTTTTGTGAGGTAACAGATCTTGCGGAAAGGCAATCAGTTTTGATAAAGAAAAGATTAGATGACTAGGATCTGATTAAAATTAATATCAGCTTTACTTTTGTTTCCATTTGTTTCCTGAAATTCCCTCTCTCACCAGTGTGCTGGCTTGCTGATACTCATGCTATGTTGCTGGTGCTTTAAATATTAGGCATGACTTGTTTCTGATGGAAGAAAAGATCTTGATAGGTTCACTGTCTGTGCCAATTTACAGCAACGGGGCCACTGCCACACTGTATGAAGTTTTGGTCTGTTAACTTATAGCCATCTAGTATATGTGCATCAATCTAGAGAGCTTTGGCTTTGGAGAAAGGCTTTTGCATACTGCCCCTCTGGCTTAGCAAAGTACTAACAGCAGCCCAAACTTTGGTGCTGTCTTGGAACCCCCTTTTGTTTCTGAGGTTATGCACTGATCAAATCCTCTCACCACCGCTGCTTCCCATGTCTTTTAGCATCTGCTGCACAGAGAAGCAAAGAGAAAAGCCAGAAGAGTGGTGCTGGCTTTCTCACCAGGGCACTACTGACCCCCATCCTAGGTTTTACTGTTTTATCTCCCTCAAGCACAGCTACGGACTTCAAAGTATAGATTCCTAATGAATTCTATGACAAACATCCTCAGTGATGAGAGTCTGGCTGGATAATGAAGTGTAAACTGAAAGCTGGGTAAGGCAAACATGCATCTAATAATAAACCAAAGGTGAAAAGTTGCTGGGTATTTTAATCCTTGGGGTAGCTCATTATAACATTGAGGCTTAAAAAAGTCCTGGTGATTTTTATTTTTTTCCCCATGCTCACTCATTGCCTTCCATTATAGTAAAGTCTCCTGGTTGTCTAGTTAGTCTCTCTGCCAAGCTAGAGCACCTCAGGACCTCATTAATTAGGGTCCAGTCTAAAAAATTCATAATTCTGCTAGGTATTTCACCTGATGGTGAAGAATTAAGTACTCCCCAGAAACATTAAAACTTTCTTTACAGATCAAAACCATAATTAAAAAGTTGCTAATTAATAGAATTTTGTCCTATTTTTCAGTATGGGTCAGAGTTAACCTACTTAATGGTTACATTGGCTGAGCACACGCTGTGTTTGCAAACATCCCTGGTCTGCTCTGACAGTCACTGCTCATCCCAGCATCTCGATAAGTGATAGCATGAGAAGGTGGAGACCACTTTATTCTCTAGACTAAACCAGAAATCTTTGTCACCTGAAATAAATTTGGGCAGTGTCTGGACTTGCATTTATCAGTTAAGACAATTGATTGATAGCTAAAGCTAATAAAAGAGCATGAGTTTAGACAATAAAAAAAAAAGCAAACTAATAAATTAACTTTCATAGGGGAAGGCATTATCTGGCAATCAAGAATCCTCCTTCAGCTCTGCCAGCAACTCATGAATGAACTCTGTAACATTCTCCGTTCTTCCTTCTCCATTCCCATTTCACACAAATCCCCCACAGCAGAAGTGCAGTGCAGTAGGAGAATCAGAATCAGGCACAGCACTTGCCTACCACTGTGGGCCACGGGTGAATTCTGACGAATCACCTATCTCACACTACAGCCTTACAAGATAGCAACTTCTCTGCCTTTAAATTCCAATTCTGTTTTAGCTGCAAACTTGGGCAGAATGTCAGCCTCGGAAAGCAGTCTCCTGCCACTGCTCAGTAGTGCTTCTCTTCCCACTGTCTCTGCTGGCAGTGAAGGCAGCAGTGGAGGGCACATGTGATGAATACAGTCCTTAGCAGACACAGCATCAAAACACACAGTCGTGGACTGTCTTTCTCAAGCACCATCGTCTGGGACCAAAACTCAATTTCTGCTGGCTCATTATTATGTCTCTGCATGGTCTCTGCTCACATGCATGTGGCAGCTGTGAAATTGACTTTGTGGTTATGTTAAACAATCAGAATTTTAATCAGCTGTCATTTCAAATATAAACTGTTACTTAAGATGTCTTCTTCCGATAGACTGGTATCATAAACCTGAGCCAATACTTACAGCAGCCCTCATATCTAGCCCAATATATCATAAGTACAAAACTATCTCCAGGCTTGACAAGTTCCACATGCAGTACCATGAACCAATACCAAGAAATCTGCAGCAGAATGAGGACTTAGCCAGGTTCCAATGCTGAGAAGAAGCACAGAAGCATCCAGCGCTGTGCCATGCTGTCAGAAGAAAGAGACCATGACCAGAAGACTTCTAACGTGCACGACGGATTGGCATCGAGAACAGACAGGCTGGGGGATCTCAAGTCTTTACTTCGTGCTTCGTTAGGATGTAAATGTGGTGTGATGTCTGGTGTCTCAGTGTCCATACTTTGCCCTTCGTGGAGCTCAGTTTATCCACCTTTGAACACCTTGAATTTCATCATCTTGACTTGTGGACTGAAAATTTTCTAGAGAGGATTCTGACTTGCCTGTCATCTGCCTGTGCAGCATTTAGGTATTACCATAACAGCAAAAGTCCAGTAATTGAGTCGCTGGCTGTCTCACTGCACGTTCTGGCTGATCTGCAAAGTTTTGTTTGGTTCACAGAATTTCTCTTTTGTCAAGGCTGAGCGGCATATATATTAAGCCTTGTATTGACATCTCTCTACTACAGGCAGGGGAATTGGCCAAAAAATACAAAAGTTCTCTATATGGCAGAGATATTTTACAGAACACTTTAAAAATCTGGAAGCTGGCTGGCTCCACCTCTCCCCAGCTTTTTAAAAATTCCCAAGTAATCTATTCAACAGCATTGTCAGATATGAGGGATGCTGAAAGAGGAAACTATATATGCTGTTGCACTGCATAGAAAATGACATATAACTCGATCCAGTGGAAAAAAGTAATTCCAGCCAGCTGAGATAGCCTTATTGATCTATTCTCATTTCCTGCAAAAGGTAGGAGTGAATATGAACATAGCAAAGAAAAGGAAAACAGAAGCTAGAATCAAAAGTGCAGTGGTTTTAGAAATGATGACTGGGACTTAAAAGGGACTATTAAATTGAGCCATTTTAAGTTCTTTATGTTGTTTGCATCTTCTGGCCAAGTTAGAATCAATGGACAACAGTACAACAGTTCATCTTTTTTTTTTTTCTTCCCACTTTTGTTTCCTGATGGGTAGACAACAAAAGAGCCAAGTCTTATCAGATAAGATTAATCAATATGCATAGCAAGTCACAGCTCAACACATTATGTGACAGAGCCAAATTACAAGCAGGTATGCAGGCTCCTGAGTTCATCTGGTATAAATATAGAGCAATGACACAAACTTTAGTGAAATTATATTCACCGTAAACCTAAATGAAGGAATGCTACCCTCATTTAAACGACTGTAACCTACCACGAGGGAAATGGTAGGCATATAAGTGATCTGGACTACTGCTTCTGCCCTAGCATCAGAAGATTTTAAGTCTGGTCTCTCACTCAGCACACAGTCCTGTAACTAAACTCTACAAATTTTTACTTCTTGGTATTATTTAGGGCTTCACAGATCATTTAATTTGTTAGTATTACTAATAGTAACAGGATAGCTTTTACATGAAATAAATCTGTTTCATGTTATTTATGTGATGTGATTCATAATTTAATTATCTGAGACAATACTTGTCAGCTGAAAAGTTCAGTATGCAGATTTTCTGTTAGTTTGCTTGCGATAAGCAAACTGGGAAATGGATGAGTTTAGATAGCCTCAGATTTTGCCCTTTGGAAAACTCCTGAACCGTATGACTCCTAGCTGTGCCTGTTGCCTCCTGCATCGTTCAAGACTCAAAGACTAATGGGAGTGAGAATCCTGCACTTCTGTGACCTTGAAATAGATGGAGCTTTATGGTGTGAAATTGCAGACTGTGCAGAGAGAACTCTATTTATTTAGGTCCATATTTTAAAATGTAATATAGGGACTTAGTTTCCCTTCATTGCAATGAAATACCTTAAAAAATCTTTATCATAGAGAATGGCGTACATATAAGTGTATATAAAACAACCGCTGCCTTGCAAGCTAAATTTTCAGTCATCTGTGTTTTAATGGAAAGCAAGTTAACAAGGATACATAAAAATGTCAAAAAGCATTTTCGTCTGAGTCACAGCTCTTTGTCTTAAATGTCCATTCACTTCTGCAGCAGAACCACCATTACACTGAGTTCTGAATGTAAAGAAAGGCACTTGGAGACCAAACAACTCAGTACATAGCAAAAAGTATGCGCGGAACTCTGTTGCTTAATGATAAGCAGAGGAGACTCTCAGCTCCACGTTATTGCTGGGTTTGCCAGGGTATTCTGTGTAACAATTCTGAACTTGGATTAAAAAAAATTGAACTTGGATTAACCAGCAGTTATTATGGAAAGAAAAGATGCAGTTTACATCACTAGAAAGGCAGGGTGTGTAGGAACAACTGATATCTTTTATTAGACCCACTGATGCTGTTGGGAGAAAAGACAAGCTTCTGAGTGTGTGAGGTGTGAAACAGCAGCAACCGCGCACACGTATGCCTGAGAACCACTCCAACTTGAATTTGCTTGCAAGCAGTTATCAATGGATTATAGAGTTGAATGAATGAAGCCTGAAAGACCTACCAGAAGTTTAGTATTAGAGTCATTTTAAAGAGGAAATATGCATGGATGAGCAAGTTACATGGCTTTCCATGGTGACAAATGTCTTTTGGAGTACATTGAGACAAGAACTCTGCTCCTGACATCAGGTTTATACTTCAGCACTTTAAATACCTGGATTTCATGCAAGTCACAGTTAGAGATCAACTAATTCAAAAAGAGTTTATCCATATGATTAAGGACTACCACTGCAATTCCATATACAGGCACCCAGATTGTCTTGCATAAACACTAAACCACTGATTCATCAATCTACCTTCCAGAAGGAGTTATCCTTCAATACCAACGTGCCTTACTGGCATCAAGAAACGAACTTATAAATAAGTCTTTTACCTGGTTCTATCCCAAAGCAAAATTCAATGGTATTAAAATCTGTATTATACGCTTAAAGCATGAGAAGAAATCTCTTGCTCGATTTTCTAACACATGGCCTAATCTTTAACACAAATATATAGACTTCTTCATTGAGATTCATGTGTGCATGAATGCTACAAACGTGAAAAATTTCCTTTTTTTTTTCTTTTTAATCTAGTCAAGTGGCAAAATCAATATAGTTGGCTGCATTTGCACATGACAGGATAGAAATTTGAGGAAAATGGGGGAAGTAAATTAACCAACCTTGTACACCTTAATTGGTAAGTTCTGAGGTTACGTGTGATTAATTGAAGAGGTTTTCAAAAGCTGCTTAGCAGATAATTAATTAAGCTCCTATGAAAGCACTTTTCTAATTGATCCTGCAACAAGTAACATGAAATCAGAAATGCTCGAATAGGACATGACTCAGACAGTAGATTTCTCTACTGGAAGGTTCAATCTTTGCGATAGATTTTTCCTGTCAGCAAACAGTGGTATATATTTTGCTTTAAAAGATCTTTTTATTTTCTTTTTTATCTCCCCTAATTGCTGAATTTTACAAGCCTGAGTTTCTGTAGCTGTAGTATTTTGCAGCTGTTGTGATTTAAGTAAGTGAGGTAAGAGATCTGAAGGAGGGGTTGTGTGCCTGAAATAGCATCTATCTTTCTCCATCTGTATCAGTTGGTCTAATAAATGACATTACCTTTTAACACGTCTTGCCTCTGTTAATTATTGCTACTCAATGATGGAAATACAACAAACAAATTTAATCTCATCCTTTGATGAGAACCTCATGCAGCCTGCATGAAAGGTACAGGGAGTGGATGGTTACACCAAGTGTCAGACTCAAGATTTTGGTAAAGTACTACATATGTGTGATGAGGATCCATTTATGATGCATCATTCCCCACAGTACATACTTAAATAAATTATAAATAAATTCTCTTATTTGAGAGTTAGAAAGCAACAGAAGTGGTTAGAATTACATTTTCTTTACTTTTCTGTCTCATTTTTCTCTCTAAATACCTTGAATGGTGAAATGTCCTCCAAAATTACTCAGATTGATTAACTTCTGAGCGCAGGAAAAAATATACTTACCTGAAATTTACATCTTTTTTTTTTTTCCCTGGGAAAAAGTTATTCTACTTATTCTCAGCCCAGTACCTTTAATATTTCTCTTGCTCATTTTATTTCACTGTTGCGTTCACCGTAGCAGCATCACTGTGTTGCTGCTTCTTACTTGTACATACTACTTAGCTGCATACTTAGGCACACAGAATCTGGATTCTACTAAAATCCTCTCTTTTGATTGTATGATGAATTTCCACTGATTTTTCAGCAGCTGCATCCTACAACTTGCTCTACTGATCCAAAATCTGTAAGGCTCTCTTAAAATTTTAGGTTCAGTTTTTACTGGCAATGTTTCTTTAATCTCTTTCAATCCAAAATATTGTAGCATCAATTCCACTAATCTTTTGAAGGCCCTCTTCTTTTTCATCTTCTTTTTGTAACATAATCAGTCATAGGCCAGTAAAGGATAAAAGATCTTTTGTGTTTCATAAGTTTCAGAATTTGGAATGGCTCACATGAGAGATGCTTTACTCTGTGAGTCACAGATGACCATTATATCATTAACAAGACACACAAAAGTTTGCTGCTTTCATCTCCAGAGGACTGACTAGGACGCCCATCAGACCAATGGCAGAAACTCAGTCAGATCTTGGAAATCCCACATCCTAGTCCAGCACAATAGCAATGGCTCCTTCTCTCTCCCCGGTCCTCCCCTCCCCCCCCCCCCCTTTTTTTTTTGGCCAACTTTATAAACTCTGAATGACAGATTTTACTTTTGATGTTAGCAGTGTTGCAGTAGGAACACTCCATGCTTAAATCAATATAATCCTCTCTACCCTCTAGAGGATTTATGAAACACACTTGCTGATAAACATTGAGATCTAATTTCTGTGCACAATAATGCGCGGTTGCTTTACAGTGTGTAGTAGAGATAAAGAGTGTGGTCTGACTTCTCAGTAGATACAGTATCCCCCTCTCTCTTTTCAGTGTGGCTCTTGTTTCTGAACAGGAGAATTGCCAGGTAATCAGCTCAGCTAGCGATTAATGCCTAAATGAAGAAAGCACCCTGGCTGGATCTGCAGCCTTAGCTAACAGAAAACTGTGAAAATTCCCTTTATCTACTAATATCCTGCTAGCAAAGCCAATTTTGCATTGGCATCTCACCCAACTGGATTCTATTAACACAGTATATTTTGGCTCCAGCCAAGTGTTATCACAAATTACAGAAATGAGATAAATAAACACAAGAAAGCTTTGCAAAGAGAAAGGTTTAATGATTTCATTGTTTGAACCCTTTGAAAAACCCACAGTACATCTGATGGGAATAAAGGATCTCACCTTATATGATTTATACCTGACAAAATTCATTAATTTAGACTTCCAGTTCTTAGAATAACCCTTGTAAGTGGATTAATTTTAATATGGAATAGACATAAGTCTTGGCATAAAGCTTGAACCTTTTATGCAAGTGCAAAGGCATTAGACCCTGTCATGAAATATTAAGAAAATCTTGATTCCCTCAGGTATGGAATATAGAAAGAAGCTGGTGAATTCTTTCAAAAAATGAATAAGAAAGAGATGTTAAGTCCATCAGTAGACAGACGTCTGTCATTTGGTACTGGAAGCTACAGAAGGTATCTCAAAATAAAACCTGACTAGAAAAGACTTCCTTATGCACATTTTCAGCCTTTAGAAGACGGAAGTTCAAATATGTATTCCCTGCTCAACTCCACCAGTAATGAGGACAATTATTTTCTTCTCAGATCTGGAATGCAGCACAGGTTTTCTGCTGACTTAACAGAGTTTGGCTCAGGAAATTGCTGGGCATGACCTCATTTGTTATGAGCAGCAGTTTCACTCTTCAAAGGGGAAGAATATACTGAAGACTAGGACTTCCAGGAAATAATGCTCATCTAATTATCTGCTGCAAACCATAGAACATTGTTCAAAGAAAAGGCTGCCAGGATTCCACCAACAAGATTATTCACAGGAGAGGCAAAATTCACAAATGGGATGGATATGTCTAACTCTTCTTCCAAATCCTGATCTCTAACATTGAGTAACTGTAGCACTTCCAGTTCCTCTGTTTAATTGACTCTTCATCCTGTTCTAGATATCTGGCAGCTCTGTGCCTCTCCCTTTCCTGATGTTCAGGACGTGTAAAATCAATGCTCAGACCCTACTTCAGCATGTACGCAGTCTCTTAAACCACTACGGAAAAGGCCAGCAAAAGTAGTACCAGCCTCAGCCTACTGAGGACCAAGCAACTTATTCTTTAGCAAAAGGTGCTCAAGGGACCTTGCAAGTTCAAGCTCTGTAACAGCAAAATTAGAAATGGATAGTTAAATCTACCTGGCTATGTGCTCACAACTAGTAACCTGGAGGAACTGTGCATGGCAGAAATTCAAGATTTAAAGTCTGAGAGAGATTTCTAAAGTGGTAGCATCCCTTTCTTCTATGGTTTGAAATTGTGTGACATCTATGAACCGTTAAACATGGGCATGATTTTAGCAAGTCGTCCTATAAAGCTATAAAATGGGAGGCAGGGCAGAGAGCCCTCCCTTGCAAATCTGTCTGAGGCCTGGTGTGTGTTTTCTCAGACCACATACAGATCAGATGGAGCAACATGCTGAAACAGTTTCTTACCATTGCCAATGGAACAATTCCAACAAGATCCTTTTGGCAGATGAAGATTTCAGACAAGGTTATGTCTGTTGTCCCTTTCCGAGGGTATTCCACCTGCCAGGTGATGGGCTGCGTTCCAGAAAGGCTGCTGAAACTGGCTATTTCAAAGTTCATCTGCACGACCTCATTGAATAAACTGTTACTTCTGAAAGAGGAAAACAGGGAAAGGCAAGAGCTATTACTTTTGCTGAAGATGGCAAATGAAGTGAATCATATTAGCTACTAGAAAATGCAGCTATTTATATGCAGATATAACACAAGGCCCCTTCCAATCTACAACTTCTTCAGAGTATACAAAGTGAAATTATTCAAAATGAGTCAGGTGCTCTTAGTATGGACACTATGTGGGGGGATAAAACCCAGGATTTTCTGTCTGATGAAAGAAAAACATACTTACTCCATTACATGTTTATTATGACCTTTGTAAGTATAATTCAATCCTACAAGATGGATTTGACCCCTATCGGCCAAACTTAAGCCCAGTGCAGTTTATGATGACAAACAGCCCAGAATTAGCCCAGCCAAAAAGACAAACAAGATTCATTGTACATCCCTGTCACCAAATTTGTATAAATCCTTAGCAATCAAACTTGGTGTAACTGAAGTAGATATATATAGCATATATATATATATATATATAGCATATAGGCAGCCATTAAAAAAATGAACATGGTTAAATGGCAGAATGAAGAGAATATTTTAAGCTTAGAAGTATGTTCTGGATATTAAAAAAACATGCATCTGAAACCAAACAGAAAGAACAAAGCTACGGCAAGTAAAATATACCCTAAATTCAGGAAACATAAGATAATTTGAATAATAAACAGAAAAGACAGGCTGAAATTCTTTCTTTCACCTTAAATTTCTTTAACTTAATCAGAAATAAAAGTATACAAAATAAATTTGCTAGACTACCTGCTACTTTAATTTAAAAATAAATAGATATTTTACATGCATCAGAAAATATACATTAACTTTTCCAGTGCTTTCCAAATGTCTTTCCGTATCATAGAAAGTTCTGATATTTCACAGCATAGTACTTCTACCAAACCCTATGCTGTAATAATTTCAAAAGTAAGGGAAAGATGGGCATCTTCCTAGCTTCTGTAACCCAGTTCCAGCTTCATCACACTTTTGGATGTACTCACCAAATAACAGCTTCAATTTTTTCCTCTGTTTTTTTTTTTTTTTAATGTACAATACACAAAGGTCCATTTCTGAGAAAATCTGTCAAGAACTGATCATGTAAAAAGCACTTATATTTTGAAATGCTAAACTTTCTTTTTACCTCTTGAACAGAAATCACCATTTTATTACTTAAGACATATTTTGTGCTTTACTTTGCATGATTACTTTGAAAGTAAATGTGTTCCCCTGATAATTATTATTTTGATTATGGGATTTCATTTGGATGGCTTACCCTGGAAAGTCTTAATACTGCCTAATGCTTAAAATTTATTTCCTTGCTGTTTTTTTTTTCTCTGTAAAAAGAGAGACATCGCAACACTTTTGCAATGGTGGCATACTTCCTCCATGCATTTAAAGAGTGATTTTGTGTGGTAATGCAATAGATGGATGGGTTTAGCAATTCATAACTCAAGACTGGCCTATTCCCTTTTGAAGAGTTCCTACTAAATAAATCTTAGAGCTTGTAAATACAAGGCAACTGTTATAACTGTAGTTTACACACTTCTGGGGCATCTCAAAATGAATACATACTGGATTGAACTTCGTAATTTATTTGAAAGCATGATTATATGCAAAGATATCTGAACCACCTGAGCTACAGCGTTCATTTAGCTCTTAAAGACACCATTATGCCTTAGATTAATGACACCTGAAAGGCCATTATTTTCACCATTTCTAGATCTGATGCTGTGACTGACAGAAAAAGTTTTTACTTTTGATTGACTATCTCAGTGCTTTCACTTTTGTTAAACAGGGAATAAATTTTTGCACACATCAGAGACGCTCTTAGAGTGAATATATGTCTGGAAAGTCTCCCTGATCAAGAAGTCTACAATTCTCTAAATAGCCTCTGAGCAGATGTGAAATGTGTAGCTTTACAACAAAATCCCACAACTCTGCTGGTAGGACCAGAGAGCAATAGGTGGGAATTTACAGGTGGGAAAGAGCTCATTTCCAGCCAGCCCATTGATTCCTGATGCATTGCCATAGGTGAGGGCTGATCAGCTCCTTCTGGCTCCTAGCTCTTGATTTACACCACCTATTTTTCCTTGTTACTTCATTTTCCAAGAGTTGCCTGGAGTTCTGCTCATCAACTGTCTATACTGCTTACCTGCAGGCACACACTTGAGCCTGGCTTTGAGCTCTCCAGCAGAAATACCCCGAAGAAAAACTTTGGGTATGCTGTCTTTATTAAACATTTGATGGCACACTTAACTCCAATGTGGACAGACCACAGCCTGCTCTAGCTGCCATTTCTAGGTATCAACTTTGTCATGATATCCAATGATTGACACAGGAAATATGATGAGATGACATCTGTTTTACATGATTCTTGACCTCACCTGCAGTATGGCAGGTGCTATTTCATGCATCATGAACCTTACTTCATGCAGGCTACAGTGCACACTTACATACTTCCCACTTCTCCATTTGGGAAATGCTCCAGAGATTAAGTAGCAGACAGGGACTAGTCAGCTCTCAGTGTAGACATAGTTTCTCTAAGTTACTGTCTCAGGATGCCTATTCCATATCTCATACATATATAAATATTCTGTAGTTTATATGTGAAAGTACTCTAGTCTTATTCCAGCCTAATAATACCCGGAGGATTCTAGTACATCTTTTTGTTTTTATACTTTAAACCCATGACGCATACTTACTTGGATTATTGTAATCAAAGAAAATTTCAACATTTTTCATCTATTATACAAATAAACACACACATTTGGAGTGCTGGCAAACTACAACTGTAATGTAAATCACACTTGATTACTACTACTTTAGTTGCATTCTCATCCATATTATCTTCACTAGAACCACAAGAAACAGCCTGTATCTCTAAAAAGCACTTAACTCCACCATAAGAAAGTCTGACAAAAGCTGACTTCCTTTCTCCCAAATGTAGAATTATAAGAATCACTCCTGCAGCACTGACAGTTACATCTGCCACTATGTGATCTTCTCGGGCTAAAATGAGGGATTTATTGCCCATGCTCTATTTATATGCCATCTGTTGTAGAGGGTCTTGAGGGTCATACACTCCTAAATCTCTTCTCCATTGCGCTGTAGACATAGCAATCTCAATTTTGCATACAAGGAATGAAGGAGAGGCTGTGACACACACAAGGTCATGTGGAAGACTGTTATAGGGTAAGAAAGCTCTCTGTGATTTTCCAAATCTCAGGAAAACCACTGCATCATCATTTCATTATCAATGGAAATGAGAACCATAGCACTTGTTTCTAGTCTTAAATGGTCTTCAGTGTGTGAATCTTAAATTTCAACACCATTCAGTACATGAAACGTCTTTTTGATAACTGCTGAGCTATTCTGTAGAAGAAATCACTGCTATTGCCATTTACAACACTGCCTCAAACACCTGCTTAATTTCGGTTTCCAGTTCTCATTGAGCACTTTGGCTACCTCAGCCAAAAATCTTCTTGGCTGAGCAGACAGGCAGGCTTCTTCTTCCCAAAGTATCAGACTCTAATGGTAGATATCAAAAATAGTACCAAAATTTTTGTGCAGAATTCTGTAAAACATTGCTTAAATATTTCTTCTGTAAGATACATGGCACAGTAGCCAAAAATACATATGGAACAAAATAAAGGTTTTATTGGTACTTTCTCAGGATGACCCGCATAATTATTTCAATGCCTGCATTTGTAAGTAATGCACCCATCTCATTCTCACAGCAATAAAACCTTTATACAATGTCACACTACCATCAGTTTCCTTCTCTCTTCATACACAAGAAACTGAGAGATGATCAACAGCTGGGAAAGCATCCACTTGAAAAAAAATATGCCTTCAGAGATGTGTAATGGCTGAGAAAAAAACTTCTCATGAAGCACATTTAATGTTCAGAGCTTGTTCACTGACTGAAACAGCAGTTCCTTAATATCTAACATTTAGAACTGTTCAGCAGCCGGAACAGCAAGTAATTATAAAACTTTTCTAAAGTACACAGCACATAGAGATTGCAAATGAAGCTTCGTGAAGGCTGGGCTTCTAAGAAATTGCTCTGGGGTGGATATATGAGTCTAATTTGATTGGACTGAGAGTTTTCCTGGGCCAATTCACTCTTTGGATTTATTTTGATTTATAAATATGCTAATCATTCATGGCTAGATTGGACCATGCACTTGCAAAAGGGAGTAAGGACTCCTTTTGATCTGCTAAACAGCTGCTCCAGGTCTGAGCACACAGGCACTACATGAGGCACAGTGAACCCACGGCCACTCCCTTGCAGGAGCAGCCTGCAGCGATTACATGCTACTCACTGGGTACAGCAGCTGAGCCAGCAAGTTGGTGATGGGGTTGCTAATTTACAACTGGCATAGGCTAACAGTAAATTACTAACCCAGGAGGACAGGGGGAACTGCGCTGCAGAGCTGTGTGAACACTTCTGAGGAGCACAGTTTTAGAAAAAGAAGGTGGACCAGAAATATTCTGTTAATGGAAAGACAATAAAAAATGCGTTAAAGGCAAAACAGAAGAGACATTGGGAGAAACTGCCCTGCAACTCCTGTGTGGAGCCAGGAGCTGGACTCAATGATCCTTGTGGGTCCCTTCCAACTCAGGATATTCTGTGATTCTGTGATTCTAACGCATCACATCTTGCCAGATGGATGGATGAACACACCCTTTTGGTGTCAACTAGTGTAAATGTAACCAGGATTCTTGATTTTAGAATTTTTTGAGCATGATAATAAGCATTTATTTGAAACTACTGACCATTCGAACCTTTGGTACTCTCAGAAGGAAATTTTTCTTGCATGGAAACCCAAGACTGGCTGTATCAAAAGCTATATTTAACCCTCTCTTCAACGCAGGGTGTTTAAAACATGGCATCATCACGAGCCATACATAAGACAGACACATAATGTGGATAATACAATAGATGCCAGAATGAAAAACAGATTTTTTTTTCTCTGCAGAGGTCTAGTAAGAGGTAGAATGATGTTCGATGTGTCAGTGCTGAAATAGCTTGAACTGGTCACACGTGGCCAGCACTCAGCTCAGTCCCCAAGCAAGAACCACAAAGCCAGTGCTGCAGAGGCTTTCAGGGCGCAGTGGGAGAAGGAAGGCAGATACTTACTAAGAAAAACAGTGTAGAGATCTCAGATGGTGTAAGATCCACACACAAACAGAAATCTTTGTTGAATGTCTGTCTACATGTGTGGGCCAGGAGTCTCTGATGAGAGATTTCAAAGTGTTGGGTTATTGCTCCAAGTAATAAAGAATTTTCGACACTTAAATAAGTGAATCTTAAGATTGCTGCAGGCTAAATCAATAATTTTGATTTATTACTGTGGCTCTCAAAAGAGAAATTTTAAAAAACCTAGATTAAAAACATTTTTTAGCCATCCTTTATTCCAACAGATTTTCACTGAAAGTCCTTAGGGAACTGGGACTATTTCGATCTGCTGAAAATTTATCAACTCTTTTCCTCTTTAACACTATCCAGTTTGACAGTGACATCTCAATGCAAGATCAGCACTTACTAAATGACATAAAAAAGTGAAAAGAGTACAAATCTCATTTTCCCCCACTTACACTTCACATCCTATCTTCACTAAAATTAACGTATTGAAGTACGTTACCACCATGAACAGAGATGAGCTCTCATCAAAAGCCAAGGGTCAAACTGGAGCCGTGAGTGACCTGTACTTCTTCCCACCTGCAAGCACACACCAATGCCTCTTCCCACTAAGACTGCAATGGGGTACAGAACATATGCTCCACTATTCCTGCTCTTTTCAATTTCTTCATCCTCCTGCACCCTTCCTAACCACATTGGATAATGGATTACAGCAATTTAACCAAAATTAACGAAACACAAAAATTAGAACCTGATCTGGAAAGTGACTTACAATGATTTTAAAGATGATGAAATTATACGCACAGCTCTGTACACATCAATTCTCTTTTATAGTCAGCACTCAGCTCTAACAAAGGGTGGGTCATTAACAACCCAGGTTCCTTTGAATTAGTCACCTGTGAGCTAAATGCCGTAATATCTACCACTGTGCCCTTGAGCCATCCATTTCTATTCTGAAAGGCTTGATCAGCAAATGGAGTACAAATGCTTAATATCACTTTCTTTCAGCAGGTCCTTAATAAGAATGGTTACAAAGGTAATCCCTTTGCAAAAGTGTAGAAAGCAAGTGGTAATTAAAGAATGCCAACTGCTCTACACAAAACACAGTTTAAATTTCTTATTTGCAATATTAGCCTAGCTTTCATCTTTAAGCCATAAAAACCAGCAGAGGAGAAATAAAAGGATGATCTATTTTGGCAATTAACAAACAGGGAGGACATAATTTCATGAAAACTACCACATTAAAAGTATTATGAAGGTCTTCAAAGGAAAATATCCGAGGTATAACTTAGCAAACTCTTGAGCAACATAACAAAATTTACATGCATATCTTTAAACAGATGATATAATGCTGTACTTGATTTCTTCATACAGTCCAGATGAGAGCTGCATTAGTTAATAAGGTTTCTTAGTTTTCTTGTCATAAACTGTGATATAAAACATAGCTTTTTGATTAAGGTATTGGACTGAGACAGGAAATCTCATTTCACTTCCTAGCTCTTCCACAGCATCCTTTAATGACCTCAGGCAAGACACGAAGATACAGATCCTTACAGCTAAAATAAAATCAATAGGAATTAGGCATCATGGAGCTTTAAAGAATAGAACAGTGTCTGTCTACCACTTCAGACACCTGAATATAGTAACTTTATGAGCACCATGATCTCAGCTGGGTTCAATCCCACACCGTGTAGGACAGAGGCAGAAGACCACTTGTGGTTGAACTGCTGCATTATGCTGAGAGCTCCCACATGCTAGGAAAATTCTTAGCTGCATATGCACTTCCTAAGTGGCATAAGGTAGAGAGAGCCTAGGATGTGATCTTCCTGTGCCTTTATTTCCCATAATAATGATTTTATTTTTCTTGTAGTCTCAAACAAAAATTAAGAGTATGTGGTATCTATCTGACTTCTCTTTACAAGCCCTGCTCATGGATGCCAACCTCAGTCAGCGATGTTAACTGCTATCTTCAACAAACAGCAAAAGTCATGTTGCTGATCACAATACAGAAAAGCAGAAATGCTCCTCTCTTAGCCAAGCAAAAAGTTGAATGAGACAGTCCCTAAAGAAGGGAAACTTGACTGGGGATCACAACATCTCACCGATTTCTTCCAGAATATTTTTTTAGAGTCACTAATAACTAATAAATGTTGCTGTCAAGATCACAGGCTCATTAGTCTTCTCTGATACTACATCACATCCAGGCACAAGGTATAAGATTGATTTTCCCTTTTCGCAAAGGAAGCAGGTATGTGAACCTCCACCTCAGACTGCTGCCATCGGATAAAGGCTATGTGCAAATCCCAGGACTAAGCTATCATCATCTCACACTTTTATTTCACTTTCCATTCAGTTTGTACATGATATTAGCCTACTAATGTCTTCATTATATTTTCAGATAACAAAATATGTAGGCAGATTGGTAAAGAAATAAGCTTTCTCAGGGATTCATCATCTCTTCTTGCCTCTAAGAAGGACATTTTTTACTTAGTATGCACTCAGTCCTGGAGTCTCTCCAGAACCACCGTAAGTAAGCAGTATTTTCCTCGTTTGGTGACAGCAAGTGTTTAAGCACTGAAAATCTTCCAAGGGACATCACTGGAAAGGAGACCCTGAACACAGTTTCAGAGAGATTCACTGCAAAAATACGATCAAAATGGCAAAGAGATGTAGAAAGGCCTGGTTATTGAAGTAGCCCCCAAAAGACTACCCTGCCCAGTGAAGATGCGTCAGTTGCTATTGACAATAGCGGTTGATTTCTTTATCTACCAGTTACTAATAGTGGACCAAGTGTTACTGCATGACACTTGTGGTCTGTTATGCCCTAAAGTGATGCATTGATCAAAGAAAGGGATGTAGCCTAAGTGCTGATTGCTATGCAAAACATGCCTCCAGGTATTGCTCATGTAGATGTAAGTGTATCAGGCATTTGCATCTGTTTTGTAGATGCAACTGCATTATGTATCAGGTGGCAACACAAATCACATTTATTTAGAAGTAACAGCATATGTAAATCAGATGTTTGATAGGCGCTTCTAACTTAAAAGTCAGGTGTCTTCAGACTCTAGTTCCTATGGTTTCCTGTGATTTTTTTTTCTTTTTTTCTTCCTTTTACTGCTCTGCTAGCATATCTGCTGTTGGGCTATGCTTCACACTTCAAAAATATTTGGGCATACAGATCCCCATTCCTTTTCAATGGGGTATCTGCAAATGCCTCTTATAAAAAACACCTACCAAATTGACCATCCATCAGGGATGTAAAGTTGATAAAATATCTGCATTTCATAGAGGCAAAGGATGTAAAGAAATCATGCATGTAATGGCATAGTAAAGGAAAACAATATATAAGTTTTGAGTACAATGGTGAAACAGTAAAGAAAATAACCAAAAGATGAACTAATTTATTTTTATTTTTTTTTTCAAACTTGTTAACCATAAGCAAAGTTCAATGAAAAGCCAAGCTTGTGGGTGATAGCCCCATGCTCCTCTCCTACACTACATTTGGCTATGACCATAGTTTTTCTAATTCAAGTACATGGAGAAGGTAAAAGGATTTTTCAGATCAGAAGCAATGATCAACAACTGGTTGGTGGCAACTATCTGGAGAGACCTCCAATTTAGCTGAAGAGCTTTTCCAGGTGCCTGTGAAGCTGCCTGAATAGAGAGTAAAAGATCTTGAAATGAACCTTGTCCTCTGAGAAATAACCCCAACAGTTGCAATTTCATCACAGAGCAAACTCAGTTTGTGTGGAGTTCCTTGGACTAGATGCTGCAGGGAATTGAATAATGCTGTGTACAACCTAGAGCTAGAGAATATCAGTCTGGGGAAGGTGGAGAAGTAGTTTTATTTCTTGAAAGTCAATATATTTTTGCAAGCTTCACTAAGGAAGAGTCTGCAGCAGGAATATATTCCTTTTTCCCAATCTTGGGTCATATTTCTTGTGTCATTCCATATTATTCCCCTTATTAGTATTTGAAGAATATAAGATGTACTACTTAAATCTTACCCTTACCTTGTAAATTCTCTTCAGTGTTGTATACTGCTCATACATTCTTTACCATGCTAAAGTAAAATACAATTAGGGTACAGCAGAAGCCCAAACTAATCTAAGGAAAAGTCTGAGCACTAATAATAACATAAATGAATTGAACTCAGCTATAATAGTGCAAACCAGATGAAGCTCCACATAAATGGAAGGAATGATATAGGTGAAAATTGACAGAGGAGGAGAGTCAGGCAGAGTGGCCTAATTCAGTTATACTAATTATTTGTAAGTATGCTTACACTTGAGGGCACTGCCCTGGATAATAGTAAAGGCTGGTCCACGCTGAATATGTGTTCAAAAGTTATCACCATGAGGACAAGGAATAGTATTCTGTTCTCTCAGATTATGCAGTATGATCTTGCAAGGTCGAACTTGAAAAGAAACATTTTACCAGCTCTTGGCATAGATTTGCTGCACTGCATTGAGAGTTTATAGTAGAAAATTGTGACAAGTACTGTAAAACCAAGGCTGTGCATGGAGAAGTGTGAAGGACAGGAGGACAGGGTGAGTTTTTAAAGTGTTATACACATTAAGACACCCATCCCCAATTCACAATTTTGGCATCATTAGGCTGGTCTTTATGTGATGAACATAAAAAAAAAAAAAAAGTTTAGAAATGTAGAAAGAATACATATTTAATACCCATTAAATACCTCTCAGTGTACATTATGCGTGCAGCTTACCAAATCTGTTCTCAGAAGATGAAAGAAAAAAAAACGAGCAACAACAAAAAAGCCCAAAGCCAGGGAAGTGTAAAATAATGTGTACACTGACATTAATCAAAGAACTTCACTAATGGGGAAAAAAGTATGGCAGATGTTTTTAGGAATTTAGGAAGTTTTCTGAAGTAAGATAGAGGAAATATAGGTTAGAAAGGGGGAAAAAAAAGGCTTATAAATCTTATCTTTTTTTCTCTTCTTTTTTTCCTTCCTCTGAAGGGGTAAAGAGGGAAAGGAAGCTACAGGAGCCATCTTAGACAAAGAATCTCCATTTTTAGTTCACAGTGGAAAAATCTGTTTTATGCTAAAAAGTGCAAGATGTAGAAGCTAGCTGAGATGATACAGTCCAAATACGTCCTTTAGTAACAATATTTTAAAAGTGTGTTTTGTTATTTTAACTTCCTGCAATTTTCTTCCATTATTTAAATTTTAAGTTTTTAAGTAATTGTGGTTTAATGCCTGCATCTTAACTAGAAAGAGAGCTGTTTGTGTGACCTGAGCTTCAGGAAGGAAATTCTTACACATCTATGTTGGTCTCCTTAAGCTGGAGGACAGGGACATAGACTAGTTCCTAAGTCCTCCTTAGGATAAGCTACAGATCTCACAGTGGCATGTCTGAGAGCGGCAACCAGATGAGAGCTATCGTCCAGGACTGGGCATGAGTGACAAGGCTCTCCTTGTGGAGATCACATATGAATCATGTAGAGATTGAACGAGTTTGTTACACATGTATTTCAGGATTAACAACGTGATGATTTGAAGATTCACCTGCCAGTATTTACATAGATAGACTGGCAGATAAGGCCACACAGGATCACTCTGCCCAGTACTGGTGCAGCACCACCTGGCTGAAACCGACAGGAGTTATTAAGAACCTGAAGTACTTCCCTGTGCAGGAAAAGATCAGACTCCAGTGATGGCTACAACTGGTTCAAAAACACAAGCAGGGGTTGCTGGGATGTTTTGCTCCACTTCTCCTTTCCTGTGTTTTTCTCTTCCCTTCTTTCTACATATTTAAAACCAAAATGTATGATGGACAGAGATGACTGTAGTAAAGATTCTGTGGAACTTAGACAAAACAGTGACCAACTTCCTTGGTCTATAGTTATAAACCATCTCTTCAAATTTACAAAAATCATGGACCCCAGGGCTTTCACCATCTGTAGCTCTGGAAATCTGATGGACAAACCTTTATTTTGCAGTTCATAATGCAATGCTTAACAATTCTGCCTTCCTAACAATCCACAGCTCTCATTCACTGTAAACATAAAAAGAAGCACATAAAAGCTGAACCAACATAAATACTGGAGGTAAATCCATTTGAATTCATGATACTGTTGTTGTTTAACTCTAGTAGTTCATTTCTCTTGTTCAAGGATAATAAAAGGAAAAATGTCCCCATGACATTCAATGGCAGAAATGTCATTGCTGAAATGCCTATGATGTGCAATTAACATTTTTAAGGAGTCATTTAAAAGCATACTGTCAAGTATGATAGATTTGAGATTACACCAAGTATCTATGTTTGGATTTCTGTATAATTCAAGATCTCCCTAGCAAGTTCACCCTTTCCCTTCTGGATATTTATATTTTTCTTTCTCCTTATGTCCACTGTATTGAGGGCATTATACGTATTTATTATTGACTACTTCCCCATGGCAACATTATAATGCTGCATTAAAATTGCAATCACTGGAGTTTCTACCAAAAAAGTTTTCTTTACCTTTTTTTTTTTTTTTTTTTTAATGTTCTGCTTTTCTCAAGCAGTTGAAAATTTCTCCACAGAACATACTTTGTTTTGGAGAAAAAAAAGTAATTCTCTATTAGTCATGAAGACATTGTCACCAGCAGGATGGAGACTTCAGGTCTAGAGTCAGCATGTTTGCACGGAGAAAAAAACTCCTGGGTCTTTGTTTCTTGGCAGTCCCATCTGACACTTCTGCTTAATAGAATGAAAAAGCAGGAAAATATAGAATATATTTGCTAATGTAGCGGAACTGTCTTTAAGCAAAATGTTCATCAAAGTTTCTTGAAGATGCCAGCTAGCTTGTAAAAATTTCTTTGTACAACAACTGAATATTTGTAGCTAAAATGTTCCTTCTAAGACCTGATAGCGGACATCAGTTTTCAGGCAGAGCTCAGACGTTCCCGTCTGACTGTCAGGCACATGAAGAGCAATGTGTCCTCAGTATTTCAGGAAGACGAATGAAGGAGACACGATCCTATTGTTAAATGGCCTGTGTGAAAACCAAGTGCCTACGCGATTGACAAAACACTTACAGATATACTAAAGAGCAACTTCGAAGTGATGACTCTGACATCTCTGGTTCTTTCCAAATCTGTTTTTTCTCTACAGCACCTCAATTAGAAAACAGCTATGTCCAATTTATTGGGAAGTCTCAGTTTCAAATTTGCTAAATCAGGCCCTGATTCAAAGAAAACAAAAACAAAGAAAACAAAAACAACAAAAACAACCACTTCCTTACTATAGTGGATTTGGATGAGGCTTTTGAGAGAAGCCACGCTTTATAAATGTGACTTGCCACTGCAATGAACAAGTTTTCATCTTAACTTGACCCTTAGGAAGGGTGTAGGAGTGCTTGGGGGAACCATATGCTACATGATATCAGACTACTCTTTAAACAACAGTGAGTTTTTTATTACAGAAAGTAATAAACAAGAGTCTAGCACAGAATCTCTCTATGCACCATATAGTTACATATTTGTCTCACAGCCCAGAGCAAAGATTTTTAAATCTACTGTGAGTGTTTTCCAAGCAATGATTATTGCCTTTTTATACCTTCTTTTTCTACACCTTTCTACACTAGGTAAATCAAAATAGGTTTCTGCGTAATTATATGAACAACTTTTAGGGGACACTGTCAAGAGGAAGAAAAAAAGCTTCTAAAGACCAAGCCCTCCCTTTGTTATTGAAATCTGCGGCAGTATTAGTCACCCCTCCAGCCCTTTGCTGACTTTTGACACTTCACTTGATCAGAGAGGTGGAATTGGACTGATGAAAGTCCAGCTTTCCAAGGCTCTGAAGTAATACCAAGCCAACAGTGAAAGTGCTACTCTACACACTGTACATGCATATTGGATTCAAAAGAGCCTTGTTACTGCAGATTACCAAGGTCCCACTTCTCAGCTGAGCCACAGTTGTACATCTCGTGCATGCTGTTAAATTGGGGTGATTGAACTGCATTTACACCTTTGTCTACATGCTGTGGAAACCTTCTTATACTTGATAATTGCTCCCATATGAGAACACCAGCAGAATTGGCTCCACAGCTATGGGAATGTCAGATAAGAGGTCATTATTACAGACAACCACTCAAATTTTGTCAGTACAGTGTGTGCCATGCTCTAATCCGAACTGCCAATGGGCAAATGCACTCACAGTTGTATGCAAGGAAAATTCAAGACTGGCATAGATTCTTATTCTATAAAATAGGTTCGCAGGAGCAACACTGAAAAGGTTAAAAATGTGGAAGGATGACAGCCAGCATGATGGGGTGGTCTTGGAAATTACCAGCATAAATATAAAGGAGTTTGCACCTTCCGGCCTCTTCCCAGCTACACATCCTTAATCTAGTTTGATTTTCCTGTGGTAGCAATCTGTCAGATGCATCCCCTTCAGAACAAGATTATAAAAGGAGTGAATCATGGACACATTATTATTCCCCTCAGCATGCGGCACTTTTTCTTTAAGTACAGAAACCATAGTGTGCAGGAAATGATCCATCTTTTAAAATTTGTGTCAACATCTCTCAAAACTCTTGGAGCTGTGCAGCGAATACTGCTAACCATTCTCCTGTGTCTGAAAATCAGTATGATGACAACACTAAAATATGTTACATGTGACACTTTTGTCCTGACCTTACTTTCACTCAAGTCGATCGGCTTTCTGCTTTTGATTTTGATGGGAATAGGGCCGCTGTTTCATTGTCACCTCTCTTGTACCTTCAGGCGCACTCTCCAGCAGCAGTGTCAGCTTGGAGAAGCCAGAGCAAGTTCAAAGTATTTTCTGATGCCCAAGGCAAAACAAGAGATGACCTTTTCCACCAGCAGAGAGCTGCTTATAGGCTGCTACTGAATATTCCACCAACTGTAATGCTCTGCTCCCAGAGCTGACCTGGCTGCACTACATATGAGATGGGTTTTCCTTTTGTTGTCCTTCTCCTCCTCCTCCTAATCCTACGAATTGGGATCATAGTATGATTTTCTCCTGTTCCACAACTTTGTCTGTACTTTCATCTGTGACAAGACACATGCTCTTGTGTCACTTGGCAGAGTGCTCAATGTCAGGCTGCAAAGCACTGGACAACAAACCCAACAAATCCCTTTCCTTGTGCCAAGATTATTTCGACAACCAGGTTTCAGGAATGTGGATGGCTGAGTGATTGTTTATGTCTGGCCATGGAAATTAAAAATGTTGATGTCCAAATGTTTTTGGTCACAAAATAATGGAATAGTTGTAGCTTCCTTAAGGCCACCTAAAGTACCGTGCTCAATATTGTGCCTCAAGATCACAACAGAAACGCCAGTGTTGTTGGACCATGCTAAAATCACTAAACAAAACCTTTTTGTTATAGAGATTTTAAATTCTGGCTAATGCAGAGACGATCTTTGTAGAGTAATCTGACACACAGAATGGAATTTCCAGGGGTGTTCAACTCTGTTACTCTGGTGAGGGAGCAGTGCTAAGCCAATAGGGTGCACACAGAGCTGTCAAATGCGGGACACAAATTGCTGCAAATATTTTACTGTTGCCAAATATATGGTTTGTACTAGAACAAAGAGGTTAGCATATTCCAGATGGGATGGCCTGAGTCTCTTACACATTCTAGACATCCTCATATCTACACACCATTCAACATAAATGATCTTTGAAAATGGACAAATATTTTCTTAAGAACTTCCAGCAGCATTGCCAACTCTTCCCAGAACTGCATTTTGTTGGGAAGATAGCTCTTAATTTCACAGATAGGCTGTCTGTGCTACCCAGTTACATCTATAAAGAGATTTGGCCTTTATGACTAATTGAAAGGGTTTCCCAAAGCAGATGGAGCATTTTGAATATAGAGAAAGGGAATTACAGAAATACCGAGCTTCAAATATTCAAAAATAAAGACAAAATTGTGCCTAAGGCAATACTGGCAAGTAAGAGGTGCTCTGGGCTATCAGAGGTCATCTCTTCATCCTCAGTAGATGTCATGTAGTGCAAACTGACATTATTTCCTGACATCAGTGGATTTTGATTCGATTCCTCTTGCTGATGGTTTGGTTCACAAAAGGAGAATGTCTGGGTAAAATGGACAGAGAAAAGTGAAGAGGAAAAAAAACAGAATATCTTATCTGGCTGTATCAAATTAACACACACTACTTCCATGTTCTTCTTATGCCAGCAGAAGAAAAAAAATGTTTCTGGAATTATTGATGCAATTTACTGGCAAGTACAAATGTATCTTTGACAAGCCAAAGTGAGAAGATAGAACTTGTGAATGAAATGCTGTGTGTGTGTGTGTGTGTAGAGTGGGAAGTAATAGAGATGCAGAAAGCCTGTTGGTCAGGCTGAATTTGTCAAACAAATGACATCTACTTCCCTTCCCCCTACCCAGTTCTTAACCTATACATTAGATTTATGTTACGCTTGGCTAGCCAACATCTGCCATCAAACTCCTGTGATATTAACTGCACAACTTTGGCCCTTTACATGCAGGGGAATTCAGATCAGATGGTCTCTTTACAGATAAATTCTCCTTGCTCAATTGCTGTCCCCTCCTCTCTCCCTGCTTCAAAGCTCTGGTAACTGGTTCTGGGTTAAACAGCAAGCATCTCTGTTAGCTGTATGCTGTTGGCTTATGTTAGCATCACGTGGTCGAGTGTTAAGAGTCTGTGTCAAAGCCCTTTCTGGGGTCATGGACTAACTGTATGATCTCACACCAGTCATTTGTCTTGCCTGTCCTTCTATTAAGCCTGTTAAGAGAAATGATTCAATAGAAGAAAAACAGGAGCTCCTTGAAGACATTGGCACATATGAGTTGAACTTTTTTCGGTGAAGAAGCTATAAAAAAAAGACTGCAGTGAACTCTGAAATATCAATTTGTTAAAAAGGCAGTGATTTCCCTTCCTGAACAATGCTTTTCATAGTGTGAAGCCTTGCAAAGGAAAAATGTTGTGTATTTAGAAACATTCTAAAAAGTATTTATGAAGGACTGAGTGATGAGAAATGTTTCAAAAATTAAGGCTGCATAAATATCTGTTGTCTAGTAAGTCGAAACTACAACTTAAATCCTGGAAATACATTTATCAACATTTTCATTCCCAGTTGCATTTCTTGACATTTATGCCAAAACAAAGTCCTGTAAAAGGTCATAACAGGACTCATGTGTTATTAAGTGTACGATCGAACAAACAAAACAAATTACCTTCATTCACGCTTGCCTGATCATCCTGTGAACTCACAAACAATAGATCCTGTCCACTTTCTCAGACTCAAAGAAATATCCATCTTGGGTGAAATCATCCATATGCAGAGAGTCAGCAGAAGCTTTAAATGCCTCTGAAGTACTTCAAAGCAGGAATGAATTATGGCTTAAACTCTTTGAAACTATTCTGCTTTCTTTCCTTTTACAGTATCCCAGTGAATACTGGCACACCATTGTGCTAAGTGGTATATTAGTAAAGGATTGCTTCACATACTAGGGGGCCTTGCGGTCCACATCGAAGAAGGAAAAAATAAATAAATAAATAAATAAACAAACAAATAAATAAATAAGGAAATGAAGTTTATAAGTTCTATTTATAAATGCAAAAATAAGGTGCAGAGAAAAAGGAGTGTTTTGCTCCAGATCACACTAAATATCTGCAGCAGTTAGAAATGGGACCTCTCATTTTAATTCCTGGACCTCAAGCAGTACCCTTTCTTTCCATGCTCTTAAACAGTATTTACAAAGGCAATACAGGAAATCTGTGGGCGAGGTGGGAACTGAAGCTCCATCTTCTAAATCTATCTTTGGTGGTTTTGTTGCAAGGCTATCCTTGCACTTCCTTTTCCATGCATACATTTAATTTAATTTCTCCCACATTGCTACTTAGACTTTTGGGGACTTCCATAATACTACACCAAAGGCTCCCAATAGCAGCCAGAACTGCTTTTACTGATGTTTAACACAGTATTGAATTTAAATGGTGAACGTATATGCCTTTCTCACACATGAACACAAACTGCCGCATAGGAAAACTTTAATTTATCAAATTAAAATGCACTATAGCACAAATTCATTGTATCACTGCTCGTGAATGTTTTTATGTGTTTGATTATTATTTTTTTTGTCTTCTATGGTTTTGGCAGTAGATGGAAAGCAATCAAGGTTCCATTTGAAGCAGCCATGTAAGCAATTCTCATTTAACAGAAGACAATGAAAAATTAATATAAACTGAGTGTAACTAAGTTTTCATAGAAACAACAAAACCACTCAGACATTATCATCTTCAACAGCTGTTTACTGTCTTCATTTACAAAATTGCCTGTCAAATTTTACTGTTTCCTCTAGGGAAAAAAAAAAAAACAACCCCAACTGTCTCTCTGAGTTAATAAAATGCTCCATGTGTAACAGGGATATTAAGGATTCCTTTCTTGCAATCATAATACTTAGCAGGGATGATTGAGGTGAAGTAATGTTCAACGCTCTCTCCCACAGGTTTCAATTCTACATTTTTAACTACAGGAGAAAAGTTCAAACATAGCTGTCTGGTAAAAGCCTGAGTATTTTCCTCTCTCTCTTACTCTCTGGAACATCTGTCCCCTCTTTTTGATGGGCAAAGCAACATTTGTCATTCCTGAAAAGCTGTTTATGGTGAAACAACCACAAATTGAAATGAAAATGAAAATGAAAACAAAAATGAAAACATTTGAAGAAACTGCAAAAAGGGTTAATGGAATATTTTTGGTGGAAAATGTCATCAACTGAGAATGTACCTCCCAGCATCAGTTTGTTTCAGTGATGAATTTGGGCTGTAGAATTTATTTAACTAGGGGAACATGTGCAGCTGGTTAATGCTACACAATGCATATGATGGGAAGGATGTCAAATAAGCATCAGAATGAAACTGAAGGGTTCGGGGAGCATGTGCCTGATCCCCTGGCACAGAAGTCAGAGGGGTGGCTAACCTTCAGAAAGTTGCAGGAGTGGTTGCTCACCCAGCAACAACAAAGTCAGCAGTTTAGTATCTCAGGAAAGAGAGGAAGACAGCAATAAGCAGACAAATACAAAACAATTAGTTGTCCCTCACTTGTATATTCCCAGGATGAATGATCTAAAAAGGCCGTCTCAAGTGCTGATGCTGTGCCTGACTCCAGATTTAGGAGATGGGAAGGAGTTAATTATTGAAGGGCAGCTACAGTGAGTGGGGTGCACAGCTCCTATTGACTTCCTTAATGGTGGTAAAATGTGCAAATCCTGTGCACTTGTAGCTGAATTACAATGATTACAAAATATAAAGCCTAAAAAGAGGATTTATACATGAGCAGATTTAGCTGAGACACAGACTCCCTCAAGACCTACAGTTTGTTTACATGCAAAGTAGCCTACGCCTCCTGAAAGACTTTAAATCCTGATGACAATTATATATATATTTATCCACTCTCATAACGTGGCTTGGAACCATAGTTCCTGCTGCTAAATGCCTCAGGGAATATCTACTGGTTATAGGCTCATCCCTGCTTTCTGGCCATTGTCCAACAAAGCACTTTCAATGTATAAACAGCCCCACTGCCTTCAGTAGGTCTGCTCGTATGATGCGTAAGACCATAAGAACACACTGCTTAAATAAATACACAATAACAACAACAATAGCAATACTAATCCCTTCCTTTACTGCTTTCAGACAGATTTTTTTTATCCATGGCTCTTGGGAGTAAAGTACCATTACCGTATTTTAGGATATGCAAGCTGGGAACAGAAAAATGAAGTGACTTGCCCAAGGTCATACAGGAGGTCCATCAGAGAAATAAGGACAAAAACTCTAAGTGCATGGCTAAATTGAGTATTGAAGATTTTGCAGAGCTTTGCCTACTATGTAAGTAAGGCTCTGAGCACTCTGACATTGTGTTAAAGGAAAACAGTGAGCTTACATAATGAGAATAAAATCTTTTGAAAATTGTTTGCATCTGTTATCATGTTAGCCAATCTAGCTTCATCTTCTGGAGAAAGTGCAACTAACAGTGGATTCATATTAAACCTAAGAAATCACAATTTTTTTTATATACTTTATATACTTCTGATCCAGATACAGTATCAACTTTGAACACATTCCACTGTTCTAAATTCCTTAACAACAATCAATACACAGTTAATTATAATGAGAAAAAAAAAAAAGATGCAGTACCAGCTTTAAACAAAAACTAGTAGCTTTAAATGTTCTAAATTCTGAAAATGGAAAGTAATTGTAGAGAAACGGTGATACATCCAAGCAAGCCTTCATGGCCTCCCACAAAAATTTTTCTACCACAGTCATATCTGTATGGATTTTACATTCTCAGACAATGCACATCTACCAATGACTTTGTATATGGTCAAGATGACTGGTGTGGGAAATGGGAAAAACTGCTGCAATCTGTATGCAGTAAAAGAAACTGGAGGTAGACTCAGGCCATCATTCTGTCTGGCTTACTGGCATGGTAATGTAATAAATGTTGGCAACTTGGATGCATGTCATCTGGCTCCAGGAATAAGACAGAGCTAGCACTGGCTGAAATCTGCCAACTGATATATGTATATGTGTGTATATATATATATTTGTCATCAAAACGTAGTGGCATCAAAATAGAACAGTTTCCATTAAGCATTTTGAGTATGAATAAAATAAAATGCTCAAAATTACATGGACCTTCTAGATTTTCTTGTCCTTCTGGTCAAGGGACATCACAGGGGAGGAGCAGAAAGAAGTCGGTGCTATTCCACATCTTTGATCAGTGAACTCTGTACAATCTCCAAAGCTCTCAAAACAGACACTTTTCAGTATCATTAAATTCATTGTCAAATTGAAAAGGAAGAAAGGTGACATAATCCTGGAAAGTTTTGGAGACTCAGACTATCCCAAATAAAATTGGATATTGAAACATTTTCAACGTGGGTTAGGGCACTGAGAGCTCTCGTTATGAGCCTCCCCTGACGCTAAATGGCCTGGAGATGGCTGTTCAAAGTGCAGTCCAGGCTGGTTCCCTAGACTAGTTATTTCCTTCAAGGCAAAAATGAATGCAAAGTTCTTTTTCAATGCAAAGTTTTTCCCAAATAATTCTTCATATCCCTCCAATGCCAAAGCCCTGCTCAAATGCTGGCATACTCTATGCTAGACTGTAGCCATATCTGCCTTTTCTGTCCATATCCAGTTTGAACCAATAACAGAAAGTTTCCTCTGTGCCCCAAATGGCCATGTTGGCAGTCTCAACTGTGTCCTGCATGCATCATTCTCAGAATCTACAGACCAATTTGCAATGGAGGTTCCTATTACATAAGCTAAATTTTTCCATCTCACTTTTCTACCCCATTTTAAGAAATTATCTTCATTTTCAGGTTCTGTTGTCAGATGTCTGATTAGGATGGGAGGTGAAATTTCTGGAAGTACCTTAGTTCTACTTTCAAAAGTGATGGGGTAGCTCTGGGGTTTTCAAAAGCACAAGTTCCTTTCAAACTACAGTTGCTTTCAAACACATCTGCCTTCTCCCAGGCAGTGGGAATTTGAGGCCCCAGAGCTTCTGAAAATTCCAATAGGTGTCAAAACTGTTGAAATAACTGCTTTTTAAAACTTAGGTACTACAAACTATAGTCATCAAAGTATTTATGCATTGCTTCAGTTGGCACTGCGAAGCCTAAGTGAAACAGATGGCCAACTCAGGTTTCCAAAAGTGACTCAGATACTCAGGAGCCCAACTCACACAGGAAGTCAATACCAGTTAATCTTCTAAATGTCAAATGGCACTTTGAAAATAGAACTTTCCATTACCAATAAGGGCCTGAAACTTTGTGTTTTTTAAATATTTGCTTTGTACCAAGTAATACCCCAGGCCCCACCTGTCTGTCTTTTCATGTTTAAAGGACAAGTGAATTCTTGAGTAACGCAGTCCTCAGAGGCAGGTCACCAGCAAATCAGCCAGCTCGGCAGCACTATGGAATTTTTTTTTATTGTTAAGGGCATTTTTAGGCAAAGTTTAAGGCTTGTCGAGGAGGAGAGAGATAAAGAACATATATACGTAGAATTAGCAGCACAGGCTTCCCTTGCTTCCAATAGCTTTAGTAGTAAAGTAGCAGATACTGCAACCAACCTAGATAGGAACAAAGTCCCCAGGGTTTAATCAGTGTTAAAAGAATCTGAAGCTGAATGAAGGAGGGCTGTGTTAGGTGAGCCTAGGAAGCCTTAAAGACAATGGGTGAGTAATGTAGGAGCATCACTGAGGCTTCTTCTGGATCCCCCTGACATATAGCCCAGCTCTTCTATAGCACGACTCTCCTAGGGCTGGGATGGATTTCTGCTGATGTCTGAGAGCATGACTCAGACAGAACAGGTTGAAACACTAGGAAATAAGAAATGTTTGGATTCTATCCCAGAACACAGCACCTACAACAAAGTGCAGTAGTTTTAAAGTCAACATTGTGGATACAAGATATCAACCATTTCCCACTTCTGACACTATAGCCTCTGGGACTGGCACAGGCCAAAGCTCAGCTCATGACAGAGAGTTCCCATGGATCAGCCATTAGATGATCCAGAGGTCACCAGAGCAACTTCCAGTACATTTGTGCTACAAACAGGTAATTAATCAAATCAATATTCCACCCAGAAATTGACCGAAACAGGAGGGACAAATGAGTTGAGTGCATTTGGTATTTTCAACCTGAACGTCAAGTAGATGAATAATGGCCAATATCTCCACTACATGTCTTAGAAGAGGAAGAAATTACGGAGGTGATTTCTACCCACATCAGTAAATCTAATACAGAGCAAAAAAAAAAAAAACAGATGAATGCAGAAACTGCTTACAGAAGAGACTAGTGGGAATCCAGTCCTACAAAGATTTTGAAGGTTAATTTTACAGATTTTTAGGAAGCTCTGGAAAAGTCTGCAGGTTCAGGACTTGCCAAGCTATATTTTCCAGAATCATCAGAATGTATTTCAGTTTCAATGGAAACAGATTTGGGTTTGATTATATACATTCCCTTGTACAAGTGTCAAAAAAGAGAGCCAACACCAAAAGTGGTATACAGTAAATGATAAAGTTAAATGTTTAAAGTATATATTTCTCCCTAACAACTTAGCTCCCCACTCTTAGCACTATGCTGTTTTCAATACAAAAGACTTTATGGTACTGGCCGCAGGGAGAAGGGTGACTTCTCTTAAAAAAAGAACAACCATTATAGTTTTGGATTCTCTTCCAAGAGTAGTAATTTTAATACCTTCTTGTAAAATTTAAATTACATCTAGTTAGCAAAGTGACAATGACTTTTGGCATATTTTTTCTGCATCTAATTATCACTTCCATTCACTTAAATTCTCTTTTTCCCTACAGAGGATTATTGTCATTAAGCTATTTAGAGTGTGACAATAATTGAGAGGTTTTGGCTATCGCGGTCAGAAGAATTAAGATCTGAGAAAGAGTAATAGAGAGACAAGGGAGACAGAAGTTGAAATGCTCACATAATCTGCACCTGATTTTAATTAGGGACAGAAAACTTTTAAGGTCTCGAGAGAGATTTGGTCTGGATGAACATCTCTTCATTTCTATCATGCTCACACAGAGTGCTTCTCCTCCCTTCAGTCCTGCCAAGCCTGACCACTTGGTGACCCAGCTAATTAGCCCCTTTGACTCTTTTTCTTCTTCAAGTCCTCACTGAAGAGACAGGGTACGCAAGGTCTGTTGAGCTGGTGTGTAGTTCAGAATGAAGCTGTAGAGCGTCTTAGGCTTCTGAACTGTGGAGAAGCCTTGGGATATGAAGGGCCCATCTCTTTCCCTGCTACAGATGAAAAGCTAGCAGCAACTATGAAATTAAAGGGTTTACCTAGTTGCTTGAGTCTGTCTTCAGTGACATCTGGAATAGTTCTAATAACTTCTTGTATTGCCAACTGCAGAGACTTCATTTTAAAACCAGCTGTTGAGGTACAGCACTCAAAACAAAGCCAGTGAAATCAGTATTCCTCTGAGAGTGGACAATGGTGAAGAGAGGTCACACTTCTCAAACATTTATAAAGTCAGAGCCTGTTTACGCACAGTGTGGTTGGCCAGGTCTGTGAAAAACACTGCCCTCAAATGTCCTAAGTTCTGCTCTAAATTGAAGTCTGTTCTGTGACTGTGGATATATTCTTAGGTGTTTTGTTTTTTAATGAATTCATACAGTGGTTCAGATCCAGACAAATCTCTACTGATTTCCATCATTGAAGGATGTGGCAATTATATAATGTCTGATGACTATGTTTCATCTCACCTCAGCAATTCTGCCAGCCCCAGGAATACTGAAAAGAACAGGAGAGGCTGCCTGTCAAAATAACATGTACAGCTTTGATTAACAAAACATGGCAACAATCCCCTTCTTGAGTGGTTCTGGGAGAAATGTTAACAAAAGCTGAGTTATTAGCCAGTTCCTTGTGATCAAGTCCCCTACACTAACCATCATGATTCTAGGTTAACTTCTGTAAATAAAGAGTACTGTTAGGAACTGCTTGTATTTACTACTACTTGTATTTAAATATCATTCATCTGAAATGTGTAGGAGCTTACTAGTTCATTGTGAGGAAATCAGAACAGGTAAAACCAAACTGCAAGTAAGCAAGTACAGATAGCCAAACAGATATGAAGCAATGAACAAGATCTATCTGTAAATATTCCTTCTCAGTCAGTCTCATTAAATTTCTGAGCATTTCTCCAGACAAAAATTGAGAAATAGCATCTCCAAGTGGAGAGCCTCACCATCCTATTATGCTTTTTCACAGATGACAAAAATGCCATGAGAAATTATAATAAAATACAATTAAAACCTCTAAATCTAGCTGAACAATTGCTAAACTAACCAGACAGATTACATTCCTTCGGGGACTGTCAGTGATACTTGCTGAGCTCTGGTTTGGTTGAAATGTAGTTGTAACAGAATATTTCATGGAGATCATATACATCAGAAATGTCTTTTGCCTTGTGCATTAAAATGAACGTTGCCCCACAGGAGCTGTAAACTATTTTGGGTAAGAGCACTGATACAAACATTGAAATTCTTGCTAGTTGACTTATCAGCAATGCTTTGGTTGACAGAGCACTTAGCTTTCAAGCCATCTGATGGCATTGCTAAATACGCCAGTCTCATTAAAAGTAGCTGAAATCAGAATGAATTCAGTGGCTGAGGTCACTCAAGAACTCTGGCAGAGTCATTATTGAATTTCTACTAGTGTGATTACAAAGAGTGCATGCTCAGTCCATTAATTTGCAGCATGGAAACCAAAAATCAATGGGGTGTTACTTAAAACTCCTTTTGTAATAATTACGATCATGTATGCAGATATACATATGGTAGAGTAGTGTGCAAGCTGCTGTTCACAGCCTTGAACAGGAAAGACATTATCTAGTTTTCTGAGCTCCAAGCCAGGAGAAGGAAGGAGAGAACAACAAAAATTTAGTCTAAACTTGGGGTGAAATTCAGACCGCAAAGAAAATGTTGCTGTTTGCTTCAATGAAGCTAAGGTTTCTTCTCTGTAAATTTAACTGGAACTGAAATTCCTGGAATTCAGCAATCTGGAATTCAGCATAGGTCTATCAAATATCTCTGCTACAACAAGCATCTCAGTTTTCTTTAATAAATTTTCTTCCCAGTTAAATTACTAACATGTTGGTAAAGTAATAATGGGAAACATCTATGAGTTCTTTGTGAATGATAGTGTGACAAACTGGTATACATCATTTCAGCAGACTGATTTATACCATCTGTGGACACTCCTCATTCAGACCCTTCAAAGTAATACAGATGCATCACAGATTTCTTCAGGAAAAAGCACTGGATTTCCTTGCTTAAGGAAAAAGTGCATTCAAAACACATTGGCAACAGTTGTATAACATTGTTACTCCAATTTAATTTTTCATTCTTAATTGTGAAAGTGTTACAGAAGAGCATGATTGCTGATCTTAATCATCCAATATCATTTACTGAAACTAACAGAACCCTACGGGTCTTATTTAGTCAAGATTTCATGGATCCTAATGAAGTTTTTGAGAACTCACAGACATCTCCCACCTTCCAAAAGAGCAGCCTACTGCTCCCTTGTTCAATTGCCAGGAAATATACAGTATCCTCCAAACACATCCTATGTCCCTTCAGACCTGCCAGTGTATGTAACCAAACCCAATTCAAACCAGGTGATTTGTACAAGCACTTGACAGAACAAGACAAATTCTACACTGATTTACGCACTTAAGGGACTGTGGCTGCACAGCTCAGAAAAAAAAAAAAAAGCTGCCTCTTAAAATGTATTTGTTGATGATCACCACGAAGTGATAACAAAGAAAAACCCTCCTTCATACCTAGAATGTGAAATGCCAGAGGTCTCCCTGCACCTTGAATTATAGATAAATACAATTTGCAAATGATGACCTATAGAAACCAAGAGTAATTACACTTTCTTGTGTGAAGGTTGGTTATGTGGCGAGAACTGCAATGATCTCTAACACTTGTTTTTTTTTTTTTTTATTAAAGGAATTGTTTTGTCTACAGCAAAGCTTTTTACTTTCTAAGCATGTAAAAGCATGTGTTATCTCTATCTACTATGCAAAATTTGCAGGGAGAATTAGATGAAATCCATCATAACAAAACGTGCAGAGTCCTTAGTTTTGCCGAGTTGTGTTATGTCCAGCTTGAATTACACAAAACGTTGTTTGCTAGCAGTGCTCATATGCTCTAAAGTGTTTGCAGAACAATAATGCTGCTGCCGCATTCAGCCTCAAGCACTGGTAATGTGGCTTATTAGTAGCTATGTTACAAGTCAATATTCTCCCCATATCAGCCTGAAAAGGTTTAAAACATGCTTCACACCAGGGAATGGATCCATTCAACTATTTTCAGGCAGAGACACAGAATTAACCAGATAAAGGAGGTGACTATTTATTAGTATAGTAGGATCCTTGTCATAGGCTTAGATCTCGCTGTGCTGCATATTGCCCAAATAATGAACACACAGCCTGCTTCAGCAAGCCTACCAGTATAAGCAGGAAAAAAGACAGCGGATGGAGAGAGATAGACAAGAGTGCATAGAAATATTGAAAAAGTAATACAAAGCTGTAGGAAGAGAGCTGTACCCATTAGACGCCCTGTCATTGCTATAACTTTTCTAAGATAACTGAAGGAGAGTAAGGTTTTCCAAGAACTGATGTAATGTTGCTGATGCACTACACATGGGGATGACATTTCAGTAGGGGACAGCATGAAAGGCAGCCTGAGACATGAGTGTCTGAAGGAACCAAAAACACGTGGAGTGATGCACTACCCACTGCTGTCAGACCAGGTCTCCGAAATTGTTTGAGTTCAGGACCTTATGCTGGTTTGGTATTCAAAGCAACACATTTGCAATCACAGAACTGGATACCACAAATGAGTTTAAACAAACATCTTATGATTGTGCAAGGCTTGATCTTGTTTTAAATTACAAGAGTGAGAATCAGCAGATTAATATCATTCAACTCAGTGGAGCTAAACCAATGTAAAAATGGTGTTAATGACACAACAGTTAGGTCTGCCAAGTGTTTATGAAGACCAAGCTTCCTTTATAAACCCTGCACATAAGTGATTTTAAGTGATAATTTTAATGTGCCTATAAAATTATTTTTACATTACAATTATCTCCAACTGGAAGATATGTGATGGGTGTAATGGCAGAGGCTAATGAAATGCACTTAAACTCATTTTGAATTTTTAAAAAGAGAAAAAATGCAGTGTGTAAAAACACGAATATTCTGTCTTTCTATTATTTAGGCCCTGTGAGACATACAATGCTGAAAGACAGATGATGAACAAAGAGGCAGTAGTGCAGCAGGAGCCATAGAGGTAGCAGGAGCAGTGTCTAGCCATCACTTGCCACAGGTACACAAGTAATGTCATGTATTTGATTACATACGCTCGCAACTGTGAATGGAGGTTAATGACTTGAACTGAAGGGACAGCCATGAGCGGTTACGGGAGGGACAGCCCCACACAGCACCACCAACACACCGTGAAATCCTCTGAGTCAGCATTTACCATAATCTGCTGATTTTCCTACCAACCTTGCTTAACTTGTAAGGCTTACAACAAAGACATCTATACAGTAATTTTCTGCCTGTCTCACACAGCAGCCACCATTATTATATAATAACAAAATAAAGAAACAGAGAAGATATTTTTGTCTGTGCTTAAAATAGGTAGTAACTCAAAACTGAAGCATCTTTGAGTGGAAAAGTAGATCTCAGTAAGAGTGCAGAAACATGTGGTTCACCTGGCTAATACAGCACGCTTCATCCAAGGCAATGCAAAGGTCTCAAGCAACTGGTGATACTTTCTCACGGCCAGCTGGTTAGCTGCTACTGCTCCGACAGAGGTGGGAGACGGGGAAAACGTTCAAAATCATCTAATTCTCTTGAGATTGCAGTAGATTTTCCAGAGGTCTCTCTTGACCAGTTTTAAGCACCTTGGAAACAAGATGCTCATCAGCGTTTTGGAGGAGAAAAATGAACAGATTACTTGCATGCTTAGGATTGCTGCATACTATCCCTACAATAAAACTCAGAGCAAATGAGTTCAGAGGAGTTTTGTTTTCATCAAATTCCTCAAGTAGCAATGATATAGAGGATTTACATGTGTATGAAATATTTCAATTTACTCTGCTAAATACTAACAAAGATCTTATTCACTATATTCTACAAAGGTTTGGCTTTTGGTGCTTTTTCCTAAATTTTCTTCATTCTTTTTTGCCTGACTGATTTATTTCCTCTGCTGTGAAAGTTACAGAGGAAAGCAGAGTTGCTTGGCATCATGATGTGGTATTGCTGAACTCAGCTGTTTATGGCTTTCAGCAGATGTTTCTGCTTCAAAGAGAGTGTGAGGAAAAATATACATGCACAAATTCCGCCCCCCCCCCCAGTTCTGCATGTTTTGTCTCTTATCTTCCACTGTCTCCAAATCACAAGGAAGGCTGCATGACAATAGCTACTAAAACATCCTACCCATGTCAAATCTCACAGACAAATGAGAGCTGACCTTGTCCAAAATTAGAACTCATGATTTAAAGTGCAAAGAAAAAATATTAACAAAAGTGTCAGTCCATGAACACGTTGCATCAGAAAGATTTTCACAGACAACCTGGCTAAGAATTACATCTTATTAAAATGGAAGGCGATGAGGATTGCTGTGTGCAAGAGGTGAGAAGACAGCAGTTATTCTGCAGAGGATGCAAGGGGGACGGCCAGCCTTTCCTACTATAAAATCCAGGAGCTCTACAAAACACAGACATAAGCCAAAGACTGAGAAGGAGACTGTATGTTTTCTAGTCAATCTGTGAGAAATTACTGTTTTGTCAGAAATCAAAAAATAATCTCATCCTGGACATCAGGAATTACAGTTATTACTGAATTTGCCCATCAATTTGAAATGGATATAAAACTCTCCCATTATTCCATGATTGCACATCCTATTCAATTTAATATGTGTGGGGCTCTGCTCTATTTATATAATAATGAAATAAAACAATACCTCCAACCTGACTGGAAAGCAGGAGGGCACTGGCAGCAAATGAGACAACTTTCTCAGCAAGTCTGGATTACTGCACACAGTGGCTAAGTGTTCAGCATTTGGTTTTGATAAGCATTGTAAAGAGCATTTCCAAACTGTCCAGATTTGCTGAGCAAACAAAATCTGATGCTTTCACAAGTGCAAGAAATATTTGAAGAATGACCTTTCTCTTCATGCTTTAGTTTTTCTTCCCAACAGACCCGGAAACTCCAAAGTAGACACACAAATACACACCAAAACAAAACAAAAAAACAAACAATTAATTTATTGGAACTGGGCTGGAACTTCTGTGGAGATCATGGATGGGCCTAATTTTGTGCATCTTGCTATCTCATCTCACTTACTTTCTTTTCTTGGACAGAAAACTCATGGGATTGCCTTGTGCAGATCCTGTTGGTTTGCTTGGCCTTTTTCTGTCATAAAGCAGGTATTTATGCTCATACAACGAATGTGTTAAACACACATTTCCAGCAAGACTATTTACTGATAGTAGTTATTTATTGTTATTTATTTGCTTATTGGCAGGACCAAGACACACCAGCTATGGAGCAGGGCCTTGCAGTGGTAGGTGCGAGATGAAAACTAGACAGACAGATGCTGTTGTCATGACGATTGCTAGTTATCTCAAATTCGATCTTTCTGAACTTGCACTACTGAGTGCATGGAAAAGAAAAGGCCCTTCAGCCTCAGCAAGAGTCCTTGTTCATGAGGGCTCCCATGAAATTCACTTTCCCTTAATGCAGCTGAGAGCTGCCCATTAAGTCAAAACCACTCAGGACTCATAAGGTTCAACCAGTGGCCCTGCTCTCCACAAGTACCCGATAAGACGGCGAGGCACAAGAAACAAGTGTTTCCCTTCAAGACAGTTTGTGCAGACGCTGCAGCAGCCAGGCAGAGTGAGGCAATGGTAACTGTGCGTCTGCCTCTGTCCTGCAGACAGCTTCCTCTTGAAAGAGATAGGAAAGGCATCCTTCATCCCTCCTCTGTCCCCAGGTCAGTGCTTTGATAAACACTCCTGACGTTCAAAGCAGCAAAAGAGGAACTGTATGAAGGGCTCCTTTGGGAAGCAACCTTTTAACCCAAGTCTTCTGTGCCCTAGAAAAGACACTGTTACGAGGCACAGCTGGCTGATCCTCCGCCATATGTGCAGATGTCCAGTATATCTTTGGCACCTACATCGTATGCTTGAAGACATCTGTGCCCTAATTTGACCTGAAGCAGGCATCCTAACATAAAGGGAAATCTTAGAATGCAAAGACAGCAAGCAAAGATAAATTATTGGGTAAATCAGACAAGAAAGGGTGGAAGGAAAGGATCTTTAAAGCAGTAGGTAAAGGCTTAGCTGTATTATTCCTGAAACTGTTACTGCAAGCTATGTGCATAAATTCTCCCGTGTCATTTTAAGCAGATGGATGCACATCACAGGAATGACTGGCCTTGCAAGCTCTGAGGGTTGCACTGGTAACTTGCCAGCAGACTAAAAGACTGCACCTAATTTGCACCAAAATATGCATAATGCTTAAAGCATGATACTCAGGAGGCCATAACACTTGTTCGCATGTGACTTTTATATAAATTAAAGGAAATTGCTTCCCTCTTGGGCTTCAATGGTAAAGGATATCCACTGCTGATGTCTTCCTTCTAAAGCATCTCTCTGGCTTGGACAAATCAGTTTCTGCAGATGCAGATATGACCATATAAGACTTCCCAAGCAGCTAATACTACAGTAGTGGCACGTGTCATGCCAGCTTGGATCCTGCCTCAATTAACAGTCAGAAGGGCAAACAACTCTATGGAAAAAATCCTGATCCATGAGTACCAAACCTCCAAGTCCTTGTGAAGACAGATGTCCTCTGCTCAGACTGCAAGGTTTTGTGGTCAGCAGGCACCACTGCCACCTTGCTGAGCTTTGCAAACCACAACGACCCCAAACTGTGCCAGGGGAAGGTGACCCAGATTCCAAATAATTAATACCTTCAACCCTGTTTGTAATGTCTGGATGCTCTTCTGTGTACCCATACATTGGGAATGCACTGCCTGTCTTCAAGTATAGCCAGCCACACACACTGCATGGCTTGCGGTTTTTCGAGTTTGAGACATGTTGTTCACATATGCTTCATTTTTTTTTTTCCAGCACAAGAAAATTTCACTTTGCTGAAACCCCTTGGCAACACATGGTGCTGCCAGACAGAGGAAGGACCTGCTCAGAACTGTGTAATGGCTTTGTTGCTTTCCTCTGTGCCCTGATGATATGAAACACAACCTGGTAACATCATTAGCTCTTTGCATGTGAATGCAATGATACCCAGCCAGTGTAAAAAAAAAAAAAAAGTAAAAAAAAAAGTGTTGTGGCAGGGGAAGTGATTGTGACACAGTCTGAAACATAAACATAACATCTGGAAGCACTCTTCCTGAGTCTGCCTCTTTATCAGACAGATGGCTGGAGAGCTGTAAGCCCACGGGCCTCTCAAAAGGTTCAAGGCCAAGAGGATAAAGTGCTACATCACAGCAGTTTTCCATTATGTCAGTTTTTCTAAACGTCTCTCCGTTCTCCCACACTCTGTTTCTCTGCCCAGTTATGGAGACAGGCACTGCTGCATTGGCAGAAATCAAAAGCACTGAGTGACTCTGTTCCTGTGCAAACAAAACAAAACATCCACAGGCAGAAACATCAGCCCAAGAACAGACTGAAGGCAGCTTGTACCAGCCCATTGCCAGGTTTGAAGAAGCAGGAAGGGAGTTAGGTCTAGATTAGCCCCTGTTGCTGCTACTTAGTGCTTGACATAGCAGATACAGGATACTCCTGCTTTGGCAGAGAAGGCAGCTTAAGAAATTCCCCCTTCTCATTCCTACCCTTAATCCATTGTTTTCATCCCCACGTCTGGCAGCATACCAGCTGGTAGAGGTATGCCATTAAAAAAAAGTCTGTGAAAATTACTTAGGTTAAAAATAACCTTTGGTCTGTCTTGGAACAGCCTTTATATGCTGTGGTGACAGTCCAGAATAAGCTACACAACAAGTACGAGACTTTTCAGTGAAGCTGCTCTCAGGGTAGATGTGGTACATCATAAATCAACCATACTTGCCTGGAACCAAACAGAGGCAAGGCTAAGATATGGAACTGATTGTGATAGTAACCAGAAATATCTCTTCGTCTGTCCTGAGGACACATTTCAAACCCACCAGCTGTCCTCCAGACATGAGAAACAACAAGGGAAAACAACTGACCAAGCAGTAGTCTAGCCTTGTTTTCACTAATCAACACACTGTTGCTATCCTCATCAATAGTTACTTGAATCTCAGCACAAATTGCATTATGAGGCACACAAACATTGCTGATTTCAAGCTGTTTTCAGCTATTTGCTGCAGTGGTAAAGTTTTTCTGAATAAATCAAAGTTAAGGAGCTACGGCTCTTTGCTTTAGTGGCACAAATTTAAACAGAACAAATACTACTTAAAAAGTAAAAAAACATGGCCCACATATTCTCAAAATGTAAGCGTAAACAATTATTCGTGTGAGGTACCTAAAGCATGTCCCTTGGTTTTTATTACTTATATAATGTGAAAGCTGTTACCTGCTGAGTGGTGTTGCACCCGGATACAAACTGCTTGCTTCAAAACTCTTGCACGCTTACAAAGTAATTACAGCCATACACTAATGATAGTAGAAAGATGAAAGAAAAGAAAAGCAACATGGCAAGAAAAATGAATTGTTTTATGGAGTCTGGGGGTTTGTGTCCAGGGATGTGAAGGGGAAGGAGTGCAATGGTTCACCATGGTGTGTCAGGGAGACTCCCAAGTAAATAAGAGTGTGCAGAGAAAGGCCAGGAGTTCCTGTTCACGTGCTTAACTACCTAACACATCACCTTCTTCATTATGATCAGAAGGAGCTCTGGGATGAGGTTTTATCTTGTTTCCACAAAACAGTTTGCAGGAGGCAGCATACCAATACACTGAGAATTTACTATTAATTTAAGAAATATTCTGACTTTTCACAACCAACTGGGCACATGTGACAACACAAAGGGAGAGCCAAATTACTCCTGCTGGTTGCAGTACAGAGGAATAAAGCATAACTGCAGAAGACCTTTCGTTTTCCTTTCCTGCTAGCTCATTCTCTGAGCTGTGATAGAAATAGCTGGTCACGCAAAGAAAAGGAACATACTATCATCCTCACAACAGGCTGTGTGAGTGTTCATAAAGCACTCAAGAAGTATAAATGTTTACTTACTTTTCAGAAGCTCTTTGGTGAAGGCCATGGAAAATAACACTCCCTGCTTAAATTAACCAACGTATCTGTGAAATCACTGAGTTTACTGCAGGAGAAAATTAGTCTGTGTTGATGCTGGAGCTCCAGAGTGGTAGCTCACATGTACGCTGACCTTGCTACAGAACTGCACATTGCCCAGATGCACTACACTGCTAAACCACTCTGAAAACGCTGGCGGCAGCACAGAAAGATCCCATTAGGGGCTTGCAATTCTTGACCAAATTAAATCAGTTTAATAGAATATTTGTACTCTGCACAGGGGGCTCCAAGTGATGCTCAGTAATTGTAATGCCTGCTACATCGTGTGCTTTCCCACTGGGATCTCAGTACACACACCCCTAAGTTTCTCCATCAAGCTCATCCTCGTATATTAACATTTCATTCAAACCTAGGCTTGTCATGCTTTCAGAAGACAGGGACTATTTACATACACAAGTAGAGAGAGGCGTTAATTAAAACATTGACTTTTATTTGCATAATCAGCGCTAAAAATATTTTTATAGGTTAATTAGACTTTATGCAAATTGGATTAAGAAGACTTAATTTGGGATTTGATAACCTGAGTATTATAGTTCTGCAGTTGTAAATACGTTCAGAATCACATGCTGTTCTATAGCCATGTTTTCCCTTTCAAACTTTTTTTTTTTCCTTACTTCTGGCAGACTTAAATGAGTTATTTTTCCTTTCCTCACTCCACACCACCCCCGCCCTCACCCCCCCCAATCTCCACTAAAAATCTCACTAGCTGCAATGATACTAAGTGTAAATACAATGAATGAATGAGCTGCTCTTGACAAGAGAAATTTCCACACTTTATGGAAGTCTAATTTTCCCAGGCACTCAAACTGGGCACAGAATATAAGTGTTAAAACCTGCTCATGTTTTCTGTGCCTGAAGATAGTACAGATCCACTGCATGCGAAAGCAAAAGCCAACACAGAATCCACTGAAGGGTTTATGATACTCTTCAATGAGCCCAGGTTTGAGGCTGATAAGCATAGCGCTTGGGAAACATTGCTCAGATCTGTACAATGGAAATGCTCTGCGTGGACTAATGAACAACAGTGTTGTTAGACTTCAAAAGATGACACCCAGCATGAGCCAAATGATTTCCACTGAAACCAACAGTGTACGAATTCACTGCATGATGTGGAAGACAATCAGAGTTCCTGAAAAAGCACCACTTCTATGGCTGTGGAACAGCTAGACTAACTCTCAGTACAAACATCAAACAGGAAAGCAGGCACTGGCAGGCCAGCTCATACTGGTGCTTCCTGGAGTGTGTGGCTGCCTCTGACAGTTACCAGTGCATGGCCTAGCAAAGGAAACTCTAGTTCTGGAAGAAGAAATGATTTGCAAACGGGGATTCTGCCATATTACACACAGGACACTAAATACTGAAAGCTTTAAATTATCCTGTACCAATGCCTGAAAGTTACAGTGGCTCATCCTGGAAGAATTCATTACTTGCTTGGTGAGCCAACCATGGAGGCTGTGATATGTTCAGAGAAACAAGGTCAAAACTATCTAGCCAAAAAATTACGTTCAGTAAAAACCTTTAAAATTAAGGATATTTATATCCATGCCAAAATGATCCCCTCTCCCAACCTTAGGCCTATTTTTTTCTCTCATTTAAACTGATTAATTTCATTACCTGGAAACTGAGATGTCCTGTTATAGATCAGCAGATGGTACCATAGTTAACATAAGTGTCTCCAGATTTCCAGGCTACAATTTTAATAGCTATGAGTACTGGTAATGTGAGCCCTAAGTCTTTCAACCAATGAATGGTATCATGGATATAAATGAGTTTAATGTGCCGAGAAGATGAGGTTTCATACCTGTTCCTTGAACTTGGTGCTATCCTCTGACAAATAACTGTTGCGGTCGAATGCTTTCCACCATTCCCCACTTCTTGTTTCACGTCCCATTGCTGGGGATCACTTGTCTTTGCACTGAGAATATTTACACCTTTCTTCACCTTTGCCCTGTTGGAAACAGCAGTTGTAAAAAGTTTATAGGAGTCATTCAGGACTGTGATCTTCCTAATATAGCTCAGGCATGGAAATCTCAATGTATCAAAATTAAGCTAAGTATTAAAGACGTTTCTAATCCATAAATAAATGTAGACTGATATAATGAGTGCAGATCTAAGGCCACCTATTACTTTTTTTTTTTTTGGACAGAATCAAATTCCTGTGTGCCTTTATATGTTCTGCCAACAGTAGGCTGGGGGTATGACCAAGACTAAACTTGTAGGACAATCTGCACTCAACGTTTATTTCTTTATTCTGGTAACAATTTCTTTCAAAGATAAATTTGTCCCAACAGAGAAGACTTCATAAGGTTCTGTTCATCTGTATCAAGACAAGCTTGTGCTTGATCATTGCACAGATGAATATTTCACTTGAGAATTTTAAATAATCCACCTATATATATAGTATTCTTCTAGCTATTAGTGGACAGGTTGCTCTTCTGCCTTCTTGGTGACAGATTCCCAAGGAAATTTCTGTTTCTGTTTGGAATCTCCAGTCTGGAGAGAATGCAGCCATTGGCTAATACAAGGCTTTTTAATTCAGTGATATTCTTCCAGGATGCAAATTTCTGCCACTGTTACTTGTTATGCCCAGTAAAAAGTTAACTGTATTTATCCAGTGATGCTAGTATCATCAGCAATAACTGCATGGAGGGTTAATTAATGAGTATTTGCTTAATTAAGGAGCATTTGTATGAAGAACTCCCAGCAAAGATGCTATTTAGGTGCAGAACATACAACTTCTGACCTCCAGTTCTATTACAAAACATTAAGAATAAGCAGTTCAGGTACTTATACAGTCTCTCTCTTCAAAAAGACAGAGGCACAAAATTCCACCAGCCCAGAGGACTGATGCAAAAAATGCATATGCATATCTTTAGACATTAAAACACTTTAAAAATGTAGCCATGAATAATTTGAGCAAGTGTAATTGTTTTCCTGAAGATTTTTAACACTGAGACAAAAACAAGTAATATAAGTCACTGAAAAAGAAAACATTTTTTTTTTCTTTGTATAAAAGCAAAGCACTTAATTCTCTCATTTGCAACAAGAAACACAATGGAGCTTCACAAATTACAGTCTTGTTCCAGTAAAACTAGCACAAACTTGATGTACCCCTAATGCCTTCAGTTGAATTACCCAGAAATAAAACCAAGAAAAAGTAAGGGGAGAATCAAATCTGCTACTGAAGTTTCATTAAAGCCTTAAGCCCCATTAAATTTTCCAGCATACAGTTCAAATAAATGAACAATAAATAAATAAACATTTCATTAATAAGAAAACACTACTACCAATCTTGAAATCCATAAAAATCCACCTGCATGCTTTTGGTAGCATGTATTTTAGGAGACATTTGGACATATTTTACGATACTGTTATTTAGCTACTGGGGAGAAGTAAAACCTGATCATTTAAATACTTTGTTCAGCTGCTCTTTGAGATGGACTTTGAAATGGCATAATGTCAGTCAAAATGAAGTTCCTCATGTTTGGATTTTCAACAGAATTACAACTTCCTCAGCAGCTGTAAATTGCCGTTTCCATCATGTAGCTTGACATATTCGATACCTGGTCTCCTGTTAATTAGGATGGACATTTTGTGTGGTCAAGGTTAGCAGTAAAATACACTGCCAGAGGATGAAAGACCATGGCTACAATGCCATTTTGTTAATTAACTACAATATGGGGCATTAAGTTGAGTGGTTTTCACATATACCATTATATAAAGCCCATTGAAAAAAAAAAATAAAATCCATCCCAGGGTAAAGTAGGTTATGTTTAGCGAGAAAAATCAATGTTGTGATTGCACTTAGCACTGGAATTAGGGTATGAACACCCAGAAGATTGAACTTCCTAAATAAATATGCAGAAGCACAATTTGCAACTCTCTCTCTAAAAAGGGCATTGAGTTTTATATAACAAGGTCAATGGATGAATCAGAATTAAATCAGACAGTACTGAGCCCCATGCATTTTTAAATGCAGTCTGTACCCATATGCTACAAATGTTTTCACTTAATTTTTTATTTACTTAGTGTTTGAGTGCTAGCAAGGAAAAGTCTATTTAATTCCTTAACAAAAATCCATTGACCTTGTTGTATGCCTGTGATTAAATATTAATTTTTAAAAATCAATAGTGCCAACTTTGTATATAAAAATTTGTAACTTATAGTACCTCAATAAACCTTGAGATAGAGGACCTGAAGGCCAAATTGCTTGACAGTCTCCTGTATTTACCCACCTAATCTATGCAGTATATATACATTAAGCATGTTTACTTAAGGGAAGCAGGCACAGCGACAATAAACGGAGGTGACAAACAGCTGAAGTACTCCAGGTTCCCTCAGTGCATGCTTCCCCACCCACTCATACTGCAAAATTCTCCCATCTGCCGTGGCTGCTTATGCTCACAGAAAGGTGGTTTTGCACATCTCTACAGCCTGGAAGTATCCACCAGCACAACCAGAAGTTGTCACTTTGGACTTCCACCCAAGTGGAGTCAAAATGTCCCACCCCAACTTTTTTCTATCTAATTATGGCATTTTCTGTGGGTGTCAGTAAATGTCCTCTGTCACTGTGGCTATGTGCTCTCCATGGCAGTAGGATAAACTAAAGAAAGGCTCCAGGTCTGCTGACCAGTAACAAAAATCACCCTCCACTTCCTCTGGATCTAAACACATACCCTGCTAAGCAAGCCACCTACATATGCACAAAACTTCAAGGGCAGCTCATTTAGTTGAGTTTGATGAAAAGTTAAGCACAGTTTTTGATCTTTTGACGAAAGCAGACCTTGCAATGGAAAGATGAAAGAAAGACCATCATTAGGAACAGAACAGAATACCAGAGGTCAGCTTCAATCCCATTCTACACAGAAGACTCCATCTGAATGAGATTTTGAGGCTTTATGAACACATGGTAGCCAGAATGGGGCTTCTTGCTTCAAATTCTAAGGTTATTAACTCACAGCACGGGAAATCTCTTCCTCGACTTTGTCTCAAAATAACTGGGTAACAGATTTCTCTCTTTAATTCCCTCAAAGGGAAAATTAAAACATTTCACTTGGCACGCTGAGCAAGCTGCATCTTAAAGACATTACTGAAAAAGTCTCCAGCAGCTCACCTACATATCATTACATAACTGTCATCCAGACCCAGTAAAAATATTTACTGACACAATCTCACACCGAATGCATTTGTGTAAGTTTGCAATTTCCAAGCAAATATTGTTTCCAATTGAAGCTTTTAGTTGTACACAAGGATTTTCATTTAGCACCTTACCTTCCTAATGTGTCAAACTTAGAAATGACACTTCTAATTAATACGGGCTGATCAGAGCTGCAGATGAAAATCTTGCCATTCCATTTCACTGTCCTCAAATTACAAGAAACCTCAGCAGTGTTTAGACATAATACTATACAGCTGATAAAGACAGTAACTGAAAAGCAATTGAATCAGCAACAGCCAGAGCTGAAGATGTGACTTACAACTGCAGGAGCTCAAATTATAATTCCCTATTTAAATTTTAATCTCGCTTAAGTGCTTATAGCCATGGGAGGGTTCTACCACCTGCAGCAGGGCCTAGACAGGACAGACTGCTGAGTACTGCACACATTTCTTCATGTGCTCTGTGATTTTGCTGATGTTCGCTAATCCTAGAGAACATCACCTCTGTCACTTCAGAGAAATAAGGAAGAGTCCTTGCTTCACGCTTTCGCACTTCCCTGGTACAGCCAGGGCACAGCCTGTTGATCAGATCTTGCAGTGAGCCATCCGGGAAGCTAAATCCTCCTCCACATATTAACACTACCCCCTTAGCTCACCAGTAAGTCAGGAAAGGGGGGAGCAGGACTGAACCCTCAGCAGCAGCAGCTGACTCTTACATTGGGTTAGCAGTACTGGCAGGCTGCACTCCCAACAAATTTTGCAGAGCAGCTGGGGTAGACAAGGCTCCCCTGTAGAATAAAAAGCTAAATCAATAGTAAATTCCTATAGGCTCCATAATACCTGGAATAGTTTTCCAGTCACTAACTTTCTGGTCCTGTTAGACTGTCTCTTTTCAGAGGGTTATACTTAGCTCTGCATCTTCTGCATTATGCTCCTCATAAATGCCATGCTATTCCCAGGATGCTGTACTTTGAGCGCAGGCCGGTTTCAGATCAGTGACCACTGAGTTGTACAGTCTCTTCAGCTCACATCTGTTGCCCAAGATGCTGTGCTGGAAGACCTTTCTTTAGGAAGTATTCAAAACGTAACTATTAAAGACAGATGCAAGTTCAGTCTAAGTGGAGGGACCAGCTCATCTGTGAGGTAGGCCTCAGGTCTCGCGTGCTGAGCACAGGCCACACTATGCGGGGTGAGGGAATGCTGGCGCTAAACCCACTGTACTTCCACAGGTAAATCCCCATCTATTTGTATTTGCCAAACTGGTGTTTCAACTTAACAAATACTGACCCCTTTTGGTCAGTCCTCTCTGGAGCTTCAATGTTTCTTGCAGCTCTGCTACTCCTCCCTTAGCTGCCCAGACTAGGAGAAACCTTTGACATTACTGACTCTAAAGGTCACACTGTAAGAAATGATTTTACCCTACCTCCTGAGACCCAGGGACCCTCTCCTGGTGGCCTGTTTCTGGGCTGCGCCTTACAGTAAGTCCCTAACCTTTCTGGGTTTTGCCAAAAAATTTTCAACTTCTTCCTGCCATGATTTAACTTCACTCCTTTCTTTCTTTGTTCCCAACATAAATCAGGAGATTAAAGCCAGCTGCAGGAACCCATAAAACCAGGCAGGAGACTAACCACTGCAATTAAGCAAGATTTGTTTTATTAAGCAAGTCTTTTTCCTTTCATCTATGTGAAATGAGTTGATAGATCTCACCACAGCTCTGAATGAACTGGACAGCCATCTGCCTTGCAAAATAATATCCATTAGAGGCCTTGTTGCTGGTCTTAGTTGAGAAGCCACAAGCAGAACATAAGACTGCGGCCTGGTTAGCCGTGTCGACCTTTCAAATATGCTTCTTTGATTTGCAGAGTACATGGACAGAGTGGGTGTGATTAAGCGGCTATGGCTCTGCTCGGGGAATAGTGGGGATCAGATGTCAGCTCCAGGCTTCCTGCATGACTCTACACAAGCCTCAGGAGCCCTGTTTGCCTCCGTCCTACCCCAGCAAGCGGATTTCCACCTGTGCTTCACATGGCCACCCCTTTGCTACAGAGGTTTTCATTTACAAGCCAAATGCACAGGTAAGCAGCAAAAGAGAGCCCCATCTCATCTGGGGAATTTAGGTACAAAATTTATTAGGTAATACATTGCTGCTAACAGCAGTATTTCAGACTTGGTTCCCATTAAATAGGCTAGTATGAAGGGCCATCCATGCAAGAATTTTGTTTTCTTTGATTTCTAGATTTACAGTATGGGCTGATCATTACTATAATGGAAAATCTTGATCCTCAGAGCATCTGTTTTCCTTCAGGCACTTTCTTTTTCACGTAGTATCCAGAAAAGTCCTTCAGGAAATGTTTAAAAAAAAAAAAAGTAAATGTCCCTGAAAATGTAGGTATTTAGCCCTCATTTCTGGCTTCTTCCCATTTTCTTTTCACTTTTTAGAATGTTGGTCTATTTGAAACAACTTTGAAAAAAATGCCATGTCAATACAAAAAATAAATAAATATTTTACTATGAAAATACAGTAATCAAATCCTTAAGAACCTCTAAACCAGAATGCCTAAGCTTCTTGAATACAGGTTTAATTCTGTAAGCAGCAGAGGCATATTGCAGTATTTCTGAAACTTCCTCTGTCAGTTGAATTGCACTAAATTCAGCTCCCCCAAAATTGCATATTTTGGGGACTTCGCTGTCCATCAAAATTATATAAATTCCTTCCACTTCCAGTGAGGAATCCTGGGATTCAAAATCGCTCAGGGGCTGTTCTTTCATAGTGCTTCTTACATAACTGAAATTCCCTGAGACACTAGGAAAATCAGCTGTCTTTTATTTCAATGGAATAGGTGCTTCAAATCCCTTAGGAAGCTTTGAAGAGCTCAGCTGCAAGGCACGAGGTGGATGCTGTCAGCTGTATTTTATTTTATTTTTTTCCTAAGAAGAAATTAAATGGGTTTGGGGATTTTCCAGTCACAGAGTTCTTTGGTTTGGGTCAATTTCTATGGTTAACTCTTCATTATCATTCCCAGTCCTCTTTAGATCTCAGGTACTTCATTGTTTATGTAAAAAGAAAAGGAAAAAGAGATGTTATCTGTGAAGCTTGGATAACACTACTGAAGTCTAAGAGCTAGTCATTTAACCCTGTAATATATCACATGGCAAAACTGCTTTCTGCAGCTCTGAATGTTAATAGCACTAGTTAAGGGATTAGAGGAAAGACAGGAGGAAAATACATATACATAAATAAAAGCAAGAGGGAACTACACAACACAGAGAATCTGGATCTGTCTTCCAAGCTGAAAGGAAACTCAATCTGAATTTACAACCTGTTAATATTCTGCCTCCAGCAAAGATAAACACTGTAAGCTCCTAATGTTCACAGGAGCTGTCACAGGGCTGCTACTGTGTTTAACTTGCATACTCCAGTTCATCCTGTTTTCAGAGAAACAGCCACATTTCAACCTAGTTATTACCAAGTTATTCTCAAATCCACTGGTCGAGAAGAGTATTTAAACTTGAGGCAGCTCATATGAGCTCTAAACCTAAGGGACTTCATGGCTACTATAAGCTATATTTGCTCTCTGCCTTGGATAACTGCATTGTGGAGCCACCTAGGTGGTAAAACCACTGTCATTGAGCTCAAATTATCAGAGCAGTAACAAGATACTAAACAAGACGGCCCAAAGTAGAAGAAAAAAAAAAAGTCATGCACCAGATAACTCCAGTTCAGCGTACATCCTCCATTGCTTAACTCCCCAGTCCATAGCTTCAAGAATTTCTTTGGACATAGCTGTTATGTTTTGTTTTTTTTTTTAAAGCCTCAGCTCCTAGTCCTCTGGAACTGGGAATCACCACCTCTATTAAGAAATATGGAAGAGGGAAAACAGAAGAAAAACTGTTTTCAACAAGAAGAACCCCATGCTTGCTTTTGTAATCCTTAATATTTTTGCAATGCTTGATATGGGCATCCCAAAACATAAAAATCCCTTCCCATTATGAAGGATGGAGATCCTGTTGTGATAAGCACTATCCAAATACGGAGCAGGAAGATCTTCCTCACCTCGGAGTTTACAAAATAATATAACTATTAATCAACAGATGGGGACATGTGGAAGCACAAAAACACAGGATCACAAGACTGCTCTCTTCAACCTCTTTTTTTATAACCCTTTTCATGTTACCTCGTGGAATTAGCAGGAAATCTGGGCTCATAAGAAACTCAAGGGAAGCTCTTACTGAGACAACTGAAGTCCTATAGTGCCTGGGAGGTGTTTGCAGCAGTGTTACAATACCATTGTACTCCCCTATGGTAAGCATTTCAGATACTTAACCTTAACCGAAGAGAGGACAGGCTGAATTTGCAGATTTCTTATGATTTATTCACCCTTTCAATTTCTTTAAAGAGTACATGAGTAGAAAGGCTCCTTTATGATCTGAAACTCAAAATAACCAATGGGTACAAGTCAAAGATCCATCTCATGGCCCTGCAAGGAACTGAAGAAAGTTATGCATAACCCACATCTAGGTAAACTCCCTGTGAAGTCCACTAAAGGTGCACATTCATTTATAATGAGGTATTACGCCTTATGTGAGCAACCATTGGAAACTATGCTCTGCTGTCTGTTGAAAAGCAAGTTGGAATAAGCAGCTGTCTCACACCAAAACATGCTTGCAGAGAGAAAGATGGGTGTTAGTAAACAAAAAATTCTCATGGTGAATCCAGAGTGCAGATTCAGCTGCACGTGCTAAATACAAGCTCATCACCTTCACAGATCTAGTTTATAAATCCAGAGACAATTTTTGGATAAATAAATGCATTGAGATTTTATTTGCTGCTCCATGCAGATTCTATGACTACAAAAAGATCTTTAAGCAGCATATTTGTGACATTCCCCCAGCTGCCAGAGCAACAGCAGTGCTGAGGAAAATATTTAATGTTTGCAGTAGTTATTAGGATTATTACTTAGACCCCAAGTGACTTTTTAAAGTAATCTTCCTCTGCAATCCCTTTGTGTTTTTAATCCCATCCACACTCCCCCTTCAGCAGCTGTTACGGACACAATTTTGCCATCAGCCATGAAGGTTGTGTTTCCTTTTCCCTTAGAGAAATATAATATCTGAGATCAACTGCTAGGAAGAGGAAGGGGCAGGTATCCTTAAAACATCATGAAAGAGAGGAGTCATTCAGGCAAATACTTGTTTCAAATGTTAGGTGTTATAGTATGTATTCATACAAGCAATAAAAGAAGGGACTGATTAGCAGGTGGTTCATCCCCAAGATGCAGTACTCTGTACTCTAATCGGTCTATCTTTTCTACTCTAATCAGTGGACTCAGGGATGGAGCATTTTACCGTTATTCTGGGCAAGATAACTCCCTTGATGTCCCACACAGCAGGGAGTTGCTGACTCCGCGGGTGCTATCATAACTTGTGCTGCCATCCGTTTAGTCCTGCCTCCTCCCTGCCTCTTTGAAGTACCGAGAAGCTCCAACCAGCCAGGGGCAACCTTCTGGCACAGATGAGTGCCAGAACTGCCATTGACAAAGCAGAAATATTTCTAAGAAAGATAAGTGCAGATTAAACTGAGAATTATGGCAACAGGTTTCCTTTTTATCCCTTGTACTCTAATACTTGCTTTCCTCATCGTGATCCTCAGACTTGCATATAGTCACTTTAAGTCACGTTAACACCGCTGCTGTTCTTGCACACCTTGTATTCTAATCTGCATGCTGACAGTACGATAGAAATACTACAAAGATGGTCTAGGGGAATACAGCAGACAGAACTGCTAGCTTTATGTTTAAATTGAGTCTTAACCTGGTAAAAGCTGCCAGTGATCTACAGTACTGCAGCCTCCAAATTGGGTTCTTTCATGCTTTAAGTTTACCCAGTAATAGCAGAGATCCTTGTGCCCTGAGGCAATTGCTGGTAGTTTGTGTATTTAGGTGCAGACCTGAAGCCCTTGAGATCAGCACAAATACTTACAGAAGTAAGCCCAAGCACTGCTGCTGACCTCAAAGGCCTTGGGCCAGATGCGTGCAGCACACATGGGTTTCCACGGGGCCACCAGCTGGCTGGCCACAGCCAGTGGGAAGGGCATGCGATGGAAACTCACGTAGATCAGAAGCGAGAAAACAATAAATTTAATAACTTTTTATAAATTACTGGTGGGATGCGTCTCAGGGAGTTCGAGTTAGGTAGAAAACCACCCCCATCCTCCTGCAACTTGTTTTGTAACATAAATCCACAGTTCTATTTTTTTTTTTTCAGAGTTACTGAGTGACAGACACATTTTTCTTATCATAAAGGAACACTTCAAAACATGGTGGGTTTTACCTTGTAAGTGCGTGTATACACTTGTCTATACGTACAAACACACACGGTACTTCGTATACAGTTACTTCTTATTTCTCTCTGCTGTCTTTTCCTTTCCATTATCAGTCCCTTTGTATTTGTTTTCTCTCAGCTTTGTATACCTCTGCACATCCTCTTGTAACACTCTGTTTTTATTCCTCTCATTTATTTTCACCTTCTTCTTTCATTCAGAGATTTGTCTAACCAGCCCAGTCACCACCCTGTTACAGGTAACTTCCAGCCTGCCCATCCCTGCTCTTCTTCAGCTGCACTGACAGGTAACCCTGAATCCAGCCCTACAGCTTCAGCTCCTTATTTCTTTGGATTTAGTTTGCAGATGGGTCACATCACAGTGCAGAGGTATCATTTTATTCTTCAAAAGAAACATACAGTCATTTTCAATAAGCATGGACCTGGGGCCCATTCACTGAGGCTGCCAGACAGTATTCACACAGTTAGCGAGGGGTCCTCTTAGACTGCGAACTTCTGGTGTCCAAAAGTATTTGTTAAGTAAATATTTCCCTCAACTTTTACACAATTCCTTAGCAGAGAAGCTCTCTTCATGTCTCTACCTCATGATCATGCCTGTTCTCCCATCTGAAGACTTGCTCCTTTTAGGGACACGCTCTCTGACTTTGGGCTGACTTGTCTAGATCTGAATAGCATTGACTAATCTATCCCAACAAAAGGAGCCCCTTAAATTCTTTGTACATTCGGTAAGTGGTGTCCAATTCCTGTTACAGAAAACTAGGAATAAATATTGACTATGACAGAAATGAGCCTGCCCAGCTGCAGGACTGTTACAATGAAGGATTAGGAACAAGAGTTCAGGCAGCAACTCGCTTGAAAGTTGCTTTCCATTTCCCTTTTGTATGTGTTTGGTTTGCCTTATTCCTGGCTCATACCTAACTGTAACAGCAATTACTGTTGCAGAACATCTCAGCCAACTCTCTCCTATCTGACCACAGAGGGCTGTCATCTTTAATACTAATTACAGACTATCAAAGAAAAGGGTTTCCTATAGAAACTCACTAGGAAGTTAGAGATGAAATAAACACTGCAATCAAAATAAAAGCATGACTTGACACTTTTTTCAACAAGGCACTGTTTGCCCCTTTCAAAAGACGGAGAAGCTTTTTTGTGGGGACAGGTTAGGAGTGAGCAGGCAGATGTCTGTACATTAGAAACCACGGGCCTTTTGTTTATTGCTGTACAGTTACAGGATCAGGTTTTACACCTTTGATTTTCCAGGCTCACTTAGGTCATCAATATTATCTCAACAACCATTGTTGGACGTGCCCAAGGGCAACAGTTCCCTTGGGCTACCATCAGCCATTTCAGCAAGACCTTTTATAGACTTTTTTTTTTTTTTTTGGAGGCTGAACCTGCACTTGAGGACAACTGTGAACTCTTGAGGCCAAAATGAACAGAGAGAAGTCTTGAGAGGTCAACAAACTGCTGAGCTCCTTTGACATATTGCAGAAATCAGTGGGAAGATTCTGGGATGTATCAAAAGAAAACCAGCTTTCGGTGAGAGCCAGAGGCAACAGCTTGCTCCTGGATGCAGATATTAAGGTCATGATACACTTAAAAAAAGAAAAAAGCCACCCACAAGATGAAATAGACTAGTATATTTCTAACACTTACTGTGTTTATTCCTTTTCTTTGTAAGGATTACAAATCAGCATAAATCATGTTTCCTTTCTTATCTCCTGGGGAGTCTTTTTCCCCTCCACAACTCTCCCCAAAAGTCATTTCAATTAATACAACTGCAGCCAGCTACTAACTGCAGGGATGAAAATCATTTTGTTTCAGTTTGATGCAGCAGAAAAGCACTAGACCTAAATAGCATATGACAGGGCAGAACACAAGCACCTGATTTAGAGTTGCACAAGCTTCAGCAGCAACAAAGGATGTGCTTTCCAAAAATGCTGAAGCAGCTACCCCCAACACTGTCTGTATCAGACTAATAACATCCAAAAATAAATGAAATGTTTGGTAACCAAGCACGTGCATACATACGTGAATGCACACATGGAGCATCCCCCTGCAATCAGATTTCAAGGGCTGCTACAGAACCTCAGTTCATGCCCTCCAACCTCCTATGCAATTTCTGTTAAAGCCATCTCAGGTTGTGGAGAAAAGCTTGGAAATGTCACAAGTGCATTATAATGGCTCAAACAGTAGTTACTGAACAAAAAGAGCACTAATATATAGCATTATACATCTTCCTTCCACTTCCCTCCAGTTTGGGGGCACCTGATTCATAACTTTCAGATGCTTAGGACTGACAAAGCTGCTGCACATTGTATTTTTTGGTCCACAGAAAACCAGTATGGGCTTGCAGCAATCCTCTGCTCCATTTCTGTCCTATTCTGCAGAGTACTTCTAGAAATCAGTGAGAAAAATCTAGTCTACAGGCTTTGTGTTATGGTAATGACAAGCCTGTCATTATGAGGGATGTTACGGCACTGGCCCTGCGCACCGGAAAGCTGATGAGGTTGCTCAGCAGCCACCGAGGGTAGTGGTACCAGACCTGCACATGACATATGTCAGTCAATTTAGAGCCTTGGCAAACCTCTACCCATCTCCTAAGCCATTCACTTCCTTATTTGAAAGGCCTTAGATAAAACCACTAAGAATTATGGAGTATACAACAACCAAGGATATAGAGAAATGACAAGTACAAAAAGAAGAATATGAATAATATACAGAAGAGGCCATTATTCTGTGTACTGAGGGAAAGTGTTTCTGCTCCTTACAAAAGGAAGGATTTATCTTTCCCTGATCGGAGGTGGCAAAGCTAGCATGTTAATGACAGAAAAACACAGGGAGGATAGTAAGAAGGCTGCCAGCTATTCCACTTTGATTTCATCAGCCAATCATGCAATTATGCTTTTTCTTTTTTTTTTCTTTTCTTCTGTGAGCAGCAGACACATTCACACTCAGTATCCCATGGGAGAGAGAAATTACCAAGTCCCTCAGATCCTTCTACAAAATTCCACAAATACTTAGTCCAGCAAGACCCTGATGTTCTCAATCTCCTGTCCTTTAGGTCTGGCACAGCTCACGTTACCAACTTTAAAGGGGATAGGTCTGACTTCAGATACTGACTTTAAAGGTTATCAGATACTATCAAGCCAACGTAATTCAGAGCCAGTTCTGATTTTCCCTTGCTGTGGATGATAATCAAATGAGGCCTTTAGTACCTAAAGACCCCTAAAATTTCAGTATGTTTGCTTAATCTACCAGTAGGTCTTCTAATCCCCTGCTCCAGTCCATGTGGCCCTCTGTACATCCAGCTGGAAATGTTATTAGCTCTCAGCATTGTCTACTACATCAGAAAACATCACGTAAACACAACTAGAATACTTCAAGATCCAAGCTACCTCTTATACACCCAGTATATATTCTGCTTTAAAGCTCACAGTGGCGAGTTTAACACAAATGCAGCCATGTCAGTATGCCGATGCTTCCAGCAAACAGACAGATGTAAAGGCAACCCAACTGACACCAGAGATGGGACTGTACTATTATTACTATGAGCAGAAAAAGCAGCCTCAAGATAGTAGCTGGAAGCCCTGTTATGCTGTTGTACCAAGACATGATTAGAGGGCTTATACCCCCCAATGGTTTGTAAAAAGAAAAAGATGGGGTAAATTCACACTGCAAATTGCTGCAAGAGCCAGGATTTTATTTCAAGTAAATTATTTAAGGTCTGAGTATTACCTGTTTGCACACGGAGATGAAAACTTATCACAACCTCATAGCCCTGCTGCTTCTGTCATCGGAAGGGAAAGGGGTTACTAATTTGCAGCATGGAGAACCACTAGGCTGACTAAATGTAAGCATTTTCATTATATGGAGCAAAGCTACCAGCTTCCAAGCAATCAAACAGTTAATAAATATCCAAAGAGTGTGCCAGCCTTGCAATAAATTAATATTGATCTAATGTAAACTGAAGTATCCACAGCAATATGCCACAGGATCATTTGGTTGTGACTTCATTTTATTTCATATGCCAGTAGGCCATTTCCCCTTTTATTTCTGACATTTTAAGGCCATCTTTTCAGCATATTAAAAATAGCAAAAGAAGATGAGACAAACTATTTCAAATGTTTAATTATTCTTACAGAAAAGTAGTAGTGGAAAGTCTCAGAAAAATCTCTCGAAATGAATGCTGGATTAAGTACCTAAGTCAGGTTTTGGACACCCTCCCTAGAGGTAACTAGATAGACCTGAGATAAAGAGGTAACCCTGAGATATCTGATATGGAGTTGTGCATCTGATGAGAAACATCTACTCCACGAAACCAGACATGCAGGTATTCAGGACACGTCGGTGACAGACATAAGCAAAGTGTCTGGGTCACCTGTGCCAGACCCAACTTCACCAGCCCTCCTGAGAGCCAAGGTCACCAGGAGAGACTGAGAGCAGGGCCCTTCCTCCTCCAGGTAAATCAGTGCCTCTTTTCTTTGTTCCTGCAAAGCTTTGCACCTTCTGCATTGTCTGGGGAGTGTGTTTATCCATAATTCAAAATGCTGCCTGGTACAGGCCTGATCCTGCAGTCCATGTATCAGTAAGCTTTGCACTGACCCAAACGAATTCTGCCTGAATGAGGACTACAGGATCAGCTTCTTTATCAGCCAGCTGAAATAGAGCTGCTAAAGAATGCTTTTAGCCACCATCTAATTCTGTCTTTCACTATCAACCTGCTCTCTGAATCCAATTTTACTAATTTTTAAGAATCTTTGCCCTCTTAATCCTATTATACTGGTGTTTTTCAAAAAGATTTTGCTGCAAGTGACTCAGAAAGAAAACTACCACCCCTACCACCACCTTCTACTCCTTCTTTCCCCCAGAAAAGACAACTTTCCACATTGATACACGAAAACTTTTCAGTACTTCGGAACTTCTTTGAAAACAGATGCTTATTTTTACCTTTTTGTGAAGCCTTTCTGGCTGGAATTTCCCAGCCTCTGTTTGCAAGAGTGGCATTTGGAAGACCAATGACCTATTTTTTTTTATTTTTTATTTATACCTCTTCTATTCACAAAGCTTAAGGCCCCAGGATGAATGCATTTTCCACAGTGCATGCCGGATCCTCTATCGGCTAATGACATTTGTCTAAAGCTTCTGGTAAGGACAAGGACTGCTAGCAGAGCCGCAGTAATACCAAGGGTAATGTGAGGTTCACAAAGGCAATAAATCCATCGTGTGAATGGTAGGGGAGATTTATTTTCTAGTGATAATGCAGAGAGTTGAAAACTCAGAGGTTATGAAATCATTACGGAGAGGGGTACTTAAAGAACAAAATCGTTGTACTTACACAATTTTATTAAAACTTGCAAATGGAATTTACTGAGGGGAGAAAAGCAGGGAAGCAGTATTTTTATTCCCTTAGTATATTCATATATATTCTAATTATTAAAATTTTTATTGCCCCCTACATACACATTAAATGGGGCTTCATAGCAGTAAATAATGGGAACCTTACAAAAATAAGAAGTCACCTTGAAGAGGTAGAATGGAGCACAGGCGCTGATCTCTGCCCTCTTCATTGTGATTTCCATATGAGAATGAAAAGGCTGCTTTCACGGGCAAAGCTGAGGCCTACAGGCACACAGTTTGAAAAATAACACCACCTTTTCATTTGTAATCTGAACAAATTTAATGGAGAAGCTATTGATGGAAAATGAACTTAGAACTCCACATTTCTATTTTTTCCAGGGTAGAACTGCACTTTAAGTCACAGGCTTTATTAATGGAATAAGTGCATTTGTCTCTCTCAGGCCTGAAAATAAAGCACTGAGAAGTAACATATGGAATATGCCTTGGGCGAGAGATTTTCATCTGGTATTGCTGTTTTTCTAATAAAACTGAAATCATGGCATGAGTGCACATGTTGCTGTAAAGTGTTTCACAGGGGGTGGCCTAAAATAGAGGCACCCAAAAATCAATTCAGTGTCACCAGCTCCAAAGGACTGTGCTTTCCTCTTTCCTACCTACAGAGCCACTGACTGAAAACCGAAGGAGGGAGCAAACCAGGAGTCTCTGAAATGCTACCGAACAGGAATGTTTTGCAACAAACAGGCTGGTACCTCAAACCACTTTAAACTGCACAACACATCAGCATCTCTTATTTCACCTCTTCAATTACATGCAGCGATCTGCGGCCCCTAGAGATAGTTCCTCTTTTTTCCTGCCACAAAAATTAAGAAGAATTCAAATGTATACCTTGTCAGTCTTGCTTTTCATTGCAAAACAGTTACAATACGAAACAAACTTAAGTGGAGTTATTTCTTCAATGACAGTTAGCCAATAATACAAGTTTTGGCTCAATGAGATAGCGTAGTAACCATGACCTGAAGAGCAAGCAAGGAAAGAAGCTCAGAGCATCTTTTGTATGCATTGAGCTGAGCCAAATTTTTAACGGTGGGTTCCTAATTTACAAACAAGCTGGGCTAGCAGTACACAGGCAAGCTCTGCACACAGTGCAACTCAAAGCATGGTATCACAGGCCACAACAGTGCCTGAGTTATGTAAGAATTTCAGTTTATCTGAAATTAGATTTGCCCTACCACTCAGGACAGCAACTTATTTCTTGGTACAGTGTTGTATTGATACATCTGGCCTGTTTTCAGGGTTTGAAAGCCTGCATAAAAATGTGCTGAGCAGACAGCCAGGGCTAGAGTCACAAAAACCCTCTGCTACAAGGTAAGCAAAAAGGACAGGGGTCTGGTACTGTTCATTCCCCAGGAGAAGACGATGGGTTGCATGGTGAAACACCAGCTATACCAAATGTCATTTATGATGGTTAAGAAAGCAAGTCCCATCTAGCACCAGTAGAACCCATCCACTACCTAACACCTGACGCATAACCTGTAACAGAACAACTTAAATAAACTAACGAACAAAAAAGTTGGAATGGAGGTTTCACTACTCAGGATTTCAAAACTTCTGACTCTAGTTACAGAAAAGTGTTTGGTTTTTTTTTGCTTTGTTTTGTTTTGTTTTTTGTTGTTGTTGTTTTGTTTTGCCTTCTTTTCACTGTCTGCATCAGATTCCTCAGGTAATAATCTAGCATAGAATTGATTTGATGATTCTCATGTACTAAGCACCAGAAGTTGCGTTTAAACCCTTTGTGTATGTGGCACCTTACACAGAATAGTTAATATCAGCAAACATGCCTTATGAACTATTAAGAATAAAAATCTATTCTGAAAATGTTTTGGCAGCACAAAAATGATGTGCATAAACTCCAGATTCCATGAATAAGTATCACTGTTACATGACACATGCAGTTGTTCCGAATATGAAGCAGAATTATAATTAACTAAATAGAGGGGACAATGAACAACAAAGTTTAACAAGCCAAGTTGCAATTAACATCTTGCTCTCTTCTGAGACTTTAGGTAATGAATCTGATTTTACACTTCATGTTTTCAATGCTGTCTGCAGAGAGAGAGTAATAGAATGTCCATTACCCTGGTGTAAGACTGACATATTCTCATAAAATGCTTTGTGATTGGATAAATAGCACCGAACAAAGAAAAATCAAGAGCATATAGCACATAAAATGTCCATAGACATCTCATTTTTTCTATTCAGCAGGACGCAGCAATGCAAGCAGAGAACTGAAGGGCATATTAAGAGGCATTTGTGCGCTTCAGCATTTCTCTCTGTCTTACCTGAAGGTGCTTGATAAATCTGATGCATATAAATAAAAAGTAGAGGGGATAGAGTATGTGGAATCCTTGGTGCTGATGCTGACTTTTCATTCCTAGTGTTCTACTTCAAATATGGTCCATATTAATATTATTTATAGATGCTTATCAAAGGTGTAGCAATTACAGGCATGAAAAGCATTTTTGTTTATGATCCAAGCCACACTGCGCTCTTTTGCAGAGGGCAGGCAGCTCAGAAGGGCTGAATGTCTCACCAAGGTCATACACTGACTACATGGGAAATAAAGGACTAGAATGTGTAACACCTGATTTGTTTTCACATGCTGCCTTGTACACCACAAAATCTAATGTTATCAGTGACTGGTTTGTGTGTTTGAGTTGGGAGTCCATTCCCTCACAACAGCAAATACCAACTGTTTATTGGACTATCCAAGTAAAAGTCAAAGAGCAAATAAATGACAGTTAATGCAAGACCATTCCACTTCAGATATGAAATGCCTGGATGAGGCACTACTGGTAAAGCTTAGAGCTTCTCTTCATCATGCTCCACAGCCATGTAGACAGATAAAGGATTCCAGGTCTGAGGCATTTTCCAAATCAACCATGCAATCCCAGACAAACAGTGAAAGTTGAGCTGATATCTCTATCAGGAAGAAATATTTCTTTTTTTTTTTTTTCTTTTTAATTCTTTTTGATTACAATTGATAGTGACATGGTCATTTTCTCTCTTGTTCTCCAAATTATTCAATTTGTGAAACTGTCAGTCTTCATGACGTCTACAGCAACTTTTGTAAGGTGGAGATCCAATTTTTTTTTAGCTTGTCAAAGTCAAATATTTTGTAAACATAGTTGGATGATGTTGCATTTCCAAAAAGCCTTTACCCGTTGTGCAAGCTTTTCTGCTCCCGATTTCAGGATCAAATAAGCTTAATGGATGGTACAGAATGCACTAAAATAAGCCTTGTCTCCTTCATTCACCTGGATTGAATTTCACTCCCTTGCAGACCAACAGCCTGAAGCCTATTCACCATCTAAGTCGTCAAAATAGGATTAGTGGATTTAAGTAGCACAGAAGCTTTGCATTTTCCACCTAGTTTCTTAATGAATTTTTGCATTAATAGGAGTATTACAACTGAACAAACAAGCTTCTCAACAAGGGCTGTGTCAAATCTCCGGAGCAGACAGTTGCAACCACAGGGAATGTGTGAGCTCTGCAGCGCTGAGCAGCAAAACGTTGTTTGCTTTTGTGCTGAGACAGGATGTGAACTCAGATGCACAAAAGCGAAAGCCAAGTGATGCATTTTCCCTACCTTTTCATTATTATAAGGGATTTTTCTGCTTGTTTTTTTGAGTTGATACTCAAAGCCAACCTCGCATAGCGCTGGGCTTACTACTTACTATCCTTTAGATAGCGCTAACTTAGAAGCAGTTCCTGACAGTCTTAGTGACCCAGATCACCTAAACAAAGGTATTTAGAAGAGAAAAAATGATCAGCCCACATTAATTAGCAGCTATTTACTCCTTTTAATTAGCAAAGACATAGAAAAGAAAACTGGAAGTCACCCCATCATCACAGGCCATGTTAATCTCAAGTTACCCTGCTGCGCAAGCAAGCTTACTGACTATATTTTTTGGCACTTCATGCGTGCACGTAGGCTGACTTTTATCTAAGGATCTGAACACAGTGTACAAGCATTAGCTAATTAGATTTCTTGCAACAGCTATAATATCAGAAGCACTTAGGAGAGAGATAACTAGGGTTAAACCAAAGAACCAGGTCTCATGGGACCTGTGTATCAAACGGAGCTCTACTGCGGGCTGTCTGCGGTACAACCATATGATTTCTGTATGTATCAGCTCCATCACAGTCTTGTTTCCAGGTTTCATAGGTGGGGTTTTTGTTCCATAGTAATATGTGCTCAGAGGCTCCAGTCATAACCAAAACACTAGACAAACTGGTAGGAGGAGGAATTTGTACCCGCAAGTCAAGGTGACAAGTTCGAAAGACAAGTAGTACTGCACCATGCCCAGAGATGAACTGCTTTGTCTAACTTGCCCAAGCCTGTTGGAGAGCTGTAAATTGAACTCCTGTTTCCTATGTCCTTACCTGCCAACACTGAAAAGTCCAGAACACCTTGGATTTGCTATATGCACACGAATTATCTGTGCAGTACATCCTAAATCCGATACAGCCACATCTGAGTGCATGCATGATGTAAAATCTGCACACACTGAATAGCTGCGTACCTGGAATGCACGAAAAACAATATGGAATGAGCTCCTTTAATACAATTAAAATCTCCTAGATGGCTGCTCAATGCCTGTGTGTGAGCAGAATAGCAAAGAAAGTAGTAATACTGAAACCTGTAAAAACAGCAGCCTTCCACCCCCAGCTAGCAGAGATGAAATGTACTTCTAATCCCCTAACTGGAGTATCGGTTTCTTGTCATTATTTCTGATTCATAGAGTGTTAGCAGATATTCTTTCAGGATTCAAAATGCAAGTACAAACTACGCTTACTAATTTGTAATTCACTGAAGATGTCAAGAAAGGATGTGATTATATTGCAAAGGAAAAGGACAGCTAGGAATGGAATGAGGCTGTCCTAGTTCTCTTCTTCAACCTTAAAGACTATTTCAAAAGAAAAAAAGAATAAATTCAATATAAGCATAAGGAGGTCTTGTCTCCAAACCAGACAAATGCCTGCCTCTCATTAGAGTTCCTGGGAGATGTAAGCATGCATCTGCCAGGAGAACCAGACCCTATGAAAAAGTAGGGATATAAAATCCCAGATCACTTCAGAGAGGCAATAAAAACAATATGGAAAATTTATAACAATCTGGTGTAATTGTTCAAAGGTAACTGCTTCAAGGACTCTTATGAGGCTTGTAAAGGTTTTCCAACTGATAAAAAAGGGAAACCATTCATAAGATGGGATAATTTAAAGCACTCTTCAGTGCAGCTTTGCAGGAAAATAGGATACTAACGAGCTTGTGTTGGTTGCAGAACTGATAATGTAAATTTAGAGAGAAACCTTTCTTGCTAACAAAATATGATATTTATTTTTACATAAAGCATTTTAAAAAAGAAAAGTGCCTTTAATCCCTTTAAAATTCAAGAATTAAACACTAAAAAATAAGCCATAGACTGACATCTTTGGCTGGGTGCTAGAAGATGCCTACCGTCTTGATCCATGACATTTTCAGAGCTTTGTGCAAGAAAGCTAGAACGTTCATATAAATAGGTCTGAGTACTGCAATGAAAACATAGCTTAGCATGTTTATAGTTCAAGGGTGCTTATCTTTGATAAAACAGCTCAGAAAAGCTATACATTTGGTAGTCGGAGTAGGGGACTATGAATGACGCAGTCTAGTCCTTCCTCTGCTGTTTACTCACCACACAACCAAGCCTTTTAGCGTTTTAATACATTGGTGTACCCTCCAAGTAAAACAGGCATGAACACAATTTAAATACCACATAAGTGCCCTGCTAAGGCTTGAAAGAATAAATGTAATGTTTAAATGAAAGTCACTATAATGTTGTCTGGCAAAAAATTGAAAATTATAATCACTGTTTGCAAAGATATCCAGTCTCATCTGAATTATGCTATATTCTTGGAAACTATTATCACCTGAAAAGTAGTTTTACAGACTTTTTTTTTCTTTTACAGTTTATATATAGAATAATTCCTAGCTTCAGGAGATTTAATATATTATTTTTCCCTTGAAAGTACTAATCTCCCTCTGAATACCTGCTTAGTCTATTCAATTACATCAGAGTTTTTCCTCTGTTATTAACAATGCATCATTTAGCCTCATTTTGTTTTAATCATAACAGAATCAGTCCAGGTTGTCTATGCCTTTATCTGATAAATGCCTTACTCCAATATGTGAATAAATATATATTAGCAGAAACCAGCAAGTCTATTTGTATTCAAAAAGTACTAGTAAATATTATGGGATAGGCATAAAACATACAATGGGTCTTTTACAGTGTGTTTATTTGCAATAACACAGTTGTCACGTTTGCTTGTTTATACCTCCTTTGAATTTTCTGAAATTACTGCTAGAAAATGTTAAAGTCAAAAAGATAATTACAGTCACCAAGCCTTGTCATCAATGATTCAAAGAAATGGAGCAAACCTGTAAATTATAACAGCTTAAATCAAAGTCAGGTCATAAAGAGTAGCATAAACTACAATTACACTCTTCGGCCAAGCCACAAATGATGGTGAAGCAAGACAGTTGCTCTCTGCAAAATGGCCAGTGCTGCAAATTAGGTGTCAAGGTGTGCACATATTTTTGGTGAGACTTTGACAACATCCTTTGCTGACTAGTGAGCAGGGACCAAGAATGATCTACAGTGGTGTTACGTGTAGGCACCATTGCCAGCTTAAGGAATAAGCAGCATGAATATAAAAATGATGCAGATGCAGACTCACCAAGGAAACCTTTGTCTCTCCAGCAGCGCAAGCTGCTGACATGGTCACGTCTATGCAGTTAACTCTTGGGATGCAGCCCGAATTCCCTGGCTTCATCTTATCATTATCCTGGGAACCTGAATTCCTGTGTGAAGGACTAAGCCCTGGATATCTTTGGACCAGTATCCCAGGGGGCTTCAAAGGGAGACAAAAGCCTACAATTTTTTTTTGCTGCAAAGAGCCTTTTGTGTGCTGGAAATGTCAGCTTTTAGCCTGAACTGCTTAAAATCAGAAACACACAAAACCAGAGAAAAGATACTGAGATCGTTGAATTTTTATAGGTACCTTAAAACTCTATTGACAAGAAGTATTAAAAAAATACAGTATAGAAATGTAGTAGCCATCAGCCATTACACCACATTCAAAAAGTAAGAAGGAGACAGAATTATTTGCAAAAGTCACTGATAATTCCTGGTCTGACTTTAATTCCTACAGGAAGTATGAAGACACAGCGATGGAGCTGAATCAGAAAAACTTGGTGACACGTATATATGAAATCCTGATGAGGACTCAGCCTGCTGACATTCATATGAAATACTGTGCCATATGGGTCTGAAAACTTGAAAACCTCCAGAAGTAGCACTGTATATAGATAAATGCCTTACCAACACACAAGACATCTGATCATAGACTGTTTGAAAAGTGAGCACTGAGGTTGAGATCAGCTTTTTGACTCTGTCTAGATGAATCATTTTGTTGTCCATTTCTGAAATGAAATCAACCAGTAGCACATCAGCACTGTCTTCCAAACATGAGCTGAAATATTTGAGTATCCCTGGGAAGGCAATTTTTTTTTGACTCAACATTTTGCCATCTAACCTTGAAATGCTAGATGTTGTAAATATGATATACTGCTGCTATAAAAGGGGAGGAAAGTGTCTGAAATTCAAAATGAGAAGGCAGTAGGAGGAGGATTTCCCCCCGACTTTACTGCTATAGCATTACAATACTTGAAAAAAAACAATAACCCGCAAACGTGATCTTGCACTACAGAAGTAGTAGTCATTCCTACGTATTTCAAAATGCCTAAGTTGATATAAAATGCTATTCTCCTGATCACAGTTCATTTCACACCCACTTTGCCCAGGTGTAAAGGCATTACTGAAAACTCACTGCAATCAATGGACAGAGTTGATTGTGGTAGCCTTTGGAGCACCAGGGGAATTTTGCAAGGCACAAGATCCACCGGTTACTTTTGAGAGAATCAGAAATTCAGTGGTTTGGGATTCTTCTTTTATGTTTCATATCAACAGGGCATTATAGCATAATCAATAGTCCTTGTGCTGACTTTTGTTACCAGTTCACCTCTCAGAACAATAAGAAATCTGCTCAGCTTCTATACTGAGCCTTTCTTCTCTCACTGAGAGTTCCATGCTTTAATAAGAAATGTATGAAATCAGAAAAGAGCTAATGGTGCTGAGCTTGTTACACTCTTGTCATTTCGAGTCTTTGAGGCAAGCATTAGCACAAACGGCTACACGCCTGTAAATGTAGCATGGGTTTTTTGGTGTCTTTTAAAAAGCATCTAAAAAACAAACCACGATTAGAACTTTTTCCTTGAAAGCCTGGATTTACTTAAAGTAAGTCCTTAAAAATATCCTGTCAATCCTTCTGCATTCCACTAACTAAACTGTAACATTACATTCATGAAGAAAGTTTGGTGTCTAATAACAGGAAAAGATTTTATTTATTAAGCATTGGGGTCAGTGGTAAAGGAGTTTGAACTGTGAGCTGTTTACTAGTAAACTTCATAGCCTGTGTCAGAATTCCCAAGATGATACCCTTTAATAACAAAAGGAAAAATTCCATCCTCGGGACAATATTATCTAGGGAAATAATATTCTCCTGTTGAAGTGCCCATCATCTCTCAATACACAGACATTCTCAAATGAAGATTTAGCTGGTCCCATCCAGGGCAACTCATTTTCTGATTGTAGCTATCCTCTGATTATACTTTTATTTGTGATTGACATTTTCCTGTTTACAATCTGTTAATAAACTTATTAACATTCACTTTTGCAAAGTGCTTCAAAACAACAACAACAACAACAACGAAAAGACTCAAAACAACATGACTTTGATATAAGCCTCCCTGTTGGAAACCCGAGACCCTAGGTGATGTTCACTGCAGAAGAGTTCCTACCTCAGGCATCATCAGCCCCAGCACTTTGTCACTACCTCAGCATTGGAAACTGGGTGCTTTTTGTAGGATTTTGAGGAAAACAAAATCTCCATGTGCTTCTGATGCAAACTGTTTTTATTATTCTCTTAAACTGAATTCACCAACAAACTATAGAAAAAGACATTAAATGACCTTGAGATAACACCTCTGCTTAGTCCTGAGAGGAATGGAAAAAAAATGGCGCATTTGGGGCAACTGGTAAGAATGACTGATCACAAACTACTTTTTTTTTTTAATCAATTCAGGGCAACAGATGGAAAAGCCAACTAAAAGGCACGTTATTCTGTGGCACAATAATGGGAAACGAGGCATTCTCCTACCAAAACATAAAAATGAACATAATACGGGGAACAGAAGAAACCCATCACCTCCTTAGGAAAGCAGGCTACCTCTCAAAAATTTTTTTCTGTGAAAGAGCATGAGTGATTCCCAGTGGTGGTGACACTAATTTAGGAGGAAATGTTATCATTGCCTGTAGAATTTTGAGACTTAAGACTAAGGATGGTATTGCTGAGTGACAGTGATTAGTATCTTGTAATATCTGGTGTCTCCCTCAGCACAACAGAAATGCTGCAGGAATATACCAGAGTACCTTCCTTGCTCAGTTAACGTGAATAGCTGAATGCTGGAAGCAAAGGAAGGAAACCAACAGAGAGCTGCCCTAAGTTTTTACCATATGGTTTTATTTTAAAGTGTTTGCTTTAGGATAGCCAGAGAGATGCAAAGCGCATCTTTAAAAGAGCCCTTGGGGAGCAGCACAGACAATCTGAATTTGCACAACTGCAGTTTCAGGTAACCTCATTAATACAGAATTATGTCAGTGAAAACAGTAGAGACTGATGCAGAAATTCATGAAATTTCAGGGAAAAAAAGTACCCTTCCGCTTCTAAGTAAAGATTCTCTCCGCAAAGCACAGAGGAAAAAGATGAAACAGAACAAAAAAGAAAACTTTCAACCACTACCCCAAATGCAGGAACACAACGCCCCTTTATTGTCACAACTACTGGTTTCTTAGGTTCTAAACGCCACTCCCATCCCTCCCCGATTTGTCTGTAAGTCATTCTTCAGTGTCAGGACAGGGTATAAATTATAGCAGGTTCTTCTGGACTGAGTCTGTCTTTCAGCATGCAAAGCCTGCCTGGGACCCCAAGGCTCTATGAAGGTACAAGTAATGATATTTCTCTGATTATTTTTTATGTAATGGAAGACATTAAGGAAGTTACAGACATTTGCTAATGATTTTCTAAGGGAGCCTAAATAAACTTATTGGAAAAAAAAACAAAAACAAAAAACATGCAACACCAGGCAAGAGAGAGCTTCTAACATGATTTAGCCCTTCTTTTATTTATGGCTGTGACAAGTACAAGGTCACTAAGGGCAAAATACAGTTTCAGGGCTGCTCCAGGTGTCATGTATGAAACACTTCCAGTGCTCCAGCCCAGACTATGACTTCAGTTCTGCTCATGCTCACCACCAGAGTCCTGGCTCTGGAGTCCAATGGCTCTTCCACACTGCCCAGATTTCAATACTCCCTGGTATTCGCAGCACTAGATCTGTGACAGAATATTTGTTGTCTAAAACTAGAGTAGTTCTCAACTATCCAGGAAAATTCTATAGCTACTGTTAGCTGAAATAAGCAGGATTTTGAAATGTATTGAAATAGGATGGATTACATGATTGGTTTACTCCCAACTGTCCTCTTTATCTGTTTCTTAACCTTTCCCCACCGTGATCCATAAGCAAAGATACGCGTCAGGCATAAAATGGATGGAATTTTCCCTGCAGCAAAAGAGAAAGAACTGTGTAACTGAAGATAGGCCGTTTAATTGTGTGATGCCGTCCTGCATCTCCTAGACAGAGCCAGAAATGAATGCTCAGACTCTCACAAAAAATGGGAAGATAATCAAAGGAACCTGTAGGTTATTCCCAGAGCAAGATAAGCCATCAATTACCACACTGGTTTGTGGGAATGCCAGCTTGAATATGTTTACAAAACCCGTTAGAAATCACTGGCTGCTTAAAAAACGAGCAGAAGATTCCCTTATAAAATATGTGCTCCTCTACTATAAGGTTTCCTTACAAGCTATGAACCCTGCACTGTGTGTTTAAGAGCTGAGGAGCGAATAGAAATCTTAGTGGAAAATGATTTAGCAAACAGGATGGCCAGCATGTTATTAAGGCACAAGAGGAAGCAAGAAAGCCAATATGAATTTAAGAAAGTTTGTTTTACCATCACAGCATTTTCAGGTGTCAAATGCAGGAAGAGCGAACTGCATTCTCTAATCCCTGGCATAATTCCAAAGCAGTAACAACAAATTAGCCATCACAGTGACTTTATATGGGCCTTACCACCACAGCCATCAATAGACTTAGTCCCACACTAGTCTCATTAAATAGTTTAGTATTGGCACATTTACAGACAGACTGCTGAATAATAGACTCAAGGCATTTACTTGTTCATCATAACAGAATTCAACAGAAGACAGGAAAATAAGATAGATTCCCACATTTCAGGCAGGTACCAGAAGACTGTCCCACTCTATCTCTAAGACCATCAGAGAAACAGAAGAAGGACAGAGGGTTTGCATACCCTCCAGGGGCACAGAGCTCTAACGGGTACCAGTGCTACATATTTTCAATACAAACACTCAGCTAAGGAACTCCATTTGAATCTTGCTTGTTTAATCTAATTACACTTGTTTGTAGCTTTTGATCGTTTCCAAGAATACAGAAATCTGATGTGGAAAACAACAAACTTGCTACATTACCAGGTAGTTTGGTTGTTTATGAGTGGTTCTGGAATTTGAATCGAACTTCTGACTTAAAAAGAAAGTGTCCCAACTGAGGAGAGTTGAGGTAAGAGACAGGTGAAGAAAAATAGTGGAAAACATATTATGATGAAGCTCAGGTGGGACAAATCTCTCCTTACAAAAAAAAAAGTGGAAAGTGGGTGGGGTGCTTTTTAGAGACAGAACAGAAAATCAATCACACACAAAAAATGATAAAGTATGAAGAAATTGAGAGAAAGAAAAAAACAAACAAACACCTTTTCCCCCATCTGCGTAAAAATATACACAGACAGACAACGGTACCATCAAAGCACAGCAGAATTCCTTATGCATGACTTGATCCCTTGACTTATGTTCCAGTGCTGAGAACCATAAACAAAATGGATTGTTTATGCTGCTCTCTCCAGCCCCTGAATGGGAATTTCTGATGCTGGATCCAAAATTAAAGGAAAACTGATTAACCTCTGCTTTACTATCTGACCTTAAAAGCTAATAAAAGTATATTTTTTCCCCTCAAAAAGAAGTAAAAGCATTAGGAAGCCAGGAGGTTCTTTATCTTCATCTCATGACTTTCATCCAAGAGCTGGCATTACGTTTTTCTTTTTCATTTGTGCCAGTTTGGTAATATGATTAGGGGATGATATTACTGGCTCAAGAACAGCCAGTCAAGACAACAGAAACTTATTCTGCGTTCAACAAGAAAATCCATGTGAAAGGCAAAATATAAATACATAAAAAGGCATTGGTCTAAAGAGCCAAAGGGAAGTTTTGTAGAGATTTCACATCAGTAGGTACCAACATAATAGTGCATTTAGATTTCTTTCATGCATAAAGTATCGAGTATCATACATAAGTATCGAGACAATTGTGCTACCTACTTAACTGCATGATGCCATCCTTATCATATACAAAAGCAGCTTCTTTAATCATAGGCTGTATTTTGAATATTTACATGTTACAAAAGCGGGTATTAATGCCTTCAACAGCAACACCTTCTGCTTCATTTGAAGTGCGCAATTGTGTAGCAGGAAGTAGAAGGGTGTAGATTTCCCAGATGTTTGTGGTTAATAGAGAAAAATTACGTGCTTTGAGGAGAGGGTGTAAATTGCTGTGGAACTATCGATCTCCTGCTATTCTAGAGCTGTCACCCCGTTTTACTGCCCACCAGGGGCCTTTAGAAAGAAATTAATTGTGCAGGAAAAAAAAGTTAGAAGACTATTAGAAGAGTTTAGGTAAGTTGAGAGGATGTAGCAGAGACTGTTTTTTTAACCTTTAATTAAAGGAAATAACCACTCATCAAGAAGATAAACAGGAACCTAAAAATATTCTCTTAATATGACCGCAATACGTTACGCAACAAGCACGCTGTGAGTTCTGTAATGTCTGGTCCTTAAGAACAGCAGCTTACTGTTGCTGGTTTCTAAAGCTTTACCTTTTGCACAGGGTAAGTTCATCAGTCCCAAGCAGTGGCACTGTGAACAAAGTCCATGAGACTGCAACTTGCCACTGGGTGTACAGGAGCCTACCTTTGCTGGAAGCAAGATTTTACTTACTAGCTTATGTGTTTCTCTGTTGAACAACTAAATCTCTAATGTCTGCAGAAGGTTTAGAGGCAATGTCCCACTTTACATTTCTATCCACTGCCTCATCATAATGAGTTCATATTCATTAATTTTAGGGATTCTTTCTCTTGTTAAAAAGATGTTTGGACCAGAATATAAACACTGCATCTACTGAAGTTTCTACTTATTTTCTTTTGTTCTTGCATATACTGCTTGACTCCTGTTTTTAGGAGATTTGTGCCACCTAAGATATAAATTTTGATTTGCTGTTATGCTGGGGGAGGTTACGAAGATGCAGGTTTTATCACTTGACTTTCTCCATCTCTTCTATGTTTAGATTATCTATGCTGTTACAATCTCAAATACTGAATGCACTCTGCAGCTGCATAATGTATCACAGATGCACAGTAAGCTCCTCTCTATATAGCAGCATTGTGTCACAGCATGGTGCAATGGATGGGAAGCTATTCCTGGATCCAATACCAACTTCTTGTGTGACATTGGACGAGGCCTCTTAACCTCTGTTCTTCATCCTTCTCTAAAATGCTGATGATAATATAAACCCACTTGATTGCAGAGAACTTTGAAATCAAGGGGGAGGTTTGAAAAGAAATGCTATTTATTTCTCAACCAAAACATGCACATCTGTGATGAAGAAAGATACTGCTCTCTATATCTCTGTCTCCATCCAACACAGTGATGCTGGTTTTTTCCACCTCAATTCTCTCTCACCTCCTCAGTTTCTCCCAGCCTTACAACAGACTTTGAAATTTGGCTCTTATGTTTTTTAAAGGGCTATACAAAAAAATTGTCTAAAATCTGGAGCTTTGTTAAACACTGGACCCCAATTTTATCTTCACTATTCAGACCAATCTCTGAATTTAAACCACATCTGCTATGTATGTCCCTTTCATGAAAGCCTCACCCAAAGCTCTTTAAAGTCTGTTGCACCACAACACACACCGTGAAAGCAGAATCTGTCCTCTAGTGCTCTGGAGAAGGGAATTTGGACCTGGCTGCACTGCAGTTAGGTTAGAAGACCACAAAACAGAAACACTTCTACTTACTGTGAGGCTGACCCAGAATCATGCATGACTTTCCCCTCTGCCCTGAGAATGGTACTAGCTTCACAAACAGTAAAATAACACTTCAAAGCCCATTTAAACCAAGGAAACCTGACAATTTGAATGACTCCACAAGTTCAAAGCAGAGGAGTGCTTGATAAAAGAGAAGCCCATCAAAGATTTACCACTCCTCCCCGGTTTATAGAACCCATCATCAACCAGATTTTGAGAAACCATCACTCCAGAGGACATAACTCATATATTCAAAATAATAATAAAGGACCATCAAAGGAAAGAAACTGAGGTGTAATTTTTCCTTTTGAGATATCAGAATTTTCTCTATTTTGGTGAGAAAGTACTTTTGATTTTTGACCCCTGTCAAGAACCCTAATGACCATGAAAGGATCAAAATATTTCACTTACGCTCACTTAGGAAAAAGTGTGAAGGCATCACAGAACTCAGATGGGTCTGGTACATAACTTCAGTCATGGTAACACTGTAAGGCAGTAACCACCACAAGAAGAAACCCTGTTTGCCAGCACCAGAATTGAAAGTCAAACTGGCTATAATTCTCTACTCTCCTTTTATCCTTTCCATCACTCAAATAATTTGAAGACTAATAGCATGGTCTGCAATGAGTCATACTATTTTTGGAAAGGCCATGAACAGAGTGTCAAGCTCTGAAATAGAACTGAACTCACAAGCAACTTCTAGGCTGTACTGCCACCAGACATTCTGGTTATTACAGGATATAGGAGAAAAGAGAAATGTAGATAAGCCAGTTTCCTGCTAAAACTGGAGAGGAAGGTGAAAAAAGCCAATGAAGGACTGTATGATGGCCATGCACATAGAGATATGGGAGTAAGAATAATCTACAACTGTTTATGCTACCCATCAAAATTTATGCAAGTACCTCTTTGAAAGAGGAAGAAACACTAGACCGGAATGAGTACGTAAATGGCTGCAGTAAAACATTTTCTTTTATTGCAAGAAACTGTAAGAGGCAGGGCAAAAGAAGGTTGAGTCTCCTTCTCCTAAAAAAAAAGTCTTCATATTTTGTTGGAAAATTAAATGAAACAAACTTCTTGTGTTCAGTTTAATTTCTATTGCACATTACTAAACCACCACGCATAATACAAAGCATTTGACAGTCTATGTATTGAACACAGCACAAGGTTAAGCCAACCTGAAAGAGATTCTGCCAAAAACAGAATGAAAAATAAATACAAAAATTACCTGTCCTTTCTTATGCTGTTATTTGACCTATGTGTTGCTTTCTAGAGAAGGACTCGAGAGGGTTTCAAAGATAGCTGTAGAGAGACAGGAAGAACCTCTTATCAGAGCACAGAATTGGAATCTTAGTCCTTACACTTCTGTAGATGTATTGGGTATGTAAAAATCTAATAATGGCTTGATTTGCCACTCCATCAATATTTAAGAAGGTGGAAACTATATTCAAATATTTCTAAAAAGTCATTTGGATTTGTAAGTGAATGTATGGACAAATAAAAAATATTGCATGCTCAGTAATGATAAAGGAATAGAGCAACCATTTTCAGACATAATCAATGAGAATTTAACATAGCCAGCAATATCTAGCCTGAATTATGTCTGGACATCATCCTGGAAAAGAGGACTTGTGCCTCATCCTAGTTCCATTAAAACAAGAAATGGAGCTCTCTTCAAGATTTTCTTAATCTTGTCTTCCTTACTCAAGGACAGCTGGTTTCCATCACACTTGGAAGCTAACTGTTTTACTGTTTTCTGGCAATAGGAAGCAACTTGGAAAAAATCAGTACCTAAGATTATTATGGTCTGGGGGACAGCAGGGATACAACTGCAAAGGCAGAGATTGCCCCAGTGGGATACTTTAAATTGCAGGAAAAAAAAATGCACCATTTAAAGGATTTTATCAAGTATAAGCTCTGAAATAGAGCTGGTCAGGCCAGGAAAAATGGAAAATTGTTATTGGATGAATTATTATTATTATAAATTGAAAGTTCTGTTTCATTTTCAGGTTGTTCAGTCTTGCTTAAGTTAAAATTTGACATATTAATTTCTTTGTTTGCCCAAAGATGTACTCTTCATTGAGCACGTTGTTTTGCGAAGAATTTCAGGCAAACTCAGCTGCTAATAATCCTGAGCTATAAACACCACAACAATGAAGTTTTACCTACAATTGGAAAGAGGGAGCTATATAACATTTCACAGAAATAGCATTAGAGGAAAGAGCAGAACTGTTTATAGAATTGCAGCTACAGAAAGGATTTCAAGAAGAAAGATCTCAGGTATCAAAGACAATACGAGATTAAAACACTACATCTGAAAGGGAGCAAGAAAGAGTTTTTAATGACCACAGCTTGTGCGGTTTTTAATTGCATCTCACCTGAAAAATCAGCCTCTATCTTGAGAATAGGACATTTTCAAATATCTAGTGGAAAAAGCTCCCTCTCATAATTAACTCTATACTTTCATCATATATGGTAGAACCTTCATCTACCTATTCAAATGGACCAACCACATTTCCTTATGTTCATGTAAATTCACAGCACAGAGCAAGTTCAGACTTTTTCTAAATCTTCTGTTATTACTTATAATGCCAACTTGCACTTTTTGTTTCAATGGTAGACCACGAACTGTCCTCAGAATGGTATTGGAAAATGATAAATGCTTAAACGTTGCATTATGCATCACCCTTTACTGAAAACAGAATAGTCTGCTGTGACTGTGAAATACATTGCTTGCAATCTAGCAGACATGGTCATTTGTTCTGTTCAAAACTGTTAATAGAATATTTATAACCTTCATGTTTATGGTATATGAACTAATCACACTTTCATTTTATGTGTGCCATATGAAACAAACCTGATCTTCAGACACATTAATTACCAGAAAACATTTTTCCAACCTGAAAACATCAAATTCACAGGCCAAACACTTTGGCACTCTGCTACCATAAACTGAGGTTCTGACTGTAGTTTCAGCCGTGTTAAAAATTGTACACAGATACAGCTTTCATACTGGTCTCCTGAAAATAATACATGATCCTGCTGAGCCCTTCCAAAAGAAAGCATCACTTTATTCCTAGCATTTATGCCCCCATGCAGATGAGATTACTGCTTTGATGACTGAAGTATTTTTGCTTATATTTTAGTGATGTGCCTAAACAAGCCTCTGAGAGCAGTAGAATCTCTCCTTTGCAATTTCCCCCACGTTAGTGATCAGGCAGCTCTGTCAAGGAGCTCACTACCTCTGACCCTGTACCTGAACCAGCATGTCATGTTAAAATACAAAAGCCTAGTTGTAGGGTAACACTACATGCCCATTCTCTCTCATTCTGCTATTTGTACTATGGGTTTTTAAGGACGCTTTTACCCCTTTTGAAAAGAAGTAGAAAGTGGCTAGCGATGTAATTTTATGTGGTGCCTAGCCTGAGTGGCACGATCATTTGTCTTTTGTTACTATGGAAATCACTGCACTGAGAAACTGTGCGTGGGCAGCCAATTAAAATGTCAATAAAAGTAAATACATTTAAAGAGGTCATGTCTATGCATTATGCAATGAGCAAAAAAAAAAAGCTTATATTTGTATCATGCTAATTAAATTGACATTGTTGTTGCAAATCATTTTGTTTCACCTGGAGCTGTAATTAAGTGACACCACTTAATGAGAAGGAACCAGCACTGATTGAATGCACCTCTGTAGTAAAGTTCCCCTGACAATGAAGGATGTTTCTGTTTACATTTCTCATCATTTCATATTCTCCAATGCCAATACCTTCACAGTGAGGTAAACATTGTTTTTTAAAATAAACAATTATGAGCATTTGCTATTTTTAACCAGCTTTTTTTCTAGCTGAAATAAATTTTTAAATAATCTGCAGTGTTATTATTCCTAGAAGTAATACTTAAATGTAAAATATCAAAGGAATCAACACTAAAATTAAAGTGTTAATTGCCTTTCCAGTATGATTAATTTAATATTAGGCCAAATTCAGTTCTCCTTCATGGTAATTTTACTGGGATTAGTCTACGTTTACAACAGATCTAAAAAAAACATTTTGGGCCCAAAGCTTCCAAAAGAAGCTGGTAGAGATTGAAATTCAAAACTATTTGTATTAAGTGCTTATATAGTCTAGAGAAACGAGAGTGTGATACTAACAAAGCGCAATGCTACGTCTTCTTCCTACTTCGATTCTCTGCTCGAGGCTACAGTCTTTCACCTGAATGCAGAACACACACCAAGTTTATTTTAAGGTGCAGCAACAGCTTCTGCTGACATCTCCTGCCACTTTGTGGAAGTGTGATGGATGGCAGCAAGACAACATATAAGCGAGGCTTCAAAGGATTTTGCCAGCATCAGCCACACCAACCATATGTCCCTAATTTGCATAGCCAAAACTTGGCAGAACTCTTTTATTATGGTTCATTTTGCGGTCTCTGGAGGTCCTGTATTTTCTTACGTAGAGGAGCCTTACCACATCAATTATAATAAGATTGCACTGCTAGGCAAATGGGAGTGCTGCCAGCATCCAATAATTTGGCAGCTTAGTGCTTAATATTTAGAACAGCTCAGATACAAGATGCAGCTGGAATGCCTACTGGATCTTTCGAGTGCACCATCAAATTTGGATCTCTGTGATTTTTTTTTATGCTTGCAAACTTGAAAGTGAATTCAGTGCTTTAAGAAAAGAAGGATAAATAGAAGTGCTCTGAGCCAGGAACACTGTTGGCAGGGTCTGTGAAAACTCTTTTACCCGCTTCTGTGAGAAAGATGCTATTTTTATCCTGGGTTGTTCTAAAAAAAATATATATAAAAAAATAAAAAAAGACCATCCTTCAGGTTTACTGTATAATGCAATCAGAACGAGACTGGGCAGGGAGTCTGACCGTATTTTAAATTATTTTGGAAGTCATATTTCCCAAACAAAATATAAGCATGTCTGGAGAGAACTCTCACTTGAAAAGGTTCATTACTATACTTCATCCTCTTTACAGTAGTTTCTAGAGGTAGCTCGGAACCTCCTCATATCTTTAGGTTAGTGGGAATGAATTTTCTTCTTTTTTTTTTTTTAGCTGAAGTGCTGAAAACCAATACTGATTCCTGAAAATAACAAAATTATTATTAGATAATGACATAGTGGGGGATGTATCTAGACTAAAGATTAGACCTAAGATGAGACCTAAGACAGACAGACCTAAGGTCTCATCTTTTGAGAACCCCAAAATTGAAGCTTCAAGAGGAAAACTGGTTTCCTTCACTAATAAAAGAGTGAAGTAATAAAATAGTGAAGTAATTTTGGGTAATAAAAACCCCAAACACAACTGACAGTTCTGCCAGTTTGGACTCTGAAAGCTCAGGAGATCAAGACCTGGGAAGCCAAAGTCCATCACTCACCAAGTTCAACGCAGAAGACAAAACTATATTTTACATGAGTTCTGTATACACACATTGCCTCCATGGTAGACTGGATCTTTCAGATCTTAGCACCAGCTGTGAGGAAATATTTAAAGAATATACATATATATATATTTTTTTTTTTTGAGTAAAGAAGCCCAGCAGTGGTGAAGATTTTGATCTCACTGTGTTAAATGCAATCTGTGTTTATTTACTCCCTTATCAGTCACCCGAAATCAGGGATATAGTCCCATAAAAATAACAAAGGCAAAATGAGATGTGAGGACATACAGTTCACCAAGAGCCCCACTGCGGCTGCATACCTTCTTTAATTTATTTAGGAGTCATTTAACATCAGCTCACTGTCAAAAGTCGGAACGGCAATTCTGCCACATCGCTGTTGAAGGTGGGTAACCAGCGCTCTCGCAAGACAGACGGACGGCTGCCTTGACATCTGTCATTGGCACAACATCCTAAAGAAGTGCTTGCAACCATCCATCTTCACAGGCAGATCTGCCTGCTGTCTGCAAATCACTGAGCAAACTGGCAAATAGCCAAAGCCTCTGCTCTTTCTCTCCCTCTCTTTTTGGGGGCCAGAGGGAGAAAGGAAACAATGCCAAAACAATCTTGGCAATTTTCCCTCAGTCTGTCACTACTATCTCATTTCAGCCATTAAAAGCATTGTAAGATACACACAAAGACAAGAAGGGCGTCTGCATGGAGGGAAAGGCAAATGCAAAATAAGCCCTATTCCTTGCACAGCCTGAAACTAGTCCCAAGCACTAGAGAGGCTGTTGATAGGGTCATCAGCCCTCTCTCTGCTTACATGAAGAATCTTTAAGTGTTGTTTCTAAATATATATATATATATTTGTATACAAACACATGTCCTTTAGTAAGCGCCAAGGTAAGAAAAATAGAGTAGACTGAGAAACTATTCTGCTGCAGGTAAGAGGCAATTATTCTGGCCCTGAGCATGCCCATCTTTTTGCATGAAGGCTTTTAAAGGTTTGTATCCATTTTGTCAACTATAAACCCCTGATGACACTCACAATCAGTGTTTTAAAGGCACTTAACTTAATTAGGTCTCAGTGGATTGTTTGTTTTTCCAACTATCATATGTTTAGAGAGAGAGGAATATAAGGCTGGCCAGCTTTCAGCCATTCTTTTATTGATCCTGACTCTCCCATATCAAAGGTGGTGATGCTCCTGCTGACATCAGTGAGAGCTTTGTGTGCATGACAGACAGCTGTGCCATATGTTTATTCAAAAATAAACAAAGGAAACTGAATCACAAAAAGTGGTGGGGGTCCAGCATCACTGTTTGGAAAAAAATTATGATTAAAAAGAAAAAACAAAGGCCAAAAAAAAAATAAAAAGCATTATTCCAGCCCAGGAAAGGTACTGGAGCCAGAGCAGTTCAGTGAATAGGGACTGATTTGACATTATCCTGCCCCACCTTCAAATTTCAACTTTGTTAATGGGCATTTTTGAAAAGCTCAGCCAGAGAGGATGCCTGAGTTACTGCTGTCCAAATGTTTTCTGTAAATGCCAACCAGTTAATAATGACATTCAATAGCTACAAACATCAGGTGATTTCAGGCCCACTGGCACTCTATACAAAGCTTTTACAGTACAGCCCATCACTAATCGTCCCTAGTTCTACAGACCTTTGCACATATGGCATAACCATTGAGAGGAAAAAAAATAAAAACAAATCACTTTAATTAATAACCCCATTTTAAGCTTAAAATATAACCAATAGGAGAAAAAAATTAATAAAGGCAGGAGTTAAAAAAAAAAGTCATACTGCTGTAACTAATAGAGACCACATTTATGTAAGTATGTGTATTTAAGTGTTTCAGGTTTAGGATAAATCCCCTTTGCCAAAAATGTGGCAGATATATTTGCTAGTCTCCATGGGAAATGTTATAAAGAATCAAAAGCAAACAAATTTTCCTTTCAAATAAACTTGACCCGCATGTTTTAGACATATGTTTCCCTTTGAATCCTTGTCCCTCTTTGATGGTGCTACGTACTTCCCCCCCCCCTTTAAGAGCAAACACTTTGTTGTTACAGCAGAACTTTCCCACAATTCAGTCACAGCAGCTTCTCTGCTTTCTGCAGTGAGGGCTCAGGAGTCCTCCCCACTACTCCCACACGGCTTCTCCCGCAGGATGCCCCAAGCACTTTCACTGTTCTGCACGCAAACTTCAGCTATCGCACTGCCATCGTGACCATTAAAAAAAATCAGTGGCACATAACTCAGTATGGAGTGCAACGGGTTCAGTTCTGAATGATCTATGAGCACTTTTCTGTTTTCTTGCATATTACTTGTGTATTAATTGATGGATTTCTTTCTCTTGTTCTCAAGGTTTCTGTATTGAATCTACTCTAGCCCACCCCCATTAGCTAGGATGAGAAATTTTTCAAGGTATCTGGAAAAAAATCTTGCCTCACTTTAGCTTACACAAAGCTTTTGGGTTGTTAATAAAGACTTCTTTTAGAAATGAACCCCACCCAAATTAACACACTGGGCAACAGGTTGCAAAGGCAGCACAGGCTGGACAGTCAGCAGGACTGAAAGCAGCATCACCAACCCCAGAAGTAGGAAACTGCAATCATAACTTTACTTTAACCCTTTGCTTGTGGGCAAAAGCAAATTCTAGACTTTTCTTTCAGGGCCACCCACAGTGGGGCAGGATGTGTGCGTTTGTGTGTAAACATGCATAAAGAATAACTCCAATGTATTCTACCTCCATAATCATTTATTCCAGGTATTTTTCCTAATGTGTTTACTGACCTCCGCCAATGTCCAATTAAACAAGCCAAGGCAGTGTTGTCCCCAACTTAACCCGGCATCAGACCTCTCTTGCTTCTGCTCAGTGTCGCTCCATGCCCCTGCCCTCATTAGCACTCCTGCATGAACAACTCCATACTGAGTCTGGCACTTCAGAAGTTACTTCTCTTTCTGGACTTGTCTTGATTTAATTATCTGTTTTTAACTGTTAACAACTGTGATAATGAGGAGTTGGAGCGTGGTGTTACAGGCTACTAGTCCTTAGCACAAGTACTCAGTTGTCCTCACTGAGGTCAATGGAGGCTTTGACATGGATTTAAATTGCTGCAGGATCTGATTTTGGATCAATGGAGACCCATGCCATTAACTGTAACCTTTACATAGCATTTACATGCATCAGTAACTGAGTTCCATGGTACTTTCACAACACACCAAAAATCCTTAGACTGTGAGGCCATCACCTTGGAAAAATTCCTAATAATACCTAATAAGAAATTATTGCTGATTGCAACAGGACTAAGGCACACAAAGAACGTGACTTTTACTAAGAACCAAGATGATTACTTTAAATGAAAAGTGGGATTTTTCTCCTCCATCTTCAACACTTGACCTGGATAGAGTTTTGTCAAGGTGGAAAGCTCACACCTGGGAATATCGTTTCTAAAACGAACACATGGAAAATATTTCAGGGTAAAAGCCTTTGTTATAACAGACATTTCAACAAAGTTCAAAAAATTGCATGTTCCAATGAGGGGATCTAGCTTATCATGAAATACATATGCATCACTAAAATGCAAGCTTGTGTTTTTGTTGTTTTGTTTGTGGCCTTTTTTAATGATTTGGTTTTGCTGTTTTGTTTTTGTTAATCAATAAAAATGTTTTAACAGGGCAAAAAAGGTCCCAGTCAGGATCGAAGTTCCATCATACCTGGCACTGTACAAACACATCTCCAGACATTTTATGAACACATCTCCAGATCTCCAAACATTTTTTTCTTAAAACTATTCTCCTAGATAACATGCCTGGAAGGAGGAGATACTCGTTAGCCTGCTTTGCACAATGAAACAGGTAACTCTCAGGAGAGCTTCACCATGCAAAATAAATGAGCATGGATATTTCAAATCAGTTACATGTGTCATCTAAAAGCTACGTTTGTTTAATTTTTCACACACCCGGAAGATCTACCTTGCTTTTATTGCTGTTCTTGCTTCTTCTCACTTTTCCCTTTCTACACCTGTGAGGCCAGGCTGCAATTGACCTATGTGTACATGTGGAGGTATATATGTATGTGCGCACACACAGAGGAAACATGACAAATTTCTCATTCACAGGGACTCAGCTATCAGCTCTCGGGGTGGTGAATGCCTAAGTGGTATCCAGAAGACCACAAGCAGAAGAAACCCTGGCTGGTCCTCTTCCCTACCACCTCTGCTGACCCTAGTTGAGTCCCTCCGAGCAGCACAAGCTGCCAGTTGCAGGCAGCGGCAGACGGGCCAGCCAAGGTGCCCTGCAGGTGGAAGGCTTAAGTATGAACACCAGCCCTAGAAAAAGCAAACACCTTTTGTTAACCCTGCTAGATCTGCCCTCTGATCATCAAGTGAAAGCATAGAAGCAAACATTTAACTATTTTATGCTTAAGCTATACATGTATGAAATATACAATAATTTGTATATGTGAAATATAAAAATTAAGTTTTACTATGATGAAATACATAACAAATTAATTGGTAATATATTCAGATTATATAAAGAAATAACTTTAGGCTTACTGGCCAGTCATGTACACTTTGGGCACAGCAAATTTTCATTCAATAAGAAAACAAACAAGGAAAAAAAAAACACAAGAAAAGCTCACTATAAAGTGTATCTATCCATAGGGCTTTCGCTAGCCGAGTTCAGAATGACAAATGAAAGACTTCAGACCCATTTTTTGTTTTCAATAAAAATCTTGTTTAAAAGTGTCATGAATATTCATGGTTTTGGCACGGCTCCAGATTAAGAAAGAAGAGCCAAATCAAACAAGAAAATAACATTCCACTTGGCTCTACAAAAGGAAGATGCATTCATTGGATTTTATATGCTAAGGCATATACTTAAAGTACAAAACAAACTTTGCTGTGACTATGCTCAAAGGGAAATGGGTTCCCCCTATGACAAGAGCAAATCTGTAGTATGCCAAAATAATAATGCTAGGCAGTAGCTACTAGCTGGTCCTGAGTCTGCTGGCATTGATTGTGTCTTTTTGTCTTGTATTTACAACTAAGGAGTGCAAAGGTTGAGGAACAACTGGTTTGCAGCTGCTGTTCATGGTGGCAGTGACCATGGAGATGACCAAAGCAGCAGCTCCTGGAAGCCCTCTGGCACAGCACAGTAGTATGAAAGGTGCTGTGTGCAGACCCGCGGCTCCGCTCCCCAGTGTGGAGGGGACAAGGTTATAAACTGTGCTCTCTTGGAGACAACCTAGCAGCTGGCTGGTGGCCTCAACGAGTCCTTGGTTTTACGTAGGTCAAGGGCTGGATTTGCAACTAAATCTTGTGCAATGATAGTAGAGGAAAAAAAAAAAGATAACTCCTGGCACACATTTTTTTCTCTAACCCTCTGCATACTTGCACGGAAGAGTCACAACCCCTCTCTGAAAGATCACCAGGTTTGTTGTGAGCTGGTTCAGTGTTACAGTCCCACAGTGAGCCAAAGACATGGAAGGACCAATGGAGTGACAAAAGGCTATAGTCTCATCCTGAGGCTCTGGGGATAGCATCTTATTCCATGACCTACTGCTGCGATCATTACTTAGTTCCACATGCACCAAGAGAGTATTCTTTAATGTATTTATATGTATATATTTATATATATACACACACATACACATATAAAATAAACAAGTAACTTTTTTGCGTTGAAGTAGTTGTGAGAGAGATACTTGTCTAGAAGACTATCATTTCAGAAAAGTCAGAGTCATTCTCACATTATTTTCAAGACTAGCCACACGGAAATTTAATATACAAAACACTGGAACTGTGATAACATTCTGTCCCTTCTCATCACATGCTAGAAAGATATCACTCCTCCCGTATAAGAAAACCCAAGCAGTATCAGATCAAAATGCAAGTCTTACATTGTGTTTAATCAGACAAGAGAAATTACAGCCCTAACCTCTATATGTTTCTCTCCAGTGAGAAGGAAAAGGGTAGAAAGTGCAGAAAAAGCAAAAAAAAAAAACTGCTCAGGTTGCTTAAAGAGAGATATAGCCAAACTGTTGGGTGTACATGCAACATACATCTCAAGTTCCAACGTAACCAACACTTATTCGGTTACATAAATTTCTTCACATCTGAATAGAAAGCTTAATTGAAATGATCCCATCAGGATCTCCACAAGAACTAAAACTTAAAACACAGGAATTAAGGTTCAACATGTGAAAAGCTGGAAAGCATCATCCTGTCTCTAGAGCGTAGAAGAAAGCATACTTTCACAGCTGCTGGTTCCCAATCTCTGTTCCACATACCCACATCTGACAGCTACACTTCTACAATGACATCATACTTGTGCCTCTAAGAAAATCTGTTCTAAATATATTGCACAGCAGGGTAGGGGTCCCAGCAAGCATTTTTCAGGGACTTGTGATACATCTATCTCAAGCATGGGCAACAGGTGGTCACTGAAAGCACTGTGACAAGGAGGAAATGAAGGATACTGTATTGGAAATAGATACAAGAAGCATTAGTGCAAGGTTTAAAAATTTCCTACAAATCAAACAAAAATCCAGGTTCTGATTTCGTCCAAAATATCTATCTGGAATGAATTTCCACAAAAGAAATTTCCTGCTCTGAATGGCGAAGCTCTAAAATTAAACAGAGAAAAGATGAGGAAATAAGTTGTTTTTTTTTTTCCCTAGATTATAAGAATATGTCCAGAGTTGAATTTAATTTTTTTCTTATTTTTCCATTTTACTTTTCTGGATAAAGGGAAATAAAAGACAAAGTTATCCACTGAATAGCCTGAGTACATGCATATTGTGGAGTGGCAACTGATTTTTAATGACCGATTCATTTTCTTATGTTGGTGAAGATTCAGTTGCTGCAATCCTCCTGCCTTTTTTTTTTTTTTCCCCTTCTCTTTCATGTTTCTGACATTGAGTCAATTGAGTGTTTGGCAGAAAAAGGCAAATCATGGAGACAATGTAACTAGCCCAGGGAGCCCCTTAAGCACCATTTAAACAATTATCAAAGTAACATTCCTTATCCATTAAAGCTTTTCTGACTAGAGAAGAGCGCACTGATGTTCACTTGCTCTCGCCATGAATGTGTTAAATTTCCTCATTGAATAGCGAGGATTTAAATAAAAAGACATAATAGAAATGAATAGCAGTGGGATATGTGGAGGCGGATATAATTATGCGACACAACAGGACAATCATTGCCTTTCTGAACAATCAGAGCTTCCCAGAACAAGAAGTTCTTGACCATTTCCCATTCCCAGGGATCGCTCTTACATCCAGCCGTGACTCACCCATTCAGCCGATGAGAACAAGAGAGTCCTTGTGGCTCCTTCTGCTGAGTACTCTTACCTAACGTGCCTACTGCACAAGGTTAGGCAAGGTGCTCCCCAGAACACCACCTTCGGTATTGACTTTACTGTAGGAATATCATCATGAATAGGAGCATATGGAATACTGTCCCCAGACTAGAGTAATTAACATTTTTGGAAGCCTAGCTAACTATAGGATTCTTTTACTTTTAGCTAACTGCAGAAGTAAGAAATTATCAGATGATTCACATCAACTGGGTAAGCAATCAGATCCTTTTCAAAAATATTAATTGCAGTACTTAGTACATTTCCACCTCAAGGATTAAAATGTATTTCATAAAGCACCACCTCAATTCTAAAAAGTTACTGCACATATTTAATTTTGGCCACAGCACATACAGATAAATGCTCAAACAGCCTTTTTGCAGAACTGGGGCTTACAGCTTCTACCCTGCAAACACTTCTACCCATGCAGAGCATTTTTAATGCAATCATTCCCGGTACAATGGGCTATCAGACTGAATTGCACTTGATTTTAGTGCAAGGTGGTACAGTCACTCCCTCACGGGAAATCCCTATAATAGTTATTAGAGATGAAGCTAAGAGAGCTGTAAAGATGCTTAATGAGGTTCCATCTCAATCACTCTAAAAGCATACAGAGTATAACACAGAACATGCAGGCCCCTTCTTGTAGAGTCAAAAAAAAGATTTTATCTAAAACAGTAAGAATTGCTACATTTATCAAATAATTTTGATGGGGGCAGGGAGAACCCTAGAATATACTTGCAGAAATAATTTTTTCAGCTTGATTTTTCCCTCTGAGAAGAGCCAGACCTACCGGCTTTCCTGGCATGGGGGTGGCCCATGGCTCTGCTGGGTGTTAGGGCTCGAAGCGAGCCACCTTCCTGCTGTAAGGAAGGAGCTGTAGGACTTGGCTCTGCACGTGCATCACCCCATGCAGCTTTTGAACAACTGCAATCTCAAGGGAACTTGATGGCAGAACCTTGTGGAAGGGACCAGGGCTACCAGAGCTTCATACAACTTGTCATGAGATTTTTGTTGTTGTTGTTATTTTTCTTCAGGGCAACGGAACAGAAGTGCTAGCACAAGAAAAGGAACTGCTACTCCCATCATTAGTGTTCAGAAAAAGCATAGGAGAGATTTTGAACAACTGCCAAGAGTTTATGGGATCAATGCAGCTTCAAAATGGAGCTGTTTAAGAGCAAGAGAAAGTTAGCGTGCCTCATCTGCTATTAGATCCCAGTTCTCTTAAATGCTCACCAACACAGCCAAGGACTGTTCCCCCCCCAGAGTATTTGAAATCTAATTAAACACAGGTAGGAGTTGAAGTAGCTGACAAAATTATGTATGAGTTGAAAGGCAAAAGCAGCTATATACCATGGCACTAGACTTGCAGTTTATTGCTCCCTATCCACTACAATCATGACATATTTGCACAGCTATGACATCCACTAGGTATACGTGATGAATAAAAAGAACGTTAGAGTAGGTTTTACATCAGTGTTTACTCTGAGTAAGAAAAAAAATGTTACCATAGTAATGGACAAAGCACCCATCACCTGAGATGCTAGGAAAATTAAAGAATGCAAACTACAGATAACAGCACTTTCGTCATTCTTTAGCAACATGAAGAGAGGCAAGGCATATTAATTCCTAAACAACTCTTCAGGATTTCTTTAAAGATCTTCCAGAAAATTAATATTAAAATTAACCAGCTGTCATTGCCTACAGCCAGCAGATAAAATCTTCTCTCAACTATGTCAGTACTTCTGCCCAGTGTTAATTACAATAGTTTTGTCTGAGACAGATAACATGAGTAAAATTCTTAAGCAGTACCCTGGGGTCTTAGACAAGGGAGATTACACATCTACTTCATGCACTCCTGCCCAGGCTAGACTGCTGTTTGCAATATCCTTCCTAGGGCTTCCTACAGCTCGATTTGAGATACCAGCACTTCACTGTGAAAAGTCACTGGGGAGTTACTTTGAAGCTGTCACCTACGCTACAAGGTTGCTGACTTCTTTTCAGAGACCTGCTGGGAAGTTGAGCTCATTAGGTCTGGAATCAGCACTTTCACATGTCATCATGAGCACAGCAGTGTCCATCAGGAAATCAAAGACCAGTGTCGAGGATCCAAGTCACATACTTAAATGCCACTACAATGTCACCTGCAAGGTTGTGCAACCCTTGTGACACTACAACCGACTTGTGTAACACCACCTGCTTTCCATTCTCGCCTTTGTCCTGAGCCTATTCAGACCTGCTTGGTCCTCTTCACAATGCACTGAGTTGACAGATTAAAGCTAACACAAGCCTTTTATCATGTCTCGGAAAACAGTATTACAACACACAAGTGTACATTGTCCACTATCATCAACATCAACAGGCAACCAACACCAACTAAGCACACACAAAAAAGGTGTTTGTTCATCCCCTTCTGCTTGAAAACTGTAATCAAGAGGCTATGGAAAAGAAGCTGGTGCTAACATGGTCTCTCATGAGTGTCTTGTATCCAGAGGGATAAAAAACAGCCCGTGAATATTCCCATTACTTTTGACAGAACTATATTTAGGAATATTCCCAGGTGACAGACTCTCACTATGGGTTGACGCTTCCTTTCGAGAGGAAAAGCTCCACACAGGCAGGGAATTTTCTAAGCTAGAAGTAATCTCAAAGAGAAAAACACATTTTTGTTGCTTCTGGTGGTATTTCTACAGCCTGCTGAGTCCTGGCACACCCCATGATTCAGTGACTCCAGCAACTAGCATCACAGCACCTACCCTTTTAAAAGCTCAGAATCCTAAGCAGCCATGCAATCCACGGGAATATTCTGTTTCCTCAAAATGGGACCTACAGATACCCAATGTGCCAAAAAAGGAATCCCCCTCTGGCTGGTCAGCACCAACATTTGTGCCTTACTGATCACCTGGAGGGCTGACCTGCCTTCTTCAGCACTCCTGGGGCAAATGAAAGACGTTTCACTTCAGAGTGCCTGACGTACTGGACCATAATCTGTAAAACCAAGTTGTGATTCATGATCCACAACTATTTATGTGTTCTCTTCAATGACTAATCAGGGAGGCTGAGGAATTGAGCTCTGGACTTCGGCATTTAAATACCACATATTCCTTTTAATGAGTGTCTTTCTTATACAAAGAGCTCAGTCTCATTGCACTTTGAGAAATCAAGGCTTACATCTTAGAGCCAGAGCTTTAAGAAAAAGCAAGTCTTTTTAAGCAGTCTGACAGCTGATAATGCAGAGGGCTATGTCTGAAATGCTTCCCCTCCCAAGATATGAGCTATTTCTTGAGTCTTCTTTTCTCTAGTTTTACTGATCTCAGCAGCAATACAAAAACCTAAAACAATGTTGTTGGAGATGATTAGACTGTTAGTGCAAATTAACCCCCAGCAGCTTTGCTAATAGAGGCATTTTGTAACACACCAGGAACCAGACAAACAAAAGATGCTTAATTTCTTTTTAACCCAGTCTGATCTAAACTGTAAATTAAGCTGCTTTTCAGTGCGCTGAAAGCCTATAGAAATACAAACTTCCTTCTCAAGAGAACATCTCACATACCAACACACCTCTCTAAAGACACACATACAGCAAAGACTGGGATTAAAAGGAAGCACTGAGCACCCAATAGGCTCGCAAAGGAAACTGTGACAAAAGTGGAGTCAGATGCCCTGTACCCTTTAGGAATGCGCTTTTTTTTTTTTTTGTAGAAATTAACTCCTAGACCAGCGCAGCAGATTCCACCATCCTCATGCCTTTTGTGGGAGTTTTAACTGTAAAGTGCCATATGAACATATAAACAATTTCAGTTCCTTGTATATGTGCTGTCACAAGGAAGGAGTGATAGCCTACCAAAAGAGGAACTGCAATCAATCTGACAGTTTCTGTCTTAAATAACGAGACCCACAAGCAGCAATAAAACAATACAGATAAAACCACCACATTTTTACAGTTCTTCCAGGCCAGGTACCTACTCTTGGCTTATTACCCATACCTCCTCCCTCACCCTAAAGTTACCACAAAACACTGAGCTATGACTGGGTGTCCCTTCCAGCATCATTCTGGCAACTTGCTACTGCTTTTACAGCTTTAACAGATGCACTGGGTTTTAAAGCTTTTTTTTCTCCACACAATTTTTCTCAGGGATACTCATTTCCATTCAGACCTACAGGCTCACACACATTTCTGCTTACAGTGGCCTTGGAACCCAACAGCTTGTCAGATAATCACATTGAGGGTTCCCAGGAGGTTCCCTAATGCATCGGATCACAGCCTTTTTTCAGACAGCCAGAAAACATTATCTTGGTTCAACTCAAATCCACTCCCGGTAGTATGAAATTTCCCTCCTTACCGTTGGTTTGGGAGAACTGGGTATGGTATGATCTTTTAACGAGCCACCATTGTTTCTAATTGGGCAAGTAACCAAGGATTTAATTAAACATTGTAACTTGAGTCACACAAGTGGCTAACAGTCTAAACAAAAATTAAGTAGAGGTGCCTTATCTGATCTGTGAGCAGCCTTGCACATGCACAGGCATTCAGGAGGTCAGCAGACAGAAGCCAGCAGGAGGGACACCATACCCCAAAGCAGTGTCTCTAAACAGAAGGAGAAGAGCCAGGGGCACCAGTGAGCATTTAGCAACATGTGTTGCAGCGTATTTGGAAAAGAAGCCAGAAATGAGTTCACTAGGTCGTTGAGACTGAAGAGGATAGGGAAGGGAAAAGGCTTACAGGAGGGGATTTTAACAAGATGCCTCCACATATTGTTGCCAATGCTAACTGAAAAGTTCAGCCCCAGCACTTGGTGCAGCAATTCGCTGGCTGGCTGCTGATGCAATAATTTTCTTCTCCCCCACTTATGGTCCCCCTTAAGACAGCCCCTATCACTTTCTTCTACTTTTCTATCAGCATAGTAGGGAAAAGATTTCAAAACATAAAAGCCTGACGCACAAAAGTTAGAATGTATTTTATAGTGGGGTTAATATAACACTTCAGGTTTGACTACACTCAACTGGTTGGATTTCATACCTGAGTTTGCAACTCGAGGAATGGAGGTGCTACCTGTCAAATAACCAGTCACGTGGAAAAAGCCCTGCATTTGGCTGAAAGAACCCACAGACTGAGTCTGCACTGTGGAAATGCTTTCACAATGCAAAGAACATTCCTACGAGTATTACACTAATGATTTAAGGTTTTGTGAGACTTTTACATAATAGAAATTCCACTTTACAGCCAGCTCATCAGGGTGTTAATGATAAAGTTTTGAAAACTGTGGTAATAGCTTTTGATTCTCAGTGCTGAGCAGTTACATTTCTACAAACTTCAGCAATGTTGAACCCTACTGCTCACTTCCTGAATATATTGGGATCTAACCTCAACTCCTGGTTCACTGGTTGCAAAGCTCTGATCCAGTGACTCGGACATGGTCAATCAGCAAATGACTTCCAAAGCAAGGAAGAGAGACTGCCTTCTAACAACTAATGAATAGCTTATTCTCAGTGCTAAAGAGCACATTGCATTGTCTTTCAAAGCTCAAGAAACCTTCTGAACAGTCAGGAGAAGAATACCTGTTTTTTTTTTTTTTTCCTTCCTTAAGCAGGTAACTTCTATATAAAATTAATAATCCATTCCTTTTTAAACTTTACTAAACCTGATTGACTGCAACCATAGACTCAAGTGAGCTCTTTGCTTGTTCTGGTGAACGAGCTTGGCCTTTTCTTATCTGTTTAAAGGACCTCTTTCACCAACTTATTTTGAAGAATGAGCCACTTGTTTGGAGGACCCAGCTGTCTCCAGTATGACACTGATGTCCACAAACAGTGCCTCCTACGGCTAATGAAATTAAACTAACCGGAGTGTGATAACATTCTTTTCAAATAGTATTAACACATCCTCTTTGAAAAAAGATTTTTGATATCGTAAGTGCTTATAAAAGTTATACTGTGAAATAATTACCTTTTTATGTCAGTGTCATATTGTCTAGTAAACAACAGAATTAGGAGAACTTCAATAGATTATGCTCCATTTCTTACTGAACAAGAAAATAAAAAATGATACCATGATTGCTCTGAATTACTACCCAGGTATTTACTTTGAAGAAACCTAAACAAAATATTTGCAAAGTACTATTATTCTTATTTAAACAAAAAAACATAGTCCCCCAAGTGTAACAACTCTTGTGTGCCTTATTGTCACTTGTTTTATGTAATCCACAGATGCCCTACGGGGACTGGAGGCTCCCTGTACTGAGTGAGGCACAAAAAGCAAGGCCCAGCATCCTCCCTGAATTGTGTATAGTACATAGTACAAGCAAACAAACTAAAAAGATTATGTAAACAGGAATAAAATGTTATGCCCAAAGTAACAGACTAAGTCCTGAATAGAAGTAGGAAGAGAATCCAGGTCTCTTGATTTATTAATTAGTGCATAACAATGACTAGACCACCTTTTTTTTTTTTTTTTTTCCTTTTTTTAACCTGCTCCACTGTAGACCTGAAGCTGAATTGTTACTATTCATTTTACAGAAGGGAAAACAAAAAAAAACCTGCAAACAGCACACAGTAAGAATAAACATTTTACAAGGCTAAACCACTGGACAAAATATATAAAAAACTTCATGGCTCAAGCAGTAATTTCTAGTTCTGAACACTTTTGTAAACCAACTCTGACCTAGCATCCAATTCTATGACTTCTACTTAATAACAAAATGACTGCGAAAGCTCTTTGATGGGTTGGAAGACCGAGGAAGAGTTTCTGCAGTTTCTTGGAATGCTGATTAAAGCTTCATAACTAGGTTACTTAAACCTTCCAGTTTTGACTTAAGTGACTATTCTGAAAAAGACAAGGAAAAATGTGAAGAATACTCCAAAAGATCTTAGCCACAAAGTTTATATTTTGTTTACTCAAGATGAAAAAATATGAATGGAGAAACTATCTCAGATGAGAAGAGCAAAGGCATTTTGCTAGCTGGACTGCCTGAGATGCATGCTTTTCTCCATACAGCGCAAGAATTATCCAGTTAGTTTTATCAGTACCTCAGAATACAGAAAGCATGTCCAAAGAGAAGGTTTAAGGTACCATAAAAGGAAATCCAGCATTCAGAGACTATATCTTACTTTTCATATTCCTGCAATAGCTAAAGCTTTGAGTGTGGGTTTTTGAAGATGAGATCTTGTCAATTGAAAATTGAACATGAAATAATGATACAACAGAAGAAAGTCTGAGGGCTTCAATCTCCTCTCCTTTCAAGATATGGACTGAAATCCTTTTATGCTTAAGATCTTTCCTAAGAAATCTTTCCTAAGTGTTTTTACTGTTAAGCTATATCAAACTACATGGGAAATGAAAAATGTTTTGTTGTCACTCACATCTGAAGACAACCAGAAGAGCATCCCACCAAACCAATCACTCTTTGCTACACTCTGAACTTCATTCGTATTAAAACATGAAGCAGTACTCAAAAGCATGTTCCTCAAGAATTTCAGAGTTGGAAATCAACATTCCATTTATTGAGGAAAATGGGTACCTAGGATAATATAAGTCACAAGTTATGTATTAACACAAACCGTAGAGTGAATTCATCTCTGGTTTTGGCCTCTCATGTTCTGGTTAACATCAGCTTCAGTTAGTCAACACAATGTCGTTTCAGGCAGTGATGCTACTACAATGATGCATTAAAAAATGCATTAAAAACTGATAAACAATTTATACTAGTAAATCTCAGGTTATTAGAAGATTGTTTCATAATACAGTACGATTCAAGTGTCAATAGCAAATTTAAGAGTAACTACATGAAAACAATTACTTTTGTTTCCTTTTAGATACAGTGGGTATGGGCAGGGCCAAGCACAGTTGGCTCCTCTCAGCAGTTTACTCCCTAGGGAGGTTCAGATAGGTCTTCCATACAAAACAGGTGAAGTTGATGCTGAGAGATCCCTGTTTTCCACAAGTAGTTTCTCCAGAAATGGTCAGATCACAAGCTGGTCTTTTAATTCTTGAGATTCACAAGCAAGCAGCACACTGGTGTTATGATCATAACTACTTTTCTAGCTATGGGCTTTCTGTAGTGTTGCTGGATGTGAGCATCTAGGTTTTAACAGTTCTCAGTACCACCTAACACAGCCTGCTGTCAATACTCATTAGGAACTGACATATAAAGCTGCCTCCACTGATCGGTTTAATAGCCTTCCTCACTGCATTTATCCCTTAACCTTTTTTCAATCTGTAGATTTATTATCATCTCTAATTATCCATTGTCTTGGGTTGATTTGTTTGCTGGACAAAAGTAATTCAGTAACACTGTGTACAGCCTACCACCCTTCAGACGAACAAGCTGCACTGTCAAAATCTTTTTTCTCCCTCAGGATTATTGTATCACTGTATTACTGTTTTTTCACCCCTTTTCTCTAATCAGGACAGATAACTTCATCTCCTTTCCCGTTACTTATCCTGCTCAATACCTCCAGTAAATCGGGTTACGTGGTGGTTCAGCACCTTCTGCAGTACGCTAGAGATTAGCCGCTGCCTAGCAGAATAACAAAGCACTTCACGCTCCCACATCTTTTGTTTTGGCCCCGCGCTGGATCAAATGTGGTAGGTATATCATGCCATGGAAAAAACAGATAGAAGGATCCTTTAATGGTGTAGTAGTTGGAAAAGTATTTAGGTCTACAGAACAAAGTCAGCAATGCACATAGGCCAGACTTTTCAAAGCTGCCTAATGCATTCAGCTCACTGGCTGCCCAGTACTACAAATAGAAATTGAGTGGCCAGATTCCCAGTTACCTTCAAATATCTTCAGATATATACACACATAGCTACGTGTTACTTTCTGAAAGTTAACCTCTTGGGAATAGCTTGTTTTCAGTATGGTTATTATTTTTCCCTTATTTGTAGCCTGCTGTATGTGAGGGCAGTTCACAGAAGCATTCAGGAACAGGGTCTTGCCCTAAGGATTTTGCCTTCTAATCCTCACATACAGTATATACAAACGATGACTCAGATTAGAAAAGCTTGAATACGCGGCAATTCGTGAAGTGACAATCACTGCAGCTCTGCAGAAGCCAGTGGTGTTAATTTACAACAGCTCTGGGAAGCACACAGAACACTTAAGTGATCTGGATTTCAAGTGTTGCTAGTTTTTAATTTTTCTGTCCTGTGCTGATTTTCCAATCTACAGAGAAGTTATAATGACACTACCCTTTCTTCTGTTCATAATTTACCCAGCTGCTAGAGGTAACAGGAATTTTCCTCACTGAGCAATCAGCCATAAGTGGAATTCATCTCCCCTCTAGGGGCCAGAAGCCCTTCTCAACAGCAGAAATACAGTACAAGGATACTTCCCCCCTTCTTTTACCAATATTTTCCTATTCACTCTACTGTTGGTAACGTATAGCAAATCTGAATCTCCTTTCATCACAGGAAGCCAAAATATTTTAGAAACAGGACTGAAACAGATTTCATACTCCTGAGTGTGATGTTGATCAACTCTTCACATTTTCTATTTTGCAGGTGTTTTCTATTTGCAAAGACTTACCAAAGTTCACCCAGCAAGACAAGAAGAGGGTTCTGTGAAGCACTTACATCCTATAACCTGTCAGCAATGTTTGAACCACTTTCACAATAGCTCGCACTGGCTAGATGCAAGAGAGGAAGATCTGTTTATTCAGACAGTGTTCCTACTGCGTTAATGTACTACCATGCATAATTAGTTTCACTCCCTGTCATATTAGTCATTCTCCTTGACTTTACTGGTGTTCTTGGGCTGATAAGTTTATGGATACAGTAAATAGGATTCTGAATTAAGACACAGTTTAAGAACAGTTTCAATCCCGATGATTTGTGGATATGAGGTCACAGACCAGTCTACTTTACTTTTGCCAGAGAAGATTTGTAGCTATTATTTTCCTAAAGCAATGATCACATGCTGTTTACTTCAGCACTGGATGTTGCAATACCTCAATGAATAATATACAAGAAGCAGAAAATAAACAAGCCAGCCCACTGTGCCTGGGGATAATGTGTGGCATGTTTTTCTTTAGGATGATTAAATGTGAATGCATGTCACAGGATGTAGGGATTGCTCTGCTGGGAACCCATGAATATGAGAGCATACAGCCCTACATCTAACCAGGCAAACGGCCATGGAGAAGGTTAAAGCAGCCCCTAGGCAGAACCAGCATATGTACTCACTGCTCCCTGGCTGCTGTGCTCAGTCAGCTCCTCCTTGTAAGGTATAGGCACTGCATGGGCTCCCGGGTCAAATCCCACACTTCCACATGCAAGAAATTTCACTGAAGACAGATTTCCACCACAGAACCAGGAAGCTGAACTTAGTTTTGCCAACCTTTCGCCAGCAGTCACGAAATACACAGCAGAAATCTTAGCAGTGGCAGAAGTGTCCACACCGTTAGCACCTTGCAGGACAGTGACACATGAGCTTCACCAGTGGGGACCCAGCTGCCCCTTCCAATTACAGTGCCAAGGAAGCTGTTAAAACAATTTCCATTTCTTTTACATGGAATTACCCTCTTGTACTTAAGGAAAGCTTCTATGTGATGCCTTAACAACTGCATGGATCAGCATCTTCTGTAGATATGAGACTAACAGGCCCGCAAGAGTAAGTTTTCAAAACTGACATCTGCTTGGGAATATTGCACATTGTCCTGAGATGTAGCATAGGGCTGACTTGCCTTCTAAGATCAATGCTGTTCAGTGTGCTTACTCCCTTCCCCTCCCCACCCTTGATGGAAAGAAAAAATCACCACCTTCTTATTCCTGCTGGAAGTAAGCAGAACTCTTTTTAAAAATCTTGGTATCTTCAGTCTCATGTCTTTGCCTGGTTCAAAATAATTTTAAGCAAAAATGCAAATCCCCTTTTCACCAGAAGGGCGTTTCAACAACAGAATATGGCCTGAGCTCTGCATTTGTGATTAACACAGAACAATCAATATTCCAATAAATGTCAGACTATTCACTTCAAATAAACCAGCTACCTGTTCTCAAAACCGAAACGAATCCATTTTCTCCATAACAGCAAGTCACACAGGCAGCTACTGATATCCCACATTACTATTTCTATCTATTGCACTTCTCAGCATGCTAATGACACCCTTGCCTAGGCAGATTCATTTCAGAGCAAAGAAATACATCATCAGATTGCAGCAAGCTTGTTTTTATCTTCAACTCCCTTTTCAGGAAGATAAAGACTGAAGCAGACCTTCAAAGGGTGAACCCCTCTCCCATCCACCCAGCAAATACCCAGTTCATTGCCTTTGGATTTCTTCTTTCACCACAGCTATGCTTGTTATGTGGAATAGCATTCTGTTTCTACTATTTCATGAAAAAGGATTTTCAATAAAAGATAAGCACCGCAGTCAGAAAAGACTTCTGTAACGGAGATTTCACTCAGTAAACAGGTGTCCGGGAGATTATCTCACCAACTTAACCAAAGCTGCAAACATCAGAATGATTCTGGGATAACTAAAATCCCCTCTTTTTAAAATAAAAGCCTTTTATCTGCCAAGCGACACTTCCTGTTCTAAAGGCTATTCTCCTCGGTAGTTGTCAACTATGTATTAATCTAATTCATATAAGCCTTAGAAATAAATACTTTCATGTGCAGAATCTTTTGGGAAACTCTGATTCCCTGAGGCTTTAAAGAGCAATTGTTGCTTATCACCGTGGAGATTTCCCTTGAATTCAAAGCCTGGTAACCAGAAAAAAAGATACATCAAATATTTCAGCGATTAACAAGTTTTCCAGTCTGTCATCCTCAAAGGATTTTCATCTCATTGGTAGTGAAACTCCTAAAGAAGGAAATGAAAGGAAGGTGGTCTGAACCAGTAAGGCATTTGTTATGTTCCCAGGTACTGCTTTTGCCACTCCTGTCCAAAATAACAGCACTCAATTCTTGCAGTCCTTTACAAACCACAGCAATATCAAACACATTAGGTCTCATTTTAAAGGGTATACATGTTGGCAAAGACAAATGCTGCTTAACCACAAGTAGATAGTTAAAACTCCTCCCTGAAGAGCTCTCATAACAAAACCGCTGTGTGGGAGAGGCAAAGCACTGTCAGAGCACTTTGAGAAAAGCAGGTAATTGAAGTTTTGCTATGTTTAAACTCTGCCTGTGCAATAAAAAGCAGATTTTAAAAGCCCTGTAAAGCAGAGAACTTTTCTGGTGCCTCACTGCCTGTCATTCTGCAGAAATGGCCCCGCTAAGGCAGCGAATTGCCATATTTTGTGCTTTGCTGCCTAATGTCGGCATGTGTTAAATGGCATGGCATACATGTCAAAAAACCTCCTACTGATGGAGGCTTTCAGTCCTCTTCACAGTGTTCAAGAAAAATAATGGATTTCAATGACTAGGAGCAACCTCCAGTGCGGGTTAACTGCAAATTGGTTGTGATTCGCCCCCTGCTCCCAACATCTGTGTGCTACCACATTAGAAACAGGAAAAAAAAAAAACAACCTACCATACCTGAGTATGAACTGATCCACTGTAGAATTGGTGGCAATCGTCACATAAATGTTCACAACTTCTCCTTGTTTGACAGGTTTTGAGGGCAGCCAGATGACAATGTTACTGTCCAACCGTAGCTCCGTTAGCTGATAAGTTTCCTGGCCTCGATAGAGGCTGACTGATCCAATCCTCTGTAGGTGGGACGTGGTTTCATCCAGGCCATCTTTTCCTGGCCGGATAGCATTTCCCTTCCTTACATCCTCAGCAGTACATTCTCCCTTCTCATCTCCTGGTTGGACAGCGTAGTAAAGCTCCACAGGGCTCCCTTCAGAAAAATCAGGTGGCTTCTTACGGCCTGTAACAACCGTGGGGGGGTTAAACCAGCTTGCTAGGAGTTCCAGCTCTGCCACACACAACCCCAGGTCCCCCTTCAGCCTGCAGCTGCCTCTGACCTCCCGCGTCTCTCGAAAGGCAAACACCCGCAGGCAGGGCAGCCGCTCCGTGGTGCTGTAGTCATCCCAGTCCCTGCCCACGATGTAGAACAGGACCTGGACTTTGGGTTTGCTCACATAAATTTTGTCACTCATTATGAAGGCCTTGAGTTTCCAGTTATAAGTAAACTTGTTGGCAGATCCAAAGAAGTTGGAAGTTAACATTAGGTCCTGGGGCACAACTTGTTCAATGGAAAAAGGTCCATAGCTGGCATTTAACACGGGTGGCCTCTTGGCTTTGTATGGGAAGAATGATTCCACCCTGGACTGCAAGCTGGAATTTCTCATGAAGTCCTGGTTGGCTTCTTTGAGGAAGAAAGATGTCTCGGCACTGAAGATCCGGTAGCTCACAGGTAGGTAAGTTGGTGAAGAAGAAAATCTCTGATTATTGTCCAAGACCCCTCGACTCTCTGCCACTAATAAAAGAAAAGGTGATGTGGGTTAGATCAAGTCTGCTTCTGGATTCCAAGGTATGTTTATTACAAGTTTAGTGGAGCTACCTGATGAGCTAGGGATTATCATTTGGTGCAAAAATATACACTGAAGTTAAATGTTTAGATGTAGCTATTTTTTATTTATTTATTTTTTTTGCGTTACATACAAGAAAAAAGTGATGTAGACTTCAGTGCTACCTTACATTTATTTAGCATAGTTTTGTCACACATGCACATATACAGGTGATCATTTTCTCCAGCATACAGACAGGCCAACTGCAACAGAGCATTTCACTCCTTTTGCCTGCTGTTATAGATAATGTCCGTGCAAAACTTAGTCCTATATTACACTTGCCTTTCAACTGGAAGTAACAGAACCTTGTGCCCACCTAACACACAACAAAATCACGTGGAGAAACTGACTTCACTTCAGGAACTCCCTGAATGCTTTGACTGACACCTGCATGAGAAATAGGACACTTCTATTTGTGCAGATACTTTTCACTCACATGCAACGTCTCACCTCCCTAACAAAACTTCAAATATTGAAATTTGCTCACACCAATTCTCTTATGGACTGGCCACAAGCCAGAGTCAAAGCCTCACAAAACCAGTTCACAAATAAACAGGGTGACTTAAACCACCAGTGGGGGTTACTTTCCCACTGTTCTTCTTCTGTCCATGCCATCCCCACCTAAACCTTCCACCCACTTAGAAACTTCCCTGCTGTCTTTTCAATCTTTCTGTTCAGTTACAGCACACGTACAGTGTTCAGCACATTGCTAAGGTCCCTTGAACCCCAGCCCTCAAAAGCCTGCTCATCACCACCCCTGTAAGGAACGCTGCCCAGAGATCAAATACAGCCTCTGTTCTACAAAGACAGAAATTGCTTTTCTAAGAACTAACACATCCCATTTCATTCTCTTCCTCTGTCAAGAAATCTTGCCCTTGTACTACTATTTCTAGCACTATGATCTGCACCTCTGTAATTTAATATTGACTGTAAATCAGCTTCCTAAGTTAAACAGATATGTACCACAGGCTAGGAATATTTCAACAAGTGCTTTGTGCGTATAGATAATACATAAAATACAATACATAAATTAGTAGGTTTGTACATACTGGCCCAATTTACGTATAAGCTGAATATCGAACTCCTTTTGACTGAAATGATGTTTGCCTATTATGAAGATTAACAACATACATATTGGTGATAAATAGGTTGAAAGAAAATGTATTGCCTACTTGGGGTAAATAATAGAGGGCAGCCTTAAAATACAACGCACGGATTACTTAATACTCCCAAGCCCTCTTCCTAACCCATTCTGAAGAGATAACTACAGGTACAAAGGGTAATTGAATGAAGATGCATCTAGTGCTATACTGTCTTTAGTACTTAAAAATAGACCTTGCCCTCAGACATATGTCCGTTCCAATATCCTTGGGGAATCCCATCAGAGTCAGGATTTAAGGTTCTGTATTTGTTTACCACTTTAAAGAAAGGCAACAGTAAGGACAATGCATAATGCCCAGACCTGTCTGAAGCTCAGGAACACCTGATGATCTCTAAAACCCTATATAGCTGATAAAACACTGTCTTTCTCACAAGGATCTGCAGCTTGAGGTTGGGTTTTATTTTTTTATTTTTTATTTTTTTTTTCCAAATAATAGATTCACTGTCTTTCTAGCATGTCTGGCTGCTAGCATACTAATTATCCAGTCAAACTTAATTAAATGTTTTCAAGTAATAAATAATCAATAACTATCATTACTCCAAATGGCTGCTGCTGACAGAGACAACTTCACTGCAATCTTGTTGAGCATGCATGTAGCCAGTGTGCTGGCACTACTCGTTGCTGGGGAAGGGAACAGTTTTGGAAGGCAGGTGTTAGCAATTAAGAAAAATGTAAGAAAAAGGTGGAGAAGAGGGGAAAAAAAGTCAGAGCTCTCAAAGGATGGCAGCCATAAATTTGAAATAAGGAATTAAGATGTGCTCGCTCATGTTTAATTCATGCACCACCACTGAATGGTAGAATTATTTCTCATAAATGAGGAAACTGCTATGACTGAACAAAAAAATTAAAAAAATTAGAAGGCAAAAAGACAAAAAAAGAAAGGTAAGAGGCCTGTCAGTGAAAATATCAGCATGCAGTGAATTACCAGCACAATACCCTGTCAAGTAAAGCCACATTTAAAACAGAACTTCAGTGTAGCACGCTGTTTCAATCCTGTTAATCTCCAGTCTTTGGCATACATCTCAATTCTGCTGGAAAGGAACGTACAGGTGCCACTCCTGCCCAAAATAATGGCACTCACTTTTAAGCGAGCCAACTTTCCCTTAGCTGAATCAGAATAGTGCTCTGTTAGGGTTACATCCCCAAGCCCTATAATACCGAAATAAGAAATGTAAATATTTTGGAACATGGATCTTTCAAGAAACAGCAAAGCCTACATATTCCTTCTGGTCCAGAAACACAACAGGAACTTGGTTTACTGAAACAGTAGTAGTGTAGGTTCACTTTCCTCTAAATCCCTTCACCTGCAGCACAGCCTGCTGAGATAGAGCTAACTTTCTGAATTGCTGTGTAAAGAGTTTATGTGACAGCTACCACTGTTCCTTTAAAAAAAAAAAAGGTTTGCTACACGAGAATTCAGTTTCTTGCTGATCAGCTTGGATATTGAATTTGACTCGACAAGGCATTAGAAAAGAGTACACCTAAAAAAAGTTCTAAGGCCAAGAGCCTTGTAATATCAGAAAGCAGGAAGCTCTAATTCAAGGAAGCACATAAGCACTTCCTTGCCCGTAAGCATTACTTGAGTGAAACACATGGGTACACATTTCACCGAAACCCTGCTCTAGAACTGGCATCTTAGCCACTGCTACTGAGGGAATACCTTTGGCTTCAACAGGTCTGAAAGAAACAGAAAAACTCAGCAGGCTGCAGAGACAAACTCTTGATTTCAAAGGGCTGTTGATCAGTATCTATGCTTGAAACTTAACAGCTGTTTCCCTGCAATTCCCAGGGCTTTTGCTGTAGCACATACTCAGACTGACGGTGGTCTCTCTTGTGCAGGCACTCCATTTATTCTGAATCAATCACATGGATGATGTCTGTAGGACCTAGCTGAATATTAAGAAAAACAGCCATGCAACTTCCACTTTAATAAACTGAGCAACATCAGCAAAATCTGCTTGGTCAGAATGACAGCAAAGAGAAAAAGCTTTGCTCCTTTATTGCAGTCGAACGATTTCCACCCACTGTTGTACTGTACGTAAAGGAGTGCTATAATTCTACAGTGATGGCTGTGCTTTAGACAATCTATTTAAACGCTTTGAGCCTTTTTTACTGATAAAGCTGGTAGTTAAAACTGTCCACTTTATTTTAGAATCCCAGCCATATGTATCAGCAACTAAAGGCCATCATTTCAGGGGTTTGTTTTACACAAATCTCTACCCAGTAACCTTCATGTCCTGGTACAATTAATTACCAAAATCTCCAAGGAACATTTTTATATGTTTAATCAGCTCTGCCACAGAAGTGTTTTTTTTTTTTTTTAAATTTAATCAGAAAATCTATTTAACAAGATGCCAAGGTTTTTCTGTGTTTCGTATCACAACTTACTTTAGACAACGTAATCCTACACTTAATGATTACTTATTTAGAAAATAAAATGGAGCACCTCTTAAAAAAGAAGCCATGCCTATCAGTGGTTTCAGATGTTTGAGAATACATCTCAATTTTGAACTTTTTTCTCCTCAACCACCAAAGCACATTTTGAGGGGTTCGTGTTAAAGCAAGGTCTAAATTGAAGTGTTGTACCACTATGGAAGTACCAGCTGTGGGAGCAGTATTTCACTGCCAGTTCAGCTACTAATGTGGGTACAATTGCATCAGCAAAATGGAACTGGGTTTCTGCACAGGAATGCTAAGTGCATTTATAAAAATCTAAAACATGCACATCAGGGAAGTTGCATTTCCTCAGACAGATTAGCTGAAGGGTGTAAATATATCCTGAAAAGCCATGGGTGCTTCATCTGAAAGCCCTGATCATCAGAGAACGATGCTTGTTGACCTTACATATCGGGTTCAAATAAGTAGAACTTACACGTCGCTACAAACCAAAATGGAAATCAAGAATATGGACAAGGGTAAGAATGGAACTGCAGAAATAGTATTTCTGTACTGAAGACCAACTCTAACTACGGCACAAATAAGCAGCAAGTGCTTTACCTTTCTGTATTAAATAAGAGCCACAAATTGTCCAGAGGTGAAGTCCAGCATTGCAAAGACTGAGAACCAGCAAACAAAGCTACAATTAGCCAAGAACAAAAGTTAAGGCTTACAAGTAATTACTCCTTTGCAACAGCCTAGTGACTTTCTAATCCTTCTGGCTTCACATGCTTCTGCAGCACTTCATCTGAACCCAAACAGGCATCTGTTGAAGACATCACTGGCTCCAGCGTCACAGGCCAGGTCAAATTCCTATTACCTAACGAGTCTGTTTTTGGAGCTGGATATGAAATGGTGAATTCTGATCTGCATTATTTTTTCTTGGATTTCAATGTAAGAAGAATTTTCTTTAGGGGAATTTCACATGGAGCTGGAGCCCTGGGTGCTGGATTCACTGGAACAGTCATAAAGGTTTAATATATTTAAGCCAACCTTTTATGAGGTTGGTTTGAAACAACTTTCTTTTGGATTGGGAATTAAGGGTTTCATTCATGGGTGGGAGATTACTGGCCAATGGCCAGGCATCTTTGCTGACTGATGTTTGATAAGCCACCAAGCCTTCAAGGAAACCATCTGCCTGTCCCTCCAGCCAGAAGGCTCCTAGCCAGAGAAAGCCAGTGAGAACAGAAGACATCTGCCTGTGAAAGAGGACTAATGTGAGAATCTTTCTTTGTACCTTGCATGGCCCTCATAAAGGCACATTTGCAAATACTCATTCCAGGAAACAAACCATGTGAAAACTGGTAGACAAATTTCAGTCTGTGTTCCATTACCACATCAGCACAGCTGAAGCTTCCACCAAGAAGTCTGTAACTTCCAACGCAGGATCTTCTCCTTCCTTTTTATAACTGCTTTACCCACTGACTTGTCCCTCCATTCCTAAACATAGCTGTCATAGCTGTAACTGAATGCTGCATTGTACTATTTTTTCCCAAATTACATGCCACTTTTTTATATTAAAAATAGATATTGTTTATTTACAGCGCCACCACAAATCCTGCAAACCATTTAAAAGCTATCCCTTCTCCTTATGTGTATTCCCGTTCCCATTTTACCCCTGCATCCAGCAATACTAAACATATTCTAAGCATTATACTAGCCATCCTCTCACAGAAATCCCCGTCCTTGAATTCTCTTCCATGACTCTTTCCACTAGTCCAAACCTGTCCCACTGTTGCACGGACAATCACATGCTCCAAATCAGCAAATGCAAACAGAGTAGGGAAAGAATAAAAGTAGAAAAGATGCACTTAAATCCTTACAGATGTTTTCTTCACCACAAAACATCAACAGCTATGTTTTCTTGTCCATTTTCCCTTATTTTTCCACACTGGCAGCACACTTAGTAAATTCAAAGCATAAAAAAATCTTGTAGCAAGTATTTTTCTTAAAACTACAGCTCAGCAAATCTGGCAAGAAATAAATGCCTGTGAATATTCATTTAGATTTCAGGATGACCTTGTACTCTCATCCCCTCTTAGCTCTCTTTCCTTAAGATCTAGAAAAGGATATTTCATATTACAAAGGTCAGCTGAAACTTAAAAATCAAACAAGGTCAAATTAAAAATATGAAGCATTTTTAACTGTGAGGTTGATTAACCATTGCATAAATTACAGGCAGAAATAATGGTTTGTCCATTTCTTTATAGGGAGACTGGATTCATTTCTGAAAGATACATTTTTTTTTTTCTCACTGCAAGTTACAGTTTCAGTACAGGGATAACTAGAGCCTACTACTCCTTTCTGGCTTAAAATCTATGGACCTATGACCATTCAAAAAATCAATTGAAAACCTGACATGACAGGGTAACTGCAGAAACCATGTTTTCTATTTCTCATGCTTGCCCATCAGATATGCTTTCTCATCCAGTGAGAGAACAGAGACTCTTTGACTAATTGCACATAGGCAATGTCAAGTGTCAAATGCTTACAGTGAATGCTTGAGACCAATTTGTGAAGTTAAAAATAAACTGTGGAAACAAATCTGTCAAAGAAATCCATATACTGAACATGTTTGAGGGAAATTACAGTCTATTCTCAAATATCCTGTGAGCACCCAACGAGGGCAATTCTGTCAACTAAATGATTGCTAACTATTTTCTCAGAATTTTAGGATCCAGGTTTCATTAAACTGAGACTCGAAGTCACAGGACAAGTATACAATTGAGTGTTTTGTTAATTAACTTGGACTTGTATATTCCCTGTTCACATAGATGGGAACAGACACCCTCGGTAACCAACCACACATTTTAACCCAGGTATAGATAGAACCTTATCAAGCCTAGATCAGAGTTCAATTATGCTACATCAGATAAAGACTGTCAGGAGATGATTTAATCAGTTATTTTGAACAAACGTCCTATTTGATTTCAGGGAGACAGAATACCAGATTTCACTCTGTTTATTGTAAATGAAAACTGGAATAATATTCCATTATATAGGCTTCTCCCACATACTGAAAGCATGTCCTTAATGAATCTATCTCCTGTATCCTGCAGCAGGCAAAACCTTTAGTAAATCTCAACAGACATTTGTTGATTTAGTACAAACAGACACATTTCACCTATATTTCTCTAGCAGAAACAGAACAGTCATTTCAAAACCATCAGGGAACACCACAAAATTACCTAAAATAATGCATAAACAAAGATACACCAGAACTTCTGTGCTTCTCTAACATACTAAAAGAAAAGGGTCTGTCAGTGAAACTAAGTGAAAAAAATCAAGGTGGATAGAAGAAATCTTTTCATACATGGTGCAATTAGATGATGGAACTCGTTGCAAGGTAGGAAGGTACAGAGACCAAGAACACACCAAGACTTTAATTAAGGATTTGCATGTTTGGAAAGATATGCAGACTATATAGGGTAATGGCATTAAGTACAAGTAAAATTCTTTGTTTCAGTATTTATCTATTTTTCAGTATTTATCTATTAGAAACCAGGATTAGATCTCTGCAATATAAAGCATTATCCGACATCTGCTAGGTTGCTCCATTTTCCTCAGGATTACTGAGGCTGCAGGCACATGTGTACAAACCACAAATACTGTTTTGTGATGCACAGTCTCTTCACAAACAGGAAAAGATTCTTAAAACTCTAATTTGGAAACACAAAATGAAAATATTCAGAGAACTGCACGTTAGAAATGCATTTCCAGTCTTTTAATGACAGTCTGAAAGCTCCAATTTTGGATGGTCACCGTTCTATACATCACCCTCGACTTACTGCATTGCAAAACCTATCTTCTCCATCACCCTCAATTCACATAACTGAGACATGTTAGTCAAAGACTGTCTGACATTCAGGACTGAAATCTATAAACTGTTTTCTCAGACTAGTTGATGACCTTAAAAGTCTGTAAAACAACAGTGTATATGCAAAGGTCAGTGAAGGTTTCAGAAATAACTCTTACTGCCAGCGCTGACATTACTGAATGTCTGTACCGCCGCAGCCATCTGACGTATTGAAGCTAGTTTACTGTTTAGAAACAAAGATAAATATCTGGAACTCAAATTTCTGCTAATGACAGCTTTTGTTGAGAGATAAGGTTCTAAAAACTTCCATACACACACTATTCAAGTTCCCAGGCTTTCCTCCCCTTGCCAGTAACTGCAAATGTCAGTACCCTGAGAGCAACATACAGTAGGTAAAATGTCATATGATGGCCTTTCGTTCCAACACTGTTTGTCTCATTGTGGTAAACTCCATGGATTCTGCATTCATTTATTGTGTCAGCACTACAAATCCAAAGCAAATAACACTTAAGCTGATTTTGTTTGACAGCTGTATAGAAGGGGAGAAGGATTTAGTATACCCGAGTTTACTCCCAGCTCTCCTGAAAACATGTGGTAGCCATAGGGCACGACTACAAGACAGTTTCTTTCATGATAGCTTCTCTTCTTTAATAGAGAATTTTGACTAATTTTTGATTAAGTACAACATTGAGCTCATCTGAGAAAGACTGGGTAAAGCACTGACTTTTTTTTTTTTTAAACAGGAAAAATGACCCAGGGGAAGCCAACAAGCGGGGAACAAGTAGACAGTATCACCAGGTTTTTTCAATTTAACCAGTAACTTTTCAGAGATCTGGATTCTTGTTTTCCCATTGAATACACTCTGCTGAAGAGGTCTAATTTTAACAGGAGTACAATTAAGTGAAAAACAGGTCTCAGCAGATTGTGTGCTATGTTCTTAAGCTAAATTTGAGACAATCTCCCATGATATTTCAAAACCTTGGCCAGAATATTAATGTAATTGATCACTGTGATATCTCAGTAAAAAAAATAATTACTGAAGTGTTGCAGAAATAAAGACACGCAAATTACAAACATTGAACAAATAGTTCTAGCCTTGGCAATGTGTCAATCTCTTGTCCTACGCCTCTGTCTCTCATTTAACAGCACTGTGCTTTCCTTTGCTGTTTAAGTCTTTGTTAGATGCTGATAGGCATCACTCCTCTGTTTAGACATTAAATTGCTTTACACAGGCTCCTTGTTTAAAAAGAGATTAGGGTCCTACAGTCTGAATGGTGCAATTTGCTCAGCACTCTCCACTGCCACAAAAATCAACACGAACTGAGAGTACAAAGCTCAGCATGAGTAGTGTGCAGATCTATGCCGGACAGAGCTGGCAGCTACACAGGTGTAGGGAGAGGACACAGGATTCAATAAATGAATTACAATACTTCCCCCCCACACCATTCAGTAAGAAAAAGGGAAAATAATTTTTCTTGTTAAATAGGTATGTTCTGAGAAGCTAATTAGAAATAAAGCCAGAGACACAAACAAAAAGGACTCTATACTACATTAGTGCCAAAAGGCCCACACCATCTCCGCTATGCGCTGCATTACACAGATATAAGGGATGTTACTCCAAGAGCTAGGTACAATCAGACACTTAATAATTCTAAGATTAAACATGGAAAAAAAGGACTTATTAGATATGGAGAAGGCTTTCTCTAGGGTTAATATACTTTTAGCATACGTCTTGATACACTCATAACTGGCATCTTATATTTCAGTGTTTGGATTCCATGATGAAATGAACCCCTTCCAGATTTGTCATCCCATTTGGCATCTACAAATATCTATGCAAAGTTGATACAAAATAACTAATTTGTGGCAAAAAAATGACCACAGAAGTACTGATTTATATTAAGCGTTGCAGAATTCTACTCACAGGAAAGTTTCTCCACTGGCATAATCAATAAAGCTCTGTTAAAGTCAGAAAAACGGTATGCTACAGTAGCTACAAACCCAACCCCCACAGGTTATTTTTCTAGTTGTTTACAGAAAGAAAAAAAAATATGTATTTGTACGAGAACTTCATTTGAGAGTAAAAGACAACACTCATCCCTGTTCTCTCTCCTCCTCTACAGATACATTTGGAACAGTACCAGCCAACGCGTGCACATTTTCAATACCTGCTTGTAGTGCTGCGCCTTAACATGTCAGGATATCCCACTGTCCCGGCTACAACTCCACTAATCAACTCCATTTCAAGTGCCACAAGGATCTATGAGGCAATTAATTGAGAAATGAAGGTGGGGGTGGGGGCCAGCCTTGCCCCTTCAGGAAATGAACTCTGTGTCACCTTTAACCTCCAAGCAATTCTTTGTCCCCGAGCACAAAGGAAGCCCACCACACCAACAGCAGCAGGACAGAAATCAAGCAGAAATCTATCTGGTTAAACACCATCTTTGAGGAATTAATTAAAAGGGATAGCTAAAGCACTTGTGTTATTGTGGTCACAGCACCTCCAAGAGCTGCTTTTAAGGTGATATCACCTACAAGAGGTGGCTCTTTTGCAGTGCCTATTCTTCAAACTTGCATAGCCTTCTCTCTCCATTTGAAAAGGCCCCACATCAGAAGAGAAAGCAGGAAGGGGACAAGGAGGAATCCCTCCTAAAAACTGCCCTAAGCCCAAGGAAAACAGGGTGGGAAAGGCAGCACTAGAAATAGCCCTGGCTACCACTTGGTTTGCGGTAGTGTTTCAGAGGCATCCTGAAGCACCCTGTGGCACCACAGGTGCTAGTGATACTGCTAAGTAAACAGCCTTTTTATTGAAATCCAGGCTCATCTAGTAGCCTGCAGACTGGATTCAGTCCAGTGGCTGCTTCTAGCCAACTTACCACCTTTCCTCCTGAGAAGACTGAAGAGCTACACCAGCAGCAGCGGTACAATCCCATTTGGTGTCTGCTCTCATCCACATGGAGAAAACTAGCTGCTGCTAACACATCAAAAACCAGTGGATACTGGGATGAACAGCCCCTCCCCAAAATCCCAAATTGTTTTTTCTCAAGTATCTCATCCTGACTAACAAAAGCTGGCAGCATCCCAGCTCTCCACAACAGCCACTGGATGGTCGGTTTGGTGAACATCAGTGCTGCTGGGCTGAAGTAGGAGGGAAGAGGGTCCCTAAAATCCCATTCCCATAGCAGATGAACTTTGGCCATTCTGTGAACTGCTCTCTCCAGCTTACCTGCAATGGGGAAGTGAGTGGGTGAAGAAACGACAGGAAGAACAAAGCACTACAGTGGTTGTGGTGTTAGTAATGGGCATGGGAAAGTCAAAATGACAAGGTTACGAATGAGATTCGGAAGAAGGAATCCTGAGGGACACAAGTAAACCTCAAAGAATGATTAATCATGGTGAGGAAATGCAGAAAGAATTATGCACACATGCTCTTAATTCTGTTTTTATTGTTTAAGGTGGAAAGCATGATTTAGAATTTCTTCTCTAAAGTCTACTTCATTTGCTCTAATTGTCTTGCTATCATCTGTCTTGAAAGGGTCAAACCACAACACACCATCTGTGCAATACCTGAGGAAAGTGTCTGGGAGAGGACATCTGGCAATTCCGCTTTTGGAACTAGGATACAAAAACCAATGAGACCAAGTTCTTCTTTGGTACAAACTTTATCTTGAAAGGAATAAACTTGCAAGCCAAAAAACAGGACGTGCCTAAAATGAAGATACATTACAAGAACCCGGATCCAGCGTACAAAGTAGGGCAAAGTCTTGGTGGTGAGACTTCAGTAAGGAATTATGCAGAGTGCATTCATGAAAGAGACAGAGCTGGCCCACACACCTCTGAAGGTGTAGCAAAGTACACTTATTTTCTGGGGCTGGTTAAAACATAATTCTTTGCTAAGATTCCTACCTTGCTGTTGCTTCTCTAGTGTCCTTAAAGTCATTGGCAAAGACAAATGACCATGATGGATGTGAGTTTGTTATGCTGAGTGCCACAAAATTACACAGAGCAAATGACACTTGCACTGTCTTTCTAAGAGGTTGAATGTGTCATACGCCTAAAGTGCTGCTGCTCAAGAATTGGCAAGACCTCCCTGCAAATCAATGAAACAGAGCCTTGCTATACATTTTGCGAGCACTATTTTTGTCCTCTCCTAATATAACTTCCAAACCTCCCTCATGTCTCTGCCACAGATCCCTAATTCACACAGCTTAAAGTACAAGTGCCTCCTACATTTTTTCCCCAACAGGTGCAGTCCTTAAAGATAAAATTATTTTTTTCCTTTCTTTGAAAAGCATCTTCATTCAGCCTGACTCCCAAGGGAAATTAATGAGTGCTCACTGAACATGTTTACATAAGATCTCCTCAGGATTTATGCTATTAAACATTAGGAGTGTTTTAATCTGCCCCCTAAGGGCCAGAGAAGCTGATGTGGTTAGCTAAAGATGTCTCAATACAACGAACACTGTCCACTCTCACTGCTGGCAGCATCAGCTGCACTCACTCACTGTCGGCTTTGTGAGCATGCAATCCCATCAGCTCGGGTGACAAAGGAACTAGCAGCAGAGGAAGGCATTACAGCTGAAAAAAAGCAACTGATTTAATACGAAGTGCTAAGGGCTGTTTTGTCAGTGAGACGCTGCAAGACCAAGGCACACTCAAAGCCCAAGAGGTTGTAAAAGCCTGGCTTTCACCCCCTGCTACGGCCGACCCCAAGCCCCCGCACAGGGCTGTCCTCACTGCTCGGCAGCGCTGCCTCGCTGTGCTAACATGACAGGTGAGGAGCCTCTTGCACTCCTATGGTAAAACACAGACAAGCCTGCCACATGCCTCGTATACCCACGTGTACTTTCTTATTGATCTATACTAGGCCCCAACTGCTCGTTCCCAGGCAGCGTTCTCCAAAAAGCCTCTGCCTTATGAATTTTCTTACAGTCAGTGGTAAAAAAAAAAAGTGGTTCAGAGGAAAAACTAAACCTAGCGGACTCCACACCCACAGTTTAGCCTATGCTATCTGATAAAGGCTCCTTTTGAGGTTGAAAAATTTTTGCTAGTTCTGGTTTACAAAAAAGCAATAAGATTTACATAGTCAAAAGAGCACATTATGGTGAAATATATACTTGTGTGCGTGTATACGCATACACAAATATGTATTTGCATATATACACTAATAAATGCAATTCATTTCTCTGTGATAAACTGTAAATCCAAGTCTTGACCTCTCAGACTGACTTGTCCTGTCATGTCTGAGGAAGGAAAAAGCCAGATACCTTCTCTCTATTGCAACTTTACTGAAGCCAGATGTCTTGCATCAAAAGAGACTGTGGTCTAGCACAGCTATTGGGATCAAGACAATACAATTTCAGCAATGATTAAAGATGCCTGTGGCTTCTGGGCAGGCAGGAACAAAGAAAAGCCTTATGTTGGAAGAGGGGTTAGATAAAATCCACTGCTGCCTTCACATTTGCAGTTTTGTCTCCTTCATTACTTAACAAAACAATAGTTAAATTAATTAAGAGCAAAAGGTAACTCTATTAAGCATATTACCATACACTAGTCAAACACTGAGCAGTTTACAAAGCCTATCTTGCAGTTCCTTTTGACTCCATGTTTCCCCAGGTAAAGCTAGCCAGCTGAAGCCAAGTGGCACAAGAGTCATCGTGTTGCACAAGTTCAAAACTCTAAAGTTTAATGGGAATCATCTTTCTTTTCAATAAAGGCATATAAAGAAAATGCCACCCTAAAGCCCCAGAGTACTGTATTAACACTCGTCAGCTGTTGGGCTTCTGGACCACTGTGTATGTGTGTGTATATATATATATATATAAATATATAGAAGTCTATTTAAAACTGTCTGAATACAAGTTTGCTAAAGCTGTTTAGCCACATACGCACTCCATTCATGCTGGCTGTAATAAACATCACATGCTGTAACCCAAGCAGGCAATTGTGCTAGCTTGCTGGAGATCCTCATTCAAAACAGAAGGAAACAAGGGTATTTTCAGAGATGCTGTAAATACTGAGCTGCTTGCTGTGAAATCTAGTGTATGGTACTCGCTCTCCATGGAAAAGCAAAGCCTGCAAGAGGCAGGAGGGGAGCTTGTTTATATCAGGCTCCTCAGAGCTAAAAACTTACTGGTGCAGTTTTACTTTAGAGGCAATAGCATGCATTTGGTTTAGAAGACAGAGATGAGCATCTTGCACCCTTGATAGGTATCAAGGAAAAGTAGTAGACAATGTAAAACTCCAGCCCTGTGGGCTGCAAGGTAAATTGCAGAACAAGTCTCTTCTTAGAATAAACTTTAAGGGAGGATCTACAATATGGAGTAATCTTCAAAGGCCAGTCAGGTTTCCAGTCCAACAACCCTGCCAAGTGTTCCTTTAATCCTTTATTTACCAGTAAATCTGCCACTCTGTTCAGCAGGCATTTACTGGTATTGGGTTTCAGCTTGAAACCCCAAAGCTGTAAGCATATGCTGTGTAGCCCTAATGAGAAACTCAATCTATTAATGGGCAGACCTTCTCCACAGGACCAGGTCTTGGCAACATGAGTCAGTTCCTGAACTTTCACCTCCCACTTGGCAGCAGACCAGACTAACTCCCCATCTCTCAGCTGGCTTACATTATCAGCTCATTATTAACATACATCATAGCCAGATCTCTTTTACATGCACCCAGCAAACAGGAAACTACACAAGGGGAGGGCTCCTCATTTTTGTCTGACTCTGGAGCTCATAAAAATGACTAATTAGAACCAGCTATAGTGGAGGCACTGTGCAGATTTGCTTGCATGTTCTCTGCCTGTGCACCTTAGTCCTGACTTGGGCTACATACTATGAAATGCTAAAGAAATGTGTGGCTGTCTGTAATAATTAGGCATCCCTTCCTTCTGCCACAATAGCTTACAGTTCTTATCATCAAGAGCTGTGCTACTACCCTTATTTCACAGGGAAACAATCATTATGCAGATAGAATGATAACTTGTCTAGTGTCACATCAAGTCTACAGCAAAGAAATGCCAGCTTCTTGAGAAGAGTTCCCCCCTACATGGGCTCCGCTCTACAATAAAGAAAGCTGGCAGAGACTTCACAGCCAAATTCAAAAGAGATTAGTGTATGCTTTAGATCTACATGCTTGCAGAGATTCAGAAACTAGGTTTGCAGGCCACCAGCAACGTACACACCACACTCCAGAAAAATCATTTCATCAAGGATGGAAGATGATTCTCTTGCACAATGTGCTATCCTGCTATCCTAATAGTGCTATTGTTAATGACATTTAGCATTTGGTATGAGTTGCCCCACTTGTTTTTTCCTCCTTAAACAATTACCATTCTTTACATTTGTCCTTTAGAACCTCCCCATCAACTGGCTAAATGAAAAAGCAACTCTCCTCCAGATCCCTGGTTCAGATCCAGCCCAGCCAGGCAGTAACTGAAAGTTGCATCAACCTGGTAACTGTTTCCCTACCAGCTGAGCATAGATGGCAGCAGAACAATGGGAACATGCACTGGAGAATGCAAATGAAGTCACAGGGAGCAGAATAGGTCAGAAAAGTCTCCTTAGGTCAGAAGGGGGGGAGGGGATATTAATAAAGTGGATTAAAATAATACTGTTACACACAGCATCCTACACCTGTAGTCATCTTAGGTTAAGATGTACACCCTCTTAATGCTCACACCTGTTTTGAAACATACAAGAAAACTAGCCTTAATATGGAACAATATGAAATCTGGCAAAATTTAAGAACCTACACAAGCCCGACTCGCTTTGGCTGCTCAAAAGGTAGCAATTTATATTCTTTTTTTTTAAGATTAGCTGTTGTTAGTATTATTGTTCAGAGCTGATCTCATTTCATAACTTGCCTCCTATTCAGACTGAATTTATGCACAGATGCTCAGAGCCAAAAACCTGTTTTCATTTAATCCACAGCAGAACAGGTAAAAAGCATATTCCACACAGGTTCTTGTCTTTCTGCTTCAGCCTCCCATAGCACTTCAGTAGGCATAATGAACTTACTAGCTGCCAAAGAACCTGCTGTTCCAAGAGGCTTTTGTCAGCTCTGTTCCTCTGAAAGTTTGCATACTGATAACTAGAGAAGAACTAATGCAAAATATTCTTATAGGACAGAGCCCTTTCAAATGCAAAAGAGTTGGAAACAAATTTTAACTATTTAAAACACAAACGTATAGTTCAGCTTCTGATCACTGCAGGTTTTTAAGTGATTATTTGTAGAAGCAACAATGACAGAAACAGAATGCTTCAAATTCACTGGTCAGGAATAAACCATATGACTCTCCACTGTAATCACACTAAGATAGTAAACTCCAAATTCAGATGAAGGTTTTATTATCTTTAAATAATAACACTAAGGTAATTCTATAGCAGAGACTATATCTGCAGACTATATCTCTCCCAGACTTGCTGAATTACCTTAGACCATCTCATCTATTTATAGGTAGATAGAGGCACCAAGTAAAATGAGTAAGAGTTCTTTTGCAGAAAAGTGCTGTGGCCTTAACTAGTGCTCAGAAATGACTTGGGATTGATCTTTGAAAGACTGAGAATGTAATGGAAAGTGACATTATTAATATTACAGAACTGCAACACCTTAACATGCATCAGTACATTAGAGTCAAACTTCACAAAGAAAATGAAAACTTTACCATTTTTCATAAAACCTTACTTAATTTATATTTTCCTACATCATAAGATGCCAACATCAATACAGGTGGGAGAAGAGGAGATAGTACAATTTATTTCATGCTAGATACTTGATACCACTCTCACTCTATGGAGTGCAGAGATTTCATTCTCAGTAATGTTTTTACAGTAGACAAAGAAAGTCTGACTCCTGCTAAGAATAAGGGCATGATACTAATCCAGTTAAGTTGATGAAATTGCTCCTAACTTCCTTGGTGCTTGGGACTGACATGTGAAAACCTAGGCATGATAAATTGAAAAAAGTTTTCTAATATATGAAATTATAACTTTCACACAAAACATAATCTAGACTCCAGCAATATTTTAAACTGTTTCCCCAAGACCACTATGCAAATACAATGCATGCCCCACAGTGGGCACCTACACCTAGGAGCGGGACCAGCCTCTTTCCTTTGTTTTAAACACCTACATATGCAACCTGATTTTAGAGATGCTAAGCTCCCTCAAGTCTCAGCAAAATTAGCCCCATTAAGAAACAAATCAGTCTGGTGCCTACATATGGATTTAGCAATTTTACTTTAGCTTACCCAATTAGAAAAACACTGGCTCTTTTCCTCTTAAATGCTTTCAAATTAATGAAAAATCCACACACCAATGGCTGAACAAAGATTGGTTCTTGATGAAATTTGCATATAAATCTGCTGAGATTCAATTTTAAATAGAAGCAAACTTAAGCAGAATGTTTACTGCTCAGCATTTCAAAACCCAACAGCCAGCCTTATTGTACACTTAAGATTTTAGAGGTAATGGATATTATTTTTCTCAGTGTACATGGTGTTTTCAGTTTGAAGGTTATAGGAACTGCTCTTTGCTGAATAAACTACCATATATAATTACTAAATCTTTCTGTCCTAACACCAAAGCCAAGTACAGCAAACGAGATGCTGACTCACAGCTATACTGCTGTTCTCATCTTTTCAGTCTATCTTAGACCTTCCCTTTGCACATTCAATACTGACAACTGAAATGACAAACAGACAGCTGGTTTTGCAGCCAAGAATCTGTCCCGCCCTGGATATCAGCCAGCAGAGAAGCCCTTGCGCAACTCAATCAGCAGTTTTCCTGTAACACCAAGGTTGCCTCTCCAGCAGGACACATGGCAGAAAGAGTTGGTCCACCTTTGTACTTCTAAATATGACATGTCTTTCATAAACTATCCAAGAACAAGTACTGGTACAACAGTTAACCTTTCTCCCACCACCGATTCCTGCACTGTTAGCTATTCCATGAGCACTGTTAGCACAGAATAATCTTAGGGCAACCAACACCCTTCTACCCAGCTGGTCAAGCCCCTAGCAGAGGTACTCGGTCACAGTTAAAACACTGCAACACAATTAATGTCATATCTCCAGTAACTAGCATAAGATGACAGCTACTGTGTTCTACAAAGCAACCCAATTTCACAGGAGTTTTTATAGTCCTTGATCACTTTTGATTTTCTTACAAGTCATAAGAAAATTATGAAGTCTTAATTGTATCTAATCAGAAAATGAGAAAATCAGCACTTTATTTCCTATGCCATATACCTTTTCATGGTTAGAAACCTAAAGGAATAACCTGTAAGTGTAAGAATACATTGATTTTATTCAGTAAATCCATGTTGACTAGTTATATATGCTACTGATTTCTCAGTACTAACAGCAATTGTCAGAGATACCTGCAAGCTTCCAGCACGCGTAGCCAAACTGGAGCTATTCTTCATGAAAATTTCTACCAGGCTCAGCCAGGTATGGCACAAGTGACTCATCTTCCTTGGTCATTCTGTTCATCCAGAGGACACAAAAACACGGTTCCTGTGAATGCTGGATCAGATAAATGTGCTAGCAATGACAGGAATAAACCTGAATATCCTTTGGCAAACTTCTGTTCCACAGCACCAAAAACAGGACTAGCTCTTAGCTATCACATAAACCAGTATCTGAACCTGCTATGGACTAAGAACATTCCCTAGTATCTGAAAGGTTTAGCTTCATCTCCTTGAACAGAAAGTTTTCTGTTAAACAAAAAAAAAAACCTCAATTTTTCTTCAGCTTGTACATTTGACTCTCCTTAAGTAGCAACAAGTCACAACAGATTTACGAAATACTAGTGGCATTTGTTTATGTAAAGTGTTTTCTAATAGCATCTGTGAAGTTGTTAACATAGCAGCAGAAAGCCCCCTAGCTGCAATATTAGTAGTATAGGTTGGGCAGGAATCCGTATCATGATATACTCAAGTAGGTAGCTTCTTGGACATACTTAATTCTTGTAACCAGCAAATAACAGCATGAACAACATTTTCTTGTCAAACCTCCTCCTGTTCTACATTTTCTTTTCATTTCCTTCCAGCCACAGTGCTATCACCAATTCAAAGAGCTTCTACTGAACCATAACAAACCTCATAACAAAAAAACCACTCAAGAACTGAAGAAAAACGTCCCTTTGGCTTTTTAAACTTCTGCAGCTCTCAGTAATGCTGCCAGTTGAAACAACCCTTTAAAAGATAAGCATGCTCTAATGGTCAGAGCAATAAGCCATAAATCGGCACACCTGGATTTTATTCCTCCATCTTTAGATCATTCACTAGGACACTAAACACTGATTGTTTTCAATCTCATTTAAGTAGTAACTACTTGCAGTCAGGATCTTACTCTTCACATGAAACAGGATGAAACTCTCACCATGACTGACTTGTAGACTGCTAACCTGCGGCAATATCCTTCCTAGCCATACTTCTATTGTTGCTTTCAGTATTCTGGGGAAAAGACAAGAAAAATATACAGCACTACCACCTTTTCAGTCCTTCAGAGCACGTACTTGGATGCAACCTTCACAACAGCCTTTCCAACTGAAAATGCACTCTCAGCAGTAAATCATCAGAAGTGAACATTTCACCCAGTTGATCTTTACTTCTGAGTAAAGTAAATTCTAAAGTAAATTCTACAAATCCCACCTTTTACATACAAATTCCTATTCCCATCTCCCAAAATTCCCTCATCTACTATGCATCCTTCAGCATCCTGAAATACTTGGTGGCTGGGTGAAGCAACTGAAAACAATTGACCAACACCAAAATTAAACCAGCAAGTTTCCATAGTAGGTTTAGCTCTATGTACGTTTTTGTAACTACAGATATGAGGGAAGAAGTGGGTGTGTCAGGCCTTACGATATGTGGCAATCAATGGCAAAGGAATGGAGTTCAAAAAGCAAAAAGACAATTGCGCCAGTAAAAAAAAGCGAGCCCCATGAGCAAAGAGAATGAACTTGTGGCACGTCTCTCCTTTTTCACAGTGTGCCTGGGAAACTGGATGAGGCACTGCAATACATAATATTTATAATATTTCCTTATTTGTCACAATATGTCTGCCAAAGAAGTTTTGAGAAATCTGCTTTAAGTATTTCCTAACATGTTTCTTAGATGTAAGTGATAGTCGAACTTTACCACTATATACTAAAAAATTGCTGAAGATTTAACTGCTAGACTACCATCAGAGTTAAATCCCATATTGTAGTCCAACAAGTTAAAACTGAATCAATGTTTTTATCTCACTTCACGCTGCTTGCTGGAGAGATGAACAGGATGAACTGCTTTCCAGAATCAGTTTTGGATTTAATATGCATGGAGAAAAGTGTAGCTTCATCCTAGAACATGAAAGATAATACAGAGAGTGGTTTTGTGGCATTTTCATTATTTACATCATCTATCCAACTTCTGCATACAATCAGACTTCGCACAGATGTATCGATATGTCTACGTCTCCACAAAAAGGAAGAGCATAATAAATGTTCCCCTTCCTTATCCAAAAGTACTTTTAATCATGCTGTTTAGTAAAATCTGAATGGCTGAAATCTGTTAGATACATCAGCTATGCCTAGAAATGCAAACCTGATGCAATCACTTGTTATACTTTGGCACCACTTCCCTTTTCAGTGGAAGTCAGTAGCATTTTTTATTATTATTATTTTTTATTTTTTAAGAATGTAAAACCGAGGAACATGTGAAACCTTGCCCAACTCATGGCAAAAACAAACCCAGAATCTATTAAAAGTATAGTACAGAAGGACCAACACAGCAATTGTACACAACTTCAGCCATCAGGAAGAAAAACAGTTTTGAACGGTTCTTCTGTTATGTGAAGGACAACTATAAGTATCCACATCAAACAAATGAACTTCGTTTATTTTACATGTACCACAAGAAAGCCTCCAGATAACCTTATAGTACAGGGAGGTTGACAGTCAGGTTTGAAATTTAGGTCCTATCCCAACTACTTGTAGGATTTCCCTACTTCTTCCTTGTAAGGCATCTAAATTATTGCTGCTCTGTGTTCTTCCCCCCACCAGATACTCAGCTAGTCTTCTGGGTATATAATCATTGCACATTAATATGCCAGGGAAACAGAAGGCTGTTCTGGTGTTAAATTCCCTAGTTACCCAGATAACTGCTTTCTCTGCTTGCTAGTTGCTAGGAATCTGAAGGTTCAGTGGTAATTGCAGTGGTTAAGACTCCAGTGTCACTGGAATTAAACCAAAGCCTCTGAAGTGCAGTGGGAGGCACCCACGGTCCCGGTATATTCACTGCCTGCAGATAGCTCCTTCTCCCATCACTAATGCATTTCTGTATTTCTTTCTTAAATGGGAAAGTGTGTCTTGAAGTTTAAGTGATCCCAGAAAGACCCATCCACCCCTGAATTCAAGGATGATATAATGATCAGGCAGAAGAGAGCTTATCATTCCCTACATTCACCAGCTTCTTCTTGGTTACTTGTATTACACCAGATTCAGACAGAAGAACTAGTCTGCCCACAGATTTCTGCTAAAGACAGACAGCAATGTACTCAACATTCAGATTGTTCAGTCTTTTGGTTTTTTAAATCATTCCCAATGTTTAGTCACCTCTAGATCTTCTCAACAAGAAAATACAAGAATCTGAGGGCTCTCAAAACCTGAGAAAGCATAAGGCATTTTTTGCAACAGGTACTACCCACAGAAAAAGTGAGGCTACTCATCAATATGGTTGCACGCACAGAACACAGTGCAAGAGTTTGATCTACATACAATTTTACACACTGAAGTTCTTTCTTGGAAACAGCTTGGTTACTCAGTCTTTGTTAAAACATTTGTATTTTCTGTACCTAATCTAGATGAAGAGTGTAGAACTATCAAACTATCTACACCAGGAAGAGCTAGAAAAAAACATCCAGGACCAATAATATCTCAATCAGTAACAAAGTATAAATAATTGGCTGCCAACAGAACGTAACTGTAAAATGGTCAGGATGTTACGCAGACTCAATGACTCATTTTAAAGAAGTGCTCCATCTTCCCTGGTTTATCTCCCAGACTTTTTTGACTTGCTCCTTTGGGAGCCATTAGTCTTGCATATTTTCATGAGGAAAGTCACTAAACAAACTTCTAGTGCCATCACTGCTCAGGGTTTGGACAAGCGCAGGGATTTCAGAGAAATTAAAGACCCTAGAGACACGTAGTTGACTAGTGAACAAATGTAAATATCTATGGTAGATTATCCATTATGAACTACCTTCAGCAAAAAAAAAATAAAATAAAATTCCTAAATCAAGCCCATTTTCCACCAATTTGGGCACTTACAGGATATACCAAGTCAAAGATGTGAGAATAGTGGTGTGGTGTTGCCCAGTGTTAGCCTCTGTGAGCTGTAGCGAATGTCACTTATTTGTTGCTTTCAGTGGAAGTTTAATACATCCATCCACAGCTAAATCCAGTTGGTTACATTCATTCATTTTCTTTTAGTTTTGCCTCTAAGCATCTCTAGATGTCTGAAAAGAAAGATAAAGCAATTACTTGATTTCATCCTCAGGATTTTAGCTCTCAGCCTCAGCGTGGTGCCTCTTTAGCACTTGATTAGTGTCTAAATTCTCCTCAGATTAAAGAGGGTTGTCTTTTTTCTCAGTGCATTACACACATGGAGAAAACACAAATCAAAGGGGTCCAACATTCAGCACGTACAAGTCGCCACAGTTTTTCAGCTCTGGAGAGACTGTGCCAATTTACACCTGGGAAAGATCTGTCTCAAAATATTTTCAACCAGATTTATGCATTTAAGTAGGCTATAAAATCTAAGCTACGATTTTAGAGTCTGAACTAATTCCATAATAAATAATCTCTTAAAAAAAAAGGTAAATATGCTCTCATCAAGTCAGCTTCTAGAACGAGCTCTGCAGGATGTTTTGAATCTATGCCCCAGAGATCATTGACGATAAATTGGAAGAAGAGAAATGGTTTGCTGTATACATGAAATAGGGCTGAGCACAGAAAAATAATTAGAGAAAGCTACTGTTGTAGTTCTCCTGTTTATTTTTGTCTGAAAGTCCTTGAATAATGATCCAAAACACACCATTAGTGATTACTGTTTCCCAATGATTAATCAGCTGCAAAATTGTCTTTCTTCATCATCTCCTTGAGAACAGAGAGGAAAGCCATACAATAGGTGTTTGAAATGAACTATTTTGTTTCAGCTGCTCTACGTGAATCCCACATAGCCCACACATTCCAGCCCTCAGCCCCTCTTACTTGTCCAAAATCCTTATTCTGTAAATTATTTGTACAAATGGGGTTTAAAAGGAATTTACACTCTTTGCCCCCAATCTCTTCAGAACCCACATTTTTAAGACAGCTTCCAGAAGCACTCTTTTTCTGCTCTATAAAATGCATATAACTAACAAAACTCAGGTGTGGGAGGGAATGTCACATAAGAACTCCCCTAAACAAATTCCAGTCTCACAAGAGATCAGATCTGGCCCTCCAGCTATTTCCAGACCTCTCTACATCACGGGACTGTGGTGAAAGCATTTTTTATGAAATAGCTAGGTCCCTAAACTTCCAGGAACCACTTGAATTCATTCAAAGGACTCCCTAATTTACACCAGCTATTTAATCAAGAATATCAGTAGTAAGTTCGGATGTTCAGAGTTCAGCTGAAACTTAGGACGAAAAAGAGGATGCAGATTTCAAGAACAAGAGCTGTAAGAAGTCTGACAAATGTTTCCAGCTCCACAGTGCAACATTACCTGATGTTTGCCGTTTCAAACAATAATAGCTGCAGTTAACACATTCCAGCTGGGAATTAGTGGTAGCATGATGTTGAAAAACCTTAGCCTTTGATGTCCTGGTGAAACAGACCTTGAATTATTATCATTTTTTTTTCTACATTTGCAAACCAGCTTTACAGACCAGACCTAGGTATTGTAATCAGTCTGTCCTTTTGGTCACTCCCAGCTGGGAACAGAATTTTGTGACCATAGTATAACTCTTCTCCATATGCCTGGAAACATGAAAACATGTAGTAAACACAGGTATAATTTATAGATAAAGATTTTAAAATAAGGTTTTTAAAAGGCATTCATGAAGTAATAACTAAGTTTCTAGCTCATCAGCTTTATCATTAAAAAATAGTATATTATTTCATGGGAAAAATCATTTACTTCATAATTCCCACAGTAACTGCCCTAATGAAAACATTCAGAGGTGTTGTGTATTTGTAATTTGAAAGGCACATTTCAGCTTGCTACTTCTGTTCCTGAAACTGTGATAAAAATTGCACAACAAGAGTCCTGTAGTCAGCTGTTGACAGGATTTTGTTTTATTTAGACACACAAAAGTCCAAGTGAACCTTTGTGCTTCTCTCCCTTCCTAACACAACTTGACCAGAGAATTCAAAAGGGTCAGACCACACAAATACATGAATCGAGTTTGATCCTGGTTTATGTAAGTCAGTGGAGTCACACCACAGATGGCCTTTAAATCTGCTCTGACCTGAAGGACTGATCAAATATACTGGTTAAAGTACACTGGAGATTTTTTTTTTGCCACTGTCACCACAGTTTTATAATCTTGAATGTGTTTATTTTTAAACCTCTGAGGCTATTATCCCTTCTTGTATCTGAGCAGACGTGACTTGCCCAAGGGTACTCAGACAGCTTGTGGTGGTGGAACAGGGGGAATTACCTACAGCATCTAATTTTACATTTACAAATCTAATACCAGTAGAGGTACGTAAGAAAGATTTTCTTATTCATAGTAGTGAACTCTGAACTCAGTAAGTAAACTTCTTTACTCACAGAAGTTGCTCATTGGCATTATACAAACTGAAGATCGAGATCATAGTCTACAGCCATACTCAACAGCACAGATTTATTTATTTTTAATATATATTCTTAATACAAGAGTCAGTGTTGATTTAATTTAGTGCTAGGAAGGACTGCATAAACACAAGTACCATTAATGAGGTAAAAATGTTAACTGTCAGCAAATTCAGCCAAAATGAGCACTAACCTAAGAAAGATCAGAAGATGAATGTCATTTGAATTCAAAGCCACAAACTCAGATCAGATGCTTTTATACCTTAACAAGACTAGTCAAAGTTGGAAATTTACAATGTAACTCAAAACCAGAGAAAGTCCTATGTGCTGCTGACAACACCATCAAGAGAAAAAGATAGAAATTATTGCTGATTTTTAATAGAAATAAAACTGTATCAGCATTCATCCTTTCAGAAAGGAAAGTCCAGGCAATAACCGCTAAACAGAAGATAAAAAAAAGAGGGGATGAGGGGAAAGGAAGAAATCCGATGAAAGAAAATAAATCCAATTACAGAAGAAAACAGTCACGTCCCTCCTCCCACCCCCCCTCCAGTTTTAGGCATAAGGACAGGTCTATCAGCTTTCAGAAGAAGCTAGGTGATTATCTCTGCTAGTCTCCCTGTAAAATTCCACTCTCATCTTCCCTACAGGTTCATCTACTCTGGCTCCAAATGAATTACAAAGATTTTTTCTTCTTCTAAGTGTCTACTGTGAAGTGAGTGTACTCTTGAACTGCCCTCAGCCCATTTTCTATTTCACTAAGAGTACAGAAAAAAGCGTTCAGTTTAATTTTCCCTTCTTTTAAATCCACATATTTCCCCCCTGCACTGAGCAATGGGAAACAGATTCAGACAGCCTTAAAACACTATCTCAGCAACAAAGCATGCAATGTGCTCCATCTCATCTCGCCACTCCAACTGAGTTTACAGCAGTGGGTGGCTTTCAAACCTAACATTTGATCAAAATGAAAAACTGGGCATTCCTTTCACCCTATGACAGGCAGGCTGATATAAATCACAGCCTTCCCAGCAAGGGTTCTTCCCCAGACAATGAATTGTGGCAGTGTCTCAAAGCTCAGCCTGGGCCATTGTAAGAGAAAGTTTTAGGTTTTTAAAGCCGGCCTGGGCTTTTTACAACAGCACTAAAACCAGAAAAGGGAGAAAATTTATGGTATGGCTGTTTGTGACGGGTGAAGAAGATGTTTCCCCTCAAAAGTTGTATTTTCAGTGCATCGCTCCTGGTAGGTTTGTGCCAGCTTATGGTTTTATTATTCATATTTCACTAGCACTGAAAGCTCCAAATCAGATCATCCACCTCCTCCTATTTTATGCACTTACATACACATGTAGATAGGGCAACGCAGAGTTCATACACTGCTCCTTCATTGTTTTGTCAACAAACAGCCAGCCTTCGTTAGTCAGCACCTCTGGAAAAAGCTCTCAGATCTGTTCTCTCAAGGACTGCATTGCACAGATCCTCTGGTTCTGATTTAGCAAGTGGACAGTGCAGGTAAGCGGTAAGTAACAGCTACTAAATCAGTGTTGCGTGCGCGCGTGTGTGCACACAACAATGCCTGATCAAAGCAAAGCTGATACCATACACAGCACCGACGTTTTTCTTTGCTAACCCGGTAACCTATTAGAAATGCCCTCCGGTCTCAACAATTTTAAGCCTTAACTTCAAAAGATCAGCTTATCCTTCAGGGCTAAGCTGACTGACAGGTGGGGGTTGGGAAGAAATCCAGTCCCCTCCCTCCAGCCCTATCATATAGGGTTGCACAATTGGCTAGGCACATTAGGGGGTTTCTCCTGCATTCCTCTGAGGCATTTGAAAAAGGCCACCTCCAGAGCTCGGACACTGTTTGATGGACCACTCTGTTTCTCTGTCCCAGCTTTGTGTAACAATAGCTACGTCTACGTGAAGCCTGCACTATGAAGAGGCAAGAAGTTGGTGTTATTGTAGAAACCGGCTATTATATTATACAAGGAAGCAGCAGCGGTTCATCTGCTGTTAGATACCTATGTACCTGCCAGATGCAAAGGGCACAGGAGGTTTGAGCAGCCCTGTGTGCATCAGCTGGTCCTGCTTAAACAACTGCTGGATTCCCCAAGGTTTTTAGAAAGCAAGGATTTATAAGGATAGCTATCCTAAAAGCCTATCGTGCTGCATAACAATAAGCATTAATAAGAGTAAAATGAACATAATGACTGCAGATTAACAGAGAAACCAAGAAAAGGCAGACAGCCTAAGAACATACACTGAGAAAAGGCAAAAAAAAGTGCACACAATTAGATAGAGATGAGGCACACATGATCTCAGTAGAGTTTTTAAAGAGCCATCCACTGAGGAGCATGTGGAGAGGCACTCAGAGACTTTCCCTTGGGGTATATGCATCTGTGATCAAAAGGTCAAGAACCGCTGCAACAGACACTGCTCCAGCCGTCTGGCAGGCTCATCCCCAGAAGGAGAGTCATGAGCTTTGTACTCTACAGCTTTGTAATGCATACCCCATTGGCCACACCTGGTCAGCATTATTCCTAAGGCAGCAAATATCCTCTACCCCCACAAGGGCTCCAGTTGTACTTCCCCACTACCACCCTCAGACAGAAGGGATATTAGGACAGGGCAGGAACATCACTGAGTTGGAGACTTCCGTGCATCACGCTGTGCATCCATACAGAGTTTCTCAATGTCCCCTTCTATCAATGATATATTTTCTTCCCTAGAGTATATCAAATAACTTAAAGCACTTCACTGACTGAGCAGAAGCCAGGGGGATATTTGGGTAACAAAAGAGTTATTTCTGTCACCTGAGAAATTACCTCATCAGGTTTGGCCATGTTATAATATTCAAGTAATGAATTCTCACAGGAATCATTTGAAGGAGAGTAACAACAGTGTATATCATGTACAGGTAGATAGGTAGATATAAACACATCAAAATCCTTCCGCCCCCCCCCCAAAACACAATGCTAAATTTCTCTTCATGAATCTTAGGACCCAAGGCAGGCAAAAAAAGGCTAATAATTAGCTAAATGCAGAGTTGTTCCTCCAGGAGATGAGAATCTGCTGTGCAGAAGTCTGGGACCACATTTTCTGCCACAAAATAGAGGATTCTATAAGGAAAGCCAAATAAGAAATGATCTACCCAAAATACAGGTTTTATAGGGGAAAATCCAAAGTTTTAGGGAAAATCTTACCCATCTTTACAAATAGACATACACAAAGAAAGTTCAAAAGTCTTTTGGTTTTGGTCATGGTTTTGAAATACCACAGCCCACTGCTACCCAAACGATGCCACAGCTTCAAGTTCAGTTGCCAGTTCACCAGAACTTCCCAGCCACTGATCTTTAGCTGTTTGTCACTTCTGTAGAAAAATAAACAAACAAACAATTGTTCTAACTTAAGCTTTTATCAAAATAGTCCCAAGTGTTAACTACTGAAGGAATATAAGCACAAGTCTTGGACCAGTGATGTCCCGCAGTCACAGGCAGCTGTGCTAGAGCTACCCCACAAAGGTCTGCAGAATAATTCATGTCATCGCACATCACTACATACATCTCGTTACTGATTTGCAAATATGAATATAAACACGATGAGCCACGGGAGGAGAGCAGGAAAATAACACAGGCATATGACAAAAAGAGCTGATCAATTTAAGTTAGTGATCATCAGCATTTTAACAATCAAGGAACAAATATGCTAGGCTCCCTGAAAACTCAAGAGATAAACTATACCTGTCTGATTTATTTTTTTTTTTTTTACTATACATAAAAATATTTCCTTTCCCATATCAGCATAACATCAATACAACCCGGTGTGTAAACCAATGGTAATGCACAGACCAGATCTTCAGTTGATTTACATCACTAGTTTTAAATAACAATGCATGAATGGACAAAGTGCCTGTTTTATAGCATCCTCCCTTTCAGCATTTCCCGTGTCTCAGTTCATTTCCCCGTGGCATGCTTTGTTCTTAAAGCAGTCTTAACCACTCATACATCAAAATATTTAATCAACTTTTCTTAGTCAGAAAATAATCCTGCTTTAGACTAATTCAGTGGGAGACTCTGCAGTGGATTCAACATAAAAAAGGGTCAGAATCCATTTCCGAGGGTGCTTTAGAAAAATCAATGCTGACATGTTTTTAATGAAAATCAATAAGTGACATTAGATAATGAAACAACATCTAGCACCACTGCAGACAGGCCATTTAGGCAATCAGTTTAGGAAGCAACCAGTGAGGTTAATGCTTGAATGTACAAGTAGCCTGGGTTTAAGTATAGTACTTTTTTCCCCCCTTAAAGGAGAATTTTAAAACCTGCTTCCTGTGAACAATGACCCAAGAGCTTACAGTTTCCCTTCCCCCTGTTCCCTCGCTGCCCCCAGCTCCAAGTAAATCAGCCTTAGGAACCAGTGTCACGGCTCCTCTAACACTGTCTCTCCATTGGGAGCCACTGACCCGTGCAGCCGCCGCGAATGCTTTGACAAGCTGCGGTGCAGCCCCAGCAGGGGGGAGAGATCCATTAAAAGCTGAAGTTGTGAAACTCCTTAGAAGAGGCCTGTCCCTTCTCAGAGTAATTAATTCTTTGACTGCCACACTGAGATGCAATGAATGAACACATACTCTCAGGAGCAACAACTATGCCAATGGAGAGAAGCTGGGCAGACAAAGACTACAAGTGCTCACTTGAATTGGGTTAGACTCTATATGTAAACCTGCAGTGCTACACACGCCTGCAAGTCAACAAAACTCAGAAGAAACTTACCTCAGAGACCAATATTTACAGCGGAAATCAGTTTGCACTCACATTCTTTACCTACATCCAGCGGGAGCCACCAACAGCACTTCTGCACAGCTCATACAGGCTTTGCATCAGTTTGTAGGCTATAAAGTACCTCCGGGAGGCTTTGGACATGGGCACACGAACGGTCTCTCCCAGCCACAAGGGTGGCCATCTCAGTAGGATGACACCACACCATCCACACACAGTATGCAGGCCTGCTGACGGCTGCTTGAAGAGCACACTTCACGCACTTTTTGTGCAGGGAAGGAACGATAGCATTTACTTAAGCTCTGCACATTTGATCAGGATCTGAATGTCACTTCCAAAACTCAGTTGTGTCTGAACCCAGTCCACATCTTCCTGATCTAACTGTATCCATGCTGTTAACATGACAAATTCAACACATTTTGCTTGTAAGTTTAAAAAGAATAATCATCTTGGTAGTGGAAAATAAGTCAATCTGAGGAAAAAAAAAATACATGAGTTACTGATCAGAACACAGAAAAGTGTTCATTAAGTGACACACCAAGAAATGCAGCTGCAAGAATACTCCTTCCCACCTAGACATACACAGCAAACCTTGAACTGTGTTAGTTCTGTTTGACTCATATCTTAAAAAAAAACTGTAAAACTATAAATCAAAGAAAACTAAACTGCAAAATATGAACAGCTCTAGTTAGTTCCACTGTTTTAAATTCCATTGTTTGAAAACCAGCAAGGAAACACCCTAAAAGGTATGAAACATTCACACTTTCCAGGAAAGTTAGCAAATTGGGTAAACCCAAGCACAAGTGTAGGATGCATTGTAAGTTTCAATAAAAACTAGCCATATTTGAGGACAGATTTGGAACAAAAGCCTACCCATGGAGTCAACAAGATGACTGCAAGATTCATTACAAAGTCAGACATGGTGTTTTGGCTTCTGGCTGGACAGAAGGCTGTAGCATTAACACATGGTTCATTACAGCAGAATTAGAGCCTGGTTATTCAGTACTGCAGAAATTAGGGATGGTACACATCAAACGGATTTTCCCATGAAAATACAGTGCCTCCAGTTCAGCCCTCGTAAAAACACTAATTATGGTGCAGAACCTATTTACATTCACAGAATACAACTTCTGTTCAGCAGTTCTTTGTCCTTTTTTTCCCACTGCAAAGGATTTCAAAGTCATCTTCATGAAAAGATTAGATTTTTTTTTTAATATTACAGTAGAAATTTGAACAGGATTAAGATATAAAAATGTACAGTAAAGAATGAATTTAACATTTCTTCCTTGCAAGTGTATAATTTTTTTTTTATTAACAGAATAAATTACTTTTTCATCTCATAAGCAACAACTGTTACATTGAATTACTGTTGTATTTCAGACAGTTACATGTAATCAATCAAAGAAGATTTTAGGTTGCTACTATTTAATAGCTAATTCCTCAAAATACAGTATGTGAGCTCATGCAATTAGTCTCCTACTGAACAAAAGTAATGAAAATGCCTCAAAATAAATACATGTCTGACAGTAAAGCAACCTAAGGAACTTGGGGAGGGAAGGGGGGAAGCTTCCCTACTATTAATGCAAGAGTTTCAAAATACTTCTAACTTGTACATTATTCTGTATTGATTTCTACTGAAACACTCATGGTGAAGGATGCTATTCAGTGTAATGAACACTGCAACCTGATTTAGCTTGTTAGGATGCATTTGAAGAGTTTAGTGAAACAAGTTCAAATCACCAAAAGCAGAAAACATAGCTGGATGGATATCTCCATTTACTTAAATGTTCTTTACAGCTGATTACAATATCAAATACCAGCAATGAAAAGAGGCTTCTTCCACTAAAAAAAAGGCATAAAAATAAACAACTTAAGTGTCTTCCTCATTAACATCTTTTTATGTAACATCAGATTCAATTGGTCTAAGCCAAAGGGCTCCCTCAGTATTGGTAGAGCTATCATTTTTTGCCTCCAGCTAAACCTCTGTGGCATTTTAATTGTACACAAGGTTTTACAGACAATAAGATAAATGAGGCAGTTACTCAATAACTTACATTTCTGGTTCTCTATTTCCTTCTGAAGAAAAAAGTTATGTTTTTGATGTCTCTAGGAACACAGTTTTTGCAATTCAGTTTTGACTGAGCTCATAAGCCCATTTTTAAGCTCCACTCTCCTTGGCATGCAAATTCCTACCCACCTCGTGTTTCGTATCAATTGTAACATAAGCTGGCCTGGCTCCTCACTGAGGAAAGCAGAATAACAAAGTAACAAGGAAAACAGTACCACCATTTTCATCACTCACATGTGAAAGTATCAGGAGTTTTCCCAGAGCACATGAGCCTGAAGGGAGAAGAGGGTGATTTGTGAAGGATGTTTAACACTACAGAAAATAATATGAAAGGAAGAAACATGGGAGGATCTAGGAAAAAGTGGACTCAGAAGCAGTGCATAATGTCAACCATTTGAAATTGATCCACATACAGGTATCAACATGAAGGCATAACAGCACTGGAATAAAGAAATATGCTGCTAAATATTTATTATTTGAAATTACTATTTCGGGGAAAAAAATACAAGTTCTACCTGTTGTCACTGATCATTTCTTTTATATAGCTTACTAGTAAAATAGTTTATCTAGTGGTCACTTGGTCAGTTCTCTTCTTGACACTTGTTAAACTAATCCGATTAATTAAATTAATCCCCCGAAGCAGCTAGCACATTTTCTAAATGGCTGCCTGGCTGGTTTCTCCTGCCTTATTGCTCCTGCTGACTCAGCTGGATGGATGGCTGACTCTCCCCAGAGGATAGCCAAATGAATGGCTTTATAGCCCTCGTTCCCCTGGCAATCTGTCATTGAGTTTAAAAGCAACCTTCCAATTCCTCATCCCTACTGGCTGTAAACCAGTGCATCACTAAGCTAACAAACCTGAAAGTAGCATCCCAGCCACTTTTCAACATAAAACAGGTTCTCACATAACTTGTGCATGCCAAATACAAGTCAGGCATAGAAGCAAGCAGTTCACCAGAATATTTCTGTTATACATATTTATGTTATACACACAGATGTATATATGCGCACTTTTGCAGAAAGGGCCAGAGCATGGGGAAAAGGCAGAAGTGCAACTTGAGCATGGCGTTTTTAATGCTGAAAACACAAAGCGAACAACTAAGTTAATATACTGTTTCCCCAATATATCTTGATATAATAAAGGAAAATTAAACTTTCCTCTTATGAGAGGAAGGGAATAATGATGTCTATAGCAAGTTGATCCACTCCAATGCTACACTAAAACACGCACAGTCAGTTATCAATTTAGGTATTACTTTTTTTTTATTTTCAAGTACAAGGAGGGGAAAAGCCCAATTATCATATACCTTACTCCAATGCACAGCTTGAATCTAGCCTCTCACCCGTAACCTCGAGCACCCATCTGACCCTTTCTAGCTCCAGAATTCCTGAGGTCAGACCCTCCCAAAGCTCCCTACCTTTCAGCATCAGCTCCAGAATCCTACAGACTCCAAAGCAGCTTTGTAAACTCTACCATTTGCCAGCCCAGGGAGATTTTCCAAGTGATTTTATTAAGCAGTAGCAGGTATTTAAGTGCACAAGGGTAAATAAAAAGTTTACTTGGGGCATGTGGAGGAAACAGTCTGCAGAGTTTTTCCCTTTTCTCTGGTCTTCCTGAACAACGTGATTCCATTTCATAAAAATAAAAATAATCAAATAGGACCTTGTATGTCAATCTTTACTAACAAAAGCATAATGAAAAAGTCTGTTACTGTGAGAAAGGAAATAAATTCTGCAAAGGAACAAAGCAATCAGATTCACTTCCTGTACAGTTGGAAGAAAAGCAATGCTCTTAAGCAAAAAGGATTACTTTCTCGTCATTTTTTGGAAAAATTTGCTTCCTTCAGAACCATCAACCTGTAAAAATAAAGAGAGCCCACCTTTAAACTACAAATTAACAGAAATAGTGAATCATCACACCAAGTGCTATGCCCTTCAGAGCTACTCTAAGAAGTCCTCTAGGCTTTTTGGAGGTAGAACTCCCTCCTCCGCATCTTCAGCGATCAACATACTCCTTTATCCCCTGCACAATAATGCCATTGTTGTTTGCCTGTGGTTGGACAGGGGTCATAACGAAACACATTGCAGACTAGATGCTCAGCTGATAGCCTGTCTCAGAACAGCAGTTATTAGATCAATTTTCTTGCAAGTGACATTTGAGATAATCCTCCCAGACACCACCCTGCATCACGTATCTGGCCATATCACACTGCACATCACTCCAACAGCTGAGTGCAACTGAAGAGTCAATGCCCAAAAAGAGCATCTCTGTGCTAATTACTGACTATGCCCCAAAAGCCCTTCTAAGCAACTCTAGGAATGCTCTTTTAAGGACTTTCTGGACTTTGGACTTAACAATTGGGTGCGATATAGGTACTCAGCATTTCTCTAGATCATACTTTCAAACTTCACAGGAAAAGCCCTGACTCACAAGGCGTGAAGACACCTGTCAGAAAGAACTCAGAGGCAGAAAACAAGTAGCTGTACTACCTGTTTGGCTAATACCAATGCAATCAGCCTGAAGCAATTCACCCAACACCCTCACTCTCATAGTGGTTAGTATGTGGAAGAGTCAATAAGAAAAAGTACAGCTGTTGAGCTATCTTCCCTGACAGTGACTGATACCTTGTCTGTGGCATACAGGATTTGCCAGTTGTTATCCAGTCCATTCGTGCTGGCAAGCTGTGTAGATACCCCAATACCTTCATACAGTAAAGGTATTAAAACACCGAGGGATATAGACTTTCTTAGAACTGCATCAAAGCATGTTCCTTGATGCATAAACTTCTGAAAGAGGAGTTGAAGGTCAGGGGAATAACTGGAATCCATTTAGCATAGATGAAACTCAGTGCAGCTATACAAGTTAACTGTAAAAAGCACTCACTAATGAAATACTCCAAGGGAATGGAGTAGACCAAGTCCTTTCCACACTGAATTCAGACTTCACTAGCAAGCACATTACACCTGGGACTGTAAAAGAGTAAATTCCAGGCTGAGTGAGCTTTTCACCTTGACTGAATAGTTCCTAGTTACACCATCACAGATGGCAAATAGGATCACATTAAGAATAACATTCAGCTGCCATTTTAAAGAGATAGAACTGAAACTGTTATCAAGAATGGTGATACCTGAACACCAGGTACAGTGGTATTCCAAGGGAGCCCAGTCAAATGGAAATAGTTGTCAGTAAGCATTAAGTGATGTATTTTCAGAAGCCTTCCAAACAATACACTATCCCTTTTCCCATAGTTTCTCCCACAAGTAATGGGCCTAGTGAAGAATTAGAAGGAATGAACAGATGATTGCATACTCACACAAGTGAGAAGTCTGGTTTGAGAATCAGAGGTAGATGGACACAAAAGTAGTAACAACTGTTCAGGGAATGTAAATTCTTACATGCAAACAAAACCTACCCATCTACACCTAAGTTTCTTTAAGCAATTACCAAGTTTTAGAGGTCATAAATTTTGATCTTCCTCTGGTGGCAAATATCAATAGCATGGGATCAGACTTCCCTGTTTGTCTAGTCATCACCTCCTTGCCCCATACTAAGCTCCATCTATCACTGTGGGAAGAATCACCACCCATAAATAAGTGCTCTCTCAGCAGATGAAGTTACAAGCATTACTGCAGGTATTCCCAGAGAAAAAAATAAAAAAAGATATGAAGAGATTTAAATGGCATCACAAACAGGGAGATGGAAAAAGAACAAATTCTACCAGGAAAGTAAAGGTGATTTCCAAAGGGGAGGGATAGCAAGATGAAGAGGAGGAGCGAAGAGCAAAATATTCTGCCTCCAATCCTGAGCTGCTAAAGATGAAGGGATCTGCTTATTTCAGGGGTATCTATCATCACACTGGTGATTAGCAGGGAATGATGTGCTGTGTGCTGTTTGGATCCACTCCTCCCCCTTCTAGACACTGCCTTCCCCCATTCCTACGTACCTGGCAACATTCCCTAGATCCTCAGCAACAGCTGGAAGAGAGAATACCAACTCTGTGCAGGCTGAATGGGGGAGAGTGCAGAAAGGCAGGGAGGGAGAGAGACATGAAATTACTTTCTCATTCAAATGTGAAAATCCAGAGAAAAAAAAAGTGAATCCAGAGAATGTGAAAATAGCAAGGGTACAAGTAAGGGCAGAATAGAGCCTTAAATATTTAAGTCTTCTCTGAACCTTTCACACTAATAATTTAAGCCAACCCAACATCTTAAAAATCTCAGGAATTATCCAAAGCCTTTGTTAAACCAGTTCTAAGGATACAATCAGTTTCTCTCCTCCCCTGACATCATGCAAAGTGACTCAGGCAGCAGTTAATAAATCTAAGTCCCTGTGATGAATTTTGTCTTCCACAGAAAAAAAGCTGGGGAAGAAACCAGAAATAAGAGAATACGAGGAAAATCTATTCACTAATCAGAGGAACCATAGTTAAATTCAGCTGGTGAACAGCAAACTGGCAAAGGACTCATCGAGACTGCTTCCGCATGCACTGTCACAGCTTTGTCCGGTATTATATCAAGTAACTCAGTCAAAAGGGCAGCATGTTCTTTTCTGCACCTACCCAGCACTCATAGTCAGACCTTTTAGACCCCCTCTTTTTTTTTTTTTAAATCCATTCAAAACACTACCCTTTGAAAAAAAACAGACTCTGATTCTAAAATTTTTCAATGCCAAAAATGCAAGAAATGACTTTCAGGCACATCTGTAATTGGCATGTCATTGTGGAGAAATCTCCATGTTCCATAACAAAAGCATTCAAGGTGAAAGACAGTCACTTCTTTTCAGCACTGATCTCTCCAGAACACTTCGCCATAAACTCACTTAAAAAAAAAATAAATTAGGAGCCACAGAACAAAGGAATCTTTCCCCTATAAAACAGAGGGTTATGAACAAACCCAAGCACAAAGACTTGCCGAAGAGTGGAAGGGGTTAAAAACTGCAGAGAATGAAAAAGACAGCTTAAAAAGCACTACTTCAGTTAATGTTAAAACACCAATTTCAGTCCATTTGTGTCTTCAGAGGCATTCTGGTTTTAATTTCTCCACTGAAACCAGGAGATGTCTTTACGAATCATCAGAATGCACATACTATGGCATAATCAGCTTGTTCTGGGCACGAGTTACAGCATACATTGTGGCTGCAATGCATCTCAAGAAATTATGGAATCTTAGAGAGGAAGCAGTTAAATGCACAACTTTGTGATTACTCAGAAACACGGCTTTCAGTATTGAAATTGGAAGGGGGATGGAAGAGAACAACAGCATTTATGAATCCTGAGTAGTACCAGTGTATGAACAACAGGGAAAAACATATGTAATAGAGAGGCAAAAATCTTCAGAGAATTATTATCTAGTTACTGTCATTGCATATAATCAAATAGATGTTTTAATACTGTGACAATATGTTACAGAGACAGCTGTAATAATTACAGCTTTAACAAGCTCTAACACAAAACACGACGATATGGCAGTGTCATGCTCATCTTCACTCAAGCTGTCCAACTGAGAAGGGAGTCGTGCTTATATTAGCGCGCTACTTATCTAGTTTCCAAAAGCAGAATTAAAACCTTCTGCCATGTGCTGACACCTGGCCGCTGTCCAGCTCGTACTTCATTTGGTATTATCACTGAAAAATGGAAGACTTAAGCTAAACTGGACAGAGATGAGAAAGACAGTTGCCCATTACTGTCAGTTTATTCCACATAACCGCTCCTGCAGCCTTCAGGAGATAGGAAACCTCCAGAAATCACTTGTCAAGAAAAATCAGCTTTGCTGAATTCACCAATTTAGGCTACTGCTCCCCTTCTTTTATCCCCCAAAGCTCGACAGAACATGGATTCTGTGCAAGCTGCCTGGATGTAAATTTGATCTCAGTGCCGAATATTCTGGGTCTGTAATGTATACCTGATGCATAACCAGCATTCCTACGGTGTGTTTCCTGACTTCAGAAAACAAGATGTGAATTTTGTGGAAATGCAAATCCCACAGGTAGGCTTTACATAAAGTTTCTGACACTGCTTCCCTCCAATCGACTCCTGCTATTCATAGCACAGAAACAAGTCATTCAGCTCTATCCCAGTGATATAATGAAAATAATTGTTCACACTAGGCTAGGCTCAATGCACTACCTCAGTGACAGGTAATGGTTTTCTAGCTAATAGGTTTTCTTTTTGTTATTTTAACCACAGTATTTCGTGTCTGCTTCATTGTTAAATGCTCTTTTCCCATATTCCCAGGAATGTGGGAAATAAAGTGGTAGAAGATTTACTGTTTAAAACATTTGTGAGGCTCCAGCATCCCTGTTTACTACATTCTAGAAGTTTCCAGAATCTTGGTAGAGCAGCAGTGTTTTACATACCAAGTCTATCCAAATTACAGAAACATGCACGTAGAGTGGTTTGTTCACCAATTTGCATACATACCCTCTAAGGTTAATATTAGAAAAGTAATGAGGAAAGAACATAGCAGCCCATAAAAGAAAACGAATAAAAGATCAAGTGGGCAGGGTAATGTATTTCAGCAATGTACTCACCCTGTTTATTAATTAAAAAGGACAAATTTTCAGAAACCTTATAGCAACAGAGGTTCTCAGCTATTAACACAATTGAGAGGTGCTACAGACCTATACTTGGTAGAAAGTATTTTTTGATGTCAAGATGAAAAATGTAAGCCACACACTTCCTCTCAAATTCTTATCGTTTCTTGGGAAAAAGGGAGGTTAAGAAAAGTACCATCTTAGTCCATCATAAAGGTCCCACACCAAAGGGAGGAAATCTATACCAGTTCTGACATACCAGTATGTCAGTTCTTTGCTAGTTGCCCTGCTGAATAGCTTATTCCATCAAGCTATGGCTTTGCAGCAGCCGTTCCCACAGGCCTAGAGATTGAGAAGAAAGCAGGTCCTGCAACTCTTTTCCTCAAGAACACCATCCATAAAGTAAAATAAGCCTTGGCTGTTAGCCTTCATTATACCTTTCAGTCAGAAAGTAAGCTCAAAGTGCCCTCCCTTTACCCAGTCTCAATCTCATGGGGCCTGTTTAGTGCATGTAGGTAATTAAAGTTTTTCTGTTTTTAAAAAACACAATCCAACTGACAGTCTTGTGCTCCAAGAGCTACTAGGATATTAAAAAAGAATGCATACTCCAAAAGGAGCTGCAAAAGCAAAATATTCACTCACCTATATCAGCATTTCTAAAACTCAGGAAACACTCTGCAGAGGCTTTTTCCTCCCCCCATTGATTTTCATATTAAAAAAAATAAAATCCAGTCTCAAATGAACAAAGATAAGACCATGAACACTCTCATTTTCCTCTAAGCATTCAATTTGCTAACACATTTTAGCTAAAATTCCTGCTTAGTCACGCCTGACACAATCTAGTCTTTTAGGCAAACATTCCCTCCATTCTGTGTGCTGTGGCTGCCAGCCAGTTTGCAGTTGATGTACCCAGCAGTTCTGCTTGTGTCCAAGCACAGCGAGATCTCGTAAACCTGCTCTCATGCATCATTTTTATCCTTGCATATGCTCTCCATTTATAAACAAAGCATATGCATATTTATGTATAGACAAGTCCAAATAGGTGCACATTAATTTTGAAGATACCAACCAGAAAGAAGTTAGGTACTATAATTAAGGCTACAATCAGGAAATACAGTTATGTCCTGAAACAAATGAATCTTTCCGCAAACAAAGTGACATTCTTCATCCTGGAATTAAAGCTTTGTTGCAGGCTGATTTAAATAAACAGCTCTGTATATATAATATATATTGCATGTATATAAGAATAATTTCCTAAAACAGATCCAAACCTCTTGCTTATATGTTAGCATCAGAAATTGATGTTGAAAATACTGTTCAGAAGCATATCCTCAGAAAATTTCTTTAAAATCTAGTTCTGCTTAAGATCACAGACAATGTTTTGTTGAAGAAAAGATGAGCAACGTGCTTTCCTGCTAATCACCATTCTCACTCCCTGATCCTGCCTAATTTAGCTAACTATTGGGTCTTGATATTAACAGCAGGAACGTGCTAATATTTTCAGAACGAAAAAAGAAGGAAATAAAACATTTTCCTGTTACCTCCAATAGTGCTCTTTTGATGGTAGATGGCAAAGCAGCCTCCACAAAACTCCTACCACTTCCATGGCAGCTGGGCCTTGGGAAGCACGGCAGAAAGCTCAAGGAGCCCAAATCACAAGCGTAACCACTGATGCTGAAGTGAAACTCTCTTCTGCTCTTGGCAGCTAGCAGGCAATTCCACTGGAGTCCAGAAAAGCTGGGAAAGCTTCTCAGCTCTTCAGGCCACCAGTAACCACTTCTGCTCCTAGTACAATGCAGCTATGCCCTGCCCCTCTCAATACTCTGAAAACCATTAGGTTTCAGTTCTCTTCCTAGATCTCTGATGCCTGAAGCTGCACGGATATCAAGTTTCCTTAGGTTGAAAGATCACTCAATACCTCCAAATGTTTAAATCTTTCTTCTCTTCTACAAGCAGCAATTCCTTTCTTCAATCATGCCTGCTCAAGGCTTTTCCAGAAGTGCAACAGAATAGCTCCTGCTCTGGAAACTTAATTGTTTCCCCCAAATGTGATTAATTTTGGAGTGATTATTTTAAATATAGTTGGTCTGTTGCCTCCACTCTAATTACATTTCTCTTGTCAATTAATTAAAACCATGCTAAATGAAATACCAGTTTTTATTTAAAGTTTAGGGGAAAAAAATATCATGGGATACAATTAGATGTTACCAGACGTGATCTCAGCAGGTTTTCAATTATTCTATGTATAATAGGTCCCTAATTCAATACAAAGCTGTAATTAAGAATGTAATTAACTTGTGGCATTCTACTGATGTCATACACCACAAGAACACATAATGAGCTACAGTTTTTTAGTGCAGGATCCTTAATGGATTGGTCTGTTTCATTGAGAATGAATTAGGTACATAAAAATAATTTATTATGGGAACTTGGCCAACATAATGGCCACATTTAAAAAACAAGCAAAATATAAAACAAGAGGCAATAAACTTTGTCCTGCCAAGGGCAATCTGGCCAGAACCCAAACCTGCATCTGGTACCCATGGCATGGAATTGATGGACTCGCCTTCGTATGTAACAGAGCTCACTGCCTGTGTCTACACAGCTCTCGAGGACAGGTCTAGGGATTGGCAAGAAGCACAGCATAATTGCAGATGTGTCTACTCATAATCTGGATGTGGGCAGGCTGTCTGAGCAGGAATAGCAGCAAATTAAGCTGCCTGATGTTGTTTTGGTGATATACTGAGCTGTTCTATGTACAGAGCAGACAGTCCCATGTGCTTTGCAGATCTTCCAGACCTGAATGAAGCAGAGCTTCTGGGTTCACTGTCAGTATTTAAGCTCTGGATTTCAGTCTGGGTTTCATGACATACCATGATGCATCCACTCTGTGCTATCACTCACCGAACTTATGAGAAACCCTCGGGGTCAATGCTGCTTATTAAAGGAAAGCTTATGCTTCTGGAACAGACTGCATTGCTGCACTGTCTAAATCAAAGATCTCTGTTCTCAGTTACAATTATTTGAACACCACCACGTTTCCTTTTTTTTTTTTTTTACTTTTTTTTTTTTTAAATAGATGACATTTAAGGGGAGCAAGAGGGAAGTGGGAAAATAAGGTAAGTCTGAGAAAACTGAAACAGGTTCCAGAAAACATTAATAAGCTAACAGAACTACAAAAAACTGATCTACAGTAATGTGGTAAAAACAGAACAGCCTACAAAGTTGTTTGTTTTTTCTTTCAAGGAAGTCCTCTTGCAAAAAGCACGCTAGGATAAAATCTGACTTATCAACTAAGGAACCTCCTGCACTGCAGTTGATGTTAATGTGCAAGTAAGCAGATGAAAATACCATCATGTAAGGCACTGACAGGAACTCTATAATGTATCCAGAAACTCTGTAACCACTGAATAGACTTCTTAAAGATACCTCTGATTTTCTGTCTAAATACTTGATTCTTTCCTCTTTCACAAAAAAAAAAAAGAATTAATGGAGTGTCTTTGTACCCTGTATCTGTTACCTTCTGAAGGTTATTACCACCTTGACATTCAAAGAACAAAGTTTTCCTTACAGTCAGATTTCCACGTAACTTCTTCCTACAGAAACAATCAGGGAAAACCATTCAAGAAAGTCTGCAAATAGGTTCTCTACTCCACTCTTGCCTTAAAGAAATGCATTAAATTAAGAACTGGGAGAGGTTCTTACAGTATTGACTTTGTTACCAAACACAGGTCAGTACCATTTCTTCACCTTGAAGGCACTCAGCCTTTTCTGCAATGCATTGAATCCTCTTTCCCTGGGAGTGGCAAATAACTTTAAGGGATTCTATAGATCTGAAATCTGTTGGGAAAAAAATGGAAAGTAATAAAGCAGGAAATGATAGAAGCCTACACAGATTAATTCCACTATATTTAGTTGTTTAAATGAGGTGCTCTTTCAGCTCTCCCTATAATCAATGAAGAGGCTTTATCTCACCTGAAACCTACTGAAAGTCATCCTATGAATGTGCTTCTAAATCAGAGATACTTCTGAAACTACTCAGAGCACATGCAGCAAGCCAGAAAAATGGCCACACTTAACTTTCCTAGTTTATAAGGAAGCATAGCTTTGATTTTCTTTTTCCTGCAGTCTGTTCAAGGACTAATGAAGAGAAGCCAAAAGGTCACAGGTCCTTCTTCCCATTACCTCTGTGGCTGCTAAGTTTCCAAAACACGCACTGTTTGAAGTGGGTTGTATTGAGGGTCCACCACCATCCCCTGAAGATGCACCAGGTATTCTAACGTTCTTCCACTGAACTTTTCACTTCTGTTTTCTTTTGTTTCCACACATCGTTTTCTCTGTGGAACTGTCAACTAGTGAAATGTAAACAAATATTGACCTATCCTACACCAAGACACAAGTCACCTGAATGTCATTAATATAAAAACATTCAAGTTCATCTACTCGCTTGGAGGAAAAATATTGCCAAGTAGTTATCACGTACAGATATGTTGAAAAGTTACCTGAGAAACCTCTACTACTTTTCTGAAGTATTCCAATAAGCCAGATCCAAACACTTTCTTTATACTATTTGCACACTAATGCTATCAGTATTTGATCAAAATAGAACTGCTCAAGTTGATAGCTTTACTTAATGGCAAAGGTTCTTTGAATCATGACATGTCTTTCTGATGAAAGTGGCACTGAAATAGTCCAAGTTCAAATCCATTCCCATGTACCAGGGTCTTTCTTTAAGATTCTTACTCTTTTTCCACAGCTCAAGATGTTGGCACTTCATGAATCAATCTCAAAGGATATTAAAAGCAGCAGGAATAGCCTACAATGAGCCAGAAGGTTTCTTCACAAAAAGAATGTTACATTTGCCAAGTAAAGCACTAAAAAAAGTAATAAGGAAATCCAGACTTAAACTTAATTCATCCCCACATACATATGCATTAAGATATGGCCTTTAATGACATATTCTTTCTTCCAAATAACTTCTTCCTACGGCTGAAAGAATAGACAGCTGCTCACCATTTCTTTACCATCATGTATAACCTATACACTAATTCAAGACTATTTGAAGTGTTGCACAGAATTATTTCTACTCCAATAAGCTTTTCTTGCTACTATACAGAGCATATCAGAAATATCAATAAAATTACTTGCACAGCATTTTCCTAGAACAGAATTTTCTATAATTTTTAAGCGTGTGAACTGCAGTACTGCTAAATTAGTAACTAAACTCAGAAGTATCTGCTAATACAGACTCCTTATTTAGAAAACTTATGGCCTGATTTTCTGAAGAATACAGCATTAGCATAAGTTCAGAGTAAATCTCTCGCTTACTTTAAGGACAGCTCTTTAAAAAAAGTATGAAAGGATAATGTACAAATCTGTTTTCTTTCCAGCATTGCACTAATGCTGTGGCAGGAACAAGAACATAATATAACTCCCCAGGGCCCTACTAAACTCCTTTAACTACCTTTATCTTCCTACAATCTTTGCTCCTTCCATGAGCTACAAGCTAACCTGCAAACACGTCCAGCTACACTAAATAAAGACAAAGAAGGGATTCAGAAAATGAAGTCCTGAATGCCAAGGGAAGTTTCTGAGTGGTAACATAACATGCTCTAAACCATATAACCCCTACCTATCTCCTTTCTGTAGCTTGCATTTGGCTCATGAGCCACTCATGTGGCCTTCCTGAGGGGCTACTGAAAATACTCCAGGATGTTGTCACCGAGTACAAAAAAAAAACACAACAAAACAGTGACAGCCACAGAGGCTATTTATACTCTGAAATACCAAAGTTCCTCTGTCTAGATTAAGAAGTTAAACCCATGCTGAGCCTGCTATATCTACACACCTTCTACTTCTGTAACAAATGAAGCAGAAGTCCACAGACAATAACTGCCTTCAAAACAAAATCTGGGATTTTTTCCCAGGAAGCTATCCATCCTGTGTATGAAATGAGACAGCAGACCTGCAGATAACCACCTGTTCCTTAACTCTTGTCATGCCCCAAGATTGCTTCCTCCCCCTTTTCTGCATGAAGTGGAAAAGAGGAAGGAGGCACTCTGAGAGCACACAAGAGCCTCCCTGGCTCCACAGCTTTTACCCTGAAAGGTGGAACTATGATGGCTTATGACAGTCAAAGGGAATCATCCACAAGAAAACACACGTCACCCTTATCTGAGATGCAGCGTGCTCCACAAAGACAACATTCTCAGAACAACACAGAATTGAGAGGGTGGCAGCTGAATTAAGAACAGACTAGACACAATTTTCAGACTTAGAACTCTGGCAACTTTGAATAGATTATTCATGGAATTAAAAGTTATATGGCTTCACAAACATTTTTATCCCCCCCCTTTTTTTTTAATGCAGGGACGTGCTTGCAGGAGTTATCTGCAGTCATGAATCTTAGTAAAAATGAATGCTAGCATTCATACATCATCATCACTTCAGAAAGAGATTACAGAAAACACCATTTATCTTTGCCTCTAACAGTGAAAATCACAGGATTTCACCCAAGTAGAGCTGCCCATGGAAGTGATTCTAATTGGCTAGAACTCAATTTCTAGCTGGCTTTGTTCTTGGAAACAACTGAACCACTTCACAGAAACTTTCTCAAATCAGTCAGAAAATATGCAGCATGGAAAACTTCAGCTAAAACAGTTACAGCTTGAGAAAGCCCCATTTTAAGAAGGTATTATAGCAAAGATTACTAACCAATTAATCTAGATGTCGTTTTCTGATATTCAGATAACATTGTGACTAAACTTGATTTTTAAACTACCAAATCAGGCCAAAAACAAACTAAAAAAAATATTATTTCCCTGACTTTTTTACTATAGTACCAATCCATTAAGAAACATCACATATGTAACGAATTAGACCACAGACCTTTCATCTCAAACTGCTTTGAAATGTTGCTTACTAAACCCACTAGAGTTAGTTTTTCCAATGAAGAATTTCTTCACTAAGTCTTCACATTCTGAGTAGTCCATGTGTTTTGCATTTTCTGTTTCTTCAAAATGATTTCCTTAAAGCTTACGCTATTTGATTTCATTTTTAGTTTTAAGTTATGATTGGGGGGGGAAGCAGGCAGAAAAGCAGAAATGCATATTCACCCTACATGCATATGTAGTGCTATTTACATTGTAGCATGTTAGAAGTTAAATTTCAATATAAATCCAAAGATGTGTTCAAAATTATTAGAAATTAGCAGAGGCTGGCAACCCACAACTTACTTTCAAGAGGGTGGAAGGTTGGATGGGATATGTCAGTGACAGCTTTAAATATCCAAACCCCTAAGAACAGAACAGGTTACAGAATGTGAGCTTTCCAGCTATGCCCTCTAACATTTAATGCAAAGAAATACTAACGGTTGCTTTGGTTGTACTTTGTTTCTACCAGCCCCCCTTTCATAGCACTCAGCTATTCCAGGTAGAAAGGAACACTAACATCCAGGAGTACCTAGAGCAAGTTGAAGCCAGAAAGCACTGCATGAACAATTAGTCGATAAAGCCATAGATAAAGTAAACAGCTGTTCTGCTCACAGAGCTTCCACCAAAATGTCAGAGCTTCTCTCTGTGCCTCCTGAAACCCTGTGCAGGGCTACAGCAAGATACATGATAGAATAACTGAAAGCTCTGGGTACATTTTATTATGTTAGTTTTCACCCAAAAGAAAAAAGAAACCAAGGATAAGTACATTTAACTTGACTGTTACAAGTAAAGGAGTTTATCTGGATTAAGTATCTTCTGAATTATTTGAACGCAGATGCCAATGAGTTGTTTTAAACATTCTCCCACGAAGGACACTGAAACAGTGTTTTTCAAACAGTATTTACCACTTATAAACAGACTAATTAACAGAAAAATATTTCCAAAATCGTTTCAACTCTGACAGGGTCTAGCAGTGCCAAATGAGATCTGGCATCTTGAACTAGTTCCCCTCTTCCAGCAAATGAGGATACGTAAATGCTGCAAAAGAATACAAAACTGTTCTTTGCCCATGAATAGCACTAAAAATGTCCTCTCCATCCAATCTGTTTCACTTCACAGGGAGAGAAATTGCATGGTAAAGTGAAGTATACTGCAGATACTGTACCTAGCAGCCATGAATTATTAGATGCATACAGAGCAATATACATGTGGGCTGAGATCTGGATGAATGGTAAGCCTCCTACTGAAATATGCAGAGCCAGGGTTTCGCATGCAATGTATAGGGCATGAACAAGTGCCCATGGAGTAGGATTTGCTTCATTACAAAAGAGCTAGAACTTGAGATAACAGCTCATGCCAGTGTCTGTATTTATTCACATACAAGTTCTAACACTAAAATTGAATTTTTAGTTTCAGAAAAGTCCATTCATAAAATAATGAATTACAAAACTCGAGAGAAACTAATAAGCACTGGTGACCCAAGGCTTCAATTTGACGTACTCTTCTCAAATGTTAAGAGGCTATGCACAAGAGCCGCACAGTACAAGAAAGCTCAGAATATTCCTAACATTTAGATGGGTCAAACTAACAGTGGTCTAAATACAATGTACAAAGATGAGACGTCCTCTTCAGGGTCCAGGTCAGGATCCAAAATTGTAGAGGCACTCAGAACTGTAGGTTCAACTCAAACTTCACAAATCTCTGCTACTAACAAAAGTGGACCCTTTTCCTCTTCGTGATTAAAACAAAAACAAATCAATATAAGTACTCTTCAAATAAACTGTTTGCATTTTATGACTCTCCTGAACAACACTGCCTCAAGGCATGATTTTTACCTCAAACCAATTCTGGCATTACAGCACTACATGATCATGTTTAAATGTCATCTGATGATTCCTATTAAAGTGTCACAGTTTTGTCACTACAGCTAATTTAATTCCAAATGAATTTTCAAAACCAAGACTAGAGTTCAATGGAAGCGTGAAGCCTTGAGGAATTGTGATGCTTTGAGCCTGAAATACAGTAATATCCAAATTTAATCTGTTAAGTAGCCAAGGCATGGATCTATGGCTCTTTGAATAACTATATGTAATGTAATAAGGACCTTCCAGATGGATACTGCACTACACATCTTTCCAGATCAGCATTTGCCTTTCCAGACCATCACTCTCCTTTCATCCAGAGTATGTGACGCTCCAAATGAAAAAAACAAAACAAAACAAACCCACAATATACTAAACCCTACTGTTACACACAACTGGAAAAATTTGTTCCATTATCTTGCTGATGTTCCAAAGCACAATACATTAACTTACAGACTCCATCTGGAAATATGACTAAGGAGCACATCCAGTGAACTGGTGAGTACCATCACGTGATATTGGTCTCATATCATGGTAGATATTTCTGGGTAAAATTGAAACAATTATAATTCACATTGCTATCTAATCAATTGCAAAACTTGTAAAAACTTGCAATTTTACCTCAAAGAAAATATTTTTTTTCTACCCACATTATAACAGAAAGGTAATCAAATGCTTTAGTCATTCCTGTTTTACAGATGAACAAATGAAATCAGAGGTTACCTAAGCACTCACATTTACACACACACAACTGGAGAGAGAACTAAGAAACATGGGAACCCTGCTTACAATTTCTTCTTCCCTTTTCCCTCTAAGATAGAATGACACGAAGACATGTTAAACAAATATATAGAAAGACAGTACCTTAGTTCGGTATTCTTCTAATAGATTTTTCTGACATTATTATTGGGATGATTAGGAACAAGAGAGGCATAAAGTCATTTAAAGCAGTCCTTCTATGACCAAGTGACGCGCTTGGTGGATGAGGGAAAGGCTGTGGACGTGGTCTACCTTGACCTCAGTAAGGCTTTTGACACCGTTCCCCACAACATTCTCCTCAAGAAACTGGCTGCTCGGGGCTTGGACTGGCGTACGCTTCGCTGGGTTAGAAACTGGCTGGATGGCCGGGCCCAGAGAGTTGTGGTGAATGGAGTCAAATCTGGCTGGAGGCCGGTCACTAGTGGAGTCCCCCAGGGCTCGGTACTGGGGCCGGTCCTCTTTAATATCTTTATTGATGATCTGGATGAGGGCGTCCAGTGCACCCTCAGTAAGTTTGCAGACGACACCAAGCTAAGTGCGTGTGTCGATCTGCTCGAGGGCAGGAAGGCTCTGCAGGAGGATCTGCATAGGCTGGAGCGATGGGCTGAGGTCAACTGCATGAAGTTCAACAAGGCCAAGTGCCGGGTCCTGCACCTGGGCTGCAACAACCCCAAGCAGAGCTACAGGCTGGGAGATGAGTGGCTGGAAAGCTGCCTGGCCGAGAAGGACCTGGGAGTATTGGTGGATAGTCGGCTGAATATGAGCCAGCAGTGTGCCCAGGTGGCCAAGAAGGCCAACGGCATCCTGGCCTGTATAAGAAGCAGTGTGGCCAGCAGGTCGAGGGAAGTGATTGTGCCCCTGTACTCGGCTCTGGTGAGGCCGCACCTCGAGTACTGTGTTCAGTTTTGGGCCCCTCGCTACAGGAAGGACATGGACGTGCTCGAGCGAGTCCAGAGAAGGGCGACCAAGCTGGTGAGGGGTCTGGAGAACAAGTCTTACGAGGAGCGGCTGAGGGAGCTGGGCTTGTTCAGCCTGGAGAAGAGGAGGCTCAGGGGCGACCTCATCGCTCTCTACAGTTACCTGAAAGGAGGCTGTAGAGAGGTGGGGGTTGGTCTATTCTCCCACGTGCCTGGTGACAGGACGAGGGGGAATGGGCTAAAGTTGCGACAGGGGAGTTTTAGGTTGGATGTTAGGAAGTACTTCTTTACCGAAAGGGTTATTAAGCATTGGAACGGGCTGCCCAGGGAGGTGGTGGAGTCACCATCCCTGGAGGTCTTTAAAAGACGTTTAGATGTAGAGCTTGGGGATATGGTTTAGTGGAGTACTTAGTGTTAGGTCGGAGGTTGGACTCGATGATCTTGAGGTCTCTTCCAACCTAGAAAAATCTGTGAATCTGTGAATCTGTGAATAATATTTCTCACAAAAGACATTCCTTTTTGAACACGTAAAAGAGGAAAATTAGAGTTACCTTGCTAAATAAAACACTTTTTAAATCGTAAGCTTTGTCATGAGAGTGAGATTCAAATATATACAATAAAGATACACCAGGACAAACAACAGAGACTCACCAAGAACAATCACCAACTCATGTAATGTCACATCAGCTTTTACAAGGGGCACAAGCTTTACCCTTCTGTTAGGCACGTGCAGCTCCCTTTGAATATTCACAGCCAGACTGCCTCATGTAGAAATTCACTAAGCAAGCATTTTATAGCACAGAAAATGTGGAGTCCTTTCTAGTCACGTTACCCATACTCTGCATAACTCAAATCACAAATTACAGCTGTACACAAAGAAAATCATCTTCTGTCTGATCAGTCCGTTATTGGACAGCAGGAGCAGTGAAACAAGATCAAGTATCAGAGTACCCACCAGAAGAGCAAAGCAGATTTGAAAAAAAAATAATAAACTCATCCTTGAAAAGGCAGAAGTGCAAGTATTGACAACCTAAATTTACTAATATATTTGACAGAATTGTAATACAAATTGTTCTTCTACAAAATTTTACATAAGTTTCATACAAAACAGAAGCCCTCCTCAGTTTTCATACTCATGCTATTCACATGCAGGTGTCCACCCTCCCTAAGGGGCAGCCAAATTCAATCTCCCTTTTCCCTGATGTTCTCATCAGTGAAAATTAAGAGGCACTGAGATGTCAATATTATATTACCTTCTCCACAGCAGTTATTTATTGTATTTGCTACTCTTTATTTCATGCCAGCAGAGTAATAAGTCATTTGATTCTACAGAGTACAAACAAATATTCTGGATCTTTCTACTGAGATGTGAAATTAAAAATAATTTTTTTAAGAACTGATTTTTTTTTTTTAAGTCAGGTTTAAAAGATTAAAGATGGCTAAGGCATAATTGTGTTCTCTGCCGTAATTGTTTTCTCTCACCAACTGAGAAAATGCTGAAGATGAGTGCATGTACCAAGCATGCTTTAACAGCCCAGTAAATACTGGCCATCGGTCAGGCTTCATTGTCCCAGCACAGGTCCCACTGCATTGTACAGTGATTGTACAAGTAATTCAGTTGCAGACCACAAGAATTAAAGTTGTGAATTAAAACAGAAAACAGCTGGGCCCAACTCCATACCCACTGATGGCAACAGGAAGTTTCTGCCTGATTACAACAGGCCTTGGGGCAGGGCGACATGGTAGCAGGCCTGCTCCCTATTTGTCTAATGGTTTCCTCTTCATATACACCACATCACTTCACAGTCCTTTACTACAGGAACTCATTCCACATCCCAGGATCTGACAAAAACATGCTAGCAGCTGTGCACTTTTATACCCATTCTGCTCAAGCCTGAGTCCTTCTTTCCATCAGAAAGTGACCTAACCCTGCCCATGCTCCCTGTCTAGCTCCCTGATACATTTCTGCTCATTCTGTCATTCCCATCCCAGTCCTGAGACGTTTCCTTACACAACCTTCATCTTGTTCTGAATGTTTCTGCCTTTTTGCAGGCCCCTATCCTAACCTCCTCCTGCACACCACCTTCCACAATCAGACCCTTCCCTCTGCTTCCAGTCTTCTTCCTCACCCAAATACCTGACTCTCTCCCATCTGTCCCCAAATTGATTCTTGCCCTTGCTAGTTTTCAGACCACACTTTCCTGCGTCATTCTCCTCCTGCTCACCTTGCTTCCCACCTTAAACTCTTGCTTTTGTTCTTCCTTTATTCCTATGAAGCAATTTCATCTTCCAGTAAGTCCGCCCTGCAGCTAGGAAGGGGGACAGAGCATTGTGAACACAAGGATGGACAGCAACCCTACCCATACCTTACACTTTGCCCAGGTCAGACTTCTGCAGTGCAGATTTGTAACTGCAAGGCAAGTAGAGCTCATCCCTATCATGTTATAGGCCTAGTGCAAGGCAATTTTCATAGCATTTAACTGTAACGATGCAACAAGTTTTTCCTTGTTGTGAGCAAATTCATTCCTTCAAGTGTTTCTGACTTGACATCCCATCAAACCAACCTCAGACTTCTTTCAGTGATCTCACAAGACCCCTTTCCTGGGGAGTTTCATAGGAGTACAAGCACTTCTCATAGAAGAGGTCAGCAACTATTTTTAAACAAAGGAAAATCCACACTATCCCTCCTCTCCCTCTACATAGCTCTGTTTTGTAAACCATTGAACTCTTGGCTCAAGTTTTGGAAAGAAAATTTACTCAGTCTGAAGCAGATGCTTGGCATGGAATATTTCAGCTGAAACAGTTAATGACTGGAAAACTTAAATTAAAACCAAACTCTTAATGGCAGTTTTAATAACAAGCAGTGCGACTAGTCCTGATAGTAATAATAGACAAAAAAAACAGTTGTTGATGGCGGGTTTTGGTTTTTATTTTGTCTTTAATTCAACAAAACAATTTAGTCATCAAAAGCACATTCTACCTGCGTGTAGAAATGGCACTATATTAATGTAAACATCACTTATTTATATAGGATCAACAAGAGAAAAAACACCCAATACAAAAAAAATCAAAGCTGCATGGTTCACCAAGTGTTCACTCTCTAACCTCTCAGCGTTTAATATCCTGCATTGGATATATAATGTAAGCAATTCCCATAATCTCTTCTCTTACTGTGTTGTCACATGAACAAATTAAAGCCATACTGCTGTAAGTGTTAGGCTGCAGTACTGTAATCACTTAAGCCATTTCTCCCCAACTTAGGCCTATCTTTTTTTTTTTTCCTGCTATTGCTTATACAAGCAGTCAGTTGATCCCACGGTGATACAAACTTGCCCTTTATGAAAAAAATATTGTATGTGCTTTATCTCCCTGAAGCAGCTTAGAGAGGAATGCTTGCCAGTGCTGGCACAAAAAGAGGGTTGTTCAGTTTGGGCAAGGGCAGAAACCTGGCAGCACCAATTTACATTGGCTCAAGCTGGTGAGGAACTGTACCCTCAGGCAATACAACTGGTTGGAAAATGGAATTTCACAAGGACAGGAACTGTAACATTTTGAAGTTTGTTTTCATTCTCAATGGGAAGAAAAAGGTTAAATCATTATGTGAAGGTAAAATGCTTTTCAGAAGACATTTGAATGACAAATCCTTTCACAGTAGTCATATCAAGGTGATTCATTTCTGCAATATGAAAACAAATATTATAGAAAAATACTAATGATGTGCTCTATATAGTATCTATGCTATTGTCAATTCATATTTGAATACTTAAAAAAAACTGTGTTTGCATCTAAATTTTGCTTTGATAATTTTTAAAGGAAACTTTCACAAAGTAAAAAAAGGAAGCTTTTTACCCCTTTCTCCCCATTTTGTTTTGTAATTTTATCAGTTTTTAAAATATTTTTGAAGAAAGAACAGTTCAGCTGATTTTTTTTTTAATCAAGCGAAGAAATAAAGCAATTACCTAAGCAATACAGCATCGGATGTATCGTTGTAGATACATTTCAACATCTGTGATTCTATGTTGCAGTTAAAGAGCAGAATCTAGTGGACCAACCCCTCTGTTGCATCAATATCAGGGGATATCAGCTTACCTTTTATTTACTTAAGACTTCCTCTTCATGCACAGAGAAGCTGACTTTTACATGTGCTCAGGAGACCATTAAGGATTTCTTCTATTCAAAAGCATAAGCTTCTTTTAAAGTGACTTTCCAAAAAAGAGAAGCTCTCCCCTAGATTTTATTCGTATTTAAGTTCAAAGTTTTCACACAAATGTCAAATCCCTCATCATTATATTGTGACTTAGTTTGCCTCAAATTATTGAAAAGGCTAATTCACTTAACAATTCTGTCTTCCCTCGCAGCAAGTTTGCATTTCCCAATCTTAAACTATACAACAAAAAGCAGTGAACACCCAAATGCTGGTAGCAACAGAAATTAATGAATAGAATAGCACTCTGCTAAGTTTATGATAAAAATGACACCATTGCAAAATATTAGTGTCTTTCTACAAAATCTCATCTTCAATAAAGTTTGTAGAAGACAGCTGAAAATGCTGTATGAGAGGAAACAACAAAAAAGGTGCTTGACCTTAGGCATGACACTTGTAGCACCACTGGATGGTAAAATCAGATTAATTCTTACTGCAGTACATAATAAAAGCAGCGTTCAATTAAGGAGACTCATCTAGCCATTTACATCTGTCAAGCTGCTGAAGCTGCAGTCGTAAAAGAACACTTTTGATAACGATAGTGGAACTATGATTAGTATGATCTGTGTTATTCAAGCAAAAGAAGTGCCAGAAGAGGTTGTCTCTGCACACGAAGTTACTGACCCAAGATGTCAGTGATGCAATAGTAAGACATTAGCACATTTCTGAAGTGTAGTGGCAAAGAACCACTTAGTCCAAATGTACTTCCCTAAAGAAAAATTCAGCTAATTGACCGGTGGTGCAAATATGCCTGTAATTTTAGTGATGGGGATGACACTTTGTTTATGGAATACAAGCTCAATAGATTAATATGTTTTAGAACAGCAAAGAAAATAGAAGAGTAAACTTGCTGGGTCATTTCACTAGATAGAACCGAAAAGAAAAACGGTGACCTGAGGCTGTGTATTGACCCCAAAAATGTGAACAAATAGATAAAGAGAGAGTATTTCCATTTACTAACTAAAATAGATACAGGCTTTACTGGAGTAAAATTATTTCCCGAGCTAGAAGCATCCGCAGGCTTTTACCAGATACCTCTAAGTGAGGAGACTGCAGAAGCTATGAACTTTCAATGCACCATTTGTCCGTCCCTGTTTCAAAGGGGTCACATCTGTCACTAGAGCCTGAGCCAGTCCACAGAACACAAAACAGTACAACTGCTTGAAGAGCTGAACACTGTGAAACTGTTTTGCTAGGGTACTGAGTCTGCAAGGAAGGCTGAATAAAATATAAAGGACTCAGGCCTGCAAGAGCAAGTCAGGACAAGAGTTTGACCTAGACAACGGCAAGTTTTCTGGCCAGTAAGTTATTGCATATCACTATGAAGGACAGAGCACCCAAATTTCAGTCAAACACCTACAGTTAGCATCTTATAGCATCACAGATTATTTTCTGTATTTGTATCACTGTAGCATTTAGATATTAAAAACTAAAAACATCTCCCTGGATAAAGTGGCCAAACCAGGATCAAAAACTAACAAACCAACAACGAGACGAGCACAGTGAACAAGAGCCCAGGAAAGTAAGAAGGAAATGACTGATCAATGTTCAGACAGCAAGGCAGCGGTATTCCTGACAGCGGAGGCAGCATCTGATTCCTGCTAAACAGCTTTCCTTTCACTAAATCCACTCTCCTCTTTGGCATCAAATCCACCCCGTACACACTAAACGTCTCCTTCAAACTGATGGGTGAGTTATTTTTGTCATTCACCCACAGTGTGTTTGCTTTCTGTCTTACATCCTCAGTTTAGCTTTTTAGTATCCATATTAGATGATTTTCTATAGCTGTCTTTACACACTCCTTTGAAGCTCTCTCAACTTGTTACTATATTACTTTACCTCTTTTATCATGCCAGGCTTTTTTGTCTCTCTCACAGCAGCTAGGACACATCTAAGTACCACCTGTCAGACACGAACTACTGCCAAAACTCTCAGTGTGGCAGCACAAACTGGCATGCAGCGTATGATCAAATCTAAGAGTTTACCAAAAACTTGAAAATTAGAACAGGGCAACAAATCTGACACCTCTTCTGTGGTGTGGTCACACACTGAAGATTTCAAACTTTCCTTTACTTGTCTCCAGACTAACTGCCTTGAAGAGACATGACCCTAACCACAGCTACGAACAACAGCTCTGAGATATTTACTGCAGAGGGGCATTACCTTGAAAACCCTGCCTAGGAAAGTTCATATGCCAACACTTCTAACAAGTTTACCATTATTTATAGAGCTTCTCGCTATTCATTACAAGACAACTTTTCAGTGGTGCTGAACCACTGCGTCATCAGTAGAGTTCAAAAATGCAGAACTAAACCCCAACTCTCGATAATCTCAGCGAACATAGCTTACCATTGCTTACTAATATTTAGCAATTTACGAAAACTTAATGCTGTGCTGCTCATTATTTGATTTCATACAAGTGAAAGTTCCACAGCTGGCACAGATACTTAGCTCCACAATTCAGGAGCCAGCCACATATTATGCATTAGAGAAATGATTACTGGTATGACATTTATATCACGTGGTCATGCAATTAGACACATGCTTGAACAGACATTTATAATACAACTGTTGCATATTTCACTAAGTGCAGTGTCTAATAAACCTTAAGATCTGCTATTAAATATGAGAAGTCAGAATATTAATAGCACTGTCTACATTTTGACAGTGTTATATCTTAGATTAGTCACTTAAACCCTGTGCAGTTATAATTTAACTTAATGCAAGTCCCTGCTGTGTTCTTAGCTACTGCTAACATGATGAAATTGAGAAAGAAAATCTAGGAAGCGTTCCATAACACCGAGGTATGTCATGCTATTGATCTTCCAAAATAACGTACAAAAAAGCCACCTAACTGCTTGAACAATTTAAAATTGGAAGAAAATAAAATTCACAATAAAGAGCTTCAATCAGTTCCCACATCACTAACTAAAACAAGATCTCATTACATGATTTTGGTATAAGCAATAGCAGAGCCAAACCAGGTGCTACACCAACCTCTGGATGCACAACTGTGCCTGCATTTTTGTACAAAGGCTATTTGAGCACCTAAAATTCCTGTAACTCTATGCAGATGTAACATCTGCTCACGTTCAATACTCTCTTGCATGCACGTACTTCTCACACAAATGAATCAATCCTCTAGCTCTACATCCCCAAACTCATTTTCAGGACTTAGAATTCTGTATTTCTGGTTTCTACTGTTCTGTTTTAGTTCACAGATAATACGGCACAGAATTCCCGGTTGTCTATGCATTATAGAATGAAATAGAGCTGTACACTTGCCTTTACACTTATGGTCCAATTCAAGAAAACAATTAAAAATATCTAACTTCAAGCTCGTGAATACCTCCTATTGGCTATAAAGAGGCTTAAGCACATGCATTAGCACTTTGCTGAAAAGAGGTCATTTCCTGAAAGGAATATATATACACTTGGGATTTACTTGTGTAAATATGATTTCACACGCACTCTCCACCTAGAGAACAGGCATCCAATAATCAGTATGTAAAGCATGCACGTGTACCTAAATGCGAGAACACTTTTGCACGCTGACTTTTTATACATCCTGGTTTGACTAGAGGCATGGCTTAAATTAAATGCCAAGCTTCTTTCTTGAGATTGAATGAATTAACATTATTAGCCTGATAATAACCACAGCATAATGGCACACTGAGGCCTAAGGCAACATTTCAGGAGAATTTTCTTAGAAATTCAGGCCTGATAGGAGATGCTAATGAGTTCAGAGAAGTAAATATAGCTCTTTAAATAGCAAAAGACAACTTGTCTATAATAGTAAGTTTCTCAGCACATTTACAAACGTTTTCACTTGTGAGCTATAAACTGACTTTCATTTAGTTGGACTTTGGCTCTCAAGAACAATCACTATCCTAACACGCCAACCAAAGGAGTGCAAATACACAAGGGGGGTGCAAATGAAACGCTTGTTAAGGCCTCACAAGGAAACCATACAAACACCTTATTTAATAAGTTTAATTAACCGGCTCTTTTCTAAACCGTACTGTGCCTAGCAATGCTGAGAGGCAAATTCTCTGCTCAGAAGCCCTGCTTTTCTTCCCTGAAGGAAAGTAATATTTTCTCTTTTATTCCCAAAGAGCGCAGCCCAGCAACTCCTAGCAGCTGCTGCTGGTAGCAGCTGGCTGTGGCACCACTGCTGACTTCTTTACAGCACGGCTGAGTCAACGTTGACCCAGGTTCCAGCAGAGAGAAACAGCTTAACGAGGCTGGGTTGTTTATAACCTCTCACTGTAGCACTTTTTCCCACCCTTAAGAAGCAGCACCTACATATTTCTCTCGTAAAAATATTTTCAGACAGAAAGTGTCCATATATCAGTGCCTAACTCTATTAAGTCTAATGCAAATGCTTATTGGAGAAGATGCATTTGTGACTGTAAAAGCTGCACGGCAGAAGAGAAATATTGCCCTAGAAAAAAATGCCAAACCCTCCTTACAAGTCTTAGTCTCCTGCAGACTCTGAAGGTGAGCATGTGGCTAATAGGATTCTCACCTCCAGACTGCAGCAACCCAAACAAAACCCCATATTTCAGATTCTTCACATCAGCACTTTCACAGCACATTGAGTCACTTGGATGTCCATTAGTTTTAATGTACTATATTAAAATGACTGGCATTAAGAGGCCATGCAGTTTTCTGCCAAGTACTCTGCTTTCCCTACCAAGAGCTTACCACAGTACCAAGTACTCTGTTTTTTCTCTGTTTTTCTTGGGTGGGAAAAGATTTACCACCAATTCTACCTTTGTTTCACTTGAGATACTTCTGTACACATCCTGGCTGCCTCTCCATGCAACCACCCTGAGAAAGAAGTCAGCAGGGCTGGACCAAACTGAACAGTGAAGAGTCCTATTAGTAATCTCCTTATGTTAGTCAATCAGCACCACTAACAACAATGGGAATAAGAGCAAAATATATATATATTTATTGCCCAGGGATGACCACAACAGCTGGAATTGCAAAGACCTTGACAAGTTTCCATCTCCCCAAAAGGCAAGGGGTAGGTGCTGTGTTCAGATGTCCACAACTAACGTGGTCTGAGCACGATCACCAGACATGGAGACACGGCAGTCACCTATAATTCTGCATAGAAACCTGTTTGGATCCCACCCAATTTGCATCCCCGAGTCGCTTTAGAGCGGACTTGCCTTTGTCCAGGCGACTCTGGCCCAGAAGCCCAGTGACCAGAGGCAGCAGCAGACCACCCAAACGACCTCCTGCGACCACAGCTGGCCCTGTAACCCAGATAACGGCCACCTTGCCCAGCCCAGGTAATAGGGCTTCTACCCGTACTTTAAAGCTATCCCTGTACAACTCCCGCTTCATTTAAAGGATGCTATTCCACGATCTTAACACTGCCACTGCTCCCCTGGTGCCTCGGAGCTTTCCCCGCTGCCCGTCCTGTCCCACGCTGGGCCCGGGCCCCCCACCCCCCTCCCACGCAGAAGGGCCCTTTGCTCCAGGGGGATCTCCGAGATGTGTCGGTACACACCACCACCGCCGAGGCGGGGAGGAAGGAAACTTTCCCCGTTTCCCATTTCAGCCAGATGCAAGCTCGCAAGGTTCTCTGCCATGCACATAAACACGGGGATGGGAGAGAGGGGGGGCGAAACTGTAAGACAGAGGAGAAAGAGAGAGGATTTTAAAAGGGAAAATAAAGGCGTGGAGAGGAGATAAAGGAAATAACGAGGAGAAAGGAGGAACTGAGCCCACACGCCGCGAAAAGCGAGCGGCCAGCCTGAGGGGCTTCACCCAGCTCAGCCCGAGCGCGAACGCGACCGCCCCGCGGCCCCCCCGCTTACCTCCGCGGAGCAGGGCCGCCAGGAGCAGGCTGCGGGCCGCCCGCAGCGGGCTGAGAGCCGCCCGGCGGGGCACGGCGCCGCGGGTAGCCCCCGCCATGCCGCCGAGACGGGGACACGTCCCGGGAGCGGCTCCGGGAGGCTCGGCCGCCGTCGCCCCGCTAGCTCCCCCGGCTCGCCATCGCCGCAGGCACACACCGAGACCCCGCTCAGCACCGCGGGGGGCTCCTGCCCATGCCGGCCCCTCGAAGCCCTGCCCCAGAGCGGGAGGGGGGGGGGCAGCGACTGCCGGGACCCCCGGCCCCGCCAAGGAAAACTTTCCGAGCGGAGGGGCTGGGTCGCCCCCCGGCTGCTCGCCGCTAAACACGGGCGCCCTTCGCTGCAGCTCCGCTTCCCGTGCCTTTATCTGGGGGCCGGCAGCAGACGCGCACACACACACAGACGCACTTTTCCCTGAGAGGAGGGGAGCCCAGCCCCGGCGGGGAGCGGAGGCGGTGACCTGCGGGCTGAGGGAGGACCAGCTCCAATCAGGGAACCCACGCGTGCACCGGGCAGCCCGCCCCCGGGGACGGGGGTGCCGCCACCACTGTCACCACAACCACCACCATCACCACAGCCGGGGGACCCACCCCCCACCGGGGAGCGGGGCATGAGGGTCAGGAAAGCCTCGGGCTGAGGGGCGAGCGCCCGGCACCGGGAGGCTGAGGGGGGAGAGCGGGAACCGGTAACGGTCCTGTCACGGAGAGCGCCCGCGGGAAAGCGCTGCTGAGGTGAGACCGCCACTCGCAGCGCCTGGACCGTGAGGGGAGAAGAGGTTTGCCAAGCCGACATGGCAGGAGAGGAGAACCTCGGCCCGATGGGGGGCCAAGGGCAGACTGGAGGGGCAGGGCACCCGAATGAAGGCACCCCCAGACCGGCTGGCCCTGGGGAGTAGAGGAAGCCCCCTCAGAAACTATGGGCCACCACTGACCTCACATCTTCAGTCCTCCCTTCTCAAGTCCAGGTATAGTGCCAGATATATAGAAAATAAAAGAACATTACCAAAACAGGAAAGTTTACTACACACATACACATCCCTCCAGAAAGAGCAAGAGGGATGCATGACAGATTTTGATCACGTTGGTTTGCGTGCTGTGCCATTACAGTCCACCACTAGTCCCTCAGAACTGCTCAACCCACCTGGATTTCACCCATCTCCAGCCCAACCTCTCACACTTCCATTTCCTTCTGCGTAGTTTCATCTTCTAAACATAATTCTCACGCCTCATCTTTATTCCCATCTTTTAACTTGATCCAGATAGTCCAGCAGGTATCTTTTCTGATATTTTAATCATAATAGAAAATATTGAGTGCAGAAATCCCCAAAGCAGGGAACAACCTACCCTCTACAACCCTACCCTCTGCTTTTGCCTGAGAAATTAAGCCCTCATTCTTCAGGTGAAGAGTCACAGCCAGTCAACTATGACTGGTTAATAAGCTAAAATTAGTGAAGTTCTCTCCATCTGTTGTCAGGTAGCAAAACAGGTGTCAAAGTTTATCATTAGATATTTTTCTAAATAAAGTGAATAAAGCATATCTATGCTAATTCTATAAAGCCTATTGTTTACACAAGACATTGTTCCCAATTTGATAAGCCAAGTCAAGAAAAACTACTTTAAAATAGGGACTTCTGATGAGGAAGTGATGATGAAGGAGCATGCTTGGGACTGTTATGGTTTACATGATTTTATTGTCATAAAAACAGCTGATTCAAATAGAAAAAAAAAATCAAGCTAATAGCAGCTAGTTGAAATACATTTAAAAAAAAAAAAGTATATCATATGGATGCAATCCTAAGATAATTTTTTCACAGGAATGTAAAGAAACATTTCTCAGTGAAAAAATAATTCAAACATGTAACAGCTATAGCCTTTTCTGCTTGATTGTAAATTCTGTAGACACTACAGATACTTGTTAGAGGTTTTAAATGTAAGAATCCCGCAGTCAACAGTAAAACACAGCAGCTAACAAGCATTTATATCCTGTCTACACTTGAATTTGTACATAATGTGTATACACAATTCATCTGATTTATAACAGAAAGCAGATACAGTCAAGACAAAAGCCTTTCCAAGGCAACTTTTACCAAGGGACCAAAAAACAATGCAATCATCATTCATAAACTACCAACTTTGTTTTCTTTAAATTGCAAAGAAAATTTCAACATAATGTAAACTAGAGGGAATATGAGATTATTTGGAAATATTGACATGTAGTATTATGTGCTATTTATCATAACCAAGCTGGAGTGTATATAACATTATTTGCCTAAAATGTTCTGAAGAAAATTTTGGAAATTCTATGTAGAACCCATTGGCAGCGACTTTCATGGGTAAGAAGTAGAAGTATAGAGATGTCTAAATATAATAGATTTTGCTACAGCTGTCATTATTCCATTGAAATTTGATTTCTTGCCATTGTAGATGCAATATTTTGGAGCCAAAATTGTCAATAGAAGCTATGCCTAATTTTTTAGGCTAGTATGTTCCCTTCAGTAAGCATAAGGAAATATAGAACATTCTCAGGAACAAACAGAATGTGACTTGGCCAAAGCTGACTTCTTTCTTAGGGTCAGGCAGACTCCTAAATTTTTCAAGTGTCCTTCAAGCTGAAAATGCTACCTACATCAAGGTCTCTCACCAACCCCTCTTTAGATTTTGTCAGCCACAATGTTGAAGTCACTTGTCAATTCACTGATGCAAACTGAAAAATGAAAGCAGAAAAAAGAATGCATCAAATCAAAGCACATATTGCCATGTGCAGATAGCAATTGATAGGGGAACTCTAAACCCGTGTGCAGAAATTGAGATATTTTGTACAATTTGTATTTTGAAGGTGCACCTGCTGCGTATGCGGCAGTTCTGTATGGTAAATGTATCTCACCAACATTTCTCAGGCAAACACATGATCATGCACTTTGAGGAGTAACATATTGTGTAGGTAACTGAACATTAGAATAGGTACTTACAGCTATCCCATTTGCTATTTTGTTGGACAATAAAAAAGCTATAAGTTTGTCTCATACCGAGCACAGAGATGTGTAACATTCATCATAAAAAGGAAAATAGTTGAAGTACAAGATTTTTCACTTTTTTTTCTTCATGAGAAAACGTGTTCATTTCAAGATAAAAAAAGGGCCATCTTTTGTGCTATGTAGACTTCCAATAACAAAATAAAATCACAAACCCATCAGCCAGCCCTAAGACTGCACTGCAAGCAAAAGTTTGTCAGAAGCAATAATCTGACAGAACTTCAGAAAGCAGGTGTTGGGGTTGTGAAGTTGCCAGCAGTTTAACACTCATGACTTAAGTGAGTATAATAGACATTACAGCCTGTGATCTTGGTTTTAATCAGTCTCTAATGAAAACTAATTTTTGACAAATACTCAGTAATTTAGCCAAAAAACATAGGTTGTCCTTGATATATGTGAGTGGTTATGGATGTAATCATTTAGCACTAACTACATCTACTACTTGAAGGCCTGTTAAGCTTGTTTGCTGTTTTAGCTAGCTACATGTCATTATCCTTGGCACTATATTATACATATGGCTTTGTCTATTCATGTGAATTTAAGCAAGGCACCTACTTTACTCCATAATGTCTTTATGTGTATAACGAGATAATGATCTAAAAAGTTTTATAAAGTACATGGGCACATAGCTACATCTGTATTCTAGAATTCTTTAAAAATTAATAGCACTAGGTAAATAAATGATTTTCTAATTTATTGTGTACCTCTCTGCTCACAAATTGTTTGTAATTATTCAGAATTATACTTTTCTTAACTCATTTAATTTAAATATAGAATTTCTTTTTAAATCCTTTGAACGGGGTTATGGCCAGTTCACTGCATCTATGCCAAAACTGCATTCTGTGTTGCTCCATGTATATAAGGTTCCAACAGAAAGTAAGGAAAGGTGGTACACCCCAAATCCTGCCAGACACCTGAGCTCACATAATGGAATAGAGTGAAAAAAATGTTCAGGATTTAGTTTTATGCCATCCTTGTACCTGGGTGCATTATCATCCCTCTTCTGTCTTCCATGCTTTGTGTTGCACGACTTAAACTAATTTTTTTATACTTCAATGTCAGCATTTCTCCTTGAAATAGATATGTAACTTGTATCTCTTACACTTACTCATTTGTGCAGCATGCAGACAGCATGGCATGGGTTCGTATTCAGGACATCTGAAATCTATCTCTCTATCACAGTGCATGGTGTTGTCATCTTTTTGGTTGACAAATGTTTTTATTAAGGCCTTAGGATCACAAGGCACTATTGCTTGCAAAAGGAACCATCTCACCTAGTTACTGTGATATTTTCTAGTTATGCTTGTGACTGTAAGCAATGTACACAATATGTATCCATTGCATGGGTCAAAAATTTGGGATATCACGGGTGTGTGCTTTTCAGTCTTAGTTCTGAAGAGAAGGCTTTTTTGACCTCAAAACATAACTGAGGACATCAAATTTGAGGTATTCAAATCACTGATATAAAAGGGATTAAATATATGGCTTTCTCTCCTACTCTTCAACACTGTTGGCAAAATGAGGTAAACTTTGGGAACAATAGAGACAAAGAAACAGGTGGCTAACAGTTGTTTTAGGTATTTATTGTCTAATTCTATTCACAGATAGTTTAGTGAAGTAAAGGAAGTATCTTTCATCTGACTCTTGACAAATTTATGAGTGAGAAGCTTTAGGGAAACAGGTCCAGGAAAGAAACTACCAGGTAAAGGGAATATCATTTAAAAAAGGACATTTCCTAAAAGACATGTAGGATCTCTGAATTTTTTCTACATTTTAATTTCTGTCTGCAAATGCCTTACCTGAGACAAGAGTTTTAGAAAAGTCGTGCTATCATGCTAGTCATGCCAGATAGATGCAAATTTATTTTTCTGCACTTATATAATAAAGCGCTCTATGTTCATGCAAAAGCTTTTCCATAATTTTTAATAACTAAAGTTTTTGAAGAATCTGATCTTTTTTCTCCATGTGCTAAGGATCTCTATCATAATACCAGCTGTACCAAGTCAGAGCAAAAGTTCACCTGGCTTGTTTTTGACGGAGGCCAAAAGCAGATGCTTTGAGATGAGTACAAGAGTGCAAGTGTGCAGTGACAGTCCGTTCCCAGGCTCTGAAGATTTGAGGTTCAGAGAATTCCTGAGACAACAATCGTATCATTGTCTTTGATGGGTTTTGCTCCTCTGATTTTTTCCAGTTGTTTTTGAACCCTTCTATACTTTAGACGGGTTCAATCCATAAAATTGGTATCTGTTCTAAGGCAAATACCAGTGTTTTTATACATAAATAATGATGTTGTATTCCTTAATTTTTTGATTCAAAAACAGTGAAAAATATAGAACTACATATATAGTGTATATATAATAGTATAAATTTTGTTTTTCAAGATGTCCATAATTACAGTAAATACTCAAGTTACCAGTAACGTTTGGGAGTATTAGCTTCCAGAAACATGAAATGTAAATACAACTTCATCATTTGTGGAAAGCAAATGTGAGCAGAATTTGAACAGAGCGAAGACTAAGTATTTGTTTTCATATCTCAAGCATTTGCTGAAATCCCTAGAAGCACTTTTTTTTTTTTTTTCTATTCTGTAATGTCTTTTTATTTCTTTGTTTTATCCAAGTGTTATAGCTCACCATAACTTGAAACTGCAAACTCTTGGGAGGTACCATGATGAACTAATTATTATCTCTAGATTCTATTACAACTGAAGTCTATAAAACAGTAATACCTGTGTCTTATGTAGTATTTTTCATGTGTGTATATCATAGCATTTACATATATGAATAACAGTTGGAAAAAATTATCCACACATGTTTCTGTTCCCTCTTAGTTCTTCTCTTATTTTTCTATACACAAAGTAACATACATCAAAATATCTTGACAACCTTTAGATATATATATCATGAATAACTAGTACATTTTCTTCAATGTAATTTAGTTGTCTTAATATATATGTACTAACTTAAGAAACAAATATTCTGTCAGATATAATGCATTTCAAAGGTGTTTGTAACTGTACTACTGCATATTTTAATTTGCTGGAAGTTAAGGCTTTGAAATACTCAAGATACATCTGTTGCAGGTTGCATTCTGAAAAAGGATAGCTACTTCAAAGTGCTGTGCCCAGGATAAATTGCTAATCCAGGTGAACCTTTTGACACTTAGTTTGAGTTCAACCACTACTTTAAACATGTGTTATCAATTATGGGACTCTAAAGCTGTATTCGACATACCAGATCTGTTGTGACAGTACATGGGAATGGTCACATTAATACCATATTCTCTGACAATCATAACTGAGGTGACAGCATCTGACCAGGGGTCAAGAGAAATATTTTTAAGGTGGATTTATTTAAAGCCTCGAGTTCTTCTGAGGGAGTTTTGTTCTAAGGTTTTGATTGATGGGGAGTTTTCCAGCTTGGCATTCGCTTTGCTGAAGGCGAGTGATTGCTTTGCAGTGCGAGCAGTGCCCCCTCGTGCATCAGCCAGGGCTGTCTGCATCATGCCACAGGGAAAAGCAGGAGCAGAAGGTAGACTTGTTATTTTTTCCAATGCATCTGGTACTCAAGAGCAGTACGAAAGCGCCAAGTCTCGTTAATGTGGCATACAGATAAACAATATTCGGATCATTCTCTGATCATGATGGATTATTTGGTCATAACAAGCATATTATCCTTGCTTAATGAATGGAACATGCTATTTCTTCCTAGCCATTGTCAGTCTTTGATGCAGTACAATTAGCAGACGCTCTCATTTAATTACCTAGTATAATAGGACCTGAAATGCTGAAATTCAATCTTTCATATAGTTATGCTGCTTTTCAACAGTCCCCTAGGCTAATGAGGATAATGTTCTAACCTAATGCATATTATTTATAAAGAAAATATTGCAAAACAAATACAGTCTTACAGGAGTATAATACTTCAAATTGCTTTAGGAACTGTTTTGATGACTGTGGCCAATAACTGTTGTAAAATGGAGAAGATGCAAGTAAGTAGTCCTAGTTAAAAAATAATAATAATCTAGCCAGGAGTAAGAACTTTATACGTTTCTTCTGTCTCTCTTTTTTTCCAAATCAAATGAAGGATGAATAGAATTGTAATGACATTCTAGATGCAGCTGTCTTTTAATACTAAGAATGCAGACTCTTGCTTGTGTTATGACAGATTTGTTTTTAAAAACAGAATTAGGGAAACAAATCTAAAAAAAATTAGGTGTTTAAAAGATGAAGATGGCCATGCGGACAGATTTTGAGGAACATATGCACATACTGCAGAGATTGTTGGAGTCTCTTAGCACTTCTGAGTATCCTACAGGCTTTCTTCTATATTATGACTTGTCTGTTTACTGTCAAAAAACTTCCTCTAAGTGCTTTAATCATATCATAAATTGAAACATTTGTAGAATGAAACTTTACTTTGTGACTGTCTTCAGAAGACAAAGAAATTGTCAAAATTCACTTCACTATATTAAGTTCACTCTTCGTCCTTTTTATTAGTTAGTTGCTTAGTAGGCATGCAACAGGCTACAAAGTTCTTCTAATAGCGTATTCCAGTTTTATTTAGAAACACTGAGCCCACCTCAGATGTGACTCTTATATCTCAGGGAGTTGTATTAGGTAGCCTCTAGAGGTCCTTTTCAATCTAATTTTTTATACAATCCTATCTCATGGTCTATGTGAGCCTGCAAATTGCCATGTTACTTTAGAAGAAATTTTTAATGAGAAGAAAAAGAAAGGAGTGTATTTAGGTGATAACTGTCCATGCTGAGCTCTCAGTGAATACATCTCCATGTATCATTCACATGAACATCAGGATAGAAACAAAGGAAACCTGGCTTTACTTTGATTTGTAAGTGTCATCAATCCCATAGAAATCACAGGCACTTACGGTAGAAGGTTAAAGTGAGGGAAGAATTTAACTCAAGAATCTTTAGTGAAGCAGGTCATTGTATCAATGGAGTATAATCAGCCTTGAATATTTCTTGCAGAAACCACCATCACTGCCATTACCATGAAACTTTTAAGTAAAAACAATAGACGCTATGATTCTACAGATGAGCCACAGACTATTTATTATGTTTCCATTAAATATCTGTGGTCTGAAGACCACAGTTTGTCAGTCTCTGACATCCACAGAGTTAGGACACACACCTCATAACATCCCCTGAGATCAACAGAAGCTCTTGAAGGAGTGTGTAAGTCTGTCTACACTTCCCTCCTTCGTAGCAGATGCATCAGATTTTGTGGTTACAAAGAGCAACTCAATTTCCTGAAGTGATGTGTTTTGTTTATATTAAGAGGATCAAGGGAGAAAGCTCTCTATATAACAGTGCTTACTGTTTTTTTTTTTTTTGACTGTCTTTGACAGCAGGAATTAGTAGAAAAGAAACCTCAAGATTCCCAAAGAGAAATAGATTGAACTTCTAGCTCCATGTCTAATTTTCAGTGTTCTAGGTGGCATCCATTGAGCAAATGTAACACTTCTAATTGATAGTTCAATAGGACCCACGTGTCAAGCAGACATAGGAGTTTACTCCTTGAACATCAAAGATAAATCACACTATCAGAACAGCAGGAATTTTTTCCCTAGTAGCAAGATGGAAATTTTGCATTTTAGGCTCAGAATTGTCTTTTCATTGAATTATGGCTTACATATTTAGTGCCAGAGACAGATTCTGCTTAAAATCGTTTTTGTCTGCTAATCCTAAAAGTAGCGCTGTAAAGACTTATGGATGAGGGGTTATTTTAAGTTTTCTTGATTTCACTGTCTGCTCAAAGATCTGGTAGACTTAAGGCTGACATAATGATTTATATGCTATCAGCAATGTCCATCCATCCTTCAGTCCTCACACTGTTCACAAAGTAGGAATTTTCCAAGTTTCCACAACTGTGTTCAAGCAACACGTATTAACCTAAATTAAAACTGTTCCATGAGACAACCTTACATTCTCCTGCATTGTCATCAGAAGTAGCTATGGGGTAAGACCAGTTAAATTATGGTTTGCAGTAGAGATGATCAAAAGGCATAAATAATGAACAATAATGTAAAGGTAAATCAGGAATTTCATTAATTTCTTAATTAATGCAAAGCCAAAGAGGTATTCAATATAATTGTAAGACAGCAATTTTTAAATTGCCCTTATGAACAGGGGCAATGTCTGCAGAATTCCTTACCACAGACACTATTAGGTGAGCAGATTAGTAGTGTTAAAAAGATATGGAAGATTTATATAAACTACATGCAAATTATGGTAGCAGCATTTATGTAAGTCTAGAATTTTCAGAAATTTTATAAATTCCTGCCCATCAGGATATTTGGAAAAAAAAAGCCACCTTTTAACCAAAGAAATTAAGAAACTCTATATTTTTTGGCAAATTATCTTGTACATTTAAACAATTGTTCCTCATGCCTTACTTTGAAACAGGGATGGGATGGTATATTGGAAGAAACTTAGTATCAATGAAATCCTAGGTTTATAAGAATTGAAAAGAAGAGATAAAAAAGGATTATTTTCTAGCTTTTAATAGTTAATTTCATTTGTAAATCTAACATTTAACTGAATCAGTAGTCAACTGCATTAATTCGAATCCCTTGCTGTAGCTGCTTTTAAGAGCCATGAAAGCTTTTGCTTACTCTTAATTAATTTTATTATGAGGCTTAATTTAAAATTACACATGACAGCATACTAGAAAACTTTGGTTTTATTGTCAATACAATAGAAGCATTTTTATTATTAAAATTTAAGTTTAATTGTATTTTTACTTATGTTATACTGTCTATAATAATATGTGTTATAGACTGTTTTATGTATTATAATAATATTCCTCTATTATTAGATCATTATATTGCATTGGCACCTAGTGCCTGACATACCCTGTTTGTCCTACGTGAGGTACAAAACTGCATTAGATAAGTTTTGGACACAAAAGCTTACAATCAGCAAAGTAGGAATTGGAGTTGTCTGCAATTTTCAGCTAAGAAGGCATGTGTTATACTTTCAAAACACTCAATCAGTGTTTTGATTTCAAATAGCAACTGCATTTTCTTGTCCAAAACACACTAACTTTCATCTAGAGGAAACAAAATCAACTGCATACTTGTAACCTGTCTATAAATAACATGTCCATATCTTTTGTGCAGGACTTTTCCCTCTGGTCTGTGGGATGTTTTCGCTTGGAAGAACGGGCAATAGAAATTCTTAATGTCCTTTTCTTTCTCCTAAGCAGGCAGCAGTCTCAATCTTGTTCTCTAAAACATCTATAAAAGCCTCCTACCTTACAGACTGCAGTAGGTCTGAAGTGCTCACTCTCCTAGAATATGTTAGTGGACATCTGTAATTTAATTCACAAGAGGTTACACTGTTCTTTCCTGCTGATTGGTGACAATGATTTAAACATCATGTTCTTCTCACTGCCTGGATAAGCAAACCAAACCAGGCATAGATCTTGTTGGGTTATGGCTCTGTTCGTCATTCTTACTACCCATGTTCTGCTAATTTGAAAGGTCTGAGAATAAGGAAACTTCAAAAGATATTTTAGCTTCTCAGTGCCATTTGGGTATCAAATTAAAAGACCTGAACTTTACTTTCTCTGTGCAACACTTTTCTACATTATAGGAAATAATAGCTTTTCCTTATCCTATCAGATACTGCAGATATTCTGTTGTGAAGCTTGAAGATGCTGTAGCAGTGAGGGCTAACTCTAAATTTCAGATGAAGAAATAATGGGAACTGAGCATGATTACCTTTAATCTTCTCTCAGTTTCATTCCTCAACCTTAGCAATTGTCAACACTAGACAGAGTAATTTCAAAATTCTACGTTATTAAAGACCACAATTTAGTCATGTTACGAAGTAAGAATTTTATTTAATGTATATTGAATCAAATGCTAGGAATATCAGAACTGTATTTCAGTAAACAAATTGAACCTGTTTAACAATTCTGTTCAAATATTCTATTCAAAATTAACAGAAGAGAAAAAAATCCACTGCTTAAACTATCGGTATGTAGTTTCAGCATTTAGATAGCTGCTTAATATAAACAACACCAATCCCATAGAATAGCCATATGAAGGATGGATAGGCTAAAGAAAGGATATTTTATTTGTTCTAATTTATGATAGTGAAAAGTGCCTCTACCTTTTAAGAAATTCAGATTGGGGTTAATATTACTTACAGTGCCTTATTAAGAAGCTTAATGGCAATTCAAAGTGAGAAGCTATTCAGACTCAATGGTAGTTTACTTTCTTCTAGGTCAGACTTTTAATTGGCTCTACAGTAGAAAAAAAAAATGGATGAGTATAAAAATAAAGAGAAAATTTCAGTGCATTGACAGAATGACCAGACAGAGCAATATCTTAAATTTGAAAAGAAAAAAAAACATGGTTTACACTGGAGATTCTAAGAGATGGTGAAGAGTCTGTAGGGAAACAAGTGTCTCACTTATATACAAGCCATCTGAATAAAGGGAATGCTCTAAGTTAGTCTGCAACAAGAGCTATTTGTTCTTGATGATCTTCTGGAATTTCAGATGTACAATTACTGCGCCATTTAAAGCATAGGAGGCTTATTCAAAGTATGCCTTTAGTTTGTCTCCTTTAAAAATTGTTAATGTGTACAGTGCTAAGCCTTTCCTCTGTGAGATCCTGCCATACATTGAAGTTGCTGAACATGGCTGCCTGGAGCCACAAAGCAGGCAACTGCCTTTAGCAACAGATTGCTGGAGGTGCGGCAAGGGACCTCACTCCAGCCACTTGCTTTGGTTATGCCCTGTAGCTGCTGCTACAGCACGAGGAAGGCTCAGGCTGGGTGAGTGGTGGGAGCTAATTCTGGGAAAGGCAGAAGGGTTGGCTCCTCACAGACTCACAGAATCATCTAGGTTGGAAGACACCTCCAAGATCACCTAGTCCAACCTCTGACCTAACACTAAGTCCTCCACTAAACCATATCACTGAGCTCTACATCTAAACGTCTTTTAAAGACCTCCACGGATGGTGACTGAACCACTTCCCTGGGCAGCCTATTCCAATGCCTAACAACCCTTTCAGTAAAAAAGTTCTTCCTAATATCCAACCTAAACCTCCCCTGGCACAACTTTAGCCCATTCCCCCTCGTCCTGCATGGGAGAAGAGACCAACCCCCACCTCGCTACAGCCTCCTTTAAGGTACCTGTAGAGTGCGATAAGGTCGCCCCTGAGCCTCCTCTTCTCCAGGCTGAACAATCCCAGCTCCCTCAGCCGCTCCTCGTAAGACTTGTTCTCCAGACCCCTCACCACCTCCTCCTTGCAGCTGCAGCAGTCACCATCTCCCCTCCTCACATCCTGCAGAACAGCAAGTCTTACACCCCACAGCTTTTTTTCCCACTGTATTTCTGTATCAGCTCCACTGTTTTCCTATACCTCCTCACTGCATGTGTCTCTTGCTTCCCTTACACTTATTTCCATGCTTATTGGCCCCCCACTAAAATGACTCAGCTCAGATGAACAGCAAAAAATAAATAAAAGAAATAAAAGAAAACAAAACCAAAAAAATAAAACAAAATAAAACAAAATAAAAAAACAAAACAAAGCAAAACAAAACAAAACAAAACAAAACAATAAAATAAAATAAAATAAAATAAAATAAAATAAAATAAAATAAAATAAAATAAAATAAAATAAAATAAAAAAGGCAAATACTTCTCTGTATGGCTGGCAAATTAAATCAGATCAGTGAAGATTCCAAAAAAGCAACAGAGCCAATGCAAGGGAGACACTGCTGTGAGCAGGAAGATGTGAAGGCAGAGTCAGAGAAAGGGAAAAGAAACAGGTCTGTACCTTTTAGGTACAGCAAGTTGTTATTGTGCTTCAGCTGTACTGTGGAACTGTACCCCAGGCCACTAGGAAAGGTCAAAATTGTCCTTTCTGCAGCTATTGCAATGGACTAAGATAACCATTAGCATCAGCAGTTCACAAACACAGAAAGAAAGCAAATTAGTTAGGATATTAATCCTTTTTTTTTTTCATAGTTCCTCTTCTTTTTCTAATTTCAGAATTGAGAGAAATGTTTTCATATATCCTAATTGGATTCAGAACAGTAGCTGAAAGGAGAGGAGTTTCCTCTTGGGGGAGATCTTTTTACTGTGCATTCCAGGTGCCTGTTCATTTCTCTTTTGATCATGTGAATGTTTTACTTCAACTTTCATAAACAAACATTTGCCTTAGATAATATAAAGAAGCCTTCGAGTATTATGAAAGCACATTCCAGCACTACAGAGCACTGTGAATGGTCACATTTACAAGGTCAAGCATTCTTGCCAAAAGACCAAAGAGAGATATATTATTTAAACAGAGAAACAAAGGGTGAAAGGGCTCAGCCCATTGAAAAGGCTATTGTCTCTCTTTCAAGGGACTGTGGAGTTTAGTTTATGAAACAGAAATCAGATCAAACCGAGATTGAGCCAGATGGCTTTGCCACCTGACAAGGTTAGGCGATCTGTCTGACCTTGTTGGGAACTCAGAGTGAGTGGTAAATAACGCCCACTTGCCACTTGCTCCTAAAAAGGTTTTTAAACAATAGTGAAAACCTAACGTCAATTATGCAGCTTACGCTGCTAGAACTAATGGGAGGATAATTTTACTGAACTGCTATGTTTATTCTGTTATTACCATGAACTGCACGGCAGAGGGCCCTGTAGTACAGCTGCAGATAAAGAATATTATTTTATAAAACTCCGTTCATTTTCTGATGCTAGCTGAGGTAGTTGTTTTAAGCAACTAGAGGCTTGCTTGTAACTGTTCATATGCGGTTGTTTTCTGTCATGTCTGAAACACCAACCATTAGTAAAATGATGAGCAAATGCAGTTTTATTATATTAAAATTCATTACTCAGTTGGACAAATAACATCTTCTAGTTGAGATTATTCAAGCTAGGCACGGCTTCTCTGATAATTCATGTAATATTTTATACCCATGCAGCATATATTTAGTGTGTTACAAAATGAGAATAGTGATATTAGAATAGTTCAGTCGGAAGGGACCTACAAAGATCATTGAGTTCAACTGCCTCATCACTTGAGGGCTAACCAAAAGTTAGTGTGTTATATTGTAATATTGAATATAAAGAGATTTTTGTATGGCAAGATTTAGAATTCATTAAAGATAAAGTGAATCATTAGTGTTTGGATAGAGGGAAAATGGACAGATAGAATTTTGTCATTGTGTTAATAAACAGGTATGATAGAAATTGTATAAAATTTTAGTAACATCTCTTATTTTGTTGTATTACAATTAATGGTCCTGATCAAGATTGAGGTCCCACTTTAGATGGCAGTCGGCAAGTTGAATTTGCAGCCTAATTAAAAAAACGTAGAAAGAGGAGGAGAAATAGGCAAGCAAGTACCTTCTGCAAGATCACATAGTATTTCAGTAAAAAGTGGTGAGAAACTTGATCCTGTTTCTAAATGTAAAGATGCAGACAAAAGCCTGGCTTGCCTCCTTGGAGCTAAGATGGATAGAGTTCTAAAAATATGTAGTATTGTTCTTGGGAATTGTAAGATTACGGTTATTTACTAGCTTTGGACTGGAAGTAGCTTCTTGCATGCTGTTCTCTTCACTACTGGATAACAGACCATTTGTTCAGAGCTTTTAGAATACTGGTTGCTGAAGAAAAGCCTCCAAGTAATGAACTGTGGAATTCTGACTGATAAGGACTGAAAAACACTGAAAGGTTGGGACAGAGTTCACTTAATGGATGGAAGACTTTTCATTGACTCTAATAAACAGTAGATCAGGTCTGTGAGGCATCAAAATTTGTCCCTTCAATAGAGTGAATGCATATCTAAGTTAATGTGCATCTGTATTCCAATATACTTTACATTATGCAAATATGAATAGCATGATGTATAAATTTTCAGATGGAAATAAATAGATTCTAGGCTATTATTTTTTAAACCTTTGCTCACAACACTGCAGCTTAGCTGCTTTTATACAGAACTACAGCTGCAGATAGGCCAGAAGAATTCAGCAATCAGTCAACATAAAAACAGTGATTTCCAAAACATTGCTGTAGATGCCCGTTTTACTAATTTTCTTCCCTTATATCTCCTATTAGAAAGAGCAGCAGTAGCCTTAGATTGGATTCTGCTTCCCATCTCCAGAGAAAGTGGGACTGGTAAAAACAGTATGGCCATTCCTTTCCATTTTTGAAAAGATAAAATTGTTATTGATTTGTGGAGAACTAATTCACAGAAACATCCTTTTGCTTGCCTAGAGCCATTGCTATTCCCTTTCTTTCCAAGGTTCGATACCGGGTACGGGAAGCTGGTAGATTGAGTCATCCACCTCATACTGGCATAGGAACTTGCACAGTATTTCTCTATGCTTTTATCAATATGTCAACTCTTCTAAAATTCAGTTCTTGCTGTTTAAGCTTACTACCTTTATTGTCAACTCCTAAATGTGATTTTTCGGATGTGGACACTCTTCATAGGTCATCAGTATTAGCTCAAATTTCATCACAGCCAAAATAATTTTTTTCATTCTACTAAATGGACCTTGGATCAGTCTCCTCGAAAACTGATACTCCCAGATAATTTCATATAGATGTAAAACGTTGCTGACATCCGTGTTATCTCCGTTATTTCTGAAAGCGTTCCTGAAAGTGATTTTCCACTAAGAAATGCTTTGAAGATACTGCACTATTGGTATCACCTGAAGCTTGTAGTCACTCTAGAAAAGATACCTAATTTCGTAATGCAGAAATTGCTTTTTAAAAAAGTCAGTGATTGCCAAAGACATGGATAACGTCTGAGATATCACTGTCATCAGTTATTCTGAGCAAGAGTTGTTTAGTTCATAGCATACTGAGAACAAGCTAACAGCTCAGGAAAGAACAGCCTTAAAGATCTCCTTTCCCTGCTGATCACCTATCCTACAGTTGTCTACAGATGGTGAGCACTGGTAAATTTTGTCCAGAGTGCAATAACTTTAGTTTAGCCTCTTCTGGAGGGTAGTGTGTGAACAAGAAAAGAAACAGTTAATAATTGTGCACTGACTTGAAAAAAAAAAATCTTACCCATCAGGAAAGAGCCTCATGATCCTTTTTATTTCAAAGACATGATGATAAATCTCACTTTTTAAGGATTACATGTAAGTAATTGAAACCAGGGAGAGTAGGTCAGTGAATTACCTATAAATAAATAAATAAAAATAAGCTACAGTTTTACAAGTCATTAAACAAAATTCTAGTTACATTTTATGTACTGCTGAATAAAGAACTCGTTGTTATTTCTTAAAGTGCCATCACTAACTGATAAACCATGTTAGAAGAGGATGGATTTATTATCATTCCCATACAACTAAAAGGTTAACACCCTTCTAACTGCAAAAGAATACACTTTCAGATAATGGGAGCATTTAGCATTTAACAGAGCTGTGAAAAAATGTCCTTGATATTTATTAATAGACCAGTGCCATTTTCTAGGGCCAACTCCTAAAATCTTCAGAAACTGAATTGAGATTTAAAGCTTTATTTAAAGTTTATCTTGAATATTCTACTTGAAAATGTTATTACATGAAAAGATCAAAGAGAAAATATGAGCTCACATTGTTTCAAAATATCTTGTTGGAATTATAAACAACAGGTCAAGTTGAAAAACTCAGTCTGTTCCAACCTTTTTTTATTGCTACTTTTCAAACATTTTATACTAAGATATGGTATGCGAGATGTTGTGGCAATGATGCAACTATAATGTTACTCTTTAGAGAATCACTGAGTGTCTGCTTTTTTAATTTACTGTGATTTAATGACATTCTAATCAAAAAAAAAAAAAAGGCTGATTTCTAAATTTTCACCTGTCTCTCCATTATTGAGGACTCTCAGTTAAATCCAACATCATCACTGCGTACTGCTGATACTGTTATAATTCAGAGATCACAGTGAATGGACTATTGGGATTGAGTTTTATGATAAGTGAGACATAAAACTTCCTGTGTTAGCTGTAAAGAGTACAAGAAAATATTAATGACTTAACTCCTTTATATGCATCTACTGGGTGAGAACTCTGAGATACCCAGATCTTTTCAAGACTCTCCATTTTTCTTAATTTGACAGCAATAATTGTATCTCATGTGGTACTGAAATCCTCAGCCTAAAATTATTCATCCTTAGATATGAATTCAGTTATTAGAAGTGATTGGTATCACCTCTATTGTACTGTCTTGACCACTCAGTGTTGTCCACATGTACATAGCAGCCTGTGAGTTACATCAAGTCATCTCTCAAAAATTCCCTTTTTTCCTCATTTCAAATAGTTGATAAGCTTACTACAGAGGTGATGGATATAAGTACAAAATGAGTTCATGTGCAGAACACAGGAAATAAAATTCTAAATGTGAAATGCTTCAACATCAACAATTCCCAAATCAGTATTTATTCTCTTTATTTCTTTGTTACAAATATTAGTTAGGGTATAGCAAGTATTTTCATTTAGTAGGCCATACACTGATGGAGTGCAGTAAATGTGAAAGAGGAGAGATTTTCTTCCTAAAGGAAGAAAATGAGAAGAAATATGAACATTCTTTCTGTAGAAGAAAGAAAGGAAAGAAGTTCTGTCTACAAGGAATCTTACTGTCCTTCAAGTTAAAGGAAAGAAAAGGTACATTACTTGAGCCTTTTCTACTGCAGCGTTCTTTAGAGACTTAGAAGATGAAAGTAGGATCTCTTTGAACATGAAAACCTTCAAGTAAAACATGATTGCTTGGTATTTAGTAAAATAATTAAATGAGCTCTCACTAGTGTGTTCCTCATACCTTTTCATTTGAAGCAATTGCAATATTCCCTAACATAGCCAGAAAAAGTACTACGTGTGTTCAAAGAAAACTGCTTTATGCTTTGTACTTTTGTATGTAAATTAAATTGCCTGAGCCATTAACATTGGGAAAAAAAAAAAACTGGAAAACATAGTTTTAAGTAAGTTGCAAATATTACTTCAACAAGCCCAGGATGAATTGTGTTCTATACAACTGAGATGGTTTTCCATTGAAACTCCTGGTGATTTTCCTTAGTAGCATACACAACTTTTTCTGAAGCTATCTCTATAGAAGGGCCATTCTACTTAAGCTATTCCCTGTGGACCATCCGTACTCTCTCTTCACCTAGCCCCAGCAAGTGTCTTGAATCTTGAACTCAACCACTGTAGAAGTTTCAGACAGTTACTGCATAACTAATGTGCTTAATCCATAGAGGGAACAAAAACTGTCAAAACTAAGATGGTGTGATAAACTAAAACCGTCACTTGGGAACAGAGTGAAAAGTAAATTAGTGAAATCAGAAAGCCGTTTTCTTCATGACTAGCCACCATGACAATGACAGTAATCTGCCATTCACTCAGCCCTCTGTCCGAGCCTGATATATACAGAAGGACATATCCACCAAAAAATGAGCATGTTTAATTAATTCATGTTATGTTCTGCTCTTTACTTGATGTAATGTTTTACTTTTATGTTGCAACATAGTCACACCCACCCATATATTAATTAGTGAATAACTTATTTCCCACAGTGGCAGCCATGAAAAGTCAATGGGCCTCAATGTGCAATAAAACCAGAGACATAAAAGGGTGTACAAAATTCCCTGAAAGGGGACTGATCTTGATTTTGTTGATGTTATTGGCAAAACGACCTTGATTTAAAGTAAAATAATATTTTATTCTAATGGAGAAAACTTATATGCCTATTCCTAGCATCAATGCACACGACCCCAAATGTGTTACAAAGATTACTGACATTCATTTTTTTATTTTCTAGATGGGAAATCCATTTCACACGTAGTGAAATAATTCCACCTCTGTTTATTTTTCTGCAGGAATGAAGCCATGGATATATAGAGCTACAAGTATAAGGCAGCAAAAAATGCTTTGATCAGGAGACATGAGAAGACTCGATCTTCTGTCTAGTGCTGACACAGGTAGACATTCCATTATATTATGTATACCTCTTAGCTGCTGTAACAGCAGTTTATCAGCTTCATCACAACAGGCAGTAGCTAATCAAGGTTTTCACTCCTACGCTAATCACTGGAATGAGACATAGGAAAAGTGAGAACCAGGAGTGCACAAAGGGTCCTGGCTGACCTTTTGACTGAATTTTTACTGTTGAGTAAATAGCTTACAAATCCTCTCTACACTTAGACAATTTTAGGAAATGATATTAAGGTAGAATTTTTAGAAGTGAATTGATGGCTCCTTTGAAGCTGATACCTCCTGCAGAAACATAACACAGGAAACTTTAAAAAACACTAACTGTAAGATTATTTTAGAACTCCCTTTGATACTGTTCAGATATTTTTAAATAATGTCCACTTTGGACTTAGTGCAAATGATTCTGAAATTCTTGACATCCTGCATAGCCTTTGCAACAGTAATTCTGTAGGTATTTCACATACAGCTCAATATACAATTCAGTGGAAAATATCTACCTATACAAGTTTAAATCCAAATTTTGTTTTCTCCATTTTTTTTTGAGAGTGTGTCTTTCTATAATCATTCTCTTGGCTAACAAATCATTTGTCTGTTATAAGTACAAATATTTGCAAAGAGTCATTCATTCTCCTACAGGTGAAATTCACTTAAGGCATGGGTAAAAGTACAAAAGGGTTAAATCTCCCCTATGCTTAGACTAATGTTGTCACTCAAACAATAATATATACATGAAAAAGGTGTTCATGTAGTTTGAATGTTGCTGGGAACTTTGTTGACTTTCTTCTGTTAGTCTGATCTTCTGAAATAGCTTCTCTACAACTGTTCTCCAGAGAACATGGGGAAGGAAAGAACTCAACCCAGATAGAATCCCTTAGTTCTTGTTAAGTCCATGATTTTTCCTCACTGTCCATTGTTCCATGTTCAAAAAAAAAAAAATAAAAATCAGAGTCTAAACAATGTACTGGATTAAACTTCAGTGCAAATGTCTGCTACAGTATGTCTCAGTGGTTTGCCATGTTCAGAGTCATTTTTATTGACCTCTCCCCAATTGTTTCTCTTGTTTCTTCACCTTTAAGTGAATTAGTATTCATTCTAACAGAAAAGCTGATAAGTAATGTTAAAAGTGAACACAGGAACATTCTATAACTGCCACAATAATTGCTGTAACTATGGATCTGATGGAAATCATTGAAACTAATTTCTCTGGTGGTTTAGCATGTAAATAGAGATTGGATCTTCAGAGGTAACATATATTTTGCCTATTCCATCTGCACATGCCTAAATTGTTTACAGACAAAGCAAAGTATCATTCTGAGAGTTGAAATGTCTTGTCCAAGACCGGAAGCGTCCAGAAAGAATATTGTCAGTGCCAATTTAACTTACCTACCTATCTTATTGCCCTTTAACTTTCTTAGTACAACAAGAATCAATGAATATCTTTTCATTTTCTTCAGTGAGCTTTCCACGTGTTACTCTTTTGTGAATGATTTGTTGATGAAGCACTGTACCCAACATTAACTTGTCACAGTTTGCAGCCTAGCATGTAAACTACGCTGCAGGTTGTCGAAATAAGGCTTCTCACAAGACATTGTTCTTTTATATTCTGCTACAAAGAACACCTAATTGCAAAACTTTTTTACAGTACCTTGTCTCAAATTTCATTGTATATAGAACACTGCCTACCCACAACTTTAGCATTTTTTTTAAAGTGAATAACCTATACTTCTGAAATATTTACAAACCATTTATCTCATACTTAATTTTAATTAGACTGAATCTATGAAAATAACTCATGTTTCTTGTAATTAAATTATGTAGAACAACAACAGTGACAAAATGTCAGATCTTGTTATAAGTATGGTAATGTCTTCGCAGTTAAAGATAACGTTGCAAATTGCTGTAGTTGCTTACAGATTTTGGATGTTGTTTTCAGAATAGCTTAACTTTGTCTGAAATTGTCTTCCATGGGCTTGCTGGGATTTTTGTGGTTGTTTTTAAGTGAAGTGGAGGGAAGACAGGTGATGTTCAGATCTTTCAAAACTCTCACATTACTCTTGTTCCTTCTGAGTCACATAGATATTCTCTGTGGCTGTTCTGCTTAATTTTTCTGTATAGGATGGTTACCTGAGAAAGCACTGCAAGCAGTCTTCACACCTGAATCCAAAAAAAGGAGCATTTTAATTCCTGGTCGTGATTCACCAGAACTGTTGGGATTTTTGGTGGAAATTTATTAATTGATGATGGTGGCTTTATGAAAATCTTGCATTGTTATAAGAGTGACCACAGAAATGGGCCATAAATATATGTATGCAGAAAAAGAACATAAGGGTCTTGCTCTGCTTTTCTAGCTCACGTGCATGCATCTGATTTCAGACTTGGTCAGATCTAATAGCAGTCATTAAACACTTCCCACTTATCTATCTGATTTTATCATTTCAGAAGGATGATGAAACAGGTGTTGGATAAAAGAAAATATTTTTTTTCATCAGGAGTACTTTTGCGTGCTGAACTGTTTCATTCATTGAATGTTTCCCTATTCAATTCAGTATTGCTTCCTCCCTGCATGGAGGGAGTTAAATCAAAGCGGTCTGTAAAGGGGTTGTTAAGGGACCAAACAGGAAATGTAAAACAATGACACAGATAAGAATGACTTCATATAAATGGCTTCAAAGTAGTTAAGATAATAATGGCTGGGTCATCACTTGGAGAAAAGCTAATGAGCTGGCTCCATCCAGGCTGAATAGGTACTCTTCCCAAGGCTAAGTGGAGGATCAAAGAAGCCTGAAACCTCAAAGAACTAGAAAAGGGAGAGAGCTTTGGGTGAGCCAAGAGAGGTTTCCCAGAATGTGTCAATTACAGAGCTGACAGGCTGGGAAGACTCACAGTCAGAAAGAATGTGCTGCAAGCAACGGAGGCTGTTCCTCCTGAGAGGAAAACTAATCTCGATTTATGTTAATTATAGAGTGTGGAAGTTTAGCCAGGGAACATGCTTATAAAGAACAACTTTTTTTTTGTTTGTTTTTTAATTGTTTAACACCTGGGCCTTCAAGCTTTGTTTCTTTGAATTAGTGAACAAATAATATTTTTCTTGTAAATAAGTGTGATTTGAGTCTTTCTAATTAGCCACTGTACCAGTCATCAGAAGCAAAGCTCCTTCAGTAAATAAACCCCAGTTGAACATATTGAAGTAATCCTAATGGACATTTGGGAACTGTTACCCAGCTACTTAAGTGCATATTGCCAAATTTCTCTTTAGGAAAGTAAGCACGCTGGGCCTGACACCAGTGTAAGGACATACCCTTCAGAAAGGACAACATTCAATAACAACGATGCTTTCTAACAGTAATGGACCAAAATGTGCTATAAATTTCTAAGCAGGTCTCCTATGAATGGCAAACAGCTCTACAGTAAGGGCTGGTGATATCCCAATGATGATGTATGCATATGTATTGTTAGGAACACTCAATTTGTTCAAGATACTTAACATTTTTCATGGGGATTTTTATCTTATATTCACTGCATTGAATGTGAGATTCAATTATTTTGACCACATTATTTTAAAGTACCTAAGACATAGGTGAAGATAAAAGATTTTTGTGAGCTTCACCCTAAGCATAAGCTGATGGCCACTGAAAGATCAGTGAATATAGCAAGGATACAGGTGTTCAGCAGACCATTTCAGCAAGGCATGGTTAACTTAATTTTACAAATACCTTCAACTAGAAAAAGACAAATGGTGTAATTTCAAGAGAAATAAATTTATTTGGACAATTGTTTTTTTTTTGTTTGTTTGGTTTTTTTTATATGGAGAAGAACCGGGGCACTTTGAAGATCTTTTTGTGGTAAATATCTTTCACATTTTTCTACCATCATACTTTACAGGGGATCAACAAAGTTCTTTCCAGTTCAGTACCAAAAGTGTATTCTAAAATAGAATCTTATGGTGCTGAAATGAAATAGTGCCATGACAATGACAGATTAAATATGCAGCTGTTCTCCTCATGTTCACTTTTTGAGAATCCAGTACAGTCCATTGATACAAACTAGCACTTGGACAGAGACTTGCTAACATGACTTGGTTCAAGTGAAATAAATGACCCTTGAGGGACATCAAAATAGAGAAGTAGTTTTTAGACTTGTACAATATTGCCTGTATACTTTTAGACTTTGTTCATAAGTAACCTATTTAGAGAATCCCCAGTATGACTATTGTGATAATATTGCCAATCTGGGATCAGATAAAATAAACATCAGTGATTTTGTCACTACTGCATGATTTTTTAAGTTGTAGTCAAATCTACTGAATTGTGCCATGATAGAAGCATCCCTTTTCCTGGATACAAGACCTTCCTGCCATAAATCAGTCTCTCTCACTGGAAGTTTTTCATGCATCTCTGACTGAATGAGTCTTTTTTCTGAGTGGATTCTTCTCTCTCATGGAATTTTTGTATCATTGTTATTATAAGCTTCCATAGAGATAACATTTTAATTGCCTATTCTATTTTAGCTCCATAGCCTGTTCCTCAATTCTATTACAAAATGATCTGCAGAGCCACCAGGGTATAAGAATCTGATTAGAAAACTTGGTGCACTGTCTTTTTAGCAAGTATCTTTGTGTTTTTCATAGCAGAGGAAAATGAACCATCTAGTGAAGTTATAATACACGCAACTAATTCAAAATTTCAATGACTACTCACTTATTCAAATGCTTATCCCTAGAGAGAGGAATTGAACAAACTGGTTATAGGTAGTCTTATGATAATGTCCTCACATTTCTGCAATGCCTTTCTTGCCAAGGCATTTTAGAAGTGGATGCAACCCAAGGGTTATAGAAATAAAAATTATAACCCTGCTTTCAGTGGGACTAGCAACACCAAAGGGCAGGGAGAAACGATGTTTTTTTCTGAAATGGCACTGTGAGTTAGACAGAGAAGGCAAGGAAATTGGACAAAGCAGTAAGGTTTCCACATCTTCCTTAACAAAATGTTGTGAATATATATATTTTTTCTGTAAATGATAAGGGTTTTGTTCCATGCTTCATCCAGGAGACTTCATATTGCTGCACAGTACCCATAATGACTTGCAGGCCTTGCAAGGACAGTACTTGTCTGCCTCCCTATTGTTCTTGGCAATGTTCTCGTGGGGATGTTCTTGCAGGGAAACCATGAAATTCAGGAGGAAGGCAACCAAGACTTGTGTGGTAGACTTCAAGAGATTGCGTGAGGAAGACACATCTCACTGTCTCCTTTGGGAAGGAAGGTTCTGAAGTTTCTAGGGTGTGTAGGTGATTCTGGTGTTCACTTGTATTTTCTATTTTACAAGGAAATGAGGAATGTTCAGAAAATCCAGACCATCTAACTGATGGAGAAATAAGGTATGGCTCTATCACTGGTTGCTGCAAGATAATTCCCCAGTACACTTTTAGCCTAATATAATATAGCAGATCTACTGAGATGTGCGACAGGGTGATGGTGAGAACACAATACAACAAACTGGGACAAAACTGTGTATAAGAATGTCTCATCCTCAATGTTTAAATGTGTCAGGTGACAAGCAAGTTAGTTCAAAATATATATTCCGCAGAGAAGTGTCATTTCCCTATAACTCACTCCTCCTAGGAGAGGAAGTTACACACTTTACAGTCTTACCCCCTTGTTTGTTAGAGCAATATTTTAAATGTTTCTCTTTGAATCCCACCTTTCCTTCCGTAGTTCCATTTGTTTCTCCCCATATTCCTCAGCACCGAAATACCTTCTGTCTGGGAAGCCAGGATTAAATTTTTCCTTATGATCTTTTTTTCAGGCTTTAGCAGAGACTTGACATTACTTATTCTAAAGTCACATTTCTTGTTGACTAATAGATATTCCTATAAAGAGATACAGATTGGACTGACTCAATCTTTTCCTCTGGGAAATATAGGCCATTGCCTTAGATTGTGAACTCCTATGCTAATCTCTGAGATAAAATGAAATAAAAGGCTTATAATTCTATACATTAATCACATCTTATAATATCTTAGGAAGATTTAATTGTAGTAGAATTACCACTGACTTAGTAAAACAAAAAAACAAACAAACAAAAAAAAAACACACTACCAACAGCAAAAAAAAATATATTAAAAAACTATCGCAATATTGTACTGTCTAAAAAGTATTAAAAAGCTGGCCACTGCACAGTTTTAACTGCTGGCACATTAGACTTCATCACTACATATATAAGCTTTTGGCTGAGTGAGTCATTGACTGAATAATAACTTGTTTAATAATCTTTTGTCAACTGTAGTATCTCATCTGGATGGTTATCATAATAAAGACAGTAATTGTTTTTTCAAAGTAGCCATTAGAGAATTCTGTAACTGCTACCATTCTAATTAGAGCATTCAAGATTAATTTCAGGAATAGCATTCCCTAAGAGTTCAGTCACAGGAGACACTCACTTAGAAAGAAGTAAAGTTGTTGTCCATATTTATAAAGGCTGGTCCTCATTAGATGGGATACTACACACACTTAATAAAGCAGAGTGCTATAGCAAATAGAGACAAATAAAGTACTGAACTCACTTTTCCAATGTCATTGGTCTGTCTGGGAACTGAAGAATGATTTCCTTAGCCTTGTCTAATGTCCAGTTCACTAAAATCTGCTGCATTTCAGATGTGCATCCTTTGAGGAAGATAATTCTTTATATTCTGAGAGTGCAATGACTGCAGGTATACCTCTGGGAAAAATCCAGGCATGAGAGCAGGTGACAGGCAACTTTTCCAGATGTACTTGGTATAGGCAGATCAAAACCTGCTTAACATATTAAGACTGATTTGCACAGGAAGTTTCCTGATTTTGCTCATACAGCCCAAGTTCCAATGCAGGCAAAAAGATATAAATCTGCCTCCTTTTAAAGACAAAGCAAACCCTAAATTCATTATATATGGATCACTGTGAGATCACAGGGAAAGAAACAAATGGCATCATTCATTCATTGTGAAGGGTTAGGACAGAATAGCAGAAATGACAGGACATGACTGTTGCATACTGTGGTAATTTCTGTATGCTAACTTCTGTAATCTGCTACATTTACCATAACTATAAAATCACTGAGAGACACCAGATGGTGCTATTGTAAATGGTCTTGCTACTTTTGATGACCTGCTGATATGGCAGTTTGCTTTTGGAGAAATGCTTATGGTCAGCTGTGATGCATTCATTTTTGGAAGCTGAATATATGTCCAACACAAGTCTGCTTTATGCTAATCAGCGATGGAACAGTTCTTAAGTGGAGCAATGGCCTATGAGTCCAAATGAAATTCCTGACTGCCAATGAATTTAAAGGAAGCTGAGATCCATGTTTGGATCTGAAGCTTACTGAAAGATACCTTTCTGCTCAGCCAAAAATATACCACCTGGTATAGTAAGATTCAGGATGGTATAGCATGTCCAGAAAGAGAAGTGAGTTCTAAAGACGGCAAAACTGGTTGCTATCTAGTAGTTAAGCGAGAAGTCTGAATGCTTTCAGTGTTTACGGACTGAGAAGAAATTGTATAAGCCATCATTTTAAAGCAAACATGCAAAGCAGTTGAACAACTTGTGACTGCACTTAAGATCCGGTCTGCTTCTGTCACACTGCAAATCACTGGAATGCAATAAATACTATCTACTGAGAAATAAATGTTTTTATTTCAGCAAGTGTACAGACTAAATACATAGTGATCCTCTTTGCAGCACTGGCAAATTGTGCTTTCTCATGCATGAAGTTGTTCATATTACCGTTCATGGTATAGCATATTTAAAACTGCCTTATTATTTTTGATAGCTTTCAATTTTCTTTTTAAATGCAGAAGACATGCACATGAGTACTACATTACATTCTCTTCATGTGCTGTGTGAATGTGCTGTCAGGTCCCATTGGCTGAGTATGAATCCCTCTCTTTAGGTGTGAAATTTAACATTTCAATCAGAGGGTCTTATTTTGTTGTCAAATTCCTCTCTACGGTTCTCACAGTATTTTCTGCTTATGACATGGTGTTGATTCTTTCAGTTTTCAGTGTTTCCACTGAAACCACTTTACTTTATTTCTTGATACCCTCCCATACCCCAGCAACCAGCTGCAATTCTAATACATTCAGGGAGATAATTTATCAGTTGAAGGGGACACTGGCAAAAGCACCACAGTGTACCTCGCTAGAACTATTATCTTCTAATAGGGGAGCCATTTCAGCTTTTATTTCATCTTCTTCCTTTTCTAGCAATGAAAATATGCTCTCTCTCTGTGATTTTTTAAATCACGAAATGAGCCACGGGTCAAAAAAATCTAAAATTTCAGAAATACTGAAAAACAACACAATCATAGTGTTATGTAACATCGTTCCACTGTCTGATCTTACAGGATTGCAGGAAGTAGGAAATATAGTTGAAGATGATTCATCACATGCCTGAAACAGATGTTCCTCAATTTGAAATGTATCATTTCAGCCAGGCAAATAGAACTACGGTAGATATCAGATGCAGTTACATTTTCCTGACAGATATGCCATGCTTTGGAATAACATTACTGCTAATGATAGCCTACTGTTGATGTGTAGTTCTTTGTTTTGTTGTTGATGTAGAGCAGTCAGGTCTGCTCGGTGCATCCATTAGCAATAAAGCTTTGTGTGTGTGTGGTATTGCTAAATTGAATTATAATGCAAAACGCAGACTGCGTCCTCACTTCATTTTTCAAGCATTGCCTGTGCAGTCTCAAAATCAACAGTTAATAAGGAAAGTTACTCTCCTCCATAGAGCCAAACCACCTGATTTATTTCCCTTTACGAGAGCAACTTCCTGTGATTGACCTTTGAGCACAGATGAAGTTACATCCCCACACAACAGCGCAGTCTTTGTGTGTGGCTACACCGCTGTCTGAAGGCTGGTGCCAATACTAATTGCTCTAAGACCGGCAGCCACTATCATCTCTCAGAGCTGTAAAGATTTCTTGCTTAGGTTATGGAATGATAAAACACCAATCTCTTTGTGCTCCTTTACAAAATGCTAGTGTAGCTTTGCATATTTCCTCTGTGGGATTTGATTTCTGCTCTATAATAAAAAGACTTTATCATTAAGTTAAAGTACCTGTCATTAAGTTAAAGTACCTATTTCCATAGCAAGCAGTGGAGTAGATGTAAAAGACCAGATGCTGGACAGCTACACATGGTAAGATTCACCCAGACAGGTATTCAAACCTGGACAGAGTCTAAACACAAGAATGAAGATTTATAATGGAAAAGGCTTAATAGAGGTTTTATGAGGATAAAAGACAGGGAGAGCACAGGAGATACTCTAAATACCATCAAAGGAGTTAGTATTTTTCCAGCCTTGCCTGATCAGCATAGTTTCATAAACACCTTTTTTCCTGTTGGCTGGAAATTCTCAGGCTGACTTGCATGAAAGCAGTGTAAGTAGACATAGTTCTCTCCTCCTCATTGACCATGAGATACAGACTAGAATTATAGCTCAGAGTCATTGCACATTAAGTTCTGTGGCAGTGCAAGAAGTAGCAAATAAAGAATTTGGGGCTTTTTTAATGATTACCTTGCAAGCACAACTAAAGGGTTCGTGTTTGTTGTTGTTCTTTTTTTGTTTGTTTGCTTTTGTAGTGGTTCTCTACAGGAAGACTTGCAAATCTTCCTGGGAGATAGTTTTAAAGAATTTCTATCCATTGTAGTGGGAGGTAAAGGGATGGGAACATGATTAAAACCAAAAAGAAGCATTCTATTTCAGTTTGCAGAATCTATGTAGTTAAACTTTAAATGCTGAACATTGTCATACCAGTCACTCACCATTGAAGAAAATGCATATTCATAATGGCTAGCAAAATTGACTTTAACTGTGGACAAGTGGTGTGCTTTTATAAAGAATATAAAGGTGACTGACAGCCAGAGGAAATTATGAGGACAAATACATTGTCAAACTGCTTTCTTTAGCAACAGATAACTGCATTGAGAGTAGCCTAAAGGCATGGGTTGGCTTGTTTTGATTAGGCATAGTAATTTGCTATCTATCTTACATAGGGCTCTAATCACTTGTAACTGCAAATAGACTGATTTGCTAAACATACTGATGGCAGCAGCCAAAGTGAATGTTGAGGGACTGTCAGTTTCAAAATCAGCTTCTGGAAGTAAGGAAGTTGCCACTTCTAAGTTGCACCTTCTCTCTTGTGTGCACACATACATGTGCCTTCCAGCTAGCATAATGAATGAATTAAAGAACAGAGAAACTTGAATAGCATTGTATTCCTCATGGGAGGACCTGTATGTTCAGTTCTTCATAATCTCTGAAATGAAAATTACTCGATGTTCCTGCAAACTTTAAAGTCACATGAAACACTTTAAATGGGGTTAAAATGAGGCTGAGGAGAAAAAAAAAAATCCTTTTTTGTTTTTCTAACCATAGAGGAACTTCAACATATCGAGGAGTAAAATTTGAAAACGGCTGCTTGACAGTTTGACATAAACAATTCCAGTGATGAAAGCACAATATGGGGATAATTATCTGTTCAAATAAATCTGCTTGATGCTAATGAGCATTTGAACAATCCATTAAGCAGCCTTTTTTTTTTTTCTGTGCAATTTTCTTTGGTAAGCAGAAATGACACATCCAAAACTTTTATTAAGTATACAATTTCCTCTCTATATCATCCCATCTTCTACAGAGATCCTTTTTCCAAGAAGGTGGAAAAATCATCTCCAGCATAAAGGACAGAGCTTATTCCTACATAACAACTTGACACAGGACAGATGCTGAAGCTAAAACTCAGTTCAGAAATGACCCAGTGATTCACACTAGTGTTGCAGTTTGCAGATGTAGTAGTGGGGGAGAGACTGCAGAGCTCTTCTGTAGAGGTTTTATCTTGTTGATTGAAGCAGTCCTGTATGACTGTGCAGTAATTTAACTAACTAGCAGGAATCACACAATCGATAGATATCTGCCTTTTCCTTCATCCAGTCCTGCTCCTCTCTATTTTTTACTGGGTTGCCCTTTTACATGTGGTCAGTGAATCCTTTCTCAGAAAATGTCCACAGCCAGAGAAGTAAAAGCTGGATTTGTACTCTAGTACAAAAGTATTTACCAGTACAACCGCTGTTTGTCAAACTACTGCCACAAAACATGATGGTGAGAGATGAGAAGAAAATGATTTTTCATGGAAGTGTATTAATATCTGTTATTAAAACACAACAGCCAACAATATCCAGAATTTGTGGGATGTCATCAGATTTAAATGGTGTTCAGCTACATATTGTAAATATTAAGTTGTTTCATTCAGCCTGGCCATCTGAGAAATCACATAAACTTAAGGGTTAATATTAAACAGCTTTTTCAAAGGTTTTTGAAACCCTCAGTTTCATAAATTATGTTATTAGTCTTTGCTTGCTTTGAAATCTGTGCCCAAAGTGTTTCTTGTTTGTTTGTTTGTTTGTTGTTCTCTTCAGACAGAACAGAAATTTTAACCAAGCATTCAAAGACAGAGGATTAATAACATGTGATTCATGGAGTCAGCTGTATAGAGTTATGATAGAAAGCATAGCAAGAATTCCTGTAATATCCAAATACCCTAATAAATTGCCATGAATACTAAATATACAGTAATTAGGACTGGACTGCACATGATTGTCAGCATGGAGATGGCTGAATTCATAGTTGTGTCTTACTAGTTCTAATTTACGGCATTGCATCCTCACTCCTGATAGGGATTCGCTCATGATATGCATCACAATACAGTATCCCCTGATTACCTGTAAAATTGTACAGAGACCGGCTTCTTCCAAAGAAGGGTACAAGTTTTTCTGCAGTGTCTTTATATATGCTGTCACTAGCTAATCATTTGTAAGGCAAGGGTTTTATTCTGGATGTAAAAAGAATTGATTCCACTGTAAAGCAACTTTCAAAAATTATGTTATTGTACATATATTGGAAAAGCCCTTTTCATATGTAAGTCACAGTGATGTGGTAACAAATGTGCTTCTTTCCCTGCTTGTTTCTAATGTTAAATGCTGTTCTGGGTATAAATAATCTGCAGTACTTGATGTTGAATTAGGAGGTGGTGGACTATTAATTAGTCGGTGCTCCTTCTTTCTGGTCACCTGAGACTTTTGATGTAAGAACTTTCAGAAAATGATTTAATTCACTATATGTGACTTCAAAAGAATGGAAAAATCAATTCCAAAAGCATCAGTACAGCATGAGTACAATTAATAACATTTCCATGAGCACTAGATGTGGAAAGGAAAGTAAAAACCATGAGCATCTCATATTTAATCTTCTAGGACAGTAAGAGACGATAGGAAGGTAAGAATCATAAAAATAGCTACCAACATGTTGGAGAGAAAAGTAATGAGGCACGGATTTTAATGAATTAAGAGTTGTAAAGGGGATGGTGTTAATAGAAAGATGTTGAAGCATCAAAATGGAAAGTGGTTGTTGGGTGTGGAGCAGGCTGTTCACTCAGTGTCTATTTTTATATGCAAGCGACAAAATGATGCCAGGGCTCTTGTGTTCCTTTCAAGAGCAGAAGGGTTATCAGTTCCTTTAAGAGGTTGATTCCCACATGCAGTTAGGCTGTTGTCTGGTGATATGATGCGTAGGAATGGTAGCATCTTACCGTAAGTTTGCAGTGCTTATTTCTTCTTCCAAATAATGCTCTAAATTAGAAAGAATTATTTAGATGTTGATTCTAATCAATTGGTAGAGTAATGAAAAGAATGGCTCCCCTGACATCAGGGAAGTTCCACTAGCAGACAGAATGGAGGTCAGTGAAAATTCATCATGGAGTATTCTTTTTCATTATAAAAATAGGTTTGTTCATCATCTGTAGATGAAAAGGAAAAAAAAAAAAAAAGATTTTGTATATTGGCCCAGAAAGCTAAAGCTGGCTTTTGGTTCACAAGTGGTCACTCTCCCCACTGCTGCAACTTTCTTTTGACGTCAAGGTATCCTATGGCAGAATTTGGTCCATGCCTCAATGCGCTTGTGACTTCCTGCAAATGAACAAAACATTCAGGCAAGCTTCACAAAAAAAAAAAAAAAAAAAACCAAAAACATTTATTGAATGACTAATGATTTGAAGTGTCCAAATCTGTGAGTGGATAGCTCAAGGCATTATTAAAGATTTTCAGTTTGTGGTTGGAATGGGTCAAAGGAAGTTTTTACAGTTCTAAGTGAAAACATATTTCTTGAAGCTGTCTGTCTTTGAAGCTATTTGAAGCTGTCTTTTGGAACCCATGATCACTGCCCAGCATTAGCAGATGAAATCTGACCTAATCAGCTAGAATCTGATGTTTTTGATGATATCTGAAAGGTGAAGAGGTTAGATTAAGTTCGATTTTCCCTTCTTTTTTATTGTCTGCTTATTTTTTATTCTTCATCATACATGGATTAAAAAAAATAAAATCTTTGAGTCACAGAAGTATTTCATTTTGTGTTTTTACTGGAGTAGAAGACACTGTAGAGCAAACTATGGAAGAAGTTCTTTGATGAGAGGGAGTTTCTTGCATAAAATATGAAATGTAGCTCATTTCATTTCTTTGTTCCATAGTTTTCCCATCAGTAGAACATTCAGAACATATCATATTGCCTTTCTGATGGGCAACTATGAGGATTGATTGAAGTCCTTAGAAGGCATGCTTATGATTGTATATACTTCTTACTTCAATTCATATATGCTTCTTACTTACTTGAATCACTAACATACATATTCTTAGGAAAAGAGGCTTTTCTTTAAAAAAATCCCAGACTTAACACATATCTAGGCATGTTAAAGTATTTTGTGGGCCATATTCTATCAGTTCTACTGGTCTTGAGCAATACATTGAATATTGTATGTTGAACATACACAGTTCCCTAGTATTTCATCATCCTTCACACAACATTTCCTTTTTATTTTTTGTTCTAAGATGCCCTAACATGCTCAAGAATTTCTCTGAGGAGATTGCCTCCAGGATACATGTATCATTCTGAATGTTAATTAATTTTCTGACGTGTTTTTCAAGTTGTGGGGTAATTTTAGTCATTGATAAACACCATTTACTTAAGTCAAAAAAATATTTCCAGAAATGTATTCTGTCCACTTTTGCTTATCTGTAGTAAATAAACAGTGATGTTTTATTTGAATGAATATTTGGACTACTGCCAATATAAATGCATTTTGTATACACATTTTAGCAGTCATGTGTTTAGAGCATGGAGCCTTTTTTAAAAGCACTCTTTTCTGGGGGCTACACAATTAAGTACTTCCATGAATAGTAAGTGACATCTTCTAAGTGAATTCAGATGAGATTATGGTAGAAAATCATCCCTTTGATGCTCAAGAGGTGCAGATAGGAGTGTCAGCTCTGGCCCAGAAGCTGCGGAATGACATTTGTGCAGTGCTGTTCCTAGCTGATGAGCAGTACTGGGAGCTGGGTGTATGAGTTTAGGCAGAATGGTAATCCATGCAGAATGCAACCTGGACAGATGACACTATTGTCTGTACCTTGCTTCCCGCAGTTATCTCTTTTCTCATTTCTGTGTTTCTATAGGCAAAGTCATGTCTTCTCATCTCTTCAGCCTGCTGAGAAGTGATGCTAGGTTCTGTACAGTAAAAAGGTAGTGTATCTCCTCGTGTCCATACCTAATCACCAAAAGTCTGCCAGTATTGCAACCAACTCAGAGATGTGTAACAAAATGACAAGGGCTTGGGTTTAGTTACTCAAGTCTTGCTGGACTGGAGTGATGTACCTTGCCTAATTTCTGTCCTGTCAGTTTCAAATAAAGGTAGTAGAATTCGTGTGTGTCTACACAGATGCACAGAGATGATTTTTTTCACTCCATTTTGAAAGTTATCATGAGACATAAACATGTAGTCCTTGCAGAGGGGTGAATTTTACTGTGTATAGCTTGGGGTTTTATTAGCTACTGCAGAGAGATATCTTAAGAAACTCAAAAGAAACATATCCAGCTTCATCTAATTCCCAAAGAGAGAAAGCTAAAAGATCTTATGGCTCAGCAAATGATGCTTTTTCCTCTTTCTGGTTAAGCCAAGACAAGGTTCCAGTGGTCTAATGTGTTTAGAATTGGATATAGATTTTTAAGTTTGGATATAGATTCTTATAAGAAGGTCAGAAGATTTAATTTAATTCTTGACATCTACTTGGTCATAGGGAAATATTTATTGAAAAAGAGAGATGAAAGATTTTTAACTGAACTTTGAGTTAATTTCAAAATGCATTTTTTTCTTTAAGCGAGAAACAATTTTTTGTGTTTGCTTGTTTCACACTTACATTCAAGAAAACTGGCTTTTATGGACAGTCATACATTGAAATTGCATATGCTGTAATGATTTTTAGTTACACAGAAACCTCACTTGCTATTACAAATAATGAGCACATATAATGGAAAAATACTCTAAAGCCATTTCTTAAAAAAGCCAGCTGAGGCTTAATAACACCTTAAAAATCCGTTAAGGTAAATTTTTCAGATCTCGAAGTGCATGCTGTAAACATTTTCTCTCCATATTTTGCCCCGGAGATCTAACTTCTTATTATTAAACATACTGAGGAATGCTTGTTAAAAATAGGCCTAAAAATAGCCTTTCAGTCGGCTATTGCACTGGCACTTCTAGGTTTAAAAAGTATTTACTCTTCCTACCAATTGCTACTTCATATTAATCCATTTTCAATGACAGTATCAGTTTATCTTACCTGGCTTTATTCCAAAGACATTTTATTTTGACAGATTTGGGGAATTCTTTTCTCAGTTGTTACAGTATGGAAAATATTAAAGTTGTACTGTAAAAAGAACAATGCATTTGTTGATCAGCTATTCCTACTTTGTCAGCAAAAAAATAATCAAAAGAACTGAGACCAACTTTTTATCAGGAAGGTAGACATAAGTCGAATCACAGTCAGTGTTCTTTATTGCCTTTTTATACAGGTAAAAGAAAAAAAAAAAGAAAAAAAAAGAAAAAAAAAGTTGGGCCCTTAAATCCTGGATCTGTCTGTTAATTACTGTTACTCGAAACATGGTGGTGTTCCCTGTGATAGTCATTGCTTTTTTAAATATTCTTGTTGCTACCAGGTTGTACAGAGTAAAGATAGTTTCACTCTCCTTTCACGAGGACTGTTTTGGTGGTGTCCAGCTCATTGCAAAGCATCTGCCCTAAAGTCAGCCCCTTGGAATCCCTAGTGCTTGTGAGTGTGTTATAAGCAGTATGGTTTAGATGAGCACTGCAGTAGAGGCCATGGAGAAGACCTGAAGAAGACAGGACAAGTGATTTTCCTCAGGGTGATAGGTGACATTGCATTCTTTATTGGTGTCCATGAAATTCATGGAAATCTACTTGAAAAAGAGGGGGGAAATCATATGCCAGCATGTTTTTTTCCATGAAATGAAGCATTATAATCTCAAATCATGGTGCAGTCAAAGGCTGGGAAAAAATCTTACAAGTATTTACTCTGAAATGTTGACAGATAAATGTAATAATAAAGGCCTAGACTGAAGAGCATCACAGCCTTCCTCATCCCATTGCTGTTATGTGGGAGTTTGGAGCAGTTTATTGTTTGGTGGCCTATACCCACTTTTCATCTAATGACTGGAAAGAAGAACCTTTTTTTTATTAATGCCTTTGTCAAGCTGTCAGTGGATCTAACACCAGCTGCTAACAGAGAGAGTTCTTCTTAGGTGCAGGGGTGAAGTTATTTCTCACATCTAGGGTTGTACAGCCACACTTAATTCCCATTCTCCTAACCCCAGAAGCTCTAATCCTCAGTTTTGATCAGATGGCTCTTGAGAAGTTGTCAGTACTTCTGTCAGTCAGAGGAGGTCGAAGAGGATACATGAGGGATAGAGAAGTATTTGTGATACTGTGTGTCAAAGTCTTACTCTAGGGCCTGTACTGAGTGAACAAGGCTGTTTCTTTATTTCTTTATTTATTTTTTAATATTCTTCCCTGCAGGGAGCTTTACTCCCTAGCCTAGGAATGGGTGAGAATGGGTGAGAGAATTTAAAGCTCCTGGCTTCTAATCTCCGGGCTGACACAGGCTTGCAATGTAACCTCAGACAGATTATTTAAACTCTCAGCATCAAATTCACCACTACGTATGCTCTCTCCAACCTCAGTGTCATTATACTGAGAACGTAACATGTTCTCAATTCCCTAACATGTAATCCCAAGATAAGTGTTTGTCTTCCTCATAAATATTTTGTAAGGAAAGATCATTTTTCCAGTTTTGCTAGAAGTCTATGTTTCAAAGTACTACCAGTGGCCAAGTATTACGGACTACATCCATCCTAAGGATTCAGCCCCCAGTATTTCTGGTGGGACTATGGATGGAAATGAAGACATAACTATAGACTTACAGGGATAGAGATTCCCTATGCAAACTATTCCCTACGTGGAAAGAAGAAGGCCTGATGCCTTGACAAAGGCATTCTGTTTTTCCTTTGATTTCTTGCTCTCATAGGTTTCTTCTTTTGCAGGCATCAGATGTCTTCTTGAATCTCTCATTCTCCTGGACAAGGGCAGTGGTGACAGATCTCATCTGGGGCAGAGGGAGGATGACCAAGGGAGAGAAAATTCTCATCTGGTAAGTAATATGTCTGCTTTCTTTTTTTCTTTGTTTTTTAGTAACTGGTCCTAAAGGTGAATGATCTGCCCCTGTGTTTCAGAGAGACACTATTCATCACCTGTTAGAAGTCCTTTTGCTCTATCAGAATGTCGCAGCTCAACAGCACCATGGCATAATGCAGATGATATTTTTGACACTTGCTGTCCCCAGTCATTATCTTCTCTTTTTCTAGTTCATTGATAGAAAGTTTATCAATAGCACTTTTTCCCTTTGAATATCTTTAAAAAAATACCACTAGGGAATCTCTGTTCCTTTTTTCAACATTTTGATTGTAGCTTTCTTCCAAATTACTAGTTTCTTTATGGTATCTAATATTTTGGTATGCTGTCTTGTACTTTAAATCTTACCCTGGTATGAATGGGAACACTGCTTATGACAATGGTACTTCGCTTTCTTTGGGAACATTTGTGTTGCAGCTGCAATGGCCTGTGTCCATTCCATTCTCCCATTTGTTCTAGCTAAGATTTATTCAGTGTGCTAGACTGCTTTGGAGCATAACAAACTGATCTGAGAGACCGTGTGGCTGGAGGAGAGATCATAACTGATAGCCATCTTCATTAGTGCAAATTGTTCAAGTGATGAGAACTTGACATCCTTTTTCTCTACATGTGATGACTTCATTAAGCAGGAAAAAAAAAAAAAATCTGCCAAACTGTGCATCCTCTCTTCAAAAAAGATCTCATTTAGTGTATGTAGAAGCTTTTCAAAGGAAAAGGATGAGCTCATATAGATAAGCAGCAAATTTTTAATTACTCAAGGAATATTGAACAGTAGGTTAGTCGTAGGAAGAAAAAGTAAAATTACCAGAAAGATTGTTCCATCCTGTGCTCTGTATATGAGTTGCTTGCACTAAGGTAAGCTCTGAGTGATTGAAGACCAAAACAATAGCTGGTTACCATTCAAAAATTAGGATAGAACTATAATACTGTGTTACAGCTAGAATCTGTCAACCATCTCAGGACATAACTTCTTCAGTGTAATATGCATGTTTGAACTGATTGACATGGTTGTGAGTTCATGCTGAGTTTGTGGAATTGCCTCAGCTAGAAGATTCACCAATTCAAATAATTTTCATTTTGAATTTTTTGATACTAAAGAGATTTTTATATTCCCCTCCCATTTTTAAACAACCTTCTTTATCTTCTTTTTTTTTTCTTTTTCTTTCAGGGAATTAAAAACAAATAAACAAACAAACAAAACACAACTCTCAAATACTATTTTACATAACAATAGTATAACATTATGTCTAGCAGAGATCCTCTTTTTGAGACACTTTCAGTCTACATGGATAAGATAGAGGGTGAAATGGGGACACTGAGAGGAAGATGTGATTTACAGACAACAGGGGAGGAATGACAGAAAATGGCAAGGAGCAAACAAAAGCTCATTTAGATGAGTCACATAACAAATTATATATAGTGCTGAAATGCATTGTAGAAGAGAAAGTGCAGCTCTTTATTTCCCCTCTCTGTCCCCTGTGCAAAAGCATATGGCTGGGAATGGTATTTCTTGCTCCTTAGAACAGGTCAAAAAATGTGGAAAGGTCATAAGAAAATATGTGGAAAAGAAAGTAGAAAACTTTTACCTTTTAAAGATGTTGAGATGTTGAGCAGCTAAGGAGTAAACCCATGAGTTTCTCTACTGTTGTTTTACCATAGGAGCAAGGTGCAAAATCCATGCTTACCTTGCTATACCTGCTCAGTTTTTAAAGTTTTTTAGACCTACATGTTAACAATTTGGAAGGTGCCTCTACTCTAGCAATGAATTCAACCCAAGTTGAAGGCAACCATGCTGCTTCAATCAGGACAAAAATTGAATGAAGTAATCATCTAGGATATGCAATTCCCTGTGAGGAATTGTCTGTCATCATAATCAACAAATGGCAAAAATATCTCTTTGCTGTTCATTTGCTGTTTGTTTGTTGCTGTTGTTAAAGCCCGTAAGGGAATTCACCTTTAGTACTGCAAGTATGAAATCAGACCTGAGGATCCCATAACTCTTTTCAGCTAAGTGAGCACTCACTGCAACATGCCCTTAACACTAGTTTCATGACAACTTCCAGTTTAGATGTGGATTAGAGCGAAGAGGTTGTACAGGGGTTTTAACCAATCATTACTACTAGCCAATGCAGTCTGGAAATATGTCTGTACAGCCACCTTCCCCCTCAAATAAAATCAGATCTGGGTCTCCCAGTGTCCTTTGCAGTGCAGAATTTGCTGAGACAAGGACTATAAGGTATTAACTCAAGCTTCCAAAGCTGGAAACACATCCTGAGGTTCTGGCTACATGGCGTGCTGAGGATACTCAATTCTCCTTGTAGAACCAGTGCAATGCACTGCACTTCTGAAAGCTGGCAGAGCCATGAGTAGTATTGGGGTGTCCTGTACATGCCAGCCACAGGGGGAGACTTTTACAGTCCTTTACTGAAAGAAGAGGTTATTGCAACTCAGGGGCATTTAAAGAGACAGGTAAGAGAGCAAGGGGAGAATGTATATTGAAATATTTTACTTCTTCAGATACCTTTAAAAAAAAAAAAAAAAAGAAAAAAAAAAGAGAGATGATTGAATCAACTAAGTTTAGCAAAGTGGCATACTATACTACTCCTGCTATAGCCAAGGTTGTAATTTGAATGCTTACACTGTTAGATCAGGAGAAGAATAATTACCTCTACATATTGTAAATCTCTTGATATGCCAAGCAGGAAACAGGATCCTCATAGCATTTATCCCTGAGGGAAGAGATGTATAAAAAACAACTGCAGTTGGCTTACCTTACTTTTGCATTTTATTTTCTGACTCTTTGCTGCACCAGCAAGTGTCACTATGGTCTTTGCTATATAGCAGCAGAGATGAGAATGTGAGTTTTGGAGCATTAAAGGGGGAAAAAAAACAAAAAACAAACAAACAAAAAAAACAACACAAAAGAGCTAATCATGATTATGAATGTTGTTTTGCTACACCTCTATTCTACCTAGAGTCAGTAACCCTGAGTTACAAAATCCCTGGGTTTTTGATGGCAAGATGGCCTGAAATAATTTGTTAAATATATCACCCTGGAGACATTTTAATGGTAGAATCATGTGACAAAATCTGTGTTTATTTTGTTGTTGTTGTTGTTGTTGTTGTTGTTCTCATGAATATGATTGCTGCTTGTAATAATCATGGATTAAATTTCAAGAATATCTTTGCGAAACCAAATTTTCAAATTCAACTTGTCAGATTTTCATATTTGGGATTGGAAGTAGTATATTGCTAGTTCTCTAGCTAAGAATTAAAAAATGAAATATTGATAAATTTAGAAAAAGGAGTGAAATAAAATCTGTGACTATGATTTCCTCTTTCCTCTGCTCTTTCAATGTTGTTGAATATTTTGGCACCCCTTTCAATGTATTTGATGTTAGATGGGCAAGTGTGAAATTGGAAATGCATTGGGGAAATGGAAGAACATCAACAGTCCTGTTACTGAAACAAAACTAAATTATTATGACAAATATTATCATGAATATGGAAAGGAAGCAAGGTTGTGTTTTCTTCTCCAAGTGCCTAGCCACAATTTCACATTTCTTAAAAAGGAAATTTAGCAGCCTGCCCATGACATTGAAATGTTAAGCTCTGAAACTAATTTTATTTTCAGGAGACATACAGCTCATTAAAAATATTAAAATACATTTCTTCCTTACCTACCTGAAAATTTATTTTTAACCTTTTGTAGAAAGCTGTTCTAGGTCATCACAAAAACCTAGAAATTACACCTAAAATGCCTATTAACTCCTGTATACGCAGGATTGATGTTTTAGCTGAAATTCTTAGCTTGCTGAAGTAAAGGTGATAACTCCCTATGGTTTTTCACTGAGCAGGGATTCTGCACTTTATTTCTTTGTCATGTGCCCTGTACCTTTTTCTATACCTTGTCAAGTGTTCTAGGAAGTGTGGGAGAGTGGGAACAAAGGAAGGGAGGACGTCAGCCTAGGTAACACAGTATGCAGTGGCTTTGTAAGAGGAATGAATAGCTCAGAGTAATCAGCCACTCCTCAGTGAAGATTTGGATGTAGGAAGCATTAAACTGAACTCCCTCCCACATGCAGAATTTCTATTTGTCAAGGAGAGTCTGACCTGCACATGAGGTTTGGCTTTCAGACCGTAAGCAGTTCAGGGAAATGGAAAGACACAAATACACACAATATGGAAAGACACAAGTAAGAAGTCATTCTTACTTCTTTTAATTTATTCTTTCTTGCTGTAGCCATGAACAGATGCAATCCTTCCTTCACTAAGTAGACAACAGATTAACACTGACCACAAGAAGAATGACTAACTTCAGGGAGGAGAATTAGAATTGTTTGACCTTTTGTAGTTTCTTTTCATCAGCTATATAGAAAAGAACATCATAGCTCAAAGCTCTTGTTGCCTCAGGTTTCTTTCACTTTTATAACATTCCTGCGTGGGTATAATAAAGGTCTCTTTTTTGTTTAGCTCCTTTTTCTCCTTTTATTTCTACTTGTCATTCTTGACTTGAGATCATGATCGGGACAACTAATTAAAATCTCACAGAATCCTAGAGGAGGCAATATTTTTGTCTTAGCCACAAAGTTTCCCATTTCCATTGTATTCCTAATAAAGTGTCTCAGAAAATGTCTGATCTGATTCTATAGGTTGAGAAGTTTATCTAGTTAGGTAGCTTTGGAGAAACATCTAGAGTAATCCTCTATATTTCTTTTTTTTTTTTTTTCACTACTACACTAAACTTAAAAGCTTTGCTAACCAATTTCACTGATATTTCTCCTGCCAACAAAATACCAAAAGGTAAACACTGGCATTAACTTCTCCTGCATAACAATGTTTGGTTGTGGTTCTGATTTTGATACTTAAGCAATACATATAGTCCATAGCAATACATATAGTCCAGTTGTGTAGTCCATCAGTTAATTTGCCACCAAAACATACAAAATTCAACATCATAAATGGACTACTATAATGCTACTAGTAATGCTTTTAATGTGCTACTAGTAATTTACTTGCTACTAGTTATGCTACTAGTAATTTACTTGATTTAAAACAGTTTCCTCCTAAAGACAAGAATATATAGTACTGTCAGCTGAATCTGAATAAGGGAAAGGAAATTTCCTATACCTTTTCAGAGAAGTTTCTACACATTTTGAAGATATAAGGAAACATTCAAATAAGACATATGAAATGTTTTTCACATGGTAGAGGACTTGAATTAAAATACAATTTTCTGTCCACCCCCTTTTAAAAGCTTCCCTCCTCTTGTAATAGAATGGATTGTTGCTGTAAAAAGGTGTACATTTATAGCAAGCATAAAGAAGCATGAATTCATTGACATTACGGTCAGTATGTGGAACTCATTTACTTAGGAGGTCATCAAATTCTGTCTATTAGTCCTATTAGGGAAAAGCCTTGGTAAAATTAAAAGTGTTAACAGACAAGATCTCAAAACTGATTCCCTATTTTAGTCTCCTGCCTCCCGACACAAGTAGACATTTGCTCAGTGTCCCCCACAACTTTACATTCTTTAATACTATTTGTGCTCCTGCTTTGAACGAGAGGACATAAAATGATTAGGATCTGCCTAACCCCTGAAATTGCAGGGATTTTGACCTCAGTTCTCTTAGAGCAATTCGAAGTTGATATGAGCTATCTGAGGCACCTGACCTTTTGAATTAGCATAACTAAATGTGTTTAAAAACCCAGCTCAGGCTACACGGGCACTTTTCCTTCAGAAACATGACACAATGTCAGTACTTCTGGGTATAGTGTGCCTTGGATCACATAGCTTATATGACTACCCTGTTCCCAATATGGCTTATTTTTCTGTGCTAGAGGCTTATTGTCCGCAGTGGGTTGCAAGTCAAAGGAGTGTCACAGCATTTTATTTTTTTTTACCATCATATTTTCCTAATACATTGTATGTGACCTTTAAAAAGCTGCAGAAAATAAAGCAGTGTTTTTCAGCTACTCTGTGCTCATTGTACAAGCTGGGTAACAGTTTTGTGACTTACCTTTCCTCTCTGAGGACCCAGGGCTCTGTGGCAGCTGTGATGAGTTCACAGAATATATTTCCAACCATGCCACATTCCCACTGTAAAGTTTTAAAGTCTTATGGCAAAGAGAGAGAAGAAAAATTAGTGATCCTTTCTCTTAATAACTGAGATTGGCTCCAAAAATCTGGTTAGCTGGCAAAGACAAACTTGAACATGCTGCCGGCCAGATATGCCCAGCTGTACGCATGCCACCTGCTGATCCATGTGCTGTGTGGGCAGGCTGCCATTTACATTGCCGACAGTGTGTTGAGATGCATAACAGGATATAGCAGCCAGTCATAAAGTTAAGAAGTTTCTCTGTCTCCTCTAATCACAGATCTTTCTTTACTGGTTGACTCTTTTGTTTTGTTTGAGGTCCTTTCTTCTTTCTTTTCACAACCTTCACTTTACAGCTCTGAGCACCAGCTATTTATGGGACTAATTGGAAGTCTTTAGATGTTTCAGAACATACCTGAATAGTTTCATAAAATCTTGCTTCACACATTTGGAGGAGGGGAACAGTTTTGACACGTCTGTCTTGCACATATTCATCATAGGCTAATATACAAAAAGCACTGGCACTCAAAAAAGGTAAGAAAACAATAACCAAAACTTTCAAAAACATTTGTCACTGCCCTTGACTCACATAGTGATTGATGTTCTCCCACCCCCATATCTCTTAATCATTTGGTGACTTATGAGCAGAGTTATACTTATGAAATTTCCTGGCTATTGTCAGCTTGCCGTGACCTGACATTTTAAATTTTGGTTCTTTATAATTACAAGTGAGGTCTTAAACTTCTTTGGGTATGGCAGTATTCCATGAGGGGCACATTACAGAAATATCTAGAATAAATCAATTTGATAGAGTTTTGGAGCAAATGGAATTCCTCTTGTCATACTCTAACTGTATTGACGACTATTCTGCTTGTAGAAGAACCTTTAAAATAAAGAGCAAATGCTATGGAACACCTAAGACTTACTTTGGGAGGTGGTTCTGTTGGCTGTATATATGCATATAGCTGTACATTTCGTTAGTAAAGCATAGGTCTAATCTATTAAGTTGTCAAGACTGGATATATTGATGTCAATGTAAAAGAAATACACCAACATACCATTGCTTCTAAAGGCCAGTCAAGAAATGATTCAACAATTGTCACTGAATGGCAGTTTATAGAAATTCTGTGAAAGAAGGCAAAACTTCACCTTCTGAATTCCCCCTGCTGATTTCATAGGCTCGTGTATTGGAGCTACTTTGTGATGTACAGACCATACCCCCAAATCCCTTGCCTCAGAGATGAGTATCTCTCTATATACTTTAAGAATAAATTCTTACTCCAGTTCTAAAAGGTTTGAATTACTCGGGAAACATGACAATATATTAGTTTAGATGGGTCCACTGAGATAGGTGAAAGAATTAAGACTTTTCAGATGACTTTTGAGGGTACCTCTAAATGTTATCTGTGTTATGTAAGCAAACTCTGTGGACCTACGACCTTGTATCCAAGCAATGATCCATCAAAAACCTACATAGGATAGTTATGTGGATTAAAATAAGTGAGTTTTTTGCTTTTCTTCTCTCATTTATTCAGTTAATCTAATAGCAATACAAGTATGAATGAATTTATTTCAGGATTAATTCAATTAAGAGCCAGCTTAATCTAAACTAAGGTAAATTCCCCTTATGCTGAAATAGGAGAGTCTAAAGCAGGTTTGTCCTGGCTTAGCTAATTCGTTCCTAAATATACTGAAGCGATGTAATGTAACCAGCATCAAAGATACATGAAACCATATTGGAGGACTGCATTTTCTTTCACAAGTACAATAAAAACTGTCTCCACCATCATTCCTACCACAATATCTAGAAGTCATATGAGTGCAAGATAATTGCTAACTTGAAAGCTTTCAGTGAGCAAATGCTACTCAATAGACAAAACATATGAAAACTAGCCAAATCTCGTAGGGGCTTGGAGTGCTTAAATCCTTATTACTGGTAAAACTGTGGTGATAAAGAAACATTGTTATAAAATTAAAGAACTATTCTTAAGAAACACAAGTATTATAGCATGTTCTCCAGAGTGCAGTAGCAAATGGGGTTTCATAGCTGGATCCCTTTTTATTTACAAGTTGCAACTTCATGAAATGCTTTAATCATTTTTCATATATAAAGCAATATTATGCCATTTGGTTCTCAGGAATCTCTGCAATAAACATACTAGCAGCTCATTAAGTCTCACTAAACACTTCTGTATTAGATAAGAGTTATTTCATATTTTGAATAGATAAATGGGCACAGCATGCCTAAGTGACTTGTATAAGATAATACATCATGTCAACAGCTTCCGTGGCAAGTAAGCAGAATAGCAAGTCTTCTCTTTGCAAAACAGGGGATACTAATAGACTTTCATAACAGGAACACATTCTTTTTTCTAACCCCAAGTCCAAATAGAGTAAATCTACTGTTTAACTGTGTTGGTTCCTTTTGACTAATGCTTAGAGGACTATGTCACATACAGTATATTACTGGAAGACGAAATCCCCACCAAGGTAACAAGTGCCAAATAAAATATATTAGTCAATAAAAAAACTATTAGAAAGCAGGTCCTTTTAATGTGATTTACAGTAGGCTGAAGTTAAAAAACAGCAAATGGAAGGAAAGAAAATTACACCATGAGCAGTAAAGAGGACCACCGTTTTTATGGTATATATTGGAAAATGAAGGAAAAGCAATGAGTAGGTATTGGCCATGGCCTGTTAGCATTGTTTCCCAGGGGAAATAGTCCAGCATTTGAAAGCGTAAACACCAATGAGGGAGGGAAACATTTATTGTGGTCAAAGGCTCAAGTACAGAGACAATTTTCTGATTGTTTTTCTCTGCTTTCCGCTGTTCCATGTGAGTCAAAAGGACTTTCTGTGGTGTAAGGTACTGTTTGACGTGTATGAGAATGTGGGGATTAAGGAGAGGAAACATGGTCAATTAATAACAATTCTTGACAGGACAAATTAATGAGGCCTAACATATGACTTATTTAGAAGTTGCTGCTTATAGAAGGAAGCTAAACTCGATATCGTTTTGTTGGTTGCTGGAGCACAAGACCAGCACTGGGAAAACCTAAGTTCTGTTCTCATCTGTGCTGACTGGTGACAGTGATAATGTCATTGTACCTCAGTTTTCCCACCTGAGGAATAAGACATGCTAGTAATCTCCTCTGTAAATTAAGTAAATTAAAAAATATTATGTAATGGGTAGGTATCATTAAAGAAGGGAAACATGATTATTTTCAGGAACTATAATAAACCCAAACACAAAATGCTACGGTTGACAAAGGAGATTTCTACTGCCATGAAATACAGTCTACTTGCACAATGTCCTAAAAGCAGGAAGTCTCCCAGAAGTAATGCTGATAAAGTATGTACATAAATAGCCTGTTAGTTCAGCTTCTAGTCTGTGGCAGGTTCTTAGCCCCTTCATAGATTCACAATCAAAGAAAAAGAATTAAGGATGCTGGTTTGAAAAAGTTTATCTGAAATATGTTCTCTGGTTATGTGTGGGGTCTGTAGAGGAGTGGGAGAAAAAGAGGGTGTCAACATTGTCCCATTTAAACAACCTACTTTTTACTCTCAGAAAGGCAAGTGGCTTGCATTTTGAATTAGTTCCATGCTACTAGAATAAGAAGATAGCATGGTTTGCTGCAAATGAAGGCAGCATAAAATAAACAATCTATATATTGAGCTGCTTTTCTTGTTTACTTGCTGTGTCACTTTACTAGGTAGCAAAATACTGCTAGAGCTACAGCTTTGTAATTAAGTGATTATTTTACACACACCTGCATTACAGCATCTGTATTACATGACTGATAGGCTGATGGCTTGAATTTACATTGAAATATTTTAGTGCCAGATTGGTGTTAGTATATTAGGAATTTGGTGATAAAAATTGTTCTCATGTGTTTCTGTTAAAATCTACTAAACCTAATCAGTTTCATCCCATAAGAGCTCTCCCCTGGCACAGTAACATTAAATAATAATGATGATAATAATAACAATAATAATAATAATAATTATTAATAATAAAAAAATACATTTACCATGGAAGAAAAATATATGGATAATGAACAATCCTTAATCTGTGATCTGATGTTTTCTATTCTGACTGTTGCCTTAGCTGAATTTCACCCTGCTCTTCCTGAGCCAGTAGGACAAAGAAGGAACATGGAATGGTTGCCTCAACTGCTGAGCAGAGAGGATGCTCTAGAGCTAAGACGTACTGCCAGGATAAAATCAAACAGTTATAGGACGGCAGATTGATGGCTCCTCTGATCCAGCAAGAATGGCTCGCATGAGACGGAGGAGGTACTGCAGCCTGAGTGTCATAAAGCAAGACCTGGAAAAGAGGGTGACAATGGCAAACGGTAGTTTTTTAGAAGCTTGTACTAATACCTGATCTGTAGAGCCGGATCCATTACAGCCTTGATCAAGAGAAATTCAAAACAGCAGTTGAGCCTGTCAGAGATCCAGTCTTTCTTTGTAGGATGAAGTAGTAGAGGAAGAAGAGGAAGAAGAAAACAGAGGGTAAAGGAAGCTGGAGATAAAGTTTGGAATGGGGAAGATGAGGTTATCAGTGACCAACACTGCAATTCTATCTTGATACCTCCGTTGACTTAGTGCCTGGCTCTGCATGACTGTGGAGCATCCCTGGGAGATACTGAATGTTAGATATCACTTGAGGTGTTAAAGTCTGTCCTAGAAAGCTGTTTGCTCTATTCCCAGGACAGGGTCTTTAGACTCTGAAGTATTAAAAACTGTCCCTTAGCCTCGATAACATCTTAATGCAATATCAATTATTAATAATAAATAAATTCCCTTAGCATTCCTATAAAGAAAAGAAGCTCTTTGGAAGTTTTAAGCATTTTTTGAGCAACCTCCTGTTTCTCCAGAAAAGATCTTGTACATGCATCATAGTATTTGACTTATTTCAGTCTGTGAATCTTTGACATTTTTACTGCTAAAATGCAGAAATAGAAATTATGATAAAAAAATAAATCCCTTTCTTTAAATGTCACTACCTTCCATAGCATATGTCTGTTTGCCAAGGGACTGAATGCTGTTCTTGGTAGCATTAGAGATGTTTTTCAAATACCAGGTTGAACTGGCTGTATCGGTTCTCGTGCCTCTTCTTTCATACATAAAGGAAATTTCAATTTCTATGCATAGGATAAGAGGACATTATAATCCATTAACCATTCCCAGCATATTTGCCTTTTCATAGGAACTCAAAGGTGTCATCACAGTTTAAATTGGATGATATAAGGTGTAGGTTTTTTTTTTTTTCTTTCATGTTCTGGCTACTTTTATAATATGAAAGACAATTCCCAGAATAACAGGGAAGTTACTGCATAGAGTGGGACAAGAGATGATTTTTCAAAAATCTCTTCATTTACCTCTGATTAATGTCACCAAAATGAAACTTAAACCTTCATCTCCCCTGTATTAGATTTATGTCTTTACTTGAGCTTTTAGTCATGCTGGTGTCATGATTGTGTCTGTTTCAACTAGAAATTTCATCCTGGATTTGAGAAAGTTAAAATTGCAGCAGTCATATGAAAGGTGCAGATTTAGTGAAATCTCTGTGGTACAAAAAATTCTGTCTTGATCTCATAACAGTATTACAGGATGTTATTTGGTACATAGAATTTTTTGACTCCATGAATATGAAGTTATCCATTCTGAAAATGCATTAATGGATCTTACCTCACCAATTGAAAAGCCAGATCTCCTCTGTGACTGCTAGTAGTGAATTGTACAGACTACATTGGAATGTTAGAAGAGACCGGACTGGAAGAAACACAGAGCTGGCAACTTGTCTTCTCATCATCACCAAGAGGAGCAAGGTCCAGGAATTTCACTCATTAACTTGAACAGAATGTATCAGAAGTATGTAGAAGACAGTTTATTGAAGTAGAAGAGGTTGTACCCATTGGGATATTATTGCTCTGAAACTATGTGATGAATTTAGAAGTCTGAGAAGCAAACTGAGTTTCATATCTAAATTATTTTTAGACCAAAGGTGTCTTGGGAAAACAATTTTGAAAAATGGAATAATGTGCCTCCCAGAAGGTTCAATTAAAGTCATAACATTTAGCAGCATGAACTACTTCAAATTTCATATATTACACCAATTTGCAAAGTTTTGTCTCCTGACGCAGTGGGAAAACAATATGCAAAATATTTTATGATTGTGAAGGAAGCTTGAAATGATGTCAAAATAAAATGTAAATGGAGTGAAAAAGATTGTTGCCAGAGCTGGTCACAAATCTCAGTTGAGTATGCAGAACTGAATACCAAAATACTGTTTAATTTCAGTGAAGTATTTGCTTCAATTTGCTTCAACCTTTCTTGATGATTTCTTAGTGCCATAACCATTTCCTGACCCCAAAGGAGTGGAGGGTTAGTTTTGTGGATGCATCTGCTAACCCAAATTGAGCTGTGAATTTGATACTTACTTCTTGTTCAAATTCAGTTTTGTTGCTTTGAGAAGTCATGCAGAATTACATGTAATTCACATAGAATTACCTATACTAATGTATGGTTAGATAGAGTCATAAGAGATTATGAAATGATAATGCTGTACAGTTAGGTATGACAGAAGCTTTTCCAGAACTGCTTCTTCCCCAACACACACTTTTTTTTTCAGTCTTAGTATTTTTGGATTTGCCTAAATAAGGATACTAAACTGGTCAGGAAGTCAGCAGGAAGAGTTCGCTGTTTATCTGCAGCTGGGAAGGACCTTTTGGAAAACTCAGAAGAGCCATAGACAAGGGTTCAGCAGTGAAGAAAGTGAGTCCATGTATTTACAATTTGTTTGGCTGCCCAGGGTGCAAAGTCTGCATGAATGTGACTTAGTAATTCTGAAGAAAAGGCCCGGTGAAGCGTAGAAGTTTGGGGTGCACTGGGGAAGTTTGAGATGTTGCAAAGCAGATGGAGAATGAAATAAAAGAAGTGATGTGGTGTGATTTTGCTATTGATGGAATAAAGAATGGTAAATCCAATACATTGCACAAAGCATAAACTATAAAACTTGCTGTCTCAAACAGCCAATTGATGTGAAAATTACACTTGGATTTTGTCAAGGACTCCTGCCTTGGTTTCAACATAGAGTTAATCATTTTCATCTATTTCAAGAAGCACATGAACACAAAAGTATATTTGGACAATTAAAGAATGGTAAAATTATAGGACTGTCAGGGCAGTTTGGAGTTCAGTCTGGTTCTTCTCAAAAACCCTGTGAAGATTGTAGGCGAGATCTTCATCTGCTGAAAATGAATCAAAGAGGTTATGCAAGATGATATCGGCAATGTTTCTAACTTGCCTTTCATTGCTTATCTGACCTAGAGTCATAAAGTGATTGAATAAACACATGCAACGAAGTATAATACTTGCAAATAACTCTTGAGAGATCCGCATTGGTAATTTTGGTGATTTATTGAGTGCTGTTCTAAAGAAAACCCAGCAACCACCCTCACCTCCAGTTTTGATTTACTCCTTTCATCTTCAGATAGAAGAAAGTGTGATATAGCAAGCATGTATATACTGCTGGCATTTGCCGTTAGAAATGATAAAAGGAGGATTGAAAAATATGGTATCCTATTGAAACTGCTGTCCATGTTTGGCCTGATGAGAAATTGGAAAGGAACTCCACTTGACAAAAGAAGGAATGAAATTCCCTTGGAATAACACTACCAGAGGGTGTCCATTCTAAGCATTTCCATTCATTTTGTTCTGTGCTGCATTAGCTCCTACATTCCTGCTCTGTGTCACCCCAATCTATTAGTTATTCTTGGCTTTTACACTCTAAGTATTACTCTTTATAAGATCTTATACTTTATATAGGTTGTTTAGGTCAGTCTTCTCATTGCTAAGTCTGGCATAAAGCTTGTAGATGACATTGCTATCAGTATAACATCAGGTTGATTACACATGAAAATACAGAAGGATCCTAGAAAGTATGAAAAAGTAACTGGTATGTGATGTAGCTCTGGCTGAATTTAGCAGTAATATAAACAATATGTTGATGTACATATGAAAGATAGAACTAGAAGGAAACAGAGCTGCATGGCAAAAATTAGTCTTTAGCTGCCCTGTGTAATGCTATGAAAAATCTAGCCTTGCAGCAAAATTGGATACAATTCAAAGAGAGTTTAAATGAGCCAGCTCTCTGTTGGTACTGGCTGAGAAACAGGTTGAAGTATTATCTACATCGGCAGTATAGCAAGAACAATAAAAATAAATAAATAAGTCAACAATGCATTGCATTTGGAAGCTGTGATAGCCTTAGTGGTGCATGACAAAGTTGCCTTACGGCAGAAGCAAAAAAAAAAAAAACAAAAAAAACCACGAACATACAAACAAAAACATAGGAAACATGATAAATAGTGTTACCCTAGAATGATAACTTTCAATATAAAGGAAGATTCTTCTGAGTATGCCTAAGTACTTTTATCTTGGGGACTTTAAGGGATCAATATTGTTCCTTTGAAAACATTTTTATTGCATGAAAGAAGAAATTCATTTACAGAAAAATAATGTATATATAGCTTTGAATTCACCATGGCTGTAGTTGAAGGTAGTTTGATACTTCCAGCTGGATTACAGATTCTGGAATAGCAAAAATGGTTATAAGTGAAATTACTGAGCGAGAGGTACACAACTGGAATGACTGGGAAATTTTCTGAGTTGTAGACAGTATAGGCTGTAAATGGTAGGCCTTACTGTGTATTTTCTCTTGATTCTCAGAGTTGCTTGCCATCCCCAGGACATTTCTACTGAAAGAGAGAAGTGTTCTAAACCACCTTTTAAGAATATTACATGAATTAAATAATATTAACTGACATGTTTGAGGATTATCCACGTTTTCAAACTCCCTTTGAAAAAATTTGCATATAAAGTTCTAAGTAACATGAATCACATTAACTAAACTGTAGGGCATTATGATATATTTAATATTTGTAATGATATTCAATAGGAAAATACATAACATGTTTAAGATACTTTCAAGTTCTATTTGTATAAGAAATATTGGGTACATTGTATTTTCATTTCTGACTGATTTCAGATGTATGATATTGATACACTGAGAAAGGAATCAAAACTTTCAGGCAAGGGCAACAGACCTTTGAGAATTCGTACTATAAATTCATGAATTAAGATGACAAGGGATTAAGCAGGTTATCCAGATTAGGTTTGTAATACAAAGCCATTTCATTAATATAAAAGCTTCTTTCAACTCTAAAATGATTTACTAACATTTTTGCAAAGCAAGCTGTTGATTCTTTCTCAGTCGGTCTGTTTTAGCAATGTCATCACATGTTGTAAAAGCCTGGGTGAAAGGCAGGTCAGTTAAATGTAGAATGTCTTACAAGTAAGTGCATTAAAAATGTAACTCTTTCAGTGCTATCCACAAAACTGGAAATTTTTGTGGCTGTCTCCTTCCCCCTCCACTGACCTCTTTGGTCTATGCATCCCAGCAGAATGAAGTTCACATCTGGCTGGAAACAAGACACACGAGTTTCATTTGAATTTCTACTAGTGGCAGTGTAAGGGCATATACCACTGGGTGGTTATTTTCCAAACTCCAGAGAAGTGGCATACACATGAACTCTCCAGCAGGGCAGATATCACAGGCAGAAATCATAACTCCTAAACATTTGCATTTGCTAATATAATTCCCATTTACAGAGCAGAGTATGTGCTTTAAAAGAGGCTATATAGCACAGTGATGTTGTGATAAGAATGAGAATGAGTTTTGTTAATTTTCCATTGTGTAGCATTAAAGTTTTTTTTCTCACGTGCCTTGCATTCTACAGGTTTGGGGACAGCAATACTGCATTATGTATGATCACATGCCCACAAAGTGAATTTGCAATTCAAGCACCTGAGACTATTTTTCAAAGCAGCTGGAAACAGGGATAAGCAGTTCTCACCTGGTGACCTCTGTCTTAAAGTGAGGTTGTTTTGTCATACCTAAATAATCCTTTCCACCTCCCACTGATGTCCTGAAAATGATGAAACCTCCAAGCTCCATGAGTGGCTCTCTTCCATTCTTATTTTGTAGCAGCCCATCTGACTATGCTGGAGTGTTCTTCATTTCAAACTGCTCCAAAGGTGAAAGCATTCTAAAATGACTTTTATAAAAGTCTTTAGAAAATTACCATTTGGTGTATCTACAGTACATAGCAACTGCAGTAAATTCTGACAAGCACTTAGCAGGGATTATACATAACTACTTGAAATCAGTTTTCATTTCCATCTGTTCTCGGAATAAGAGGAACTAAGATGACTAAGGTGGATGTTACAGTATGTATAATGCTGCTTCTTGCTTGGAACTCTCCATGATTTGTTGTGTTACTTTTGCGTCTGAGATGCACCACAGAGGTGTCAGGAGCTGATACTGCAATCAATGGTAAATGTTTTCATTCTTATTACATACTGCCTATATAGTAGATTGGATCCCAACATTAATAAAACATGGAATCTAAGTGCAAGAATTTATTCAGTGCAAGAGCTATTTGAACATGTCAGGTAATTAGTCACCCTTTTCTTCAGTGGAAAAGATTCAACTCAATTTCCTATTGATAGATTGCTGCCAGAAATGCCAGATCAATAATGTAAAGCATTATGGGATTATAACAAAAGGCACAATGCTTAATAAAGGCAAGGTTCATAATGTGTTTTGTTGTAATCCCGCTCTGTGGATTTGGTCTTCTGAGATGTGACATCCTGTTTGTACACAACCAAAAGCAGAATATCCTGTGCTGACTGACAATATAGATGGTTACTTCTTCAGATTGCTCAGCTAGAGAGAAAAGAATTGATCTAGATCACCCAGAAACAACCTCAAGTTTCCTGTGCAGCTCAGTTAATATATAAAACTATAGTTCTAAATTCTATATTCTGCTATACAAAACAAGATTTTAAATTAGGCACGAAGATGATGTTGTCGTTTTCATTATGCCTTTCTAGTATGATATAGCATCCAGACAAACTGGAAGATGGCATCACCCTTCCCCTAAGAGTGCAATGGAGTTTTATGTTTCTAGACTTCAACTGAGGGTTGCCAAAATCAATCCAATTTAACTGAGAGATCCGTGTCTAACATGCACTATAATGCTGAAAGCAATAATGTCAGAAGCCCAATATATAATACAAAGCACATTACTTTTGTGTACAAACCAAGTATTTAAAGTATGAAATATCAAAATCAACTGGAGTTTGTAATAAATAAATTCATCTGTTGAGCTATTTGCACTCTGTTTCTACACAGGTTTTCTTTCAGGTATGATGTTCTTAATTATTGCTTTTTTACTACAAGACAGACCAGGAAACAGAGATACTCTGATACACTGCTGTCAGTAGCCATCTCAGCCACGTGAAATATTGGCTTGAGCTCGCTTTGGATTTATTTATTTAGAGGAGAGAAGGAATAAAATAGATCTAATACCATCACAGAATGAGTGTTTCAGCCACCTATCTATATACCTCCCTGGATGATTCAGAGACCTTTTTGTTTTGTAATGCTTATTTCTGTTGCTACCCTTTCCCTATGGTAGTTACTCCAAAAAGTTCATCTCTTGGCTGATCCCCAGTATTGTCCTTTCCACACAATGGATAAGAAGAATAAAACTTGCAGAAGCCAGAAGGTTCATTGGATCAGGTTTTCCTTCTTTTTATTGATTATTTATAGCACTTTAATTTCTGTAATTGTTGTTCTCTTATAATCCAAATTTCAAGTTTATAAAAAAACATGGTTGTTAGGAGAATAGTGATTCTGAAATACAAATAACAGGGAAAAAAAAATCCAGTTTTCCCAGCAAGCACACTTGAAAGGGGAAAAAAAAAAAAAGTATTTGATAAGCTGTTCTCAGCCACCTGCAAATTAAAAAAAAAAAAAAATAAAAAAAACCACAGTTTCTGTATTTCTGTCTTACATGTTATTACACTGAAATACAACTACCATTACCATTGAGGCATGCAGAGTTCCCAAGAGAAACCAAATTCTTTTTGTTCCAAGAAGAAGACCAGCTCCCTATCAGGGGCCATATATAACCGTAGTTTTAGGCTTGGCTCTGCAGCAGCCTTCCTAAATGACTGCAGGCAATTCAGCTGATTCTCTAAGACTGAACTGCCTATCAGAAAAGTGGGAATTACATTTCTGCTCTTCAGCAGAAGTTCTTGGAAAAAAAAAAAAAATCTTATATAATATCTATAATAATATCTGAGATTTGGTCAAAATTTGAGATATGATCCTTTCTGGCTTTGCATCAGTGGATTTAAGTCTCTTTGCAGAGTCATTTTAAAGCTTTCTGCACCAGATGTCAGTGCACTAAGTGCAGTAATGTAGCTCTGAGTGGCACCAACCAGACTCACCTGGACTTTTGACTCCGCAGCCTCTTTGTGTGACCCAGGAGCTCCATTTAAGCTGGGGTCTGAGCCTTCTGTTTTTGTGTGAGCTATGCTGTAAATGTGCCTGCCTCTAGGTCTGTGTCTGCATTTATTTCCTAGGTGGTCCTTAGGCCTGTGTTGTAGTTCTGTCTCCAGTCTCATCTCTAGCTTAATCTTCTACCGCTTTGAGATAGGTATTCCAGATTTGCTTCATCGTCTTGTTTTGTGCAAAACTGTTGAGGAATGAAGTTATCAGCTCCTGGCTCTGTGTACTGTGCTTATGGGACTGTGCTCTGGCTGGTGAGGAATTGCTTATGTTGTAATTCCTTACGGCTACTGGTGTGCTCACCCTCTTGGAAGAGCCCTGCTCTTGCTGCTCCCTGATGCCAGGTGGTCTGATGTTGTGTATATCTAGTGTAACTACTAAATGAACCGTCTCTTATCAGATGTAATCAAATCAATGGTGTTATTCTAGATCTGTACGAGGAGCCAAACTTTTTATCCTAGAATACATGTCAATGTAAAGTACTGCAGTGGCCAGTAGTGACTTCAGAGAATGCTGTCAGGTATGCCATCATCTTGCAATCTTTGCTACTATACTGGGAGGGAGGGGGATGACACAACTGTTGTCTAATGTGACATTGAGTGTTAAAGCAGCGTAGAGTGATGCACATGCATGTGATGTATGTGCATAACTCCATTAGCACTAATGGGAGTTAATGGGTATAGCCTACTAGAAAAGAAGAGGCTATTTCTGTAAGTGTTGTAGACTGTTGTGGTTTAACCCGGCTGGCAGCTAAACACCACACAGCCGTTCGCTCACCCTCCCCCCTCCCTCTCTGGGATGGGGGGAGAGAAACGGGAAAGTGAAGCCTGTGAGTTGAGATAAAGACGGTTTATTAAGACAGGAAAATAATAATAACAATAATAATAATAATAGTGATAATGGTAATAGTATTAACAATAATAATGTGTAAGAAAACAAGTGATGCACAATGCAATTGCTCACCACCCGCTGACCGATGCCCAGCCTATTCCCGAGCAGCCGGCCCCCCCACCCCGGCCAGCCACCCCTATATATTGTTTAGCATGACGTCAGATGGTATGGAATACCCCTTTGGCCAGTTTGGGTCAGCTGTCCTGGGTCTGTCCCCTCCCAGCTCCTGCTGCACCCCCAGCCTGCTCGCTGGCAGGACAGAGCAAGAAGCCGAAAAGTCCTTGGCCTGGTGTAAACACTGCTCTGCAACAATTAAAACATCAGCATGTTATCAGCGCTCTTCTCATCCTAATCCAAAACATAGCACCCTACCAGCTACTATGAGCTACTTAACTCTGTCCTAACTGGAACCAGGACAGATATCCACCCCTTATTCCATACCATTTATGTCATGCTCAGGTTACACTCTGTCCAATACATTCTAATTAATCACCATTTTCATCTATGATATATAGCAATCATGGTAGTGATGACATACATTATTATATAATAATTAACATACTACAATTCAACTCATGGGCTATTCTCACCCAGTATCAAATCCCCTTGAGGTACACACCGGACCTCCCCATTCTTTTGCATTACCCACCAAGTGCATCCAGGTCCCTGAGCAAAAGCAATTCCACGAATAGGTTTGCCTTTTCCTGAGGCAGGAGTAGCCCAGACTGTTTTACCCAGCATGTTTCTTACGTGCACTACAGGAACTTTATCCCCTTCTACAGTGCGTAACAGGTTTGATTGGGCAGGTCCAGCTCGGTTGGCAGATCCCCTGGTATTGACTAACCAGGTGGCCTTTGCCAAATGTGTATCCCAATTTTTGAATGTCCCAGCACCCATTGCTTTCAGTGTAGTCTTCAACAGTCCATTGTATCGTTCAACTTTTCCAGAGGCTGGTGCATGATAGGGGATGTGATACACCCACTCAATACCATGTTCTTTGGCCCAAGTGTCTATAAGGTTGTTTCGGAAATGAGTCCCGTTGTCTGACTCAATTCTCTCTGGGGTGCCATGTCGCCATAAGACTTGCTTTTCAAGGCCCAGGATAGTGTTCCGGGCGGTGGCATGGGGCACAGGATATGTTTCCAGCCATCCGGTGGTTGCTTCCACCATTGTAAGTACGTGGCGCTTGCCGTTGCGGGTTTGAGGGAGTGTGATGTAATCAATCTGCCAGGCCTCTCCATATTTATATTTCAGCCATCGTCCTCCATACCAAAGAGGTTTTGACCGTTTGGCTTGCTTGATTGCAGCACATGTTTCACAGTCATGAATAACCTGTGCTATAGTGTCCATGGTCAGGTCCACCCCTCGATCACGAGCCCATCTGTAGGTTGCATCTCTACCTTGATGGCCTGAGGTGTCATGGGCCCATCGGGCTATAAATAATTCACCTTTATGTTGCCAGTCCAGGTCCACCTGAGCCACTTCAATCTTAGCAGCCTGATCCACCTGCTGGTTGTTTTGGTGTTCTTCAGTAGCCCGATTCTTGGGCACATGAGCATCTACATGGCGTACCTTTACAACCAGGTTCTCTACCCGGGCAGCAATATCTTGCCACAATGCCGCAGCCCAGATGGGCTTGCCCCTGCGCTGCCAGTTGTTCTGCTTCCATTGCTGTAACCACCCCCACAGGGCATTTGCTACCATCCATGAATCAGTATAGAGATAGAGAACTGGCCACTTTTCTCGTTCAGCAATATCTAAAGCCAGCTGAATGGCTTTTACTTCTGCAAACTGACTCGATTCACCTTCTCCCTCCGCAGCTTCTGCAACTCGTCGTGTAGGACTCCATACAGCAGCTTTCCATCTCCGATGCTTTCCCACAATACGACAGGACCCGTCAGTGAACAAGGCATATTTCTTCTCATTTTCCGGTAGCTTGTTGTACAGGGGGGCTTCTTCAGCACGAACCACCTCCTCCTCTGGTGATATCCCAAAGTATTTGCCTTCTGGCCAGTCCATAATCACCTCCAAGATTCCTGGGCGACTGGGGTTTCCTATTCGAGCCCGCTGAGTAATCAGTGCAACCCACTTGCTCCATGTAGCATCAGTTGCATGATGCGTAGAGGGGACCCTTCCTTTGAACATCCAGCCTAGTACCGGCAGTCGGGGTGCCAGGAGGAGCTGCGCTTCAGTACCGACCACTTCCGAAGCAGATCGAACTCCTTCATATGCTGCCAATATCTCCTTTTCAGTTGGAGTATAGCGGGCTTCAGATCCTCTGTATCCCCGACTCCAAAACCCCAGGGGTCGACCTCGAGTTTCCCCAGGTTCTTTCTGCCAGAGGCTCCAGGTGGGACCATTCTCTCCGGCTGCGGTGTAGAGCACATTCTTTACATCTGGTCCTGTTCGGACTGGCCCGAGGGCTACTGCATGAACTATTTCCTGCTTAATTTGTTCAAAGGCTTGTCGTTGCTCAGGGCCCCATTCAAAAGCATTCTTCTTACGGGTTACTTGGTAGAGCGGGTTTACAATCAGACTGTAATTTGGAATATGCATTCTCCAAAACCCCACGACACCTAGGAAAGTTTGTGTTTCTTTTTTGCTAGTTGGTGGAGACATAGCTGTTATTTTGTTGATCACATCCATTGGGATTTGACGGCGTCCATCTTGCCATTTTATTCCTAAAAACTGGATCTCTCGTGCAGGTCCTTTAACTTTATTCTGTTTTATGGCAAAACCGGCCTTCAGAAGGATTTGGACTATTTTCTTCCCTTTCTCGAAAACTTCTTCTGCAGTGTCACCCCACACAATGATGTCATCGATGTACTGCAGGTGTTCAGGAGCTTCCCCCTGCTCCAGCGCAGACTGGATCAGTCCATGGCAAATGGTAGGGCTGTGTTTCCACCCCTGGGGCAGCCGATTCCAAGTATATTGGACTCCCCTCCAAGTGAAAGCAAACTGTGGCCTGCACTGTGCTGCTAGAGGGATGGAGAAAAATGCATTAGCGATATCAATTGTGGCATACCACTTGGCTGCCTTTGATTCCAGTTCATACTGGAGTTCTAGCATGTCCGGCACTGCAGCACTCAGTGGTGGCGTGACTTCGTTCAGGCCACGATAGTCCACTGTTAGTCTCCACTCACCATTAGACTTTCGCACTGGCCATATGGGACTATTAAAAGGTGAATGAGTCTTGCTGATCACTCCTTGGCTCTCCAGTTGACGAATTAGCTTATGGATGGGACTCAGGGAGTCTCGGTTGGTGCGATATTGCCGCCGGTGCACAGTTGTGGTAGCGATCGGCACTTGCTGTTCTTCAACCCTCAGCAACCCCACAACAGAAGGGTCCTCTGAGAGACCAGGCAAGGTAGACAACTGTTTAATGTCCTCTGTCTCCAAAGCAGCTATGCCAAAAGCCCAGCGGAACCCTTTTGGGTCCTTGAAATATCCTCTTCTAAGATAGTCTATGCCAAGGATGCACGGAGCATCTGGGCCAGTCACAATACGGTGCTTTTGCCACTCATTACCGGTTAGACTCACTTCAGCCTCCAATACAGTTAACTGCTGGGATCCCCCCGTCACACCATAAATACAGATGGGCTCTGGCCCTTTATAGCTTGATGGCATTAGAGTACATTGTGCACCGGTGTCTACCAAAGCCTTATACTTCTGTGCGTCTGACGTGCCAGGCCATCGAATCCACACAGTCCAATAAACTCGATTGTCCCTTTCCTCCCCCTGGCTGGAGGCAGGGCCCCTCTAGTCCTGGTCAGAATCTTCATTTCTGTGTTTAAAGGACTGCCTGCTGGAAGTTGGAGCAGCAAACCTTTCAGAGAACTCCTTTTTCCCAATTGTTTTCCTTTGCAATTCACGTACCCGTGCCTCTAGGGTCGCAGTAGATTTTCCATCCCATTTTCTCATGTCCTCTCCATGGTCACGTAGGTAAAACCACAGGGTGGCGCGGTGTGTGTGCCCACCATATTGTCTTCCTTGCATAGATGAACGTTTACCCCTAATAGCTGAGACACTGGTTTGTACAGGTGGGGAGGAAAATAAACTCTCTTTAAGTTGGTGGATCTCTTCAGAAAGTTTCTCCAAGGTATTCTCTTTTAGCTGGTGGACACTAGTTCGTTCAGGTGAAGGGGAAGATAATCTTTCTTCAAGTTGGTGGATCTTTTCAGAAAGTTTCTCCAAAGCATTCTCTTTTAGCTGGTGGACACTGGTTCGTTCAGGTGAAGGGGAAGATAATCTTTCTTCAAGTTGGTGGATCTTTTCAGAAAGTTTCTCCAAAGCATTCTCTTTTAGCTGGTGGACACTGGTTCGTTCAGGTGAAGGGGAAGATAATCTTTCTTCAAGTTGGTGGATCTTTTCAGAAAGTTTCTCTAAAGCATTCTCTTTTAGCTGGTGGACACTGGTTCGTTCAGGTGGAGGGGAAGATAAATTCTCTTTAAGTTGGTGGACCTCTTCAGAGAGTTTCTCCACAGCTGAGACACAGGCCTTTAGGGAAGAGGAGAGATTTCCTTCGTACTGCCGGAGTATTTTAGTCACTTCATTCACTGTGGGATTCTCCTCCGTTTTCCAGGCTAGTATTGCCAATGAGCTGGCATATGATGATGGGGCACTCCGTACAAACTTCCGCCACATGGGTGGTGTACACTGGACTGCATCTGGATCTGTGGATGTTTGTGCGTCATCTAGGTCCTTATAAATTACTTCCCGTACGGCCAATTCCCTCAGGTACTGAATTCCCTTCTCCATGGTGGTCCATTTGCTTGGTAAACATACAAGTTCTTCCTTGAAGAGATACCTTTCCTTCACAGCTGACAGGAGACGCCTCCAGAGGCTGCGAGATTGTGCTCCATCTCCAATTGCTTTGTCAATGCATGCGTCCCTAGCAAGGGATCCCAGCCGCCTGGCTTCCTTGCCCTCCAATTCCACATAATTGGCTCCCGTGTCCCAGCACCGGAGCAGCCAGGTGACAAGCTGCTCGCCTATACAGCGACCAAAATCTTTTCGCACATCTCGTAGCTCACGCTGGTATAGAGTCCGGGTAATTACTGTTGATTTTCCGACATCCTCATCCTCATCTTCAGTCTCCTGCACCTTTGATGGCTGGTATGGAGTCCGGGTAGTTACTGTTGATTTTTCGCCATCCTCATCCTCATCTTCAGTCTCCTGCACCTTTGATGGCCCAGCCTCGTCTTCACTTCGCCCAGACTTAGCAGAAGACTGTCTGCGTTTTAAACGACCTGAGCCTCTATACCATTTTTTCACCTTGTCTACAGGGGCAACTTGCACTGCTACAGCTCGTTTCTCTGACCCAGCCACAGGGTCTGCCACAGGGGTTGGAATACCCTCTGCGGGGTCAACTTGCACTGCTACAGCTCGTTTCTCTGACCCAGACACAGGGTCTGCCACAGGGCTTGGAATACACTCTGCGGGGTCAACTTGCACTGCTACAGCTCGTTTCTCTGACCCAGACACAGGGTCTGCCACAGGGGTTGGGATACCCTCTGCGGGGTCAACTTGCACTGCTACAGCTCGTTTCTCTGACCCAGCCACAGGAGTGGGAGCAGCTGCACGAGCTGGGGCAGCTGCAGGAGCTGGAGCGGCTGCAGGAGCTGGAGCTGGAGTAGCTGCAGGAGCTGGAGCTGGAGCGGCTGCAGGAGCTGGAGCGGCTGCAGGAGCTGGAACTGGAACGGCTGCAGGAGCTGGAGCTGGAGTAGCTGCTAATAACATCAATTGCAGCTCGATAGGCACAAGCCAGACCCCAGCACGCCACAGTGATTTGTGTCACTTTGGAACTGCCAGAGTCATGACACCTTTTTTTCAAGCATTCTGCCAGCTTTTTAGGATTTTGCAGTTGTTCAGGGGTGAATGTCCAAAACACTGGAGGTGACCACTGCTCTAGAAACCTGCCCATATCCTCCCACACTCCCTGCCACTCGCAACTATCCCGCCTCAAGACAGATCTCCGGATGAGATTCCTAAGTAGTTGTTTAACCCTCCACAAAATCTGAAGCGCATTCAGGAGACATAACAACAAGAGCAGGCTGGTCTGAGTATCCCAAGGATATTCAACATCTCGGAGAACCACCGTAACTAACTCGGGGGATAAGAGGGTGGTGGTGAAGGAGAAAGGGAGAGTGAACAGGTAGGGAAACATGTCTTCCCCTGTCCCCTTCACAGATTGGCTCCCTAACGAAAACAGGCAATAGGTGTAATTGCTAATAGTTTCCGAGATATGGGTTCCAAAGTATAGAGTCGACGTCAGTGCTGAGTACAAATACCAGGTTAAAGTCGTGACCAGATATTTCATCATTTCATAAGCCATTGTTACACCGCACAGTACCATAACAATCTTAAACCAGGGCCCGGAAAGGATAAACAGTGCAACAGGGAGCACATACAGAAAGTAACGCACCATAAAACTCAATTTGGAATACAGGTACAGCAGACTGGAGATTAAGGCAATCAACATCGTGACTAGCAACTATTAAGCAGGTCCAATACTTATACCAATTTTAGTTTAACACACTCTGGTCAGATTTGTCGATATCTCAACCCTTCGTGCCCCACGTTGGGCGCCAAAAAGACTGTTGTGGTTTAACCCGGCTGGCAGCTAAACACCACACAGCCGTTCGCTCACCCTCCCCCCTCCCTCTCTGGGATGGGGGGAGAGAAACGGGAAAGTGAAGCCTGTGAGTTGAGATAAAGACGGTTTATTAAGACAGGAAAATAATAATAACAATAATAATAATAATAGTGATAATGGTAATAGTATTAACAATAATAATGTGTAAGAAAACAAGTGATGCACAATGCAATTGCTCACCACCCGCTGACCGATGCCCAGCCTATTCCCGAGCAGCCGGCCCCCCCACCCCGGCCAGCCACCCCTATATATTGTTTAGCATGACGTCAGATGGTATGGAATACCCCTTTGGCCAGTTTGGGTCAGCTGTCCTGGGTCTGTCCCCTCCCAGCTCCTGCTGCACCCCCAGCCTGCTCGCTGGCAGGACAGAGCAAGAAGCCGAAAAGTCCTTGGCCTGGTGTAAACACTGCTCTGCAACAATTAAAACATCAGCATGTTATCAGCGCTCTTCTCATCCTAATCCAAAACATAGCACCCTACCAGCTACTATGAGCTACTTAACTCTGTCCTAACTGGAACCAGGACATAGACTAATAAAAATGACATTTCAATTTGGATGTCCAACCTTCAATTTAGTCAGTAAGTGCTTCAGATGAAATTTCTGACAGCTACAGTGCCATAATTAACTTCAGGCTCAAATGGATTTGTTTATGCTATTTCCATAGTTCATTCCCATGATTTAAGACCTCCCTTCTGTTCTGTGACTTCAGGGGGAACATATTTACTTACATTTAGAAGTTGTTTTTTTTAATTGGTGTACTGTATTAAAAGAATGCCTGTAGTAATTTAAAGCGTTGAGTCCCTTAACTTATATGTATACTGAATTTCTTTACTTTTTTAACCAAATACTTTAATCCTGATTGATGCACTAGGCCTTTTGCCCCTTGGCAGAACAAACTGGAGTTCATGCAAATTGCCAATGTTGTGCATAATCAATAGAATTGTTGACCAAATGCAATGGCCGCTGAAAGCCATGCAGAGCAACTGAGAGCTCTAAGGGTTGCAAGAAGACCTAAATTATTTGATGGCAGTAATGCTGCACAGCTGTTACCAAGGGCAAGAACTGCTTTGCATAAACTTGACTTTCAAATGCCAAAATTAGAGCTAGCAGTTTCAATCAAACCAAACTGGAAGCTGTTGGTGGGTGCCAAAGATAGCCGGGCACTGTCCCAAACTCATAAAAAAATCCTGAAGTCAGATGTTCTTCCACATTGTCATATTACATCCCGAGGAAACTTGGGATGATGTTAGTCATTGGAACACAAACCTGCCACACCAATATCCAGCAGTATATCTCCCACACTTCTCCATCTGGCTTAATGGGGAAGCAATTGTTAACTCATAAAATCATTGAATTTGTGAATCTGTGGTCACTGTGGTTTACTCCATGGCACATTCCAGTCTTAGGTCCACATGTATGCTTCCTGGCTGCATCCTTCCTGCAAGGCAAGGTGCTCTGAATGTGACCTGAATTCTGGTTCTGGAGTTATTGGAAACCTGAGGGAGTAATGGGTGGAGTACACCACACCTTTCTCACTGCCTCTACACCTGGCTCACCTTTCAAAGGACACCAGAGCAAGGAGAAAGGTGGTGGATGTCTGGGTGTCAGAGTTCTGTTATTATCCAAATGAATAATTGGTGTAACGCCTGAAAGCTTTATAGTGAAATATTTCTTGCCTTTTTTCAATTCCTAGCAATGATCTTAAATCTTCACTTTTTTTTTCTGATAAGATCCTTTATTTAAAAAACAAAGAGAATTACAGATGACCTGTTTAATTATCCTTGATGCTTCTCTGACCTTTGCTGATTTTGTTTACCTAACAGACTTCTGTGAAATGCCAGTTCTTACATTTAACTCTATTTATTTTAGCCATTCAGCTAATGAGAATGCTCGGTGTGTGATTTTAATGTTGAATTGCAACTACCATTCAGACAACAGAAATATCACTTTCCAAACTGCATATGTGGCCTGGATTAGGTAATAGTTTTTTGTGGTGCACTTTATGAACTTGATTATTTTAGCATTCATGGCAGTAATTTTTAATCATTTTGCTTATGAACACTCATGACTCTGTTTCACAATGTCAGTAAATCATATCTGGCTAACAATTCTCAGCTTCTAAACATGACCCCTTCTGTAAGAGAGAGCAGTTTATGGAATATCAGCTCTGTCTTTTATTTACGCCTCAGCAGTTCAGACAGCCCTTGGGCTTACAGAGGGTCATCTTAGGAGAGTAGTTCCAGAGATCTTTGCTCTCTGTGTCCAGCTGAAAATCTGCCCCTGATTCACTCATTGCCTGCCTGTGCTGAACAGTGGTACAATCTCTGGATAGTTCCAATGAATATCAGTGGGGTTTCTTGAGGAGTAAAGCATTATTTAACATAACTGTGGCAGAATGATCAGGCCTGTAGGAAGTTAGCATTAAAATGTACCTGTTCTGTAAAATCTTTGTGGTAAACTTCCACAGGGACATGTGCTACTGATTTTATAGAATACTGGACAAAATAGTGTTTGGGGTAAAAACCCCAAGTCTTTAGAGTTTTATAAGCTAAAATCATGTTTAAAAATTCAGGTTGGATGCATGTACATGTATAATTTAAAATTGCCAAATTAAATTACTTCCTGGGGTGCCTGTTCCACTGCCAACAATCCTCTCAGTGAAGAACCTTTTCCTAGGGACTTTTAAATCCTAACTGGAAATTACTGGGGATGGTTCAAATGGGTTATATGCTAGGCTTTTAATCTGTTAAATTCACTCTCATGATGTGGTTGCTAGAATAGCTGTGAGAGAGGAAAGGCAGGACTGAAATGAAAAGGAAAATGTTCATGAGTTGCCTGTGTGGTGCCAGTTCCGCCATTGCTGTCAGCCTATGTTCATGAATTTATTAGGGGCTAAAGTATTTCTCAGAGTGAATACAGGGGATATAATGTAATCCTTAGAAGTTTTTGTATGTCTGGATGTATTTAAACAAAGATTTCCAGTTATATCAAATATGTGGGACTAGAGCACTGGCTGTTGTAAATCAGTGAAGCTCTGGTAATTATGGACAGAATGGAATTTTATTCTAACTTAGCATCACATGAGAAAGTAACTCAAATTCATTCAAGCAATAGTGATGTTGTTTTTCTTTAAGGAAAAATAAATCTAAATATTCAGCTGTAGTTGCACATGATGGCTTGTATTATGAAGACATTTTGTCTTTTATAACCCTATGTTAATATATATGCAGAAATCAATCGACTTAAATATGATTTACCATTGTTTATAATACAAGTAGTCAAAGGACAGTCTGTTTTCTTCTAGTAAAAAATATAAATGACCAAAATATTAAATCCTACACTGTATCCATTAGCAAATCAAGCAGTTAAACAACTATGAACAGTTTAATCCTCAGAGCAGTTTAAAACCTTTTCCATTATGTTATTAACTACACATTAGCAAATAATAATGCTTAATGGCAAAAGTATTCAATATCCCAAAATACACAAATCTGTGTAACATAAAAATGTTGACATAGCTTCAAAATATCAATGAGTGATAGTTGCATTACAGAAAAAAAAATATATATGGGACCTCATTAATAAGACTGTTGGAAGATGAGATCTATGACATGAGGCTGGCAAGGTGAAAGGAATAGCTAGCTGTGATCAAATAATGCCAGGTAACCTCAGTAATGATGATTGAAAAGATTCCCCCGACCCTTCCTTTCTTCAGGCTATGAATAAGGTGGGGAACTCAGTTAATGCTGAACAGGCCAGGATATCTGGAGTGTACATATCATTTCCTGATGAGTATTTCTTTCAATTCAGGGTAAATTCTTTTGTAAAAGGAAATTACTGTCCCTGATGATCTTATTTTGAAATGTTTTTCAAAGTTATTGTTCAAATATTTTGCTCATAAAAGCTATCAGCAAGGAATCTTTCTGCACTTCATTCATCAATCTTAATCCCTCATTGCATATCCGACATCCACTTCTCCCTTCCATCTACTTCCCACTCCAATACTTGGCAAGAGATAGTATTTCATACAGAAAAATATCCTTGTGGAGAAATGCTCAAATAGACACCTAGATGTATGCTCTTTCTTTTTTTTTTTTTTCCCAAGATTAGGGCGTGAAAATGGATGGTGAATGTTAAGCAAAGTTAAAAAGAGATTTATAGAGGATTAAAAGACAGAAACATAAGATTAGGTTGAACTCATGCTTAGAGAGATTAAGAGACGTTCATTAGTCCTTTGATCTCATTTGTGTTGCTGTAAGGATCTTTAGGGTCAATGCTATGGGTGATTATCAGTGTTTTAAATTATTGTTCAGATTTGCAGTAATGGATTACATGCAGAAAAATGGTCTGCTGTGGAAATTGCGAAGATACCCTACTCATTTCAGCCTTCAAATTTAAACTGAGGAACCAAATCCCAGCAAAAGCTTTCCACTTAATTAGCCTGGAAGAGAAATCTACCACCCTATGTGAACAGAAGTAATTGTTTTTGCTAGTTTACACAGTGGTGAAAGCTATGATTCTATATCTGCTTTTGTTGCACAAAGATAACAGATAATCCAGGATTTATGATGGATGAGTAATATTTTTGGATGAACCTGACCAGTGAGGCTGGCTGGCTTTTATGACCATTGCCCTGGTGAATTTCACCTGAGAGATGGCAGTAATTGAACATGCTTCCCACAGGACATAAGCTGACAGTGAGTGACCTGCTGAGAATTGACAAAATGTTACTAAATTAAGTCATTTACAATAGCATTTCATCTGGCACAGATTTAGCCACTGATAACTGCAAAGATACTTCATGATTTACAGAAGTGACTTCTAGGCAAATGGGACAACTGATTACAGGAAGTTACCTTTTTTGTCTTTCTGTCATTGCGCTGATTACTTCCCCTTTCATTCTTTATAAAGATATTTTGCCAATTTTTTTCCTCTTTTTTTCCAGGTAAATGCCTGTGTCTGATCCATGCTGTAAAGTGTATATGCAATATGTAGTACAAATTATCCTGTCTTTTCCTCCTTTTTCGATAATAGCTCAGATAACCACGTGATATTATCTAGCCACTAAGCTGGCTTTTATTTAATGATATACTGTTCACATTTTGAAGCTGTGAAACCATAAATTTGAATCACTGGCAGGATCAACTTGCCCTTCATCTTTCAGAAGTAAAGAAATTGAATTCCATGCAGTTTAGTGTGCAATTTGTTTGGATGAGACCTCATTACACTAAGGTCCTGCTGATTTTGTATAGATATTAGATTCATAACCTCCACCTCAAGGTGGAGGTGTCCCCAGCCAAACTTTCACTTCATGTCATACCGAGTGCCATGTCAACTGGTTTCTTTACTTTCATCTTAAAAGTGGTGTAATTTATAGTGACTGAAGTCATAATATATCAGTGAGCATCTTTTAGAGGAAAGCTCCCGTAACTCTATCCTCCTTGCAAAGACTTAGAGACCCGCTTAACTTTATAAGTTGCCAGCAATCCCAAGTGAGTAGTCACTGATTTCTGAATAAAAAACTCAACATCCTCTCTCTGAACCATTACAAATAATTAAAATTGGTAGTGTCAGGGGCGGCGTTATCAATAAATGTAATCAAATTGTGATAAATTACAGGAAGACGCACTGTCATAGAGAAAACAGCATTCTTATGATCATCTCCTGAGCCAGTAGGAATAAAGGGAGCTCTGCATCCTGAGTGCTTAGCACGCTTGGGGGAAAGGTAGCAAATTTCTCATCAGTGTAATGTAATTAACAGCAACCAGTACAAAATACACAAAAATCTCTTCTTATAGAAAGAGGACATAAGTAAATCTGTATTTTATGTGATCCACAAAGGGACAGAAATGACTGAAATTCTTGCAAGTCTTTGCATAACCAATTTCCTCCTTTGAGCACATGCTAATGAATAGGTGTAAGGTGTTTTTTTCAAATACACTGTGGAAAGTTTTATAAAATAAATCACATCACATAGAGCCCAGTCCTTCCATAATTAATGGCATGGTTAATGCCATGAATGACAATATTTTATTACAGGGACACAGTAAGTGATAGCGTATTGCTCAGCCATCTTTGTAAGGAATTACAGTGCAGGGAGATACAATTCTATGCCTTTTCATTCCCCACTGCTTCTAGGAGGTAAAAGCTTGCAGTCAGTAATATTGTCCCATGCTTAGGCTAATTTAGATGAGCTGGTCCAAATTTTCTATGCTGTTTCAAGAGGTGGCGAAGGGAAGTTGCTTCTTTCCAGAAACGTGCAGCCCAGCTCACACTGTAGCCCAACTGAACTAAATGTCACTGAAGTCAACAAATCTACTACCCTAGGTAAGCAATACTCATGAGAATTATCCATGGTAAGATCAGAACCTGCTTTGTTGTTCTTTCTGCTAATTCCGAATACCCATTTTCTTTAGTAAAAGATTCTGGCTGAAATGAATTAGAACTCCTACCTCACCCATGTGCTGTTTAACATAACTTTGATTTAAAGGCTGGGTACTGCTAAATTTTCTAAGCAATCAGTCTTGTACTTTGTAGTCTTTTTTTTTTCCCCCTTAAAGCGAGGACTGCCAGTAAGCATGTGAGTTGGTTGCTGGCTCTTAACAGCTGTATGTCTAATAATGATTGCAGTCTATAAAATTCCCACTGCAAGCAAATTCACAACACAGATTGGCATAATCCAACTTCAAAAGGAGCAGGGAAGTTTCCAGGTAGTATGGAATAATATAGCACAAGCTTTCTTTTGATCTTATCAGAATCAGATTAATTCCATTACACTTCCCTTCTGTTTTTCAAGACCACCTTTTCATTAAAAAAAAAAAAAAAGGAAAAAAAGGAAAACAGTGTTTACTCATAGTTCCAGCCTCCTCAGAGGCTTGTGGTAAGTAACTTCAAGTACCAGATATTGATATGCTCCTTCTCAGCCAGCTTTTGGGGTTGACTTGGAAATTCAGCCTCTAACTACATAATTTGTTTATCTTTTGTTTATAAAATCAGACAGCACAGAATAGACATGCTAGACTTTTTTTAAAAGTCACTAAGCTTTTCCTGTCTTTTGCAAAATACCCTTGTTTCCTTTAATTCAGTTTCCCTATTGTAAAATAGTTCCTTGTGATTCTTTTCTTTATTTTTTCAACTTAAACCACAAAATCCACTGGAGAAGTGATCTTATTGTGCACTTAATACGTTAAGTATGATGGATTTCAGACTAAGAGCCTCTTAATTCTACCATAATATAAATAGCAATAGTTCAGCATCTATCCAGGAAAACATTACTTGCAAATTTATCCTGATAGGTTTATAAAACAGTCTTTTAGGAATCAAATATTTACCCATGTATAATGCATGATGCATGGAGTTATATAAGAAAATGTATATATGGAAGCTTCTGAGTAATGCATTTTCTCAGAAGACTGGGAGAAAATAGAAATTTTCTCAATGAGAAACTTGTATTTGAGAAACTTTTTTCTCCTGCTTGAAGAAAACACCTCACTGTTAATGCCAAGCTCTACCAGGGAGACAAATGCCTTTGAAAGTTAAGGTTTGGCTGAGTTCAAGGTTGCGTTATTTGTTTTAAGCAGCAGTTTTGTAAATATTTTTTTTAGAAGAACCAGCTACATTTTCTTCCCTAATGGTTTCTATTGCTCACATAAGTTGGTGTCTCTTTTTCTTTGCTTTTAGCAACAATCATTGAGAAAATACTTCATTCTGCCACCCATTGTTGCCACGATTTGTGGTGGAACATTAAGGGAAGAAAAGAAATCACTAAGAAATAAGTGCTTCAGCTGTGTTTCCTTCTGATAATTAACCCACATTGCAGTGGTAGTGCAGGTGATGATTTCTGGTTATGTTTTTTCCTTGGGTTTTCTGGAAGGGATTTTGTCCAGTGTTAGCTAAAAGACAGGTGACTACTTTTGCATTCAAGTCCAACTCTGAACAGTTTCGTTCCCAAATTTAGAAAATCTAACTGAAACTCTAATTAAAGAAACAATGTAGGAGAGTGGGAATACGTAAGGTGACACTAAACATGAATTTAGAGTGGATACTTTATCTATTTGTAGGTAGTTATGCCACTAGAAACTGAAGGAATAAATAGTGTATATTACAGCAAGAAATATAGGTTTCTAAATATGATTTGTTAAACTTGCAGGTTCAAACTGGGAGGCTAACTCAAAAAATCTTTCCCCTCTTTTGTCCCAAGAACCACATTTTAGTGAAAATATGGGTAGTACTTTACTAAAGGGGACCTGAAGAATGAAGGATTAACTTTTTCTTTCATGCCTTTACTAAAATATTACCTTAAGCTGCTTGTGCCGACAATGTGATAGACGATTAGAGGCATCCAAAGTGTGATGGCGTTATTGGATTCATGCTCAGTGGTGTCCCTCTGACTATTAATGAGCCATCTTTACTGGATGCACTGGCTTTTGTAGATTCTTCACTTAAAAATACATAGGAATGTCTGTACTTTTCCTGTTTGCTTTTCACAGAAGGGGCCCATTCCTCCTCAGGAAATGCATTAATTATCTCAGGAAAATCAGTGGTGCAGCCATTCATCCTTTACAAATGCAGTGTATGACTTTTTTGCCAACAGATCCACAAAGGATGCTGAATGGATTTTGAGTTTTCAGACTACAGTAACTGCTTGCTTTTATCATTTCATCTCTTCATGGTAGCTCTTACCCACTGTATTCCTAAGACATAAATAATTTAGTTGCTTTGATATTGAATTATTGTGATTTCTTTTCAAACTCACTGAATTGTGAAACTAAGAAATGGTTAATCCAACAACAGTGTTTACTTTATAAAAATGAAAGTGGTGTTATGGATGGCAGCTCTAGAATTCTTCAGATATTTCAAAAATTGTTGTGTTCTAATCTACAAAAATCAGCTTGTGGGTGCAAGGGAAAGGTCCCACAGGCTATGTGAAAATTCAAGCTATGCTGGTGATGTATTAGCACATAGATATGCACACAGTGCGTGCAGATTTCTAACTATTTAGCATAGAGAAAGAGGAACAGCTAGGTCACGGTTGTATTGTTTATAGGCCTAGTCTTTAGATAGCAACAGGTGCATCTTGATTTATGTCTCTGAAGAACCAGATCCAGTATGGATGAGGACATCTCCCATTACTGGGACTCTGCCTTGTTGCATTTAGGGGCAAATTCAGTTTTCATAACATAGTCTGAAAGCTGCAAGGATACAATGGTAAAAATGGGGGGGGGGGGGGGGGGAGGTCAAAAATGTCTTTGGGCTTCATTGCAATCTGTAGGAACTGGAACAAAATAAGGCACTTGGGGGAAAAAATAGGTCTGTATATTGAAAGAAGTAATGTGAAAAAGAGTTGCCAGTGCTGGCTGGAACTGGGAAGCATACCTTCAACTCATACTTTCATTGTCTCCAATCCTGTTCATGTTTATAGTTACTGTAAGTTGTCTTCTCTGGTGGTCAGCTGGAAATAACCAACTCCCATCCAAGTGGTCAGATATCAAAACAGTGTTGGTGTTATCAGTGTTAGAAGTACCAAGGAAAGGGTGAGGAAGTTATGCTCTTCTGCCTGGCTAAGGATCTTGAGGGTAAGTGCTGATGAACAGGGTGGGAATACTGCTGTAATCCATTCAAGGCTGCTGTTAGCACACTTCCTATCAGAACAGGATGAAGAAAGGCAAGAGCAGCAACTGGGAAATCTCTTGATGAATTTGCTTTTATATGTTTCATCCTGACCTTATCTTCCTGCTTGCTTCATTTTTTTTATTTTTTTTTTAAGTGGGAGAACACCTAGCATGGCAGGATTTTGGTCCATTTTATATGCAGGGATGCTCTGTGATGAGAATGGATGCTGGTGCAAGTAATGAAATGGGATGCTATTGTTGCTACCTCATGTAGTGACAATAGTCTTAGTAGACTATTACTTTGGTCCTTCTGTCCTATCCTGATCTGTACCACCCGTAGGCTCAACAACTACATCACCAAATCAGAGTTAGTTACTTATAACTGGCTGAACGGTGCTGGAATTTGTAAAAGGAACGTTCTCTTTACTGATAAATATCCATATCAAGGTTGACTGAAAGCAAAGGTTAATCTTTTTCTTCAAACTGAAATGTTATAGACTGAAAGGGGGGGGGGGGGGGAGTGCAGTCTCTCTAATACCTTTCTATTTCTGTGTTCTTAGATGCTCTGAAGCAAATTAAACTGTATATTAACAGAATCAGACAATGGTCCATCTAATCCATTATCCAAAAAGATGCTTGTAAAGAAGACACAAAAAATGCTTCCCCTGGAATCAGTTGTCTGCAGTGGCCATGTGTGTTCTTATGCCTTCCCTTCGTCGATGTGCCTAAATGTGTATATGCTTTTTCTTGCCGCTGTCTTCTATAAAAATAAAAAATCGGTTTTCATAAAAGAACAGTCTCACTAACAAGACCTATAAGTTGCAGTCACAATTCAAACTATCTCTTCTAGGGAAGCAGAAATACTTTTCTTCATAAAATTTTAGACTATTTTTTTCCTTTTTGTCAGGTGTTTCCTTTGTCATGAAATACCTATAATTGCTACTTACTCTTATTGTTTGGTTTCTTTTATTCCTTTCTGATGGTAACAGTGGAAACTTTAATTGGTTTCACCTTGCAGAGGGAGTGACAGTTCTCGCTCTCCTTTAAGGGATGTATTTGTCAATTAAATAACTTTGAATATTTATTTGGGAAGCAACTCCCAGATACTGTTTATTGTGCAAATGCAGTGTGTTATCTTAGGCATTGTAGTGACAATATATTCCTTTTTTATTTTTTTATTTTGTTTTCAAAGAAAATCAGCTCTGTGTGGCAGCAGCAGCAGGCTGTTCTCATCTTTTTGATATTCTCTGTGAAAATAGGCTGAGTATTCCCTGGGAGGATTTTTGGAGGGCCAGATCATCCTATTTCCATGTATGTTTGCATAAAGACGTATAGAGGTGTAAGAAACCTTGTCTCTGTTTTCTGCAGAGGTCAAGCTGTTGATGTTTGCAGGCTGGCTCACAGATGCAAACTGCATGTTCTCTCCCCTTCCCGGATGGCTTTGAAAGAGCCAAAGCAAGGTAGTCAGTAAAGAATTCAGCTCTCCCTGCTTAAAGACAATTTGCCTGTAGACTGAGGAGTGTAATTAATTTTTATTTTTTATTTTTTTCTGGTTCTTTTTTTAAGTGGTGTTCTTCTGTTCTTGCTAGAAAATACAAAAAAAAACTTTTCCATTTAACCTTTGTTTCTACTTTGCTGGAGAGATGTTAGTTAATTAAAAATGGTTTATAGGAATTTTCTGGTCAATCAAAACTCTAAAATTTGGACCAGAACCTTCAAAATACTCCTGAGGCTATCTCAGAAGATAGATATGAAAATCAGAATAAGACCAGTGGGCTGGAATACTAAATTAAATCAGAATGCATCCAATTCATAATCAAAACAAAGCTGTCCTTGTGATTTACCTGAATTTTATCACCAGGAATGTTTTCTGTTCAGCAAAACATACATCTACATTAATAACATTGTCTGTTTTAAATTAACACTTTTCTGGTTCCAGATTATTCATCTTTAAGTTTTTGATCAACTGTAAAGCATAGAATATTGGATCCTGTTATATTCACCTACTCCATTTCTCATGTTCCTTGTTTCCTTCTCCTCCCACTGGTAGTGCACATCCATCTAAAAATGGAGTTGTTTTTATACTAAAAATAAAATTAAAAAGCTCCAAGGGCTTCAGCTTCTATTGCACTCACAATTGCTCACCCTTTCCAGTTTGTGAGCAGTCATCATTTAACACAAAAGTGAAGTCAGATTTCCTGAAAAGAAAAAAATAAAAAAAAATGTTTGACAAAATGTGTTTTCCTGTAAATCACTCAGATGGAGCAAGACACAGTGATTGTAATGCAGGGCTGACATTCTTTTACACTGTACAGTCATCTGATATTGGTTGCCATAAACACTATAAATCAGTGCACAGTATAACTGTGCAAGGCAGTTTAAAACACCAGACTCTGAGCCTGATGCAAGATGCCAGCAATAAAACATTTAGCTCTACCTCAGTCACTTGTTTACAGCTTGTTTGTTGGCTTTCTAAACTTTCTCATGGTTCACACTTGACATCAATTGGTATGGCAAAGGGAGCATAAATGAGCAGTGAAAGAGACTTCCCAGCAGTTGAACCTGGTCAAATAGCTTCTGGCAGGCCATGACTGATGCAGGGTTTCACTTCTTCAAACAATTTCAATATAACTTTTTTTTTTTTTTTTGCATCCTAGAAATAATTTCAAGACAGTTAGTGTTTTGATGACTGACATTAGAAATTCATATGGCTTAAAGCTGAAATCATTGACTACTCATGACTTTTAATGTTCTAGTAACATTTCTCTTAGGAGCTGAATGTGTCTCTGCAATACCTAGGAGTAAGTGGATGACTCTTTAAGCCTTTTATGCTTTTACTGGTTTAGATTAACATTGAGGAGTTCAGACATTCATATAAAAATATCTTACCAGGGCCTCTAATTTCCTATCAGTGTTGTTTGGCTTGTGAGAACTGCCTGTGTATGATTTCTCTATCTTTACTCTTGTTGCTCGGTTTGACTCTGCTCCCTTCCTGATCTGTATGTATTGTGTAGGGAAGTGAATATCAACAAACTCTACCGTGGAGAATGGAAATCTTGATTACCATTTGTTACTGTTTGATTGTTACCTGTAAATCTCAGTTCGTTTCCTTACAGAAGGCATGAATAAAAATACTTTTATCCAGTCATGTTGCTCCAGATCACCTCGCTAGGTCTCTATTTATGGTGCTCTTATTCAAAGTTCTTGCACATCACTAAGACAAATGAGAAATTCCCAAAGACTTTCTATGTTTGAAAGTAGAAGCCCAGCTTAAAATCCGTCCTTTATCAAAAATGCAAGTCATCACTGACTACTTCTATCACATACTGCCAATCTGAATATGCTTTGATTAGCCCCATCTTTGATCCCTATGATGCACACAGTTTACGGTTGTAAATATTTTAGGATTCCTGCTAGATTATCAAAATAAAGTTTTTACCTGGCAATAGAAAGACATTGTTATTGTTGACCTGCTCTGCAGGTATATTTACATATATTTGCAGTTATATACATGTCTGTGTTTGTATCCATACATACATGTACACAGATCTTATTGCTTTCCTTCAATTTTAAGGACTTTGAATGACTAGAAAATGTGAATCAGCTGGTAAGCTCCTCATAGATCAGCTGGATAGTTACAGCTTTGTGTATTTAGGTTTTGAATACAGAAAGATGGTAATAGGTTTTTCATTTTACATTACAGTTCAAACAGTACCCTGGTGGAAATGAAAAGATACATTAAAAATAAAATAATTCCTGCTTTTGTCAGTTTAAGTCAAAACCTAGGAATATTCAAAGACAGGCCCCTACTAGTTTTTCAGCTCATTGTGAGCATTCTTATCACAATACATTGCAGTGCATAGGATTGTGCTCTGCTCTAAGATCTTTTTCAATAGTTTAATATAATAGGATGAGTTAATAAAGATGGAGTGACAATTTAAATACAGAAGTTCATTTTTACTCATGATTTACAACTGTCACTGATTGTAGAGTTGGATATGTATTTAACTCTTGCATGTTAGTTATGGTCCACAGATACCAAAGATCTCTAGAAATAAGTGACAGTGGGTTACATTTTCCTGATGTGGTGAGATGAATCAGGAGCCCTGGTAGCACTGAATTTTAGTAAGATGTGGATTCCAAAGTCACGGAATGCTTTTGAAAGATACAGCCTTTTATTTACGTAGAAAACAAAAACCTAGTGAAGTGACTTGCAGAAGGTTATACAAGAGAAATAGAACCACATCCCTGTTGTCTTGACTCTGAGCCCAGGATTCCAGCAAGATGCTAACAGTGCCTCTGTGCTCGTAAATTAAATCATATCATCTGTGCCAGTAATTTAGTTTGTTTTAGGCAGCCAGGCTCTCTATTTGTAGAACAGTCATGGAAAAGAAAATCAAATTTCTTCTGTTAGAGCCTAGTTCTTTGAGATTCTGAGCATTTTATCTATTCTCTGAAGTCAATGATAATTCTCTCCTCTCTCCCTTTTCTTATAACTGAAGTTTTGGTATTAGTTAAAGAGAGAGGCCTGTTGCTGATGATTGTCTTGAATCAGGCCTTATAATAACGAGGACTGTTAAAGAAGTAGAAATTAAACATTTCTTAAGTTAACTATGACAGCTACAGAACTTCTTCCCCAGCATACACGTATTATTGAATATGTATGACAGAAGATACAGTGGAAAGAACTAAGATTAATTAGATTCTACTGAGCCAAATGGCATTTGACACACATTATACAATATCTGCATATGTTATTGAAACTATGAATAAGTAAATGCCATTTCACATTCCCATGTGCAGCATGGTCCATTTCGAAGCACAATAATTACATAGATATGACATCTGTGTGTTTTTTCAAAATGTCAAGGGATGCAGATTTTTATTTACTTGTGCTTTTAATCACTTCTTGTCCACCCTGTTGGTTACATGCCCTTGTGATTGAAGGAGCAGTGTTAAGTGGGGCCTATATGCAAATTCTGTATTGCACAAAATTATCAAATTGTTTTTTTTTTCCATTATCCTTACGTTTGTCTGACACATCTGTCAGTTCACAACAGATCCTGAATGGTCGCCAGCCACATTCTTCCTTCCTGCAGCCTACTTTCTCCCTCTTCTTGTTTGTTGGTATATGCCTCAAAAAGTAACCTCAGCTTGTCTTTCCAATCCAATCTAATCCAATGCTATTTAAATTTGCTAAACAGCCGTGTACTTGGAAAAATATGCAAAAGAGCATTCTATATAATAAATTTTTTATTTCCTTGAGAATGTGTTAACATTTGTAAATTTAGGATTTAGTCTTTCCCTGCTTGAGTGGTAGGCATTGTTAAGGTCAACATAATACTGCCCATTTGATGAAACTCTCTGGTCTGAGAGAGAAACTACCTAGATGATTATAAATAGATTTTATTTATAATGTGCAAACAGAAGGAAGTCCAAATCTGTCATAAGTGTATAGCAGTGCTTTTAAAAGACCTAATTACGTAAAGCTAAAAATAATTGAGTCACATTGATTTAGAGAAAGAATTAAGACATAAAATTTTGAATATTTCAAGACTGTGTAAGAATATTTTTTTCTAGGTGCTATGCAGAAATATTTTGACAGATGAGAAAATCTCATATAGTGATAGAATATTTTCCTATAATGGTGATAATTATGGTAGATGTTAAACAGCAGACACTAAATTGTCATATTTAAATTGGCAAATCAGATTAGGCTGTATCCTGGACTCCTAAGATGTTGGCCAAAAAGCTCTCTGGGCCATTATTATTGATTTTCAGTAAGTCTTAGAATACCAGGAAAAGAAAGAAACAAAGCTAATTCAGTGGCATTATTTAAAGAGCTTAGGGGGACAGCAGGAGGAGGAATGTGTATCTTTCTGATGTTGAGAGAAAAATAATAGAAAACATACATAAGGAATATAGTACATCTATTGAAATAATGTCATTTCATTCCAGGAGAATATTCTCATTTTTGAAAGCACAATAGTCTAATTCCTTTCTGTGTGGATAATTTTAAAATATTTAATTGTATTGAGGCACTCAGAAATTTCACTGCACTTACTCTGAAACATTTTCATTTCTACTGGCTGCATGAGTACCCAATGTGCAGGTGCCCAGGCTGTCTTGTTTTGGAGGTGGGAGATTCAGCTACCCATCACTTACAAATCCAAGGGAGTCCAGCCCAAGAGGAAGGCAGCAGACTGACTTGACTGTCTGTTCACACGGTCTCCACTCTGAGCTTCAAATGAACTGGCACATTATCAGAGCAGTCTCTCAACTTCTGACCAGCCACTTTTTCTTAGGTATAGAATCATAGAATGGCTTGAGTTAGAAGGGACCTTAAAGATCATCTAGTTCCAACCCCTGCCATGGGCAAAGGATGCTACCCAACTAGATCAGGATGGCCCCATCCAACCTGACCTTGAACACATCCAGGGATGGGCCATCCACAACTTTTCCGGGCAGATAGGCATCATCCATTTTTATTTTAGTAGAAGACCCATTTCAGTCTCTTCCTCTTTTCGTTGGAAACAGATGAATTTGAGCCCAGGACAAAACATTTGCAAGATATCCTAGCCTTCATTCAATGAGATATATCAAGCCCTGCTGAGGATACAAAATACCAGGTTCCCAACAATAAGTTTAATATTGAGTGTTCAGTTGGAGATGGGCAGAGTTAGGCATCTGAATGCAGGGCAGAATTACAATATAAATTAAATCTGACCCACTTAAATCTTTTTGTCTGAATTATATTTAATATATAGCTGGACCATCAGTTCTATTTAAGGACACATCTTGTAACATCTGGAGAAAGATCATTACAAATGTCATGACTCCAGTTCAGATATGAAACACCTTATTCAACACTGTTCTTCCCACTCCTCTACCAGCCTTTCCTGAAAACCACAGAACGCGTGCAAACTTGGACACAGTAAATGGTTTTTGCAAGTTTTGTTTTGTTTTGTTTTGTTTTTTAACAATCATTTACAAATGATTGTTACTAGCAATATACATTGTTAGAAATGGATGAGTGTTTTTAATGGTGCTTACATCACATGTTAAATTATTCTGATATCACCATAGAATCAGTTTGTAGTCTGAGAGATGTGTTGTTTTGCAAATCATTGTATTACTGTGTTTGTGGGAACTTGATTCTTCAGCTCCAGAATAATTGCAAAAATTACCGCATTGTTTTTTTATCCGGGGAAAAAAAACAAAACTGTTAACTATTGGGAAAAACATCTGGGCAAATTCTGTGCCTTGGATAAGTTCTGATATAACCACTTCGCCATCATTAGCTAAATGTCAGCTACTATGCAGCATTTGTTCAGGAATATACTATTTCAGCGCATGATATAGGAAGATATGTATAAGACTATAGAGACCCTGCCAACTTCTTGCCTCATTCCATCTCAAAGCTGATTCATATTACTGTTTTTTATAGAGTGCTCTGTGCTCTATTTCTCCAACTAGTTTCATGTGGTTAACTGAAAATCACATAGTTAATACAAATATATAACCACAGATCATTGTTTTCTGCAGCTCTTGGGGTACACTGATTAGTGATTAAGCAGCAACAGCATTGATAACACTTTCTAGATATTGCTGACATGTTACGTTTCCTCATAGAAAGATGTTTTAGATGAGGGAATTAGTAGCAATAGTGGGAGAAAGTGTTGCATGGTAATTGATGTAAATAGCGTGGTTAATGGCTTTGCTAAACCAAAGTGGCATGTGATTGTAATGGAAATGCTACACTGCTTGGAAAACAAGATATTAATTTAGAACATAAGGACAAGAAGAAATAATGTTTGGGGACTGAGTAAAGGGCATTCAGCTTCTCAAGGCTCATTTCCTTTTTCTGTAGTACTCCATTAACCACAAGATGCTATCATGATTTTTAATGACCCCAATGTTTTTGCCTCAACAACTTTGTCTGGTAGACAATTCCAGATACCTGTGATGGTTCACATAATTGATAGCATAGTTTCTTCGTGCCTGCTTTGACTTCATTCTTTAATTTCACATAAGAAGCTCATTGGGAATCATCAGCACAAAGGAAAACTGAGTTCTGTTGTTCTCATCATAGTAGCAAGTGGCTGGAATCAAGACATGTTTACACCAATGTTCTACATTTAATGGTATTGTGCATTTTTTTATTTTTATTGAGTAATATTCTAAATCAATTTTCAAAGAGTATATCCATATCTTTTGAGGAACTTATTAGTGCTGGACTTCCTAGTTTTTTTGATGGGATGAGATGTTTTAATCTGAGGTAATTAAATCTCTTGTGACAATTGAAATCATTTTAGGGACGCAGTTTTCCCAAGAGATGCCAATAGGACTAAGGTATGAGTAGTAATATTCTAGTAAAGAAGCTTTTCATCTTGCTATTACATATTGTATACTTGTCTGTTTTCTAAACTATAACACATGGTATTTTTGTATGCTGGAAAACCACTGCCTTATTTTATGCAGATATTAAAAAAGACATCCCTAGAAGTCCTTGTTTTGCACCATTATGATGGAAAAATAAATGTATTTATATTTACATATTTATAATGCAGCATTGTCCAGAAGTGCCAATCAGGTGTCATAAAAATCCTGTCAAGGAAAACATCTCTGTGCCCTTGCAAAAGACTGCTGCTGCTGTTGTTAATGAGTTGTCTGGAAAAAAATCCACCAATTGGGCATAATGACTGAAATATGTCAGCTTCTAAATACTTAGTGATAGCTAGTTACCATAAGTTTGAAACCTGACCTTAATACATGCATATGATACTTCATATATCAGCTGCTACAAGCAAATTCTAGGCTTCCCCTTACAGAAATAGGGCTTTAATTGACAATCCCTTGTACAAACCTTGTGCACATCCTTGTTTTATTCAGATTTACAATAATTTAAAAATGTACTTTCATGCACTCATAGACAAGGAAGATTGTAGAAATTAATTACGTTTTGTCAGGAAACATAGAAACTTTCATGCTTTAGTGGATGATTCTGCTCATTTAAAAATGTAGTGACCTTTACTGAACATCCACTGATGAAAGTTTATCCATTCCTCAAGAGAATGAGGGAGAAAGAGAAAGGTGTGGAAGGAAAACTCAACTTTGTCAACCTGAAAATACACAACATAAGGTGATTCTGGCTCCTCCAAATGTCTGCAAGCTATTTTGTTGTTACTGTGGGATGGAACCATACTTAGAAACAGCAAGAAGTGGCTGAGAAATTGAATTGTTCTCTGGATATAGTTATAGAAAACAAAGAATGCATACATTTTGAAACATATGCAATAAATACATAAAGCTGCTTTGTTTCTACTGCATTTTGGCATGTATATAACAACAGTCTTAAGGATGAAAATCAAGCACATGCACAACTTCAATGTTAATACTTTCTTATTATGACAACGCTTGTGGTTTTCAGGCACAGACAAACCCTACCATGACCTGAAAAGGACATTATAACTGCAGGATGCGTACACAAAAAAGGGTCATATCTAAAAATTAAAATAAAACAAAACAGAACTACAACAACAAAAATGAAAATAAAAATCCTGAACGAACAAAATTTTGTAAAATAAACTGAAGCTGTACTACAGACAAGCATGAAACAGATTCGTGTAACAGATTGCTTTAGGACTAAATGACGATCAGAAAATGGTGGACCTAATTTATTATCCTCTGTACACATTATGCAAACTATTTGGGTATTGACCTAAGGGGTGAGGGTAGTTATGTCTCATTAAAAAAAAATAAAAAAAAATAAAAAAGGATTATCAAGCATACTGAAAAACATTGATAGTGGAAATTGCTTTTTTATTAATCCATGCTTAAATTCCCTGTCTGTAATTCTTTTGACCTAAATAATTGTTCTATGGGAAACCTAAATGCTCTACAAATTTTATGTGTGTGATTGTTATTTACTTTCTTCTTTCGGAAAGACTGCACCACCTACTACTTAGACACCATTAAAAATGCATATCAAATGTAGAATAAATTGTCTGCAGTTAAGCTGCTGGTGTTTTTAAACTGCTGTCATCAACAGACTTTGCATGCAATGATTCTATCTGTGTGGTTCTGGTCTGCTGTTGGCAGCTGTGGGTGCTGAATAATAAGTCCTCTGGGGCAAAAGGAGGAACCACTGGCCAAAAAAGTAGATTCAAGTACTACATGATAAAATGGAAAAAGTAAAATTAAAAAGGAGTATCCTGTTTCCAGCAGACTTGAAAAAACAAAACAGTGCATGGCCCAAAGCCAGTGAAGTCAGCGGAAGCCTTTTGGTTGACTGCAGTTAATTTTGGATAAGTCTGACTGTGTGAACAGGTGAATGTTATTATGCCCGGCTGTTATTTAGGACCCTGTTTTATTAGCAAGAGAATTACTGAACAAATGCTGGTCACCTGCTATTTCAGCCATGATTTGCTGTTTAATATTTTTGGTGGGGGGTTTGGTTGCTTATATTTCAGTGTTTCTTGGGGGTATATGAGATGTTTTAGAAATTATTGTAGAAGAAAAGTACAGTGAGGGTTAGCTGCCTGGAAAAGTCAGGGTGGGTTTGTTTGTTTGTTTGTTTTTCCCCTCAATATCATGGCTATATGAAGCTAGAGATTCACAATGGATAAGTGCCTCTGAAATATGTGCAAGTGGGTTCTTCTGCATGGGTCAAATAGTATGGTGTGTTGCATTGCTAGACGTATCATCACCAAGCGTTATTTTGCCTTATAACATTTAAAAATGGAACTTGAGTGTCCTGCAGAATTGAGATCTTCTGTAAATTATGCAGCAAAAGCAGTAGTAGTAGAGGTAGGTTGTTGGACTTAAAAGCCATGCAGTTGTTTTTGAGAAAGTATGTTTGTTGTGATATCTTGGAAGAGTTTTGATGTACTTACTAGGAGTATATTCCAATCCCACCTGTGGTTTCTGCTGGCTCTGGTATTCTTCACTGCCTGCTTTAAACTGTTATGGAGTGTTTCTGTGCATGCTGCTAAACAGGTGCCATCTATCACTTCAGAGGTGGGTGACGTTATTCCTGTGTAGAGATATATCTTGTAAAGCACTTTAGGATCCTTTGGGATGAAAGGTGCTATTTAAATCTGAGACTTTATTATTGTCTGTCCCCCTCTACAAATAAATCATCTCACAAAATGACTGTGGAAGAAATTACTCTTGCATAAATGAATTCATCCTGATCTCCCACAGAGCGATGAGAGAAACTTTATAATAACTATCAAATTGTTTTACAACCAAAATGTTGCAATGGTTGAGTAGTTACCTACTTGTGACTTTGATAATGAGTTTTTGAAAAGTAACAGAAAACGTTTCTAGAAATTGGAAAATAAGATTAGCATATCTGTTATGTAGGATTCTTTGTTAAGTCAAGCTATTTCTTCTTTGGGTGATAATAGCTGTGCCTTTGTTAATTATTATTTCATATTGTCATTATTAGGCTATTAATAATTTATAGTAAAAGCTGCTTCTTTTTGCTATGTAAATGCTTTCATTCTTATTCATCAGTTCCTTATTCCATTATTAATGTGATTCATAAATACATTACATTTAGATCCTCTTATAGGAGAAGAGATTTGCTATTATATTTTCCATTTTGTTTGGATGTGAGGTAAAACAAGGGTGAAGGCAAGGGAGGATGTCCAGAGAGGTTTTTTCAGGGGATGTAACCACACTTCTGACAAAAAGCAGGGGTACAGTAGCAGCAGCAAATGACTCCTATGTTCTCTTTAGTAAACCGCTAATCATATTTTATGAGATACCAGTCTATTGTGTTTGCCATGTAAGTATAATGGCTCACACGTTTCCAGATGCATGATATAGGCAGCAAGACTGCAATTTGGCTTTGCCATTTTCAGAGGAGCAAGACTTTTTCTCCAGCTTTTCCAATTTTTCAGTGTTGTTTTTTTTTGTTGTGGTTGATTGGTTTTTTTTCTTGTTTTTTTTTTTGTTTGTTTGTTGTTGTTTTTTCTTCCCTGAGTTACCATAACCTATATTCTTGATAACAGCACTTTAGGAGCTTACAAGTTTACAACCTACTTGAATATCATTTCATTACATAATTTGAAAGAAAATAAAACTATTCCAAGAGTTCGGGGGTTACACAGTTAAAATCCAGTGAGCTTCTAGGAGAACAGGCTTTTGTCTGTAGGCTATTTCTTCATGTTTACCCCAGGTTGCTAATGACTAAAATATTGTTGCCATCTGGTTTTCCAGTTATGTACGTGAGATGAAAAATGGAGATTCATACCATTCATCTGGTTAGTTGCTGAGTTGTACTGTTACTTGTGCCCCTGCTACCTGAGCCTCAGCTTCCCCGTGTCAATGCCTGCCTTAGTTAAGAGGACCTAGTGATCCGGCCAGTGCCTAATATGCACATTTGCATTCTGTCCTATTAGATTCATAACATTATTCCAATCCTAAAATTTACTACGTGGTCATTCAAGGCTTTGATTATACTTCATACACGTAATTCCTTTGTGTTTTGTGGAAGCAGCAGATTGTACTTTGCTAGGTTTTGTGTTAGCAATTAGGAGTAGTGTGAAAGGCACTTCTGGTATCATGGTGAATGTTAGTGTTCAGGAATTGCTCATAATATTAATTCCATTGGCCCTTAATTAACAAAAATGAATATCCAGCAGAATGCTGATTAGATTAATATAAAGTAGACCTTACATAAGGGGAGCTTCATAAAACAAGCAAACAAAACCCCGTTTCTCTATCAAACACCGTTTTTTACTACAGGTTATGGAGAAGCAAAACATTGTTTTCAAGTTGTGTTCTTGATGCTTTAGGTGTTTTTGAGTCCAAAAATGATAAATGTTAACTTTTAGAGCAAACAGAAATTAGTTTTTAGTTATTAGTTTATCTCTACCATGATACAGTGGAAACTGTCCCTTACTCTTCACTGAGCATTTAAAACTGCTTCTCAAAAGATGTGTTTTGCTCAAAGCATGAAATAATCAAGAATAGTCAGATTTACTATGGTTTTGTTGCAGGCATCAGCACTTCCAGCCCTGAGCATCTCAATCAACAACAAATCATACACATGGCTTAATAATCACACTTTAGGGAATTATGTTTTGATGTCTATTTTTGTTATCATTTTCTATTTGTATTTGGAAGCAGTGAGCTTCCTGTTTTCAGAGTGTGTGTGTGTGTGTTTTAATTATTCCACATTCCCTTTTCTAAAGAAATTCTCTTCTCCTTTTGTCTTCTCCCTCACCTTTCCAGATCTTCATGTGATCATTTTTGGTCACCCAGCTAATGGCTAAGCTGGCCTGGAGAAAGGCAAGACTATATAGCACTTGAGAGATAATTCAACAACCTTCCTAAGGTTTCCCTTCTCTCACGAACACCTGAACACAAAGCCGCCCTACCACCTCCTTCACTTTTATACTGCTCTTTTCACTTTTCAATGACTTCTGCTGGAGTGATGCAAAGACAAATTTGGAGTCCCCTTGGGGGGGCAGGAGAGGGGGGAAGTAATAGTCCAGTGCCACCTCTCTCCTGTGAAAATACCTTTAAAAGAAAACATTGAGAGGGAAGGGGGAAAAAAAAGAGTTCAGTGCTCCCCTCAGAAGTTTGGTTTCTTTGCCTTCAATGCTCCAAAAGAAATGAGGGGACATCGTGGGGAGCAGTGAATGAAACACTGTCATAGGCCAGGATGTAGGTTTTGCTGTGTGGGTTAAAGATTTGAGGGCAGGGGTTGTTCAGTTTCACTATTTATTTATTTTTGGTGTGACTCTAAAACACACAGTGAAGGGAAGGAAACCCGTCTATCAGCCTGGACTGAAACACTCAATTTCAAGAACCTTGAGATTTTGGAAATGCTCTGAAACTTGGTTGTCAGCAATAAGGCTTTGACCTGTGTTGGTTTCCATTGCTGGGACTTGAATGTACCTGTTATGAGGTTTATTGTAACAGTACTCAAAATGCCAATATGTGAGGGGAAAAAGCAACTGGAATATTATTGCATTATGGTTTATTACTGACATAGGTCACTTGTCCTTTCTATATGTAAACATCATGACACACTACTTTGTTAGTCTTTGTTCATGAAATCCAGTCATGAACACTGTGAAGCAAATGCAGTATCAGTAGGCCTTCCCTTATAATGCTATAACTGCTAGGTTTTAATGCTTTAATCCTTATTGGTAAAAGCTGTACAGATGTAATTGTTCCTTTTCACATCCATTCCTGTAGCACAACTAACTAATGCCATCCAGTGGTAATGGTACAGCATAAATTGAATGTGCCATAGGCTTGCTTACCTGGGGCTGAGCAGGGTTGTTCATTGTTCTAGCTACTGCAAAACTTATTTAACATGAAAAATAGACTAATGAGTAGTAAATTGCTCTTTCTAGGAGATGGGAAAAGTAAGGATTATATATGATGACAAGCAAGAGACTGTAAGACCTCTCCCATAGTTATATGAAACCAGCTAGTCAAGGTGGGCACAATTACCTAATTTTTTGGGGAGGATTTTAATTCTGAAACAAAATTGTCACCCACTTTACCCACAGAAGGGTTTACACTTTACTATACAGAACTTGTATTTTATTGAAATTTTGACAAAGTGTTTCACTCCAGATGAAAACCGATGGTGTGGGGTTTGTTTTTTTTGCATGACAGAACGCTCCTAATATCAAATGATTGACTCAGATTTGGGTATTTTTGGTTAAAATGTGCTTGTATATGCAGCAAAATGTTTGCTTTCTATTAAGATCTTAATTGTCTTTAAAAGTTTCATTGTCTATAGAAATAACTGAATTTTCTGTTTTCCATATTGGAAAAAAGGTCCCACTCTACATTCTTAATGTAGTACTTGGAATTTTGAGCAATTTTGTGTTTTTCTGCAGGGTTTTCAGCCATTTCTAACAGGTACTAATTGCTGCAGCTTTTCCATTCATTGCAATTTCCACAAATCTTGTATGTGCTGAAAATTATCCATTGCTCACACTAGTGGTACAACTGAACTAAGGGTGGACGTGTTCTAACTGCAAAAGCAGCAGCACAAAAAATCGTTGTGATGCTTCAGTTTCTGAACCGATGGTAATTGTGGCTTGTTCTTGACTACACAATATTTTGAAAAAATAATATTTGTTAACAGCTCTGTTCAATTCTTGTTAACACATGATGTTAGGAAAAAAATATCTATAAGTATTAGCTTTGTTTACTTTTGCCAAATATTAACTTGGACAAATCAAGGACCCATGCCAAAATCAATCTCCGTGGTGAGTGTCAATATAATGTAATAATGTAATGTAAGCGTATCTAACCCCCAAATTGTATATACAATAAAAATGAAATAAAAAATGAAAAAAAAAAAAAAAAGAAAATTTCTACCCTTATTTTCAACTTTGTCCACATCTCTAAACTGTAGAATAACAGGTGAATATTCACTGCAGTAAATATTTTGGAAGTTACATTTCAAATTTGATCAGGAATAACCAAGAATGGCAGCAAATGCTACCCCTATTTTACTGCCATCTGCATTGATCAAATAGCCTGTTCTTAGTGTCTGATGCTAGCTATAGGGTAAAAACTTTATATTTAATGCCTTCCTTATGAAAGTTGTATGTTCAGTATTCAGTTAAGCAGCAAGCTAACTTTGAATGCTAACATACAAAGGTGTGGAACTAGCTGCTTAGCATTTTAGACCCATACCTATTTTAGACTTTGCATGTGAATGCATACAAAATTGTGGAGATAAAACAACTTTGGGGGGGGGGGGGGGGGCTGTTTGCAAAGATAGAAGAGATTACTGCCCAAAGCTTGCCTTTTACTTGCCATGCAGAATTTCATTCTCTCTATTAACTTATTTGCAAAGTTTTAGTGGGATAATTTGAATAGGTGATCTGAGACAATCTGGTTAATTTTTGCCTTTAGCAAATGAAGTGATTCATACAGACTCCGGTCCCAGCAGATCAGGAGGGTCATTAATGAGCACTTAGGGGCAGTAACTTCTTTCACAGGCACATTTGGATTTTGAAGGGAACATCTGCCCTTTGTCTGCGCCTCACTGGTATTAAACAGCTTGAGATCTACTGCATTGGAAACAGAAATTAAACTGTTAACCAGAATTTCTGAGAGTGGCTCCTCTGCTCTTAATCCTTCTCTGAACTTGCTTATATAGAACCTTACAAAATCCAGACAACCAATTCCACATTGCAGTGTTACGGAACAAAGATGTGTCTGGTAGAGACATTAATCAGCATTTCTCCTCACACCTGTCCATGCCACATGAGGGACAAAATATTCACAACACAACTGCTATGTCTTAAAACCTGTCTGTTTATAACATTTTGGTGTGCGTACCAAATCTAATAAGAGTATCCCAAATATTGTGAGTACTGATAGCACACATGCTGTCTAACAATTTGCGTGGTCTAATACTGACATTCTGTTTCTCTTGGTCTATAATCCTAAAAACAAACAAACAGCATTTTTCTACATGAAAACAACCACCCAGCACCGAATGTTAAAACAGCATTATTCCTATTATGTTTTGCTGCTTATTTTGGAAAATGCAGTGTGCAGACTTTTGAAAAAGCCTGATTTATTTCTGTAAGCTAAAAGGTCACGAGTGATTTTCTTTTTCCCTGCCAACTAATATCTATTGAAAAAATAATAATAAAAAAATCATCTATTCAGACTGAAGTATATTAAAAAAATTTGACAGCACAGAAGACCTTTATCTGGGAGGGAACAGTGTTAATTATGCCACATTGATTTAATTTCAGAGAGACTGGGTGCATGATTTAAAATTCATACTATTATTAATTTGCCAGGTATGTTTTACAGCTATCACATTTAAGGAAATGCAAGTACTGCCATTGCCAATGAATTTCTTTCCTTAAACACTTTGCAGGATGTGATTTAAAAAAAAATGTGTTTTTTTACTTTTTTTAATCTTTTCCAAGTAAAATTGAAGAGACCTTTGGCACAATAGCGAGCTGGGGATTGCTGCTAGCTGGCTGGAGCACAGTGCAGGGCTCCTTGCTGCATGTATTCCCTTAGCCCCTCCGCTAGGTTACTGGAGTGCTGCATGGGAAATAAGCTAGCAGCAGCCGCTGTACAGTAGTTTTAGTACTCTGCAATAGCATATCGGTAACCTTTAAGTGGTGAAACTTTATTGTTTTAGCGAAGCCAGTCACAGTATGATGCTAAAGGCTGAATTATTATTTTTTTTATGTAAAGCAGAGGCGTAATCACTTTATTAAAAAGTATATATAAAGTTATGACACTTGCTTCTGAAGTGTATGATTTCTTTCTGAGAATTGATGAGTAAATGTCATAATTACTTTATGAAGTAAACTACCGTCTTAATATGAGAAACAGAAATGTCTTCTGGTTTTAAGAGTTCAGGCACTACTCTGGAAATGTTTGCATGTCTGTTCTGTGAACTTCTTTCTGCTAATTCTAGAACATGGCACTATCAGGAGAGATCACAGAACCTGGCTAGTGAAGCTGCTGGGAGCTGGATGTACATTGTAAAAGCAGAAGACAAATTCTGTCCTTCAGTGTACATGGTCTAAATAATGGTCTTTGGACCATGGTTTTGTGACTGTGAAGGGGGCAGAGGACTGCTGTTAAGGAGTACACGAAGCCCAGTGTTTTGCCATCCGTTGCCTGCAAGAGGGAGCATCATGCAGTTCAGTTGGAATAGCTGAGAACTGCACCAAAAGAGGGGAGTTTTCAGCTGGTGCAGAGCTGGCGGCTCATGGCCTTGGTTTCCACACTGGCCCTGCCACCAGAGAAAGTGATGAGAAAATCCTTTGGGCTAGTTGGCTTCTTCTTGAGAAGGCCCTAGGGTTTATTGACCTCCCGTGCAGCTGGCAAAGGTTCATCACAACAATAAGGAGCTATAACAAACTCATCATCTTTAATCATGTACCAAGATATTAGTGCAGATGGGAATTTGGGCTTTTCACATGCAAAATAATGTGACAAACAACTTACTGTGAACAGCTCATCCAGTTGTATTCAGGGCCTGAGCCAAGGACAGCCTGTGCAATGCTCATTCAAACTGCTGAAACAATGAGAGTTTTGAAAAAGCGATGTTTAAGAATTATCCAAAAAATGACTTTACTTCCTAGCTTCATCCTAAAAATAGGACAGCACTTTCTGTCTGGATCCCCACTCCATCAACTCTACAAAGGTTTTGTGAACATGTAAGGAGGCTGCCCTTCTCAGCAGGGGAAGGTACAGGTGCTTACTCATGGCAACAAAGGAGGACTCAAATTCATAATGTGAAACTCAAAAATAACTGTGCTCATGCACTTTATCATTTACTGCCCTACTTATTCATTAGGATGTACAGCCACAAAGTTCTATAATTTGTAAAATAGTAATGAATTAATTGCAGTCATCAGGTGTTTTTTCCATTTATTTTAACAGTATGAAGTTGCTTCCTGCTATTTATGTTATCGCTCTTCTTTTTCATTTCTCTACCCTCTATGTAGTGATAGTGATACAAATATTCCTTGTGCCTGAAATATGTCTCAAGCCAAATCACATTAATGCCCCTATTGTACAGCTGCTAAATAAGCAGCCCAAAGCCCTACATTTAGCTGATTTACATGTATAAAAATTCAAAACTGCACAAAGGTATGCTTCAACCTTTTGTTGTATCAGTTCCATTATATACAGGCTTCTGAAAATAAAGATTTAGGTGTCACTTTTTTCCTTCTTCTATCTTAGGCCAGCATTTTTTACAGTTGATTTGACATATAAAAGCAATTTTATCTTTTCTTTTTCCTCCTCAAATATTCTCTGCTGAATTGGTAAACATCTATAATTTCTGACAAGGTCACTTAATTATCAGCAGTGCTGGCTGAAAAAGAGCTGCCTTATCTCTGTAGCTTCTGCTGCTTTTGTGCAGCTGAGTATTACTGAAAAGCCTCATGCGTGTTCTTTAATTACTATTCAAAAGCCAGACTTTGTGCATGCAAGCATTTTGCCTTCCTTAGGATTTGCTTGTCATTATGAGTGGATTATCTCTGTGTTAAACATCTCTCTCTCTAGTGTGCTGGTTTCCCAAAGATACCAAGTTTGAAAAAGGATGATAAACAATTAAAACAATAATAATAATAACAACAAAATAAGAGTAGGTGGACATAGGAGAATGAAACAAAATACAGGAAAACTAAGGGAGGTTTATTTCATTTAGCATTTTTTTTTTCCTCTCTCTCTCTCTAAGGAATAGGGAAGAGCAGTGGTTTTGTTTAAAGTTCCAGACTGTGACTTGGGAACTTTAGATTCAATTTCCACCTTCATAATGAATGTCTTATGAGACTTTGGGCAAAACATTAATTCTCTCTGTCTCATTGCCTCATCTGTACAGCTGGGATAATAATCTTCCTTTTATCCACACTACTTGAGTTACCAGCTTTATGTAGCTGAGACATCTGTGTTAAGTGCACCTTATGAAAGCTAAGATGGGGGCTCTGGATGTCATCAAAATAAAATATAACTTTATCTATTATTAAGATTCAACTGCTAGTATAAAGTGCTATACAATGGGAGTATTACAGCCATTTACATGTCTTAAAATAAATAGCCATGCATGGTCCCTCACTCCTCCTCATCCCTCTTCCATTCCTTACCAAGTACATTTCAAGCAGAGAAATCAACGTGGAGATTGTCTCTCCTAGAGGTTTGTTTGTGCATTGTGTTGGGATCTAAATGACTTGGAACAAAATGATTTGGGAATTGTTTGGGATAGTTGCAGTAAGCCTTCTGCTCAGTGTATAGAAGGGGTTTTAAAAAGGACAACAAAATTAGCTGGTATGTAGAAGAGGTCAGAAAATGACCTGGTGCCATTATAGACACAGGTGAAGTGGAGAAACAAGCCTTAAAAATTTGGAGAAGCTGATTTCAATAGAATTATACTTCTGTAAAATTAAAGCTCTGGTGAATCAAATGATGTATTTCAGATCTCGTAGTTTTATTTCCTTCTACCTCTAAATGGAAAAAAGGTCCTATTTAAACAAACAGCTTCCCTGTGAAATGAGGTTGAAAAGGACTAAGAACGTTATCCTGGTGGAGAACCTCATAAAATGAGAATGTGTAAGAGGTATGCAAAATAACACAGTATACAGAAGGAAACTCCTATTTACCCCTTCTCATAATACGAGGACAAGGGAGATAGATCACTTACAAATACTAAAAAGGCTAAAAGAAATCAGATTTTTTTACACAAAGAAAATTTACCCTGTGGGACAGATAAGGGCTTAGTAGGATTCAAAAGGGATTATACATTTCTGTGGATAATAAGAACATCCACAGCTATGTTAGATAAGATTAGAGGAGGGGAAAAAAGATATAAGGACTCCTGCTTCAGGGCATCAACCAATTACTGATATAGACAGAAATCTTCCAGTGGAATATTCTTCCCCTGGAAAATGCTTTTTGTAAAGTGCAAGTATTGTGCAGAGATAGATTCATTCAAGTGAATCTTCTATTAGATTCTGCTTCAAAACTTGCTTATCTGGCAACTAACTCTGAACTGGGAATCTGGAAAATGGAATGACGTGTTGCAGAATACGCTATTGTTTAATTTGTCTGAGATGGTAAACCTCATTTATATTGCTACATGCAATGACTAGGAAAACTACCTGTACATTTTGAGACGTTAAAAATGTTTCCTTTTCTTCCCAACACGGAATTACATAATTTTTACATTTTTCAGTTTTTGTGTGAAACACAAATTTACTCTTTCTGCCTCAGAATCTGAGTTGGAATTTTCCTCAGGCTGTTGTTCCATATTTTTCTGTTACGTTTTATTGAACTGATTGACATAAGTATCTGGTAGCAAGTAATGAATCTGGAGACATAATTAGTTTAATGAGGTGGTTCTTTCATTAAGAGTTGTTTTGTTTGAAGATTGTTTATAGACGAGGCTGGGGATTTTTGTTATAGACAAGTGATTGTTATGGTGGTGATTTTGGCCAAATCCCTGTGCTTTGTGTTCTTTATGTTCATTTGCTGCTCTGTCTTCTTGCTCATTTTCATCTGGTCTTATAACTTTCCATATGATGCTCAGTTGATTCAGTCCAGTCAAACTTTTGGTTTTCAGATCTTTGAAACACTCAGCAACAGTAAGTGGATAGCATTGTAATCTCTCTCCTGGATTAAATGGTAAGAGATATGGCTGCAGGGACATGTCTTAATTTTTAGTATATACTCTTTTGTAGATTACAAAATTATTCACTGTAAATAATTTGTCTGGCCAACATCTGCCCAAAATCTCCCCTCTCCCCCACCTCTTTTTTTTTTTTTTAATATTAGAACATCAGGTAGGGAAATGGAGGAAGATAATTACTTAAGATAATTGCTTTAACTGCTTTTAGATCTAAACTGCTAAAAGGCTAACTGTGTGACAAGAAAGTAACCATGATAAATATTGGAACGAAACAATAGAGAACTCAGGTGGAAAACGAATCGGGTACAGTTGCACTAGACATTTTTGGCAACAACTCTGTAAATCTTTCAAACGAGTACAGGTACTTAATAGGCAATTAAAAAGATGGCCGATGTAAATGAATTAATAGCTGGCTCTTAAAATGCATTAGCTGCTCTGTAATTAATAGAAAATTATAAAGGAAATACATGCTTGCTTACAGCCTTATTAAGATCTGAATATTATATCTGAGTCTGAAATAATTGGGATGTTAAAAGTTTCAGGAGGAAAAAATGGAAAGCACAGTTAAATTCTTGCCAAATTTCAGCCAAATTTCAATAATGTGCGGCCATGCTCATGTATTTCAGAATACTTATGCAAGATGACATTCAGAATGTTTGAATGTAAGTACTGGGAGAGGACAATTGCAGTCCTGGGGGAACTGGGACAGCAATCATAAATGAAGCTCACTAGTCAAAGATGGAAGATCTCATGCATTATTCAATTAGCCCAGTAATAAATTAACTGCTGTATAAGCTCAGAATTAGTCTTTGGTGGCCCAATACTGTATAGCTCCATGACATGTCCATTCATACACCAAGTTCAACTTTATTTTTTATTCCCAGCCTTACTTTGGGATTTATCTGTAACATTGAAGTGGACAGTTTGGCTCTCAAAATTGTATTCTGGCTCAAAGTTGTACACATCATCTGGTAAAGTGGTTGCTGTGGTGGTTTTACCCTGCTGGACAGCTGAGCTCCACAACAACTATTTTCTCACTCCCCCTCCTCAAAGGAAAACGGGCAGAATATACGATGGAAAGGACCCAAGGTATGGGGAAATCACCCACCAATTATTGTCACAGGAAAAACAAACTCAGCATAGGGAAATCAATATAATTTATTGGCTATCACTAGCAGACTAGAACAGTTAGAAATTAAAAGAAAACTAAAACACACACACACACCTTCCTCATCCCCCCTCTTCTACGTCCTTCCCCTTGAGCGGCCCAGGGGAATGTGGGCTGCGGTCAGTCTGTAACGCTTCATCACTGCTGCTCCTTCATGGTCACCCTCTGCCCCTGCTGTACATGGGGTCCCTCCCATGGGATGTCATCCTTCCCAAGCTGATCCTGCGTAAGCTGCCCGCAGGCAGCAGCTCTTCAAGAACTGCTCCCATACAGGTCCATACCACAGGGTCCATCCATCAGGAGAAAACTCCAACGTGGGTCCCCCACGGGTGGCAGCTCTCCCCAGATCTCCTGTTCCTACATGGGCTCCTCCATGGCCTGCAGCATGGAGATCTGCTCTGCTGTGGGACCCATGGGCTGCACGGGGACAGCCTGCTCCGGCACCTGGATCACTTCCTGCCCTTCTTCGGCACTGCCCTTGGCATCTGCAAGACTGTTTCTTCCTCCTCTCTTCCAGCTGCTGTTGCACAGCAGTATTTTCCCCCTCTTCTTAAATCTGCTTTCCCAGAGGTACAACCACCACCTCTTGGTGACTGTGCTCTGGGCAGCAGCGGGGCCCTGCTGGAGCTGGCTCTGCTCTGACATGGGGCAGCTGCAGGGCTCTGCTCACAGAGGCCACCCCTGCACTCCCCTGTTGCCAAGCCCTTGCCATGTAAACCCAGTGCAGTTGCTCAAGTATAAGAGGTCAGGGCTCTGTAATACTTTCTGTAAATATTCTGTCCTCTGTCAAATTTTAAGTGTGAACTCTTGAAGCAGCAACTATCCATTATTGAGTGCTGTAGGGTTCTGATAGGAGCTGGCAACTGTAATACAAATAGCATCATAAAAACAAAGCAACTTCCAGAACGGTCAGGGTGTACGTATCATTCATAACATCTGAGTAGATTGCATGATGGCTGACCACATTAAACTCATGTTACTACAGAAACAAAAATAAATAAATAATAATGGAAGGATTGTTTTTAGATGGGAGTTGTGGGAGAAGTATTTGAAGGCTCTAGGGTGCTATGAGGGCTTAGATCCTGTTTCCCATTTAGTCCTCTTGATAGCAATAATGCACACTTTGTGTAGAATCATAATAGGCTGTATGGGAACAGAGCACTTTGCAGATGCTTCATGACCTAAGACATGGAAACTGAATGCTAATTGAATAGAGCTTTTAAATGGCGTTCTGGTCCTAGAGCTTTTTTCTCTAGATGTTAGTTGTCCATGTGACCTGTAAAAAGTCATTGATGTTTCCCTGGCAAACAGCTTGATGCAGCTAAATAAAAGGTAACTTAGTCCATATCCAGTATTCAGATCAGGAATAATATGAAAGCATGCCAGGGAAACATGAAAAATATTTTCAGATAATGAGTGAAGAGCAAATGCATACAAACACACTGTTCTCTGCCTATTTTGAAATAAACTTTTTTTTTTTTTGAAGCAGCTTCTTATGCAGTGGAATCAAGATAATTTATTTAATTTTTTTCCTTGAGCTACCTTGACAAAATAGTAAAGTCTATTTAGGATTGTGAAAGGTTGTGGGGGGTTGTTTTAGTGAGTGGAGGTGTTGGAGAACTAAGAACTATGCTTGTACTTAATCTTTCCTCCTTGTCCTTTTTTATGCGTTTTCAAGTGATAGCTTCTTCAAGGATGACTGACCTTATAAAAGACTTTTTTGAAATGAAACAGTTTGGTTAGAAGCTGTGAATTTTTTAACAATCAACAACAGACCAAGGCAGAGATCCTTCTGTCATCTTAGTATGTTCTGTCTTCTATTACTTAATCTTTTTGGTGTTATATTGCAGATGCAAGATCTTTAGATGTAAGGCTGAACTAAAAGTTGTCAGTCATTGCCAGCTGAGAAAGCTCCAGTTTTCTCTGTCCAAAACTTCTGGAAGTTTTGCTGACCTTATCTGGTCAAGTATCTCTTACCCTGATCTGAGTGATGTTACCTTCTCCTTTCATCCTCTTTTCTTCCATAAACTGTGCCCTACCTCTTGCAGTCTCCGTAAAACTGTACCAAACAATACAGATTCAGTTTTACAGTAAACTCATTGTTTTTCTACCTTTAGTATTGTTAGTTATTGTTAATTGAAGTCTAACTTTTTCACAGTCTCCATAAATCCATTTATACAGAGCAAGATAGGGGTAAACAGATAGTTGAAGTCCTGATGAGCTGGGGTTGGTAAACATAAAAGCTACCCATGTTGTAAACGAGAGAGAAAAACCTATACCTTGGGACTGGAAATGAAAGGACTAAAGTGTGTCAAAAATAACAATGCACACAATGTGGGGATTGAAAGATTTCCAGTCTCACTGTGGGAAAAGGGGGTGGTATGTATGTTGGAATGTCTTCCTAAAACTTCCAATTGCCTCTCAAGACTTTGCCTTTAGGTAAGTAATGCCAGCATGTACATGTTATAATCTCTTTAGGGTTTTATGGCTACAAGTTACACATAGAGTCTCTAGGTGGAAAAAATAAAGGCAAAAATAAAGGCAAGAAAAATCAAAAGGGTGAGGACAATGGCAGTAAAGAGAAGATTTGAAGAGAATGAAGAGTTGTGAAGTTAAAAGGATGCAAAGAATTTTAGCTGTGCCTGAACTACCTTCTGCTGTTGAATCTTGGAGCCAGGTTCATGGTGGGTTTGGATGTGGCAAAGTGATTGCTGCCTTATAATCTGTCCTAAAAAGATGGAGAGTCTCATTTATTTTGGGTCTTGTTCTCTTGACTTTAGCTACATGTCTAAAATTGCACTAATCCTATGGCCAGTATGATTTCTGTGCCCCACTGCAGCCTTTCATTTTCATATGCTTTCTTTTGTGGATTTACATGAAGCTTTAAAGCAGCAAGGACTTTAAACTAATAATCTATCTTCTCAATAGATTGAGTAGAATATTGAGTAGTAATACCAGGACTCTCTCTGCTGATTTCTGCTGAACTACTTATGCTTCAAGTTGTTGAAATCAGTCAAAACTAAGTCAGTAGAAGTTGATCTGTATAGGAGTTGACTTGTAATGTATACTTACAGCAGTAGCTAAAAAGATAAATTAATCTCAAATTGAGGTGCTGACATGAAAATTTTCAGACACCAGTGAATTTTTTTTATTAGGTAGGCTTCCCTTGTGATCTGAAAGTGTGGCTGAATGTGAGCTGTGTTTAGTTTTGTTTCCTATAACTTTTTGGAAATTTATATCTACAATTTACATAGCCTCCATCTAACCTGGAGAAGTTGTAATTTAATAATAATAATAATAGTATGAGATAGGTGGTAGAGTGCACATGGCCTTTTACATTGGTGAACACTCTAGGAGCATTGCAAACAGCATATAGCTCTTTAGAAGTTACTGGTAGTCTCACATTATATTTTTTATTTTCAATAAACATTGTCCCAGATGCTTGTACAAATCTCTGGTGCATAACTCTGGAACAAATTTCACAGTAATTAGAAACCTGCCTTTAAAAAATATCAAGCTTGGATGATGGGCATTAATCTAAACAGCTCTAGGGACTCCATTTTAAGGTTTGCTAGTTCTTCACAGTGTTAACCCTTAACTTCAAAAACTTCAAACAAATCTGCATAGCCAAATAATTAAAGGTTCTGTTACAAAGTGTTTACTGATAACTCTGTGGGAAATTTGCAATTAAACCCAAAATAAAACCACACTGTCTTGGTTTTTGAAGTTTGTTACCAATCTGAATGAATGACATTTATTAAAAGAATCTTACCGTATTTATGCCCAAACATTTCAAATGATTAGCTGCACTTTATGGAAGGTATTAATTCATGTGTAATCTTCCATTAAAATTCTGATAAAATAATCAGGATTTGATCCAGTAAAAATACAATTCTGTCAACAAAACTTTTGAGCTTGTGAAAATAATGGGAATGGTCATAATAATAATAAAAACTTTTGGATTTTTTTCCTTGTCAATCAACTAAATATTTTTGTCTTTTTAACAAAACAAAAAGTTACCTGAAATACTTTAGTGACTAGTTAAGTAACTACAGTTATGTCTTGTAGTCCAGTCATTCAAAGTCCAAAGTTATACAAAACACTAAAGAAAAGACTGCTCTTAGATTTTTCAAAAGCAAAATATAGTTAATAAAGATTGTGTGCCAAGACTACTTTCTTTGTCAAGGAAAGAGTTGATCAGACTTCCTAAATTAAATAAACACATCATGAGACTTAGTGATAATCTTATAACCATACATTTGAAGGCAGGACACTGAGTATGAACTTTTTAAAAGTCATTTGGCAGAATTGTTTTCATGCAAGGGAAAACACGTATTTAAAACAAGAAATACTTAGACTTCACCCTGCTTGGAAACATATGTTCTTACTTGCACCCTATCGTTTAAATACTTGAAGCTATGTGAGTTCATAGACAAGCTGCAGAGAGCAGGCCACCAGTGGAGAGAAAAAGTGTTTTGTATTTTAGAATTAGAAGATTAAATGAGGTTTTTCTGTATTTCTCTTTAATCACTGGCACCGAGTCATTTCAAAGTAACAGAACGACCACGGTACAATTTTGCAGTCTGGACTGCTGATTAAAAGGAGCTCTGAGCACTCACAATAAATAGCTCAGAGTGTGCAGAGAAAGAAACTGCTTCTGATTAGCAGAAAAACAAGTTAATTTTAGTATTTTCTTTTTACCAAACACTATAAAGATTATTCAGTGACAACTGTTTACATGGCCGGAATGAAGAAGTAATCTGTGTGAAGAAATGGTCAAATATTTGTCAAAGCTTCTTAGATTGTCATCAATGCAGCAGCAAAAATGAGTGTTTTTGCTAGAAAGTCAAACTACGGTACTCACCTACCGAATATATTTACCCTGAACTTTGTACTGGTGAACAAACCCTGACCTTTGACTTAATTTTTTCTTAATTCTAATATCGTCCTACAGAAACACTTGTCTTTTCTCTCCTTTCTCCTTGCCAGTCTGCTTCAGTTCCTCCCAAACACTCTCAGAAGTGGTGAGCATCCACATTTAAAAGAGCAGACAATTTCAAAGGAAGCATTGTTAAGAATCTTTGAAAGCAGCAGAAAGAAAAACAGCCACAAGGTTCCCAGCTCCTACAAGGCAATGACATTGAGTAATGAAATATTCCAAGCCAATTTTTGTGGTGAAGTACCTGTTTCTCAGTCTACAGTCTCAGATTAGATTATATGTAGCTGAAAAATGGGCCTGGTTCTGCCAGTGTCAGTGCAGCTATGCTGATTTACAACAGCTACTTTCATAAAGTATGAATGTGGAAAAATAAGTTTATTGACTCATAATTTAAGCAATGTGGATTTCTACCACCTTTCACTGCCCATCTGCATTTGAACCTGGACACCCTTGACCCCAGCTGAAAGACCACTTGTAAGCTCATCTCTGCTGGGAAACATGTTTATTCTTGATTACTTTACATTTCTGTTGTAACTTGATATCAGCTCATTTTCCAAGAACTTTGACAGGTTTGGGGTTTTGTTGGTTGTTTTATTATTATTTATTTATTTCCTCATAGACCTGATTTCCAGATGAAGTTAATATTTGTTCAGCATGCTGCTCTGCTGTTCTCTACTCATTCACTCCACTCGGGTGTTGGGATGTGTATGGCAGCTAATTTAGTCTGAAGTTCTGTACTGATGTGTTTACAGGTTATAAAACTAAAAAAAAAAAAAAAAAAAAAAAAAAACAACACTTTTTTTTCCTACAGAAGTGTTTTTCATTGTTACAAGAGTGACATAAGGATCTATAAAACTAGGTGTCAGTGTGATAGTGTCTAAATACATGCTCTAGAGACAGGCCGAGTTCAGGTCATATAGAAGGGTGGGTGTGGGCTGATCACGGGCACAGGGGTGCGTGTCCTGTATCAGACTGGCTGGATACATGGAGGAGGGCTCTCTCTGTCTACACCTGCATATAAACTATGCAAGCTAAACAAGGCACAAATTTTATATTTCTATAGATTTTCACCTTCCCCTTTTAAGCTCTATTATACAGTCATCCTACTGCAGCGCTGTCCCTGCTACAATTCTGCCAGTGGCAGTGCACTTGTTCGCTTGTACAAACAAGACAATATCTTTCTTTTGTTGCATAAAGGTGTTAATAAATGCCTGGATTTGAATTAAAAGGTGATAATGGAAAACAGAGACCCCAATGTGTCAGTCTTTCTGATGCCTACAAAACAATATCTGATATATCTAACATCTTAAAACAGCCATACGTGATCTGACCAAAAACTCATTTATAAGAACAAATTTGTGAAAAGCTAACTGGGGAGGAGGAGTCTATGGCAAATGGATAGGGAGAAAATAAAATAAATAATAAAAAAGCATGAAATATATGTGGGAGACAATTTTTAAAGTCTACACTAAATGGTTGTAAGAAAAGACTAAACTGGGACTATAAAGGAAGCCTGATTACTGGAAAGAAAATAAATCTCAAAGGTTTGTTCTTCAATGCTTGTTTACATTTGATCACAGAACAATGCAGGGGGAAGTTCTTCATTCCTGTCAGAATGATCCTACCTGTAATTTCCTCAGTGCAAAAAACTTTTCGGTGGTTCTTAATTCAGATTTTACAGTGGTGGAAAATACCTGAAAATCCTTGCATTTAAAAATTATTGCTCATGAATCTTTGCTTGCTGACACTAGTAGGAGTCTGTTAATATAAGAGGAGTACCTTTTGTTTGGCAGTGGTGATTGGAAAATCCACCCAAAGTGCATCTGATTGAGTAACTATTTAGCTAAGTCATTAATTAAACCAGGCATTCTGGCTTCATGAAGATATACAAAGCTAATTTTCAGCTGAAAAGCAATACTGTAGTCCCTAACACATCCTGTGGCTGGTGTGGTGACCACCAGCTCACCTCCTCGTATCTAGAGCTCAGGGACAGGGAGGCTCCCTAGTGCAACACGTGGGACAGTCCCAGGCTGCTGCTGCAGCCCTCTTTCCTTCCCACCATGCCAATGCACAGCATTCCCTCTCCCATTTCTCCCATCTCACACTGGGGTGAAAATAATTTGCACGGGTGAGATGACAGAATTTCTTGCAAGCTTCTACCGTATTTTTCTTTTGGCAACAAGAGTCTTGGTGCTGAAAAACCTTGCAGACCAAGGTGAGTTTTTAACCCACAGTGATTCCAGGCAAGATGCTAATTCTTCCATTAAATTCTGGCCGGTTTTCTTTTAATTAACTGAAGAAAGGCTGAAGAATTGGGGGATGAAAAAATCTATTAATCCTAAAAATCCTGTGAAAAACTTAAATTGTAACCTTTAGACATTATCTTTACTTTTATACATTGAGAAATTGAATCATGAGCACAGTCAGCTGTAATTACCAGCACCCTGGCATGGGTGAGTTGCCACTTAAGGAGATTGCTGCAGTGTTGCAGTTGGTCAGTGAGGACACTTGTCTTAGCTGTTGCTGTAGCTCTTTTCGAAGCTCATCACTCAGTAGGTCACACATAGCAGAACCTCCTTGAGCTGTGGTCTTGAAGAAAACCACGTGTAAGCAAGAGATGAGTGAATGTCACTACTATGAATTGAAGGATTCTTTTTATCCTCAAGCCTAGATCGCCAGTGGCTATCAGTAGGGTTCCTGCTGTCTCCTGCCAGGTTTACATCTTTTTCTGTCTCACTGATTTCCCTCTGTTTACAAATTTCTGATAGCAAATTCTGAGTCATTTTGATTTCTGACGGCATTTGTTTCCTTTTTCCTGTGCCCAGGTTATCATTGGGCTGTACTGCTCATCCCTAGAGCTAGAATAGTTGGAGGTGGTTTTACTTTTTCCTTTGATTGCTTCCTTGTGGTTTAGCTGTTTCTGAAAATTCATCCTTCCTACTGTGCTCAAGCTAACCACCTGGTTATGTATCACACTGTTACACCCAGAAGTGCGATGGGATGAAGTCTCTGTCCTCCATCTCTGCACAAGCAGGGTTCTGTCTCTGAACTGCTCTTTCAAGCTTCCTCTGTGACTTCAAAGATTTCATTATGCTGTGGTGTAGCATATATTGAGTAGGATTAATAATCCAAGCAGGTTAGAAAGTATATGATGAAGCATATTTTTTCCCATCAGAAATCTTAAATTTAGGGGAAAGAAGGTTGTAGCCTCGGACTGTCTACATCCATGTCAGATACTTCATTTTGTTTTACAGAGAAGCTATTTTATTCTATTTTAACGCTTTTCTGAATGGAATATTTTAATATTTTAATAAATTATGCTTTTAATTTTGAAATTATTTTAATTAAACTTCAGTGTTGCAAATAACAATAGAAATATCATGTGCCTGAGGTTAATTCATTTTCTTTTTACATTTGCTTTTCCAAGGAATATAAAGAAATGCTTTTCTCTCAGGTTGAAATAGGAAAATAACATCATTGGTGTTTCCTTAGTGTTGTTTCCTACCAGAATTTTGGCTGTTATCCAAATTCTGTGACACTACTGTTTATCTCCCATATTTTGTATCCTTCTTGCTCATTCACATAATAAGGTCATCAAGGCAAAGACGACATGGACAGTAATTGTGATAGTCTAATAGTATTTGGGAACTGTAGATATTATCACAAATGTAATGATTTAAATGTCTCCACCAAAATAATTAGAATCTTAACATGAGCAAGAGGCTATAAATTTATTCAGTAAGTGCTGCTGCTAACTTTACGTTTGTAGCATTCAGGCATTCGTTTGCTCTGTTTCAGTATTTTCTAGGTCAGAAATTTTAATCTGAATTGGTTTCATGTAATGACAAATCACCAGTGTCACAGCTGACTTCCCTGTGATGTGTTCAACACTTTCAAGATTAAGATGTGCCAGCATGCCAAAATAGTACACCACGTACCTGAGTGAATAATAGAATATATTTCATATATTGGTATGTTTATGATTCTGCATCACTTTGTTAGCCCTACTGATCCCTACAACTTTTATTACAGGTTTGTATACAATTTTACCTTAGGTATGTAAAATTTATCCACCTGTTGTCATCACATATTCAGAGTGAAATCAAAAGCCAGACAAACATAAACACTAATTCTTAATTTCCATATACATATACACACATATAAGTACCAAAGCCTAGTGATGCGTGAATTTAATTAAATGACATAGAACTAACAGGCTTTGTTTAAAAGGAAAGATGTTTTCTCTGAGACCCGCTCAATATCAGGGCTGTTCAGTGAGTTGAATATAGCTTGCTGCTTTTCAGCTTTCTGCAATCATATTAAATAGAAAGTGACTTCAGAATTTGTTCTTTCAAATTTTAATCTGGGAAAACTTGTACATGGCAAAAAATAGAACAGATAGGGATAACAACAGCCACTGTTATACAGTTTTCAAAGAGCTTCCAATTGTGACATCTAATTATTTTTTTTTTAAGTTTCTTTTTAACTTTTAATTGAATTTCAACCAATTGACCAGAAAGTTTATGAGGTTGTTTTCTGTCTGGGGAGGTTTTCTACATAAAGTTGCTACAGTAATATCAAGACTTTCCCAGGCTTTATAGTGTTAGCAGAGCTTTGGAGGACAGCAGAATATTAGGTGATTTCTTGTTTCTATTTTGTATAATATTTGTATAGAGGGTGTATCGGCTGTATTGCACTTGTTTGAAGTTGCATTACATATGTGGTCAAAATGTCTGTTCATTGTAATAAGCCATTATACACTAGTTATAGCCTTCATTCATCCTATCAATGAGAAGATGCAAAATTGTTAATTTTTTATTCTTAGTACAAAATGATAGTGCTTGGTTCTAGTCTTTTGTATGTAGCTGCTTATCAGAAATCACACCCATGTCATAAAATCAAGAAAATCAAGTAGCATAAATACAGTGTGGCCAAGATCATGCTTACTTGAAACCCAAAAGTTAGAATGGTTTAAGCTCCACAGCTTCCACTTGTTCATGTTTAACAGTAAGGAGATAGTTCTGCAATAAAAGCACCTCATCCCACAAGGTGGGGAAATACTTTCCAGAAAGGATTCTCATAAATGCATTTATCATCTTACTTGCTTATTTAATAACCTGAATTTTTATGTTGCTAAGACAGAGTTCCTTTGAAGAAAGGCGTGCCTATAAAAAGTAAGACAGTTCCTAAAAATATCATGGCTGCCTTTATTTCAAGACAGAACTTTCAGGTCCCGAATATCATCTTTTTTGTGAATGTGATTATGCTAGCTATTTTCTCAAAAATAAAGTATTGTAAAATTAAAAGTATTGGCAGAAGGTTGAGTTACAGATCTCGTAATACAGTGAAAGACCTCAGCCACTGTAACTTCTCCCCTGCACTCAGAGATAGCAAGGGATAGAAAGGGTGAATATAAGATTGAACTGACCGACCCCAGCCTTGTAATGTAAGGGTCTGATACTGCCCTGATGAAAGGCAGTGCTTTCTCCTGACTTCACCAACCGCCTCATTAAGCAGGAGAGACCAAATTTTATACAGACTGTCTGTACTTAACGCTTGTACTGTTCATTTTCAGAAGCAACCTGGAGTATTTAAGATTCAGTATTCCAAGGACTTATCCCCTAAGCTCCTAAAACACTCTCAGAACCTTCCTTTGTTGTCCATGCCACCTACATGTTGCTTCTGGCTGCAGTCCAAAAATCCTCTTAGCAGAGAAGGTTGGGCAGAGGTAGAGAACTAGTTCACACTTCAGTCTGTTCCTCCAGACTGTACAGTTCCACCTAGTTGAAGTTACTTTATAGAAGATGCAGGATGCAAGGGCAGTGATGCAGATTAACATGTAAGAAAATACAGAACCTTCACATTAGAATCAGCCAGGCTGAGCACTCCTTTAGCACTGAAAATGGGCCTCTCTTAAAACCCACATGTGGGAGGGAGCAACAAGTTCCCAGTAAGCCTACTGTTGCTGAGCAGAGTCTGAATAATAAAGTACCCAAAGTTGTGACCTGTGAAAGAAGCAAATTAAGGTAGCCATCACAACTGCAGGCATCTGTCTGTAATTTCGTGTCTGCATCATTGCTTCAAGCTGTGGAAAGTACCCTGGCAACCTGTTGTAGCATGAAACTTGTAATTACTTCATGTACTACACTGAAGAAAAGACAGGCCACTACGAGGTTAACAAATCAAGCTCTGCTAGACTAATAGGAACGGTGAGTTGTAAGCCCCTGGGCCCTTGTGACAAACATGCCACTACAGAGTGCTCTCATTTATTACCCAGGGAGTTCCAGCACCTGTTAGCATTCAGGTGCCTTCGGGCTGTTGCCAATTCCATGCCTTGCCTTTAAATCAGCTGTGCTTAACATTCAGCTCCAAAATGAAAGGGTCTGTGAGAGGCACTTGGTGTATTTCATAGGCCTTCTAAGTACTTGCAGGCCTATCGTCTAAAATATCATGCAGTTTGACATAGTATAACAGTAAACCTTTCTATCTTCTTTTTCCTAATCATACCTGCTAGATAATTTTCAAATCATATCATTTATATATATTTATATACAAAATTACAAGATACAGTCTGCTTATGTGAGCACTGCAGTGGCAAAAGTTACAGCATTCATTCAATTGTTTCTGGTCTACATCAATACATTTGAGAAGCAAATTGGAACCTCCATGAAGTAAAAAATCCCAGGGTAAGTGGCTTCTATTCCAGTCGCTGTTCTTGCTGTTAATATATTTTCTGTTATCGAAGTACAAAATGATAACTTTTCATTTAAAACCCCAGGTCCTGACAGAAACTTGTATCACGTGCTTTAAGGTGTTTTAAAACATGTACTTGCAAAAGTATTATTTATATTTTTTATCACCATAAACTTCCAGTTCCTTTACAAAACCAATACTTCCTTATTGCATGGAGTTTTGTACTTGGCTCTCAGAATAACTGTTGTAAGAATTCTTTGCTTTAAAACTTCCATATTTTTTACTCACTGTAGCTCCACTTCTCGTACAGCAGCTTCATCAGCCTCTCCCTTATAATCAGTTCAAGTATCTAGTGACTGAATAACCAGTACTACTTCTTGCTGTCTTCAAGGGTCACAACAGAACTAGTGTTTCCCTCATCATTTAAAAACAGATATTAGATTTTTTTTTATATGAAAAGAATCTGAGAAATAGTATGTTTAAGTTCTGAGAATTTGTGAAGTGAGCATATAATAGAGGGAAAATGGGCCTGGACTTTGTTTTCCAACCTTGAAAAATCTCTGCAGCTGCAGGAGCAAGCCCATTTCAGGTACCTGTCCGCAGCTGATGTTCAGTTATAGCTTGGAGCTCAAAACCCCTGGAGATCTGTGTGTCTTCACAGCAGCCTGATGCCTGGCAAACAGCATGTATTCCCATAGCCATTTGTCAGTGTGAGTTTAGACATCCACATTTTTTTTTATATCACCAACCTGTTTTGAATCATTTTAAGGTTGTGGCAATATTAATATTCTATGGCAAGGAGCTCTACTGATTATTATCCATTGAACAATGTTAAGCTCTTAGTCCTAAAAGCTGTGTGATAGTGAATTGCATAGGCTACGAACAGACATTTTAACTGTGTTTACTTAACTTCATCATTGGCCCATTCTTAAAGAACATTAATAGGAACTCTTGGTACATCTTATGATACTCATTCAGTTCCCTTAAAAAAAAAAGGTCTGGTATTTTCCTGCAGAAATCTTTTTAACTCTACATTCTTCGATAAGAAGTATGATATCTGTAATGACTGAGGTTGTTAAGTGATTGTTATCAGCTATTTTACAGCTACATGCCTAGAATAATTTATCTGAAACTGAGAAGAAAAATTATTACTGGAAAGAGCAACAAGAAATATGTCGTCATGTCTCCTGGGCTGTAAAAGGGGTTAATGTTCTGAAGAAAAAACTACTATAACAGTAGGAAAGCTTCTTCTTTTTTCATTTAATAATTAACTTCCAGTCACATGCCAAATGCTTGTCTTGTTTTCATACTGGTGAAAAGGAGATGTGACATCTTAGAAGTTTTCCCAAATATTTGAAAACCTACATCTTTGTGATCATCAAGAATTACTTGAGAAACTGTCAACGCTAGGCAGACATGAAAAGAAAGAAATTGCAAAGAAGCTTGGCAAAAAAATGGAGCTATGAACAATTATTTGTCTTTCTCCCAGAGAGATCTAAGTGCCCAGTTTTCCAGTGAATTATGCTCACTTCTAATCATTCTAATAATATAAAGAGTAAGATCCTGACATATCTGTAGGTTCTTCCTACTGTGGACAACTGGACAATTAATCAGTTGATTTAATTTCCAGGTCTTCTGCTGATGTGCTGCGTCATCTTAGGCAGCTCATTTCGTTATTTCTGTGTCTCAGTTCCATATATACAAATTGGCATAGTAATACCTTAACCTCTCAAGCCCTTTTAGTCATTAAATGGCAAATATATGATACAGACTGATTTTTAAGAAAATGAACAAACAAACAAACAAAAAAAACTTCAGTCATCAGGATTTGTGAAACAGAATAAAAACAGCAAAAACGCAGGTGATATTATTTTTATCACTGATTAATACATAACCTCTTTTTTTTTTTTGTCCTTTGGAATTTAATAGAACAGCCAACGTTGTTATCACTGGTATTTAATGTGGACTTGGATTAATGGACAGTGATTGCAAACTCCAAAGTGATTTAATCTTTTCATTTTAAAAGTTTAACCTACCTTTCATCTTGTTTTGATGAGACACAGAAATAACTAAATGACAAAAAAAAAAACAACCCTTTGGAGCTAGTTTGATAGTGTAAGGGATCGCCTTTTTTGTTGTTGTTCTTGTTGACTAGTACCTGTGCTCTAAGATAGCTAAATTTCATTTAATTGTCTTGTTATTTAAATTGGAAGACATGAAAAACTGTCTAACAGATGATTACAAGATGGATGAGGCTATGGAAAACTGTTTGCATTTCTGGCTGTGCCACGAACCTCTTTCAGTGCTGGGGAAGTTGCTTTGGTCTTCGAGCTAGTGTCTGTGCAGTAGTGTACCAGTCACATTAGGAGCCATAATAGATGTGTATTAGATGTTCAGTAGATGTGTATGTAGGCTTAACTTGTTGCAAACATAAAATAAAACATGATAGTCCTCATCATTTACTTTGAGATATGTTAGCATATTAGCCCTCTGAGATCTGCTGCTGTTGGGGCTGGCAGCCTTGGGGACCTCCAGCCACAGGAAGGCAATGTTACTTAGTCTAGTACTGTGTCTTCATCTAGAAGAATGCAATTTTCAGCTCAAATAGAGGCTGGTAGTCGCTGATTTATATTCAGAAGGAGAAATGTAACTTGGGATTTCAATTCACATAAAATCTTCAGTACTTTAGAGCATGTTCAGGTAGTCTTGTTACATGGCCACACGTAACATAGTAATGAAAATCTGTATTTTTAAAAGGTATACTTTCAAGGTTCATTTCAAACCTATAGCAAAGTATGTTAAAATGTAGCTGGATGAACAGTGTATTTTTCAGTTTGAACTGAAAAATGAAAATGTATATAATATATTTTGTATCTGGGGACAAGAATTCAAAGAGGTGTTGCCATTGAAAATATCTCTTCCTCATTAAAAAACTTTCAGTTAATCTTCTGTAAGAAAAATACAACTGAAAGTATTAAAAATCATTCCTGTGTCAATCATCATGTTGTGCAGGACCTAAAAGACAGTGATATTCACTTGTATGTGTGGACTAGCAGAAAATATCAGACAAGTTATTAAATAAGAAACCCATGAGAAGTCATAAAGTTTGGCTCTTTAGACTTCTTCTGAGGATAATAAGCTATTATACTAGAGCACCTTACTCCAGCAGACCATTTTGCACTTATTTCTGCAGCTGTTTGCTTTTATTTTTTGTGTAATGCACCTTTAAACTGCAGTGATGCATGGTTGTTCAGTTCAGCATAGACTGAGACAGACACCTACCTGCAGGCAATGCTTTCAGGAAAATCTCATTTTTGTTCTGTCTTTTTTTCCTCTTGTTGTTCACATCAAAGTCATTCAAACTGAAAATAGCTGTTGATCATTGGTTGTAGAAGAATCTAGCACAGAGAAATCAGCAGAGACTTTTTCATATTACTGAATTGTTTCCTTCCAACATAACAATATTCAGGAGTACTATTCAGTATATAATAAATTTGATGGCATTAGCTAAATTTATCCCACCATAATGAAATTCATTATTAAGCTATTGTGTTTTCTTTATGATAGTTAGTGGTGATTAGTGCCTGGATTTTCTTCTGCATTCTACCTAAGAATCAATTGTGACATTAGTTTAATGGATTAGCATGTATTTATCAGACACATGCCAATAAAGCAATCGGTATGCTACCAAGTACTATCAATCTCTGCTGTAATTGCCAAACCCAGTAAGTAGCTGCAGTGGTGATAACAGCATTGTGAGCTAATTCCTTTTCATGTCACAATCCATTCAGCAGAAACTGCCTCTTTATTATTTCTTCTCCAGGTGTAGAGCCCGTTGACTGTTAATCTAGATTAACAATGCTGTGAGTGATGGCAGTAAATGCTAATAGTTTTGCTTTTTAGCACTCCATTAGATGATGTAGGCTATTGTCTGCGTACCTTCCTCCTCCACAATACAATGTTGAAGTTACTATTGTTCTGGTTCTTTTAGAAATGACATTCCCTACAAAAGCATTTTTTCCCCTATGCAGGTAGCTTGTGGTACTAGACACTTAAGGAATGATGAAATCATAGAAGAGAGCAATTTTTTTCTAAAGGGAAAAAATGTGTTGCTGGGTTTTGTTTCTAATTACACTTTCATATATAAATATCTCTTCTAAGAAACTGGAAGGATAAGGAGAGGAATGGGAATGCCATACAAAACCCAAGTTTATGTAAGTCCAAATGCACATATTCGGAATACCAAAACAGTACAAAGGGAAGTAGAGGGTAATTTGAAGGCATTTAGAGGAGGAACTTTCAATTTTTTGATCCCAGACCTGGAGAACAAAACAAAGAACAAGAAGAAGGAAAGCCAACTTTCTGAACATATACACAGGTACATATTTAGAAGCGATGAAACTTCTTCATATGTACCAGTAAACAAAGACAATATGTTTTGGTTATGTTCACTTAGCAAGCCTAGATGAAAAGTTCAAGTGCTGGCTAAGGAGAGAGTATAAAAATGTATTTTTACAAATCAGAAATGCAGAAACCTTATTATAATTCATAACTTCACGCTGGTTTTATTGTTTTAAAATCACACACTAGTGCTTGTGCAACAGAATTCTCAGTTTAATATGTAATGAGTATGCTATTGAGTAGCATATTTTATTGGGCATTAGAAAGACTTATGAAGCCATCCATATGATATGAATTACAGAATATGTATCAAGAAGTCTAGGATGATTTATGTTTCTCTAAAAAAAATATATTCTAAATAAAGTAATTACTATTAACAGTACATACTAGGAGGTCTATTTTTCTAAATCAGAAAATATGGGAGGAAAAAAAAAAAGTAAACTTCATAGACAAAGGATTATTCCTATGTCCTTTGGCTAACAGTCTTAAATTTGCTCTTTGGCAGAGAAATAAAAAGGTGTTGCTTTAATGTTAGTTAATACTTAGTTTTCACGAGAGAAAACTTAATGTCCTCTAAATATTTTTGGATTATTTCTATGGTTCTAAGAATTTTTGTCATTTAAAGTAATAAATTTGGACAGAACAACAAAAACAACAACAAAAAAGTAGTAATAGATCGGTAAAACTTTATGTTTTGAGAAGAGAGGTTGTTTAAGGATTGAGATGATAGGACTACAGAGCTCTGAATGTAAATGCTTGATCCTGTTGAAGACTTTCTGAATGTCCTTGGATCAATAAGCTAATAAATTTAAAATGTTTTTTTTAAATTGTGGTTTTCTTGTTTAAGTACTTTTATTAATAGAGAAAACTTACTTCCTCTTTGTGCAGCACCTACCACAGTAAGAGTTGTTTAAATTTTAGTGGATGAAAATCAGAGCCTATATGCGCTGCTATAATAATACAAACTATGTTATATTTTGCCAACTTTTGCTTAACCCTCATTCAGTTTAAATTGGAGAATCTACTGAAGCCTTTCTGTGTATATATAAATATATATACATTATATGTATTATATATATGTGTATATATATATATTTCATGGTGCCTTTCATACATGCCATCAAAATGCCATCCTTTCATACATGGTGCAACCAACCGTTTTCAGAAAGAATTTTAAAAGGTGCTTACTGACCTTTTTGTGGGGAATTACCTTTCTAGAAACAAAACATGTCTAGCCAAGGATTATCTGTGTGATAATGGTTAAATCCAAATTTCCATTCGGCAGGTTTTGAAATCTCTTGCAGAGGTGTATGTACATCTGAACTTGTAAGGACAGAGTTCAAATAAAGGGTTCAGATTTAGAATACAGATGAGAAGAAATATATTTAGCTTTTTTATTTAAAACAAAGCAGTGTCTTCAGAACTTTTCTTAGAAAATCAATCTCATCCTTCAAGACTTCCACTGATAGAATAGATATTAAGGAGGGGGATTGATATTTCAAAAATGAATTGAACTTAAACACATTATTCTTACTCAAGCAAAATAAGCTTTCTACATAGTAGTCTTATCCATGTAGCATAAATTAGTGAGCAGGTTCCTTAACTACCAAAGTGCTTTATTTTTATCACTTCTTTTGTATCCACAAAGAGAGTCATAATTAACCTACAAGTTCTTTAAAGCCATAAGCACCAATTCTTTTAATTGGCTAAATGTTAGAAACTTACATTATGTAAATGCAAGGAGGGTTTACTGAAAATTGTTCTGGTGATAATCCATCTGTCTTGGATAAAGGCCAATGTACAAGTAATTGTGCCACTTGTAAAAAAAAAAAAATTAAAAAAATTAAAGGTAGAAAGATTTTCTTTTCTTCTTCCACATGACTCAGAATGATCTCTGTATACTTTTATATTCCTAGGAACAGTCACAATAGCTTTTCTGAATAGGATGCCAGATAGTCTTTAGCATGAACAGCTTACATTCACATCGCTATAGCATACTTGCTAGTGTGTTTATCACTGCTTGGAAATAGCACTATAAAAATGAGTATGTTTTATTCTTTTAAAACATGCATAGTATCAACTCTTTGTAGCAACTAACAATTTTCAAGCAGAGGAAGCTTTACCCAGTTACTTTAAAACAGCAGCATGGCAGAAATATGTATTTTCCACCACCATTTAAATGTTAAAATAGCCACAATAGAAAAATGAATTCCTTACTGCTGCCCTGCAGCAAGAGAATAAACCATTGAATTTTTTTAGCTACTCTGCTTCCTGCTTATACCTAATGTGTTTTAAAATGGCATGATAATATCTTAAATTGGATGGGTAAATGCACACTTTCATTTCACTGGAAACATATTTGCTATACACTCTCTTGGTCCTTTATAAACATTTCTATAATACACTTTAAAGTATTAGGAAGCTACAATGATCATTTCATTTATCCTGCTTCTGAAGACAAATAAATGTTGCTGTGTGTGGAGCCTGGCTTTTGCACGGCATTTGTATTGAATTTTATGTGAGCTGTATCCTCAGAGATGCTGTAAAATGCTTGACAGTTGTACCGAACCTTCCTGGCCAGGCAGCACAGGGATTCCCAACACTCTTTCAGAGTTTGCTCAAGCCTCCAAATTTGCAAACCTGATTTGTGTAAAAATATCTTGAGTTTTATGAACAACCTCTTAGAGTTCCAGGTAGAAAGCAGCACACGAAGTAAGTTTAATCGTGTAAGGGCTGAAGAATCAAGTGTTTCCATGTACGAAAGAAGCACTTTAACCCAAAGCACGGTTAGCCTTGGGAGCTGGAGGAGCAGTGCAGTGGTTTGCACAGTCACATCATATATGTGTTTCCATTCCAGGTGGCAGTGAGTGATTGAGAAGGAGTAAAATCACACATTGGAGTGTCCCAGTTTGCTATTAGAAACACTGAAAGTGCAGAAGATTGTTTTCTAAATTGTTTCTGAGATGTTATTACCTTTCTCCTTTTCGAGTGAATCTTGCAGCAGCCAAATGCTCTGTGCTGTTAAAATGCTTCAGATGCTGCCTGAAGTTTATTGTTCCCTAGAAGCAATTTATTTCATTATAATGTACTCATGAAAGAACATTAGCGTTTAATTATCAGGAGAACTCTTCTTAGCAAGGCTCAGACTGAAGTATGAAGTCCTTGACTGTTAGTTGCTGCTTATCTACGAACTGATGGTTGACAGAACAAATGTCATACAGGTTGGTTCAATGATCTCATGCAAATAACATTGGTTGTGAATTTTATCATTCCATTAAAAAATCTTTTTGAGAATAAATGATGCCAATTCAACATACTCTGACTGATGGAGTGAAAACTTATGTGGAAGTAGCTTCACACCACTGCAAGGGAAAGTGTAATATGGTAATATCTCTGTGCAGTGAGGTGATAGCAACAGTATGTGAAGGGAGGGACAGAAGTAATCACAGATCTGTATTTGCCCTCTGCAATGGGAGGGAAATTTCTTCCTCTTCATCCTAGTTCACAGCATCAGCTGCTAGTGCTGATTTCTGAGGTATAAGCAACAGATTCAGAGTAATAGATGTAATGATAGAAAACAGAAAAGATAGAAGACAGAAAAACCAGGGTTCCCAGCAAGGTTCTTTTCTACTAAATCATGGTAGACCTGATTTAGTGGAAAAGAACCTTGCTGGGAACCCTGGTTTTTCTGTTGCAATGCGATAGTTTATTTTCACTTCAGTTAAGGAATTATTTACCCTTAGTCATTCAAAGGCAGCATCACCATTTTCACAGAGTCCATACGTTGTGGCTCGCTCCAAGTTTTGACCTGAATACCAAGGATTCTTCTACAACTCAGGGCTATAAATCACACAAAGTGTAACACTTGTATTTGGTTATACAGCACTTTGGATGCAAAGGGCAAAAGATAACAGAATGACTCAGCACTGAGGGAAAGAAAATATCAGGCTTACTCAAAGAGGTGAGACAGCAAATCGTGTGGGGAGAAGCATTAGGCAAGGAAAATTTTAGAATGTGAATAAACATGAGGGAGAGTTAGAAAATGGAGAGAAAGAAGCAGAGAAATCATTGCACTTACAAATACCAGCAGAAAGCTGAGTTGCAAGCAGACTGAGCAAAAGTGATGGCAACAAATGCAGCAGGAACTATAAAATGAGAGAAAGGTAGTGGGTTTTCGTGATCATTAAAACGAATGAGAATTGTAACAATATGGGCATGAGTAACAGTATAGGTGCTGGATGTTTAATTACATAGAGAATGCTGGTGGAGATAGCGCGGTAGACAGGGAGATGGTCATACTCTCAGTGCTGCAAGTGACCTTGTGCATAACTTAGGGCAAGATGATCCCCAGTAAACTCTTCACAGTCAAGGATGTCTTTTCTTATGTGTTTGCATATGCATCTGCTGCCTGTGCAGGGGACTCCTGAGCCACGCTCGGATCTCCTGTTGTAATATGGTAACAAATGCTGCGCAGCTGGAGCCAGCTCAAGAAGGGGATCGTGGCAGGTCCCTGTGGTGCACAAGGTGGTGGCACAGCTTGGGCTGGCTGCACACCACGGCCATGTGGGTGACTGCACACCCCACGGCAGCTGGACTGCCTCCATAACCCAACAACATCCTCTGGAGTCTTTCTGGACTTGTGTCCGTAAATCAATATAAACAGTTTCTTCAATAATTAGAGGGCCATGAAAATAAAACAGTGATAAATGTCATTAGAAGCAAATACTGAGAACGTGAGATGATTTTTATTCATTGTTCCCGTATATAGCACCTGAATATGCATGGAAACCTCGGGATAAACTGGAATCAATACTACAGTGCATAATCTCCTTAAACTTGAAACAGCAAAACACTCTGTTTTCCTGTCTCTATGATTTCTGCATTTCAGTTTTAATCTTGTCCTATGTTATCCCTCTTCGCTCATCTGCTAATAAAATACCGTGCCCCATATGCAGCAGTTTGATGGAAGAGACAAATCTTCATTGCGTTGAAGATGCGCCTGGGTTTCATAATCTCTGAAATAAAAACAAAACACCTCATTTCTTTTTCCTCCCCCACAAAATTTAATTCAGTGAAAAAAACTGATGTTAACAGCATCAAAGCTGAAGTTTATTCTTTGGAACCTTAGAACTTCGCCTTTAATCAGAGATTTGGCTAAATACGAGGCACAGCTCTAAACAAAATGAACCTCGAGTGTCAGTTTGTCATTTGCAATCCCAGCTGGTTAATCATTTCATTGTTGTTTTAAATGAATGTTAATTGCCACGTGCATATCTACATGCCCAATGTATTAAAACGTTAAGTGGGAATTTTTCGTCTATGCTGTCGGAACCCCCCCCCCCCCCCCCCCCCCCGAGGGCAGGACCCTGTCACTTAGCAACTCCGAGCTCTCACGGGGGGGGGGCCCCGCCAGCAGTGTGCCAGTGGTGTGCCCTGCGTGCCAGCCAGCCCATATGCAAGCACTGCACTGTGTACAAGCAGTGCACTCCACAAGCGAGTGTACTCCACATGCAAACACTACACTGTACGTGTGAGCGAGCCTCGTGCACAAGTACGCCCCATGTCAGTGCCCCCCCATGCACAGGTGTGCCCCACATGTGAGCAGCGCACCTGAAAGCACCTGCACAGGGCTGGCTCAGCTGGGGCATGGCAGGTAGTGCAGACTTGCCCATGTGAAGCTAGTGAAGGGCTCGTTATTGGTACCACAAGCCCTGGGGAGGGAGGCTGGAAGGTGCTAGAACGTTTCCTCATCAGTCGCAGCAGCAGGAGGGTTCTTGGTCTTGCTCAATCTGGGTTCTTGCTGTTGTGCCCTGAAAGGTAAGGGAAGGCTCAAACAACAAAAATTTGGGGAGATCCCTCAAAACTTGCATTGTTGATAGAAATCATTCTCTTTCCTTTCATCTCCATTTGTTCTCGCGTTGGCTTCCTCGATGGGGCTCTTTGTGCCGTGCTGAGTTAATAGGAATGCCCTGCCTTGCACAGCTCACCCTGGCACACTGTATGGTGCTTTTGGATGATTTCATAAGGCTTGTTCTTCTTCAAATGTATGTATAGACTTGCACACATACAGTGCTGGTTGTTCTTTGTGGAAGAAGTAACAGTATTTTCCCATGGCACCTCAGCTGAACAGCAGATTTTGTGAAGAAAGCTGTTGTGTTTCAGGCTGGTTTTGTTTCTTTGAGAGTGAATGGGGAAAGGAAGCTTAGCACATAAGTGTCTTTGCAACCGTAACTGTAGTGTTTGTTATACCATGAATGCTATAATATGTATTGATTTTGTTTGCTTTCCCCTGTGAAGTGTTTAATGCTGCTGCTTGAAAGATGATTTTTTAAAAGTATGGTGTTATACTGAGTTGGCTCTGACATCAAAAAATCAAGAGAAAATGAGCAAGAGAGAGAGCAAGGATATCAAAATGATTAATTGCTGCATTAACATTCAGGCGCTGAACGTATTTTACTTTACGGATTGCTTGTTTCTCAGGGTATGATTATGACTTCTGGATTGTATTAAAAAATTGTGTATCTTAGGCATTGATGCTTAATTTCAGAGGGGTTACGTTCCTGTGGAAAGGAGGGAGAGGAAGAATGAGGGAAAAAGTTCTACGGTTAAATGCCAGAGTATATAGCCAAAGACGTACTTGATCATCCAGCATTGGTGAAACTGAACTAGTATTCCCCCCCAGACATGTAGCTCAAGGTCTGTTTGTTAAAAGGCAGGTTGGTTTTTATATGTTCTCTTCTTATAGAGCTGACCATGCATGATTGTAATTAGTGATGGCCTAATTAAATCAGAAGCAGACAGAAGAAACAACATTTATCTGTAAGCATATGTGATGCTAACAGCCATTAAAAAAAAAAAGCTGCAATTATCCTAGGTGGACAGGACTAATTTTCTCTAATTAAGTTTTGAGGAGATATATTTGGATGTATGCTTTGGGCCATCTATGTTTTGTGTCACTTATGTATTGCTAGAAACAAAAGTACTAGAGTTATTCCCAGTTATCCTGACCACATACTTTTTGATTCCAAATTCATTTAAGCACAGCCTGCCTGGGGACAGACTTTGTAAATATAATGTGCTATCAAAACAGATCATGTGTTCTTTAACATGTCGGTGGTATCAGTCTCTGTTTTTGTTGTTGTTCCTGTGGCAAAAAAAGCTGTAACTTCATATCATATTATGCAGCTTAACATTCATATTTTAGAAACATCAAAGTAATACTAAAGAGTGTGTAATATACTGTAGCAAGTTGATTTAGATAAAAACAGTTTTACTGCATACATGACTTGCAGCCCTAAAGACTCCCTCTGGCAATTCTCAGAAGGAGCAGTGAGAAATACAATTTAATTCCCTTTGTTTGTCCCATCCCCCACCTCCCGAAAAATCCATAGATTTCCTGTCATTCTTATTTTGATTAATGAATGCAGCAATTCTGTGGGAATCCTACCATCCCAAACCAGAAGTCCTTGTGGGCAGAGCAGCCACTTGCTGTACCTTGTGGCCCTATCATGGGGTCACTGTGCACCATACAGTAGCTTTAGGGTCAGTTCTTAGGAAGTGGAGCAGTCTGGGGACCTACACGGTCAGTTTGGGTTGTTCACTCATGCTCCTTTTTATCCCAAGCCTCTGGAGCCTGGCAGCATTTCCAATACAAAATGCATGGTCCTGAGTCTTGAGCAATGACCGCTCACTCCTGTGAGTCGGTAACATTTTGAACTTGCTTTGCACCTTTAGAAGGCTCCTGTTTACTTAAATCAGTGACTGAAATCCACCCTGTTGCAAAATGCCAACACAAAACATTTAATCTGCGTGGGTCTGATCTTCTGCAGGTGCAAAAGAAGTTCTGACAAGAGTTAGAAGATGTACAAATACCCTTTGAAGGCAAATTAAGTAACTGAGGCATAGGTGCACGCAAAATATTTTGAAAGAGATTTCCCCAGTCACATCTCCCTCTTGGTGTCCAGATGCTCTAGCTTGCTGCTGGGGATAGTTTGGACTTTGGGTGAAAAACTTGCATTCATATTAGTCCTTGTCACTTTTGAAAACTAAAAACAAAACTAAAATGGTGGCTAATGAGGATATTTGATGATTTGTGGTGACTTTGATATCATAATTGGCTTTTAATACATGGTTTCAAAGCAGTCTGATGAGATTCACCCTCATAACTTCTGTATCTATTCTCTTCCTATCTTGAATCCCTATTAAAAAGAAACCTCTCAATTTCTTTGAACTAAAATTCCTTTTATCATTTGAAGATTTTTTAAAAGGGTAATAGGAGAAGGAAATTACCAGGAACACACCTGATTAATTCAAAAATTAATTGAGGCTAATTTTTATGACATTAGATCATGATGACTTTCATCAGTAAATAAAACTATTATCGAAAGGAACAAGCATTTTATCCTAACTTTGAGTATACCTGTTCAGTTTCCCTTAGTTAAGTAATCAAGCAGTTCCTCGCTTCCTGATGATCACCCAGGGTTTAATTCATTGTGGGCAGGTCTATTCTACCACAGCTCAAATATCCAAAATAGTAGATGTCTGATGCATAAAGCCATGTGCTAGATCTCTGTGTGAGGGTGAATATTTTAATTGTTTGCATCGCAGCTGCAGCTTTTGCCCTAGATGTATATTCTGGAAAATATTCAGTCAAATATTGCTCCTGATGGCTTAGAAGTGTAGTTATATTGTACAGCTATTATGGAAACTAAGGCAGACTCCCCTGTGGGGAATTACTGATGAACTGGCTTGGGATGATATGTAATTCTTATTTGTTGCAAAATCAATAGTATTAGCCATCTGCCACCATTTCCATTCGCATGATGGTAGTTCCTAGAAGTTCCTCTTTTATTTGGGTCTGCACAAAATGCAGGAAAAAAAAAGCCTCATTCTAAGTGGGTTGTGGTCTTACAGGCAAAGCGTGGAAAGGGAAAGATGAAATTATTCATCTATAATTGCATGAATCCTTGGCTGAACAGTTACCTGAACCCACCTGGGCTTTGACTATGAACATGTGCCTATGAGAGGAGAGGATTTTCTGGCTTCTATGAACGTAGGCTAGGACCCAAGCAGGTGAAGGGTATGGCATGAATTTTTGGTGGGAAATGCTAAGCAAAGATGCTATGTCTGGAAGCTCTTATTATTTTAACTGTCTTGGAGATTGCTGTATCTTGGGTTCCAGTTCTTCCAAGCACTGTGGTGTAGTAACGTTAATTACTGAAGAAGTTACAACACTGCCGGGTAGGTGGTTAATTTAAGCCTTCTCTCCCATAGGAGGAAGAGTTCAAGATATTGCCAGGTATGCAGAAAAGCTTCATCCAAATAACCTCCTTTGCCAATCAACCTGTGAACTCTGATATCGGAGTAAAGGGCTTTTCTGAGTGGTTCTGTTCCCTATAACACGTGGAAACACTATTAGGAGGAAGTTTCTGCAGCCCTCCCCACAGCCTGTGTCTCATAGCAGTCCCTGCCCTGCCATTGTTATCGTTATGGCAGATGATAATGGTTCAGAGAGCAACCAGCTGGAGGAGAGGTTATTTTTAGGTACTCTAATTACTTCAGAATCTTATATAACTGGATTTGAGCAATAGTTGATGCCAGACAATCTCACAATTGGTTACAGAGCTCCATCAGTTGTCTCTTTATATTCACAGTACAGTTTGTGCCCCAGAGAGGGCGGCTGGGCAACAAGCATCACACCAAGAATGGCAAAAACTGCAGGAAAAAAGCATTTGGTTGAAGACTCCTGAACAGCGAGCACACACATAAGAAAATCAAAATCTTTGGGTAATTTGCAAGTGGGAGAAACTCAGCTGGTAATATACTCAAGTTGAAGTCCTAAGGCTCAGTATTAGGGTATGATAATGCATTTTTTAACAAGCATCTGCTGAATAAGCTGATACCTTCATGTGTGAGGAAATAGTTCTGTTAGAGCTCCTGGCCTTGGTTATGAAACAGGAGGACTGCTTTTCTACTAGAGAAGTGATTACAAGGAAAGCCACTCACAGACTTGGTGTCTGGTTGTGTTTGGCATGACTTTCATTTGTCCAGTGGCTTAATTATGGCACTTTGCTTAGCTCGGGGTCTTTATAAATATTTTTGTTTCAATAAATAAATAAATTTCATTCTATCCACGTGGGGTATGTTAGACCCAGCATGAGGACTGCTTGTAAATTCTTGCATTGCTTCTCTATTCTCAGTGTTTATACAGGTCCACTGCTATTTGTTCCTCTCCTTCCAGATGTATGGTGCATCATCTACTCAAACATTTTGTGTTCTCCGGAGGAATTGTAGAAATGGCCAGGAGAGATAAAAGTAGAAGGTCAAACAACAAACAGCACTGTGCAATTAATCTGGCTGCTGTTACTAAATCACAAATGGAGGCTATTTTCCAAAAATAGAGATCGATATACAGTTTGGTAAATGTGAAGGAAAAACAAATGCTGTCTTGAGCTTCTTTTCATGCTGAATTGCTTATCGCTCCTTAGCAGCTTGATGTAGTATAGAAGGCAAACAAGCCTTCAGAGGTCCCCCTTTGAGAGACCAGGGCAGGAGCACTGGTTCAGTTCCAGGTTCAGAGGATGTTGACTTTTAAACCTCAAGCAGTACAGAAGGTGTTAGACTGGGGGAACTATATTACTTTAACTCAAATGTCGAGGAAGATTGAGAATGACTGAGCCCAATCTCACATCTGGGTAAATGAGTGTCCAACCCCTACATGCTGTGTTCACGGTCTGGTAAGCCTGATGTGCAGACGAGAGATTTCAGCTTCCTTACCAATATTTTTGCCTCCTGCGGGAAATTGAAGGCTCTAGCGTTACACCAGCTTTGCAGCGTCTTTGAAGAGAGAAAACATCTGTAGCTGTAGTATGAAAAAGTGTTGCAAGTTTTCCTAAATGAAATGGCATGAAGGTATTGATGAAACATGTAGCTGCTTTACATACAACTTGAGCAGGGTCTTGTTCTAATCCTTTGCTACCCTGTGAAGCTGCCTTTCTGGATAGATTCATGTCTGTGGCAATCTACTGCTTGTAGGCTTTGTGTGATACACTGATGGAAATGGTTACCCTTGTGAAACTGTAGGACCTCAGAGTAGGTAGGGGACTACTTGAAATTCTCCTGCTGGAAGTATATTTAGCACATTAAAGAAATACATTAATAGAAAAGAAATGGAAGAAAAAGAAAAATGCATATCAAGTCTTACTTTAAAATAAGAGGCATCTGCTGTCATGAAAGAATGCTAGCTTAAAAAAAGAAAAGTCTCTGTTTATCAGGAAAGGTTTTCTTGTTTTTTTTTTTCAGCATCTACCTTTAAACAGTTGAACTAAAATTAATCATTTCATGTCGGATAACCCTTTCTGCATGGAGACCTGTCTGAAGTCATTGATTTCCCTGCTCTCAGCACATTCACCAGCCACAATATGAGTGCTTCATCTTTTAATCTCCAGTATGAAAGGAACAGAGGTCACAGTGGACTTGTATTGTTGAAAGTGATTACTGGCAGACCTGAGATAGTATGCAACAAGGCCAGCTTGCTCTTTATTTAAGTTTATATATATTTATTTCTCTCTGCTTCCCCCCTCCCACTCAGGACTCGCGTGTTCATGAGTCCAGGGAGAGCTAATTAAAATGACTTGTTCCTTTTAAATAAGTCTGCTAGCAGCTTGGTACAAAGCCAGAGCAGGTATCATTTTAATATATCTGCTTTAAAAATGATGGTATTGTCCTTTCCTTTCTCTAGAGCAAAATTTCTCCTATTTTTGTTCCTCCCTACATTTAATTACTGTTTATTGGAGACATTGGACTCACTGCCTTGGAGACATGAAAAACAAAGAAGTGAAGGATCTGGTGGGGAGCCTGTTACACCAAGTGCAATGGCTTTTCTACTTCTGGTATTTTACAGTGTTCTCCTTGACAAGAGATTATTCACATCTGAAAGAGCTTTCAATAACAGGCAGAAATGCAGGTATAAAGAAGAAAAATAACTTTTGCAAAATTGCAAAACAGGTCAGTAGCAGAGAATAGGATGCATCTTTTGCCTGCTAGCCCAGGGCTTTGTTTGTTTATTTTATTTTTATTAACTTTCTTAGCTTCTGTTAAATCCAGTCAAAGACACAGCTTGGACTTGATTCATAATCTGCACATCTCATTCTGTGCCGTTCCTCTTGTTGCTGCCAACCATCTTATATTACAACTTCTGCCTCTTATCTTCTGGACACGCATTTGACTCCCACACTGTGCTTGGGTTACCCCACACACCTTTTCATTAGCACCCTCCAGCCACCCTTCTCCTCCTGCTTCCCCTTTAAAAAAGAAAAGAAAACACAGTGAAATGTCCTATGCTTCAAAAGCTGAAGCCATCTGATAAGAAATGGTGGCTTTTAGCTGGAAGTCGCACTCAATGCCAGTAGCCCTATCTCTGTAATTGCAGTCCCCTTCTGTTTATTACAGGGGTTATCAGAAATTCAAGTAATGAGAAGTTGAGCAGATAGACAACTGCTTGTAAACTATTTCCAGGCCATTAAACCATTCAAATTTGCTGTTTTGAAAGCAAATTCCTTTAATCTTTGGACTTCCACATTTAGTTGGACTTTCAAAGATACCAGAGCAAATGGAGTAAATGAAAGAAATGTGACAACTATTCTTTTCCTGTGATGCAAAATGTATATTGAGATGCAGGAATTTCTAATTCTGCTTGTAACCATAAAGTTACACTCGTGTTCCAGAGCCAGCAGTGGAATAACAGACAATAAACTGAATCTTTGTCATGAAGATGAACACACAGCTGTTATCATTAGAAGAACGACAGCCATAGTAAGCCAAAATTTGTGCTAGTATATTTGATAGAATATTTACTTTCCAGAGTCTCTATTTCAGTAGCCTTACTGCAACCAAGACAAGCAAAATTACTTGCTGTATGAATACACTTTTAACTTAGTCTTTCAAGCCAACCTATCCCCCTAATAATGAATGGAACGTTACACATTTTCTAATTTTATCCACTGGCTGTGTGGAATGGTCTCAAGTCCTTATATGACTTTTTTGAAGAGTGTAATATATCTAGAAATCTTGAGTGATTGTTTGAACAGCAAACTGAAAGGGGAAATTCTTGTCCTGGAGACGCTGCCTTTTCTGATGCATAATTAAGTCTTATCTCATCAAAAATATTTCTTTGTGGGGAAGCTGAACTGTGAGGTGTCTTTTTCTTGCTTTAAGTGCAGGATAATATTCAAATGCTGGGTTTTAGTTTTTTGAGATGTTACATGTCTGATAATTAATTTTAGAAGTCTGCATTTATCATCCCTGTAAAAGCTCCATGGTAATTCTTATTAAGTATCTAAGTTGCCTTTGAAAATAGGATTTACAGGTGCTCTTCAGAATGCAACCTCAATAAATATAAACAAATCCTTGCTTTACAGAGAAATGACAGAAGTTACGCGCTTAGGGTCAGCTCTACAAAGGCAGTTAGGTACTTCTGTAGACTTCCCACACTAGCAGTTCAAACTTGCAAGAGCTGAAGATTTGGCCACCAGTGGTTTGCTAGCTCTGTGATTAGCATAATATTTTTTGCTTCCTTCGCACTTGTTTCTGATTTTATGCAGTCACAGTGGGGCTACTTGTTCTGGTGGCTGGAAACATAACTAAACATTGTGCTTCACATGCGTGTTTCATGGAAAATCTCTAACAAATGTTTAAATTGGCATTTGTAAAACTTGGCTGGCTGCTGGTAGTAATGAGAGACAAATATCATTCATTATCAGATTTTATTACACATTCCAAAAATACCAAAGTCATGCCTTTTTGCTGATCCAGTGCAGTAAAGAATTGGAATGAATCTGAGCCTAAGAAGCTTATGCTGGTTCTTTACATAATACAATATGTTGCTGTAATTTACCCACAGTTACAGTGCTAACCTGTGGATTTGATATTTCCATTACAATAGAATCATAAACAGCATTGTAACTGTCCATTGTGGTGGCATATACTGCAACAACACCCAATACCACCCCCCCCACCCCCCCCCAATTCAATTACATGGGAAACTGTAGCTAGACCAAGTATTAAAAGTGCGTCCAAACTCAACACATTGCAGCTTCACTAATATGGTTGTGTATACATTATGTAGCAATACCCTATTGTCTTTTAGCTATTTCATCAGTCTTTGTTTTCACTATGCTTTATGACATTATTTTATTATTACTTTTAAACTGTTTATTTTGTAGTGGCTACAATAAATATCTCATTTGATGGATATGAAGAACCAACAGTCCTTGGTTTAAAATGGGATAGTCCTTAATGTTTATGTGTAAGGTGTCGTTCCTAATGGTGATCGTGTGGATTTCACTAAAACTGCTTGGAAGTGGTTGTTAAGAACAAACTTCGATTCTATTCAGAAGAGGTGCAGAAGACCTCATTTCTCACTATTCAGAATAGGGCTTAAATACTGCAATTGTTTTGGAATTAAAAACAAAAGCCAACCTATGTATTATTTTTCTTCTCAGTAATTTGGTTTTGAGGAAGTTATTGGGGTGGGTTTTCTTTTGATTACTCATTACAGGGATGACTTGGTCCTTCCTTGCCCTGCTGGTATCCCTCATCTTTACATCTTTAAAGTCTTTGCTAGTCCTTTTACATAAGCAATGACAATAGTCAGTCATTTCTCTTCCACTGATTGCTCAAGCTAGACGAAGGTTGCTCCCCACTGAAAGAGAGTACTAATGCAAACTCAGCCATCAGTGCTGAGCTTTGTTATTCAAGTTTGTTGTTTTATGCATTTTTCTTCTGCACAATAACACGGGCAGATTTATTTTTCTTGCTGTGTTTGGTGCTGTGAATTAGTTTACACTTGTTTGTTGAGATTCCCTTTGCCAGCATGACAAGACCAACAATGGGCCACTCATCAAAATCGTGATGTCTCCTGACACTCATTAGTGTTCTAGGAAGACTTGCCCTCTCCCTTTTGTCATATGAATTAAACTGTCAGTTTATTGAGCCAACAGTTCACGACCAGCCTGAAAATCCTGAAGAAAATAAGTTCTGCATGGTTTATAGACAGAATTATGGGTCATCTTGGATGACAGAACACTAAGCATTAGATTACTGGAATTTATTTTATTGCCACCTCTTCCCCCTGACTATTCAGAAGGGGTCTTCTTTTGCTTGACTTCCTTATCCTCCCAGGCTGCCTTCTGTTGCTCTCCCTATATACTGTTGAGCTGTCATTTGTAAGAGACAGCCAACATCTGTGCGGGTGGGATGAGTGGTCTGCCATACAGACCCTTGTCAGCACTTATGTGCCAGCCTGTGAGAGGACTCACAGCAGCTATAGACAGTCCTTTTAACTCTAGAATAATGTCTTCTGGGGCTGTGTGAGCATTAGACCGGTAATGTCGTTTTCAGTAATAAACAGGAAGCAAAGTCCTATTCACTTGCTCCTGAGAGCCCCACCATCTGTCATCGTGTATAGATTTTCAGATTTGCTGGTGTGCTAATTAATCATATTGGGTGCAAGGGTAACTTGCATTAGGCATCTCTGCAGGGAAATAAGGTAGGAGATAAAAGTCACTCCAACATGCCTGCCTGGTTCGCTTTGTTGCAAGGGACAGCTCGCTGGAGACAGCTGCTGTGTCCCCTAGCAAGCAGCGAGCAGGTGGCGAGTGGGAAGGCAAGGATGGGTTGTGTATGGAGTTTCTCCTCTGCCTGCCCTGAAATCATGAATTGGCAGTATTGAAAGGGAAAAAGCTTTATCTGTGCCAGATAAATTGCTGGTTGAGGCAACATCTACCGTAAAACTTGGTGCTGATCTTCCAAAGGCTTTGCTGCAGCTCCACAGATGCACCGTGTCTGGGCTTAGAGATGCCTACAGAACTGAATACCACAGGGTCGTTGTAAAGGACATTGCGGTAAATGCAGAGGGAAAAGCTTTCTATTCCCAGTATGTGTTGTATATGGTATGATGAGCACACACTGAAGAATGAAAAGCACATATTGGAGAATATAAAATGTCTCCAGCTGCACATAAACTATATCTGAAGTAATCTGTGAAACTGGCCTATTTTAATGAATCTCAAGTATATCGACAGACAATATATTGGCAAAATGTGATTGCAGCAGTTCTAAAAATCATTTTAATGATGTAAAGCAGCAATATTTTTCACCAGTAATAAAACTATATTGGCTTCCTATAATTCATTTAATGGCAATTATACTAAAACACTTCCACTTGAAGAAACTATGTGTAAGAGCTTCACAGAAGTGGGAACAGTTGCCAGATATTTGCTTACACAAGCTACACCTTCACAATGTAATCAAAGAAGTTGTTTTGCTATTAGTTCTTCTTGAATTTATAGTCTCCAAGCCACTGGCAAGATGTGGATGAATAATGCCAGTGTCAAGGCAGTGTGAAGGCTGGGAAGGAACCTAAAATTCCTTATATTTCAAATTATTCTCCAAAGCATTCAAAATTGGATTCAATTGAATGAATTCTTGGAAAGAGAAAGTAATAGCTTGTCTCCATTTGTAACTGAGCCAGGCATAAAATACAAGCTTTACTGTTGCTTCCTACACTGCTCAGGAATTCAAAAATATATCTGAATGATGAGCAGCTGAAGAGGTTTTGCCAGTACTGAAACTGCGTTATCTCTGCCTTGAATCATTTTTAATGTTTGACTCTGCAGAGATTCAGCCATGGAATGAAAGGACTGGATTCCTCAGTCTCCTAAATTGAACTGGCTGTTGAATTGGCTCTTTGCCTGTAAATGTAAAATCTTTGGCCAGAAATGTCTCTGTAAGCTTCGCATTTCTGTTGGTTGTGGTGTTTGTCATTTTGGGTTGGTGGTTGTTGCTGTGTTTTTTAACTCCCCCTGTCCCAAGTCTCACCAAATCTGGACTGCCCAGAGCTCATCAGAAAGGATGCACAAGGAAGATGGTGGGAGTTGAGGGAACAGTATAAAAAGTTCAGGTTGAGAGGCTCAATTGCATATAATTATCTGTTGGTATCTAGCTATGTCACTCAAATCTGTTTGCCCAGAGCTTCAGTACAGGCCAGGAAATTCAGGAATGAGTCAGGAACAGAGCTCAGCTCTGAAACTTGAGCTTTATCTGTCTTTTGTCTCAAGTAGTGGAAAACTGAGTTAAAAACTTTTTAACTTTTGCAAGCCTCTTCTCTCTCCTCATTTAGAAAAGTAAAAAGTGGTTTTCACTTAGCATGATGAGTCACTCCACTGTAATATCAAAGTCTGGGCATTATTTGGAATTACAGCAAAATCATTTATGAAAGCCTGCAGAAACTATCTCAAATCAGATGATTAAAAAAAATATATCATTATAATTAGAAAAAAAAAACTTTATATTTTTATACTTTTCCATCCTGTTTAACTGAATAATAGAAATACAGCAGTGAGTAAGAAAAAAAAAAAGATATTTAAAAGAATGTTAACACTATTTAAAGGGCAATTTCGTATCAGCTTGGATTAACAAGGCTGCCTTGTTTATACCTACCACATGAAATATATATATATTACACCTACCTCTCTCTATTTAATTGCACTAAATCATAGCAAAGTGTTTTTAACTTTCTAGAAAGCCACAGCTAAAGTATCCAACACCAAACTTTCTCACTTCAGTCATTCCACTTAGCGTTAGCTCCCAATTTAGAGCAGTAGAGAAATGTTCTTAGCAGTTTAAAAAAAAAAAAAAGTGGGGGGAGGAGGGGGAGCTTCCTAAAATAAGCCAAGTTAAAATGAATAAGGTGGTAATCTTGTGATTCTTTTTCTCAGGGGGTCTCTAACTCAGTGTCAGGCTACTTTTATGCAGTACGGTGCAGCTCTCTGTAAAGCTGTCAAAGCTGAAAGCAGCCAACCTGAAACAATCAGCCATGCCATATTATTTCAGACTGAGTGCCTTGCTCTGCAGTTTCTGCAGCCTGAGTTAGTACATCTGTATGGCACCATGGAGTGCTGTGTATGGCTCGTTCAGAGCTAGTCCCAAGGACCTCCATACAGCACTGTCTGCACCGTATAGACTTGCAAGCTCATTGCCAAGTGCCTACAGGCAAATGCAACTGCTAACCCAGGAACTGGAGCAGATCTGTAGGTAACGTGTGTGTGTGTGTTGTTCTGAAGGTGTTTTCAGAAGAAAATTCCAGGCAAATTCCAAGTTAACTTCTGACTGTATCTTGATTCAGAGCCTTGTGGGGAACAGAGCAGTGAAGAATGATTCGTGCTGAAGTGTGGTGCTCCATCCTCTATTTCCTTGCTTATGACATTTTTGTCATTATAAGTTTGCTTTCAGTAGAGCAATTCAGCTTCTAATTGCTAAATCAGTTGTCCTAGAATTTAATGCATCTCATCCCTTGAGGTCATAATGTAACTTAGTGTCACCAAAATGAAATATTGCATGCACAGACTAAAGAGCAAATGCACCAAGTGATTTATCTGAGAGAAGAAGACACACAAATATCCTGAAGATGAAGAGCATGGTAAATTGTGTGCCAGTCTCTGTTCATTGGCAGAATATGCTAATGCTGGACAGATAAAACTATTGTATGAAAGAGAGGAAAGAGAAAACAAGCATAGTAAATTACTGAACGTTAAGGGACAGGTAATGGATGAAATGCACCTCTGCAGCATCCCCCTTGCACATGTCAATGTAACGTGGAGCAGTCTGTTCTTTTACTGCATCCCAGTAACAGCAGTTTGTTTCATTTCTGTCTCTTAGCATGTACCATGCAACAATTTCCTATCTCCAGGAAGGAGATTTAAAAATAGGCAGAAATTCTATATTGATTGCAAAGGTGGAATAACTCGAAGAACAATTAGGTGTCAGAATTCTCAAACTTTTCCATTGTAGGAAAATGCATGCTTAGAGAAAATGGCAAGAACAACGGTAGTGGCTAGTTGCCCTGTTTTGGGCAGCAACTTTCCTATTTCCACACTTCCAATAGAAAATGTGTGCTCTAATCCATTAATTAGATGGGTTATTCCAGAAATCCCCTCAAATTCTCTCTAGCTTTCCCTGAAGGGTTTTTTTTTGTAGTTAAACCCTTTTAAATCAGAGTGATCCTGCCGTGTTGGACATGTGCTGACCCTTTGTGTGAAAGAGCCTCATGTCTGAAGCTTTATAATACATTTTTTTAAAAAGTAATCTGTAAATGAGTCACTCTGCTTTTTATTTGTAGTCTACAGTGCATTCTACAGAATGTTGCTGAACATTTCAAGCCATGCCTGCAAACCTGGTGCCTCCACTCAGAACTGACAGTGGATGAAAAGTCCAGGTGCCATTATTTTGCGGTTCAGTGCTCTACTTGAACTTAATTTTTATAAACAGATACAGCGATTGCTTTGTGCTGAAGTGTAGCAAAGGGATTACTTCATGGAATATTGATCACAAGTAAATAAAGAGAGACCTATTTATGGATATTTGGGATAAAAGAAAAATATGTTCTACTTTGTTGTGTTCAGGCTTCAACAGAATGATTGACATCCTTCTGAGGATTCCTAATTATATGTTTGGTCATGGTTTAGCTGTGTATTTTACAATAAAGGCTATTGCAGGCCCTTCAATCGTACAGACTGTCAGACTTCAGGAGAAATCCCTGTTTACCAAAATAAAGTAAGTGTTAAGGGCAGGAGCTGGCATCGTGTAAAGCCTGATCTGCGTGGCTTTAAAAATCTGTTATAAAAAACCTGGGAACATGTTACCATGAGGGAAACTCTTGGCAGCACAGATACAACCTGTGCTATTCTGCGATCTGAGAGCATAGGGGACTTGCTGGAGGTGCACATTTGTACTGTCTCTGCTGGCTGTCAAAACAGCCTTAGGGATTTGTTCCTGCCTTCCATTGGGGTACATCATCGCATATGAAAAGGTGGAAAGACGATTAAAGTTTGCAGCTATGGCAGTTATAAGGGACAAAATGTTTAGTTCTGAATTTCTGGCTGTGCTTGATAATATGGAATGTAAAATCCGACTTAGTTTGGAGACTGACTTGAAAATAGATTTTGTTCTAAATGCAGTGGGTTAAGTAAGTTTGGCTACATGGCAAATATTTTGTGATGAGAGTCTGGATTTAAATTACTGAAACTAATTTGCTAGCATAACTTTGTATGGTGTTGGTTGGCAAGAACTATTTTTTGTCAATGGCTCAGGTGTACGTGGACAGAACTACTCGTTCCAAAGAAGGTGAGCTTTGTCAGGGGGGCTGTTCTGGCTGTGAGGATCACTGTACCTCTCAAATATATCCAGTGTCAGGTGCTTCTAGGAATTCCTCACCTGGAGCAAGGACCATAGGAGGCCGTGAGGGAATTTACACTTATCCAGCTGTCTAGTGGTGTCAGTGCAGTCATTTTTCCCCATAAGGTTTTATGGGGTTTGGCAGATCTCTACCCAAAGTGGAAACTACATGGCATGGGAGCCACAAAATAAATGAGTATACAACAGGAGACAAAGAGATGAGAAAACTGCTTTTAATCTTTTCATGCCAAGGTAAATTACCAACTGACCCAAACACTCGTTTGATCTACTTTAGTGTCTTGTAATGCTGTATGAGATGGGTGAGCTGGGTGAATGCAAACTCCTCACTAAATATAGCATAGAGACACAAATGCCACTGGTGGCGGAAAGGCAGAGGACTGGAACTTTAACAGAGGAACACTCTTGAATTTGGATTTTAAAGAGGGCTAGGATCTGTCAGGAGAACTTGTCTTCCTTCTCTTTAGAAATCCTCAGAATTATTACTTGTCTTCCATCTCTTCATAAATCCTCAGAATTAGGTCTCTTGGACGTATAAATGTTGGAATTTTGTTGTTGGGGAAAAAAATTGCATGCGACAGCTCATTTTATAAGCTATAACTTGCAAAAATCAGCAAATACTGCACATATACAGGAAAGAGGAGAGAAACTGGGAGACTTCAGGTACGGTTACATATGGAGCAAGTGGGGTTGCTCTTGACAACAGCAGGCTGTTTTGTTCTTACTTGGCTCTACCCTTACGGCTTACCTAAGAAGTTCACGCTTCTTGTTTCAAAGCAGTTTCTGATCATGTTACAGATTTCCCACCTTGTCTGTTGTAGCTTCTGTAGCTGGCCTGGATGTCGTTTTTGAAGTATTTCAAGACTGCCCTACTTTCAGGAAACGGTGTGGGAAATCTTTTCCAAGGAGAAGTTAAATGCTGGGTTGTCTGGGTGCAAGTTGGTTTTTTTTTTTTTTTTCCCCACCTTGAGGTTTGTAGGCCATTCAGTGGCAGATGTACAATGACCATACATAGAATATTCAGGAATGTCTGTGACTAAGCATGTTATGTCTTAAAGCCAGAGTACTCATACAATCATAAAATGGTTTGAGTTGGAATGGACTTAAAGATCATCTAGTTCCAACCCCCCCTACAATAGGAAGGGATGCCTTCCACTAGACCAGGTTGCTCAAAGTCCCAAATAGAAAATAATCAGTATAAAGTGATGAAAGCAATGATACATGAGACTGGCTCAGAGTTCATTAATGATGTGAGCAAACATCTTTTTTTCTTTTCCCCCCCCCCCCCTTTCCTGCCCTAAGGACAAGAACAAAATAGTCTTCAGATGCAAGATGTCAATTTTTGTTTCCTTTCCACTGCGTGCTTGCCCACTTCCCATCTGCTCTCTGTCTTTACCCTATACCAAATGCTGTCTTTGTATCTGTACCAGGTTTGAGCAAACCTGGCAGCCTTACCAGGGACCTTTTTCATGGCAGGAACCAGCAGGAGGTAGATATTTGCTGCTTACAAACAACTTGCAAATTGTTCAATCCCCCAGGAATTCAGTGGCAACATATTACTTTACTGCACCTACTTCTTTCCCTGGCAAGAGGGAATAGGGTGGCAGAGTCTGGATGTACAATGAAGGGACAATGTTTTTGTGTTAATGGGGGTATTGGACTGCTAGAAGCAGCCAGCCACCATAGGGTCTGCCTTCAGACCACACCCTGTTGTAATTAAAGTGCCTGATCTTATGCATCACCGTCAGAACAACATTGAAAAAGCAAATCGGAAATTAGCACGGTTCCCCAAATACCTCTAAATTATGCTGATTTATACCACCAATCCTTCTCTATAAGGATGAGCTTCCTTGTTCAGAGAGGAACTGGTGATTTGATCCACTTTAGAAGTAGATTGCTTAAAATGTAGATAAATGTTTTGCTTTATGGTTTTGTTTTCTTATACTCCAGTGACTTACTACATGAGATTTCAGATGGTTTCCATGGAAAAACATGGCACAAACAATGAAATTTCAATATTAATACTGCCTGCAATAAAAGTGTTTGATTCTTCTCCTTTTCTGAATGTTTTGTTGATGTTGATGGGATTATGTAATCTGCACACTTCAGTGCTGTCATAATTTGTTCCGTTAATCTGTCATGAATCTCAACTCATGAGTGTATGTGCAGATTCCTGAGCCAGCCTTACAGCATCTGTGAAAGTCAATAAGAGATTTGCCTTGTAAATTTTATTCTTGTTGTTCTCAACTTTTTAGCAGTCCCAACCAGATCATACAAATCAAACGTTGCAAGGTTTGAAGAGAGTTTATTGAACAGAGATCAGTTGCACTATCAAGCAATCCCATTTGCTTTGTTATATCCCAAACAATGGTAGTTTTCTCAGTGTTCTTCTTTTAAAGATGTTATCTGCAGCATCAACATCTCAGGTAATTTTTATAAAAGAAAATATTTTTTTCTACTTCACTCTATACACAAAGTACTTCATCTTTTTTAAACTTTCTTTGTTATTATTATTTGTTTTTTTCAATGGAGCTTCGGTTCCATGAAGCCTATTTGTACCAGGAAAGAAAGAAAGTGTTCTGTGTGAGTCCAAAGCTGACTTGCCTTATTCTGGTTCAGGTTTATATGTGACATTTAAAAAGTGAAATACTGTTGGAAATAATAAGTGGATTATTGGTAACAACCATTTTTAAATACGCAAAAATCTCTAAACTTCTCTAGCAACGAAAAGCTTCATCCTGAGCATGTGCAAACTTTACATCAGTATAATCTTGGTGGATTTCTGTTTTGTACATCAGGAATAAGTCTAATGTTGGATAAAGTCCCCAGCATTACATCCTGGGAAGCAATTTCCCCCTCTGTAAAAAAAAAAAAAAAAAAGTGAACAAATCAGACTAACACTTCAGTGTTTTTCTGTGTTCACTTTATTGAAATCACTATACCAGACATAGAAATGTCCTAGGAGAAAATCAAGCTTGATAAAACTATGCTTGTGTATATATAATGCAAGTGTGGCAATAATCAAGTTTAAAGCTAAATATTTTTTTTGTTGTTTATTTTTGTTTATTTGGCTATTACACAGATTCTTTTTTTTTTTTTTTGTGGTTAGTAGTGAATATGTTTTGTTGGAAGGGAAAGTGTTATAGGGTGCCCAACCAGACTGTGGCAATCCACACAAGCAAACTACTTGCCTACAGACATGAAGATGTAATTTTCTGTTGTGAGTTTCCACTAAAGATAGAAAAAATGTTACCTAAAGTAGATGCCTGACCACTAAAATTATGCGGACTAAAGCAGTATGGATGAAGGTATATATGCCAAAGGAATTTGGCTGCCTTCTTTCTGAAAAGGAAATTAATGGTGTTAAAGATGCACAGTACTTGTGCTCTAACCTGATATGAGAGGAGCTGGTTGAGAAATACTGTTGATGTTGCAGGTTGGATTTTTTTGTTTTTGGTTTTAGGTGTGCTTGATGCATGGCCAGGGAGCAGGACAGTGGTGTCCTCCAGGCTAGTTCATGCCACCTGGAACTTCTAATAGCTGCTCTGTCTAAATGATGTCTGACTACTGTAGCAGCCAACTGGGATGTAGAGATGTCTCAGCTATGAATCCTTGCTGTTAGGTCTATCCATCTCCTTTCATAGGGCGGAAGGAATACTTGTGTGTTACTCCAGGGCATTCTTCAGTGAGCTGTTTAAATCAGCTTTTAGCTGCTATTTAAGGCGCATTGCTGATGTGGAGAATGAGGGACTTTTATCTGATGGTATGCTTTCTTGCAAAACTGCAACAGCTCAACATGTGGCACTCTGAAATCAAGTCATAAACTAAGCAGTTAGGCAGACATTTTTGTCTGCTCCCTAGATACAAAGGAGGGTTTTACACAGATGGGAATCAAACCTCTTTCCTACTGCAACTTTCCAGAATGCCAACCGTGCAAGCATTTTCCACATCGTAAACTATTATTGTCCTGGATGCTGGATGCACTGTCACAAATCCCGAAGCTGTAACTCTTTGATACTGTCTGCTCTCCAGCATCTCTCCTACCTTTTTCTCAGGCAAGTCATCTACTCTTCATCAGACAGGTCAAGAGCCATTCTGAAGTTGTCACATGCCACATTCAACCAAGAAGCTGGTATTTTTCTTTTTCTTTCCAGGATAGATTGGGAGAGAGGGAGGGGTCATGGCACATTTTCTTGTTCAGATAAACTTACAATTACTTCATGTGTCTACCTAAAATAAATAAATCAGTTACTCACATTCTTCTCTCATCTCTGAAAGATTAATGTACCTTTGAGCAAGTGATAATCTTAAGGAGCCTCTTGTGAAGAGAGTGAGGATAAGTAAATCCTGTGCCAACATCACCTTTCGTGACCTCATTTTTTTGGCTCTGAATAATAGAACTTCATTTTTATTGCTAGTATAGCTTCAGGGCCACTTTTCCAGAGCCTCTTACACATCTCCTTCCAGTTCAGCGCATGCCTCTCTTAATTACCATCCTATGTAGCAGTAACACTAAGAATAAAAATAGCTTCTGTAAGCCTTGGCATAATATTGCCATGAAAATAAGGGAGGCTGTCTGATGGCAGATCTTTCATTGGGTTAATGATGCACACTGTAAGCCATGTCTATACTGGTCAGTTTGGTTTCACAGTTAGTGGTTAAGTAAATGACAGTAAAACTTTAATGATCACCTTTTACAAGTGACATCAGGAAAGCTCTTTTAGGGAGTATTTATGAATTGTACTACATGTGTTGAAGTAGTCTTCCTGTCCATCTCCTATGGATCTTAGGCGGCCTGTCTAGCCTGTGAGTGCTATCCTTTCCCATGGTATGATCCAAAGGCTACATCAGGAGAATAGGCATCTCATGTGGTTTGCCTCTCTTTTTGTCTGCGTGATATTAAAAAATCCAAGGGCAAATGAGGTAGTTAGGGGCTGCACAGAGTGCTGGTGCTTGCCTACCCCAACAGCAGACACTTCAAAAAGTCCTGTAACAACTATTGTGCTTGGGAATATAACCAGTCCCTGGAGAAACCAGCTGCTGCTGTAGCACTCTGAGTGTGCTCTTGCTGGCTGGAATGTCAGCAAGCAACTGGTTTGTCCTTGGGAATGTTTTCCCCATACTGCTTTCTGTAGCATTGCAGACGTGGGGCCCCTTGGTGTGGAGCAGTCTTGGTCTGTGGGACTGTGCCACCCTCTGCACCTCTCCCTCCAGGTCTTTCTCATATATATATATATATATTTAAGAGAAAAGGTTGTGTGTGTATGTATATATACATACAACCTTACACTAAGGCAGTCATACCAATACTGACAACTAGGTCGCGTATCTTAGAGTAATAGTGAATGCTTGTGAATGCTTTAACTACTCAGGTAGAATCAGGCCATTTTCTGAAGGTTTTTTGAAAAATAAGTAAACACATGATTTGGCCTTGAATTCCCAATATAAATATTAATTCTATAGAATAGTATCTGCATTTGAGAGGGAGACAGATATTTCATGCAAAGAAATGGTAAATATTATTTATGCTGAGGAATTAGTTTAATAGGAAATAATCTCAGTCCTGCTTTGTCCTCCTCGAGGTAGCCTACAGCCCCTCTTGCTGCCTACGGCTAAACCGATCTTTGTGCTCGTCAGCTCAGAATGCTTGTACTTTATCTCCCTGACAGTAACTGAAATATTTAAACTCTGCTTCAAATACTGACATGCTGTTTACACCTGTTTTGTAACTAAAACCAAGATTTTTGACCAAAAAAATAAGAAGAGGGATAGGAATCTGAGTGTTTGCTTTCAAACTGAGGAATGTTGTCCAAAGCTTGCCTTGCTGCAATGCAGTTACCACCACATAACAGTGTGATGTTTGATTCAAGAAACAATGCGTACCAGTAGCTATTAGAGCATTTTATTAAGACATGATTCAAAAAAAAATCTGTAGACTCTACCTGATGGAAAAAAAATGGATTCCACTATGGCTATTCTAGGTGCTCAGTAGCGTGAGCTTCCTCTACCACCTTCTGCTAATCCATCTAAATACAAGAGAGATGATGTAAGCTTTGCACTCCCTAGCAATGACTCTGGTAAGTGCCAGCTGTCTGCATTCCTGGTCTCTCAAGGGGACTAGAGCAATGAGGAAGAAGGGCCATAGTCTCGTACTGATGACTTGCTATTTGTTATCCAGGCACAAGATGTCTCTGTGGGCTCTCCAGAAATTCTAGATCAAAAAATAAAAAAAATAAATGAATAAAAATCAAGCTGTGTGGGAAGCCTGTCAGCTTGTGTTTGTGATTTTATTTGTTTTCTTTAACAAACGCTTCCTGTGTTAAACAGGCTGATACATTATATTTTATAACATCCTTGCTGCCCCAGTCCATGGCAAAGGAGAGACATCCACGAAGGGAGAGTAATGAAGGACTTGCATGTGGTATAGATTCTGACTTTATGCAGTTTAAGAAGGAGATCACCAGGGTTTAGGTGCATGGGTAGATAATCAAGCGGTTCATCCTCTAACTTCCATATTGAGACAGACATTCAAATTGCATAACGCTTATTGATGTCTTAAACATTTAACACGGTGAACATATAGCTGAGTTAATACAACTAAAGAAAACTCAAGGCTTGAAATTTCCTGGAGTCTGAATGCTTAATTTGACACCATAAATGTTTAATTAAGAGTTAACTCTGGTATTTAACATTTTTTAGAAATGTATTTATTTTAAACAGCAAGTCAGCAGGACTTCTTTTCAATCTTATAACATGTTTGTAGCATTTAGTCATTTCTAAGAGAAGGCTTTTAAAGAGTAACTTGTGAACTGCTGTTTCACCCATTTGATCTAAGATAAATATCTTTGCTTTCAAGTTTTGATAATGACCACCTTGGTCTTTGTCATTATTAAAAAACCCTCATGTTAACAAAAGCTGTGTTCAGTCCTGCTCAGTGGAGCAAGTCACATTTCCACACCAGGCACGAAGAGGCTTGATAAGTTAATGAGTCTTTTATGTCAGCTGACTTCGACTACAAAGTGTCTGGCCTGCCAAAAATGCAACAGTCTTACGGTTATTAATATTAACACCCACATCTTCTTAGTACAAATGGAGGAATCCCTTTTTCAAGTATCAAGGAAACTAAAACTGTAATGAGACATGATCAAATCTGAGCCTTTGGAATATGATAATCAGTATGCTCTCCCTTCTTATCAACCGTTTGGATGATTTTATTATAATAGTATGTAGAAGTCCAAGTGATGAAGAAACGTACTAGTTCAGGATCAAGAATGAGTTGTGTATTTGGTACCACCACAACATATGCATCTTCTGTAGGAATCTACATAGGAATCTCTCATGTAAATCTTTTAAAGTAATAGTACTACGTCACGCACAACTTTCACCTCCAAAAGTCAGTATTTCTAAGAGACTCTCCCTTAACTCCTTGACATTTGTTGCATTTGAATGAAAAGTACATATTACTAGTTGTTCAAAAATCCACTGAAGTGGGAGAAAGTGCATCTTCATGTGAACCTTGAGACTGATTGCAGCATCTCTTGCAAGTGAGAGTTTTAGGAGCATAGCATTAAATCTTTATACAGTAGGCAGACTGTAACAATGATTATGTAGACTAATTGTTGGACTGTACTGGAAAAACTAATCTCCTTAAGAACAATACACGTGGTTTCTGAAAGATGAACAATTCTAAATCATTTGTCTTTGGCCATCCTAATCCTGCTTACTTATCCTCACTTTAGAGCCAATACATTTCAATTTTTGTAATCACAGTGTTAGTAAATATGCAAATGGTTGTTGGATTCTTACTTACACAGGTTTATTTCAGTAGTAGGTTTGGCAGATAATTCTCTTTGAAATCACTTTTTTGAGTGGTATCTATGGATGTACAATAACATACTGGTACAAATTGCTCCCTCTGGGGCTGAAGAAAGTAAGATATAGGAAAGATGACATCATGACATTAAACATTTTTTCTTTGCTTGGGACTGATCCTAAGTCTGTTGACATTAATAGAGATTTTCTCTCACTGACTTCCTTGGATTTTGTGTCTCTAGTCTAGCTTTGCAATATGCTGATATCAATCCTACTCTTAACAAGGAGGTACTAAAACTTCCAGGTGTGGCATTATGCGATAAGAGTTGGTGCCAATAAGCAAGAGAACATGAGATGAAGCAACCCTTAAAGTCTAACCACTTATATAAATTGGAAATACATCATCAGGACTGTACAAGGAGCACGTATTTTGCTTTCCCACCTCCAAAAAGTTGTCAATTAGGCTTTTGACGTGTTTGAGTAGGTAAGCAAAAACAATAGATACATTTGTTAAAGAACTGACCTTGGATATTCAAGGCATCACCAGCAAAGGTGACATACAGAGGAATGGGAACATCTCCCTGTCCTACTTAGACAAGCTGAAAATTTGGCAAAAAAAAAAAAAAAAAAAAAAAAAAAAGAAAAAGAAAAAATAGCTGAACAAGCTGCTTTGAGAAATAGTTTGATAAACTCCCAAATTTGTGGGAACAGCTGGTGTGGTAGAAATCTCAACCAGTGTTTAACCAGGGATTTCTGTCAGTCTCATGTCGTGTTATAGGTTAAGAATTGAATTCGTTACTTGTAAATTAAGAGTGTTACTATTAATTAATACAATTTTGAGAAATAAACATTTCAAACATTCATGTTCTATTTCCTGATTTAATGAGACAGGAAGTTTATTTAAACTCTCTAGAGAAAGAGAAGGATTTGTACATTTACCATGTGTTCTGCTACAGACCTATTCTTGAATTTGTATAAATTTATATGATTTTACACCAGATGTATATTTCTTTTGTGATGTTTTAGAGTGCGTTAGGAATAGAGAATAAATACAGATATAACAAACTGTAGAAGCTCATCTTCAAGAAAGTAGGTATGTCACAGGCTTACAGATGACTATATCCCCGTTTTGGGATGTTGTAGCCCAACACGTGCTTAAGTCATTTGGGAAAATTGTGTGAAATGTCTGTGTTCTAAGAAAAATTCTTCTATAGATACGAAAAACAAGATTTCAGTCATCTGAATTTTTTGTGTTTTTTTAAATCACGTTGGTTACTTAGTAGGTAATATTTTGGTTGATACAAAATTTTAACTATCAGATTAAATTTAGATTTTTCATTAAGTATGTTTCCCTTTCCAGTTTATGCACAAGTGAGTTTCAATTTAAATGTGCATTTTCTTAAATTAATGTTAGTCAGCAAAGCTACACTTTTCCTAATTTCAAATAAAATCTAAGAATTTCATAAACATTTTAAAGGCTGTTGAATCAAAAGTATCATTGGGACAAAAATAATCTGCAGTGATGCCATCAAAGGCAGAAAATGATTAGGTTTTTTTCATGCTTGTATTTAAAGTTTGAGTTATTAAAGGATAATTAAAGGGTTGTATTTGGATTTTTTTAAATTAAGCACTGATTAAAACTCTTGTTTTTGGGTTGCTGATGTGACTATTCATGAATGAATCCTGACTATGTCTGTAACATGTTCATAATATCTGTATGCATTGGAATGCAATGCCTAACTCACTAAATCTAGTTCCCCGATTTCTCTGAAAACTTTTTATTAATATTAATAATAATACACTGCTCACTAGCCCCTTATAAATGGCAGCTTAACTGAAACTGCTGCAATTCTGTGTGGCTTCAGAGCCTCTTGAAAATCCCACTAGGCTTCTGCAGCACACTTTCTGCCTTTCTGCAAAGTCTTTATTTTGCTTTAGTCGAGTAATACTAACAATTAATTGTGTGTGGCACTAATAGACAGGACAAGTGTTTCATCACTCAAAATAAATTAGCATGGAAGTAAATACCAGCTGTAAAGTGTCCTGGCATTCTTGTAAATCTCACACAACTACAGTGATGTCTCCTCCTACGGCTTACCCCTTGCAGTACTTCACATTTTGACAGGATGGAATCAGAAGGGAATTAGCTGGACTCCCAAGGTTTTGTTCAATGATGCAAGATCTGTTCCAGCCCTTAACTACAACAATTATTATAATGCTTATTAGAAATTCAAAATCTTTTGCTAAAGATTTGTCGAGACTGTGCCACTAAAGTATCTATGAAACAGCCAAAGTGGAAAATTAGTTTGAAAAGTAAATAATTGATGAAGGCACACACATTCTTCACTAAATGTCAACACCAGGAAACTCCTAACAATGTACATGCGTACACACTTATGTATAATTAGTCAATGAAGCTACAACTGAGGTCCTTTGACGAGGAAGATAATGCACTGTGATGCATGAAAGGAAATGAAAGCATGTTGTCAATTATGCTGTTAACAGGTTTTAATATGCACAGTCCATAGGTTGATCACCATATGGAATAATTTATTCCTTTAATTATTAAGACTTTATAAATTAGGAACAGGAAAACTATTTCAGTCATACATGATTAATGTTGTATGTGTTTTTGGAGAAAGCATACCATGATGTTTTGCTATGCTAAAATCCTGAGGCTTTTCTTATCCTTTTCTCTTGGCATTCTTCAGGATCAGCTGTGTGCTATTTGGAATTTCGATGTTTTACCTTCTGGATCAACATTGTCCAATCTGCAAAGAATAATGACTTTTCAAGTCATTAATGACAATGACTCTGAACTGCAAAGTGGAAAAGCTAAAAAAAAAAAAAAATAAAAAATAAAAAATATATGAAAATACTACAACCTCACCCCCCTCTTCACATCTTTTGTTTTAGACTTTGTTGCCTAAAGGCATTCATGTAGAAGTGCAGTGTCCCCAGCACTTCAAGGACAAATCTAAATACTGAACTTCATTTGATGTAACATTCATTTTCTCGGAAAGCATTTGTTACACTTAACTCAAGGCTGACATTTCTTTCTTTTTTTTTTTTAATAACAAATTCAATTTATTCAATAGACAAAATATATTTGTTTTATGAAAAATAAAATATCATCTTTTCCCCCCTTTCCCCCGTCTCTCAAAACAACACCTGATAAAAACAACAAAACCACAGTGTTTGTATAATGTGCTGATTCTGGAACAGCTGTATGATGCTTTCTTGTGAATTTCAGGTAGCTTCTTGTCAGGTTTAAACAGCTAAATTCCATTCTAACCAATATCAAAAAGGTTTCCTCTATATTAACAGTTGATTTCATATTTCACACAGTCCAATTTAAGATATACATTCTCCTTATTAGAGCACACTAATTTTTTTCTTTTCCAGAGATTCTCACGTTCCCAGGTTTATTTAGTCTTGAATTAAAAAAAATCAAATTTATAAGTATATACACACGTGCACACACACATATAAAATGATGAAATACTTGTATTGAACTATTTCAGTTCAGGTACTTAATTTAAATGTTAGGGAAATTTTGATTCTTTATTTTTAAAGTAGTAAAACAAATACATTACTGTAAAATATATAAATTTCTTTGGGCATAGTTTTATACTTCATGCTGGATACAAAATATATTGGACAATTTTTATTTCCCCACCAATGTGGCACTGAGCCTTTTAGAACAGTCACGTCTCACAGCAGAAGGAAAAGTGGAGCCTGAAGCAGCTAAGTTATCTCATACAAGACGGGTTCAGATGGATTTCTGAATCCACGATAATACGTGAACCATCCTTAACAGAGCTGAGATCGTTAGCAATGAAACGATTTTAAACCCATATATCTTCACATCTTTAAATGTTTAAGGAAGTTCAGGTAGAAGAAAGACACTTTGGCTGAAACCTTAGTTAGTGCAAATACCTCCTGCTTCCTTGTGATTTAATTCAGTAAATATTGCTATTTATTCTGCAATCGATTTAGCATTGTCATTATTTTGCTGTGTATTTCTGCTCTTCCTAAGTGTTCTGCTTTCACATCTATCAATGGCAAGTATTCAGTTCACTGACCTGATGCTCAGGAAGGACAGGTGTTATCTAAGCCTTAGATGTTTTTCTGTGGCTGGCTACAGGTATTAATTCATGGTGAGTTCTTCCACATGGTCGTGATTTTATAATACTGCAAGAAGAATTTCAAAAGAGTTTTCAAAAGGTTTGGGTTTTGTCCCTTTGTGTCTGAAGATCAAAGGTAGTCCATGACTTTATAACAGAAAAATTAGCTTATTTCACAGTCATTGTAGTTCTTTCAGTTTACAGGAGTTGCTTCAATAAGAGGATTTTATTTAACATGCAGGTCAGAAATAGAGGAGGACCTCTAAGGCAAAGATGAAACCAGATGATGTGGAAGTGTTCTAGTTTCTCTTAAGTGTTGTATTGAAAACACATTTTAAGTTATAACTTTTTATTCAAAACTTGTGCTTTAGTTCCCAAGGCAACACAAACCAGGAATGATAATTTAGAGATTTTTTTCTAAGTATCCTTTCACATGAAAAGGGCGAGCAGCTGTAGATTTCTGATCTGTGGTTTGGAGACCTTTTAATGAAAGCTGTCGATTATGGAGCCCTTATTGTAACACAGACCCAATCCTTAAGCTTTTCCATTAATACACACTGTACCATCATTTTAAGGCTCTTTATTGCTAGTCATCATAGGTCCTGCCACACATCACTAATCTCTGCTGCCTGAAAGATGCTGGGAATAGCAAGTAACATACAATACATCAGAGTAATTTTAAGTTTTGATCTCATAATGAATGGAAATTGAATCAATCTCTTCTGGGACTTACTCCAAGATTAGACATTAAAGTAGGATTTTTACACACACACACCACACTCCTGCAGTAAGCATAACTTCAGTTAATATTCCTAACAGCTACGTTTTCTTCTCAAAAACTCGCTCATTAGCTTGTAAAATATACAGGATTCAGGTGCTTGATAGCAAATAAAGCCTTTAAAAAATTATGTTTAACCACTAGGGATTTTAGGAGCCTGACAGGAAACAGCTATTTCGTATACACCATTTTCGAGCCTCTCTGGAGCAAGTTCAGAATTCTAATTCTGGATTTGAAGAATTTCAAGGTTGTTCCTAGGATAAGACAGGAGTAGAATATGCTGCTTGGAGGACCAAAGTTCTCTACTGCAAGTCAAAAATGCTGTGAGCTGTGACTGTCTCTACACTGTGGCGTAATTATATCCTCATCAAGACAGAGAGCTTTCAAGGTGTTTCTGCAGAAGTGAAGAAAAAGGGAAAGCAAAAGGAAGAGGAGAAGGATTACAAAACTTTTAACCCTCTGTTACTTTAAAAAGCTTCAGAAGATACCCCCCATGCAGTTTAATTTGCTGAGTGTTGAGGAAAGGTAAAAACTTAAAAGGACTAAAAAGGAAAGCTTGCACATCTCCTTGGGATGAGGATGGAATATAAGTGTCAGAATGAAATATGAATAGTGGGAATATGGCATCTGCTAAAGATTTAAGACTTAAAGGGAATCCTTTGTAAATCACTATATAAAAACAGGTTATAATTACTATTTTATGCTTCTATTATTTTTGTTATTCTGAAAAACACCCATAAGTCTTTTAGTCCTCATTTATATCTCGGGTACTACCCTGTCTTGTCATGTAGTTGGAGCATGGAGACATTACTAATTCAGTGATGCAGTCTTTCCATATATACCATGGGTAGACTTCATGGTTGCCTTCAGATCCCCTCGGCTCAGAGGGTTGAGGTGTTATTCTAAATGTGAAAAAGAAATATGTCTGTAAAATTGGGACTTGGGGTTGTGGATATCCTGGGATATTCTGTCTCTGGACTTCAAACTGCATTTTTATGTAATACCTGCTTAATTAACTTGATCCCAAACCAGTTCCCAGTTCATTCAGCAAGACAGTGGGCTCAAAGGGGGAAAAAAAAAATAAAATAATAATAAAAAAAAAAAGGCATCACAGAACCTATAGGGACTTAAAATACCAAAGTTAAGAAGAGGAGCAATCTGGCACACTCCAAAACATGGAAATCCTCTGATGCTCATTGTTAACTGCCTCACAGATGAGCATAAAGGCTTTTGCTGCAGAGCTCTCAGGTACAGCCTGGCTTCTTTTCCCGCAAATATTTCCACTTACTACATGCCTGTATTTTCATATTGGCAAAAAGGTAAACGATCCATTTCCTCAGTCTGATACCAGCTGAGCAAATAATTCAGTTTTCTATTAAGACTTGGGATGATGAGGGTGATCTTAAAATCACACAATTAAAGTTTAATCAGTCCCACGCATAGATTTGCCAATGCAAAAAGACCACCCTACTCAAACTCCAGTACTAGGTGCTGGAGTTGTAATCCTGCTCCTCTCCTCTCCGCAGCAACCCTAATGTAGTCCCCATTTACTACTAAGATAAATACCTTTCAGGATTTGGATTTGGGTAGTACCTAAGTGAACCTTGCAAAACTAATAAATTAGGAAAAAAAATGTTTATGAATACTGCGCTAATTGGTAATGAGGCATGTTCTGTATTTCATGTCTCCCCGCTTGTGCAGTTGTGATACTGTCATCGCTGGAAGATTTAATCCCAGCAGATCCAAAAAACTAATGTGCATTTCTTTGCACCTCATTGCTTGCAAGGCCAGAGCTCCCTTCATCAAGACTTTTACAGCAGATATCATGGATTAATAAAAAGGTGAAAGAGCTCTGGTCCATTATTTATCCCTGACTGATATTTATTAGCAAAAAACAATTTATGCTGGGATTCCTTTATGGGTCTGTGATTGCAGTAGCTGGGGCAAGTGGTAATTAAAAAGCTGCAATGTGTCCTCTCACTTCAAAATTGGGCTTTAAAATGATGACAAGATAATGAATGGTGAAGTCTAATATCCATATTAATTTCTCTGGGTGTTCACATGTGTGGCTGTGTTGTGTAGGTGGCTGGAAAGTTCAGGATATTTGACAGCTAAGACACATTGCTGCTGGCAGAGCCCATCTGTCTGATTAGTTTCGGTTACACGATGCGAGTGTTCTTTGCACACCAGCCCAAAGCATTGGGCTTGACTGTTCACATAAATCTCAACCAGATTTCCTAATGAGCTGTTGCAACATGTATACCTAGAGCTAATTTTGATCAAGGAAAATGTTAAAGCAGTACATTAATTTAAGTGTTGCTAGAGCTGTAGGAGTTAGATATTCTCCAAGTTTTACATACAGGTAAACCGAGGCACAAATTCAAATTGTCTCAGGTGAATTATTAACACAGACATCCTTTGAAATAAGGACAGTTGGTTCAAGTTCACTACCGAACTTCTTTTTCCCACTGAAAGCAGGAGCTGAAAAACTGTTTTAAAAGGATTCTGAAGAGCCAGAAAATGCTGTATTGCCAGGCCTAAGTCTTGTGCTGTTCCCCTGAGATCAGTGTGTCTTGGACTCCTGGCAGCCCTTGGCTTGGCATCCCTGGCAGGGCAGTCTAGACTCAGCAGAAGTTACAGCCACAGCGTCTATGCAGCAAGGAGGAAGCTGTCTTAGCCTCTGGGAGGGAGACAGGAATTACATTCGCACGTGTTTTTCTGAATTTTCTACAAAATTACTTTGCAGATAGGTAGAAGGCATGCTCTGAAGCAAGCTTTCTCCAGGTTCTGTAAGTATGTGATGTGTCTCTTAACTTAATAAGGAGACCAGCATCAGCAAGAGGTTCTTCCCAAAGGAAAGAGTGGTTTACCTCCGTGCCTTCTTCCTATCTCACTTTGGCCTTTTGGAATCAGAGTTAATGAAGGCAAAGGGAAGCCAAGCAGGTTTAACTCCCTGAGGAGCTCAGCCTCAGGCAAGATGAGAACATTTCTTACCTGGAGACTAACTTGTAACACATGGAAAATGGTTGTCTTTTTGTGACCACACCCTAAGGGAGGTAGTACAGGTTACTAATAAAAATTAGTGTGAAACATTTTTTTGTCATGTGGAAAATTCTCAGATTTCATTATTTTTCTCCTCTCGACTAGGAGGAAAAATCACAAACCCCAATCCTAATCCCTTCATTTGAGAGAAAAGCTACATATGTAAAAATTTGGGAAGGGCCTGTCAGAGTCATTTTGTCATATGAATTAGATTTTTAAACCTCTAAATAATTTTCAGTTGCTTTTCTGCAATCCCTAATCCTGTGACCTAGAGTTGTGAGATACTTAACTCTTCCTCCTATCCCTTCCATTTAGTAATCTATTAACAACAACAACAACAAAAAATTATAATCAAGAAATGTCAATTCTAATGAAAAATGTACTTGTGCAATGACAAGGACTGCTGGTTTATGTTAATTCATCTGATCAGGCCATTAATGTCTCTACCCCTCAATTTGATATAGTTACTTTACTATGAGACAACATAATTTCTGTGCTCGGAACACATTAGAATTTAATTAGTACTGGCACAGAACAGTAGCACCTTGACTGAAAGAAATACTAAATTGCTTCATTTCTGACATAGAAAATCAATGCATTCTCTATTCAAACTTGATTTTCATTTCATTATGCTTCTAAATAGATTTGCAGGAGTCTATTTAGGATTATAATATAGCTAGCACATGAAAAATTAAAATACAGACAGGACTGGGTCATTTGCTCAGGTATCAAAGACAATGTATCATCAAGATTTTGAAGTCTATTCATCCATTAAGTTCATGTACTTCTCACTCTTGGTAGAATTGGTGCTTGTAGACTGATACAAAATAGTCTGTCACTATCTCCAGCTGCAAAAAGTTTCCTCTTCCTCTTTTCTGGGTGAAGTAAGAATGAACTGGATTCCCAGCTGCTCAGGTTTCCATTAGGCCTGGTAGAAAGGAGCAGTGCTTACTTCCTTGCCATTTCCACATGTCCTCATCATAGTAGGCTTAAAATTCATGCTCCTCAACCCCTGAGAAAAAGGAACATATGATAATGCAGTGCCATCTGGTCCTGTCCTAACTTTCTAATGCCCAAAGCTGGTCAATGTGAACTGGAGGTTTTTAGTACAAGATCACCGTTTGCCCATAAGAAACCTCAGGATTCAATGAGACTTCTTTGAGGCTTGAATAGTCTGGTTTCAGAGAGGAAACATAATAAACCCAATTAATCCTCAGCCCTAACTGGCCTGCTTGGATTTAGCAGGTTGGCTACACCTGCCCAAGTGAACAATTCACTCCCATTATTCTCTCCCTGAAGAATCAAATCCCTTCAGCAGAATGGAATCTGCTCCGCTTGCTATGTGAATCTCAATTATATCAAAATCTTGCCTGAATCTAACATATCAGCAAAGACAACTCTATTTAACAGTTGGCATTGCTTTAAAACTCACCCACTTTTCACCATTCTCTTTCCCCCTCCTCTTTCCAGGAACAGCTCTTGCAAGACAGGAAATCCCTCACCGTGCGCACAGTTGTTTGACCATCTCACACAGTAAGTGCCTCATCTAGAGGCTGGTTATTATTTTGTATTTTCTGAATACTTTTATCTGTGTGTTCTGGCTTCTGATCTATTCTCACCTGGAGTTGAAGGGCGTTCTATTGCTATATATTTTAATTGTCTTGCTGGAGTGTAGTTGTTTTCCAGTGTTTGGGTATCAAATTGATAGTGACAACTATGCTTACAGCATTGGAGGAAAATGCATACAAATACTAGAAATTTGAATATTGAAGCATACCCTTCCAATCTCTAATGAGATTATTTTGCTATTTTCCAAAAACATATATCACTTTTTCCTTCAGTTTATTTTTTGAGAAAACATCTTATCAGGAGAGCAAAGGGAAATATATATCCAGAAAAACAATCTTTCAATAAATTTGTCCTTTGCGATACTAATGGTTAATTAAAAAAACAAAAAAATTATCAATGTTATCTGAAAGCTCCAAGAGCTTGGTGCAAAATTTTTAGTACTTACAATGTCTTCATATACTGCTTTTTGCTGTCATTCAGCAGACAAGCAGATCCCAAGGAAAAAGGTCACATTTTGTGGTCCATGTCAAGGAGATTACTCTACACACATCATGTCAGCTAATGCTCATTATGCCAATTGCTTCATTAAGAAGCAAGAAGCAACAGTTAAAACTGTCAGACAGCTTTGTGGCAACATTTACTTCTTACCTCCATATTAGAAATATATCAGTTAAGGGGGAGCTCTTTTGAAACTGTGGTTTCAAACAGTAGTGAGAACGTTTGTAAGTGCTTGGATAGAAAGTGGGTGGAATTTGGTATTTTGACATAGTTACAGATCAGTGCAGAAACTTTCTGAGGAAGCAGGTTTGTCAGCAAATTCTCAGTTGTTGCAGATGTTCAGTTTGAAACATTTCAGGTCTGATGTACTTCTTGCCATTCCGAGGTAGGTTATTCTAGGAAATTGTATTTACGGGAGGCAGCAGAAACCTCCCACAGGGACCAAACCACAGTGTTTGTTACTGTGTTGTGAGGGGCATGAGGGGTGTCTATTTTGAGATTTTTGTCATGCTTACAAAGAACATCTTTTGGGGGATAGCCTAAGCATCTGTGAAGATTGGGATTCCAGCATGCAAATACATCTTTAAGTTGTAATGGTGCGTCCTAGCTGGAGAGTGATTCCTTTGAAAAAGGAATTGTATCATCAAAAATGGACATGAGAGTTCAGGCTACCTTAAGGCTCTTCCAATAATCCAAATACTTGTATTCCTTTGAGAATAACCCTGAAAGTGTAACACTTGGTAGAACTGTAATTTGTAAGGAATATACTTCCAGTTAAGGGAACAGCCATGCTATTAGGTCATGCCTGTGTAAATGATTAATTTACAGTAGCAGACTGTTAACTGATGCTTGTGGAAAGTTTTTCTGACTTTTAATCTAATTGAAAATACACTTTTAAGTGCTTTTTGTTCATCATTACAGACTTTCCTTTAGGGCCTATGGACCTTTGTAGGACAAGAACAGGATTTGGTTTTAAGTAACAAACTGAAACATGATGAAAGCAAGAAACAGAGACTGAGACCTTAATTAAAACAGAGTTGCATTTCAGAGAGTTATTGAAGAAGGAGGAGGTGCTAGAGGCTAGAGAGTAGTTATGTTTTTCAAAGCCTATTTGTACAGTGAAAGAGCCAGTACAACAGCCCTATTATTCACCTCTGCTATGTTGGTATTTGTGAAAAACAAACTTCAAACAGGCTCAGAGCTAGGAGCTCCCTGGCTGAGGATGATGGCACATCAAGGAGTAGGGATGAAGGAACAGATACTAGCAGCTGGAAGCACAGAAACTCCTCTGAAGTTTGCTAACAGTTTTTGACCTTGCTAGAATTCATTTCACATCATGATCCTCTTGATTTCAGTGTAAGGTCTGGCAGCTTCTCTGGTCTGGCAGCTTCTCTGCTCAGCCATGACTGTGAGGAGGTTTTCCTTTAGCGTAGCTCCCTGTTACAATTCACTTGCACTTGGTGCCTGTGCCAGACTCCATCGTGACATCCTGTGACATGATGACAAAGCAGTCTGGTTCCTTAGAGATGAAATAAATGCAAAGTTAAACCAAACCAGTCAGAACAGAAGAAAAGCTCAGACTAATCACGTTTACAAAAAAAAAAAAAGCCTGAAAAATGCAAGTATTTTTTGTATCTTCTGCTCTGAATATATATTCTCAACAAAGGTATTTCCATCCTCCTATAAGGATCAGAGTTAGTTAATAATCTAGTTTATAATAATTTATATTATTAAAATCTGTAAGTCATTTCAATTTTTTTCATTGGAACGTAAATCTGCTGGCAGACTGTACATGGGAATCGTACCAGTAGCGTTATATGCCCTGTGGACATCTCCCTACCATGCTCTCATCTTCCAAAGGTATCTGCATCATCATCTTCTAGGAGACAAGATCTGAAATCATCAGGACCCTACCATGTGTTGTGGCTACATCAGCTAGTTGCAGGCTCCTGGTAGAAGCAGATTAGAAATAACGTGCAATATCCTTGATATCCAAAAATCAGAAGGCACCCTAAGATGTTTGGGACTCTTATGTTTATTCATCTGAATGTTGTCTTAGCCCAAAGCTCAGGATATCCTCCTTAAAACATCAAACATGAAGTGATGTGCCATGTGATTAAGAAAGAGGTGTTGATTTCCTACTTTGGGGATTTATTTGCTGAGCTAGCGCCAGTTTTCCCTGCGGTTCTCTTGAAAGTATATGAATTATATATGATAAGAATTGATGAACTGTGCTGGAAAACCCTTCAAGGCTATCAGATAGTCATTTACAGGAGCAGAGGGAATCATTGTCCATACTTTAGTTCTATTTTATCACATAAATGATGTTTTAGAGACAGTTTTGTACATGCCATCTCATTTCAAAGCTTTTTTTTTTTTTTTCCCTCATTAGATCACATCATTTTTGGAAGCTACTAAATATTTATTTTTGTCACAGTCCCTTGGAGTCTTTTTTTTGTAATCTGCTACCAGTCCTTTATAAGGGATTAATTTACATGTAGGATGTGTGTGTATGTTTACATATATATCCCTACGTGTATATATATATATATATATATAAAGGATTAAATTTCCTGTATAAGTAACTGATACTTACATTTAAATTTTTAAATAGCTTGTTGTCAAGGACTTTTTCTTTGTTTCCTTTGTTGACTTTGAAAGCTTTGGAATATGTTTTCACGCTTTCTGATTCAGAATACCAGGAATCTGGTTGTTGATCAAGGCAAATCTCTTTAAGTTAATAGTTGTCCACCCAAGGAACATATAAATACATACCTCTTTTTTTCACATGAGTGCTCCTGATTGTGACAGAATGTGAATTCATATAAAGATTTTTTTTTCCATTTCTTCTCTGCTTACAACTTTTCTTTCTGCTCCAATTTCCAGTAGCATGTGATTGTCATTTCTTTCTTATGTTAAATCTAATTTGAATGATTAAAGTGGATGTTGCCTGTGCATGCTTCTGTTGCTGTATAAAACTGTATTAACATAGCTGCTCAGACTTTGCAAATGCTTGGCTGTGCATCTCCTTACATCCAGGCTGGTCCGTTCTGACTTCTAGTATTCTGCAAGTTCTTCTCTAGGATTCGCAGTGTCTAATGAAAGACTCCGCAGGCCACCTAAGATTTTAGTTACTTTGCAATAAGTGCAGGACACTGGAAATCTGTGCTGTCTGGAGACCCAATTAATTTTACAAAGGTAGTTAGACTGTGTGGGCATGTGTCACCTGAAGGATCAATACAAAAAAGTTGCTACTGTATAACAGCTTCCTGGTGCATTTCACCCACTCAGAACTAAACATAACTCAGTACATTTCTTTCTCCTTACCTTAGTAGCAATCCTCATATTGAGATGTTTGGCTCCCCCGGATTTCTATGTGATTTCCCAGGCCACCTCTTATATTATCATCTAGCTATTAAGCTGCTTAAAAATTCTCTTTTCTTTATCTCCGTATACCTTGCAAATGCATTAGCTTGTTCAGTATTACTCCTGTTGCACTGATGTCAAAGGATATAAAAGCTTCATTTAGTTTGCCCTTTTCATTCATTTTCTCAGGTGAGCTAAGTAAAAAAAAAAAGTGAGGATTCTTTCAATTTCTTTTTAAAGAAAGTTGTTTTGTTTTTAAGGGATTAATATATAGAACAACATATATTTTAACATGTATTCTTTTGTTAATAGAGAAGATAGTAATTTTAACACTTCCCCCTGTGGATATTACTGCTGCAGCATAAGAGCTCAAATGTAGGATGGGCTTGTCTATGTTCAAGCATAGACAGAGCTGGCTAACACACAAAAACTGTAGCAAAAACTCTTTTACCCCCATGACTTTAGATTCGGACAGTGAGAAAGTCGTCTTATCCCTCCCAAACCCTTATGACAGGGATAGAAGGAGGAACTTTCGGAGAATAATGAGGAATCACATTTCAGTGTTGTCAACTTTCCTTAACATCTGAAAGTGTTCACATTGTGGTTTCCAGGTTTGGTAAGTCTCTCCTAATAGCATCTGACATTAGCATAAATCTGATGTAAGTGTTACACAGAATTGCCTTTGTGTTACTAATACAAACACCTCTACTGACTGCTTATTACAGTAATGTAAACGTCCACTCTTGAGGAAAGGTAGATCTTCCTTCTCCTATGACGGACTTAGCAGCTAGTGTAGAAAAATAAAGAAATGACATCTCTCAGCTGAATAGGCATCTTCGTAACACAGCAAGGCAGTCCCTTACAGGAGTTATATAGGAGTACTTGCTTCATTTAACTGTCCATCTGCTTAAGGAACGAGAGGAAAAAATACAATGTGATCGCTGGAGTTGCAACTATAACTCCGTTAACTTCAGTGGAGTCCTAACTGTTTGAACAAGAAACTGGCTTTGCTTGTGAGGGCATTCACGATAACTGGCTGTGGTTGGCTCCTCGGGGTTTACCATATTTGAGATTCCTCCTGACTTACAAGAGCAAGAACTGGGAAGGATTAAGACCTGGTTCCCCAACACCTCAACATTTTTTTACTTAGGGGCATGTAGCCTGTTTTGAAGAATAATGTGTTTGAATCAGCTTCCAAAAGGTGTTGCAAACCCACAGGTTTCTTCTATGTCCTCCCTCTCTCTCCCCACAAATATTTTATCAAAAGAAAGTCCTTTTACCTTTGTAATAAAAGAGTGTCTCTGTCTACCTTCCTCAGAAGCAGGATGACGTCTGAGACCTGGTGAAGGCAATGGAGTTGAGATTTCACCCCAATTTTTAGAGGTGCTGACCGCTCTCAGATCTCATTTCTTTTGAAAGTGGATTGCGAGGCATCAATGCAGGATCTAGGTCAAAGACTACCAGAAATTTGAGGGATTCTAGGAGAGGAGAGAATGTACTCTAAACTATTGAAAATGAGTTTTTCAAACCACTGTTCCTAAATACATGAACAAAACTTCTTTTTTCCCCCTAATGAGCAGTAAAACACAGAAAGATTAACCATGAGTTTAGTAACAGTGAGCTCTTGTACCTTTTGTCCTGCAGAAACTTGCAGAGGTCACGGTATGAAGGTACTTTGATCCAAATAAGTATCTAAGCATGCACATCTTTCTCTTCACTTCAGCTGCAATGTGGGTCCTCTGGCCAGTGAGGGTGGGATGACTTCTTTCTCCTGGCCACCAAATTCCCTCCAGTGGAAGTCTCTCTGCATCCAGGAGCCTTGCTGTCGCCTGGACAAAGAGCTGATGCCAGACTGTGATGTACATAGACTAGTAAACAAAATTCAGAGCTCACAATGACGTGAGAACTGATAACACAGGAATATTGTTTGGCAAAACTCAGGCTGCATATTTTATATGTTCCCTCTGTGGTTTCCTAGCTGGCAGGATCTGCTTCCTCCCTGTTCAATTCTGTGGTTGTAGAATTACTCACTTTACTGTTTCTTGTTACAATGCCCTGAGGGTATTAAGGTCTTGTTTGATCATAGAGCTAAAATATAAAGCTTCAAATTCTCTTCTCCATTGTACCTAATTAAGGAATCTCATTAACCCTCTCTGTGAATAGATTGAGAGGATGTCTCCTTTCTGCGGGCTGCTAATATGTTTTCTGGTAGAACAGCACACTCATCTGACCCCTGGTACTAGGTACTGTGTTAAATGGACTCTGCCAGCTCATGGCAGTGACATTTCCTTTTCTGGTCCATTCTTTCTGAGAAACTTCTCTTAACTTAAACCTAGTTCTTGATGTTTTTTTTTTTTTTTTTTCTTTCCTTTCTGGAGCTCTCCCACTTCAAAAGCAGGGAAAACTGTTGCCTAATCTCACATAAGTTTATGGGATCCAAAGGGCAAGGTATCTGTTGGTTGGGGGGGGGTGGGAGGAGATAAAAATCTGGGTCAGTTCCATCAGCTGACTGTACAGAGACAACTGCACAAACAAATTTAGCATGATGCTGCTTATAATTTCTCCTGCACATCATCTCTGCACCATAGAAACTCTTTAAGTGCATATGCAACAGAATAACAGAATGGTCTGACTTAACCAATGACTTCTGTGTTTAGAAAGTTGTTTTCTCATCTGCCAGGAAAGCAATGATCTGATAGTTTCTTCTATTCAGCTGTGCTATCTGTGGGCTGCTGAAGAAAATCTGGGCAGCAATACATTGATAAAGGATATGCTGCTGAGCCTGGTGCAGGAACGTTGCCCAGCTTCTGCAGGGAGCCAGCTCCCAGCCAGCAGGGTGAAACTGTTCCTGCTCAGCACCAGCCTGCTAGCTGAGTCTGACTTCAGCGGTACCTGGGGGTGTTGTTCCCGTGGGGTCCCCAGTGCTGAGGCAAGAGGATGGGAAGAGGACCAGGCACTCTTCATTTGGCAGCATGCCTGTGCCTAAAATCCCTCCCAGAGCACCAGGTGCTGGCTGGAGATGCAGGGACAGTGGCTGTGTGAGGATTTTCTTTTGGCCTGGTGTGGTGGAAGCCAAAAGCCCAGCTGGGCTCATGCTGTTTGCATGGCATAGGAACAGTCACTGCACGGCTTTGCTGCAGCACCCAGAGCTGCTCAGCAGGGCTGGGGAGGTGCTTCGTCAGGTGCTGTGTGGCTGAGACAGAACATTGAAACTTCAGACAATATCTGTGAATGTCTGTTTGTTAAATGGATATGTCTGTGGCTGAATGCTTACAATAAGCTGTAAGTCAAGCATGCCATCAGGATTTGTGTAATAAGGAGGAATAAGGAAGACATTTGTCTGGACTGGTCCCTAGCAGATGGAGAACTGATTCCAGCGAAGTGGGCTTTAAATAATGAAACTGAAAGCAAAAAGGAGAGAAAAAAAAAAGATTTAGCACAAGAGCAAGAAAGTGAACAAACTTATGTAGTGGAAGAACATGAAAAGAAATTATTTAATTTCCTGTTCTCCACTGGAGAAGAGGAGTTGAAATATTTACAAATGGGCTGTTTGAGCGAGCTAGTATTATTGAAACCTGCTGAGAAGACTCACGTGTTTGGAATGTAATAAAAATGGTTATATTCCACTAGGCAGAACAGACTGAACGAAACAGCAGGCAAGAGTCACTGCCAGTTGGTAGCAAATGTGGAGCACTTGCTGATTCATATTTATCTAACAAAGCATGAGACAGGGTTGTCTGCTGCAGACCACCATAATACCTGCTGTAGTGTTTGAAGAAGTCCCCTGCTGCCACTATTCCTAGTTCAAATCCCTGCCCACACTGATCCTCCTATGTTTACTCTTCCCTGTGTCCTCATGCTTAGCAGCCCTTTCATCATTCCCACTAATGGCCACGGTAACAGTTGGGATGATTCATGTGCTTTACACCTCAAGGAGAACACACTATAAAGTGGAAGGACCATTTTCCAATCAATGGTGATAAGCAAGAATCAGTCAATCTCGGTACCACAGCCTGCATATATCACAGAAAGGGACACATTGAGCAATACATGTGGCTTGAACAATGTGCTGGTTTACTAATTTTCAAGATTTTTTTCCAAAGACACATTAATCTGGACAACACAAGGTCACCGTGCAGTGAGCTGGACAGATGCTTCAACTGGACAAATTATTTCACACAAATTTAAAAAGAAATCTTTTAGCCCATGCTCATTCATTTGTATTGTTATTCTCTACAAAATCCTGAGTGGCCAAGTCTACCCCCTCCAGTAGCTCTGCATTTGTTCATAGCAGCTTGCAGAGATAGTTCCTCAAAGCAAGGTTTAAACTCGTTTGCCTAACTGTAAGTGCCAGCAATGATACTGGAGAAACAATAGCACGTGACTTAGACAATTAACCAAGCATCTGGGAATATAAAAATACCAGAGGGACCCTTTCATTTGGTTGAATGAGGAAAAAAAAAGTCACCTTAGCTATCAGAGTCAAGCACTAAGTGATTATATTTAAGTGAAATATCAAGACCGGCATTAGGATTAAATTGTTCCCCTGTGGCCTTTAAATCTACAGCCTTTAAATCATTTTCTTTCATCCATTGAGCTACTCTGAGACGCATAACCTGTGCAAAGTCCCCTTAAACTATCCGGAAATATCAGTGTAATCTTTTCCTAGTCATCCTGCCTATTCACCATGCAAAATTGAAGCATGGCATAGCAGAGAGGATACCAGGGTAGCTGTATGGCCTTGGGACCAGAGCAGGCTTGCAGGAGAATGGTCTCATATTGACGGAAGTTTGGTTCTGTTTGTCCCTGCCTATTTTTCCCTGGTACAATAATATTAAGCTAGAAATGGGCTTGTTGAATAAATGCTTTGTGGTTAGATTTTCCTTCTGTTGCATAGAAATTACTTTTATTTTAGGAAACGTATGTTGGAAATACAAAAAAAAAAAAAAAAAAAAAAAGGGCACTAAAGAAGATACACCTTCAACAAGAAAATCTTTGCCAAGCCACACCTTTCCCTGTCTCTGCAAGCTGATAGATACAGAAGACAGGCACCAGATCTGATTTTATTCTAACCAGGCGAAACACTCTGACATAACAGTTTTTGTCTTTAAACCATCCATATGCATTTTTAAACTATGCTAATGGGTTATGCACGTTATTTTGCTGGCTAAATTGATACATGCCTCATACTTCCACTATAGTACCATTGAACTTTCAAAAATTCTTAGAGTAGATCAGTTTTGCAGGAATTTTGGAAAACCCAGGCTTACTTCACTGGTGCTTTAAAGCTAAAGCATCCTAATCACCTAATTTACAAATATTTCAAACCTGGCATACTGATGCACCAAAAGGTTAATTGCTGCTCATACTCAATTAGTAGGAACCCTATGCTCTTTATTATATAAAAGTAAGCTATTATCACTTACTACATTTTTAAATCCAAGGTTTAATAATGACAAAACTTTTATCTCAACCCTGCAAAACCTTAATTGGTTCTATCTGAATACCTCTTTCTTCACAAAATTTTAAATCTCAGAATCTTGTGCATATGTATTTGCGGTTACAAAATGGTATTCTTAAATAGACTTTATGCAAATTCTGTAGATGTGCTTTTAGGTCTTTTTGATAAGCTTTTATATTTCTACAAATTCCTCCTCTCTACAGCTGCCAATTTAGCTGGCTGTTTACAGGTCATTTTTGCCCGGTGGGTCAAAAGCTTCTGAAAGATGCTACTCTAGCATCTGTCAGGCTCTACCTTTTTTTTCCAGAATTGAGGTTTTTCATAGAACACCCATTTTATATTTTAATTTATTTTGGTGTGATTACTCAAATGTATTTTGACCAGATCAAAGGCAGTATTTTAGAGATGTAGGAACACATACTATAAATTTTTTTTTGTAATGACCTTTCAGTGGAAAAGTATTCTATGTTTTAAAAGTCAAATTTGATATAAAGCTTTTATACTTAACTGAAACAATTCTTGGGAAACTTCTCTCTTCAAAAATTTCAAAATTATTCTTGTGTTTCTTTTTTGAAGAAAACTACAGAACGAGCTTGGAAATTAAAACTTTCCTGAAGTAAAAATCCCATTTCCTTTGCAGATTCAAACTCAAACTCAATACTTCAAACTCAGTAAATTGGTAGGTTTTAACCAGTGATCTGCAGGTTGCAGTGAGATGTATGGATTACCTCTAAGGAGTCTGCGATTAAAATAAAAACAGGGCTGTTAATGGCAGACTGAAATTCATTATACCAGTGTCCATTCCTCAGCTGGAAAACTCAGGTTTGCAAATTGAAAACACAGTAGTTTTCAACCTCTTAAGTTAATAATTCCTGATAATACGTTCCTATACACATCAGTAGCTGCTCGCACAAATAATTTGTAAGTAAATGCTGGTTGTTTCTGAGAGTCTTCGAGCTGCACACTTACTGCCATCAGTGTCTGCTTTTTGTCATTGTTTGTTTAGTATTCAGAGGATTTATGTCAGTTCGAATCATCCTGTGGTAGCTGATAATGTTTTTGTTTAAGTAGGTTAACTTGTCTAAATAATGAAATACTTGTGGATCCTTTGACCCAAACTCAGCTGAACACAGATGGGCTGTCTGTGATGAAAGAAGGAATCAATAGGATATTCCACCCTGAATAAGTCAGTGAGTCAGTTTTCATCTTCCTTATGCTACGTCTCTCTGGTCTTTATCACTTCTGAAATAACATTATTCTAATTTCATATCCTAAAGAAAAAAAACATATTTTCCTAGTCTAACTCCTTAGCAAGGGTCATCCTGTTGTGCTGTCTTAATGACCTCCAGGTGTTAATGGGTTGGAGACATCACCAAAATAGCTGTCACTTTATGTAGTAGTTCACTGCACATTATGTATTCATTACTATTTGAGTTTGCTGTTTGGGGAAGGGAAGGAAAGAATAGAATTGTCAAATCCAAATTCATTATAATTCTGAAAGATTAAAAAAAAAGGAAAGAAAAATCATCTTCATGCAGGAGAACAGCTCTGAGGGGATGGGATCTGGCCAGTAGAGCTCACCTAGCAGTGGGCTCAGCATGGAACTGTGTGTGTGTGTGTGTGTTTTGGTTTGTCTCACAACAAATATTCAGGGCAACTGTTCCTCTGCTGTGAACAGCCCTATGAAGTTCCTGCACAGGTAGCGAGTCCCTGCATTGTGGCACTCTGCTGCATGGGGTTCCCAGCTATTCTGCCAGGCAGACCAGGTGCGAACTGTGCTGTGCAAAAGAAAAGGCAGATCTCTGATCTTTTGCCAAGCTAGCAGAATGGATTGCAGGCACTGAAAAGCAAGTTCTCTATCACTATATTTTTCCACACCCCACTGAGAATCTGTAAATTCTTTTCACTTTCCCATATTTAAATAGGAGACCTCATCCTCTTCAGACAGCTTTAGTGAAAAGTGCTTAGTTCTGTAACTTCAGACCAACTCTTAATGTGTGTACTGGGCACTCTCCTTGAATTCTTTTTTTTCTGTTAAAAAGAGTACTTCTAATGCTGCCTGAAGTGAATGTTCTTATGCATTCTAATCCTCGTTATTTTATTTGAGGACCTTATCCTTGCAGCCAGCCTGCACTCTGCTTGAAACAAAAGAGAAAAGCTCCAGAAAGGTTTGATTCACTGTCACTCGTACAATTGGAAATATTTTAGGGGGTTTTCCCTGCTGTTGTAGGTTCAAAGACAAATGATGTAAATTGAAACTGATCAGAAGCAACTAGAATCTCAGCCAGGACTAGGGACTAGCCTTGAGATTCAAGTATTCAAGTACCTTCCTATAGCCTGAGAAGGTCCTGAACTGGAGGGAAGGAAACCCTGCATCTTTACCTTTGCCTTTTCCATGTATCTGGTTATGCCACACCAACTTAAATAGATGTATATACAGTCATCAGAAAAACAAGTATCCTTCCAGAGTGTTTTATTTCATCTGAGATTCTCAAAGCATTTCTCAGGCAAGAGCCTTCTCCGTGCTTCTCTAAGGCCCCCACACTCCGCACAATGGCATGATTTCTGTGTCTATTTTGTGAGTGTTCTGACTAGACAAATGCTGTATTTGGCAGATGTAGCTCTAGGACTCGATGAATTGTTTGCCTTCTTAATCCATAGTAATCAACAACTGAAATCCAGCAGCACCACTTCTGACAGTTCCTACCAGCTGCCTCTATGAAGCAAAGGACAACATCCACCTTGTCATGGTGGTGGACTTTTGGGAGGAAGGCTGCTCTCAGAGGCACGCCAATACGCTGGTTCTCTGTGCTTTTTGGTTACTCTTCTCTTTGCCCCTTAGGCAAAGAGAAGAGGTATTTACATATTTACATTTAGTATTTACATTGCTGCACCTAACTTAGCTGTCCCAATATTCATCTGAGTAATTTCAAAAGTAGTAGAGTTTCTACAATACATAAGCAAATTCTCTTTCATGTCTACTGTATGGAGGCTTGCTATTATCCTGTAACGTTTTATTTATACATTTCGTGTACTTTCTTTAAAGGGCTGTCAAATGACTGTCAATTATTTATTCATATCAGGTAGAGCAGCTGTAGAAGGACTGCCATATCCAAAGGTAAAGAGTACTACCTAAAACTTTGTAGGCAAGAAATAATTCAAATTTCAATAACCTAACTTTTCACCTATGTGATTTTTCCATTTCTAAGCTTTTTTTCTTGGGTTGATTACCGTACACATTGCAGTAGGTGATTTTGTTTGAAGGTAGCTGAGTGAAAAATAAAGATTAATCTTGACTGAATTTTTAATCATGTTTTCAAATGACTTGTAGCAACCAAATACCAGCTGGTGTGGAAATACATTTATTAAGAACATATGGAATCCAAACTGAGCCACTTGGTAATTTTACCAGCTTAGCAAGCTCCTTATGACTTGTTCCACAAAATCATTCATTTGGTAAATGATGGGATGGACTTTAAATAAATTAAACCAGCAATCGGAAAACTTTATATATAGCACTGTGTGATGATGCATGGGGGAAAAGAACAGGAGAGGGGAGAGTGGGCAACACTCCTGGGAGACTGGGGAGGCTGTGTTCAAGTCATTGCTTTTTTGCAGGCTTTCAAGTGGTAGCAAACTCCTTATTTCTATGCTGCAGCTCATTTTTCTGTAAGATGGAGAGAGGGGCACTGATAGACATCGTGATGTTTGGGTAATGTCCTGATGGAGGACCTAAAGCTGATATAAAAATGTATTTTGAAAGGACTGAATGAAGCAGCTCTTAGACAGCTGGGTTGATGCATGTGGCATGAAGATCTGCTTTGTGGCAGACCTTCAAATCCCTCACTAATAACTGGCATGCCCGGTGTTCCCGAAGATCCAGGGGAAAGATTTGTCTCCTGTGTGTCATCCCTCCGAGGAGCAGCTGCCAGCCGCCTTATTCCCTCTCCGCACTGCTTCTAATGCTATGCTTTGGGTACATACAATGCTGATTCACCTCAACCATTACTGCCTGCTCCGTTTTACTTGTTAATCTTTTTTCAGTACGAAGGCCCCCAGCCCTTCTATGGATTGTGGTGGAATCCCTGTGAACATTTGGCAGAAGCATGGTCTCAAGGATTTTCTTTTGAGGCATATCAGCTCCCAGTGATGTTACTAAGTCCTTCTTTATAGAAGAGCTAAGGGTTTTTAGAATTCTTAAGGATAATTTTGGTCAGATGTTGCTCTCATTGAAATCAATATGATGGTGATTAGCGATTAAAAGGAAGCTCAATATTTTTAGCTACTATTAATTTTTGATTCACTGTAGTCTGCTCAAACTAGAATATACCATCAACCTGCAGCTTCAATCTCTGTTTTCTCAAATATTAATATCTTGGGTAAATTTCTGAGTCCATTCTTTCTCTGATTTCCTACAAGCTGAATCCAGTTGACTGACGATGGCAAATCTGAATGTCATTTTCATTGCTCCTAGTTAGAAGTTGCCTAGTTAGTTGCCTGAGTTAGAAAAAATAAAAATAAAAAATCTTTTCCTATAACAGTTTCTCTTCTTGAAACATGTGGGTCTGGCCACTTTCAGATTAGAGTGATGAATTGCTTAGGGTAGTCTGTGATGGCAAGTCCCATACTTTGTATTTCAGCATTTCCACGGCACGCATAGGTTGGGATTGGGCTTTTTGGTTTTGGTGATTTTTTGTTTGGTTTGGCATTGTTTTTTTCCCCCCTTCCACTCATTTCCCAGCATAAAGAAAACATTTGGGGGATCTTTATTGTGTTCATTTTTTAAACCACAATGTAACCTTGCAGTCTTCATCACTTTCCCTGTATTATTGTTGTAGACAGCATTAAGATCCTAGCTGATAGAGTTTATTGATTTCTGAGTGATCTCTTGAGTGTTATTTCACATTCATGTTCTGTCAGCATTGCTTAGAGAGCCTGTGTTAGACAATTTTGTATTTATTATACATGAAACTACTGTTCCGCAGACTTCCAATTTCAAGGCACTGGATAGATGTAGGAACACAAAGGATGATATGCACAATATCTCTACAAACCATGTTTTATCTGAAGATTTTAGAAATAAAATATACAAGTAAGAAACTTTGGAAGAGTATATTCAAGGTAGATTTATTTCATATTTTCGACAGTAACTAAGTCATATCTGAGAGCACAGCCACATATGGGTTTGAAGGGCTCTCCTTACCGTCTGTTCCAGCTGCATGATGGAGATAACAACTCAGTAGAGAAGACAAAGGTCAAAATATGATTGAGTATGCTCAGGGTAAAGTCAGCAACTTCTATATTCTCTGTCAAACAATTTCTTGATCATACTTTCCTATTTCTGAATGATGTTACTGGAATTAACTAAACTGAATTTTTACGTAGTACTTTGGAATACCTATTTGGAAGAAACTTGCAGCTAAATAATCACCCTCCCCTTCCATTCCTAAGAGCATAATCCTGAATTCAAGTGGCAAATAAATAATAGAGGAGTAAGTTATGTGCAGAAAATGTTTTCCATCTTGGTACAATACAAAAAAATGGAGATGCACAAAAAGAGGTGTGTGTGTGGTCAGTCACTAAATCAGATGTAAAGCTGAGCAAAAAGTCACAGAAGGAAGAAAAACAGAACTTGCTGTCCTGAATTCTTTGTGTGAGCCACTTTTTTTCCAGTAAAAGAAAATGTGTTCTTTCATGATTTGTTACATGTAACAAATCGTTTTTATTTCTCCTAGAACAAAATTTTCTTATTAATGTTGGCATCTGAACATGTTTCTGAGCTATATACTAGCTCCAGAAACTTACAGAGAACCTTGGCCTGCTTTGTTCCTCTATGAAGCTCAACAATAACACTTTATGAAGAAGTGTTTGGAAGTGTTGTTGTGATTTTCATGGCTAGCAATCTTCCTTATGCCCTAGAGCAATTGTACAGCTTACTGGGATCCTTTCCCCGGATGTTGTTTTAGGCAACGGCCACTTAATCCTTTTCTAGAGCACAGCTCCCTAGAAGGGTTTGCCCTGAGTTGTAATGGTGTGCTCTGAGAGGATGCTCTTACAATGCAGTGACCAAAATATCTTATAAAAACAACTCAAATATGTTACGCATAATGTTACTACTACTTTTCCATAAACCTTGACATTACCAAGTCAATGAATTCCAGACAATTTTGTCTACCAGCATGATGTGCACTAAGCTTTCCCCCTTGGATCATTTCTTAAAAAACAAGTTTATGAAATGCCAGGAATTCACTACTATCCATTTGAAATCAATGGAATCCCACATGCCTCTTTTTTAAAATAATAAAAAATAATATTTTTTTTAAAAAAAAACAGCCTTAATTCTTAACTTCATGCATAGTTTACATGTTCGTCAGTAGTATTCTTGGGTATATCAGATGAGTTTCTAACATTCAGTAATTGCCCATCCTGGACTCCTTAGATTGTGCCATTCATTTTCCTGTTGCTCAGCTGATGATAATGGTCACCAGAAGCAAAGTTTTACAGGGAGAAGAAGGGGGAGTGTCTTAGACCTCTAGCAAAATGCTCAAATGTAAAACTCAATTTGAATGAGAAGAGAGCAATCACAGAAATGTATTAAAGTTCTTCACATATCAAGTATTTTTTCTTTCTTGCTTCTTCTTGAGTATTTTTTTCCTGCTTATTGTAGACTGTGAACTTAGTCTCTCACATCATGTAAACAACAGTTAACCAACCAAGAATAACATCTATCTTATCTGTCATTAACTTTCAACTTTCCCATCTGCCATCAAACTGGGCTGTGGATCCTGGAAATCAGTCTAATCTGTCAGCAGCTTCCCTCTATTTCTCTTAGTCACTCAGTCCAATCTTAGCTTGGTATTTTTTTGTTGTTGTTACACAATATTTTTCTCATACTCTCCTATCAAATAACGTATCTTTCTGTACTGATTTTTTTTTTCTCACTGTGGTTGTGTTGCAATTATCGTGGCAAATTTAAAAAGTTGTCACAGATTCCCCAAAGTTCAGAGGTTTCTCTGATTAAGAGCAAACCAAAGCTGGTCCTCTAAGTCTTGCTAAATTATCTTGGAAGATTTCAGATACCTTCTAATGTCTTTTTTGATATTGCACCAAGATTTTATCCCCTGCAAAGTTACCAGTCCCAAGTAGAAGGCTGACCATTGTGAATTATGATAATGAGAGGTTGAGCCAACTTTCCCATGTTGAAATACTCACAGACTTTCCCACTGATGTAAAAGGAACTATTTACATGAGAAAAACTCCTACTCGTCTTCTACTACTCTGCCTTTGCAGAGGCTGCAAGAGTAGGCCTCAAATAGTCCGCAGCCAGACAATGCAAATATTTCCTTATAACCTATTTATCTGAATCAACAGGTTTTTAAATGAAGGTTAATTATGCTTAACAGTACTGATCTCTTCTTATCGATGCTCACCAACTACAGAAAGGTATCTAATTGCTCTTCTGTGAAGCTCATTGGCAAACATGCTTTGTCTATCTGTCCTGCATTATTAATCCTTTTCCATATATACTTTAACATGTTTGTTGATTAGCGTTGGCCACACAAGAGAGTGGCTTCAGTATCTCACTTTCCTCTTTCAGTTTATCAAACTCAGAGCAAAACCACATCTATTCCTAGCGCTTTTTCCCTCCCAGTCATTTGAGATGCATTTTCTCCCGCTGTACCACTTCAGCTTTTCTTTTATTTGTAGACCCTTTTTGTTGGCTTTGTTAATCCTCAATTTTCTCAGTGAACACTCTTAAAATTTTTTGTCCCCTGCCGCATGTCACAGAGGAATATGACCATATAAATAAAATAAACCATAGTTTTTATATGTGCCAGTTTTTTTCTAATATTATTCCTTCATGTTATTTATGCTGATTGTTTTAACTCAATTTAATTTTCATTGGCAGTTTTTGAATCTCAGTGTATCTTATTAGCTCTTAATATTTGGTAACTTTTTTTTTTTAAATAAAGTAATGATTGGAAATTTTTTATTTTAACATGTTTGTGTGATGTTAAATTATGAGACTGGACCAATTTACTTTGATTCGAGGCAGCCTAGCCATTTCTGCTATTTTAACTGATTTCTTTTTCTTGTTACTGAATGGAGGTTAAAATAACATTTCAAGATGATAGAGGTGAATCACCTACAAAAACACAATGGGAGGTGATTGTAAGTATGCAGTATGACAAAAGACCCACAATACTGCTATTGTATGACAAGCTATTTTAATAGGCATGAGTAAGGTCAAAGGCAGAAAAAACAATGATTAAGATGTATTGCCACAGAAACAGGAAATCTTTTGGGAAACATGCAATCTTGAACTTAATGCCAATAAATGTAATGAAAAGTAGACAAGATACGTGTTAGAGAGATGAACAAGGGGGATTCATGAGCTCAGGATGTACGTGAAGAGTGTTCAGGAGAAGATTCTTGTGACAGTATGGCAGACCTTTATCCAGCAGTATAACAGGCAATAATATTGGTCAAAACAGATACTGCAACTAGAAAAAGCTATTTTCTCCTCTATCAGGGAACAGAAAATACCAGCCTCAATTCTGACCATCAAAATCAAAAGTTAACACTTACTAGTATCCATACCTTTCCTTCTGTCATGAAGGGCACTTGTGCCATTTCCTCGTGCCGCCTTTGGTTTGTTTTGCTATGGGATAAATGATGCTTGAAGGAATTGAGGTAGTACAGGGCAAGAAGAGTCAAGAGACTAATGATACCTATGGCTGAGTTGCTGATGATAATCTTTGTTTTCTTTTTCTTTCACAATATGTTGAATGTCATGACATGGCCCTAAGCAAAGGCATAAAATTGTGCAAATTCCTAGTGATCTGAAAAATAGGTCATTCAGTTTTATATTTAGAGTGACAATTGAAATAAAAGATAATAAGAAAAGTATCATGTGAATGTTAACCTCCCAACTTCACCAAAATGTTACTTTAAACTACTTGTTCTTTGCTCTGCTTCTCTCTGATATTCAAGAAAATATGGGAAACTCAGGGTGACTTCCATAAATTATGCCATGAGAAAAATTTTTTTTATAAAATTAAAAACCTCACTGCCAGTAGGTCTACAAATATAATATGGATGTGTTTTCATTAAGTTGGTGGTGAGAAACCTTCTGCGCCTACTGTAGTTCCTTGCTCTGCAGTTCCAGAATTCCTTCTGGAAGAGTTGGAGGCAGGCCCTTGTGCAGAGCTTTTTTGTCCTTGAACAACCTCTCACATTTATTCCAAGCTCAGCAGAGTCTCAGCTTCATGCATTAAATAATCCAAGTTCTCCAGGCTCTGCATTCATCTTTGTATGCTTTTTGTTGGCATTAATCTAGTTGGAAGCATTCGTTTCTAACAGTTAGCTAGCGTGTAAGATTGCGCACACATTTGATATCCAGGGTGTGGAAGGGGTGAAGACACAGGCTCCGTAAAGCAAGTTATATTTTTTGTACTTTAGGTCCTCCTTACCCAAATAGATATTGCTGGAGAACTACAGTAAGGACAATAATATCAGAGTAAGTTCCTTGCTATTGTCTCTTCCCTGGTTTGCTGTCTTTAATATTATACCAGGACTGTAAAGTGTCTGGGGTAAAGCTTTGTCTTAAAAGCAGAATCACTATGACAGAACAAATATAGCCTTTAGATGCTGCTCAATTAAACGGAAATTAAAAAAATAAAAATTAAAATTAAAGTTTTTGGCCATTCATGGCATCTCTAACGTGTGGCATTTTCAGTGTATCTGATCTGCAGCTGTATCAGAATATAATGCTCATCTGTCCGATATCAGAATTTAAGGAGGTAATTGTAACTGCAATTAGCAGTCTCTAATTTCTTAAAACGGATCTGTAGGACTGCCCTGCCAGTAACGGGACTGCCCCATCTGTATCCCTGCGCTCCTGTAGTGCAGGAGCTCAGCCATGCCAACAGCGTTTAACTCTGGGGTGGTTATTAGGATATTACCAGTTCCCATCCAAGAGTTTTTTGATGTTCCCTTGGTTGAGGGAAATGTAGGCATGGCAAATAAATTCCTGCACTCTGTTTATACGAACATTTTATTTTAGACTTAGTAGTCTTTCATTAAAAGTAATGCCAACTGTATATTCTAATTCAATGGCACTGTTATATTTTTATGTGAACCTAGTGAACAGATAAAAATCTTTGTATGAACATATTTAATGAGGTTTTCTCCCCAGTTCTTTAGAACAGCTGTGTAATATTGCCGATTTTTTCTTTTTTTTCCATGCTCTTATTTAAATGCTATGTCCTGTTTATAACTTGTATTATTCTTTCATTCTGGCAGTTGTTTTCTTCACACTTTTTTATTATTTTTAAGCCATTGAACTCTTAGTCCTATGAATACTAAAATTACACAAAGGCCAAGCGAAATGAAAGTGCCGCTTTGCCATCAGCAATGATGAGGGTGAGTATTTTCGTTGGTACTAGATTCATGGCACAAAGTCAATAGCAAAGCAATATTTATAGAACTTGGAGATGATTGTAAACATACTTCAAAAAAAATCTCTTCAGCAGCACTGAAAATGCAATAATCAGTGATCACAAGTGCTTGAGTTATTTTTTCTATTCTCATAGCCAGGCTTTCATATAGTACTGTTCTTGCTGTTTTCATTCCTATATTAATACAATTTTGCTGCAAACAATAAACACAGCAAGAAACAGAATAATCAGGCTTGTTGGTAAGATGCAGGCTCCAACAGTTAGCGTTCAATATAAGGTTCAGGTTAGCTCCAAACTTTTGAAATGCCACCTGTGATGCATGTTTAGTGGTTTGGCATTTTACATGTTTATTTTAAATGAAATTGTTCCAGTAAAAGATGATCTATCTGCTCTTTGGTGACACAGAAATTACTGCTTTGTTTGTTCAGTGCCTATTCACACCCATCACCATAGCTTTAAGGTGGTGTGGTATCAGAATTAACACCTAGTTTAACTCTTGAGCTCTCTGGTAGAGCTGGGCTAGTTTGGCAGCAAGATATGACGAGTTTTGTTAATAAGGCACCATAACTTAACAGGGAAAGTTGAAGACAGACCAATTAGCTGCACAACAGAGCACTCAGCTGCATATTGTGGAGGAGAGAATCAGGTACTGGCAAGTCAAATTAAATGAGAAATCAACTGACCTGCACATACAGACTGTGATGTAAGTACAGATTTTCCCCCTATCTTCTCAAAAAAGATCAGCTAGTAATGCATTTCAATGAAAAACATGAGGCTTCTGGAGATGCTTCAAATCCATGTAACAGCTGATGACTTCAAAATACACAACCAGTTCAGCGAACCCATCCAGAAGTGGCAGCAATAAATCAAACAGAAAACAGTAAGTTTATTTCAGATAAGATCCAGTTTATGTCAAAGGAGCCCAATGTAGAGAGGAAATGGAATGGTCTTATCATGAGGAGTAAGCCAGCTCTCAGGGGAGTTAAAACCAATATGAAACTCTGTGACATTTTCTAATATGGTTATGGTGCTTTAAGGTGGGATTTTCTTGCAGGTTAAACTAACGTAACTAATGGCGTCATGTTTTGTGTTCAGACTTGAAGATATCAAATACTCACACTGCTCTGTCACATGGAAGTTTCTAAACAACTCTCCTCATGCTGAGAGCTTTCTTCAAAATAGAACCTTCCTCATCTGTCAAATTATTAATTCTCAATACAGTTTCTTAGATTATCTATCACTGTTTCACACATACTTTCTACCTACATGTTCTTTAATCTAGGTCATGAGGAATGGTAAATTCTATGCTCAGGTTCATTTTATTTCTGTTTCATTATATAATTTATGAATTATAGTAGTTAGGACAGATCTTCTGTGCCATAGACTCGAAATGTGATTGATGAGCTACTCAGCACCTGTAAAACTCACCTTATCAGTTGTTGTCAGCACCATTCTCATTTGCTATTTGTCTTATTTCCTTAGCCCTGACCTTGAAGGCTGTTCACAATTGTTGATTTGCATAGGATGTAAACTAATCCTGCCCATGGAAATATAACCAGAGCCACCAGAGAGCAAAAAAATATTATTCTGTTTTGGTTCTGTTTTGGTTTTGATTCTTCAAGATATACTAAGTCTTTCAGTAGAAAGACTGGTACTGTGCAGTTGTCTGCGTATAGATTCCTTTTTAAGTAGGATCAGTATGCATAGAATTAGTGTAGTAATAAGTATAATTCATCTAGAAGAGAGGAATAGCTTAATTTAGTCCAATATTTTGACTCTGTCAGTGGCTGACAGTAGGTGCTCAGAGGTGAGATATGTATGAGATCATTGCATTAGCTAGCTATTCCTATTTAGCCTGGATATTACTTTATTCTCCTTGTTAGAGTTCATGAAACAACGTATTTTTTTTTAACATGCTTATCACTGATTCTGAACACACGTGTGTGTTTAAGCGGAGAGGTAACCAATGAGTGATGCTAGTCAAAGCCTGGAGGTAAAAAAGGAATAGGTCGAGATCATAGCTTTGGTCAAGGATATCCAAATGATGGCCAGAGAGCTGGATTCAGCTATTGAGGAAGTTTTTCGTGGCCTCTAGAAATGCCAGTTGGCTGGTTAAAAGGCCACCAACACAGAGGATTTTGCTCTGCATGCAAAAGCGCATAATATCTGACACGTTATTAAGTGCTGTATTTCACATCATGAATATGTTCTTGGTCTGACTCTTGCAAGGTACCTAGGATTGAGGTACTGTATGAGCAAGATGGTTTAACTGGCCCAACCAATCAAACATAAGTCTTGAAAACAAGCACATCTGTATGATCTTCAGCAATTTGAGGCTATTTGATTCTATCTCAGTGCCTGAGGAACTAGCACATTATTCCTCCAGTGGATCAGTTATCTTTACACAGGATTATTGTCCCTTAAAAATGATTTTTCCAGATTGTTTCTTAGTACCATGCTACTGCTTGTTTTTTCCTCTCATTTTAAACTTATGTAACTCAAAGTAGAATTTGGTCCTACACATAAATCTTGTGCTTGACAAAATAACAAAGAAGCATTGACAAAAGGCAGTAGTAATTGCAGCATATCCACACTAATTGCTAGGTACAGTTACAGTATACTGTATGCAGCAAAACTATGTTAGAGATGCAGAATTTCTTCTTGACATTACCTGTCTATTACATGCAAATAAAACTCCACCACAAGAATCCTAATACTGGAAAATCAGACATGGGAGAGCTCAACAATACTTACGATATGACAGGCAGATCTTCCTCCTTTTCTCAGTCTTTTCATATCCATCCCTGTCTTCTTAGTGAGTCCTTGTTTCCTCTCTGTCACACCCATTACCTTCCACCTCCATCTCCATTCTTGGTTGTTGGGTTCCTTGCTGTTGGGGTTGCACGTAGGGTGTATGTGGGGTAGTCAAGAGAGCTGCTGCCCTCCTGCTGGCAAGAGATTTGCTTTGCAGCCCACCTCCAAAGAAAATGTGTGAGTAAATGATGGCTGAGAAACAGAGGTGGTTTAATCAAAACCCCAAAAATGAATACTGGCTAGTGCAGGAGGTACATTGTTGGCAGTGCCTGTAATGCTTTTGCTTATTGCATGGGGAGGTACTCAAATATGGAAAAAAAATAAGAAAATATATATATTAATGTATTTTCACTTGCTGTAGCAGAAGGGTATGGTTAACTGTAGTATCTTCTCCCCTTTACTGGTTGTGTGACTGTGTGACCTCTACTAGCATAAATCACTGTAATGCAAATGATATACAAAAAGAAATTATTTTGTACAAAATAGGTCCCATATCTTTTAGAGTACCTCTGGTGCCTATTTTAATGCAGTGGAATCATCTTTCCTTTGTGAGTTTAGAGGAAACCCCCGAAAAAACAAACACAAATTTTCAAAGGCAATGGAGGAAAGAGTAAAGCATTAATATGTTTAAAAAAAAAAAAAAGTTTTGTTAAAAAAGCAATATCTCTATTATGAACAGATTAGTACTCTGTAGAGATGGTTCATATTTGGCAGTAAAGGTCAGGATGCTATCACGTGGCAGTTCTTCCACCTGGGTGATGAGGTTAAAAAGATATTTTATGACAAGGCCTTCTCTGTCATCAGACTCTTAAAGAAGGCTGCTGCTTCAGACTGCTTTGCTCCTTTGCTATTACATGGCAATTTTCCAAAGGCAAGCAATAGCCTAGTGCTTAATCTACTGCAGTTTTTGCCATTTATGCAGAAGCCAAATGTTCACTATTGTTTGGGGGAGAACATCAATAACATCTTAGTGGTTTAATGAAAATCAACACCTGCAAGGCTCAGACTAAGCATGGAGATTAGTTTATCTTTTTTTTTCTCCCCTCCCTTTCTCTCTACATTAAAATAATGTATCTACTTAGATACTTATCTGTCTCACTATGTTTAACTTTTTTCTCTGGGGTTCAAAAAACTTACTACGTATGTACTTTCCCATAATGAAGAAAGATATCTCAGTGCATTGTTTGTTTTTGGTGCACAGGCAGGATTATATCTGTCCCTGTGGCCTTGCTTGCTTATTGAAAGATACTGTATATTATGTTCCATGGCATTTCTCTCTGCCCCTCAGTGTTTTTATACAATGCACAACCTAGCCAGAGAGGCAAAACCCAGAGTGCCATTACGGTTCAACATTTCAGAAAGGTCTGAGTGTTTAAGACACTCTCACATACATACCTCATAGTCCATGCCTTAATCTAGGAATTGCTAGCCAAAATAATAAAGGCTTTACTGATTTGAAACATGCTGTATCAGTTATAGATTTGAATGTATTTATTTGTTTATTTTCCCCTCAGTGCTCTTTCCCTGACAAACTGTCAGTGACTTTATTGGTCTTCTCTCAGCAAGCATTGTTGAAGTATTTGGCAAAGACTTCAGGACTTGGAGCCCTCAAGAGTTACCACATTTTGTTGCCATAATATAGTAGGAAAATGTTAGCCAAAACACATAACATCTTCAACACGTCTTTTCCCAGCTTTGGCAGGCTATGCTGAAGAAAGCCTACATCAGCTTTTAGGAAACGTTGTCCAAGTGAAATGACCCAGTGCCCGGGTTTTCAGGCTCAGAGCAAAATTTGGCTAAGCCTTTGGCTACTTCAAGTTTTGCTCCCTTTTGCACACTGTTTCTAGTCAATATGTTGAGGTGAGAAATTTTAACTTGACTAATGCTGACATTTTCATTACGTCTCCCTGTATTTTATCTTAATCACTTGGTGTATCATAATGATGATGGATCTCTTTTATATAAAAGTTCTCTTTTTTTTTTTCAAACACTGCACAAAGAAACAAAAACTAATTAATTATCCACTGCTATAGTTTTAAGATGATAGTAATCCACATATTGTGTAGGTAGGTTTCCCTATTTTACTCGTGTTTATAACGCATTTCTAGGTTTTGCAGTTCATGATCAAATTCACAATCAAACTGAGTTCTCTGCATGATTCATCTAAATGTGTTGCTTTGTTGGGCTGAAGTGAGATATAGTACAGAAGAAGTGCATGCACTGTGGCCATGTGTTATGCTTCTTATGTGGCAGGTTAGTGCAAGATGGATCAAATTCTGACTTTATATACCGGCTAAATCAGAATTATCTAGGGACAGTGCTGGAAATAGGTATTCCCACAAATGACTCCGTTCATTCAAGTAGTCTTATATGGAACTACTTGTAGCTGGGCGAACATAAATTCACAGTAACAGAGTACCCTGGGTGGGATCAGACCACAGAACTCCAGATTTACACTGAGTCTAAGTGTTGACAGTTGGAAGTTATTTTATTTGAGACCTGGATTTATACCTGCCTGTCTTGAAATTCTACAAAATAGTTCAAAGCAAGCAAATCTTAAATCAGCTTTCACTCCCCATAAAATAAGCCAAGCTAATGGCCTAGGCCTGTCAGCATCACAAAAAAAAAAAAAAGAAAAATATTTTACCAGAATTGAGGTTTCCTTAGACAGCAGTCATTTGGAAGCACATATAGCTTTCTGAGCATTAGAGTATAATGCTACCCATTGGGTGTCAGCCTTGAACAATTAGTAAGCAAAAGCAATCACCAGAAGGCAAAAAGAAAAAGGATTAAAAAGAATTAAATGAGGCAAAAGAAACTCAATAATTTCCATTTGTAAGGAAAGGATATAATAAGGCAGTGATGCACTGCAGATTTATCTCTGAAGTAAAATCAGTCTTTATAAACATACAATGCCTTCCTTTACCATCCTGTGGATTCCTTCACTCTACAGATCTCAATCACATAATTCAGGGGTAAACTTGTGACATTAGGCTGCAGAAAGAGTGGCATTCACATTGATACTAAGCAGAGGTAATTTATCTTCATAAGGCTGGTTAGTGTCCCTTAGGAATTTTCCATTAGCAACAAATCCTGTGTATAAAAAAGATGAAATTGTGCATACAGTAATGACCAACCGGTTATTTCTTTCCTAAGAGAAGAACAGCTACTGACTGTAATATCGTGGGAAGGTATTAGCAGTTCTTAAAGGCAGACGGTTTAAAAAATAAACCCAAATTCACAAAACAATAGATAAATAAAACCAGTATTAATCTAATTCAACAACTGTTCATTTTTGTTTTATCAGTCACCAAAAAGGTTTCTGCCCTGGAGATTTAAATGGACCTCTGGGTATTTGAGTATTCCACCCTCTCATGCTGCATTCACAAACAGCCATGCCAACAGAAAGTAATATTTTCTTGCAGTCCTGTATGATACAATTCCCTGTCTCTTAGCTGTGCTTCTTGAGATCATGTCTTGAAGAATTGTAGACTGATGGATATAGAAACATTAAAAGAGCAGGAATGCTTCGTCAGAGTGCTGTCTTGAGATCTTTTATCGAGGTATAGCATAGTTCTGCATCTAGAGAGAGTGGCTGAAGGGTAATGTAAACCTACAGAAAGAAAAAATCAACGAGGAAGAAAATGATTAGAAATAAACATTTTGCAGTGAACCACATCCTACTTCCAGACAGACCAGTTGCTGCTTGCTGCTACATTCTCAAACATCAGTAATCATGCATAGCTCTCTAATATCAAGTGCTTCCATTCCAAATTTTTAAGCCACAACTTTTTGTTTTTGTTTCGATTTTTTTCTTAGGGGATGAAAGAAATTAGTGAAAATGCCTGGAAATCTGATTCAAGCAGCAGCAGTGGCATTTGATGCAAATTAACTTGAGGGAACTAGATGTTTGGTTGTTGGGGGGATTTTTTTTTACGTTTCCACAGGACATGTTGCTAAATAGCCTGGGCATGAGAACAAAGCAGCTGCAAAATAAATGAGGCAGAGATAAAGCTAAAACCTGGCCTTGTTGGGAAAGAAGTGCAAAGAGATCTTGCCAAGACCAGACATAAAGAAAGGAGGACTGGCAACCTGGAAAAAGAGACTTGGAAAGAATAATTTGTTAGGGATACAATGAAGAGGCAAGGATTATTGTAGAGAGACATGTAGATCTGGGCAAAGCAGAGAGAGAAACAAACATACCGTAACAGAACCCAATTTAGCATGTCAATCCAAATGTGGAAGATGCTCAAAAGAAAAGAGAATAGAGAGACTTTTCAAATCCTGGGTTTTAACGCCTTCCAGACTGGAAACTGAATTGCTAAAAATCATATAAACCATAAATATCTATCATTAGTTTCATGCTTATAATGCACTGTATAAACATGTAATCTGCAAAAGGAAAAGAAAACAGCGATAATTAAGCATCTGTGCAGACTGTATGGATTAATCACAGGAAAAGAAGTTTGCTCCAGAGGTCCCAGCAGCATTTTTCCCACTGACAGCACAGAACTGTATGTACTTTGCATTAACTACTGGTTCCCTTTAGTATGCAGCACTGGAGAAAACTCTGATAATGTAAACTTAATTACTTCTTTCTTTAAGCTGCAGTTTTCAAAGAGATTTTTGAAAACTATATGTTGAACTTAAAAAAAAAAAAAGGGATTTTGAAATCCTTTTTTAAGGATTCAAATTTGAAAGGAACCCCCAAAAGAAATGATTTTAAGAGTAAAGAATAATTACAGCTGTTTCAGTATGGCAGGTGTGATGCCATATACACTGTGAAAACAAATTCAGACACTGTACACATCATAAAATCATAAGGGCATATAAAAACATTGTAGTAACCAGCAGCCAGGGAACCACGGAAATCTGAAACTATGGCAACTCAGTGTAGGAAGAATCATTCATCGGAGAGAGAGAGTGAGAGATTAAAGACAATAGCCCCTAAATCTCTGTATCAGCTTGGGTCCTCATTTTCACAGCAGCTTAAACCTTTTCTGCTTCCCAAGTAGAATTCTCTTTCTGCATTTTCCAGAACAGCTGTCCATGTGGTTATTTGAGGAAAACTTAGTGGTTTCCAAAAGTACAGTTGCCTGGGAGGGCAACTTTGCCAATTTGCTGTTGTATGTGCTAATTTGTGAAATGAAGAGACAAAGGATAATTTGTCTGCAGGCATAAAAAGTACAGAGAAAGAAATGGGAAAATACCAAGTCTTCCCTTTTCTGGTTATGTTTCCAGCCCTTGCTGTTTCAGGAGGATTATGGTTTGCAATCTGTGGGGCCAGTTTGCACCACTGAGATTGGCTTTGTCACATTGCAGAGGAGTGCAGCCACTGTAGCGCAGCAAATAGGGGTCAGCAGAGGAATGGGGTTCGGTCTGAAAATTTAATACCAGTCAGAAACTTTACATGGCTGATTATTGTTTCTTCTCTGAATCCATTTCAGCTGTCTGTGCTCTACTTTTATCCAGCTCTTGAACAGAACTGTAACTAGGCGGGTTTCTTTTGTTTTGCAGGAGGATGAAGAAACATAGATATTGGTTCTGTGTCTCTTTAACGGGCAGCTGAATGTGTTAAAAAAAATAAATAAAAATAAAAAGCACAGCTGAGAGGATTTTCTGTAGATTTGGATATATCAAGTATGTACCTAAATGAGAGACTGTTGTACTTACATTTAGTTCATCTAGTGGTCCAATATTATTTTCAGGGTTAATAAGAACACTATATTTTATTGTTATTTTAATCATATTTTTGTATACTTAACAGTCCTCTTTCATGATACATTCTCTTCAGATTGTTAATCTTCATCTGTAGCCATTTTCTGTTGTAAGTGGATACAAACCGTAGCTTATTCAGAGGACAGATAATTTCATATATTTGCAGAATTCAAAGTCCCATGTATATTTTTTTCTCAAATGCCCTATACCAACACTACTTTCATTTGCATAGACACCTTCCTAGTAGGAAGCTAAATGATATACCCATGGCCTGAACATAATTCCTTGAATCATGCAAGTTTGCAAATAAAGATATAGGTAGATGCCTGATTATATTTTCTGAAATTGTGTCCTGATTTGACCTAAATTATAGGACTATTTTGATGTTCCTCTTGGAACATCTTGGATACATTTCAGCAGTGAATGGCATTTCTATACCTATCTAGAAAACTAATTCCTAACCCTATTGAAGCCACTGGTCCGTGATGCCCCGCAAACTGTATTTAAACATCACAGTGCAGCAGCAACACTGTTCTCATACTCAGAAAGAAGCTCTGAGTAAAGATTATTTGCACAATGTGGTCCTTTGTTTGAAACACTTCTTAAAATTCTATAGATGAAGAAGCTCTCTCTACATATCATCCTAAGTAAGGAGAATTGCCAAAAAAAAAAGATCTGATGGTGTAGCTTATTTATCTTCTTCTTTGAAACACTGGTGGAATTTATGTATGGCTTAGAAAGGTGCATTCATGATCTATAGCACTTAGCTGTCCTATTTTCAGATGTGTTCAAATATTCCATCTACTTTCGTGGTAAGTTAGGGGAACGTTAATGGAGCTTTGCTAATTTCTAAGTATGACAGTTACATGAACTGTTTTATCTATAAATTTTAAATGTGTGGGTTTGGAGTGATTTATGCTCTTCTAAAGAGCTCGTATTTAGGAATTTCACTGTGCTTGTGTGATAGCACAAGATACAGTGTCCTGGGCAGCATTTTAATGTGGATAAGTGCCATTCCTGGTCAATCACTTCCAGCCATGGTTATCTCCATGTTGCTTTCCAGTGGGGAAGTGACAGGGAGGGCACAACCTGACACCTCCTCTCGCAGAGGTCAGGCTCGCAAGTGAAAGCCTGCAGGGAGGCAAAGCACATGCTGCTGTAAAACGGTGCTGTGTTTCAGTGGGCGCTCTCAAAACCTGCTGCAATTACTGGGGTTGTTGGGCAGCGTGTAACAGAAATTACTGTGCTGGGGGCTCACCGGAGGCAGGCAATCAAGTTTCAGGCAGTATCACCTGGGCAGGGGAATGAACTGTAGAAGAGTGAATATCGCTGAACAAAAAAGACATGTTATAAGCTTACAGTGAAAGGTGAGCTACCAGCTGAAAAGGCATAAGTCCAAGTGATGAATGTATTTGTATGTTGGAGGAAAGCAAGCAGAAGACTGGCAGAGACAGTCATGCCTGTATTGGATCAGAATGAGCATCCACTTTGTATGATCCATATTCTTTGACAGTCTGCACACATAAACAGCTAGGCACACTGAGTCACAGATTTCTGATGTGCTTGAGTATTTTTATGGGCAGAAATCATGTAAGATATGCTACAAGAGCCCACCTAGGCTTTTGCTAAAAAGCAAGCTGCTCTGATAATTACATTCAAAGACAAATGTGTTGAATCTAGTGGCGTTCTCTGAAAATGCTGGGTTAATTCCCACCTATATATGAGCATATGAAAAGCCAAACACTCATTAAACTTTAATAAATTAGATAAAGTTGGAAAGAATAAGACGTTGTGGTTTTGCTTTTATTTTTAGACTAACTCCTTGAAAATAGAAAAGACTGTACATTGAATTAATGTCAGTCTTTTGTATAGGAGTTTTAGGATTTGAATATGAAAATCATTGCTTTACTCTGAAGGAGAGCAGCTGCCAAGTTCCCTTGTTTTCTTGAATACTTACACTCCAGGCAGTGAGACCATCTTATTATTTCTTCCAGTTTAAAAACAAACTTCTGCTGTTAACAACTTTCAGTCCTTCTCCCCCTCGATTGCTGCTGTACTGCCCTGAAGCAGGGAAGCTCTGTAGTCTGTTAATAAGACTCCCTTACCAAGCAAAGTAATGCTTTTATTTTTAGACTGACAAAAATTGGCTGCTTTGTGCAAGTTGTCTAATGAAGGTGGAGCACAATCCCTGATCACCTCTATTCAGAGGTGTTTATGCAGAGTTTAACCAGCAATAATTCAAAGACTTGCTGATATAATTAGAAAAGTGCTGGCTGAGTGTAGGTGTGCACTGCAGTTTTCAAAGATATCTAGAGCCCTCATAATCGCAGCCTACTTGGATGAAGAAACTGTAAAGCTTTTGATGGAATGCATATTCACAAAATGTACAACATAGGAGGTCTCAGGAAACTTTTTTTTTTTTTTAATCTAAATCTTCTAAAAATCTTGTCTCTTTCGGAGCATGTAGATTAAAAGAAGTCTTATTGCTAAGTACCAGCCACGCACAGTTCTCAGCAATGCAGCAGACTGGCTTCTTGGAAGTCAAAATACATTCCTCAGAAATTCCAGATTGAGATACAGCAACAATCGCTGAGATTACTTTTACCTCCCTATCAAAATAAGTCATAGTATTGACTTAGGTAAAAACAAAAGCTTACTAAGAATCCACAAGCTCTGAAAATCCTTTCTTTAAGCCTTTTTAAACCCCACTGCATTTCTTGCATTGATTTTCCCACATATATTCATATTGTTTTCATTTCTTTTTGCTTTCACCAAAGTCAGCAAATCCCTTAATTACCTTGCTGCTTACAGCTGTCCACAACTGTCTGTCTTGATTTGAACAAGGCTGCAGGTTTACTGCAAGGGGAGAAATCTGAGAACTGCAATAGAGTAGCAAAGGACAGGTTTGGCTGTCCAGTATCACCTTTGTGGTTGAACATGTAAATTTGTGTGGTCAAAAAAGAGAAGTTTAGAAGTAGCCAATGTTGCAGATTGTACTGTGCACGCTGCCTTTACTTGCAACCTTGTGGTGCGAAGGGAATTGCCAGAAAAAAAACACCCTGTTCCTAGCCAGTTGCATTTGGGGTTGTTCATTAAATGGATTTCCCATGCCATCTTCCAGATGTCACCATGACCCATTCATTGAACCACAACTTCCCTAGTGAAACTCAGAGAAGGAGAGCACCCACGAGTTAGTCATGGTTTTAATTTCAGGGCACTCTGGTCTAGATTTGAACTAAAGGAAAAGGAAATAGTTTAAGAAGAAATATTTCATTATCAGTTCTGTGAACTAGCACCTCTTTTGCGGGAGGGTAATTCTTATCATTCTTATCATTCAGTCAAGGAATTTAAAGACAGAGATTTCATTACATTTAATAGGAATTTATCTTTTATATAAACAATGCAACTTTGCAGGTTTCAGCTCTCAGACACTGGGCTGGTCATGTCAGGTTGTAGCGGGTGGAATCAGACAATTACAGTGGCCAGCTCTTTATTGATCGCTAAGACACTCGCTCCTTCCTCCCCACTGGCGTGCTTTGTATATTTCAAGTAATGAATTCTACTTCCAGAAATGACCAAGATATCTTCAGAAATGGAAACAAACACTGTGGAGCCAAAACTGTGGAGTTATTTAGATTCTCAAGGATTCAAGCACGATAACTAAGCATCTCTGCTTTTTGCCATATTATATATGTGTGTATATGTATGTATGTGTGTATATGTATGCGTAATATGTATGTATTTAGTAGGATGCAGCTAAGGAGCACTTCCAAGTTAGGCCCAAGAGAGGACAGACCAGGCAGAGGTAACTGGAGCAGTGAAATACCATGCAGTTCCCATGGGCACATGAAACCTCTGCTGCTCTGTTTGCCCTGTTATTTTTGCTGTTACTGACTGCACAGGCTCTGGCATGCCCACTTGCAATGTACACGAACCTGTCATTAGCGTTACAAGTCTGACTGGTGAGTGAAAGACACCTTTCAGCAGCAGATGTCCACTAAAATTAATGGCAAAGTATAGTTTATTAGCCTGGCACAAATAATATATATGCATCACAATCTATGTCAGTACATGCTCTAAATGCAGCCTTACACATAGCAGATTTTTTTGCAACAAGTTAACATAAAAATTGTATCGTGTCCCTGAACAGCAGCTGGGTCATTACGGAATAGCTTTTGAAATGGAAAAGGTCGGAGAAATAGCCAGCTGCTTCCTCTTCCTGTCTGTGCTTTCACTCAGGGCTAAATTATTATTTCACTAATTAATAATCTGCATGCAGATTAAAATGATTACAATATATATTGCATGACAATAAAACAGCGACAGCAAATTATGCTTCAGTATGCATAACAACTTAACTCTCTAAACAGAAGATGTTTTCTAACACTCAATTCTTGTCCTTCTGCTGGTGATTAAACCCTCACTGATTTTGTTTTTATTAGTCCTCAGTCATTATAGTTCTTTTATCACTATGGGGTCTTCAGAATTAGCCACAGTGGCTCAGAAGCATGGTTGCTGCTGCATTCTCTTATTAAATCAGGTTACCTCTCTAGTTGTCAGGGACTGAAATCAAACCCCTTCATTATAATGTTCCACAACCCTTTAAATATTGATTATTACAACTATGTAGAGCTGCTAAAAATTTATTTTTGTCTAGACTAGTTCAGAGTAGGAAAAATTCCATGACAACAGTGACAATGCAGCTGCTGCTTTCTCCTTGGAAAGAGCAGCCTGGCTTATTCTCCGGGCAGCTCTGGTGTCCCAGGAGCTCCTACCTGTCCTCTGGAGCCAGTGCAAGGTAAAACTGCTGCCCATGAACTGCCGGAGATTAACAAGCTGAAACTCTAATTTTTAATGATTTATAATTTTGCTTGGTTTGCACTGGATTGCCAAAGACCAGTTCTATAGCAGACTGGAAAAGAGCAATTTGGGGAGGTTCATAAGGGCTCCCCCATGGCTGCTGGTAGAGGAACTGCCATCAGTGCCATTTCTTTTCCATGCTGCACCTGAACAATGTCCAATCCTGTGCTGTGGAGAGGCAAGCTGGACAAGCAGCTATTTGCCAAAGATCATATAGCAGGTCAGTGGCAGAGATGACAAGCGGAGCACAGTGAATGCTCCCTTTGCCTGTGATGAGGTTGCCTAATTGTCTAACTAGTCATTGTCTTTTCTGGATGTGACAAGAAATAGATTTTCTGACATTTCTTTCCTACCTCTGGTCTTAATTATCTAAATAAAACCTGGCTTGCCTGTTCTCACCATTAACTAAGAAGAAAACAGGTCAAGCGACATAACTAAATCTGTTGATTCCATCCTTCTGCAGAGTGTGCGTTCATATATATGCAGGTGTCCATGAGTAAAAAACCTAAAATCATTAAAAGCTAAAATCATTCTGGTCAGCTAAGTAACTCTCCTAATTTGGCATGCCCTTGCTACTTTATCTTACAGCTCAGGCACACTGTATGTCTATGTTTTGAAATATTTCTAAAGCTCTTTAGCATTTTCAAATGGAACAAGTTGGTAAAAGGAAATATTTCTATTAATACCTGTCTTCTGCCTTTCTGATGGGCGCCTTAAGAGGAGTTTTGCTATGTCAAAGCTTCACATGCACTTGGGGAGAGACACAGAAAGCCCGAGGAATGTAAAGTTGTCTGTAAAGGAGGTCCAGGGTCTGAAGCCAGGGAAACAGGACAACTGCTGACTTCTGCTCCTCAGGGTTCTAGCCAGGACTGCTCTTCTATTACAGGATTTGTCATATACCCAATTAAAAATCTCTCTGCAGACTGCTCAGCCATGAATGCAGGAGCATATTTTCCTTTCAAAATTCTCTTTCTGCTTCAACAACACTTATAATCCAATTTTCACCAGCGGAGATGAATCATGTCCCTCACCAACACGTTACAGTGGATGGAGAAGAGCAATCACACATATTGATTTCCTTTCCATCCTTTCTGTTCATGTTTCTTTTTTCTTTTTTTTTCTCTTTTTTCCTGAGAGTGTTATAAGTAAATCTACTCCTGTTTCTCTTTCGTGCTGCTCGTTCTAGCATCAGGTAAATAATGAATATCTCCAGGAGTGCTTGAAGGAGGAAGGTGGCTCAAGCAGCCATTGTGTGTTACATATTAGTAGCTCCCCATTTGCTCCCTTTGTTGAAAGTCAAGGATAAGGCAGTGGCAGAAGACAGAAAAGACTCTGCTCCTTTATTTTTCCCTCAGTTCCTCTCCTAGTGGGTAGTAGTATGGCTATGAAATAACTTAACTTGCCATAGCAGGGAGGTGTGGGTCCAGGAAGAAAGCAGCTCTCTGACTCCCATCCCCTTCCCTGGTTGGTTTTGGAGACACTGGCTTTATTTGCTGCCCTTAACTTACAAGTAACCAACATGAATAAATGAAAGAGGCTGGCTTGGAAGGACAGGCTGTAAGATGGCTGTCTGAGTTCAAAGGTGGAAATCCCATTATTCCAACTGCTTTACATGGTAGACGAATTTGACTTGCTGACTCATACACTGTAATGTTTCCACAAAACTGATTTTCAGATAACACAGTCCTTGATGATGAGATGCAATAGCCCCATCGCTGTCACACCTCAAAATAGCATCTGTCTCCCAAAGAAGAATAGACTTTGTACAGAACCTCATTAGTGTTTTTGAATATGAATTTATTCTGTTTTGTGCATCAACAATAAAAAAAACTTTGTTTAAAGTTGTCAGCAAGGTCTTTTGTTTAAAAGTAAACATGAATAGGTATCATCTCATGCAATGCACGTGTCTGATGTGTCCTACTTTCTCTGTTTGTTCATCTGTTCCAAAATTGGCTTTGTGTCGTGCTAGGAGGATCCCCAGCAGTTCTGGTTCTCTTGCACTTCCCTCTGTTTCTCTGGAAGCCAAGGGGACTGTTCTCTAGCAGGGAGGAAAAATGCCAAGGAGGACACCATCCCTTGGGAATGAGAGGGCAGGGAACCCTCAGCGTGTGGCTATGCAGGTGGGGGCAGGCATCCTGGAGGACCAGGCAGGCGGGGGAGCAGCGTGCTCAGGCAGCACAAATGGCCTTGCCTGGGTCAGGCTGCACCCCAGAACTGCACAGCTGGTTTGTCCTGTGCTTGGTGCAAGATGAGAAACCGTTCCAGAAGGGCTTTGATACCAGTACACCTGCTCGTTACTGTGTTTTGTGGACCTACCCGTCCAAGGCGGTGCTAAATTGGGCCTCTCTGCACTTTGTCTTATTTTGCAGCGTTGACGTGCCCCCAGTTTACAAGTGTCACGACTCTTTTACAAAACACAGAAGATTTACTTCTCTTCTGCTCTTTCTGTGTCAGTATTCAAGGTATATCTCCCTAGGCTCCAATATATAAAACACTGAGAGATGGGGATTTCAAGAGTGCAATTCAGTGCACTTAAATTAGCTCCTGCTCTGAATTGCCCTCTGAAGGTGCCTGTCTCTTTCTATTGATTACAGAAAGTGCTTACAGAGACCAGTATTCTGCGCCTAAAATTAGCCTATGTGAAGACCCCTCTGTGTATTTCTTATTGCAACCCATATTGGAATGGTAGCATATAATAATTTCTTTGATTATTATATTCTCTACTCTGTTTCTCGTGATGATATTGAAGCCCTATATGAACATGAATGATTCGAGTCTTTCGGTGGCCATTTGGTGCAAATAAGGATTATTAAGTCTATATTAGGACATGGCAGAACTCTGTTGCTGGCTTTAATATACACAGTAAATCAGAGTGGCGTTAGAAATCCAACCAGTGCAACAAAACAGGCTACTGACAAGTCACAGTAAAGCAAAAGAAGTCACCTTGTAGGAAGGTAGCAACCAACTTCCTAATTAAAAAAAACCTTCAACTGAATCATCCCTCTGTGTCCCCTCTTCTCTCACTGCTGCAGTTCTTTTTCTGGTAAACAGTTTCCTAGTGAATTACAGATTTTCCTAGGCATTTTTGAGCATTGCAGGCTAGAGACACTTTTCTAAATGTGTCTGTTTATTATGATTTTGTCAAACAACAGTAGCAAACGTGACCTAGGACCTACATAAAATAAATAAATAAATGCATTATCTATTAGGCTCTCACTCATTGTTATCTGCAAGGCATTAGACCCTTACCATGATGCATTCATTATGCAATACAGAGAGAAAGACTTTATTCAGCATTAGCTGGGTGCTGGGAGTCCTCTGTGTCTCCTGCTTCTTGGGAGAGCATGTCACCTACCCATCGTCAGGTGGCAGGTATGCAAATCCATCAGCCAGCTGACAGAAAGGCTCCAGGGGGGTTCATATTAAGTACTTTTTAGGAAAAAAAATGCTAGAAAATAAAAGAAAACATTATTCTGACTTTACATTTCACAGACATTTGAAGTTGTTTTGACATACCCTTGTGCCAGGAGCTTATTTTCAACATGGATGATGGGGACTGTGAATGGACAGTGAGAAATGACAGAGGAAGAAATAGATGATAGTTTGCCACTATTTTTTGTTGTTTAACTGACAGTCCCAGCAGCAGTTTTGAAAGAGGTATAAATGATTATAGCTAGAGAAAAGAAGCCTGTAAATAGTAATTTGCTTTTTAAAGGCACAGGCATTATCCTTTGGATCACAAGTGCCAGAAATTACTTAGGAACCAGAATAACTTTTACATTGCCTCCTTTATTTTCTCTTGTTTCTCTTCACTTTTTTTTTTTTTTTTTAATATTTTCCCTGAATTATTCCTCACTTGTTTTTCTCCTCCAGATGTTGCAGGTTTTGATTTTCCTCTCACTACTTCCTTTAAACTGCCTAATGGTAAAAAGCCTGTGGAACCTTTCCACCAAAACCCTTTGATTTCATTAATGGAAAAGCTGTACCTTAAATGAAGTATTTCAGTAGCTGGAAATTGAAAAAGAAAAAGGAGTGTGAGAGAGAGAGAAAGAGAGAGAGAGAGAGATCTACAGGACTTGCAGGACTTGCCAACTGAACATTGCTAAGCAGGAATAATAGGGGCTATTGCATAGATCAAAACTTGCCTTGGACTTGGACAAATTCAAAGTTTCAAGTGAAAGAAAGAAGGAAGAGTCCTTGTGCTCAGCGTTGGTTGTCCTCAGAATCAAATAACATACCCACTCAGTTTTTTGGTGGAATTTTGCAAAACTTATGTCTACTTTTTGGTTTTCTTTTTTCTTTTTTTTTTTTCTGTATTTCTTCATGTTCCCTGTTTAAATAAAAAAATTAAATGATAGTGTTTAAATTTCAGTGCCACATGACTGATTGAAATTCTTCCGGTTCTGACTTTTACAATGGAAAAATGATATTTTGTGTGTGTGTCTGTAAGAAGTGTCTGTATTCCTGGGGAAAACAGGGTCCATCAGAGACACTGTGTCCAATGCCATTATTAGAATGATCTAATATGTAGGGGAAACAATGGGACAGATCTGTGCTTCATTGTGAAAAAACTTTATAAGAGAAAAGCATTAGTAATTAAGGATTAACTCTTTCAATGGCTAGTTAATGATAGTGACCTACACACTGTATTCAGATAGGTATGGTTCTTTAAATACTCATTAAAGTATTAATTGAGGCAAACAGCTATTATTGAACTATCTTTAGTATAGTTCTATGATAGATTGTATGTACTGTAGAAGAATAAAGAGCAAATGTTGAATGCCTGAGAAATTGCAGTCATGTCACCAAGAAAGACAGGTTCACTCAAAACAACACTTAATGAACATTTTTAGGAAATCTGTAATTTTTGTTTAATTTACAGCATTCTAGATTTTCATGGTTGTTTTAGAGTTGCTTCAATCATTTCTATGACTTTTATAATGATGCCTACATTGATTGTTTCTCCTAATTCGTCATGCTTCACTTCTGTTGAATCCTTTTTACTTGTCTGTCTGATACTCTCTTTATATTACAGCATGTGCAGTACCAAAACAGAGTACGCTGTCAACTACTCTGCTTAATTTTAGAAAAGGAAGCAAATAATCACACTGAGGAACAGTGTGGCTCTGTCTTGATTACTACTGTAATCAATGTTAGGTATTACTTTGACTTTAGTGTCTGCTATTTATTTCTGCTTATTTTCTTGAACAGAGAAAAGAGAACAGCTTTTAACATATGTCCTTTTCTCATCTGAGCTACCACACAGTTCCAACTCCAACATACACATAGAAGAGACATATGGTTAAAATAAAAAATAAAAATCTTTTTTCTTCTAAGAATCCCAGAAAGAAAAATTGCTTTTTTGAAAAAGAGAAATTATACTTTGCCATATGTCTCCTTGTGTGTATGCTGAGAGTAAGACTGAGAGACACCTGACACCAGATGTGTTAAACTCAGTTTTCTTCAAAAAAAATGCCCACCTCAAGGCATACTTTAAAAGACACAATTTTAACCTACATATCTTCTGGATATGTGTGTGCCAGCATTGTTGTTATGATAGTTTATGAATCTTTTGAGTGCTAACCATGCATTGCAGTAGGAGGATAGATGTAGGTAAGGGTTCATTTAAAGGTTTTGTTGATGTAGGCGAGGAAACACAAATGTGTTCTGTTGACCTTCTATGCATTTTTTTGCTAGCTTTGAGAAGACTATTACAGAAAGAGAACCATGTAACCTTTGCCAATGCTGAACAAAGTAAAAGGCCTTAGTGTAACTGAAAATTAGAGCGGGGAGGCTGTAATTTACTTTTGAACGCCAAAGTTTCAGGGAGGTGGCAGGTATTCAGCACGGCGATTCACAAATACTGTGCAATTCCAAACAGTGACACTGATGGCTGCAGTGTTATTGATAGGAGATGTAACTTGATCTTGGAAAATGAATTACTGTCAACCCAGCATTGCACTCTATTTCCTGCATGATTAGGATCCCATTGGAAATAATACTGATCATTTTTATATTTCACCAGAAAGATTAAAAATACCATGACATGGCTTTAGAGCATCCCAGTCTAGCTACTTGTAAGAAGGAAAAATTAATAGAAAGCTATTATAAGCAGTAATCCATTCATAAATGGCCTGTCAGATTTTGATTAATTTCTGCAGATGATCAAGACAAATTTTCTGCATTTGCAGTTGCTTGTATTTGGTTTAGGCTTTTATTATTGAATATGTTTTGTTTCTTTCTGGAAAGGAGGAAACACTGGGGAGCATTTCACCGGATGTCTGAACACTGACAAATGCAACCATTTCATACACAGTGGGATCCCTGGCAAGGCTCTGATCCCAATATATCAAGAATCAAGAGACAGTGGACCAAATCCATCTCTGGTACAAACTTCATTGAATTCCCACTGAGTTACACTACGGATGAATTTGATGCACAGTTCTTGACACATCTGAGTTACCTGTTTATGTTTCGAAGGGATGATACACAGTAATTCCACGTGCAAATCACACACAGTAACATTAAGAGCTTGACAGTCGCTGCAAAACAGTTGCTGTGCTGCAGTAACTCAGATGAACTGAATATGTTAAAACAATGTTGTTGCAAGACATGACAAAATGTAATGGTAAATCCTGTCTGACAAAGAGGACAGTGGTTTTATTAAGGCTCAACACTGGATGTGAAGAGTTCTTATTTCTCTTTCTGCCACTAGCATATGACCTGGCTGTTCTACAGATAGGTGGGTAGATATTTAACATACCAGTAGATGGTGCTCAAAAATAAGCAGCATTACAAAGAGTTTCTAAAACCAGGGCACTGCTGTGCACTGCAAATGGCTTCCCTTGTTTCTCTCTTACCAGAGACTCCATAGGGGAGCCGGAGGGCAGCAGATCTTCAGTAGGCACTAGTCTTACATTTTAGCAGCTTGGGTTCAGGTCTTCTCTGCAGCCTTCCTGTATAGCCCTGGGCAAGTTGTTTATTCATCTTGTGTGAGACACCTGAACTCAGAGTACCTCACTCTGGAAAAAAAAAAAAACAGGAAAGGAAAGGAAAGAGAAAGGCATTTCTACTGCAGGCCCAGCGCTTGGCTACAACGCTCTCAACCATCCCAAGGAGGAGCCTGTTCTACTCCATTGAACATAAGGAATGTTTAGGCTCCCCAGCTGATGCTCATCTTCAAGATACAATTAACTACACCTCTATCCATTTGTCTGCACATGAATTCTGCATCTGTAAAATGAGGCTATGACATCTTTACTGCATAGGGCTGTTGTGAAGATGAGTTGATGAAAGACTGTAAGGTGCACCAATAATAATACATTCTGCATGTTAGCTTGGGCAAGATTTTCATGGATTCTGTATCTGAGTTGCCTCGCAAGCAAAATGGCATTGCTAACACAGTATCTACGCAGCCTTGAACTGCACTGGGATCCTGGAGTGGGAGATTATGATAGAAGAAAGATATATATTTCATTAACACTAAAATTTCTTCCTGGTACAGAACTTTTTAAATGGTAAAGTAGTCCCTTTGTCACAGAAGTCTCTTGTTAATAGAAGCTCTTTTCAATGGTGGGGTCTTTGTTAATTGAAGCTTGGAACTGCTTATAACAAGAATTGATTTACAGTTAATCATGCAGCTTGTACAATTGATGGACATGGTCATATAATTTCAATTATATCAGTAACATCATGGCAATAGAGTTGTAAGAGCTTGAAAACTTGTGACATGCTTCAGACAGACCAGACCATTAACACGCAAGGGAGCTATGCACATTAATTACAGCTGAAAATGCATCCTATTACACCCTCTGTGTCAGTCCTCTCTATGTTCCCCAGCCCCAGTCAAGCATGGAGCTCATTGCTCACTGACAGCTCTTAGACATGCTAACACCAGGTTTTTGACTAAATCCAAGACATAAAAGATGTCAGTCAATAAGAGCTTGGAAACATGGTTTGCAAAGCTTACATTCCCAGCTATGATTGGGTACTAATGAGTAGCAGAGTAAGATTTGTAACCAACAAAATGGTTGCTTACACAGTTAATGTACTGGCTAGCAGTCTACACCTGTATTTTTCTAGTCATTCCAGAACATGACATGTCAGATAATGGACTATTAGTATATCTGACTTGGAGAAAATCTTTCACAGCAAGAATGTGTTCTTCAGCTTAGATAGCAGGTGTTTGATCAAAAATATTCTCTCAAGCATTGACAGCTGTATATTTCCAGAAAGCAGAATTGCTTCTATTTTTTTGTAAGTTGCAGGTAAAGCTGACAAAGGGAATTCTATGTTAAGAATACAGAAAAAGAGTAATGTGCATTATAAAAAAAAAAAAAAAGCTTCTAACAGATATTGTAATCCAATTTTAGTTTAAATTTAAAATCTAATCTGTCAAAATTTTCTGATTTAATATCTTAATTCATTTTGCTGTGAGCAGGAGGCTCTGCTCACTAGCTCCAGAGATTTTCAGCAACTTTACAGTACCATACATTTTTGATAATGTTTCAGATGCAGGAAAAATGAGCACATAGATGACAGAGTATAATGTATGGCAGGAAAAAGTTTTATTGCTGTGATCATATCTAGCCACTGAGACAGTTACCTAAATAACTTCATAGTACACTTTGCAAAGACTCAGCAGGCTATAGAAGTTACACGATTCTGTTGATAATCAACGAACTACTAGCACCAATTAATGGCATCTCTGCTTATTATTTTTTTTCATTTTCTTAAATATAGTATTAAGTGTTCTTACTGTGCCCCACTTTCTGAGATGTTCTTGCTTGTACCTACAACTCTACAACACGTGTGAGCTCACATAGTCATGGGGATGCACAACTGCTAGATGATTTGGAGGAAAACAGGATAAGGAACCAAGGAGGGGGATTTAGGGATGGAGGTCAGTGCTCCTCTATTCACTGAGGTTTGCAGAAGCCATATCTGGAGGTATTTTCTAACTGGCAGCACCAATTTCCATAATTACTGATCCCTGCTGCTCATTCCAAAACGCACTGCACCGACTCTCCCTTTCTTCTGGCAGGCTGTTTGTCAGCTGCTGCTGTTCCTAAGCCAGTTCAGTGAGCAAAAGCCCCGCTGTCAGTGCAGCAGAGAAACAGTGCCAGCACGGGGTGGCCTGGCTGGGAGGAACCAGCAAAATGACGGGGCTCAGGGCTCCTCCTCAAATCTCCCCAGCTGATGACAGTGCTGCCTGCAGATTCTGTGTTCTCCATCACTCCCCTCCTCCTCCTGCCATGTCCACATACTTTGAATCACACACTTTTTTTCAGTTGCTTTGATAGGGAAAATCCCCCCACATCTGAACGGAGACGTTAAAGCACCTTCATATTGTTTCAGACCTTTTACAGAGACAACAGAAAATAGAGACCAAAAAGTCCCCATGGATCCACTCCATGTGGTCCAGTTGCTCCATCTTTCCAACTGCTTCTGTGAATGGAGGGAAGGGAGCTCTGAGACTCAACTACTAAATTTGTTCTGAGATTCTTTATTGACAGAGCACTTTATAATTATTCTTTCAAGTTATAATGACACTTGGTCAGATTATTACATGAGCTCTGATCATTTAGTATTAAAAATGAAACCCAGTGAAGGTGTTCCTTTTTTAGAGTTAGAAAAATTAAATAACTTTTTTCATCTGTCTTTATCAAAACCAATTACATCTATTTTTTGCAATTTTGTGGATAAATTGGGAGCAGAAATGCAGCACAATTATTAAAAAGAGAAAATTAGTTGATAAAGAGAAAAGTAAGTCAATTAACCTTTTTTTTTCTTCCCCCCCCCCTCCCCCCCCCAAAGTATCATATATTTGTAACCTTCTGCATGCTGAGGTAAGCACAGCTTCTTCCTTTTGACTCTTGGTGGAGCTGGCATTGGTTTGATTGCAGCTACAGAGTTCAATCAGGAGTCACAATTAATATCCTTCAGTGTGATTACAGTGCCTCTTTTGCTTGGACATTTGACTGAGCTCTAATTCCATTCAATTTTTTATGGATTGAAAGGGAAAACGGAGAGCTCTTACAGTTTTCACTTCACAAAATAACAGTACAAAATGCAGTGGCTCTTCTTGTAAAACTCTAGTTTGAGTTTCTACAGAATTTTATCTTCTGAAATCTAAATTCAGATAAACTGCAAGCACAACTCGGGAAAACCTAGTAGTCATCAAAACTAAAGAAAACTACAGATAGTTTATAGCACTTCATATGAATCCAGATTCTCTTGAAAGCTTCATGAACTTGAGGAGCTCAGCAAAGAATGTAGTGTATATTTTTCACTCGATGCCTGAATCACTGTCTGGGTGAAATTAATAGCTATGCAGCAGAGAAGGTATTCATCTATGCAAACAGGAATTCAAATCAACATATTGTTGATATGTTTGCTTTTGTCTGGCTTCATACTTTTAAATTCCATCTGAGAGCACAAGATCATGGTAATTAAGGGTGTAAAGCACCTCAGCAGATCTGCTGTCTGCCTCCCACGCTGAGATAGGATCACATTTATTGTCAGCTTTCCTAGAAGATGCTTGTTTCACCTGTTTTAAAAACTTCCAGAGAAGTTTCTTCTTCCTGCATCTTGCATAAAATTCCATTTAATACACCCCAGAATTAGATTTGCCTTTTTTTTTGCAACAGTGACATATTGTTGATTCATATGCAGTCTGTGGTAGAACAGCTCCTCTTCTGCAGTGCTTTTGCCTTGCTTGTAGTTCCCTGTTTTGTATTTGTGCGTTTGATTTCTCCTTCTAAATGCAGTTCTTGGCACTTGTCTATTGAATTTCATCCTGTCTATTGATCTCTAGCTATCCAAGTCATTTTGAATACTGATCTCCTCCAGTAAAGTGGTGCAACTCCCCCAATTTCACACCATCCCCACATCTCATCTCAAATAGGTACCCTGTTTTGTCATCAAAGCAATTAACCAAGTTGTTCTGTGAAAAGTCAAACAAATGAAGCCTGCATTCCTATGGACTGCTGTTCCACATCCAACTCATCACAATACCCTCAGGTAAATACAGGCAAAGATGACTTAACCACTGGAACAAAACTCAGTGTAACTACTTGGCACACATGAAATGTCTTCTGACCACCTGTGTTCTTGGAAGTGAGTTAAGACTCTGGAAGATAAATAGCTGTAAGAGACATTCAGTTTAGATTTTATATACTGTTCATTATTTAAATTTCTCAAGTTTGTACTTCTTTATAGTGCAGAACTTCAAAGGTCATTTTAATTGCACTCTTATTTATAAATTGCCTACTTGACCATGAAGTGCCACTCACAGCAGATCAAATGTGAGATTCTCTCTCTGTCTGCCTTTGTTTTATGGAAAAGAATGATAAGTGATTTACTCTCTGTAGAATGCTTTACAAATGAGCTGTTATATAAGCGATCAGGAGAAAGATTTTTTTTATCTGGAATTATTTTCCATAGAGAACAAATAGGTTGTTTTCCTAACTACTAACATAAGCATGTATGGGCCAGATTCTCAGTTGGAGTAAATTAACAGAGTCAATATTGATTTACACCAGATGCAAATATTTTCCCTGTAATATTTTGTCTTGTACTGTAATTTTCTCTATTACAAACCCTAATTTCTTCTCCCTGAACTCAGATTCTGAACTGCTATAATTCCCACATCTGTTTATTGTCTTTCTGGTTTGTATTCCTTTACCTGGGTTTATTAACATACTATACTTTTATCCCCCATTCAACAGTATGTGCACTGCATGTTTAATATCTCATTTATAGTCCATGTTTGCTTTCCGGGATACTGTTTTGTTGAAAATCAATAAAAAGGCAATTTAGGAAAAAAAAAAGTGATTTTCTCCTAAGTCTAGTTGAAGAAACTGCCAATAATTAACAAGGGAGACCAATCCGGCCGCCTGTAAGCATGCAGATTTCTTACTGACTTCAGTAGGATTTAGTGGGGTACGTAGACTCCCGAGTATTAATCTGTTGTTATAGCTGGGAACTGGGCCTCTCTAATAAAATTACGCTTAGCTCTGTGCAAATCTGTTCAGCTTCGGTAAAAAGAAAAAGGCCCCCAGCCTTCTCTCCAGATATTAAATATAGGAGTAGGATTTTGTAATACCAACTCCTAGCAGAAAGAATTCTTAAATATCCATTTTAAAGGCCTCAGATGTTTTGGTACTTGCCTGTCAAACTTCCACTTGTAGTACTTACTGAAGGCTGGACAGCTTCAAGGTAGTTACCCAAAGTCACAAAAAACTTTGGCTTGGAGGCATGCAAACGTCAGCCTGTATGTTACACATCAACAACACAGTTGATTTGAAACCTTAAATCTGTAGATTGGCAGACAGGAAAATTATATGTAGGGAAACTTGCTTAAAATTTGACTTAAGATGTGCACAGCTGTATGCAGCATTGGGGGGCTTTTTTCTTTCTTTCTTTTTTTTTTTCAGAAGCTGAAAGTCATGGATGAAAAAAATGTCTTGTTTGTTTCAGTAAGTAAACGCTATTGTGTGCTGAACAAAACCATCCTGCAGTTCTGTGTATCCCGTGCACTAAACAGAGCTCAGATAAATGCATTTTAATAATTTATTATCATGTAATTTTGGTGGAGCTTTATTATGCTTTTCATTGTTGTTGTAAATATGTAAAATGCATTTAATCAACCTTTATTAGTGAATATTTGATTAATAGCTAGCAGATGTACTTGCCCCTGTGTATACTATGTTAAATGCAATGTGCCAACGCATAATTCATTATTTTAATAACACAGAGGGCTAATAAATCAAAGGAACTCTTGAGAATGAAACAGCCAGAATTACCAAGGAGAAAGCTGTGCATTGTTTTAAAAATAACAGATCTGTGTATTGTTTCAAGTATGGTATGGACTTGATAATCAGGTACCTATAACTCCTAATACCACATTATTGTGGAAATGACCAAGGACTTGTAAACAACAGGGGTTTTTTGCCCCTTGGCCCTTCTTCTCCTAGAGAACAAAAATCAATCCCAGACCCAAAGACCTTACAAATCCAAAGAGACAAGATGGGTAAAGGGTGAGGAAAAGGAACAGCAGGTACTGATGAGCATGCAATAAGATGTCTGCAAATATCCTTTTCACTCTGTGATGTGTGTCACTGTGTAATTTCAGTCTTGCTAGTGGATTCAGGTCACAAACGTGATAGCTACCTTAAGAAACAAGAGGGGAGCAAGGAAGTTGCAGTAGATAACCAAACAGCAGAGAAGAGAGAATATTAAGTCAAAATTGGTGTAGGGAGCAGCCAGATGACGCTATTGGTGTCCATCAGTGCCTGTCTAACTTCAGCACACTGCATTGGAATGTGTGACTGATGCTAGGTTTGAGCAATCTGATATTTTCTTTAATAGGCAATCACTTTCTATCCGAACTTTTATGTTCAAAATCTTTACTTGATGTTAATCATTGACAATCTGTAGTGACAGTTGCATTACTGAAAGAGCCCTTTCGGTGACATATGTCATTCAGTTCCTGAATTTCGATGAAAAGAACTCTCCAAGTGGAATAGTTCTATGGGGAAAGTAAATACTTTGATCCAGCATTAGTCTGCTCCAAATGTGGAACCAAAGTAGAGAAAAAAGGTAATTTGCAGAAATTCTGAGACTGAGCCAAGAACTGTGCCTTGATTCTTTGAGTCCCATAACAGCATCCCCTCCCTCTTCCAAATTGTCAATTTCTAACAGAAAACATCTTATTTATAACAATATGGTGGTTTTGGGTATGTTTAATGGCAACTGCTATGAAGTACATGTAGTATAATGCATGCATCTACCAACACAGTTGTACGTGTGATTTACTGTTCTCTGATATATTTCACAGACTGCTTATTTTTGGTGACCTTGGCAATGTGTTTGATTCAATGAGGGATTATCGTATTTGGTAGGCCCTGTATGTAACTCTGTGACTTGGTTGAAAGCTTTGCAGTGATTTCCATGTGCAATTAATACATTTTGTCAGTGGCAAATGCATGCAGAAATAATATACTCTTTGAAAACTCTCCTGTGTACGTTTTATATCAAAATAGCACCTGGTAGCTGAAACCTCCTGAGATGTGTTGGATTTGAGGTGGGAATGTAGCATTAAGAACTGCTTGTATAATACAATAGTGATTTTCAGTATGGAAATAACAATTCCTTAGAAATCTGAGTAACTCAAAAGCTTAGATGTCTTTAAATCATCACCATCTTTAAATGTCTTTCTTGTACTGTGTCTTGCTCCTCCTTACAATGCAACTGAATGTCAAGTTATCCGAAGAACAAAGAAAATGACCCCCTGAAATGTGTAATGTCTTCACTCTGATATTCCTTCAAGAAATGACCCTTGTACAACTAATAGATAACAGCAGGGAGTATGGTCGTATGGATACCTTGCATAGGGCTGGCTCTGAAATGGGATTTGCGCCCTTTGAAGAAGTATCATCTAGTTAGTTCCAAATCAAAGAAGTGCCAAGATTTCTTGAAAGCCTCAGAGATCCTCTTACAATTAACTTTGCTGGAATATTTAATGTTGCTCTTTCTGACATATTCTAGTTGTATCTTTTTGACAGGTATCATTCAGCATGTAATCTAAAAGTCATAGCTACCTAAAACATTTAATTCATACTTCAAGAAAAACAAATGTTTTGACCCTATTCGTTCAGTTTTGTTTTTTTTTTTTTTTAGATGTCAGGAGATTGATATTTGTTTTTGAAGTACTTCAATTCTGTCAAATCTGTTTTCAGATATAAAATTTTTACATTTAGAAATGCTCCATCCAGTCAGCTCTAATGTGAAGTGTCTGTGAAGTTGCAAACATTTTCATCTGCCCAATATAGAAATGGACCATGACTGATAAGAGTGTTTCAGTGCTACTCCTGTCAGACTTCACAGAATTGAGACTATTAGAATGTAAACCCAAATCCTCTCCCTTTGTTTTTCAAAAACGCCCAAACTGCTCCATCCAAATAAAAAGTTGCTTTGTAGTGTTGCCTTTGATATTCTATAGAACTCCTTTTAGAACTGCAGTTCACAGTGGACCTTTAATTTCTGCTAGATATAAAAAATAAAAATAGCATTGATACCTAAACTACAAATCAAAATAAACAAACAAAGGAAAAAAAAAAAAACAAATTCTGGCTCTTTTTATCTGTTTATATTCTCACAGAGCTGTTGTTATTACAGTCACCTCTGAAACAGTAATGGATGATATCTTCATAGTGCAACAGTGTGACTGGAAATGTTATTCCCAGTTTGCTGACAGATACTCAGAAGAAAAAAAAAAAGTAGAAAAATGGTGAGGCTTATCTCACATAACTTTAGATATATGAGATATGAAAAATAGATTTCTGGTCTAAATAAGCTAGACTCCCTCTGTACACAGTAGAGAGAAGGGGACTTCTAGGGGATGATTTATCATCTTGTGGAGGTAGTCTAGACAACTCACACAAACACCCAGCTTTCAGAGAGTGATGTGGGAATCCAAGTGATTTGCATAATTAAAACAAAGTCTCCAGAACTGCAGCCCAGCAATGAAGCTATATTTCCCATCCAGTCCTCCATGCGTTCCAGCATACACCTATCGCAAGTAGTCCTAGTCACCACTTCCCAGAGAATATCATATTCTGTAACACTAGGAGCTGAGTAACTAACTCGGTGGGGGTGTTAACCAGACCAGAGGTATATATTCCAAGCTTTCTGTGTCCACACTGAAAAAAGAGCTGCACACCTCTGCCAAACATTCTCATCCATTTTGCATTTGGAGCTGTTTTACTGGCTGCATTTTCCCATGCTTTTTGAATCTTTCTTCATTAGGAGCCTCTAGCATCTGACAGGTAATTTGCTTGCCTACAGCTTCCCCTATTAACACTACCTTTGGACTGAGCACATAGGAACAAATGGAAAATGGATGTTGTGCCATTTAATGGAGTACCTGTCCCTCATCTGTTTTCAGTCTGTCATGTATCCTTCCCACCCCTTTCCTATGGCCATACTGGGGGAAGGAGAGTTGCTTACACCTGTGTGGATGTTTCTATTGCACACTGAACAGCTGTTTGTCCTAAACCAGTATGTGCTGCTTGTTATTCGAAAGGATTACTTCTGCAGATGTTCCCACCACTATGCCCTCCTGTCTTTTCCTCTGTCCCTCTCTCATACATGAACAGATTGCAGTGATTTTTATTTATTTATTTATTTATTTCCCCTCCAGAGAACTAAATCCCAAGCCAGTCCTCTGGATTTTCTTTACTTATTCGTAAGCAGCAGTTCATTCAGGCATATGGCTTTCTCTCCTTCTTCACCATTTGGACAGATGTTTTCTCTTGACTTTGTACATTCTTAATCCACAAGAGAAATGAGAAAATTTCATGATTTGTTAAGTAAAAAGAAAAAGACCATTTTTTTCTGATGCAAACTGTTTTTCAGTTGCATGTTCCTTTAATGCCATGATTTTCATATCAAGACCAGTTAATATAACAGGAACAGAAATTTCATTCTCATTACATTTGAATCCCAGTGTGATAAGTGCTGTGCAAACATGCAACAAGAATGATTCTCCCCTGCCTGAAATAGCTTCCATACATGAAAGGATGGCAGGTAAGTGAAACAGTCAGATGAGAGGATTCAAAGCAGTGATGAGACTTTTGTGCTCCACATATTAAGCAGTGGTCAGAGCACCCCCATTGCATAATTATGATGATTGGTTTACAGGTAAATGAGAGGTAAGAAGTTATTAGCAATAATTGTCTGATTAATGGCAGGCAGAAAATGCTGAAGGTATATTTAAACAATCATACTAAAACCTTCAAAATTATTTCTGGGCCATTTGAAGGTCAACATTAGCATTAGCTTTTAAAAAATTCAGATTCCAGTGTATGCCTCTGTTCTTGTGGAAAGAGGAATGTTAATATATGCCCTGCCTGTGTGAAAATACACTGTCCTGAAATTATGCTATTATTATTTCCTCTTAATTTCTTCTTAGAATAGACTCTCAAACTGGACATAGCATGAAAAGATGTATATGTATGCATGCATATGTTCCCCCCAAGTAAAATGAAGCCCTAACATGAGAATGTTTCACGAGCAAGTAGCAAGATGAGAGCTGAGTGTCCATGCACATGTGCAGGGCTTTTTATGTGGTGTTGGCTGTCTCTGATAAACTTAAAAATGAATGAAAGAATCTGTCTCTAAACCCTTCGTTCTTCACTACCCGCTATATAGCTCTTCCTAAATTAATGATTACAACCAAGATTTTAATATGATAGCCTTGTCTTTCTCACCGTAAGCATCCCACACACATTCACACCTCCCACTGTGACAGCTGAAGGAGCAAGAATGAGCACAGCCCCAGTGTAAGCAAAATCAAAGAGATTTATTCAAGGGTTATACGGTTTTTGACGCAAAAAACTTTTCTTGTGACAATGGGCTGTTGGATAACATTCAGGGTGATCTTCCCTGAGCCTCATTAAGCTGTCTTCAGTAGTTAGGTTTAAAATGAGAGGCTGGTGGCTTCCTAGATGTCTGAAAGAAAAAGGATGAGATTCATCTCTGCTTGCAGTTCTTTTATGGCTGAGTAAAGTGCCCTGACTGATATTCAGAGTGACTGAATACAGAGTGAAGAATGCTGGCTCCAGTGAAGTCTACACAAGAGATATAAACTCTGCTGAATTAGCTCTTCAAATATTTTGAAACCCTGCTGTATTAATAGGCTTATTTTTCAGCATGACCCTGAACAGACCCAAAAGACTATTGGTGTGTTTGAGGCACACAGTAAAAGAGATGAAAAGTTTAACTTTTTCTGGGTACTAGAATCAACGGGGTCGCTGCTGTGACCTTCAGATCTGGCTAGGAATAAGAGCTTTATCCTATAATGAGATCTTATTTTATGGGTGGGAAGGAGGAAAAGCTTGTGCAGGGTGAACTTAGGTGGTCTGTGGGATTCACAGCACTTGGGCTGTGTGAAGGATGAACCCTGAGAACTGAATTTTTCTGTCTTTGCTTCTGAAAAGCATCTAGAATAGACAGGGTCATGAAGGGTGACATTTAGCCAACATTGCCAAGACCCAACCATTGCCAGATTCTCATCTCTTGAAATGACTGAGACAGTGGAGCTGAAGGAAATACATGTCCCAGGATGTTAGAGGTCTCCTGCTTTTAAATGCTACAAACACAGTGTCTGTTTCAGAAACAGGATTCCAAGAACAGGTGAAAATCTTGAATATACAGGGAGAGTGGGGAGGCAGCCTGCTGGCCACAGGCCTAAAGAAGAGCAACAGCACCTGGAACTTCACAGAATTAGCCCCACAGCTGGACAGAAATTAGTATCCCTTATTAGTATCCCTTATATTTGGTGTTGCCTTTCTGCCTGGGTGAGAGATTTTTCTTTGGATATTCCTAATATCATTACACTCCCTGAATTTGCCATCTCCCAAATGCCCTTCCCATAGTCTGAGTGTAAAAGGTGTGGGGTTGGAGCTTTGGGCCAGGAAAAATTCTTCAGCATTTTATTTTGAGTATTTGAAGTCAGTGTGGTTGTTTAAGCTTTCTGTGTTATCTGCAATTCAGCTCCTCTGTTTTCACTGTTCGTGGTATGTACTGAAAGTAGTAAGAACTTCAAATATTAATTAAACAGCCTGGTGCAGGTGTCTGTCTAGGGTAACCCCACTGAACTTGGCTGAATATGCCTCACTTGCATTGTGGATGAATGATGGATTCGGAAGCACAAAAATTCTTCTCAAAAGAATTACTCTCATCCTCCAAATGTTATTTATTTGGATTGGAATGGGTCTTTTCAGCTTTAGTGATATTCATCAAAACCCTGCTTTGTGATACAATATTGCTCTTTTATTAAGCCATAATGCTAGTAGATTGTTTTAAGCCTTATGCTGTGAATCTCTTGCAAATGAAATGCTGCAACAGGAATATCTGCACGATAAGGAAATTGGAGGATGTTTTTCTGCACAACTTTATCATTCCGATGGTCTGGAGGATCTGAATGATTGAAAGCCAACACGTAAATAAAGCCATATCTATTACATACCCAAATGTTGGTGAAGTACTGAGTGGTGGGGAGGAATGTTTAAATGATCATGTGAAGCTAAACAGTGCTGCATGGACTTGAGTGACTGAAATGACATTTTAATCAAATCTGACAGCTCTATTGCATTATAATTATAAACTGCCAGAGGCACTTTTTAGACTATCAGTACTTTTGGGATAGCTTGCATCTAAATTAAAATTGAACTTCAAAGCAGTTTGATGGGGATGCGTTTCCAAGGAGTTTCAAAAATGTGAAAGACACTAACTGATTAGCATTACGCACTGTACCAGCTGGTTGCTACTGTAAAAAAATAAAATAAAAAATAACAGCCATGCTGATAATCAGAAACCACTATCTTGAATCCTATTAATTTTCTTTTGAATTATTTGGGGGAGGGAAGAGGGGGGATCGTTACAGTCGTGTACTTCCTTTCAAATGTTTATTTAGTTTCTCTGCAAAGAGACAAAAACTGGGAGGAAGAGAGAGAAATCTGGAAGATCTCCAAGGGTTAGCTCACTAGCAATCTGTTTAGATGTCCTCTTCTCAACCGAGCCCTGCTCTGCTAAATATTTATGGCAATGTTTAACAAATAAATCTCACCCACCTCTCCATTTACAGTAAAACAGAAGAGTGAAATGCTTTAAGGGAGGATTACCCCTTTTTTATCATGAGAGGGAATGAAATTCCATGAACATATTTTAATTTCTGGAAAATCTGAAGTCTAGAACTGCAAACATCTGTCCGTCCACATTACAGATGTTCTGCCTGAAGCTTCTGTTCTGATCCCATCTCTAGACAACAACTACAAAAAGGAGTTCACAGCTCTTCTGTGTTTTCTCTTTCTTGTCATATTGTATAACCACTAATTGGAAGCTACAGATATTCTCAGGACTAGGTCCTGTCTTCAGATACATGCGTGCATCGCTTGGCGCATTGTAAAAGTCAGCCAGTCCCTCAGCCACAAGCTGAATTGCAATGAATTGCAAGGCAGGCTGTGTGCTGTGAGGAGGTAACAGGACCCTGATTTACTTAAGCGTTTAGGTATCTAAATCCAGTTGATGGAACTCTACTGATTTCAGACAGAGGTTAAATTTTCGGAATATCTATGTGCATATATGCCAGTTTCCCATCAGCTCCTGCCCTTTGACATTAACCATTCTATAATGAAGAATAGAATTTTTGGTTTAATTGTTTTCATTTTGCTTCCACCCATTTTTGGATTCACTCAGCTTCAAATATTTTAAGGGGTGCCATGGTAAGAAAGAGCACAGTGTGTCGTCATACCAGCAGTCTCTGTTCAGTAATGGCTAAGGCTGGACTCTTCTGGAGAGTACTATGAAATTGCTATGAGATAGATGGAATATTTTTTCCATACTGGCCCCAAATGTCTGGTAAGTAGATGGAGCACTTACAGGAGAACTTATAGATCTTTAAATTTCATTGAGTTTTATGACTGTAGGTGAAAGAAATGTCAGTTATATAATTCAGGAATGTGCAGTTAGACTTCTATATTTCCAATACTGTCGGTATCTGTGAGCCCTTTCAAGATTTGTCTTAGGATACTGGATTTATGTGGATGCCTCCACAGTTTTCTGCCCACCTACAGTGCCAATCTGTATAAATTTGGTGTATGCAGAATCTATGTAAACAACTAGTGCCAAGGAATTTGAAGCTTACTTACCATTAGTCCAAACTTTGAAAAATAGAAAACTTCTAGCAAAAGTATCTAACCTTTTCTGTTCTGATGCATTGGTTTCCACCCTACTAAATACTGTGTTAAGAATAACTCTGGTAAATATGCAGTGTTTCTTTCATATTTCATTATTATTACATTATTGCTGTGGATAACTTCGGATGTTTGTTTATATTCATGGTAATTTATTTATGACTCGATTTACTGATAGTGCATGTAGTTAATAGCATATGGAAACTCTTTCCATAGATTCAAACCTGTTACATGAAAGCATACTTCAGGACTGCATCATCCCTATTTTTTAAGCCAGAGCATTCATTTTCACAGAATTAGTTTGGGGAGTTTCTCAGGGAAAGAGAGAGAGTCAGAAAACAATGCATCATTCATGAATCATTTTCTCAGAAACTACTTACTGTTTTGCAAGAAAATGTTGACAATTCATTCAGGGTCTCCCTCAGTCATGATGCACTTCCTTTTCCTCAGTCCAAATGGACATGCAAAAGTATGCAAGTAAGATAGGACAAATTTGGCCATCACTGTAACTGCACATATGGACCAGGTATTGCAAGCAAACATGTTAGTTTGAATAACTGTAAGCAAAATCTGGGCTCCTTCAAGCTGCAAACCTGTGATGGCTGGGTAGTGAGAGCTTGATACCACAAACTCAAATTTCAGCAGCAGCTTTGTTAGCTTTAATTGCAAGTTAGAATGCCGAGCACTTGAACCGGAAAGGTTAAACATACATGCATAACTTTCCTAACACTGACTGGTTCCCCTGCCTTGGCCCTTGCTGGCCGTACACACTTGTCCTGTTAGATGGCAGGTGATGAGAACACCTGGTAGTGTCACCATCCAGTGCCCATTCACACACCAGCCTTTGTGCATCGCTCATTAGATCTCACTTTTGAGCACAGCTGGTCCTCAGTTGAGAGCTGCATCGTTGCAGACAGCCTCACAGACAGACAGAAGCTGTTTCTTGCCCAGTTCTGCTAGCTTTTTCACTAAACTGACACAGATACTGTGACCTGGTAGCACAGCAGGATTTTATTTCTCATAATTCCAATGGTATTTTTCACTGTTAAAATTACCATCACAAATCATTGCTGCAGGAGCTCTTTTCAACAAGAAATGACAAGTTACTAAAGAAAAACATTTGAAGACATTTAAACTGAAAGCTGGTATTCCCATTTACCCCTTGACAACATATCAGCCACTCTCAGAGACAGGGCGAGGCAATTCACAGAGCCTTTCTGCTTTACTGCACTCGCTCTCCCTCCTCCACCCACTTTTCTCTCTCTTGCCAGCCACATGGAAATTCAGAACACTTTCCCAAAAATAGTGTTCAAATCTGAAGCCTGGATATATGTGTGCCGGTAGCTTGCAATTCTTGACATACTTCTGTTGGCTTCAAAGGGTATCTGCCAGCTGCTGGCCTGGAAGCAGTGAAACTGACTCTTAGCTGCTGGAGCTGAAGAAGCACCCGGCCGTGGAGTCTCCTGCATAATGAAAATGTTCAGGTCAAGGCACACAGGAGCTCTGAAATGGGGATTTAACAGAAGTCTGTCCAGCTGGGACCACATCTTCTACCTTCTTCCCACTCCAGTAGTTCACTTTGTACTGATTTACCCACACTTCTTCCTACCAGAGCTCAGCTTTGGCAATCAGCCTTTATTGGCTGAAAGCCAGAAGGCAGGTTGCATAAAAATTTCCATGTGCCAAGATTACTTCTACTGTGACATATCCCTTTTTCATAACCCCTTTGCATATCAGCTTTTTCCTCTTTCCCTTCTTCTCAACAACTACAAGAGCCAACCAGCATATAAAGCCATGGTTAGAAGGATGTTTCCTCATGTTTTTCCTCAGCATACTCCTGACTTCAGCGGAGATAGATGAAATATGCACAGATTCTTTCACGTTTAGCAGCCTCCATTTCACTGACTTAAAACATACCTCATGTAAATATTTTGGCTAATAACTTTAAAGAGAACACCTAGCTGGGATCAGTTCCTTCAAGTGATTAACACTGTATATACCCAAATATTGGGCTTCTGATTTTTGTAGCAATGTTATACAACATTTATACATCACTTTCTTCAAGAACAGGTCTGTATATGCAGCAAAATGTTAGTATAAACATAGCTTACTTTTAAATGGAAGCTCAGAAAAATCTTTGCTGTACATCTCTTGTGAATGCGATGAAAAGTGAAGGATGAGTTAAATTCCCTGTTGTTAAGTAACTACTTGTAACTGGATTGTTTGCCTTTTAGGGGGACATTTCTTCTAACTGAACCTTGGTAACTGACTCTTAGATAGCCAACATAGGATAAGATAAATCACAGTAGTGTAACTCTGTATTTCTGTTGGCATCATCTTAGATTGAGTCCTCGGGAACATATGGAGTGCACTGAGTGAGAATAGATTCAGTGATGCTCTTCGTGTCTGCTGGCTGGGAAGTAATTGTAGCAGAAAAAGAAGAAATCACCAACTTGTACTGGCATGTTCTTCTGCCTGCTTAGATTTATAAATGTAGGCATCCATGGCCAGCAAAGACTTGGCAATAAGTGAATGCAGACTTCAGGCAGCTATTCCTGAATGAGATGTGCTGGTGACAACATACTCGTGTCATTTGGCTACAAGTAGTTGCTATGAATCTGTTCCAAAACAATGGAATTGCTGTATTTGCCAGAAGTTTTCTGTCCTGCTATGGAACATAATAAAACAATTTAAGATGGTTTGATGAGTATTATAACCAACTCAGACCTAAATGGTCTCAGCTGAGTTCCTTGTTTGCCACAGACTTTCCATCTAACCTCAGGTGAATTATTTAATCTCACTGTTCCATACAGTGTTGTGAGGATGCATTGGTAAATCTGTAGGAGGCACCCAGATATTGTGGCTGTGGATGTTGTATAAAATAACACAACAGTTACAACTTGGAACTGGCATATACTTCATCACGTGGAGTATCTGAATGAGACGAGAACATATTTACCCACAGCATGGGAAGAACTGCTACTCAGAGGTGAAAGCTGTGGAAGGGTGTGCTTGCAAAGTTATTACAGAAAATTAAGAAAACAATTCCCATGTATAATTGCAGGTTCATGCCACAAACAAAACACATGCATCAGCATTTTGAGTGTTGTGGTGGGTTGACCTTTGCTGACAGCCAGTTGCCAACCCAGCTGCTCTCTCAGTCCTCCTGCTCAACGGGATGTGGGAGAAAATAAGATGAAAAATCTCAACATAAAGACCGGGAAATCACCAGTTAGATTACCATCATTGGCACAATAGGCTCAACTTGGGGAAAATTAATTTATTGCCATTTAAAATAAGAGTTGGATACTAAGAAACAAAGAAAAAAACAACAAAAACAAACCGAAAAAAGCAACAAAAAACAAACACTCCCCCCCACCTCCTCCTTTTTTCCCTGACTCAACTTCACTCCTGCACTCCTAACTCCTTCTCAGTCAGTCCATAGCAGTTCCTCTGCTGCTCCTTTCTCCTCACACCTTTCCCCTGCGCCATCATGGGCCCTTCCCTGGGCAGCAGCTCCTTCAGGGCACATGCCCTGCTCTGCCATGGTCTCCCCATGGGCTGCAGGTGCACCTCTGCCCCGGCACCTGCAGCACCTCATCCCTGTCCTCCTCCTCCTCTCAGCGTGGTGCTGGCAGGGCCGTTCCTCACACGTTTTACCTCAGCCCTGGCTGCCCTGCAGCGTGTGGCCCTTCCCTCACGCTGCCCCAGAACCTTCTGGAAGTGGCCCAGGCCTCACCTCACGTGGCCCTGTGGGCTACACCTGGGCATGGGCACCCATGCAGGTGTACATTCAGTAGAAGCTGGCAGCAATACCTGCTCTACATGCCTTGCCAGGTGATATACACGCAATTGATCAATATCTGTTCGTCTTGCTTGATAGTTGTTTGATCTGCATATGTTTCTTTGGGAGTTTTTTTCTCTTTTCGCCTAGGCCTGTAGAACCAGTACAGGATAAAGGAGTTCGGTCGATAAGGACTAAGAGTGCCTGAGTGATTGATTCTAAAGTGTTTTTTTCCCGCTTGATTCTGATGATCCTAACAGTAAAAGTACTAAAGGCTAATATGTAGTAATGCACTGTCGTAAGGATTAAGGTACTATTCACTTCAGACCTCAGAAGAAAATACAAGTAATTCCAGATGCTTTGGAAAATAGCATGAGCCTAGGGAAAATTTAGTTGAGAAAATATTCAGTTGGTGAATGGCCTCATATTTAGATGCTGGAAGAATACACTACTCAGACATTCAGTCTCCGTTCCCCCAAGATTAATTTATTATGAAAGTATAAGTAAGGGATAAACTATGTTGTTTATAGGTACAGTTTGCTGGTGATAAAATCAGGTATAGGCCTCAAGTCTGCCAGCCCTCTCAGTTCTCTGAGCCTGATCCAAATACAGTGACATGCTCTGTTTAGCAAGGCTGCATTTACAAATTTTTTATTATAAGGCTGTGTAGAGTGACTTATCTCAAATACAGGTAAACACCAAAGCTTGCAAGTCAGTTACCCTGCAACAGTTGGACATTCCCACTTGAGGATGCAAATGTTACAGTGTCCTTAGCAGTGGTTTGGAGAGCAATGTGTTTGTGAGTACAAGTTCAGAATAACAATAGAGACAGTAGGAGTTCAGAGTGCCCCATGCATATGTTCAAAATAATTGATGGATACCTGTGGGACCATTCGGCATTTCAGGTTCAGTTCATCTCTTAACTTACCATTAGACCCATTTCCAGTTGAACACCCTTTGGGCCTGAAATGCAGAGGAAAGAAATGAGCAATAGGAAGAGGGAGCAGAGCCTTTCTTCTGCATATGGAAATTATTCTTCAAATGTCTTTGTTGACAGCTGGCATGGCACAAAATAAACATAGGTCTATTTGCAAGTAAGCAAGAATTAGCATAAACAGCAGCTGCTGTGTTACCAAAAAAACATGTAACAATAAAGAATTTTTTTCTGCCTTCAGAAACAAAGGTAGGTAAAAAGCCTGCATGAAATAATGAGTTAGTTAACCACCTGTTAAAGTTCTGAGCAGTGGCAAAATGAAAGAGGTATTTGTTGATGGCATAAGCATATTTCTGAATCAGATTTTCTAATTAAAACTGAATCTATACTTATGATAAAAAATGCAAAGCAATATCAAAAATGTTCTCTTGCTCACCTCTCCTCTCTCCGAAATCCAGGGAGTTCCTACACCTGTCTTTTGAGTTGCTTTCTTGCCACATCCAGATGTCTCAATTTTCTCTTAGCTTGCTTGGATATGATTTCTGCTCCCTTTCTCCACCTACATATCATATAAAGTCAAGTCAGATCATCATAACATATACTCATATTTATGGTCAGATCGCATTCAGGAAAATAACTTTATGGGTTTTTGTCTCTCAAACCTCTCTGTGTTAAAAGCTGGTTGCTAGTTTACTAGCATTGTCACATTTTAATAAAAACTGATGATTCAACACAGTGAAATGCAGAAACAAGCAAAGAAACAATTTTAAGTTCATTATTTTAGATTGATGATGCTTGAATTTATTACTTAATCAGCTTCCCATGGAAGGTGGCTTACCTGTTCAATTAACTTTTCAGAGTAAGTTGTATATCCAGTTACATACAAATTCCATAGATTAGCTTATCTAGATTTTCTTTATATTTTAGCATTGTGACTCATATCTAGTTTTCATTTGTTTGGAACTGCAGCTATTTGTCTCTAAATTTTTCTGACAATAGGGTATTTTAAAAAAAGAAAACAAGGTAAATAATAGCCCTGTTTAGAAGTTATAGAGAGCTTTATATCTTCAAAAAACAGTTTAATGTAAGTCTCAGTACAGAGTCTCTCAAAATCAGCATGTCTTCCCACAATAAATTTTAGATCCAAATAGCTCAGAGTCAGATCCTGATATTGTTGCTTACCAGAATATTCACTTCATTTCATGAGTCGATAAAATTAGTTGAGTTAAATATTACCCATACTCAGGCATCAGAGTCTTATGTTAAACAGACATCCTACCCCTGGAATGTATGTATCAAGGAGCAGGCTGTATGGGCATGCTTGTAGGTCTGTTGATGTGCTTACAGCCATGTAAAAGGTCAGTGTTAGTGCCAGGCTGAGACTTCAGGAGTTTCTCATTTAGGATCCCATGCTTTTAGCATTCATATGTACTTTATTTTCTCACTGCTCATAATTTTAAATATGTGTTTTCCTTTGTTTCATTTTTCTATATCAGCAGGCACTTGATTTTACTAGTAACTTTTTTTTTTTTTCCAAACTATAAATATTTTGTATGGAGTTATGTGTTGTGTGTGGAATATCTTTGAAACAACACATTTTTAATTTAATCACAGTTTCATAGGATTTCTTCTGTTTCCACTGTCATCTTCTCTTCTCAAGATAACCATATTTTAAAGGTATGATTTTGTTGGGTGAAATACTTTGGAAGCTTTTGAAATAAAAATGATATATAAATTTTCATCAATAGGTTTCTTTAAAGAGTGTAAAGAATGAGATTTCGTAGTTTGTATACAGATTTGGCCAAATTTTCTTCAATACCAGTTGCTAAAAATACATCTGTGTTTGGCTGTGAGGTTTGGTAGGGTTTTTTTTGAAGAAAATAAAAAAAAATGCTTTTCATGTTATAGATGGGGACATCCACATCACAACCACAGAGGTCATAGTCATTTTTATTGCAATACTATTCTGAAAGTTTTATTTTTCATGAACTATTCTTTCTCCTTTTTTTTTTCTTTCTGAAACCATTTAATGCACCATACCTGTCGTGGTTATCTTTATATCTGCAGATGTTTCTGTGCATATGAGTCTGTATATATGCAGAGACACAGGGTCCTTTTTTTCTAGCTACGTAATAAGCTGAAATGTGTGAAGTCTGTACATTCCCAAAGCAGACCTCATTGTGGTAAAATATTATCTATTTCATTTTAGGTGAGAACATGATTATCTCTCTCTACCCACACTGATTTGGACTGTGTTTTGTTCACCTCGAATAGCACCTCTGTCCATGAAGAGCTGCGTGTCATCTCCATGGAGCTACTCTTGGAATAAGGTAATTTGCATAGCAGCAAGGGCATCATTATTTGGTCTCCTTTACTTAACACCAGCAACAGCAGTTCAACAACAGCTGATCCAAATCATAACTCAAAATGGGGAACATTTGCCATTGTATCTCATATCAGATGGATATCAGTATGATACCAAACTGAAGTAGTTCAGACTGGAAATAGAAGAGTTGAGATCTTGCCAGATCAGGCCTATCCATATGGAACAGATAGCTCTTAACTGACTACTCAGTTTGGAATGGAGGGTTTTTTAGACTATGCGGTATAGGCCTCTGGTATAGAAGAAGCTCACCATTTGTATCTGAATTTTTTAAAGCTCTGTATTTAACTGTATTGTTTTACCCAGGAGTACTGGATTTGTATTTTTTGATCTGTTCATGACTTTGGATATGACTTTGTGTGTGACTTTGGCTAAGTTTCTTAACAACTTTCTGCCTCAGTTTATGTCTAAATAACAATGTTATTTGCTGCCAATCTTGGACATTTTCTGAACTGCCATTGTGAAATGTCCATACAGAGCCCATTGCTGATTTCAGAAGGCCATAAGTCCTTACAAAACCAAGTGTAGAGTGGAAATGTATTCCTTACTGCCACTATAAAGAAGGGAAGTCTTCCCTCTTACTGCATTTCAAAGACCTTGAGTTTCTTAACACAAGAGGAAAAATCCACAACAAAACACAGAACTGAACCCCAGTTTCTTGAGCACTAGTCCATTGACCACCAGATCATAGCCTTTCCCTCTGCCACTTTGGTTATTTTTGCAGCTGTTGAATGAAATGTATTTGATTTTCAGGAGTTCATGACATTGTTCATTTGAGTACGTCTTCATGCTGTGATTTTCCCCATGCCATCACTTCCTTACCTCTTAAGAACCCAGCAAGGACAGGAACTGGCAAAGACACAACAATGCAGACACAGGTCAGTTACTTTGCTCATGTTCTAGCTTTTCTTGCTCTTTTGTGCTTTCCCTTCTACTCTGCCAATCATTCCATCACTGTTTTTATTCTACTGTCTAGTCTTCCTTCGGTGAATAACTTCACTACATGCTGGGGTCCTAATAATTCGCTGCTTTTTTATTTTAATGAAAAAGCCCTATTCTCTTGATATCAGGCCTCCCAGAGCTGGAAGCATGCAAGCCCCTTCTGATATGCTCGTTCTCTGAAACCTATATTCTACAGGGATTCTGCAATATATTCTTCTTTCCCCTCTGCCTCTGGTGCTGCAGCCGGTCTTGAAAGGAGGCCACTTGAAAAGAGAGAGCAGCAGCAATATGGCTTATGAATTCCTAGCACATTGCTTTACCCTCAAGGATATATTAAACAATAAGCATTTTTTAAACAAAGACCTCTAGTAACCTCACCACAGGCACTGACTCTGCTGATATATTATTAATTTTAGGAACTAGTTTCAAATGATCTGACTGAATTACTGCTTGTCTGCTCGTAATACTTGGTCATCAGAAAGATATTACCTCTTTCAGAAATGCTACCTTCCTTTCTTATCTGACTGACTGCTTAAAGAATATAAACTTGGATTTCTCAAAGTAACAGTAGCCCAATAGTTAGTACAGGAAATTGGAATGAAGTAAACCATTACAAACCCTCTCATTAAAGCCCACAGTTAATAGTCATTAGAAGAATAATACTATCTAAAATTAAAAATGGTTAAATATGAAGAGTCACCGTACAGGTAAACAACAAATGGATTTCCATTTTCACACTAACTATGTAGATATGCTGCTTTTCCAGAAGGTCTTACAGGTCACAACACTGTTATCACTTCAGGACATAAAATGATCATTATCTCTATAATACAAATTATGAGTATACTTCTAACATGATGAATGGGACTTAGGAAAACAGGTTGTGTTTCAGAGCAATTGTAGTAGCCCTGGATTTTGGGAAGACAGACAAGGGGCCTCTCATATGCAGTCAGCAGTGTTAACTAGCAAAAAAAATCATACTGTTGTGCTGCTGGAGCCACATCACATTATAATCCTATATGTGATTTTGTTGTGTCTTTCTTTTGCCTGTTAGGTGGTAGGTAAATATTCCCTTCCCTTGATGTGATAAATACACCATTAAACATCCAACAGGATTCTGAATTTCCTCTGTTAGGGGTTATCAAAGGCTTCCCTCATGCTGTAGAGCTGGGTTCCCTGTTCCTCTGCAGCCTTGAATTGCAACTTATCCTATTGTGAGCAGAGGAATGTCATCATTCCTCCATGCTTGCAGGGGAATAGGCATGGTCTGATCTCTTAACAGGTTTATGCTGCTGTTGCCAAAAGGATGTGTATGCCTATTTGCATGAAGAATTAAAGAGGAGTTCTGCAACATTTCTAAGTCCTACATTCATAATGCTTAGAGGAGATACAGACTATAGAACCAAACTTTCCCAGAGTTCAGCTGTGTCCCACACCTATCTTAGTCTTAGACGTTGCTGCTTCATTGCAGTCATTAAACTCCTTTCTTTGCCTGCTGAATAGGCTCTTAAGTTTCACATTTACAGTGTGGTAATTATCTTAATCATATTAAAGTACAGAATAAACTTCAGTGAGGAAAATAAAATCATACTGCTCTTTTTGGACAAACTTTATTTCCTTTAATGTTCTGTGTTTATATCTTGATTGCCTGGACCTCTCCCACTAATAAGCTTTTAATGACTGTTCCCACTGATATCATAGCAGCAGATTCTTTGCATGCTGTCTTTGTTTCCTGGAATAAAATCAATTAAGCTCCTTGTCTCTCTGACCCCATCTTGTATTAAGGCTTAGCACAACAATTAGGAGCACATTATGGTGTTCATTCTTTTATAATTTTGGTTCTATATACACTGCAGCAAGTCAGGTGTCAGTGCAAAGATTAACTTTGATGCAACACAATGTAGTATGTGTATAAAAGTCTTCAGTAGTATAATTACTAAACTTATATGATTCACTTTTGGAAGAGTGATTTAATGAGCCTGTGACACTTTTCAACAGCCTTCTTGAATTTTTTTTTTTATTTTTTTGAGTATTCCAAGGGACAAAGTTAGAAACTTGTGACAGTCAAGTTTGAAGACTTTCACAGACTTAAAAAAAATGAACTGTTAGAAGGATGCCTCTAGCATGCAATGTAAAATTTCAACAAACAACTTAATCTTCATTAAAGTCTCAGTGTCATACCCTGGAATGTGGTAAACTCTGTATCTGGTGAATTATCTTCTTACTTAGAAATAGGCATGTTATTTCCTTTTCAGTCTGCTGATAAAGATATCCATTCATAATTTAAAATGTACTTCAGCAAATAGTTATATGCCATGGGATCTACACATTTTTCTCTGAAATAAAGATACTGTATACAGTATACTATTGGGGTATGGGCAGTGAGTCCTTGCTTGTCCCAAAGTAGCTGTCTTTCTCATGTCCCTCTTGCTGTCCATATTCCTAAATCCTGACGTTCAGTTCACCCCTCCGAACTTGACATGATAATTCAGTAGGTAAAAACAAGCTCTACTTTCCACAGTGTAGGATTTTAGGTCCTTTTGAGGAGATTATCTGAAGGTACATAATCCTACCTCAGACAAATCCTTGTCTGTACATGTGATTTCTTAGCATGGCTCCAGCTGTGCTGTGGGATTAAGTCCTTCCCCATCTCTTCCTCCTGCTGTCATCTTTTCCACAAGAAAAGATTGTAGATAAACTCTACAGTCCATACAGTTTGGCATCACAGACACCTTACTCACTAATAATGTTACAGATTGCCTATTGCCTACCTAGGGTCATTCTGCAATGCACAATGGTCGACCTGTGCATGAAACACTCAGAATCTTTGTGTCTCAACTCACTGATGCATTATCAGCGAACATTAGCAAGTTGCAAATAAGTGGTGGCACTGTATGTAGAAATGAATAAGGGGATTTGGTAGTGGGTCGGTAACACGTGTATTTCACAATTAAACCATATTTTACTTATGGCAATATTTTCATTTCCAAACTATTCTGTTTCCAAAGTACTTTAAAGAAATAGTTCAGCATTTCAAATGAAGTTTTTCTAATGAGTTTTCACAAAAAAGTGTTGTTTTTTTTTTCTGTCAAAACTGCTTCAGCATATTTTTGACCAGCTTAAGAGAAAATATTCATCAGTTACTATAGTTAATGGCATGATCACTTTGTTGCCAAGCTGCTGTAGAGAAAAATCAGCACTCCCCTTTGCATTCTTTTTTAAAATTCCTTTTAACTTTAAGCAGGTTATGGGACCTAATTGATCAGCTCTTGCAATCTTTTGCTACTAATTGTCTAAATGTCAGATGATAAAGAGAATAATATCAGCTCCCATAGTTTCACAAGAGACACTTTGTACTAGATACTTGCTTTTCTCATCAAATGCAGTATGTGTGGTTCTTCCAAAATAAGTCCTTGACATGGTGAGACTTTACTAGGTTCAGAGTACTTTTGTAGGACTATTTGTCCTTCACAGAGATTATTTGCCAGCTGAAGGTAATTTATGCTGCTTTTTTCCTCTGTTTTTTTGTTTGCTTGTTTGTTTTCTTGTTGTTTTTAATTTATTTTTTTGAATCAACAGTAATGCATTTGTTACACAACAGGTCTGAGAACAAACTCTGCACTCAAGTCAATAGAGATGTGCTTGTCATCACCAATGAAGTTTATTGGCTCCTTGTTCTGTATCTGTTTGTTTCATCCTCATTTCTGGGGAATCTTTCCTTTCTTCATATCAAACACAGCCTTCCTCCCCAGTTGGACTATGTGGAGTAGAATGGTTACATCTGTTTCTTTTTTTCTCTGTTATGGGACAGGGTTTCGGTGGCAGGAAGAAGGGTGAATACTGGTGTTGAAGTCAGCATAGGTTACCAGCTCTGAAATGGCATATTAGAAGTTATGGTTTGATATCCCTTGGGGTTTCCATCCCTGGCTGTAAAAAGCTACTTGAATTTGCAGAAACACTTTTTGGCCTAGGGCAGTGCTTTAAGGGTGCTTTGGAGCTCTGATTAAACAGCAGAACCTCATCTGCTGTCCCCATCTTTCTACTTTCCTGTACTGCAACCATGTGAGCATGACAAAACTCAGCATCCATTCTGGTGCCTGTCCTTTTTCTGTTTCGATGAGTTATTTATTGCTCAGTATTACTTTGTTGTGCCTAGAACTGGCTTGGTTACCATCAGTGTGAAGGCACTTCTCTGTTTTGAAAGAAAACCTTCAACTGAAGGAAAAGCAGTGTGTAAATGTTCTCTGATCCTGTGTTCTTTAGCATGCACTGCCAGAGACTTATTTTTCTCTCCATTAACTTCAGCTGCACTTCATCTTTCATGATTACCCTGTTTGAACTCAACTTTATAAGTTAACGCCCAAGCCTAGGTCTGCCTAGTGTGACTATAATTAAGTATTTATATAATTACAGCTTTGAAGGCAAAGGGCCTCTAGAGAGTATTTTGGAGTGACCACAGCAATAACCCACATCCCCAGCTACTAAAAACTCACATTGTTTTCTTGAAGATAGTAGTTCCTCAGAACCTCAGATCCAGCCCTTTCAATTCTTACTCCTAACCTCATGAGCAATATACCCATGAGACCAGCATTGTCTGACTGTCTCTGCTATCCACAATATGCCTTTAATACCTGCAACATTTCTCTGTCTCGAAGTTTTTCTTTGGTTTATGCCATTAAGCAAATACTTCTCCTGGAGCCATTTCTGCATTGTTTATTGTAGTCACTGAGTATCACTGAGAATGAGTATTCAGTTGTAACCTCATGCTACGTACTCCATCTTCATGGACATCCTTTTAAGTGTTTAAGTTTAAGCCACAAATTTATGCCCAAATCTTGCGTTTTATGTAGGATTAAACTGGTCAAAACAGCAGGTGATATTTTGTTATATTTGCAGACCTTTTTCCCCCATACTTTGAAATCCCCTGTGAGTTACTGACAGATCTTTTAAATGTAAATGAAATCAGATATATTTTAATATAACAAATCTCTAAAGTATATACCGTGTGCAACAATATTGCAGATTTTGTGTTCAATCGGTGTGAAACTCTGCTGTCTTTAAGATTTTCAGTTGCTGTCATTGTCCCTGACAGGTTGAGGGGAGGTAGAAGAGCTGCCTGGGAGAGGCAAACGGACAATGGCAATTTGCTTGGTTACTTTTGCTTGAGTGAAGGATGACCAGGTGATGCTTTTGCTCAGGACTCTGTCTTGCTACCTTTCACATCCATGCAGCAAAGTGTAGAGAGCAAGGGTGTGGTTCCTGAGCGCTAACCCAGTGTTCACAGAGATCAAGCCCAGCAACCAAGTTTTGAAGGAACTGGAGTCAATTACAGTCACACATAAGGCGGTTTAAAACACTCTCAGGCTTAGGTCTAACCATAATTTGTAGAATAGACAAGCCTTTGGACAGTAAAAAGAGATGATTTTAAAGTAAGCATTGCTGCTAGCTGAGGGTGGAGGGAAGAGGAGAGGGAACCTCTTTTCTTTCTTTAACCAGGAGAATAAAAAGGGTAAAGGAGCATCTGAATTTAGTCTGTTCGTTTGTGATACAGAAAGTAGCCCTGTCCTATAACTATCAGATTTAATTAAAAAAGAAAAAAGAAAAGAACGGAAACAAATTGAATTGCAAACTTGGCCATGTTATCATCAGTTTTTCCTTGGCAGTTTCAAGAATATTGAATAAATTGCTGTACTTGCTGTGATAGCCTCTGTTGAAAACTTCGGTGACATTTCACTTTGAAAAAGGAGTTCATTGTTCACCCCAAATGTGATGTTCTGAAAGTCAAATTTCCCTTTTATGTCTGTAAGCAAAATTTTCAAAGAATTTCTTTTAATAATTGGACAGAGCTATTCATAGGACTTCATTTTCATCAGGAAGTTGTGGCTTTGTTTATGTCTGGAATATGGCTTGTAAAAATGAACAATAAAATCTCTGGATTACAGGCATGACTTGCCTCACTTACTAAGATAAATTGAAGGCTAGATTTAAGTTTTTTATTTTTGCCATGGTGAAGGGCAGCACTTTCCTCAAGCCATCTAGGGACCATGTTAAGGAAAGAATCATGAATCAGAGACAACTTTTTCGACCTTTGCTTATACCATCACTGCCGTCCCTACCTGCACCAGCCTGACACAGCTCACTGATCCTGCTGTACCTCCCAGCACAGGTAGGCTGTTACCTACAGTGCCTGCCTACTGGGCAGCAGCCACATACTTTATTGCAGTATCACTGACTCATTTTTTTCCCTAAATGTTATATTGATTGGTCTAGTCACTGGCTAACTGAGATGCGGTTTTATAAAAGTATGGAATAGTTTTATGTGGGTAGGCAACATTTCTTCAAGAAGAGAAAGAATTTTTTTTTAAGTGATTTTTGGTAGGAGGGAAGAATTTTATGACTGGCTTCCTCTCTCATGTGCTTTCATAGCTCACTGAAATCAGAGAAGCTGCAGCCTGGTCCCAGGTTGGGTACTTAAGTAGACAGCTGTCTTCCTTCTCAAACAGCTTGCACAGAGTCAACTCCTCATTATTTCTAGACAGGTATCTGAAGAGCCCCTCTTGCTAAGGCTTGGCACACTCTAATTATGAGATGGAACAAAGAAACAGCTCAGTGTTTTAAAGAGGAATTGAATTGTGATTATTCAATTGATGCTAAAACTTGCTTTGATACAATAGAATCCCACATTACAGCTACCAAAATTCTTACAGGGCCTTGGAGTGAGATTTACAGTTTTCTAGCTAAGCAACTGCACTCTCTACTTAGAGGAAGACATTATCTTCTGCAGAGACACTTAGAAAGGGCCTTTGTCTTTGCTGGCATCTAGAGTTGCTAAAAAGAGAGAAAAGTACTTAAACAGTATTTAATATGGAGGATCTACTGATGGTAAACACCTGAAATTTGAAAGCATGGAAAGAGAAAGTAATTTTGTGTGGTTGCAACAAAAGTGTTATTTTAACACTTATCAGAGCATACAGATGGAAAAAAATAGCATTTGACTTGCAACATCAAAGATATCTCAACAGAACTGTGGAGCAAGGTTCATAAGATCCTGCTATGCCACAATAGAAAAGTTGAGGGCATGACCTGTAATTCTTGGTGTGTCCTCCCATGATGTTCAAATAGATCATCCGTAGACAATGTCACCATCGACGTGAATGGAACTTTCTTGGCTAGCTCCACCTAGTATAAAACCTTTTCTTCTGTCTTATTTATTCTATGCATTTCTGTCCTCTCACCCCCACTCACATCACAGGGCCGTCAAAGAGATATGTTCACTTGTTATCCTGTGGCAATTCACAAGTTTTACACCAGCCTTGTCTATACAGTATAAATCTTTGTGTTTTCCTTAATTAACCTTAAATATTTTAAGTCTAGTTATTTTTGAAGTCCCTTAAAATGAAGTGACAAATGTAGCTGTGCTATTCTGAATTTTGATCATTATATTTCTCTAAAAATAAAAGCTCAACATGAGATTCATTTACAGTTGTGCACCTGGGGAACCTCTGATTACTGCCTAAGGTATTCAAGACTATTAAAATATTCACAGTGAATAGGCCTCTTTCTAGCTCCTTGCACTGAGGGAGAATTTCAACTCCTTGAGGACTGGAAGGCAGTAAGTATGCTCACTGTGGTGCCACAGCACAGGCCTGGGTTACTTAGCAGAACTGTGTGTCTTAAGTGGTGGGAGAGATCCAAACTCAAGAAGTTCGTTTACAGAACGTTTCCATTTCAGGTTGTGAACTCTTCCGTATCCTGATAAGGAAGCAATTTGTTTACTAGAACAACTCTAGCAATGGGGAGGGAGCTGGTTTTTTGTTTGTTTGTTTGTTTGTTTGTTTGAAGAAATCCTTTCACTGATCCAGAAGCTTTTGTCTATTCCCTAATTCATAAGCTTGGCCTCAAGGTACTAAACCCAATATCATGGTGTTAAAAGAAATTTGATTTCCTGCAGGATTTTTACCAGTCTCTTTGGAGCTATCTGCTGCAAGGTTTTCTGCAAATCTACTGAACGTGTTGTCCATTCCATGAAAATGCCATGTATATTTGTGCCTTGAAGTGCTTGTCTTCTAAGTTGTCTTCTCTCTTATTCAATAGTGACATGAAGCCAGAAGTATCAGAAGTACTTCTATATATACTAGCAAAAGGAAGCTAGGGCAAAACATAAGTGTTTGTTGTCTTGTTTTCAGTAAGACCAAAACCATGCCTATAGAATAAGATATCAGTTATTGTATGATTGTGGCTGAAAGGCTAGAATATTGTATGAAAGGCTAGAATACATGTAGGAATGAGATGCAAAGAATCAGTCCAGAGAAGGAAAAAAAAAAAACGATCCATAGGGAAACTAGGCATTCAGAGGGGAACTGTTCATTGTAACATTATGTGCATTGGTCAGGCATTGAAATGAAACCATGTTACCTCTGGGTTGTGTAAATTCACAGTATACGAGATTCTTATTTGTCAGAAGTTGGTTTGTTTGCTTGTTTGTTTTTATATATATCAATTTATATATTAATTAACGCACTATATTTAATATAGCCCTGTATAACTTGAGATCTCTTAATTCAGCTTAAAAACCTAAGGAGGTTGAAGGTGTTTCTGTTTTCATGTAATGTACCATAACAACACAGGAAAAATAATTATTTATTAAAGACCCCTTTCCCTCCCTTATTTAGGCACTAGAGAGTTAGAAAAAAAACTTTTAAAAGGCAATAAAGTTCAAGCAGAAAAATAAACTAAAGAGCTGAGACATAATTATCTTTTCCTGCAAATGACGCACAAGCAGCATGTAAAGCTACCAAATAAATGATACGAGTCATTTGATAGTGTATTAGGACACTGAGGAAATTTAGATACAGGACCAAATTACACCCTGATGAAATGCCATTGGCATTAATGAAGTTGAACTCAAAAAGAATTTGTCATGTGGAGTAGTACTAATATTTTGTAGGTTTTAGCCTGTAATTTGTAACCTGTACTAACTAAACATTAACAGCTTGTACACTTTGTTTTTCAAGACTAACAAGTCTGATTTTTGAAAAGCAGTTGGATAAAATTACTTTTCACACACACATTCATGCACATGAGCAAGCAAAAACATAGTCCTGGTCTAATTGCAGCTGATGTTGGCTAACCTTGCTGTTGCTGTTAGTAAGAGAATAATTGTGTTAGAGGTTTCCATCATTTCTCTGGAAATATATTTTTCTTTCCAGTGACTGCTCACCTTTTCAGCCTAAATATTTATTGGTTTCAGTACTGTGGTGATTTATTTCTATTTGTTTTTAATTTCCTTACACAGTGTTTCAAATGGTACCACAAGCTATGAATGGCTTGGTGTTAAATTATGTAGAGGTGCCACATTGCTCTTGAATGCATGTTTTTGATGAGGTTATTAAAACTCTGACAATACAAATTACCATAGCAACAAAAAACATAAATTCACAGCCTATGCCAACCTCTGGAGTATGAAAATATTTTAAAGTCCTCAAACATTTTGCAGCATAGCACAGTTCATGTGGCTAGGCTTGCAGTTCTTCACCATGTCCTAAAATATATCAAAATTCATTGGTCCTTGATCTCTCAAACAGGCAAGAAGTCGTGACTTTCTTCCTTTTCTTTTTTTTTTTTTTTTTTTTAATGTAAAGTATTTGATCCAGCTCAGTTCCTTCCTGATTACTTCCTCTGTGGCTTTCACATGATGATTTGTGCATGGTCCTTATACAAATAAAGAGAGAAAAAAAAAATCACCAGGATTATCTCTGATGGTGATAGTGGAGTAGTGCTGTGGTTTTGATTGCTTTCTAAGGGCTAATCCAATAACTTCTCATTTTTGTTTTAATGTTTAAAAAGGATGTTTCTGAATAGGCTGTGTTGTGCAAGGTGCTGAACAAATGTTGCAAATCGTTGTTTTTAAAAAAGGTGTTAGTCAACAGGTCTCAACACAGTGCAGAAATCCAGAAATTCTTGCCCTCCAGTGAAAAAATGTTGAAAGTAGAACTACAATTTGAAGAATACTTCCATTTTTCCCAACATATTTCATAGCAGTTATTTTAATGCCAATCGATATTTGATGATTGTGTCTAATTCCTCTGGCACCTTTACCGTACATTCTGGAATGCAAAGAATGAAGTTAAAAAGCCACCTTTTCTGTCCTTGTTCAGATTAACCTTGATATATGTTCAAAATTATTGTGCAATTCAGAATGGTTTGGTTGGTGAAGATGATGTATGTATTTGAAGGAGGCAGACTGAGAAAACAACCTTTCCAGTTATTGATGCACCTAATTCCATTGAAGTCAATAGTATAGTCTTAGATGTAAGTGATTTTGACTTAATTCTTATAAGAACAGGAAAACAGTGAGCATTATTTCTTGCCTTTGTGTTTTATAGGCCAGTTTTGTATTCCAAGGTTTATAGGGACATTAGAGGGTGACCATATGGTCTATTAAGGTAACCCTACTGTTTCTGTCTAATGTTTCTGTCATGAAATCACACTGCATCTGGTAAATTTAATCTGGAAATATGTCCCTATTTTCCCAAGACCTCTCTTTCTGTACTGTTGTTTATTACTATAACTTATATATTTTGTTTGGCAACGTGACTCTTGTTTTCATTAAAACATCGTATACTTATAGTATTACATGTATTTGAATACTCAGACATACTATTTACATTTCCTACTTTTTATAAATGAACACTCTGTCCCTCTCCCAGGCAGGGACATTAAAGCTATCAACAGGTAATGAATTTTGCATGGGATTTGTTCAGTGGCTAAAATGAGCAATATAAATATATTTTACAGTTTGATTTAGTGAAATATATACTGCAAACAGTAATATGTTATGATTCTCTTGGCTTAATCATAAATGAACAAGGAAATAATCAGGATTCAACAGCAAAGGTGCATCATTTAGAACCTGCATAATCTGTTTTTATTTCTGAATCTAAATATACATCATGTATAAGATTTATTTTATGGAAAGAAAGTGTTAATTTTAAACAATTTAAAATGTTTTTAAAAATTAAGTAGTTTTAAACTATGTATTATATACTTTATCAATAGACTGTAATTCGAATTTGTAATAAATAGCATTCCTAATCTGCAGAAACTATAACATAGAATATTCTGTTATAGCTCATTTGCTTCATTCTGCTGTCTAAATGTCAGTAACTGACAGAATAAGTCTCCATTTGTTGAAGACTGAATGAAAAACCTCCTGTGTCAAAAGATCTAGAACTAGTGATGTTTTACAATAGTCACAAAACTTGTAAATTTCTGTTTCTCAACACTTCTAACTTCCAGTGCAAAACTGGCATAATCTTACTAAATAAATTATGTCATTCTTATCATAGGTGGAGTTCAACCACCAGATACTCTGTTCAGTCATCAGTAAAGGATCAAACTCACGCAATTTTTTACTTTCTCTGCAAATGAGAAAGTGGTAGCATGTTCTGTTTCCTGTGCTGGAGTTAGCATGCAGGAACCTGCAAGAATCTAACCCCTTCTGCAATACCATGGGAGAAAGAGAGAGTTTTAATCAAAAAATCCCTTTGTCTTATCTGTTATTTCTTTTCCTGCATCAAAGTGCTGAAGCATTGTCCTATAAAACAATTGAAATTCCGCACGAGAGGTTTCCCAAGGATTTGAAATGAAGTTCTGTCAGCAGTGGCTGCAAAGAATGGAAGATGGGAAATGTAAAGTCAAAACAACTTTTCTTTTTTTCTTTTAAAAAGGGTCTGAGAGAGATGTGAGAAACTACAGACAAGCAAGGGTTACTTTTGCCCTGGACAAAATGGTAGGAAACTGTAATAAACAAGGAAATTGATAGACACCTAGATTAATATACAGGAGAAGAGACAACATTATTTTTGTAGAAGTCATATTTCACAAATCCATCAGCGTTCTTATGGATGAATCATTAAATATGAGGAGACGGGTGATCTGGATTGTGCTGTATTAGATGGATTTCCAAAAAACCTTCAAATAATATTCATCATTAAAACTTAGGAGAGTAACTGAGCCATCCTGGGTTGAGAGGAAGACTTTTTCTGTGGAATAGCTTTCTTAAGAAATAGGAAACAAAGGGGAAAAAAAAAAAAAAGTCCAGTTTTCACAATGGGGAGAGAGTATCAGTGAGACCCCAATATGATATGTGTTGCAGCTTGGGCTAAAAGTGGTTGAACAGTCAAAAAATGTTTAATGACCTAAACAGTTTCCCAATGTGGACAATATTCTGAAGTAAGGACCATAATAGTGGAATCATTTAGTTCATTTACATTGTAATTATACAGGGTTGCAACTACTCAAGGACATTATTCTGGAAAGCCACAGAGAAATGGGATCTGTCAAAGGATCTGTCTCCTGTTTCAGTAAGGTCTTGAGAAATTACTGAAAACATGAACGAAGAGCAGCAGAGAGGGATTTTTTACCTAAAAAATGCCTAGATGGGATACAGAGTAGCTGTTTAAATATTGTTTATAGGCAGCTTTTCCCATGCAGGCAGCAGCAGACCCTGTTGAGTTTCCCATTAATTGCTGTTCTAAAACTAGGTGAAATTGGCCTGGAAGATGCCAGCTAGCTGGGACTGACTGATTTCTGGACTACTCGATGATCAGGGAATTTATTGTACAAGTTACAAGAGAAAAAACAAGAGAGTAGTACCCCAAATACTATCTGTCTTGAGGCACTTGCTAGGTTTCAAGTTCATTCTCACCACTATTTCTCCCAACTTTTTATGTTTCTTAAGATAATATTTATTTAGAACAGATGGAACTCTGCAGCATGGTGACTCAGATTCTTTAACAGCTCTGTTGTTTTTTTCTTCTTTTTTTTTAATATCTATTCCTGCCATTCATGCCATTATCCTTACTTTGAGCAGTGTTGGAGCAAGTAACCTCCTTGGAATCCTTTCATCCTAAATTATTCTATGATACCGTAGTTCATAGAGCTGTATGGAGGGAAGCAGGGCTGGAGAGCATTGCTGGCCTTATAACATCACTCATCAGTTCTTAAGAGTTAACTTTGTTGTTCTGCTTCAACATTTAAAATATATCCATCAGTTTTTCCTCAAGTGAGTGGTCCTGTTGAATCCTGTCAACATCTAGAACAACTAACTGGACTACAGACTGGAAAAGCTTTTGGAAGGAAGAAATTAGTCTTCAGTCTCTGAATCTATTGCTGTATTGAGTGTGGACACTGGGAAGTTTCTTGTCCCTCCAATCTCATTTTCATGCTGCTGTAAGGAAATAAATGATCATATATTCTAAACCAAGTTAATAGAACTGTCTCTGAATGTATCCCCTATCCAGACAGTAAAGGTGAATTGCTAAGGGAATTGACTCTTTATTTTAATTTGGATAGGAGTAATCAGAAAAAGTTTATCCAAGAGTCTATGTTGTGGGAAAAGGTGGCAGTCAACTAAAGGGATCATAAGAGTGAGACCTGATGACGGAAAAAGAGGTTAAAAGGAATATGAAAGGACTAGATCTGCAAGGAGAATCATTACAGAGAATTATTTGACATCACAAAGCACTCTATTTTCTTTCCCCCACAGTAAACTTGAATGATCTTAATGACAGAAGATGAGATCCAGCAGGTGTAAACTACAGCATTTAAATATTTATGAGTGAAAAGTAGAAGCAGGAACTGAATTTAAGTACAGGGGTCAGTAAGGGGGAAGATTCTTCAAGGCGCTGAAGCAAAATAGCTGTCACTGCAGTGAAGACAGTGATGAAAAGACAGCTTGAAAGAAAATGGTAATGGTCAAAGTCAGCTTATAGGTAAAGCTATGAGGAAGAGACAGATTGAAAAATGCTCTTGAAATGTGGCTGAACCATTTCCAGAGACATGAAATTTTGTGCCAGAGACTTCAACAGAAGCACTGGAGCAGAATTTAGATGAGATATGAAGACGTGGAATGGCTGACTTCTGACCTTCTTCACATTTCCCATGATATTTGATCACTATTGATAAATCTGCAGCCTTTCCTGCATGTAAATATCCCAAAACAGACAAATTCATAAAAATTCTGAGAGGTGGTTTAGGGACTTTCTTCTCCATTATTTTTATCTAGGGAATGTCACTGTGAGAGGAAAGTAATGCAGTGCTAAACCAGTGAGACTGAGCATTCAAAATAAGAAAAATAAGCTGGATAACTCAATCTGAGAACTGACTTTGTGGCATGATTTGAAGAAACATTTGTTTTCCTGATAGCAGAACAGAAGTGATTCCACTGAACTCTTGAGAAATCTTCATGTGTTAGGACAATTTGATGATGCCCTCTAACAAATAGCTGTTCCAAATATTGTCTGCAAAACACAGTATGTCAGATGCTGCGAAAGACCGAATACTTTCAAAACAGCAAAAGCTCCTGTAATGTGGCCTAGTAATGTTTTGTGAAACTGCTGCTCAGTACAGGGTAAATCCAGAACGGGATTTTTGCTTCAAACATTCTATGGCAGCATGCATTTCTGTGCCTTTATGTATCTGAAGAGCATGCATTGAAAAAATTAATTTTTAAAATATCAATCAAAATGACTAAGGATCTAAGCTGGATATGCGTCAAGAAAATAGACACATTTGCTTTCAATTTTAAGATGCATCACCATCCAGTAATATCTAAATTTAAATAAAGCATGGCATAGATGCCCTTTACAGCCCAGCTTTTTTATTTTTATGGATTGTGAATCCAGCCCTTCAAATCCTGTAACAGCTGTCAAATGTGTTCATCTCGTTCCCTTATTGTCTTGCAGCACCACACCCTGTCTCACTCTCTCCCAAATTATTGCATAAGGAATAAGCAATATTCCAGCCCCTTCATGTTTCACTTGGAAAGGACTGCAGATAAATTTTAAACGATTCATTAGCTTTATCTGGATATAACTCTGTGATTCATATCTTCCTTTTTGGATATGTCTGACACAAGCAGCACAGCTGAAGTTTTGAAAGGTTGAAGATAGATTGTCCAAGCCAGGCAAGCTATCAGGAGTAGGGACTTCTCTCTGTTCTTTGAACTGATCAGGATGGAGGTCCCAATGCTCTTCAGAAGGTTTTAGGGATCAAGACTTTTTTATTTTATCTACAAGTGCACAGACTCATAACCTTCCCCTTCCAGAAACTTTCAGACAACAGCCCTCAGTATACTACAGTGCTGGGAATCTTGGCTGCACAAGCAGAAATCTCAGTCTAGACTTTTTAAAATATGTCTGTGTAGCGCCGTGAGAAAAATACATACATTTTAGAAAATCCCTTCCATCGACAGCTCTTTCAAAAATTTAGGCCTTTGGATAACTTTCCTCTGGGCTTGTTTTTTTTTTTTTTTTGGTTTTGTTTTGTTTGTTTTTGTTGTAGTTTTCTTAATATATTTAAAAGTAACAAAGTATTCAAAAACAGGGAGAATTCCCAACATCCTTCTTCAGCTCATTTAAATGTCTTGGTTTTGATCATTCTGACCTTCAGTTTGACTTGTTATTTATGCTGAACAAATTAAAAACAGGGAAAATAGTGTCAGAGCTATTCACTGGACACCTGCTTTATGTTCTGTCAGTTTTTGTATCATCACAATAAATCTGAATATTGAATACTGGTTATAAATACATGCTTGAAAGTCTCTTTGTCTCCCAAGTAAAGTTGTTTTTGTTAAAACTTTAAAATCTTTTAGGCTGTTTCGTTACGTTCTTGGCTATTTATTTGTTTGTTTGTTAGTGTAATAGTTGTGTAGTTGTTATTTTTACATTGCAGCAATGGCATCTTAATCCAGTTGAAAGTATTTCCTAACGTCCCCAGTTGGTTTTCTGTAGGAGGATTTGAGAGGCTTGCAGAGAACTGTATTTTTGTTCAAAGCAGTTCTTCAAAAACAGCAATAAACATTGCATCACACCACTGCTGCTTTATTGAGACATTGTCTGCATATAGGGAGGAAGGAGCAAAGACAAAGAACAGCTAAATGTTGTGGTGTTGTTGTTTTTTTCCTCATTCTTTTTAACAATCTGTAATAATTGAACTTGGAATTTCTAGTAGCTAATTTGAAACCACTTGTTTGTGTGATGACTAGCTTGCTGAGCTGCTTCTAGAAATGCAGGTCTGCTGGCAGGATTCATAATTTGAATATGTTTTCAAACAGCCTCATGTCCCCTGGAATCAGGGAAAGTAGTCCTGGCTTAATGTGGAGTGACTTGCAGAACCTACGAGACTCCCCTTAGCAGCACTCTCTACTTTTTTTAATTATTTTTTTTTTCATGCAGGGAAATCACTTTCAATTATTCAGTGAATCTCATTCTCTGGCTTTGTTTTTACCACTTAAGGTTCAAATGTGGTGATGATGGTAGTGGAACAGAAGCATGTCAACAGAAGTAGCATGTTTAATTACCTATCTTGTTTGGGGATGAACACCACACCTAGGTTGAAATGAAAAACCATATTTCATGTGGTTTTAAAAATATAACATGGCATAAGAGCTGTTTGGATAGAAGTATGAATGGCACAGTATGGTGGCAAGCTAAATGATTACAAAAAATCTAGGTCACTCCCTAAGGCACTGCTTTCTGGAGACTGTATTCCTGAAAGTATGGCTAGAAGCTGCTGCTATTCCAGCCCTGAGGAGACTGGATGATGGAAAAGCCAATCAATGAAAAAAAGTGACTTTAAAAAATATACACCGGTTTCCAGCTAACTAGTGAATGAGCTACAGATCCTTAGATGGTGTAATACTGAAAGGTATGCCATAGTGGTATTTTTATGAGTGATTTTTACTTTTTACTCGCTTTCCCCCAGAATAGCGTTATCCAGAGTAAGATTCTGGTTTCAGTCCAAGGGGTATGCCAGAACAATACCTTCTCAAAAAAAAAAGACCTTGAATTGCAACTTAGTGGGAGTGTGGGAGGGGAGGTCCTTCCGTTCTCGCAGTTGCAATTTGAAACCACTACCTGCCATTTTTACAATCGTAAATACTGGAGTTAAGCAGTTTCCAGGCCCATATGTACAACAGAGCCACTATAAGAAGCCAGAATTCCTCTTCAAATGCACAAGGATCTCTATTTGCTAGGATTGGAATGTCTCTGGGGTCTCTGAAGGTGTTGCTGGGCTTAGTTTAAAGTAGTCTTTTAGTAGCCCTCTGTAGTGTGCATCCATGGAGGAAAGGAGGGAAACACATTCACTAAATGTTAATACATTAAAAAAATGAGAAAAATCGACCCTGCTCTTGAAAGATCATTACATAAAGTTAAATCACACTTTGTCTGACATCTGGACATGCTAGAGATGCAGCTGTCATCAAGTGACTTAAACTAAGAAAGAACTAGGAGTCTTTCTGGCTCTACTAAGATTTCAAATATAACTTGAAAATACTGGCTTTCTGTTAATGACTCCATTCTAGACTGGGCAGTGTTCATATATCCCTGTCTAATAACCTAGTGCCCAAAGCCCTAAATATGTGAGGATATTCCCTCTGTTTCTGAATTCATTTTGCAATAGAAATAAGTGTTTGGCAACCAGCTCAGGCTCGTGATTTAATGAGCTCTGTGTAACCTACCAATAAGCAAATGTATTTAGATCAGTTCTTTTGCTTCCCCATTCAAATGTTATGGAGCGTTGGGGATAGAAATGGAGCATTTACAACAGAATTTTCAATCTGTTTACATTTTTGGATGAATGTTAGTTAGACACAGAAGCCTAGAAACTGTTTTTCATCTTGCATTTATAAAGTATATGCTGTTCCAAAGGGTTCCCAAGCATGTTATAAAACTAAATGTAATTTTCAAGGGGAAGTTTTAGATAAGAATAAGAACTGCCAGAGAGAGAAGAAATCAGATGAAGAAAATCTTTTGCCCCATTCTTAAAAATATTTGCAGGGGGTTGTTGAACTAGTTTCCCCTATACTGGTAAAGGTATTTGTCACTTGTGTTTTACAGTTTCCATCAAAAGACTTTTAAACACTTCTAGGAGGTCAATATCACTGTTCTATTTTTGTAGACAAGGAGACCTAGGAAGAAGGAGTAACTTTTACCAAGGTTACACTGGAAGTCACTGCAGAGGCCTGTTTTTTTCAGGCCCAGCTTGGAGTTTCATCTACAGTGGGTCTGGCCTTCAGGTAACAGAGGCCAGATTTAGATCAATATAAATCTCTGTATTTGCCCAGGAATTAATAAGGATGGAGCACTTTAGGTCACCTAAGCATCTGACCGCAGGTTGTGATATTTGTTTCAGTGTGGACACCTAAACATCTGACCGCAGGTTGTGATATTTGTTTGTGTGGAGTTAATCAAGTTTGTTTAGCCTTTAGAGCAAAATGTAGTAGTTGACTGAGAAGACTGGAGCCATGGCTCCTCCAGACGTCAGTAGCAGTTGTCCTTCCTGAAGGGATTTTATTCGACAATATATACAATGACTTCTAAAATTTGCTGTGGCAACCATGAAAAGCCCAACATAGATTTGGAGACATAGGAGCTAACTAATCATGAATGTCAATATTTGTGTATTTTGTAGAAGATCACATGGTTCTAGTGTGTCTGGTCTTTGCTGCTCTCCCTTCAGAACAGATTCCGACATTGAATTGGACACTGCAAGCTTGAGTAGTTATTCAGAGCTTCTTTTTTTCCTGAATTCACTATTTTATAAAATTCAGACCAGTCACAATGTGAGCCCAGAACCAACATAGCTTATCTTTTTTGCTATTATACCTGTGATATGTCCATCCGGCCCTGGCCAAAGCCATACCAAGTGTGGAGAAATTGTCAAATACATTTCTATGCATGTATATTTTTTTTTTTTTAAGATTTTTTTCTCTTTTTGAAGAGAGATTTCCTCTATAGATATGAAAACCTGTGAAGAGAATGAGATGCAGATGTGCTAGTTGGAGTAAAATGTTTTATATTCTCTGTTACCGTATAATCATAGTTGGCTGGATGTTTTCTGTAGAATCAGCAGCTTTTATTTACAGTACAGTTTTGTTAAATGCATAATCATATACTACTGCACAGTGATATCCAGACTTAAAACTGCATTTGTCTGCTCTCAGTGTGGATTCCATACAGGACTAACAATTACTCTTTACTAAGGAGTATAGACTGAAAAGGCAAAAGTTCCTCCTGTTGCTCATCTACTAAATGCTCTATCTATTAATTAATGCCAATAGAGGATACAATCTAAATTAATTTGTCCTAAGATCTGTATTTGAATCTTGCAGGGATTTGCCACATTTAGGGTGCTGTACAGGGCAAAGGTGTCAGACAGTGGCTGCTTTTGGGGCCTCTCCAGTCCCCAGTACAGGGCAAAAGTGACCGAGAAGATTGGCACCATACTGGTAAATCACAGGGGAAGAGATAATTATTGAGAAATGAACCATAGATCCTTCTTTCATTAGATAGCATAAAAGTATGCTCCAAGCTGTATATAGCTTTACACAACTCTTGTAATGTGTGATTTCCATTTTCTCTGTGAAAATTGGAAAGGAGGAAAAATGAAATGATCTGCCCAAGTTTACCCAGAGTATCTGAGTTTAACCAAGGAGTTTCAGCTAGGCTTTTTCATTCTTAATCCATACCATATCCAATTTCCTACCTTATAGTACTTCAAATTTAATTTGATAGGACCACAGGTACTCTGTGTAATTACTATTTACAGCTAATCAAGAGATAATGCAAGGTATTATATAGTGTAGTAGACCATCTAAATGGATATTACTGCTTTTGCACAGCACAGCCTGAAAGCTGCATGTTATTCAGACACCTTCCCTCCCTGCCTTGCCCCACCAATCAAAAATACGGGAAATCAGGGGCCTTGTCCTCCCTGTAACCCTGGAATCCTGTATGTATTCTTCTACTTCTAAGACTAAGCATAAAAAAATGAGATGCTTCTGTACACAAACTTCCAAATATTTCTGGGAATTTATTGAAAGCGCATGATTGAAAGCAAAACAATAAGAATATAAATGGTTGGGCAGATCTTCTTGAAAATAAATTATTTTTTTCAACATTTCAATGCAATTTTAAGTAATTCTCTTTCAAGAGAAAAATTTTCACTTGAACCTGTGGCCGGTGGGATCTCAGAAGGCACTTTCATATATAGTGACAAGAAAATAAGTTATAAATGTGGCAGAATACTAAATATACGGCAAAGTATAAGACATAAGAAAAATATAAACATGAAATATATTATGAAGTGTTTAAATAGATCAGTATGACTGGGGAGTTACTACTCAGGGGAAAGATTTGACCCCCTTTTTTCCTGAAGAAGAGTCTTCTGTTACTGGCATGATGCTCCCCTTGAGAATGCTTACACCTTTTGAACGACTGAATATGCTTAGAGATAAAATAATAACTGATTACACGTGGTGCATTTTTATTAACACTGCAGTAATGCAGGTCACCTTCAAAAACGGATTCATTTTAGAAAACAATAACAGTCAAGCTATGATTGTAGGCAAATAATTATCTTAAATGCTTACAGTCTTTTGTTTTTATAAAATAATGTTTGAATAAGTCTTCTTTTAATGACACTGAAGAGAGTTTGGAGGTTTTCAGATAAAAGAAAACTGTTGGCATGCATTTTTCAACCAGGATTTGAGAATGATTCCTAGTTCTATGTAATCCTTGATCTCCTTTTTAAAGTACTAGGGCTAATAGTATTAGTATTGTACTGATAATGAGGAAGTAGCATGGGAACTTAATAACTTGCCCAGGAAGTTCAGTCAATTAATTGATAACAAACAATATCAAAATAGAACTGGATTCAGTCTCCACAAAGTCAAGCAGGCAGGTTTCCAAACCCTTGTTTAATTCTGATGAGAAAGCATATCTTTTTGAACAATTGCTGCAAAATGGATTTATGTCCATTTCTGTCTTCATGTACTTGTGGTGAGCACAAATTCATGGATTTGTCTGTCTTTTTGCTGCTTCTGTTGTTTATTGGTTGTATTTTGTAATAAAGTTTGCATCTTAAGAACAGCTGCATCCAAGTGGGTAATACACAAATATTTGGGGAATTACAAGGACAGCAGTACAGAAATGTATGCTTTTACCATTCCCTATAACACTGTTATCCTGTTGCACAGGTTCTTGGCTTGGCTGTTTTAGAAATGGCTATGGAACCAATTAATACTAAGTTATTGATATTGGCAGCCACTGTGCAATTTTTCCCAGCTGTTGCGCTCAGACATGCTACATTTCTTGAGTTCTATTCTAATTTACTTAAATGGCAAAATTTATCATAAGGACAAACAAGTTTTTTTTTCCCCCCGCCCCTTTGGTTGCAGGGGAAAAGTGGGAAAAATGCAATTCCAGGCTTTCTTGTTTAAGAGACAGGCTGATGTTCTGCTGCCTGCTCTAATATTTTAGTAAGTTGCCTTCTGTCTCAGTAGAACTTTGGTGACCTCTTTACATGTTGCCACCATTGGAGATTACTGATGTGAAGTTGAGCCATCAGAAAAAAAAAAAAAAAACAACAACAAAAAAAAACAAACAAAAAAACCCCTGTGCATTATGTCTTACTTGGAGAGTATAAAAGCATTTAAACTGTGTGTTACCTGACACAGCAACTGGGATCCTTTTTAGCCTCTGATTTTGCAACTCCTCATGTTCTTTTTTTCAGACTTCAGCACAACTCTCTTGTTGTCATAAGTTTCCAGAGGTTATACAGGTTTCTTGCTTTCATCCACTGCTGTGAGTAAAAGGCAGTAAGAAGCTCAGTTGATAGTCCATGTGATTATACAATTAATTAAATTAGCAACTTAGCTGTGTTATTAAATAAGACCTGCAAAAACTCATCACCAGTTTGGAAGGAAATTTCTGGGGGCAGGTCTGAAATTTACAGAACAGAAAATGAGCTTGAACTGTATTTAACTAGTCTTCGGCTGTAGGTTGGTGCTAGTCACAAATGAAAACTTTGCTATTTCTCATGAAAGAAAACCTGACAAACTTGGAGAGAAGCTAACTGACAATTAAGAGACCAAAGATGAGATCAAGAGAAATCTGAAAGCAGTAAGAAGAAAATTCAAACCTTCCTAACTGCAGGGTGTGGCTTTTCCTTAGCTTAATGTTGTTATTCCATCTGCAAGGTGTGAGCAAGCTTCTCTTTAAAATTCCATAGTAACTGTCTATGAAGACACTTGCCAAATCAATCTAAGTATCTGAAATTTTTGCAGCCAGACCTGAGGTTTAGTTTTCCTGAGAGGTAATCAAGTCTCATAGTGTAAACAGGGATTGCTAGATAAGAGCTATTCTGAATTGCTCCTGCTCTGCCTGAAAAAGCCCCTTATCTTTCTTTTTACGAAGGTTTTGTGTGTAGTCTCAATGTTGATTCCTCATTACAAATGCTGTCAATATTGTGTTAGTGCTTTAGGCTTCTCTCTAAAAGCCCAGTCTTAACACAACACCCTAGTGGATAGCTTGCTGCAGATTTAATAACGATTTTTCATTGCTGGATGATTTCTTCTAATTGTCTTTCTTTTGAAGTATTAAAGTCAGGGATGATGTTTCTTGTGAAGTTTCTTGTGAAGTTTCAAAAGCATAAGATACTGCAAGAGTATTCCCCTCACCTTGCTGTCTTTTGCTTCTTACACTAGTGTTCAATTCTTTCTTCAGCTGTCTGTGTGCAATTACTCTGTTTATATATCAGTTGTGTTTCTAGTAATTCCTTAGGCAATAGGAATTAAAGACCTGGGATGTGGGAAGCATTTTGGAAAGGAATAGGGGTAAGTGTTGTTCAGTTCTGCAGTCGCGGAGAATTCACTGAACGCTGCAGTAAATAACTGCCCATCTGAAGAGTGTACTCATTCCATAGAATAAGCAGGTTTGTGAGCAGACCTGAACCTTCCTGTTCATTTCAAATCTACTGTCCTCTGAGGCAACAGTATTGCTGTCTTTACCTCTTCTTGTCATGTATTGTGGGATTGACAGTACTGTTGTCTTTAAGCTATAAAACCTATAGATAATGAGGTGGAGTTGGAAACATGAATTTCTCCTTCTCTGAGTGTCTTAATATGCTTTTAAAACTCAAATTGGTTTGATGCAGAAACCTTTTATCCCTGCCGAGGTCTACTGGAAGCTCTAGTCTTCATCTCTCCTTTATTAAGCAAAAATAACTCCTGTTGCTAATTAAGTTTGTTTACTGTCTCAAAGCCTAGCCCTTTACCATCTTAAAATTATTACTTTGGAGCAAGATACTTTTTCTTCTGATTAGGCATGAGAATACTGTGATACCACCAAACATAAACAGCAGATAAAGGGGAGAGGTATTGCCATAAAAGCTCCAGGGTTTTGCAGAATTACGGAATCATACTGACATAGCTCTTAACTTTTTCTTTTTACAAAAACAAAATACCAACAACAACAAAACAAATATGGGAAGGAAAGGGGAAGGGGAAGGGGAAGGGGAAGGGGAAGGGGAAGGGAAGGGAAGGGAAGGGAAGGGAAGGGAAGGGAAGGGAAGGGAAGGGAAGGGAAGGGAAGGGAAGGGAAGGGAAGGGAAGGGAAGGGAAGGGAAGGGAAGGGAAGGGAAGGGAAGGGAAGGGAAGGGAAGGGAAGGGAAGGGAAGGGAAGGGAGAACTTCCATTTTTCTGTTTTCTAGTCTTAAAGGATATTTACAATAACGGTCTAGGATTTATACTAACAGTCTAATCTGCACAGGAAAATATGACTCCATCTTCCACTAGATTATACAGTGAGTTTGAGCTGTGTATGTATCTTGTATATGTCCATGTACACAGGATGCACTACACAGGATGCACGGCAGTGAAAGTCTTGTGCAGGTCAGACCTCTCTTTGCCTAACAACATGAAGTCCTCCTTCAAACTGCAATCAAATGTGTGAAGAAATGCCAGAACATAAGAAAAGTAAAAATGTTCTGGGCTCTGCAGAAAGACTGATGTGCTAATCCTCAGACATATGAGCTGCCGTGTGCATTTTAACAAGCTGTTAGCATTATACCGTGCACAGAGAGGGGAGGGAGAGAAGGGGTAGCCATGCAAACCTCCAGGCAGAATCTTCCTTTGTTGTAGATAAGCCACCAGCAAGGTCTGTCAGTGAAGGATGAGCTTGATTAAAAGGACAGGCTGCCTAGCTGCCTCTCCCTGGGAGGAAGGGGGAAGAAGCAGGGATCCTATGACCTTCAATTTCCAGGAGAACAGTTGAGCTCTTTTGGTATCACAACATCAGTTTGGAGGTGACCTCTAGGGGTGGCCCACCTGTGAAGACTTCAGCATGCATTAAGCTAACCTGCCTCATGGAGTCTTGGCTCAGTGCTAACACACAGTTGATGACTCACTCAACAGCATAGCCACTGATTTTATAGCGGCTTCTGAAGTTATCCAAATCTAACAGAATAATGAAAACCAGATGAAAGGGCTGCAGGAGCCAGCCAGGCTTCCAGGATGCAAATGATCTTCTGACTTAGTGCCATTTTGATATTCTGCGCTGGTAATTGCAAGAAGCACGAGTTATAATTTTCCCAGCTTTCTAGTTCCAAAGGTTTTTCCTCAGTGGCTGATTCTGGCCTTTCTCCTTCACAACAGAACTGTTTGTCTCCACTTGTATGTACAAACACTTTTGATACTCCATCTCCAAAATCTGAGTACCAGCTTTGCTGTTGAACTCCCTTGGTTGTTTTTTCTTCTTCCTCTTCCTCTTCACCTTGTTCTCTGGGAAGTGGCTGGGACATTTTTTCAAGGATTAGGTCTAACGGATGAAAACACATTTCCTTCAGCAGGAATCATGCTCAGGGCTTGCTCTCCATCAGATAAATACCTTCAGTAACCCATTTTCTTACTTAAGATGTTCCTCCTTGCTATTTGCCTGTTGCTTCTGTTTCCATGGCAATGGTTTCCTTTTACCCCACTGTATTTTCCTTTTGCTTTTAGCTAGACTTAGCTCGGCCAAACGTGTCTTATTAAATCCAGGACACTACATTGCACCCTCAACAGGGGCCTGTCCTGCTTAGCCTCTTAGGAACATGCCTACAGATCTGAACTTTTTGGCTAAGATCTCTAAGCTTGTTGCCATCAGGATTTGTCTCTCTTTTCACCTGACCTATGTGGCTCTGACTGTTCCTTTGAGATCGTGTCTCTTCTCCCATGCTCACGATAAAGTACTTAGAGTCTCAGTGTGGTATTACTTAAACCTCCAATCCCAAACTGATTTCTTTCTTAACTTTGATGTTTTAACCTTGTGGTGAGGACTTTCCCCTTAAGCAAGCTTTATTTGGAAGGGATCAATTTCTGTTTTCCTGAACAAAACTGATCCTGACTCTTTCTCCATTCCTTCTCATCCAAATCACTGTAATCCCATAAGAAGAGGAAGCCCTCAGACAATTATGCAGCCAGATGTTGTTTTCTGAGATGCTTATAAAGCAACATTCCATCAGAGCTATAGTCAAGTCTGTGCTCATCTCCTAGTGCTAACTTGGTAAAGCAGACGCAAGATTCAGAAAAACAGGACTGTGAGTTCTGCTTTCAGTATCCCTTCTTTTTCCTTAGCTTTGTTTATGTTGACTCATACAGAAGGTACTTGCTTGAAAACTTTTGCCCAGTATCATTTCATTTTGTGCGTTAAAGGTAGTTTGGCTATTTCTGTTTGCAGGATGTCCATGTAGGCATGGGCAAAGCCATGTGAGGGTCAAACATTTCTGTATGTTACTCTGTAAAACTGAGTGACTCTTACAGCTGTAGGCTAAATGCCATAATTTATGGCAGTTAAGAGGTGTGACACTCTGGAGTTAGTTAATCACCAGTGGAAGGAATATAACAAAAGAAAAATATAAATATATATAAAAATATTTTAAAAATCAACTCAAAGCTGGATACATGCATATATGATGGAAGGGAAACGGATGCACAGAGGAAAAATGAGTTGTGCTGGGTCTTACACAGGCCAGTGGCAGAGCTGAGAGCAGACCTAAAGTCTGTTCATCCTGTCCACATCTGGGGCCTCTTAGTTGCCTAAGCTGAAAGACTCCCCTCCTAGTTAAGAGGGGCTACCCTATATAGTCTCATCCAAAATGCTTGTACTAGTCTTCTTCCATGAATTTGCCTCTGAAAAGGCTTAGATGTAGCGGCATCATGTTAAACAATAGGAACATCTTCTCTTTCCTGCTCAAGCTTTGTGATTCTCAGGGTAGCACCAGGGAAAATTCAGTAGCTTTAACCTAGGCACCTTCTCGCAAAACATAAATGCTCAACCCCCATCTAAACACTGCCAGACTGTTCAGAAAACTAAAATAAAGTTGTGCATTACCAAGTGTGCTCCTTCCCACAGAAAAATTAAAAAAAAAATCTCAATTTTGCTCAAGATGAAAGTTGTTATTATAAGATAACATGCAGTATTAGCGCCTGTTGAACTGTAACATTTACAAACCATAAGTCTGTTGTCAATTGGCAGCAGTGGTGGATTTTGATTAAGTAGGCATGCATTTTGGAAAGACAAAAGATTCTGTTGAGCCTCTGTATTTATCTCTTCTCCAGACAGAAGAGTGGGCGAGCAGATGCCTCCACAGATGAGTGTAACATAGCTCCTTGGCCAACATGCGTTTCAAACAGATTAAAAAAGTCTGGGGTATATATCTTTTCTTCAGGGAAAAATACAAAAAGGGGGAGGATGGGAGAGGAAAACTTAACAACCTAATCACAACCATCCCACTACTGACATAATTTTTTATTTTTTCAGAGGGAAAGTGTCCAGTTTTAATGTGTGTTTAACTATATACGCGAGTTTGTAGAAATGTAAAAAAGCTCTGTGAAAACTCAGCTTTGTTACCCATTGGGAGTGAGCTGTCTTGTAAATTTCAAGCTGTGTTTTGCTTTTGTTACCATGAAGAGCACCAGTATCTGATATAAAATTGGCAGGGAATTTTCTGCCAAAGTGGTTCTTGCTCAAGTCTCTTTGCTTTGAAAGGGAAAATGGAGAAATTATGGGACGTTTAAGACATTCCATTAAAATCATTGGGTATCTATGAATATATCACATGGAAACAAGACTCTATGAGCAAATTTGTTCTGTTTGCAGTAGATTGCTTAGAGTATCTTTATACCCAAGACCTATGGCTTCAGAACACTTTAACTCATCTTTCATCCCTTTAATGGTGAAAACCATGGGCTGCCCCTCAGGGGCTTGACCTCAAATTCCCATCCAGTTGGAGGGAAAATTGCAAATTGTTCCATTAGTTTTTAAAGTTGTTTCTATTTTTTTTCCCTGAAGATAAAACCAGAAAGGGAAAATAACAAAATTTGCACATGGTATGGTTTTCAAAGGAAGATTTTTAAGAAAACATAAATAAATCCAACTGCCTTGTGTAATGTGAAAACCTTGTTTATTCTTACCTGGCAAGTATAAGATCTACTTGAAAATATTCAGATTTGGGAGGTTTTTATTCTTAAATTAGATCCTGAACCTGTAACATAGAGAGGTCTTAAGTCTTCTGAGCGGTAATGTAAGAGCAGCTTAGAGTTTAAATTTTACTGTTCAAATGACCTAAATAGTGTGCATTACTAGATGGAGATGATTTCAAAGCCAAAGATAGTCTCCATATTGTGAGCTGGTGAACAGAGCATGAGCTGTGTGGGAAGCTTGCAGAGATTTTAGTCAGTGAAGCAAAATTTCTGGAGAGGATTCAATCTACTCTTCACTTTTGGGACCTTGAAGTTTCCAAAGTCTATCTTAGTAGTAATTGACAAAGCCAAATGCAGCAGCAGTATTTAAGGATGATCTTACAAACCCTGAGAAAATAACCGTTGTGATTTAGCTTTTAATACTGCTTGTTAATGCAGTCTGCTTGCTAACTCTATGTTCCATCTGGTTTGGCTGGTATTTATCCAAGTTTTCTGATTTTGTGACCTGTGTGTGCAGATGTGGACTGTGTATTTAATTCCTATTTATTTTATTAAGCAAAAGCAGTGAAGGTGAGCAATGCTGGTTTGACAGAAAAAGAAGGCCAGTGTTTTAAGAACTGGTAAAACAAATTGCAAGTCTATTCTCACTATCATTCCAGTCTTGAAAGAGCTTATTACCAATGGCCCAACAGAGTTGTAGAGGTAGTGTTGCTGTTCTGGTTCAAAGCCATGGACTCAGAAATGGGAGCCATTGTATTGAACTGAGAGAGCAAATATCTCCCTGCCAATTGTATATAAGCATGTTTAAAATAGTAGACACTATTATCTGGGTACCTCATGTTTCATATACAAGACATATGTGATTTCAAAGTATTTCACAAAACAGATTAGCATAATTTCCCTATTTTTTACATGGGAAACCAAAACACCAGAAGGCAGAAACTAGTCCAAAGTAATCCTGCAGCAGCAGAGCAGATAATTGAACTTCTGAACTGCACTCAGTGCTTTACACTTTAAATTACATAAATTATGATAAATGTCATTAATACTCTCCTGTGTCCTAAAACTCTCTACTACAGCAAATTGTCTGTATACAATAACATGGAAAATGTGATTTCCAGATACTCACAGTGGGATGATGGACATGGTGTGTTGAAGGAACATGGAAGCAGAAATCTGTTAATCCACACACCAGTCAACTCAATTTCTGGATACAGCATAGCTGGTCTAGGTTTAGAGTATGAAAACTGGACCATGCGCAGGATGCCCTGTGAAAGAAGGCATGAGAATTGTTCTGAAAACTGATTTTAAATAAAATAAATAAATAAATAAATAAATTGAGAAAACTGAAATTGTTGTTGGTGCCAAGAAGTTAAATTTAACATAAAGAAAGACAAGGGAGAACAGCCATGAGAAGAAGGAAAATAGACCCCAGATTGTGTTGCTCTCTGACCTGAAATATGATAAAGGCATGAATTAGTCAGGTGAGAAATCTGCACAATCTTGAGAATAAAACTCAGCTGTCATCTCATAACAAAAGTGACTAGGGCCTCTGGGAATGAAGAACAAGCTATAGCTAACCAAATTGCAAGGGCTGTTTGTCACCACACAGTGTTGTGCGTGACTTTCATTTACATGCTACTTTTTTTCCACCCTTTCAAATTGCACCCATAAGTCATGGGGGAAAAAATCTCAATATTCAGCTCCATTAGACAAAGTTATTCTTTGAAATTCAGGGCAAGGAGCATATGGAAATTCCTACAGCAGGGAACAGACACTACACCCAGAATAAAAATCAGCACTGTGCAATATTGAAATGAATGCCATTATGGGTTATTTTGAATCCGATCATGATATGATTGAAATTCAATTACCTCTTCTGCTTTGAAGGGCCAAGTAGCTTGGAGAACACAAAGTTAGGCTGTAAAGATTAAGAGAACAAAGAATCTATGCTGGTTGTTATTCTCAATTCTCTTCTGGCTTGATGCTTTTAACCTATTCTGGGAGTCACTAAGTTGTGTATGGTAAATGTTGTTTATGCCTTGGCTGTGCAGTTAGTCCATTCTTCTGGATTTCTTAGTCAATGACACAGTATTGGCAATTGATCTCTGCAATAGCCAGTGCTTCTTTGGTAGGATTAGCCTTGTTTACAACTTGCCTTGAATCTGAGATTTAAAGGGAAAACTTATTGAGTAAACCTCTTCAGATCTGATTTGCATATTTTTATTCTTCCTTTTTTTTCTTTTTTTAGCCTGCATTTCTACTTGTCTATGTTAAAAGGGTTTTCCTTCTTTTGTTATAGTACGCACCTTGTCATTAAAATCTGATGTGAAATTCTGGGGTAAGCACAAAGCCAGATGGTGTGGACTCAAATAGCACCACAATTACAATAAAATGGGTAAAAAAATGAGTGCTCAAAACTTCATGACTGTGGCTTTTTATAGTGCTTGGTGAGAGCAAGATAAACACTCAAGTCTCTTGGTCAACAGGAATCACTTATAATAGCAGTTTATAACACAGATTATTATCATTTTTCTATGACTTTTTATTCAAACTAAAATATGCTCATTTTAAGTATCTCAAGAATGTTTTGAAGAGGGCTGAGTGCATCCTTTATGCTAATAAGACTAGGATTTGTGTGTAGTTAAGGTTGCAGAGTTTGTTTGTACAGGAGCTTTGGGGTGGGAGTATTCCTTTCCTAAAATAAATTGTGTTTGTTATCATAAAAACTTAGTGACATTCAGCATCATGCATCATCTCTAGTTTCAAATCTGAAGAAAATCTCTCCCGGTAATTTGTTTATATGTATATGATTTTTCTTCATGTGCTCCTGCTTACGGATATGGGACTCTGACGAGTGTATGTAGGTACAAAAGGACAAAACAGACTAGGACAAAAACAGACACACAAAAAAATTATACCAAATTTCCATTTCAATGAAAGTGCATTTTTTTCACGTTTGCTCCTCTTTGAACAGCTGCTGTATGTTACAAGCATAGATCCATTTTTATTAAGCTGAATTCATTTTTCTAAAGAAAACAAGAGAGACATCTTACAGTGAAAGAAAACTGCATGGATTTCTAAAATTCGGATAATCCTGTTAAGTAGTCAACCACCTTGAAACAAAAGTTTGCCATCTAGAGCAAGACTGTAACCTTTAGAATATGTCCTTTGAAGTGAACAGAGCACAGCCATGCAGTTCCAGCAGCAGGTGAAATTGCAAAGTGGGATTGTTGTTTTTCCCCATTGCTATCAGGAAGATGGGTGACTTTCTTGCTGTTGAAAGAGTTTACTCTAAAGTACTCAGCCTTGAGTCTGTGGCTCAGTGCTGGCCTTGAGAGACTCCAGTTGCCTCTGAAGAGGAGAAAAGGAGAAAAGAAAAAGGAAGGTTCCTAAGCTTTTGCTCCTCCTTTTCTCTGCCTTCCAAAATTATTTTGATCTTTGAATTACTATAATCTAGGCCATCTCCAAAATGCTACATAAATCAGCCAATTTCATTTATAATCTTCAATGTAACCTAAGCTTTTAAAGCTTAGAAAGTGATGGAGATGTGAGCAGAGAGTACTTCTTAAATGCTGCCTTAAAATCAACCATCTAATCTGGCCAATTGTAAAAATCAGTGGTGCAGCAATCTCCAGTTAATTTTGTGATGCTACCTGGGCACTGTCATGTTCTTTCTGTTGAAGCCTCTAGAGAAAACATGACATTCTTGACTGAAACTCATCTTCAAACAGCCTTATGTGGACATGTGAGATGTCACATTAGCTTTGATTTCAGACAGGTAATCTCCTTGGTCTATTATTTGGGCATCCGAGGATTGTTTATCATCTTTTCACATTGCAGACCTGTTCTGAATGTCCAATGAGACTTTGAGGTGAATTCTCAGACAGTCAAAGACTTATTTGGAGATTTCATTTTGATGTTCTTTAACATCTTAGTATGCAAACACCCACTGTGCTGGATGACAGACTCAATGTTTAACTGAAGGATAGCAACTAATTCATGAACACCCCTTCTCATTTTCACACAGCATATTCTACTTGTTTAAGTGATTTATAAAAATGATGTGTGAGTATCCTATATTCATTTAATATAGAGAAGCACTTGCATCTGTTGACTTTGTCTTTTGAAAACTATGCAGTTGATACTTGGTTGCAATGCCTAGAAACCAGTATCTGGTCATGTTCCATTCATTTTGCACAAGCATCTCCACAATTTCTGTAAGTGTATACTGAAGGACTTTGTTTCATGGTTAAAATGAGCAATGCAGATTGTACTCTATTCTCCTGGAAAATGTAAGAATCCTGAGTCAAGGTATTGATTTAGAAAAGATGTAAACATTCTCCCAGTTTTTTATTACAGAGATGCACAGTTCTTTTCCTCCATAGGAAGTATCTCTACCCCATGAGTAGGAAATAACACCAGTAGATGATATTCTACAGTAGCTTGGCACTTCTCTGAATGCTTATGAGCCATCCTTCGCTGCTCGAATTTCAGAGTAGCAGTAATATTTTCCCATAATTCATTACATCCCATAGCTCAACAGACTGTTAGATGATGTGGATCCTCCTGGAACGATGATGATGATGATGGTCTGCATCTCTCAGCTGAATCGTTTTTCCCATCCTTGCAAGCAGGCAAAGCGTTGCAAGTTTCCACCAGGATGGAGAAGCTGGAGTATCAATTTTAGTGTGGAAGCAGAGGAGATCTTGCTTTTGTAGCCAACAAACTTTCTCTTTAAGATTAAGCTTAGGCTGAGATTTCTGTTGCTAGGCAAATAATACATTTGTAGCCAGATGCATTATTTGCTTGCTCCTTTGTAAATATTTCCTAATTCACCTTTTTAATGTGAATTCTATTCCTTTCTTACACACCCTTACAATGTGTAAATGTGATTATCTATTTTTTTTAAATAATAATTTTTAATGATCACAGCATTGTCACAGAAACAAGCTGGATCTGAATTCCATTTTATGACTCATTCAAAATAAAATTAGGCCTTAGGCATATATGCAGTCTTTGCATATGCCCCCAGACTAACAGAGATATAATGCAACATTTTGTTAATGGCTCTAAAAGCCACTATAGTAAAATGAAACCCTTTAGGATAGATAGATGCATAAAATTAGAGTTGTAGATCTCAGATTAAGTCATTTACCTTTGACTCCTTATGAAATGCATTGTCCTATGCCCCTGCATACAGTCTGTACTCTTGCAATTACACAAAGGCAATTGCTATAAATGCCTTTGCCTTCTCTGGAAATTAGAATTCAAATTTTGTCCTTTCAAACACTCAGCAAAGAATGTCTCTTAAATTAACATTCAATAGGTAACATGGAATTATTCCCACATCCGTTCCTTCAGCTCAAAATAAAAGCCATCCCTAGCATGGTCAGTTCAATCATCATTTCTTCTTGAATATCTATAGGCTGCAAACTAGCTTTCTTCTCTGACTGTATTACCAGTGCTTTTTGTTTTAAAACACAGTTGTATATCCTGAAATCCAAACTCACTAGAAGATTGCTATGTTGAAATATACTGTGCCGTGGCTGAAAAATAATAAAATATTAAACAGCTATTCACTAGGAATTCAATAATAATACTTTACAGATGGAGTGGAATGAAGTAACGTGTTTCATTTGGGCTATTGAATTTAATAGTGATTAAATAAGACCTTAATAAGACCTTAGTTCAATTTATATCATAGTCTGGCTCCTTCTATCAAATGCAAGTACCTGGACACGGAGCCAGAAAAAGAAAGTAAGCCACTGACCTATTTTTCAGACTCTGGTAGTGTGTGAAAATGTCTAAACTATTTAACCTGGTCTTTGACCTTGCATTGCCTACAGTGCTCAGATCATTAGTGCCAATATTGATGAGTTGTTTTGTAGGACTCAAACTGTTACGGAAAACTACTTTTTCATATTAATCTTCTTTGAGTTGCATATGCAACAGGGCCCAAGCTATGTAGAAAAAATATTGTCTTCTGTCTTACAACCTCTTTTGCATTTACTTGTTCTTTGGAGAAAAGCAGTAGATAATGATCATTTGTAAATACAGGTCAACCCTCTCAAACAGGCACCAGTGAAAGAAGTACATGAAGGAAGAACACTGAAGTTGTCTTACTTGTTAATTTTCTAATTGGAGTAAGGCTGGGGAAGCTAGCCTTTTTCTGCCTGTTTTTTTGTTTCTTTGCCTCCTAGGTTTTCCACTTTGCTGTTGGTGTATGCATGAGAACTAGACAGGTACTGTCCTCTTCCAAAAATCTCAGTGCACACTAAAGTGGACTGACTAACTATCTTTACAAAAGCACTTACTTCCCTTGTAGAAATCCCAAGTTATGTTGTCAGGCCGGGAAGTAATCAAGCAAAGTGTTTCACTGTAGCTGACTGCAACTGATTGTGTTTCAAGGATTACAAGCAATTTAAGGCATGGAAGCAATGCATTCCTTTTTTCTGTCTTCAGCTGTTTTCCAATTACAAAGTACTCCTGTCCTGGCATGAACGTGTGCATTTGTTTGGCAAAAGGTATATTTCTGATAGCACAATAAATTTTCTGATGGTATTAATTTTTTTTCATTCTCAAACTTGTATAGACAAGAGCAATAGATGGTGCAGAAGAGAAAAATTGTCATCTCTGATATTGCAATAACCACTTTTTGTCAACTCTTGATTTTTCTTGTTCATTTCAACATTGAACATCCCACCAATGGCTCATACATTCAAAAAGCACTATATGCACTGACAACAGGACTGTAAACACCCTTCCATCCATTTTCTCCTCCATACAAAAACTTTTATTTTTCTTTTTTTTTCTTTTAAGGACGATACATATGAAATGCTAGACATCTTCAATTTTTCAGTGTAATACCTGGGAGTTGAAAGAACTGTCTACTTGACTGGTTTTAACCTTTCTTCAGGTCAGTCTCCTTAATTAAGGTCATTAGTATCTCATCTGAAGTTCCTGTGAAACCATGTCATATTCATGTGAGAAGAGATGTGATCACAGAACTGGCATGTTCCTTCTGGTAGCTATGTATGTACATCAGCTGGGAGAGTTACCTCCATGGAACAATAGAAAGTTGCTGTTCTAATTTTAGTCTGCCTTTTCATTATCTTTTTGTGAATTATTATTCCCCCAGAATCCAAAGATTTATTCAGAAGAAGGGAGAAAAGTGGGAGTCAAAATTTTGTTTACTTAAAAAAAAAAAAGAATAATCTTTTTTAAAATACGAAATATCTAGTGAGTCCTAACAGCAGAACACTGCAGGGTACACATTAATGACCCATTAATGCACTTCTCAGATGGTAAATGGCCCATTAATGCTCCCTTGTCATGCTGTCTTGCATAATTTATTCAAATTCATAGCCAGGGCATAGGGAGGAGGGAAGAAACACTATAGAAATAGATGGTGTTTGAGATATTATCATCACCTATTTTGCTCCTGGGAGGACTTCTTTATGGATAGAGAAGGCTCTGGGCATTGCACTCTTCTGCACCAATAATGGTAAACCCAATGGCAAAGACTACGAGCACCGCCATCTCACCCTTACCCAACCAGGGGATTGCTACAGCTGTTGGCCAGGCCATGGGCATGGTGAGGTGATCTCCCAAGCCTGGCAGGACCCTGGGGTGGTCTGGGTGTGTATGCGTGGTGTTCCCGTGCTTCCCAGCTTCACTCTGAGCTAACGTCTGTGGCATGGCTAATCCACAGGCCCTGCCCCGGGCATGGTAAATTATACCTATATCACTTGTGTCAGGTGTTTGCCTAACACATGCTTTAAAATTTCCAGAGCGAGATATTTCCCATCTTGCCACAAAATCTACTTCCAGGCTTGGTTATCCTTAGTGTTCAAGAAAGTTTGCACTGCCTAATCTAATTCACCCCTTTTGCAGATTCAGCCCATTGCTATTACTTCTCCTTAAAATAAGCATGCAAAAACTGCTTATTCCTTTTCTCCTTTTATGTACTTTGAAGACTGTTATCCCTTCTTTTAGCCTTTTCTTCTCTAGACTGCACAGCCCCAAATCTTTCAACCTTATCTCATAGTCATATGTCTAGAGCTTTGATCTTTCCCACTGGTGGAATTAGTCAACTTATTTCCTGAAGTGTAGTTTCCAAAACTCAGTACAGTTATAGGCAAGTGGGAAATGACATGTTGTGTCACATGGCTCACAGCTAAACTATTGTTTGTGTTTCCTCTATGTTTTATCAAACTCTTGCTTCATATTCTGCTTTCAACCCTCTAAAATGTCTGACCTTTTACTGTGGAAAAGGGACCAGCCTCTGTTTTCCACTCTGCATGTGTAAAAAGGGTTGATCCTGAATGTGGAAATGGTTATATCAAGAACTGTAAGCATAACATGATGTGATATAGAAATATTTATCAATTAGTTAAATCCCATAGGGTATTTAGAAATTACTGTGTAAATATGATTCATAATTTTTTTTTTTTGAGTTTGATGTTCATTTGAATAGTGTAATTATGGAAGCGGTGATGAAAAAGGGCGTACAACCCATTTCATTCTTCTTCGACTTTTTAACTGACTCCTAAACTATGTATTATAATGCCTTATCTCAGCTAATTTTCTAATGTCCCAAGTTCTGTCATGATTTTACACAGTATCTGTATGTTGCTGAAAGTCTTGAGTGGCTTAGAAGTCAAAAGGCAACGTTTTCAAAAACATTTAATTTTTTTTTCTTTTTTTATTTTTTTTTCCCCAGAGGAGGTGGAATATCTTCAGATTTAGTGAATATATTATAAGTTGTAATTTTAACCTTCAGCTTGTGAGCCATTTAGGTCACACTGACTCTTCTTGGTCTACAAAAGGAATTGTCAGAACTTTATTAAATGTGTGGTTATGCTTTTCTTTCCCCCCCCCCCAAAGTTAATTCTGTTCTGATACTAAATGGTTAAATTTGACTCACGTGAAGGTGACTCATACTTTAGTAGCACTAGCTGCTTGCTGTGAGCCTCAAGCCATCCTTCTGACGTGGCTGTTTACGCAGTCATGTGCATTGAAGTCAGAATCTGATCAAGCTGAAAATTGGTCCAGAACAGGGTGCTGGTGGTTGGAAAGGGTGGACAGAAGGAACAGGTAATGGTGGCAGCTGGCAATGCTGCTGATGACATGTTCATTATGAAAATACACTGTTAGTTGTTCTCACTGCTCTGGAAGCATCATTTTCTCTTCCCTAAGATACTGAAGGCTCAGTTTTCAGCATAGATTTACCAAGGGGAGTATGTGCTATGTGGTCCTTACTGTAGTAATAACTTGTGCTTTCAGCCACTGCATCATCAGTGTTATTTTTGTTACATCTTCTGGTCTCTGTCATGGATAAAAAATGTCATGACCACCTTTGAAATAGGTTGTGACAGTGTCACGGTATGTGGTAGGTCACTAAAGAAAGAGGTTCTGTAGTGACATATATGTTCCTAGTGTTAACATTTCCTGACCTTAAGCACATTGCTTAGTAATGCTGTGCAGGGGTGTTTGAAAGAGCAGTTTGTATGTGACCATACCTGTCCCCTTCAAAGTTCATTACCACTGAACAGCTAAATCTCTTCTAATGGCTCTGAAAGAGTGATCTATAGCTCCCTGCTATGTTGTGAAATTACGGTAAATGGTCCACGATTGATCTATGGATGCATAATAAATATATTTGGACTTAAGGTTTTTAGGAATGCCTAGTGACTAAGAAATATGGAGGGATAACAGACAATTCACGCTCTCAGAAAATGAGGTCTGCCAGCAGCAGATTTTCCACTTCTGAGTTTAGATCAGTTTAGATAAAGATTTTCTAGACAAGTCCTGCCCCATGGATCTCTTACTCTAGCATGTACTTGGGCTGGTTAAATACTAATCTTTATCAGGTAGTCAAATATGTTTTCACTGTAGATGGCTGTTCTATCCAAGAACTAAGGCAATATACATAGATGTATATATAAATCTGTAAGAGAGAGCTTTGGAGGAGTAGTTATTTGAGCTTCAGGGTTACCTGAGCTTTCGAGACAATATCCATGCATTGCGATCAGCATCTTTCTGTTCTCTTCCTGTGTTCAGCTGTGTGTGGTAGTGGAGGGACAGCCAGCAAGGTACTGTGAAACCTGTTGGCTTTGCTAATTATGCAGAACTGCCAGAACGGGCACACAGAGGCTTGGTGGAAAGCAGCGCCCACATGCTCCTAATGAGGACAAAAGGAGGAGGATGCGCCTGTGCTAGCACAGAGGCAGCGCCAGGCATCTCCTGCCGGTGAGCAGCCTGAAGAGAAAACAGTACTGTCTGTGTGGGATTTAAAGCTGTGTCTAAGCCCTCCTCACCCACAATGTACCATTCCATCTGCTGTTTAAGCAGAAAGTATTAGCGTAGGTGGGAAAGGAAGTTATGCACCTAGGAGACGCTGTTGTCCTGAGCTGGCTGGGAAAAGCTCATTTGACAACATGGGTGGCACATCTGTGTATCACACAACAGAGCTTTGCTCAGGAAGGGAACAGCAGAGAGTGTGATGGAAGGGAAGAAATGCAAAGAGTCAGCTGGATGTATCCTGGGTTGTGCAAGAAAGAGGATTTCCCTGACCTTATTGGAGCTGCACCAGCTCGTGCCAGAGCTGGATTCAGGTGGAGATCCCATCCGTAACCTAGTCCATGCCCACTCCAGCTGTAGTCATTTCAACAGAAACTGAGAGGCAAGCTTCCTATTCTGACAGCACTGCTAACCACTGACAAGGTGTCTTTTTTTTAGAGGTTGAGGAGGGCATATAGCCAAAGGCATCCTACATTCCTTATGCTGAGTGTGAAGGTTGCCAAAATTAGCGCACATACACGGAATGCACAATAAGCCATTTCCCGCTCAATATGCCAAGAAGGCTGTGGAATCTGTGAATTATGCTGTTAGAAGGAAGAACATACCCAGCATCTTGTCCATCAAAGCAGAAAACACCTCCAAACGGCAGCAGGGAAGAACTAGCATTGCATGAACCAGTGTTTAAAACCAGCAGCAGAAGAGCAACCTTGCAAATAAAATTCTGAGCTCCTGTAGACAGCTCTTAACTTCCTGCCAAAAATGAAAAAGCAGCGTACACAAGAGTGTAATCAAGCTCTTCAAATCTACTATGCAAGTGCCTCTGCAGTGGCTCTTTCTCCAAGAAAGCTGAAGTTCTGAGTGGTGTCTTGAGGGAGACATTTCACACTGCTTCTGTAGGTACTGCAGCAAAATTGCTTCAGCCATAGCAGCATCGCATGGCTCTTTATTCCATTTTGCAGAGGTAATAACCATTAGCTGAATAATTTAGGCTGAAACATTTTGCCCCATAAAATTTTTTTCAGTTGACAAACAGTTATTTCTGTCATCCACAATAACCATTTTAAAGGACCGCAGAATGAAACGGAGTTTTCCATTTCATACTTTCAAACTTTTTTTTTTAGAAGGCCCCATTTGTTTAGAATATGTGCAATGTTTTAGTGTGGTGGTATTGGGAGACAGGATTTGAGGAAAAAATATGATCCACTGGCAAGAGAAAGGAGAGGAGACAGGTGTGATATTTTATTTTCCAAGCAATTTCCCCTTATTTTAACAATGAGGGAAAGAGAGGGACTTGCTTGCTTACAAGAAATCTCTTATATTGTTTTGTATTCATTCTGTGAAGCTGACTGGGAAACTAATGCATGTAGAAGTGGATTAGGTCTTGCTCTTCTTCTCACTCAGATGCAGGTGGTCAGAAAGTTTCTCAGACATAACAGAATTATACTTGTAGGAAAATTAATGAAAGTTACGGGTTCATTGTTTCTGAAGAGGGCAACATTTCAGAAGGGAGAGCACTAATGTATGATGTAGGTAAATGGAGTTCTAATGGAAACAGTACAAGATCTTTTGTAATAAAAAGTCCTGTTTGTGCCATGTTTGATTCTACCTCATTGTGTTCACTTAAACGTACTTCCTTGCTTTGGATGCTGGAGCACGTGGACTCTCTCCACTTTGCATGACATTGCAGCCTGGTAACACAGCAGGGCTTGTCTTTGGTCACTCAGATAGGATAAGTCATGATGATTAACAACACGTATTATTTCTTGGCTCTGCTTGTCTTTAAACTGATGCCTCTGTATATCCACCCCACAGCTTTTGGCATTGGCTCCACTTCAGCTTGTGACCTCAGGCCTCTTGGGTGTAAATAAGAGCAGCATGTATTCTAGGGGTTCAATTCTAAATCTCACACTCCATGGTTAAATTTTTAGCATAAGTGATATGTTGCTGGAGATACGAATGAAAAATTAGAACAGAAAATGAAAATACATGTTTGCAATGCTCTCTTTAATGGCATAGATCTAATTGCATCTTTATTTTCAGGAGTATGAGCCTAGTGAGATTTTTCTTTCTGCATAATACCTACTGATAGGTCTGATCTGGATAGGCTGGAGCGATGGGCTGGGGTCAACTGCATGAAGTTCAACAAGGCCAAGTGCCGGGTCCTGCACCTGGGCTGCAACAACCCCAAGCAGAGCTACAGGCTGGGAGATGAGTGGCTGGAAAGCTGCCTGGCCGAGAAGGACCTGGGAGTATTGGTGGATAGTCGGCTGAATATGAGCCAGCAGTGTGCTCAGGTGGCCAAGAAGGCCAACGGCATCCTGGCCTGTATAAGAAGCAGTGTGGCCAGCAGGTCGAGGGAAGTGATTGTGCCCCTGTACTCGGCTCTGGTGAGGCCGCACCTCGAGTACTGTGTTCAGTTTTGGGCCCCTCGCTACAGGAAGGACATGGACGTGCTCGAGCGAGTCCAGAGAAGGGCGACCAAGCTGGTGAGGGGTCTGGAGAACAAGTCTTACGAGGAGCGGCTGAGGGAGCTGGGCTTGTTCAGCCTGGAGAAGAGGAGGCTCAGGGGAGACCTCATCGCTCTCTACAGTTACCTGAAAGGAGGCTGTAGAGAGGTGGGGGTTGGTCTATTCTCCCACGTGCCTGGTGACAGGACGAGGGGGAATGGGCTAAAGTTGCGACAGGGGAGTTTTAGGTTGGATGTTAGGAAGTACTTCTTTACCGAAAGGGTTATTAAGCATTGGAACGGGCTGCCCAGGGAGGTGGTGGAGTCACCATCCCTGGAGGTCTTTAAGAGACGTTTAGATGTAGAGCTTAGGGATATGGTTTAGTGGAGTACTTAGTGTTAGGTCGGAGGTTGGACTCGATGATCTTGAGGTCTCTTCCAACCTAGAGAAATCTGTGAATCTGTGAATCTGTGAATCTGTGATAGTGAGTTTGCATCTTACGAAAGTAGATTCTGCACAACTATCTTGCAATTGAAGTATTGTTAAGCCTTTCTCTAAATATAGTGGTAACATTAAAACCCACAGCAAGCAATTTCTTCCTTTGTTATATTTAAGCTGGATTTTAAAAAGTGAAGCTGTAAATGCCTGAACAATGAACATGAACGCTTCTTGTTGCAGCTACATGGAGGTGGAGGAAACTGGAATGAGGGGAGGAATTAATGGCTCATGTGGCTGCAGGTCTGGTAATGAAACTGCTATTGAAGAACAGGTCAAAAACTAGGGTTTTCCTTGCCATGTAGCCCTTACCATAAGAACATTGAAGAAGTCTGAGTCCAGACCACCAGACCATTATTCCCACTAGTTGAAATGCCCAGAATCACATTAATGAATGATTCTGATCTAAGCTGTTGTGTGAATACCCAGGTGTTGTTCTCAGCATGCTTGGAGATTTAGATCTAAACCTTATCATCCGATTTATCTGACGTTTGAGTAAAAATTTAAGTCATCACGGAGTGCTCAAAATGAGGACAATGTTCGGGAAACACTTCTTGTGAATATGGACTGACTGTCATATTTGTAACTAAGCTTAGCAAGCTAGACGTGCTTCCCAATTATGCCTGGTGCTCTTTGAAGGTGTTTAGATAGAATAATGTAGGGGAGCGCCAGTATATTAGAGGCTGAAAGGATAAAATCTACCCTGTTTTTTTACATCCAGGGAATATAGCACATAATCTACAATAGGAGGAACTTATTGCAAACATCAGTTAGTCTAGGATCAGCATCAGTCCGTATCTGTGCACTCAGGGAGGTGAAATTCCTCAGTCCGCCAGCGGCAGGGCCTCATGTTCTTGGTGAGAAAAGGCTACTGGACAAAGCACTGAGTTAGGGTGCATTTAGTGAACAATGTCTTTTTGTTCTAACAAAGTCTGAAAACATGAAGATTTCTGTCCATGATCTTCAGTTTCTCCTGCTACTGGGGAAGTTTGTGATCTCTAGGAGATACGTTACATGAACCCACTGGAATTCAGTTCATGAAGAAGGAGGAATTCTGTGACTTTCAGTCTGCAGCAAGGACTTTCATCCATCCTGGAGTCACTTGAAGCTCTTTTTCCTCTTTATATACTTTTTTTTTTTTTTAAGCATTTTAAACATGAATCAGCCTGTCAAATGTCCGCGCACAAAAATGTTAACTGAAATCTCAGTGTGATATCTGTTAGAAGTTTGATGGCAAAAAAAGCAAAACTGAGATTTGAAGCCCCTTGCTGTACATGTATGTACAATCCCTTACACATGGCCATGGTACCACACGATAGCTATCAATGTGGCTATAGCAGCTTTTTGCACCCACTCCTAATGATTTGATATTCCAAGATCAAGGCACCAGGTTCACCTCATGCAGCCCATGGAGTTGAGGGGGTAAAAAAATCAAAACAGCGATTGTTCAGAGTATAGAGGTTGGATGCAACCCTGTGACATTTTGTTGTAGAGCAGGCTGCTTTAATGAGTGCATGAGCCAGTATTCATCTTAAATCAAATCTTCCTCCCTTGTGTATTCTGCTACCTCTCCAAGGCTGCAAATCTGTTTCAAAGGTTATTAGTTTGGAAACACTGTAGGGGGTACATCCCTGTACTAAACCTGTAACTGCCTGCATTATTTTGGTGGCAATAGACAAAAAGAGAAAAGCTCTCTTTGATTTTTTTTCCTTTATCTACTGCATTGCAAGTATTTTTCCATCCAATTAATCCCACTAGGTTTGTAATTGAAGTGGTGGTTTGCATAAATATTAATCAGTCACTAAGAAACACAAAGGGTCAGGGGCACACCAAATGAAGGAGTGTATTTGGTAGATACTCTGATTTATCTTTGCTGAGCTATCAGATTGCAAAAGATGCTCAGACTGTTGTTCCCTAGTATGTTTTTGTTAAGTTTTATTAGCAATATAGGTAAATAAATTATGTAAACATGTTGCTTGTTCTAATTCTCCCTTAATGCCATTTCAATGGAAAGTAAGTGGCTAAATATATTTTGTGTTGGTTTGATCTCTTGGTCCCTCTCTGTCTTAATGAAGGGAAAATATGACTTCACTCTCCATAGTATAATACGTTGTGAGGATAAATAATTTTGGAGGCCTTTATATGAGTAGGGGCCGTATAACTGGCTACAGAGAATTGCAAAGCAGTGTTCTTGGTAATCACCTTGGCCACATAACTTATTTGCTGCTGGCACATATTCCAGCTCCAAACTGTGACCATTTTAGATGTTTTGTTTTACAGGATTGTTTTCATTGCAGTGTTCATGGACTTGATCTGAACGCTTGGTTTAACCCCTTTTACTTTGGTATTTCAGTTCTTCACAATCTTGTGAAAATTAAGGAACTAGTTAGGAGGGCGGCTTGGAAAGTATTGGCTATTTAAATGGCTCTTTCTTTATTGGCATTTAATTATGGAACACTGTTTTCTTGTACAGAACTGGCTATGTACTGGAATTGCATCTTCTCTTCAGTCCCCAGGAATCAAGGTTGCAACAAGAAATGAGCAGGGTGGTTTGGTGAGTAAATGTATCTAGAGCTGCATAATGATTGTTTGAGTTCTGCAGGGTTTGAGACAATTGAATATGCAAAGCAAACCCCAACAGAATGAACGTATCAGGAAGGTCAGATTGTTTCATTATAAAACAAGAAAATCCTTTGTCTTTCTGAGAGCTACAGAAAACGGAGCTTTAAAAAAAAAAAAAAAAAACACCTTTCACAGTATCGTACTTTATTCTGCTCTTGGGACTAGACTGGAATTAGCTCTTCTTGACTCTATATTGCTGAGAAGGCAAATGTGATCATGACAAAAAAAAAGTGATATGTTGCATATCACTTTTCCATCCATTTTGTATTCCAATACTGCAGAATGCAAATAGTCATTGATAGATCCAAGACACAGCCTACCATTATATTCATCAGGCTTTTCTGCTGCCCTTATTAAGCTTGGTAAAGTTGAAGACACTGTTTATAGCCACACTGTTGTTAAAATGAACTTGCCAGAGGAAAACAGTTCTGATGCATCTAATTTTACAACTTACCCTGTAGTGACATCAGACAGCCTCACAGGTATCCAGACAGTACAGATACGATTGGAAGGGGGATGGGAAAAGAGAATTCAATTTTTCTCCTGCTGAAATGTAAGAAATTCTGGGGAAACGTAGACATAGTTCAGAGAGACTTGCATTCCTTCAGGCATGCCATCAGCCATTGTTTAAGCTTCAAAACAAAACTCACCAGAATGACAGCTCTTCATTTGCTGCTGCAGTGTGGAATTAGGCTGCTCCTGGGGGAATATTTCTTAACATCCTTGCAAAGCAAGGCTAGAGAGAAGCCTCAAACCATTGAGTGATGACAGCCATTCCAAATCCTCAAACATGGAAACTCTCTCTGTTGTCTGTCACTGTGCAATAGTCACCTTTCAGGACATTAAAATGGAAATTGTATAACAGCCAGAGAAATACAGCCATGATATGATGGAGCTTGTCAGCTACTAATCTGATATCTAAACATATACATGTTCTGAGTCTTCTTGTATTAAATCATTCTGTGCAAGTATTTAGCTATTAAATAAAACAGCATATGACCATAATCGGTATATCAGTAAATCAGTATCAGTTTTTGCTTCCCTGCATCCTTCGTCACAGCTTCATGTTACCATCATGTCATGTCAGAGCTCAGTAATTGTTATTATTAGATCTGTGTAATCTACTACGTAATCTTCATTTGTTTTGAATTTCTGTGCTGAACTCTACTACGTCTTGTACCAGGCATATTGAATTAAGCTGAGGTCAGAGCTGTCAGTGAGCTATTTCAGCAGCTCTAAGTCTTAACAAAAAGAGAGTCCCTGTAGGTGTACTTAGGAAAGTTTATAAACTTGTAGCTTTTGCTTAATAAGGTCTGAATAGAATGCTAACCTCCAAAGGAAGCAGTGACTTTTCTGGTTAGGAAGAATCAAAACAACAACAACAACAACAAAAAATAACAGCACTTGTAAAGTGTAAGACCGCACAGTCCACTGGGGAGAGCACAGGGCCAGGGACAGCAGGGGGATGGCCTCTGGAAGTATAGGTTGACGCCCCTGGTGAGAGATGTCTTGAAAATCATTTTCCTATGCCACAAAACCCTATGAAGTTTTGAAAACCCTCACTGTTTTGTCTTCAGGAAAGAATCTTGGGGGAGAAGGAACCACAGTAGCCTGGCCATTAGGTCACTCTTCTGGAGATCAAAGATCCAAGTCTTTTAATCCTTGAAAACCAGATTTGAACCTGGGTCTTCACTATCTGGCATGTCTCTCTTTCACATGCCTAGGGAAGAATATAGCTCATGAAAACATTTTACAGCTTTGACAAATGCTCACTTACAGATGAAATATATTTTTTGCCAAAAAAAATTCATAAGCCATTTTTTTTCCCTTGGCTCTGCCAGTTCCTTTATTTTTCTCTGCTTTCATCCCCAAACCTCCTACCCTTTTTCTGCCGTCTCTATTTTGATTCAGTCCATGCCCTGAATGACTTCTGTCTTGCTATGTGCTTGTACAGTGTCTATCACAACGGGTTTCAATCTGTTAGCACCTAGAGGCATTAACATAATGCAGGTAATAAGGTCTAAATTTAACTTGCTCACAACTACTTTTACCCACTCTAATATGCATCATGCTCTTCAACTGACAGACTCGAATCGCATATAATAGCTGCCTGGCTACAGTACACAGATGAAGAAGCTGGTAGAAAGCATTTACCTCAATAAAAAGAATATCTTTCCCTTCCAAAAATCCCAGCTTCATTTTTTCCCACTGCTTTCAGAAGCTTCATGTCAAGATAGATTTTCCTCCCACTGTGATGCCATTAAATCTCATGGCTGGCATAAAATATGCTTTATGAGTTATTAAAGAATGTTTTAGTAGTAGAATTGGGCAATCATTAAATAAATATTACTAAATAGTTTATAAAAAGAAAATTTAAGTGCTTGCCATTTTTACTTATTCTGTCTAGGAAGGATGATTTTATAGTTTCTCTTCATTTACCTATTTATGTGATCTGGAATGAACTTTAAAAACTTCATGGTTCATCCAAATACCTGTAAGAGGTTTAATTGATTAAGAGCAAGAAATAACTAACCAGCGTGTTTCAAAATTTCTGTGTTTAGTTTCATGAGTCTCCTGAACAAAAAAACTAGAAAATTGAGTTCAGGCCCTTTGATCTATAATTCTTTGCTTTTACAAGTCTTAATCATAGAGGCTACCAGTAATAATCAAATTATGTATGGAAAAATGGAAAGAAATAATTCAAAAAGTACAAAAGGACTGAAACATAGGGAGCAATTTTAAGAGTTTATTTGGGCACTATACAGTGTGTACTTGCTTAGCTTTCCATCCACTGTGCACCGTTGGCAGTGACCCCCCAGGGTGGTCATTCCATGAAGAGGAGCATAAATTTAGGAAGGACACTGAGGCCAAATTTCCAGACAGGTCATGATGTTAATGACCTTAACTTAAGCTTCAGTGATATAAAATTACTCTAAGCATATCACCCAGCTTTCTTCAAGAGCTGCTGGTAGGTTTCTAAAACACAGGGATAATCAATCTTCTGGATTGATTACCTTCCCCTCTTCCTCTTGACTATGGTGATGGCTGATACTGGTTTATGTGGGATCCTGACCTGAACAACCTGCTCAGGAGGAGCTTCAATAACATATCCATGGAAATCTGCAATGGACAGGTCTGTTTAACAGTGGCTTTTGCTGTGCAGAGCTGCACTGAAAGAAGTGATGCTAGCTTCAATATCCTTCTTCCTGAACACATTTTACACTTTTTAATTTGCAGTTACTTGTTCTACGTAGTGCGAGTCTCACTTTTCTTGGGAATAATGTGTTAAAGCTTAGAAGTTGCCTGCTGGACTGGATTGAGACCAAAAGAACTTCTTACACATTTGTTGTATCTTCTTAAAGATTAGGGCAAAGTACAAGAGCACATACAACCAGTTTGGTCTCAAAATGTTGGTACTAGCCCAGCCACGACTAGCGCTGAACTGAGCATTTATTCAGCAATATGGATGTAGCTATGTACTTATGAAGGAGCAGCAAATTCACATCAAAATGAAATTCTCAGACAAGGCTGGCAGTTTCTGTGTGTAGCAACTTCATTTTGTCTATCAAAATTGGATTAATCCACTGCTGCTGACATCTGAAGCCATAGGTACTCACAGCAAAATCCACAGATCAATTCTAGAGACTGGTAATGACCATTATGCTGTGTTAGTGTTTCCCAAAGAGAGATCACAGTTGCTTTCTCACTACCATGGTACTAAAGATACAAAGGAAGCAAGTCTGTGTCGTGATTTCTCCATGTGATTTAAATTTTAATTTTAACATTTTCCTTATAATCATTTTCCGAGGAACCCATGCCTACTCCCTTATCCACTCTTCTTTCTGAAGGTCTCAGGGCTGTGTGGACTACTTTCAGCTGCCATTATTTCTGATAGCCCCATTTCTTCTTTGGTTAAACCAAACTACAGAACTGCAAGATCTTGACCTTTTCAAAATTCAGACATATCATGACTGTGTCCAAGCCCCAGATATGCAGCTTCACTTGTCCATCTCTAGCATAATTGAATCTATCTTGGCTCTTTTCCATTCAATTGTGTCCTATTTCAATAGATTCAAAAATAGCTCCAGCATATTTAATTACGCTTCACTTCACTCTGTTCCTTCTAGTCCATTCAGTCTCCAGTACAGCGTTTTGTCTGCTGACAGACTTTCCATTTAGGTTGGCTGATGTTCAACTATTATACTTCCAGCCTGTATTGACTGAAAGAGGTTGTTATCTTATGAGACCAGGAGCCTATGCAGCAAAGAACCAAAAATTAGGTCAACAATGTCATATGAGTGTCTTACAGCTCATGATAAAAGTGATCATTAAAAGCCATGAAAGCAAGGCATAACAGTGGACAGAGAAGTAAAGAAGTAATCAGGAGAATATTTCCCTTTCCTCTCTTAATAAGCTATCATTCATCCCTGTTCTATTTTGACCCATTTGGGACATGTAGCCTGAGCAGGGAAATTAGAAAAAGAGAGAATAAAATAGTACTTTGCATGTGTTTAAATATTTTCAGTAGAAAGGAAACAACATAGAATCTCTCACTAAATCCATGATGAAATGGAAGAAATACAGGCCTATAGATTTCAAAGTAATTAAGGTCAGTTCCAGAGGGATGTTGGTACTTAAGTCTGCGAGGATCCTTTCAGGAAAAGATCTCTCTGGAGGGTCCTGATCCAGAGGCCCGTTGCAGTCAACGGTGGTTTTCCCACCAACTCAAACAGTCTTTGAGTAAAACCCTAAAAAGCAGATGGAGCTTCTTATCTGCCAAGGTTATCACCATGATAATTTGGGGTAACACCATTGTCTGCCTTCAACATTACATTCATGTTCCAACTAAAGTAAATGATGCACAAACACTGAACAAAGAGGACAGTCCCTGTGCTGAAAAACTGACTTCCCAGAATAGTTTACCTTTGTTCTATAAATGATCATATGATTATGAATTTTATGAATTTATGAATATTATGAATTTAATCCAGCAAATTAGAATGCATGTCAAGGGAATTCTGACAAATACCCGAAGGTGCTGGAGGTGAAGTGAACCCTAATTTAGCTGCTTGGATCATTTTCTGCAAGGCAAATGCATTCATTTTTCATGGATTCATGATGCTCATCAGTAACGTGTACTATAATGGAGTGTGAAAACAGCACTTCCTCTGAGCCTCAGATATTTGGCCTACCTTACATTAGCTCCTCATTTCAAATGAATGTAGTTCATCTTTTCTTGCAACATAAATATGAATGGCATCTTAAACTGCTGAAGGTGTTTGTTTCCTCTGAGATGCACTTTTCATTTGTTGCATTAGCAGGACAGTTGAGCAATAGCATTTCTGTTTAAAGCTATGGAATAAAGTCAGAAATCAATGAGAGGGGAAAGAGGGAGCCAAAATACAGTCAGAGATACTTGTTTGATTCCCCCCTTGAGTGAATGAGTTAGGGAAGGGGAATGATGTGGCAGTCTCTGGGCACTGAAGTACATGGCAGTTGGTAAAGTAAAAAGATATGGCAGTAGCTGACTGACCTGTACCAAAAAAAAAAAAAAAAAAAAAAAAAAAGAAAATTTCTCTCATGTTAATATATTGTTAAGGGCTTGGGGCACTCAGTATCCTTCAGAGAATGTTTTATGTGCTTGACCCAAAGTCTGATGAATCCAATCAAAATATGCTTATTGACTTCAAAGGGTGCCAAAGCAAGTTTTAAGTGTTTTTCTTCTGTTAACTTCAGTCAATATCTTGTCTTCAATCTGTGTGAACATCCCTTGCTGGTGGTATTGGTAAGTATGTGATGAGACTGAACATCTTATGCTGGTCAGGCCCCAGGCCTGACAGATTTGTCAATTAGACTTGTGATGTGATAACAAAAGAGGAGTGCTAAAAAGACATCACATTTTTGGAAAAAATGTGTAAAAATTAATGACAGAAGAGACTTCTTTTTTAAGTAAAGAGGATGAAATTTGAAGTGCAAAACTGAAAGAAATCACTGCAATCATGTCAACCTTCTCGAGCTGCTAACTTCTACAAAACCTAGTGTGGCACCAAGGGAAAAAAAAAAAAAAAGAAAAAAAAAATCTGGGCTTTTTTTTTTTTGTCCCCTAGAAGAGTGGAAGATTTCTATCCGAAAAGATAATCTTAATTACTTATTAATCTTTAATTAACTAATTGAATAATAATCTTAAGAAGGATTACCCGGAGCACCCGTGTGGCTAAGGAATTGTTGAAGGAGGCCTGTGACATACATTTCACCCATCTTTAACATTACAGAGGTGAGGCTCTATTCTAAGCAATTCACAGGAGCTTCAAATAAAGGCCAAAGAGAAAAAAGAGTCACTTTCAAAGAGCTGCTCATGCTGCCTGCCTTAGACCACTTTCTCTGGCATTGTGTTGTTGCTCTACTGTGTCCCTGGATGTCCTCTCAGGCTTGGGCTTCTGTGTGCCCTGGAAGGCAACCTCTAAGTGTGCAGGCTCGCAGCCCGCCTGGGGCACTGTCCGGGCAGTTCTCAACCACACTGCGCTGACAGGGCTCCAGCAGCTCCCCGGTGCCACTAGTAATAGCTCAGCTGCCCTCAGGCCTATCACTTATGTGGTGGAAAACTCTGCAATAATAGTTTTGCCATTTCTTGTAAAATGTGGATATACCTATCCTTTTCACAGCTGTATCCTTAGTTTATCCTCAGAGGCGTACTTGTTGTTCTATACTGTGTTCGCATGCATAGAGCGTCGTATGTCTCAAAAGTGCTTTCTGAGCCAAGGCCTAAACCATGACCAACAAAAGCTGTGGTAATCATTACCCTTTTCACCTGCATTTCCCTTCGCACAGAGGGAAGAGCGATAATTCACCTGTTGGGGGTCACGGGGCAGTGCTGATGAACACTGATGAAATGCAAGAGACAAGAGAGGGCATGAGAGCAGGAGTGGAGGAAGAGTGAGTTGGCTGGGGAGGGGGGGGTAACAGTGAGGACAGTACAGAAGAGAAGGATTAGGAGGCATATTCTATCAACCAAAGTGTTTAATGCAATGAGGATTTTCATCTGAATTTTTAACTTTGTTGGGCATCATCTCGTTTTTATTTGTTGTTTAATAACTCCTCCAAAACTTGCAGATAATACCTCTATTCTTTTCTGACACATATTCCACTCTATTTAAGAAGATTTTCCTTGTTCTCTCTGGCTTTTGATGTCATTTAGATGTGTTTTGAAGAGGGAGAAGGTGCAATAGTATCTTTAGTAACCCTTTAATGAAGTTGCGTACTCTTGTACACCGCAGATATGAAGATCATGTTGGTAGTAGAATGCAGTATATAGGGAACCACAGGAGAGCATATCGTACTCCTGCTTCATGGCCAGGCTGTCCTGCTCTAGGCTTTGGACTCAGGGAGGTAGAATCTTTCTGGATTCAAATGACAGTCACTGCAATGGCTCCAAAGCATAATCTAATGTCAAAAATAGCTAAGAAGCTAATTGTGAGCTGTAAAAATGTTATTTGGAAACTGCTGCTTTTAAATAATTGCCATCGTTTGATATATTGGATATATTTTATCAACCAAGAACCCACTTTTACACTTAAAACAAAACTGAGAACAAAGACTGCCTGTGTGAAACCTAACTGCTTTAAACACAGCTGCAGGCAGATGCCTGCACAATGAACACATCTGAAAGGAAAGCACTGAAGTTGGAGAGGAAAAATGGCCATTGAACTATTAGATACAATTAAAATTCGTGGCTAAACACATATTCTCTCTCCATTTCTTAGTACAGCATATGTGCCCCTGGGGAGAAAGTCAAGGTTGGTTATGAAAACATTGTAATGAACAGCCTCAGAAATGCTGTATGCATCCCACAGCCCTCACTGGAGGAAATTTGGAGCTCTGAGGTGGGGATCTGACAGAAGTGGGCAGAAACTGATTTTTCTATGATTGAAAAATGTTTGCATTTTCAAAAAATATACATTCCCTTTTCAACAGGGAGGGCTGAAGACCTTCATTTACTCCTTAGAGTTTACAAATTCCTCACACACTTCAAAACAAAACAAAACAGAATAGGAAACTTCCAGCCTGGTGGAAAGCAAGATGTGAATCCTTATGCACCATAGTTCTTATGTGACTACCTTTCCCAACTCTTTCCTTGCCAAAAGTTGATTCAGCTGATAAACATATCCCTGTGGAAAAAAAAATGTCATGAGAAAAATCTCAGCTAACCTACAACATACAGCATCCTGTATGCAAGAAATGTGTGGGGATTTTACCAGTGGCCAAAATGTTCTGTGACTTTGGAAGTGCATGTAAGTGGATTTTATTCTTACTGCTACTCTGTGCCAAGGGGGTACAATGCCAGTTACTGCAAATGATCTGAGATAACATAAGATATGCTCACATTTGGGCTTCAATTCCCTGACCATATCATTAGTGCCAATAGTAGAAATAGCTCTGAATGGAAGGGAGAAAAGAGCAGAAGCATGATTTAAAACTTTGTTGTGCTGTAACTCAAGCATTTGGCCTGACCATACATTGTTACTGGAACACTTAGATAATGAAGGGAAAGAAAGAACAATTGTAATAGAATTTTTTCACTGAGGTGCCAAGTGCCCTTGAGAGCAAAACAGGTCTCCATGGATGCAGGTAACAAAGCTACCTCTGAAATCCAAAAGGAAAAATATTCTCATTGGAACCAAAGCTGGCATTTGGTCTTCTGGTGGACTGCCAAAGCTTAGGTAAGGTTGAAATTTAATGCAGGTCCCATCACTGAGTTAAAGAAAATTGATATCTAATAATTTGGTGAAAACCATTGCTATAGTTTAGATGTGTTGACATTAAATAGCTTTTGATTTCTGTTTTGTTCCATAGTGCTAAAATGGTGCTGGAGGCAATTAGCTGCGTTTGGAAGTAAGGAAATGATTGATCGTTCTGCTTCCTCTCAGCTGCTTTGTGGGTGTAACTTTTATCTACAGTTTAAAATCAAAGGGTTCTTCTCTCTCTCTTTTTTTTTTTAAACTAGTTTACAATCTGTTAACAAAAAGGCCTTCCATCTCAATAGATTGCGTGCTCTTGTTTAGTTGGATTAAAAATGACAATTATATTTGTAGGAAGATATTATTTTTCCTGAATATTTCTTCCTGGTGAAAAAAAAAACAAAACAAAAAAAAAAAAACTTTGTGGTGTAGTTTGTTTTCGCTTCATGACTTAAGAGCCTTTTTTCATTTACAAATTTCTCTACTACAGCTCTGATATCTGATAAATAGTAATATATCAATATTTGTTTGATTTGGTTTTTAAATTAGTATAGTTTCTAAATTGGCAACTAGATGTCAATGAGGCTCTGTGCTGAATTAGGTTAGTTAGAACAAACAAGGATAGACTCCTTTTGGATATAGTTCATCATATTTTCTAGAACAGTCTTACAAAAATCAAGTCAGTGAAGCTTTATTATAACAAAACCACATCAATCCCCTGATTTTAAAAGCAGTATTCCCTGCTCTTAATTAGGATGTGAGAGGTGCTAAGGGACCTTCTTTCCAGGCACTGCATTGTGACTGTTGTCACTCTTGATAAACCACACTGGAAACATTTCCACTCTTGTCAGCTCTTTTCTGGATTTCACAGTTCACCGAGGAAAGAAGGGACAGGCTGCCAGAATTGTTTCTATGTAGTTGGTAGCACAATTAGTTTTCTCCTGAGATGAACACATACCAGAAGGCTGGTTCTCAACACCTCTTTGGAGTTAAGAATTTTTTTCAACTCCAGCTGCTGTTCTACAAGAAATGATCTCTGGATGAAAAATGCCCACAGGGTCCAGAAGCTGATCTACACAACAAGCACTGCCTACAGCCAAAAACCAACAGGGATAAAAAGGGGAGCTTAAAAAGGCAACTAAATTTACAAGCCTGTATACAAGAAATACTGTTGTAACGTTATTGTCTTAGACTTATTTAGGGACCTTGGGGAGAGTGCAAGCGTACTCCATGCCCTGTCATGCCTTGTTCAGTGGTTACAGCTCCTGAGTAGAGAACAGAGACAGCTAAACTGATGCAGATGGGCAAGAAGGAAAGATGGATTAGTTCCGATCCTTGCTTCCCAGTCCTTGCTGCAGTCTGCTCAAGTAGCTGCATGCAGAAGAAAAGGTCAACTTCACTACAGAAAAAGAGAGATTAAATCAGAGGAACAAGAAGTGGATCTCTGCTTAATCTCTAATCTGCCCCTCCAGGCAAATCAGAACTGCTTCTTTCTTAGGGTGGATGGTAAAATTGCCATCTGCCCTACCTGGACTACACCTAGATTGAATAAGAAACGTTTAAATGGCAGCTGAATTCTGCAGTTCAGTGGTATTCAGATGTCCAACAATGTTCTTATGTTCCACCCTCAAGCTTGTCTTATGAAGAGGTTACACCTATAAATTATCCAAACAAGGGGGTGAGGCATGCACAGACAGGCAAGACAAAGAGGGAGGAGGTTCAGAGATTTTAAGGCCAGGACAGAATTTTCTGTCTCATTTTGTAGCCAGTGTACATATTTATGATGTGCAGATAGGAATGGCCCACAGAGAAAATACAGCTCGCAAATCATATCTTTCAGCATGCTACAGAGTTTGTTAAAGTTCACTCGTGTCTCCTATGCTTGTACTCCATTAATCATTTTTGCTTCTGAAAACAAATGTACACTTGTATCCCGAATCTGCATTAAGATCATGTCCATTTCATCTCATGCTTGTATCTCTTTCAAGGCAGTCTGCCTCAACCTTCTTTCTCATAAAAGTGAATTGGAGGACCACTGCTTTCTTAATGGCAGATGTCAGCATGACAGAACTGCATCTCCTATAAATGGTGGCTTACAAACCTCAGTCTCTTAATGTAAAGTTTTTCATTAGACACCTGCCCATCCTTTGCCTCCAATACAATCCCGTGATGAACTGAAAAACAGAGGTTTCTTTTCTTCCATCTTGAAATCCTTAGGTAAGAAACACTTAACCTGGGATTGGTGATTGGAACATTTTCCCCATCTGCACTTTGATGTACTGTGCAAAGTGAAGTCAAAGTTGAACACGGGTTTTTTATCATATTTTCATAACTGCCTTTTTCCAAAGAGATCTCTACCTTCAAATAAGAAGTTTATGACTGGCCAGTATGATTTTTTTCCCTTCTGAATCTTTGTGCTCTAATGAAACAAATAGCAGATATGATGCTGGATCTCAGATGTCCTAATTTTACTCTGATGTACTTCTGTTACCTTTTATGATGTTATTCCTGACTGTAAAACTGCCAGTGAGATCAGACTCATACTCATGAAGTTGACTCAAAGCTGCAAGACAAATTTGAAAAAAGAAACAGAATAAAGTAGATATTCACTAGCATATGCTATTGCAGCTGAGTGTTGCAGAAATCTTTCTGCACTCTGTTCTTATGTAGCATATGTGCTATAACTGATAGGCATAATAGTTTGAATTAAAAATTAGTCATTTGTTTTTCTCCAACACCTTCTATCCACAAAAACTGAGATTTCCAAATGCAATCTAATTAAGACTAATTCTATCTTTGAGTTCAACAGAGTATGTGTGTGGCTGTAGAAATGCTATAGCTCTGCTCAAAACTGTAGTGAAGCCACCTCTAGAGCAGAGCTCTGGTGTCATTTCTAACCCCATGAAGTGGTTTTCCTGCATCAGCATGTTTTCTGACTTGCTTTATCAGTCCTCTTCCAGGCCATATTCACAACCAGTCCAAACCTATCCAGTGTAACAGCTTTTTGGGCATTCCCTGCTGTCGGCTTACAAAAAGATTAGGTTTTGCTTTAGCTGGCAGTGGAATTACTCTCTTCAGTAATAAATATTTTGACTATAATATTTGGGTGCTGTAGATTCAAAAGTCATTGAAAACCAAATGGAGGCTCAACCACTATGAAGATGAGTAAAGCAAATCCTGAGAGAAATTGAACACTAGCTGTGATATGCCCTTTCCTTTTTAACAGCTGTATGATTCTCATAATGTTTTTCTGTGTGTTACTATCTGTCCTTTTTCTTGCTATCATCTGCATTGCACTGGTATTTATAGCTCTGTGAGATTATGGTCAAGTCTTTTCAAATCAAACAGCCAATTATGAAAGCCCTGAAAGAGTAGGAATAGAAAATGAGAATATGATGTCATGTGATGGAGCTATAGCAGCTTTTTCAGTCTTTCCACATACTATCTCTTAGATACAAGACAAATATCTGACAATCCAGTCCAATGTTTTTGTTCTTTAAACACACACAAATCCAGTATGTACTAGATCCCAGCATGAACTGGGAAACACCCTTGCTTTTAACATTCATTCCTCATTCTGCTGTATTGATTTGATAGCAAGTTGCATACCATTACCTGCAATTATTTGTCATTTTGCTCTTAAAAAAATTCTGAAGTCATGGCATGGGCTGCAAATGTGATGTTCACTGGAGTGGAACTGCAGTATCCAAGTTACACAGGGTCATGCTGAGGGGAGCTTGACTTGCATATTTACAGTGTAACCCTCAACATTTCTGTCTTTTTTTATGGGAGCTGGGAATATTCAAGATTTGGTATAAAAGTGTAATTACACTGTATAGGGCTAATTGAGAAATGAGAAAAACCTCAGTAAAATTCTTGATAAATTCAATACCAACACTATAATGAATTGAAAAAAAAAAAAAAAAAGAGATTTTCAAAAAAGTGTTTGGAGGAAGAGCAAGAGGGACATGGCAGTTCATAATTCTAAATGGTGCTCATTTTCTCCCAAAAAAATAAATGTTTTTAGCTTTAACCTGAAGGTCTTATTTTTATCAAAGGTACGTCTAGATATCATCACAAATCCTACTGCTAAATGAGCCACTAGCTAGTCCACTGCTAATTGCAGTGGATGCAGCATAGATTAGAATCAAAATTGCCTCTCCTTCAGGTTCTTAGCATAGACTCCTTAGACTCCTGAGTCGTTTCTTAGGCAGAACCAGGAGAGTTCTTTTACTGCATTACTGTTTGACAATGCTGTGCAAAATCTGAGTGTGCACAAGTAAATAATGTCCATTAACATCAGTTCATAAATCAGATTAACCACCCACAAACAACAAATATGGAATAGAAATGAGAATATTGAAGAATATACAAGTCAAATGTAAAACACCACTTACAGATGCTAAAATGCATTTTACAATGTTTTCATGAGACCGCCTGGGATGATGCGTGGACAGAATCAAACTGAATTCCACAGGACTGAAGGAGTGAAACCCATCTACAGCATGACTGGGAGGTATGTGGCCTCAGGTACAGCCTTTGTTCTCATTCACTGGTAAATCGTGACCAGAAGTATTTGACTTGATATGTTTTGATACCTCTTTTTTTTCCTCTTTTTAATTGTGATTCTCTTAGCAAGTAGCTTTTTAATTTTTAGAAATCAAATTTAATTAAAATACAAAAGAAAGTTTAGAGGCACTACCTTCAAGAGACATTTTCCAGAAACTTTTAAAAGTGGAATTGATCAATTATCATTGACCTAATGGCAGAATTTCAAGTCAGTGTGAAATAGATTGACCTAAAAGCAGGTAGCAATGCCTGTCTCCCACACATTCCCCCACTTTGCAGAAAGTTTTCTGCAACAAATGTAAAAAATACCTTGAGTTAATCCACCATAATTTTTATATTTTCTGCACACCAGCAAAATCAATAGTTCTGATTCTTGCCAAAAGCTCATAGCACTATTTTCTAAGGTCACCTGTATTTCAATAGGATGCCAGAAATTAATTACCAGTATGAAGATTCAGAGTTTCCTACAAGGCTTGCAGTTAAACATGCAATTCCATCTCCTTATTTTAACCCCCCAGTAAATCCCAGCTTTGAGTGAAGCTCAAAGAGTTTGAGCAATGGATAGCTTTCTCCACAGAAATGTTCTTTGCAACCTTTTTTTTTTTCCCTCTCCAAATGGAGAAAAATATGGCAATGAAATTTTGGAAACTGTGAGGTAAGCTGAAGGTAGAAAACCAACTCTATAGCCAGCAGCCAGGCAGAAATTAGTTACATGATGGTTCCGAATGAGGGAGGACAACAGCAGTAATGATTACATATCTTTTTTTTTTCTTTTTCTTTTTTTTTTTTTTCTCTTTGTTCGTATCTTTCTCTTCATCTGCAAAGCATGAATGTAAATGAACTCTCTGTGTGGAACTGGAGAGGAGTACTGGGGTGACCTTTACCAATCCACACTCCTAGGGCAGTCATGGAGCAGTTTTGCATGGCTCTTGAGCTTTGATGATAACAGTTGGAGCTTCTGCACATGCTAATGTGAAGAGTCCCTGGCCTAGTGGTATTGAGGCAGGTATCTCCAGTTGAGAGATGTTTATCCCGCACTTCATATAGTGAAGATAGAACATGTCATTCTAAGGGCTTTTTCTCAGGGGCAATGTCTCACAGAATTGTAGACAGTCGTAGAAAATACATCTGGAAGGGAGCTCAAGACATCATCTAGGCCTGTCCCACCCTGAGGAAGGTTCAGCTTTACCCAAATGACTCCTGACAGTTCTTAAATATCTCTGATAACTAAAAACCCAGATCCCTCCTGTCTCAGAGCTTATCTATCCTGATATGAGTTGTAATGGTATGCAGTGGGCAGAGCCATGCTAAAGGAGAGAAAATCTGATAATTACCTTCAGCTTTTTGCTACTGCAGCTCTTGACATACCCAGGGGACTATTATTGTTTAAAGGATATAAAGATTTCCATACATCTAGGCTTGAGGGTTATTTCTAGATATTTTACAGTCAGTTAAATATACTGGTATGTTTATGTAGCAGACATGCAAGGCATATTGCAGAGTATCAAATTCATAGGAGGATGTGTTGTTTTCCTTTATCCTTTCTTTAACTATTCCAATGCTGATAACACATATTAGAGCTCAGAGGTAAATAATCATGTTCATTCTGGCAATTCTGCCACAAGCATGCTTTAAATTGTAAAAACTCTTGGCAATGATTCACTTCTTTAGTACTTTTAAGGAATAAAGAATCTAAATAGTGAAGCAATGTGAGTCACGAGCAGCAGCCATGGAGACTTTCAATTGACATGAAATAACAGTGACTAGTAAATACAACCCTTTTCCTCCCTCACTCCTCCCTTCCAAACAATTAAGATTGGTAGTGACAGAAGGACATCCAAACTTCTCAGTGCTCGTTCATTAACCTTCAGTTCCTAAATATCCTTCAAGTGGTCCCTCCAAGATAGCATATTTAAAATACTTTGGAAGAAATATTTCTGAAGTATTTATAAGTACTTTTAAAAAGTCAACAGTGTTCATTTTCTTTACCCATTTGAGGAATTACACAAGGAATGGATTTGGCCCAGTAAATAAGAACCACAAGTTCTAGTGACTTGCAAGCAGTTCAAGGCCAAAAATAAACTTGCTTGCTTGAGGCAATTGGTGACCTATTGGAGAATAAAAGTATTTGTCTTGTTCTTTGGGTGCTACTTTAGATCATGTGAGTCCCTTGTGACTAGGTTTTGAAAATTAGCTCCCAACGGAGAAGAATATTCCCATATAGCACAGCAAAGTTCTCATTTAAGTGCTTTTCTGAACTAATAACATTAACCTATTCTTTATATTCATTCTACTAACCTCTGTATCCGTTAAGTGATGCTCACTGCTTTTCTGCTAGGAACAATCAACAAGAAACCCACCTAGTGGAAATGTTTTAATGCCAAATGGGGTATGATATAAAGCTGCATGAACCAACAGCTCTTCAGACTGTATGTCAGAATTTCATTCCATAGCCATTAGTGCCTTTGTACAGTGCTCTATATTAACAATCAATATTTCATTAGGGCAGCAGGATTCCCTACCTTTATATGTTGTTTTTTTCATGTATTGTTGCATTTAATATACGTATGCATCTGGTTGTCTAGAGACAGGTAATGGTTGATTGTTTGAAGGTAACCACTTACTAAATTTCTAATAAAGCATACAATTTAAGGGGAAAGGTTGGCAAACCTAGATGGAAGATTAAATGAGTAAGACTCCCAGAGGTTCCTTTAGCTAGAGAAATTGATTTATACCATGCAGGAAAGCTTTCTTTTGAAAATTGAGTGAACAGATCGCTGCGATTTATATAAATTAAACCTTGGGCTTGTTCCTCAGACTTGAGGGTTTTTTCTTCTGTTTTTAACAAAGTTGCTGGTGCATAAACAGTGGTCGGTTCTGTTTCTAAATGTTGGTTCTTCACAGTTGTTTTTAATCATTGAACTTTTTGGAATCAATTGTAGAATTAATCTAATTGCAGCTCCCTCTTTGCTCGTCATTCTGTGGAGCACAATGCAAGAGGAAAGCTGTGGCCAGGGAGAAAAATTACAGCCTTACATTCTTGTCTCGTGTCACTTTCCTCAAACAGTCTCTGATCTATCATTACAATCAAAATTCTTTATCCTGAAAATTGCGACATGAAATTTTAAAGCTTAAAATAGCACTTCTGTAAGGCAGAGATTAGATTATGCAAAGTGTTAATGCAGCATTAACTGAAGAGTCCCAATTAAATAATTATAAATAGTTACGAGTCTAGCCTTTTCATTTCCAGAGCATCATAGTTGAAAAGTTTCACACTTTCTTTCTTTCTCTGACATTCATGTCAGTTAAGGAGGACTGAGACCTCTGCAATGTTTGTTTTTTCTTCTTTTATTAGAAAGAAGACATAAAATTTCAGTAACAAGGAAACAAGTATTGTGAAAAAATGGTAGACCTCCTTGAGACAGAATTAGTGGTTTAGACTCCTTGAGACAGAATTAGTGGTTTAGACTTATTTTAGAGGTTCTAGTAGATGCATGCAATGCTGGGATGGTATTAGCATTAATATCAGAATATAAAACTCTTAAAATCATTTTCCTGTTATCATGAGTTGTGATTTGTGACTGTTTTCTTGTAGTTCTCCCCTGTGTGTTCTTGCTGTGGTAGCCCTGGTTACATCAGGCATTTTGATGCCCTGAGAGGAAGGAAAGGGGTAGCAGTTGGATGCTTTTAAAAAGGCATAGACCTCATGTGATTCCCCAGATACTAGCAATGCTTCCTATTGTTGATTCCTATTTTATCTTGCAAAGGTCATGTCTATACTGTCAGGACCATCTTCTGTATACGTACCAGAACTTGTTCAGAGAAGCAACGATACTTCTGAAATAGAGTTTTCCTGCTCCAGACCCATTGCAACCTGCACAGCCCTGCTCTGTGCTGTGTACCCTGTTCTGTGTTGTCAGTCAATGGCAACATGCCATTTGTAAAGGTACAGTGCCTGCTGCCACTGTTGCCAGAATGATGCTCCAGAGAGCTCTCAGCTTCAAGTGCCAGTCACTTCTTACAATACTTTCCAGTTATTTTTACTTCTCCTACAAGTGTCTGGATTCACCCATAAAGTGCAATAGGAAAAACTATTATATCCTTGCCTAATCTATGGTGAAGTTAATGTTTCTCAGTGGTATGCTCTCCCTACTCTGAAGGAAAAATAATTTGCCTTCTACAACAGTGTTGTGGTTTAACCCGGCTGGCAGCTAAACACCACACAGCCGTTCGCTCACCCTCCCCCCTCCCTCTCTGGGATGGGGGGAGAGAAACGGGAAAGTGAAGCCTGTGAGTTGAGATAAAGACGGTTTATTAAGACAGGAAAATAATAATAACAATAATAATAATAATAGTGATAATGGTAATAGTATTAACAATAATAATGTGTAAGAAAACAAGTGATGCACAATGCAATTGCTCACCACCCGCTGACCGATGCCCAGCCTATTCCCGAGCAGCCGGCCCCCCCACCCCGGCCAGCCACCCCTATATATTGTTTAGCATGACGTCAGATGGTATGGAATACCCCTTTGGCCAGTTTGGGTCAGCTGTCCTGGGTCTGTCCCCTCCCAGCTCCTGCTGCACCCCCAGCCTGCTCGCTGGCAGGACAGAGCAAGAAGCCGAAAAGTCCTTGGCCTGGTGTAAACACTGCTCTGCAACAATTAAAACATCAGCATGTTATCAGCGCTCTTCTCATCCTAATCCAAAACATAGCACCCTACCAGCTACTATGAGCTACTTAACTCTGTCCTAACTGGAACCAGGACAAACAGCCAGTTATGTCCTGAATAGATAGAATTAATTATTTTGCTAATCTCACTAAGCATTAGGTTAACACTCACTGCACGAGATCACTTCCCAATTATTTAGTTAGTAACATCATCAGCAGAACACCAACTTGCCTGGGGAATGGGAGGCAATCAACCATTGCGTAGCCATTTGAACCTAGACACTGCGTACGTGCTCAGCTCCCCAAAGACAGAAATGTAATGACACAGATTAACAAAAAGATAGGTCTTGCACAAGCAGGCCTTTTATTTTTTCCAGTAGTGGAAGACACTAGCTCAATTGATAAACTTGTTACAACCCATTGCGTTTCATCAGAAATTCTAGTCAGCTCTAATAGCATATTTTATTTTCTGCACAGCCGGGAGAATAAAAAATAAACAACAGGATGAGCTGTAATCTCTTTCTCCCCCTCGGACATCTAAAATTACGCTTGAATAATTTTTTTTTGCTGTAGCATGTTCACTCTGAATCATGCCTTGTCATGACTTAAGGTAAGATGCTAATTATTTACCTAGGCTCTTCTATGTGTCATAATAATGTACTTAGCAATGTATTATACTTCTTCCTTTCCAAAATACCATCTTCCCGAGGCAACTATTTTGAGTGATATTTAAAGATGTGGTTAATTGTAGGAGGCATTATCACAACCTTAGTACAGCAGGGACAAAAGGGAAGCAACCTGATAGCAAAGTGAAGGTGGGACAAACTTGAAAATGAAATTTGCAATTAGCATTAAGAAAGAGGGATATAATTCCAGATTGTTAATCAAAGCAGTGAGATAAAGAGCATTTGAACTCTATTAAGACAAACAAACTGCTGAAACATTAGCTTGCTGGTTAGACCTCTTGCTTAATTTCTGAAAAACTATGTATAAAATGGCCCTATTCCTAGAGGCACAGGTACAGAAGAACAGCTGTTATGCATGAGAAAACCTCCCATATTTTTTGCATTTTATATAAGTTTCACCTGAGAGATCCTGATGTATATCTTTGTGGAGACTTTGTCTCCAATAATCTCATCAGAACCCACAAAACTAAGTTTTAGGACTGACCTCCTGATACTCTTAGTCTTATAGCATGGCATCTGGGAAGCCAGGGATACCTGTGTCTTCTCTATTCACTTCACTGCAGACCAATCTTTAAGCAAACATGAGTGAGTGTGCATCTGGGCATGTTTCTAAATAAAAACTCCAGTTGCTATAGCTGTAAAACATCCTAGGAGGACACTCCACACAGATACATGCACTTATCCTATCTTACTTGCTTTTGAATTTCAATCCAAACCAGGAAAGAAAACCAAATGATACTGTTAAACTGATACCAGATGGCTTCTGGGTCTGAAGTGGGTGCACAGGGCAGTGTGATGAATAATAAGCAAGGGAACTTCCCACAGCCTGGATCTTTTTAAACATGGTGCGACAGCCTGTTGCGTGTCAGAAGGATGTGGACAAGTGAAATAACCATGGAGATATGTTTATGCAAATTGTGCATAGCAGTAAAACAAGGCCTGAAATATTAAATTAAGTACAGGATTCTTCCTGGAGAGAAAGACAGGAAGAAAAAAATTATTAGTGTTGTGATTTTGAGCTCCATGGGTTGTTCTTTGTTATGTGAAATCGTCCGATGCTTGAAAATTCCTTCAGTGTATTCATTTACAGGTTTGCCAGGGATTGCCAAACTGAAAGGATGATGGTTGAGCAGCACAGTGTGCCTGTTGCCTTCCACTTTACTGCTTCTGGAGCTACATTTGCAGAAAACTACAAAGTGCATTTTGACTTTCTGGGCGCACACATTTAAAATGGCAAAAGGGCCTCCACATAGTGGCACATTTTACAGTGGCAAAATTGGGTAAACAAAAAGAAAAAAAAAATAGAGAGAGAGAAGGGAATGGCAAAATGGAGAGACCCACATTTTCACCCTTTGAAAAGCAATGTCATACTTACTAGTGAGCTAGAATTTTATTTTTATTAACTTCAGACAGGTTTATTTATTTATTTATTTATTTATTTTTCCAAATGGAAACTATTTATCAGATCCCCTTACTAGGAATTTCTTTTCTTTTCAAAGTCCACTTTCCTCAGGGGACTGGTGACCCCTTTCTCTCCTTCTGAAAAAAATGGATCTCTGAAGGCAAGACATCTCCTCCTTTAACGCATCTCTTCCCTGGATGAGGAGCAGTTATGACAAGATGAGAAATCTTAGGCCTGTCACTTGTCCCTACACAAACCAGTGTATGCTCATCAACCAGTTAACCTACAACTGGTATTTATTTCTGATGACAGCATTATCTAAGACATAAGGCTCGAGTGTGTGACTCAGGAGACCTGGGTTCTATTTCTGACTCTCGTACTAAGCCCTTGTGTGACATGGGCCTTGTCACTTCGCTTCTCTGCCTGGTCTTGCCTTAACCCTTTTTGACCATTGAGAAATAAGCTGTAGTGGGGTCAGTGGAGAACAGGGTTGTTTGGAATTTTTACCGTCACTATAATACTAACTAACAATGTGTAAAAATAAATCATAGATGATGGATATACTAAAAAAAAAAAAAAAGATACATGATGACCTTTAGAAGGATGGAACAAATGCAACAAAAGTCAATGAAGTGACTGTGGGGTTTATCATTAAATTAACCCAGTTTTACTTTGCAATTTTACTTTAATTATTTTCCACAAGGAGTGAAATTAATGGTATTTATTTCACTAAAACATAGGTGGTGCATCATCCTTCCTTTCCCCCTCTTGCAGGGACTAGACAAATTCTCATAATGTGCTTTCTATAAAGAAATTTTATGATATAGCAAAATATGTCTGAGGACTGGAAACTGATTGACTTCTGTAATACCATTTTTCTGTCTGACCCTTTTTCTTTTAAATAGAAAAAAGAATCAATTCAGTTGTGCCTAAACATCTGAAGTTTGAAGATCTACATTAGATTGTCATAATCTTTATTTAGTACAGTGTTGTGTTGAGTTATTTGTTTAAAGCTGACACTTCCTGACAGTATTAGGTTACATCTTAGGGAGATACTGTGAGTTGTGTTTGAAGCTGCATCTTGGATTTACTGCAGCTGCTGTAAATATCAGCTAAGCAACCTTTGTAAGTTATGCTAAAGGCATTTCTGAGTTATATAAGAATTATTCTGGTATGTAAATGAATCTCTGTTGCAAGACACCTTTAAACTATTATAAAGCTAGTGGTTGTATAGCATTTAAAATTTTATATTTAAGGTTTAAGTGTTGTTCCAGATTACAGTTGTATGAACACAGATACATTGTATTCTGTATAGCATGCATGCAAAATCGACCTTGCCATTGGTATAGTTATTGTAGTTTCTCTACAGTCTGGCACAATCTGTAAATTTATAAGAAATGGGAAAAGTTTATAGCTCAGTTTTTGTACAATTGGAGACAGGAGTTGTTCAAATATTCAAAGGTAAGTTACAGAGATGCTTTACTCTGAGCACTGTCCACACAGTCCTCACAAGGCAGCAACAAGCTTGATCTTGCAACAAGCAAACACCAATGCTTTTGAACTTAAGAGAACTGCTGTCCTCACTGGCTAAACCATGACACAGAACCCCTCACTTTACAGAAATAACTCAGACAACCTTCTCTTGGTTTTGGGGTAATCTAGCCTGAGTTATGCAAGTGCATTTTACAGGATGAGACTGAATGGAGTTAGGCAACTTACTTAGATTAAGCAGGAATTAGCTAGAGTCCAGGCTTGAACCCAGTGGTCAGTCATTTCCCATGGATGATACTTAACTCCATCACTGTGGGGCTTGAGTGATGAGCTCTGTTTTTGTCTGCCATCTCTTGAAATTTCATAGCACTCAGCTGCCATCCTTTACAGCTAGAAGCATGTGTACACACACACACAAGCTGTGCACCTCATTGCTCTCATGCACTGATTTTACTTTTAATCTTTCCCTCTCAATGACTCATTTCTGATGAAGGGAAATGACAGGAAAGAAAGAGCCTAGGGTCAGTTTTGCATCTATAGACACAACTGATCAGCTGGCAACATGAGTCCTCGAAATAAAATCCCATATACTCTACCCCAGAGGAATAAGCCAGTATTACATCACTTCCCTAAACCTTGCAGTGGCAGCTCTTCTGCATGGGTCTGGGAAAGATTCCTAGTGAAACAAGTTGTCCAGATCTGTACGTTACATAAGAAACAAAGCAAATACAGGAACCAGGTGACTTAACTGAATACATTTTGCACCACCTGGTTGTGTGCAAAGAAACCATTTACAAAACCAAAGACAAAAAGTAGTGGCAGACGTTGTAGGAACTCTTTGATATGTAAGTCTTGGTGTAAAGAGCCCTGGCCCTCCATTATCAGAAAGAGCAGAGTGAAAATGAGTAAGGGATTGGAGCAATAATTGACTATCCAGTGACACATTAATGATGGCAGCTTAAAGAGGCAACTGCTGACCAGATGGCTAGGAAAAGTAAATATACTATAAATCATTTGGCTACAGGGGTTCAGCTCTAGGCATGCTTCTCAGCCTAGGCACTCATATCACTATTTAATTTTACTCCTAGAAGAGCTCTAGCGGAGCTAGCTGTAGTAAATGCATAGGGAATGCATAACTCCCTCTTTTAAATATTGTGCGTCTTTGGGTCATGCCCTGTCCTCAGTCTTTGTCTCATCCTTTTCCACTGTCAGTCCCAGGAATTCTCAATATAGGGCAGTGTCTTCCCTTCTGCTTCTCCTCTACCTTGAATAGTAAGGCCAGATCTCAGCACTTCCTTCCTCGATACAGGGGTGTGACAGACCTACATGGATCTTTTAGTTACCAGCCCTTCAGGCCATTAAACCATATTGTTTTGTTGTAAGTAGAGCTCTGTGGAGATTCTGAAGTGCCGGTGCCTGGCTCTGCCAAAGCATCTCCCTGCTGAGAGACAAATGAGATGTATGGATTAGCTCTGTGATGCACTTCATAGCTACCCCTGCACTGAGGGAGTCCTGCGAATGCCAACCCAAAACAGGGATGAGAATTCAGTAATTAACCACAGAGACACAAAATGAAAACTTTAGAGTCATTCTAAAGAAATAACTGCCCATTTAGTATCTAGTCTACAGTAACTAGCTCTCCCAGCCAAGGCTGAACACATGGTGTTCAAGCATGCCTGTGCATAAAGGATCTTGCCGCGTAAGATGTCAAGTGGCATGGAAAAAAATGGGAGGAGAGTAGGGCAGTCAATTATATTTATAAAGGGCCTGATCCCAAGCCCATTACAGAATCTTTCTATTAACTTGAACACTAGCTTTGGACTAAGGCCAGGCATATTTGCAGTGGCAGTGAATCTATTATTATATCTTCCCGTCTGTGAAAGCAAACTGCAGGATAGGGAGAATTCTTACAGTGCATAATCTACTGAGCTATCACCTGCTTTTGGCAAAAAAACCTGTAATGTAGTTTTCCTATAATAAAAACAATAATAATTCTTCAGTCATAGCTTTATGATTAAACAACACTGAGGCAAGAATTTTTTTCTTCTTGTCTTAATTTGCATAATTCCCAGGCTGCAATGCAGAAAAACCTTTTGAGATATTAACTAGATTATAAAAATGTCATGTCAGATTTGAAAACTGCCACTAACATGAGAGTTTTAATTATGAATAAATTTAAAAAAAAAAAAAGAGAGAGAGAGAGACCACTTTTCCTGTGGCAATAAGATTTTGCATTATGCACAAACACTAAAGCTTAGAAATTTTCAAAGGCTGAAAAGTAAAAGTGTGATAAGAGAATGGATTATTCCGGAAAATAGGCGAAAATAAAACTGATAAAACATTGCTATTCAAATGATATCTTTACAGGAGTCATTACAACAGAATTAATGTTGTTGGAACATAGACAGAAGCAAGGTTATAAACCATTCGAGCTAGTATGCCAGAGATTTATTTCAAGAAATGAATTCTAGTGCTTGTAGCATCACTTTAGAGCTCATCCAGACAACGGTGTGCAGGATATGCATGGGAGCTTATACCATACACCACACATGCCCAAGTCAGCAGTGAGGAAAAACTTTACACTTGGCAGGAGTAGGTTACCTGTGTGCTATGAAGGATACTCTGATTTCACTGAGGTTACTTATATGCTTCTACTGAGTGGGACCGTGGGCTGCCGCCAGACTCCTTTCCCTAGTGAATGTATGCAGAGCTAAGGCCTACACAATGCGGACAAGAAAAGTTACATCTACTCCTAACTGTATTGCACCTTGATTTACCCAAGAGTAAAATGCAGTACAATATTCAGCAGCCAAGAGGAGACATTGTTGAGATGCAAACTATGTCACAAAAATATATTACATGGAGGGGGAGCCCACAAATTCTTTAGCAGAGGTAACCACACACCAGCTCAGATCTGGAAGCAGTTTAGCTGCATTTGCTTTAACTTGGCAGCTCATTGCCAGCACTGCACAGGCACAATGTCATGGCTGCCAGCCCCCGTGCTCCTCTTCAGCTCGTGGTCTTGCTGACTTGGAGTATCACCAACCGAGAGAGGATTGCATCATGCCCCATTGCACAGTGCAGAAATACTGCAGGGACCACCTACAAGTGCTTACCTGCCAGCAAATACGTTTCAGCTGCCCATGGCAAAGTTTTTGCTGATGCATCCTCACTGCCACTGCTTTCTCTTGCGGCCAAATTAAGGATTTTCTGTGCTGCAGCAACCATTTCCACTGCAGTGTGGATAAAGCCCTGGTGAACTTGCAGGGAGTCTTGGGAAGACTGTTTAAGTTGGAGCAGCACTATTGATATCGGCAGCACTGATAACCATGATGGCACCCCTCTGCACCTAACTTAGATAAAATCTGTGCTCTTTTTAGAGCCAAAAGAAAGATGTGCAATTGTTGAGATATCCTAAAGATGATAAATGTAAAGCCCCAAGATAAATAAAATCATTACTGCCATCTATTCTCCTGAAAAAGATTTTTCAACACAGGAGACTAAAACATTAGCAACCCCACATTTACGTAGGAGCTGGCATATCTGCTAAAGTGGTATTTCATGTTTAAACAGACTTGAATTTACCAGATCTAATGGATAACAATATTTCAAAAAGAGACTTAATCTATTTCATTACATTTTATATTACTTTGTTTAATAAATCATCTTTCACTAGAAGCCCAGTCTAAGATGAATTTAACAGACTTTATAAATAATGGGTCAATATCAACTTTGTCATAAATTCATTTTTACTTTGGATACAGGCCTGGTGGGTACTTTTGTATTGCTTTCTTGCAAATGATCCATAATTCATAATTAACTTTGACTTAACAATGTGACAATGCATTTTCTTTTGTCAAGTGTGGGATTTTTGCCTTTAATTTTTCAGTGAAGAAAAATTAATTCTTCTTTAATTACAGGTTTAGATAATGCTAATTTCAATTTACTTTTCTGTGTTACATGGCATGGTCTGAAATTCTTCTAGCAGCAAGAAGAACATGATTAAAAATACTTACTGGCAGAAACAATACATGGAAGCATAAGTTTAATAGTTGTCAACAGTTCAGGGAGCTGCAGGGGGGATTCATGTTCCTTTATGTAGCCAAAACATATTTGTTTCAGTTCTCTTATTACCCACATATTGGCTTTTGTAGATATTTACAACGAACTTAAATATTCCTGTGTTAGCAAGGAGAGGAGCTTGAGGCAAGAGGAGGTTTGTTGTACAGATAAGACCATTGACTGGAAAAATTCCATACATGTGTGGGACCTGAGGGTTCCACTTTCCTAGAAAGCTAAAAAATAGACAGCCCCTAAAAATATTCTGATACCTTTCTATTGCAAGACGTGATCTGTTAGGAACAATAGTGAAATTTCAATGTGAAGGTGGAGAATGTCTCAAGGTTACAGTTTGGATAGGAACAGTTGCAAACTTGGCTGTAAATTCATGGTCCGTTCAATGTGGAAAGCAAGTCAGCTAAACAGGTCGAATAGTGTCCTCAGCTATGCATTGTATGAGAATGTGGAATGGAAGAGAAAACAAAAGAATGTAAAAGCAATGTAAGGGGGCTTATTTTGGCTTCAGAACATGACTTGACATCTGCTAACTTTTGTCAGAAAACGATTTACCACATCTGAACACCTGTACAACAGATAGCAAAATTTGGTCTAGGGTTGGAAAGAAAATGAGAGCAATCTCCTTGTTTGTTGCACTTTATTGATTATTTAAAGTGCAGCTGCAGAGTCATCATGAAGTCATACATCAGAGGTGCGTTGTCTCAGGATGAATCCCATAACATGACCAATTTCAAAGGCTTAAGTTATGGAGTTAGAGGTGGATTCAGTTCTTGTCTTTACCCCAACCTCTGTAAGTGGCCGTAAGCAAGCAAATAATTTAACTTCCACTCCCTTGCTCTTTTCTTATACATACTTATTGCCTTGCTTCCTTATGTTGCAGACTTCTGATGGGGGAGTCTCTCTGGCTGTAAGTTTGTCTAGTGTATTGCACAATAAGGTTGTGACAGGAGCTGGAAGTCTCTGTGCTACTGTAGCATAAGGAATAAGTGTAAGAGAATTTCATGGGATATGCATGCATATGTATAATATATGTATGTCCATACGGTACACACAAAGTCTTGTTTTCCTGCACCCAGCATTCAGAAGGCAGGGTACTTCTTGTGAAATGGCAGTTCAGGGCATCTGTGCTTCTGTTTCCCCTTAGCTTCAGTGATCAGAATGCCACCTTCTAGTGTGTTCTGGTCAACCGTACCCCTACAAAGGTAGTTTTGAACGAACCCACCTGTGACTTTATTTCTCATTGTCCTGGGCATGGAAAAGCCTTTGACAATGAAGGGTTTTCATAAGCTGATCATCTCACCAGCTGGCAGCGAGTAGCACCTATCAGCACACAGGTAGGAAAATCTCTATTGAATTCTCTCATTTCTTTCTGTTCTGTTCTGTTTGAAAAGCAAAAATGTATCTGTTTCCTCTCAGCATGTACTCCACCTGAACTGAGAGTATGGTGAGTTCACCTTACCTTGTTATCCTATTTGGCTACACTTATCAGATCACAAGCTGGAACAGTTTCACAGTGGAAGTCTATTGGAGGGGATGATGGATGAGTTGCAGAGGAACGAAGCAGGTAGCTTTAGGGGGGATGGAACTGTTGTGTGCTCTTTTGTCTTGGGCACTGGTGTGTTTCAAATCCTTTTCACAGTTTTCCCCTAACCGATCACTAATGCTGTTTGGAAAGAGCTCTCTTTTCTTTCCCATTAATCATCTCTGGCACATCATTGGCATTTTTCTTTTTTTTTTCCCCTCTGTTCAAGGTCAGCCTTATCCCATGACACAAATGCATACCCTATGTCTTCCAATCGTAGATCTGAAAATGTATGAAAAATGTACAGCTTTGATTTCTTAATCTGTTTTATGCAAGAAATGTTCTGCTATTGCAGCTTAACATGCTGCCTGATAAATGCATTGCAGGCACATCAGCAGTCACTTTCTAGCTGTTTTCCCCAAATTCTTTTCTTCTCCGGTAAGTAAATGAGGAGTGGTTTGGCTGAGGTCAAATTAAGATTGTCAGTTACATTGTCAACATTGTCTTCATCTCAGGCCCTCTGTAAGAGCATGGAGAACTTGCTGGGACCTTGATGGATTCTGCAAGAGCTTTCAGATCCTGATTGGTTCTTTCTGTTTGAACTGGGTATGGAAACACACAGCACTTACAGTTATTGCTCCTTTGCTCAGGGCTTGTATTTTCTAGTGGCTAGAGCTGCTTTTAATCCCTAGAGAGAACCTGAAAATTAGCCTAAAAATCCTGGACTTTAATACCTTACTCTATATGCAGATGCAAGTTAGCAGTATGTCTTACCTTGGCTAAGTATCATTCTGGTCTTTGACATTGTATTTCTGTTGTAATCAAACATCACAAAAAACAATAACTTTCTAAGAAAACAAATAAATAGAGGATCAGCTCTAAGAATAGGCAAAATGGGTGTCAACTTAGTAGGAAATCAAGGATGGAAAAAAATAAGTAAATGTATACAAAAAGTGAAATGTTACTTGTTCAGGAACCAAATTTGTTTCTTGTTAGAGCTGGTGTCAGTGATGATATTTAATTTTCTTAGTAATTTTCTAGACAGTCTGGATATAAGCAGGGATAAGGGCCAAGAGTCAGCCTTCATTCCCTAAAGACTAGGCAGACATTAGAACTGGATAAATAAGCACAAAAACTGTGTTATGCTGTTTTGTTTAAGTTCTACGATTGGGCTAAAATTCATTCCTAGGTTAAGAATGAGCCAGGTCTACGTCCATTAGGAGCTGCAGTTAAGTACCAGTTTAACTGGCCGAATTTTGTTCTAGGCTTCTGCTGCCCACACATAGCTGGCCCCTTACAGCACGATTTCTCAAAAAGCATTTCCTATACAGATGGGTAAACCATTTCAATTTTTGATCATCACAACCCTCCAAGCTAGCAGTGGTTGTTTTCACAAACAGACATTTTCAAATTCCCTAGGGAGATTCAGAGAATGTGCTTCTCATTCCAGAGGCCTTTGAATGGAGCTACAAAACTGAATTACTAAAACCCTTCCAATTTCAGAAAAATGTTCAGTTCAGATTCTTGAACAAAACCTCTGAGGTCTTGTTTTGTATACCTGTCACATTTCAAACTCATTTTGAGTGTCATATTTAAACAGGAGCTTCATGTAGATTTGGGCCTGCTGCCATTCTCCATGCAGAATTCAGAATGATTTGAGAGGGAAGCCCAGCAGAACGTTACCAAAGTCCCTATAGTTTTCATAATTGATAGAAAAGCTTTTTTCATTTTTGGAAAAGTCAGATAAAATTCTAGAGATAAAAAGTGAAAATGTTCTGCATAACACAAACAATTGATTTTGTCAACTTTTCAGCAGCTGTAATGGTGAGAAACATTTTATTGGCAAGCGCTATTAGCTTCTTATGAGAGCTTTGCCATTTAATAACCTCTAAGACAGAAAAGTAGAGAGAAGGTAGGGAAGAGATGTGATAAGCCAACAAGAGTTCTGACCCTATGCTAAGATAATTCCAATGCAGTGAAGGTTTACATCCTTTCTCTTTCATTAAAATAAATCAAAATCTACTGAATAAATTTAACTGTACTTCTGGATTTAATTATTCTTTTGCTGAATAAGCAGAGAAAAGTGAATAAATTCATCATGATGTTTGTATACACAGGTTTCCTTGTGCATTCTTCTTCACTAATCATACTTACTTAGCTCATGGTATCAAGGAAATCAAAAGGAATTTAGAAAGAACTAAAAAGATACAAATAGTGGCTGGAGAGTTGCTGGAGGGAGCTAGCAGTTGTAGCTATGCTATTCCTCACTTGTTTTTTTGTGTCCCTGTTCTGCAACCATCTGTTTTTACTGTTTCAAGCTAACTCCTGGATTCTATCTATAATGGAAGCAATAATAAGCCTTGAGATATTTGTACCATAAGAGCCTTTGTTCACAAGTGTCTCTGATACCTTGAGAGAACAATCCTGAAAGAGAAAATCTGCTGTGTTTCTAAAGCACAGGATGCTTTAAAGAAGTTGCTGCCCTCAACTGCCATTTGTAAAACTGGCTTATTTATAGTAACTCCTTTTTTTCCTGTCCTTGTATGTTTAGATAGAAAACTTGTCAGATTGCAACTGTCTGTTGTTTTCCTCCTGGCCAGTGAAAGTCTGATCTTCATTAGGGCCTCAGCATGCTACAACTACATAAAGGAATGTCTATCTCATCATGGTAAGTCAGTGGTTACTATTAGCCTTGGCAGGGCATATTCAGAAATGCACTGCTTTCAACCTGAGTCTGTTCAAACTGAATTAATGAATTTTACTAGTGACTTTAATGGCATAGTAGTGACTTTTATGTGAGGCTAAATAGGCTAGCTTGAAGCACGTTTAGAAATCCCACCAGTAAAGATGCACCACATAAGCCTTCTTCTAAGGCACCAAACTGGACTTCACTAATTTGTGTTTTATGTGTGCAAACACTGTGCCCAGAGGTGAGTTTCACTGTGTTCTAGTATTGCAGATTCTTTAAGTGTACCACATGATCATAGGCAGTAGCATGTGAAGAATACAGCCTACAGTATTAGCTACATAGGTTTTGATGGAGGTGATGGGCATCAGATTTAACACCTGTAGGATTTGGCTCCAGTATTTGTATTGTTATTAATTTGCTGTCATGCACAGTAAGCAATTTTTCATCTTCAGAGTTTTATGACGTCTTGCCATGTCAGGAGAGACAGGATTGATTCAGGAAAGGACATTTCAGTTATTTTGTCTGTGATTGTACTGCTCAAGAATCTGGCATTTCTGACATGAGTGAAGGATAAGAAAAAATGAGAAAGTCTAAACTTTTATTCACAATATGCCACAAACAACAAATAGCAGATAAATTGACACATATTAAATTTTACAATTAATCATATTTCTGCTCAGTTGAAAAGTGAAGAAACAATTAAGAATAATGGTGAGATGTAGCAAATGGACTGGCATATCATACATCCTGGTATAGGTTCTGTGCATTTACCTTGCTGATGCAGGGGATGTAGAAGGGAAGAGGAGATGATAGCATAGTACAATTCCCTGATGTGCAGTCTGGATTCTTCATGATGTAGTTTTTGCTTCATGGATTTTTAGGTGTGAGATTAGCCTAGAGGTCTCAATGTAGTATTAGTTTTGGCCTGTACTTTACACTGTGCGAAAGCAAGTGAGTTTTGGTTACTGGGAGCATGGAACAAGTCACATTTACTTTGTTCTGGTGTTGACCTTGTGAGTAACCTAGGATAGAACATTTCATCTACCTTATGATCTCCTTTCCTTTTGCAACAAAATAATTAATTGCTGTATTATACCTCCACTGTGAAGTTTGAAATAATTACATAGCTTTATTTTTTGCTCAAAGAGCTTAATGGTGGAGTATTAAGGGTTTGGGAGAAGGAAGGTTTCCACAGGAAAATAATTATGTATCATGGTATGGGTCGTTCAAACCAATATCGTAGTGTTAATTTACACATCAGCATTAAGTTCACCAGTGATGTGTTGTTGTTGTTTTTGTTTTGTGATATTAAGAATGGAAAGCCTTTTTTTGACTAATAGCTTAAAACAGATTCATCTGCTACCATTGTACTGGGTATCAAAGTGAAAGATAATGCATTGCTCCATCTCTGAAATACTAATGGGCCCCTTGATTTTCTGAGTTTCTGTCTTCAGTGAGTACCTTAATCATTTTGGGCTTCTGTGATCTATTCAAAGATCAGCTTCAAATATAGAATGACAATGAAGTTTTCCAACTAAGGAAAAAATATCCAGGTACTTTAAGGACAATAGTTCGTATTTAGACTGTAGGTATAAGAATATAAGAATAGCAAAACTGCCCATCTGAAGGCAGATCATATGAGAGACACTGTGTCCCCAGTGTCAGAGCATGTGATAAGAAACTCTGCATGCCTCCTGAAGTAAATCTGTCATGCTAGGATAAGGCTGTATTCCAGGACTGTCTTGGCTGCCAAAGGTTATCTGGTCCTAACGTGGATAATTCTTATCAGGGTTGAATGTGGATGGTGCAATACCTACACAGAGTAACACAGAGGCAAGTGTTTTCAGAAGAGACTAAAGAAAGCCCAGTACCGTAAGCTTCTCTGAAAACTTGAGCTTACAGAAAAGAATGCATTCATGCCCTGTGTTAACAGATCACTGTCTGTGGTATGAAAAGAACAGACTGATGTTTCAGAGAGGATTTTTTAACAGTGTTATCATCTCCTGACATTTGGGGAAACAGGTTCCATTTGATAAGCAGGTCATCTATTTAAGAAATGGCTTCTTTAGTAGTGGTGAAACATCTGCCTAAGCACATATGTCTCTTAGCCAGAGACTCGAGGAGGGTTTACAGTTCCAGTTGTGAGTATAACGATAGCTCTAAATACCATCTGGACCATGAAACCAAATTTAAAACATTGAATTGCAAGCATTTAGGAGGAAGGTGGCTTGACTAATGCTCAATAATCACCAATTTCAGATGAGGTTCTTAACAAAAAACAAGACAAGAGAAAGAGACATGATGGAGCAATTCTAAACTTCAAAATAATTTTCGAGAGTATGGAATCTGGCAAGCAAATTCTGTCAGTGACTGAAATCAGAGCAGAATTAAAATTCACTTACAAAATGTTCCTATATCTAGCTTCACCCTCTTCGCACATCAGTGTAACTTTCTGTCCTCAAGTGACCATCTTCCAAGGGGAACACAGAGCAATCAAAGAAGACTTAAGAAAAAGGCTTATCTCTTTTCCCAAGTTCACAAACCCTGGTTTTCAAAAATTATGACAAAAACGGTAACTTTAGGACAAAGGTGGGTGAGATCAAATGAAGCCAATTTGCTATGTAATAAAATTTTTCAAAAAACATGAGATTTCATAATGATAACATTCAACTTACTCTCCAGAGGAAGGGTTAGTGAATTTAATTGGTAATATTTTTTTTATTTTATTTTTTTGTATGTGGATAGTAGTATTACAGAAAAGCAGCAGCACTCATATATCATGGTGATGGCAGCATCTGGATAGATAAATGTAAGAAAACTCACTGTACATGAAAGTTGATCCCCATTAAAATGAGACAAACTCTAGTGAACTGCAAAGCAAAGGCGGGCAAATATTTCACCTCAAATCTCAAAACATTCTGGCATTAAAATAAAGGTAGCCTACTACCTACCCAAAGCTTATTTACCTTCTTGCACAAAGACAGACTTCTGTGTGTTTTTTTTTAATCTAACTGGAGGTGTAAGATAACCTAAAGGAAATTATTAATGCTAAAATGCTTATGTTTAAGCATGAGTAATTTCACTAACATCATTGGCACTAATCATCTGCTTTGGATTTAACATGTGTTTTAGTTCTGTGCACACTGGTGTCATAAATTGCAGTGCTGCAAGGCACAATCACACCAATTACTCCCTATGTTTAGGGACTACTGTCCCCTATAAGTCCATTACTACTTTACTGTTGTTGAACATGAAGTTCGATACAATATCTGTTACTAGACACATTCAACTAGATAAACCTCTGCTCTATTCATTGCAGAACTTTCTACACCCTTAAAATATTAAATGAGTTACATGAAAAACCTTTTTTTTAAACCAGATGAGAGGCAGTGAATTCTCAAAAATTTTACATGAGGTTAAAAAAATTAAAACTCATTGCTCTGAAGGACCATGATTAAGGCTGCCTCTGAACAGCTCTTCCTAAATTGTGGGTTATAACCTCTTTCAGCTACAAGTCCCTGTGTTGAATGTGAAGTGAATAAAATGTTTATTAACATACCAATGTGCCACTCAGGTATTTTCTCTGAACATTTGGGAAACATGTAGAGGACTTTCTAAAACTCATTATATTAAAGAAAGTAGTGATTTTAGTTGCAAGATGTGAATTATATGGATGAGTGAGCGTCGGTAAACAAGCTTATTTTAAACTGATACGTTGGAAAACCTATTTCTAAAAACAATTAGTGATGAATTACTTTTAGCAGTTGGGAAGGTCATTAAACTGTGTTCCCTACATGAGCAAGTGCAAAGAAAATTTACAGCTCAGAGATGGGGAAAAGAAATCTATGATTTTTTTTCCATCCAAGGAAATGAACAGGCAAATCTGAATTGTCAGCCTGGGTTCAGAAAACAAACAGCATCCCTGCATTCTGTGCATATAGGAAAGAAGTTCAAAGAGGCCAAAAGCTACATATAACAGCAAAGCTTTCCAAATTCTCCATCAGCTCTCAAACATCACGTTCAACTTACAAATATTCCAGCATTCCAAATTGACTGAAAATTGAGGTCAATATTGTTTGTGCCACTCTAGCAGTTCAAAGACTTATCCATTCGCATTCCATGTAAATGCTGCTCTATCACACTTTTACATCACCAACTTGCCACTGTTAAGCCAGAAAGGAGAAAATGGAGAGCCCAAGAAATAAGTGTAATAGATACACTGTCAAAATTGTATTTGAGGCAATCAATCTGTAAAATGACCTAGGAGGGGTTCCTAGGGAGCCTAAGCATTTTGAATCTGCTGAGCTTAGATAGTAAGATACAGTTTACAGAATTCAAAATTGAAGCAAAGAGCTAGCTGGATTTGTTGTTGTTTTGTTTTGTTTCATGTTTAAATCGGGCTGAATGTTATGATTGTCTGAAGGAAGTTATTCTCTCTGGACACAAGATCTGACAGAAGCAGAAGCAAAAGCTTCCCTAAGGCAGGCTGTGTAGTTAACAATGTGGATTAAAAGAATGTGGATTAAAATATTAACAGACTACCCCAATTAAAGAGGATAGTTATGGTTACAACAGGGAACTAGACCTCTGCGTTCAGTTCTGGACTTGAGCTTCAATTTTATCATCCCTGAGACTCCGTCTGGGATTCATCAATGTGAAGAGGTGCAGGAACTTCCCTTCATATCCTCACAGATCATATGAAAGCAATGATACCTTTTAACACCCTCTGTCTGTTTAGACTGACACTATATATCATGTCCCCTGTGAAACTAGCTCATCATTTAATCTTCCATAAGATGCCAAAATACAGATAATGCAGGTTGCCCTTGGGAGAGCTATCTCACCTTGGTGATGTAGAGCAAGGTGGAAGAATTTTACCTGAAGAACCTAGTACTCTGGCATCTTTGTACCACTGCAGACTGCAACAGAAGACTTCATAACCTTTCTGAAATACAGAAAAAATAAATAAATAAATAAATAACTAGTCTAGAGGCTTTGCCCATGAGCATCTCCTGCATGTCAATTTCCAATGTAGAGGAGAAAAATGAAGCTGTTTACCTTTCTTTAAAAAAGCAATAATACTTCTCCTGATAATCGTGATGTTAAAGTAAAAATTGGATTAATAAATCTGTGATTATTGTAATCTATCCTCTATTTTTTTCTGCTTTGTGACAGGTAAATACTATTCCATATAAAATCTAGAACTTCACATTTCATATAGATAGGATTTTGTTCCAGTAATCACTAAGTCAGTTTAAAAGAAATCAGTTATTTGATAGAAATTCAGTCAAAGAGAAGAGGCAAAAAAACAGAAAATAAGGTAGTCACAAGGCTAGATATCTATCTAAAGTCATCTTTCCTTCTGGTCAAATAGATGACGATGTCAAAGGTTTTCCTCACCTGACCATACATCAGAGCCGCATCTGCAAAAGAAGATCTCATTACTTTAAATGTTTGACTTAAATTGGCAAAGAGAGAGAATTTTTTTTCAGAGCTCTTCAGCATATGTAAACAATTTGGTGGCTAATGCTGTTTATACCTTTGACACTCTCTTAAAAGAGCCAAATTGGACAGTTTTTCCTTAGGTGAAACACCCATATAAATCAGTGCATGGGAGGCACAGGGACAGGAGAAGGAATGAAATTGAGATCCTTTGGGCTACAGAATGTATGAATTCCTTTTAATGAGATTTTGATTACAAGCAGAGTGCCTTGGAGCAAAAACTACAGCAATAATCTCTAATGTATTATTTTGGAGGAGAAATTTAAACATTATAATGCTCATCCAATGAATGTCCATTTAGGCTAGCTAATGATGAAACACTGTATATTACACAGTTCTAACCAACTAATGTGAGGAAGGATGTCTTTTATGGTATTATGTAAAAAGAGATCAGGTTCATCAAGAATGCAGTTACTCACTTGGAAACCTTCCCATTTACTGCGTCTCGGGAATCATGGGGAATCAAAACCAGATATAATGAGATCATTTCCCTCAAGTAAAAATGGAATGTGTGCTTAGCCATTATTGATTATTAGACAAAATGAAAAGGAGTGCAATCCCACATCCATATCCTCTTACCTAGTAAAGTCTGGCTATAGAAAGAGGCCTATACGGATTTATTTTTTTTATTTTTATTTTTTGATTGGAAGATCTATGTTCTTTCATTAAGGAGACATATTTTCATTGGAAAATGGTGGTACTTTACCTTGTGGACAGTAAAACTTTTAAAACAAAGCTCTAAATTGATTAATTTACTCTACAGTGCCTGATTATCAGTCCCACATTCACAAGAAGCTTAGGAAACCAGTTGCTCAAGCTGGAGTACAAAAAAAAGCCTAAGCTGCCTTTCATAGACTCTTACATTGTCTTTTCCATTTGGCTCCAGGTGAAAGCTGATGATTTGGAAAGTTCTGGTCTGAATGTGTTTACATGAACACAACCAAAATCAAGACCACAGTCCTCGTCTGTGAAGTAGTGATGAAAAATCTTGCAGAGGCCATAGAAGTACTCACCTGCATGTACAAAAATCTTTGTGGTTTTTGCCTGACCTCAACCTCCAAACTCAAATCTTCTTCTAAGACATCCTGATATCAACCTCAAAGCTATAGTCAAAGCATCCAATGCTAGCATCCTCAAATATGGAAAGTCTCAGCACTCCTGAAATCTAATTCCTTTATTTTGTTCATTTATCTGTTTCTTCATCCTGTTCCCACTCAGCAATAGCAGCAGCATGTACTGTTTGTTCCTACACATCACAGCAGAGTATGAGTTATGATACTATTTTTCTCATACCTCTGTTGATCAGAAAAGAGCATAAAGGATACAAGGAACTGCACTGGGTCTTGCAAGAAGGCAGTCTGTGGTGAGGAATGAAGGTTAGCATTTTTTTTACAACTCTCTCAAGCTGAGTTAAGTGAATAGAGAAGAAAACTGCACATCTGCCACAACTGAGTAGAATGAGTTGCCGTCTGTTGTGCCTGCACAGTTAAGAAATCTCAGCAAAAACAGCAGTCCCCAGACAAAAGCTGGGACAAGCCAAGGTGTGTCCGGGATCCTGTGTGGGTGTGCAATGGCCTGATCTCTCTTTCAGATACGCTGTTTCCCCAACACAGGAAAAGGAATGGCATCCCCACAGTGGCTAGAGCAATCGCTCCACAGGCTATTGACATCAGAAAAGTATCTGATGCCTTTTTGATTTATTTTAATGGGGCTTAACTGATGGAAATGAGGGAAGCTAACATACGCCTGTCAGAATACTTGGTGGAATACCAGTGAGCTCATGTTCCATAGTGGAAACCCAACAGCGTGGAAACCGTCGATGTTGCAGACCTGCTGTTTGAAACTTGCTACTCTGCTTGTTTAGTGGATCACATAAGGCACTACTGAGGCTATGATACGGAGCCTGAGTTTCATACAAAACTCCATCTGCATTCAACAGCCCAAGATCTAGAGCAAATGTATTCTGACATGGTTGAATGAAAATGAATACCTCTTCTGTATTAAGATGCACTCTGGGATGAGCTAAAAAATACTTCTGTGGCCCTGGAATATTAAAAAAATAATAAAAAAAAAATGTATAAAGCTTTTATCAAATAGATGGTGGATGCAGTGGGAACAAGACTGTATTGTGCACAATACAAACACTGCTGCTGAGCAGGAGAAGCTGCAGGACGGCACAGGAGGCCAGCAGGCAGCTGGCACAGCGTGACTAGGTTGAGGAAATCTTTGTGCAGCCCTCCCAAGGGCATGGTGCCTCCACACAGGAAAATCCAGCTTCAGCAATGCAGCAGAGCAGAGGTATTAAACCTGAGGTGCTAGTTAGGATCCTCCAAATGTCTGCTGATTTTGTATACAAAGAAAATCCACAGAATTTTTAAAATTAGGCTTACTGATAGGTGGCATGACATACACAATCCTTTTATGTGAAACATCAGTCCTCCATTTCACAGACCTTCCTGGTCACTGGGCTATAGCAAGAGAAGAGTTACTCTTTCCTTTCAGTAGCTTCAAAAATTACTGAAAAAAAGTTCCGCAAAGAGAGAGGCAGCCCATAAAAGTTGAGGGCATCGTTTCACAGCCACCCACCCACACCTGCCTCCTCAGCAGAGGCAGGGAAAGGTGGGAGGGCTTTGAATGCACCAACAGGAAAAAAAGTTCAGCCCCAGGATGAGCGGGATTGGTGTGGCGTGGCTGAGGCAGGTGAGGGTGGCACTCCCCTGCTCAGCGGCACAGAATGTTCCAGCAAGAGCTGGGCCTGGAAGCCACAAAATGGCAGCCGTGAAGGGCTGGGGCTTGCCGCCTACCTCAGGAGCTGCAGCTTCCCAAATGGCTCTTGGTTTGGCTGGCCATGCATCAAGGACTGGGGTAAGATGACTATATACGTGCATTTTTCTTTCTTTTGATTAGAACATGCAATGGTTTGATACCCCTCGGCTGCCAGTGCTGTAATTTCTGAGGGCTTTGGGCTCATGCTGGGGGTTGTGGCTGGTAGGGTGTGTTCGGACTTGGGTGTTGCACCAGTCACAGCTGTCAGCAGTAGCAGAACCCAATATCTTGTAGGTTTTCTGGATGTCAGTGTCTTGTGTAGCATATTGGGCAGAGACTGATGGGGAGCCCTACGATGAAACAGTGTAAAGAAAGGTTGGGGAGAACGCCCGTGCATTTTCCTGTCAGGGTCCCAGCTTTTACCTCAGAGGTAAGTTTTGCTGTGCAGGTAGGTTTGTGTTAGTTCAGGAATGGGATAAGTATGATGGATATCTTTATCATGGGTTTATTCTATGACTTCTGGATGTTAACGTTGTTTCCTAGCCATAGAAAGCATTTTGCATGACTTTCCTGTGAGCAGTCTTAATCAGTTTGCTTCCAACCTTCTAGCGCATGCAGTTGGCTTTAGCTGCAGAATCCTTAAATGCTATGGGCCACACAAGCCAAAAATCAAAGGCAAAACCAATAACCAGGCAGATGTAGGGACTGGGAGAGCTGCAGAACTTAGAGGTGTAATTGAACCCAGGTGTTCAGGTGGTTACCAGGTGTTTTCCTGTTAAAGCTGTAGGGTCTGAGGAGCCTGCAGGCTGGACACTACTTCCCACCTCCTGTGTGGCCATTAATAAGCATGTGGTTCAGGACTGTGGGCCATGGGGGAGGAGAGTTGGGCTCTCATCCTGAAATGGGCTACCTGGTTTTTTTTCTGTTCATGGTCTAGGCTTCCATGACCTCCAAAGCTATTCCTATTAAGAAATTGTACATGGAATGACATATTTACTGGCAATGTCAGCTGATGTTTATAATGATATGATTAAATAGCAATTACTTTCCTTACTTCCTCCTCAGTCTTCCTGCAGAGAGTTGTGAGAAGAGCATGTTGAGATCTATTCTTGATGAAACTGTGCAACTGCGCTTTTTTTAATTACTCTCTTAGCAAACACTTTATCTGCATAAATCCAATGTACGAAACCTGGCAGCGCGTATTTAGGGCACTGAAAACCTGATATAAGTTTTCATGGGTCAATGCATTAGTAATGACTGAAATATTAATTTCTTGGATTTTATTTTATTTTATACTTGGTATTCTTTTACAAAATCAATTAGTAATGACCGTTCACTGGCTGTTAACATATATTAGACTACTGCATTTTGGATTTTGTTCTTGATATAGAATTGATTTATTTGGGCTAACTTCCTGCCCAGTCATGCTTGCCTTCAGAGCTCCCAGGTATTTTGTGTCGATAGATTACAAAGCTAAGGTAATTTGTGATGATCAGGGTGAGTTGCTTGTCTTCCACTTTTCTCACGCAAATGTTTCTGCAGATCTGTATTGTACATGTCCTTACACATAAAATTTGACTTTTACTATTATTCATTCTTGTAAATTACTTATCATCTTGGCACTAAGGCAGATATGGAGTCTTCTACGCTGGTCATGGCTCTATCTCAAAATATAAAACATAACTGTATAACGTATGAAGAGAAGTTAAACTCGTTTAATAATAAGTCATTGAAAGCAAATCTAAATGCCTTTCTTTTTGCAAGACATAAATTCAATCTGTTAATTTTACCTGCTATGAACTCCCCTGCAGGCAAGGGTGTTCACGTCAGCTGTTAGTGAGTGGTGGTGAAGCTTACTTTCTCATGCAAAATTTCCTTATCTTTCATTTACGTTATGTGGTTCTTTAACTGAATAACCCTTGTGCAAAAATAAATACTTTCATAGTTACCCTCAAGGAAAAGTATATCTTGAAATGTAAAGATTGGTCAAGCTGTGGTTCAGCAATGTTTGTCTCTTTGCACAGTAACATTGTTTTAAAGTGTAAGGCACCTGTCCTTAAAAGGTTATCTGAAATAGCCTTCACATAAAATGTTTTCAAATAATTCCCCCTTAGTAATTTATCAAATAGCATTTCTTCCTGCTTCTCCCAGGTTACACTGAAGACTGTGGTGCTCTCTTTATTTAGTTCCTGATGTCTTCTCTGTATTTCAAATGAAATGCAGAATAGTGTCCCTTAACGTCTGAATGAAGCCACATTTTAGGAAAGGGTCATTTCTTATGCTGATAACTAATTGAGTTGAAGCCACATTTGTTTTGTGGTTGTTCAGCTCGTTCGTTAGTATTAGGGGAAAAAATGAATCTCACAGGAATTTCAGGAAGGAAGTGGGGAAAGAAACGCATTTCAGGTTCACTGTCTGAAGGAAAAATGACCGTCCCCTGATTCTATCCTAGACAATTTTAGTGAGTATTAAAATAAACCACTCCTTTTTGCTTGCTTACGTTCCTGTTTTATGTTTTTCTGCAGTGTTTGTCTTTCTGTGTATTCAAACATTTTGTTCTATTTATTTTTTGAGCTTAACATAGTTTTTAAGAAAACCTTACAAAGCATTGACTACAACTGTATCTCATTAAGTATTTCTGATTTTTCAGCCCTCCTGAAATTACTACTGTTGTGCATCAGCAGAGTCAAAGCGCTTTAGTACATCAGCTAAATTATTAACATGGTTTAGTGGGAGTGTCAGTAGAATGATAAGCCAACTAGTTCCTATGCCTCTCATCATACTTTTAATCAGGGTTAGCAGAAATACATTTAATATGAGATTCTACAATCAGACAAAAATAGCGGTGATCCAGCCTTAAGATTTGCTGTTTATCCATCTCATCCCTAATAGCAATCAAACAATGTAGGTAGCATGGATATGGCTTATTACAGCTGAGACAGATACATTTGTTTGCTCTGTTATAATTTACCAAGTTGGCAGATGCAGGAAAATAACTATGGGTAAGATATGCATGCTGGACATGGTGTGGTTCTAAGAGGTGCTAAATGGAGCAGAATTAAATGAGAAATTCTTGACCTCATGGCAACTGAAATTCAGAGAAAATGACCTTAAAAGTTTTTCTTTAAGTTTCATGCAGGAACCTGCAACTTTTACTACAACTCTTTTGGAAGAAATACTGGAGTTTTGAAGAATAACAGAACAGGTTGTTTTCCTTGAAATTTCGTATCACTCATGATAGGGAATCAGTATGTTAATTTTCTGGAAAAAAATTCTTATTACAAATTTTGACTGGCCACATGATTCCGTAAGAGCATGAAGAGATACAGGTTGTTGCAAAAATCATAGCAGGCATGGAGCTAGGCAAAACGCCCTTTAGCAATTGAGACCCAATGTCTGTCTGTAGTACAGATATAATATAGCTTGTTCATTGACTTCTGGACTGTGGCTGCACTCTCTGACTCCCAAACTATTCCACTATTTCTGCTTCTTTTTACTGTGTGCTTCCCCCTTCAATTTTATCTTGGAAGAATGTGTGCTAAAAGAAAGTAACTAAATAGCGTTGTTTGTTACAAAAGACAATTCTGAAGTGGTCAATGCATTGTATACTAGGGCAGATGGATGTGTCTGAGAACTACTGGCACAGATCTAACCTTACAGTCAGAACTGTACAATCTCCTGTCTTACCTGGCTAGTCCCATTCCCCTCAGAGACTTCTGCGCCTCTCTAATCCATCCAGACTGGGTATTTAAAATAATTTCATGTCAGTGCTTCCCCTTACACATAAGTGTAATTTGGTACCAGAAAGTTGTACACGAGATGGAACTTTTAAAATATGTTCATAGAAATAGTTTAAATCACAAGAATAACTCAGTACAGAATGTTCCTGGCTGCAGGAAAGAGGATCCAACTCAAACACTGTCAGATTTCTGGAATCAGAAAGGTATTGAATGTTGGAGGTAGTTCAGAGGGAAGAGTGAGCTGTAGGGACTCATAAAAAAGCAGCATTAAAGGAGTGAAATACATGGAGTTTGGCTGAGCAGTGGGTACAGAGAGACATAATGGCACACAAATGTTTGAAGGATCTGAGTACCAAAAAGAGAGTGGAATTTTGAATGGGGAAAAATAAAATAAAATAAATAAATAAAAAGATATTTTTTTTCTAGGAGCAATGGGTGAGGTGTTGTGCAGCACATCAGGAAATACTGAGAGAGTTCTGAGCTCTGGAATACTGGTGCAGTAGCTGCCCTGAGAGTAGAGTGGGCACCAAAGGAACTTTTCAGTACTGGGTAGGATCTTGCTTTCTCACAAGTTGAATTTTCTGGGTGTAATTTGTTATTTAGTTTTTGACAAAATGTCTGCCACTTCCAACAACTTTTTTTAAATCATGAAATCTGTACCACCATTAATTCCAAAGTAGGCTATTTTGGTGGTAAAGCACTGGAGGGTTCATACCTTATCCTTTATCCTGTTATAGTGCAGAGAACCACTAAACCCCACATTAGAGGAGTCACATGAGATAAGCAAAAGAGCACCTGCATAAAAGCCTTTAGCTTGAAGATGTAGATGAAAGCAATCATGGTCCCATTTTAGAAAAAAACAAAGCAGTACTTTTCAAGCTGCAGACATGCCCAGGTCTCGGGGACTCGGTCTTAAACTGAAACAAGAATAATTCACACTTTGTGTAGTTTGTACTAAGCAGAGACTCAAGATGCTTCTCTTTATTGAGCCATCATTTAGTCAGGAGCAAAATCAGACAAAGCCCTGAAAAGTCCTTCCACGTATGTTTTTGCTACCAAAACTGTTCCGTGTGACTTGTCTCTATGATTTTTTTTGTATATGATGCCACACTACTTAACTTTCCAGAATAGCTCTTTTTAGGAGGTCATTTTCACATGCTGATGAGATAAAAACTTACTAATTCAATTGTTGAAGTAATATAAGAATTTGGCAAATGAAGAGGAACAGGACTTTATTGTGAAAATGCTTCTGTAACCATTAGCAGCTCTGATTTAATGTCAGGCTTAACTGTTCATCTGAACCAAAATCACTTGTTTGTGGAGATGCTGAATAATAGCAGATATCTCTGATAGCAAACCACCAAGTCTGTATGTCTTGCTGTTGTGTTGTGTATTTTTTTAGATGTAGAGGGACACTGGCACAGAAAAAAATCCCTGCACAAAATTGGTAGCAGGAAAGAATCTCTGACTGAAGAAAACACTGAGAAGTTTTTATCTTATGATCTGTTTTCCAAGATACCAGCAGGACAATATAAGAATTGGAGAGGGAGGTCTAACTAAATATGCTAAATACCTGAAGTCTCGCTGAGTCTCCTGAAAGATTAGTGGAAATAGATGGAATGGGGATTTTTTTTAATCTTTTTAAATACCCAGTGGTGCAGCATGTGACTTATTTGTTAAGTGGATTCTGAAATGTTGCACATTAAGGGGTTGATTTCAAAGGACGTCAAATATCTGCCAATAAATTTGGTGGGCTGCAAAACTTGTTCTATTTACAAAACTGGATAATGCCTCTACAAGATAAAACATCATATATAATAGCTGGTGAAGGTAGAGCTTAAAGTTGGAGTTTCACTTGCATGGAGGGCAGTCCTGAGTGGGAACTCTCTAGAAGAAATCCGGGCTGCGGTTCAACAAGATTTGGCATTACAGAAATCTTGTGTTACCTCTTGTTTCATGCAGGGAAAAAAAAAAATGCAATCAGCTTTTCAAATCAGAATAAAAAATAAATAAAATTTTTGCTTTTTTTTTTTTTAAATACCCCCAACTTCTTCATTGAAATGGTGAGAACATAATTTATTTGATGAAAAAGCTAGCTTTTTCATTGAAAGTTGAATGTTCTACAACATCTTGTTTTGTGCTTTCATCCAAAAATGGAAAGACTTTTCAATGGAAGCTTTGGGGGGGGGGGGGGAGTATTTACAAGCTCTTGTGGAAACTGGTATATGTTACTTGGCCAGAGGTCTTCTAATATAATTGAGATAATTGGCAGAGGTGGAGGGTGTGGAGACGACAAAGAATTACAAATGCTGAGATCTTCAGAATTTTGTTGAACACATAGTATTTTCCCTCGAAGTTAACAGTTAAGCATAAACCTGAGATTGAAACTTTACTTTTTCATAGTGATGCTTTCTGAAAACAGGAAAAGATATCTAAAAAGTATTTTCTTTAAAATACTATTTATGATAGACATGCTAGTGTCTAGAAGTGTATTTATTGCCTCACAAATGCACCTTGAAGTAAATATTGTACTGAAAATAGCTAGACTTTTATTTATGCAGGATGTCTAATAATGAGGCAGATGTATCCACATCCTGTTGTGAAAATATGGAGAATTTATCATCTGTCCTTGTGAAGTGGAGACAAGGGCAAGTTGAGCTGTAAATAGGTTTGGTTTTTGAACCCATTCACCCTTTCTTATCTAGGTCAGGATGTAATCCAGAGACAGAAGCACCTTCCCTGACAGCTCTGGTGTTTGCGTTGCTGCAGAACTTGATCAAAAATTCCCACCATGCACGATCAATAACAGTGGCCGTTGAAGAAAAATAGAACAATTAGTAACCCAAGTGAGCAACATGGGGAGCTGAAAGGAGCAGGCTAGTGAGGAACGACACAGATAGATGCCAGCAGTAAAGAGTGGGAAAATAAAGTAGAACATCTGTCCAATTTACCTAATTGTGTAATAAAAGTAAAAGAAATCTTACTTCTTGAAGTAGTGCACTGAAAGTTTGTGCACAAAATATTCAAAGCATGGCACAGTTTGAGAAAAGGAAAGGTGATAATACCCTGCATTGCTGGAAACTAGACTAGGTTTTCTTTTGGTGAAGGTCACGGCTGATGATTTGGATTACTAAGCTGAATGCTGAAGCAAAGAGAGACCTGGTTGCTCATTCCAGGTCTGCTTCTAACCAGCTATTTCCCCCAGTTTGTGTTGCTTTTTATTTTTTACCTTATGTCTGTCTTGAGTAAATCTCAAGATCTTCAGGGAAGTGGTGGACTCAGGTGGCTTTGACCTCAATCTTGGCTGGAGCTAGCAGGTGTTATAGTAATACAAACTGTATCTCATCATTTAGAACTACAAGAAAATGATACGATAAAAATTACTATGCATGCTTAACATGAGAAATTTGTGTTCAAATATAAAGGAAGTATTAAGTAAGAATATAATTTTTTCAAAGCATGTGATAGGTATGTGGAAGGGGAAAGAAGGGGTCTTGCTAAAGTAGTAAGGCTTTTTCATTCCATGCTTGGAAAAAGTTCAGACATCTGTGCCATGAGATGGTGTTAAAAAAAACAAAAAAGTAATAGGTGTGCCAACCAAAACCTGTGAAGTGGTATTCAAAAGATTACCAAATTCCCAACACTTTTTTTTTTCCCTAGATATCTCTTACCTGGAAACACTAAAGGGGAAAAGTATCTTGATTCAGATGAGAAGTTTTGAAATATCAGTGTTTTCTGCAAGCTGGAAATTCTGTAGTTTGACTCAAGTCAGTAGTGATCCAACACAGCGTGGGTAGTACTACATATTCTGAGGCCAGTATGTGATGCATTCTTTACCATGCCAGCTATTAGTGAAATAGGAGGAAACAAAAGTTTGAGAAGCTTTTGAATTTCTTTTGTGCAATAAATTAGGCTTTGATTTCCTAATAATGATGAAATTAATTTTATATCCAAGACATTGGACAATGCACCCTTGGTAAACAATGAAGAGTGTGAAAATCCCACAGACAATGAATGTTGAAAGCTGTATAATAGTCTTATCACTTTCTGTAGCAACCTTGGTTGAGAGAGCTGTAATTATTTATAAGAAAATGACAAGTGGTCAAGGCTATGCTGAAGGCAATGGCCCTGATATTTGACATTGTAATGCAGCTGGGGAAAAGCTTGTCAAATCAAGGTTGTGTTAATTTATTAGGCAGCTATCTGTGCCAGTCTGAATAAAAGGAAGAAAAAAAGGTGGAATGCTACAGCAAATATTTAATATTTGGGGGATTTTCATCATATGTATACTTTAAAGTAACTATATTCATCTAACTTCTGGTCCAGATGTGTGTTTACGTGTCATTCATGCTTCACGCCGTTTTGCTATTGTGCAAGTCTGCAACTGTGTAAGTGGAATTGAAATCTTAGGTTGGCCAAGTGTGGGATCAGCTGCTTCTCAATAAGCGACATGTCTTTCACACCCTATCTGGTTTAATTCTAGTCAAAATAAATGTTTCAAAATAATTCCTACAGTTCCTCTGATTCTTCATACATATAGTCTGCAAGATGTCAGCAAAGTCCCATAGTTAAATTACTGGGTTAGCACTCAGAGGTGTTGGATTCCAGCCTTGGATGTGCTGTTGATTCCATGTGAATACTTAGCTGGCTAGTTGTTATGCTTTTTTTTTCATGTTTTCTGTCATGCCCGTTCCAATCATGATTCCTAACATGAACTCTTTTAGTTATATAGGTTCCAACAAAATTTTAAATAGGAATAAAATCATCAAAAAGGTAACTTTTGAAGATAAAACTAAGCAATTTCTTGGCTTTCAGCATGCTGTAGTTTGCCTCTTAAGAGGGTTTTGTTCCTTTTTTGTTTGTTTGTTTAATATATGCTAACTAACAAGGCAAAAGCTGTTGACTGAAGCAAAGAGAATAAGATGTGACAAGCAATGTGCAAGAATCCTGGATCCTTGTGTCCTTCCAGCATTAATACACAGTCCTTACGTTGCGTCATTGTGTTCCCAGGCTTTGGAGAGCATTATTACACTGTCCAGACAGGCTTATCTAGGAAATGGACCTTCTAGGCCAGGAAACACTCTGCTAGTTCTCCCCAAGAAACAGCATGTGTGTATTCAGCACAGATGCTGCCCTAGCTATGATATATTGGGAGCTTCATAGTCCTGAAATCTGCAACTCCAATTTTATGACAGAGCACAGGTAGCAGTTATATAAAACATAAGGATTCTGAAGAGTCCCCTAATCTTCCTTAATCTGTTTTTGTTTTTTGAAGCTTTAAAAATAAAAATATTCTGTAAGGATAGAAAAGATCTTTCATATACATGATGACACTTCAAATTGTCATTATTTTTCTCCAAATATTGGCTGTTTGGTTGTTTACTAGTTAAAATTGCATTTGACCACTATTACATGCTAGACCAGGGTGTGATAATGTGTGATACGGCTGCTTTTGCAGGCTCTCCAGGTGGCTATCACCAGTTCATCACTCCTATTTTTCACCATTCATTAAATTATACTGGGAAGAGCTGACTAATCTAACTGTAACATAACCCCTCCTACAAAAATGAGTAATTTTTTGCTTGATCAGTTGATTACTAAGACTTCTGCCATTTTGCAGGATATGCCTGATTAGAGACACCTTTGGCTGAATGTTAAGCATGTGTCTACTGTGATGCAATTCCAAGCACTGCTGTAAATCTGTCTCTATGTATATCTAAGACATGGTTGGCATGAAAAATTATTCGATGAATTGCCAATTAATTTCTTGGTTTGCTCTGTAGGTTGGAGCTGGGCCTCCAGTGGTCTACTGATACGCAATGTTTCCCCTGCCAGACCTGATGTTCCTCATGTTCAGAGAATTCTTGCTGCTCAGTTGGCCTGATACAGTCATAGTCCTCTGGTTTGTGTTGTGGGTTTTATATATGCGCTATGGTGCTTAAATATAGAAGCTATATACAGACTGCTTTGGACATACCTTCTATATCAGATTATATTAGTGATGAAGTCCCAAGGACTGGTGCCACAACGCTGCAAAAGCAAGAGCAACCTACTGCCCCTGCTTGCCAAGAGTTGAGAGATGGACTGGCTGTTATGGTTCTGTTGAGACTGGCCACCCTCTAAATACAGAGCAACATACAGTGACCAGTTTGTGACTGGAAGAGGGAATTGAGACATGGTAACAGTTAAATTGAGATAATTCTTGACGTGGGATTCTTGACAAGTATCCTGGTGCAGGGCAAAGACACTTTCACATCAGTGGTGCAATCAAAGATGGCCCCAAAGCAATTGGCAAGCTAGGATGAGGCTTATTTTCTTAGTTCGAGTTAGGTGACTGAAGATGATGAGTCTGTATTTTTATTTTTTTGTTTGTTTCTGAGGCTCAAGACATGAAAATGTGTCTAAAGTCTTTCATTTCCACCTATTGAAAATGCTTTAAAAAGGAAAGAAATAAACAGATGGCTCTCATTAGCAGAAGAGTGCTTTAATCTTTTGCACATTTTAAATTTTATTTTCCTTTCAATGTTTGTAAGTAAATTGGTATAAAATTAAGACTTCACCAGAGGAATTGAATTTCACACATTTCAGTCCATGAAAGAAGAGGTGGACTTCATCCAAATTGCAACAACTGATGTAATCTTGGCATCACAATTATCTATTATAATCAACAAATGCATTCTAAGGGAACGAAATGCTGTGAGGCTGGCCCTTACGCATCTTACTCAAGCAAAGCTCATTTGAAAGTCCTGTGTACAACTGGGTGTTTTGTCTCTACAAGTCAACCAAATAATTTTTATTTTAGTCTGGAAAAATACAGAACTCATCATTTTAAGAAACGTGCAAGAAACTGTAGATAAAATTTACTAGTAGTATAAATTGCCGAAGTTGCAGGGACATCAGTGGAGCTATATAATTCTCATCACAAAATAATCTCCCAGTAGCATGCTCTGGTGGTCACTTGGCAAATGTTAAAATACTTGGATTCTTCTTGTAGCTCAGTAACTTGCTGTTCTTTAACCAGAGGGCAAAGAGGACACTAATGCCCCCTCCTGAAGAAATATGGGTTGTTAGAACCAATGGCTTCAGTTTGTGTCTGCAGTTTATGCTTCTTAAATTGTTTCAAGCCACATCTTTAGGTCCAAAATCAAAATGTGTTCAGTCAAAATACAATTTCTGTTTAGATTCACAGGGGAGAGACAATGCTACTTAAGTATTAGCAAGTCATGAGTTTCCTAGATCCGTAATTATGAGCTGTACTTCTTCAGAGTGATCCACAGGATCTGTCCGGAGGAGATTCCTTGTAGCACTGCGATGAACAGCTTGGAGTTACGCTATGGGCAGTGGTTATGTCATGTGGTTTGTGTATTCATGTACTGATAACATTGTTCTCAAATGCGAGCAGAAGGTTTAATATCTATACTGTAAACAGTACTACATTTTCTTAAGGTTTGTTTTATATAGCAGAAAATGAGTCTGATCTCTCCTACTTATTTGAGAAAAATGTTGAAAACTGGAGAGCTGGTAGATTTGCAACAAAACAAAATTAAGTTGACTCTCAGGAGAAAAGATTTTTATTCTGTCCCTTTAAAAACAGATTTGGGTATAAGGTAGATTTTCTACTTCCAAGAGGCCTTCTTTTTCTGAAAAAGAATGTTTATTTTTGGTACCACTGTACAACATTCTGAGTTGAAAAAAAAAAGCTTAGCATTTCATTTACATTGAAGCATTTTATTTTGAGCTTAATCTTTTAGAACACTAGATGTTTTGATACGAGCACTCTCACTATACTATAAAAACTTTCAGGTTTTGATATTTAAATGCATTATTTTAGATGAGGAAAAGTTTCAAAAAATAGCTTGTCAAAATCTGAGTAAAATACTTGGCATGATTCTCCCCTGCAAAGTTTGCTTTCCTTGATATTTAAACAAAAAATGTTCTGTGTCTGATTGAAGTACTTTGGACACAGTTCTCTGGACAAATTCAGCTGTTTCATCTAGGCTGCTGGGGCGGCCAGAGAGCTTCATCTTGGTTTTGCTTTTCTGTGATTTCTAGGCTTCTTGGGGGTTCAGTTCAGAATCCATGTGATTCAAATTAAAGGAAACTTGCTTTACCTCCTTTCTGTTAGTTTTAGTTTTTGAAAATTGGGTGTAAATGACACTACTGGTGCCATCTGTTTTCTTGGAAGCAGTTCAGATGTCATCTCAACAATATTCTGGACCTCAAAGCTTTAGAGATGTCAAAAGATCTTTTTAGAGGATCCTCCTGCCTTATGGCCAAATTAAGTCCCCTGCATCAGTTGAGAGAAATGTTCTGTCTTGTTCCGAAGTTTCTACAGAGATGTAAAGTTCATACACTCTGTCTAACGTGTACCCGTGCTGAAATAACCTTACTGTTTGAAAGCTCTTCTTGCTATCTACCCTGGAACTTTACTTTTTTTTTTAACCTTACTGCTTTTGTTCCCTCCTTCACAATGAACATAGTATTGTTAAGAACAAAGCAACGGTGTTTTTAGAGACTACAGACAGCTCCACCCTCAGTTCTTCTCACCATGCATATACATTTGCAGTTGTACCCCCATGTGTGCACAGGGTGTGTCTTGTTAGAACCATGGCACTCTCTGCTGAGGATAACCACTTGTTTGAACAAAAGTAGAAAAATTAGGTCCTCATAAGCATTTTACAAAGCTGTCTTTTATCATCTGAGATGCTTCCTGCATGAACCAGATAAAGTTATCATAGTGACAAGTCAATTATATGCCAACATTCTTGCATGAAAAATAATAATTTCCAGCAGAATGTCATACACAGCGCTGGATAATCTGAATACCTTTAAATTCATGGGGAAACAGCTGATTTTTAAAGTAGTGTTGCCTTCTGTTCCATATGTTACATTTGGATTCAAATGTAGATGCCCGTATTCTTGGATGCCACTTCTATAAAATGCCAATTTTGTTCTGTCATATTGATACCTCTTTCTTCAAGTGATACATTTTGTTAATAATTACCACATTGCAACTACCTCGGGTGAGTTAAAAAAGAGTTAACTAAAAGTTACACTGAAACCTGGAATCAGTCTAGTGGGTCTCAGCTGAGGAAAAAGTTCAGAGGTGGAGGGACAGAAGTAGCACTCCTTTCACAATGTTTGTGTGGATTTACTTGAAGTGTAGGAGATGTTTGGGAATTGGCAAAAACCAGGATGCTGGACCATTTACTGATGTGTTTTGAATACTGAGTTCCTTTTGCTCAATCAGAAGCGCGGTTCATGTTTTCTCTCCTGGAAGTCTAGAACCTCTGGTGGTATAAGGTAGCATTTGCTCCACTAAAGCTGTCTATGCTGGCAGAGCATCCTTCTGTTTTGTATCTAGACACTGAAATAGAACAGAATTGCTTTTTGACTATGCCTGTTTACTTAGGTTCAGAGACTACTTGTTTCACCTTCTAAGGAAGGAAAAAGTACAAGGCCTGATCTTGGACTCACTTAGCTCTATTTCATACCTCATGTAACTTCATTGGCCCTAATGGAGTTACTCCTCATTTACAGAGATATACGTTAGATCAGAATCAAGCCTCCAGCTTCTATGTGCTGCTAGTTGAGCTGAAGAGTACATAACCAAATTTCAGCAGCAGTTATCTGATCTCAGCGTAACAGATAAAAAGGCACTCCCAAGAGTAGAAATCCCCTTGAGCTGGTACAGAACAGAAAAAGGCAGTTATGTGAACTGCATGCTGTTCTATGAAGAGCAAACATTAGAAGGACTCAGCTGAAATAAACTTCCCATGGCAATACAATTTCAACACTGCTTGTAGATTTATTTCACAGATTCAGAAGAGCAAATAGGAAAAAAATAAAAATAAGAACTCCAATTAAAATTATTGACTGCTCATTTTATTTGAAAAATGAAGATTTTTCTAATGATCTTCCTTCCTCCTCTTCTGCTCCTGGTTGCAAGCAGTGAGGAAAGCCTTTTCTTTCCTGTGAGGGATGTACAAACTCATGAGTTCATGAAAAGTTTTCTGAGACTATGATATTTACTCTAAACCCTTAAGTTTAGAAAATCCAGCAGTGCCAGTTGTATTGGTCATAGATATTTATAGCATGGTTTCACTGGTGGTTTGTTTGTTTGTTTGTTTTTTAGGAGCATAATAAGCCATAGGCCCCTCTGAGATTCAGGCATGCATACCCGAGGGCAACATGTGCCCCCAAACTTGCAGACATTGCCACAAGATTTTCTACATGTTTTCCAGTTAAATCTTTAATGTGAAAGGGATTTAGAGCCCTGAACTTTTGGAATACTGTATTTGTAGAGGATGCTTTCAATAAAGCATCCTCTGAAGTACAAGGCCAATACGGTTGTTCCATTGGATGAGCTATAGGCAAACCATATATTTATGTACCACCATGCAACCTTTTTTAACCAAATGTAGAAAGGCCTTTTTAACCAGATTTTCTTCTGTTTTGATTTGTTTTAAGGCAGCATTCTGAATGTGTATCTATATAAAAACAAACTATAGCTATTCTTTCTTCTAGCTGCTAATGACCTGTATAGGTGTAGTCACGTATTTTTCTGCCTGGCAGGTTCTCCTCTGATGTTTATTCTTCCCCTGGAACGTGGTTTTGTTCCATCAAGCTCCTGTTGCCTTTGGTATCATTCTCCTGTCATCTTCAACCCATCCCCTACATCTCCTGTCTTTTCTAATAGGCCTTTCTTCCCTACTGCTGTCTGAAGGCCTCTTTCACTTTGTTCTTAGTAAAGTGATGTTCTTCTTTTCTTTGCCAGATTCTGTCCCTCTTAGAGAGATGGTCTGATGGATGTCTTTGCCATTACATCCTCTTTCAGCTTTATTTTCGGCTTCTGCAGGCCATCATTCCTGGCACACTGTCAGCTTAAAAAGTCCTTGTCTGTCACAACCATTGGCTTGGGGCATCGCTGGCTTCCCACTCCTGTTCCAGTACATATTTTCTCCCTCAGTCTTCAGCCCCAAAGTGAAAATTTAAGCTCTCAATTTCATAACATGGTGATTCTGTCAATACCTCTGTCTGAGCCCTTGCCCTTGTCAATACCTCTGAGTTTATACTTTTGTTAACTTCAGGCCAATCTCAGATTCTTTGCTTTTGCAGGAGAATATCTTGTGTAAGAGAATGAGAGGTGATAACAGTAGTGAAGCTTGTTTTCCTGACAAGCCTTTAAAAAGTGATTTTGTTCTTCTGAGTCTTTATTTTCCAGCTGTCCTAACAACAACAACAAAGTTAGTACATTTAATGGCATTAGGAGACTTAAGTTGAAATTAGGGCAATTTATAACTTCAGTACTGTTGATTTGTTGGTATCCTTATTAGGGCTACTGCTGACAGACTACTGAAGCAGTGTGGGGGATAAATTCACTGCTTCTCTAAGCTCCCACTTTAATACACCACATCAGCGCTCACCTGACTGTTCTTCTTCACCCTTCGTTAAGAACTTTTCAAGCTTAATAATAGAGAATGTGGTCCTGTACCCCTCCAGGAAGATTGAGGCATTGTAGTTACTTGGTTTAAAAAAAAAAAAAAAAGTGCATTAATGAATGCAAACGCCCAGTGTTGATGCCAAACCAATTGCTTTGCCAGCCCTTGAAGCACTGGTTTTATCTTTAGCATTGATTTAAACCTTAAGGAAAATCTGTCAGGAGATGAGCCGCTTATTGATTTGGTCTTCAAGGCTTTCTTGTATGTCAGCTTCTGTGAGAAAACTGTGTAACATAGAAAATTGGCAAAGAACAACTTTGTTTTGAATTGGCAACCCTTCAGTTTGGACATGCATTGTGTTTGAGTGTTCAGTCTTTCTGTTGAGCTTGTATTGTAACTATTGGTCCATTTCTAATCGAAGTAATCAAAAAAAGGCTTCAGGGTGTGTTTTGCACTTTCCTTAGAATCTGTGCCCAGAAAATAGGGAATTCCTTTATTGCTAGTAATGCATCATCTTTTCTGTGGCAGTGATAAGATGATCTGGCATTTTGGTCTGGGTTTTGAATGTTGATTTCCCTGTGCAGGTGTTACTCTACCGATGGCTTCTGTTGGTACTGTAGCTGACACTGCAGCTAAGGTAGAGGTGCCTGTGCTCAGCATCGCATAGAGCAGTCTAGGTAGCTGGTAAATGGAAATGGACAGGAAGGCAACTTATCTTTAGTAGGTCAGTGACAGGACAGAACACAGCTGAGGTCTCTTGGATCTTGAGGATATTCCAGCTACTAGTCTGTCTGTAGGGGGACTTCTTAAATAAGAATTGTAAATTACTAATGTAGTAAGAGGAAAGGTATACGAGTAGTTCAAAGTACTTACAATATGATTATACCTCGCCCTGTCCAGCAGCTTTAGCATTCTCCTTGCTTCGTTGCAATATCCCAGGCATAGCACAATTCACAAAAGATCTTAGTAAAGCAATGTTCCTTTTTACTTTACCCATTTCCTCTTTTAAGAAGGGATATCCTGAGTATTGGGTTAGGAACTTACAGGCAGGTTTAGATATAATACTGTTTTTACTTTGTAGACTTTAAAAAAAAAAAATATAATAATAATAAGCCTTGTAATTCAGACAACATCTAATGAGTGAGAGGTCCAGGAAAAATGGGAAGCTTCCAGAGAAAATAAAGGTCTTTTTTTTTTTTTCATAAGTCCTGACACAATGAGAATGAAAATGCAGAAATAAGTTTAAAAGAAAATATTGTGAGAACAAATAATGAGAATCTCACTTAAAGTATTACTTCTGTGCTTCATCCATTCAATATATTTACTAGTATTTCTAGAATTCTGTCTAGAATATTAAGTATTTCAAATAAAAATATCTCCGAATATGATCACCAGTGCATGCAATTCTGCATATTATGGGAGAAATTTACTATTAATTCTTAACACTTTCTGCTGCGTTAACTGCATTATAATAGAATAAGAATGCAGTGTTTGCTTCTCTAGAAACATGAGTTTATTTTGCATCTACATTGTAATATTAAGTCTCTATTTACATAGTTATATTTATGCCCTTTGAATTTAATGGACACAAAAGGAAGATTATAAATATTTACCTAATTCAACATCTTTATTTTTTTCATCAAGATGCTAACACTTCTTAACGTGCAAACAACATCTTTTCTAAGATTTGGTGTATTTCTTGTTATTTGAAATTAAAGAGCATATAAAAGGTACTGTTACTCGCAAATGTGTTTTAAGTGCTAATGACACAGTAGTTATGCAACACATTTATGAAAGTAAATAAGTTTAGTTTTGATAGTTACATATTTCCGTGTTTTCTCTAAAATTGCCAAAGGGCAAGGAATGATGGGGGAATTTCCAAAACCTCATCCCCAGTACAAGTTAGCAACTACAATGCTCTGAAGCTAACAGAGAATTTCTGTTTAGAGGCTACATGGTAATGCAGAAATAAAATGGATAGGAAGAGAAAATGTTGATTTGATTGTTCTGTGCATAGGAAACTGAGGCAGAGTTTCAATGAATTAACCAAGGCAATGAAGGGAGTAAATAACAGAATGGGTATATTTTAAGTGTTTGTATTCTTGTCTCCTGCATTTGACTTAAGGCTTTTTTTCCTATGTGATAGGTGAACCCAAGTCCTTTTGAACAGGCCAAAGTTGATCTTAAGTTCTAATCCCTGTTACTACATACCAGCATAGAGCTTCACTATAACAAGTTTCACTTAACAAGCAAGACCAAGTGTATTGACTGGGAAGTAAGTCCCACTGTCTTGAGATTGGTAACTGTTTCCTTTTATCTTACTGGGAGAAAAATCTGGATCTGACCAGGAAAAACAAGCTGAATTCTCAAAATATAAGGGTTACCGTATTCAAACAGATATAAATGGTGTTTCAGAGTCCCTCTTATGAAGGATCTAGAAGTAGTGACCTCATTACCCTTCCTTCATCCATTGCCAAGAAATTTTAAGTCAGTGGTATAAGTTAGGACTGCACTTATACATAGCTGAATTTTGACGTGTACGGATTACCAGCTGGATCCTAGCATCTATCAGAAGAAAGAATGGAGGGTTGGAGAAACCAAACTTATACTTGACCGAGCACGTCTGTGGAGATGAATTTACTGCTTATTTATTAAGATGTTGAAAAGATCTGTTCATCAGAGTCAAGTCAGAAGCAAGCATCCTTCCCAATGTAGGCATGTTTCCCTGTAATTAGGATTTGAACTTTCAGTCTTAACTGTAGGGCTGATGCTTTTGAGGGAAAGTATCTGTTCATCTTCAGCCAGTCCATCTGAAGAAATAAAATACTGAGAGGAGTACAGACTGGAAGGGATCACTTCACAGTATCTGAAAAGAATGCAGACTTGCTCAAGATGCTTCCTTTTGCACCACAGAAGAATGAAATATAGGATGGATGAGGTGTAGAAGGAATCCATCAGATCAGAGCATGTTGTTTCTGCAGGTGATACTGTAAAGTATAAGACCTTGGCCCTAAAATGCCCTTGGCCAGTTGGGCAGAGCATCAAACAATGTGTTCTTTTCAAGGGGAAATGCTACACTGGGGCTCTGGGGCAGCAGTAGGCATGATATATATCACCTTAGTTGACTGCAGGAGGTAACATCCTAGCTCACTAGAGAGTTGTAGCTACAGGCAGCGTGCCAGGTGCCACATCATATAGCCCCAGCTCTTCAGATTATTTTTTTTTTAATAAAAAAAGCAAGCAGACAGAGAGAAAAGAGGTGTATTCAAGCTCAGCCTCAACTGGCATTTAGCTTTTATGTCCATTACAGAAGTAGTATTTCAGGCAGCATTTGTTGCAGCACGGGGTCCCTGGGAATTGGGATGTGAATCTAATGGAGGAAATAAGTAGTGTATGCCAGTGCATCTATAATAAAACACTAATCCTACCCCTTTTGAGTTCAGACTTCTAGAAATACGCTGTTCAAATCCTGTGTAGAGTTTGGTCTTTTTTTTTTTTTTAAAAAAAAAAAAGCAACAACTAACCAATATATTAAAGTAATACAATTTGATGGGTCCACCTTCCTGTTGTCTTTTTCCCATCTGAAGCATTACATCTGTTATCATTTGTGCTGGAGGGTGTGATTATCCTCTATAGATAGAAATGCTCTATTGACTGAGTCAAAGGCATTTAGTTCGTCCAGAGAAGTTATTGTTTGGAGGCCAGAATGTCTCCAGTTCATATCCTAGTTCCTGTTTCCATTATTATGTGTGTGTGATATTAATTTCTGTCTTTGAGGGGAAAAAGAAATCCATCTACTGCTATGAGAAGAGGGCAGAAATGAAAGTGAGTATCTATGGACATCTCCCCTGGCATAACTTTTCATCTTGGCAACTGCAAATCATTAGAGTTTCAATTCAAATTCACAACTAATGCAAAAAAAAATAATAATAAAGTTGGAAGATGTCCAGATTATTGCCTGGGGTAACTTTGTTTCCATTTCTTCAGTAGAATAGGGCTTAAATCTTTGTAAATTATAAGAAATTTAAAAAAATTGAAGAACTACAAAATCCAATATAATTAACATAATGTATTATGAGAGAAGTAACTCACTCTAGCAGAGCCTCCAATATCAGTGTATTCAGCACAGCAATACAGATCTTTGCATGGGTTAGGAAACTGAGACTGTGAAACAATCCAGCCAAACACTAAAACAGCTGCTGTGATTTATACTTAAGAGAAATGCGTTATAGTTGTCATTGCTTTTTATCCCAGCCATAGTGTGGCAAATTACATTCTACTGTCGCTATTTATAAAATACTCTTTTGCATGTTTATCACCAATACACAATCACTACAATGGCAGCAAACAAGTAAGATTCTTTTTAAGAGTTATTCTTGTTATTCAAGTGGTTTATACTAGAGGTAGCCAAAAATCGGGAGAGAGAAAAAATAAAATGCAATTAAATCATTTAAGTCACCTTCCTCTAATAAAGGTTCCATTACTTAAGAATCACAAAACTTCCTGAAAAATGGTAACACGTATCAAGTAAGTGTGAACATTGTAAGAGGAAAAGTGTGAGACAGTCCGGTGCTGTGCTCACGGCTGTCAGACTCATCAGTTGCAGATCCTCAGAGGTCTAGTTCTCAGCCTGCAACTCAAATCCTCAAACCTTCTATCAGTGTTACTGGAAAAAAGATCTTCCTTTTTCCAGTTACAAGCTTACAAATTTAGCCTTAAAAGTTCCACATCTGAAATACAAATCTAGTTCTTTGGCATCCTTCATCCATACTCGCATCCATTTAGCTGTGTTATTGTATAGCTGTCAGCAAGCCAGAGTGACTCAAGTCTCATAGAGAGCCATCCAAAACCAAACACATGCAAAAAAAATTGGGGGCAGAGAGCACTTGGGTGGCTACCCTCTCCTACCTCTGTGGAAGGCAGCCAGTTAATTTATTTAAAATAAAAGTGTTTCAGCCAGCTGTGTAGTGGCACTTGGCTGCCCTTGCAGGGCCCTCTTGGCATTTACTCTGGTCGTGGTGTAACTTAAGTATTCAGAAGATGTAGAGGTAGCCGTCAATACCTAAGGCTGTATGCAGAAGGAAGAAATACAATACCCCAGCAACAAGCCTGACCCTTCTAGTTCAGCAACTATGCTTGTGCTGCTGCTGAGGTGAAAGGCGCAGATGTCTGACCTCTCCCTGGCTCTCAGCCTGGTGTCGTGGTTGGCAGCTGTCTTCTCTGGGTGCATCTGTCAGGACTGTTAAACCACATAGTATGAGGGGCTACATACCTATTTGGGAACGCAGGCCACAGCAGAAAAAATGAGGAGGAACTATGAGTAAAGACTTAATTCCAACAAGCTGTTTCTATGAATACCTCAACAAAGAGTGTAACTGAGTGGAAATTACTGGCATCTCTTGCATGCTGAGTATAAAAGCTGGTTTTCCCTAAACAGACACACTTAGGACAACAAGGACTTACTTGTCCATATCTTCCTGAGATATGATGTTCTTGACTTTGAGCCATCTTTTCAACTTTCAGAGGCATTTTTGGTAAGCCAGACTGGTGTGTTCTGTCATGTGTGTTGGTGAAGTGGGGCTCCCTCTTCACTGCTTAACCTTCATGGTGGGTCTCTGGGGAGCAGTGCTCAATGGCGGGGAGATGCCATTGATTATGCTCCGAGAGGTACTCTTCACATTCAAAAAAAAAAAAAAAAAGGTTAACTAACATTCAGTGCAAGAGCTTCTAGCTTTAAAAGTGCAGTGTGGCATTGGCATTCTTTAAGCAAGTATTACCACAATTTCTTCTGTTCCATATAAGAGATCGAAGTATTCAAGGTCATGACTCATGCTGCATTGATTTCTTGCCAGGGGATTTAGACCTTAAGTGATGAAATAGGTTGTAAACTGATATTTTTTCAAAAATTAGTAAAGCCTCATACTATACTATAATTGTTAATATTTACTGAGTGTATATATTACTATTCTTTGTTCTATTACTACAGCCTTTGGAAACAGCATTTAAAAGACAAAAGCCCTTTTAGGTGGCCTGCCATACTGTTTTATAGCTTTACTAAATGCTTTCAAAAATAATAAACATGATGAGCCAGGTCCTTAGTTGGTATAAATCATCCTGACCCCACTGGATTACACCAGCTGTCACTCTCTGAAGAGTTGTCCGAAAGAACCTTTCAGTGGATACCTGGCAGGGTTCAGCTGTGTCAGTCTCTGAGCTCCCAGTGGCTCTGCATGTGAATTGCCCCCCATGTGAATTGAGTACTGCATCATCCACCCTGTCTTGGGCACTGGGAGACTTCATGCAAGCCAAACAGCCTCACTGCTGCAGGACCCAACTGCAAATGATGGCATCCATCATAGCTTCTTTTCTACTCAACTGAAACTGGGTTTATGAATCTGAACCGCAGCTAAGCAAAACTTGGCTAGCACTCATTTGAATCTTAAAACCAGTTTTCTTCAGCTGCATTTTTCCCTATTTTTAATTTGCCACTTTTGTTCTTAGTCTTTTCAGTGTTTAAAAACAGTTACTGAATTTTCTTATTGTTTTTTAATAGAAGAAGGTAGATGAAATAAAACAGTGTTGCATTCACAACCACAAACATTCATGCCAGGAGCTTTTCTCTCTGTAGATTTGTCCTTAGTGCCAACCGATTGAAAATTTGGATATAAAGGGGGGAAAATGTCCCTGAAATATGGCAAGTTCAGGAATCATTCACCAGAATTACTGTGATGTGATAGGCTTTGGAGATTTTTTTATTTATTTTTTGATGTTTTGATCTGTCCAAAATAGAAATAGGATTTTAAGTAGATGGTGAGTATCCGTTTTATTATTGGCTGTATATGTTCTGTGTCCAACTGTGCTCTACCCTTCTTCGTTTACTTCTTGGTTACATTGGTCATCTCTGTTGATACATTTGGAATAGCATCTGGATATCAGGCAGTTCAGGGAAGGGTTTTTGACTAAAAAGGTTGATGTTCTGTGAAGTTAAACACAAAGCCCTTTTCGCTATATACACCGCTAATGGATAACTGGATTTTGGCTGTCCATTATCACAAGAGTGAAGGGACATTTCTGTGTGGGTATGTCTTTATGATTCTGCCTGATGTTTTCTTATACCATTTATGGTCTTTCTTCAAGTGAGCATAATGAAAGTGGGTGTAGAGTACACTGCTATGGACGTCTTTGAGTTGTTTCACACATCCAGCACAGCAGAAATCTAACCCCATGGAGAGCTTTCAGAACATAAGTCAGCAAGAACATTTCATAATAGTATGAACCCAAATAGGTTTTGGCTCTTAGAATTACTGAGTAAAATGCTGTTGAGAAATAGCTCCTTGTCAAAGGTCTAAGAATGACATAAATCAGTGGCTGTATCGAGATGGGTAGTAGTTCATCTTGATTCCTGTGGTTAAACCTGTGTTGTATTTGTCATCTACAGTATTTATTTGTATGTCCGCTGGAATTTTACATTGTCAGTGACCACGTAGGCCAGAGGTCCTTGTTCGCAAGTGCAGTGCCTGAGGCTACATGGAAAAGGTAATGTGACCAAAAGCAGAGGTTCCCAGTTGACTTAAAGGATTCAAGCATGTGGTACCATTGCTTTCTGTTTATTTTTTTTTGTAAATTTAGGAAATACCTAGTGTAATTTCCCAATTTGTCAAATGCTGTTTGTGTTTTCAGTGATCACAAATATTCATTTCTCTCTTCTCTGACCATCAAGTGGTAGATATAGTTGTGGCAGCAAAAACCATACTTGTGAATTCATAGCTAGATCACTATGAAGGAAGAGGGAGATAGAGGTTTTACCTGCTACTACAGTCGATGGATGGTAATATGCATGTAGTCACCATCCATCACAATCTCATGCTAAAACCTCAAAAAGAGCTCATCCCATGCTAGCACTGTAATGTTAAAATATATCAACACAGAAAAGGAAATTGTAGCTCACTTCACTACTCTTCAAGCTTGCTTTCTCCACTCCAGTAATGTATATAAAGGAGAGTGGTGACTCTGGGGTCCTCAGTTTTTTCCTTCTTTTACAAGTCCATACAGGAGGTTACAGAAGAGCATCAGTTCTCCTGCACCGTTTGACACACTGCCACACTGCGGCTTGCTTTACACAGCAAGTAGCTGGGTCCTTCCAGCCTGTAATGGAAGAAGATATCTTACTGTTTCTTAAGCATTCTCACACAGAACAAAGCAAGAGTGTGGCTCTTGAAAAACAAAATCCTGTTCTCCTCACCTACACACTATTTAGCATTCACCACCACGGGTTGTAATGCTAAGACTCCAATAAGACTTCATCAGTCATGTTTTTGCAGTCCTGCTGAAAAAAAGTTCAGATTTGATTAACCAATGCTGCACGATGAATGGATAGGGTAAAATTTAGTGAGATTAACTGGGCTGCATTTTAGGTGCCAATCATATTTAAAGCAATGAGCAATGTCAAGATAGATGAAATATGATGTACTGGAGAAGTGTCACCACTGGGAATGAGATAGTGACTCCCACATAGAGCCAGGGATGTATATATTTGCTTTAATAATGTCTGAATGAGAATCTCCGTTTTAATTTTTCATAATACCATTTGGCAGATTTTGAAGGCTGATGATATTTTTCAGAGAAGGCTTGTATCTCTTATTCCAGAGGTGAGCAGAAAAGAAACCCTTCACCAACCTGTTCCTGTTAATTGTTTTGTTATTCGCATACTCTTGTAATTATTTCAGGATCTGTTCCAAATATTTTTTTAGCTGGATCCTGATGATAATGAACTTCTAAGGTCTGTTTTCCTACAGCTTGCAGTGTCATGCTAAATGGACTGCAACAAGAAATGTTGCTGTGCCTGAGCTGTACTAGAGCCAGATCATAATTTGTAAATGTGTTTTTTGGGAGCTGCTGAAATTTCTCACCACCTCCTTGCAGAGAGAGCAGAACAGTGCAGAACACTTCCCACTGCTGAAATCTGAGTGAGATTTTTTTCAGGCTGATCTTCTTGACAGTGACCAGTAAAGCATAAACCAAGACTTCCAAAAAAAGACTAAGGAATCTGGGGTATTGCATTTCCCTTTTGTTCTCTGACAGACGTTTGCAAAGGAACCTGGCATTTCAGAAGGACAGACTATCTGCCTTCTAAGAGGTAAGCCCCACCTTAGGTATCTCGAGTTACCCAGGGAACTTGTCTCCAAACTCACTAGTCATCTGATCACTTTATTATTGGATTACTTAGTATCTTCCCAGCCAGAGTGGAGTGTGTATGCATATATATGTCTTTTTCACACTGGTCTGTCTGTTAGAGAAGATTAAGGAAAGCAGATATGGTAAAAAGTAGAAGTAGAAAGCTGAAAGATCAGCGCGTTTGTATGAGGTGATTAGTACTAAAAAAGATGTATTAAACAACATGGAGCTCACGAGTCTCATTCTGAGATAAAGCTAAAAGTCAGTGAAAACTTGATGTAGATCACAGGTGCTTGGTAATCCTCCAGCCTTGGCCTCAGTTCACGTATGAAACAGTGAGAGGATGGAGAGGCTGTTGATTGACCGTTTGTTTAATTGGCAGTCATTATAGGAGCTTGGGTTCCTGCAACAATAAGTAGAATCCTGGAAGCCATTTGGACAGGAGCATCTCAAATTGTTTCGGAGGCAGTATAATTATCTGGCCTGTCATTATTTTTTGTCCTAATGAAGTGGTTGAAATCTTGCACATTTTCCACTAGTCTTCCTCTCTCTCCCCCCTCCAAAAAAAAAAAAATTTGAACCAGCTTTAAATAAAAGATGTGATTTTTTTTTTTTTGTCCAGTGATATTAGGAAATATTAGTAATAAAAACAGCAACATTCTTAGGTGAAGTAATACCATTAACATATTCATCCTATGTAAGGGCAACATGTATTTCTCCTGTAATGACTTGTGTGGCTTGATGGCAAAGTTATAGGAGGGAGGTTTATTCTTGTTCTTCAAGGGCAACAATATACTGTAGTGGAAACATACTGTAATTTTTTTCTCCCCCTTATCAGACATTTTATTGTTCAAGAAAAAGTGTTCCAGAAGAAATGTTACATGGTACGACTGAACAATGTGCCTGCTGTTTGTGGAGGTAAACACAAAACAGGATGGAAATTAAACTCTCATCAGAAGTGTCTTTTTTTTCCGACAATGAAAATGTTTTCTTCAGCACCATAATGCCAACAATTAAGACACTTCTTCAAAAATAAATTCCAGTTACATTACAGCAGCTATATGTAATTTGATGACATATGGGCCACAAATGTTCTTCAGTACCTGAGTTCATTTTTGTCTTTGTTAGCATCTCACAAGGTTTGTTCCTGCAGATGCTTACCTCCTGTCACTGGGAGGTGTTCCTTCTGCTGGTTGCAATGTAGCAGTGCTTTGGGAGCCACTGTTCTGGGTTACAAACTTCAACCAGCAGCACAGGAAAAGCGAGTTGACAGATCTTGTTTTCAATACTGCTCTATTCTTAGAGAGGAGCTACATTAGGAAGATGAGTTGTTTGAAAGAGTTTGCCAGCAAATGATAGATCCTCTTCTGGGTCATGAATTCTTGTCACCTTGTGTATTAATAGGATCTGCTAAGGTTTCATCATAAGTTTCATTGCTTACAGTAGGTCACGTGAGTAACAGAACCACAAAGAGTTGAGCAGCTGTGACCCACATACTGAAGAAGAAGAGGGAAGAACAGCCAAATAAGGACACAGTGTTTGTGTTGGAGCTTGATTGGCTTAGCAAACATGTTTATACAGTGCTCTGAAAATCAACTGCAAAGTGCTGCAGCACTGTGAAGCATTGTAACTACTGTGGGATTATCTCGGGTACCACATGCCACCCTCACACAGAACTGCACATTTGTGTTGTGGGGAGGTTTGGGGAATGCCACTCTCAAACATTATCCTCTCCCTCTGGAACAGACAGAAATCTTTGTAAGCTTCCAGCAAGTAGCTGCCCGTGTGTACGGTCACAAAGTCTAGTACCACCAGCAATAGGTAGTGGTGCTTGTGTTGGTCGAAGTGTTTCGTGTCATTTACAATAAATGAGGAAAGTTCATTTCTTTGTTATGTTTTCTTGTATTTTGAATGGTCAGAGGTTAGAAATGCTATAGAACAGTAGCACAGAAGACATACCCCTGCAGGACCTGCAGTGCCAGATCTTAATAGGATTGCCTGACTGTCAGCATGTATTCCTAGGCAGCCAGAATATTTTGGACCCACTGAAAGGCAGAATTCAAAAAGACTTCACAGCAGGAACAGAAGAAAGACAAATTCTGTGACCACAGTGCATGTCTGTAACTTTGAAATTTGATGTTGTGGTCAAGTCAGTTTGCAAATTTAATGGAACCAGAGTAGTTTGTACCAGCTGAGGGTTTATTCTGTTGGAATGTGAGTTGTTCTCTCAGCGATAATGGAATGGCTGCTGGGGAAGCAGACAGATTCTCTGCAATCATCCATTGCATTGTATACCAAAAAAATCTGGAAGCAACTGGGACTTTCCTCTTCTCACCCCTTACTGTCACAAATATTTTTTCAGCATTGTTGCCCATAGCGATGCTTCAGTGTCAGACAGAGTATTGCCCTAGTGCAATAAGCTTCCATGTGCTCTTGTGTCTGTAGCTAATTCCTGCAAGACTGACTCAAATTTGAATCTGTCCTTTCTGCCCCTCCTCATCTGCAGAAATAACCCCTCTTCCAGGTACATTGAGAGGTATCTGCCAGATAAGACCAAAAGCATCGTTCCGTGGAATAAGGGAAACTTAGTTTGTCTACTGATGGCAGTATATAACAGTTAGCATTTAATTAAGCAGCGAAGAAATGAATAATTGGCCTATAGATAATGTGAATTAGCCCTTATGTTATACACGAAACTCTGTTCCACTCATTGGACTGTAGTGCAGTGTTGCAAAGTATTAAGCTGAAATCCATGCCCTAATTATTTGCCATGATGTGCATGTCTCAGCTTTTGTACTAAATGAATGTAGGTAAAGATAAAAATGTATTACAAAAAGCTAGGATTCTAATGTAAGATAGGCCAGTGCTAATTACTGGCTAATCATTGTGTTAGAGTAATTATATTATGTGCTTTCACAGCCTTGGTTAGTGCCAAATTGAACACCAGCATATAATTCGCTAGAGAGGAGTTAATTTTTCTTGTTACCACAACAAGATAATATTTTCATTTTTTTCTCAATATTTTTCAGGAATGTAGGATATTACCACTGTTTGGAACAATGTTCCTGTTTTGTTGGTTGTAAGGAATTGTTTTGGAAGTGTTGCTGTTAGATTTAGGGTAGGTTTCATTCTCTGTTGTGCTAATGAGAGAGAGCACTAACAGGTCTTGTGGCCGATCAGTTAAGTGGTTGTGATGATTATGTAAGGCTGCATTTTCAGACTGAGTTTTTAGTATTGGCCTCCTCACTGGAGCCAGGCAAAACTTTCTTCCAACAGCTACGATGGCAAGGAGTCATTTTTTTGCTTAGCCAGCTTGGAATGTCCCAGGCCTGATCCTGCCTACCTGATGACCAGTGACAGCCTTCTCTTTCTGGACCCAGAGCAGTGCGGATCCAGTAGCTGTTTTACACTCGGCATCCTAAGCACCTGAAATAAATATACTCATGCAAGCTGATAGTAGTGAAAGCCAAAACAGTATTTTTAAAGAAGTGTTTACCATGATAGCAATTATGGGAAGATGGATGGTTTGAATCTGTAGAGCAAGCGAATGGTTAGAAACGGCTATATTCTTTGTTTAACTTCTGTTCCCATTATTCCACAGACATGTGGAATATATCATTAATTTTAAAGAGGGAAATAAAACCAAATTGAAGGACCTAGATTCAAAGGCAGTACCTAAGCATTGCTATTTATTCTCTCTGTAATGGCTTGAAAATCTGTGTTGAGCCTCTTATGACAGAACTGGCAGAAGAATGCTTCCTATTAAATACAGATTCTCTGCGGATCAAAATCGGAATCTTTTGCTAACTGAGGGTGGCTGTGTCAAACTTGATGGGGACAAATGGTTCCTAAGAGTTGTGCTATATCTGCTTTTTTTTATGTACATATACAGGCCGTTCTTTCTGTCTGGCTCACCAAATTGAAAAAACTTTCTTTTGTTGTTTTCTTCAAAAATCATTATTTGATTTATTTCCTGTAAAATCTTTCTATCCTTGACATACTGAATCCACTTCTTGATTTAGACAGCTGTGATCCCAGGAAATGGCTAGTTTGGGTACATTTTTTACAGCTAGAACTATATCTGAAAAGCTGTTCCTTTTCTCAAAATTCCAAGGCAGATTTTCACATGTACATCATGATCTCTAATTGGAAATAATCTTCAAAAGAGCTCAATATTTAGCATGCTTTTAGGAGAAGCTGGTCACTTATTTCAGTACCTAAATAGATGTAGAGCTCTTTTGAAAAATCTGACCCCAGCTGTAAGTGCTGAGAACATTTCAGAATCTGATTTGTTGTTTTCCAGCCAGCAGACACTGAGATAATTATCTGTCTCTAGTTTTAATAGTGTGGGAGAACCGTGCTCCCAGTGTCTTGCCTGGGACCCCATGGCTGCATTTATACTGATCAGTGAAATGGCCTTAGCACAGGTGCCCACAGTAACCCTTGACAATCCGTAACATTCATGCTCTTAAGAGACATTCAGCTGGCTCTTTCCTAGACAGATCCTGGCCATGATTTGGGACAGTGAAGGACCACTTCCACTGTGGATAAAGCTACTTTGTACTGTGGGGGCAGAAGAGTTAGTTGTAGGGATGAGAGCCTGTGCATTTATCAGAGTAAGGGGGGGAGAAAGTGGGGAAAAGGCAGGATGAGCCAGCCATTTGGATGAGCTAGTATCTAAAGCAGACTGATGGGTCTGGCCAAGGAACTGACAGGTGATGATGCTGTTGGTGCAGGACTCTGAAGCATTGTCTAGTTTTATCTACTGGTAATAATAGATTCTTGTGTATCTACCTGTTTATGAATGATTTATCTTTTGGAGAGGAATATGCTCTTACAACACTGCCCTGAATGGAAAGGCTACAACCTTTTCTGATTTATGGAGAGTGCACATCTAAACTGATGTCCTAAAGGTTGCCTTTAGAGACTCTTCCTCAAAGTGTGGTGCTACCAAGCAATTTGCTTCGGTGTTACAGGATGACAAAAGCTAGTAGTAATGGGTCTCCTAAAGATGTCACCGGAGTTGGCTCCCATGACAGACAGAGTGTTAGAGCTATCTGTTTGTATCTAATATTAATGCCTTCAGTTTTGAAGAGATGAGCTAGAATCTAGGCTGTCAGGAAAAAAATGTCCTCTTTCTTCATCTGATGATTCTAAAGAACTGTCTGAATCTGACAGTGGAATCTCATTAATGGGAGGGGGGAAATACAGACATGAAGACTTCACGTCATACAAATATGTGGTATGAAATCTCGCCTCTCTTTTATGTTCATATTCTGATAAAATGTCACCTAAGAGATACCTCAAAGCTTCTGCAGAGGCATCAGAACCACCCTCTGTGTTACGGAAGTGTGCAATAAAGCTCAATAACTGAAGGTCTGAATTTTAAGATCCGAACACTTCCTATTAAGCTTGTAGCACCATTAACTTTTGCATATAGCATTCAGCGTTGCATCATTCCAGCTTGATTCTGCTGCTTTCAGAAACTGGAAAAATATGAAGCAGCTTTGCATGGAAACAAAAATGGTCCCCGAGTCACAGTCATAGCGAAGGCAGTGACTGCTGCAGGGGTAAAGGCAGGATCATAACGCTGACCTGCTGTAGATTCTTGGACAATCTTTTCCCTCTTTGAGTTTTTATTTGCTGTCTTCCTCTATTTACCTGTGTAGATTGCCAGGCTCCATGGGGCAAGGATTGGTTCTCGTAATGTTTGCTGTGCTGTTCATAATAGTCTGAATCTCAGGTGGGCTGCTATAATCATGAATTATGTATTAACAGTAATCTTGTGGAGTGAACTCACAAAATCTTAACTGATAACTGATGTGGATGAGAATTACAGGCTATATTTTACAGTGATGTAGACTATGCTGTAAGTGGCAGAGCTGAGGGATTCAAGGGCAGAGTTGCCATGGGAATACTAACTGAGGGGACATGGGAGAAGGGGCTTCAAACTCTGTGAAGCCTGTTTCTGTGCATGTCATTTCTCAGTTTGCTTTGTGACCTTAAGTGAGATGGAAAATCAGTTAACTCACTGGGCAAGGCCATTTTAATAAGTGACTGAGGGAGAAGGAAATTCTTGAGCAGCCCCTTGAAACTTGGAGGAGGTACGCCAGTGTCAGCCATTGAGGGTCTGGCTGTGGAGTTGTTGGCACAAGCAGTGGAAGGCAGACTTGCTGCACAGAAATGGTTATAGCGAGTACAGAAAGCTATAGGAGGGAGACAAAATGAAGATTGGTGTCTGCAGTTTGATGCAAAAAGAAAAAAGCACACCCAACACGATGAGAAAGAAAAGCAAAAACATGCATGTTGTTGTAAATCTCCCAACAGCCATAGACAGCTGCTTCAGAATTCTGGTTTAAATCTGTGTTGAAATTTCCCTTACTATGAAATTAACAGAAATACCGTAGAAAAGGGAAAATGTAAACTGCTAGAAAGGAAAACAGCTGCCCCAGCATAAAAGCAGAAGCAAAGAAATATGCAAATAAAATACAAAGCCCTATATTAAAAAAAAAAAAAAAGGCCTTTTCCTAGAGTCAGTGGCCCAGATCTCATCCTGACTTGTCAATTGCAGTGAATTTACATATGCAGTGAATCTGATCCAGTGAACTGACTGAGCCTCTGGCATGCAATACTTGTCTACTGTGTTCTAACTAGAAGGAAGCTAGACTGTAATGTGCTAGATGCAGGCATCCTGTGGGTTACTGAAATTAAGCAGAATGTAACAAAGCAAAATATATTACCCCAAATATTTGGGAAACCACTGTCAGGCCTGAAATGCTACATATTCTTATTGGTCATTTAAAATCTTGACAACATATGCACCAACACACTGAGTCCATTCAATAATGGCAATCCCTGTACTGTGCCTCATGCAGTGGATTGCTTTAGAGAATAAATCATCACCATACGACTACAAATGATGTCTTTGAGAATTTACAACCAGGCTATTAAAGCCTGAGTCAGAGAAATGCTACACTTAAAAATGCTTGCAGAATGGGGCCCTGAGTATGACCTGCTGCTTATTCGTCGCTTTTGGTTATATTTATCTCTTGGATATATTAACACGATACTGGGCTCATCCGGGAACACTAGGCGGCCTGCAGCATATGGCCATCTTTCCAATCAAGGATTTAGCATTCTGAACCTAATCCAGGTTCTGGCTGGTTGCTTAACACCACCGGCACAAAGCATAGAAGACGGCAAAATACAAAACAGATACAATGGGGAGGAATAGGGCAGGGATGATCAGAGGCAGGGCATGGTTTACAGAGGAGGTGAAATTAAACAGGGCAGGTACTCATCAGCTTGAGATGGAGGGAGTGTATGGAGTATAGAATCATGAAGGAGACGGAGAAGGCACATACAGAATAGTTTATTCATTGCTTTATTGCCTTTTGTAACACAAGACACAGGCTCCCAGTGACATTGTCAAACTGCTGGTTCAGAACAAATATGCAGAATTAAATTTTTTGTACAAAATGTGATTAAACTGTAGATCATGGTACCATAGTAGGCTGTGGAAGCCAAAAGTATAAATGGTCTCAAACAAATTCATGAGAGATTGGACAGGTATACGTGACTGTTAGATAAAATTGCCTGGCTGCAGTCTCCAGCTGGGGAAGTCACTGAACCTCTGACTACCGGAAGAAGCTCAGAGGTCTTAAGAGGGACAGGATCACTTACTTGATCTCTTACACGTTTTGTCTGGGCACTCTGTGTTACCTACTGTCAGCACAGCATACTGAGCTAGATACACCTTTGATCTGATGCCATATTGTTGCTGTTATGCTATTCCAGAAAATGGCATAGCCCACGCTTGTCGACATCTTCATTCAGGTAAAGCTCAGATGGTTGTAATGCCCTTGGTACAGTTTGTGAAAGCTTTGCTTTCTTTGCTGCTGTTGGACAGTATTTCAGTATCTTAATATCAAGTTTTAAAGCTGCCTTAGTAGCTTCTTTGAGTAACTCCAGGGGCTTGATGTTGTGATGTGCTGCCAGGACTTGAGCAGAACTTCAAATTCCTGTGCAAAAAATCCAAAACTGGGAACTTCTTCCTCATCCTGAAACACAAGTAAGAGCTAAACTCTTTCAATAAAATCTAGTAAACGAGAATTAAATATATACAACTGTTATTTAAAAAGCTCTATTTTTCTGAGGTGGAGCCACTCCTCTGTTTTGATTAGTTTACGATGTCTGAGGAGGGAAAAATTAAATGTTTAGGTTTGTCCAAATTCTGTTTCAACATACTTTAATGATAGTTTTTGCCTGAAAATGTTTAGATGTTTTAGATTTACCCCCAATTAAAAGAAACAAACCTTTATCTATAGAATTCCTCTGCTGCTACTGACAACTAAAAATTTGTTAGTTTTGCTTGTGCACACTAACAACACATCTGTGTTACTGCTGCCAGTTTGTAGTGTTTGCTGTGTTTAACTCCTGCAAAATATTCCCAGGTAATCAGTTCTGTAAATGCCTCTGAAGCTTATTTTGTAGGGAACGGATAAGGGATACTTTGTGTGAAGGTGCCGTAAAAGAAAATGGCATGCCTCCCTGTTGTTCCTTTGTTTCATACTCCCTGAAACATCCAGGTAGATGCTAATGTGGTGGTGTTAATTTGCATGTCCAAATTACTGGTAGTAGCTTCATTGTGTTTTGGGGCTCTAACTGATCAGCAGAGATTAAGACAAAGTATCCTAATGATTTTTGGCATAGAACGCTCCAGCTACCTTTCATGTCCTATTACGGAGACAGAGACAAGATAGCAGTCCTCTACTGTGGCAACGATGGTGCAAATTAGCAATACACCATCATCTGCAACGCTGCCATTGCTGTAACAAGCTGGTTAACACGCTCTTGTTGTTCAGTAGGCTCTGCAAGAGAAGGGTCAGCTCATCAGTTGCAGTGTTCTGGTCAGGGGTTATTGCAGGACAATACCATCACACTTCTCCTAGAGAAACCAGGAGTGCAGGCATTCTTGTATGCAGGACTTGAGCATAGACAGCACTGCAACAGCCAGTGGGTGGCACTGTTGTTGCAAGGAACCCAAAAAAAAAAAAAACAACAAACCAGTCAACACTTCAGAAATGTTTGGATGGAAGTTTTCCATTGAAAACAGCAGTTTTGTCGAAATTGAAACATTTCATGGCACATGTCGCTTCTCAATGAATTTTTAATGGGGAAAAAATGTAAATGACTCAGTTTGACTTTATAATTTCAGTTTAGCTCTCCCTCTATACCCCCCTTATTTTATTGATTCAATTTATTAGTTTCTGTGGATACATGATTTTAATATAATTCTTTATGGCTTTTTTTTTCCTATATTCTTTATGGTTAATGACTTGAACTGTCAAAATGAAGTGGTCTTACTTTGTGGAAAGGAACACTGGTATTTATAAAACTAAAATATTTAAAACCTCTCAAATGCTATCCCAGTGAAAACATCTTTGATTCTCAATTTAGGACAAAAATATGTTCTTAAGGTCAGAATTTTGTATGGTCTGGATGTTCTGTATTTTGACCCGCTCTGAATGGGGCTTCTTTACAAGAGATCATGCTTTGAAATGTTATTTCATGGTGCTTTGTGAGTGGCAGTGCCACCCAGCAAAATGTGCGCTACTGAGTATGCTACAGTGCTCAGGACATCTCTGTTCTGCTTGCAAGAGTTCATTATTTTGTGTTGGACAGGTGGCACCATACCTCAGTATCTTTGTAAGCTGTCAAGGGCAGGAAATGGGGCCAACATAGGGATGAAATCTCAGGTAGCTATTCCTTTTTAAAAATAACCAGTGGATGGGGTCTGACTAGGGACAGCTCACTGTCTGAGTTAATGTGGTGGTGGAGTGATGGGTGTTTACAGAATGACTAAAAGCACTGCAGGAGGAAAGGGGGCTCAGTGAGCTGGAGAGGGAATACCTTTTCCTTTTTCTTGTCTTCCAAAATAAAAAATAATAATAATAATAATTAAAAAAAAAAACTATTTATTCCTATGTGGCTTGTCTTGTTATGGCAAATATGCAAAACATGGTTTTATTCTACATAGACGGGGTGAGTTATTTATAGTGACTTCTAATACAGTCTTGTTGGAGGAAGCCCAAATGCTTCATTCTGCCATATGCAAAACTTACTGCAATTATTGCAGACTTCTCAGATTCTGCCCACTTCATGTCAAGTTAGCATTGCTACAGCTTCACTATGCAGAGCAGGAGGATTTAGAGTGACATACACAGGGGCCCCATGAAAATAAACTGACAGGGATGTTGGCTAGAGGATGCAGAACTGATATCCATAAATGTACTTGTTTTCTAATTGGAAGTGAATAATAGCCATATAAGCTATTATCTGCAGCCTTTGTCTCTCTGGATTGCATGGCACAACTACTGCAATGCCACATGAAAATGTTTAAGCACTTGCAGGTATCTTAGTAAAATCAAGATACCTAATAAGGTCAGGACAAATTGCATAGAGATATTCAAAGTAAGTATGCACATAAATGTTTTTTTCAGATCAGGGCATACAAGAGAGCCTCTAGATGTCCCAGAGGAAGATGGCAATTCCTACGTTCCCGCCAGGGATACATAGCTGTGCTTTTGTTCTTGTAAGTGTTGCAGTGGAATCTTTGTGGGAGCTTAGCAATAAAGAGAAGCACTTTTTTATTTTTGTTTGACACAGTTACTTTGGTGTCTGTGTCAGCAGTGGAGAAAGAACCAAATTGTATTGCTACCTCTGTCAATTCTTAAACAGCACAGCAGAGTCCCCTCTCCTCCCCAGATAAGAAAGAGAAATTCACACTGTAATATTAATAACTGTGGGGCCCGTTAGCCTTTAATAATTAACGTACTGCTAACTGTAGCTGAATGTTCCTTTTTCTAATTCCAATTACAGACCCATTTGGACTAGGCTTAGCTGAGGGAAGTAGCAGAGCAGAAATGTTATAACAGAGACCTACATCTGACTGAAATTGTTCTCCTTTGGCCTACACAGCAGATTAAAGAAAAGTTTGGTCTCTCTGACAGTTGTGAAGCCAAAGCATCAGGTGTAACAGAAGAATAAAGTACTTCTGTACCCCAGTCACTCCAACTCAGGGGACTACTTGAACATCAGAGCCAATTCCTGCAGCCTAGTGACAAATACACTCACCTGCCTAATGAAAAATGAAGTGTTCCTTTCAGTAGGTGACAACTGCTCATATACTTGCTGCTTTCCCTCAAGATAGTGCTGAGTAGGAGGCTCTTGCTACTGTTTTGTTACCTGAGGGGTGGCAGCATGCCTTCCTTGGTAGGGTATGAGTAAGATAGCAGACCTGGTCTGAAACAATGGCTCCCACATTGGCTGGGCCTACTATTTTGTGTGTGAAATAGGGTTGTTAGTGCAGCTCTAACAGGAAGTAGCATTTAACAAACCTACTGTGGTCTTTGCAACATGATTTACAAGTCTTGGATAAGTGGTGGTAGTGTTTACTGCAACATCATGATGTTTTGGCAGTATTCCTACTCCTGTATACTCTTCTGCTAGCAGGCAGGCCGGTTTAACAGTAACAGTTCAAATGTTTCTCAGACTATAGCCTTACTGGAAAAGGTCTACTACTATGCAACCAGAATTGGAAGGAAAGGCAACTAGCAAATTGTAAGTTTTGGTGACCTAGCAGCTAAAACTGAGTGATGGAGGCTGCCATATATCATGTCTTCCTGTCGTGGTTGTGTGATCCCATACCTTCACTTGTGTGTGCGGCTGTAAAGTGAGAAAGGTAGGGAGCTGATCCAGCTGAAAACTAACCTAACAAAACAGTTCGGTTTTTGTTAGCGTGGCTTCTCATCCATGTTTAGATTAGCTTAAACTATTATGACATTATACCCAGAATTAATCAAAAGAGGTGGTGAAAGAGGCTTGAAATTGTATTGGATTATGTCACATAGTGGGATGTTTTTAATAATTATAATTCTATCAGAGTTATACTGTCAGGCTTTTGTAATACTTGGTAAAATGTTAATTCTCACTGTCTGTGGCATAGCCATGGGTGAGATCATTTTCAGCTACCTGCTAACAATTAATACAACTCTCAAGAGACTTTCTGCTTTTCAAATTACTTTCTCACTGCTTAAATTGGAGAAGTTGTGAAGTGGAAACAGAATAGGGCTAAGAGTGAGAAGTTCTTTAGCTCAGTTGTAAATGTGGGTGGCTGCAGCTGGGGATTAGAGAAAATTCCACATACACCTACAACAATCTAAGAGAAGGAGCGTTGCAACATTAGAGGAGGTGACTCAAGGGCATTTAAACAGCACATAGGCTGGGTTAGAAGTCATCTACATGTACTGACCCTTGAGACAATAGCAAGTTTCAGAATGTGGTGCCCTCAAAATCAGATTTAAGGTTTCACCAGTATGAAAACAGGAAGCAGAATAAGAATTCAAGTTATGGACATGCAGTGGAAAAGCATCCAAAACACTCCAAAATCCCATTGAAGAATTCTAGTCCTAAATTTACCACTGACTTGCAGAGGTATTATAAACTGAATCTTTAACTGGATTCAGTCAGGAAGTGGAATTTATTTACTTTTCCAAGTGTGGAATTTTTAGCAAAAAAGTTGAAGTCATGTATTTGATCTATATTATTTAGATTTGGGGTTTGTTATGTATATAACTTCATGTGTTTTATTGCAGTGTTAGTTTCTTACAGGCATTGTCATCCTGTCTTAATTTCCCACTCTCTGTAGTATTTGTTCCAGGGTCAGGCTGCACATCCCATGTGCACCTCTGCTCGTGACCTGAGTGCCGGTAACGAATCATGCCTGCCAGCGATCTGTGCCACAGCCTGCAAGATGCAGGCTGGGACAGCTCTGGTCAGAGAGGAGAACAGGAAAAGGCACAGGAGCCAGTTCTCACGGGGTGTAATTGCAGTATTTCAGAACTAAAATATACTGCATTTTGAAAGTTCAGCTCTTCAGTGGGGATAAAAAAATCATTTTCAGCAAAAATTGGATGTTGGTTGAAACTGATTTTTCCATTGGAAAACTAGTTCCAAGAGAAAAATTTCTAATGGTTCTATGCTTACCCCTTCTTTACGTTTCTTTAATGAGAATGGCTGTTCTTACCTGCAGCAGCAACAGAGTTTCTCAATGTCTGGACCTAAAAATATAAATAAGAAGTACAAGTGAAATTTTAAATAATTTTGTGTTATGGAAACATGAAAAACATTGGAGTGGATGAAAATGAAGAAGATGAGAAGGGTTAAATTTTGAATATAATCTGATATTTCAAAGATGACATTTCAAAATTTTAAGCAAATATACACAGTCAAAATTTTTTTTTCAGATGGTTTTAATTAAAAGAATTCTAATGAGCTCTAGTTGGGAAGAGTGAGTACTCACATTTTTGTTGAACATCAAAATAAAGACAGGATTGCTTCACACATTTTGGACATTTTGGTAGAGGTCAAATTTTGGTATCTCCAAGCCTGTTCACCCATCTGTGATCCTTTCAATTACCATTTATCTAAAATGTAACACCAAGAGTGAGAGGAAAAAAACAATAACAAAAAAAAATCTATTAAAGAAAAAAGTATATTGTTTGACAAATCAATAAAAGCAGGAGAAATCTGTGTACAAAAGAGAATGCAAAAAAAAAAAAAACAACACTAGAGATTAAGTATCACTGATTTCATCCTTTGCCATGTTAGCAGTTTATGATAAGACCTTACACTAGAAATCAAGTCAGCTGGAAGGGAGTCGAATGATGATTGCATGAAAAAGACTTTGGGACAGGACAGGGTCATGAAGTTCTGAGTTCACTTCTGTGTGAGTGAGACTGTGTGTGTGGCCACGTCAGTTGTCCTGTTCTCCACTTCTGACACAATAATGACAATATTTAGGGCAGAGGCTGATTTTTTTTATTGTCTTAGTAGCACCGAGCAGAGTCCTACTACTACATCCCACCACTTACTAGGTCTTGTAGGATTGCCGTGGTTAGGAAGTTGTTCTACTGTGCTAGAAATATTTTTGAAATTTCAAATATAGAAATTGCAATTCTGTTTCAGAAGGAACCAATACAGTTGAAGATCACACATGTAAAACTTCCACTGGAATCCCTGGCATCTTAGCAGTTTGTGACTCGTTCTGAGTGTGGGAGAACAAAGTTCAAGTCTTCACTGAAAGTCTGTATCCCCTCTACGGGCATAATCAGATATAGTGTTTATACTCTATGAACTCTGTTTTGACCAGGAATTCCAGAATTGGTCAGTCTTCCCACAAAGCTCATCAAAACCAAGCTTCTGTCATTACACTTTTAGATTTCGATTGCTTTACTTTCTAAAAATGCATTTTGTTGGAAAACACTCAACCAGCTGTCTTCTGGATACTGGTGTGGTGTTAACTGTAAACAATGATTATGAGGATTTAAAAAATCTCTGCAGGTTCAGATTAGGATAAAGACCTAGGATAAACCTTTCCTTGAACGCTGGAAAACACTAGCTAAATTCTTCTAATTTGGTGCTTTATGTCTGGATTGCCCTGTTCTATGGCCGTGCAGACCCTAGAAAGGCAGGAGGTTAGCAGAAAATGCAAAGCAGAGGGAAAAAGTTGCTCTTTAATAGAAATTTGGAATTAATGAGCTGAATTTACCTTAGTACAAGTGAGAGCAGAGCTTAAGTTATTAACTTTGGAATTTGAATCAGAAGATGCTCTGTCTGCTTTTTCATAGCCTTCCAAAGTCCACAAAATGATGCACATGTCATCGCTATAGAAAGTCAGGATACTCTGAAGGACAAATAGCCACACAAAGGAGCATTTTGAAGGTAATTCATGAGTAAAAATCCATGAATGACTCCAATGAAGATGCTTAGGGGGAGGAGATTGCATTTTTAACACTGATCTTTTCTCCCTGCAGAATATTGCTCCCACCTTATCAATATTTTATAAAAGAAAGAGAAACCTTCTGCAGCTGCAGAGGCAATTTGGAGGGATTAAAAATTTATCCTGTTTTGAGCAGAGCTTTCCTCAGGTGCTAGAATCCACTTAATCACAGGTGGGTAACCTGCGCAGCTTCCCTTTCCCAGGGCTAAAAAGTAGAGTCAAGGTCCAGGCAATTCTTTCATGCAGAGATCTTCTGTCAGGACCTACGTTCAATTTGAATCATACTGAACCACAGGCTTTGCTTAGAACAGCAGCAAAAGCAGGTCTGGAAAGTAAAAGTGACATTTTTTTCTCCTGGTTTGTTTCATTTGGTGAGGATGCAGTCAAGTCCACTCCTGGAGCAGCTCAGTTACTGTGGCAGGATTACACTGAGGTTTGAATTTGCATCAGTAGTTAAAGGGCACAGATTTAGTTGAAAGGAAGTATATCCATTGACAATAGTCATTGGAATTAAAGTGTGTGTGTGTATATATATATATAAAACATATATATGTATTTAGCTAGTGTATGTTTCATGTTTTCCTTAATGCTAACAATTGAGTTGTGGTCACAACAGCTGTCAGCTGAATTCTGTTTGATGGGAGTTGAAGTCTTTTCTTCCAGTTCCGCTGTAGTTAATGGACAGATGCTCTAGGAATAGATCTAAGAAGTATCTTCTGCACTGTTTGTTTGCCGCCTCAATAGGACGCTTACAGTTTGCCTGTATGGCTGAGTCCTGTTCCTCACAGATCAGGGTCTGACAGGTGATTAGCATATCTTTCTTGAAACATTTGTAAGACCTAAAGAAATAAATTTTAAAGAGTAAGTTGTTCAGTTATTGGAGGTGGAGATTTCTAGTTAACGTTAGCTGAAATTCAGGATTTTCTGCAGTAAATTCAGATAATTCCATGTCAATTTTCACTCTGAAGTGGAAAGTCATGTGGTTTAGAAATCTCTCTCCAAAACATACCTCTCTCCAGTGATTTTATTGGAGTAAAGAAAAAGAAAAAAAAAAAAAGAAAATCTCCAATTGAATTTCAGAAATCAAAACAAGACCTTAATTTCTAAAACAGTTTTAAGCATATGTTTTCTTCCCATCTCTAAAGGAATCCTAATTAAAACATTTCCTTTCAAGTATTTTTCAGTGAAATTTTATAATGGTTTTAATGCTTAATGGAACACTTTCCAAAACCAAACCAGCATCATTTTTCAGGTGTGGAAACATCACTTGGTAGGTGGGGACACTTCTTCCTTTTTTTACTGGGGCTATTTGACACTATCACAGTTGGGTTACTAATGCATACAAATGAGAAAATACACACCAGTGCTAAGGACTGAGCACTTGTCAAATGGGTGTCTTGGCAGTTCTGATCCTGTCCCGTTATAAAACATGTTGGAAAGCTGGAAAACATTTCTGATTCAGTCTGGGGCTCAGCAAGCCTATGGCAAAAGCAGTCCACCCTGCTTCCCTTGCCTATACTTACCTTCATGGATCTGCTGCCTGGTAGAACAAACGTTCTGAACACGGGGTAGTACGGGTGCCAGGACTGCATTGTTCTGCCTATCCGGCCACAAATGTATCCAGCTTTGTGAGAAATAGTCCAGTGAGGGGAGGAAAAGGCAAATTCTTCAGGCAGTGGGTTCAAATTTCATACTTCAGTGCCAGACAGGTTTCTGCATCATTCGTGATAGGTAATAATGGGAATCTATTTCTGACTAAACTCTAAATAATTACTGCCAGAATGTCGTTGTGGTGCTGATGAGTATTTATCCAACAGAAGAAAAACAGCATGTTGATTCTTGAACCACAGAAAGCCATAATTGTCATTTAAAATCTGGCATGTTGTTTAAAATACTACATTCATTATCTTTCAAAGTCTTTATACATCTAACTATCACTCTGAATATATTTGCGAGTGTAAAGAAATAGGTATTCTTCTTTTTGACAAGGGGTTAGACTATTAGGCTGTTACATTTTTAAGATCCTTCTTATGCTAAATATTAAAGCCCAAGCAAAAAAATTAAATAAAGATGTTATGTGCACAGAATGAATGCAAAGCCCATTCTGTTCTAGAGCTATTCATTCCCATTACCTACCGCAAAGAACTTATAATTACGAAATTGCAATGCTTATTTGAAATGTCTGTTGCTCACACAATAACAAATGCTCCTGCCCCTCCTCTTGCAGTGTGATGACTATATCAAATAATTAAAAAAAAAAAAGTGCTGGGGAAAAAAAAAAAAAAAAACTAAAATTTCTCAGCTCCAGAGATGCCAAACTGTTATCAAGGACAACGACAGGGTATAAATTTTCACAAATATTGAAAGGAGAAGGAAAAAAAAAATCAAGCTTTGACATTAACAAGATGATAACAGCCATTGGCTGTTGTTCAGTAACTTCCACCCCAGAATTTCAGCAGTGAGATAATCAGGCTTTCACTGACTTGGATGGGAATGGAACTGACTTAGATCAGACTCTGCTCTCGGGCCTGGCTGTTGTTATGTGGAGTTGTTTGCTGGAAGAATTTTGACAAAAATAATAACCCCCAGAGTGAGGTTTCAAGAGCAGAGGCAGTGTGCTAGACAGGTAAATCACAGACAGGCCCAAATCCTGGAATTAGCCCTGCACTTGGTGTTGTCTGTACGTAAGCAGAGCTCTTGAAAATCCAGAGCTTTGAAAGCTTTGGAGACTGAAGGGTCTATCCAGTGTAATGAAATGCTGATCTCAATGTGAAATAGTCAGCCAGTGGGGGTAAAAAAAAAAAAAAAAAAAAGAAATCAGATATTGCTCCCACTCTAAAAAGAGTGTTGTGGCTTCCTGTTTGCCATGCTTTAAAGTAGCACTAAAAGCATGCAAGATGTTATCAAAAACTTGAGAGTTGGCAAGACAATTTTCACATAATTTCTTCCAGTTATAACTAGAAAGCAAGAAACACTGGTCAGAAGACCTGCAGATCTTATTTCTAATCCTCTTCTTGATGTGATTTTTGACTATGTATAGACAAGACAAGAGTTAATATTTGCATCTTAAATCACATTTTTATTTTTGAAAACCCTCCTTTTAAAGGATCGCTTTAGTGATGCTATGTTAATAAAATGTAATCTCTTGATTCAGTGACTCTTGAGCAAGAAAATTCAAGGAAGAGAACTGATAATGTCCCCTGAACGTTCCTATTGTCGCATGCCCTATGTGTTCTGTTGAAACAGGCAGCCTTTCCGTAGCAAGTAGCTGGGTGTTCGCTATTACTGCCTGCTCTCCCCACCGCAGGCAGCAGCAGAGCAGCACTGTCCGTACGTAGCCTTGGCTGGGTGCATCTGCTCAGGCCTTCCTTGTTCCCATTCTGCTCGCCTGCCTTCAGCTTTATTGCAAGGACAAGTTATTACTCAGATAACAGTCCTGTTTCCTGGAGTAATAGTGTTTTGGTTTTTAGTTGGCTATCACCCTAAAGATCAACAAGGCTCAGTTTTTTGTAATTGCAAGCCTTGTATGGGCAGCTGAGGCACCTTTTTATATCTCGGATGTACATCCAAGGGTATCATTTATCAATAACATCAAGAATTTATGGGCTTGGTGTCAAAATTACACAAGGGTTATGAGAAACATGACAAGAATGTGGCCAGGTACTGTTAGCACATATCTGCTGCCATCCATATGTGTTAGGCTGGTGTTGGCATGCATTTCGGTCTCCCATGTACTAACGAATGCTGCAGCATTTTAGGCGCCAACCGATGAAGCAGCCCCTGCGGGTGGATCCTTTTGGCAAAGCCCTCTGAATTCTGGAAGTGTTTGCTTGCCAACACAGGAGGGAAACATTCAGCTCCTGGAAAAATTACCTTGATGTACATTTGAAAGAAACATCAGCCTCACTGCTGCTGATTATGGATTTTGCTGCACATGCGTTTGGGGCTCAAGTTAAATCATCACACACTTAAACTTGAGGCTCTAGCCTCATGCCAGGGAGCATCATATGTGCTGTTTGTGTGATCGTTGTACAACCTGTGCAATTTTGGTAAATAGGAAGAAGAGAAAACACCATTAAACTTTGCTTAAAAAGAAACCCTTTCAAACTTCTGGTGCATATGATGTTTTTCGCAGAAAGGGAATTGAGCTGAAACTGTACTCCAGTGAAATGCTTGATCACTAAGGAGAGGAGATGTAATGATTTTGGACAGCAGCTGTCAGGGTTAAGAAAGTTATTTGTTCCATTGGTTTATGGCACAGACTAGTAGTATTTTATTGTCAAACAGAATTAGTTTTATATCAAGAAGAGTGATTACTTGGGTTCACTGTGTTTGAGATTAAACTTGATGATTTCATGTCCATTATTGATTTAGGCTTTACATTCAGTAGCGGTTTATATTTTACTTAAGGGGATTTGATCACAGTAGATGTAATCTTCAATGGCTTCTGCAAATAAATTAGTAAAGTTGCTATGCCTCTTACAGTAACTGAAGAATAAAAGAGAAGGGGTCTAGAAAAACTCTTTATCTCAACAAGCCTAGTGCAAAAAGATCTAGAGAAGATGGCAAAACCACTTACCTTTTCCAGTGTGCAAGGGACATGCTAACACCTGTGTATGACATACACAAAAACAGGAACCACACAGGAGATACCCTGTCAATGGTACATCACAGCTCCATACTCAGATGATATGTATTTGACAAAGGGATGCCAAAAACTCACAGTACATCATATCTTATTTATCCTGAAATTACACCAAAGGAGAGAGGGAAAATGAAGGTGCTTTCCAGCATTAGAACAGGGTCAATGAGGCACCAAATGTGGGCTGCCTATGTAGGAGGCAAGTGTGGAAAGTGTATAATATGTCACTAAAAATAGCCCCTTTCAAAGTATCTTAAATCAGGCCATTAGAACTTGCCATGAGGAACCAACCAAGCAGTACAGCCTGATATGGGAAATTTCCCAGCTGCCAGCCAGAGCTCTGCTCCCTTGGACAGTAGTGCATGTCTACAGAGGGAAGAGAGAAAGCATTTCACGGAAGCCACAGTCAGAAGTAGGCTTTATCAACCCGGGAGTTCTGCAGCATTCCCCAAGGGATGGATACTGTGGGATGCTCTCTATTGTACCTTCACTGTCAGCAGCTGTGGGAGCAGAAACAAGTCCTGACAGCTTTATTTACTGCTGTCCTGTTCAGGCCATCAGGACCCCAAGGTCCAAAATGCTATCCTTTGTTAGTGCTCCCTTCGGACACAGATCTCAGTAGATGCTGAACTAGCATTGTGGCTTTAAAACAAAGAATTGTGGGCCCATTTGGCCAGCATTGAGTCATGTTACCTTTACTGTCTTCCTCTTTTTACCCTACCATATCCTCATACGTTATCTTTGTGTCTTAGGCAGTTTTCAAATGCACTGGAACCATATTTAAAGGTAGTTAGACTTACCTAGAACCTGTGTGTATATCTGCACAGGATTTTCTCCTACATACTTACATAGCTGTGACCTAGCCATAATCCCTCTGCTGCTAACATAAAAACCACTCCGCATGCAGACAAGAAGTCTGACACAGCATGGGATGCACTGGGCTCTGGCTCTGCATTGCTTCTAGTCCCATGCTCCCTTGAGGTTTCCTGTCTCAATACCTGTGGATACGTTGCTTACTACTACTAGAGTCTGGGAAACAATTCTTAAATTGTGTTGTGTTCCTTGCCCCGAATGCAGGGCAGAAAACACTCTCTGTAACTAAGCACTTGTTTGCACAGTTAAACAGTAATAGCTACCAAGATGCACAGCAGCTGACGTTGGCCAAGGCTCACATAATGATGTTTTATCTTCAGTAGTTTGTGTCCTAGTCCTTCATTCCCTACAGTGTTTTTGGTTCATTGGGGAACAGCAGTGTGCTGTTCTGCCCCTTCTGTCATATCCCCTGTTGTCAGGTGTTTATGATCTCATTTTTTCTTGCAAGGCCCCTTGCTGCATAGCAGATTATGTTTCTCTGTGACGGAAAAGTTCAACATCTGTGTATTTTTTTTTATCTAAGGTAATGCACTCAGTTTGTTTTTGTTTTGTTTTGATTGCAGCTACAACATAAATGAGCAGTTTTTATATGCCACCCATCCCTGGTCTATCCCTTCACCAGCTCCATGCCAGGAGGAGATACGTTAAGCTGGAGGTAAGCCTTTGCCTTTGGCTGAAATGTATGTGTGCAGGTTTGTTGCTGCTCTCTACTGGCCAACCCATAGTTAAACCCATAATCATAGCCCGTAAATCAGATCCTTTAACCTGAGTAATGTTTATCTATTTTTCTGATGGTTTTTGCTCTGTGTCTGTTTGTCACAGAACTGTTGAAATTGGAAGGGACATCTGGAGATCATCTAGCCTAAAGCGGTGCTAGTTTAGACTAGTTTGCTCATGGCTATGGAGAGTTGGCTTCTGAGTAGCTGCAAGGATGGAGACTCTAGAACCTTTCTGGGCAACCTGTCCCAGTGTTTGACCACTGTCACAACTGAAAAAGAGTTTTTGTTTACATGGAATTTTCTGTATTTCAATTAGTTTTTTTAATTACAAATTTAAAAAATCAATCAATTAAAAATATCAATTAGCCTTTTTTTTCTTTCACTGAATGTGACATAGAAGAGTCTGATTTCATCTTCTTTATTCCTTCCCATCACATCCTTACAGAGATCGTTAGGATTGCCACTGAGAGACTGAGACATCTGCAGCCTAAACAGTGACAGTTTTCTCAGGCTTACCTCACATCAGATGCTGCAGTCCCTTTAGTGATCCATCACTGGATCTGCTCCAGTATGTCCATGTCTTTCTTATACTGGGGAGTCCAGAAGTGAAAACTGTATTCCAGTGTGGTCTCACCGGTGCTAAGTAGCTTTCCCAGGCTTTGGAAAAATGTCTCTAGTCCAAAGGCGAGACAAAAGATTAGGAGAAAGTAGATGCATGGTATTGAAATTAAATGGTTGCATTCTTTGTGATGGGAGTTAAAAAGATGTTGCCTGAGGCTTTATTTTTTTATTATTATTTTTTACTAATTTGGGTGTGGGTTTTTTTTTTTTCATTTCAGTTTCTCTGCTCAGTGAACTGGTTCATATTTAATGGCTTACTAAGTTATGTCTATGATAGAAATGACAGCATGTCATTTTCTTATATAGGTATAAGGAAAAGTGCCCTCTTTTGCAGGCATGAGAATAAAGCTAATATTGTTCAATAGCAAAATAGTTGGACCAGGTTCTTCTCAATATAAGTGGCAAAGTGAATGGCAGGTATCTGTCCTTGTGGCTTTGATAAGTTTTCTTTGGTGCAGTGTTTAAGCAAAAACACCTGCAAATGTGACCAAGTCGTGCTTCCAGACTGGGAGGTTAAGGTCATAAATAATTTGTGATGTTTTGGGAACACAAGCCCTGTTAGCTTTCAGCTAAAATATTTAGCCCACCTAAAAGATTTGTTGAGGTATCTGGACACTGTAAGGGATGTCAAAACAGATGTAGATGCCAAAGAGTACTTGAGAATCTCAGTAGCTTTTTACTGGGGGCTTGTGCTCATCCTGGACCAGAGACACTTGTCAACACTGTTCTGCAAGGTAAGGCTCTAGTATCTGCTCTGCTTCCTCCCTGACTGTGCACCCTTCTTTCTTCTTGAGCAGTGGAAAGGTCCATTACTGCCTTCTTTCTCTGGTGTAATCCAGCATAGCAAGACAGCTGCAACTTCTTTAGTTCATGGGATTTTTTGTTTACAAAGGCAAACGAGTCTCACAATAAAGACATTCCAGTCTTAGGATGTAAAAATAGTGTTAAAAAGATCAAACTGGTCAGAAATAGATTGCAGTAACAAGCATGTAGTTTTAAGTAATTAAGAGATTTGCTGCACTTCTAATATATTTTCCCCATCTGTGAAAAAAAGAAAAAAGCTATGAATCTGTTTTTCTGCTTTCTCTATTTACACCATGTAGGCAAGTGCATGATGTATCACTTAGTGAATGTGATGCTGTTACTAAAAAAATGTGACTATTCCCAACTTCTTTACTGATGTGGTTACCTCAGTGTTTCTAGCCTCTGCTTTTTCTTTCCTGGAAGGCCAAAATGCTGGTCTAGTACTATACATTCTTACCTTTCATGAAAGTGATTTCAAAGAAAGATGGTAGAAATCTTTTTCTTTTTTTTTTTTCCCTCCTGTGAAAATTGTTAGTCTTCTAACTGCAGAATTCCTAGAATCTATGCAACCTGCAGATACAACACATTTGAATATCATACTAGTTGTCTTCTCGAACTGGTCCTTCCTGTGGCTTGAATTTGTAATATGGGGAGTCTTGTTCGCTACAGGCTAACTCAGGTCCTGGGAAGAGGGGGGCTTTGTGGTCACAGAGAAGCCCTGGAACCCTGCTTTAAAAAGTGCCTGTGAACATAAGCAGCAGGTGATTAATTGTAAGAATGAGTCCAAATTAATGGCCAGGTTGAAAGGCACCAAGAGCTTGTGTCAAGTAATTTCAAATTTTCCATGCTAAAAAATGGCAGAAAATGAAGGCAGCCCCCTGCAGTTGTATGTCTCTAAGCAGGGGCATTCTTACCAGCCTCTGGCAAGTCAAGAGAACTAGCTGACTTGCAAACGCTATTATATTGACAAACACATACTTCCATTATTCAGACTGCTGGTACATACAGTGCTGGCTCTAATCACTAGCATTTCCTCTTAAAATACTATACATCCTCATGAGTTACAGTGACCAAGAGCCTAACAAAGTAAGCCATTGTAAAGAAACATAGCACAGTCAAATAACAGCTGAATATACAGCAAAATCCTTGCTTTGATCCTTATTTGCCTTTGGAAATACTATGTCAAGTGTCCTTGCTTAAATGAAGCTTAGTTTAAAGTGGAAGCTGTTGTTTCAGGAATGCCACAGTGGCTCTGGGGTGTATAATAAACTTGTTGAAAGGAGCTGACTGATTCACACTTTGTTACTGAAGTGCAGAGCCCTCAGCAGCATATTGGGCTTCTGCATTTACTATAAACTTCTTTCTCGTCTTGTGATGCCACTGTCTGATTTTTGAGGCACTGTATGTCTCCATGTCTGTGCAGGCAAGTCACCCTAAGCATCTCCGTTCTACTTCGGACAGGGTCCAGAAGGTGGTGCAGTCGCATGGCTCTCAGCGTGGTAGTCATCAACACCTTCCCATCTGAGAAGTAATCGGGAATCCTGAAACGGCTCATTACATCCCTAGTGTGATCAGGTATCCTGCCAACTTTTCTTTTTCAATATACTTTCTGCTTGTGTTGTAAACAGAATGAAAGGCAGCAAGAATAAGTTGAACTCTTTCCAAAGTAGGGAATGCCCTTAGACACTTTGGCTTTTAATGAACCTTATCTAAAGGAGTACATATAGCTTCTGTGGGGCAGCAAATTAAATCCCTTTAGTTATATGCTCAGGTTCTTCTGGCACAAACCCTAAAAGCCTAAAATACTTTTCTAATCTTTATTTTGGTCGTGCATGCTTTGGTGCTTCTCAGCTATTTGCTAAGTTAGAATGAGGCATTACAGATGGCTCAGAGCCAAGAAAAGACTTGAGCTACCCTCTTCTGCACTGGTCCAGAACTAACCTAGAGTCAACACAGGCACCAAACACAGTATTTACAAATACACCAGACAAAGGACCTAGTTTTATGCATTTATTTCCAGTAACTTTGTACCTAAACAAGTGTATATCTCTCTCCACAGTCTTACGTTATGGAGCAGTTTTAGACAAATTAACTGCATTTTCTGTGTCGAACCACAGCCTCTGTTTATCTGGTATTGGCTGAAAAGTTTTTTTGCATGTTGGTTTGACAGATGTTATTGTGGAAGTCCATGCTGTAGGTTTTCTCAGCACTTGCTGGATCATTTTATTGTTGTTATGGACTTTTAATAGCATGTCAGCATAGAACGGCCATTATTGTTACACATATACAGATACGTGTAACGTGAGGTCAGAGGTAGGACCAATGTCTTTTTACTTTTCAGTGAAAAACAACTTCTGAAAATGGCCTTTTGTGCTTATTGTAGAGTGTGATCCTAGCTGACTGATTTTATTTAGTTGCTGACATCAATGGAAAGCTCCCAATTAACATCATCTGACTTTGGTTAAAGTCCTTAATTTTGTTTTTTATATTCTTCTATGTAGCAGCCTCTTCAGTCCTTGCTAAATTCCTCCAGAAGAAAAATTCTTGTACCCTGTTTTTGTAAATCAGGCTTTTGGAAGTGACCAAGCAGTTTAGATTTAGCAAAAGATTCCACAGCATTTTCATTTAGGTGGGTCAAATTTCTGCTATCAGCTGGATAGCAGTAATGATGACATATGTATGCATGTATGGTACATGCATACGTAGCACAGAGTAAAGTTTTTACTGTACCTGGGATTAAAATGGATACCTATACCCAGCTCATACAAACCAAGGGGAAATGTAAACGGAGTCTTAACTACGTCTAGACCAACATTCGTCTTCTGTGGTTTTATTTTCCTTGCACTAGCCAGGTGGCTTTATACAGTTTCTGAGACTTTCAGGGTTTTGTCCAGTGAAAGTATTCAGAGTTCAATTAAATTGCAAAAGTAAAACACACTGTTAATCTATCTGTTGAAAATAAAATTAAGTACCTTGTCAAAATTAATTTTCCGTGGAAGGTGGAATATTTTACCATAATATTTTACCGCAAGTGAAAAGTTGATTTATAGCCCATAGTATAGTAAATGGCAACTGTTCATATGTGTTGAACATTTTGGAGTATTTAAAGAAGATGCTAATGCATAATGGACAGTAAAGCCATCTCGTGCTTTAGTAGAGACAGTAAGTTTTCATTATGGGATTTCTGAGTATCAGTTTGTTTATCCTTTTTAAAAAAAGGTGCAACTCATGTTTCACTTTTTAAGCACCTTTTATGATGGTTGAAGGTTTCTGTATGGAGAAAGAGAATCACAACAAAGATTATAGACCATGAACTTCAACAAATTTCTGTTCTTAGATGGGCTCTGGCATTAATCTGCACTAGACTTTTGCCCAGTGTGTGTATTTGATTCGATGTCTTGATCAGTATTGCATAGTGTATGGGTCACTTCTCAAGAAGAACTTGATACACATTGTAATGGACTTTATTCCATTTTAAGCTAGAAATGTGCTTAAAAAAGCAAAACCTGAACTCATACAAAAACTCACTTTACAAACTACTAGTTTTACTTTATGAAGTATGTACATATACTTGAAAATGCAGACTGTATAAATTCCACTGGAATGTGTACTCAGAAAAAAAAAATTAGTCTGGAACAATAAGAGGAGAATATTTTAATGCTGTTAAGTAGCAGTATGTATATGTACACTAGACAGGGTCAGGCCTTGGCCAGAACAACTTTTGTGGGCTTTGGTTGTGCTAGCAGCAGTATGCAGAATACTAGGAATTCCTGACTGTATTTAAAGTCGTTGTGATTCCAGTGGTGCCAAGTTTATATCCTATTTACAGCATACCATAACTCCTGCCAGTGTGGTATTTGAACTAACTAATGGAAATAACTAATGGATAAGATTTTGGTATAACTATATTGTGAAATAGCATCGTTATTTGTAATGTATGTATAAATTAGATAGTATAGCTAGACTTAGCTGAAAATGATTGCCTTTAAATAGTCATATTTCAGCAAGGTCAGAATTTTGTTCACATGGACTTTGTTTTTTAGTTAATGTTTTTAAAGTCTACTGATTAAAAAGTCTTCTTACAGATAATACTATGGCATAGGAGAGTGTATTCTACTCTGCCTACCACAGTTTTAAATTGTAGGATTAAAAATACTCATTGTTCATTTCCACTAAATCTTGAGCTCATTACTTGGGTTTTATATCTTCAGATCCCATTGATTTTTAAACAGACTAAACCAACATTATCAGAAGGAACACTGTAAGCCTTTATCCACATTGCTTTATAAATCCTTAATCTGATAGGTATGGTTTTGGAAGCAAGTAACAGTATTACACACTTAAAGAGTCTCAGAACATCCTTCACCTCATTTTAATTTCTTAAATAAGCTGCCTCTTTTAATAAGACAACTCAATTTTATTCCCTTAGTAACCAAAGCTTTGCGGACACTGACCACGTGCATCACTGGAACAGAAACAAATAGAAATGTGCTGTTACGCTAAAAGGAATATAATGGGTGAATGCAGACTGAAAACAAATAGTTAATTTTGCAACTTGCTCCATTTTCACAGAACAGTATCTCTAAGCTTTATGAATACTACATAATGCAACGTGTCACCAGTTACGTTAACTCTAAATGCTGTCACTTGCTCTGTTTGCTATATGCTAGAGGTGCTACAGATTGGAAAGAGCGGGGTCCAGTGTTAGGTAGTATGAGGACATAACCAGCCTTTCAGGCCTCAGACCTGATGGGTAATTCACAGATTCACAGATTTCTCTAGGTTGGAAGAGACCTCAAGATCATCGAGTCCAACCTCCGACCTAACACTAAGTACTCCACTAAACCATATCCCTAAGCTCTACATCTAAACGTCTTTTAAAGACCTCCAGGGATGGTGACTCCACCACCTCCCTGGGCAGCCCGTTCCAATGCTTAATAACCCTTTCGGTAAAGAAGTACTTCCTAACATCCAACCTAAAACTCCCCTGTCGCAACTTTAGCCCATTCCCCCTCGTCCTGTCACTAGGCACGTGGGAGAATAGACCAACCCCCACCTCTCTACAGCCTCCTTTCAGGTAACTGTAGAGAGCGATGAGGTCGCCCCTGAGCCTCCTCTTCTCCAGGCTGAACAAGCCCAGCTCCCTCAGCCGCTCCTCATAAGACTTGTTCTCCAGACCCCTCACCAGCTTGGTCGACCTTCTCTGGACTCGCTCGAGCACGTCCATGTCCTTCCTGTAGCGAGGGGCCCAAAACTGAACACAGTACTCGAGGTGCGGCCTCACCAGAGCTGAGTACAGGGGCACAATCACTTCCCTCGACCTGCTGGCCACACTGCTTCTTATACAGGCCAGGATGCCGTTGGCCTTCTTGGCCACCTGAGCACACTGCTGGCTCATATTCAGCCGACTATCCACCAATACTCCCAGGTCCTTCTCGGCCAGGCAGCTTTCCAGCCACTCATCTCCCAGCCTGTAGCTCTGCTTGGGGTTGTTGCAGCCCAGGTGCAGGACCCGGCACTTGGCCTTGTTGAACTTCATGCAGTTGACCTCAGCCCATCGCTCCAGCCTATCCAGATCCTCCTGCAGAGCCTTCCTGCCCTCGAGCAGATCGACACACGCACTTAGCTTGGTGTCGTCTGCAAACTTACTGAGGGTGCACTGGACGCCCTCATCCAGATCATCAATAAAGATATTAAAGAGGACCGGCCCCAGTACCGAGCCCTGGGGGACTCCACTAGTGACCGGCCTCCAACCAGATTTGACTCCATTCACCACAACTCTCTGGGCCCGGCCATCCAGCCAGTTTCTAACCCAGCGAAGCGTACGCCAGTCCAAGCCCCGAGCAGCCAGTTTCTCGAGGAGAATGTTGTGGGGAACGGTGTCAAAAGCTTTACTGAGGTCAAGGTAGACCACGTCCACAGCCTTTCCCTCATCCACCAAGCGCGTCACTTGGTCATAGAAGGAGATCAGGTTCGTCAAGCAGGACCTGCCTTTCATAAACCCATGCTGACTGGGCCTGATCGCCTGCTTGCCCTGCAAGTGCCGTGTGATGACCCTCAAGATAATCTGCTCCATGAGCTTCCCCGGCACTGAGGTCAAACTGACAGGCCTATAGTTCCCCGGGTCTGCCCTCCGGCCCTTCTTATAGATGGGCGTCACATTGGCTAGCCGCCAGTCAACCGGGACCTCCCCCGATAGCCAGGACTGCCGATAAATGATGGAAAGCGGCTCGGCCAGCTCCTCCGCCAGTTCTCTCAGTACCCTTGGGTGGATCCCATCCGGCCCCATCGACTTGCGCACATCCAAGCTCCGTAGCAGGTCGCCAACCATTTCCTCATGGATAGCGAAGGCCACATCCTGCTCCCCATCCCCTTCCACCAGCTCAGGGCACTGGGTGTCCGGAGAACAACCGGTATTGCCGCTAAAGACTGAGGCAAAGGCGGCATTAAGCACCTCAGCCTTTTCCTCATCCTTAGTAACTAGGTTTCCCCTCGCATCCAGTAAAGGATGGAGATTCTCCCTAGTCCTCCGTTTCGCGTTGATGTATTTGTAAAAGGATTTTTTGTTGTCTTTAATGGCAGTAGCCAGATTGAGCTCCAGATGAGCTTTGGCCTTTCTTGTCTGTCTCTGTTTGGTCCTGTCTCAGTCCATCTCTCAACAATATCAGTGGGAGTTTCACTTGAGGCAGCCTTCAGGATTTGGCCTATTTAGTTTGTGACAAATAATAGTATACAGCCTTTTGCCTGCCAAATCCTGAGGACTCATTTTTTTTTGGAAGGAAAAAAAAAAAAAGTGATATTTATTTGTTGGCCTCTTACTTTTTCCCAAATGAATGCAGGTAATTATTTTCAGTTACACTGGCGAATGCACACATTGGTAATTAAAATTTGATCCCATGATAGTTGTTTTAAACAGGTGATTGTTTTCCTCCAAGTGTAAAATATAACCACAGAGACTCTCCTCTGTAAAGGCTCATGGTCCAATACCTTTAGTTGCACTGCATTGCAGTGTGAGTAGATCCACTGTAATCTCTTTAGTAAGATGCTACTAAGGGGAAATGTGTCGTGTAGTAAGGGTCAAATAGGGACCAAATACAACTGGCAGTTAAGGTGTCATTTATGAAAACAAGTTTCTTCTTTGACCGTTGAGAATATTAAGTAGTATTACTGACTGGAATTTGTGCCCAAAGCGCCTTAAAATTTAGTTTCTCCAAGGCAGTTTCTAAATCACAGTTTTCAAGCCATTCATGCAATTGACTATCTAAAAACAAGTTTCAATATGTTAGAAATGACAATAGTGATCATTAAATCATTCAAGTCACTGTTAAATTGCTCCCGTTAGCACAAAGGCAGCCCATACCTTTGTAGTGAGTTTGTACAACTTGATCTCAGATGTGGTCCAGTTGAAAACAGCAAAAGCACAGAAGCACATCCTGAGCACTGAAGTCCAGTGCTGTATCCACTGTGGGAGGCCTGATTATACCTGGGGATCTCGGGAGAATTTGTGTTTCTGATTTTCCACCATCTCCAAGACCTTAAGCAAAAGCTAAAACCAAGCCTCAATTTCCTGTTTTGGCTTTAGCCAAGCTACTTTCCTAGCTCTTGTGATGAGGTCATTGTGAGGATCTTTGATTCTAGTGGGAACATAAGAGCTCCTGGAATGAAATTCCTAACACTGAAGCAAAATCTAACCTATTCATACTGGAGCGCAAAAAGGACAGGTTAAATTCATTACCTTTTTCCTGTAACTCCAAAAAAACCTCTCTGTTGTACCTTGCAAGACAGAAGTCATTTAATTTGTTCATCTGTTCAGGATCATCAGCACATGTGGTGCTGGGAAACGATCACTTACTGCAGAAAGAGAAGGCTGGACCACTGTTTGCTGGGAAAGCAGGGTGGCACCCTTGGACTCTAATCTGGTAATTTGTGGTGTTTTGAGCAAAGAGACACCTACACAGTCCATACACTGGTGATTCAGCACAGTGCAATTTACTGTTCACGCTCCAGGGCACATCACCCACAACCCAACCAGCAGATTACCATGACCAGTATGAATGCAAAATGGTTTAGAGTCAGTTTTAAAAATCACATCAACAGAATGTTTATTTGTCTAGCAGAGTATGTGTCTTTTTCACAGTCTTTCAGTTGCTTCTTTTTTGAAGAGTGAAGTCTTTATTTCAGACATCTGCCTGTAGAAAATCAGTGTGCTTTTTTTTAAGGGCACATTTAAAGATGAAAACTGAGGCTTGAATAACTTAGCATACAAATTACACAGATATAAAAGTTCTCTTTCATTGTCTTAACTTACAGTTTATTTTGTACAGAATTCATTATGTTATACATCTAAGACTTATTATATCGTATAAATATCTTGGGTGTGATGTATATACATATTCAGTGTTATAGATTCAGCAATTAATGTATGCATTTCACAATACACTATAGTGTATTTCAATGTAGTGCACATGATTTATATTTCAGAAAAGAGCATATCCTCTATGAAAAATTGATATTTCATTCATAGGGTACTCTACCTTGAAATACAGTTGTTTTCCATTATATCATGGACTGTTTGTACTGTGTCGTATGGCTGTAAGATTTTCTTATACATTCCCCGATATGAATTAAGAAACAGCAGCTCAAAACATTAATCTGTGTGGTTGTACATCAAGAGGAGAGCGGGGCACTGGATTCCTAAATTCTTACCTAAATGAGAAAGAATGCATAGACAAACCACATGGAGCTAGGCTGTGTGATGTCCAAATGAAGTAAAAAGTTCTGAACAGATGACAACTGCTAGCTCTTGCTTCTGCATTCTGTGTGTGCCAGCTCTTCAGCTGGCATCAGTCGCTCAGCTCTGACTTACAAAAGCTGAGGGTCCAGCATCAGCTTTGTTTTTACAGTTCACAAACTCCTTATGTTCCACTAATCCACTCCTTGCTTTCAGTATTTTTCCTGGGTATCTCCTTGTATGTGTATTGATACTACATATTGTCTTTCCTAGATAGCAGGCAAATAAACTCACGTACAGTGCCTTTTCTATACATGCCATAAATAAGATGTTTTGTTTATTCAGCATCAAATTACAGGTGTTGCCTCCCTGGGTACCTACTGAAGCATAATTCTAATTAACCTGTCAGTATAGTTTCTGTTTTTTTGTTGACAATTCTAGTTGCTTGCAAACATACATATTGTGCCTTTTAATCACTTGGCTTCCTTTGCTCAGTAATCTCAAAACTATAGATACTTTTATCAATGTACAAAGGCTGTTCATTTCTTAGAAAAGCAGAATATTATATATTCCATGAATAAAAGGCTTCTTTTTCTTTTCCAAAAAAAAAATTGGGGGGGGGGGGGGGAGGTTAACTCACTGGAAAAAAAAATGTGCATCTGAAAATTGTTTCGTTTCTGGTTTGAATTATTTTTAATTAAATTTACATTCAAAGTATGTTGTTTTGAAACTAAAATTTGATAGAAACAAATGTACATCAACTCAGAACTATATTTTGCATCTATTATATTCACCTAAATTATTTTCTTTTTGATTTTGTGAGAAGTAGCATAAGCTCTTCCAGCAGCATAAATCCAGAACAATTCCACTTATTTTAATGGCATTGTCCCCATGCTACTGAGACTAGAATTCTCTCTTCCCATTTCTGTTCTTTTGTTGTATATATTGCCGTTTCTCATGTAAGAAATTTCATATAACAACAGGTGATGCAAAAAAAAAAAAAAAAGGAAAGGAAAAAAGGAAAAAGACGGAAAAAAGGAAAAAAAAAAAAAGTTATGTGACTGCAGTTTTAGAAATTCTTTTTCACCATTGCCAAATGTGGAGAGGGGGTCATTTTTGTAGTGGGCTGCATCCAATTCTTCTGTTTAACTGAACACCAGTAGTGGCTATCACATTTCTAATCAACTGTATCTATAATTTAACTTTGGGATAGATAACCTGTGTGATGCCTGTGAAAGTCCTGACTGCACATAAGCCAGCCACTGTATGTTCAGCCACTGAGCCAGCTAAAAACATTAATTGAAGAACTTCAAGACCATGCTGACAGATGCTTACTTAGACCTTTACCATCCGGTGGTAAATAGAACAGAGCTCATTTACACTTTTGTTTCTACTCCAAAGTGTATTTTATTTATTCTCTCAGTTCAAACACCAGAACGGAAGCATTTCCTGCCCAACACTTAACAGTTCCGGATCCCTGTATTTAACTGTCTTCTGTAGCAACATCTGAAATGTTTGCAAGCAATGTGGTAAATCATAGAAAAGCCTCAGGTCTCCTTTGATGGCCTCTAGCCAGGTCCACATTGCATGTAGGACTGTCCCTTGGCCACACATTAGCATGCAGCGTGAGGGTACAGCCACTCATAGGTGCTATGGACAACCAGGGATCAGGCCCCAGGTACAAGCTCAAGGAGACGGCAGTGTGACGGTAGCGAGGCACCCTAACTCAGTGATACTTCTACTCTCGAGCTACGGCCCTTGAAGGGCCACTTCCTGACCAGGCCAGTAAAGCCTGTAAAGGTCTTCTGTTACCTGGTAATGATCAGAAGAGCAGAGGAGTACAACTCTAGTAGTTCTAATAGTAGTTATGCTAAACATGTTTCGACCTATGGTTTAGGAACCAAATGCAGAATTTCCTTGAATAAAAGTTGTCTGCTCTGTTCCAATATCAGAGTTGAATTAGAAAATTCAAATCCAATCTCAGTCTACCTAAAAGATGGGAATTATGGCACGTAAGGCAGTTGTAGTTTGGATCTTGTGTACATTGCACAAGAGCCATCATAAGAACATGTGCATTACTCTTGTGGGTTTTTTACTCGTTATGTAGTTTCATTTTTTTCCTATTGTTTTCAGCATATTTCAGTCATTCTTCAATATAAAAATACACATAATGCATGTGCGAGAGCAACTCTGAATCTGCGGCATGTATTTCTTGATAAAACTGCAAATAGCCACTTTATAATGTGCCCAGTATGCCTTTTCTTTCCTGCTCCCTTTTTAAATGAAACACGGTATAAATATTTTCTCTTTAGCAGCCATAAGGTCAGTGATGTTTTAGACAAGGTCTGGGGCATGACCTGTTGTACATGGACTTCTATGTCCTGCTAAACTCTTATCGTCAATGTATTAATTTATTAGTAAAGAGTAAAACTGACTCCAAGCCTTTCCTTATTTGCTAGGAAATTTCCTTCATATTCTATGCATCTCAATACCATATGTGGCTTTCTCATTCTGATAATGTGTTTTGTCAACCAAGCTGCTGTTTCAGAAAAGCGTTTTCCATTGGAGTGTGTGCTGTTTGGTTGGAGGTTACCTTTTCATGTTAGCAATGACAAAAGTAAACCCAGGGCTACTCCTTGATTTTTATATTCCAGGGTTTATTATTGTATTTACAGTTCCCTGTAAGAAGATACAACCCTTTCCCAGTAAGAGTTCTAATACCTTTCTATGTTTCAAATACTAACGACCCATATACTCATATGGAAAGGAGAAAGATAATCAGTGATGAAGGAGGTATCTCTAGGGGCTGATGCAGATGAATGGAAAACTTAAATCATTATAAATATTACTGTACTACACTTTGGTACAACCAAAAAAAAAAAATCCTTCCAAGAAAATAATGTTCCATAAGTCAAATAAAATTCATAAGCAATAAGAAAAGAAATTAACCACATGGGGTTTTTTATATGTGTAAAAAATAATAAGACTACTTGGCTGCATTGCACATAGGCAATAAAATTAGGTTCATTCAGATCCCTTTTAATGTACGCCTTGTTTCAGGCTGTAAGCAAGATATGTCCACTGTGCTTTACAAAGGACGACGACTAGAAAAATCAATGCAAACAAAGATCCCTTTCTTTTCTGATTAACCATTTATCATGAAAGATGACAAACAAATGAAGTCTCCTCTGAGTCTGAGCGTAGTTGTATTAGCATTTTGCTAGTACCAGGCAGTATACAAAAACAGCCATCGTGTGACACCTCCAACACCTACAGGTAGCTGTTTTAGGGGCACATCCTGGTTTGTGGTGAAACAGCTTTAACTCAGCCAGCCTCTTGTACCTGCTCAGTGATATCAGCTTATCATCTCAGTAACTCCAAGGTTGGACTGTCTTGTTCCTATTGCTGACTGGACTGACTGCTCCACCATCCATAAACAGAAGGCATAAAGGTGATTACAAACATAAGAAAGTAGTTTTACATATTGTCTTGCAGTCTTTCCATATAGTCCCTAAGTTCCTTGGAATCACCAAGGTTCATATCTTGGCATACCCATTTAATATTATCATCACTGTCAAATAGAATTGAGTTGGTGTAGGGGCCTCCATCCTCTGGCAGTATTGTTGTATAGGAAGTGAACTTCACTCGCTTCTGCTTTGGCCCAGAAGGATTTATAGGTTCACTTTTAACTTCTTTTTCACAAATGTACTCAGAAGATCTGAGGATATGATTATGAAGAGTCTTCTGAGAACTCCCATTAAGGAGAAAGTTGCTTTCTTCAAACTGCATTCCTCTGTCAATCATGGTAGTGCACTCCTCTGATGGGAGTGAAATGTCAACTGGGTTCTCCAGCAGTTCAACCTCATTTCCAAGCCAGACCCAATCATGGGAATGGGGGATGTTGCCTTGCTCACTCACAGCAAACCTTTTATGCCTGTATTTCCAAGCGAATGCCACACAGTTAATCAAAAAGACCAAGATAGCTAAGCAGAAAACACACAGCAGGGCATACATGCCAATCTCCAAATCTGTTAATCCTCTTGAAGTCAATGTGAGATCACTGGGATTGTTTTCTCCTGGTATTTCTACTTGCGCAGGGAAACCTGTAAAGGCAGTTGGATTATTTTGGAGCTGGTCATCCTCAAGGGACTCCTGATCAATGGGAGATATGAAAGTTGTGCTTTTGTTTGCATTGTCCTCGTGATTACCAAGGGCTCCATTTTTCGACCATTCCTGTGCTGTCCTATCTTGTTCTGCAGGTTTTTCTATAGAATTGCTTGCATGGCTTTTAAAATCTCTATCTGTCTCATCAATGTCATTACTGCTTCCTTTTTGGTCAGCATCTTTTTGACCAAACTTCACTTTGACGCTACCTTTCCCAACAGCCAGAATGCTCTTTCGCTTAGTCTTCTGACATGGTTCACTGATGACCATTTCAATTTTAATCAGAGGTCCTTGCCCATCCCCTTCTGCCACTACCCCAGGCCATTTTGACTGAAGGTTTTGGTGCGTAGACACTACCATCTCATCCAGTGAAGTGATGGTGATCGAGAAATCCTTGGAGTCATAAATATCTAATGGTGTCACTGACCCATCACTGAACAAAATCCAAGCACTGACTATGGCTTCCTGTAAGGGAAAGAGAACGAAAAAAAAAAAAAGCGTGAAACAAGCACATAGGTGATACTCTGTTGTTTGTTTGACATCAGCAAAATAAACACACAGCTTAGCTTTGGTGTATTTTCTTTTCCAAAGAAAAAATGAAAATGTCTACTTCGCTTCTTATTTTCTTCTTGCAATTTTGTGTTCTCTAGACCATTAGGCATTTATCTCATCTTCAGTAACTATCAAAGATACAGTCATCTAAATTTAATAAAAATTGCTGACAAACATTTTTTTTCCAATTCTTTTTTAAGTCTTAAATGAGACTCCTTTTTTGAATGCCAGGGCCCTGTGATGAAAATAATTGTATTTTTAAAGGCCTGGCTAATTAATTTTATAAAGGCCCTATAATGAGGAATCTCTGTAATGCTGCAGTTTCAATGATTTACTTAATACCATGCGCGGAGCTGTTACAGGTTGATCCCATGGTGATCCCATTCAGCCCATTGAAACAAACTAGGTTAAGGAAAACACCTCAATGCATTATTTTAAATTTTCTGTTATGCTTTCAAATATACAAAATTTTGTGAAATGTACAAAAGTGATTGTAGCTCTTTGTGGAAACTACAGAAGCACTCAAAACCCCACCATTTTTAATAAGGTTTTGACCAAAAAATTTTGTCCTCTTACTGCAAATTTCTAGCGCTAAAAAGATAGTTGCCCTTTCTCTACTGATATAGAGTATCAATTCTATGATAAATATAATGAGAAAGATATATGTACTTTATTCTGTGGCCTCATCCTAAACTATTTAATTACTCAGATTATACCATTCAAATAAGCCCAAACCCATCAAATTTCAGCAATGGACACCATGAAAACTTCTGTACATAGAGCCAAAAGGTTGTTTTGGCTGAACTGACTTAGAGACTTTTCAGGCATGGGATTTCTACCTCTGCGTATGGAGCTAAGGCATGTTTAGCTACAGAAAAAATGTGTCTCAAGTGCACCTAAATGCTTTCTACATCATTATGCATGCACAGACATGGCCAACGCTTTCCCGGTGCTGTGCAGGTCTGCATTAGTTCTGGAGAGTTTAATGTTCATTCTGTGTGGGTGTTTGTACCTGTAGGAGTTGATTACTAAGATGAAGAGCATTTACTATATGAAGTTACTGCCTTTCACAGAATCACACAATTGTATGTGCAGTCTACATTTACAGCAAGTAGCTTTTCCCTAGCTTCTGACAAAAATGAAGTAAACAAAACAATTATTTTTGTACCCTATTTTAGATCTTACCTGTTTTGGAGTATGAAGAATATCATACGCAGAAGTGGTAGAAACAATAGCTCTCTTATTTGCTTTGCTGATTTGTAAGGAAAGGGACAAGCCTGAAACTAGTTGTACTCCTAGATCTGTAATAGTTACACGGTCATCTAGAACTACCACTGTCTTCTCCGCCAAGATGGAATCAGAAAGAGGTGACAGAACCTTGAAAGAGAAAAGAAATGCTGTGCATGAAACAAGAACTAACTGTGTTAGAAAGCAAGATTAGATTCTAATTGGCATAACGCTTTGGTTAATCTCAAATTTGTCACATTTTATGTATAAACTCTAGTTCATGTTTCCCCCAAGAGATTAGACTTGTTTGCTGCTAAATTACTGCATTTCCAAAATAATTTATTAAAGCGTTCTATCATTTCAATATGGCAGCCTCATCTCAACTATGAAGTACAGTTTAAATTAAAGGGATTTTTTTTTTTTTAAAAAGTTATTTTTGTACGGTCTGTAACATTTCCAATGAATGCCGTATAGTACAAGACATTGTGTAAGACACTGATTAATGCTGAAACTCAGTAAGTGTGACTGCACAAAGACTGGGTGATAGGAACTTGGCCTGATGCCTTTATGAGAACAGAGGTCCTGAATGAGATGAAAGTAAGATTTGCAAAAGAATTTTGAGAAATCCCACTGGGTGCCTGTCTTCGTCTTTCCATGCCAAATAGTCCTGTCAGTTTGCTTTAAGACTTTGTTTCTAACATGCTCAGGAGATAAATCATCTTTCAACTGATTCCAGAGACAGATGGATCAAGCCCCAAATACTTGACGTGCAAATCATCTAACCTAACATCAGGCACCTACATTGCAGCTACATGCATCTGAGCTACCTGCCTTCTGGTCGTTTGTAGTCACTGAAGAGAAAGATCATCTAAAGGGCAGAAATCCCTTGACCTCTCTGTGATGTTTGTTTTAGGCTGACAGGAACTGAGCCCCAAAAAGTACCTCTTTCTTTGTGTTGACTACATAGGAAACTTAGTGTGAATGGAACGTTACGGATGCTTACAGTTTATCTCTAATGCTCATAATTCCTTTATTTTGATTTACAAATATGAATAAAGTTAGATAGATAAGTGAACATGAACACTCTGAAAGATTTCTGAAGAGTGTTTTTGTGTCCATTTTTTGTGTTTCATTTTGTGAACATAAAGGGACTAATTTAACATAATTTAACTAATTATACATTAGTATATTTATTAATAATTTAATTATACATTACATAATGTAATTATACATTAGTGAATTTAACATAATTTAACTAAGGGACTAATTTAACATTTAACATAAATGTGTGTAGATCTTTGGTAAAATTTTCTGTTAGGTTCATAAGGTGCCACTGAAATAAAAAGAAGCTAGTTGTGGGGATCGTGTAACTTGCTTCACTGTTCAGGAAATCTCACTGTGTTCCTAAGTCACAGTAACATGGATAAATCCCTTCAGAAGTTTCACCTGAAGTATGCAGTATTTCATGTAAAGTTTCATCTATTGTATGGAAGCAACAAACAGCAAAAAATTAAAACGTTCAGACTTGTTTTTATGCTTCTACTGAAGCCGCAGTGACATCTTAGGCTGTACCTGGACTGTGGTGATGCCATGCTCCCGACCAACCAGCACTCGGCCATCCTGAAGCTTAGCAATCTTGGGTTCTTCTACCTTCATGAAATCAGTCACAAGGTCAGTTATGTCAAACTGCCACTCAGAGCCTAGCATGTAGGTCAAGTGGCCTCCAAGCTCAGAGGATTCAGCTACAAACTGGGTGAGGACTCGCACCATGGCATGCTGATACTGAAGGGTGCAACCTCTTCCTTTTTTCTCATCATCTTCTTCGTCCTCACTGTCACGGGTAGGCCTGTAAACAGATGCATGTTTACTGAATTGCCATGATCTCTGTACAACATTGCAGAGCTCCATTTGCTCATCATTTTCAATTAGATTAATGTTAGCATCATCTGTTACTGCATGAGAAGCAGGCAAACAGATTTTGGAAGTGTGGGTTACTAAATCTGAATGATAAGCTTGTACAGATTTTGCACTGTACCATTGAAAAGCTGCTGTCACATCCATTAGTCAATTCTTTGTTTGAGTGGCACTGCCCAGCAACTTGCAGATGTAGTTGTCATTGCTGAGGTGTCAGTGGATCCACCGCTTGTTCACCTTGTCTTCATTTGGCAGTCAAAGCCTGCAGAGGGCTAAGGAAAGCAGCCTGAAAGTTTTATGACAGGGCAGTTCTGGAACAAACCCCCTGTAGCAGCTCTGCAGGGGGCCCTTGCCCATAATATTTGTACCACTTTGTTTTCCTCCTCAAAACTATTTTAACACAATCAGGAATCCCTGCTTATGTAATGCTTCTCCACCTTATCCCATATTGCTATTGCTCAGCAAGCCCTCTACATTTGAGACATATACCATGATTTACCCTTAAATCTCTTATAGTTCATCCAAGCGTCTGCTATATTTAATCATGTAACAACCACATGGAGCTTCCAAAAAAAACAAGCTATGCACTTAAATTACTACTCAGGACATCCCTTTCGCCGATGTACAAACACTGTCCCAGACTGGTGGGACTCAGTCTTAGGAATAGGTGCAGCATTAGGTACACTTCCATTAATGTTTTCTATCTCTTTCCCCCTTGCAAAATATAACCCGTGACAATATAACAGTTTTGCATAAGCCTTTTATAAGGCATCACAGTGATTTGTGCATGATATCAGGGCTGGTCACATCTCACAGAATTTTCCCTGGTTTAATACTTAGTCTCCCATAAATTCTTTTTTATTGTTATTGTTTATTCCTTGGGGCAAACACATGGATTTTTCACTTGCAAGTCAGGTATTAAGCTCTAGGTGGTTGCATTTTTCCTCATTATGCTCTCATGCTGTGGAATTCATTGTTCAGAAACATTTTGCCTTCCTTCTTTGCTCATTTATTGAGCCTGAGGCAACTTTATAGCAAGGGTGCAAAATAAAGGGTAAGCCTCTTATTTTTCACAGTATTTTGGGAAGTAGTTTTGTGTTTACTGTGTTCCTTTATCATCCCTTTTGAAATACCAGCTATGAGAAACTATTATGAAACAGAATTGCTTTTGTTATAAATTGTTTTATGACAAAGTTGGCAAACCGTAATACTGAAAATGTATCTAAGAAAAGCCCATGTGCTCGTCAAAATGCTAGAAAGTCCTGGTGTTACAGAATCTAATTCACTGGAAATATATTCTCAATGCATCATTTGTTAGCTGAATATATATATGCTTAGAGTCAAGTTAGTCGTATTTGGTACAGCCTTCTGGGTTTGTGTGTGTAAAACAAGTGTCCATCATTAGTCACTGAATGAAGCATCACTGAATAACCACTGAATTCTTAAGACAAAACAGGGTCCTAAAATAGGATTTATATTACACCAAGAAATTAGACCAGTTGAGTAGTTGAGGCAAATTTTCAATTGTTCTCTCTGTCCCAGTCTGAGCTGCAGCCTAGACTAAGAGCTGAAGCAAGCCAGTCAGCAAAACAGCCACAGGGACAGCACTAGAAGGGATATTCATAGAGCTTACCTGACCCATGCCTATTTAGATGTCATTTGGCTTTATAATGCTGTACAAGAGTTCATGAACTCCATAAGGTTCTAACTGACAATTTATTGCTGTATTCTGGCCTCCTTCAGCTTATCTAAACCATAACCCAGCTTTGAATAATCTCAGGCTTTGGAAAAACCAAGTTTAGTCCTGAGATGTGGGGCTTTGTCTCTGTTTTATTAACACAGTCAGTACCATTAGTATCTGTGTAGAGCTGGAGAAGAATGCTCAGGAAATATTCAGGTGAGAAGTACCTACCAGATTTTGGGGAAAATCCCCCAAGCCACAGAATTAGTGGGAACCAATTTTCTTATGGAGAAAGAGACACAGAACTGGTGTTCTGTGTAGAAAAATGTTCGTATTCAACATTACAATGACTTATTTTTTTACACTACTCTGCTTTCTTCTTTACCTTTACACTACCAGATATTTTACTCAGATCCAATGTGTTACTCCTATTCATATTTTTTGTACTTACTTATTTTTACTTTCGCTGTCTAAAACTTTAGTCTGTTTATGAGGAAATATATTCTAGACAAGTTCACGAGAGAGAATTGCTTCAGTCCCAGGCCCGTACAGCTCCAAAAATGTAAGCTGTGGGCAGCATGACCAAAAGGTGTAAGGAGAGCTACGTAAGGGCAGAGAGGGAGCACTACTACCTGTATTATGAGGCTTTGGACTATGTGGGCAGCCAGTGCTAAAAGATGATTCAACCCCGAGTATTTTCTTGTGGTATCTCAAACAGACAAAGGGCTCCATTTCCTTTACAAAAATATTTACAGCTGTTGGTATCTGTCTATTTCTTCTTATAAGTACATGATTTCTATTGCATGCAAATGTGGAACACCAGAAAAGCATTCTTAAGCTATGGACTGGGCAAGACACTTCCTTATGTCAATGCGAAGAAAAAATAGCGGTGTTTGAATTTTCAATATGAGCTTTGCAAGCCTGCTTTACTAGGTACCAACTCAAGTTCTTTCTTTTTTCTTTTTTTTTTAACTAAATTATGTCCATTTTCACTTCAAAAGCCACAAATCCCTGATTCAGTTAATAAAAGCAATTGAGTGTTCTGTCTCCATGGACCCAACAAAATGTTTGAAATCCATTGAATTGCATAGTTCCCTTTAGAGTCTTAAATTTCTTGTTACAGTATTTTCAGCAGGCTTAAAATCCTTCCTTAAGCAGTGAACTCATTTTCTCTTTAAGACGTGTCTTCATGAATATAAGCTATCGCTACATATTTTGCTTCTTTCCCCTTGGTCATCTCTGAGGTTAGCTCTGGATCGCTCTCAGAATCCTTCTTATCCTATTTCTTGTTGCTTTGCAAACTTCTTTGGAAGATTTTTTTTTCCTGCTTTTCTGGAATGAACCAAGGTTGCCAAAATTACATGTAATTTACATTTCACGCTGAAAGCCTTTGCCAGTGAGCTGAGTTAGTTAAAACAGTGAGGGTGCCTGCTAGCACTGATCTAATCAGTGATCTGACAAATTTATATTACAGACACTGTCTGTAAGCAGTTTAAGTATGTCTCTTTTAATTTGCCCGACTCTCAAACCAGGCACCTAGTTCTTGGGCCAAATACTAATTTTCTATTTAAAAAACCCTGAAGAAATAAGTTTTGCTGGTTTTGAATTTGAAATACCCATTAAAAAGTTACAGATTTTAAAAACATATGCAACACCCCTAATTGAAAAAAAAAAATCTATTTCAGATACAAAATTCAAGCCACTAGAAGTTGATTTAGTGGAAGCTACAGAAGTTGCACATAGCTCTACTCACAGCTCAAGAATAAAAGCAATTTGGTACCTCTGCAGATCTTGAAAATGCAATCTGCCTATTAACAAAAATCTCTGTGGCTTTATCTCCATAGGACATTAAACTCAATTAACAAAGAGTGAATTTACAGCGTGTTCAAGCTTTGTGTGGATGTTATTATTCACAAATGAAATGGTTTGAATCCAGTTTCACTTAATTCACTCTAAAAATGGCATTATTTCCGAGCGACAGCACTCATGAAGAGGTTTAACTAAAGCATTTTTTTTCCCCTTCATTTAACTCCAGCTAACTTTCCTGTGTTTGGCTCTGGTACTAGACAAGACCAAAGTAGACCTACCACCAAATTAACCATTAGTTCAACAGACTGCCATTCACAAGCAATACCGTGTCTGGCTTAACTCTGTTTAGTACATTTTAAAGGTTTATGCTACTCAAAGGTTTTGGTCACTCTGACTTAGCAATGGCTTTATTAGCTTTTGTTCAGTAAGGCCAGATGCTGGTAAAAGTCCTCTAAACTACATGCCTGACACTGACGCATATGCTGGAGTCATACCGTACAATGTCTGTTTCCCTGGGAGCTCATGAAAACAATGTGTTATTCCAGTTGCAAATATTTACTGAAATTAAATTTCCAGCTTGTTCTGTGAAGCTTTAGCCATGCAATTCCTATTAATGCCAGTTGAAGCCATTCATCAGATGTAAATATATGGGCACAGAGCTAGTGCAGGAGCTTCAGAAAGAGGATAATTATTTTGCAGATGCATGAGGAATCAAAGTAAATGTTCCTTGTTAGACTAGCAGAGGCTGCCTGGACCTCTTCTCCACTCCAATATTTGACTTTAATTTAAATATATACCTTCTGTTTGCTGTGATTGTAAGCTTTTCTGCAGCCCATTCCAGGAGCAGAGGTTTCTGTTAGTCCATGCTAGTTCAAGGACCCTGTATCATGGGCTGATCCCATGAAACTTATTTTCATCTGGAAAGGGAGGCTCTTCACACCTGCAGCAGCACACACCACAGATGAAGTTCTCCTCTGGATAATGGTAACAGTAATCAGGTCCGCCATATATGTACAGGTTGATCTGGTAAGTTCTGTAACTGCTCTTACATAGCGGTGTCTTTTTTTTTCTTCTTCTTCTCAGTTTCTGGCATAAAAAGAGCCTCATTATTGCTGTTGCTTGAGCATGTCCCTGCTCTTACAGCAGTTCAGAGCAGGTGGAAACTGCCACTTGGCTCAAACTGGCCCAGGCATGCAGCATTTGTACAGTTTGTGTAAAAACCCTGTCTCTTGCATTGCTTAAAGGAATTATTCAAGAAGTTAGATAAGCAAACATGTCTGTAATCACATGTGTTTTACAATTACAAACATGTCAGAGTTTATAGGGAGAAGTAATACATTTTATTAGATCAACAAACATCATCAGCAAGAACAGATGTGGTTTGGGCATATTCAGGTCTGAAATAGAAGTAGCTATTCAGATGAAGAACAGCCATGCTGAGGCAGTAGTTTCACAAGTGTTTCTTTTGTTGACAGCACCAATAAAAACATTAAAAGATTATTGTAAACCCAGTTATATTTTGCCATCTGGCTCAGCCCCTCAGACAACTGAACCAGCACAGCCACACTGCGCGTGTGGGAATGAGGCAGCAGGGAAACCAGAGGAGAAGAAATACTCAGAAATTTCACCTTCTGTTGATTGACAAACAAGTCTATAGCAATGTTTAGTTCTTGTGGAGAAGACAAGGCAGTGGTGGGAAGATACCAACCCTAGCAGACAGGAGGAGAGTAGAAAAGGGATGCCTCATCCCTGGCAGTGCTCAAGGCCAGGCTGGATGGGGCTGTGGGCAGCCTGGTCCTGTGGTAGGTGTCCCAGGAGGGGGGAACAGACGGTCTTTAAGGCCCCTACCAACACAAAACCATTCTGTGGTTCTGTGATTCTATGAGAACTGTCTTGTCTGTGGTGAGGTGAGGTAAGCAAAAACACATTACAGTCCTTCTGTGAGTAAAGCTGAGGACCATGACAGTTTCAGTTGACCTGTTGGCAATGCGCCACCTTGTGTACTGTGTACAGTTTTGGGCACCATAGCATAAGAAAGACATAAAGCTCTTAAAGAGTGCCCAAAGGAGGGCAACAAAGATAGTAAAGGGTCTAGGGGGGAAGATGTATGAGGAGAGGCTGAGGTCCCTTGCTTCGCTCAGCCTGGCGGGGAGGCCTCACGGCGGCCTGCAGCTCCCTCATCAGGGGAGCGAAAGGGCTGGCACTGAGCTTTGCTCTCTGGGGACAGCGACAGGACCTGAGGGAACTGAGCCTGCTGGAATTCAAGGAACATTTGGACAATGCTCTCAGACACATGGTCTGATTTTTTGGGTAGTCCTTTGAAGATTAAAGGACTTTCTCTTTTTCAGACCTGTTCTGAGGTATCACACATGACAATCTTCTCCCTGTATAGCACTAACACCATATTATCCATACTAGGAGGGCACTGTGAAAAACTACAGGTGGACCATTGTTTGGGGAGAGTGAATATTGCCTTCTGGTTATATCACTGAATGAGGATTCAGGAAACCAACCTTCAGCACCTGACTGCAGCCCAAATGGCTTGTGTGCTTCAGTTTGAAAACTCGTTATAAAAACTCCCTTGTGTTTAGGTTCTTGGGAAAAATGTAGTTACGAAGGAGATGGAGTCATAAGGCAAATTAAAAATCAAAGAGAAAAAAATCAAGACAACAAATGGAAAATCCATCAAATCTCAGGTAAAATCCAGACAAATCTAAACATAAAGGAAATGCAAAAACCCTAGGTACACAGTAAATATCAGAGTGAGCAAAACTAATCCTAACTAGTCCTAGATTGCCTATTGATTTAGAATACCCCCTAAAGTTTTAAAAAGAATTCAAATGAGCATTCCATAAAACAAAGGGAAAGTTGCTTGCCATTGAAACCTTTCCAGTTCATGTGTGCATGAAGTGCTGACACACAATGCCATAAACTGCCAGCTGCAATTCTGGGGCATGATGCAGTGGTCATGGTTTCTCTTCCCCCCTTCACAGGAAATGCTGGCTAAAGACATGCCGGTAGTTCAGCTACAATCTGAGCAGCAGCAAACTTGCACTGCTTGCCAGCTTGCAAACAGAGCAGACTCTCAGACCATTATCTTTATTTCAGCTGGCCAAATAAATCACAACTAGACACCAGGGGGTAAATTTCCAGTGCTCTGTATAATGGGTTTAAAGTCAAAATGTCCACAACTGTTAACAACAGTTGACTGTCTCACCAAGCTTGCTGCAGAAAGTTTACTCCTATAATAAACATCAACAGCTTAATCCTGCAGCCGTTTACTAAGCGAAATCCCCACTGGTTTTAGTAGGAGCTGTGCCTAAGGAAGTGTTACAGTACCAGGCACATTACATGCAGAAGGTAAGTGAAACTTCAAGCAGCTGGCATATGTTCAGTTCATTCATCACCTAGCACATTTCTTCCTTCTGCAAATGGCAACTTTGCCTTTATCACTGAAGCAAACAAACAAATTCCTTTTGTGCCAGATCCTCATCACCTATTCTGTTATAGCCTCCAGAATAAAATGTCCACGTAGCCAAGAAGTCAGTCAGTCCCCTCTTCTGAGATCATTACCTGAGTATCCTGTACATTTTGTGTGCTGTTACCCTTAGTTTTATGCCCTCATAAAGTATTAGATAATTCTCCTCCACTGCTGTCTGTTTGGGCTCTTTAAGGCTCTTCAGTAGCTGAGATGTTCTCCTGGGCAAATCGAGTGCTTTAGCAAGAACTGCCATAGCATTTAGTGCTACAGTTACTGCTGCCAGAAATGCTTTTTCACTGTATTATAAATTTCAGTAGGTGTCAGGCCTTGTTCTCAAGTACTATTTTTCAACTTAGTATGAAATCCACCAATATAGTAGTGTTCCTGGAAGTTTTTAATCTAGCAAATTGTCCAAAAGATAGTTCTCTCTAGAATAAACATTTTCAGTAGGGAAGGCTAAGAGAGCAGATCCACTTTTCTTTGTTGTTGTTTTCAAACCATGTTTGTCCTGGTAGAATCTATTAATCAGAATATAGTTTTCTATAGGAGTGTGGGGTTTTTTGCCTAATTTAGATCTGGTAAGGTGTGCTTCACCCAATGCTATAGAGTGCATCTGTACAGAAACTGAATAATCATCCAAAGTCCTGTTGGTCTTATACCTCTTCGCCACCTGCAAGATTTCACATGTTCTCAAGCCTTCTATCTGCCTCTTCGTGAGACCACTGATTGTCAGGGAAATTCTGCCTTCCAGTCTTTAAGAGCTATTTTTAAGTGTGCTGTGGCTAACCTGCTATGATCCCAAATGGTAAGGGACAGCGACAATAAGGGCAGACCTAAAACACAGTCAAAATAGTTTTTAAAAATGGCTGTTAAGATGACATTATTCTGTTCTGAATTTGCTAATATTACTGTTGTGGTTTTTTTTTTTAAAAAAAAAGCGTCTAGCACATCATCCAGTGTAACAAGACAAAATGACAGGAACAGTATTGTGCAAAGTGCACTTTTGCTGCTGCTTTTGAATTTAGAAATATCAAGTTATGCTAAGAAAAAATACAGAGGTAGTAGGTGAGTCTGTTAGGGAAGCTGTACGCTGCATTGCAGTAATGGATATGGGGTTGCCAAGGTCAACTGGAGGAATCCACAGAAATGAAAACCTTATCTATATTCAATCAGGTTAAAAGAAACCAGAGTTCTGTTTCTGAGGAAGAATGTCCCCTTCAGAATCCTGCATAATAGGACATAACAAGGCTTTCTAAGTTACCCTGATGTCAAATGCAAATTAAAAAGGACAACACATGCTCTAAAAGCACGTATTTTCAGCTAGGCTTCAGTATAGACTCTTCTGCAGTGAAACTTTGAACATGCTCAGAATTCTGTCTGAGTGGCAGATGCCAATATTTGGAATGCTCAGTATATGTTTCCCAGGCATAAAAAATCTCTCAGTTTTTATGAACTTTAAGTACTTTGCATAAGGTTATGCCTCACTTGACACAGGAATAGGCTGAACAGTGTTCTCCCAACAACACAGTGAAATGAGCAAGTTACTCAGTTCTACTGATGGAAAAACAAGTATTTAACGACTACAGGAATGCAAAATCAGAAACCCAGAACTGTTCTTAAAAGTCAACAGCCTCAAATATCTGGATTTTCTTTTCCAAGGTTCACCTTACCCTGCCTAAAGCTATGTCCAGACTGCTGAGTTCATGATGAATGGCTGTTTCCATATGCCACAACAATGAGATTTGGGTATCCTCTGGATCTACGTGGTGCTCCTTTGATCTCTGGTGTAAGCTGTTTCCTCAGCTGTGCCCAGGCAGTCTTGCAGAGAACAGACTGGCTTGGACTTGCATGACATCTAAGTGCTGTGCATGCTCAGTGGCCTGACTCCTCCCTGGCCTTATTTTATTTAGCAGTGTACACAAAAATTAAACACTGTCAGAGCTGAATATCACACACACACATGCTTTTATATATGGGATTGAGATGTTCAGGTTCTTTTTCTCACGTTTGGACATTGGAGTGTATGATGCAATTTTTCTGAGATTGTACAGAATTGATTAATGCTCCAAGTAAAGTCACTAACTTTTAAAATACATATAGATCAGGATAAAATGCAGCTTTCTTATACAATTGTTGGGCATTTTGTAATGAAGGCTAAGCCAGACTATAAAACTCATTTGAAACAGGAGAGTTTAGATTCTGAGAAATACTCTAAAAATTTTCTGCATTCTAAAATCAAAGGCTCGGGGCACATATCTGGACAGTGCTAATGCTGTGAGCATACCTTTTATTGGAGGTGACAGGTATCCTCCAGCCTTTGATCTGGCTAAGCTCTGTATCAGATATCTCTATCTGCAGCGGGAGGCGTGGAACCCAGACCGTCACTTCTAATTGGGTGGTAAAATGCTGGTAAGTGAAGTTAACAATAGTATCCACTTTGCTTTTCATTTCCTTGCCATTAACGAAGATGGAGTCACATCTGTCAGAAACCTTAAAAAAAAAAAAAAAGAGATTAATTAGGAAATGAATAAAAGTTCTTGCAGAAGCACAAAGAATGATACATCGGTCCAAAGACAATGCTGATAATGTGAGTCATGCACATTGTATTTTCAGTTTTCTAATTAGTAGCAAACAGTGATAAAGGGACGCCAGGGAAACAGTTTTGCCTTCCTCAATGGATCCTACTCAAACTACAAAAATAATTTAATGATGTTATATAACCTATGTGAATCTTTTATACTAGGCAAATTAAACTCTTCATGAATCAAACTCCATATGCATCAAAGTTTATGTTTACAACTTGCTTAAAGAACCTGTAAAAATGGGGCCATATGTTAGTAAGAAAAAGACTGACTCAGAACCATAAAACAGAATCCTTTTCTTTTTCCTTGAGCACTGTAATGCTGAAAGACAAAAGATCCCCTTATGGCTTATGAGCTGAAGTGCAGCAGAAGCATTAATTTTTAGAACTTCCCTGTAATTGTTTTAGTAAAATGTATTCATAGTTGTTTTGTGTCATTTTATGAAATTACTGACAGAACTAGCACAGTGGCTCTGTACTAGAGTTCCTCTGTCCTTTTGGTCACAGGGCACAAAATCCAGGGAGCACAGATCCTGTTTATATAAGGAATCTGGCTGGAAGCATATACAGGAAGGATGGAACGTCTCAATAAGACAGATTTTTTTTTTTATTTATTTATGAACATGTGTGTGTACACTTTTAGATTATATATATGCATTTAAAGTTCATATATATGCATATACATGTACACATATATATATTCATGCATATGTACATGTATTCATTACAGGCGTGCATTCTTTGAAGCAAGAGAGAGGTGATAGCCTCCAGCACAGTTCATGTACTGTGATTTAAATCTTTTAAAACTATGGCTCATAAGATGTAGTTCTGCTACCGAAATGGACTCCGTTCCCTTGTCAGGACTGTTCTTTGTCACGTTGGATAATGCATTCAGATTCACGTATGAAGGGATTCTGACTGAGCCAGTGATTCCAGTTTACTGGAGTTCATAGAATCACAGAATCATAGAATACCCCGAGTTGGAAGGGACCCACAAGGATCATTGAGTCCAACTCCTGGGTTCCCAAAGGATCACCCAAAAACCATATGTCTGAGAGCATTGTCAAAACACTTCTTGAACTCCAGCAGGCTCAGGGCCTTGAGCACATCCCTAGGGAGCTTGTCCCAGTGCCTGACCACCCTCTGGGTGCAGAACCTTTCCCTAACACCCAGCCTGACCCTCCCCTGTCCCAGCTCCATGCCGTTCCCTCGGTCCTGTCGCTGTCCCCAGAGAGCAGAGCTCAGCGCCTGCCCCTCCGCTCCCCTTGTCAGGGAGCAGAAGGCCTCCATGAGGCCTCCCCTTGGCCTGCTCTGCTCTGGGCTGAGCAAAACACGGGACCTCAGCCACTCTTTATGAGTTACTAACTCATGTAGACTTCAGCGGGGTATATGCTGAAACACAGGTTGGTTTTGCTGTGCAAACGTACCTCTAATATTTTCTGATATTAACAAGAGTAAGTGGATATTGAGCCAAGAAAAATTATGGTAAATGCATAGCAGCTTTTTGTTTTGTTTTGTTTTCTCAGAAACAGTCCTTACTTAGTACTTAGAAATTAATTTTATTCTGCTTTGAAATTCAGATGGAGTAACAGTTTTCCTCCTGAGTTCTAGCACGGTATCGTGCTGTTTGATAAATGGTACCTGAATTCTACTATCATAAGGTACACATTTAGATAACAAAATTTTGCCAAACTGGATTATGTAATGCTTTTAAGATTTATAGGTAACTTGGCTAAGAATCAGCTACTTCAGAAGCTAAAGAATACAAGCAACCTTTATATATATCATTCAGCAAACAGTTTCATTTCCAGAATTACCACGATGATGTTGAAAATTATGGCAACTCCCAAGCCGAGCATGGAGCGAGTAGCAATTGGGAAATGTTGTGCCAACTTATCTGTTGGTATATAGCCACTGAACATTGACCATACCAAGTAACTGTTTCACGCTTTAACTGATACCTCACAGCCAAACTTTTCATGTTGTTCCTTTTATAACAACACTGTACAACTAATGTCATTCTTCTGTACTGCTAATTATTAGATAACAGCTTTGCTAAAATATTGTCAAATGCCTTTAGAGTCTAGTTAGAAAAGCTCACTGTCTGATGTTTTTCCATAGGCAATACCCGTGTATAAAGTGAAAGAGCTGCACATCCACATTTACCATTTTCAAATCAGCTTCTCAGATCCTAATCAATGTACAATCTTTATTTACTTATTTATTTATTTATTACTAAGGGTGTAAGCCAGTTTATGAGGAATAGGGCAAAGGAAACTCTTGCAGAGAATACTCCTTTCATATCAATGCTGAACAAGTACAAAAACAAACAAAAACCTAGCTACCTGATAAAAGAGCTTAAAATGCACTTCAGGCTCAGGAGAAACACAAACGAGATAGAGCATACTCAGAATACTTCTTTCCCCCTCAAAACGTGTCACAAGTGTCTCTGGGAAGGTTAAGCACATTAATAAAGCCCATTAAGTGAATGAGCAGTTGCGATTCTAAATCATAAAGCCCACATCTAGGGAGTTTTGTGCAAATTAATACAAGACAGAAATAATTGAGAAAGCCCAAAGAGGGAGGGATAAATATCAAGACCTGATTAAGGGAATAAGTATTATCTGACATGACAGCATCAAATATTTTAGATTTCTCTTCTTACTGCTTTAAATGCTCTTGCATTTTTGTCAGCATGCAGGAAGGGTGGTAAATTAGGGAACAGGAAGATGGACTTTAATTGTAGCTGTAAAAATATCATCAGGCTTGGCTTACAAATTTCACAGATTATTTGTCTAGACAGAGCCATTTAGTTATTTATATATTGACCAAGAGGTAGGTATAAATCTGTATATATAACTATGCCACACGAGTTCACCCAGTGCCCCTGTGCAGACTTTAGAGCTCATGTTTCACTTAAGCATATCTTCTAGAAAATTCTCCAGTCTTGATAAGAAAGCTTGAAGGCAGACATAATTATTGTTTCAGTTCCCTACCTCAGGATCTACTGAGGAGCCAGGACAAACAGAGCACGGGCCTGGGCCGTGGCAAGGCTTCTGAGGCACTGCAGCCCTGCCATAAAGCCTCATTCTGAGAGCTTACACCAGGCCAAAGCTTGTGTCAGCATCTTGCACAAAGAATTCATTTCATCCAGGTCTGAGACGAGAGCTGTGATCTCATGGTAACAGCAGTCTGGCGCTCCTCGAAAGTGAAGAGGGAATGAGAAACACGTTGAGCTTCTGCACCAGCTGTATTCTCTGGCCTAGTGGAGGCCAGGGGCCTATAACAAAGGTTTCTCTTCACCTCCTCCACTGTACATCAGCTCCAGGAGTAGCACATGATGCTGCTGGAAGGGGAAATCGTAGCTGCTGCTGGGGTTCGGGGAGCAGATGCCTCTGTTTAGCTCATCAGTCCCACAGGTTCGCTGTGGGGCAAGCGCTGCTGGAGCAGGGCAGCGCAGGGAGAGCTACGGTAGCAGGTGGTTCATGCACAGATTGCTTTTGAGCTGCTGGTTCTGAGGGAACAAAGAGGGACACTGCCGCGCAGTCCTCTCCTGCAAACACTAGAGAGTGAGAAGACACAGCCAAAACTTGAAACTGCTGTCCTCTAATCTGAAATGCACAGAGCGAGCCTTTTTAAAACAGTCTGTCACTATCCATTGTCAACTGCCAGACAAAATCAGAAAATGTTATTTGAGACAGTTTGCAACCAGGAGGGAAGGATGGCTGGCTATCTGCTCTAGTATGCAGGGTTCAAGAGAAAGAGGGTTGCAATTAACCTCTCTGGGCTTTGAAGCAGGTGGTTGGCTCCAATCCCCACAAGTAATTGTAAAAAGCACAGTTTGCCCTGTACTGCCTGTCACAGCCTCCTCGTTTTAGCCTAATCAAGTACTAAAGTAGCTAGCAATCCAAAAGAGTAATTGGGAAACCATTCAATGTTCAGGTCAGCGAAGGTTTACACACCCTTTGGGTGAACAGGTAATATGGAGGGAATGTGAACTGACAAGAAAACAAATAAAGCTTGCCGCATGGTTAATTTTTACAGCTCTCCGCAAAGGTTTTAGTCAAAAATCTTACACTTTATCCTCAGCTTGCAGGTCATTTCATAAGGAGACTGAATGAGACAGATGTAACAGAAAGTCAAAATCCTTATATCAGTTAACCAGTAAGGATTTTTTTTTTCAGTTTTTGAACAGCAAAACCCAACCTTATTATAGTCACTGCCTGAGACAACACTACTTCTGATGGCCAGCATATGGGGAAGAGGCCAGAATGCAGTCTGGCTGCAGGCACCTAAGTCCTCTGCAAACAGGCCCTCCCAGCAGTGGTCCCAGGAGGCAGAGCTCTTGTAGAAGAAGAGGTAGGAATGACAGACCAGCAAATTGCAGACTTTTACAAAAGGTCAGAGGAGCAGTGTGCAGCGCTGCTTTCCACTGAATGTATAAGGGATGCAAAGGCTCATTATTGTGGCTGAGGTTATAAAGAGAACAATTGTAACAAGATTTTAAAATGAATGGTACCCAGAGTAAATGGCTCATTCTCATAATAATCTTAAAACTGTAATTTTGTGATATTCGTTGAATGCCTTCTTTTCCACCTTTTCTGCTATATTGTTCCTGGCATTGTCTTGTTAGCCCATTAGGAAGGACTTGCTGCGCTCTTAATGTTGGCTGATTTTCTTCTGTCTCTTTCATAATTTTATATGGCCACAGCATGGCTATATTTTTTTTCTGGTTTGGATAATTTTGTACTTTGTTTTTATTATTGCTACGTTTGCTTTGGAAACACAGTCTGAAATTACTTCCTCAGCCTGAGGAATCTGGCTTTGTGTATGAGAAACAGCTGAAGACAAGCAGAAGGATGGTTCCTATTCCTATCCTCGTCTTTCTCCCTCTTTCAGTAAGCTTCTTACCTCTTTGCCGTCCCTGGCTCTGATTGCCTTCTGCACTGTGCACTGCCTGAACCCATTGCTGGAGCTTCTCCTAAACCAACAAAGGGATGAAAAGATGTGCCTCATGCCTGGAATCAAATGAGCAAACAAAGGGTTTCTCCAAACACTTTTCTGCTAAGAAAAGCTGTTTATATATAATTTCAGAATTTTACTTGATAGTATTCAGTCCAGAAAATGTCAGACCTTGTTTGGCTGTAATTGTATGTTATGTCAAGACATGTTATTTAGTGTACAGTAAAAAGAAAGTTTTTTGCATTGTTGTTATCAAAGCATTGTATGCATCCTGTAAGGCTTAGCGAAGCCTTTATTTCAACTTCTTCCACAAGCGGGGATTTTTCTATGCAGTTAATTCAGCAAATAGTTCTGCTTCCCCATATCCCAGCTAATTATGTGTACTGGGGTCTACAGATATGTCTCCAAGCAATTCAAGGCAAACGGTAGATTAAGAATATACAGAGTAAAGAAAGGCAAATGGTGCTGAAATTGAAACTAATAAAAACAGAAGCTTTATTCCCTTTTAATTTTAGACATGTGCAGAATAGCCTTGAAAGTGTCATTTTTGAAACATTCTTTTCACATTAATTTGTTTTTGTTGGTGAATCAGTTCTCCCAGTACTGCTCTCTGGTTAGATGCTGTAGTTTCAGATACGTGTTGGCTATAGGAATCCCTTGAGATATGTTATAAGGTTTGTTTTCTGCTCAGAAACAATAGCAGGAATTTAAGTCAACTATTCCTCAAGTCCTTATGTTGGATATGTGCTTGCTTTTCACCTTTTCAGTGAATAGTAATGTTACACAGAAACAGTATACAAACTGCATGACCCAATGCAGTCTAATAGCTATACTTACAATATCATTATAATGAAAGATTTTCCCTACTACCATAGTTCACTGGAGAAGAAGTAAAAACTGGAATATATCAAGATGGACCTGAAGTATTTCCCATGTTTTTCATTTCCAGTTGTCTGAAAATGCAACATTTACTGAGAAGAAGACCAGATCATTCTGCACTGAAACAGGAGGTACTCCTAATCTTTTGATGTTTGGGGGAATATGGATTGGGGCAGGACAATTTGTCCAGCCCCCACAGCACTGTGGTATCCTGTAACAACAGTCACGTCATCTGTCAACAAGAATATTGCGTTTGGGACAACTGTTTTCAGATACATTTGCTCCTTTTTTTTTAATTACCTGAAGTCTTAATCTTACAACCACTAACATCAATACAATTGATTCAACTGGAGGATGATCAAGGTAGAGATTTCTAAAACTGCAGGAACTTCCATTGGGAAGTCCAAGCCATTTTGAAACTGAAATTTTCTCATGGTAATTCTTTCCAATTGTATTGTTCTAAAGGACTAAAGTGTCAGATCCAAACCTCATGTCTGGACTTCAAGTTTCTCTCCTGAGAGAGAGCTGCAATTTGACAACCACTTGCTTTAAAGTAAGGAGTTTGTGGGAACACAAGTGCTTCAGCACCCAGCCCGTCACAGAACCAGTTCAAGGCCCCTAAGAGCAATGTCCATGGCTACAAGGAGCCACACAGGTAACAGCACCACAGCTACAGTTAATATAGTAACACCCATTACTGTGCTGCCAGACTGGGCCTATTCTGAAGGCTGCTTATGGCACTGGTACAAAATACAAACCGTCAGTTATACTCTGGTCTGAAACATAATGATAAGGAGTTGGAAGCAAGATTGAAAGGAAGATCCTTTGTCCAGGAAGCCAAAGATTTGGAGACCTGCATAATAAACTGAAGTGCTGTGTTTTTAAGCAACCAGAAAAATGTGATAGGCTTGTGGAGGGGTTTATCAGTTGCACAGAAGCACAGAGCTCTACATGGACAACATGAGACCATTTTAATGCCAGTGCAGCAGCAATTAGCACAATAGAATTAGCGATACCCTATTGTTTTATTGAAGAAGCCTCAGTTCATTTTCTCTGTAGATGTCACTATTTAACACTACTGGTGAAGAGAAGCAGGATATTGAGGGAGGAGGCAAATGAGACTAGGTGTAGCTTTTAATGATGTCAATGGGTATCTGAAGTTTTAGAGTGTTTTTACCTTTTAACCCATTGAAATGCTCTGAACTAGAGGGAAGGACAGCATAGAAGACATTAACATTTTGGTTTAACAATAGTGACAATTGCTGTGCCTTAGAAAAGGTGCAATGATCCATGAATGTACAATGAGAATTTTAAAACCTGCTGTACTGAATGAAGTGTGCACTATTCAAAAACTGTTGATCTATGCAAAATTATTAAACAACACATGAGATCTGCCAGGATTTCGGTCCCAGGTGCAGAGCAGCTGCTCGCATTCACTTTCCAGCATGCCGTGCAGGGGCGTTCCTGCTGGAGATGATAAGTTTGGCGGGTGCACAGGTTGAAAGGGGTGGACCAAAGAAGGTGGGTGTGCTTTCAGACTCCAGCCTGTTACTTGGCCTGATATAATTCAGGCTCAGTAATAACTGCGGTGCATTCACGGTGGCCGTGCAGCTGTGAGGATGGGCAGACGCTCTGGCATTTTGTTCTTATTGATTATGTAGAGTGAATGCTGGAAGTGGTGGGGGGGGGGGGGGGGGCAGCTAATAGCATTACATGGTTCCTGCCAAAATGTCTTATGCTCCATGTACAAAGATCCTTTGCTAATCAGCTGAGCTTTTAACCATGCTTTTTCTACAAAAATCAAGCTGAGGCATTCTGTAAGAATTAAAAGTTCCTGTGTCTGCTCTCCCCGGTGATTTAGCAGCGCCCTGTGCAGGTTAAGAAAAAAAAGACGATCTTCATTAGGTGAAATCAACAGCCATATTAAGATGTTGGTGTCTTTGGTAAGTCTTCGTTCACAGTACCTGAATAGTGGTTGGGCCATCAGGGATGTCAGCTCCCCTGCACATGAAGAAATGATGCTTGATACCAATGACTTAAAGATAGTGGTGGCTATGTTGCTACTGGTCGTAGCATAGACATTTCTACATTGAGTTGTGAAACCAGATGGGGCTCTACTTAGATGTGTGAAAGAAAAATGGGATGTGTCTTGTAGGGGATAACACATGACTCTTTTAGCGTTGATCCAACACTCATAAAGTAAATGAGGGATTTTCTACTGATTTACTGGCCTCAGACCAGGAGTTTTAAAGGCCTTCACTTTCTATTGTAATGCAATGACAGCCAACTGTGACACAAGCTTGGAACAGGGAAGATTTTGAGGCAGCGAGACACTCAAGTTTTTTGGTACTTCATACTTGAAGTTATTTGGCCAAACTGCAATTATCTCTTGATAGAGCAGTACTTCGACTGCCAGGATGCAGGAGAGCAGATGCACATCTCATGTGGTTCAAGCTCATTTAAATCTCAGCACAGTTTGTGTTTCGGAGAAACTTCAGGAACATTCTTTAGTCATTCAACCGCTACTTTTGCTGATAATGGTAACACATGGACCAGAGCTCAGAGCAGTATCTCTTGCTTCCTTGGCCATTTGTGATCAAAATTGTGCCAGTCCCATTCTTGCTCCTTGAGCTGCCATTTCTTAAGCAGTCTGGTATGCAAGTCAGCTTGGCTTCTGCTTGTCTTGTCACCATGATGACAAGCTATGCAGTAGCTCTCCTGGGCTAACATCCTTCCCAGACTAGCATGCTTATCTCTAGACAGACATCTTCATTCTTTGCACTGAGATAAGAGATCTCTCACCAGCACTAATTCTAAGCACATGCTTTTATGAGGTGTGTTTTGCTTAAGTATTTGATCCTTAAACTTCTGTAGATTAGACATTACCACCACTTGATAGTTTAAGTAAACATCCATGCGCTTCATATTCATCAGCTGGTGTCCCAGAAGGGATTAGGAGTTGTTTATCTGATGAAACCCCAGCAATATGGTGCCAGCTCTTTCTTGCACCAATTTTAATTTCAAACACTGAACCTGCTCTGTAGAAACTGTTTATTAGGTGAAACTAACACATATGTTGGAACTATAAGCTGTTTTTTTCTCTTTTTTTTTTTCACTTGAATTACTCACACAAATAGGGTTATAGGCTGACAGAATAATTTACACATTGTTGAGAAAAGTAAGAGGGGAGAATATTCAGGCAGATGTAACATACTCCAGTTCCACTGAAGTTCTTTGTAAAATAATGGGCTTTAAAAGTAATCTTCTGTGTACTAAGTAAACTTGGTGTTCATGATGCATTGGTCTAATCCCTGTGACTGAAATTTAAGATCTAAGGCTCCATGAAAGTAAAAGAAAAAGAAACAATTACATGCGTATTCACTCAATTTCATGTGTTGCATATCCTTCAGTTTTTTCAATTCCAAATTTTAGGAGGGGTAATAAAGGTTTCTAAAGAATGTGTTATTCAGAAAAATATATATATAATCTACAGGTCAGTTATAACTTGAAGCTTGCCAGCTCTCCTTTGCCGGTTTCTTCAGGTTCCTGGAGAATGCAAGTCACCTCCAAATTTCCCCATCTCCCACAAACATTCCATAGATGCTGCAAACGCTGTGCAAAACGCTCAAGGCTGCTGAGTGCGTAGAGCCCTCATGTAGGACACTGGCCACTCAGCCCTCCCAGCTGGGCAGAAACACCGCAGTGTCTTCACAGCAGAGCCAGCGTATACAAAGTCCTCGTGCTGCTCCTGAACTACTCCATAGGGAAGAAGAGCCTATGTGCTGTTCCTGACACTGAAAGACAACTGCGCCCCTTCCCTATGAATGTAATTTGAATATATGGCAACTACAATGCTACTGGGAAGCCACAACACCAGAAGATGACTAAACAGCCAAGTAATAAAGCTTGTGGGCTTACTGTGTTTAGAGTAAGTAATGTGTTACATCATGAATGTTAGCCACACTGATACAGCCTTTAATCTTGTACTAGTCATGAAAGGATACACCATTCTTATCCCAAAGAATCATTTGAAAACCATAAATAAATAAATAAATAAATAAAATGAAGGAGGGAGGGAGGAAGGAAGGAAGGAAGGAAAGGAAGGAAGCTTTTAAATGCACAGTAGTACACTTTTATTTTGCAAAAGAAACTTTGGTCCTATTTTAGTGCATCTATATTTATAAGGTTTCCCTGCTAGTTTTTAGTCTCTGAGCAACAAATAATTCATTGATTAGGAAAAATAAGGAAAAAGGGACATTCAGCAAACAGAGCCAACAAAAACAGCCCTTAAACAGCTTTCACTCAGCAAAGTGCTTCAATAAAATTATTTGGAGAGAATGCCAAGGAGCCTTTACCTTAGAAATTATCTTCCTTCTCTGCTCATATAGGAGTATATAGTTACCCTCTTTCTAGACTGTTTTATGCCTCCAATACAAGATAACGCAGAAAACCAGCATGAAGAGACAGAGTGCATACACAGTAAGTGGCAAAAGCTGAGAGACAATAGCAGGATGTAATTCAGAGAAGCAAGTTTATATATATATATATATATATATATATATATATTTATACACACAAAGATGGTGCAAGTTCCTCACACATACAAGAGGGTCAAACTTCTAGACATTGGTAGATCACACATCTTATTGCACTGCATACACTGCACTTCTGCTAACTGTAATTTTAGCACACCATTCAAAACATTTGGTGCTTTATGTGAAAATTCCTGGAGACATATGAGTCTGTGAAAAACTAAATTTTACCAAAAAAAAAAAAAAAAAAATAGTTATCTCTAGTGGGTATTAAGAACAGTTTAAAAATGTGAATGCACTCAAGGCCAACATTACAGGCCTTCAGATGTGTCCAAAAATTATTTTGAACCCAATTTTTATGCAACGATATTAAAAAAAAAAAATGAGGCAAACTTTTCCAGAGGGAGGATCTTTGTGTATCTGTAAGGCCCGTATTGGAGCTACAATATATTATGTATATAATTATATATTTTGTATATTATATATTGTATGTTATATTCTTGTATATTATATTGTATATTGTGTAGCAAAAAGGACTTTCTAAATGAAGACAGTATTGTAACGATACAGGGGGCTGTGTCTACATTACAGGGAAGATAAGAGAAGAAAATATTAATTGGCTACAGAGGAACAGAGCTGTAGTGATGTAAAGGTATAAAGACGCCTTTCCATCATCCCCTCCAGTCCTGCCCTGGGTGTCCCAGTCCATGTGCTAGTACTTAAGAATGGTTCTATGTTAAAAATTCATTAAGAATGGTGCTACATTAAAAATTCCTAAAACAAAAGAGACAGGAAAAGCAAAATGAAAATAAATTAGCCGGGTAATCCAAATGTGCAGCAGGTTTACAACTCTGTCAAATGCACCTGATCAAGCTGTACATTAGTTAGCCTGGGTTTTGGTAAAGATATATTACATTTTACATATATTACAGACTCTAATCAGTTAGCCCAAGCTGAAGTCTTTCCACGTTTGCTACCAAAACTAGTTAGTTTAAAGTTAGCAGAGATTTTATGTGAATTTTGGTCACACTGCCAATCCCAAACAGGCTTACTCAGGGGGATATTATGGCTTGTGATGAACCACCAGAGAGGTGCAATCAGATGTGGGGTATTCCATGCACAAATAAAGAAACTACTTTCCCTTGAAATCCTAGGTCCTTATCTTCCTTTCCCCTCCTAGCTTGCTATAGCTACAAAAAAAAAAAAAAAAGGCTAAAAATTAATGTGAACTACTGATTTCATTTTTAATTAATGCAAATTTTTTCTTTTGTGCTATTGTTCTCTGAAGACACTTCCTTCCCCATTCCTATTAAACAGAGAGACAAAATTAAATAGAGACAAAGTAATCCAGTGCTATGACTGTCACATTTCTGCCCGAACAGAACAGAAATCCCATGCAACTGATATTGTGTCCCTGGCACGCACTGCACGAGGTAACAGGTGTTATACTGGGGTTTTATAATCTTTGTGAAAACACCACTGAAGACTTTCTAGATTATTTTGCCTTGAATTTTTTTTAGAAACTCATGTTCCCTCTCTTATTGCCTGATCTTGGAGTTTTCTTAATACTGGCTTCTCAGCCAGCATCACATGGACGTTTTTTTGCAGCGTTCGTGCTGCAAGCACACGTTGGACGCTGCTATAGGATAGCTGTCATCGCCTCCTCTGTGGCTTCATTTCCTATTTCAGCCTAAAAACTTCAAAGACTTTCTTGCATTGATCTCCCACTTCTGTTGGCAAAGGAGGGCTTAGTGAGGTTTTGTTTGGGATTTTAACTACACCTGCTGCAAATAACTATACACTTTTTCTGTCCATTCACCTTAGTCTCTGATAGCTTTCATATTCTTCCCTTTCAGCTCTTTCAGTCATTTTTCAGCTCTTCTTTCGTTTTTGTCCCTCTTACAACTTATAGCTATGTGGCTTCCCCTATCTATTTTATTCACCTGGCCTGAAGACTTTCAAAAGGGGTATAAGCGAGTGAGGTCCCCACATCCTCTTAATTTATGTTGCTGATGTGTGCCTGAGATTACCCTTTGCAGACATTTAAGAGCTGCTACACTCCGAGTCAGTGCCAGAGGGCTTGCTACACCTACACAGAAGATGAGATCCAGTGGGACACAGCCACAAGGAAGGTTTCTCCCCCTGTTGTCTGAGGAACTTTCAACACCTAAGGAAGAATTATCACAAAGCCATCTTTAAATATACATTCTTGAGCTTTTAGTGCACTGGAAAGCTCTTCCCAACCTCCCGTCTTGCTACAGGATGTCTTCTGCCCCTGAGCAGCAGGAGGGCAGAGTCACGATGTTCCTCTGACCTTTGCCCAGCGCTGCTTCCAACGTCCCGGCTTGGTGCCTGCAGACATGTCAGAGAGAACACGGCCCTGGACGTGCACTGGTCTTTGACAAAGCCACAAGAGTCTGTCCACTCAAATCACTTTGGCCAGAGCAGCAGGTACTGGGGAATATCATACGTCCACTTTATTTACTGTTTGCTAAAGGATGACATGAAAAAGGACACAAAGGTTATCACCAGTGACATGGTGCTTATATGTAAATGCTTTAAACTTTCACGGAGGGGAGAGTGCATGAGTTTACAGGAAATTATTTCTGCTTGCCAGTAATTTCACCTTTATAACACAACATCCTCCTGCAGCAGGCATCTCCTAAGTCATCTTGTGGCTACCAAAGATATTAGATTCTGTTTACTGAAATAAGTCTATTAAAGTCTCATGTTTTTTGCAGGTCATAGATGTCGTCCTATTGATTTAACTTGAAAGAGCGCTTTTTCAGTGTTAGTAAGCTGTTTGCTTTTCTACAGTTTGCTGCCTTCCTCGTTACCTAATGTGGACTGGCCGTAGGTCACCAGTTTTTAGTGACCGCATGCCCAATGCCAGGTATCTACACTTATTGATTCAACATTAAGGGCCATTCTTGTGCAGATATAATCTGCCTTCCCAATCTATAGTCTACTTCATTTCCACCTATGCATCTCTATTCAAGGGGATCATTCAGCAAAGATTTTATTCAAACTAGAATAACTAAAACATACTTCTGGTCCCCTGTGCTGCTCAGGAGGCATGCTATGTAGAAAACGTCTGCGCTTTGAGGCTTACATCTTACACACTTTATAGTATCTGCAAGGTGCTGTCAGAGTCTTCAGAAGCCATGGAAAAGGTTTGGTGCAAAGGGTTCATTTCTCATGGGGTAAAAAAGGTTGTGTGGTTTAAGCTGGCAGGCAGCTCAGCACAACGCAGCTGTTCGCTCGCTCCCCCCAGTGGGATGGGGGAGAGAATTGAAAAAAGGTAAAAATGCAAGAACTTGTGGGTTGAGACAAGTACAGTTTGATAAGAAAGGAAATAAATAAATAAATAAACAAACAAACAAAAACAACAACAAAAAAAGACTAAAAAAAACAAGTGATGCAAACGCAACTGCTCAGCACCCACTGACTGATGCCAAGCCGATCCCCAAGCAGCAGCCCCTTCCTGGATAAATCACTAGTTTTACTGTTCAGCATGATGCCATCGGGCATGGGACATCCCTTCAGCCACTCTGGACCAGCTGTCCTGGTTCTGTCCCCTCCAAGGTAAAGGCTCCTTGTGTACCCCCCGGCCTCCTTGCTGGCAGGACAGCAGAAGCTGGAGTCCTGGGCTCTGCGTGAGCACTGCTCAGCAACAACTACAGCCCTGGTGTGTTATTAGTATTATTCTCATCCCAGATCTGAAACACAGCATCATACCAGCCACTAGGAAAAGAATTAATTCTATCTTAGCTGAAACCAGGACAAAAAGCCAACTCAGTGATGACACCTAGACAGCACTGGGATCTGCTGTGCCTTCCTAGAAAGCCCGTGCACAGTGGCTGGGGCTGCCCAAAGGGGTCGGGCAGTGCATGTCCTGCACTGTGCTGGAGAGCCTAGAAGGGATGAGCTGCTCTGGTTACGTTTCTGCTTTTCGAGGTACTTTATATTTCTTTTCCTTAGTTCTCTTCTCTTTCAATCGCATCCTAGCCTTCTTTGTTTAGTATCACGTTCATTTTCAGGCACCTCAGGCTTTTCCATGAGCTTGCTGTGACTCCTTCTGAACTCCCAGTGACAGACAGAAAAACAATTATTTGAAAGACAGGCAATGGCAGCCTTCTTCAGAATCTCTTCAGTCTCACCAAATAGGATCCCTTCCCAGCCTAGCTCCACAGACACTCACACAATGTCAGCAACCTTCTCAAAGAAGTCATGATCCTGTACAAAACCATCTGTGTATTATTCAAATGGGCTGAAGCTAGAGGCATTTTCTTACAAGAATTAAGGAGATCCAAGTTGGCAATAATACATTTTTGCTCGGCAAAATTAGTTACAGAAGATGAAAATATCAGTAATAACATAAGGCAGTTAAACAAGCCACATTGTCAAGTTTGCTAAGAACAGAAGGTCCTAGCAAATGGCTGTCTACTAGACTTTAGACAACCATACTCACCACCAACATTGTAAAAAACAAACACGCTGTAACCTAAATAGTTAGAGCTGCATGGCATCCGCAGAGTGCTGGGAAACATGCACAGGTTATGGGCATTTGCCTTATGCAACGCACAGCACAAAGAGAAGCCTCCCAGCAGCTCCTCAGCTCTCCACCGTAACAGCGCGGGCTGTTACAGCACTCTCGCCACAGTACAACACGGTACCGGTGTTGTTTCCTCCCAGGGTTATGGTGCATAAAAGGGCAAAGGCATCCCAGGGCCTCCACGGGAGGAGGCTCACCAGGAGCTGCCACGGGACAGGCTGGAAGGAGGAGACCCAGCTCTGGGCAGCCTGCTCCCAGCACAGCACAGCGCCCTGCCTGCAGCCACCGGTTCCCTTCTGTCCTTTCTTTGCATGTGTTACTTTGACCTTGCCTGGGGTACTCTGGTCCTGATCATTACTCAGTGATTTTGCAAACATTGCGTTGGCATTTATAATGCACAAAATGTGTGTAAAAGCACAACAATAAGTAATTTAGTCCATGGAAGGATTTTCTCATTTTACCCTGATAATCCTTCATGCTAAACTCACTACAGGTTGGGGAAAGCTAAAAGACTACAGGTTCTGCATGGCAGGCACTATTTAAGCCTGCAGTTTTCCAGTACTGGTGTATTGAAATCTTTGATTTGTGGGGTGGCAATAAAAGACATGGAAAGAAAATCTCCCCTGGCAACGTATACTCTTGAAAGGCCCTTTCAAAGCAAACATTCCAGCAGTGAGAAATACTTCAGCATGCTGCCAGTCTGTCCTCCTCCTGTCTTCCCTCCCTGCCTCCCCAGCCTATGTGCTTAGTATTGGAATAATAAATTTCTTTGTGGCCCATATTACACCATTTCTGGAAAGAAACTGTTTCACGTCACCTTGGTGCACTTGGCTAGGGGAGACCTCACAATCAAAGGTTATGTTCTTTCACGCAGCTCTATCAGTATTTTATGTTCCTTTGAGGCCAAGTGGTATCAGCTGGCCATATAGCATTCAGGTTTGGGGAAGAAAAAATCATTGTATTCTGAAATGCTGATTGCATCAAATGGCAACTAGATTGGAAGACAGTAATCATGCTGGGCTCAGGCGATTAAAAACTCACTTGGAAAATTGGTGCTTGCTGAGCCTCTATAGAAAGAAATGAATTAGGAAGGAAAACAATAAGGAAGGGCATACATTAATTTTGCTCTGCAGTGGATAATGTTGAGTGTAAGAGATCTAAGGAAGAATTGTGTGTCTCAAGGATTTTCTCTTATTTTTTCAGGAGGAAACCTAAGAGTCAATGGGGAGGGGTTGCAAATTTAATCCAGACAGTAATCTCAGAAGCAGGAATCAGAAAAGTGCAAATAAATACAGCATATAAATAGTAGATAGCATTTCCTGCTAGGAACTCATCATTTCTGACAATGCAGCTCAACAGAGAACTCTCCCTTGCTGGCAGTTCTGCTGGGCAATCTCCATTCTCTGTTCCCTGGGTAATGTCATTCCCCTCCTCACTGCTAAGCTGCTCTGGATATTTGTACAAGTAACTCAATAAAGGATTACCTCCCAGAACGTCTATATTGTGGCAAGCCCTGTGTAACTCTTATTCAGCTGTGAGATCTGTAGGGTAGGCGCTGTGTCCACACCACTTTTATACAGTGTTGAGTACATTGTCAGTACTCCACAAACAATAAATGCATTCAACTCAAATAAATGCCCCCATCTTCTTCAATAAGGTATACATGTATTTAACAGCCTTTTCTTGACACTCGCAAGAGTTCATGTCTCTGCTCACTGTTCCTCCATTTATTACAATACATCCTTTTTTCTGGCTCATGACAGATTTCTGATCTGCAATCCTGTTTAAGGGAGGTTTATTCAGCAGCGCAGGACGGAGGACAGCCGCAGGACACCATAGGGCTCTCCAGCAGAAGCAGGCTGGAACTCCCTTTGACAGAGCTGCCAGGTCTGTTAGCTGCTGGCTACGTGCTGCTAAAATGCATTTTTACAACGTGTGAAGGCCACGTCCTGCAACACTTCTCACAGGAGTAGTCCCTACTCTCAGTAAATGGGACTATTTGCACGATTATTATGGGAGCAAAAACAGAACAGGAGTGTCTGGAATAAAGTACTAAGGTGACCGAGGTTCCTGTTTGTCTTCCAGGGTACAGTGCTATCAGTGCCAACACTGGAGGCTGTTTGACCACTGACTATGTTAAGAGGAATACACGGTCAATATGCTTGCTTGCTCTAGAGTCACTACCACTTCCAATGCTTTTCCTCAAGATAAAGTCATCAAAGGAGTAAAATTTTGATTATCATCAAACCAGTGATCCATTTTCACGCTGAATTCAGTGGAAAGCTGCTTAAATCTGCAGCCAAGCACCACAGAATTCCAAATATGCCCCACTGAGGAGCTCTGAAATGGAGAGGCAATGAATTTAGTTTCTATTTCCAATTGAACAAATTTGAAGTTTTAAACCACCGAATCTGATAGGCATGCTCAAGTACAGCCTGTAACAAAGCTGGAAGAGGACAAAAGCAACACCCCACCAAGAATCTTCCATTCCCTGTACCTTATGCAAATGGAAAGAAGTACCATTTATAACTTCATTTTGTTCTTTCATCCTTATTTAATGACTTGTCCAACTCATTAACCCAGTATTTAGCTGCTGTTCTTTATGGCTGGATTTTCCTCATTCCCCTCAAAATCACAGATATGCCCCAATCCTTATGCACAAAGGTACACAGCTGTCTAGCTACTTGTATTTCTTGTCCTGTTGCTGTTTCTATAAAGGAAACCAAAATAGTTCTCATCCTGGTTTCCAATTCTGTACGATCAAAATGCAAAAATATTAATAATTAAAAATATACCAAGAACAAAACTGCCTTCTTCCAAAGATGAGGAAGGGAGTTGGTTACTGTCAAAGGTAGGTGCTTCTAAGTCAAATAAATTAAGTGCACTTCAGAATGATGGTGGTGTGTCAGGCTCATCATCTCCATCCTCAACTCCTATTATGTATCTCAAGGGAGTGCTTCCCGAAGTTCATCATTTTCTCCCAACAACAGTTACTTATTGCTACATTTGCTTTTGCTGAGCCTGGACTGAGCTGTTTACTATGTGCATACTAAGAGTATAAAATATTCAGAGTTTATCCTAAGCAATATCGCAGTTCAGGCTAATGACTGTTTCCCAGGACTGGGATCCATGCCCTTTGCATTTCTGCTCTCCGAGCAGCCAAATGCTAAGCCATAGAATTGTTTTCTTCCTCTGAAGCAGCAGCTGGTCCCTTGGAAGACACCATAAGCATCTCTGCCGAAATCTGTGTAATTGCACATGTCGGTATGGTCTGTTCTTAACGGATCCTCTCCCAGACAAAACACTGTTTTCTCAAGCTGGCTTTGAAGACTGTGTGTGTTTAAAAATAAATTCAGGAAAATACACACATATATTTTGCTATAAGCTGTGTACAATGCGTACTGTGTACAGAATATTAATTCTTCAATATGTGATTTTGTGAGACTGCCTCACTGGCATCCTTATTGCTATACATGGAACTGTTTTGTGTGCAAATATGATTCTAAACGCGAAGTTTTAGCTTGGCACATTCACAAAACACTATAGATTTCAACCTGTTGCTGTGTAACAAGGGTGTTTTTTTGAGACAAATCCTTAATATCAGTAAATGGCTATGCTATTCTTTTCTGATCATGCTTTGTCTGGCTCTGAAACTAATTAGCAGAATCTGGTGACCTGAATGTCAGAACCTCTGATATTTCAACAAAAAGCAAAATCCTTAACTCAACAGTCGACATATTGCAGAGAGAGCTGCCATACTCTCCTGCCTCTCTTTTATGACTAATAAAGATGAACTTTGTATAGGGGCAAAGGGGGTGTTTTCTGGCCAAAATAACAAGAAACCAGAAGATCTAATTACAAGTTTAATGCATTTCAAGCAACTCAATGATCTCTAATTATTGCTCTAACTTAGGTATACCTGTCCGCAGGTATCAAAGACAAGATCTCTAACGAGTTTCTTGCCAGTAAATCCTACTGAGACAGCTGTATCCTCATCATCCCTCTGGCACAACTGAGACAGACCAGCAGCTTCACAGAGGAGTTCTGGAGCACAGCAGAGAGGTAAACCAGGACTCCTGGGTCCCAGGCAGGATCCTCCTAAATAATCCTTCTGTTCAGCTGAGGAACACTTTGCTGCCGTAAGCATCTTCCCTGTGCCAGGCATCAGGGGGAGTCATTATTTCAGAGGATTTGTAATGGACTGCAGAGTCCATCACCTCCCAGCTCTCAAAGATGGATGGAAATGAAGCTGACAGTGACTTGAGGTTGTTACCAGCTGATTTCATGGAGCTGATGATACTGATTCACTGGCACTAATCAGGTGAGATTAAAAGGACTGCTTGGGCAAGGAGATGGACTCACCAAATTAAACATTTGCACTTCAAAAGGTTTCTAGCTGAGCAGCTGCCTGCTGCAGCCCCAACCTGTCCCCAGCCCTGGGGTAAGACAGAGTGGTTAAGCCTCCAGGTCTGTCAATCTTGAACCACTCAGCAGCATTGAGGAAAAAAAAATCACTTAAAAAATAAGATCTAGCTCAAAATGAATTGTGTAATAAACCAACTGGCACCAAAGTAAATCCATCATATAAACGAGTAGAGAGTATTTTCACTGCTCCCAGAAAGAGTTTGAACTCCTAGAGTAAGCTAATTTCTGAGCAAGTGTCCACAAAATCAAGCTCTCAGGTAATGAAGTGATAGGCACTCAAAAATATGATGGATGGAGAAACAAGATCAGCTCCACTTTATGTACATTTTATTCTCGATCACATACTTTAATGGTGAAGCAGCTGCAGAACTTGCAAATGACGAGCACTGCCTTTGTTTGCAGATCTCCTGCATAAACCATTGCATAAACAGCCGTAAGCAGGTGCTTCTTGCTCTGAGTTGTCCTAAGAACGTGCTGTGGGTCTGCAGCAGGGAAGTGTTCCCAGAATTCAGTATCATCTAAATTACAGAACTGCAGTATCCCTCCCTATCTTTGTTTGTTTGCTTGTTTGTTTGTTTTGGAGTCCCTTGTAGCAGCTACTGTGCTGGCATTAGAGATCAGTGTGCCCACAGCTGTTGAATAAGGTCCTCAGTCGCTCGTCTGCTTTTGTCTGTAAGAGGGAAGAACCTTCCACAGATTTAATCTGGTTCAGCTATTATTACCTTTCCTGCCTTTCCTACACCATTTTTACAGCATATTAGATAAAACCTAGCTGGCTGCTGCTAGCAAAATTAGGTCTTCTATTGTTTTAACATTAATTATGGAGAGTTCAAGATAAGGTTTGTGTTAGAAAAGTAGGGGGTAGGAATGGTTTGAATTTGACTTTCATTATAATTAGACAGGAAATTATGAAAAGGTGAAAAATAATTCACTGAAATGCTTTCCTCTAGCAAGCTGACAAGAAAAGTGCATTCTTGCACAGAAGAGTTCATGGTATATTACTGCAGCACCATTGTTTTTAATGTATGCCTCTGCCTGGGCACATTCAGCCTGTTTCTACTGCACTTCACATGTGGGCAGAAATGAGGAGGATGAGGCCCTCTGGCTCCCTTCTGTTCAGCTGAGAGCCTTTTCTGTTACAAAAAATTAGGCTAAATTAGTCCGTGGTGTAACTCCATGGAAGCCATTTGAATTACTGCAGACATTAATTTGTACCACCAGTCAATTTCTGCGTAACTTGCAAAGAACATGAAAATATGACTAATCTAAGAATGAATTAATTGGGCAGCTGTCTCTCTTTCATTTGTACACTACTGAGATAAACATTTGGACTAAGAAGCTGTCCTCATTATAATTTTCTCACTTGATGCTGCTTTGTGGGTGATGTTTATGACTACCACGTAACTAAAATGTTTTCGGAATTTTTCTTCATGTGAAATTACTACGGTTCAGGCTTTTAAAGACACTTCCATAGGGAGGACAAAGTAATGCATGAACCTTACTTGGAGCATCTAAGAAGCTGTAAAGATTGACAGTGCCAGGGCCCCTCAGGTTAGACTTCCCTCTGCAATACAACCATCTCAAGGTCGTCACTCCACCACTGCCATTGGTCTAACTTGACTTCCCTCGAACTGTGACCCAAAGACTGATGGAGAGCAAGCAAAACCCACTTTAACAGGCCAGCAAAACTTCAGCAGTGCTTATAAGATGGATGGGCAAAGAAGGTCTCTGCCATGATACAACTGCTTTAATCCTTTTCTTCCCCACCTGTGAAGACCGAGGCCCCATGGTTCAGCACACATATAGAAAAGGCACATCCTACCATGCTACAGCTCCTTTATCTCTCAGTGTTTTACCCACCACCAGAGTAGCTGAGTAACTTGTGCATAAATTTGTCAAGTTGCCATCACTTCTTTCCTTCCAGCTTCACCACCCTGTTTAGCTCTGGTTTGCAGGAAAAGCAGGACTCCTGGGGAGAAGTCCTTCAGGAGGGTCCATGGCAGAAGACCACTGAAGTTAATGGGATTTGTGGAGATAAGGATTTTGTCGACAGTAGCTTGAAAAATTACATAAGGCAAGCTGAGGCTGGCAAAAGATGTTTTCTCAGCCTTGTTTGCAGATAAGGAAGTGAGATTCCAAAAGGAATGACTGACTTCCCACAGTTACACAGGAAATCAGCAAAAGATATGGAAATTAATGCTGAGAAGCATTTCCGTGCCTTAATCATAAAGGCAATCTTTTCTTTCAAATGCCAAAAACATTAAACATCCCTTTTCAATGACGGAATAAACATCAGAGTTTCTCTGACTCAGAGCAATATTTCCATCTAAAATTTTTAAAATGTTTTTTACATTTTTAAAGCCATTTCAAGGTAAAATGGTTGGTAGCATTATGACCTGTGTCAAACTGTAGGGAGCAGCAACTGTAGGGACCAGGGATGGCAGTCCAACTGAACAAGCTGATCTGGTCAACTCCGCTGAGGATCAAGTCACAATAAGATTGGAAAATGCAAGGTCAAGACGTAATGAGTGTGTTTCACTATATTTACCACTAATTATGTAGGCTTTGAAAAATAAGGACTGAAATACTCTCTTTCTGGGAAGCTATTAAAGTGTTATGCGGAGGAGATATATGGCTTTGGACAGGATGGATTCACATCTTTTGTCTACTAATAAATCACTCAGCATCTATCTGTTTGACCATCTCTGAGTAGTATTTTTATCAATGTGATACCTAGGTAGCTGCCCAGATAAGCACATTTTGTATAAATACATAATAGCCTGGGCCAAAGTCTGTTTCTATTTAAGCTAGATTCAGTTCATTGTGTCTTAATTGAAAATAATGGTGTTAGAGCAGTGATCAAAGAACTGTTTCATTAATTGTCTATTAAATCATTAGCTATTAAACAGAAATAAAAGGTTAAGAATGCAACACTCTGTTCTGCCCAAAAGAATATGAATATCTCTCCAATTACAAAAGAAACAATAAAGGCAGAATTAACAGTGAAAAGAAGCTCAAGATAAGGCAATTACATCCAAAATGCCTGACAACCCTTATTAGAGGGTTTAGCAGTACAACGTATGTAGAAAAGGCAACACAAATCTGGAAGCAAAGTCAATAGTGAGTTTACCAAAGGGGCTTGTAAAGGAAATATGCATTTTTATGAAAAAATACAGGCACATAAAGCTTGTACTAAATTTTAACTCGGCTAATTAATTGTTATGGATTCAATCTTGCAACCAATACATGTATTTCCAGTTAAAAATTATGCCTGAATAGCATTCAGTCTGAGAGTACCTCTCAGTAATTTGTGACTAAAATCCATTATAACGGTGTTGTAATTTTCACAAAAATAATATTACTCCCATTTTGAAACCCTTTCTATCACCAGGATGGGGCAAGTTGAACTCAGTGAAGACCACACTCAGACCTCTTGTTTTCATGCATTAAGCCAATAGCCTTGGATATCAGGTCTGGGAAAGAGTCCCAGAGGCACTCTTCTGTCAGTGATTTGATGCGCAAATAATTTTACAGAGTAGTCAAATGATGACCAGATTTACACCCAACTTGGCCACTAAAAAAAAAATAAGGGAAGGGGGGTGAGGGAAAATACAGTGCAAATCTTGTAAAACCTGTGCAGAATTTTGCCTAGTGTTTTGGTCTGCTCTCCCCAAATCATTGAAAGGGGGAGGACCCACATCAACTTGAAGGTGCTTTGGAACAGGTCTACTTCCACCTAGAAATACAACCCATCTTGAAAAAAACAAGAAAGGAAGATGGTCAAAGGGCAAGAGCTTTGCTTTCTTGAAGTGCATAAATCCACAAATGCAACTGGTAATCTTGTCTCTGCTCAAAGAGGTCATGTCAAGTTTTATTTAGCTGCAAGCTTCAGTGGACCTCTTAAATTCAGGAACCATAACAACTTCATACCCAGCTTTGACAGGACATCCATATGGACAACTGCTGATTGAACTAAATGGACTTTAAACAAGCAGTGTTTTGAAATGCAACATCTCCCTAACATGTGCAGATACTAATTTTATTAGTGGAAGAGGAAGGGGAGTCCTTTTCCTGACCTTTTTGTATCTGGTTCAGTCTAGCATTCTCTAACTATAGCAAGTCCTAGAAATACTAGAAATCCAATTAATAGAAACAAAAGTCCACATACACAATCTTTTAGATCGGTATCTGGTTTTCTGAAGTACAAAGAAAAGAAAAGACAGTCTGAGCAATAATATACTGATGATATATAACTTGGTGCTTGAGTTTATAATAGGAGCACTTCGTTGTAAACTGATAAATAATAGCCACTAATCAGATACGAAGAGCTGTACAGTAAATAGCAAAAAAAAAAAAAAAAACCAACAGCAAAATTTATCAAAAGAAACTGCTTCTATGACAATTAAATTAGTCATAAACAAAGATATTCATTCATGTCCTTTCTGGTAAGAGCTCTCAAGGAAATTTGGTTACCAGAAAAACAAAATGTGATTTTTCTTTCCCCATCTAATATATAACATAAAATAGAGAAGCTGGAGCTCAGGGTAGAGATTCAAGAAACCTCTTCCACATCACTGGCCAAGGGCAAACGTTGGAACAGTCACTTTCACGAAAAGGGATTATTACACTGATTTCCTTTGCAAAATGTTTTAAGGTCTGAGAAGTGCTAGGCATCACTCTGTCCCTGAGGATTCAACTGCACACGTGCCTCTTCTCAATCACTTGAATCTTATTTATGAATAATTTGCCTTCAAGATAAACAGAGATAAAAACATTCATGAAAAAACTTGGAAGCAAGCAGAGGTTGTCTGACCAAGACTTTTGCCCAAACCTATCATGTCTTTCCTATAGCTACTTAGGATCAAGTGGATGTCATCTCTCATCTGAGAGTCTCAGAAAAAGGATATCTCTATGAAATGTACAGTTGCTCTGTAAGCACTTTAACTGCAAAGGAATTTCTTTGTTGTTGGAAATAAAATGCAATGAGATGTTTGTTTTAGAGTATTTAAATATCAGTAACAAGCTCATTCAGAGTTGTCAAAAGTAAGAAGGTGAATTTTTCATTCCAGCATATGGTCTTCAAAATAAATGACAGCTTTGCTATGTGCATTTCTTTAGCCAGACACAGAACACGAAAAATTATCTGACAAATACAAGCTATCTGTTAGGACCTCTGCAGTCTTATCTAGAAAGAGGTTACATTGATAGGTAAAAATAGTACAAACTAAATAAAAATAAAAAAATAAAAATAGTACAAACTAAATAGTAAAAATAGTACAAACTAAATAGTAAAAAAAAGTACACAGGTATAGGATGTGGGTTTCAAATGCAACCTGAAGAGACCTTTTAAAAGTAGTTATAAAAGGGACTGGGTCAGGCCTGGGATACATTCAGACATGACACAGTTAGCAGACAGAATATGAGGAACTTGTTTTTTCAGAGCTCCAGAGTTTATAATAAGATCTACAGGTTATAGGATTACTATATGTAAAAAAGGATGAGTATACTATCCCATTTTTACAGCATTTTTATATAATATACTGTATTTTCCTGGAATTGAGACAAAGAAATCATCTTTCTAGGACAACCCAAAGAAGTTCATAGAGAATACAGGAAAACAACCCTATATAGAAGCCATTGTACTCAATTCCGATGTTCATTTAAAACAACAAAAAACAGCCTCAAACCACATAATAAATCAAATAAATCTACTAAAGATGTTCAAAAGTACCTCTTCTATGCCTAAAAATAATGAGCTAAAAGCTGAAAGCCATGCAATGTGTCAGAAGTCATACAGTCAATGTCTTGACAAAGTTAAAGCTGTTTTCATCTCAGTGCTGTGCAATGATAACCAGCTGAACACATTATATTAAAAAAATGTTTAACAGTTCACAGCTTTTGTTTTAAGGATTTTTGCAATATCTTTGTTATTTTCTATTCTCTGTCATGCTCCTCCAGATTTTGGTAAAGTTCAGTACTTGTAAGAGACTCCTGAGTGGAAAGTAGGTGATGCAGTCAGAAGCATGTACTGCTTTGCTGTACACTATAACAATATACTGTGTTATTACTATTTAATAATGGATGCAGAAAAGCCACACAAGAATAAAGGTCCCTGTGTGGCGAGTTGACTTCTCCCATGTGGGATGTATCAAAAGTCACGTTCTTTCTCATTAGCACCCGCTGGCCAGCGAAGAAGGACAAGGACTGCTCTCTCAGCATCCCTGGCCCACTGCCACACCGTATGGACATCAGCACAAACGGCTCCACATCAGTCTGTAGAAATGTGCTAACCCTGCATAACCTCTGGAAACCAAATTCCTTATTGCACAATGGAAACACCTACCACTGCAGAAACAGCTAGGATTGTATAAAACAACCAGTCCACGTTAAATCCAGAATGCAGGCTAGGACCCAATATGGTGGTGCTGGTGGTGAAGACAAGGGAGAAAACTCACATTTTCCTCATGCCCACCTCTTGTGGGTGCCTTACCTTTACGACATCTTCATCAGCCGATTTGCACTCAGTGGACTCTGAAACATCAACCACCGACCCATCCTCCTGCACAGCAACGACCTTGACTGGAACAGACACTGTTTTGCCCGTCAGGATGGCCGTGTTAAGGACTTCCGTGTCCTGTATGCACACACAATTAAAGGATGGGCATTAGAAAAGCAAAAACCATAAGAAAGCTGCAGGGGTCAGACCACAGAACCAAAACCCTTCCTCAGAGAGGGACAGGGACAGGGAGCAACGGTTCCTTGCACATACCCTGTGAGCTCCCTGCAAGCAGTGGTATAACAATTTCTTAAGCTAGAAGTTGTGTCTGGACCACCAAGTTCTGGTTTTGACAGACATACCGATTTACTCTTTTGGAGCCAATTCACAGGTTTGGCTGCTGTGGAAATGAAATCCGTCACACAATTACGCGTGAAGACACACCTGCAGAGTGGCAGAACCACAGCACTTTTCAAGCACCATCTCCAGAGAGTGGCAGCACCTCATCGCACCCTTATGTCCCAAACCATGGCAGTGGTTTGGGAGGTGATTCCCAGGCATTACAATAACAGCATTTTTTCCTTTTTGTTTCAGCTGAAAGAGTTGTCAGCTGAGCCAGTTGTCCCTTTTCTGGACATAAATGCACAATGAGAAATACTGTGCGTGAGGTAGGGTATTACAAACTAAGCAATGCCATATACAATTTTTCTAATCTTTCCCCATCAAAATCCCACCTAGAGATGTTTTACCACATTTATCTCTAATCCTGATGAATTCACAGTGCTGGCACTCTAATGACTCCATTAACACAGCCTTCCTCTGCGTCTCAGTATGGCTGCAGCTTGATTAATTACTCCAAATGAGCTGCTACAGCGGTCCTTGCCTTGCGTAAGCAAAGCAGCTCTGCAGACTGGAGGGGAAGAGCCTCCAAAGGCCTACAGAGGAATTTGGCTCTGCTTAAGCAGTGCTTACTGCAGGCCAACATTTCATACACATGCAGAGCAAGGAATGACCTGTGCTTCAGAAGAGATTCAGCTCAGCCTTCTAGAAAAACCTGTGAGAGGAAATACTGCTTTAAATCCTTCTGCTTTTCATTTTTCAACTTCTATGAAACTAATTGCTTGCCAGCTGAAAAAAAAAAAAAAAAAAAAAAGTTGCTTCCAACTAATCTAACTTTAAATTCCATTATTAGAATTGGTGGAAGAAGAAATGGATTTTAGTGAAAAATTTGATGGCAGCTTGCATAGGGAGATATATTCACTATCATTTGCTTCTGTCTGCTAGCTAGATTGATAGAAAATAATGGGCATTGACCACAAGCTGAGGACAGCTGGAGAAGACCAATAAACACTTGCAACTAAGATGTATTATTAATCAATATTCGGAAACTTCTACAAAAAGCACCCTGAATTAAATGAGTTGAAGTACTAATAACACTAGTGCCAGCTAACTGATAGAGTCTACTAGAGCTTTATGGGCAGTCATGTTCCAGAAAAGCACTTAAACGTGTACTTGAGTCCATTTCTGTTCAGAACAGCACTAAAAGTATGTGGCTCAACTTGACACATACTTCAGTGTGATTTAAGCAGATTTAAGTGTTGTCCTGAATAGAGATGCTTTCCTGAATAACGCCGCATGAAATTAATACATCAACTTTGTCCTGTTCTTTGCAAGGCACAAACCAGATCTTTTACCCAGTGACTGGTTTTTGTTTTTGCTGGATGGGATCATTTATAACCAGCTGCCATCCTTGACAGAAGGACGCTGGGAAACAGAGAAGTATGTGAAAGATGTAGAAGTGCCAAAGAACAACTGTAAAACCTTTACAAAGACTAAGGTTTGAACAAAACTAAGAAACTCCACTACCATGTGAAAACAATCAGCTGCACCTCGGGTGGAAAGAGGTTGTGTAAGACAGGTAAAGACAAACTGAGGGTGTTTCATCCACAAGTATGTCAAGAAGAGGTAGTTAGATTTTGCCAAACCAATGACAAATATTCCAAATACCCCTAAGCCATCAATTTGATACAAACATGCCACATATGTGATGCAGACATGGTGGTTCTGTGTCAAAATGCTCCCAGTTTGTCAGCAGGCTATTTCTGAGCCATTCTTCAACCGCGGACAGTTTTCAGTGCAGCAGGGGGAATAGTATTTTTGCCAAGGTCACAAACAACAAACACGTGACTCATTCTACTTCTGAACCACTTTCTCTTAGCACAGCTACATAACTCCTACGTGTCAGGGGCAGGCGGCACTTGGATGCAATTACGGACTGATCCAAAACCCTACTGAGTCATAGATGAAAGACTTCTTTTGACTTCAGTGGACTTTGAATCAGGTTCTCAGCAGGCCTGAACTAATTTCTCCTTTGCTTTTTGTGCCGTTTGTTGTACAGCCATCGTGTTGACCCTCCTGTGTGACAAGGGATAAACAAAACCTCGAGCCTCCTTTAACTCTAAGTGCTGCTTAGCTACCAAGCTGAGAACATACTTTGATGCTCTGAAGGATAATGCAAAGTTTATAAAGAGATTTGCATTCTTCTGTAAACTCTCTGTGAAGCTTAATTTGTGAGAAAGGGTCTTAGAAGTGACACCTTGCCACCCCCTACCTGTGGGTGCTCTGCAGTGTGCTCACCTGGCTCCGGACACAAGCACTGTCCTGATGTTTCCCCCCTTCCCCGTACGTACAGATGCACCCGGTGCCTATTAGCCACTGCTGCGTCACTGAAACTACACTTCACTGGTAAGCAATTCTACTACATAAATCAATATTTCAGAGGCCTGATGCCTGGATCTGGTGTTACGCAAGTATAATAGGCAGTGTAAAGACCTTTTTAAGAGCTGGTTATTTATAGAGTGAAAAAATATATTTCCTCTGAGGAAGAAATATGAAGGCAGAACTGAACTAATTGACTGTCCATTAGATTTATAAGCAGGCTTCTTTTTTTATTACTTTTTTATTTGCATCTTCGAGAGATTCTGTTAGGTTTGTTTTATATTTCCATGGTAAGGTTTACTACAGGAAAAGTGTTACTGCATTTGAGATACCTGTGCTGTTTACCATTAGCACAGTTTGAAATCTAGAGAGGGGTAATAATACTGATTTATATGCACAGGCTTTTATATTTACATGCATGGCTCAGCATCACTGAAACATCTGGAAAAACACTCAGAGACCACCAGCACAAACCTCTGATACGGAAAGGGCCCAGGTGAAAAACTGGAAATCCTTTCTGATTTCTTCCAACAAGGGTGTAAAACGCTAGATATTGACCAAAACCTGGAATTCAAGCAGCCTGGATGAAACTAGACAATCACATTGCAAGCACTATCCCTGAATAATAATTGTGTGCGTGTTTATCTCCAGTTCCTTCTCTGTACCTGAATGCATTAGCACTTCAGCAGAGCTCTTCTTAATTACAACTGTAACCTGCTAATAGCGTTTCTTTGTTGTCTGAAGGAATCTACTTCTTATCCAGCCTAGGCTAAATTAAAATTTAATACAACATCAGGTTGCAACAGAACTAGGAAGCAAATGACAGCTGTTTAATTAAAACCTAAAGCTGATTAGATGGCACTACTGAGAGAAATACTCAAGAGGAAGAGCAGAAAACTACTGAAACTCAAGGCCGGGATAATGGCTTTATTTAAATATGAATAAACCCTGCACACTGCCATAGTAAATGTCTGACAACTCATTGCTTTGGACAAATGGGGGAAATGTGAATGGGAGACCTGTCAAGAGTCACAACAAAGCTGTGATTACCAGCACGGCTGATCCGTGTGTATGTGACCAGCAGCACGGATTACTGAGGAATGACCGCAATAGGTAGGCACAAACCCACGTGAGGAACTCCAGGCCCAACGTTCCCAACAATTACTCATTAAACACCGCCACAATGACCTAAATCCTCATCAGGCCTGTGACTCCTGCAGCTCACCCAACGTGACACAGGTCCCCCCCTTTCTCAGCTGAAGAATAGAGGCACAGAAATAAATGGCACAGCTCATAGGGAGCCATCCCGTAGCCAGGAGCTGACAGGGGTCATCCGCCCCACAGCCTGCAGCCGCCCCCACAACCTGTCCTGCCCCTCCGAGCAGGCCCCGGCCTTCTCTTTCCTCTCCTGGCACAACACAAAAACCCCAGAGCAACCCAATTTACTGTGACAGATATCATCCTTGTGATTAATACACAGGCTGGATGTGGGCTTTTTAGAGGTTAACAAAACACGCTACAGTACAGCAGACCCAATAAACACTCAATTGTAAATCAGGAGGGAAACCTAAAGCCAATCCTATTCCGCTGACAAATGTTACAGCTAAATGCCTTTTGGCATTTAGTTGAAATGACTGTCTTTAGTGAGGAAGGCATAGACCTGAAATATTTGTCTGCAGAATTGCATTCCTTCATTAGTACTTTTTCCCCAGAGTGTACCTCGTGAAAATACATTTGTAATATTAGAAGGAATCTTTAGGAACCAGTTCTCCTGCCTTGAAATGGCATCTCTTAAAAAATGTAAATTATAGGGCAGAATGTGATGTGTGGGCTGGGCTATGGGATTTTTTTTATTTTTTATTTGATAAATTATTCAGCACCTTTTTCTTCAGATCAAAGAGCAACGTGATATAAGTCCATTAAGCAAGCTTAATATATAAATTAGATGCTTTGCTGAAATTATTATAATCCATAGTAATTCTGTACATTTTCCCCCTCATAGCTGACTACCGTTTTAGGTTTCCAATACATATTAATGAAGCCTGGTTGCTAGAAAGCTATTTATATTTTCCACCATTATATCAGGTAAGATTTGCCATTTTGTCAGCCAGTGGTGAGAACAAACAACTGAGATTGTGTTTATTAAAGACATAAAACATGGTAGAAAATACAAACAATCTTGCAAAGAGTTCACATTGTTCTTTACCCTTTTTCCTCCCCGAGTTCATACAGTTGCTCCACGGCATGCCACGGAGGCAGAGCCCAGCACGATGCTGGCGGCAGCGCGGCGAGCTGCCCAGAGGATACGGGCTGACCCCGCAATCCTGACGGCCTGCCACTTGCCTCCACTCAGCACAGGCTGTGCAAGTGAAAAAGCAGTCACAGGGCCTAATAAAGGGCTGAACAACGGTTAATTCCTTGTCCTACGAACATCGTTCCAGTGCAGCCACTTGCGGGATCAACCCTTTGCCACGTTTTCAGGTGTCAGAGTGAGGCCCAAAGTGTAACCACGCACAAGACCTCCTGCCCTGACAAGCATGTGGGTTGCTAGAAGATCGTTCCCACTCCCCTCCAACCTTCCTCTGTCTCCCGCTGTTTCCTCATTTCAGCTTCTTATTCAGCATATTGTTATTAGGAGTGATCAGTTATGGCAGATGGTAAATCACAAATACTGCTGTCAAAGTTAAAGATCATCCTTTACATCCTTTGTTTACCTGCAAAATAGCTTTACTTCATATTGGGATCTCCAAGGAAGAATAGGCAGGTGTATATATTCTGCACGGGAAATTAATTAATGGAGATTGAACTATACAGAGAGGTTCTTAATCACCGATTGTTACAGAGCAATGTAAGCAGCAACTATTGGCCTAATTGAATATTATTCTAGATGCATATTACAGTGTGTGCTGCAAAAACAATTTGCTACAGCACAAAAAAGCATGATACAGAGACTGTAAAGTGGAATCTTATTTCATAACTTGTCCTTTTGCCACAGATACATTGAAGGAAGCTCTTATCTTAGCTGGATGTACCTGGCAAAAATGATCAGACAGAGTGGTAATTCTGTCTTGGAGTTCGTGGAAACTGAAGCTGAGATTTATGCCTTTTCCATGTTTTTTATGAAGGAAATTCAGCTCATTTTGAGGTTTATGTAGGATGAATAAGCAAAACCTGCTGCTGAAGGTGAAACCTGATTAGAAGCACAGACGCTGTCATATCTATGACCTGAGGCAGTTTTATTTTTTTATTTTTTATAACTTGGAACAGATCTGCCCCCATTAAGCAAAGGTTCAGAATGCAGCCTGGTGCATTTGGCAGAAGTAATTGCAACCTGTCAGGCAGTCTCTACTGTCTCAGCTAAGTACCAGTGCCTTCTGCATGAGCAAAAGACCTTTCATGAGACTGAGCTCATGCTGTTTCACTTCAGCCCATTATGCCCCAGTAGAGTTTATTCTCCAAACCTGCTGTGTTAAACATCATGACACCATCACTCCAAAGTACATGCTTGAAGTAGGAGTGGGAAATTCTTACAGCTGAGGAGCAGCTATCACGCATCTGATTTTAGTTGTTTGCACAAAAAATACAGACACCAAGAGCTCCAGGCTTGCATTTCCAGACTTTTTAGCATACCATGAAATAAAGAACCTAAAGTCAGCCTAAAAGTATTATGGTAAACTCTGTCAGTCACCCATACTGGAATTTACACTACGCTTAACAATCTGTATGATACTTGAACATTCATCTGATAGACTTGCACCACTTCTTCTCAATAGTAAATAAGCATATTTAGAATGTCACAGTTCACTTAATGCTGTTGGTTTTTTTCTTTTTTTATTCCAGAAAAGCATGACCATGTTCTGTGGGTTAATAAAATCGTGGACCGTCTCCATTTGAAATCAAATAACGTCCCCCAGAATTCAGGAGGATTCCAAATGGGTAGGGCTGTCTGCTCATGTGCAATGACACGAACGCCTGTACAAACCAATAAACAAATAATTATTTTCAAATGGCCATGATATTCATCCAAACACTCTTCAAAGGCATTACTTTTTCCACAAAAACATCTGGGGAGGCCAAGTTTTGTCTAGTTTATGAAATGTAACTACTGGATTCACTTGACTATCAACAGTAGTCTAAGATAAATTTTTCTGGTCACTGTGAAATTTTGGCCCTCTATCTTTGTCCTATAGGTTTAAGAATATTTAACAACATTGTAGATATCCATTTTGAAGAATTTCTTTCAGACAGTTCTCCAATTCCTTCTCCACTTGTTCATATTTCTTTTGGGGCAGACTGGAAGGAGGGTTTTTTTCTGAGGAAATTTTGTGCCACTGGTGCAATGGGCGAGTTGGCAACTCACCGGCTTGAAAAGGCTTCAGTTTCACAAGCACAAAACCACAGACATTGAAACATAAGGTTGCGTATCATGTGAGTTTACTGCCGCAATCTGTGGGCTCATCATCTACCATGAGTGCTACCTGGGCAGAAATCCATGTCCTTCTGTAATAACAGCTGTTTAATGCTATAGAAGAATGCACAAATTAATTACAGCATGTCTACATGACTTCCCAACATCCTGCAGGAACATCCTCTCATGGAAGGAGCATGCGTTCTCTTTCTGCTTTGGACGTGGTGACTTGCTTCATTAGGCCACTCACACAATGGCTATGGCTTAATAATACCTATTTATGAGCAGAACAAGATATGTCGAAAAGTGACTGTGACATCTTGCAAAGTCCTCTGAAATCCCCTGATAGAAGACAGCTGTCTAGCATTCACTAATAGGGTTCAGGAGAATTGGATTTTATACCTTCTTCCTCAGCACAGTTCAAATACTGGTTTAAGTCCTGGGCTTATAATGTACCAAATACATTCAACGACAAACTGTATTTTCTGGACAGAGGTAGATGCATATACTTATTAACTGTGTTTGAGAAGCGCATTATGGAGTTTAAAATGGAGTGGAGATCTGCTGGATGCTTACATTCACTGTTCCGCAAAAGGAGGATATCATTTACCGAAGAACATGGACCTGACAGGAAAGACCCATCATCCAAAGAAGAGTTTTTTTCTTGAAGATGGTCTTATCTGTCAAGACCAGATTGCTCCACTTACTTTACCTGTTGAAGCAATTTCACGGGCTTCCATTCAACTACTGCCAGGATGTGAAACATATATGCACACAGTGCTGCAGGCAGCAGGCGCTTTGGAAGCAGACTGTTTCCCACTGCCTGCTCTCCCTCAGAAAGGCTATTCTTCCCCCCAGGTGCCTGCGGCAAGTGATTCATTCTCCGGCAGTTCCTGCCTTAGCCACATATTTTAGGACAGCATAAGTGACACTTCGGAAGTTTTCTCTCTCTCCATTGCCTATTAATGGGCTTGTGTCTAGTTTAGACTTGATGTCTAGAACAGGAGGAGACAAGCTCTATCCCCTTTTGTTTTCAAAATTATAAACAATTAGGATCTCTACATTTCTGTAAGGTCTTTTACTCCTAGGACAGCCTTAGCAATTTTTACACCACTGCATGTTTCCTAACTGTGACACAGGCTTCCCAGATTATACAACCATGCTTTTTATCTACTTCACTTCATAAAGCTGCCTACTGCTGCATTTGATGGAATGAAAATAAAAAGCAAGAGAACGTATCTGTAGCCAGTCCAGACACCAGACTTTACTATCGTACAAACTCAGAGCTTTCTGGTGTTTTACTTATTGATTTTGGGAGCATCTATCAACTGTATGCTCCTCATCCTTGCACAGCCACTCCAACTGGATGAGTTTGTGTCTTAACATTCTTCAACATTTACTTTTTGCTTAAACAAATGAAAATGACAGCAGATGCCTCCTGCTTGCGTTTAGAACTGCCTGGAAACTTTTTCAACAAGAAAAAAATAATTTCTTGACAAAAATCAACAAGTGTAAAAAAGACGTCTATTAAAACATTTTCTTTTGAGAAAAAGATGAAATCAAAAATTTTGATTTTTTTCAAATGAGAATATTCAGAGTGTCTGAGAGTCTTCTGGCTGTTCTAAGGATTTCTGGAGGTATTTCTTCCTTCCTCTGCTCTTTCATGGCTTGATTTTTTGCTCTTGGTTTTAATTTTTCAATCTGTTCACCTTGTACCTATTCAGAAGTGCTGTCTTGTTCCGTCCTGCCCCTATGTCTGATTACTTCTTTTTCTGCTCAACTTTTATAAAGAATGACCTCTACTTAATTCAAGTTCTGAATGAAATCCCATTTTTTTCCTTTCATGATTGAATTTCTCAGTGAACTCTTGTGCAGTGCATGTATTTGCTGCAGACTAGGACAGTATCACCTGTGTTTCAAAATCTGAGCCACTGCTTTCAGAATATCAGTGTTTTTCCAGAGTCCGTCAGCTTTTGGGAGACACAGCCCCTTGCACTGAAGAACACTGTAAGAACCTGTGAGCAAAAAACCTGGACTTACTGGATTCTGCTCTCAGCTAGACTGGTGCAAGGAACAGTAATGATAGAAAAGATCATGAAATTACACAAATGTAAAAGTCCTGTGAAATCAGGATTAGACTATTTCATTTTTCATCTTTTCCCATCACTCTTTCATCTATTCTAAAACTTCCATATTGAATGTTTAATTTAAATTACTCCTTAGGGTATCTTATTCTTCAACACTTTAAAAACAGTTCTCAGCTTTGCAAAGGACAACAAGACAGTCACCTTGATTTCAAAGACAAAATAATTAGGCACAAGAAATCCCACCAGGCCAGTGACACAAGAAACTGAATCCCTATTTCCAATGTCTTTCCATGCCTTTCCTGCAAGGTTCCTCAAACTTACTATCTTCAGGCTGTTGGTTCTGTACAGTTTAAATACCAATTCCCTCATCTTTCCTACCAAATGGCCTTTTTGCATAACAAGTAAATGCTGAGCATGCAACATCTCAGTTAATTTATTGGTTGGTTAACTGAAATTCAGTTATGCAGCAAAACAAATGTCAGTGATTGTTAAGAAATATAGAGGGCTACAAACAAAGCGACAAATAACAGATGCAAAGAAAGAAAGACTATTACTTGTCACCTTTCTTAAGTAGAAAATGATAATGGCATACTAGCATATACTCTAATGCCATAGATAACTGCATGCACTCAAGAGAAAATCACAGAATACCTCTTAATATGAAACTATTGCAAAATGTTCCACTTGAAGAGGGCTCCTGATGCCGTCTCACAGGTGGTTTGCGATGGGCCAAGGCAATAAGTAGAGAAGGGGGATGACATTAATGCTTCTCGGGAACAGAAATAGAAAGTGACAATATTATTAGTTTTTGATAGAAGCATTCTGTAAACAGACAAAGGTCTTCCACTTGTGAAGCAAGTACATATCAAAATCACAGCATGTCTCTTTGATAAAGAACTTTAACAATGGTTCCTTGCCCTTACCCCTCAACCCCAAATTCAGTCCAAGCAGAGACTCCGAAGTAGCTTCAAAATATTTAGTTCTAAAATGTTTGTAAACTATAGAAAGTAGTGGCTGACTTGGTTTTCTGTCTCAGCAAAAAGCACTAAAGGACAGAAGGAAAATGAAAAAAGACCTTGTATTTTGCTTCTAAAGCATTATTATCTTCATAATTAGCCTTTAAAAGTCATTAATAAATTATTCAATTCAAACTTTACAATTATTTCTTTAGAATCTGTTACATTATGAGTAATGGGAAAAATACTCATCTTCCAGAAAGACAAACTAGGTACAGCAAGTGAGTAAAAAGAGAATTACCCATTTCATGTTAAACAGCTCATCTACAAGAACTACCTCGGAGGAAGAAAATGTCTCCCATTTGCTGCCATTTTACTTAACATGCGATGCAAATGACTACAGAGCCCAGCTCACTGGCAAAGAGAAATCACCACTACCGGACTGTTCAAATGGAATGAATAGTTATGAATAGTTGCTATTTGCCTCCATTAAGGAAATTTATCTTCCTTAAAACTGGCTGTGTTAACCATTCATTCTTTTCCCTCCCTCTAAAAATAGGCAGCTTTCCCAATGATAGTACATTTATTTCTTCTTTCGCAGTATGAATTTCAAATTGTTTACAGTTTTAAGGTGGGAAGAAGGCCAGGTCTAATGCCATATTCTTTCTTGTACTGAAGCTGATGGGGTCCTTTTGCTGTGTAGTTATTGCTCCTGCTAAATGGACAAATACAAAAGAATATGCTTTTTACAGAAAACAGGGCTTAAGAAAAGATATGGTTCTCTGGCATTTTGACACATCATTTTAGTGAAGGAATGACAAAAGAGGAGAAAGTGTTGCATCTAAAGACCTTCAAAAATGTAACACAGAATTCCACCTCAAAAGTGCTTTCACTTGAAAGCACCCCTATATAATTACCACATTGAAAAGAGCAAGATCTCCTCACCTTCCATCCTTCCATTTCTTCTTTTTTTTTTTTTTTTTTGGCTTTCTCTTCCCTTTCTTCACCTTGATGTATTCAGCCATGTTCTCCCTCCCTGATGGCCTCTAACCTCCTCAGTGGTTGAAACAGGCTCCCATGGCACAGATGTGGGCCAGTACTTCCCACCGCTGACATACAGGATGAAAGAACATTCCATGGGTTTCTTCCACTTTGCAGTAGTCCTTAAGCCCCGTTTGAGTCACCCCCTGTGCAACAATTCTCTGGCCACCAGCACTACACTTTTCTACGCTTTCAAAGTGTTCCTCTGAAAAGGTAGGGTCTCAGATAAATCAAATGATAAATCATCACTCAAAGAACACTAACTTCTTACATCTACTTGCAAAACCTTGGTGAGAGTATTCACCTACAAAAGCTGAACCTATGTCTGCTGGGAAAAAGAAAGTCTGGACAGATAAAAAGTACTGAGAACATGGTGAGTGAAGTATCTCATTTACACTAGTGAAATTTCAAATTTTCTAGGCAAGGGGGCTGATCTGAAAATGGATAAACTGGATCCTGAAACAAAAATTGTTTCAATACATCTTTCTTCCTTTGCTATGATGCAACTCCTTCACTTTCCAAATGCCCAGGAACTATTGCCAGAAGACATCTTACCACAAAATGCAGAAAAAGATGATTGCAAGTTTCACTCTAAATTCCCCTGCTTCTCTGCAGGCTAGTTTTGAATGACAACTGTTTGTTCTTCTCATAGCCAACACAATACAAAATTGTCAACCAAAGCCATCTTCTAAGGTCACACACAGGAATACAGCGACTACATCAAACATTTTCTTTTCTTCCTTGTTTGTTAAATGGCACTAAATTTAATGAACTGTCCAAAGGCTATACTTTCTTAAATGAAGCAGTACCTGTCGTTTTAATACTATTTTTCTTATTCTTTATTATTAAAGACAATTGTGCAAGTTGTTGATTTAGTTTTGGACTTTTCTCTCAATAATGCTGTAAATGAACTCTGGTACGCATACTCAATGCAAGCTGCCAAAACCCATCACAGAGAGCAAGCTGGAATAAAACTGCCACCTTCTTTCTTTCTAATGACAAGTCAAGATGGGGGAAGAGAAGATGAGGTGTGAGCTAGCTGGCCAGGTCAGTGACGGGGCTGAGGAAAAGCAACAGCCTGACGTGGTCAGCCCCGGCCACGTTAAGCAGAAGCACTTCACAAAGCAGCCCCTGACAGCCCCGTCTGCAGGCAGCCACGGCTTGCAGCAGCTTCCCTCTGCAGCGTTTGTGTAACTTCTTTTCTCTTTTGTTGGCCAAGAATCTCATAAATACCATTTGAATCTGTAAATCCCTATTCCAGCATGCATTGCTATTCATTCCAGAGGGGAATAAAGCTAAAATCTGGGGAAAATTAGTGCAGAGGAAAAGGCTTTAGAACCCATTAAGCATAACTCTGCACGGCTATTGTAGCTTATATTTCACCAACTTTTATAATACCTCTTCCCACTTATTCTGCATGGTCTCTTGCAAAAACAAAGCCAGAAACCCTGCATCGATTAAAAAAACATTGACATCTTTTTTTTCCCAGCTGGACTGGGATATGATATATAAAGCTTTTGCTATTTTTACATGTGCAGTGATATTTAGAAAGGTTGGAAATGATGTTTAGGTTTTATCTGTTTCTGGTCAAATGGATCGCCAGCGGATTTTTCTGAGAGTGACTGTCTGAAACTTGATGGTAGCGAATATGTAGAAAATGTGCTAGGTTCTAGGACTTCATTCATAAACTGTTGCTAAATGAAGTCAGACGAGGTGGCAGCAGCAGCTTTTTGACGTGTGTGTGATTTTCAGAGAGCAACACGCCTGAGAACACACCTCTCTCCAGGGCAGAGGCTCACTGAAGACTATCTTTGACAATTGCAACCACCACTCCCATGTTCATTGTATGACATCTCATTTTGCCTCTGTGGCACCACAGAAGGGTCTGATGCACACTTCCAGACACTCCAAGGAGGCCTTGCATGGACAACGAGGACAGCACCGTGCTGCTCTGCAGCACCGCACATCCGAGTGCAGCAGAGCGAGACAACTCAGGCTGCCATGCAGTCTCCACCCCAGCAGCCTTCAGCTATTTATCAGAGACCCAAATTGTGGAGCTGTTGGGCTCTTCCAGGCTGCAGCCCAAAGAGCTTTGGTCAGACAACAGGCAACTGCGGCTTGCGGGTTCCTTGAGGTGGAAGCTTCCTGTTGACTTGGGAACACCAGCAAACAGAGAATGCCCTCTTTCATTTCTTTCACAGAACTTAATGCAAAAGTCCAGACTTCTCCTGTCTCACAGACCAATCTTGCTAGCGATTCTGGTTGATCATGCTCTCCCCTGAAATTTATGTTTCAGAAACCACCATAATTTGGCTGCTGAGCCCAGCTTGTGAGCTGACAACGTGTATTTCTCCAAGACTCAGTGTCAGTCTGAAGACAGCTTTTCTCCTCACACTGGTTTTCTGACACGCGTTTCAGTGATGACTAAAACTTTATATTTACTATTTTGTCCACATGCCCACGAGGAACGTAGGAACATTACTATAAATCGAAAAAAAAAAGTACACGGTGATTAACTGAGTAGATTAACCTGCAAAACACTTGGACAGCTGTTTCAACATACTGAGTCTTTGAGGCCAATATGCTGAAGCAGCTGTTCTTATATGTAAGGTAAACTTGTCCGCTTTGTTTTGCAGCGTGAATACTCCAGGCCTATTTCATATCTTAGCAATTTTAATGTACACATGGAGCATTGCCAAACCTTCTGAAAAATTTCATACCTGTTTTTTCCACATTATTAGCAACTTCATCAGTGTCAACTCCTTTATTCAACAAGAAGCTTGGTAACAAAGGCAAGTGGCTTCCTGTCATCTTTGCACGGGATCCGCACACTCACACTGCACGCTGCTGTCTGTAGCAAGATGCTTGCGGAACGGATGAATGAATTTGATTATTTTTGTATGTAGTTTTATAATAGCACAAATGTTCTTTAAATGGAAAGCATGCTCTGGTTTGTGATGCTTTCTCCCCTTGTTCCCAAGGCAACGCAATACACAGACACACGCAAACACACACGTGCACGCTAACACTCTTTTCTGATGCGAGAGATTTCATTTATCAATGAAACATTAGCCAGCTTCAGTAGCAGTGAAAGCCTAAGCCAAACTTTGCACAGAGTAACTCATGTCAGGAAAACAATCAAGAAACAAATTTGCCCCATCACTGTACACGTAGACCACTTTTTTGCACCAAGATCTCCTGTCTCTTCTGTCCCTATAAACCAGGAATCCTGAGCTCACCTCGCAGTATCCCTGTGTTTTCCTCCTACAACATGGTGCTTTTGGGCGAGCTCTTCCGAACAGAAGTAAGCTGGGAGCTTGGTTTGCACACGGACGTCTCGGTGTATCTCCCCCTAAAGGAAATAAGCTGCCAAAACTGGTGGCAAGCAGGCGCCACGGGAGGGTTTCCAGCCCCACAAGCACCGATCCACAGAAGCTGCGCGGCTACACCTGACACGTGCCCTGAGACACGGCTGGGGCTGTTCATGGATCTAAATCAAACTCATTTCCAAAAAACCAAGGCCCAGGCACAAAAATGATTTGTCACGCTCAGCACTCCGTGCTAAATCACATTTATACCCTCTGATTCTCAATTGTAATCCTCTTTGGAATTTGCTTAATTGCTGGGCTTTTAAGAGCTGGGGGTCAGATACAGACACTGAGTAACAAGTAAAAATGTCAGCGGCAAAGTAAGAGTCTAACAGATTCTGCTGTTTGTCTGAGAAGTGAGATGTGACACAGAGGGGAGGCAGCTGGAAATTGCAAGGGATGTTTTGAAAGAAAGCACTTTGAATCATTGTTGTTTTATTGTTGTTTCCATCTATCTGATTTTTTCCTTTGCATAACAAAAAGGCCTGCTGATTGCCTTTATTGCCTGGGGTTTTTGTGCTCGTCATTCCCACTCTGAATGTCAGTGTTTTGCAGATTTCCAGAGTACATCAGACTTCGGACCAGAGTGGGCTCTGGCCTATCTAAATATCCCGTTAATCACAACAGAATGGTGGCACACACAAATGTGGGCTATCCTTAGGGGTCAAGTGCCATTTCCAAATTAAAACTAATTTTAAAGTATATGTCAGTGGTATTTGCAATAACACCAAGTTAAACGGCAATACAAACTGATAGCAAGGCCAACTCGGACAAAGGTTCTTATTCAAATTTCACTTATACCAGGTAGGGAGGGACATAAATTTGTTTTACCTCCAAGCTTAACAGTGTGAAATTATTCAGAAGCGGGGCATTACTACTGCTCACTTCAGTGCAGCTTCAGGGCTGATGTAGAAACAACTGTCAGTGATTCAATATCCAGAGAAGAGGTAATAATTCCATTAACATCAACAGAATATCCGTGTGTTTCATAGCAGCAACACCAGGGAACATGGACCTCTTTTCCATACACCTAACCATGATGCTCCTCCTCTCTATAAATATTCAGAGCTGTAGTTTTCACAGCTCTAGTCTGTTTTAAATATCACAGAGAAAGAAATCGGCTTACCAGGTAGATCTGAATTTGGGTTATGTCATCGCTTGTTTATAAAGAGGTTTTTAAAAAGCACTAAACCTTCAGTAGATACTATGGGACATCCCTAAATTCAGCGGGAGCTCCATTATCTCGCACTAAGAAAAGAGTTTATAAATACAATTCCTTTAATTGATGCACTGACTAACTTATCAAGATTGCTACTATTAACTTGCATACCATGTAGCCTTAATGATTTTATGTTACATTTTATATTACATGCTTCTATTTATAAATGGTTTATAAGGGACTAATCAATATTTAATAGGCATTTTAGGCGTGCAGAAGATGAGTAGCATGTGTTAGAGAAGCTTACAGGCACATCAATAGAAGGGTTATAAACGTCTATAAGTTATGGCTTGTAAATAGCCTAGTGGGCCATTTGGATGTTGCTGCAATTTTAATAGCAGTTTATCTAATTAATAAAAAAGTATTAATAACCAAGTCTTTGTAAACTATTTTTAAATGGAATCCTACTACAAGGAGGTAATTCTGTGACATATCCCGCCTACAAGCATTAGGGGGAAATACACAGGTTTATTTTTAAACGCCACGCTCCTCCTGTAAGCTTGAACTAATACTGTAACATTTCCAATGCAAACACCATTACGGTGTCATTCTGGGATTTGGGCATTTTATCATATATCCTTAGGGTTAAATTCTGCTCTAAGACACATAAATTTGTCTCACAGGAGCCACTAGAGCTGCTGGCTGTGCAGATCTGTGTGTAGGAGGGCAGAACTTAGCCTTTTTATTTACAGTACTATTAATTAAATTACTGCAATTAAGTATCAAATCAAATCACACTAAGTTAAGAACACAGAAGTCAGAATCATAGCTTGTGTTAAGGTTAATGGGAGCTACATGTGGTTAGTCTTTAATGTGCCTCTCTATAAAACATACCCCAAGGGGTGTAGCTTAAAGTGACACACATGAAAATAAAATTTTATGCAAATAATCTTTTATGATGTCCTGGTTTTTGTGTCATATCCAGTCATTTGTGCAGGTTTCCTGCTATTGTTTTCTTACAGGTGAATTACCCTCAGTGAAACAGAAGAGCTTTATAAATGACAGTTTCTGACCAGCTCAGAGCAGCCGATAACGTGTCACAAACCTGCCACCTTGCAGTTAGTGCAGGGCACATTCTTCAACAAAAAATCCATTCAAGTTTATAAAAATTCTCTAGTTATGATTAGAAAATTTATGATTTTCTAATTTTCTTATTTTCTATGGGTTTCTAATGAACTATAATAATAATCGACATTTCTGCAAACGAGTCAAAGGTTTAATAAAAACCCAAACCACCCTCTTTTCTTCACCGCCAGGCCCACAGGAGCGCCGATGAGCAGCGGGGCCAGAGCCCCAGGACTGCTGGTGCAGCAGCAAGCAGCTGCGGCGGGCACCTTCCCAGGAAGAAACTGTCCCCAGGTCCTCCTTCAAGCAGCAGCAAGTGCATCCCCCAGGCTGCTGGCCACAAAGCAGGTGGCGAGATCCATCACTGCAGAGGTTTTGCACTGCCTAAGGCACAAAGGGAATCCCCCTAAGCCTGGAGGGTTTGCCACGGTGGTGAAGGGGAAGGACTGAGGTTTCTGTTGCTTTCAGTGTCAGGGGTGAACAGAAACAGTAGGCAGGAGCCCCCCCTTATGGAGTCAAACAGCTGCTTAGTGACAAATCAGCACTGAAATGGAAAATGTTATTGCATCAGAGTCCTGGTAGGCTCTTGGTGTATTCTGAGTTTAATGCTGTTTGAGAATTTTACAGCAGGGAAAAAAAAAAAAAAAGTTTGCTTATCCATTAATCAAATTAGCACAAAACTCCGTGTGCCTATATTTGCAACAGGCAAAAAAACATTAAGAAGGTTCAATATTTATGTAGTATGCTATGGAAGTTCAATAGCAAAATCCAATATAATTTCCCAATTAAAATCACCTGTAGTTGACTTACATCCATTAATATTATCTCAAGTCACTGTATACTGAAGCTATCCACACAATAGCGTTATGTGAACATACATAGGTTAAAAATTAGTAATTACTGTCTAGACAATTCACTGTTAGCTATAGCTGAGTGAATGTAATGAATAATTTATTTGATGAATTTCGCATTCCTTTTCCTCTTTGTGAATTGCTTGTGACCAGTTAGGAAAACTTGAAAATGCACTCATTTATCAGAATTATTTTCTGTGAATAATTCTTAACCTGAATACCTTTCCACCACACAAAATTATTTGAAATTGAAGTTTGAAATTCACATTATTCTCCATATAGGCTGTTGAGGCCATTGGGATTGTTGTTACTTTTTTTCTTGACCAGGTAATCGTGTAACTAGGAACAATGCCAAAGCGCTCTTAAAAAAAAAAAAAAGAGAAAAGTTTACAGCCCATTTTGTTAAGTTATGCAATTAAGAAAACTATGCAACTTATAAGCAGTAAGCAGTATTAAATTTCAAGTAGCAAATTCACACTGAAAATAAGTGATAAATACGAACTTCTTTTGAGGCATCAGTCCTTTGGAGAGCCAGGACCTGGATTTTGGGTGAGAGTTTCCAGTGCACCTAAGACTTTAAAAAGGACCAACCGGAGGCACAAATGCCTCAGTAAAAATCTTTGCATAGGCTCCTTTTTAGCTGAGCTAGCCAAGGTCCCTAGGTATATCCATGCATCACAAACTTCTAGAAAAGTGACTGGAAGAGGGTTTGGAGCCCAAGTCTCCCCAGTGTCTTAGCCATTAAAGCATCCATAAGAGCCACTACTTGGGCAGAGGTGTCTAGGAGTTAAACAGCAAACCATTCAAAAAATCCCATGCAGTGACTATCCGTAGCTCCTGGTGTCTTAGCTTTCAGAAACCCATTCATGAGATGCTCTTAAAAATCTTGAATTCTGTAAACTTGACTCACAGCACTCCTCAGTCTGAGGGCTATCACATTTTACAGGGCTGAAGTTTTGCTTTTAACGTAGACTGCTGGTCCCTAAAAACCAGATAACGTTACAGGGTAAACATTTCTGGTTTCTATTGGCAGAGTGAGATTTGAACTGGCAATGTAGAAGCAAAAGGCTAAACAACCATCACAACTCCCTGTTCTGACGAAGAATTCAATGGCGTATTTTTCCCTTTGAAACTCGATTTTAATTAGGTGAGCCTCAAAATGGAGGCTGAAACAATGATTGCTTTTAACTCCGCAGCAGATCAAATGCATTTTGACATCCATACTCTAAGAAAGAAATAACACACTAATGAGAGACAGAGATCAAATGCTCGTTTGTGACAAATCTCTAGCAACATGAAGTATGTCAAGCCTGTTAACCCATGCTTGGCACACCAAAATGCTGCAGTGACCAGGTGGCTCTGCATTTTCTTCCTATTAAACTTCAATTCTTGTGGCTTCTCCTCTTTCTCAGAGCCAAGGCAACACTACAGGAATAACCTTGCCCCTGCCCACAAGGAAACAACACAAGGAGATAGGGCATGTACAGGAAGGAGGATGAATAAAGTGCTCTAGCCAACCTGCAGTTGTTCAATGACATTCTCTGCCTTTTTCCTCCTACACTTTGCATTACAACCCTGCGGGGAGGCTGCACAAGCAGGAATAGCAAATGCTGGCTGTGATCAGCGTGCAAGTCCAGGCAAGGTTCTGCCTCTGCAGGACCTGAGAAGAGCAGGTCCGGGCTCTCTCCCAAGCTCCAGCACAAGAGACACCCCAGTACTGGTCTCACGGTGCTGAGGTTTTGGGCAGTGGCATTCCCAGAAGCTGTGGAAAGCAAGGACTCCTGTCCCTGCCATTTCAGTGCATTTACCAACCCAGAATCAGAAGGTCACAAAGACTGTGCTAAAGTAGATTCACTTCTCCGTGTCTTTGACCACAGATTTCAGTGCAATGCCAGCATTTCATCCCCTGAAACTCACTGTGCCCATTTCTTCCCGTTCGCCTGGCCACAGCAGGGAGAGCGTTTGTCACCTCTCAAATAACCTGGAAGGTGCAGCCTGCTCCTCTCTGCTCTCATAAGCACTGATGGCCTCACTCTCACCACCCCCACGGGGGATTGTTGTCCTCTGTGCTGGACTGCTCTCCAAAGGGCTCGCAGAAAAGCCCCGACCGGTACCAAATGCAGTTTTGGCCTCCAGCTCCACAGGAGGCAGAGCTGTGAAACTGCTAATTCAACAACTCCAGAACTGGGCAACACAGAAGATTACAAGGCTGTCCCAAAGCACTGTGTTAGAGTACCTCAATTATCTTAATAAAGCTGTAGCTTAGCATTTTCAGTAACGCTGAGGCACCTTTGGAAGATATTTATTTATACACAATAGCTGCTTATAGGCTACATTACAACTTCTACAGCTCTCTGATTGCCGCTCTGCTCCATCTTTATGATGCTATTTTAATTGAATTTAAAAAAATAGAAATTACATGTAAAATAATTACTAAACCTAACCGATATTGTTGCCATGTAAATCAGAAGTAACTACATAAAGGTCAGTGCCAGCTTTGAACAAGAGTTGGGTTAAATACAAATGAGTGTTTAAAAAGAAAAGCGTTCAGTGCAGCAATATGTACATAAGAAGCATGGTACTGCATCTGCTTGGCCAGAACCTGGTTCGTTTGCATAAGCTAAGAACTGTATGCATCGCTCACACATGTACACACAATACGAAATTAATACATGCGGAAGGGACTCGGCTTGCTGTACATCTTACACAGACTGACAATTAAATAGTCCTAATAGGACTTACTCTCCAGCTAGCAGAACAGTTCAAAAACAAACAATTTTGTTCACGTGTGCTCATTATATTCATGTGCTGATTTAATTAACAGTAATTTCAGCATCTCTGAGATTTCTTCTCTGTTTTACAAATGATGCCCTTTTGATGAGGGCTTTAGTTCAAATTACTGGCCAATCAGCTGTAGACCAAGACTAGAATGCTAAGTTAATTGGCAATAAAACCACAATGAGCACTCTGGAAAAAATTACAGATGAGCCAAATTATTGGGTAATTGTTAAGGAACAAGAAGAGTCTCATTTTAGGTAACCAAAGTAAAAGCTTTGTAGCTCCCTTCAGCACGCTGTGATTCCTGTCCTGGGTCCTGTTAATGGTCTGTGCTGCTCACAAAAATCACTTCAGGTTGGCTCAAGTCTTCCCTCTTGCCATCACTTGTCAGGAGGCTCCCCGTGCCTCTATGCCTGGCCTGCAGGAGATCTGACTGCTCCTGATCGCCTGTCAAGGGACCCCTTGTCAGCTCGCACTGAGCTCCCATCAGCAAATTTTTCATCAAGATAGAAGAAGGAAACCTAAAGGAACGGAGGCAACCAAATAGCCCTCTGGAGGCAGCACGGTCATATCAGCTCAGCAGAAGAGCACCTCTTAGCATTTTCCTCTGCACAGTTATTATTGGAACCACTTACTCCTCACAATAATTTAGTGCCTGTGCATCCTTGGAGAGGCTTTTCTAAGAATAGTAACTTTGCAGATGGAACAAAGAGACCCGAGATCACTCTGGCTGCAAGAATACCTGTATGTCCTCCTACCCTTCACATAAGGAGAACATGTTAACTTTTCCAAATATAGCTTTATTTAGAAACACCTAATGGAAGCCACTCCAGGTATTTGTCAATCAAGTCTGAATTACAGTTCCTTTCCCAAGATGCAGGTGCGCAGTGCAGAATTCAGGCGTCATTAGTCCCATCTTCAGAAAGAAACATCTCCAGAGCGCCGTGCTCTTACTGGGCAAACAGAAGAAGTGGCAATGCCTCCGTGCAGAGCGATGACTCAGGCCATGCCGCTCGACAGCCACGGCCACACGGCACCGGGAGGAGATGGGTGGTGTTGGAGGGCAGAGTGGGAGGAGGTGTCCCCATTATCCTTCCCCAGCACTTCCCTGCTTGGGTGACTGTTAATTAGTTCCAAAACTGCATTTTAGAGTGAGGACAAGGTAGAAAAGCAAAGCCAGACTTAGGACATTCCTCTGAAGACAGGTGCTGGTGTGGGATCAGGGTGGGCACTCCCATGGCATGGGCAATGCTGCCCCATTCCTGGTGGCTGACAGACGGGGAAGTTTTTTATAAGAGAATATAAAAAGCCAACTTGCTGGGCTGGAAGAGCCTTTGTTTCACGGGGTAATCGTAAGTGTTCTTCCAAACTGCAAACAGCTAGCAATATGTGGTCAAATCACTGCAATTTGGTAAGCTTCAGAGTGGTTTCCAAGGGGAGAATTAGTGGAAAATACTACCTTTAGGACTTGATTCCAAGTAGCTTGCAACAGGATCTGTGAAGCACTTGGCACCAGTACGCCCTGCATATTCATTAATGTTTTGGACTGTGGTTGTAACAAGTATCAGCAAGTGTATCTAATATTATGAAAGAAAATTATTGGTTCACAGTGGAGTAACACGGTGCTTTTACCCAAGCAGGCATAAAACATGAGTATGAAATCCCTCATATAATCTCTAGCTATTGTCGTTCAATGTTTATCATCCAACACAGTTGAATACAATTCTTATCTTTGATGGATGTGGCACACAATAGCTGTTTTCTTGAGTGCATCATAAATATTAATAGTATTCACAGAGCTTCTTAAAATTTGTCATGTCACATTGCGTTCACAGAAACATTAAAAATGCCATTATTTTTGTCCCACCAATAGCAAAATCTTTTTTGGTTTCTTTCTTTCATTTTTACTCTCAGAATTAAATGGTAGAGTACATTTAACTGAGCAGAGGGAAAGAAAAAGAAATAATGGATGGCACTGAGCAATTCCAAGACCTAGTTCAGATGCCCAGAATGAGAATGAAAGGGAAAAAATGTGATATTCTTTGGAATATACAGTTCAGCCAGAATTGAAACACTTCATGAAACTGAGGAGATTTGGCTGGAATTTCATTTTTGGAAGAAAAACAAGAAAGAAGTTTGACATTATCAAAGTTATCCTATTCTGCCAGATTCAGAATGGGCCATTTTCACTTAGGGAAAAAAACTTTTTTCAAAATTAAATATTTGCACATTATTTAATCAAGTTTAAGCAAATAACTGAGTACTACAAGGAAAGATATTCTTCCTCTGTTAAACAATTCTGATTAATCCAAAATAGCTTCCCTGAATGTCTGTTCACAAGTGATGTTGAAATTTCTCTGCTGTTTTCGGTCAGAGCAAAGCCCATTTGAGCATTCCTCATGGCAAGCACTCCCCACATTTCTTTCAGCCTATTTCAGAGTCAAAGTCTTCCCCTGGATCAAACTTAATAATATCTTCAGTGGTTTGTATTTTGGATGACATATTTCAAGAAATCTTTTTGAATTTCATCTTTCTCCATAAAATTCACTCCACACTTGTCAGAATACCCTTACAAAACAAAGCCATTTAATTCCCTATGACAATTAATTTAAAGATGGTAATAATTGCAGAAGATACTATCTCTGCTACAGAGACGTAGAACACTCACTATGGGCACGGGAAATATAATAATACAATTTTTTTTTTTCTCTCCACAATATTTAATTTGCTTTGAGTTTAAAAGCTTTACAGTGTGAGGTTTTAGGGAAGCTCATAGCTTCAGTCCTGCTCCCATTAATCAATGTTAAAACACACTTTGAAATCTGCGATCCAAGATTTTCAGATTATAGTTTTATTAGGAGAAAAAATAACCTTGGTAGTCCCTGGTATTGCCAGGGTGAAGATCTACTCTCTCTTGAATTTGCTTTTAAATATTTTTCCCTTGTAATAATGGACTTTGTAAATTACAAAATCACATTCTTGTGGTTCATTTTGCATGTAAAGTAAAACAGAGACCCACTGCATAATTTTAAAAGCAACTGGAAGGCCAAAGGTCAGAACGACTTCAAGTAAGAAATATGCATTAAGTGCAATGGCTAAACACACATGGGACTTTCTGCACATAAATACATTTTAACCAACCTTTAAAAAAATATGTAAATCATCTGGGTTTGCTAGAAATGACTGATCCTATCCTGATATTTTTGACACTCCAGGTTCAAGCATTCTGAGGTTTTATAACTGACCCCAGAGAGAGGGAAGAAAAGAGGCTGCTAAGTTTGACATTTTCTTAGCTTCGTTTAAGGTGAAGGTAAGCTTCTTTCTAAGGCTGGGTCTGTTTCCATCTTGGCTTGGCAGTGCTCCTTTGATTGGCACGTGAATGTAAGCTATATTGCCATTAACAAAAGTGATTTCTGTAGCAAAAATAAAAATCTCTAAAGGATTTTTTTATTTTTAAACACTCCCTTTCCAATAGCAGGATTCAACAGTGTTCTGTGCCAGAACATAGACACTCAAATTCACATTACTTCAGACATCTTTTAACTTGTACTGAATTAAAATGAATGTGCAGGAGAAATCTTTTCCCCAAAGAAGGGCACAGGAGTTGTCACAAATGAAAGTCATGGTAGAATCTGAATATAGGAACGGGGCATAATTTCAGCAGACCCACAGAGAGAAGCTACAAAACACACGATTTCTGAACTTCAAACTTTGCTTATTTGAGTAGAGGGTCAGGCAGGCACCGCTCAGCCTGGACAACCACTGCAGAACACTGCAGCATCTCCCTGCATGTGGATCTGCCTCGAGTTTGTGCCACGGCCTCAGCTTGCTCGAGGGTTTTCAAAGGGAGCGTTTTCACCCTCCTTGGGCGTGGGACAAAATCCACAGCACAATCAAGACATCCAAGCCCCATCTCTGTAATGCAGGGCAGACCAAAACATGTGTTTACAGAGGGTTATTTTGTCAATCATTTTTGGAAAACCTTTCCGCAAAAATATTTTACATTTTCAGTTGAACTGTGAAGCTGGAAACGCATACAGCCTTTACTGGGGAAAGAGGTATCAGAACACAACAGCAATGGGCTCTCCGTAACTAAAAGCACAAGGCCATGCCATCTCCTCTTCAAATGGGGATTTGATGGCATCCTCCCCAGCTGCAGTTACCCTCCTATGGCTCACTGGCCACACAGCAGCCAAAGCTAGAAGCACATTAAAAAACTACCCTCACCCTGCACTCCTGCTTTTCCTAAAACAAATAAGCAAAGTGTTGTACTCAGCAATTCCCTTTCAGCCTGAGTTATAGAAATAGGCATCTTTGAGGACCATTTTTCCTGGGTGTTCTTGTCAGCACGTTTGCTAGCAGCAACTGGAGACGTTATTATTCAGCCTCCCATTTGAAAGAAACCTTACTAGAGTATATACAGCCATCTGTGGTTCTAAGTGATTCACAACATTAGTCAACCATTAGTCAACCAAGAACTTACATTTTTGGGGAGGAAACAAGATTTCTGAAGACATAGATTAAATGCTTGTAGCATATACAGAAATGTTTCAGGCTGAGGGGCTGAGTGAACAGTGAAATATTGATTGCTGCATTTGAGAAACACTTTAGAATAATGACAGATCGGGAATTACAATCCTATTACTATACAAGAAAGGATCTGTAGCACGTATATCTAAAACACCAGTGATACCAGTCCCAGACCAAACCATTATTTTCCTAGATAAGACAAGCACACTGGAGATTCGTCTGTTATTAAACTTATTGTTCCATAAGCCTTCAGCCTCAGCTGGAACCTTCTTAAAAAAAAAAGTTAAAATACATCTCTTCAATGTCTCGTTCTTTACTTTGACTAAGTTCCTGGTTGCCTAGAAACTCTCTAAAAGACTTGGAGTCTTCTTTTTTTATTTGCCCACAACCGTTAGATAACAGATTAATGCAACCACATTTATTTGTGACAGAAACCTGGATGACAGGCTCAGAACTGGTGAAGTGTTTGTTTCTTCTACCCCAGGAGTCAGGCTCTGCTGGCTACCTTGTTACTCGCAACTTTCTATAACTATGGAAATTACAGATCACGTCTGTTTAGATCAGAGGAGGTAACTGAGACTTGTATTCCCACTGGATAGACAGGATTTATCTGTGCTATCAATTTCTATAATTAGCAGGGCATACACTTCACAAGGTTATTATATTAAAATGAATCAAGGCATCTAGTTTAGATCCCACTTTAAAATGCTCTGACATATCTGGCAGATGCCTAAAATACATCTTCTGATGCATTACACATCAACCAATTCACAACTCACATCTGACTTCAATGCCATAAAAACTGTTTAAAAAAAATCACCTGCAGAGTTTATATTTAATAAGTGTAATATCAAAAGTCTGATTCTGATATCCACTAACAAAACAAAATAGTGGAACCAAAAAGACCTTCCAACGTGGTTTTGTTCCATGTTCTCCCTTTGATCTGCTGTTCTGCTCAAAACGATGAAAATGGATAACCCTTCTACTTTGGGGGACTATAGTTCCACATGTTAATCTGTACACCAGATGTTGGAAGAATCAATCATCAGAGACATTTATTGTCAAAATGAAAACAAAATAAGCCTCACAGGAGCAAAGCAGCTGACATTTTCATCTGACAGTGCATCACTGAGTAGTAAACTGAGCAGCCGGGTGCAGACCCTCAAAGGTTTTTAGGGATGTGTTTGTATCGTGCAGCAGGGCAGGGCAAGGCAGGGCAACAGTGCTCACACCAGACGCCTGCGTGCTGCCTCCAAAGCAGCCACCTCAGGACAGTGTTCGTCCTCTTTCATTTCCTTCAGGTAACATTTCTTAGCAGCTTTTTCCTCTTACAAACTTATGGTAAAAAAAAATAAAGACAAAACCGTATCTTCCTTCTGCTCTCCTCCAGAGAAAACTCCAAGAGTCAAATATTCCAGCTTCTTAGTAAGCCTCAAATTAAGGGAGTAATCCTCCCATCCATGCATTTTTACCTGAATTAAATCAGCTTAAATAGTTATGCACAGCTTTAGGTGATAAAACAGCATTTACAGTCTTCAAAGCCACTCATCTGTGCTGTCATTAGTTCTTGACGGTATAAATCCTACCTCTTTTCTAACCGAAACAGTTTTTAGAGATATTAAGCAGTATTATTGGGAGATTTTTTCCTAAGTGTTTTAAAAAGTACCTTTGGGGTACAAAAAGTGAGTCACAAATCATTCAGAAACAGGTAAAACTGAGTAAGTGTGACTTAATTTCCATGTAATTTTCCATTCTTATCAAGCTCGGCGTATTCAGGTCTGATTAATTAATGCCTGTAACGTGTTCTGAAAATATAAAGTGCTACATAAATACCGAATAATAACAGTGTAGTTAAGGAAAAAATAATTTGATAATTTGCATGGAGTTTTAGGAATTAACATTTATTTATTTTCCCTATCTATAAAGGCCTATCCAATCCCTTTTACTAGCACAAAATGCTCTAGCAGTTACAGGACAATGGAGAATCATGTATTTTATGTGAGACAGTTCACAGAAAATGAGTTTAGAATGATCTGTGAAGTTGCATTTATAGAGGAATGCAGACAGACTGTTTTCATTCATTTTCATATCCACATTTCCTCCTAGCAAGAACCTAACCACACAGCTTCTGGGACTAACATAACACTCTGCATGATTTCAGAGGTTGCTACAGTTTGGAGCTAAGAGTTTTCTCAGTCTCTTGTCCAAAATCTTAGAATTTCACTGACCACCGCTAAAGCAGTCTGAAAAAAGTAGGAGAAACAATCACGTACTTCCTTACATATTTATATCTGGGTATCTTATGACATCTTGTCTCAATACACGTATTTTATACTTCTACAGCAATGCAAGAGCAGAATTATGCATATGTGCAATTAAGAAATCCTATCAAAATTATTTTCTTGCTCAGAAGGGGGGAATTTTCCAATCTAGCTTTCTTTACATAAACAAAACCGTCCAGGAAAAAAAAAGACAGGCTATTAGTGTAAGCACTTCAAGGACACAAGCGATCCGTTACTTTATAAAACAAACACTAGGTAGGACAGGTATGTAAGGCTCAGAATCCTCTCTGATCACCCCAGCGTAAGTCAATGAACACTGAATCCTAGACAAAATAAACAATCTGTTTCTAAAATGGTGTAAAATGCACACAGCAATACCATCTGGGATCAGATTGTAAGTAAGGCTGGAAACAGTGCCAGTGATACAGTAAGTGCTTTGCACTCTGAATTGATTTTGAATCAGTGCTCCAGTCACCTGCTAGGAGGTAATAAGTCCATGTTTGGACACAAAAAAACTCTTTTGTTTGTTTTGGAGAGGCCATTTACCCTCATATGTCTTTTCACGTCTCCAGACAATCCTCATAAAACCAAATGTTTTTTCCCCATAAGGCTTTGGCTGAATGCAGGCAGATTAGGTTGCTTCCTCCTCTCCCGCACCCATCTCAGCAGCTGGGAGCAATGGAAATGACAGAACAGCTTAACTGGAGCATTCCCACTACATTCCTCTATAATAAGGGCTACAGGATTGAAGCCTCTCAGCAGGCATCTGATTTACAGGCAGAGACGTAAGAACAACTCCACAAAGAAAGCCAGTCCTTACTGCAGCAGTCAGGTTATCACAGCTGTCATCCAAACAACCTCCTGAGACAGGTGGAGGTTGCATGCACTTGTGATCACCCATCTTGATATTTTCCCTTTTCTCTGCTGCGTTAGCCACATCCCCGCAGTGTCCTCTCTGCGCGCCCTCCTACTGCATGCAGCAGCTACGTTGCCCACCCAGAAGGGCAGAGATGACTTTCAGAAAGCAAATCCTGAACCACTGGGCTATGCTGATTCCATCTGGATGTAGTTCCCTTGGAAATCCCAACTGTATGGCCCCCTGCAATTGTTTAAACTGAATGTTTCAATTAGAAGGAGCTCAAGGATTTGGGAAGAACTGCCCAATGATGCAGAAAGAGGACTCTTTCAGTATGAAATTTTGTTTCATTTTCTCTCATTAGTGCAAACGTTTTATTTATTTATGTATTTTGAATGCATTGAATTTGGCAATAAGTAACATTGAGATTTATTCCAAATGAAAATGGATAGTTGGGGGCAATTCCCAACAGTCCAAGATTACATTTTAGTCCTCCTCTTCCAAAAAAAAAAAAGATGAAAAAAATTTCCCCTAGCATTTTTATAGTTACCATATAGAATGAAACATAGAACAGTTGGCTTTGCTACACTAAGTTTTTCTACTTTTCTCACAAGTTAACAAGTTTCCAGTTACTTCCTAATGTCCTTACAAAGCCTTAAAAAGCTCCGTTCTGGACCCAGCATACAGACATTGCCATTTGTCATCCTGCTCTCCCCCTGAATCAAGTCAGGTACCTCCTCGCAAAGCAGACATGGAGCACAGCTGAGGGGTGCAAGCCCAGACAGCATTTCACCTGTAGACTCTCCCTGGCCCTGCTTCCTTCTGTGCATCTCAAAACAGTGCTTATTAATGCACTTCTGATTTGATACCAAAGGATTAGCCAGAAATAAACTGCAATATCAATTCATTATAGCAAGACTGTCTGCTAATAAGGAGCTATTTTTTGCTACACAATGTGCAAAAATCAGCTGTATCTTCACTCAAACCCCAAAGCAAAAAAAAAGAAAAAAAAGGCAACAAAAATGCCTCTCAAGCTTGCTACCAAATGTAAATGTTAAGAACATCAGATTTGATGTTAAGAGCTTCATAAACCCACTAAAGCAAGAAATCAGCTCTTTTCATCATGCTATTATTCAAATGTTACCATGCAGTCTACCACATCTTTATCTACAAAAAAAAAAGCAAGCTGCTAATGAGGAAAATATCCCCAGTGCTGTCTCGAGTCACCACAATGCAGTGACAGAAAAAGTCATCTGGGGGCTCTTTCTGTTTTATACTGCTTGTTTAAGAAAGCAGCATGGAAAACAAAGATGAACTCATGATCAACTGCAGCAACAAAACACAGATACTCTAGACTATATGGATGGGATCTCTTCATATTAAAAGACCCAAAGCAGCCTACATAGACGCATACATTAAAATTCATCTTATGATCACAGAATCATAGAATATCTCAAGTTGGAAGGGACCCACAAGGATCATTGAGTCCAACTCCTGGGTCCGCACAGTATCACCCAAAAATCAGACCCTATGTCTGAGAGCGTTGTCCAAATGCTTCTTGAGCTCCGGCAGGCTCAGGGCTGTCACCACGTCCCTGGGGAGCCTGTCCCAGTGCCCGACCACCCTCTGGGTGCAGAACCTTTCCCTAACACCCAGCCTGACCCACCCCTGACAGCTCCATGCCTTTCCCCCGGGTCCTACCTTAAATCTCTTAAGAAAGTTCACTGATGTACTGCAGGATTTCACAGCTCATTCCTCCTCCAGTAAGCATGTAAACTATGACTAAATCCATCTCAGTCCACTTAGTGGAAGGAAATCTCTCTCTCCAGCTTTATGACACTGAACTGCATTTCTTCATGCAACATGAATGTTGTTCCCCTTAATAACTATGAGGTTTTGGTAAACTCAGCAGAACATTCACTCCTGCAAATCAAGGACCAAATGTTGTGCTCAAACCTTAAATTCTCTAAGGAACTATACATTTTCACCCATGTGAACAAGTAATTTATGCTCCATGCAAGTAATTTATGCTCAGTACATCAGCAAAGGCATGGAAATTCGCTGATTTCTGGGCCCCTCTGTGGTACTCCTCTGCAAGACCAAGGCCCAGCAGATGACAAAACTCTCTTCTAGATACCACGTGCACTCAGAGGGAGGCTGCCTTGCTAACGAGTCAGGCAAATCTTGAAGAGGAATGAATGTTAAAATGTATTTAGTTTGCTCAGGAACTCTGGGCTTCAGGAACACGCGTCTCTGAACAGCACAGCAACATGCACAGAGCAATTATTTTTTGCTCCTGACTGGGCAACGCAGTGCCAGAACCTGCACTAGTTAGTGACGATTAAATGAAGCAGCACTGCAAACTGGGAAGTGCAAGGGGAAGAAATACAAATACAAGCTGTTGTTCCTGCCACTGTTGTCATCAGTTCTTCTGTCAACCTAGGATCAAGCAAGTCAATGATGTTCACACGCAGTGACAAAATAATAGCCTACATGAGACCCCCATTTAAGGAGTAAGGTCATAAAATCACACAAGAAGCTTTTTGCTTTACTCCACAGTTAGTTTATAATGACAAAGTGTCTGACATTAGATTAGCTCCAGTTCAGGTCCAGCCTCAAATTTCATCCAAGGACATTTAGAGACAGCTTAAGCAGCCAAGAGCTGCCATAACTGCAAAGAGATGAAGTGAAACCCTGGCAAAACCCTGGCAGACAGAAGCAAAGCTCTGATCCAACATTCACAATGAGCTTTTGGGTTGGACTTGCTTTTTTTTTTTTTTTTTTTTTTTTTCACCCACAGCGCTCTGCATGGCACAAAATCCATGCTATCCATTTGGACACAGCACTGCTATATGGAAGTCAGTTCACACACCACATTGTTTTTATTATATCCGATTCATCATCGCTACTTGATAATATTCCATCCATACAATCAGAGTTTTGTTTCATCTCCTCTAGCCATGCTGACCGCTTACATGCTTCAAAAAAGCACTAGAAGAAAATTCTCTATTGACTTTTCCGCATATAATTTCTCCTCTATCATTGGGCTGCCAATAAGTGCAGCCTTTGGCAGTAGGAACTGGAAATAAGACTTATTTAGGGCCTTGTTTACATTTAGAAGTATCTTTCCTTGCTTTTGCCCTACTATGGGAAGCTAGTGGCCATGCAGAGGAAAATGCCAGTATTTCTTGGTTAATTAGTGTAATAGAGCCAACGCAGACAGACTGAGAAGGAAGGACGAATCTTCATGAGGAAGTAAACAAATTGCCAGGGTGTTTCTCAGGGAACTGGTGTAAGAGCCAGGCTCTCACTTTTTCCATTTTTTTCACTTTGTTTAAATAAATAAAAAAAGGAGAAAGAGACTGGAGAAAAACGATTATCCCTTTAAAGGTGCCTAGATCCATTTTACATAAATATCACTGTTACTCTAGTTTTACACCAGAATATTCCCACTGAAATCACTGCAGTTGTGTCAGCTCAAAGCTCCAATACTTACCAAAAGGTCCACCAGGCCCAAATGTGCATAGGCCAAGAAAAGCTGCATTTGAGATTAGAAGTAGATACTTGCCATTTTTATTTTTTTTTTTAATAAACCATCAGCTGTGAGTCTTCTGCACTTGTACACCTTAAACCCTGCCTGGAAAATAAGTCATGCACCTTTGTCCTTTCTCTATGTCTCTGAGTGGACCTTTTATTAAATTGACACTTTGCAGCTCACTGGTTTGTGTGTCTCTTTGGGGAACAGCAAAGCAGAAAACAGCCTAGTTGTTTGGTTTAGCAATGAAGTTTCCCCACACATGCATGATAATTTATTTCATTGAAAATGTCCCATCTAATTGCACCATTTACCCTCAGAGCACATGCATGGCGGTCACATTAATACACCAGAAGACAATGGTTCCAAAGGAGCTATTACCATGTACCAGGCCAATAATCCACAAACGGTAAAGGATTTACACAAAAGACTCAAATGGTTTCCTAGGAGCCATTATGGCATATCAGGTAAATAAAATATTATTGAAATGTATTTTTTGCATTTAAATCATTTGCAGCAGGTGCATAGGAAGTAGCACATAATAAAATGGTTCACATTCCCTTGAATACTAACGAGAATCAACGGAAACATTTAGCAAAAAGAAGCAGCAGCAGGTTCTTACCATCGCAAGAGGAACAATTCCAGCAAACATTGTTCGGCTGACAAAGATCTCAGAGACCACCAGTTCACTCAGGGAGTCATCTCGAGGGTATTCCACCTGCCAGGTAATTTGCTGGGCCCCTGCCAGGCTGCTAGCGTTGTCAATCTCAAAGTCCATCTGCAGGATCTCATAGGAGGAGATGTTTGCTCTGGAAAAAAAAAGAATGCCCATAAAAGAAACATCAGTAGGATGTTAATAACAAAATATTTTTTGACTTCTCTTTCCTATTCAGCAGAAGGTTTACCATTGAATTCAACATTCAGACTTCAAGACACTGACAGAAACCTAAATCAAACCACACACTGGGCAATATACATAAAAGATAAGGTGACGGTACATCTTGTACATCTTTAAGTTTCCTGACATGGAGGCATCTCTCCCATTAAACTCAAGCGTTCATTCTCTCTAATCATGATGAACCTACAGAATAAAACCCAAACCCTGGGAACTGCATTGCACAGATGTTGCTAAATTATTCAATATAACATTATTATAATGTTGTTGCTACAAATACTGGTGCTCCAAAACAACAGAATACTTGACCATTCCTCATGCTGTATCAGAAATGAGCTTTTCTGGGGAAAAACAAGTCTTTCAAACGCAAACTTGTTTTTATCTCAGTGAAAAAATGGATTTGCGGAAATTATACTTGATGATAAATGTGGGGTTGAATGTCCTTATTTTCGATTCATGAAAGTATTCTTTGCATCAGTGATGCAGACTTGTAATTGTATGGTGATCATTACGTATTTCTCATCTGGGAATAGAAGTTTAAAGGTAAAGAAATTGATGTAAATGCACAGCATTCAGAGCTCTATTTAAAAATCAATTCTCCTTTTGTTAACAACAACACTTAGCTCTATCCTCTGGTCCAACACTATGTAAATATTAATAATTAATCCTCAGGTTAGAAAGACAGATATTCTTATCTTTGAGTTACAGGTAAGAAAACAGACACCAAGGCTTAACCATCAGCAATCAACACATCCACAGCAGGGTCCTATTTATAAAATAGACATTTGTTCATCCAGTGCTTTACTTCCACAAAAATTAAGGTATTTTACAAAGCAACATACAAATTCCTTCCCCGATCCCACAGCCAGACGCCTGCAGTGCAGAGATCTGATGCAGCTTGCAAAGCACAGAGGCAGGCTGGAAAGGCAGCCAACCTGACTGCTGACCCAACCATTTAATCGTATTACATCGAAGAAACAACCAATTTGATCAGTATTTCTGAAGTTTCAGGGTACAAGTTCATAAAATAGGATAAAATTTGAACTTGCAGCATGCTAGCCACTCTGTAACATCTTGAATGTGCTCTTACTAGGAACAAGAGAGAGCCAAGGGACGTGTCCTCCGCCTGCAGGCACTCAGCACCACCCGCTCGCTCTCTGTACTTTCACCCTCTGTCCTCTCCCTTGGGACATTTATTTTTGTGTCCTCAAACAGCGACTCCAAGAGTTGTGCTCAAAGAAAGTTTTAGTCTGCTGCTACAAAGCACAGACACTTAAACATTCTTTTCCTCTTCCCAATTGCACAGAGGCAGAAACTGTTTTTGCCATATGTTTTTGAAGGCACATTGTAAAGGAAAAAAATCTGAACAGGAATTATTGATTTTCATGTTTTCTTCCTGACAACAAACAACACAAACATATGCTTCAATGCCTGGAGGATAAATATTTTCCATGCTAACAGAAGATAACATCCACCTTCAGGCAAAACCAGAAGCTGTAAAGGCATCTTTTGGGTGGCCAACCAGACAACCAGCAAAAGCCCTTTAAGAGGAATATCACTACAGAGGACTAGAGATGTAATTAAGCCTTTTTCTGTTAAAAAGCGTAACCACTGTGGGCATCACAATTGAGCACTCAACTTCACAGTCTTCCACTTATCACTTCTGGCAGTTTGTTTTATCTAAATTACTAAAATGAATTTGCTCACAATGCAGAAATGAAATTTTGAGATGAGCTTACGCTAACTATGGATGTGGATATTAGGCCTGTCAAGGTATGTTTGGATCTGCAGTTTAGGTTCAATCTGTTCAATCCAATAGTTGCCACTCACAAACACGCACGAATAGTTTCAAATTCTGAACAAAACCACTGATGGAGGGTTTTGCTTTGAATTCATCATTTAAACAGTGTGTCAGATAAGTCTGCACTGATAAATTAATTCCGTATGTCCCAGTGACTGGCTCTTCTTTCAGCTCAGTCCATCATGCTTTCAAATATGCCTTTCCTGTTTTTCCTTTTATACATGTCAAAAGTATCAGTAATAGTGGTTTTATACTTTTAAGAAAGTCCAGGACTCAGATCTCCCTAAGAAAAGTGTGTGTGTCTTGCCTATATAAGCAAACATAATTGCTTGCGAGCAGCACGACTCTTGTGCCTACAAACATGCAAAGAGCTTCACTGCATCCTTAGCACAGCAAGGAACCTTCACTCTATTGCTATACAAGAGAAAAGTTTCATTTAAAGACAGACATGGTTATGCACTCCTGGACTGCAAGTGAGCCGCTGAGCATCTAGAAAAGAGCAGCAACGCAGATACAGAAACCTTCCTGGGGTCTAACTAATGGTAACGTACAAATGAAAGCAAAGGTGACTTCCCAGGACAGGTGGTGCTCCTGGTTCCAAGGAGAATTCTCGTCTCTGGAAGAACAACGGGGCTTGCCAAATGCTCTCTGCTTTGTCTCAGAAGCAAGCCACGTAGCATGCGATACTAACACATATTAAATAAGGATCCACCTTTCATTTGGAGTTGTGCTGAAAGCGCTGCATTTACTGTATCTAAGTAGCGTTCCCTTACAGAGTTTCTCCACTGAATGAACAGTTTTTAGCAAACAAGTACTCGACTTTCTGGACTCCTTTATTCACCAGCAGGTTTCCAGTTACCTTCAAAACAGCAGGTCAGTGGATTTTCTCAAAACTATGGTCTCCTTTTTTCCTCTTCAGGACAAAGCTTGGGCTTTCAAGCAATGCCAAGTGTTACAGTATCTGGGTCACAGAGAACCCCATGGACTAATCCACCCTCTTTGTTCAGAGTCTCTTCACTGAATACAGCTTGTAACGACCCCGTGATGAAACGTGAAAAATGAATGTCTTTCTGGCTCAGACTAGAGCCTTTCAACTGGGTACTGCATCTCCTGCAGAGGCTTCTTTCCTAGCAGGCAGATTGGTACCAGATTTGTAATTCTTGCAATTTATTAACCATCCCTGTGAGACACCACTGCCTTTTCCACTGAAATTGATGGAGGTTGCCAAAGTAACAACAGAGATGAATTAAATCATAATCAAGACCTTAAGGGTTAGCATTTACTTATGTGAGCTCCATTAGCCGATAACTCCACATCACAATACCTGTATCTAAATTTCTCTCCCTGATATGCAACGTTGCACTGCAGACCTTTTTAAAAAGAGTTACTCCACCCTGCCATGGCAAATCTTCAGCTTTTCCTCACCCTGATTTGTAGCTTCTGACCAACGTTGGTCTTTGTGGTCACTGTCATCTGTAAGTGCTTGGTGAAGACAAAATGCTACAAGTGGGAAAATCCACTCGCAGAGATGATGATGACTGTAACTCATGCTGTTATCAGCCATTAAATCCCACTAAACCAAACTTTATCCTATAAAGATTTTTCAGCTTTTTCTTGAGACTTACTCCATTTTTCTCTTAAATAAGTTTGCACTATTGGGAAGAGCCTGATGGAATCTAAGGACTATAATTCACTTCTCCTTTTCACATCTTTCTTCTCTTTTTAGTTAAATATTTCTATTGTCCAGTGAAGTCTTTGCCCGGTTTAGAAGGATTTTGCCAAGCCCTAGCTAGAGTTTAGAGGAGCAATAAAAAATAAAAAGTCAAAATTACTTTTATAAAAAAAGATTATTTCCTGCAAGCACAAGGAAAAGACCTTATAATTTTAGGCAGCTGGCATGCTTGCTAATAAGTCCATTTCTATGGAAATGAGTTCATAACTATTAATTTTGCCTGCTCCTGATCTATTCTTGATGAGCCTTTCAAATTTAGAAAAGCGCTTCATGATTCTCTCAATTTGGTAATTACTAACTCCCTTTGATGAATCCAGCCCAGTGTTTCAGACATGAGACATTCATTAGACATTTTTCTTTCTGGTGAGAGGAGAAAAAGAAACCATGGGCTTGGATTTATTTCCTCTCATGAGCTCCAGCAAGTAGACCTTCTTCCTCCTATTGCAATTTATAATCCTGTTTGTGTACTTTCACAACACTGCCTCTGCTGGTGCTTCAAGAACCTGAGATTTTTGCAGAATTTCTTGTTGTCAAGACTCAGATATGCTTAATGCGTACAAACCAGGTCCCCAGCAGCCTTTTCAAGCCTTATATACAATCATTCTGTACACAGCAGACTTAGCGGACACAGTTGTCAGCCTGACCTGGAACACAACATTTTAGCACAGAATACCCAGAATGCAAAGCCATGCCAAAGTAAAGCCCAACAGCAGCTCCAACCAGAATGCAAACAACAGTTAACCAGGACAGGGAAATGTTGTTAAGCCCCAGAACTGGACCCTGTGCTACAAGAGATGTACAGGCAGGTGGCTGTACGTGAGCAGAGCCCAACAGCCTTGCCCAGCTCGCCGGGTTGAACCTGAAGCATTTCTTCTGGACGTGCCTTAAAGCCATAAAGGAACACACGCTCCACCCAGAGGCAGAGCCTCTTTCAGTTAAAACCATCAAGATTCACACCATTGTTGGAGGGCTAACTACTGTGTTACCTTGCTAAATCTATTCTGATTGATTTTTTTCCTGGATCTGCCAGTACATGCAAATAGTAAGAAAAATATATATGTTTTTTGAATCTGAATCTAAAAAAAAGCCGTGTCAGATTTTTTCTCTACATTTATTACCTTATTAAGAATCAATACTGCATAGGTTCATCTTATAATATTACAGATAAATGTGAGTGTCCACAGTAGTGCTAATGTTAGAGGTTTTACTAAGCACTAAAAAGTCACCCAGCATTGAAATATTAACAAATTAAATTTATTCCTATTTTTTGTCAAAGTGAAACATGGAATTATTGAATTAAGTAATGGAATGATATACACTGATTGATGTTATGATGGCAGTGACAGTCTAAGCAGTTAGTAGTTACCTTAAATAAACAAATGCCTACTATTAGCTATTAAGAAAGATTTACACTGCTAACCAAACTGAAGAGCCTGCCCTACATCATTTCAGAGAGAACAAAATACGCAGAAAGCCGTGAATGAAGGCGGACGGCAGAGGCCACTGGCAGTGCAATCAGCTGGGTGTGCCCCGGCACATGCAGGGTTTGCGGGCTCCCGCTGCAGCCTCATCAACAATTTAGTTGATAAAAGTCAGAACCTTCTGCTAGTGCAGTTGGCTATTACAGGAAATCATGAGTTTCATTCATTCATAAAATAACATTTTCAGTAAATGGCAAACTGTTTATGAGGCACACAGCAGTGTAAACAAAACTCCTAAAAAACGAAGCAGACACTAGGTAATTGGAGATAACAAAATGTCTGGTATCATATTGCTTGTGAATCTTCTCAAGGTTAATAATGGTCAATTCTTACTCTCTCTGACAAATTGCCACCAAATTCAGTGAGAATAGGATTATATAAGCAAGGTACATTAGTTTATAAAATATTTCAGTAATACAGGTCTCACTCCTTTGATCTCAAGAGGATTAATTTCATAAGCTTGGTTTACTGAAGAGCAAACAGTTCCAACAGGAGGCTTTTCAACAACTGATTGGAAATGCTCAAGACCCTAATTTCCTGCCGAAGTCAAACGAAGCAGCAGACGTCCAGGACCTCTTGGGGAAAAGATCCAGATTAAAGGTCCTGACCTTCTTCCCCCTAAGGAAATTAAGATCCCAGCAGTCTGAGATGAAGGAAATGAGACTTAATACCTGCTAACAGAGCCGCATCCACTCTCCGAATTGCAAAGATTTGCATACTGGCAACCCGTGTACTTTGCTGAGTGCTGCTTTCCTGAATGTGAGCATCAGCTAACAGGAACTGGCAGCAGATAATGCCTTTAAATCCGGGATATTTTCTAGCAGCTACAACATCCTTAAGTACACATCTTATTTGAGAACAATTGAGAACCGAAGCGAAACACTACATCTTGTGTTCCGTATGAAGTTTGACTTGGTGATGACAATGGATGTTAAGACCTACCAACCTAAGCCCTTCTCTCCCAGCACATTCCATTTTCATTATGCTGTAAGGACACACAGATGGATACAAGCAGCCTACTCATGCCACCCCCCAGGGCCAGTTTGCTGACGAAGAGCCTCTCCTGAGCAGTGCTGGAGGTGAGCCTGGCTGGAGCCCAGTGCACACAGGTAGAGGCGGCCCTGTCAGGTGTTGCAGCATAGACGAACGTCCCTGGAAACCAGGGAAAACTCCACGTGTGTCCTGAGAATTTCTGCAAGCTTCTGCATCAGCAGGGATATGTTCAGATGACGGTGGTGATACCGCTCACTGCACGGCCCCCAGTGGTGTTTGTTCTGCTGAGGGAACCCGCACAGTTGGGGGTGCGAGGAAGGGACAAATGCTAGAAAAAAGCCCTGGTCACTCTTCCCTCTTCCTCAGCTCCACACCCCAGAACAGAAGTGCAAGACAGAAATCCCAAACACTGAACAAAGACTGCCTGGATGGCAGGTTGCCAGTACATTTGCAGGGATGGAAGAAGTTTGCTTGGTTTCTTCCTGTGATGCATCTCAAATTCACAGTTAAGAATGTGCTCTACTTTCTAGCAGAGAACTTGATCTGTTGTCTAGTTTACTGCTCCCCAGCCACAGGCTTTTTCAAAACATGTTTGGTGCCTAATCTTGGTTTTCTTTCACTGCCGTAGGAACTCACACTCTTCACAGATGCATGGGCTGTGTACGTGGCTAAATAGAATAAACCCAAGCTGTTAAATCTGTTAAGAATGCATGTAGTGACACAGCAATTTTTAATAATCTAGGAAAAGACATAAAAAGAAGAAGAAATTTTTCTTTGAAACACACCACAAGACCAGGTATTATTCATGTTATTTTTGCTTAGCCAACATCTTCCCACAACTGAAAACAATAAATCTAGATAATGAGCAAACCTTTTAAGCTCTTCAGCTTCTTCCACTGCCAATTCACAACTGTGCTGCTCACTAACAACTTGCAATAACTTCCACTTTATTTGATTTTATCAACATCATCATGACAACCCTGGAGACAACTGAGACAATTGCTTCAATTATTTTTATTTGCTTCTACCCTTGTGACAGCGTACAGAAATTCTTCTGGTAAAAGAGTCCTCAGATACTATTTTAGCTAGCCTTTAACAAAATAGGACTTTTAGAACCAAATTCAGTATGGATGTAATTGGTGCTGTCCATTGGTAACTACGCTGGGCATTGGGACTCCATTTGTTCCTTTGTCATGACTCTCCCCTTTTGAAACAGCATGTAAGCTTCTGGGGTTTAAAAAAGCACTTTGATTGCACCGAATATTTTTTCTGACTCCTATTTAGAACCTCTTTATTGCTGTGCTGTGTATTTCTTAAAATAAAGCTTCTCTGCCAGGAGAAAGCATCTTGCTGGGGAATATAACAAACACGTCCAATAAGAAACAGGGGCCAGGGTTTAGCTGATGTTGGATGCAAATATAGAGGAAGCTATTTTTGTATAAAATAACAAATGATTTTTTGATGAAAGATTTATGCTGAATCCTAACCAGTTAATAAATACCACAGCCCAAATGGTGTTTAGAATTTTTCTTGAACTATTCAGAAATCCTTACATATTTACATACCATGTGATACCATAATCACACGGTGTATTTTCACACTGCTGTGCAAGCAGCCGAAATACACCATAAAGCAATGATGGATTTTTAAACAACCAGTGACTAAAAAATTCAGTGATATAAGAACTTCTTTGCAATGCATAGCTTCCATACAAAGAACATCTCCCTTCAGAGACTCTCAAAAGACCTTTAAATGAAAGAGAATACAACTTCAGGAGACACTTACTTTTACCATTGCCTGCGCTGCAGCTGAATAACCCAAGACATGTATCTTCAGCCAAGCTGCACATTAACATCTGTGCAGCAAACATTTCGGTTCACCTCAAATTAAACAGAATGAATGGGCCGGGTCACCCAGAGAATGGATGGTGGAGCCAGTGATTGACCCCAAAAGTTACTTGCTGGAAATCCACTGCAATGCAATGGGACTGACTCAGCCTGCCTATAATGCCGCCGCGTAACAGCCAAAGAAACGTGTTTCCTGCAGGTAATTAAGCAGAAGAAAACGGCCAATCTCTCACATAGCTCCCCCCCTATTCCTACCCTAGGTTATTGGTTACCAGCTCAACATAGCTGAAGATGCTTCTTTCAGTCTTGTTCTTCTCCAGCCAAATACAACATGGAAGACATGAAACAGTTTAATTTCTCTGCACACTCTTCCAAATTTATTGTGGGTACCAGGAAGAGTGAGTCTGTGTGACAGCTCCTAGTTATGCAAGGCTCTTGGATGTTACATTTACAAACACATGCACAGGTTCCCCATTTTCCTAAGAGAGAAGAGCTTTGATAAATGACCTGAGTGAACCCTAACAACTAAAACCACACCTCCAACAAAAAGTTTCCTTGGCATTTTAAAAAGCTTACAATTTTTATTTGCCTGGCATTAGCAGTAATTGATCAGACTCATTTGTATACAGCAAATGCACCAGTAAAGAAAAATGCAATTAGACCTAGGAAAAAGTTACTAGCAACCCAGTTGCTGTTTTGATTTCAGAATTACAGCTGAGGCTGACAGCTGGATCTCCTTGGGGAGAAAAATCAACCAGAGGGGATCTAAAGATGCAAACTCCTCACACGCTGCATTTATGAATGAAAGGGAAGGGGAGACAGGCTGCACTGTGGCACTAACAGACCTTATTCACTCAAGGATGCACGAAAACAGTGACAAATGGTGCTCTACTCCTGAGGATTTTAAAAGCCTAATGCGACACCTTGAACTTAATCCTCTGCTTAATGGGCAGAGGGTGTAAACGAGTAAGTAATAGAATGCCAAGCAGTTAGCAAGGACAATGGAAAATTAAAAAACAGGGGTTTGTTCTGAAGCGTTCCAAGAGTGCACAGAACTCATGAATCTACTGTAGAAGCTACTACAATACCACCTGCACAAAATAAAGAACGAATCAAAATAGGAACATGAGCAAGAATTATTTTATTCCTCCTACATTCTGTTCAGATTTAAACAAGATTAAGCAGCTAATGAATTAGACCTAGCTATCTTTGAACCTAATGTGCTCTCAGATGGAGAGATAATGTGCAGGGTATCCCGTGGTTTATTCATGCTTCTGCTAAGAAATAAACAGCCATGACAACATCCTCAGAGAAGTTAAGGCAGGGATGAGTGTGGTCCATCAGCACTAACACAAACAGGACCTCCTCTCCCCCCACTTCACTCAGAGGCCCGGTGTGCATAAGATTGTTTCATTTTATATTCTGATAATTATGTGAAAAAAGAGCGAAGCCTTTCCTCTCAGTAAAAATGTGGCACTGGCATATGAACATAAATTTCCCATGTTTTAATTAATAAACAACATGAATTCATCCAGCTGAGCAAACAGAGGGTGGAGCAGGGTCTGCATTCAGTGTAAGAACAGAAAAGAGCCATCTACAATAACACTGTGCGCCTCCTCCCTTTGTTCGTTGAGATCAGCTTACAGTCCTGATGTTCACAACAAAACTACAAGCAAGAGAGAAACAAGTAGTTATAACGTACACCACTCCATTAAAGTCTATTTTTATCCTAGAAATGAATTCAAATTTCTCTAAAAGTGCCAAGATCACTCCAAACGACAAAAAGCAGAGGGGCAGATTTAACATTTCTCTCCCTTTTAGAATCATTCCACAATTACTTTCTAATGGCATGCAAGTAAGGTTAACACAATGGTCGCCACAAAACATCTCTAGGTCACCTTCTCCAAGAGTAATCATTACTTTGTCACACTTGCAAGACAATGATTTCCCAACATGCGATGAATTCAAACGCAGTGACAGCTAATGGCATGCACTGGGGGGCTGCTGGGATATTGCTCAGAGCGAAGGTCATACCATGAATAAATGAGTCTGGCTGTAAGTGAGTAATAAGTGAGGTTAATTCATTTAGGCTCTGAAAAGGAATAATTAGAAATGGAAAGGGGAGAAGCGGTGTCCCATCCTGCCTTCCCCACTCCCCTGTTTATACCATAAAACGCCCCCCGGGACTTCGTTTCAAGGAATTTCCACAGCAGCGAAGGCTGTAACAACCTGCAGATGGAGCGGGGCTGAGCTGCTCAGCGGTGTGAGGCAGAGCAGACTGTGGTGCCGTGGGGAGAGCTCCGCCACGGGTACCGCACGGAGGACGGCGCACATTTTTCAAACCAGGGAGTCTGAGCCAGGCATGACCTGAACAGAACAGTGACAAAAACAAAGCCGGGGTGGACATGCATGATGTTACACTGATTCCCCTATTGCCCACTGAAATAATCACCCAGTTTGGGGATGGTTTTGCTTTTACATTTTCCTTGCTACAATTAAAAATGTTACCTAAGCAAAAATACCAGCTGTCGTAAAGAACAAAGACTCAGATAAAAGGATTTCTGGAAGAAAGCAGGTTCCTGCATGCACTGAAAATCATGCTACACTATAGAAAATATCACAAGTCCTAGCACACAGGGTTAATGCAAAGCAGAATTTACAAAATCATCGTTCTTCTATTCCTCTCTTTTCTGAATCTTTTCAGGATTTCATAATCTCACCCTCCTCCTGCCCCCCCCCCCCCCCCCAACTCCCTTCCTCCCTGTACAAGAATATGCACAGCCCTGGAAAACTGTTTAGCTGAAATCCTTAGATTTTGTTGAGTCCTGGCATTCTTTGAGACAGCTGTATTTACGCCCATTGCTGGTGGGTAGTCATGCTGGAAGCAATTAGCTTTCACGCTTTTTCAATATCCCCTTTCAAGAACTTTGAGATCCCTCACTGCTGTTGATTTAGATGTAAGAGAAGCACTGCAAAATAAAGAAATAAATAGAGTTGACCCGTATGCTGAGTTCCTTTAGCCTAATTCAAATGCAGCAACTTCGGCTCCCCACCATGTAATCCATCCCTCCACAAATGCCCAGCCCATCAGTGAAAATGCTCAAAGGCCTTGAACACCAACACCACAACCCTCAAAGACAGCAGCTTCCAGCACTGCTGGGCCCACAAAGGGTTCGACCAGCCAGCAGCCATCTCGTTTGGACCGACAGGTTGCGTTTGAGCATTTCCATGGATTTAACAACACTTTCAAGTGTGTCCTTTATGTTTACTAAGAGAAAGTCTGTCATTACTGGTCTACTTAAAAGAAGAAAAAACAACAAGAAAAAAAAAAGAAATGGAAAGAAAAACATGGTATGATAAGACAGTAGCTAAACGTATACTGATTGCAGTAATTGCATCCATTCCTCTGTCGGAAAGTCTTGTATTGTATTTCTAATATGTGCTGATAAGTGCATTCACAACATGATTAACAGCCTCCAGACAAGAATGGCTATTATGTTTAACAGACTGATTAGCAAGTGACAGAGCTGCAAACTGTACTCCTAGCAAATTGGCTGCTTTTAAATTACAGCAGCTTCTTTATGGTTCCATTTTTAAAATGCAATGGTTTGTTACACATGTGCAATGTAATTCCTATCTGACAATAAGTAATAGAGGATACTGAGATTTTAACTTTTAATCTTCAGATCTCAATTAAAGCATTGCTCATTTTCTTTTTAATTACAGTGAAATCTGCACTGTACACGGCGCTCATTATGCAACCTCCTGTCTTAAATGTTTCTCACAAACTAGCCCCAAAAACAGGGACCGCAATTCTAGTTCACATCTTTTAGAAGTCCTACATTACTTTAGCTACAGTTTTTGCTCGTCCTGTAAGCAGTCAAGACAGGATTTAATGGTATTTCTCCCAGCGTTTGATTAATTCCCTCTTCTTGCCGGTATGGGCATTTTCCCCCTGGACTTTCACAGGAGCCCCAGTGACCCTTGGAGCACAGCAAAGGGAAGAAGTGTAGGGCCTGTGCCACTGACAGCCCTGCTCACCTCCTGGAACAGAAATCAAAGCAGAGGTCTCAAACTGCCTTCAGTTCCGACTTGCCACTGCAGAAAGCTCGCCCCCGCTATAACCAGGACTGCTTATACCTCAAGTGAAATGAGCTCCTAATTAATTCCGTGTATTTCATAACAAGTAGGAATTAGGCACATAGTTCCTTGCAGTGCTTCTGAAAATCCTGCCATCAAATGTGTGATTCTGTTTTTGTTGATTGCTCTTATTTTTTATCACTGTAACATATGAGAGCACCAGTCTTGGATTTGGGCCCTCCGTGCATTTCTTACAAACACAACTATAAAGATGGTCCTGACCCTACAGAGCTTGCAGTCCACAAGACAGAGACAGAAAAGAGATACAACAATCTGCACCGATTTAAATTCATACAGATAGCCCAAACCCTTTAAGCATGAATTTATCTAGAGACTTTCAAGCTCAATGACATCATGTACTTCAAACCAGTTTATTTATAACATAAAGCTTAGTATAACTTGTAAGGAGATAGAATAAATCAATTTGCTCTATCACAGAACTTCATCAGATACAATACAGATGGCTCTGCTACCATGGTTAAAAATAACCCACGCATTTTGAAATCAGCTCAAGGCATTTATCAAATTAGGAAACCGGTGGAGGAGGATGTTGTCTAGCTTGTATACAGTAATGGGAATAGCCACCCAGCAATTTGGTGCTTTTATTAATTTAATCTCGTGTGTTCATCATTTTATTCTAGATGGTCAACTGAACTGGGAGAATTCCGTTTCCCATACCATTTATCTTTACTAAATAGCAGGACAGAACAAGTTGAGGTTGTTTACTGAATGTAGAAAAGAGGAGGGAAGAATCATCCAAAGGGCAACCTGATTGTAGAACAGAACATAAAATACTTCAGTAACAAAACCACTGTAAAGCAAGCCTGGCGTCCTGGCTGAGCAGTCCAACACTTCATGCTGGATGAAAAAGGAAGATGGGAATTGATAGATCCCAAGTGGTAAGCCCTACAGTAAATTAATTGTCAGGGAAATTGCACCATGGAAGTGGCCTTGTAGATGTATCCTCCTGCATGGTCCTCAGCCAGTCTGCTTGTGCTTCCCAGCTAATCTGGACCAGACAGGGAGACAGAGTGCAACAGCCCTGCAAATAATACTGTTTGAAGAATGAAATTCATTTGTTTCTCTGCTTTCATTGCTCTTGTTGTCAAATTCCACCCACAGAAGGAAATTAGCTGTTGGTGTTTGCTGAGAATTTATTCACTAAAGGATTTACAGCAAGGTTTTTGAAGGATCTCTGTCCGTCTCTTCTGCTAGAAAGAAAATCCTGATGTCCAGGAGTTTCTGGAGAGAAAGAACATAAAGCCAACATGAACAGCATATACCCAAAGAGGAAGGGCCATTTGCTATGCTGGAAGGAAATTCCAGTTCCTGTTAACCCTGCAAAGTGAGGAGGCAGAGTTCATGCTGTGACCATTTTAAAAAACAAACAAGCAGACAAACTAAAAAAAAAAAAAAAGGAATTATAAACTCCTGGGTCAGCCAGAGCTTTGACATTCACTGCTATGATTCTTCATCGTAATAAGCTACCTATAGAAGACCAAAAGCCTTTGTAATTCAAATAAAGCCAAATATCATCACAATAAAACCTTAAACAAACCTTATTAATAAACCTTATGAAACAGGGAAAACTCAAAGCAACTAGATCAAAGGAAAGAGAACTAAGGCGGCTCATACCCAGCTCTTCCCTCAGATCAGGTGTCAGTGCAGACTCCGCACCTGGTCCCAGCTAACCCACACTTCCTGAGCTGCAGCAAGCCCTGGCCCGCACCAGGTGGTCTCCAGGCAGATGCCTCCATAGAATCAGACTCACAGCATGGTTTGTGCTGGAAGGGACCTTAAAGACCACCCAGTTCCAACCCCCTGCCATGGGCAGGGACACCTCCCACTAGATCATGCTGCTCCAAACCCCATCCAACCTGGCTTTGAACACTTCCATCTCGAGCTGACTGCTCCCCAGTGTATCCCCACGTCAGCCACCCGTGACCCGCTCCCTGGCACAGCCCCTCTGCGTGGCCGCATCCCTGCTCATTGTTTTGAGCCCCATCTACTGGATTGTAACTACAGCCTCCCAGTTGAGTGTCCAGGTCCTTGCACAATCTCTTGTGGTCAGAACACCTACCAAAGTACGATGTACTAGTTATTTGACCAAGAATTATCCAGATTACTCCCTAGAAACGTTTAATGCACAGGGCACAACCACCTAGAAGCTGGACTCAAGCCAGTGTGAGCTTAACAGCTGCTTTCAGTGGGCAGAAGATGAAGAACTATTTTCATTTAAATCTAATCCTTTTTCCTGAAGAGAACCATAAATTTTAAAAGATCAACATATAATAACTTCTGGCTGGAATATCAAGTTCAAAGTTTACTAATGCCTATACCAGATAAATTTAGGAAAAAAAAAAAAGATACCATTAGAATTCATTAGATACACACTTAAGACTTATCACTTATTAAGATATATATTAGCTGCTTCTACTACTTCAATTTATCAGCTGCACCATGCCCATATTTTGTTTTCAAAAGGATTACAACAGCACATCTAATTATATGAATGCTTCTGCAGGTTATAATTGAAAATGAGATCAGTTGATAAACTGCTTTGATAAGGATTCAAACACGTACTGGGAGCAGAACGTGACATCTATCCCTTCTGGTCTTGCTCCTTTGCAGTGGCCTTAGAAATGAACAGAAATTGCTTCTGTTCTGCTCTTGCTCATTTGAAGTTCACCTCTGTCCCCCCAGATACCCACTGCTCCTCACAGCATCCCTCTCCATGCTGCCTCCCCAGCCACACGCCTCCTTTCCCTTGTTGTTGCCATTTGGCAGTCCTCTGATGCCAAGCCCATGTTCCCTGTCCCTGCTCTGCCACCTCTTTGCTGCTCTGGGAGCACCAGGACCCCTCGGGCTTTGGCCCCTTTGCCCCCCCCCAACCTCATTTATCATCACATTACCAAACTGCAGCTTTCACTGATCATCATCCAGAGGATCCCAACTGCAGAAAAAGCAACACCAAGAAGCACAAACAGCTGCATAAGCTAACCAGGCTGAATGATCAACTGTTCCTCAATACTGTATCAGAATTCAGGGTAGTCTCTATCAGCTCACTTTCTAACAATGATTTCAGACACAGCATCAAAGAAATGCTGCATCGGCTGCCACACCTTGACCACAAATACAGCGTGAATTATTATTAGCACTGATGCAATCAACATGGACAATAAAACATATCAAATTTTATGTTTCTTTTCCTGCTTTACGATGCTGCTCACAGCACCCAAAACTTATACCATGGATCAAATTTAGCTTTTGACATAGACTGGGTCTGAAGAGCAGTAGTTTTGTTTTATTTACTTATTTATTTATTTAAATAAGTCCATTTTCAAAAAATACTTCTGAAAGACAAGAAAAACCTTGAGGGCATTTTCCTCTGTTCATAAGCAGAATATGGAAACTGTGTTATGAGAGAAAAGTAACCTCTACCACATTTCCCACAACGTGGTATTAAACAGCATTCTTACGTTTCCAAGTTGTATTTGTCTTTAAATTGCTTTTAACACCAGAACATCAGGTTAATTAGTTTTATTCAGTTTGACTGGAGGCATTGAAAGAGACATTATATGTTTATAACTCTGCTTGTTTTAAAGAATAAAGTAATTCCATATATATATTTTTAGGGGGTGAAGCAATGACATTGTCTGCATAGGACTGCAGAACAATCAAGTCTGGCAGTCCTGATATACTGAAACATCAGAGGAGAGGGGAAGAATTTATAAAAAGAATGATTTAAGAAAGCAGGGGAAAATTCTTTTAAAGTAAAGAATCAGAGGAAAAAGACAGTCTGGGACTTAAAAACAAACAAACAAACAACAACAAAAAAAAAACTAATACTTTCCAACACCCTTTTTTACCAAACCCTTCTCCTTCACAACCCCAGCCCCTCAAACTAGTTTTCACCAGGGCACACACAAACAGAGCAGGATGTGGGAGGAAGGTGTCGATTATCACTATTAAACTTCTGTGTTTCATTTTCAGCTGAGCAAATGCAAAAGAAAAAGAAAATCCTTTAAAATCAGGAAGCAGATCTGAAGACATTCTATATAGCTTTTTAACCAACACTTGTGTTTTCATCAAACTTTCCTAATACTAGGTTGCTCTTAACATTTGGGAGTGATTGCAGGAGTTATTACTTTAATTTAATTTCAAATAAAGCAAAATTTTATTAGAAAGATAAAATGTGAGTGTTCCAAGGAGACCTATGAAGTAGAGTAAACAAGATAAAGGCACTTTTCCTTTTATACAGTACCCGATGTCACACTGGGTTTAAACTTCTCATTGCACTGGTCTGTACAAACTGCTCGCATTTGGCTTGTACAACTGAGAACAAAAAGATCTTTGTGGAACCAGCCTAAGCTTGAAGCTTCCTTTTCTCCGAGTACCCTACCCTCATTTCTTCTCTTTGTGTCCTAGAGTTTTTACTTCTCTATCACTTTCATTGAAACAAAGCATTTCCTGTGAGTGAAAAGCAGCATATTGTGAGTTGCCATGCTGGATTTGGTGGCATCTCTCCAAAGCACCCCTTCATTTCACTGAGAACAAGCCCCCTCCATCCTCTCTTTCAGGGAAAACTAAAATAAAATAAAGGGTCTGATGTGCCACACAAGTGACAAAATCTGTGCAGGACACAAGTGCTTCATCTCCAGGGCAGCCCTGGCATGAAGCGGAGACGCAGAGCCCCACAGCCCTGGCTACTGCCCAGCACCCGCCACAGAAGCAGAGGTGGTGCAGAACAGACAAATAATGCACTAAGGCAAGGAGCGTGTATTTACCCCCCCCCCCCCCCATTTCAAGTCGTATTTACCAAGCATCCAAAGCCCGATTGGAAACCTGCTTCCAGAAATGAAAGAATCTCGACAGGAAAAAAATGGTAAGAAGATCAATCACACAAACGTCTAGTGAAAAACCCAGCAGGCCACGATGTTTCTTTGGAGATCCGCAAACAGCCAAGAGATGACAATACTCTAATTAAAGCAGCACGCTGCAAAATATATCCAAAAGGCTTTTCTTCCAATCCAGCCCCTGCTCAGATCCTAGGCACTGAAGAAAACATCAAGTTGCACTGGGAGTTGTTTCCATAAAGAAAATACAGATAATGAGGCATCCCTAAAACTCTCCTCTTTTAATTTAAATTTGAGAGGACCATGCGAACAAAAGGGATGGTGTCTGAGGCAACAGGACAGATGGTTCTGCTCCCAGAGTGATGCACAAAAACGAGGCTTATTACAAGCCTTTTATTTTACTTAGAGGTTTTTTTTTATTATTTATTTACTCTTCTTTCTCTCTTCACTCATCTATTCATCTACCCACTGGAGTACTGAAAATTCAAGTTCTTGTTTTCTTGTTCTTCTGATTCATATTCAAATTCAAACACATATAAGCACACAGCACAGCTTTCGCTGTAAAAAGTTTGAAGAGTTTTGCTGTGGATTTGGGGCCTTTTTCTTTTTAAGTGTGTAACAAGCTTATTACAGAGTCTGAATCAGTACCTTCTAGATGAATACACAGGAAATGAGAGGAACATGGTAAGTGACACATTTCCCAGCCTGAACTTCCAGGAACATGTGGTATATCCTATTATTTTATGTATAATGAGTAACTTGTAATGTGTTTATCTCATCAAGAAAACCACTTTTCCCCTCATTTTTGCATTCCCCGGGTGCTGAATGAAGTGGTTTTGCTTTTGATTAAGGTAAACACATAAATAATCTCTTCAGAACGATTCCTGTGCTCTGGTCATGGTCTCGGTAGATGTTCCCACACCCTCAGCTGCCAAGAAAAAACAAGGCCACCTGCTTCAAAGGCCCGCAGGTACAGGAGACTTGCCACAAAGCGCAGTAATCAGATAAGGCCCAATGGCGTTCTCATTCTGAGACGTATGCACACTCTCCTGCCTTTGTACTGAGTCCCCACTCAGTTACACCCTCAGAGAGCCCAGCCGTCCAACAAAGCAGGTCTCCCCCCTCGCGGCAGCCCCTGGACACACGGACACGAGTCTTGCCCTGAGAGGCGTCCCACCTCAGGGGGAGATCCTAGGTAACAGCCCGCTGCCGTGCTGGAGAGCTCAAAGTGGCTCTTTACTCAGGACCAGTATTTATAGGACTGCGAGACAGCTGCCTTTAGCCAGTATTTTTCCATGCTGGCCATAGTTCGGGTCAGGTAGCCCTAGCGTTGCCCACCAGCCGTACAGCTCCAGTGGCCACTGTTGTCCTAATTCTCTGCTTGCAGTGGGGACATCAGAGGACTTGCTGACACAGAAGGTAGAAGCCCCGTAACAGCCACACTGTGATGCTCCACATAAATTTAGAATGGAAGTGAATCACATCCAACAGAGCACCCAAGAAAAGTTTAGGGAGACAGAGCACTCTCAATCACACAGGACACAGGAACTAATAGCAGTGTCTCCGCAAAGAATACCAGAGACCTACAGATATCAAAAGCAGTCAAGAGGGGCATCATTTTCTTCTTTATACGAAAGTTGTCCTTGATCCACCTGGATCATTGCTCCCGTTCTGGAACAGCTGAGCAATTGCTACCAACTGAGCCATCAGTACTACAATCAGTAGCATAATGATAGTTTTTCTCCCATATATAACATATTTCTTTCCCGCAACTTTCCTTCTGGTCTTTAACCTTGGAAAAAATTATATGATTTGTAATAATAAAAATGGATTTCAGGTGAGTAGTCCTTACAATCACCGTAATAAATTTACGGAAAATACATTTAATTATTAGCACAGCAATCTGGAAAGTGTTTTGTTATAATTAAAAGGATAATTACCTTTCTCTACTTTAACAAACTCATGAATTAATAATTTAGGATGGCTTTGCCAGAGTAAATTTATTTGCCTATATTACAAATAACACACTCTTGTGGTATTTTCTCTTTACCTCATCATATCTTCTACAGGTATCTTTACATCAAGTTGTAATTTTCATTCGGGGACAAGAATGTTTATATGCTCTCATTTCACTCAGCTAGATGCACTCCTATCACATGGACAGCCCATGGGTCACCCACTACCCATACTGAAGTGAGTATCTGTAGATCCAAACCCATAAGCTTGTTTTGCTTGAGCAAAAAGACTGCTTCAACAAGCACAGGAGCAGCACTCCAGAAATCTCTAGCTAAGGTTTAGTCCTTACTACACGCGTAACAGCACCACACAGAGCAAATGTGTTCAGAGCGAGACAAAACGTACGCAGGGCAAGTCATGCTTCGGGCTGAAAAGCACAATTGCCGCAGCACATTTTGCAGGTGCCTGGATCTAACTCTGTTACAGTGAAGAAAAACAAAATCAAGGAAAAAGCTCTTTTTTGTTGTTGTTTTAAAAGACTGCCTATACTTTCAAAATCAAACATTTCTATCTTTCAAATTGAACTATATTTCGATTTAACTTCAATTTACGTTGACAAATTTGAAACTATGGCCTATTTGGGCCTTGACTCTCAAAATTGATTCATTGTCACTTCCTGTCCACTTGCTGCCATTTTTAACACTGGTTTTGGAATTGCTGCCAGCAAACCAAAGCAACAGTTTCCCCACAGTCCCGGGAGATATCGCTGCCATTCAGCCACAAGCAGATGGGAAGAGATGAGCAAGACAGAACAACTTGTGCACATCAAGTAAGACCCCACGCCACATTTGCACAACCTTTCGTATCCACAGGACAGCTTCTCACCATACATATGGCCCATGCAACACGTGCACAAGAGATTCACATATTCTGGGTGTGAAAAGCTTTTTACGAGGGTTTTATTCAAAGCCACAACAAGCAACGGCCATGAACGTACCTACTCATTATTAGTACTGTATGCAGGAAGAAAACTCACAGTACCTCACGTGCGCACACACATCTATAGACTACATTTAGGAAAGCTACTTGGGAAATTTCAAATGTTAAGTAATGTGCTTAAACCACAAACAGCTTGTGGACAACTCAAAACAAGCAGAAGCAAAACAAAGCATCTACTACAACCTGTACATCCAGCTCAAGAAATTACATTGAATAACTCACTGTTATGTTTTAGTCTGTCACCTGTTATGATACAGCACAGAGCAAAAATCCTTGCTGAAGAATAAATGTATCCTCTTTAGAGTTCCATTCAGCAATGATCTTACAAGGTTTGCAGGTATAGGTCACTGATGAAATACAGACCATGAGCCCCGCTGCTTGAAATATAGATCTCTATAAAGAGTCTTATAAAACAGGTACTGTCTGGAAAACTGCCATAATTTTTTTAAATAGAAAAAGCAGACACATGCCTGTTACTCAGTTGAAATAACGATGCCTCTGAACACTGTAAAGGAGGACAAATAAAAATAATAAGAAAACCTTAACTGTAAATATGTTTAGTATGTAATTATTTAGAATATTCTTAATGAGATCCTTAATAAGTTGCATAAACAGCTCAGTTTATGAACTCAGTTTTAAATAACAGTTTCAATTTCTGGAAAAAAAAGAAAAGAGAGAGAGAGAGAGAGAGAGACTGGTGTTAGACCAGTAATATATTTTAGCATGACTCTATAAACAGTATAATATTAAATATATAATGTTGAATGGGGAATAAATGCAGACAAAAAAATAAGAAAAAGCACCTAAGGAGATGGTTAGGTGTAGGCACTGAACAACCATCTACACAGATAAAATTAAAAATTAAGCAATACATCTCAGATCTGTGTAAAATATGCTACAATAAAGCGAGATCCAGCAAGATCCAACTCAGATATTTCCTGACACTGGGCTGCGTAATAGTGCTCTCCTCGGTGGGTTCACTGGTGTCTAACAAGCAGTGAGATGATGCTGTGGCTTTTTTTGTCAGAAGGAGCATTAATGCAGACTCTCTTGTTTATATAGCAGGTTTTATCTCATGAAATTTACAGCAGTTCGGTAATCTCCGCAAACTCTACCTTTCTCAAATTAGGTTGAAAGCAGGACACACACCTCTCCACCCCATCTCTTTAGGAAAGCATGCTAAAAACGAGCCAAAAGATGTAGATAATACAAAGGATGAAACATGATTTTCCAGTAGATTACGTCCACAAAAAAAGCTGGTGCAAAGGTTGCACCACAAATGGGAAATGTTTCACAGTGCAGGACTGTAACAACCCCTCTCTAGGTAACACGCAATCAAGGCCTCAAGGAGCATGTTTCATTTTCTACTGGGAATGTCACTGGTACAAGCCAGGCAACCTAGGAAAAAGAAGTTGACTATTAAAGGGACTTGCACAGGAGCAAATTAAAGAATGAAGTACAGCTGAACAGAGAGCTGGGAACATATCAGTACTTGATGTGTATTTACAAAAAGAGAAATGAGTTGGTGCTAGACTGCACAATTTGCTCATGCTTGCCAAAGGAACTGCCTCAATCCAGAGAGCTGAGGCAAAGGGGCACAGTCTTGCCAACCTTAGCTGATGTTCACATGGATGGCCAGCTAGCCATCGTCAACACAGTTCCTGGGAGGTGCAAGGACTACAGGACTGGGCTTCTTACAACTCACTTTAAAGCACACAAGAACTGCAGCAAAGCAAAAGCAGAATTTACATATACCTTCTAATATCTATATACCTATAGAATATACATATACATATACCTTCAAATTGTTTTAATCTTTCACCAACAGGACCATAAAAACTCCAGAATGCTATCTTCTGATGCACACACCTTATGCCATGAACAAAACAGTGCAGTCTGGCCTGCTCTCTTGCATACTGTCGCTGTAGGTTAGCACTAAGCCTTCGCTCTTCTTTCTAAGTACAGCTTCACAGTAAATAGGAAGCCTGAAGCCCATGTCACTACATCTGCAGTCTGGCACCACCATGCCGTGTGGCTGCCAATTTGAGATTTTCATGGATGATAGTGTTCAGCAGTACCAGTGACCATCTGTTTCTTCCTCCTCCTCTTTCTTCTCCTTTGCTTCTACTTAACTCACTCTTAAATGACCAACATATCCTGGAAGCAAAGGCAGATTAAAATTTGCAGTGGATGATACAACATCTGTTGATTTAATTCCCAGGGAAAAGATGGGCTGAGAACTGCAGTGAGGATTTGAAAGAGGGTGTAATGTAGAGGGTTAATGGGGAAAATGGAGCAGCTTAAAGTTAAAGCCACAGCAAGTCGTGCGATTTGACAGACTGCTTCCCTGGGTGGCAGGTGGAAGAGCAAGGCCCCATAGAGGGTGTGTCGGAAACAGGAATGATGTGATTGCAGCGTGCTGTAACCAAAAATAAAGGCAAGCCGACCCCTGCCTATCTCTGCAGTAGCCTGCTATGCAGGGGAGTGAGCAGGAATGGAGATTAATAGCTCAATTCAAGTGCATTGTCTCTGCTTTACACATTAAGTGCTTTAAAGCAAGCAATCATTTTGATGCTTTGCATTTTGATGCTTGCAGCCTACGTCCTCCCATGACAATCTACCAAAAAAGTTTAAACTTTCCTTTTAGAGCTTTAGATTAACTGAGCCATGTCCACACTACCTCTCATTGTGCCCTGGAATGAGACAGAAGCTTTGCCTCAGGAAAATTCAAATCTTATGTCAGCGGTTTGTTAGATGGCTTCTGGCTAAGGGACATATATTAAAGGACAAGACCTGGTTTTGCAGCCAAATGGCCACATGGAGGCCAGGGAACCGCACACTAAAAATAACCATTACTCAGCTAGACTCAGGTGTGGGAGAAAAATAGGAAACATCCCACGCAGAGGGGACTCTCCCATTTGCTGAACTGCTCCTTCCTTCTGGCAGCACCGAACACAGGAAACACTGCGGGTTCAACACGTCTCATCCCTGCCCCTGCCCAGTTCATCTCACCATTAAGAATTAATTAAGAAACAGGCAATGTTGTGCAGAGGAAGGAACAGGGAGTATTCCTTTTACCTTGGGCCTGTCTGCCACATAGGGTTTGTGCTGCTGTGGCTGTTCTGGTTAGGAGCTGAGGCAGACCCCAAGTACGGCTCTCTCCTCAATGTGGTCCCAAAGATTCCTGAGGGAGGATATCTAAGTGAGAGCATCACAACAGGGCAGGCATTCAAAAAATGCCCCAGGCCCTCCAAGAGCCAGCAGAAGCCTACTACACAGAAACTGCCCCCAAAACTGAATTTAGTACTACTGAATGGATTTTATTTATTTATTTAATATCCCTTTGCTTTACAAACCCATGTAAACTTTTATCATCTACAGCATCCTCCAGCAAGGGGTTCCAGGCGTTATACAGTCAGTGACACCGTACCTCTTTTTAGTTTGAACCTGCCAGCTGCCAACGTCAGTTGATGCCACCAACACTTTTTTTGAAAAGACAATGATTTCCCTATTCACCTGACACAGTGTTAATTTCTTCAGACCTGACTCATTCTCACTGAGGTAGGTATCTCCATGCCATCGGATACATTCACTTTCCTGCAGAAATATTCCTGCAGAACACAGACGTTGCCTTTCCTAGCTGCTAATTTTTATCTTTTAGCTTAACTGAAACTTTCTTCTGCATCCTTAGTTTCATAACTAAATATCTACTATGTATAAGGTAATGGAGTTTATAGAAATTCAGTTGAAAAAAAAGTAGGTAAATTTCTTTACATAATAAATATTAGAAAGATATCCATTAGAGGAAATTGAAATGATGGTACTTTAAAATTAAATGGCTAAAAGTCATAATTTCGTTCAAATTTAGAAAGTACTCCAAAGTGGGCTCTTTCTGTGGCTGCAAAAGACATGGTATTGTGTTATTTTTTTATATGCGAGTATTTCAGGCAGACAGCCTGACAATTTCAGCTAATTCAGCTGATGCCATTGGATGTCATGTAAGGATGGAGAACTAAACAGTTCTTGCATTTAAGGTAATGGAGTAGCTTTGATTTTGCTCACCAAGATCCTGATCTATCGGCACGTATGCATTTGAGTCCATCAGCCACTGCTTCAAACAGCCAAGCTTGCACTGGTCGCAGTGAGGACCTGTATCACTACTGCCACCGTTATCTCCCATAGAAAAAGACTTTCTACCTTAGTGAAAACTTGAATCTTTAATTTTTCACAGTTGTGAAGATGAGATGCTAGGATACAAAGCAAGGCTAACACAATGCTTACTTGACAAATAAGCCATGAAGCCATGTGTCTTGCAAAGAACTGGAGGAGATGTCTGTTTCTAAAATAAACTAATATACTTTAAAAGCAGCAGGTATCTCTAGCCTTCTACTGCAGCAGCAAAAACCTGGAGAAAAAATGACTGCCAAATATTATGAAACCTGTAACCATGGTCCGACTGAATAAGCCTTCAACCAAGTATTACAAGAAAGGAATTTCAGTGCTTAGCACAACGTAATTTTAGAAGGAAGTGGATGTTCTGTTGTGATATAACATAAATGAATATAAATGAATTGAGCCTCTTTAACAGCTTCTCAACAATAATGCATATTAAATGCTTGGAGAAATTCTTCCAGGCAGCAGTGATTAAATAAATGTAAAATGCTTTCATATTAAAAGGGCATGATCCAGCATTGGGAACTAAAGGCTTGACTTCCTTTTAACTCCAGCTTCAAAGAACCTACGTTGAGTACCGTAACATACACATGACAGGTCAGATGCAGCACCCAGCCCTAAAGAGGAGCAACACAAAGCTCATTAACAGCAACATCAAAGTAGAAATAACTGCCTTCATGCAGGGAAGGAGAAGAAGAGGTACTATCAAGCCAGTGCAGGTCTCAACGTGGGTAGGACCTGCTGGGAAGTCAGCACGGGGATAAGAGCTCTTAGAAAAGAGACGTGTTCATGAATTCCTTGCGTTGGTCAGATGCTATTACAGCTGTGCCTTTGGTGAATGGAGCTCATGTCCTCCCTTCATCCCAGAGAGAATGGCTGCCTGAGCCCAGCTGCGGCAGTCAGGTGCAGGGGAGGCGAGGATGAATCATGCACTCCAGCTTGCTAGCTACGGAGGTCTCTGTGTTAATGACTGGTTTAATAATTATTTATGCACAAACAATCTCCCAAATACTCTCTGTTGAAAAAATACAGCACACTAGCCATGAGTTTTCAATTGATACATTCCCCCTAGATTCCACATTCGTACAAATGTGACAAGGTTGCACACCAAGTCACAGACAGCTGATCCATACCTTTCAGCTTGTTTAAAACATAAAGCAGCTGCCTAGTTTTCTGCTGAGATGCAAAAAAATCTTCCTCTGAGAAGCATCTCATGAGCCTCACCTTGTCTGAAGTTCCCTTACCCAGTCAGCAGTCAAGAACACTGCTGTCAGGAGGTTCACAAGAGTCTGGCAGCTATTCTAAGAAAGGCCTGTTTAGTGGGTTTATGTAATTTCAACCTCACTACTAGTTTTACTTAAAGGTGAAACACAAAGCAAACACTACAGATGTCAATCTGTACAAAGCCGGAGAAATGTTTGCACATGTTAAAAATACATCTACAAAACCAATGAGTTTTAAATAGATCTTCTCAGGAGCTGTGAACAGTAATTCAAAGTGGGATGTTCAGGAACTGAAATGGCATTAACAAAGCAGTGATAACCATACCTCCAAACTCAAGCATCTCTTGGGACAGGAGATGCCCTGACTATGAGAGAGAAAGGGTCAACATCTTCTCCAACACAGGAATTACTGTGAGAGAACACCATCAATCTCAACGGCACGTCAGACTGCCTGCCTCCCAGTACAACAGCCGGCACTCCCAAGGCAGACAAATTAAAACCAGCCACTGGTTCCCCAATTCCCAACTGGTAACAGAGCACCAGAAGTGGGGATTCTCCAGCCAGTCCTCAGGGTAACAGCAGGATGTTTAACTTGGCATACTTTGGTGTTTTCTGCTATGTAGCACATAAATGATGCCTCTTTGAGACAGAACCAAAATCAGATTTGGAGAATCAGCCTTGCCTGTCTGTCCAGTCTGCCAAAGCTTTGGTTGGCCTCTCCAACACAGCTTCCTTTGAGCATCAGCACTTCTTGATTTTAGCATGAACAAAGCCCCAGTTTTTCTGCAAAGCTTCCAAAAAGTTAAAGTTGTGATGACTGCAACTCAGCCCCTGCTAGTATTTGTCAGTGGCAAGCTGCAATTTCTGTTTTCCTAGCGACACCATACATTTCTATTCCCAGTTGCCTGCTTTGTCCCCTTCTTGCAGTCTGCTTCACACCAAGTTCATGAAAGCCTAGCAGTAGGGACTATTTTTTGTTTGTTTGTTTCTAGTACCTGTCATCCATAATCCCTCACGTCTCTAAGGTTTTGAAAGCACTATCTGCTGTAAATCATACTAATAAAAAGATTTTTTTTACCATCATAGCTGTCCTTTGTGATTTTTTTTGTTCCTTTCCAACTTTCTAAACTTCATCTTTCTCAGCTACAATATGTTTTTAAGAAAAATGATGTATATTCATTAATGTATTAACCCAGACTTCTCCACTACAAACAGTAGTTATTTCATGTACCATGCACACAAACACACCCTTCACACCTGACAGCATTTGAATTGTTAGGAAATGTTTGTGACTAATAAAACAGAACCAACTAGCTGCAGTCGATTTTATACTCTCAAAAATAATCCCACTCCACACCTAGAACAAATAAATTTGGCTGCCATATATTTAAATTAAATGCCCAGTAAAGTTTGCTAGTTGAAAACGTGTGGAAAATTTCCTAAAAGCAGATAACAGCCAGGTCGCCTGAATGGGGAGTTTTAATTGAGACTTACTAGAACTGGAGATTCAGGAAATGGAGGCCTGCAGATAAGATTAGAAACAACTGTAGCTGCAGAGCTCCAGGTTCTGAGTGGCATATGTCACACGTCAAGGACCTGTATCGCTGCAGTCACTGTCAAACCGTCCTTCCTGAGAGCATTAGTCCACAAGAGCTTCACCGTCACTACTCTCCAAGCAATAATGATAAATTTCAGCACTAAAAAAAAGGGATTCCCCCTAACACCTCTTTGTTAGAGAAAACTTTTTTTTTTCCCCTTTCCAACTTTTAGGATAGTCAAGAAAATTAACTTTCCTATTCCCCTCAGGATAGAGAGAAGCAAACTGGTTAAGTCGATACCAAGGCAAGGTATGTGGCTTGCTTTCCCCCAGCCCTGCCATCAGTGTGTGCTTGGCCCTGGAACAGGTAGAAGAGAAATCAACGTGCTCTGAGAACTGCACCAGCTCCCAGCCCAGCCTCAAATGCCAGCCAGCTGCCTGCTCTAAATTGACCTGATGAAGAGGAGAGGACCATCATGCTACAGGCCTGAAAAAACAGGATACCTAGAGTGCTTCACCTCCCTTAGCCCTCACTCAAGTGCCTTCTCCCACTGCCTCTCTGAAGATTTTAGTCTGAATATAAACAGGCTCAGATATACACAATACTTCTGTGTCTTGAGCAAGTCATTCTGCTATGTGGTCACTTCTGTGCTGAGAAAAATGCTCTCATACCTCCTTGCAACACAAGAGCAAATGGAAAGTACGGAGCGCCCTGTGTTCTGGCCCTGTACCTGCAGGAGGGCCCTCTTCCAGCAGCTGCTGCAAGCAGCAGTTCCCTGCCCTCATCAGGAAAACCAGAAGGCTGTACCTTTAGGAAAGGATAAATTTATAAGTGAGCTGAGGTAAAAACAGTATAACCACCCTATGACAGCACTCGCTTTCCTGATTCCTCCTCCGTCCCTGTTACAGAACCAAACTCTTCTCTTGCATCTGCTGCCACTTGCCTCTGGTTTCAAACAAAAGCCACAGCTGTAACCCCCTCCCACCAAAGCACAGCGACAGATTCAACTCTACCACCCCCAAGTGCCAGGGAGATAAAAAATATGGTATTTCAGAGGCGTGGGACATAAATTCTGGCTTGGTTTAGAATCCCGTGGGCAGTAAAGTGCTCTGCCCATTAAAACATAAATTACCATCTGAGTATAGCTGATGAGAGGCTGGGGCTAAAAGGAAGTGGTACTAAATCAGAATTATAGGAATGCTCTTTCCAGTCTGACCGGAGGAATTTACTCTCAGGAATGCTCTTTCCAGTCTGACCGGAGGAATTTACTCTCCTCCCTAGTGTGTCTCAAGATGACAGATGAAAATTAAGGCTGGTTTGTATGGGAGCTCGGAAGTAAATGGTTATCCTCCCCACATACGTCCTTATCAATAAAACATCTTCTTAATCCTATCAGCTATGAGTGTACAACACCTGTCACACCCAAACCTCCCAGTGTTTATGAAAATAAGAAATTTAATCTCATAATCATCCTCTGAAGTGGGCAGCAGCAGCATGCTCAGACAGCATGACGGAAGACAGATGGACAATCCTGGGCCCCACAAAATGGTACGGCAAAAAGCAGCAAACCTGGGAACAAAATGGCGGCCTCCTGAGCCTTCCTCTCACTAAGGGCCATGGCCTAGGCCCAGCAATGAACAGCAGCTTTAGAAAAGAGACCTGCCTTCCTAGCATCTCACTCAGGCACAGTACAGAGGTTATTTCACCTCTTGGCTGAGGTCTCACCTCTTCACATCCACCCTCAGTGAGTAGGATGGCTCTTCCACTTCAGCCTGTAAGCATTAGGAGCAATACCTGGTCTAAAGGGAAACAGAGGCCAGCACTCATTACCAGGCCTGGGCTTTCAAAAAATCACTTAACATGGCAGCTTTGAATTTCCTTCGAAAAATCTGAACCTCTAACACAAAACTGTGCTGAGTCTCCTTGGAAAACCTTGCCCCAGGGAGCATTCAGAAACTCCCCCGCTCTCTCAAAGATTCAGTCCCCGAGTCCCCACACAGACAGCTGTGTCTCTACACCCGGGAGGGAGCAGATCATTTTCCCCGCCATCGTTAGGTCTCATCCAGAAGGAGGTTAGGGTGAGACACCCTGAGCTGCTCTGCACCACCACACATTTCATTACTGCAAAGCACGGTGGTTGTGTACAGCTGGAAGGCGCTCTGTGAGGCAGCAAGGGCTAACCCCCACCTCACTGCCTCCTCTCGAGGTTTACTGCCTCTCCCAGGTGGCAGCTTCCCATGAGGAACTTTAATGTGAGACAAAATTTTACAGCTGTTTTTATAACAAGAGCTATACTATAGTTGCTACAGAGACTACACTAACACATATCACTGAGTGTTTGGACGGGACTTTATCACAAGCATTTATTTGCTTGTGTCCCTGGCTTTACCTCACTGAGAGTAAATATTATTAAGTCAATTTGTGAGATTTTTCTCAACATTTATGTCAATTAGTGCCTATCGGCCTAGCAAACATGGCTTCAGTTCCTACCTTGCCTTTATCTCAGGGAAGGCCTGTTACCCTGCTTGTAAAGCTGGAGCGTTGAGGCAAACTGCAGTAATTTGGGGATGTACCCAGCAAAACATTAAAGTCCACAACACATCCAGGAATTTAATTCAGACCATTTAAATTTTTCCCTATGGTTTTAACCCAGACCAATTCTTAACTTCTCTTCTGGGAATTAGAAAAAAGTAATCAGGACAAATTTAAAGTGCTTGGAGGGATCAAAACTATCAGCTTATTTATGATCTACAGATAAATCAATACATTCAGATAAACTTTCTATTTATCAGTAATAAGCTCTTTGACTCTTGAATTCACCCATTTCTCCAGATGCTTGTTTCCTAAGCAACACTATCTCATACCTCTTATTTATGGTCCATCTTTGCTCTCCATTCCACAATAGGGCTGAGACACTACTGAGATACAGCTCCCAGGGTACGGCTGTTCACGAGCTCATGTTAGAAAGCGCTGTCGGTGTCACAAAGAAAGATTGCAGTTTCCTTCCAGTTCTGCAATCTGGAGTGCACACTTCTGTGCCTGCCAGGTATGTCCCTAGGCATTACTGGGAAAACAGGATTCGTGACCCAGAGATATGTTTTGAAAATGATGATTGAAAGCCAAAATAAATCCAATGTCAATGTTTAGAAATAGACAATAGCTATGGGATCACAGTGCCTGTGGAGAGTTGCGGAGGAATCTTTTAAACTGAAAGTTTGGCTTCTTGGACTGCTGGCACTACATAGCTGATGTTACTTCAACTCTTCTGGAGACAGCTGTAGAGCAGAATAGCCACAAGTTAAAGCACAATGCACTGGTTTCTTTTCTTTTTTTTTGTCCTCCCAACACAGTGATGTCCTGTTCTTCATTATAAGTAAAGTCGAAAATTGGTCCTGCGTTGAAACGGCAGGCCTTTGCGATACAGAACACAATTGAACTGTGTCCCTACGCCATCAGACCTGAACAGCAGTGGATTGTTACGCAGGTCCCGGGGTGCCCACTGATGTGAGATGTGGTTTTTATTTATTGGAGAAGACACTTGCATACACTGGGAAAAAAGTTATTTGCTGGCCTTAAATCATCCACACAGAAACAACTGAAATAAGCTTGCAAATATATCAAGAAGGGATTCAGGCCTGAATATGGAAAGACAGGACCGAAGATGCCAAAAGCACACGAGTTAAGGGAGGTTTAAGAGCCAGAGTTGCAGAAAGCAATATATTTTAGAGTGGAAAAGCAATCTTGCCTGCAGTGCTCCTAAAGGCACAAAGATACTTTTCACTTTCAGAGCAGGCCATGCACCAGCCAGAAGGATCACAGTCTTGCAGGCTGTGGGGCTGCTGAATGCTCAGGGCAGGATTTTGAGAGACCCTAGCAGAGATCCTAATAGAAGGACCCAGTTTAAGTTCAAGCAAGTAAGGTTTTTTTTACGTGCAGAAGTAGAGCTTGGCACACAAGATTTACATTTCTTTGGCCCTGCAGTTCAAGGGGTATCCTACAAACAGCTCAGCAGAGGAAGAGGACAAAGCAGCAGCAGAGCTTGTCCTGACCCTTCTCCAAAGTGACAACTGTAAGAGCCACGTAAGGCTCAGATTGCACTGCCATGACCAAACCGAACCCACCACCTTGGTTGCCTCATAATGCCCCAAACGGAAAACGTTTTGAAACAGAAAGGATTAACATCATTTCTTCATTACAATGTTATCCTGAGAGCTTCACAAGCTCCTTTGCTGGCTGACATTCAGCAGGTGCTGTGACAGAACCAGTGGCCTTATTTGCCCACTGCACTATGCAAATCATGCAAGCTATACCAAAATAATAGGAATGGTAAATGTTATTAAATTCCCTAGAGTACAAAGTATGCCTAGGCCGGATATCACTTCCTTGTCATTAATTCATACTCTATACTTCATAAACTTTTATTGTAAAGAGTGCATTCAGAATTTAAAGAAATTCTGAAATTCAGCAATATGCAATGATCATGCTCAGTGTGTACCCTAGATTGGAGAGAAATCGTTGTGCTTGTTTGCTCTTGTTGTTATGAAGTGGTAACCCATATGTTCCTCACATTAGGAAGGTATTTAATGTATGCCCTTGGCAAATACCAGACGATGGCGGATCTGAAACAAACAGAACCATCACCCGAAGATGATGCATATTTCTATTGAGGGAGAGGGAGGCTATTTACAGTAAATTAAAAAGATATATATCAAATCTTACTTATGGTAATATAAAACTATTTCTGAACTTTAATTATTATGATGAACTGGTCTCCTGTGGCTTGTTCATTTCATGCAGTTAAAAAAAATGTTAACAGTCTTCTAATTATATCAGTTTTTTGTGTAAAAAAAACTGGCTCACATTTATTACTTCGTCTAGAGAAGCTATGGATCATCTCGCTATTCACTTAATGTTTTTAATTTACATATCAGAAATACTAATAAGTACAGTGTTATTAGATCATATTCCCATTCGCTTCCAATCGAAGAAAATGGTCCATTTTGTTTAGCTGCCACAATTAAATTAATTTATTTTTCTATGACTCGGTTTTTGATAAGGGCTTTTATCAGAAGTTTGACTGTATTAAGCTTAATAGGACATCTCTCATTAAAATAAAATTCAAAAAGAAAATATGTTTCATTAAAATCAAACAATGGCTTTGCCCCCCACCCAACCCCATTTTGGCTTCATTAGCATTTTTAATAGAGGAGGTAATTGTGCATTTCACTTGAACAAGAGCCACGATCTGAAGGTCTGGATTTGTTTAAAATTCAATGGATTATTTCAGTATCATTTAATGAGTGGCACTGCTGTGCCTACAGACGGCCAAAGCAGAAATGGCAAGGAAGCTAGATTTGGCACATTCTGGATTTGTTTTACATTGATTTTCTGTGGTGCTGCCCACAGCACAGTACCCAATAATTTGGTCTTCACTCCCTAGTGTATTTACAATATATTCCAATGGTATCAACCTAAAAATTTCCTGTAGTCCACTTCTGACAGACATAGAATTGTCTGTAAGAAAGGAACTGAGCCGCCAGCTACAAAATCAACCTCTAGAAATATTTTATTGGGAGAGCTAGTTCTTGCTTCCAGCAGAAGCAATTTCTACCGATCGTTGGGATCATTCCTGGTTAGGCTGCCAAAAGGAACAGGAACGTACGAATAACTTTACAAAAGACAAAAAAAAAAAAAAAAAAAAAAAAAGGCACTACCTGAAAAAATTAGCTTTCACAATAATATTATCTTTGAGAGAGATACTGAGGTTTTGACCTCTTGCTGTTTCATCTGGTTTCAACTCCTAATCCGTTTCATCAGGGTAAGACGCAGCATCCCCTAACGTGCCTGGTTGTCTGATGGCTCTGTGCTTCTGAAGCTCCCTTAGTATCTCCAATAAGCAGGCGTAGGAGACTAACCCCAGGGGTCCAGAAGATACCTGTACTTGACAAAGAAAAGACGAACACATTCTGATTTTGGTCTGAGGCTGGATAGGAAAAGGAAAGGGAGCTCAACAAAGACCTTAGGGTTGATTCAGAGCCATTCAAAGATCCTTTCACACTGCCGAAACAGGAGAAAAGTTTCAGTGCAGGTGAAATTTGGGCATCTCACAGAGAAGTAGAAGCTGATAAGAATGAGGTAGTACACCCTCCTGGTAGGTAATAGACGGACTAAGGAAATAAAATGTGCAGTGATCAATGTTGTGTACACATCTCATCCATCATTGCCTGAATGGATCCAGAGAGTGATTTTATCCTAATAACGCTATTTCAGTTAGGATCATTCTTTTGTTCTTCCCTTGGCACCTACTTCATTCTTCTTCTCTGCCTTCTCGAGAAGTTTCTAAAGTTGAAACTTTTGCCTAACCAGCTGCATTGCTATCTCATACTCTATTTAAACAGATTTCTGCTCACAGCTGAACAGACATTAGCTGCTGTAACAAAGCAGCAGCCCATATGCAAAGTTTGCTTGTTTGCACCACCGTGTCCTGTGCTTCAGCTCTAAGCCAAAATGCCCATATGGGCCCTGGAAAAATGAAGGGGGAAAAACGTAGAGTAAAATGTTGAGTTGCTTCTGCTGGAAGGAAAGAGGGACTGTCAACACAGAAATTGGATTAACACCTCAGCAGCGCAAACGTAAAGTTTGTCGTTCTGCTCCACACACTGTGGCGACTGGGAATTGAACAGCAACAGCCCAGCAATTTCTCCTAAACATCACCTTCCCGTTTTTAACCCCTGTGAGCCCAACCTCCCACACTGATGGACCTCCAAGGCCTGCTGGGATCACAGTGCACATATTGCTGATCTGAGCAGCCCACATACACCCAATAAAGGCAAAATGGCACACTGAGTTCATAACACTATTTATATAAGGCAATTTATTTTCATCATGCTGTTATCAAAGAGAACATTTCATAAGCTGCTCATATCCCACACACCTGTATGCAGAGTTACTGCATGAGGAAGGCTGTCTTCAGTGCCAACATCAGTTTTAGGAGAGAACTCAGGTTTAAAGCCAAAGTAGAGCTCAGTTTGCATTTTTAGTCTAAAAACTGATAAGCTATATTCTTACAATTCTAGCCCAAAATAAAGAAAAAAAAAATCCGAAATACAAGTCCCCAGATCTCTGGGGATTTCTGCTTTTTAGGGCAGGCCCAGAGACAGTACCCTTTTAAACTGCAGTCCTCTGAGAGTCCCAGCATCAGGAATACGTAAAGCAGAACTGAAAATTATTGTGTCAGTTTCAGACCTGCATTTGGGCAGGAGAATATAGCAGCAGCAGCAGCAACACAAATGATTGCACAGAGGAAGCAATCTGCCAGCCCCTGTGGAGAGTACCTAGAGCATATGTTCAGTGCAGCATGCAAACATCTTTGATTGTAGCAGGCAGATCAACAATGCTCTGGCTACACGTTTTTAACAGTAGGAAGCAGGAGATTGTGGCATGAGGTTTCTCTAACTCTGCTGCTGCTGTCTGAGTTTATTATATTTATACATTTTATGGATCATCACTTCTGCAACTCTGAAGGTACAGTGTGCAGGTCACAAGTTTAGGAAATGCATGGGGCATACAGTGGGGTCCTGGTGAGAAGCGGGCTGGCTTATCTGCTTCCGCTTGCAGTTTTCTTCAGACTCTTGTCTGCATGCTATTTGCATTTTCAGTCCTGCTGTTACTTGTGTTTGCTCCTGAGCTAGGCTGAGTTCGGATGTCCTTCCCACCTGCACAAGGTTTCCTTGTACACAACCCGTAGCATTTCTATAGCCAAATCTAACCGAAATATCAGTGCTACTTTTACTGTTGTGCCCTCCTTGCCTTACCTAGATGGCTCCTAGGCTTACTTTTCTGCAAATGGACTTGTGGAGCTGTACATGTTCCTAATATTTACACCTTTGCAAATAATTCATTGTTTTTAAATATGACTAAGTCCAGAAAACAAAAAGTTACAGTTTTTTCAGTTCAGATTAACCAGAATCAAAAATGTTATAAGGTCAGGGTCAGCACCTTTTGAAAACCATAGTAAGAAAACTTTAAAAACTGAACAATTCAAAGTAAGGATATGAAAAACAAACAAACAAAACAAAACTCTACTTTTCCAAGTTCTAGAGAAAATATGGATCAACTGCTTGTTCTGATTTTTAGTTTAAATGGTATAAATGCCTACCTGGTTTTGGTTGAAACAAATGTTCTTTTTTGTCAGTTAAAAAATAAATTTTTGACCAGTACTGCAAGTAACTACAGATATTTGAAAACAGATGAGATTAGGTTTGAAAAACAAAAAAGTGGAAACGCTTCTTTCTTCTCTAGCTCACACTATACCACAACATGCCACAAATGCCTGCCATGCTCTTTCTAATGTCGAATTTCACAACCATGACAGCAAAACCATAAAGAAGATATTTTGCCTCACACACTTGCATTTTGAAATGAAAATTAACTTCATAGCTTTGAGCAATCAATACCTTAATATAACTGAAACAACAATGAAAATTTTGATCTATAAAATAAAATTACCCAAACCACAATTAGGCCAGGACCTGGGGACTCAGAGCCACATTCCTGAGAACATTGACTTCCCTCGTATCTCTAAGTATTACAGTCTTATTTTTAACTCTGACAGCAAAAATTAGCACTAAACCAGTCTTTTATTTCCCGTTTTTCCTGGTGTACATTTTGTGTCGTTCCCCCCCCCCCCTTTTTATTTTTTTTAACCACTTTCTCCATTTATTTTCTGGATCTTGGCAAGATGCTAACCCACTCTCTGTAACCGCAGGCTACAGTACTCCAACTGCCAGACATTAGTGTATCTGTTTCAGTCAGTCAACCAGCCCAAAAATTGACAGTTTGAAGAATTACCAGCTCCTAGTACATGAAACCTAACTAGGCCTGGACAGCTGTACAAGTGAACAACCTAGATTTCCATGTTCTTATGACCTTGCACGACACAAAACACTTCAGGTATTATATCAGCTTGTCTGTGAAAAGCATTCAATCTCTTAAGAGATATGAAGTACAAAAGAAACAGCACATTTTGCCTAACTATGAATTTATCATGCACAGCTGAGATCAGCATCCATAGTTAAAATGAAATGAAAATGAACAGCCTGTCAGGTGTGAGCTGCTAGCACTAACTGTAATCCCCTTCTCTCTTCCAAATGCTCCTCCAGTCCAGCTCACTCTAACTCCTATGAGAAAGGTGAATAAACCGTTCCTCTGGGTGGAAGTGAAAAGCCCACAAAAGAATCCACAAAGTACAAGGAACAGTTTTCACTCTTCAGTCTGCCAGAGCCTAAATCTCCCAGTTAGCCAGCAAAATTGAGAAACACACCCATCCAGCACTGCCAGGTCATGCCCAACAGGTAACCATCCATTCTGACACACAGTCTCCTGCTCCATCCACAGTCTGCATGCTTCACGTTGTCATAGCTTAAAAGTTTGATGAGGATATGAAAAAGAGAGAATGGGACACAATGACATAAAATGGGAAACGGCACCCAACAGATGAATTAGATTCCTCTCTCTCTTAACAAAAAAACAAAAAAAAAAAACAAAACAAAAAAAAAGGGACATTCAACTGAACTTAAAAGCAACTGTATTTTATAAGTATTTTTATTTGGGCACAGTTCAGTCTTAATTCATTGCGGGGTTTATTTGAGGAACTGGCACCACTTAGGTCAAGAACTTAGAGGAATTTAATTAAAGGGTAATAACTAATTTCTGCAGTTGGAAAGTTTTTGTTCTCATTTCTACAAAGTGCTTTGCTGAGCCTTCCACAGCAAATTCAAGCCATGACTTTGATCATGGCCACTACAGAGAGGGCTCCAGCTCAAACCAGCTGAGTAAGAACGATCTCTTGTGCAATACTGACCATTAAAAATGCAGAACAGCTTCTCAGGCAAGAATGGCGTTTAACTATTGATCAAGGCTGCAACAACGCAGGGGACCTCTAGGCTCGTAAGAAGATTTTGATGACAATGAAAATAAAAGCTAGGGTAAAGAGGAAAAATAGGGAAAAACAAACAACAACAGAAAATTTTCCTTCCTCATAAATAGTACAGGATGACCAACTGATGTTGGGTTAATCTTGAAGAGACCCTTCAGAGAGGCCTGAAGGCAAAAACAAGGAGATGAAAATTACTACAGAAATTGCGGAAAGACCACAAATACCTTCAACAATGAAATGGTGACAGCAAAACTAATGGTTGTATGGCATCCTCCCCCATAGACTACAAAACTGTCCTCATCTGAAATAGGACTTTCTTGGACTATCAGTGAGATACCAGCACCTAAAGAAGTGCCAGCAAGCTTGTAGTTGTGGAAGAGGAAGATGACCTTAGAGCAGGGGGATAGACAAGCTCAAGAAAAGGCTGGAAAAGAGGAGGAATTACTAACAGCAGAGGAAGAATCTACTTTGTGGGACGCTACACAGCAATGGCTAACACAATTCCTGTTCAGCTGAGCCATTGACTTGAATAAAAGTAAACTTGGGCCCTAAAGTTGTAGTGACCTTTTTATTAATTAGTGTACCTAAATGTTCAGAGAAAGCTATTGTTTAATGTGCACTCTTCTCTTCTCCAATCTTTTTTAAATAAAAGGAGTTGATTGGATTGATAGCAGGATTGAGAAATGGAGACTCTTGCCATCTGAAGATGCCCGGTTACATGCTTTTTCACTTAAATATCATCAAAAGCCAGCACAAAAGGGACATCAACGACACAAGAGCAGAGCCAAATGCATCTGGCTTTACTGAGTATAATTGTAATATCAAATGCCTTGTTGGGTTGTGTCTTTTGGAAACAAAAACAATCCATTGTGATACTTTGGAAAGGTTCCTTCTCATCTGCATGGAACTCATTTAGGAAGGATGATTTAAAACAAAAGAAACATTATCCAATATTAGAAGTAACCGTTAGCAAGGCTCATTAATGCAATGCACTGAAGCTACATTCTCTGCAATTCTATTGCATAGCTAAACTACTGTAATTAAACCATAGTTCCTCTGTGTTATTTAGCAAAGTAAATAATTACACCATGCCCCTGAGGCTTATTGTTAATTTGCAGCATCAGGCAGAAACCCTCACTGTCATTTCTAAGCCTCCATTTTATGGGACCATATCCTTATAGTGCTGCCCAGCTACTGTACCAAACGTCAGAGTAACTGCAGTGACATTTTATCCTCCTATACTCCACACTGTGAATAGCAGTCATCGCACTGCCTTATGCACATGTACATCTGTATCCAAGGCAGCCATCAAAGCTTCATACCTAACAGACAGGTCTTAAATAATCAGTGTGGGTTTATTTCCCAGGGTGGGAAACCTGGTGGTTTTGCTATGCGACGGAAAAGGTCTGGATTCATTCACTTATTGCAGTTTGACTTTTTTTGCTCCAGAAATATAAATGCCAGCACAGCAGGGCTACAGTCCCTTCCAGCACCATTCTTGCTTCAATAAGCACGGCTCCTCCTGCACTCTTGTCATGGGCATAGCTTCTGTTCTAAAGTTCCCAAAAGACTGCAGGATTGTATCTGAGAACAGAAATTTAGCCCTTTGGAGAACATGGATTTTTCTACAGCTTGCTTATAGCTGCCCAAGTACTTTAACTATGGACAGGGATGCAGATCAACAAGTAATAATGAAAAAAAAAAAAAAGATTTTTTTTTTTTTTTTAAATTCATTCAACATCTCCTATACTCCTCAAGTTTTTAGGGCATGCTGAGGGGGCGTAAGTCCGTCCTGGAGGCCACAGCACAAGAGCATGGCTGGCAGGCTTATAGCTATGTCCCAGCCCAGGAGCAGTAGCAGGGCTGGCACTGCACAAAGTGGCAACCAGACCATTATTCATGCCACACTTAGAAAAGCACCCAGTATCTCTGTGCAATTTGTAAGTGTGGAAAGGGAAAACAAAAGCACAATGACCCAATAATCTCAGTATTCAAGTAAAAAAAAAGTTATATTTACCTCTGCCTCAAAAGAAAAGACCACATATTCTTACATATCAGCAGAGAAAATTACTACAAATGTCAACTTCAGTTTTCTAGTCTGGGAGCTGCAGCTTTCTGCTCCTAGGGAAGATGTGATTTCTCTTGTTTTCATGCTCCTCCCAGTGGCAGAAAAGAAAGGCCTGTCTGCTGGCTACAAAGCAGAGAGACTGTTTTTTTCCTTCCCTTTGGCTAGTCCCACAGTCCCTTGTAGCTAAGAGCTGGAGACGACTCATCACGATGCCCTGAGAGCTCAGGATGAATCAGGAAAAAGCTCTCTTGCACGAGGATGAATTTATTATTCCATTTTCTTGGAAAGCCTATAACTTATATGTCAAATCTAGCAGTAGTAAAGATGATGACTTAAAGACATCCAAGATGGGTAAAAGAGACTCAAGAAAGAAAGAAGGAAAAAAACTTTCCACAGGACATTGGTTTGCACCAAGACACTCCTCAGATTTGCTAGCATTTACATCAGCAGTTTATACTTACTTGCCCAGGACAAGAGGTAGCATTTTACTTCCTCACAACAGAGACTTAAAAGAAAAGCTCTTTACAGGCGGGTGTTTATGCATACATACTTACAACAAGACAGTGTATTTAAAACTCTGTGCTCGGTCCAGTATGGTTTCAAAACTGTAATGTTGATCCTGAGTCTCTGTTTTCTCTGTTAGCAGTAAAATATTATCTTGATTAGCTCACTACAACAACCAAAACGAACAAACATCCGCACTGTTCCCCCAGTTTCAACTGAACTATGCTGATTCGTATCTACTACGCTTCCGGCCTGTTGTGTTCTGCTTTATTCTGCTTCCTAAAGCGCTGGGATGACAGCTGGATTATTGCAAGGTTCCCCACCTGTTATTAAAAAGTGGCTGCAGCTCAACAGAGCTAAGAGTATACATTTGTGATGAATGAAAGGACCACATTATTGTCTCCCTTACGTTGCTCTGGTGAAACTGAGATGCTTTATAAGTATCACGTGCTAAAATATTTATAGATGGTATGCAGAGGAAGTCAGACACACAACCTACACACAACACTCAGCCCTTACAATCTTTATGGCAAACTGATATCAATATCATTTCTAAGTACTGTAGAGTAAACAGTAAAAGTTGTGAAACACCCTTTGTAGATCAGAGAAGGAAATGTGAATCAGAGGTTCACAAGGATTTGGAGATCCCTCAAAAAGAAAGACACTGAACTGTACGATTTTTTTTTTAACATAGGCATTATGGCATGCCATCATTTCTCTTAGGAAATGCATTGTGAAGCTGACATTCCAACATGAGTAAAGAGCTTAAGGATTTCTTTTTTCTAGACACACTATTTCCACCTAAAAATTCAAGCCTAAAGATAAACAGAAATAGACTTCCTGCACAAGTAACGCTGAAAACAGAAAGGCACCCTGTAAAATCCATCGCTTGCTACATCTGCTATAAATCTCAGTGGGTCCCTGCAGCTCTGCAAAACTAATTAGCAGCATATCAGGGATTCAGCATCACCAGTTAAACTTTGAGCTCAGAGCAATTCCTGAACACCAAGCTTTTACCTCTAACAGTAGTACACTGTCTTTTAATACCTTTACTTAAGCTGACAAATGCTGACACTGTCCAAGCAGTCAAAGTTTGCCCCTTGTGGACTTTTCCTTCCCTGCTGTCAGATCTCTGCATTCCCTGACAAAGGAGAAATAATAAAATACAGGTTTGCAAAAGACCTCGTATAAGCTCTTATTTGTTTTATAATAATAGTTTATTTTCTTTCAGATTTTATATTTAATGTAATTAATCACCTTTCTCTGTGGTTAGTTTTGTATGTACTGTACCATGTTTCTTATGCTGCCTCTGTCTTAATTCCTTTTGCTTTTCCTGTTGGCACTTAACTAATGAAACAAAAGAATCACTGCTGTATCTAACATTAGATTGTGATGTTTAAATGTACACCACCATATGATTTTTAAGCAGCAGTTTATTTAGCCCTAGTGCATTGTTACGCACTGAATCGAACTTCAAATCGAACTTCATTGAGTGTTGTCATTTGGAAGATAAAATATCATCACTGCTAATATAGTGTAGTACAATCCATATTGACTCAGAGAGTTGGTAATAGACAATAAAAAACAAAGTAGGATTGGAGGTGGCCTACTGAATGATCTAGGCCATTCACTGGGTACCACAGGCAACCACAACATATTGTAAACTCTGTTTTAGCAGTGGGAGTTTGACAGTTCCTTAAAAGCAGTGTTTCAGAGCATCACTCCCAACATGCACAATGGCTACTCAAGTGGCTACATCTCTGTCACCGAATATAACATAAAACTCCCAAAAATGCTTTTTGTTTGTTCGTTTGTTCACCTTTTTTTTTTTTTTTGCTTTGTTTTTGTTTCGCAGAGTTGGCAAAATTGGTATTCCAGGCAGATCTCCTCCCAGCCTGGACTTGAACTGACTTTTGCACACCTGCTATCACTCACTGCTGTTCCTCTGGGCCGCCAACTCTGCTCACCCATTGCATTCCCACAAAGCATGCAATTCTTCAGACAAGTCTTCAGCTCTACTATTCAAATGCTTAACATGCCCTTTGCATTACTGGTCCGTATAAATCAGATTGACTCATTAGGGCAGACATTTCACTTTTACTGTCCATTTCTGATTTCATTTAAGTTAGTGAAAGGAAGACATGGAGTTATAAAGAAAAGATTTGTCTTATAAAGCTTTATAGGCAGCAATCCCTCATCTTGATAATTTTTAAAAGGTAGAAAAAAAAAGGAAAGCAACTATCAGTTCCTCCCTGTACCAAAGCACAGTTAAGCAGTCTGACTGGATTGCAAAGTTTTGAAAACAGAAACCCCACTTCTCTTGGCTTTTTGGTTGATTCTGTCAAACTTGTCTTTAAATAGTCCTTTAAAATATAGTGGCCACTATGAAAAAGAAGAGAAAAGATGAGACAAGCAGAAAAGAAGGAGAAAAGGGAAAAAGAAAAGGAGGAAAAAATGGAGGGGGTGGGGAGGGGAGAAAAAAAGGGGAAAATGAAGAAAAAAGAGGACAAAAGGAAAAAAAAAAGAAAAAAATGGAAAAAGAAAAAAGGAAAAAGTAAAAGATTTTGATAGGTTATAGACATGGTCCTTAGAGGCTTCCTCCTTACTTCAGTCTCTTAGGAATTCTGCCCAATAATTCCTTTACTGCCAAGTTCTTTTCCTAAGGAACTGAACCAGAAGTCACATACATGATCTCTCTACTCTCTTCCCCTTTCTAATTTCCACTTCAGCCCTGTGGAGGGAAGGTTCTTAGGTACCAGCAAGAGGAGGCAAGGCAGCAGACATTCACAAACCCTGCTACATGAGACAAAGAATAGCATTCCCATGGGTGATATGCATGACAGCAGCAGTAGGCCAGGGCGTAAAACTCTCACTTCTACAACAAAAATTGAGTATTCCCCATCACAGCCATAAAAAAAAGTCCTTAATATGAAACTTGTTCCTAGAGGCCTGCAGAATACTTCCTTGCCTTTTACACCCTTCCTGTATATGCCAAGTGCCCAAATCCATTACCTTGACAACACTGTGCATCACTATAATAGCATGAGTCAGACGTGTGGTTTTTGTGACCATAACAAAAGCAGACTCTCATCGATTGGCATGGTGCTCCCTGTTTGAAACTATAATTTCAGAAGGATACTTGCTTTAAATCTTGTTGCTCTTTGCTTTGGGTCTTGCCAAACTTGCACATATACCACAGTCCGTGGCTTGTTTTATGGTCTCATTTTAATGGGTTTGTCTGTATTCCAAGGGCCAGCAAAAACAGAACAAAAATCTTCTGTAAGGGGTTTCACTTGGGGCTTCTTCTTCATCCTTCACAGACCCAATCCTCAGAGGCTGCATTCAGCGTTTGAACCATCTCCTGCAGTTTCCAAATAAAGGTTGCAATGTTCTGTTCTAGACTAAACTCCCAGCATGTGGGTGCTTCACTTGTAGAAACCCTTTGGCATACGCGGAGTTGGACCAAAGGCTTAGACCAGTGAAGGAATGAAGGGAGGGATAAACAAACGTAGCTGTATGACACATTTTCTATCAGAGAAAACTCCTGCTCCTAGCAGGTATCGATCCAAAGAAAGGGAAGACTGCTGGCTAGCACACACTTGGCTGACAAGCCAAGAAAGTGAACAGGTTACAATAGTGACAAAAAATGACAGTCACCACGAACACACAGCAATACATCTTCTTTACAGCATCCAGGAAGCAAAGGGCTCAGATTTCTTGTGGTTCAGTCTCCTTCCTTTGTTAACATCCCCTTTTTGTCAGCTGTGCTGTACCTTAGTTTAGTTACGGGCACATGGCAGGGACACATCTTGCTGTTAATTTCTGGCAGAATAATGCTCTATCAGGGAAGCATGTAGAAAAGCAAATGAAATCCAGTGGTAATTGGATTTCTCACCAATAACATCGGTGATGCATTGCCATATAGGGTTATCCAACAGGGCATGGTTTGCTGCTTTTTGCCTGGTACCCATTCACAGGCTTGCAAATATCAACATCTAGCACAAGGCAGAGAAGTACAAGGCTCCCAGTGTATCAGTCCTGTAAGCCACTGACTAGGAAATGCTAAAGCAATGAGAGATGTGATTGATGTCTCTACCTGGTCTTATTAGATATTAAGATATTATTAGAAGATGAGAAGATGTGAGCATCACTGAATATCAGTGACTACTGTATGTGTTACATGAGAAAAATCTTAAAATACCCATCGAAGCTGTGATGTGGGACTGCAGAGAGACAGCGCACATTCTTGAAAGGAAGGAAAATGGTCAGAAACAAGTTCATATAGCCACATGAAAAAAAAAAATTGCCCTGGTAACAAGGCAGGTGATTAAATACAAAATGAGATGTGCTCCTGCTAAGCCAAAGCCCGCTATAAAATCACAAATCCTTGCAGGAAAGGGGGGCAGCTCAATCTGCTATTTCCACAGGGCTGATGAGGTGCAGGGAGAATGATGGAGGTGGCAGAAGGGAGGGGAGCACCATAAGGCCAACGCGAGCCTGCGGCACACCACAGGCAGCAGAAAGGATACCCATGCTGCCCTTGAATGGACCTGCACAAACAGCCTCAAAGGGGATGACTGGTACTGATGGCTGTATTGTGAGGGGGTAGAGGACCATGGAGGACCGCTCCTCAGGTCTCTCAGGAGATCCCAAGTATTTCACAGCCCTGAGCCTTCCATCTGTTCCTGAGAAAGGGATGAAGGATCTAATTAAGGTGAGATTCACAGCATAGGCTTGAGGCATCAGAGTCTGCTGGAGGAAACTCAGTAACCTGCTGGAGCTCTTTGAACAAGTTAATACAATAGTAGAGAATTGTGAAAGGGAACATAATTTTCCACAAGTTTTCAATAACTTTCCATGTAATAGAGCAAAGGCCCTATCCTAGCCTTAGGGGATACAATGCAATAGTTCTGAGGAAAAAAAAAAATACAGGAAAAAAAAAAGAAGAAGAAGGAAAGAAACAGGTAAAGCAAGACACAAGTTGTCTTTCAGCCCAGTATTCTGGGCTACTCGGTGATATGCAAGTCATGATGCACCATCACGCCTCATCCAAAGAAAGCTCCCATCCTTGGCAATAATTCAGTATCCCAACCTACAAAGCACATATTCTACCTCTAAAGCACCAGGATAACAGTGATCAGGCTTTGCTGGACAAGCTAGCAGGTGCCAGAGAGGACTGGGAGGCTCCTTGGTCAAGCACCACTTCAGTGAGAGTTAGGTACACAGTATTTTGAAAAGCCCGAGGAAGTTTGTCTACATGCTCAGGCGGGAGAAGAAACCGTCAATTTTACAGTCTTCTCTTGATTATTCCTCTTTCTACAGCTATTAAAGACAACTGACTTCAGGTCCAGCTGAAGCTCTGCTGGGGAACAGAACCCAGCACTTGTAACTGGTGCGTTATTTTTCAACTACGGACGTACTCCAAGCCAGACTTGAATTCATGGGTGTTGCTGCCTGCCTGCCTGCCTGCGGAACGCATACTATTCCTCCCAACACTCTGTGAGCATTTAACACTCTGACTACCGTGCAGCTAAGTCCCTTGTGAGACAGGTAGATGATAATAATCCCATTTTATGAATAGAAACTGAGGCACAGAGAGTCTAAGTGACTTGGCCAGAGCCTCAGAGGGAGCATCTGGCTTAGCAGAGAGCTGAAGCCCAGCTCCCAAGCACCAGGCTAGCAGCCAAACTCCTGGAACAGCTTCTGTCAGAAACAATTCCCATGTGGAAACAAGCCACGAACACAAGGACAGCCTAATTACAATTAAAAAGGAACCTTCCCAGACCCAAATACGGTACCAGCAAACAACTTATAGTTAACCCTTTGCAGCACAAGCCTACAGCAAGAAGGCAGGTTCTTACCGTTGAGAAGACTTTTGCAAAGCATCCGCTCCCCCAGCTGCCACTACGACGTGGGCTGAGAGCTCAGCAATAACCCAGGCCCTTGGTTTGATGCTCAACATGGTCACCCGCAACTGCCAGGCAGCCCTCCTCTCCACATCCCTCCTCCCAAAGCGCCTGGTGCTTGGTGCCTGCTAGAACCACCACACCAACCCCAGCCTCAGCGCTCTGCCCCAGTGCAGCCAAGCTAGTCCTAGAGCCTTCTCTTCCCCAGCCCTGTTCACACGCACGCTGCCATTTTACTGCACATACACTTGTTCACTCTAGTTAAATCCCCTCTGTGCTTTCCTTTGGAAGGGAGGATTTCAAAATTTGATTTGTTTTAGTCACTAAGTACTCTCTGGTATTCCCAGCAGCTCCTTTAGCTGACAAGGTTTATCCTTGTCGCCACTTTGTTGTGTTTTATGAATAGGGACCCAGCAAAACCCAAGACACCATTTAACATAGCGCACATTAGTCTTTTACCCTGCGTTGCTCAGCGCCTGGTATCGCTCTCTCTACCAGAGTGTTACACACAAAATGGTCCCTCCAGGCGATGCACTCAGTCAGGAAGGATATTAACTCCCCCCAGCAGAGAGTGTGACTGAAATTCCTGCAATCCCTGTAGTTTAAAGCATGACTGGTAAAACATTTGTGCATATCAGAGAGACGCTGATCTGGTTCACACCACTGTGGCCTCGAGTGAGATGCCCGGGATGACGCAGGGAGTGGCGGCAGCACCCACCTCAGCGTGGAGCACGATGAAGCCCAGCTTTTTTCAACTCCTCCTTGGTGTTTTTCAGTGCTTCTTCCCAAATCCACCGTGGCCCAGGGCGAGAGCTGGGCACAGTGTGCCATGCCCGGGACGCAGCTCCTGCCACTGAGGGCCCACACAGGCGGGAAGCCTATTTCTGGAAGGTTCTGGAACGTTCCCCCCTGAGGGGAAACGGCCCCTCGGCCTGCAGCCGGCTCCACACCTCGCCCACCTCGCCTCACCCTGCTGCTGGTCAAAGTGGGTAACAAGCAGCTATAGGCTTACTAATCTAATTAAAATCAACCCTTCTGGCATCTGATTCATCATCATCATCATAATAATAATAATAAAGTAAGAAAACAAGAGTCACCCTTCCGAGCCACTCTTGCCCACCTCAGAGCAGCACTGCATCAGGCTCTCTCTCCCCTCTCCTCTTGCACACAAAATACAAAGCACAAATATGTTATCAGCTCTGCAGGCTGACAAAATGATGAAAAACAAATTCCTTCCACTTCACCCTGGTCACACCCTTTCTTAGGGCAGGGATCAACTTCTTTCCTGCTCCACCAAGGGCATGAGCTGGGCAACTTAAAGTTGCTAGTGGGAGGCAAAAGGCATTTCACCAGAAAAGAGACCAAGTCCTGCCCAGCATGAATCCTCCCTAACTGCAGAGCAAAGCCTGTAGATAACAAGATCAGCATTGACTGTGCTGAAAAAGATGAAAACCTAAAAGGAAGGTGCTGCCCAGCATAACATAAAAGCCGATACTGGAGCAACCAGAGATGGTGAGCAACAAAGAAATACAAAGAGAGGAGATCAGAACAAGGCAAACGCAGAGCTGTTGATGCGTGGAGATCAGGAGCCTGTGTTTGCTCAGCACAGTGCACATGCACCAATCTCCCACAGCAAATAAGGAATAAAAAACTGTCTATCACGGAATTACAGGAGAGCTGTTACACCTCCCTTTGTCCTCACACTTCTGCTCAAGAATATTTGCAGCTGTGTGAGCACTGTGCTTCAAGGCTGGCAGAAGAATCAAAGGCAGCCTTCTTTTTCCAAAGTCCTCAAGTTTGCTGTCTTTGAAGCCATGTATTTTGTTAATTCTGTTACACTTAGCTCTCTGCTGAGTTTTATTCAAAGAGAAAGGCAGGGTGTCTGACAAACTCAAGCATTTTTAACCTTGTGATTCTCCAAGAGCCTTATGTTAGACCCAAGAACCCACACAAAGCCACCCCTGCTGCTGTCTTCCACTGAGAAAATGCAACTGGACTACAGCATAACAGCTTGCTCGAGTTCCCACTGAAATTAGTGGGAGCTTTTTCACTCACAGCCTTAGAAACAAAACCCCTCCAAATAATTCCAGCCTCCCACTAGTCTGCTGCTCAAAAACATTTAGGCCAGAATTAATTAAAGAAATCCATAAAATTCAAGTGACTTTCAGTTATGTTTAGAGTTGAGTGTACAGCCCCTTAAAACACCTAGAATCTTACTTTATTTTCAATATAATTAAATTTCAAAGCATTTAATAAGGTGAAAGTAAGATCTTTCCAAGTATCTCCGCTTTGAAAAATTATGATGTATCATATTCATTAGCATCTGTCACATTATGCTGTGGGACAGAGTCTACTCTGAGTGACAGAGTATGGTAAATCAGTACATGCAGGTGTGTGACAAACAAAATCAGTGTAATCATGAGTCTCAGAAAATTGCTTTTAATGTTATGTTTATATATGTAATTCTGTTAAATTACCTGGGCAGGATATAGATGGATTTTACTTTATACAACTCCCTAGAAAACCTAAAATTGCATGTATAATTAAATTCTTATAATATATATATAGTAAAGTTGTGTCAAGTAGCAAAACGACATTAAAATACTGGTAATGAAAAGCCATCCAATTGTTTCAAACCAATGGTGGGAAACAGTTTTATATATAATTAATTAAAGAGTTGAGCAGGTGAATGTATTCTCTTTCAGATATGGATACGTAAGTGTTACCCACATCAGAAATTTTACTCACCTAGACTCTTAAACTTTAATGGAAAGATTTTCAGGGTACTCCTTGAGGAGTTACCTGATTGACCTCTCTGAGAGCTATAGAAACCATCCCAAGCCTCTTGCTAACAGTATGAAGTGCCTGTTCAGAGACTCAGGAAGTTGGTAACAGGATACAGAGCGTTTCATTGCCGGACAATAGTTCAAATCTCACATAAACCAGTGATGGCCAAGGAGTCATCATTACCATGAATGCAGTTTGGCTCCTGATGTGAAAGGAGCTATGAATTTTCCCCTCCTCAGCAGCAACTGCTACCCACATGATAAATGACTCCCCCCAGTTCAGTGCTATGCGGCCCCCTTAACAGCAGTGATAGGGACATTACAGGTAATCTTTCCTGGTCAGAGGATCAGGGGTTACTTTGTGCTGTTTCTGTCCAGCCTTCAGGCCAGGCAATAGAGCCTTCTAACCCTTCATGTAGGTAGAGTAGGACCTTTAGCAAACATTTTTTAAAAAAATCACTTTTGTAACTAAAAATAAAATGCCATTTCATCTGGTGGCTGTGTAATAGTGATTTTATACAGTGCCATTAAAAGTAAAATTCTGATAGGAGGAACTGCTGACTGCTGCTAAACTGCAGAATTTTTAAGTTCTTTGAGGCAGGAACATGTCAATCTTTTATATGTCTGCAAAATGCCATGAACATCTACGGCACTCTATAAATCACAAAGAGAATGATACAAGCAAACAGGAGTTATGGGATCCTATCTCTTCGGCAGATTTTGCCCTATGGATAAGATAGCTTACAAAGCAATAATGAAATATTATCAGCAAAATAAAGTTTTAGTGCCTTTTTATTCTTAACCGCATTTTGCTAGCACCATGTCAATAGAAGCAGAGCTTCATCTGGGACCAAAAAGTTCTGATTTGCATATGTTATCATGCAAAATGAGATTTTATTCTACCCTTGCCTTCAGAAACACTGAGCCATGCATAAGATCAGATCGCAAAATTAAAACAATTTATTGTACTGGAAGTCTCTTCTGTTAGTTTTGGCCAAGTTCCCAGTTCAAGCGATTAGTGAAACCACAGAAATACTAATTAGCAGTGCAGGGATCCTCAGAACTTAGTGTTTGTGTTCATGGTGTATTAACAAGTAGACTGACCATGTTCATCTTAAAATTACTGTCTGCTCTATCACTAATTGTCAAGACAGGAAATCAAATGACCCCTTGCAGAAGACAGATAATTTATCCCTGGAAACGTGGAAGCCCACCCTAAAACAGCATGCTGTCTGACTGTGGTAATGCAAGGGCTCTCAGAGCAGCCCTCCTCTGCATCACCAACATGCAAGGGTCATTTATCAGATCCTGCACATTCATGAACTCATCCTAAGGATTCCTAGAACTTTTAAGTGTTCCTTCTTTGCTTTCTCTTCCTTTGAATCTAATGAAATTTTCACGATTTTCTATCAGTCATGACAGGCAGAATCTCAATTTCACCTTTAAGTTCAAGTTAAACCCTTTTTTAAAATAACTTGACTCCTGGAGTCAGTGACTTAGAATATAAACATTTGAGGACACATGATAAAAACTGAAAAACTTGTCAATATGTCTCTCCATTGCTACTTAATAAGACCCCTCTGTTCCTAAGAATACCAGCATTTACCTAATACTTTATCGTAAATAAGAGGAACTACAGCTGAAATTAACTTTGTTCATTTAACCCACAGAGATCCCATGTATCACACAAGGGATACCTCCGTAGCATTTTGAAAACTTACCAAGGGGCCCAACCACTGGCCCAAGGCTCAGGTGCAGCTGAGGAAACAATTCAGTCCTGAGCGACTCCCCAGCATTTCGGTTTCTGAACAGCCTGCAAGATACCATTTTGCACCTGACCAGAAGTGAACATAAGCGTTCATTCAGAGACCCAATTAAAGCTCAATTTAAAAGAAAATCAAGAGTCAGGTACAGTGTGTGCAAATGAGTAAACCTAATCTGCCCCAGCCTTCTGGGGCACAATCTGTTTCCAGTGTTACTTGCTATCCAGCACCAAGTATACTATTTGCAAATATTAACAAACAAATAAAACTTTCAAGGGCAAGAAATCAAAAGTGGTTAGCTATGAAGGGAAATGGGTCTTTCCTCATGTCATCAGATGACGAGTTGTCTCCTGGCTTTTGTCAAGCATCAGCTACTGGTGTAAATTTTGGGGTTTCACTCCTGATCTCCCAGAATTAAGTGGTGCTACATGCATTAGGAAAGCCCTGTAGCATGAGACCTTCAGAAAGTACACTTTCTGCTTGCGAAACTGCTCAGGAAATGACAAGCGAATTGCTAGCTCCACAGAAAATATCCAAAAAGCTAATTAAAAGGCTCCTCCTAGACTGGGCCCTAACCCTGCCATACCCCAACTGCAACATACACTTCATATTCCAGAAGGCATCTCCCACATAATGGTTTAGCAACCTACACTGTTGCCAGGAATAGAAAAGTACATCAGACTTGAGCAATTAAGTTTTTCTGTGCTACATAAGCTGGAGAAGAACCACACAAAGAAAATAGCAGCACAGAAAATGAACAGGATGGATTACAGGCATCAGCGTTAGCAGATAAAAGAATAGTTTCTTGCTTTCATTCAATAATATATTTGGAGGAATAAAGCTTGTGCTGACAAAGAAAAATGTAACAAGCAGGACTACAAATAAACTTGCAGTTAGCATTCATTTTATCACAGAGAGTTCCAAATTCAATTTAGGATTCACATTTTGCAGGAAATTTCTACGTAGGTCACAGGCATATCCTACAATTTAGGGTCAACATGAACCTTTAAATTGCATTTTATTTGAAATAGGGGGACAGATGTGGTTAAAGAAGGTCAGGCATGCCAAAAGCATTCTATTTTTGTATTTAAGCATGAGGTACTAGTGGGGGAAAACAAGAACAAAGAATAAACTGGGGCTTTTGTGTATTACTCAGCTTTGTTAAAAAATTCCTTATGTATAGAATGAAAAGGTACTAGAATCTAATCAACCACTCACAGCAGGAATCCAGAAGTACCACTTACGGTGTGCAGCAGACTGATATATAATCATGGCTGAAACAGAATTATAGCTCACATCAACACATCACTTCTGCTGATCTCCGCTGGAGCTTGAGGGTGGAGGAAGAGGCAGAGGGAGGAAGTCCAGCAGACATCCCCCTCAACACAAAAGTAAAACATAAGGACTGACAGCCAAACCAGAAGCTCCATGAATTCACTGCACTGCACGAGGCAAAAGCACAAATTATCCCACTGCAGGTGATCAATTCCTTGTTCCATTCAACTGGTTGAAAGGAGTCCTGCTCCCACCCATCCAGTTCTCCAGCTCTTTATGATATTTATTGTTATTATAAAAAAAAAAAGGATCAGAGAATTTGTTCTGTAAAACACAAAGAATGGAGTTTTACAGTGTTTTTATACACTTGTAGAAAAAAAAAATGCGCAAGTGCCTGGGCATCTCCAAATCAACACAAATCTGCTGATATTTTAAACTTCTAAATATTCTTGATGTGTTTTTTTTTCTTCCTCCACCATAGTCTTTTTGGAACATGCATATGTTCATCTGGCTTGGAGCAACAATATACGTAAAACATAAATAATTAGAAAATAAAAGTTGTACTAACAGTGCACTGAAACAGGAGGAGAGCTGCAGCCCTGCACTTGGCCCATTCTGCTCTGCTGTTGAACCCCTATAAAATGAAAGGGCCGCTCCTGCATCCGTCCAGGAATGACCACCTCTGCTCCATCACGTGCCATGATATAAGCCACACTTACTCAGCTGGAGTGAATATTCTGAGAAACTTGGGAAGATAGAGTGAGGGAAGCGTTGGTTGGCTGCAACCACCAAGAAAAGTATTTTTTGTGCCTTACCTATGACAGCCCTCTTCACAGAGGCCAAGGACTGATACTACCCTGATGACAGAATTATTTCATAAAGCTTTGGACACAGTCAATAGAAATGTTTTGGAGGGATGAAGAATATGCTGTGATGAGGGCTTGAAGTTCTCCTTTCCTGTCTCTTTATAATGAATGAAAAAAATAGATGTTCCAGTGTGCATAGGGAACAGAGTACTCATACCTGGCTAAATCAGATGGTGGACTGGACTGGGATAGGCAGATCCTATTTCATGCAAGTAAGTAAGTGACAAGTTTTCCATGTTACTGAACACCAAGAAGCTCTTAGTTTCAAATACCTAGATTACTGGCCAGATTTCAAAGGAACTCAGGAACCCATTAAATAATAATAATAAAAAAAAAGTGAAATAGAGGCATACAAACCAGACTGGACAGATGCTCTTTGGCTTTGTGAACTTCAGCTGAGGCTCTGTAATGAGCTCTCCAAGATCCTGGCCCTGAACCAAGTACGAGTCCACTGAGACCTTCTGAAGAGAGTCCTGCATGTGCACTCCGCCTAACGCAGTCGATGCCAGAGACAGAAAAGACTTTGGGGAATACTGTAGTACTGATTAAAACACAATTAATAAACAACAGAGAAAGAATGACAACTGGTAATCAAATGAGAATGTTCAGTATATGTCAGAATTGAAAACAGAGAGCAAGGATGGAAACAATTTCCCTTAAAATTGTTTTTAAGATACATATTCTTTCTACTTCAGATAAAAATGTCATCCTTCTGCAAACTGCAGGATTACAAGATACATTTCCCCAACAACCCAGGGTGAAGGCACACACCGATAATGTGGGAAAACCATCCTATGAACTACCTGAACCATTGTTTTTCAACTGCTACATCTGCACTAAGTTTATACAGAAGCAACAGGAAAACCCAATTAACACATTTTCAGCAGCTCAGGTAAGTTAGTAAGGGCAACAATCAGCAAAGCAGGCTCAGTATTTCCAAGGCCTATCACTCTACTAAGCTGCGTCATGAACCAAGGCAAAAGCTGTTGTATCCCAGAGAACAGTTCCAGCAGAGGAATCCTACCAATGATGAACTCTTTAATGGTATCAAAAGAGAAGCCAAAGGTTTTGAAGAAACAAAGCCTTGGATTAACCTCTATTTAATATTTCTCTGATTTACATGCCTCTGTCTAAGCTAGCCCAGTAGCCTCCACGCGTGTTCCATGCTTCCACAAATATTTTTATCACACGGTTACTGGGGCCTGGTTTAGTTATCTCCTTGGCACACCTGGCATGCACAATGTGGCAAATACAGTTGCATGCCAGCATGTTGCTACGGTTTATCTTCCACAATAAAACTGGTAAAATACAGAGAACACACAGGACCACAAACCTGTAAAATACTCCACCTCTTATGCTACACCATTTTTGGAAGGCTCTTGAAAGAAATTATTTTCTCCTGCAATGTGTTTGGCTGGCAGGAGTCTCAAGGTGTTGTTCAATGAGTAAAAACCAGTTTTCATTATTAAGGCATTCACAGCCAATATGTTCCATACTCATCCTTAACATTTTTATTTTTCTTTAAAATTACTATCTACTTTTTTTTTATGGCAAGTCTCAGGAGTGACAGATGATCCATCAGATTATCTGCTGATTTTTAATGACAGCATTTTGCATTCATTATTCCCTACTTAAATCACTCTTTTTAAAAGAGGAATAACTTATTTCCTCCTCTTGTCACTAGAGAAATTAAAGGGTACACCATTAAGAAGAGTGCTTATCTAACAAAAAGACACACCAGTCAGATTTAGAAAACCGGCACAGATGAAAATTGCCTGAAAGGGAGAGCAAAAATAGGAATCTGTATCTCCAAATATCTCCGCTCTCCACTCACTGCTAAGATCAATAACTTCTAGAGTTAAATCTCCGCACTGAAAACTCCTAAGAGGAAAAACAAAATTTCTTTTTGATTGTGCAATGATGAGGTACCCTTGGCTAAAAAGCTAAAATGTGTTTAACATGTGGGTGATGCAAGATAGCCGCCTTCTTACCTGACAGTAACAGGGACATTTGCTTGGGGGAGCCTGGCAGTATCAGTCTCATCCCATCAGTTGCAGGAGTACTGTGAAATACAGTACCAGAAGAGTGCAACGCTGGCAGTGCTATTATTACAGACCAGCTTAACGCAGCCTTAGCAAACATCAGCGAGGATCCGTGTTGGCCATCCCCAGCTGAGGGCTGCTCACAGTCTGGGCACAGGCACAGAACCAAACAAGGCTGCATCTTTAGACAACACCTGCAGAAGAGCACACCCAACAACAAAGCTCTCCTACAAGAGGCCCTCGCTTCTTGAAACTCCGAAGTGCCATGCCTGGCCAAGCTTTTGAGCCCAGTGAGTCCAACAATTTTTGAAAAATCAAAACTTGTTCATTTCTTACACCATTAAAAAAAAAAAAAAGAGAGAGAGAAAGAAAAAGGAATTTGGAGTTTGAGAGATCAAGCTATTGACAGTTGATTTAGTTGGACAGCCTGGAGGACCAGGGAACTTGCAGAAGTGCCTGTGTCTCCATTTACAGATTCATCACACTAACGGACATGCAAGGGCTCTCAGCTTTAACCTGACTTAACATTCTTCTCAAGGAAACAATGAGGTTTAAAAGAAAAAAAAAATCATATACTGACACTGACAGAAGCATCTGCCAATTTCCACTCAGCTTACTTTTTCATTTTGCAAGAGTTACATTATAGGCTTCAAAAATAAATGCTTTAAGTTATAAACACAGGTGAGGAATATCAATGGCAAAACGACTGAAAAATTCTAACTAAAGCAAAAAATAATTCATGCAAAGTTAATGCTGGTATATTTTATAATGTATTTGGCATGGAGGATTCAGATAAATCAAAGTAACAAACTTAATATTTGCTTGTCTAGCAACAACACTTCCTAACAATAAAATGAGTTTAAATTTTGGCTAAATGCCTAATAAATGAGTTGTTAGCTTTGGTACTTTAATGCACTGGCTGTTAAGTAAGCAAGTCAACATATCTCAAATGGAATTCCAATGTGTGCAGGAGGCTCTGCTATAAGTCAAACTCATAAATTGGTAAAGGTGGGAATTAAACATGCCTCAAATACCAGCTCTCTGATTTCATATTCATTCAGTAATCTTTTCTAGTCCTATTCTATCAAAGAACAATCCAATTATGGCTCTTAAATCTCTGTGTACAGTTGCCAAAAATAAATTCCTTAGCAACATTTCTAATACGCTCAGGTACATTTCTGTGCTATAGAAGAGTGCAATTTCTGATTTCCACAATATTTTCAAGTGTGACACACTAATGCCTCTTATTATATATAGTGTGGCTTACCATCAAGACCTACATTTTCCACACAATGTATCTTTAATTGCTGACTCCAACTACTTCCTTTATCATTACTGGCATCAACAGAACCAAGGTAGATACTTAAAAGCAAGTAGGTACTTAAGTGGCACCCTACATAAGGATGGTCTTCTGAATCTAGATTTAAGTTTGCCAGAAGAACGGGTTTTGTAACTGGGAAAGTGTGAGTAAGTAGGGCATTTACAGAAGAATCAGCTAACACTTGTGGCACTGTGTTTTGATCATGTCTTCTCCCTCCCTCTGTAATCTCCATAAGGCTCGTTGAAACTCTGCCATCAGTGAGGCAATCTTAGACATCTAGAGGTGCTACTCAGAAACCTAAACATGTGCAGACCCCGCGTTTAGTAGTGACTAAGAACAGTGTTTCCCGGGTATTTGGATCAGCATACACCCAAGAAAAGTCCTCTTCAAGTCTAAGTTGTCAAGGGAAAAAAAAATAAAATAAAAACAACTGTGACCGAATTAGGAAAACAAACCCAAAAATCCAGCACATTTTCACTGTTGTTCCTTGCGTCAGAACATCTGCTATGAGAGCAGTGAGTTCAGCAGCCATGCTTACATGGGCTTCGTCACTCAGTCTTAAATTATCAGCTAAGCACAGCTGGATTATGCATACACATCTCCGTAAAGTTTTACAAATTTTCCAGAATTGTACGGACTTTTGTCATGGACCTCCGGTGGTAGCTCACATGCAATCATCCACATGGCCATTAAAGCAGACTGGTAGAGGCCAAGAAAAGCCCATTGACTTTTGAATATGCCATAACTCCCTTTGGCAATCTGTATGGAAAAAGCATGCAAGCACCAATAGATGAATAACTATTTGAACAGTCATTCACTCATCAGCATGCATTTGATATTTGCTCCCAGCATCCCTGCTATACTCTTGCAGTCCTAATTATGCAGACTATCCTACCCTGAAATTAAACTTTCCCAACTGTTACATTAATATTAAGATTCACATCTAGGAATGATATACCCAAAATGAAGCTAATTAGGTCAAATTAAAAAACAAGACTCGTTTCAGAATGATTGGGCTCATCTTTCAGAAGAAATGTCACTCAGAATAGGCTTTGAATCAAGTTTTGTGGAGCACATTTGTGAAGAGATTATTTAAGTAAAGCACCATCGAGTTCCACTGATATTTTTTGTGTGCTTTATCCCTAATTATATACGAAAGCAAAATCGGGTATTAAGAAATGGCTTCCATTTTCCTTACACCTTCTAAACTGCCAATACAGAAAAAGGAGATCAAAATTGAAAGGGCTGAAAGAAAAAGCTCAAAGCTTGTCTGTCCAACCACTGCTAGAAGCAGGAATGAGACTTCTGAAAAAAAGTCTTAAGCCACAAGCACAGCTGACCAACAAATGCCTGACCTATCGAGTTGAACTAGGAACCAGAACTGACTCTTCTAAGCCAAGGATCACAACTGCTCCTTCTCTCATGATAAGATCTGCTATTTGTCCTATTTTTTTCCCATTGCTACCAAAAAGCTGGAGAACAGGGTGCAACATGGGACTCGCTACTTCTCAGCACATCCTTTCTACACCCCAGGAGCTCTGACTTTTCTTCAGTTTGTCTTTTAAATTCCTCGGTCCCATGCTCACCAAGATCCCTACAAATAGCGCAAGTCTGACTCTCCTCCTGTAACATCACACCCAGCCTGCACAAAGACAGGGCTCTACTGATGTATTTTTTGAGGCATAAGCAAATCTTCTAAGCAAGAGGCAAATTTTATAAGCTAAAAAGGGATTTTTCCCATTTACTGTATGCCAGTTAGGCAAACACCAACAGAAGGAATTTTCTGACTATTTCTCTGTATTTACACAAAACTTCTAACTAGCATGGCAAGTCAAAACTTTATCAAGTGTTAGTTGATAGAGGTAGAGATACTGTTAGAGGCATTTTCATGCCTCTGTACGGTATCATCTTACTCCACCGAATACATGTGAATACTGCTGCGTCCTTCCAACAACACGTTTCTCATTTTCCAAATTTTCAAGACAATGGTGTATTTACCTTGTCAAGGTTTCTTGCTGTACAGGTTTTTCCAACTATCAAAGGTATATTTGTTCAAAAACATTTCCTTGGGTCATGATAAAGGCACCATATCAGCACAGTAAGGGTGCAATAAGATGAGCCACTATGTCACTACCTTCTTGGACGTGTGAACCAGGGTAAGGAAGCAATTACCTGGACTACCAGTCAGTAATCCCTCTGACCCAACTCTGCTGGAGACTTCACCAGAGCAGCAGTGAGCCTAACTAAGAAAGAGACAAAAACAGCCATCTGAAAGAGCTGGCTGGCCAGGAGAGAATTCATGTGGTTACCAGGCTATTACGCTCCCGACAGGAGATAGACAGACAATTTCATCGTTCTCAGCCTTGAATGAAAAGAAACAAACAAACAAACCAACCACCCTCCAGAAATGATACATTGCCATTTGATTCTAGAACCACAGCTTTCTACACTAAGCAGTCCTTCCTACTGCTGTTAATTTGTCTATTATTTTTTATGTCCTCTTTAAGCTACTGAGAGGTGTCAGTGCTTTTATCTCACAGAAACATTTCCAAGCAGGCTTAGATTCTTTTATACAAAAAGGAATACCTGTAAAGAATAAAGGTTAGTTAAAATTCTTCTAACTCGGGTTTTCTTTGTGACTCTTCTGAGTCATTTATGTTTGAAAATGTGTGTGGATGCTTCTCACTGGAACACTCTTTGCACAAAGCAGAGCGGAACTCCATCACTCATAATAGAGGTCACAACCTTAAAACTGGTGCATTAAAGATAAAATTCCCTTCATCAATGGCTCAAGAGACAGGGCTGTCTTGGGGTCTGGCCAAAGGCCAGAGAATGAACTCCTGCAGGATCTATAGGCCATGTGCACTCTACATTCAAAGCACATTTCTTTGCCCATGACACTTCTGACCTAAGGAAAGCAGCAAGTGCATAAGAATAGGAGAGAAACGCCCAAGGCAGTACACTGCACCACATCGTCTATGACTTCTATGACTTCTGTCCACACCTTAAGTGCCGCTTTTTTTTTTTTTTTTTTTTAAAAAAAAAGGCAAAACCTTCCTTTCCAAAGATTCAAGTATGGCTTTTGTGGTGGATATAGGCACTAAAGAGAGGCTGACTGCTTCACCTCCCTCCGACCAGCCTGGCAGGGGGTGACAGCCATCAGCTTTCCCTTCCCCGTTTCCCAGCTTTTTCCCTCAGCTCTTCACTATTGTGTTTTATTTGCTCCCTCTGCTCCTCTTACGCATTCACTTCAGTACTGTGTGAACTCGATGGCATCCAGCCCACTGCCTTTGCACGGGCCTAAAATAAGACAGCGAGAGGGTCTGGCTGTAGCAGTTACTGCTCTTTTGTGTAGAGCAACACATGCAATTGATCTTCTGTCAGGCAACTGTTGTTGCTGATGGCACTTTACACACTCAGTGTCCCAGGGCCAAGCAACTTCCTTTGGCAATGAACACATCTCAGCGTTTCACTCCATGTTCTGGTGCCTTCCCCAGTGTCATTAACAGCATGCTGCCATGTACTTTAGCAGGCTGCAGCCCTTTATGGTCCTAATCGTCGTAGCGAAGCAACCCAACTCCTCGCTGTAGCTTCAGCACACCCCGTGCCATACCACCCAAGGGCACAGACACAACCAAGCTGTGTCCTCAGGTGGCCAAGTCACGGCAGTAAGGAGCTCAGCAAACCACCAGGACCGGAGCAGGCTCTGGTCGGGGACAGTACGCTCTCTGCAGCACGCTGCCCTTCCTTGAGGCCCATGAGCTGTGACCCGCATTCGTACGTCATTCTGAAGCACAGACCAGCAGGGAATTCAGTGCACAAACACCTCCACGGGGATGTGCGATGCACATCCCGGGCACCCAGGTGGATGCTTGTCTACTGCCCTCGGCAAGGCAGGGACTGGAGCAGTGGTGGGAGAGCAGGAAACACGGGGAGCAGCTCTTGTTCCGAGGGACAGGAGCCTCTCAAGGCTGTCTGTCAATGGGAGGAGGGAGAGGAGACAGCCTCAGCTCTTATTTTTTATCCACAGCTTTAAAAACAAAACCAACTGATACAACGTTTTTGCTCATTCATCAGCTCCAACAGTATGTATTTACTTTAAATAAATATATGCCCATATCTTAACTGGCAGCCAACTTTTCATCTTCCTTTTGAGTGATATTTCTGGTTCAAAGGGTATTCCCGAGCACAGGAAAAGACGTGAATTATTTCAAAATAGGAGGTTATATTTACATACCTATAAATACATGAAATAACTGTTTTTCCTGAATTAAAGATATATATATATATGCACATATTGCAATTATAATTTTATAAAGTCATTTAAATTTTGTGAATTCTTTAAAGACCTTTGAAAATGGTAAAGAAATGGAATGATCATTACAGACTCTTAATTTTTTATTCAAGTTTAAAGATAGATGATGTCAAATGCCAAACGGTCGAGCTGGTCTGCATCAATTTTAAAAAAAAATCTAAATTTCCAGGCAACAGAATAAACAGTTCTGATGGAAACTTAAAGAAATCCCTCTGAAGGTTTCACCCTCCCTACTTCTTCTTTCTGAGTCTCTCTCATGCAAGTTTAATTTATGCAGTGATGGATATCCTGACAGATAGAAGCTGCATTGTAGACATGGAGATAAAATAATCCCTAAGTGAGAAGAACCAGTTTGGTCACAGTAACACTATACTCAGCACTGTGGGTAAAATCAGTGCTATTAACTTTGTCAGTTAGCATAAATATTAACTTTGCCAGTTAGCACAAATATAACCTTTCTGATTAAAGTACTAGTTTGTCATAGAATCAGACTCTCCTCACCTAGTTAATAATCCAATAGAACATAAGGATGGTTTTCCTGAGTAAGGATAATGATCTCTTTACATACTCCTTTCCAAAGCAGAATTCCAACTTTCCAGCCTAAATTTTCGTGCTTGTCATTCCTGAATCAAAGGTCAGGTCACGTTATTTTTTGTTCTCCAGCTTTCCAGCAAGAAGAAACTCAGCACCATGAAATACATTGCAAAGTGAGGCCCCTTCAAATGAGATTGCCAATGATCTTAAATAACCTTATCATATAAAATGCAGAATCACTCTGGCAGAATCAATCTGTTCCTGATACTCCATTCTTCCAGATATTAGCACTGAGTTATGGGGTACAGCAGCTTGCCAAAGACGGACCACGCTCTCAGGGCGTCATTTCAAGCCCTCTCGCCCTAGTTCTGCTGCAGCCTAACTTGTGGATATATTCCTGAGATGCTGGCAGAGAATTCAGGGTGCAAAGGACAGCAGAACTGCAAGGCTCAACTGATCTTTTGGTTAAGTACTGTGAAAAAAAGGCCAACATGCTCTTTACAGAACAGTATTCTGGAAGCCATGAAGGATTTGTGGCTGGTAGACTCCCAGTTGTTGACCTTCTATCTATTTGAAAAGCATTTCTTGCAATAACTCAACATTTAGCCCTACACCATAGCGTAAAATCCCAGTCCCTCACAAAAGCTGTTCTGCGTGGAATGCTGAAAGCACTTGGTTTCTATTGAAGCCCACCAGCCCTGATTTCCTCAGCTCCTTGCAAGACGCACTCTGTGCTCAGTGCAGAAATCCATAAAGATCCTTTCCTATGGCAGAGAAGTACTGGGTCCCAGCTGCAGGCACCACGTAGAAGTATCTGTACTTGAAGTAGAAACTGTGTCTTCTGGAAACAAAGCACACTTCTGATTCAACTAGCCCTACCAAAATGAGATTCATGAAGTTCTGCCCCAAGCAGAGAATACAAGGGAGAATAAATGCACATGACAACAATCATTCTCCTCACTCACTGAGCTGCCAAAAAGCTCCTTTGAGATGACAGCAGTAAGGGCAAATTAAGACTCCACACAGATCAGAATAGGTGTGTGCAATATACTTGTGTGTATTTAAAATAAATCTCTTCTTTTTATGCTCTTTGTTCAACTACATTATCAAAAAGAGGTTTTAAATACAAGCTTATGGGACTACTAAAGAAGTGAATTTATGAATGTATTCCTAACAAAACACACTCTAGAAAGCTTTAATCTATGAATTGTGACAACCTTGGACAAAATGGATTTTTAATAGAATATAATGTAAACTGCCTGTAACATTGTGATAAGGATTTTTTTTTTAAGTAATGCACAGAAAAGGCATGATGCACTCTGCATGAAAGGAGGAAAGGTCTTAATTTAAAGCATTTTAATGAACACACAATTTGCGTAGGAAAATGTGAGAAATGGAGATGAAAAACTCACGATAACACTGTAGAGGGGAGAAGGAGAAGGAGAAAGATTAGAAAAGTAAGCGAATTTGAAAAGGCTCCCACCGATAAGAGCGGCTAAAGGGAACAGAGCCCGGACGACAAACACGTGAGAGCCCAGCGCCGCTGTTCTCCCAGCAGGCGGTGTCTGTTGGTGGCTCTTATCAGTCGCACACTGGGGAAGAAAGAGCAATCGAAGTGCAAAGCAGCGGAGAACAGACCTCTGCACTAAGGGCAACGAGGATAGTCAGAGATTTCGGCAAACGCAGCTGTGGCTTGTGGGAGTTTCTCATTTTTGCCGAACCTCCTGGAGCTGTGCGAGGTGGCCGGGGCTTTCAGCCCTGCTGCAAAGCTCAAGGGAGGTTGCAGAACTGTGGAAAATTCGGCAATCTCGTAGAGAAAACTACATGGGCTCGGAGGCCTCAGTCCTGGCTTTGGCACTTCTCTGCCAGCGTAATGTCGGGCGAGTCTGCAGAACTGAAATGACTTCCAGGAGAGAAAAATCTGGCTCCCCTGAGGTAGGAACGATTCTGTTTACTAATAGCTTCTGCTCTGCAATGAAAGAGATTGATCCCGCACTCTCACTTATACATAAACTGCCTTTAATGAAGCTCCTTGAATTACTCAAAGGAGGAGCAGATGAATCAGGTCTAGCGACAGTTTTGCCACCTTGACCTTAACAGAAGAAGTTCAAGTCTGCTCATTCAAACAGAGCAGCAGAACTCCCACGTAAACACTTAACTTCCTTTGAAAGAAGCAAGAGGGCCACCACTATGACCAAAAAGGCAAATTAAAGTAAAGATCAAAGCTAAATATTTACTCTAAGCACTACAGTATGTGCAAATCTGGAAATGATCCTTCAGCAGTTTTCATTTGCATACTTTAATTAATCCAAAAATATTAAAACTAATCTCACAAAGGAAAGGGTCAAAGTATTAATTAACTTGAGATTTGTTGTTTTTGTGCAGTTTAACAGTTCAACACAAAGCAAAAATCAGTTTTAATAAAAAGTAAGTTACTGTGACAGGTATAATTTCATGGGTTAGTGAAACCACCTACAAGGCAATAGTTTCAGTACTCTCCCTGTTTTTTTTGTCTAACTTTACAAAATAGTTGCTGAGTTTTGGTAACACCAAATGATCTGAAGTCTTCCTTTATCCTCAGCATTTCACTTTCAAATTGATGCCTTTCCCCCATATTCTAAACAGAACAGAGGTCACAGCTGCTTTAGCAAAAAGCCTGAATGCCACGTTAAGCAGAGAGCAAATACTGCACCACCCCCTCGATATCAGCTATCTCAGGTTGAGATTTCACTGCTGGAGCCACCATGTGTCAATTTTTTTCAATTGTTTTTTTTTTTTCTTTTTAATGGGGAGGAAGTGCGTGAAACAGGCAATGAACTGAAATGTTTGCCTGACATTGCATGCCAGAAAGCTCTGTAACACTTGACTTAACCAGAGACTGAGAGTGTAGGAATCACCTACCCTCGCTTCATGTGTTTACAGTGCAAATGCTGTGTCCTGCTCAGTCACCTCCACTCTCTGCATCTTTACTGGAGAGAAACGGGCACTTTTTGCTTGCTGTTACTGGTCCTGTTTCACACATCCAACAGGACTCTCACCTTAACAGAACTCTTTCTGTTGCTAGAAAGAAAACCCACCGTAAATAGTCTTCACCTCAACACATGTGCTGCAGGTACCCAGAGCTAGGTGGGATTCATTTGTTCTTCAAATACAGCTTCAGAAATCAAATAGGATAGAAATGCCCTTTGCACTCCAAGCCTTTGGCAATGATCTTCCTAGACCTAAACAATGGCTAACAACCATTTTTCTCCCTTAAAGGAGCTTTCAGAAAAGGATGGATGCAGAGGACTCCTCAAATCAAAGTTTTGACATAAAGTTTTATGCTTGTCTAATTATGATACAATTACATGCTAAATGCATGCAGAGTGTACTTAAATGTACAGTAACTGCACAATAATGGAGAGAAATTGCTTGTATTGTCACATACATAATTCTGACTAACAACATAAATTTCTCATTACCTTTGATACAGTTGGTGGGAGCGTTACCGTAACAGACGTACACAGCATTCATGAGACAGTTCATAGACACTCATAGGTGTTTTGCAGCAGTAATGAATAACACTTAATAGCTATTACTTTTATAGCTTTCAAATAAAGGAGACAGCATTGTCCTATTATTATTCTCCATATTTCTCTATTTTAATCCATCTCTCCCTGTTGGCTTTTTGTCAACAGGAATTCTCCTGCTGCCCCGAAGGCACAAGAAAAGCAAATGTGAGCCAGGACTAGTTGGCTGCCTCCAGTTTAATTAGATCATCTACTTCCAAAGCTCAGAAGTGAAACGAAAGGAAAAAAGCTCTAATCACATCACCTATAGCTTTTCCAACAAAGATGAGGAGGAGCAAATGCTGCTGTTAAAAGAGAAATACCACCCCTTAAAGAAGTTACTGTGTCTCACAATTATTGTGTCTCAGCATTTCAGCAAGGGTTAATGTGCAAAAGAGCTTGCTGGCTTACCTGCTCTCTGGGTCTGGGTCGTTGTGCACACAGGTGATTGTGGCCGTGGTCCTTGCGCTATCCGTCTCTTCTTGAACCCCCCACTGGTCTGCATCACTGACTCTGACATCCATGATCTTCACGCCTGGGGCTGTCCTAATTCTGTGGGGAAACAACAGGGACCGCTTTAGTCACAGACCCCATACAAATAAATCCAGAGAGGTAAACACGGAAGATGAAAGAGGAAATATTCCCTCTTGCATTAGTAATACACTGATACATTGCAACTCTAAGTCATTCTGCTTTAAAAATATAAAATAGGTCCAATTACTTTAAAGAGATGAAGTATAAGTTTCATTATATGCAAAGCCAGTTAATTTTCAGTTCGAACAATGTGGAAAGAATAAGGATGCTTTCTGCTTCAGTGGCACCAGTTTGATATAAATGAAACAGATGTGACTAAACATAAGTTGATTAATTCATCATGTCTGTCCTGCAGTTTAAGATGGAGAATAAGAGCACTGTGATATAAAGTAGATTCTCCTGCTTGCAAACCTTTGGGAGTAAGGTGCCTCTTAATATTAGGGTGATCTGCAGGAAAAAATGTTCTCCACTGCTCAAAGACCATAACGCAGGAAGAAGAGAGAAGGAATGTTATCATATACCCTGGACAGAGGGACGAAAATAATTATGCCATTGCACTGGGATCTATCAAACTGTGCATGCAAAACTTGCTGCTGAAAACACTATGATGCTGACGTGAAAAACCTTGATTTCCTAAGCACAGGTAGAGATAAAAGCAGTTCAGTAGTTGGCAAATGTCACCATTTTTTGCCATTTGCTTAAACAAACAAACAAACAAAAAAAAAGTCCATGCTCCAGTGGGGCTCTGCATTAGGAACAGATTGCCAAGGAATAGAAAACAAACTGCTTTTAATAGCAGGAACTTCATTTGTGCAGCTTGACTCCTGAAACAAGCCTGGGATTTCGACAGGAGTGCTGCAAATATGCCTGGAGAACAATTAGACTGAAAGCAACTGCTGTAGCGCCACATTCACCACTACTGTGACTTAATTAATTAAAAGCAAAGCCAAGAGGGACCTCTTAGTTGTATGGTGGAATGAAACAGCACTGCTGCGACAGCGTTACTTAACAGTGAGTTGTGAAGGATTTGTCCCAATGCCTCGTGGCCGGTCAGTGCTCACATTACGATGTTAAGAATACCCTTTAAGCTCTATCTGAGTTCATGATCTGGGATCAAAAACTTCATGACTCGATCGGTGTACTTTTCCTTTGAGAAGGAATTAATTCATCCTGCTTTTATGATGTCCTTATTTTTCCCTGTAAGGCTTTACTGACTTGATTGACCAAATTCATGCCTGGCATAACCAATCTGATGAAAAACGTTTCCTGTAAGGAGAGAATTTTATTTGATATTTTTTTAATTGTTTCCTTCGTGTTTCTCTACAGACATCCATATCTCCAAACAACATGCCTCAAAGCTTACGTGCCCGTTTCGTATCATATCCTCTTCTTTTTTCACAGGAACATTCATTTATTTTGTAGTAATTACACTGGACCAAATCATCTCTGCCAAACACCTACATGGCTTCATTTCAGACTGACTTGTAACTTACATTAGAGACAGAATTAGGCCTTCAGCAATGGATTCAATCTTTTTTTTTCCTTTAGACTTAGTCAACCAGTTTTGAAAAAAAAAATAAATTAAAAAAAAATCCTATTTTAATCTTCTCTTTCCCAGACAAAACTATGTATTTTTAACAAATTCGCCTCCCCACCACCTCCTCAATTTCCCAGTTTTTTTCTTGACAACATGCCTGGAAGCCTCTAACCTAACTTTCCACCCAAGACAAGCCCCTCACTAATTAACAGTTCACTGAAGGGCAGGAGACGCATGGCGGGGGGCAGGACAGCTGGATTTCACCCATGATTTCAGGATTCATCAGCCTTTTCCCATCTGTCAGAAGCCTGTTGCGTCCTCCTACGCAGCTCTTGCACTACAGATATCCTCGCTCTGCAGCATTTTCTTTCCGGCGGCCTGATCTGAGCGTGGCGGTCGGCTCACTCCAGTGAGGATGCAGCGCAGGGAGGTGCAGGCCTGAGGCACGCCGGAGCACTTTGGACCCCTGCCCTCTGTCACAAGCCAAAGTTGTTCCTCCTCTTCACCTCCACCAGCAGTCCCACACAGAGCAGGTTGAGGACGCAGAAGCTTCAAATATTCACGTGCCTGGCTGTTCCAGACCTCTCCAGACACGCTGCACCCCAAAATGCCGACACCCCTCTTGGGCCAACCCTTCAACCATGCCTGTCCCCCTCAGCCAGGGAGCTTTGCTCTTCCTTCCCGTGTCTGAATACAGCTCCAAGATGCTTTTTGCCCATCTGGGCAGCAGCTGGGTCCCTCCCGACGCTTGTCCTGCTGGCTCACCACTCGGCTTCTCCTTCGGGGCCCCGTCCCTTCGGAGGCGGCCTTCTGGCTTGAAGCAATGCCGTCTTGTTGACTGTGCCTACAGCTTTCTCTTGCCGCGTATCTATCTTCTGTCTTGCTGGGTTAGCATCAAGTGAACATCACATACACTGCTTCCCAGCTATGTTTTCCAAAAACGTCTCAGAATGCTGCATTTTAGGAAAATTTCCAGTCTAATCCCCTGCAATGCATCTGCTCTGGTGGGCTGAGACAAGATGTCATTTTGCATTTTTGGATATCAGTACAGCCAGAAAGGTTGAAAGAAGGAAGAAACTCAATTCAGCTTCTCACTCAGGAAAAGTCAAGAAATTCAAATCAAACAGCCTACATATGGAAGGTTTGAGCCTACTATTCCTCAGATAAGTGATTCATATCTTTAAATCTGCCCCCAAACTCCACAGGCACAAAAAATGTTTTAAGCATTGGTTGCTCAGGGTATAAAAAAGAATAGGAAATTCCTACCAGAGCTGACATTAATTGGAGAAAAGATGGTGAATGTGTAGTGTTAGAGCCCAGGCGCTGGGTTTATTGCCCTTGCTCTGTGCCAGGCTTCAATTATAAGCTTGGGTGGATCATTTAGTTTTCTTACGCCTCCCTTCCCCACATATGAAATATGGGGAAGTGCTGCTCTTCCAGCTCCTAGGGAGTGTAAGGATAAATAGAATGGATTGAAAAAAAATATCTGATGCCCTTTCAATTTACCGCCTGACAAAAATTCTGCCATCTCTGGGTTTGAAAACATGGAGAAAATTTACTTAAGTATATCACAGAAGCATGATCAAAGAAGCAACAGTTACCACTAAGATGACTTAATTCATTTTTTATAAAGTTAAAGATAATTGTGTAATGAAAAAAAATGAAAAAAGAGAAAAAACACATCAGCCAACAGGAAATTTGGCAAAACTGACATTCCATTTCGACACCATGATTTCTTTCTGAAAAACAGAATTTTCAGACAGAAAACAGTCCTGTTAAAAAGTGGTTGCCCACCTTTAAAACATTACAACCTATGTGGCACTTTGCTAAGGCAATTAGCAGAGATGTAAATGAGACAGAGTAATACTGAGTGAGGTCGCTGAAAGTCAGCCTGCAACAGCCCCCCCGAAGCTACAGCCTATATTCACAGCCTGAATCACAAATGGGGTGACCACTTTATTCATGGTACTGTCATCTTAGGGGTGGAGGAAGCCCAAGAGAAACGTGACATCCTCAAGCACTGCCTTCTGTGACACGTATGCCCATAAGATCTTAAGAAGAGGTAGCTGGTGGGTAGAGGGGGAAAGTGTCAAAGCTAATCGGAACAGGGACCCAATGAAACGACTGCTTCATGAGGAATTCTGCCTTCTTCTCCAGCTATAAACAGAGGAAGCTCCTTACAATTTAGACCGCAGAATACAGTTGGTATTCCTGGTAGTTTTTTCCCCAAACAGTGTGTCCTCCATTTACTGTGGAATATAATAAAGCTGGAAACATGATAGACTGAATGGAGCGGGCAAGCAGAAGCATCCCCAGCCTGCCAACTTGGAACAACCAGAAACTATTTTAAAATGCAATCCCAGCCTTAAATGTATGCGACCCCATGAATTCGGCAGCTCTAAACCTCTTCTCTCACCTATTACAACAGCAGGAAAGGAGAAGGTACGAGTAATCACCAGGGCTGGGCAGCAGTATAAGGGCTGCAAGAGGGATTTAAACAGACGAGCACTTAGAGGAAGCGGTGCAGGGACTTCCACTGCCTCCCAGTCAATTAAGCACAGAATCTGAAAGGTAAATGCTTGCTTGCAACGCACCCCCAGCAACACTCCCGGCAGCAGTAATTGGGAAGTAAAATCTTGGCAAAAAGAACTTTAAAATAGAAACAGAAGGAAAAGATATTTAGGAAATAAAACAGGAATGTGCTCACAGCAGATGGAACATGCTCAAAATGATGGGAAAGAAGACTTTCAGAGCTATTTTAGAAATCCCCTCATCTCCCCCCCAACCCGGTATGGGGGAAAACATGATCAGAGCTAAATTCACTCTCAATAATAATGGTTATGATAATAAATTTCATTTGTCATTTCCAAGCATTTCTGTATTCAACCCTTCAACACACATTTTTAGCCCAATTAAAAATAAAATCATTATTCCTCCCTTACAGGAAATCCAAGCTGTAGGCCAGTTTAGTTAACTTGCCTAAAATTATACAGCCTCTGCAGAGCCAGAATGAGCACTGATGCATCCTGATTCCCAGGCTGACACTTCGGCTAGACACCCCTACCCATCTTTAAGACCAAACTAGAGCAGAGCTGAGTAATTCCAGGCCCTCACAGAGCATTTTACATATTTGAAGAATTGCACAAACAGCAAGCAATTAGTTCTGAACGAGGTCCCTGGGGAGTTTCTAGTTAAAATACATGTGTTTTAAGATACATTAAGCCAAGCACTATAAATTAAAATAATCACCGAATTCAGGCATAACAACTGAGAACTTTTGGGGGGTGTGGGTGAGACAGACAACTGTTTCCGTACAGGAGGGAATTGAGGCAGCCCTGTACAGGGGTAGGAACCAAGTGGAGTTTGTGGGGGCACAGAAGGAAGCGATGCAGTGCTGCCGCACCCCAGCACGTTGGGGCACAACGATCAGAGCTCATTGATGTGAATGAACAGAAAGCAGAGCGGTTTGGGAAGCACTTTTGGGGCAGAAGGAAGGCCGAGGCAGGGCCAGAGCTGCCCTGAAGGACGCACCCCCATCTCCTCCATGTCCTTCCCAGGCAGAATTCTCCACAGGTGAATCCAGAAATTTGAGGAAAATGAGGCGATGTAGCCGAAGCAACCTAGAAAACATGAGCCAGAACCAGGATTTACACCTCCATTTCAACTCCTTCAGCACAAATCCACCCAGCTCCCTCCTGGCCCTGCCTGAGACCCACCACACACCACAGCACCCGGCCACACTGGCCCAGGCAGCTGGAGCGCGAGTGCCGCGCTTTCGAGGTCAGCCGGGCCCAGCAGTCAGGCCCTCAATCTTCACAAGCTAAGCGAGTGTTTATTTTCTGAAGTATTTTTCCAAGAACTTTCTCTCCTCTTTTATATTTTAAGAGACTTGTCGCAGATTTACGTTCAAACTGCTTCCCCATCAAACGCGCCTTAAAATAGCAGCACTAGGCCAGCTGTGTTCGTTCCAGCGATTGTGTATTAATGTCGCTACAAGTAAAGCTATATAAGTACATACAGTAAAATACACATCAAAATACACAAAGATCCTGTGATAAACCAAGCGTTCCCCATAAGGTCAGGAGTGTAGAAACACAAACAATATGCTTTTTTGTCACACGAGTAAAGCAGGCCGCCTGCAAAGCCTGGCGGAGAGGCACGGGTAGATGGCAGGCAGACGGCGAGGGGGAACAGAGGGCAGTGCAACAGCCAAAAGGAAACACCCCAAAAGGGTTTCAGAAATGACATCAGGGGGGTTAAAAGCTTAATGTGACCCTAGTACCAACCCGGTGGCAATAGGTATTACCAGTGAAACAAAGTGGGAACTGATGGTGGGACAAAAAAAGCACATTTGCCCTCAGGGATAAAGAAAGCTCAGAAGAGATGGAAGCAGCGACTTCCCCAGTCAGCTGGTGTTTTCCTTACGACACGACCTCTGCATTTTATTCCAGCTAAAAACTACTCCAGTGGCTGCCCCTTCATTGCAAGTCCAATGCATAATTGGCCCAAATTCGCTTTAAAACCAGGGCACAGACTTGCTGTGCTCTGCCCGCCTTGGCCCCGTTGCCCTGAAAGCCCTCCCCGCTGCAGGGCCAAAGCTTTCTCAGCCACCACCCGCCCCATGGAAATGCCTCTGGTGGCCTCAGCACTCTCTCACCTTGACACCACATCAGGAAATTTGCCTTTTCCTCTCCCCAGTATACCTCAATTTCTCTCAGTATCTGCTATTTTTATATAACCTTTTGTAGCTGTCTTATTTAACCCCATCAAGTGTTTGGGGATGCGGTTTCTCTGAAAGCAGTTATTACTGCTGTGTATCAGAATATCTCCATCCAACTGGCGCTCAAGGAATCAAAGTCAAGGCCAAAGCACCAGGTAGAATAAAGCAAGAGAAAATAGCTACAGTGACCAGCGAAAGGCAAGGCAGGAGCAAAGCCGCTCAGCAGACATGGTGGCTAACAGACAAAAAAAGCCCGAAGCCTCAGGGAAGAGAAAGCCCTTCACAGTCATAGAGGGGATCAATGCTAAAGATTTAGAGTGATACAACTACCACTGAAGCTATCAAGCTCTTTTTGCAGCCCACCAAATGTATCAAAATATGCTAAGCATCAAGCTCACTAGCATATTGGATTTTGAATAATGAAAAGAGTAAACAGGATTTTAATTTGGATTCTGACAGTAAAGTGCTTTCCATGTGATAAATTAACTATTAGGGAAGACAAATTAACACAACCTACCCTTGAGTATGATGGCTTATGATTTTGAGGAAACTTTTACAGAAGCATGATCAAAATAAGGCAGGATGACAAATAGGAGGTGATGTCAGGGGGAATATTTTATCAAAAATCCTCCCTCCGCCCTTTGATCAAACTGTACGTAAAACTTCCCTAAAAAGTACAGCAAATTTTGTCAAGAGCCACCCATTTTTCCTAAAAGCTTATAAATGTTTTAGGAGAGATCAACAGCCAGTCTAAATCACCAGAGATTGATGAATTTTATACTGAATTTTTAATATTGAAAAGTTAAATTTCACATCTGTGAAGACAAGCCAAAAAAAGGAGGAGTCACCCTCTATTAATTTTTTTCTGAAGGGAAAGGTATCTCAGAAACTCTTTCCAGATGTAAGACAAAACTCATAATATCAGCAAAGAACATGGGAGCGTTTCTAAAACAGTCAAACATTACCTTGTATTTCCATACCCAGTGGAAAATTCTGAATTTTTGCCAATTCTTTTTAAAGGCATTGCAGCAGAAAGTCCATTTTTCAGTTTGCTTTCTCTCTTATACAGGTAAGTAAATAGAGCTTAAAATAAGAGTGGAAAGACATTCTGATTGTCTTGAAATTAAAGCTATTATTTTTTATTCTGATTTATTCCTATCACAAACCAAACCTGTTTATATGGGTTTGCAACACTGCTATGGAGACCTGAGAGGTTCTGAAGTCTTTACGCAGTATGAGATCAAAACACCACCTCCTGCAGTGAACACTGTTTTCATCAAAATACATCAGCAGCAGAATTTTTCCTTCAGGGAAAAAAAAAAGGCCACCAGGTATGGGGGCAGGAGATCTTGGGTCCGATTCCATCAACTGAAGGCAATCTATTAACCATTTAACTGTTGGGGCAAATTCAAAATGGGAATAAGGATATTTACTCGCCTTGGTATAGAAATTCACCCCAGGAGGTAAAAATATACTGCAGGTCAAAGAGTTCCATAGCAGTTGGCATTTTCATAATAAAACTAGAAGCCAATATTTTTTTCAGTCCACCTGAAAACATTGTTGGGCCTTTGACACACACATTATTTTAATTATAGTATAAGCAAATGTGAGATTGAGATTGTGCTGAAACTGGGAGAACCCTGGCATCCCGCTAACACAGCTCCAGAGACTCCTACTGCACCTACATGGGGAAGCCTTTCTGGTCCTCTGTCCTTTGACCCCAGGAAGAGTAGCAAACAGTGAAAATCTGCAAAGCCCACAATTCCTAATGCTTGCCTGACACTACGCTTTCACAGTATTCAATAAACACGAACTATTATTACTATTGATCAAAAGGAGAGAGAGTCTTCTTCCAACTCTAAATGATTCTTGTGCTACCCAACATCCCTTTCCCATCAGTATGCACAACCCGCTCACAACCCTGCCTCCCCTGAACGAGGAGTGATATTTTCTTTTCTTCCACTGCCTCCATTCAGTTAGCTGAGTTATGACGGGCTGATCATTATTCAAAGAGCTCCAGAGTGCCTGCTGTCATGCTCCCTTAGACATCTTCAGGAATTGAAGTATGTGCCCTCTTTTCTCCAACACAACAATTTGTGTGCACCTTCTCTGTAGAGAGAAGACAGAAAACGCTGGAGTAGTTTTCTGTAACACGGGTCTACAGAACAAAAATCAAAGCCCGCTCAGTCTCTTCAACCTTTCTCTGAAAGATCTAAACCACTCAGACTATGTCCTTTACCTTGAAACCAATGCAATGCTATTAGATGAAACCGTTCCTTAAAGACTAGAAGTACAGGAGAAAATGCATTATCAAGTCTGAAGGTGTCCAAAGTATTTGAACTTGGAATTCTTGCAATCATGCAGAAACACAGCTTTGAAAACTATAATGAAAATATCAAAGTAAGTCAGAGGTTTCCTCCTGCAAAGACAAAGACACTTATAGGTTTCCTTTTATTGAAAGCCTCCCTTTAAGAAATCAGCACTGCAAAAATGTTTGCAGGCTGAACAGAGTTCAGTCCTCCTAGGAGACGAACAATCTTTGTAAAGGGATCATTCTTCTACCTCTACAAGTTAAAAAAAAAAAAAAAAAAAAAAGCCCCAGAGGTCACAGTTTCTGGAAGCACCAAACAACAATAAAGTAAAAACTTTCCATCCCTCTCCCTGCAAAACTAGATAACGAGCTCACCAGCATTGTCTCAGCCAGCACTGGATGGGGTTTTACAGCATTTAAAATAATCCATCACTGCGGCTAAATTTCCTCACCGCCTTGGAGACTCATACATTTCCTACAAGGAAGAAGTTTATTAAATATAATTCAAACCACTATAATTAATTACCAGGCATCAGGGGATAAGACTTAAAAAGTAAGAATGCTAGAGAGAGCAGATTTTTGAAACATACACCTCTAACTTCTACTGAAACCAGTCCCAACCCTTGGCACATCCAACAATCACTGGATGACAGCATGAAGCAGCCCTCAGGGCACCTCCCATATATTTTTCTACATTAGCTCCATATTCTGCATTAAAAAACAACAAAGGAAGCGTTGTTATTAGGAACTCCACTGGGACTGTGGCAAGGAACCAAAGACCTGAGCACAAGGGACAGAGTTAAAGGGAAAAGGGGAGGAAAAAAAAACGCACTGCGATGAAAATCCTCCCAGAATTGGAAAGGCCACAAGAACTTTGCCTGAACTAGTAGTTGTTGTTTTTATTGAATTATTTTATGGCATTTTATGTTGTTTAATCGAAGAAAGAAAATGGATGCCATAAAATATGCAGAGCTAACTGGGGCTGCAGAGTACATTGCTGAATATTGCTAGTAATGCCATTTCCCCTTTACTGTCAAAAAATAAAAATATCGTTCTTTATACCGCTGTCACATGGAACAGCGGTCCTCTCGTGCTTGCCGATCAATCATCTCGGTGCGCACCTTTACCTTGAGCGCTATGTGCTAGGACGGTGAATAAGCAAAGCTCAGGAAATAATCTCCCTTTCCACAAGATAGAATTCAATTTCCAGTATAGCTCAGACCAGTACTTTTCTTGAAAAGGTGGCACCATAAATTACAGTAAAAAAGCATTATTCTGCTGCAAGTGAAAATTTTAGTGAGCATTATGATTATGCGGGTTGTACTCCAGATACCAATGACCACCAAGTAGGCTAATAATGTGTGAATTCTGATGAGAACCAGCCCTCCAGCTGGGATAAGCCATCAAACACCTTTTTCCTGGTTTTCGATTTTGCTTTCTTTCTTTACCGGAAGTTTTTTCCAGCTGCAGACAACAACTTTACAAGATTCTCCTGGAGATTAAGCACTTCCCAGTGAAATGATCCCTCTCTGGGGCTCAGGCAAGCCCGAGGTAGCCCTCTGGCCACTGTCCCAACAGGCTTTTATCTTTGAAAGCCCCAGTTTGGTTTCTTCAGGTGGGGCTTCTCAGAAGCTTTTCAAAGGCTCTCTGCAGGTAGACTAAGCTTTTGCCATCAACTCTCAGCAGATCTGGCAAGGGTTCTGCAAGCCCCAAGCTACGTTCCCTCCCCAAGCACGGCTGACAAAGGCTGCGCAGAGGAGGCTGGCTGGGTCCACACCCTGCTGCAAGGGAAGCCAAAGTCCTGCAACCAGATGGTGCTGAAGTGTGAGCTCGCTGGATTTGCCTGCAATATTTCTAACCGTGAGGGTGAGGAGATGGCTGTCCCTTTCTAGGCACACTGAAGCTCTTAGTCCCAGCTTTTGCTCTGCGGACCTGGCCAAAACACCCTTCTGGGAGCTGGTGCCTGGCAGGCAGAACCTGGCAGCCCCAGTGCTCAGGATGGGCAAAGAGGTCAGGAGCTTCCACCTCTCCAAAACCTGCTGCTCACAGTGCTGCCATGGCTCAGAAAGCCTACCCAGCCTTGCAGAGCTGTCAGGAAAATTTACCAGCCACAGCACAAAAATTGCTTGCCATTTACCACAGTGATTGATGGTAATGCAAGAAACTAATGGCATTTTACTTGCTTGTCAAAAGAAATTACTCACCCTGGGCCAGCAGGATTGGGGAAGGATTCTTTAATCCTTGCAGCGATTTTTAAATTAAACTCTAGTGCTCACAGGGCTGAAGACCAGTCAGACAGCAGCCTGCTTCAGGACGGATTCAAACGTGATATAGCACACGGGCAGATTGGTCCGGCAAAGCAATAAAACAGAGCGGAAGGCAGCTGCACGCTGTGCTTCTGACTTTTTTTTTAAAAAAAGGGGACAGATTTCATGGCACTAAATCCATTTCCAGATCTTTGATCTCTAACAAAGACCTAGGTCCTGGCTGTGCATGTTAAACAAAGACAGGGAAATAACAGGACAAAAGAGCCGTAATCAGAAACTGGAGACAACTGATCTGAGAGGTGCAGGAAGGGGCTCCCGGGTCGGTCCGTGCATGCAGGGAGTATAAGGGGTCATTCGCTTCCTAAATCAGTACAGTTGATAGGATTGTTCCCTCTGTGGCTTTCCCTTTCCTTCCTAATGGTAATAAACCACTTAACCCCTTCCTTCATCCTCCAGCATTTCTCCTTTAGCTGTTTGGCACCAGGACTGTGCTGCTCGGGTTTTGCCCGCAGTACTGCCGTTCCCCGTGCATGGAGGACATCCTCCGACACGGTTTGGCCACAACGTCCTTCTTGACATGAGCTACTTCACTGGTTTGGGGGCAGGTGACATTCATTCACCAGCTGGCAGGTGACGGGGTTTTTTCAGTCCTTCACCAGGGTGTGATTCTTACAAGTGGTAGCACAGCAGGCTCCAACACCTAGCACTGCCCCCGGGAATTTTGGTAAGACAAACAGCAAGAGACATTGCACAGCACTTCTGAGGACAGGAACAAGCCACCCTCACAGGTTTGATTTTGGTTAGCCTGTTTCCTTGACCAGAATTTAAGCTTCAAGCTCCTATACATCCTCAGAAAACAGATGAGAAACCAGCTCTGCAAAAGGTCATGAACAAAACGGATGAGAAGAAACAACTCAAATTTCATGAAGGCGACACATGCCTAGGTGCTAGCTAATAAAAAAGTCTCTTAAACTTTCAGCATTTCAAAGCATGTGCTTTGTTTGCAATAACAAACACTCTAAAAACAGGCTTTGACACTGGGGAAGCTGAGGGACACTGAATCAACTACCAGTAAAAAGGGCTACGATGCTTTTTAACGTATTTTCTGGTTTTCAGTGAAAAATGCTCAGTGAGATGCTTTGTCCCTGTCCTCCTTTTTCAATCCTGACTAATCCCTAACCCTGTTAGCCATGAATTTGCGATTAATGAGCCTTGTTTAGAGGATGTGAATACTGAAATTGTTCTGATATACGGGCTCTAACCACAGAAAGATGAGCTAATTCAGCAAGGGAATCTGCTGTGCTTAGGGGGGATTCCAAACCTTCAATAAAGGAAATCAGCTGTTAAGTCATTTTAACAAGGGGCAGCATGCTGTGCTCCCCGCTCCGAGGTGCCAAGCGATGGTCTCGCAGCTTGGCATCTGGGGACAAAATCATCATGCGTTAAGGATGCTTAACATCTGCTCGTAAATCTGAGGCCAGGCAAAAAATGGCTGTGACTGAAAGGAGGATGGTGCAAGTGAGGTTTTCCATCGGAGTTTTTAACAGCGAGAACCGTGCACACACCCGCCTCTGACTTAGCACAGCAAAAGACCAACAACCTAGGGCTAAACTAATTACGTCTAGTTATGCTTGAGCAGGAAAACAGCGGCTGCTCCTCTCCTGCTTCAAGGGGAGAAGTAAAACAAGTTCCTTCATGGCTCTTCTTCCCTACACCTGGAAGGGAAGAACTGTCCCGCGGGAGCATTCCTCTCCCAGGGTCTCCAGATAAGCAGGCTTCTTTCTCCAATGGGGACATGGCCATGACAGTTCTCCACTCCAGGCTCAACGGCACGGATAGAAAAAGCCATGTATGCAGCCCCATCAGGCCAGCCTTCCCGATGACTTTTAGAAAATGCACCTCCCAGACCATGAAAAATCTGATAAAACACTGAAAATCGAAAAGGCAGCATTTTTCATAAAATTATCCATTATGTGCCCACCAGTACTTGGAAATAATGTGAGTTTGAGGGGTTTTGTTTATTTGGTTTTTTTTTGGGGGGGTGCCTAATGGTGTTCAGTATGGTTTATAAAATACATCAAGATGGAATAAATGCTCCTCATTCTTTTATGGCATTCACTCTCAGGCATATTTCAGGAGGCTAATCCTGGGTACCAGGACATTAATTCCAGGAGATAATCCCTTTTTCCCCTCCACAGCTCCTCACAGAAAATGACCTGGTCTGATCTTAACGTATCTTGAAGAAGACAGAAAGATTAATTACGCTCCTCCCTATCTTATCTTTGTGGCACATCTGAGCAGCTTGTACAGTCACAAAATCTTTATTTCCAGGGTCCTTTTGATTGTTCCGCTGAGATATTCAAACACTCATTAAACCTAGGGGAAAGCCCCGTTCACTGAGACTTAATATGGAAAGGCAGTGGAGGAGGGAGGGCTAAAGTTACCTTATACTTAAGTTGAAGAGCCAGCCAGAGATTTATTCATAAGTGACAATCTCCATCCCCACAGTCACCTATCCACACACCACCCTGGGCGCAGGAGATGCTGTTGGGACCCGCAGGGCTGAGCAGCACAGCCTGCTCCAACAGCTGGCTCGCTCTGCTTCTTCCTAGGATGAAGAAGGGGAAGCGAAGAAACCTGCCTTCTATTTTTGTAGGCACAATTTTGCATCTACAAATCACAACTGTTTTCCAGTCACAACACTAATGTCAAGTTAGAGCTCAGCTTTCAAACCAGTCTCCTGCAAAGGTGGTGTTTGTCGATGCCTGCATGATTGTGGCTGTAATTATTTCCTCCAGCAGTTACTGCCGCTATATCTGACCTTATCGGAGAGTCAAGTGCCGAGGCATTAAAGTGACAATATCTTCTGAGCCAGTAATTGCTGATCCAAAACCATATTCTCAATTACTTACGTCAATAGCTTGTGGATACTAAAAAGGAAGCCAGTATTTTACTTTGGCTGGGCTTCCTTTCTAATCTGATAGTTAGGATATAAATTATCTGATTTGTTGATGAAAAGCTCAAATTACAAAGCCACCATTCACAAAATCACTGAATGTATGGACGAGTCCCTTTGATTATAAATGGTGTTGAGAAAGGCATTCTCTTCTTTCCCGGTATTGCTGCCTTCCTGACTCAAATCTTCACTGTCACACTATCATCCCCAATTAACTTCAGGCACAACTATTTTCAAGTATAGCACCCTGCCTGCCAGCATAGCAATAGGCTTCCGAAAGTGGGCCTTCAAACCGCAGCTGAAAGCTCATCTATCAGAAATACCAATATTACCCTTCTGTCTCACTTTCTAGGGTTGTGCAAGCTCAGCAGTACGAGTACAATCGAGGCTGTACTTACTCCTGGGAACACTTGGGCTGATTGCCACATGGGGAAACCCTTTCTTTACAGAACATTCCTGCAGTCAACATCTCTCTGCACTTCTGCGTGAAATTACGTAACTAATGGCATACACGTGGTGCTACAAAGAGTAAATACCATGATGTTAAGGGAAGTCAAGGTTCAATTTCCTTGCATGCAGCAGGTGAGATATATGCATCGAGAAAGGCCAGATCCGGAGAATGTAATAAACAGTCACAGGTGAATATAAAATATAAATGCAAAATGCACTGCTTCATATTTATTACATCTTTTACATCTAAATCAGGCAGATTTCATTCCAAAGATTGAGACTTATCTGAAGTAATTTAGTGGGAGGCTGGTAGTTGAAACACATAATCACATTTCTAGAACAATGTAATTACATTGAATTTAATGTGATTTCCTGCCACTGGTTTAAAAGTGCAGCCTCCTCCACGTTCTCAATTTACGCTGAACATGACACTTGATGTAAGATTGCTTTTACGTAGTTAAAGCACTGCGTAAGGAAAAAGTATGCCAAGACTCCTTGAATTCCCCAAGACCATCATGCAAAGGTCTCAGTCATGGAGTACCAGTACGTTCAAAACAAACATTCCTATCTAAACACTCTACTAACCTTAAATTTCTAAGATGCTGCTGAAGGAACAATTTTGCTGATCTTAAGAAACTGTGCCCAAGTCAGCTCTGCGCTATGGTGTGAAGAAATCTGAAGTGAAACTTGCCCTTAGCACAAGAGTTTTCAAGTTTTCCTATGTTGCTCATGCTTCTGTGAGTGCTATATTAAAAAATTCTTATAAATAAAAATCTAATAAATGGACAGGACATACTCATTAAGAATTTTTAGAAATAATAATGGAAAAAAAGTCATTGCAATCTGAATGCAGACCACAAATTTGAATCTTAAAATTAACAGAAGGACAAAGGCTTGGAATTTTGAAAAGTTACAAATAAAACAACACGGAAATTGATATTCACTTAACTCCTAAAAATCATTTAAAATCTCATCCAGAGAGAGAAAGCGTGCAATTCAATGCATCAGGAGACCCTGCACTGTCAGCCAAACCATACTTCATGAACAGAAAAACTACTATTAGAAAAAACGCCATTAAGTTCATAGCTGATCAAATGAAAGCCTGCAAGCCTATCCAGTATGAAATAATTCAAGTAATCTCTTTGCAGAATAATTTCAAATAGCAACCAAACTTGTAAAAATCTAAGCACATTTATAATCGATTTGCAAACAAAAAGAAAAATGATTAAATTAATCAAAAATGCTATTTACTGCTGGCAGTTCATTTAGCTTCCTGCAGAATGTTTCAACATTTATATTCCTTCATTGGAATAAATAAGTATTGAAATACAACGGATAATGAAGCAGATGCTAAAAGACAACAAAAGTGCATAGGTTTTTTTGTTGTTGTTGTTGGGTTTTTTTGTTTGTTTGTTTTTTTCCCCACAGACCTATATAAGCTTGAATGAAATAAAAGTTTAAAAGCAAGCTTTAAAGCCGGGGACTTTTATGAAAAGTAAACGAACAATAGATTTAAAGCAGTGCAATTATTGGTGAATCACAATGCTCTCGAAATGGCCCTGGAGCACTCCAAACTCATCGTACAGCTTGGAGAGGAGGTGAAGGAGGGTGAGAAGAACCCCTACCAGCAAGCCAGCTCCGCAGCCCTCACTCCAATAAACCACCTGCCTTTTAGCCACAAAGCCAGCTGCAGTTAGGCTTTAAGCCAAATCCTGAGATTCTTCCTTCCATGGAAGTTCTCATTGGCATGAACGTAGCCTCAGGATACGGAGACCTGCACCAAGGCAAAGAGAGGGCAGAGCCTTCAAGCTGCGTTTCCTGAGCAAAGCGATGCACCACGAAGGGCTACGCCGAAGCAGCTGTGACGAATGTGAACGTTTCAGCTCCACCTGCCCAACACCACTATGCCTCCGGCCTTCTTCCTGAGCTGGAAAAGCTTCCCAAAGGCCTCGGCCTGTTCAGGTTTCAAGTCCTTAGCAGGGTGTCTTCAAAGACTGAATACATTTGCAGAAATTAATTTTGGACTGCTGCTTCTTAAAAGGTACCCATTTCTACATCAGGCAGATTAGCAGCAGCACCTGCTGAAGTTACGGTCTTAACCAAACCCAAAAGGTACTAAGCAGATTTTCCCTTTTGTTTATTGAATAGCCTACTTTCTTCAAGGTGACTTGAGACACGAGGCAGCTTACTTAAACAACAAGAGATTTGCTGGATGCCAGAAGGCCCCATTCTCATCCCCGACTGTCTTCTCAGCTCAGGAGGAGAATTCTGCAAAGGGTACCCGGAAACACGACCAGGGAGTCGGGACCCTTATTAGGTTAAAACATTCATTTGTAAACCAGAACCAAGCAGACACAAACACTGTGATTTAAGCTTGGACAAAACAATGGTTAGAAATGAGAAAACAATTGGCGATGGCAGGTTTATCACTGCACTAGCTGGGAGGGCCACACGACTCTTCAGGGCTTTCATTACACGGCAAAATAACTGCGAAAATCTCTGCTCACCCATCACCACTACAACAGTTAGGTATTCAGATTTCTTTCTGGAATAAGTGCAAATTTGCTTTGATTGACTGACATTTCATCACTTAATACATTCAGAGCATGTCAAGGGAAAACCTGACTGAATTCACAGTGCGATACTGACCGAGTTTCCAATAGGAACAGTTGTCAGGACTTATAAGGATAACTCTCAAGCCCACATTTACCTGGTGGCAGAGGTATTTCAGCAACAAAGAGCCTCTCCACCTCCAGGCAGGCCTTTCCGGGACACAGAGGTGGACTCAAAGCCCTTCTTTTCCTGCTACCATCAGCTCGTGTCTTGGCAGCACAATACTTTTTCCTCTGAAGTCCTACCTTTGAGACAAGCAGCTGGGGAGTTGGCAAATGCTTTGCTGGAGACTCACGAACAAGCTGTGGAAGAGGAGCTGGAGATCAAACGAGGGGAAAAACACCCCTCTTTGTCCCTTTTTCCCACCAAGAATCCCCCAAACACAGACTGCCCCACCACAGAGCTTGAAGGTGAGCAGAGGTCACAGGAAGGCACAACCAGAAGCCACCATCTACCCTAACCAAAAATGGGGAAAAATGCCAAGGAAAATCAGCACACGAAGAAACTCAGCTCAAGTTTGTGCCCCTGGCCAGCGCTCCAGCCTCACAGCTGTGCTGCCTGCCATTCAGTGGGCTGCTCCCTGCTCACCTCAATCACTGCCTACAAATTAAAAAAAATAAAATGAAAATGTCATTCTCCTCTGCTCATGATCCCTCCTCTGAAATTTTCTTATTCCCTTAGGAAGGTCTTTAAGATATAGTTTTCAAATAAACCTACACATTTCCAAGTATCTTTCCTTCTCTGCAGAAATCTGTAAGACCGTGAAATGATTTATCTTCAGCATTCATGATGGATCTCTGGCTGCCCCCACCCTGTGTTAATTAGACAAATAGAGGAAAAAGGCAGGGCTCTTTATTACTTAAAACCAACCACTTCCAATTAAATATTTAAAATTGTCCCGATTGTTAGAGAAGCAGCTTCTGCAAAGAGACTGCAAACGTTGCAATTGTTTTGCAATACGGTCACCAGCAGCTGGAGGCTCTGAGCTGCCCATTTCAATCAGAAATTTTCCATTTCAAATGCATTTGGCAGTTTGTTCGTGGTGAGAAGTGCTTCTCAACACATGAACTTTCAGAAAACTGCAATGAGTGAAACACAGGTGGCTTTTCTTAAAGCCTGGGTCAAAACACAATTTCCCAGGTTTCTGTAAACACTCCTTTTAAAAAATAAATAAGTAGGCAAATAAAAAAGAAAAAGTGCTGTGCCATACCTTCTGCACTGCTATTAGGAAGCCGAGAGGCTCCTGCTAACCAGACAAAGCCCTCAGTCAGTCCCACAAAATATTCACAAGACAAATGAAAAGAACAGTGGGAGGAATTGGCTTTCAAGCGCATTCATTGTACTTTCCTTTTCTTTAAATGTAATAGTATGCAACAGCTCCTTGCAGTGCTGAACAGACAATACTATTAACTCTTTTTTCACTCCAGCACTTCAACCTGTTATAGTTTCTCTACACATCAAAATCCATCATGTAATGTGGGCCAAATCTTGTGGTCCTCACTCAAATATTCCCTTAAATGAGTTCTTAATAGGATTTTTGCATGATGCTTTCATGTTTTCCACAATGCCAATCAAAAGCCAAAAATACGGCATAGAAACCCTGCAGGGAATTAATGAAAAGTATCTGCATTTGTACAAGGAACCAATCGCTGAAAGAAAGAAAAAGGATATTTGAAATAAACCTGGAGGGTACATTAGCAGGAGCGCTTCTGAGCAACTTGCCATTTAAAGCACGCACGGGACAAATTCATCTTGAGAGTCACTTCAGTTGGAATGGTCTGTAATCAAAATTAATCACAATTAATTTGGCCGGAGGTTTTTGCCACAGAGAGGCAGGTTCCCACAGCCAGAGCCACAGGCAGCGGATGGCAGGAATCGCATCCGCAGCGTCCACCTCTGCTGATAGTGCCAATTCTTCTGCTATGCTGGTGCCACCGTAAAACGCTGCGACAGGATCCAGGCCAAATTTGCTTATCAGCTCTGAACCATGAGGCCAGCCAGCAATATGTGCTGAATGGTGCTCTTTTTGAGGATGTCGTCTTTCTGTTTATATTACCTAATTCTTCTTCTCCAACTCCCTGTGGCAAACCAACAGTTGAAATCATACAGTATAAGCTAATAGGGTTATATAAGCGTCCATTTGCTGCACATATGCTCTCCCCCCTAAGGCAAGCAATCACCACGACTGTCTGTAGCAAGAGAGGTACACTGTCCCTTTCTGATGTCTAAGCACGTCCAAGTGTTGGAGGTGCTTTGGAGAGCATCTTTACCCTCGATGGAGGAGGATGCATGGGCTGAGCAAGGAGCCAGGCAGCAGAAAGCCACCACGGAAGAAGCAAACCCAGGCGAGATGTCCCCAGGCCGGGCATCCCCTGCCCCTTGCCTGCCTGGTGAAACAGAGCTACACTAAAACAAGCCTGAGGATGCCAGCTCCACGCTCAGCACCTCTCAAGGTATTGCAGGACAGACACAACCCTCAAGCTTTTTGCCCAGGCTGAACTCCTCGTGCCAACTGCACAAGAGCTTCTCTGCCTCTTAATGCTTCTCAGTCTCCACAAGCAAAATGTGCTCTCCCAGCTAATTCTCCTTCTCTCTCCTCTTCTGGTTTTCCCAGCATCATTCTACAACTCCATTTTTGCAACACAAAGGCAAAATAATTTACATAAACAACTAAGCTGTTTCAGAGTAAATTGTGTATAGACACAGATACTTCCTTTGCTTCAAATACATTTGCCTTGGACTATTTAGAGTCAAAAGAATGAATACTAATCCTTACAATCTATTAATTCCTGTACCCTTCACCCCAAGGTATGTGAAAATGGCATAGGCCATACAACATAATGGGCTTTTGGCACCAAATCCCTTGCTTTCTAGAAGAGTGAAGGGTTTAAAACCCCAGAAAACACATCTAGGAAATCTAAACCCATGCCACATGAAGTTTAAAGTATGCATTTTACTTATACATACTCTTCTTTTTTGTCTGTTTTTTGTTGTTGACTTGTTGTTGTTGTTGTTGGCTACATTCTACCATTCAAATTCTGCTCACAAATTCAGAAGGACCCATTTCTAGATACAGTTTGAATGTTTCTCCAGCATGATAAAAATGCATAATCCCTTGGAGGTGGGGACTTTGCTCTCTTACACATCCACCTGCTGTATATACATCTCTTCTTTCACACCTTGTAAGATTGCTGCTGCTCCCTCCTTGGCAGTTTGAAGGGCACAGATGCTCCGAGCTCTCAGAGGGACTCACATGGACAGCAGTGCCACTTCCCCAACTGGCTACTCCCTTCAGTTTTCTGGCCAAATCCATTAATCAGGCCTGATCCGGGGAGTCCGCATGTGCATGTACTGTGAAATCCCCTTACAGAGCACTGTTTTCCACCAAAACGAACTGCCCTTTGCCAAGCTCCCCCATGGCAAGCCAGCTACAGAAAACAGACAGCGCGAGCTAATGGGGCCCTGCACAAGTCCGTTTGCTGCACATATGCTATGCACACCCTCGGGAGCAGAGCCCCGCTTGACCATTTGACTGAAGGGGAAGGGACGGCTTCCCGTGGTTCCCATGCTGCACACATGAGAAAAATTGCTTTCAAATGCCTTTGCGCTGCAGTGTTGCACTTCTCTCCATCCTCCTCGCTGGCAGGCTCAGCAGCCTTCACCGAGAATTTCTTTTCCGTTTGCTTCCTCCCAGCAGTCACATCAAACGGGCGCGTATTACCCGGCCTGGAAACAGCTGCTTTTATCCTCCAGGTGAAGAACTGAAGTAGTTAGTCTGCATACATTTCTGAATGGTCCTCAGTGAGAAAATTCACTGTTCCTATTCCAGGGAATAAAGTGATCGCTTGCTTTTTAAAATTCCTGTTTTTTAAGCTGATAAAAGCTGTTGTTACAAGCCATAGGCAGTTTCCAGACCTAAACTGACCTCCCAGTTCCCAGCTGCACGTTGGCTACTCCTGCACTCTTTGCAGTGGCTTCAAACACTGTGGCCCCATTTCACCCGCTGATCTGCCGTGGATGACAACGGCTCAGGCACAGTCCGCAGCCAGCTCCAGCAGCGAACAGAAGCCCCATCGCATTCGGGGTATACCACTGTACTTCTCTTCATTTTCCCACTGCAAGAAAAGCCAGTTCACCTGACTCTAATTTTTCTCATGCAGCAGAATGCCAGCTCCAACGCCGTTACATCTTACTAATGCTGATATATGTGAGACCTTTTAAAAGGCCTGGGGAAGACAGATTTCATTTTGTTGCAATAAATTTCGACACCGTGTAAGATGAGGGAATCCAATAAACTATCATTTATCTTTCTTCTTCATCTGAATACAATTTGCCAATCTATAGCACTAGTTTTACTGGCATGCCAAAATCTGCAAATTCACTTACTCTAGGTGTTCAGTCATATGAGGCCAAAATTGATTCACATTGTCCCTCTTCTTCCACACTGAATACATGTTCTGGGAGGGGATACTTCCCAGGCTATAGTATTACCAAAATTCACTCCAAAACACTTAAAGTTTTTGGATCTAAGTTTGTGTGACGTATCCCCAGGATACATGAAATTCAGTAACAGCAACTGGAAATGTTGGATTCTTTCTGCACTTACTGCCTCCTGCCAGCAGACGGTCTTTACTGAATTCAGTGGAAATGATGTGAGCCTGTGTCAGGCTCCAACATCGCAGGAAAAGAATGAGCCATCGCAGCAAATGAGGAACGTGTCACTTTCTCCACCTTTTCTTGGATGATAAAACAGAAGCACAAGGAAAGCAAGCAAATCACTCAAGGCCACACCAAGAATAGCACCAAAATCCCCAACCATAGGACATGCTACATACTTATAGTAACAAAAATGTATCTGTCATTGCGCGTCACACAAGCTCATTCAGAATAAAAATTTATCACTTGCTTCGGACTCCAGCCAGGTGACAGCAAATACATCACAGAGCTGCCAACAATCCGCTAATCTTGGCTATGAAATGTAGGAATATAAGCAGCTTAAAAATACACTGGTCCTTCAGAAACCATAAATTTCACTGGTTTTTTCTCACATACCACTGGGCCATAGGTCTACTCCAGCTATTTCACTCCCATCTCCTGCAGTTAAGCAGCTTCATTTACATGTCTATTTAGAGAATGACAACCAGATACAGCAGATAGCAGAAATCACCTATACATATACAGAGACCCTCTGTGCCTTCTCAACTGAGGAAGATTTACTAGTGGCAAATTTAACTGCAAAGTCTATACAGAAAGCCAAGGAAACACACCACTGGATTTTCAGAGCTGCCACAAACACAGCTGGAATAACAGCTGGAGAAACATCTCTGCCTGTCGGGAAACCTGACCTGTTGTGCACTCTTGAGAAGAGAAGAAAGCAAAGAAAAGTGAAATATGACATTTCTTCCTCCATCTAAAACCAAACCATGCATCTAGGCTCGCACTTTTTCAAATCAAGTGCAAAGGGATGGCAGACCCATGAGTGCAAATTCAAGCAATGACTTAGGTTTCTCATGGCATGAATGAAAAAATAAATAAACCAGGGTGGGAATAGGATCTTTGATTAAAAGCACAGTAGAAGTTTTAAAGGATATTTCTTTACAAATAAGTGCTCGTTCATAACATCTCACTTTGGGTACGTTTTGAGGAGACTTTCAAGTTGTGACGCCTTATAGTCAGCAAGCTCACTAAGGACCATATTAGCTTGCTTGGCTTAAACATTACCCCTGCAGCTGTATGACGTGGCCCTGCTACAGAAGTCAGTTTTCACTCGCCATTCCTTATACAAATTCCGTTCTTTGAATGAATTTCTCTTATGCCAAATGGCCTGGTGTACCTGCCATTCTTCATTTCCTACTCCGGCCATAAACTTCAATTTTCTCTCCACAGCACTTAAACAGTGCATAATTACAACTAATTATTGATCACCAAGGGATTACTAGTTGACAAATCCAATTTTCACACTGTTATCAAGCATGACTGCAGACCGGAGAGGAAAAATGGGTACCCGCACTGCTTCAGAAACCTGCAGGTCTATAAGTGGGGTGGGACCAGCGTTGGTACCGTGACCATTTAGCAAATCAGATGGCAGTAGCACCTGAAGGCCAATGTGTTTAGGGGCCTATTATGTAAGGCACTATAAATCTATAGGAAGTGACAGTCCTCACCCCAAAGAGTTTTACAAGCCTAAAAAAATCCAAGCCTTTTACATCTGGTAAATGTATTCAGTTTGGCTGTGTTCATAGCACTTCTGCATTCCATTTCTGCAAATATTCTCCCAAGCAAGCTAGCTAGCAGAGATGTTCAGAGAAACAGCTCGTTTCGGGGAAAAACACCACTCAATTTTCCTCAAAGCCAATTTTAAATTTGCATGCTTTAGTGCACCTGCTGATCTCCCCAACTGGGATTGATCCAGGACAGCAGGGCGCTGTGCAGTGCCCATGCCCCTGAGGGCAGCTCGCGCCCAGCCTGTGCATGGCCAGCTGCAGCGGCTGGCACCCCAGTACCGGGCACCCCGCCGGCACTGGCCCCACGCAGCGGCACTGAGGCACAACGCAGAGGGGGGTATCTCAGAACAAAGCATTCAAAAAAGTCTGAAAAATACATGGAGCTGATCACCAAATATCACTGAATGGAGCAAAATGCAACATTTTTGGTAGCAAGTCATGTGATTTTTTTTTTCGCAGTTGTATTTCAATGGAGTTATTCACATAATTCAAGTAGACACAAATCCCAGTGTGAAAATATCTATGCTCCTGTAGCGCAGTGGCAGCCCTTCCAGCATGACTTACAACAAAAGACAGAAAAAGTCCATTCCCATGGTATGCACAAATTGGTTTATGATTAGAGCTCATCCAGCACCATTATTTTCTGACAGAAAATGTGTTTTTAACAGAATTGAAATTTCTGTGAAGAACGTTTTTCTTGCAAATGCTTAACTTTTCTTTTGGGAAAAACCACATTTTTGTTTCATGTCTGTTTAACATTAAGATACATTTCCCTCTCTGTTCAGTTCCAAAAGAAGCAGTGCACAATTTAGAAAATGCAGCACTAAATCTCCCTAGCTCCTAAAGTATAAAACTGAGAATGAGCCTCACATACAGACAGATTGCAAGTGCCTTACAAAGGACTTATTAAAAAAGACTCGACTCTATTCTGCTTCTTGCCTATGAAAGTGAGGTATGATTTTATTAAATGAAGCCCTTAATATGTTTGCTAAGACACCGCCAGGCTGAACACCAACTACATTTCCATTGTTTTTCACGACCAAAAAGAAAGCTGCCCTGCAGAGAGACGAGCTCGCTTACAGCTCCTTAGCCTACAGGCCAGCAGAGCAGGTCGCGTTATCGAGTGCGTTCGCAATATCCAGCACAGTGCATACATAAAAAGAAAACACAGAGCTTTCAGAGCTCATTTAAGGAAGTGGAGGGGGGGGGGGGGGCACATGTTACATATATTTCTATTTTGGGTAGCGAGGGTCCCTCTGACAGGGCTGCATACATAAGCAGACAGCCAGGACACGCAGGCACCTCAGGCAGGTGAAATATGGCCAGGGGCTGGAGGGGGCTTCCAGGCCGCCGGGTCTCCAGCCCCTTGTGGAGGCCTTGCTCCATGGGGCAAATGAGCTGCCCAGCTTCCTCCCGGAGGGGCATTTTTGAGGCGACATGTTGGCTGTGTTCAGGGGATCCCTAACAGCGAAGTGCCCTCAAAACGGGCACCGACCAGCCCCAGGCCTCGTCCTGGCCCAGCAGGGACCCCCCAGCCGCCCGGGTTTCTGCTCCGGGAACAAGGCCAGGCACAAGGCCGCGCTGCCCTCTCCTGGCCTGTGCTCGGATCCAGGGCTGCGCAGTCCTCCCAGATCCTCCCCAGGGCAGGGGCAAGGGGAAATGGAGGGATCCAAAGGGGCTGGGAAAAGCCAGGGTCGCTGTGGGACAGACAGGGGGGAGGCAGAGCCCCCGGGATGACGAAACAGGCATAAAAATCCTGGGGGCAGCGTGGGATGAGTGCACAGAAGGGCACCTCCCTGTTGGGTATTTTGGCCATTACAAACTCTTCAGCCCTGGTGAGAGAGCAAAAGGAAAGGGCAGGAACACCCCTCGGCCCCATGGCCTTCGTTCAAAATAGCAGTTTGGGGGTAGAAGGTGCACTGCCTTCCTGCTTCTGGGAAGCATCTCATATTTGAGGTGGATAACTGGAACACGGGCAATAAAAATAGTAATTTGTAAAATGAAAGCAATGACAGACATTTCTTGTAAAAACACTGCGAGACATTACAGATAACATAACGTTACATAAATAGGCCGAGCATTAGAACTACCATCATCAACGACAGCACGGGGGATATAGCAGTTTAGCAAAGGAAGTGAAAAATAGCGGATGTGATTTAAGAGGCAGGCAGAATCTACACTGGCACATTGTAATTACTGTAGTTGAAACCCAGCCAGGATCCTGGTTGACTGCCTCTGGGCTTGTGAAATGCAACCCAGAATTTTTAAATTTTTTGGGACCTGGGTTTCACGTCGCCAACAAGACACTGCCATCTCCGCAGCCACGGCAGGACAGCAGTCCAGCACTGGCACGGAGAAGAATCGACCACAAACAACAGCCTCTGCAGTACTTCCAATTTCAGAAGTCTCTGACCAAATATTGACCTGAACCAGTTCTGCTTTGCATGACCATTTTTCTTCCCAAAGCGGTACGGCTTCAGGTTTCTTTCAACCATTCTTCAATTTCAGCAACCTGTAAGCATCTAATGTCTAGTCAAAGGACATCATTCATCCATTTTACAGTTCCCAGAATGCAAAGATATCTACCCAATTTCCTAAGACACATTAATATTACAGTATGGCATTCTCAGCCCAAATCATTGCAGGCTGAACAAAGCTCTCCTGACGTTTTATGACAAGGTGATTAATAATACCAAGAAGAAGAATGAAATGATACCAGATTATAAACTACTGTAAATCTTTCAGTCATCCCAGGAATAATGAATGTAGATTTCTTAGGAGAGCAGTACAGATTTAAACAGAATCATTTTAGTTTTCTTGTCAATCAAGATGCTATTTATATAATAGCAGAAAGAGACAATGAACTCACTTAATCTTAAAATGAAGGTGTAGCATATTGAAGGCAAGGGTTACTGGCACTTCTTTAACATTTTTTCATTAAAAATGGGAATAGAAAAAATATCCTAGGCTAGAATTTTCAAAGTCACTGAAGAAAATGTTCCACCTTAACCATCATTTCTGATCGCTGACCTTCCCCTCTCCAAGCAAGAATCACAACAAGCAGTTTAGCATTCAAGTCAACCAAACGTAGTCAGTCTTTGCCTGAGCTGACATGACCTACTTCTTTTTTTTTTTTTTTCCAAATACTTGGGTAGAAAAGTTTAAGAGTATGGTCAAAACCATAATGGTCTGTGCATCCACTGGACTGAAATGCCCCCAAACTTCCTTGGGACGGGCAATGGAGTCACGCAAAAAGCAAATGCAAACTCTTAACTTGTTCTGGAGATGCAGTGAGTAACCTCACCCTGGGACAAGGGTCACGGCCGTGTTCCGCTTCTGGCTGCACAGGGGACCCTACGCTCCCTGACCCCTTGGCAGGCTGTCCTAGACGTTACATCAATGCAATATTAAATAAATAATAATACTGAATTTGAGCTCATGCAACTCATACAGGCCGAATGTTCCAATGAAAAATGAATAATGCATCCAGAAGAGATTCATTTGGGAGAAAAAAAAAAACTAACTTCAGTTTGAAATAAAGCCCTGGTTGCCTTGGCGAAGAGGGTTTAATTGCTGTAATCACTCCATCTCACATAAGGTCGCTGTTTAAGGGAGTCCATAGTACTGCCATTCAGTCTGTGTCTGCTCCATAGCAAATAAAGGACTACTGGTCCCAAGAGCATCAGTCAAATACTTCTGAAAAGATTTAAATTATTTTTAAAGGGTTATTAGCTTTTGCAAATGAGTCAAAAGTCATCTTAGCTGAATAGCATAGGTACTTATGCCACATTATGGAGATAACAGCAGGAAATGCCATAATTAAGACAGTACTGCTAGTATTACCGTGTGTCACTAAAATCAGTGCACAAAACATGAACGATCCCTATCCACCCATGTCCTATCCACCTACCCCATGGCTACTACTACCCCTAGCAAATTTCCCAGCAACTACCAGAAATATGAAGCCAGAACACTGCGCACACACGTGCCTTGCACACAACCAAATTCAAACAGTTTCACTGGCACAAATCCTAAGCAACTCTACGGAAGTCAATTAAATCAACCCCCTTTTCTGTGTAAGAGCAAGAAGACTCTGGCCAGACAAATTAAATTAGAGATGGGACAGAGCCAAACTCCCAGATGCAAAGCAACCCAAAACTCACAATGCGCTTGGATCCTGGTCCAGATTCTCACAGTCTGCTACCACTTCTCCCTCACCCTCTGCCACCTCCCAGGATGGGACAAACTTTTCAGAATGTCCCCAAGCATCACTCAGTGCATTTTATCACCATCTTCCATCAGGGATCTGTATGAAAGCGCTCATACGTGTGCTTCCTGTGGCTGCTTGGCACATTTCTTGCCCAGACCCTCATTAACTTGAGCAGATGCTTAGAAAGCCCATGAACAAGGCACCATCTATCCCTCACTTTTGCTTCTCTTCCTTTCCCACTTGCTGTCTTCTAGGAGCAGCGCAATTAGAGATGAGGATTCAGTGAAAACGCATTTGACGACTCCTTCATTAATCCCACAAAAGCTTGGGCCACACAGTGAGAAAAAAGCAACCAAGAAAGTTCGCTTGCCAGGAAAATTAAGAAAAAAAAAGGGGGGGGGGGGGGGAGCAGTTGGGAGAGGAAGATGTATTTTGGTCCCAATGAGCAGCTTAAACCAAAGCATGGCAGGAGCAGGAAGAGACCTGCTGGAGCCAAACCTGATGGCTCAGAGTACAGGGGATGACAAATCTGCCCCACAAACGTGCTTGCTTGAACGCAGCCTCCTGACAGCACCCTCCTCGTTCAGATTCCCCTTGAAATACAACTGCTCTTGACCAGTTCCTCCTCTGCAGGGAATATCCACAGCAAGTGCACAGGGATCCTAAGGAGAATACGTTTTAGAGACACTTTCCTCTTGTGTATTTGTATATAACTTTCAAAGCAGGATGAAGCACTGCTCAGCTCAGGGCACTGATGCCCAGCACTGCTCAGAGGGGGAGCTTTTAAGCTGTGGATTGAAAGCCGGGGGAGATGGGAGATAAACCCAGTGGGCAGGAGCATCCCTGGGCGTGGGGAAGCTCCAGGAGAGCCCCCACTACTGTCCCCACAGAAAGCAACCCTCTTTCTGGGGCTTCTGCAGCTCCGTTGGTGCAAGGCATCACTTTCCTTGCTCTGCCCCACTCCCCAGCCTCCGCTGCCCATGCAGCATTGGAAGGCTCGGGGCTGAACGCTGCAAGAAGTGAAATAGCTTTAAGTGTCAGCACCACGCGCTGCGCCTCGGGGTGGCAGACTCATTTGTCACTGTTTTCTCCTCCTGCAGCTCTTTCGACTCACCTGGGATCCAATAACTTTGTTAATATGATTTCCTTCAGACACTGGTCAAGTGCGGCATCCAAGGCACACGTGGCAACTCTCAGAAGCAGTAAACGCCCCACACAGAGCACAGCTCCCTGCTCTGCCTTTTCCAAAACCTGATTTTCTCATGAGTTCTTTAACAGCATAAACTGCAAGGGGAATAGGGGGTTGGAAGCACTCAAAACAAGAAGAAATGATAATATTCTTGCACTATTTCATCTCGTGCTCTTTCAAGAAAGTCTTCCCTCCGCAAGGCCGCCAGCTAACCATCGTACTAGCATTCCTGCATCAGACCATGCAAAAACTTACACGGAGACACAAGGACGAAAGCAACTCCATTGCATCAGCAGGAACACGAGGAAAATGAGACCAATGTGATCACTCAAGAAATACTTCATCGGCTTCATGTGACAGTACTGCTATTTTACTTTTTTACCGCGATAAAATGACAGCAGTACACAGCCCAAAACATTTATCTCAGGAAGAAGGCAAATTTCAAAGTACACACATTTTTATACTTTTTTTCCTTTTCTTTTTAATACTATTCATTACACATAAGTAACTGCAGCAATGACTGAACCACTGTTGTGTCTGACTTGTTTAAACAAGACCGTGATTTACTGCACTGCCAGCTAATGAAGAGCCGTACAAGACGCTGATCAATGCCATCATTGTCTGGCAGCACAAAGCAGAGATCACTCAGCATATTGTCCAAAACAAAGACCACCCCCCCCCCACGCTCCCTTCCAGGGGCTTGCTAAGTAGGACACACAGCTTGCAAAAAGCCACCATGTGTCCCTGAGCTTGAAATGATCGCTCAAAAACAGGAACTGGTCCCAAACCATGTTCCCAACCTGGGTACATTGTGAAAAATAATATATATATGTTACAGCCATAGAACCCTGAGCAAAAGGAAGATTTGGAGGAGGGCAGCAGCAATGCCCTGTGCAGATCTGAGAGGCCAAACCGTCGGTGGCTCCTTTGACGCAGCTCCTTGCCCATGCGGAATCGCCACCCAGAGCACCTTGATGGCATGCAGCCTCACGGGAGCTGAGCAGATGCCACAAACCAAGGGCATCCTTGGTATCTCAGTCTCCCCCGGGATCCACATGCCTCCCCCGGGCATGCTCTGTCTCACAAGCGTTTTAACCGTGCTCACACCCCGCTCTCAACACGACCGTGCCGCATCTGCTGCCAGTGCTCCGCACGTTCGCACTCCGCTCAAAACAAAGCATCGAGTCGAGCAGGAGCTGCCTGGAGTTAATTAGCAGGAGCTGTCATGTCAAAGCTCTTACAGACTGGGATCGGCCTAGGAACAAGCGTGTAAAACCAAAACCGTTTAAAAATGTAAAATCTCTTTCCATTACCGTCAACAAGGCTGAGTTCATGTCAAGTCACATGCTGTATTGGCACCTTCCAAATCCACGGGAAACACTTTTCACATCATCCCCGTTTGCCGCGTACCGCAGCGCCTGCTAATGCCCTGGCAGACAAGGGCTTGTTGGGGCTCCTCTTACAAACCTTATGCACTGCCACCAGTTACACCAGCCTGCTTACCCACTTGTAGTTCAGTACTTCACAGACAAGATGCCTCACACACCAACTGACTTCAAAATCAGCACAAATAACTCTTTTTTTTTTTTTTCTCCACTGTACAGCTCTGAGTATGAGATACAGCAAATTCATTTACATAGCACTGCTCCATCCTTTAGTGCTCATAAATGCAGATGGGCTGATGAATGAGATAGCTGTGCTGCTGGCAGGACTCCAGTAGAGAAAGTGGGGTCTTGAGGAAAACCAAACACCTTTTCTGATGCAAAGCGGGGCATTGCTTCACTCCAGCTCTACTCAGTGTCCGTCTACCCCCTGCCATGAATGCAAAATATTCCCAAACCATCAAAATTGAAAATACCTAACCAAGTCATACTATTCATCTTCTTCGGTGAAAAAACACCCTGGTGAAATACACACAGAGGCTAAATATTTCAGAACTTGATCTAATTCTGCATTTTGGTCAACCTCTCCTTCCAATTCCTAGCAACGTTTCCCCTCTGCCGTGGAAGAAGGGAGCACCCATAAGCCAGGGCTGCTTGGAGCAGGCAGCAGGGACACTTGCCACCATCACCAAGCTCTGCCCCGGTCTCCCAGTAACGAACAGATCTGTTTGTGGACAAAGCAGCGTGTTCAGGACCCCCCTTCCAGGGTGACAGAAGTCACGGGCAGAAAGCGTTTGGGTACGAGAGCGCTCATCACCGTGCCACTGCCAGCCCTCTGCAAGTGGCATGGGGCTGCTGCTCGCCTGTTTTATTCCCCGCGATCGCGGGCTGGTGATTATTGTAGCAGGTAGTTGACCTTTATCTAAAATTCCATTAAAAAGTTTTATTGACTGTAGCCTTGTGGGGTCTTTCAGGATTCACTCGGTCATTAATTCACTCTCGGATATCCATGGGTTTTTAAAGCTTTTAGGAGTGTTCAAGCTCTGGAGAGAGGAGCTTTTTTTTTTTTTTTTGGTCATTTTTAGCTGTTTTTAAGACTGTAAAAGGGGTCTTCGCCCTCTCCAGTGTGCCTAGGGCAAAGAAGGTTTTCTTAAAGCATGCAAAATGGACAGAAAGTGGCAGCATGGCACCGCTGCTGCCAGGGCAGGTTGGCTGGTGCACGGGTGCAGCTGCCCGGGGAGGATGCCTTTTCCAGCTCGGTCAACACAGATTCCAGGCTTTTATCGTACTTTATACGATATCCTTGTGAAATTCGTAGCTCCGCACCGTCTTGTCACATAAACACCATCTATTAAGACACTTAGAGCATTGCCAGGCTTTCATCTGCTGAAGTTCCTTTTTCTAGGCCAAATGCCTGTCTCAGAAATAAGAAAATTAAAAGAATGGTTTAACCTTTTCTGAAAGAGAATTTATAGAAACGGTCTATCCAAGCTAAAAATTCTGCTGAGAGCTTCCCCCAGCCTTTGTAGGAGGGTCCTGGAAGGATGTCACTCCCTTCCTCATTCAGTAATGAAAAGAAAACAAAACAGTGGGAGCTAGACAGTCTATGAATCTAATGAGGCAAGCTATCTGGAAAAAAAAATAGCATGAATTTATCCTTGAGGAATATGTTAAAATGCGCATATACACGGGGACTGAGCTAGGGTTGCCCAGATCTCTCTGGCATTTCCATCCTTGCAGTGCTTGGTGTTTTTGATTAATGGTAATCATTGTGTTTCATATTTTGCATTTAGTTCAGTGCACACTTAGAGAGAAGAGAGAAATAATCAATTTCAACATTCATTCTGGGTTTATTAACACCTTTAAATAAAAAACAAATATTCCCAAGTCGCCAGCAATACCCTAATTCCGTAATTATTTCTAAATCTGAATTAGCACTTCTGATTAATTTCAGAAGTACATTTTTCCCCTTTTCAACACTTTCACTTCTGCTGAATTTTCATCCTAAAGTGATGCTTCAGTTAATCATTTATTTCTCTCACCAGTAATAACCCTGCCCTGCTTCCCCATTGATAACAGTTTGGTTGCAAGTGATGAAGGCCGTGCAGAGCCTGCTCCTCTCCCGCAGCCAGGCTGTGTTCCCCACAGTCTGCACTCTCTCATTTTCTATGCATTTCCAGATCTAAAGCCTTCTGTTTTCTTTCCCTTGTTTGCTCTTGGCAGCTATTGGCAGGAGACATCCTCTTAATGATCTTTTTCTGGCCTTCTAGACGACTGCTCAGACTTCTACAGATCTTTCATTATTAACGCAGAAGCCTTGTAAGTCAGTTTTAATGGCCTGTGCAGTTTTTATTCCTTAGCAGGAGACATCACCTCCTCCATATGGATATATGTTTATTAAAATAAATCCTTAATATCATTTTTCCCAGCGAGAATAATCAGTAAAAGCCAACCGCCATGTATTACACCTTGTTCTGGTTCATCCAAAAATCAAAACGTGCTCTTTGTCCCGCGGTGCGGATAATCCTTCTCCCGAGGTTGCCTAGGCACCGGGCGGCAGCGAGGTCCCTTTGCACAGCCCTGCCGTTCCCCCCAGGCAGAGGCCGCATCCCAACCGCAGCCGCTTTCATTTCTCCAGCGTGGGATTCATTACCTGCTCTCAGTCCCTTCCTATTATTCCTGGAATATCTCCAGTCTCTGTGTCTGCTCTGACAGCGGATAAAAGAAGGATGGGTCATTCATATTAGGGACGTGTAACGAATGCCGACAAACCCACTTTTTGTCTGTGCCTCGACAAATTGCTATTAGTGCTCAGCCTTCATTACTCGTACATCCTTGCTGACGGTTCGAACAGGGAGACTTGGAAAAGGGGACAAAACTCCGCCATTTATTTATAAAGAGTGTCCTGGTTTCTTTCCTACAACCAAGGCGCGATTGTCCATTTCTTCCATTAAATGCTTTCCTGCTGTATAAAATGACCCCCATTTCTCTTCTAAATACACCTTTTGAGTCTCAACTGTGAGTTGAATAATGCCATACCCCACAAAAGAAACACAAGCCATTCCCAGTTTGTGATGGATAACATTTCCATCCTACCCGTCAAACAAGAATTGCTTTCTCCTCTCTCCTCTCCTTGTTACAACTCTCCCATGTATACCAGGAGACTTCTTTAGTTCAGTAAGTAGCATAAGGGCTGGTGTTACTCCTTTTTTCATCATGATTTCCATCTTTCCCCGTGTACTATGTTTCAGCCACATTGTCAGTAAAGAAGGTAACAGGTATTCCTGTGCATCAAAAGACAAAGCGCCCACGGATTTGTGACACTAATGCATCTATTAGTCCTGCAGGATTCTCAAAACTGTGCTTCACCTTTGCTTTTTTAAAACCAGGTAGCCCATAAAAAAAGTATAGTCATGGTAATACAGCCCCTTTCACCTATCTTTATGGTTAAACCACGTTTAGTGGCAGCCCACCTAACATAATGGCCAAAATTTATGTTCACAGATGGTAAATTTTACAGTACAGACCAGAGCAGCAAGGCCACAAATTAATCTGCGGTGTCATAAGAATTTCATTGCACTCCTGTATAGATCATCTGTCAACAAAGCGAGCAGTATGACTGTCAGACCCAGCAAAAGCATTAAATCCCCACTTAGCCTCCAAATTCTGCCCCTTGACATATCTGGGTCCTTCAATTACACACCAAGCCGCACTGTCTGGATTGCAGAATGAAAGAAAACAAATTCCCTGGAACACAGCACAAACAGAGCTCCGACTTGATCTTAAATTCCATTTATTGAAAGAAAACAAACAAAAACAAAACTTAGCTTAAGCAGAGCAAAAATGGTTTGGACTGGGGAAAGGGATAGGAAGTGGCCACTGGAGCTTCACGTCCAACCTGCAGCATCTCCCTCTGCTGAGGGACACCAATGGAAGGACGGGGGTTAAGCAAAAAAGCATCTGTCAGCCCAGCACATCGCTTTCCCAGCTGCTTTTCCTTTCTCAGTATTCCCAGCTGCTTTCCAGTTTCCAAGCTTGGTCAAGAGCCTCCCGTTTTACAAGAAAGAATCTGCCCTCCTAATAGAGAAGTTTTGCTAAAACAAAATCCAACACCAAATAGGCTACACAGCGCGGCACGAAACAGTAAAGAGGTGCATGAAATTGAGCATGTCTGCTCTGCATACTGTCAGAGCTCGAGGTCGGCATCAATCGCTGTGCTGAGAATGACTTGATTTTGATCTATCATCTCATATGAGCCAGACTGCAATTCACTCTGCTCCACTTATAACAGATACGATTAAAAACAATCCATTATATTAGGCAAAAATATATTTCCCAAGGCAAACATTCACTTCGATGTATTTTTCTCTGGCTATAACACACAGAAATTCTATGTATATAAAAACCTCTGGGTTTTTACAGACGTTAGCACTGAGCTGAAAAATAGGGAAAGCCTGCGAGGGAAACCACATAAATGAGATGCAGGCGCTATAGTGATTGTATTTCCCTCGGCATAATTCCCTGCCTACTATGTAAACTTCGGCTGAATAATCTCTCCACGGGCCCCAAGTATGTCATTTGAAATACTCATAGCAACAGTTGCTGCTACTCTCTCCATCCTGGAGGATGGGTGAACCGCCAGCAGAATTGCATTTTGCCTCTTTCTTTCAGTATTCAACTGAAGGTTAAATAAAAATGCTTGCAGTCTCTCTGATGAAAAGCACAACACAGACAAAGCCAAGGAAACGATGAGACAGGCTAGACTACCTAGAGCCGATTGTGAATTTTCCAAAGAAATGTTTCTGGGCACATAAAATACACTTATTCATTATAACAGAAACATCTCCCGGAGATGAACCGATTCCGCACACTTCTCAAAGAAGGAAATCCCCATGGAAACCTGCCTGCCCGCCCAGCAGCTCGGGAGCACTGAGATGCACGCTCAGCCCCACGAGAAGCCGAGGGTCTCAGCAGTGGCCAGGCTCTTGTGACCCATCTGGGGCTCCTCAGTCTGGAGGCTCTCAACTCCCTCGGTTTCTGCTTAACACCCCATGTTAGTTACTGTGCTCATTGCTTCCAGATACAGTTTTGCTTTTGGGAGACAGAAAGAAAATCTGTCTCTGTGGGAAGATTTTGATGCTTTCCTGCCCAGTGGAAATTTCAAAAACGCCACCCTCATGCTGTTTGTTACATGGCAAAAGTTATTTTTGAAATTCCAGTGAAATGAAAATATCCTCACCTTAGGTCTTCTCTAACACCTTGGGAATTTTACCCATGGTGTGGCAAAGAGAACAAAAAACTGAGAATTAAGAGCTGATGTGAAATCCTTTGCAGAGCCTTAGGCAAATTCCATCATCTCTCTGCTACAGAACTGGGGATCAATAGGCAACTGCCGAAGTCCGACTGCTCCACAAGGTTGGTCCGTCTACTGCGCTACTCAACGGTGGCTGCTGGCCAGAACCATGCTTAACAAAGACAAGCCAGTAAACCCAAGCACAGAAGCAATCACAGAATAACTTGGTTTAAGAAGAAGAAACTTGGGAAGAGTTTTCTTGACCCAAACCATTTAAAGTCCCGTTAAACCCTATAACGTGATATTCGTCACAAGTATTTGACCCCAAGATGATGAAAAACGTTTGGGGTGGGTGGGCCACTTCTTACCCTCTGCCTGTGCACTGTGCTGTGAAGCACTTGTCCTGACTCATGCTGCAATCTCTAAGTTTATTAGCATGCATGTGCTATTTCACAAAAGTTGAACAACTTGAAAAGTACTGTGTAAGGTTTGCTGTCTGTTTCCTCAATATCTGTCCCTACAGTGCATTGCTGTCATGTTCCGCTCCCATCGTTCTCGGATCAAAAAGTTAGAAGTGAGGCATGAATCCGTTCTGAGGTTGCCAGCACGGACTGTAACTCCTTTCCTCCCAAGCGTCTCACATTCTCACAGCAAATGACACTTTCCAATTACCTTTTGGCCCTTTTATTCCCCAAGTCTGGCTCACGTTTCTCTCTGAATTCAGTCTCTACGCAGCTCTGAACCCAGAGTCTGACAGCTAAGGACATAACAAATATGCAGCTAACCCTCGGGGTGGTTAGAAATGCCTGAATTCTCCTACTGAAGGCAGATTCACGAGTAAAGGTCACCAAAAAATCTCAAAATTTAAAACTAAAATGGCTCATGCAACAAGCAGTCAAAAGCTTGAGGAGGCAGGATGGGCTGTCTTACAGCAAAGCCAAAGAAGGACTTGCAAAGTTTGGATCCAAATCTTGGCTCTGCCAAAGACTTCCTACACAAGCTGAGACACATCTCCCTTCTCCCAGCTCCCCTCTGTACACCACAACAAAATAGTTCCTCGCCACATAGGACTTGTACAAGATGCATCCCATGTACGTTGGAAAGATTGTAAGAAAGCTTATAAAAAAGAGAGGGTGTTTTGCCAAAGCAATGGGAAACACTCCTGCAAACCATCTAGCAAAATGGATTGCAGCCGTTAGCCTGGCTGACTTAGAGAGGTGTAATTTCAGAGGCAGAAGTACTACTAGAAGCAAACAGAATTAAAACAAAAGATAATGATGCAAACAGTAATAGCTCATACTTTAAAATCAATTCCCATGTTCCAAAAAGTGTCATCTACACAGATAATTCAAGCCTATTTATAATTTTCCCCAGTTGGAGAGCAAATGCTTAGAGTTCTCTGAGGAAAACACTGAATGTAACCAAAGCAATTACACCTGAGATCAATTTGTCCTTATTTGTTGACTGCTCAGCATAGAGCACTTTAAATATTCTCTTACCTTAATACAAACTGGTCTGCTAGAGAGTCATCGGCCAGGGAAACGTGAAAGGTCACAACGTCACCTTCTCTGACAGGGCTGAGTGGCAAGCGGATGACGACATTCTCATCTAGCCTCAGTGAAGACTGTTTTAATTTGTCATGATTTGGGTAAACAATGATGCTACCAATCCTCTCCATAGCTGGCAAAGCCTTTTGTTCATTATCTTGACCTGCATGGATATTGTTTTCCCATTTTGCATCCTCTGGAGAACATTCCCCATCTGCTGTATAAATCTTATAGAAGAGCTCCACAGTAATCCCTTCCAAGGAGGCTGCTTCCTCTGAAACCAGGGGTGGAGGGGAGCTGAACCAGCTAGGAGATAATTCCAGCTCTGCAACACATAATCCGAGATGACCTGTCAATCTACAGCTGGCCACAACTTCTCTAGATTCCAGGAAGGCAAACATCTTCACGCAAGGCAAACTCTCCGCAGAACTATTGTCATCCCAGTCTTTCCCCGCAATATAGAACAAGGTTTGTATTTTAGGTTTGTTGGAATAGATCGAGCTGTCAATTATGTGCGATTTTAATTTCCAATTAAAAGTGAATTTATTTGTGAAACCAAAAGATGCAGAAGACAGCATGAAGTCCAAGGGGACAGCCTGTTCAACAGAAAAAGGTCCATAGGTGGCATTTAGGATGGGTGGTAGTTTGGATTTGTATATAAAGAATGAATCCACCCTAGACTGCAAACTGGAGTTCCTCATGATATCCTGGTTGGCTTCTTTAAGGAAGAAGAAAACATCGGCATTGCAGATGTGATAGCTCGCTGGGAGATACGTTGGCAGGTTTGAGAATCTCTGTATGCTGTCCATGATCCCTCCTCGGCTCTCCACCACTGCAGGCCAAAGATAAAAGGAAAGAGAAAGACAATTCTAGTGGTTGCTTAGCAGGCCCCTCCGTTCTTCTACAAAGCAACGTATTACCAGGGATCAATACTGTTAGCCACAATTACAAAACAATCTGACATGGGTACCATGAAACGAACACTTTGAGCTCAAAGCTCATACCCTGAATGACATCCCACTCAATCAGCCCCTCTCCCCAGTCTGGTACCCACCCAAAGTACTTTCATCAAGTTCTGGATAAAACAAGGAGACAAATTGACAAGGCCAGACCCCAAACTAATGTTCCAAAACTTTTTACTGGTTTGTTTTTGTTCCTTTGTAGCTAAACCAAGTTTATGGTTTGCTCTCATCCACACTGCAATATATATAAGCAACTGGCATATTGAATAGCAGTAGGCAGGAAAACAGAAGAGTTTCTTTCAACTAGCATTACTAATGCACAATGCAGGCTAGGCTGGGGTTTGCAAATCTGCATCATTCCCATCCCACTTTTGCCAGGTCAGTAGTTTGGAAGTTAGCTGCACACTGATAAAAGACTTGTGTTCCTGGGGAAAAAAAAGAAGTTTTCACACACAAGAAAATACTGGGTTTGACAGAGGTCTCGGTGGGATGGATTTACAGGCTAGGGCGAACTTGAGAGAAGAAATCCTTTACATGCAGAAGGTTCAGACACTTGGAAGGATTTTTTACTTTAATTCCAGAGGAGAATGAAACACATTTGGAAATCACAGAAGTTTCTCTACAACACAATGGTCAATCCTCCAGCCAACGCTGAGCAATTTTTCCTGGGCAAGAAAAGATTCCAGAGGGAGGGAGGGATCAAACAGATGTCTTTGGTTTGGGCTGATCTCTAAAATAGTGAGATATATTCAATCTGGGCTGCAATCCTACCCGAAAGAGACGGTGAGTCTTTTAAACTAACAATTCATAGGCTCCAACAAAAAGCTGGTGAATGCAAGCTCCTGGGACCGCCGCAGAAGAAATAAACAGAAACCAAATGAATTGAAATGAAGCAGTTCCATAATGCGCAGAGATAACAGAGGAACAATGACAGATCCTAAGGTCAAAGCTCTTGTTGTCTCTTGCAGAAGCTTAGCGGCGATTTTAGTGTTTGTCAGGCTGGGAAGAGCAGATACACAACGCGACAAGCGCAGAAACAATTACACCTGTTACGAGCCAGATGACTCAGATACTTACAGCCACAATTTAGCACAGATAAAAGCTCAAATATTTAAGATTTTTTTTTTCAGGTTGTGTATTTTTAAAGCCTACACTTCTCAAAGACAGATTCTGGGGCAAACCTCATCCATTTGACTTTGCTCCACTCTCGTTGTCCGTTGAAATTCTGCTCATTTATTTTCAATGGCTTGATATTATCTATGCTCCTTTAAGTACTTCTCATCTCATCACAATACTTCTGCCTTTACTTTTGCTACGTATTTAATCGTATCAAGGTTTTTCTGCAGCCATTGAAATATTATTTGTGGGAACGTGTAAATATAAAATATACATAAAAGCATTTTAAAAAGCTCAGCTTGAAACAGTATCAACAATCCCCGCTCCCACTTCTCCACATGGGGATGAGTTCTGGGATTCCTCGCAGCTCCACAAGCAACGGCAGCTGCAGAACAACTGCCACACCATCTCCCCACTTGGGTGTCCTCTCGTTTCTGATGCCCACACATAAATGTTGCAGCCCATCTCTCAGAGCACACCAGCGCAGCCCACACCTTCCACCCGGCTGCACGCAGCCGCGGAGCTGGGCACCCGGACAAAATGCAGAAACCCAGGTGATGGGGAGCTCCCTCTTCCCTTTCCGACGTGGGAGCCAGCCAGCTTTGGTATCACAGCTCTCACACAGGGGAGAAGCAGTTTCCTAAAGGAAAAAAACGACCCTGACCCTTCCCTCCCACGCCTCTTTGCATGTCAGTGTGAACCCGGCGCAGCCGCCACGCTCCCTGCACCAGGCAGAACCCAGAGCCCCCAGTTCTGTGCGCGGAGCCGTAGGACGTGAGTGGTAACGAGCAGCTCTGGAAGGAGACGGAGGCGAGGGGCCAACCGAGCTACCCGCAGCAGCGGGAGGCACAGACAAGGCAGACACAGGAGCAGCAGGGGCATTGGAGCAGGGATGGACACCACTACCCTGCACGGGAGGGTGCCCTGAACCTACAGCAGCCCACGAGAGGGATGCAGGCACGCAGCAAGGCTGGTGACCTCCGCTCAGCAACGCCCCAGGACGCTGCTTGCTGTGCTTCTCCACCGCTGCCTCGGGGCAGCCGCGGTGCTTTTAGCCCACTGCCGAACGACAGCGCGCTCGGGCAGTCACACAGCGGGACAAACCTCGTCCAGCTCTTAGCAGGAGCACAGGGAGGAGATCGATGCCAATTCCGGCACCCGAGTCACCAAGGGATGCTTTAGCAGCTCCATTACTGCTCTGCTATTTATAGAGCACCTTGACACGGCGCGGCTTGCCATGCCGTTTCCGCTGCTCAAAGTGAACTTTGTTCCTGTGAAAAGCGAGGCAGCGAGGGCAGGGAGGGTGTTGTGCCTTCCCTGAGAACCCAAACGCAGACAAGTGCCTTCCCGGATTAATTGTAGATAAATCAGGCTACATTTGAAAGCAATACTTTAGAAAAGCCTCGTTTATCATAAAAACGGTGCTGCCATACAGATAAGCAAAGGACATACAAAAGCAGGAGTACCTTCTGATTTCTGGGAGAAAAGCTCAAATTTGCCTTCTCCTGGGACACCCCAGATTACAGAGGAGACTGACATAGCTCCTGAGACTAAAGAAAAACTGGATACAAGGCAAGGCTTAAATGCATCTGTGTTTACATTATAGCACTTTTCCCCCCCTCCTCATCCTTTATGCAGACACTTTATCTCTCTCAAGCACTGATTTACAGGAAGTTTAAAAGGTATGTTTTTCCCTTTCCTCCATTTCATTATAGTGGCAACATTCAGTACTTCTTCTGAGAACTGGTACGAGGGCTAAGGATATCAGCCGGCTGTAACTCAAACTAAATGAGACACAAATTTTGTCTGAAAGCTTATATGGGAAGCCATAAACACTAGTAGACAGGGCTGGGCTTTGTCCTAGAACCAGCCTGCAACAAAATATGATATCTGAATTTAGCAGCATTTTATGATGCTCTAGGAACATCTAAAAAAAATACTTCATATGGTGGCAGGCCAACACCCCGCCTTTTTAATTTGGCACGTCAGCACCACAACATCAATCTCCTTACAGTAACAATCAGAAAAAAGGACACATCTCCAGCTTTCTGATGTACAACAAAGCAGCTAATAAATCACCTACTCCTTTAATAACCACTCCAGCAAGATCAAAAGAGGGCAGAACATTAGATCAGAACATGGGTTAGTCCTAATTGCAAAATAAAGAAGAGCAAGAGGTGAAGAAAAGTAGATGGAGGCCGAATGAGCATCCCCGGAGCCCAGGGCTACCTCAAAGGCTGAACTCAGTTTTTCAGACTACTTTGGGACTGGGGACACTGAGGGAGGATGTATGGGAGTAACACACAGACACGATGAGATATTCAGACTGCATTTCTATCATAATTTTTACCTTGTAACAGTTTTTCAGATGGTGCTTTGCCTTTAAAGCACTGTTATTCAAACCAGACAAATACCAAGACCTCTGGAGCAACAGGTCAACTGGTAACATCTCACCCCTCTCAATTTATGCCAACACACTTCTCTCCAGAGCAGGACAACAGCCTCACAGCCTGGTTCTTCCTGCAAACTCTGATGGTGCGTACCGAAAGGAAAGTCACTCATGGTATTTCCAAAGGGCAGAGGGAGAAGCCGCCACCATGCACATAACCAGGCACGCAATGCCATGGATCAGGGAGATGCTCCTTCCTAGTCCTTACCCTGACCAGCTCAAACCTCACACAGAACTTCCTTTCTGTTATCTTGGTGATTTTTTTTATTTAGCCATAAAATTATCCAGCACTTTTTTCAATCCACATATCTGACTTGACTCCAACTGATGCCACAAAACGCAGCACAAGACTAAGGCACGAGCAAACCCAAGGACTGCCATTCACATAGTCCAAGATTTCAGCCAAGCTGTATTTTTTAGATTTCATAAATTCTAACTAAGAAGCAAAACAAGTATCCTACAGAAGGTAATGGTGGCAGTGGCAGGTCAGCATTATAAACTAATGCTTCTATGTTAAGCTGTAGTAAGGGTAAAGTCTTGAATTTTCAGTTACAAAATGATGAACTTTAAAATAACTCCTGCTGGAGCATAAATATCTTCCCTCTAGCTTAGCTAATTACTTAACAGGAACCAAGTCTTACATAAGCCCTCAGTAATTCTGAAATTGGTGGTGCGACAAACAAGAAGCAATTAAAATATGCAACTTTTTCAATATTCTTCCCTTCTGAAAACAAACAAGAAATCCAATCTTGCACCTGTGAAAAACTGAAAATGTTAAAATCCATCTTTCCTGCAGCATCATCAGAATTGTAGCGTGAGATCATACAGACACTCCTCTTTGTAAGAGAGGAATAATTTCAAGTAATGTGGTGCCAGTAAGTACTATGATGTTATCCGTGACTCATACAGAGGCAATCAATGGCTTGTCTGTATAGGAGAAAAATCACCAGCCCTTCCCACCAGCCCTCACTAAAGACCATAAAGACCAAACTACACATGTACATTATTCTGCTATAAAAATGGCTCTATTCATAATAATTATTTTGCTCTGGAAATGCAGGCATTATCCTTGAATAAAAACACACTGTATCCCAGGATAGGGTATCCACACAAGGAAAGCTATTCTAGAACTGCTAAATCATAGAAGAACAATTAATTCTGAATTAATTCTGGACAAGCTGTGTAGGTTACGTTCTCTCACGCACACCAGGGGTAAGACCTGATGCCTGTTGGGGACCCCAGCCACGGGGGGCTGTGCAAGGTGATTTGGCCTGGCTCCAGCTGGGGGAACTCCAGTGTGAACTACTCTGGCTCGTAATCCTGGCAGCAGGAAAATGAGAAGGATGATACCTTGTGAAAATCTACCACGAGTTCAGGCTTTATTTGGGCACTCTGGGTAGGGTAAGTTGCGGTTGTGTGAGAATTTTAGGAGACTAGATGAACACCCGCTTCATGCTTACGCTGACTCATTCAAAATTTAATAAAATAACCATGGAAGGAGGATATCGCTGTTTACTTCCCACATTCAGAGTCCATCCTGTGACTCATCTCCTCAGTTTTACATTAGAGGAGAGAAGAAAGAAAAAAAAAAAAAAAACTCTCCATAGTCCCACTGAGGAACAACTTCCATCATCCGCCGTTCAAAACAAGTCTTACTCATTTTGTACTTGATGTAGTTATACAGTGAACTGCACTGGCACAGAAAAAAAAGCCGTAATAACAAACAGTGTTTTCAACTGTAACAGAATAATTTGAAGATATGATACTGCGAGGAAGACCTAAGAAGAGTACCCAATACTTTTTTAATATTAAATTAAAGTCAACCCAGAAGCTGTCAACATATAAAAAAACATAGTGTAAGAAAAGATGAGAGGATCCCTTTAAGCTTTTCTCATTCTTTTCCTTATCCTAGTTTGATGTGAGGATAGGACTTGATATAGGACTCACAACCAGTTTACAGGCCTTGTATTCAATCTTGATTAGACATCTGTGGAAGACAGAGATTCACTTTGCAAAATGTTGCTAGTTGGGCAGTTTGTTTTGAAAGACCAAGACATGAAGAAGGATGCAATTAAAAAAAAAAAAAGTCTATTTAATCCAAACATCTAAAACTGAAGAGAGGTTAATTAACTTTTGTAGGCCTGAGACAACGTCTCACATGCTTATCTTCAAATGTCTCAGTCAAACTTTTGTTCGCCGAGCTTCACTGCAGCTGTACATCGTGACCACCCCCTGCGGGAGGCAGCCCATCTCATTTTAGATAGTTATCTAAGGCCAACGCACACTCCAGCCTCCCCTTCCAGTAAATCACAGACAAGGGTGTCTCCAGAATTCATTCGTCTTCTCACAGATGCTCGTATCTCAGGGGTGACAAGTCACCCTTGGGAGGAACCTATTTCTCTCCACTGATGCCCAAGGCGGCCGGCGCATGCCATGCCTACGTCTGCCCATCACCCTGCTTCCCGTAGCCTGAAAGCCACATCTCAGGCCTCAGAAACCTGCCTACCAAAACACAGTTTTCAGTGAAAAATCAACCTGTACACATGAACAAAACCCCCCTGATCAGACCACAAGTTCGGTAATGAACTGTATTACTGTGCTCCTAAGCAAGCCCATTGCTTCGCCTGCTCTCCATTGCCAAAAAATTAAGTTGGATGTGGAAGTTTTTGAGCTGGTACTTACGATAGGGTTTTTTTTGCCTGCATTTTGCACAGTCACCCATACTGAAAGACATGCATACAGCAAGGCCACCTACAGATAGTAATAAAACCGTACTGTCTGAAAGGCTGCCTATAAATCTTATTAAAGTAATCCCTTCCCTGAACCCAGATTATTACATTCACCTTTATGGTAGAATAAAAATTAATTTTCTCAGCTATAATAAGTGTATGATAAGAAGGCATCACTTGGGACTAAATAAAGATTATAATTAACTCCAACTGAATAAATCTAAATTTAGCTTGGACTAGCAATTTGTTTTCATACATTTTCCTCTTCAACTGAGTGAATAAGTATGGCAGGATTAGCATCCCATGCCAGCCCCAGCACTGTTGGCATGGAAAGGAATGAGGAAGAGTGTAATCCAGCACCCAACAGGCCTGAAGATTAATTCACGGTTCTCTATCAGCAAAAGTTTACATAAAACAGAAAAATGGAAAGGTTCACAACTGCCTTTAGTCTGGCAAGGAAAGCACGTGAAGTATTGGACTCTGGAGAGAATAGTGCTGGCTGCACTCCCTAAATCAGTATTACACAAAGACACGACCTCTGACACCAGCTGCTGAGAGCATGTTTAGGGGAAACATCCCTCCATGCTTGCCTGACCTCACTCTTTCCAACTGAGCTTTTGGGTGCTATCAGAAACGGGCTGCTGGGCCAGGTGGATCTGTGCTCCGACCCGGTGCGGCCACTCTTCCTCAATCTGTTCTCCCTTCTCTGTGACACCTCAGAGGTGATCCATAAAGCAACTGCAAAACAAGACACAGCGCTATACAACCACATGCAAGCACACAAACAGAATGGGGGGAAGCAAATGCACCCAACAGGTGAACAAAATTTACCTTTTTTTTTTTTTTTTTTTTTAAGTCAAAAACAAAACCCCATACAACAGCACTGTACGCAGCAGATGAGATATTTTTCAAGGAAATGAGCCTCTACTTATAAAAGGTTGAGGAACTGCCTTGTTAAGCCACTGCCTCATTATTTGACATTCTCTGGGAAGATGGTTGTTAACTACTTTATTACTAGGAAGGAGGTGTTCAGGCTTGTTTATCAAAATAGATCACATATTTATCCTGGCCAGGGAACAGCATGTAAACCCAAGCAATAAAGCTATTGTGTTTGCTCTTCTGATTGCCATGCTAGCCCATGCAGACATCAGATTTGCCTGTTTACGATGATTTTATCAGGCACAGCTGAAGCTGAACCATTATCATTACAGCAGTATCGTTCTCCAAGTGCGTATGTTTATTTCTAAAGACTGGAGTTCTTTTACCTTAAAGTTGACTCAGTCTGAAACCAGAAAATCATCTTTTTAGGATGAAATAAGAGTATGTATGCAATGCATTACACCACTATAACAACTTAAATTCATATCTCATGAAGGTTTAACTTTCCTAGACAGGGACTACCCTTGTACTTAACGCTGCAAACCCCAGACCCATCATTTATTTTTTAAATCTACCAGATGAGCACAATTCCTGCCCAAATATGAAATTTCCTAAAATTATGCTGTCCAAAGCTGGGGAGTGCAAATTCCTCCTGAATTATTAACACTGGTTGTTACAGTTAAAGTTGTCAGAGCTTCTAAGCAAAGTCTACAGCATCTCTGCAGGTTATAAAGTGAAAAGTTATTCCACTATGGGGAAGAGAGATCCCCTTTCCTCCAAACGCTACCATCATGTCAAGACCTGGAAGGACGTGAGAAACAGGACATTAAACCTGTGGCATCTGTAACTGTAGGAAGGTTATTTTAGGTAAATTTTAGAGGTTTTTATTGCTCCCTCTGAACCCTGTACAGTGGGAAACATGGTAACTAAGGCACCTGGTTTTATGGGCAGCAGTGATAGAAAAAATAGTCACAATAAAAAAAATTAAAAACTCTCTAAACATCCCTAAAATAGCTTTTCTTGAAACATATTGGGGATGATTTCAACATCTGTGAGTAATGTGCCCATCCCCACATCCCATAAAATCTTCATGTCATCACGTATTCTATTTATTAATCTCTGTCACTCTCACACGCATGCTTCTGGTCAAAGTCTTCCTTGTTATAAACTTTTATTCAAATGTGTCTGATAGAAAAAAGCTAAAAGTTCGATCAGCAAATTTAAATTATGTTCCTGTAATACTATATATAGTTGTGCAGATGGGACTTTGTGGTCCCATCCACAGCCCATGAAAGCACCAGATGACGGTGTTCCCAAGGCAGGTCCTCATGGCCGCTCAGGGCCGGTGAGTTCTTGCCCATATCTCTTGGGTCTAAAATAGTCTCTCTATGGAAAATGGAATCATTCCAACAGGTGAAGGACATAGAACAAATACCAGAGGTGAACCTATAGAGAAAGAGCAACCATGAAAAGAGCATGGAGACGCTGAACACAACCTCTCCAAAACCCAAGCAGAAGCGAGATGAGACGTTCCCAAGGTCCCTTCTTCAAGCCTCCATCGGCTGCCTCCAGCTCCTGCCTCCTCTGACAAAGGCAATACAGGTATTTGCAGAACGAACATTCTCCAACCCAGACTAATTCCCTGAGTGCTCGAAGGGAGTCTTCCTCCCTGTCACACTCAGCACGGCCAAGGCCACCTCGGTGCAATGCAGATAACTGACAAATCCTAATGCAGGGAGGGGGCAGAAGGGAGCAAATTCCCCTTGAGTTTCCTCATTTAATGTGGCTATTGCAATTGCTCCGGTTACTCTGTTGGGTTGATCGCTGGCCTAACTTGCCATTTTAGCTTTGATCAGAGGCGCTGATATGGCAGTTAAAAGTCACGGGCTGCTCTTGGCGAGTTTCTCTGCATCTCTCCTACAACAGCAACAGGAAATTGTCCTGCCAGTTACAATTAGAGGCATTAGCACAGTGGCAAAAGGTCACAAATTCATCAGCTGAATGAACTGAAAGACAGAGCCACTATTGCAAGCTAAACTGAAGCTTAAACACACCTTGGTAACCTGACTGGTTAATCACCCATCGGGGTTTCTATTCCGGTTACCTGGAGGGGAGAAACAGCTAAGGCTGCACATGCATCCACACACACAGGTTTTGCAGCACCTGCCCCTCCACAGGCAGAAACCACACAAATACAATTGCACGAACACCAAACCCTGCTCTGAGGTGCCTCCCCCAGGCACGAGCAAGCCTCCTTCTCCCTTCCCAGACGCCCCTTGGCTCTTGTTGGGCAGAGCTGGAGACGTCAAGACCAAGAGGGCTCCACCTGCACAGGAAGGGCAACCTGCCCCCTGGGGCTGCACACCTTTGCTTTGCTTTTGCTGCAGGATGAGGCGCAGCCACCCCGGGCGGTGCCGGACCAGGGCAGCAGGCACAGGGACTGCACTTCGTGCCCAGCTCCCCGCAGCATCGATGCTTCCAGCCTCCGGCACGTCAAAACCCTGCGCATCCCTCCCAAGACCTGATAAATAAGGTTTGTCACAGCTACTGGAGGGACTCGTTGCTAAAGAGGAGGTTAGGAGAGGGCTCCCTACTACCGTTATCTGAGGCAAAACTCATTTTCCCCCAGTGATTTTTCATAAGCAACAGAAAATGAGTATGTGTATGGGAGTGTGTGGATATATTCTCCGAACAACAGAAAGGCCTTACGAGGGGAACACATTCACTAAAGGCACCAGGTGACTGCAAAAGTAAATCTCTTAAATATATGCTCTAAACTATTAGCCGGCTGTGAAATATTTGTATTCAGTGTCAAAACATCTATGTCACACAAAGCCAAGAGACTGACAGGAGAAAGGCCAGGATTTATGATAGCTGGGGTCTATCTGTCATGGAGATAGGAAAGCCAAGAGAGAGTCCTTTTATTAAAATCACTCTCCTGCTGCAGATATTGATCTAAGCAGCTAAGGTTGAATAGCAAAGCGCATCCCTGTCTCTCACAAAGTTCTCGCTGGTGGCAAAGGACTGGGGGAAACACACTCACACCCCCAGCAAATGGAACCCCAAAAGGAGGGGCAGGGAAAAAGAAGCACTGATTGAAAGAGCATCCTACGATGCCATGGCACAGCTGCCTTCCAGGAACCAAGAAGTCCCACTTCACTTTCTGAGTTTCCAGTAAGCCCATTTGGCTTCCCAAATCACTAGTGTAGTTTACCATTACTCCCAGACTAAGCTCGCCATTAAAATAAGGGGAAACACAGTGCTGACTGCATTAATTACATTCCCATTCTGAGCAGAGAGAGGGAAAAAAAAAGTAATTTCCTAAGGATCCTTTCTGAAATCTACTTCAACATTTTCTATTTTTCCTCTAAGTAATAATAGCTTGAATCCAGATTTCTGCCCCAGTTTGGGCTGGCCCTTCCCTGGCAGATCTCCCTCGGTTCATGGAGGACCCGGATCTTTGCTGCGTTTGTCTTTGCGAAGGCCTCACATACTGCACCTAAAGATGAAATGAAGCAAAGTACTTGTAGTTCTATATACTACAGACTAACTACATTCCTGCGTGCACAGGTTACACAGAAACACCATTTTATAGTGCTTCTCCCCACAAAAGCTTCTTTGGTGGTATTGAAAAATTCCCTGCATGAGCCAGAAATTACAGGATATTAAAACGCTGGCAGCAGATTCTCCAAAGGCACTATCAGAAAGATGTGAATTTGGCCCAGAGGCTTTCTCCAGAGCAATGGGCTTTCACCAGATTCTCCGTTCTGTTGTTTCAAAGCTCTTGGAGGAAATGAACTCCAAACTGATGGGCCCAAACAGCCACAGGAAACTACAAAAGCAGCTTACAATAAAACCCCCGTAAAGTTATTAAGAACACAGATGTGTCTTGAATGCACAGAAAATCCTGTGTCTTACCAGCACTCATCCATATCCCACTGTGACTGTAATCCCAGAAAGAGAATATGCCACGTGCAGCGCAGCTAGGGGACTCTGATAAGACCAAACAGGATGCGAAGGCATGCAAAGCAAAATCCTGAGTCCTGCCCCAGCCCCAGCACTGGGAGCAGTTCTCATTTTGCTCCCCATTATCGTTGAATTTCTCATCTGGACAGCTACCTTAACTACACATGCTGATTTTTGGGACTGCTGGCAATATAGATAGTTAAGTTCCTTGTTAAATCTTTGCAGTGTTAAGATCCATGGGAAGAAGTCAGGTTTCACTTACATCTCCCCACTGAGCTCCTCCAGCAAGTCATGTCCCCATCCTGCAAATGAGCTTGCACAAACATAATTTCAAGTATGTGTGCAGTCTCACTAAGTCAGGAAGTTTTCCCACTGCAAAATTCAAGCACAAGCTGCTAAGTTTCAGGACATAGACTTGCAAGGCCACCCAGCCTTTTAGCTGCTTCTGAAAAAGCCTAATGAGAGCTCCATGGCTTTACAGATTCTCCCACTATTAGTTCAGGGATATCTGCGCCTTATTTCTCTGAACCCAATCTTTAACCTGCACTTTGCATTGCTCTCACAGGCTACCAATTTTACACTAACCAGACTCCCAAAGCAATATGTGCTCTCTGGCTCTCATAGGAGCAACCACGCAGGCCTACTTCTGTGGTTCAGACATCATTAAGTTATCAATTTATATCTACCTCTCAAGGCACAGCACATGAAAATAACGAATTCTTTCCCTTCTAATGACAGCAGGTTTTTTCCCCATCAAGACACCCAGAACAAAAGTTCCTGTGCTCTCTCGGATTTTTTTTTCTTAATTCAACATTTTATTTTTGAAATGACAACAGCCTCAAGCAACTCCATTAATTTGTTACGGAGTAAAAGAGCTTTGCATTCCTAGGGTGATTGCTGACCTCCTCCCCTGCTCCCTTGCTTATCGAAACAGTCCTCCACAAGCACACCCTGGTATCAGAACAAAGCATAATTTTTCACACTTGAATGCATTATTTTACGTTTTGAATACGCATCTGACATATTTTACAAATTCATGGCATATGCTGTCAGAAAGGACAATATAACCATCCCTTGGTACCATTTTTCTCTTACTACAATGATCAAAGGCTGCAGCTTGTCATTCACACAAGGAGAACAGCTCCTCTCAGGGAGAGGGGAAGGAGCCTGCAGCCTCACCCAGGACTTCTTGGGTGTTTGTTTCTCTGCCTGTTGCTGATTAGCAATTTAGAGTTCGATTTCCTAAGCACAAGGAAAATTCCCAATTGCTCTGGGGGAGGCAGCTCTAGGAGATCTTGTCAAAATATTGGTGTGTAAAGAAAGTGAAACCTTATTATGGCTCCATCCTACAATGCATCAAATACAGCTATCTTGCTCACAGACAATTATTAACTTATATGCAAAGAATAAAAACTCTCAAGCAAAAAACAAAGTTGGATGAGGTCATACTTGCTGTGTGGTTCCTATGTGTTAATATATTAAGGTAATAAAAGATAATGAGCAGTAGCTGACAGCATTTTCAAACTCTTCAAGTCAAGAGAAGTAAATTAGATCAGATTTGAGATTGCCCGAGAAGGCAAAAAGCTGGATCTAATTCTTTTCTCAATGACGGGACAATCATACAACTGAGAAAAGGTCAGAGGGACGTTGCTATCATAGCCCAACCTAGCATATCAGTTAGGAAACTCCAGATCATCAATGTGACATTATTTTAGGATGACGAACGTATGCCAGTGGCTCTACCAGAACAGAGAATGCTCACCTATCCAGATAAACTACTCCAAGAGTGTGAATTAGATGCGCGTAATTTATAGCAGGATTTCCCAATTTGTCCTATTACCTCTAAATTGAAACAATTCACTGATAGTGATCTGGAGTAACTCAGGAAACAGACTGAGGATGGCCAGATATGGAAAGTCTGGAAACAACCTTTCCACACCAGGGTTGTTTATCCATAGGGTTTGCCTGCAGTTGTCGGCTATTTCAGGGAAGCTGAAATAAGAAATAAGAACCGAATATGTACCAGTAATGACGGAGCAGAGGTTAGAAGCATGAGGAGCTGCCCCCAGCACCTCTGGGCCACCTCTTGAATTAACAAAAATCTGCAGGCCCTGTTTCTGGCTGGAGTAAGACCGCATAAATCCAACAAGGCCTCATGGACCCCAATCTTAGCTACACGCGTCTGAGTCAATCACAGAATCATTGAATATCCCAAATTGGAAAGGACCCACAAGGATCGTGGAGTCCAACTCCTGGGTCCACACAGCACCACCTAAAAACCAGACTGTGTGTCTGAGAGCGTTGTCCAAACGCTTCTTGAACTCCAGCAGGCCCGGGGCTATAACCACTGCCCTGGGGAGCCTGTCCCATTGCCCAACCACCTCTGGGTGCAGAACCTTTCCCTAACCCCAGCCTGACCCTCCCCTGTCCCAGCTCCATGCCATTCCCTCGGGTCCTGTCGCTGTCCCCAGAGAGCAGAGCTCAGCGCCTGCCCCTCCGCTCCCCTTGTCAGGGAGCTGCAGGCCGCCATGAGGCCTCCCTCTGCCTGCTCTGCTCTGGGCTGAACAAACCAAGGGCCCTCAGCTGCTCCTCACGTGTCTTGCTCTCTAGACCCTTCATTATCTTTATAGCCCTTCTTTGGACACCCTCAAACAGTTATATGTCCTTCTGATATTGAGGTGCCAAAACCGCACACAGAACTAACTCAAGGTGAGGCCGCACCAGAGCGGAGCAGAGCAGGACGACCACGTCCTTCGACTGCCGTGCCGCACCATGCCTGATGCACCCCAGCATACGGCTGCCCCTTCTGGCTGCCAGGGCAGAGCCTGTCCCACTCCGGTGCCAGGCCGCAGCGCTGCTCCCACCCCAGGCCACACAAATTTGCACCCGTGGCTGCCTCAGCTTCCCAGAGAGCCAGAGCAGGGTTCTGCAGGGGTACGACAGACCGCAACCACGCACGTGCATGGCACAGCATTCGTGCGTGCTGAGGATGCTGCTTCACTGCAGCTCGATGTCAGCATTTGCCCATCCGAAGCTGCCACAATGGGCAGTGAGAGGAAGCAGCGGAAAACCTGTGTTCTCCTTCTGCTTACTGGCATCTCCTATAAACCTCTGTGTGGAAATATCACAAGTGCAGTTCAAGTTTGAGTCAATTCAAGTTCAAGTCATATCTTATTATATCCAATATTGCTCACCTACCCATAGCCTGAAGAATAAAATTCTGCAGAAACTCAGCACACAGGTCACTTCAGCACTCTGCTTTGTCTGGCGTTTATAAGTAGAGCCGAGCACATAATTCACACTGCATAATTTATCCATGGGATTTAGCCCTTGGAACACACAAAGCAGATAACAACTGCTTCATGCTTATTTATATTTTTTTTTTATATATATAAAATTCAGTCAACTTCTTCTCTGCTTATTCTGAACTCTGCAAAAAAAAATTATGAACCTCTGGCTATATTCTTCCAGGGCTTGAGCTCATGGCTAGCTGTGATCAGTTAGATTAATTCACCTATTTTTCAGTCTTATACCTTCATCTATTCTTGTTTCCTGAGTGGAGGAAAATGCGTGCAAGCACTAAATCTCAAACATGCTATTCTAACATTTGGATTCCATTATCCTAGAGATAACATATAATCCTATAACGATAAGTAATAAATTAACATTTAATCTCATATCAGAGAGTTCAAAGGGATCACAGCCAGCTGGTGCTAAAATAAGCATTTGCTAGAGGCTGCACGAGTGGGAGCCGAAGATGAGAAGCGAGCAAGATCTAAGCTGCTCTGACGCTTTGGCTTGGCAAGACTGGTTGGCAAGGAAAGGATCAAACAAATCCCTGATATGAAGGGAAACATCTCCAAAATCAACCGGCCTGTGCCCTTTTGCTCTGAATGCTGTCCCTGCAGTCCAGCCAAGGTAGACAAAGGCAAGATTTCCCACCACAGAGCTAACAAGCAGGGAAGGTCATTGCCACACAGTGCTGTGCAGGGGACTTAATTCAGTGCTTGATACGTCCCCTGTTTGTCAAGGTGCAGAGATGTGATGAGGCTGGAAACAAGTCTTCAACCTAGGGTCAAGCTCTCTGCAGCTGCAGAGATCCATAGGGCCAGGAGAAAAATGGGGGTGGCTACTTTACGCACGTGAAGAACTGTAGGAAGGATGTACAGTTTCAACACAGAAGCCAAAAATTGTCATTTTGTTCCCTTTTCATATGCTTTCATACATAGCACTAACATACCAACCACTGCCCATTCTTCATTAACAACTCGAGTTATTAATAAAGTTTTCTCTACAGAGGCTTCCTCAATAAACATGTATATTGACTGGTGAGGATGATTTGTTTCTCCCGAAGACATGCACAACCAAAGCCCCCAAAGATGCAGCCTCCCAAACTGGACTGGGTGACCCCAAACAGTGAGCGCTGCTGACCAAAAAGCAGATAAAACCCTGACTTATGGAAGTTCCTCTGATTTCCACAAAGCCGGAGATCTCCCAGTTGGGATTAAGAGGGTAAAAACCATCTGTATCATCCTGGATGCTCCGTGTGCCACCTTCATCACCCTAGCTACATCCCATGGCATGGTATATTTATCCGGAAATCTGCAGACCCCAGCATTTAATTTTTGTTATGGGCAGCAGCAGCAAAAAACCTACTGCCATCAGTCAGATTCAGGTCCTTTCTCTGAATCCACAGACACACTTCACTGCTCCATCTCATACTGGAATATACTTTGAAAAAAAAAAAAAAGTCAGGAAACCAAGAAAGCCAAGAATCCATCACAGACAGAGAAAGTATTTTGAAAAAATACTGCAAACTCTTTCTGCTAGCTTTCAAAGGAGACACATCAACTGTGCTGCCAAATTAGCTAGAAAGTAAAGGCATTTAAAAAGTCAAGAAAAGGGAAAGAGAGAATCCCAGGCAGGATAGACAATAAAATTACACAGCGAGCTGAGTTTCACAACTCTGGACACTGACCACAGTTCTGTTTCTGAAGAAAACTTAATAAATAAAAATAACAAAAAAAAATCTTAAGTGTTATGGAGTTGTCTTTGCTCTTGCATATAACACACATTTCTATTACCCTTTCTGGATTAGCTAAATGAAGATCAATGTATCTATAAAACTCAATGACATGTTAATGCAAACCTTAAAAAAGATAAAATGCCTTTTATCTCAGTCTTAGGAAAACCTAATAAAGAATTAACAGTCCATGAAGCCATGGAATTTCACTCAAGGCTTTACTTTACGCCAGGACTTCCTACTCCATTAATTTTTAACGGACAGGTTTCCCTAGGCTTTGGGACACGTTGGTGCAAATGTACACTGTCATTAAAATCAGTCCTATACTTTCCTTCAGAGATGGGATAGGAACCCTGCTGCAGTATGTGAAATTAAAATATAGACAACAGCCACAATGAATCAGAACTGTAAATCTGAAGCAACTGTTAAAATAAATAAATATGCCAAAAAGGAGAGACAAATATTGATTTTGATAATGATCTTTTTGACAGTTAATGAATCTGTAAGCCAAAACTTCCACTATTTTTTACACCTGCAGGATGAGCACTTTGGAGCGGAGCTCATTTGTAACATTAGCATTTCAAATTTTCAAATTTATATCAGACGCAACTGCCAGGAATCTACTAACCCAATGCTAGGTGCTGAATCTTTAAAGGGATGCAGTCAAATATTAGTCTAGGATTTGGTTCAAGATTGGTTGTCAGAATTAATGAGCCTTCAGTGACTGCCATGGGCCTGGCAGGGAGGGTAGGATCCATAAACCTGGACACCCCTAAACTCACTGAGAAACCAGTCTCCTCCAAGTTCTCAGCTATATTTATTTCTACGGACAAACACGTGGCAGCAAGACCAGAAATTTAAAATGCCTATACTTAAAACCAAATTAAATCCAATACTTCTGCACATAGTTAAAAGTTCTTTGCTCTCAAAGGGCCTGAATACCTGAAGCTCCCACTGACGTTCGAGGAAATGAGGCTTCCCACCAAACCAAAATCACTGCCACTTGGCGTCTTCAAGCACCAGGCCCAGAAGATGGTTCAGGATGGAGAAAGCAAGAGCAGAGAGGCAGCTCCACAGCTGGCACATCTCCCAGGAGACAGGGAAGGAAAGAAATATCACCCATCTCCATCCAGAGCTGTGCATTCACCTCATTCTCATTTTTCCAGGGCACAAGGTTATTTGCAGTCATGTCCAAAGACTGGGCCTGGGTCCTTGTTCATATTTTAAGCTCCGGGTAAGGAGCTGAGTGACTCAGTCATCCTCATGTTAGGATGCGGAAACAAAGCTTACGTATTGAGCCACGGGTACTTCTGCCTCTACCTACAAATGCTGGACATGGAATAACAGCCTTGGATGTATCAGCATTGCAAATCCATTGGTTGGCAAAAGAAAAATTATTTTGCCATCTTTAGTCACCGACATCTCGCACACACCAAGTACGTTCGGATCACCAAGGTGGGATGCTAAATTAATCAACAGGAAGCACTGCCTCCCAAAGCAGCCTATTCTAGACCTGTTCCTGGCTAATCTTCAGGCAGTTTTCTGCTGCTCTTACTCATACAGAAAATGTTTTAAGAATTGTAAACAAGAAAATACTGCTTTGTGTGCTGGGCATTCACACCAACATTGATTGTCACCTGACATGGAAAATTCCATCATCGGACCCCAAAATCTCAAAAGAATCCCTTCTGAGAGTCGCTAACTCTAAAATTTTCTATAAAGGTCTGCAGCAAAACTCTAAAAAGCAAAACAAGAGTATGAAAATAAACGTTCTTTGCAAAGCAAAAATCCTAGCACTTTTAAACATGTTCTTTGAACCTCACCATCTCTGCTGAATTTTACATTAAACCTAGAGCCAAATATTTGTAGCCACCAGACTGTAAGTGAACCTCCCTTTTGCTATTGCCCTCCTAGCCTTCAGTTCACGGCTGTGCAAGACAGAAATGTGAACGCAGAGGGTGAATTAGCTCAAGAGGGGAGGAACTTGTCAATCAAAGCTGCTAACGCAAGACCACAATAAAATTCCAGTTTAACCTCAGCAGTGACCGCCCGTCATAATGCGACACTTTGACTGCTTGTCAGCAACCTGCTTTGAAGAACAAGGATGATGCAAAAGTCCTTCTGAAACTCAGCAAGGAAAAGTGCACCCGTCTGCTCGGCATCCACCAAGGCTTCCCAAAGTCTGCAACCAAATGAATTCTCAACAGGTTCCAAGTAAGTCATGGAGAAGAAAAATCACAGTATAAAGGATTAGTATAGGTACAGGCTCTACAATGCTCCCCTGTGTGCCATGGACGTCATTTCTTCAAAAAAAAAAAAATAGAGCAATTCTTCAATAACCACATCTGACTAGGACACAAGGTTGCACATGGAGAGATCCTGTGCTTTCCCTCACCCCAGCCTCCAAGGACAGTGGGCTGTCCAACGTGCTTGGAGAGAGGCTCTACAGAACTGCTGGGAAAACAGCAAATTTAAAACACCCCCATTCCGAAACATAAGGTCCCCATGACAGGGAGCTGCCCCGAAGAAGGGATGTTCCTCCTCTCCTCCTTGGTTCACATCCAGGGTCCATTCCCACCCATTAACGGGTTCTCTCTCCTCACGCCATGAGGGTGCCCGTGTTACACTGGGCCTCCAGCATGCACTGCAAGTTGGTTCTGTCTTAACCGACTTACTCATATCTGTACAGACTTGAGTTCATCCCGTTTTCTCCAAAAAGTCTTATATCTTAGAGGCTTGTCTGAATGTAAGTACGTGCGGGATTCACAAGAGATTGTCATACTTTAAACAGAACGTGTTTGCATTTTTCTTCAGGAGTATTAGTTTTCAGAAATGCAGCATATTTATTCATGTAGTTAATTGGCTGGATTGTAATAAAAACAAAAATATCCATTACTTCTTCTAAGTGTAGGAGTAAAAAGGAAAAATACAATTTTAACTGATCAACAGCCTAATCTTACTCTTTCCTGAACCTTTAATCACATTTCCAGCACATACAACTTGCAAAAAAGACACTAACGAGTTAATTTTCCGAAAGCCAGCAGAGTTACAAAATCCGTAAAGCAAACAAGCCAATCTTCACCTTTTGAATATGACGATATCTCCCAACGGCAGAAAATCACCCCGCAGGGAGCAGGGGCTGCTGGCAGTCCTGCTGTCGGGGCGAGCATCGGGTTCTCCGGGGGTCAGAGAACTGAAGGTGCCCAGCCGCAGACCTCCTGTGTAATCCCCAGCTTCAGGGCTATGCCTTTGCTATCTCCGACAGTGAAGCCCGCACCAGCTTCCAACGTTGTCGTTTTATCAATGAGAACCAGAAACGTGTGAAGCCCAGCTTTCAATGCACTTTATGTTTTTAGCATAAACTAAAAATCAATCGCATCTCGTTAGCAAAATTCCACCACAACAAAACAATTAGTGAGACTCATTAATTTTTTATGGGTGTTACTGATGTGCATGAAGCCTGCTGACCTTTCGGTGACCAGTGTAGCATACATTGCACACTTCACATCTTTCACCTTCTTTTCTTTGATTTACAGTAGTTACTAAGCATTTTCAAAAAGCAAAGCCTGGCTTTTCGGTGCAGCTCAGAGCTGAATTCTCCTTTCTACCACATAATTCCCAATCACACCTGCCTTATCCAGCAGGGCTGAAGGTCTGAGGAAGCACCAAGACACCTCCAAACTATTTACAACTGCAAAAGACACAAGCAAAGCCTAGCCACCTGTGAGAGTCTGTGGAAATACGGGGATTCAGTGGCCACCAAGACTTCTCTCTAAAGGGACCAAGGAAGAGCAGTCCCTGTCCTGCTCACCCCCGAACCGATGACACTTCCACCCCACTGGCACACTCTCAGCAGGGCACACTCGCTGGTGGCTTCATAACAAATAGCCAAATGCCAGTCAGCCTGCCTCACAGCTGGCCTCCACGTGACCCAAAGCACAGGGTGTGCTGCTAATGGATGCACACGGCCGTTTAGTCAGTAAAGCAGAAATAAAAGAATTTAGAAATAAAATGAAACTTCTGCCTGGGTAAGGACCTCTGGATCAGGCATTAAATCTGCCTGGTATCTCTCTCCAGTGTCATTGCACACCTATTTTCTCCTTGTAAAGCACAGTATTGATTTTTAAATGTTTTCATTCACACTTAGAAGCTTTCCAGGATTGGACTTTATTCTTCAATATTATCCGCTGAGCAGTGAAACACTAGATCAGATTGCCTGGCAGCACTGCAGGGTCTTCTCTGGGAGTCCATAAAGATGGTCTGCACAGGTATCTGCAAGGAATAGCCGAGTTTTCCTCAGGACAGAGGGACAGTCGAGGTGATCCCTCACATTCCCTCCCAGCCCCATTTCCCTACGAGCAGCCAAGCACTGAAACAACCCCAGGTGTTAATCTGCCCTTGGAGGCCTCAGCAGCGTCCCTGTGGTTGGGAAGATGTGAGGTTACCTCACCTCATGTCATCCCTCAAAAATCTGCTTATCTCAGAGCTCACCTATAAACCATACTCTGAATTTTCAGATCTTACCTGTCACCACAATATATTGTTCAAAAAAAAAAAAGGGCAGCAACTCTCCAGAACCATACACACATCTAGAACAATATTTCCTGGGCCTACTAAGGCCTCATCCCGGTATTCGCCTGTTCAACTCAAGACTGCAAATACAGGTATACCCTTATTTAGCCACTCAGTTTTGAGACTTTATTATGACAAAATGACTGACCACCCTTCTTCTGCCCCCCCCAAAAATCACAAGGCCCTGCTCTCCTCCTGTCAAGGCATGGATTGATTCACCACCAACACAAGACAGGTACGAGCCTGCACCCTTCAGCCCCTCCGCTGCAGGACACCTTCCCTTGTCACAAACAAGCTGCCTCCCCCCCACACACCTTCTTCTTTTTTTTTTTTTTAAAAAAGGTCTGTTTTATTTTCTAAATCTTGCCCCTACATTGCAGCAACCTGGGGAGTTTTGCGCTGAAATTCCTCTTCTCATTCCTCCTCCAGTCCATGATACAGGAAGAGCACCCTTGCCCTTTCAGCAGATTTCAAAGAAGCTGAGAGTTTTGGCCCCAGTTCTCTCCGACTGCAGCTCCCAGGACCTGGTACTAAAGCAGCTGCAAGGCAAGCTTTGCCCTTGCCACTGGGATTTTAGCAGTGCTCAGCTCACACCTTGGAGAAGGAAATGAGCCTGGACAGGCTTTCACAACAGGGGCACATGCAAGGGCTTAGTGCCCTCTTAAAAACAGCCCAGAGCCACCACAAAGGAGGGGACAACTTCAACAGCTCTTTGCCACCCATCGGTAGGTGCCAAGCCCTTGACAAATCCAACCCATATTCACTATGGGTATCAGGCACGTTCGGAGGGTTAATTTGTTAAAGCACAGCAAAGTGGCGAGTACTAAGAAGCGTTATCCAAGTGACAAGTGCTTATGCATATTTTATGAAGCATCTTCAACCATGGCTCAGTGTATCCAAGAATACAGAGATTTGGAGAGGAAATAACATATAGAATAGGGGGACAGATGTTGCTAATTTATGATGCAAAGGCCTTTACTGAAAAGTGCACATTTCACTTAAGATTCTCTACAAACGCTATTTTAATGCTGATTTCCTCCTCTTTAGAATTTCACAAACTCTTTTCTGTAAGAACTTCAGCTTGGCTCAGAAGTTTAGCTTGGATCAAAAGCAGCATCTGTAACCAGCAATTAAACTGAGGCTTCAGTATTGTGCATATATGCATCTTTGAAGCATATCCACTTTTTAATGATGCCACTTGAAAAAACATGGCTAAGATGTGTTTTGGGAATGTGAGAACTCATTTTGCCCTGCTGCCTTCCACTTGTGCCAGGGTTATTGGGACTTTCTGACCCAGGACTAAACTCAGCAAAGTGACAGAGCAGGAGCCAGTGGGACAAATGGTTCTTTATACACAATGAGGTCAGAAAACAGAAACGAGTCTCTCTCAAAAAAATAAAAATAACGTGATATATTATTATACATAATATATTATTATAGAAGCCCAAGTGCTTCTTCAGTCACTTATGTCCCACATGCAGGTGCCTATGCTCATTTTTTCTAGTATACCAGCCCCTCCACATGGGCACGTGGCTTCACTGCTTCTCTGTACCTCTCTAAAGATGACAGAAACATGCTACAGAGCAGATTATTTTCTGCAAAGTTGCTACACTACCGGGGAGGCTCTGAAATCCTCCTTGTATGTAAATACCAGTTAAAAATAAAAATAAAATAAAAAAGAGAAGGAACATGTGCTGACTTTTCCTTCTGGCACTCATTTCAGACACTGCTGGATCATGCCAAAGTGCAAATGAATGGCAGACACGATCGTGTGCAGATGCTGAACTGGAAAACCTGACATCAATCCAGGACTTGCATTTGATCACAGGACAGTTTCTGCTCCTAAATTAAAGCTGCATCAATATTTCACACCAGGTATCATAAAAATAAACAAACAAAACAACCATCTCAAGGTTACATAAAACAACAGTCAAGAATTTAGGAGTTAAGGTTCTCTGTATAACCATATTGAGGATGGGGCTGGTAGCATCAGGGATTGTCACAGCTGCTTGGCTTCACAGATTATGATACAGTCTTTAGATATATACAATTTTTCCACCAGCCTCACTCAGGGTGAGGCAAATCAGTTGCTCAGTTAGGGAGCAGCAAGTCTCTAATTCGCTCGTTCTTCATCCCCAAGTGCTTTGTTTCAGGCACGATGTTCGGGCTGCCCTGAGCACTAAATGGCTCATTTCTTCCTTGGTTTTCCTTTTACCACAAGCGCATCCCAGAGCTCAGCTAACCATAATGAATCTTCTCTACCGAGCTCTGGGTGAGGCTTTTGCCCTACTCCACACAGCTGGAACAAGGCAAAGGATTAAAACGTCACCCAACACACTAGGCACGTGATTTGGGGCACCTCAAACCCAGAGCTTTACTTCCAATGTACAATCAACACTGCCAAGGCGGGACCCCAGCAAAGAAGGAGAAGGAACCAGAAATCCCCCGTGGCAGGATGGGCTGCACTGATTTCCTTAACATCACACAAAATCTGTGCTGAAGACAGGGAGAGTTTCAGAATTCAGTGGCAATCTCTCTGGCCGTTGATCCTTTCCAGCCCAAACGATTAATGACCGGCAGAGTTAAAAGCTGCTGAAAGCCAGATTCTGAAAAGGTGGGTGGGGGTAAGCAGTGCTAATTATAAGCAGTGACAATGTCTGTGCTTACCGGAAGCAAAGGGGACTTTTGCTTCTCCATTTGCACTTTCTGGGACCGTGCACTGTCTATCGCCACATCACGCAGCCACGTGGCCACAACCACCCCACAGCGAAGGAGGCTCCGTATGTGCCCTGCACTCCCACCTGCACCAACTCAAACCAGTTGCTGTTGCCCTCATCCCCATGCTGGCACAGGGACCCATAATGACGGACAGTCCCAGGAGGGTCCCGCTACCATCAGGCATAAGGCTGGGCTGCGGGTGCCCCAACGGATCCAGCACAGACCCTCAGCAGCTCGGGCTGAACTTCACAATACTTCATACTCACGTATTCCCATGGCACTTTTGGAGGAGAGCGATTACCCTGCAGAATGTTATCTCACCCATCCCAAAGAGAATTTGTATTTTTTTTAATCTGATAAGTTGAAATTTCAGTACACTTGTCTACAAGAACACTGAATTGCAGAGACACGTAACAAATACCAATTGTTTATAGACTATGTTATTTATTCCCAGTGTATCTTCCTGCCTTTTACTGGCCGCGTCTTTTATCAGCAATAACCAAGTAGCTTTCAAGTTGACATCCTGTTTGGTTTACGGCAGGAAAATGCATCCAAGTACCTTTCAAGCCTGCTCTTGCTGCACAGAATTCAAATAGCTCAATGAACATCGTTCTTGCAAAGTTTAGTTTTGATAATGCTCACGGTCTTGTGGTTTTGTTTTTTTGTTTTTTTTTTTTTTTAATCGGTATCATCTTAGAATGGGCTTCTTCAGGCCAATAAAACTTTTCAAAATCAACAGTGACCACTGTGCAAGAACCAAGTCTCTCAGTCCAAATATTGCCAAAAAAAATAGTGTTTAAAAAGAATAATCATAATCAAGGCCTAGATAGTTTCAAGTTTATAGGCCATATTTGGTCAGCATTAAAAGTAGATGGGCTTCAGAGATACAGAAAGAAACTTTATGATAATAAATCAGCTAACAAAGAGGGACAAAAGAAAAGAAAACAGTTAGAGGCTGACTCAAGGAGCAGCTTGCGTGGACACCCAGACTGCCGGGACTTGCAAGGGACACACAACTACAAGAGGAAAAAGCCTGAAAAAAGAGACCACATGCGTGCAGTTAACAGAGAAAGTGCCTGAATGCTTAGAGCTGAACCCCAGACCCACTGCATCAGTTGAACCATGGAGATGTTGCCACTTGCACGTACAGAGGTATGGCAGCGGAGGAGCAAAGCCGAGCGGCTCCGTGGGGCGCGCAGCCACCTCCCATCCCTGCTCCCCTCCTGCACCTCCTCCTCCTCCTCCTCCCTTTCTGCCATCCTTCCATCTCCTCACCACAGTGCTACACATTACTCTTCCCACCATTTCTTTCCCTTTTGAAAGGGCTGATTCATGAGCAATAATCAGGCTTTTGTGTTTTAACATTCTGATTGTACTCAGGCCCTCGCTCTCCCCCAAGCCCCCTCCAGATTCATTGCAGTGACACCTTCCCTTCACATTTCCTCTCCGAGAGCTTTCATTTCTCTCCCTAATTGAATTGTTGTCATGGAAATCATTCCTCCTCTCTGCCTAACTGGAAGATTTAAAACACCAGCCCCCTGCTCCATCGCTTCTGCCACCACCAGCCATCCACCAGGCCATGGCTCCTCCCTCCGTGCGGCCCTGAGCCCAGACCAAGCCCTCTGAAATCCTCAGTGCGGGCTGTCCTGCTGGAGAGCCCGGGCACCACAACACATCTCCGTCGTGCGGCATCATGGTGATCACTGGGTTCAATATGCCGCTTCGCCATCCTTCTCAGACGTGCGGCATCCTCACAGCTCAGGAACCATTAGCTATCAAACACAGAGCATACCCACAGCCACCCCCGTCTATGTAAATATAGATGTAAATCTGACCCATTTTGGGTATAAAAAAAAAAGTCTGTGTATACATAATAGACAGTAATTTTACAGTCAAGAAATTTTGTTTGTTTCTCCAGGATAGAAAGTTAATTGTTGAAAATTGCCCTTAATGAACTTCCAAGTCAAAGTCTGCTGTCTCAAAAGAGAAAGGAAGAAATAAGGCTGCTAACAACACAACCGGTTAACACACTGCACAAGCGCCCGTGCCCAGGTGCAGGCCACAGGGCCCCATGAGGCAAGGCCGGGGCCGTTTCCAGAAGGTTCTGGGGGCAGCGTGAGGGAAGGGCCACGTGCTGCAGGGCAGCCAGGGCTGAGGTAAAACGTGTGAGGAATGGCCCTGCCAGCACCACACCGAGAGGAGGAGGAGGACGGGGATGAGGTACTACGGGTTCCAGGGCAGAGGTACACATGCAGCCCCTCAGAGAGACCGAGGTGGAGCAGGGGACATGCCCTGAAGGAGCTACGGTGTGTAGAGGTTATCCTTACTGTCAGCAAGAAATTCAAAGCAAAGCCTGTACACAGCCTTGGAGGGTGTTAAGGCTCGAACCACCACCAGCGATCCTTTGCAGGGAACGACTGCAGTCATCAACCACAAGATCAGACATCGTTACTGCAAACCTGAACCAGGGCTAGATGCTGAGGATGTCATAATCTCATCAACACGTCACACAATGCACTCAAAGACAAGCTGCACATGAATGCTGAGCTCTGCCCGCTCCCCTGCACCTCCAACCCAACCCCAAATGAAAGCAACAGCAGACTCCACAATTAAAACAGCAAGTCATATAACCACTTTTGTAGTGCTTACAGCACCAAGCCCAGGCCACCTTTTTCAAGTTTATTTGACAGATACAAAGGCAAAACTAAGGGTCAGTGTGAGGCCAAGGACAGCTTCCAGCACTTCATAACAGGCAGGGCCAGCACAGCGACCCAGTATGAAAGTATCCCAAATCCCCGATAGGAAGACACAGGCAGGCATTCAGCCATGACTAATACCCCAAATATTCTCAAGATGGAAAACAAGAAATCTGCTCCATGATCATTCACTGACAGAATCCCATAAAGCCACTAATTAGAATGGTGTTTACAGTCTATATTTCATTTCATTTCATGTTTTTAGCCTGATTAGTTATTCTATCACCTGCAGAGAGCTAGTTAGCTGAATGCAAAGATGTCATTGGACTTAATCAAGTAAAGTAGCATTTCATAGATGGAATTCAACAAGCTCTGTCCTGCTCAGCACTGTTACCCTGTTAATAACTTTTTAAAAAATTAAAGTTGAAAGCTAAGCAGAGTCAAGCTAGGTCAGTGCTCAGCAGAGACACCTCTGAGGAAATGGGTGAGCTGCAGAAAAATTGTGTATTACTGATCGTTTCTTCTATATAAACACCACAGCTGGACACCACAGCTTCTGGAGCAAATACAAAGCAAGGTTCCGTGCTCCTGCAGTCCCAGATTGCACAGTGCATCTCCTAGGAGGAGCAACACTCCTCCCAGCATCTTCTCACACCGAGCAATCCAGCCTACCTGAATTGCTTTGAGATTTCAAGTAAGACTTGAAGGCATTCCCTCCCCTCCAACCCAGAGATCAGCAGTCACAGTGTCTCACACTGCACCCCGCCAAGCCCCCCCAGGGTTGCCAGAGCATCAGCATCACTTCATATGTCTTCCCTGCACACAGCCCTGCAGAGTGCCTGCTTTTATCATTACATGACGTGCTGATTTTTGTCCTGCTGATAGCCTACTGTAACCCCAGCTCCTTCTCCTGAAGTGTTGCCTAGCCTGCTATTTGCCATCTGCAGCAATTCTTGCCCTAAGCTACCACTTGGCCCTTTTATCCTTTTTTCCAGATCACCATTTCAATCTGCCCAGATTATTTTAAGAAAGTGCTCTGGTACTTTTTTCCTGAAGAATCTGCAGTCCCTCCTGACTTTACATCACCTGTCAGTTTAACAAACGTATTCTCCATTCCATTATCCAGATTGATAATGAAAATATTGAATAGAGATGGACAGGAGCCAGCCCTGCAGAGCCTCACAGATTTTCTGGGAATCCAAGATAAATGGGCTGGTCCATAAAGCCCTGACTCCTCTTTCTCCTCTGTTTTAAACAGCAGTACTACTTATACCATTAGCTTTCTTACAGGTGACCTCCACATCACACACACACCCACGGCACTTGCCCACAGCACTGTGATGCTGAGCCCAGGTGCTTGGAGCACCTGAAGCCCTGCAGACCCTGTGAAAATACCCCAAAATTGCAGTCGATGGGGAGGTCTCCCCCCTGTTACAGGTATATGTGGGGTCTCTTACTCCCAGTGGCCTGGCTAAGGAAGCCTGGCACATCAGCACCTCCAGCCTTTTTCTGCTCAGCACCCACCACCAGCACACAAGTTGGTGGAGGATGCAAATACGCATCTCCTTTAGAACAGAAGTTGCTGGGTTTTTTCCACATTTAGCTTCCTAATCACAGCTAGCCAAGCTTGAAAATGCCGCCCTGCATTATGCAATAATCCACTGAGAGCAGGGAGATTTTACATAAACTGCGTGCTGTAATGAAAAACATCTCCCCCCTCTGCTAGGGGGCACAAAAAAAAAAAAAAAGGCAAACAAAACCTCTGTCCTCTAAGAGATGCTCACTTTTAGCAGCCATTTGTTCCATTTTATTCATTCACTGACTGACAATATTTATAACAAAAGCAGAGCAAAAACAGCTCAATTTACAAAGAGCTGGGCTGGGCTCACCTCTGCAAAAGCCGTATACAGTCTTGCCCCAAATTCCACTTAAAAAAAAAAATAAGAAATACAAAAATACAGGAAAGGCCGGTCCTCTATCTGAGGATTCGGGGTTTATTTTTGAAGGGAAAAAGCTATTATTTAGTTATTAGAGTGGAGAAATATCACTCTCCACAAGAAACAGAGCACTGAAATGTTCTAAAACTGATAAACTGCTCTACTCGGTGCATTTGAAAGTTACAATCAATTTTTCAGAGAACCTGTATGTAAAGTTGCAGCCTGATGCAAATTAAAACAGTAATAAACACTTCAAAAACACGTTTATAATAGAAATGCTAACAAATCCTTAACTATAATGATAATGGCTTGCCAGGCAGCTCTATAATGTTAAATTAATCCTTAACATGTCTTAATTTTTTTTCCACTGGGTCATTTAATAATGTGATAACTCATTTCTTTCCTCTGCCTTCATCTCTCACATTGCCATGGAGACAATTGTGAATCAGATATAAATAAAAATACTCTAACACTGTGGCACCACATGTTCTTTTGATCCGTTGCCAACACGATTTTAAAATTACAGGAATTCACAGGAGCTCAATAATTAACAATTCATTTGCTATGAAATCACTTCTTTTTAGCCAGTTTCCTGGTGATTTGCTAACTCAGGACTGCTCACAAACATGAGCGAAAAATTAAAAGTTCTGTATATCCTTTCAAATACCTGCCTTGCACTTCAATCAGCAGCTAAGAGGCAAACAATTAGTGCAGGCCAGAGCTCAAAAGCCGGTACTGCATTTTCGTTTGTAGGTTCATCAGTCTTGGTATGATTTCTAATGGGAATAAGTTTTAAGACGATTTTTAATTGTTTGAGCTTGAAATTTACTTTTAAAGAAAAATAAAAGCATGCAAGCATGCAGTGAACAAGTTTATTGCTGGCCTCTACCAGAAGTGTCAAAACCAGCACAAGGATCCCAGCTTCTATACTCGTTTGTTAAGTGCATATAGCAGTAGAAAGATTAGGATTAATTATGCATTAATGATCTTGACACCCCTTAACTGCTACCCTCTGACAGAGGCCATAATACCTGATATCATCCATGTTCTCAGAAATCCTGATGCAAAGCCCCCCTCCACAACAATACCGACGTGATTTTGCACAGGGACAGGTCTGGGTCAGAGGCTTTTTGGACCGGAGGGTGCTAAATTCGATCCTTGCCAAGAGGCACACTGTCTCACACAACTCCAGCGCCCGCGCACCTTGTCACTGTCATCGTACATAACCTCTAACAACTTGTAGCTCTGCGCGCACAGCATGAGGACAGTCCTAGCGCTGTACAGGTTACAATTAAGGGCTTCAGCTTATTAAAGAACTTCACCACCTGCTTAAGCCTTTGAAGTCTGGGAAGAGCTCACTATCTCAGGTTTTACAAAGGCTCTTATGCAACTCCAAAATTTTATTTGCAGTTACGTAAAACCCTCAGTTAAGCAATATCATTACCCCATTTACACAGTATTGTTCAGCCTCACCAGACATTTCCAGCGCAGCATCCCAAGAGGAGAGGTGTTTCTCTGCACAGCATTTTCTGTCTTCCGCTGCCTTGGAAGCAGAAAGGCCACCAAGTGGGCTGACCAAGTTATTAATCATTGCCACATCTCTTCCATTAAAACACATAGCCTACTACTCTACAAACACCTCTGTGTGTCACAGGGAAATCTCACAAATACACGGTCTTGTAAAAATGCCCCCAGCTCTAATAACTATTTTGTCCATAAAGATTCAAAGTGAATTAAGAGTTTAACTCTGACTCTCAAGAGCAACATAAGCACCTAAGGAGTTTAAGTAATAGCGAGTAGTCAATGGCTCAGAGCTTGCCTTCCCAATATAACTCCTGCTGTAACAGCTAATTTTAATTACTGATACAGCAGGTACAGCTTGATACCAGCCCCATCTTTTCGGTGGCTTACAATGATCTGCTTCTAGAGTTGACTAGAGGAATGTTAGGGGGGAAAGGGAAAAGGTCATACTTCCCCACACGGGAGCTACAGAGGGCTGGTCCATTGGGACATAACACACGTCAACCAGCCCCACCAGCTGTCTGCAGACAGGCAGCTTCCACAGCAACTGCTCCAGTTCAGCTCTGCCCTCTCCTTCTCTGCAGTAACTCAGAGGTGGACAAATCCCCCAGCCACTGCTTTCAGAAAGAGTGCATCAATGCACTTGAGGTATTCGCCCTTTCTCTGTCAGCACGTACAAGGTAACAGCACGCAAACCCAGCTTCAAATCCAAACACTAAACAAATACAATAGATACTAATTGGATAAAACTTATCAGGGTCCCTAAGGCTGTTGACCAGCAAGGAAAGATAAATACAGAGCGCCGATTTTGTTTAAGGTGAATTCAGTCTTTAGTGCTCCCTGCCACTAGGTGAGAGACCTGGTATCTTATCAAGCAAAGCAAGCTGCTTTATTAGTGGGAGACACAAATAACCTGTAAAGCAGAAAAAACACAGTGTTCCGTTCTGCCTGGCAGAGAATACCAGCCCCAACCCCACGGGGCAGGTGAGCAGGGACACAGACACACTGCATGCAGGCACACCACTTCCAGATTCCTGGGAAATGCCACATAGCCATCAGAGGTGCAGGAGGATGAAGCTTGGCTTGGGGACAGAGGGGGCACTTTCTCACTTTTTGCATAATTTGACCTCAATTGTGTGCTCACGCTAAGCAGCGATGAGTGGATTTGGGGACGATAAGTTACTACAGGGGCTTTAGCCTCCTGCACAGCCCCACCACAGAAAGCTGCATGACTCCATATCCCTCAATGGGCAGCCTTCTGCTCACTGCCAGTGTCCAATTTCTCCCATTGATCTGGCTCAGTAGTCCAAAAATAAAGTTAAAAATGTAAACATCGACATCCATATCGCAAAGAGTGTCAAGGCAGGAGAGCTTTTTTGGTTGAGCGAGAGGGCTTAATCTACAAAATAAGTTTGACAGTTTGTTGGATTCGCTGAAAAACTCTCCAATACCTGCAGCTTGGCTAAGACATTTGAAGATAAAGATGAGCTTCTAATCAATACACAGCCTATCCTTGGAAGGAAAGCAAGGCATAACAGTGCTACGCTATGTATCCGCTATCCCAGGCAGACAAATCAGTGATTCATGGTATTTCTGAACACCAGGCTATACCCTCCCTCCTCCTCGCTGGTATATGGGGCTCTGAACCAGCCTGAAAATCTTTCTCTGATGGAATCAATCGGCCTGGAGGCCTGACCTCGGTTGTAGTGGTTGCTACAAAATTTCAGAGGTTAATCCTAGCTTCAACAGTTGGGTCTTCAAAAAATGGACCATCCCTTGAGGAAGCCCTCACGCTAACAGGCAATTGCCAGCACCACTTGTTCTGAAGCCCCAGCTCCAGTCCCACCAGCTCCGTCAAGCTTGTAACCAGCACGGAGAGGAGAAGGCACAGCTTAAAATGCAGTGAGAGCTTTGGGGAGCCCCAAGGAGGAAGAACTCTCAATCCTCAGAAATAGGGGTGCTGGAATAAACGTTGACCTACTCAATAGGTAAGATAGATGTGTACAGAAGTCTTCCATAACCCAAAAACCCTCTTCTCCCATTATTCCTTCTTCCTACAGCTTGCTTTGAGAACGGTTGCATAGAATCAGGTGCTCACTGGGGACCACCATGCATGGATGCAACCACGGGAAAGGAAGGGATGGAATTTGGGATATTCCCTCCCAGAAGCCACCGTCCCACCACAGGGAAACCCATGGGACACCAGGGAGGCTTCAGGGACGGAGCTAGCTCGGATCTTCAGGCAAACACAGCACAGGGTTTGCCCGGCAGCAAAGTTTCAATAGTGGTGCTGGCTTCACACGCTCCACAAAGAACTCTGTGGGTGGGTTGGTGGCGTCCCCCAGCCACGCTGCCCACCCCAGTTACTGCCAGCACTGCCCGTGTGGTGTCCGTCCAGCACGGGGAGGCGAGCAGTCCCGCAGGCGCCCAGCTGGCAGCACAGCCCTCGGCCGGGCAGCAGGAGAAGAGAGGACAGCCGGAGCTGTCAGCTGGAGGAGTCGCTCCTCCGTCTGGCTCAGAGGCAGCCAGGCAGGAGTTACGATGGCAGCCTAATTCTGCAAACATTATCTCTGCTTTACGACCGGAGAATTGAGACACGCACAGACGAAGCATCCTCTGAAATTGAAAGCCTGGCCACCGCGCAAAGCTGAATGCAGATCTCCTGGTCCCAGTCTAATAACTTAAAACACAAGCCTATCTACTACTCTCCTCTGTCCAAATACCTCGGTAATCATTAAAGATTCAAAAGGGAGCAGGAAAGCCTACGCACCAATTAAACCGTGTAAAGTATCATTTCTGTGATGGATGCTCCGCTACATCCTGCACACTCCTTCGGCGGGGTTTTGCCTTTCATCAGTTGCTGTAGCGTGGAGTTAATGACACATGAGCTTCCACCCTTGTTAGAATTTTGTTGCCTGCGTTTGCCCACAACAGCTCCCCGTATTTATTAGCGGTTTGATAACAAAGCGAAGCACTTGTGAAACTGGCCCCAAGCTCCGCTCAGTGAACTGTGAATTAACTGTAAATATAATTAGAGCTGTACCTCACACTCGGGACTGGGAGGAACAGGAGGTCTGCCCCAGAGCTGTTACTACAGCAGTACGCAAGTCCAGGGCTGATAAAAATAGCAGCCTGAGCTAAAAGAGCAGAATTAATTACATCAACTGTTAAAACAAGCTACGCAGAGTTAACAGAGTGGTTGTACCTCTACTTCAGAATCAAGAGGAAATTCCTCTGTCCTTCCTGCCCTGCTGGAGGAACCAGTGATGGTTCAAGTAGCCACTGTCCCATCCAGCTGCATTTCTTACTTCCAGGAGGTCTGATTCCACGAAGCACTGCTCAGTCATGGGGAAAAATCAAGCCAAAATCTTCTAAAACACATACCCAAACTGATTTTGAAAAATACCCATCTGCACCTTTTTCACAAGACCCAACTTTCTAGTAGGATGAAGAACATGGCCATCGTGAGCACCCAAAGTCCATTACCCATCAGACAGCTCAGCCCCGGGGGGCGACCACTGCTCTCACAAGACGAGCAATAAAGGATGAGCATGGCAAGGAAGCGTGTGAGCTGTGAGAGCTGAAAAATTATGGTATTTTCAGAAAACCGTGTATTGTTCACCCCACTGGACTTGGGTGGGAGGCCACAGCAGGTAGAGGGAGGGTGATAATGGCTCAGCACGGACTGGAGGGAGCACAAGCAGCTTGAATTGCATGCGGTAAAGAAGGGGATGCCGCAGTAATACAGGGGCAATGGGCACGAGTCACAGTCTGGAAGACTTAGGCTGGGTGTCAGGAGTCGGGAACAGGGGAGGAATCTCATGTGGGTGACTGTCCTGCTGCGAGCCGAGGACCTCCTGAAGACCCTTCCAACCAGCATTTCTGTGCTGCCGTGAGATACCACCCGTGTAAGATTAAACGAGCTGCATTTGGCAGGGGGAGGACACAGGAGAGCACAGGCCACAAAGAAGAGGGAAAGGAGGAGGCTGAAGCTCTGAGGACGACATGCCTTTCAGGCACAAGGAGGACCGGCACAGGGAGCCTCCCCGAACAAGCCACAGCCTCCATCCAGCCTCCCCATCCTGCAGGGGAGGCACTTCCCACCCCTTGGGCTCAGGGAGTGTTGCAGCAGCAGCAGGGCATACCTTGGGCTAATGTGAACAAACCCAGGTCCCTGTACCCATCTGTACGTTTCTGACATAAATCCGTGACCGCAGAGGCAGGCAGCACGCCATAAATCGAACAGAAAGCCTCATAACATAATGTCTCCTTGTGTTGCCTTCTCCCATAAACAAGCAAGATTTATGCGTTCCTGGGGCTATTAACAAGAGCCATTTGTCTTTATTTCTGCATGTAACTAATGGAGACACCAGCAACATTGATGAGCCTCGTGGGATTAATTACTAAAGCCGTTTTCAAGGGGGTATCTATGGACTTGCTTTCCTTCATACTAAAGGAAACATCAAGCATTTTTCAAAGCATAGGATGAAATTTCATTTAAGAGACCAATGGCCCATGTGAGCGCAATCATTACCAGGCTCAGACGCGGCCTAGCGAAAAATTACAAGTGTCCAAAAGGTTGACGACTTTCTCAAGTTTTCTTTAATTACTTCATTTTACAGCTATTAAAGCAGCACAGTGAATCAAATCAAACAAGACCAAAAAAAAAAGAAAAAAGTCAGCAGGTCCATATGGGTCCATGCCACCCTGCTGATAGCCAGAGCCATGCTGGTTCCCTTGGACACCAATTTCAAAGCAACCTGGAGACACCTGCAAAACTTCCTCCACTCAATCACTTTTTTTTTTCCAGAAAGAGACTTTTTCAGCCATCAGCACTCTTACAATTCCAGTATTAAACCTTCTCCAAGGTGGAATTCACCTCCTGGATGACCCAGCACACTCAGACCTCATCCAGCTGGGGCTCCTTTGCACGCTGTGGTCCTGCATCAAGTTAAATCCCCACATAGGAGCAGCAGAGGGGAACCCAGTGGTACCAGCTCACCTGCAACAGGTTGCAATCCCTCTAAGAACCACTCCAAGCCCTTCCTCATGGATCAAAGGCCAAGACAAGACCATGTGCATCCACGTTTCACACCCTACAGCCATCCTGTTGCTCAGTCTCTGGCTTTCGGAACCATCCCTTCTCCAGGGTGAATCAAACAAAACAGAAAATAAAAATGTAGAAAACTCTATGGCCCCACAATAAATCAAAAGCTCAGCAGAGCTTAGGACCCTACTGCCTCACATCTTCCAGAGGTCTATCTTGCTACTGAGTGCCCACACAGAGGCACAGAATAACCAGACGAAGGGCAGAAGGACTAGGACAGACTGGAAATACTGGCGACAAAGTTTAAACTTCGTAAATACCAGCTTTCACCAAGGCGACACAAACAGAAATGAGTCATTAACTTAATTTATTTTATGAAAAAGTTGAATAAAGGTTAATAGAAAATTAGTCATCTTTCCTTATTTTTTTCCTACTCAGCCTACATAATTTAATTAAAACCGTGCTATGGAGTTCCAGAGGATGATTAAAAATAACCTCTCATTTTCTATTAAACTCCTTAGGTTTGTACAGGAATTCCTATAGAACCTTATTAAATTTCTGTTTACCTCTGCTACATTTCATTTTTATTCTATACATCTTTCTCTTAAGTCCAAAGGGATTTTGTGATGGGGATGACTTATTAAATAAATATTCTTTCCCATTGAAGGCAATCAAAACTTTACATCAACATTAGATCAGTGCAGGAGAACATCCATAGGGGGAAAACTTTAAAAAGCAACATTATTGACTTTTTTCTTTGTGAATGGGAGACAGAAAGACAGTTAAAAAGACCTTTTCTTGTTATCGCTGCTGTATCTTAGCCAAAGAAGACAGAAAGAAGAAGGCTGGTATTGCTGTTGGGGTTGTTTTTTTTCAGTCTTCCTGGTATTTTAATTTTGCAGTGGCGCTTGCAAGAATACAATCCGTAGCAACTCAGTAGCTCTGCAGGCTTGCAGAAAGCCAAGATTTTTTTTTTCCCAGTTTTCTAACGTTGCTGTGGAGCTACAGTACAGAGCTATGTAGCATTTATTAAAACAAGGCTAGGTTGCTTCACAAGAGGTAGGATATATTCAACAAAACCAAAAAAAGGATGCAGAGCCTGCAGGCACAGAAAACCTGTACAACATGGTAGAGGACAGCTCCAACGTCCTTACTCAAGCTGAGTCGTTCTTGCTGTCAACCTCCTTGAAAATTTGATCTAATTCATTCAGCAGTTTCGGTGTTCGGCCCGTGTACGCCAGATTCCTGACCAAATCAAGACAAGTCAGAAGCCCAGAAAGGTTCGTACAATACACCTGCGTTTGTTCTTTGACACCAAGGAATTGCACAGACCTTTCTACTTCTTTTTAAACGGAGCGAGCGACCAGCAAACCTTACACACAGTGTCCACCCTCCTACACCTCGTCCAAGCCAGAGTCACGTTTTGGAACTTGTGCTCCCTGGGGGAGAGGAGAGACGGAGCTGCCAGCGAGCACCCAGGCAGATGGAGGGGAGGCAGACCCAGCACAGGGCACATGTCCTCACCAGCAAGCCTTAAAGAAAAAAAAAGAAAAAAAAAAAAACAAGCCTACAAGGGCAAAAAGAGCCCCCCCAGCAACAGTGCCAAGGTCTTTCCTGGCCCATGGCCGCCTGCCTCTGCAGAGCAAGATTGATGCGCTGGCAGAATATGTCGTTTTGAAACTAATTGCACAACAAGAAAAGATTCTTTAATATCATGCAGCCGATCCTAGGGGGAACAATTACTAGGAGATAAAAAGAACAGGAGGAAGAAAAAAAAAAAAAAAACTTGTGCATGCAGAAGATAGATTTGCACAGTTTCTACATTTCATTAGGAAAGCCTTCTGCGGGTTTGACAGTCACCTTGAGCAGCGTTACGGAGGGAAGGGAGGAGTCAGTAAACATTCAGGAGCCGTAACATTGCAGCTCTGCCCCCAGGTAACCGCGCTGCCATTAAAGGCCAAATCTAATAAGAACTCATCTTGGCTTACAAGCCAGAAAAGCCTTCAATAATCAATTAAACTGTGAGATAAGGCTGCAGCTGCTTCCATGTCCATGGACTACTCAAGTCCAGGTCCCACATGGGTTTTCTGAGCTCAGACCGTGCCAACACATCGCTGTCGGGCACACATCCACAGTCCCCACAGGCAGCACCCCAACGCCAGCACCCCGAGCACCCAGCGGGAGCCATCCCCTATTTCAATTTGCAGCAGTGGCGAAGCCAAGATAAGGTTTGACTAAACCAGGTTGCTTCCTGTGAGCAAGCCACAAGCATCAAAGCTAAACTTTTTTTATTTAGAAGGAACACCACATAACTTTAAATGGTCTTGTATTCCTTAAGACCCAGGCTGATATCCCCAGCTATTATCTGCATGCAAAGGCCTTACAGCAGTGTCTAGCTGCCATGGAATCTGTTCCCTGACAATTTTGTTGCCATTGAACCTTGTCTATCTTGCCATCTTAACATAAGGTTTTCTCTTCTGAATAGAACAGAATAATTCCTAATTTGAATTCCACTGCACAACAGAAACAGCCTGTAAAACCTCAAAAAGGAGCCCGTTCCCTCCAGCAGAATAGAAGATATATTAGGCTTCGGGACTGTATAGAGCAGAACATAAAATTAAAATAACAGACATCATAGAGTTTGATAGCATCTTTCAATCTCGAAGATCCCAAAATACATTACTAACTGCAACAGACATTCCTCTGTTAGACAACTGCACATCTCTGAAGTGAATCATATATTCAAGAGAGGAGTAAAGAAGTGTTTATGTAAATGGGAAGCCGTTTGTTGATCCAGGGAACGCTACCAGCCCTAGGAGGGAGCACAGCAGCACTACACAAAGGTCGTAACAGTCACCATAGGTGTGCCTGTTACTCCGGCTCAGTTTAGACAGCAAGAGAAAATTAGCATTTACTCTCGCCAGCAGAGAAAGATCATCCCATAAATGTATTTTCATCAGCATTATAATTCAGGATCTTCATTTTCTTTGCTCTCCCTGGTACTTAATGCCTAAAAAACACATTCTGTGGTTAAAAATTGGTATTGCTATAAACCAATGTAATAACAATATCCTTTTTCAAGCCAGCTCCCACAAGCTCCTCACTAGATGATCTAATCAAAAAATGATAGTTAATAGTTACCTCAGTGTATTCATTAGTGGCTTTTTTTTTTCAGTTTTAGTTTTCAGGGAGATAAAAAGAAAACAAGTATAAACTGTTCTGAAAAGTTTCTGAAGTTCCCAGATCAGTGTTGTTGATTCAAAGCAGGCCTATACACTCTTAAAAAAGAAAAAAGTATTTCTTTTTTTATTATGTGCTTTTTAAGAATAAGCTTGGTTTATCCTTTATCCTCTTTCTGCAGACACAGGAGAGTCAGATCTATACTCAATATCCAACTTCCAAAGAAAAACTCATTCTAACAGATTTTTTTTTTCTAATGCAAAACCTAGAATTCAATTTTTAGGTCTCTCAAATACCTCCTGATGCTGATAAACAGGAATATAATCCAAGCAAAATAAGTGTCTTGAATCCTCACAGCTAAATTCCAATTTCTGTGCAAATTTCCAATGTTGCCCTTCAGTCCCAAGAGCTACACGTTGCACAAGCAGATAGTAAAGGCAGTGACCCGATTTGTTCTGCCGAGTATATAATGTGTCATAAAGTACTGCAGAGGAAAGCGCAGAATTAGCCATTCCAGCACTTTCGTAATCAATGGCAAAAACCACAGGACTCTCCCTAGCCACCAAGCAGGTCTCCAAACCCTGGCATTTTCTTTAGCAGCACTTGTTTTCCAAGTCATTAATTTGTCAGCACTCGTACAGTATTTCATAGCTCCAGAATGGCAGCAAAGTAAGGCATCATGGAAGCAAAAGCCCAAAGTCTTCCCATCCAGCGCAGCCCGCAGAAAACTGCTGGCTTTTTCCTAAATATCCACCACAGCTCTGCGGTGCGCTGAAGCCCACGGGTTAACTAACGCAAACCAAAACCAGAGCACGCGGACGCCTCTCCCCCTGCTCAGCGCCACGTGCCCCCTTCTCCCACGCTGGGAGCAGACTTCAACAAGAAGACATCGGGCTGCAAAAATCAGGCTGAGGCGGGGACACAGAGCACTTGAGCACCAGGAAGTCACTGCAAGGGTCTTCCTGTAGCAAATAAAAGGAAATCAGCATCCCGCAGGACAGAGTTTGACTCCCAAAGAGTTAGGCAAGCTTTTGAAGATCCTTGTGCAGCCACCCCAAGAGATAACAGCAGCTCAACCACGTTTGGCTGCAGGGGAAGAAGATACCCCCGAGCAAAGCCTGTCAGATTTACTATTTTATCTGCTTTCCATAAAACTCTGCATCGCAAGAATGAAAAAAACAATTCTTTATACAAAATTTTTTAAATGAAGCTAACTCCAGAAGCTCCTAAACCAGCCCCCAAAACGTAAATGATCCCAGAAACCTACCTAGCACATTTGCACCAGAGAAAGACACAATCCTGCACTTTTCTTTGACTCAAACTCTTACTGGCTGCCACAGGATTAGGTTGGGCAATGCAGCGACCAGAGATACAGGCTGCAGACTGGAGACACTTTCAAGCCAGGACACCCAAGGCAGGCTGGGCACACAATGGGGAAAACCCTTTCAGTAGGAAACCTACCGCCTTTAATTGTTACCTCTTGTGCTTGCAAGTGGCATCACAAAAGAGCCCAGCTGTATCTAGGAGCCCCACGACCAGGAGGAAACTCAGGATGCTTCTCTGCCACCATGCAGCAGCATGCCTACCTGAGCACAAATAAATATATAACTGGGATTTCATACCTACTCGAAATGAATTTTAGCTTTGGTTTTGCCCTTTACCATTCGTGTGCTGTAACTACATTCCGTTCTATTTAGCCTGGTGCTATAAATATGACTGGAACCTTCAAAACCATCCTCGCGACGCCAAGCTGACCCCGCACGGAGCGGGCCTGACACCACCGGCTCAGATAGCTCTAAATTGCCTTGCTGAAGCAGTAATTCCCTTTGCTCAGAGAGGGGCACTATCTCCTATGGAAGGAAAATCGGTTTGGGTAAGGATTTGAAATGCTTGGGCTTCATTTAGACTAATCCCCCTAACCACTGAGAGAAATCCCATCCAGCAAGCCCTCGCCCCATCCCTCAGAGGGGCCTTGCACCGCATGGTGCTCTGAGGAGGAAACCTGTGTTACCTTTTCACCAAAGTACTGCATTAAAACCTCTGAGCCGGCAGTCAAGAGTCTCTTTCAAGAGACTGACCAGAAGCAGGACAAAACTTGCAATTTCCAAGCCTTCCTTGACTTGCACATCCTGCAAGCCAAGCATCTGAGCATCAGAGCTGGGGTTTCCCTTGACATAGACAGTACTTACAGAGTTCAGGCAGGGAGTAAAGTCCAGCTGCCACTTGCCATGAAGAACGGCTGATCATCAGCTGAAATAAAAGCGAAAATGCAGCTTCTGCTCCCGCAGCTGGGACGGTGACCATCAGCACCCCAAGGCAGGACACGGCAGCCCCCAGGAACAGCACAGGAGCGCCACCCGCATGCCCACGGGACGCGGGAAGTCAGCAACTCACTTGTGAAGACTTTGTTGCCTCAGGATGCAGAAAGGCAGAGGGAAATGCACCTCATTTCACTCCCATGCGCTGCATGTGCTCCTGTATGCCATACATGCTTCATATTATTGTGTGCATGTTATTATCCAGGGACCCATCGGAACTGCTACCAAGGTAACACAGACAGTAACATACAGCAACCAGGGAAAAACGCCACCGGTAACACAGTGCATTTCCTCAGGTTATATTTTCATTTTCTTTCTTATAACCTACTTGGTTATTAACACACAAAATATCGTATTTGTATAGTTTGACATCTTTTACATTTTTGTAGAATTGAGATCCAAGTTTTTAATAGCTCTGCTAAAAAAAAAAATCTCATTAATGACTGAAGACTAAGGGCTGAGAGATTTCTTATACGAGGACTCTCCAGAGGAGACATATTTGTGTGAGTCAACAGCATATGTCACTCTCAGAAAATAACGCATCTGAATGAGATTTTTCTCTGCTAGTTTTATTTAATGAACAAACAACAAATCCTCAGCACATCCTTTCGAAAGGATGCCTGGCAAGACAGAGGTTAAGCTGGTTTTCAAACTTCACCATGACAGGCAGAGAATTTTCCAATATTGCCATAGATCCGTGGAGAACGGCTGCGCAGGGCAAACAAAAGGGTTTATTTCCCTTTTTATGATAAGAGGACAATTCAGGAGCCTAGCAAATGCTGAAAAAGAAGTCTCTAGTGGATGGATTCAAACAGAAATGAGCCTGGGCACCTCTGCTGCTGTTTTGATGACCACATTTATACCCCCAGCCCTGGATCAGCAAAAGGAAAATTGGGCTCTTTCAGGTGGGCAGATGGACTCTCAGTCTCAGGTACAGACAGTTTGCAAACTGTTTAACAAACAAATATGGATGCTTAAGGATGAATTTCCATTTTTATACAGCATAGGAGAACGGCCATTCTCCTATGATACCTGTTGCACAAAAGCCACAACGCTTCACCCTGCCCTGCCGAGCTGAGACCGGACACGATTCACCAGTCCAGGAGCTCAGCTGGAACTTTAAATTCCCAGGAGAGACTGGTGGGCTGACGGAGAGAAGAAAAAAAATAAACTAAAAAAAAAAAAATCTCAGAAAGGGTACATTTGATCTGAACGCCTTGGAGAGATGGATATTGAACTCCACGGCACTATATTTAGACTCCCTTTTCAAAGCATAAATGCACTTCAAATTCTCTTCATTAGGTCCCATTCTTCAGACGTGGCATCTTCTGCTAAAAGCAAAACCGCCACGCCTCGGAGAAGAGCGTGGTGGCCTCAGAGAGGAGCCTGACGGCCCCTTCCCCACCACAGCCACGTGCCTGTGCGGCCTGCTCAGGGCAAGTGCCAGGCAGCGACCCCAAGATGGGTCCTCGCTTGCAGAGCCAGCCCACACTGTCCCCGGCCTGTGACAAGCCCCAAGGCAGCATCGGGGGGGCCTGGACAGCGGGGACACAGCGGCAGGACACCGCAGCCTTCACCCAGCTGCAGCCCCTAAATCTGGGAGGCCACAAACCCTCCTCCCAGCGCCAGTCGTGCCTCATGGAGGGCGACCCCCGCTCTCCATGTCAGCTCAGGCCTGAGGAGCCACACACTTCACATGTCTCAGGAGAATACTGAAGTGAAAACTCGGTCACACCGTGCTGCGACTACTGTGAAGCACTACTGAAGAGAAGCTAACATTTGTTTTCAATTACCCAGCGTATATTTGAAAGACTTGAAATTGTCCCCCAAGTATTAAATGAATGTTGTGTGTTTACTAGGCGCTTGTGCATGGAAAATGAAAGTTATCTGGCAACCGTCTCCAAATACCAATATTGTACAAATATTGTACCAATATCACTACATCCACAGTTAACTAGTCTCTGTGGGCTTCAAACCACGTAAAGAAAGTAAAATTAGAAAGCAGAGGTATGCTACACACTGCCCTTTGAGATGTAGAGTAAATGCAAATGATAAAGCTAGTATTTTATTCCCCTATCTCCATTTTGTTCCTAACAGATCACATTGCCATTTCAGACTCAAGACAAAACGACACAGAAAGCAGGAAAGTTTGTGCCAAACGCAGAATGACATCCATAAATTTATGAACTAACTAGACTGATGTTCGATGCGATGCGAAGCGCTTGCCAATCAATAGCCACGAGCATCAATTCCCTGCGAACGGCATTCCTGTGCCGCCAGCCTCCCACCGGCAACAGGCCGCGCCATTTTCTGCTTAACTTTACGATCATTGCAATCTCCCCTAATCGATGGCATCGACAGGCCCGTGAGATCGAAGTGCTGAGGCAAAATGGATGTGAGGCGACGGCAGAGCCCGCAGTGCCCGGCACTCCGGCGGCGTTGCTTAGCGATAGGGCCCGTGCACGCCGTCCTCGCTCTGCTGCCTACGCCCAGGGAGGAGAGGGATTTCGACAGCGATCAAACTACTGACAAGGAGAAGCAGGAGGAATAACTGCATGCAAAATAAATACTAAGTGCTCTGCCTTTTTCTAAGAGGTTTATAGGAATTTAACTCCCAGCTCTCCACACCGGCACAGGAAGCAGGCAGTGCTCGTGGAGCAGGGTGATGCTTCGCTTTCCCCACTGGCATCCCGGTGGCTTCACCGTAAATCCTCAGTGTCCCCAAAAAAAGACCTGAAAAGCAGCCTGCACCCACAAGCAGAGAGTTTGGGCACACCCGTGGCCATTTGTGATCAGTAACATCCTTGTCTCTGTTTCTGTTGCAAACCATCTGTTGATGGCTTGAGCAGAGAGCAAACTTCTCCCCGCGCCAGAAAACATCGCTGGGACCTCCACTCGGCATGGATTAACAGCACCAGAGATAGATCCGAGCCACTGACAGCTGTGACAAATGAAACCCACCATATTTAAGGGCTGCAATGCCCTGTGCCCACATGCGAGTGATGCCTCGTAGCCACTGACTGAAAGTCCCTCCGTGTCAAGCACTGTCAGAGCGGTGAGATCATAAGCTAGTGCCCGTCAATCTCCATTTGTGTGCAAAGCTGCGAAGAGGGCTTTTGTAGTTCTCTTAGAGATACAAAATGGGCACTCTGATTTTGCTTTAAATGAAAGCATGAGATAATGCTAGCTGCCCGTAAACCTCAAAGACGGCATTTATACAGCGTCAGAAACATTTGCAAAGACAAGAAACGCCTTTGGGCTGCAAGACCTTAAAATCTACAACCCATATCCCAAAAACTTTTGTGCCTCTGCTTAAGCACACCGCAGGATCTGCGCCTGTCAGCATAATGATCACCCCAACAAGGCCACACTTGTACAGAGGGAGCTATGAAAATCTGAAGGTATATTATTCTTTTTTCCTTTTTTTTCCCCCCCAAATTTGGAGGAAGATATAGTAGACACGGAAACAGAAGTTTCAGCTTGTGCCCCAGAGACACAGCACAAGCTGCACAACAAAACTCCTCAAAGTCCTTTCCTAAGCAGAAAGCAAGGACCGTGTTCTTCAGAGGCCATCCTGGAAAGAGAGCAGCGACAGCACGGATTTGCTTGGTGGCTGCACAGGGCTTGCACAGGCAGCCTTAAGACCAGCAGCACCAGCAGGCTCCTGGTGCTTCGTGTACCACGATGACCCCAGCAGAACTTGGCAGTTCAACCCTGCAAAGCCGAGCGAGGACTTCTGAAATCCCACTGGGACACAGGCAGATGAACAACGGAGAAATGAAGAGGAAGGAGAGCGCTGAAGGGGAAGACCAATGCCCAGAGGGGTGAAGATATTCAGCCCCTCGATTATTGAACCGGTCACGCCGAGGGCAATTCACGGTGCCTAGTGCAGGCACACAAGGTGAGCAGGATGGAGCCGCAGACCTCCAGCTCTGGCAGGGACCACAGCCACTGCACTTCTCTGCCTGAAGAACAGGGATAGGGGTGCCTATCATCTTCTTCCTGCAGATTGCAAAGCACTTTTTAAACAGAACGAGGTGTGAAAAGATACTGAGAGAAAGTATCAAAAAAAAAAAAAAACCTCTAGGTGAAAACCTAAAGTACAGCAAACTGATTAACCAGGACACAGCCTTCCAGGTACACCAGTCCTGAAGCCTCTCTTCTCCCCTGAAGTTAAATTGAGGCAATTTTCATGAATATGTTACATTGTCATGAAAAACTAAGAATGAAGAACAACTTGTTTCTGCTTTGGAAATCCCTCTCTCTTGGCCTCCTCAGATTTCTTGACAGTATCCAGCACCATCTTCACCACTGAGATATGCCCAGTGTTATCAGAAACCCACACTGAAAAGAAAAAAAACATCAATAATAATTCAGACCTCGTTTCAGGGTCACTTAAAGGAGATTTCAGCTGCCCATCACAATGCAACCGAGGACTCCAGATTGCTCATCTATTGATCTGACAGGTGCTGATTTGGGGAAATTAAAGAAGTGCCCATCTAATGGGCAAGCTTCTAAGGAGATGGAGAGACCACAGCCAGGACGGTAAAGAGAGTACGAAGTAAAATAAGATCATCCTCAGAGGGGGAAACAAGGACAATTTGGAACCACCTCTGCATTAAGCAGAGGCAAAATTAAACTGTGTAGAAAAAACTGACTGCCTGCCTCCCCCAGATAAAACACGTTGAAAGAGAGGAGTCGATGACAGCCTTGAAGAACCTCCCCATCAAGGGAGAAAAAGTTATCTCACATGATGTATTGAAGCCTCTCCACAATGAGAGGAGAAAGCTGCCCCAACGCAGAGCCAGCACCCGGAAATAGAGGTATTTTTCACCAGAGGCTGGCCAAGCACATGGACAGATGCTCACAACCACTGCAGAGCACGGAAGCACGGAGCAGCCCAGCATCAGGTCTTCTCCAGCACCAGGGGACCCGGGCTGTGCGCACAGCGACCAAAGCTCTCGCATCGGGGCTGCGGGAGAAGAGTGCTGCAGCCCCAGGCTAGAGATGTACATCTCTATAGTCCGTACGTATGTAAAATATACATATATATACACATCTACATGTACACGTACACTTCCCTGCTTCCAAAGCAGCAGATGACACCATGTTCTAATATATTACATCTCAAGAAAAAGTATCAGTGCTACAGTAGAAACTAAGGAAGGAAGAAAAGAAAGGAGGGGAGAAAAAGGAAAAAGGAGAGCATGACTTTTGCTCCCTATCCCGTTTGAGGAACTGAACTACAGTGATGAGCATGACATAAAAAACTCGGACAGCAAAGCAATGTTCTGGAGACCACAATATGCATAACAACTCCCGTTAAATGGAGCCCTTGTTAAATGTTCCTACCCTCCTGCCCTCAGCCCATACCTCCGGGGTGCAATTTTCAGGAGACGGAAAAATTTAATGCTGCTTGGGTTAAAATAACCCCCCGGATTTTCACTGCAGAGACTGTCATGACCACGTGTTCCTCTGTTTTATTATATTAATAAGCAGAGTCATTCAGCACTCAACATGATCTGGCTCTTTGACTTGCACACGACCGTGTCCCCGAGCTGTGGCAATGCAGAGGCCTCCCCCTGCCCCCCTTGCAAAAACACGCTGTTATTTCGAGGCAAAACATCCACAACTCCTCACAAAGCGGACTGGACACACAGCAGGCTGCACATGTGCGTGGAGCCAGGGGCTGAATTCGTCCCTGTCCATCCCCGCTGCCTCCCACCAGGCTCCTGGGGGCACCCCCAGCCCCACTCCTGCCTCCGCTGCATCCCCATGTGCCCAGGGAACACGCTGAACCCCTTCTCCACGGGTTACAGCCACACAAGAATAGAAAATAACAGGCTGTTAAAATAGCCAACACAAAACAGAAAAGCCTAGCCCACAAACAAAGCTCTCCCTGGTAGGAAAAAAACAAACCAAAACAAAAACCATCTTTCTCTTGCCTGCAATTGTGTGAACGTCTCCTGTTACCTCTAATGCCTGCTCCCTGCCTCGACTTCCCCAGCTGCGAGAGGCACGCTGCGCTCCCCGGGGGCGCCACGTGCGCGATTACCGCCTTCTGCTGGGGCGTCTGGTTCAAGCACGAGCAGAAAGGAGACTGCTCCCAACGCTGACACCGTGATGCACATGTGCTAAACACAAAAGAAGGACCCCGGCTGATTTTCTGCTCCCCTTCCCATACAGGCTTTTCTTGTTCTTTTTGCGTAGGATGCGGCCTGAGGAATAGGTTTTGTTGTGGAGGTTTTATACCATGTAAATAATGGATATTGCTTATGTACCGATTATGTCAAACCCAGCTGTTTACCTTTGCTACAACTGCAATTATTTTAACAGGAATAGTAAAAATAAATTGGGGAGAAAAATAACAGGAACTTTCCAGTTTGGTTTTCAAAACAAGAGCGCTGCCAAGCGCGATCTGACCTCAGACAAGTCACGTGCAGCCACCGACCTTAAAAATCAACCGAGCTTGTCCATGCATGAAGAACAGACCGCTCTGTGGGGTTCTGTGCAGGAACAGGTCCCAAAAGGTTCAGAATTTGGCCCAGCCACATCTTCCTGGATTATCACAGCCCGCTCCAGCTGGGGCAGCACCCAGACGCCCCCAGCAGCTGAGCCACCACCTAATGCTGACACCCAGCAGGCGGACAGGGGACAGACAGCCCGAGAGCCAGACGCATGGACCGTCATCTCCCTGCTCCCCAGCAGGTTCACTTGTCCCTTGTCCAAATGCAAAAACACCGGGCTGGACTGAACACTTCTGAAGGGACCTATCCTGCGGCTGGAGCAGCCCTTCCCAGCCCCGCGTGCCGTCCTCCCGCTCCTCCTCCCCCCGGAGCACAGGCAGATGCCAAGCCATGGAAGTTATTCTTTCATTTACAGCATCTGGTTCCTTGGCAGACTCCTCGGGCAATTATGTTCATAGCTTTAAAGCTGTCTCTAGCTCTGCTTCATGGGTTTGCTGCTTTTGGCTTGCAGCAGTCTCTTCTCATCTTCCCTGTCCATTATTTTGGCTGAATGTTGCTCTTAAGAGTGTGGGAATTAGACCACTCTCATCTCCCTCTAATTAGGAGCAAAAATAAGCCATATCCCACCTTGTCCTTTAAAGACAAGCACTTGTTCTACTTTCGCAGCCATTTGCAGGAGACCCTGGCCACTCTTGGTCCTGAAGCATTATATACTTGAAGTCATTCGCAACCACCTTGACAGCCTGGGCAACTACACCCTAAAGGTCCCCCCCAGCACCACGGGAAGGGTGTTGCGTTTCCTGACAGCAAAAGGTGGCAGCTGAAAGGCAAGAGACGACAGAGGCCCTGCCCCTCACTGCTAGCCTGAGGCGACCACCACCTGGGATAAGAGGATAAGCTGATGCTCAATCCATTTTCCCCAATTAAAACTGCCCATGACCAACAGAGATCCTCGTGTCCTCTTAAGGACCAGCTCATTTTGGAGGACCTGAGAGGCCACCATGGGGTGACAACCTCCGGACACCACTGGCTGCCAAGGGGTTCCCACCAGCGACCCCACAGCAAGCACCAGACAAGGCTTCCCAAAAAAAACAAAGAAAACACCAAAGACACTGCCCCGAGAGCACGGAGGCAGCACCGCAGGGTCTCACAACATGGTAAGAGCAGAACAAACTTGGTGGAGGGCCAGCTCTTAATGAGGCACTTAAGACCAAACCACTTCACGTGCTCTCATCAGCGGATGCTCCATGGAAGCAGCACCTTTGCCAGCTCCACGCCCCACCAACAGAGGTGAGCTGCCCACACTTCCACCACGGCAGCTCCTGACCTCCCAAAATGCTCTCTCGGAGGAGAAGCGACAGCCTGGCTATTCATCATTGCTTCCTACCATCACTGGCTCAACGCCCGGAGCAGAATTAATTGCCTTGGCTTGCAGGAGCGGACGTCCAACTGGATGGCGAGTTTCTGTCTCTGGAGAAACCACAACTCATCCAAACTCCCCCAGGACCACCAGGAATGGCTCAGACATCTCCAGACGTGGGAACGTATGGCTGCAGTCAACAGCCACGATGGGAAAACACACCAGGCGACCCTTATCCTCGCTCCCAGCACAGGCACAGCTTAAAGTTTCTCTGCACCTGTGCAGATGCAAAGTCCCTGCCATGAAGAACGCCTGAGAGACCAACGTGGCATGAGCATGCACGCTGCTTTAGCACTCAATTAGCAGCCCTGTTGATTTAACAGAGCCATTGGCTTGCATAATTGATGGTTGTGACGGGCTGGTTGGAGGAGGAGGGCAGGAGGGAAGTCAGATGCTCTATCAGTCCCCATCACCGGCATCCAAAGGCCCTATCTGGAGTACGGAGGGGAAAGCACCGCTGAACAAACCAGACCAAAAATGGTGCTTCCTCGAGATATCAGCGCAGAGCTGGGCTTTCTCGCAGCATTACTGCTGCCCCCACTTACCCCCTCTGCTGCAAAAATGCCCAGAGCCCCGCCACCCAGTTCATGGAAGGCACTTGTCCAAGGCAGCTGTGGACTCGGGGCACATTTATCCTTTTTGAAGGAACAACCCCATAAAGAAAAAACTGTAAAGATCTCTGAGCATTTAAATGCATTTCCATAACCATTCGTAAGGATTCCCAGAGAGCAGCATTTATGAAGCAGGAACAGAGGCTGAGAGCACCCATTAGTAGCAAAAGCATTAAATAAAATATATTTAAAAAAAAAAAAAAAAGACTGGAAGTTATCCCCAGCCAAGAATTGCAGGCCCAAGTTATTCCTTTCTGCCTGCTTCTCTGGGAACGGCAGCGGGTTGGGGATCGTGTGCTGCTTGGGACGGGGAGCCAGCTCGGGCCCCCGTGATGACCCCGTGCAGGCGGTACACAGCAGCACTCGCTGCAAGGAGAGCAGAGATGTCAGGTGCAGCAGGTCCTCACATCCACAGCCTTAAAGGTGACAAAAGAAAGGAATGACAGAAACCCTGGCAAAGCACCAGCACACCTCCATCCATCCATCCACCAACCCCCACAGCAGCTGGAGGAGGTTTCAGCAGCTGCTTTCGCCAGTTTTAGAAGATGCTTGAACTGCTTTCACCACATGGCAAATCAAAATGAGTTTTGGTTTATTTCCATTCACTCTACGTTTTGGCAAATTCCTTAGCTCCGTGCTGTGCAAAACAGTTCTGCCGGCGGACCGTGGCAGTGTGACCCTGCTGCGTCCCTGCTGCTGAGCTCCCACAGGGGAGCTGCTTGCTAAAAGAGGAAAACCATTTATCCCACTCCCCTTCCCACGGACACAACCTGCTCAGCCTCCATTACAAATTTCGTCAGGTTCAGCCTCCAAGTGGCAGCAAAGACGCTCGCCAGCGCGAAATACAAACCAACAGAAAAGATCAGATCAACTATTTAAAGGATAAGTGTTATGGATTTTTTTTTCCCTAAGAGCCATGAGCAATTATTTTTGAGCACACAGATCTTAGCCATTCATTTATCCCGAGAATAAAAGTGGGAGAAAGGGGAAATGATTGCTTTTTCATTATTTGTCACACTGCCAGTACTGAAACAAAGTCAGAGGACTGCCAGGAGATCTCCTTTGATCCAAGTAAGAATCATTCTCAAACATTTCAAACCCACAGGGAAAAAAACAAAACCCAGTCAAATCTTTCCACCATGATTCTGAAGATAAATATATGAGCAACAAAAGAAATCCTCTTCTTCCACATACAAGACGCTGCCACTCAAGCTGAGCATAGAGGCTTTTAAAAAAGGTTCTGTCAGGGGTGAACCCAAACTGGACCAGGAACAGCCAAGCTTGAAGATTCACATCATCAGCCCAACATCGTTGCTCACAGTGAGTCAGAGATATTAAAAATATATATATATAAAAGATTCTACATCAGGAACCAATTTACTTTTGCTGCTCCACGGAGCAATCATGCCCCAGGACCTGCAGCTAAATGGCTGGAGCTCACGTAACTGGAACAGCAAAGGGAGCAGCACAGAACTTTAATGGCTTATGAAATTCAATTGAAATTGATGGTTGGAGAAGGGAAACATTACCACCCTGCCAATTTAACGTCGGCGCACACGGGTGCGTACACAGATGCGTACACGGACCGAGAAAGGTGGGAGCTCATTTTCAGCTTGCTTTCGTGTCCGTGACCCCCACAGCATTCTAGGGAACGAGACAGCACCTCGTGCAGTAACTTAAGCAATGTATAAATATTTCAACACCTCCAGACCTTTCTCTACCGGAACCTTTAATATAAGATCCACCTTTTGTGAAAGCAGCAATACGTTATTCCAGCCGGCCCCGGCCACTCCGCTGAAAGACCAGGAGCCCCGCTCCGTGGTCACCTCCAGCTGGAGCATCGCCTCCCAGCCCTGCCCTGCTGCTGGAGAAGACTTGGAATAAACCTGTTTGCAGCTGATGTACTTTTCAAACACGGATCTCTTCTGTTATGAAGCCTGTCTCTGATGAACAATAGAAAAATATTGTTGACAGGGGTGTACTTCTCCATCAACTCAAAAATATCATTTTGCAGAGCATTTTCACAGCTCAGCAGAAGGTGGAAAGAAAGACAATATTATGACTACACTGGAAAGAAAAATATAATTCATTATAATTAGCTTACGGTAGTTTTCTTGTTGGTTTTGGCTTTCTTAAGTGAGGTTCCTCACTAGTTAGAGCCCCAGTCCGACTCAGAAAGCCTTTTTCAGGCAAAACTCACATTAATGGAAGATTAACTCGGGTGAAACATTCAGGATTTGACCAGAACACTTCAGAGCCATGGTTCCCAAGGCACCAACAAGGACCGCCTGAACACTCATCCTTTTGGCACTTCCATGCACACGGTCAGCTGGGCGCTTTGGGACCCATCACAGGGGAGGAAGACCCACACCAGCACCACATTCAGCGACTGGCGGCACGTGGATGCTGCTGCCCTGCAGACACCGGGAATGGCCACTTTGGTATCTCCCCTGGCACGGGGCTGGCGTGGGCGCTTCACCCAGCTGCAGCCCCGCTGCACTGCACCAGCTGATCCACAGATTAATCATTATAACTTTTAACCAAGCTAGTGCAAGCATCATATGTTGCTAATTACACAATGCAGGGCAGGGGGAAAATATCATAAATGAATTTGACTGCTTAATCTAATCAGGACAGCAAGTTGCGTTTTAATTACAAACCGTCGTGCAGCAGCAAAGCATCTGCTGCAATGCAGCGACCCCAGCCCCAGAGCAAAGCCCCACCATGTCTCATCACCGTCCCAAACACCAGGCAAAGCCAAGCCCCAGTGTCACCCCCAGCTGGGGACAGCAGTGCATCCACCCACGGACAGCGGTGACATGCCACTGGTGCAGAAATGCCCACCCTGAACACCCCTCCCTGCTGACTCCTCGCAGTGAGGGCTCCTGCAGGACACCTTCGTGCTGGCCACTTTCAAGCCCCGCCACCTGTAAACTCTGCTGTAATGCAAGCGACCGTCTCTCCACTTGGAGGCAGAAATCCTCCTGAATCTCTCTGACTCGCTGCCTGTCAATTCGCATAAGCGAGAAGCAAGCAGCGCCTTTGCAGCCTGTTTCCTCTATGTCCTCACAGTTTAGGGGAAAGCAAAAATGGGAAATGCAATAAAAAAAATAAAATGAGATTACAAAGAAAAAGATACACACCACTCCTGGACTTTCTCATCTGAGGTAGTGCCTGGAGCAAGTTTTTACAACCAAATTAAAATCCCTGAATATTGTGTGTTTTAATGGAAACACTGATATAGCCAAGCAGCTACAGCACGGGAATGCACCTGCATAATGCATCACCTTGAGAATGCATTACCGTGAGGGACGTGAAGATGACAATGTTCACCACCCGACAGTACCTGCGGCAACAAGAAACATCCACTTGCCGATAACTCTGCTGGTAATTAACTAGAGAGTTGAAGGAAAGAAAATCCCTGAAATTTTATGGCAGATACAGGCTACCCAAAAAGCAAAAGGCAATCTATTTGTCTTATATTATTTTTCAATTTGATACAGTTTCTATTTGTCAAAATGAACTTAAAAAAAAAAAAGCAAAGATGCACAGACTCTGAGCACATTAATATGCTTCAGATTTTGCCAGTTATCTACATTAAAGAAAAAAACCTGCGGTATTTTTGTTTTTTTAAACACCAGGGGGCTGATTACTGTGAAACGATCTTAGGTTTCTCCCACTAAGTGGACAGATGGATTGCTACTTTCGCAACTCCTTTTTCGCAGGGCTGAATTCAGCTGCTGGCAGGGAGCTCCCTCCCAGCATCGTTTCTCTCCTTGCGCTCGCTGGGGCAGGGCAGAGACCCCCGGGGCAGCACAGGGCGCAGTGGCCTCGCAGGCACTACAAGAGCCCCATGACAGCGCAAGGGAAGGGCCCAGGGACGCCACAGCCACAGCGGGGTTTTCGTGCCACGGGTGGCGGTGCAACCAGGGGAAACGCCATCAGTGCCAGCCAGGCCCAGAACGAGCTTGCCAATGTGGCTGTAGAAAAGCTGGAATTTAAGGGGTTCTTGCCAGGCAATAAGGAAGTAAAATTCATTGGTAAACGCACGCTGCTCACCTAAATATTTTTAAAAGAGAAGTTTTACCAAGGGAAAAGCGAAATGCTTGGTGCCAAGCTTCAGCCCTACAGCCCTAACCCTAATTCCCCGTGGTGAGCAACTCAGGAACGGCCACGAGCGCTGCGGGGCTCCGGCCGGCAGCTGCTGCACTCGCAGCCCCTCAGTCTCATGGGTGAGGCACAGGTGGGCAGGGGAAGGGCTGGGAAGAAACCCGCATTGTGCAGGGAAGGGCACTGCTCACCGACAGGTGCTGCTTTAGGAACGTCCCTGAGCAGGCCCTGCCCCACGTGCCCGCTGCTGGGCACCGTCCCACTGCAGCCAAGGGACTGCGCCGCCTCTAGGACAAGGGACGGAAGAGGAAATGCTCATTTTGGTCCAAGGACACAAAACCCCAATGAAAGCAAGCTCCCAGCCCCAGGAATGACTAAGCACGGAGTGAGGCAAGGCTGGCAGCAGCAGCAACACACTCCAAGATCCGCACTGACGCTGATGCCGTGCCATACAGAAAAACCATTTCTGAAAAAAACAAACCCAAACCATGCAGCTAAAACCAAGGACCTGATTCTGCATCAAGCCACTCGAACCACCTGTCAGTGCTGCCACAAGTGCCCCATCCGTCCGCGCCTCCAGACAGCGACACATGGGTCAATAATCATTTAGCTAAGGATACGTGCCAACCCCCCTCTGTCCCTCTCTCACACACACCTTTCACAATAGCCCCTTACTTTAACCCTAAATTATTTGCCTCTGCTCATCTTCAGGGGGAAGCAGACAGCAGAGGAAGAAGCAGGCAATTCCCTGTGATCTGAAACCTCACTTTCTAAATCAAATCAATTTTTCTAACGTAATTTGCCTAATCTAAATCACTGACCCATGCATTTTCTCACAATCCTCTGACAAGGGCTGCACCAACTGAAGCAAAGCTAAAACACTTCAACCAGACCAATTCATAGAAGTCTTTAGAGGAATTCTTTCATCGCTGTAATTAATTCTTTAAGTACCACAGTGGGATGCTCTAAATTCAAACGCAGTCCAAGGAGTAATGATTATACTAATGGGAGAAGCTGTGCAGTAAATAAATGCGAGTGCCCTGCTGAAAGAGATCGCTTTCAATAGGAGGCTGCCACTCAGGGAGATAACCACGTCCTGGGGATAACTCAGACGACGAAGCCCCACAGACCGGGGCCTGATGCGCAGCCCCAGACCCAGGTACCTAACCAGGCGTTTTGGTGGACACCAACGAGAGCCGGGGCAGCTCCAGCTCCCAGCCACACAGCTCCACACAGCGTTGGTCCTGCCCCACATCGGGAGCACCCCAAGAGCCACAACACAGCAGCGGCTGCTGAAGAGCCTTAGGCCAAAGCCACAGGAGGGCTGGCAGCGACCGCGGCAAGACAGAAGGCTCAAGGCCGCAGTTCGGGCCGAAGGAGCCGATACTTGTCAAAAGTGACGTGCCAAGGGCTGGCAGTGGACATCAGTGACCTTATTACAACACCAGTGGTGTTGCAGATGTGGATGGTTCTGCCATGGAATAAGGTGTGAGAGAGGGACACCTGGGTTTCAAAAGGGTGCATCTGAAGAACGGCTCCGCAGCATAGGCCCTGGAAAGACGTCCCCCATCCCCTCAGGCTGCCCGGCTCCGTCAGGCCAGGGACAGAGCCTTTGCTTCCAGCAGCAAACATCAACTCCATCTCTCCATTTCTGCCTAACGCTTCCCGCAACTATTTTAATGGGGCTGGTCCAGATCAAACTTGGCCAAAGAAACAAGCATTAATTCAGTCCTGTCCATCCCCGCCCTGACTGCTGACACAACTGGCTGTTTTCAACATAGCCCCAGAGCCCGCGGCCAAGCACAGCCACCCACCACCCTGCTCCCCGGGCCCGCAGGGCTTTGGGCACGGTGCTGGCCCCTCGCACACAGGACAGGAGAGCACAGGCCACAGCCTCCACAGCGCCAGCTCTCTTCCCCACACCCCTTTGAGATCTACAGATGGAAAATTGAAGAATGGTTAACCATAAAATTCATGCTGTCTTCTGTTTTACCTGCATTTTCTTTTTTTTTTTTAAATGATGATGAACCTTTTTTTTTTTTTTTTGCCAATACTCATGCTAATAACTTTCAGTGGGCTACTCCTAAGCAAAAGACAGGAAATGAGTAACAGCTGCACTAAAAAAAAAAGAGGAAAACTCTGTATATTAATTCTCATATCTGTCAGAGATGAGGATTTAATAATGTTAGTAACTAAGCTACTCCATTATTTCCAAACACCTTGGAGGAGAATGTCTTTGTGCAAGATGAATTAGACAGTGTGACTGTAGCTGCCTTCTTTGCGTCTTCAGAGCTCATCTCCACGTGCATTTCAAGTCCCTGCCCTTTATTCTCCAAATAACCTCCAACTGTAAATGTATTTACATCCCAGCCTCAGCTTCTCCTCCGTTTCCCACCCGTTTAACCATTTGTCCCCATTTCGCAGATTTGCCTGACTTGGGGGTTCGGACAGGCGATGAGGATGGAAAGTTGTGGATTCGGGTCACCCGACGAGCGACGGAACAGGCAGAGAAGAAGTGTAGGCGGAAGACAGGAGAGGCCTAATGGGCTGCGAAGCGCTCTGCCAAGGAAGCGGCAGAAGCCCTGCTGCCTGCAGCACCGAGCACCAGCCGCGCAGGAACTGCCTGTACCCGACCGGAGACGGGAGGAGCGGGTTATCCGCCAGTGCTTGCAGCTCTCGCTCCCATGATGTGGGGACGGCTGAGGCACGCCAGCCTTCGAGCTTGCCCTGACGGAGCTCTCTGCTGCTGCTGCTGGAGAGCTTTTACCATCCTCTCTTTCGATGATGAAAAGCCCGTTTCGTTGTGCGGGTGTGCATTTGGCCCTTTTTCCACCCCATGGAAGACAACCACGCTTCTTGTGTTTAATGGCCATCTGCCCCCAGCTCTCAAAGTGCCCTTGAGAACCACGCGGGACATTTCAGGCTGCCATGGTCCTGTGGCACTGGGGGACAGAGGCACCGCGGGCTGACAGCTGCTGCCTCCCATTGGCCTCAACATGCCCCATGCACATGGCCAGACCAGATCCTTCCAAAACTTCTGTCAGACTTGCTCCTTTTTGAACCAAAATAATAATAATAATAATCAGCCAAAGCCAGTCAGCAGCTACTGACTCTCTGCTGAGTTTCTAATTACTGCTCGTTGCATAGAAACCAGCTCAAGGGTTCCCTTTTAGGGTACATGGACTTTGTCATTTTGGGGTGCAAGTTTTATCCATTCCGTGCTGCAGCAGCAAAGTTTGCTCCAAGAGCTGCAGCATCCATTAAGCAGCATCCCTTCCCCACCACAGCGAAGGTCTCACTGCTAAGCAAAAGCTGTGGCTAATTGACAACAGCTCCTAAACTGAGAGATAAAATAGTTGTGTCTGTCACTCATGTGAACAGCTGGCTTCAGCAGCCCGACTGCTAAATAATGTAAAATGGTTCATTCTTCTGACTCGGCAAAGATCCTTTACGAGACGAATCAAAGTCTCTGGTGCTACAGAGCCATGCCCTGATCATTCCTGCATCTTAAAAATCTAACATTGCTCATAAAATTCATAAATAACATAAACCTTGCTCCTCACACTGCTCTCCCAATCAGAGAAACTGGATTTAAATCACCTGCTGGCAGGTTTATTGCAGGGCCCACAAGCAGATAAGGTCCTGTGCACCAGCCCTCTGCACTTAACAGAATATAAATCTCTGCTTTGCCATCTGTTTTTGAGATGCTCCCATACAAGCGAAACAAAACAGAAAAAGAACGAAAATCAAAAAAAAAAGAAAAAGACCGAAGCTATCTGCACTTCCAGTCTCCAGAAGGATTTTATTTCTTGGGTAATGAGGATGGTATTTTCCCCGTCCCTTGCAAAAATGCTTTTGTTCCCCAGGCCGTTTCCCCCAGAGCTCCCAGGGCAGGTGGGCAGCCACGCTCTCCCCATGCTGGGGTCCCAGGGCGCATCATGCCAGGAAGATAAAAACGTGCCCAGGGCACAGCAGCTCTCCAGGGCTGCTTGACGGCCGCACGGCAAGACAAGTAGCACTGGTTCCCGCCCAGTTCTACCCCCTTCTTGGGGTACCCCCTTGCTTAGCCCTAACACAAAAAAAAATAAAATAAAATAAGGAAAAGAAAAAAAAAAAACAGTTCAAATCAAACGCTACTCTTCATTTTTCTCTCCTCGCCTGAAGTTGCAGGAGACCAGATAGGACGTAATCGCCACTTTTAAAATCATCTCCTATGGCAGTCAAATTGATCAAGTGGGGAGGCTGGGCTGCTTTCAAAGTTGAACAAACTGATCTTCTATGAAAGATGGTGTTTACATTGCCTCTCAATAGCCCGCTGAAATATGCATCTCTCTCGCCATTTCATCACCAAAATTTGGGAAGAAAGTGTTTAAAAAAAATAAAAAAATAAAGGAAAAAAAGAAAGCGTGCTCGAATCTGGAGCACATCATAAATTCATGAAGCTTTCTGAATGCTGTCAAAAACAAAGCACGTTTATGTAAACAGAGAAAAGCTGAAAGTGCGCGGCAAGAGAATTTCTCGACAGCGTGGAAGAAACGTTAATATTGACACGGCACCCGAGTCCGCAGCCCGGGCAGCGTCCCACCGTGCGAGGTGCTGGGCGCACGGGTAAGCGCCCCAGTCCCCCCACGGTGGGGAACGGGAGTACCCAGAGCAAACCAGGCACGGGGCGATCCCTGCCCGCCCCTAGAAGTTATCCAAGGCCTCTATGCTCGCAATTTCTGCCTGCCCATCCTCACATGGGAACAACTTCCTCTGGAATGCCAGCTGGGAGGCTCCTGACAGCGTGCAATCGAAGCGTCTTCTACGACACCCAGAGCGCCGCGTGGCTGCTCACGCTCCCGAGCCTCCGTGGCACTCAGTGCCAGCCGTGCGGTGGCCGCAGCCAGGAACACACCTCCCCGCAGCCACGCAGCAAGCGCTAACGCTGTGCCGGCGATTCAAGTCCCCGCCTGGCGTTAACAGGCCTCAGTTACACCAGCAGGGGAGGAGGGCAGGGGGGTCACGTTCGGTGAATCCAGTTCACAGGGCAGACTACTCATTTCCACAGGTTGGCCCCTCATCCAGCAGGACGCTGCCCAGGGCCAAATGGGTTTTGCATCATTAAATCGCTGCCTACCACCCGCCCCAGCCACCCCTACTCCAGGTCCCAGGGGCAGCCGCCAGCACAGGTCAGCGGGACTCGCCTTGATGCTACAGGTGGGCAGCAGCACCCTCCATGAGATACGCAGCAGGTGTCGGGAAAGCCATGGCTAACGTGGAGAAGGGGGAGTAGTGCCACCTGCTCGCGGTGTCCCGCAGCACCACAAGCAGCGCGTGAAGTGACGGGCGAGCTGATAAAAGCCCCGAGAGCAGGTACGCAACACGCCGTCTGCTGCGGACACCCAACATCTGCCTGGGCTCAGAGGGTAGCTAAACACACGATGGCAAACCCGTCACAGCGATCAAGTGAACAGATGCCATCCCTGGCTCAGGAACGCATCCCTGATTCGGGAATCCTTCCCGAGACACAAACTGTGCCGAGGTCTCGGTGCCCCCCCGCAGCCCCCCTTGGGCTCACACCTTCCTCCCCACGCCGAGCTGCTCCCAGCACGGGGATAACAGCGCTCGGAGCTCCCATCACTGCCAGTAATAAAATACAGCAAATTAATTGCACTCTATTGATTTGTTTTTTAACGTAACTATTTTGGCATCCAAACCCCAGGAGACTCTATTGATCAGCTGAAGAGCCAGGTGTCAACGAGTGGAGCTTTGCAACCAAGCCTGACAGACTGAAGAAAACGATCAAAAACCGACACGGTGAGCGACAGGGACTTTCCTCTTTCAGACATACAAAGGAGGCTGCAGCACTGACGACGGGGGATTCTGAAGCGCAAAAAGCTGCGCAGGGCAGGTCGCGGCTGCCGCCTGCCTTCCCAGGGAGCCCGACGCCGATCGCAGCGGCGACACAGGAGCCCACAGCAGCTCCACCGCCTTCAGAGGAGCTGCTCCAGATTTACACTGACGGGAAGTAAAATCAGAATATGTGAGAGGTATTGCCGGAATGGACGCTGGAGCAAGAGGCACTACAGAAATTCCAGACTCCTCCCCTGACCCCACTACCCCCCCACATCACATCGGGTGGGACGGTCACTGGATAAAACGTTGAAATCCGCGCTGATGAGGAGAAAATAACCTACATTTTCAACAGTTTGTACGATCGCATTCTGCCAACCTACGGCACAGCCGGTAGCACAGGTCTCTCATTTTCTGTTCCCAAAGCACCCCTGCACAACAAGTGCCTCCATGTTACGCAGAGCCTCGGGGGGGGGGGGGGGCACGCGATGAAACAAGCGTACTGCCTGCCCTCCTGCAGCCCCCCGGGGGTCCGAACACAACCCTCTGCTCCCTCCTCATGCGCGCATCGTGGTGGCTGCCGCAGCCCAGCCTCGCGCACGGGCAACCCACCCAGCTCACCCCCCGGATGCCGACCCACGCGGCCCCGGAGGCAGCCCCGCCGCCAGCCGGGAAGGCGGCCAGGAGGCCGGCCCGGCTGCCAGCAGCAAGCAGGGGCCTGCTGCCAGCGAGGCGCATCCTCGAGGCCAGCCCCGGGCTGCCAAGCGCACGGCGCTCGCCCTCTGCTCGCAGGGGACCCGGGGACAGCGAGTGATCTCTTAATTGCGCCTTCGCAGAGCTGTTCTGGGGGTCCGACGGACGGGAGGGCGAACGGGAGGTGGGAGCCACCTCCAGGGAGCGGGGAAGGGAGAGAAGGCAAATAAATGGTGAACATGGCAAGTGCCCAACGTGGCTGTCTGTGCAAGCGGGGAGCTCAGAGCTGGCAGCCCCGCTCCGTGACCCGGGCCAGGGGTCTCCGCAGCCACCCGGGTCACGACGCGCTCCGCTAACCCCAGTGTCTGGCAGGGCTGTGCTCCGCAGGTGGGAGCACAGCCCCAGGCCCCCCAAACCCCTTCTCCTGCTGCCACCCGTGCCCAGGGAGGGACAGGACAGGGGCAGCAGCGGGACACAGGATGCCACAGCCCAGCAAGGCAAAGCCCAGCGACGGCTTGGCAATGCGCAGCGTGAGCTGCGAGCCTGTGCCACGCACGCTGAGCACGGAGGCACTCGGAGAGCAGGGGAGAGGGACGGGCACGGCGGCAGGTTTGCAGCCACAAACTGTTCCAAAGTGGGTTTCCATATGTTTAAGCACTCGGAGCGCTGGAAGAATTACACCCACAGCCCGATCTCACCATGGTAGCTACCCACACAGGAGGAGAGGGGAATATCAGAGAAAAGATTATCATTAATGTGTCAAAGCAATAAAAAAAAAGAAAAAACATAAAAAAGCATTCCTTTTCTGCTCTTAACTCCCTCCTCGACTTAAAGCAGAGGCTTCACCGAGCACAGGGCATCGCGCTGGCCACAACAAGCCCCTGCCCTCGTGCCCTGCGCCCTGCTCCCAATTTCCACGCGTGCCCTTGGTTGTGCTCCCCCCTCGAGGGACAAGCAGGGCGAGGACCCCTTTTGGCCCCCATGCCCCCCAGAGCAATGCTTCTGCCCTCACAAACCGCTCCTACCATGTCCCTGCAGGGACCCTTCCCCAAATTCTTCCTCCTTGCCCCCACCACGCACCCCCTGCGCCCTCCCCAGGACCCCCCAGCCGCCGCCAGCACCCCTCCCACCCCTCGCTCTTTTTTTTTTTTTTTTCCCCCCCAAAAAAAAACCCTCTTTTTTTAGCGGATCCCTAAACCCACCACCAAGTTTCCCCGGCAGCCCAGGGCCAAACGCGAGCGCCGTCCCGAGCAGCAGCAGAGGCGAACGGCTCGCTGAGCAACTCCGGCCCCGGCGCATCTTAATTAATTGGGCTTTAACAGCCGCTATTTATTACCGCCAACAGCTGCGGGCACAGCGGTCCCTGCGGCGGCTTCCCCGAGCACCGCAGCCCCCGGACCCCTCCGGGACCCCTCCGGGACCCCCCCGGGGGATGGGGGGCACGAGGGGCGAGCCGCAGCCGAGCCCCATGTGTCGTCCCCCCCCCATCCCAGCCCCAGGGCCTGATCCTGCCCCCGCCAGCCACGGAGCGGGTTGAAGGCTCCCGTACCCCAAGCACAAATGTCATCCCCGGGGAAGTAGGGGGGGAATAAAATTAAAAAAAAAAAAAAAGAGTTTTCGGGGAAGAGGGGGGGGAAAAGGGGAAGGGAGGGGAAATAAAATTAAAAAAAAAAGCGGAGTTTTCGGGAGCCGCGCGGGGTTACCTCGGCACAGGAGCAGCAGCGGCGCCAGGAGCAGCGCGGGGCCCGGGGGGAGCATCCTCTTTGTTCCATGCCCAGCAGTGGGCATGGTGCTGCTGCTCTTCGGAGCGGGGCGGCTGGCGCCGGGGGGGGGCCGGGGGTGTCGCGGCGGAGCCCGGAACCACTCCCCCCGCTGCTGCCCGCTCCCCTCGGCCGGGAGCCCCGCGGAGGGGCCGGGGCTGGAGATGAGGGGGGGGGGGGGGGTCCGGGGATGATGATGATGATGATGGGGGGGGGCCACGCGGGGACACCCCTCGCTCACGGCCGCCCCCGCAGCATCGCCGCCGCCGCCCCCCCCCCCCCTCCGATCCCGCTGCCCGGGGGGCGGGCGCGGGGCTGCGCGGCTCAGCCTGGAGGGGGGTGGCTTTTTGGGGAGGGGGGGGTGGATTTTTGGGGAGGGGGGGAGGGAGGTTTTGGGGGAGGGAAGGGTGGGTTTTAGGAGGGGGGGGCTCCGGTGAGGCCGCCCCGAGCCCCCCCCCCAAGAAGTTTCTCCCCGCTCCCCCCGGGGGGGGTGCCCGGCCCCGGGGCGCTGCAGCAGGCTCGGGGGGGGGGGGGGAGCCCGGCCGCCCCCCTCCCGGCTCGGAGCGGCGGCGGCGAGGTGCGGAGCGGTGCGGAGCGGAGCGCAGGGAAGGGAAGAGCGCGGCTCCCCCCTCGCGGCCGCGGCCGTCACTGCGCGGAGCCGCCGGGCTGGCGGCGGGGGGCGCGCAGGTGGGCGCGGGGGGGGGCCGGGGGTGCTCGGGGGGGGGCCCAGCTGTGTGATAGGGGCGTGCAAAGGGCCGTGCAAAGCGTGTTGCAAAGGGGCGGGCAAAAGGTTTTGCCAAGAGCTGTGCAAGGGGCCGTGCAAAGCACGCTGCAAGGGGCGTGCAAAGGCCCGTGCAAAGGGGGTTGCAAAGAGCCGTGCAAAGGGGTTTGCGTGCAGGATTGCAAAGAAGTCTCGCACAGGGAGTTGAAGGGTATGTTGTAAAGGGCTTTGCAAAGCGCCGTGCAAAGGGCCGTGCGAAGCATGTTGCAAAGAGGCGTGCAAAAGGTGTTGCAAAGAGCTGTGCAAAGAGCTGCGCGAAGCCTGTTGCAAAGGGCTTTGCAAAGGGGGTTGCAAAGAGCCATGCAAAGGGGCTTGCGCAGGGGGGGTGCAAGTTCCAGCTGAATATGAGAGGGCACTTGAGGGAGGCAGAGCGCTGGGACAGGTTGCCCAGAGAGGTTGTGCAGTCTCCTCTGGAGATGCTCAAAACCCGCCTGGGTGCCATCCTGCACACCGCGCTCTGGGTGATCCCGCTTGGCAGGGGGCTGGACTGGGTGATCGCCAGGGGTCCCTTCCAACCTCGGCCATGCTGCGAGTTGGCAAAGGGCATCCTAAAGGGCGTGCAGCAGGAGCAAAGGGGTGTGCAAGGGGCTGTGCGGGGCTGCAGCAGCACACAGGTGTACTGCGCTCCCACACCCCAGCCCCGATTGCCCCGACTGGCACTTGAAGCACAAAGCCAAACACCGCTCGTCTTCCCTAGACCTCTCCCCTTGAATCCAAAAATAAACCACTGCTGGAACCAGTGTTGCGGTGAAAAGTAAACCCAGCTCTTTAAGAGCTGGGAGTTGTTACTGTGATCGCAATAGAAACAGCTAGGTAAAAAGGAGGGAATAACTGAAAAAAAAACATCCCCTTGGGTTCTTCCAGTTCTGCGAACACGTCTCCGAGTTTGATTTTTCCCCTCCCCGCATAAACAAGCTTTTATGTAGTACTTGCTCTAATCTTGTTTGTCTCCATAACCACTCCTATGAATGTCATAAAAAATTTAAGTCTAATATTTTACCGCTCCACACGAACGGCAACGTGAACAAACACTCACCTCCCGTGCAGGGAAGCAAAACGCTGCACCCTGCACCCCTGGGGAGCCCCAGCTACGTCTGGAGGAACTGGGCCCCCATGGGTTAGGGGGGACGGGGCTAGAGCGAACGCAAAGATTTGATTTCCTCAAATAGCGTAAAACCAATCTAACGACAGAAAAATTAGCTGTAATAATGAGGATTGTCTTGCTGTCTCCTCTCGGCACTGCTGGGCACCGCGGGGGTGCCTTTGCAGGCTTGTGTCACCGTGAAGGAAGTGTGCAAGGGGTGTGCAAAGGGTGTGCAAGGGATGTCCCAGAGCCAGCCACGAGGTTTCCCCACTGCTCCCTTGCATGCCTGGGATCAGGGGTGCCAGGCCCGTGGGGGCCACCAGCACCCAGGCCTAGCTGCATTGCTGAGCACGTCTTAAATATGATTTTATAGCCTGCATTTGAAACAAAATCCAAAGTGAGAAATTTTGTGAACCGGGAAAGTGCTGACAAGGAGTGGATCCTGCTTACGATGCCCAACAGCAGCCCAGAGCCTGCCGGGGCCATAATCTGGGGCTTGCACACGCGGGTCTCCAAATAACGCTTTTCCCAACGGAGGTTTTCTGTGAAGTTACGCTGGTGGGATGTTGATGCCCTTTCTTTGGGCCGGATTTTGCCCAAAGAGGCAACCTGTGCTACGAAAGACTTGAGAGACTTTGCAGCATTACGGGAAGCTGTTGCTTGTCACATCACTCAGATGTCAGAAGAGGGAAGGTTTCAGGAGCACCCCTAGGTAAGCAGTGAGGACGAGAATTGTAAAGATGTCTCGGCGTACGAGGAGGCAAAAACCCAGCCAGGAGATAAGGAGAGGCAAGGATCCAGGCCTGAACCTTGCAGGTCTGAACTGTGCCGCAGCAAGGGGAGCAAAATCACCACCAGGGCTGGAACAGCAGCATGGGGTAGGTGGGCATCAGGTGCTTGTCCCAGCTCTTCCTCCACCGTCACCCCATGACGGAGCCCTAAATGACATTTGGGAGCCCTGCGGGTGCGGCGCTGCCTTTCAAAGCTCTCCAGAGCTCCGCATCGCCGTGCTCCCCTGCAGCCGAGCTCATCAGATCTGCATTTACAGCACAAGCCTGCCAGACCCGAAAACAGTTCGGTGAGTCAAAACAACAAGAGTGACACATTAAATTTGTCCTAAAGCTGCTGTTTGGGGGATGACTAAAGCAACTCGTGAATCCAGGTCAAACTCCGCAAACAGTTTTGGCTGAGGGAAAAAATGGTAACGTCTGAGTATTTTTGGCACTTTCGAAGGGAAATGTTTTGGCTTTGGATGTTGAGCCACGTTTGTAAATCAACTTTAGCTGTTTGAGTACAAGGGAGGAGGTAAAGAGAGCAAAATACTGTCATCCCAGCTGGAGAAGCCAGGACCCACAGCACACCTTGAAATTGCTGGGGCTGCATTCCCCAAGGTGTCAGTGCCTCTAAAACGTGAAAATCTGCCAGTGCACCTGGAAAAGGCACCAAGGGCAGGTCCCATCAGCTGCATGAGGAGTATGGGCATCATGACCTGCAGTGAAACCACCACTCCCTGCACCTGCTCTGCAGATTTTTATGCTCTATCTAGACCAGGCAAGCCAAGAAAGCATTGCAACCCCATTATTTAGGGCTGCTTTTAAGAAACCCCGGGCTCTCGACCACCTGCACCGCAGCCTTGTGATGCTGCATGGCCAGCACGGGGCAGTGGGGACCACAGCTCCCTGCAGCGGAGCACCTGCGGGGGCTACAAGGTGATGAATTGCCCTAATTTCTGTTCCCTCTTCTACCTGTGTTTAATTAAATCAGCTTGAGACAGGGCTGAGCAGGAGATTGACTGATTTCTCTCTGTGTAATTGAAAAAAACTGTGTGTGGCGGGGCGTAGTGCCGGGCAGAAATAAGGTGGCTGGCACTGTGAGCAGGTGGGGGCCCTGAGTGCAGGGAGAGACAGCGAGGGGCAAGATGAGAGTAAGCCCCTAAAAGCCAGGGTTTTGCTCACCTGCTGCTGCTAGACGGGGACCCGGCTCGGCACAAAGTGGAGAAGCAGCCTGCAGCCCTCCCTTCCCATGCTCGCCCATCAAAAGGACCAAATTCCCATTCAGGTGCTGCAAACACAGGAGCTGGAGTTTCCGAGAGCCGGTGCCACTGCCGGGGTGGGAAGGAGGAGAAATGAAGCAAAACGAGTTAACCTCAGGTGACACCCGCTGCTTCTCCCGTCAGGAAGGCGTTTTGCAGGGCGCCAACACAGCTTCCCCAGAAGAGCAGCCCTGGCTCTTGGATTTGGGGCAGAAGGGGCAGTTTTGGGAAAGGACCGATCCGGTTGCCATTTCTCGCAGCACACAGGTCGGATGGGGCTCGCTGCTGTCAGGGCACGCGGGCGGCTGTGCAGTGCGTGCTGACATCGGCTTGCAGTGTGCTTCTTCAGGCGGTGCGCACTCTCCTGAGCACATGATCTCTTCCATGAAAGCTGGCTTAATATCTTTAGGAAAACAACAGGAGCCCTAGGCCTCTTAGAAATTCATATCGTAAAGCATCCTTTGATTATTCTTTCTTTATTTTTCCTAATTGCTGGTCATAAAACCCATTTTTAAGGAAATAATTGTGTACAGAGGAATCAGTTGCGTGCCATAGAGATGCTGTTATTTGCATGATTATGAGGAGCCTGATTTTTATCTCTTAGCTTTGCCAAAATAAAGAGAAATGATCTTGTCCTGTGTCATAGATGCATCATTTTCTGGTGTCCCTGAATCAATCAAAACACCCAGCCCCTTAATTCTGGTGAAACCAGGGTCTGAAGCACGTTCATCTGATGGCTTTTATGTACCTCTTGGGAGCATGGCCGGGTTTCAAATATCTGGGCACACAGCTGGGCACTGAGTTTTCCCTGCTTCCCTGTCTGTCTGTCCTTCGCCACTGAAATTGCTGGGGAATCCCGGGTTTTCTTCCTGCTGCAAAGAACCGCAGACACTTGCCTCCTCTCGGAGCAGGGCCGCTCACTTGGGCTGGCTTCACAGCAGCCAGAGCAGGTGGGGGGCTTTAACGAGCACCTCAATCCCATCCAGCTGTTCTTTTTACACGGCTTCATCATTACTAAGAATTAACTTTGCAACACGAGCGCGCCACGCCGTCACCCGCAATCCTCAGCGCCATCTGGACCAGCTTCTCCCTTGCCTGCTGGAGGCCACGGGGAGATGCTCGGAGGTGGAAGAAGAGGAGGCAGCTGCGGCTGGACGGGCTTCAACAGCAGCTGGATTTGCAGAGAGGCCTTTGCACCGCTCCTGCAGTTGCCACGCGCGAAGCAAAGCAGCAACGCGTAAAAGCGAGGGGATGGGGCAGGACATGGCCGCAGCTGGAGGAGCCACCCCAGGGCAGCCCCGAGCAGCTGGGGCTGGGAGTTACATGGAAAACAGAGCCAGTCCCCAACACCGAGTGTTTGCCAGAGGTCACCGCCAGGAAAGTTCTTGGTGGTCATCACGGCAAAACTGTTAAAAATTGGAGCCTTCACGCACCAGAAATAGATAGAAAACACACACAGACCCACCCAAATTTATTCTCTTCCATTCACCCATCCTCAGCAGTGCTAAGGAGCCACCCAAAGTCATCAGAGGGCCAGTTCAAAGGCTGCCCGGGGCACCGCAGCCTCGCCAGCCACCTGCCTGCAGCTGGCATTTGTTTGTGTCCACATTTACACCGAGGAGTCTGCACCGAGAATATTTTTACCGTAAGCAGCCAGCCCACCCCTCACCTTGCAGCGTGGCTCAGGGGGGCTGCGAGCAGGAGCAACACAGAGCCCTAAGTAAAAGGCAGGGAGGTGGCCCCGCTGCTGGCACTGTGTCCCTACCCCAGGCCATCATCTGTATAAAAAAAAAGGATTTTTTTTCTCAGCACAAGTGCCAGGCAGGCTGCATCTAGCACCTGGATCTTTAGAAATTCAGGTCTGCCTCTCTAATGAAAAGGAGAGTCTTTTGCCCCCAGGAGCACTACAGAAATTAATGGATATTACAGCTGTAACTACTTGAATCGAATGCAAACCCATGTGTCACACGGCCCTTTTGCAATTTTAGCAGCTTATTACAGGCCTGTTTACATCTGTCCCTGCCTGATTTAAGCCCAGCAGGAATGAAGCTAATATAAAGCGAGCAAAGTGCATTAGGAGCAGGGATGCTCTGAATGCGACTTGCCCCAGTGCATGGGGCATCCCAATGCCCGATGGAGGGACAAAGCCCGGCAGGGACCGGGGGGGCCCAAGGGGACGAACCCAGACACGTCCCAGTCCCAGCACCCGTCCCCTCGAGCCCGGTGGCACCAGCACCGCACAGGCAGGGGATGTCGCACTGCGCAGTGAAGGTGCTGTGGAGGTGCCCCTACACATTTCGGGGCACGGAGGAGGATTGAAAAGCACCCTCAGGCTTAATAAAAGCACGTTTCTGCAGGAGCCCCAGATGTAGGCGTTAACGTGCAGCTTAATGAACGCGCGTGTTGCCTTTGGTAGTAGCTGAAGGGCTGCAGCAGCTGCCTGCGGCGTGAAAGGCAGAGGTGTGAAGTTGCTCCCGCTCTGCGCTATCGGCATCTTCCAGCTCCCCCCGCTCAGCGAGCAGAGCAGATCACTGACACCATCCGCACCCCGTCTGGCAAACACCGCTAATTAGAGACGGCACCGAGCCACGGTGCCACGTCGGAGGGGCTGCGGAGCCAAAAGCCAGCGCACCGGCTGCGGTGTCCTCCAGGCAGAGCGAAGCATTCACCTCTCCCTTCCTACGTGCAGCAAGGCCCCGGGCACAAATGTTACGAGTTTGCATTTACACACCACCTGTAAACCACCTGGGGGGCAGTGACAGGTCTTGCAGGGAAGGGCTGATGGTTTTGAGCACGTCCCCAGCTCCCCACCAGCTCTGGAGCATGGCTCCACACCTGCAGCACGGCCGGGTTTTGTGAGTTACTTACAGGTAGTTGTAGTCTTCAGGCTGGTTTAAAATTTTATCGTGTTTTCATCGGTCAAACACAGGACGAAATCCCAGAGAAATCGAGGTGCGGGGCTGAGTCCTGTTAATGCCACGGCTTCGGTTTGCTCGGGAGCCGCGGTTGAGTTGCTCTTCGCTGTGGTTTAGTTGAGATGCGCGCGGCGTGCGGGTGGAATTGTTCACGCCAAATAATTCTTCCTGCCTCTGTGAGCTTCTGTGAGCGATCGCAGCAAATCCACCAGCCCTTACGAGACAAGAGCTTCTGCTAAGCAGCTACATAACAGGAGCGGGTCTGGGAGCTGTGTGGCAAAAGGCAAGGGAGGCAAACAAAGCTTTGGGTTACCCTAAAATCTCAGAACAAAAAACACACTGTGAAGGGCTGGACACCTCCAGACCCCTTCCCCCCAGCTGAGCAGCCCAAACACCTGATGTTGAGGCAGCTGCAGCGGGGCCAGACGGGCACTGCCGCAGGTGACATGAGTTTAACCCAGACCCAGCTGCCCACCGCAGCCTAGCAGCACATCCCCAGCCCCACGTATTTTTGCAGGGTGTCTTAAAACAAAGCTTTTTTTGGATTTCAGAGGAGACAGAGACATGAGGCCAGAAGCAGCCTCCCTCCTGGCTACTCTAGCAGCATATTTAATTTTGCAGGATGAGGGCTTGGACAGCGTCTGCTGGCCCGGCCCAGCCGCAGGCGCTGCCACGCTCAGCCAGGGCAGCCCTGGTGCTCAGGCTGTGCCGATCCAGGCTCCCAAGCACAAAGCAATTGATTTTTGTTTCTACTTTAACAAATGAGCAGGGAAATTTCCACTACTTAGATCAGGAGACGCTCTGAATATTTATAGTATTGTTCACCGATTGAAAAAAAGAAAAAGTGCCATAAATGCACATATTTGGTGACCCCATTTGAGTGGCTCATTACAATTAGATCAAGCTAATTGCCAGTCTTGTATTTCATTTGGCAACTTGTTAAGCTAATTGAACAAAATAAAACTAATGAACAATTATAATGAAGTTTATAATTAGACCATTGGAAAAACTCAGTGTGAGAATATTTAAGGCATAATGAATGTTCAGGAGGTATGGGGGAACGGGAGTTTTCAGCGACTGATGCCTCTCCTGCTGAAATGTTTCTTCCTAGGATTGGAAATTCTCGGTGTGTCATCTGCTCCCAAATTATGCCAACGCAGCATATTATTAATTACATTAATGCCCTTAATGTGTGTACGTGGCATTTATAGTGATCCTAAATTCAGACATTAGCCTATTAGCAAAGCAGCTCAGACTTGGACATAGCTCTTCTCAACTCGGCCTTTGCGATACAAATCAAATCTCTGCTGAGACAGGTTTATAATGCTAGAAGTGCAAAACAGGCGTGTGGTACGGATGGAGGAGTTCATGAAATCCTGACAAGCTGATGTATCATTTCAATACAGAACTGCATTTCCAGTTCAGGAGCCAGGGAGACAGAAATCAGGAATAACAGAAACAGCAACGCTCTCTATGTGATTAAAGCTATTTTTTAAAAATAGAGTTATTTTCCTCACACTCATTTCATATATAGATTTGAATAAAGCCATTCCAGCTGCCTCTCACCCCCTACCACTGAAGCAAAGAAAATTAAATACCATGGAAAGACACAGAGAGCGACCTTTCCGAGTTTCAATTTACAGGGTCAAGCAGGCACCCACCGAAACCTAATCGAATTGTCACATCAGACTCCACGCAGTTTAAAAAGTTCTTTTCTTCCAGTTTGTACATGAACATAATTATTTCATATATAACTCAGCAGGAACCAAGCCTCTGAATCAGAGAATAAAGGCAGAAACTCTTCAACTTGGGAGGAAATACATTCCACCTTTTCTCTTCGATGTTTGGGCATTTCCAGGACTGCTCACGCTCTGAGGGCAGGAGCTGGTTTTCAGTACAAGCCTGCGGTGCTATGTGCTGTACACACAGGGCAGGAGACAAACCACACCGTGGAGGCAGACCAAGGGGCGGGAGACGAGAGACTTGTCACCAGAGAGATGAAATGCTGCTGCATTGGTCACGCTCAGTGCCTGTAACAACTGTAATCCCAGCCCAGAGCCCCAGGGAATGCTGTCTTCCTCCCATTTACAGAGCTGCTTTGCTTTTCCAAAGGTCAAGGCAACAAACTAATTCAGGAAAAGTTTTCTTTCTATGAGCTATGGAATCCTCAGTTCCCCACTGCCCAACTTTAATTCCAGCTGCATTAGGAGAAAATCTCAATTCTTGCAGCAGTGTCTCAATATCTTTATGCCATCAGATCCAGCCGTCATCTTCTTGGTCTAGTTACCATTTTCACTAGGGAGCTGTAACATCCTGGACCTGGGGGGCTTTGTGGCTGTGCTTGCTGCTCTCTGCGTTTCATCGCCTGGCCGTCGGGCTTTGCACTGGGTCTTTGCCCTGGCTGCACAGACAGGGGGATTGCTGCCCGTGACCGCTGCCGTTGCTTTCCTTATGCCAGCACCTGGAAGCCCCGCGTTGCTCTGAGGCACCGGCTGCCTCACCGTGTGTCTGTGAGCACACCATGCAATGCGAGATGATAAAGGGAGGACACCCATGTCACCAGCCCTCTTTAGAGCCAGGGCAGAGGTTGCTCTGTGGCACCCAGAGGACAGCGTGCTGGTCGGGGCAGGACAGCGATGCTTTGCCTTGGTCCCAGCAGTCGGGGGCCACCAGCCCAGCCCAGCCCTGGCCTCGCAGCATGGGGTGTAGTGTGCAGCAGCAGGGCTGAGCAGGAAGGGATCTGCCACCTTTGATCCCCCTGGGGGTTACATACAGGGATTGTCCTCACCACAGTGACCCACGCAATGCCTGTTTTTTGCCCATTGTGTGGAATTAGAACAAATCTCTCTGTGTGCCTTCCTTGTTAGGCAAAGCGCCCAGACAAAAGCAACCAGGCCTTTTTCTCCCTCTGCCCCAACGGAGCTGGTAATCCAATTCTCACCACGGAGTTCAGTAACACCTTCACCCACACATTTACTGGGGACAGAGGACAGCGGCCTGACATGGCCGTCCCTCCCAGCCCGCTGACAGACACGAGGGCCCCGATGTGCTAAAAGCTCCTGCACAGCCGCACTCATGGGTCTGTGTGGGCCTGTGCGGGTCTGGGCTTGTCCCTCCCTAAGTTCCACCCCCTCTCCTACCACCACAGTTCAGGAAACAGGAGTAAACCCAAAAGCAAAGCGTGAAATAGGCCCCACCATTCCAGATAGCCAGGTCCATTTAAAGCCTTGCTCGGCATTTGCATTATAAGAACAAATCCTGTACAAGAATCTCCCTCCGTGCTTTATACTCTTGCATTAATTCATGAAGTGTCATGTATCTAGCATATTTTATTATACATGAGAACGAGGCAAATTAAAATTCTCAGTTGCATATCACAGTTGCATACTCAAGGCCACCTCCTTAGGCCCCGTCAAGGCGCAGAAGTCACACCTGTTTCAACTCAGCTCACCTTTAAACCAAGTTAGTTAAACTAGCACAAACTCTCACGTAGTTTTCCTTAGGTAATTTATTTCAATTTAGCTTTCACCTCTTTGTACCTAATAGCAGCTGAAGAGAAATGCATCTGGTTTAAAGGAGAAGTGCTCTGCCACAGACGTTAATTACGGCTGAGCTCTCCGGGCCTAGCTGTGCTGCTGAAGCACCTGTGTGAGGCCTGGCCCCACTTCTCCACAACCAGCTGCACCAGAAAAGTCTGACCAGTTTAAAATTGACAGCAAAGGAAGGAAATACAACTCTGCATGTCAGCGAGCCCCTAAAAATCACATTTTCCTGGTCAAAAAGATGGGTTGCAGGCCCAGGCAGGGTTCACGAGAGGTGTAACAGCTTTGTGAAAAGAGCATGACTTCTCTGGCTCCTCTACAAGAGCCTGAGATAAAACTCTGCTTTTTAGTGAGAGGAATACAAATGAAGGGTCTTGACAGAAATTACGCTATTTGATAGGACCCTAGAGCTCTCTGCCCCACTGAAATTCAGGTAAATTTATCTATTAAATTAGACTAGGTTTTGTGTATAGCTTCCAAAATGTATTTTTTGAAGTACCAAAGCCAAACCAAACAAGAATCTCCTCAGAATGGGCATTCAGCTATAGGCTCTTGAACATCAGAGCATCCAATGACTGCAGGGTGAAGAACAATGCTGTGACCTCCTCCTGCTTCAGCCTTACTTGCTCCTGCCCCAGACACACACATCCTCATCTGTCTACTCAAACCTTCACAGCAGTGCCGAGTTCAGCTCTCCTTTTGTGCAGTTCTTCCTGCTCAGCTTATAGCTCGTTCTCATGAAACAGAGCCATCCTTGAAAGGACGGTGTTCAAGCCGTTCTTTCCCATAATACCACATCCAGGGTCTAGGAGAACAATGTAATACAGTCAAACCCTGCTTCGACTGGCAACCAAACATACAACAAGAAAGTCTTCTTGAGAAAACTCGGGCTGTAGATCAATAGCCTAGACATGGTAGACTCTCTTCGTAAAACTAAAATCGGAATACACTGAGGAATATACCCACCAGTGGGATTGTTACCCTACAATTAATTCTTCCCTTAAATCACTACAACACAAAAAAGGGGACAACACTGAAAAAGGGAATTTCTTTGAGCAAAATCCTTGTTAGCGATGTGAACTTCTACATGTATTCTTCAATATGCTATTGTAAACTAATTAATTAACAATCCTGGAGATGTTTTTTCTAAGGGGCCTTGTCATTTTGGCTGGAATCTCAGGCTGAATGCTGATAAGCCTCTTGAACTTTGCAAAACCACTTGTCAAAAGTAGTAGGATGAGAATTCTTCAAGGTCTTCTAATTAAGAAGTACAAGGTCCAATTAAGCCCTTGCTAATGTGCTACATAACCTGGATAAACAATGGCATGCCGAGTATTTCCCCACCCCCACCAACACTGTTTTATCCCTTGAATTCATCTCCAATCAGTTGTTCGGAAGAATTTCCCTGGCCATCAGAAGCAATGAGGAGAAATTGTGTGGACAGCTGCAGCCTGATACATTAATACTTTGGGATGTCTTATTGTTCTGCAACTGAAATTGTTCTGAGACACTCTTTGACTCACTAATAGCATTTCAGAGACTGTTTCCCCCTCCTCTGCTTACCAGATTCGCTCCTACTTTGCACACAGATCATGTAGAGCAAGATGCTCAAACCGATGTTGATTATCTCATTATTTGAATCTAAAAAGGCCCCTAATTCCCAGCAAGGCAAATGTGTGCGCTCATCAGCTCCAAGCTGCCATACTGGACTATGGCCGTGCTTCACAGCAACTCGTCCCCTAATTTTATTTCTGGTAGAATACAATGTATGATATTTAGTCTCCTCTTTCTGCAAAAGATGCAGGAGAAAATTAAGTTGCATCTTCTTGATGTCTAAGACCTGCTTATTCAAGAGCTAAAAATATCCTCCTCATGAAGGGAGAAAGATGAACCAAGAATTTGGATTTATGATCTCAGCTCTGCAGGACACGAGATTCAGACAGACACACACCTCAGGAAATCAGTAACGAGCTAAAAGGTTTAAATGGGGAAATTGCTCAATGCAGAGCTGCTGACAAAGATCACCTGTAGAAAGACCAATGCCTTCGGATGCACTCAAGTGTCTCTGATCAGTCTCAAAGGTGCACAGAGGTTAAATGCTCAACATGACCCGCTAGAAAAAAGTGCAGAAACAAAAATGAATTCTAAATGCTTCCTCCAAATTAATGTCCAGTCCATGCTCTGCCCCAAGCACACGCAAACCGGGCAGTTTCAGATGCCAGCTGACAAGCACCTTTCCCTCTCCTGCATCGCACTCTGCCACCAGCCTTGCCCAAAGGTGTCCCACGTTCACAGAGCTCACCGTACCCGTGCCTTCTCCTCCCTCAGCAGCCTGTTTAGCACCCAGGATTCACACACTATCCAGGGAGACACTTAACAGTGCTATCTTGATGTTTGGCAACTTACCTACATGAAGACTAGGGCAGAGCCAGCACTTGCAGCCAGGGATGTGTTGTGGGGATGAGCACTCCAAAAATACCTTCTGCAAAGGCTCACTGGGACACGGTCACCTGGACGCCTTCTCCCTGCCAGAGCATTCCCTACAGAAACAAGTTTTACTGATAAAACGCTAAGGTTTTATCTCAAGAACAAACTGTTACTCTTTACTAATGCATTTTAAATATTATTTTAACACCCATTTACCCGTGTGACTGGCTGCTCTGCCTTGTAAATGATATCCTTTTAAATATGCATGCATTAAACTGAAAGACAATAATGGCCCTAGGGAAGTTGCATTCCATCAGGCAATTACCTGTATTTTTAAAATCACTGAATAAGTAATTCATGCAACCAATTTCCTTGCACATAACAATAAACAATTTTATCAGCTATATCCTGCTTGGGCTGTTGCGTACCAGCTTATTTCGGTTCTTTGAGAACCACTGCTAACCAGGGAAATTAATTGAAATCATAAGGTAGTGGGAGGGGAAAGTACCTGCTCTAAGAGGAGCTGACAAAAGCACATTTCTAAAAGGGAGGTGATAAAACTGTCTCTCCCTGTGACTCAAGGGCAAATGGGCTGATTCCATCACATAATTCTAGCAAGTTGTTCTCAAATTTGCAGGGGACTGAGTGAGAAAAGCACCTAGCCAGTAGTACCGCTGCTCTGAACTTGCTTGCTGTTGAGTATTTTTGTCAGAGGCTTACAGCACTCTCCAGAATGAGCTCTATTTGCGTGCCACACATGCCACTAAAATCTGCGTATGTAGCTTTTCAACCAAAAACACTGCAAACCCTGAGTTATAAATAGGAAACAAAAATGAAAGGGGCTACACGTTACAGAGTAAAACTAGTTACACGCTGACAGCCCAAAGGCATCAAATCTTTCTGGAGGGGAAGACCTGAGCAAAATCAACAGTCCATCAGCTCAGCAGCCTTCTGCAAGGGGTACCCAGCTTGTGCCTTCGGAGCATCACAGAGCTATGGCACTCAGCTTTCCTTATTAACCCCACAACATCGCGTGCTGCACATCCATGCCAGACCTTTGCAGCCAGGTGTCTGGATGCCACCAGTTTGCAAGGATTGTCTTGAAATCACATTTGACCCCTATTACCCTTATGCCCAAGCTTTGGAAGGAATACAGTTTATAACTGGGGGTGGGAAGCAGAAGGAAAGCTACGTTCCCTGCTCTTCCTTTGCAACCTGGTTAGCTTAGCCCCCCACTTTCGTGATATTTTGAACAATCCCCAGCTGGATAGAGTACAACTGTGATCACAGCTCTGTAGCAGTATCCAAAGAAATAGGTCGCTTGCATTTATCTTCGCTTATTGTTAGTGTAAGGTTGTTGTTTGGAGGGCAGGCTATGGGATGGGAGGAGCTGGGCTCAGGCAGCCTTGACACTGGTGCCAGCTCTGCCACAGCCTCCCAAGAGCACATCACTTCCCAGCTTAATGTAAGCACTCTCACCCCTCCTTCTCCCTGGATTTCCACCAGCTATTGGTGTCCAGTACTTCTGAAATTCAGATGATCCTTGAAAGCAGGTGAGGCAGAGCTCATTTGTCTGCTCAGCACAATCTGCAGCGCTTGTCTAGGGTTTATGGCTAGGAAGTCATTGTCAGCACACAGACCAATTTATAAACGTGCCTTTTTTTTTTTGTTAATATAGTACAAAGATTTTCCTGGACTGTTGTACATTTGGAGATCTTACCTGTTAAGAAAACTTTCTACAGTGTTTCTAAGTAGGATATAGGATTAAAAAACCCAACCCCTAGGCATTGTATATGTTCTTAACATATCTGTGCTTCTAAACTATCTTTAATTAATGAAATATCCCCAAATTACTTATTAATAAGGATCTGTGGGTTTTGTAAACTCCAGACATTTTGCATGAATTAAAGAACAATATAATGAAGTTTTAATGAATACAAAGTCACAGTTAATGTAAAATTTATATATAGCATGCCAGAGGGGAAAGGAATTTAAAAGTGCTTTTAATCATAGGTTATTGGCAGCTGGATAGCTCATTTTTTATACTTTTCTAATGGATGCTTGGTATTTTTATTATCGCATTTATCATGCCAGCATGGTATATTGTCCAACTTGGTACAGTTCAAAAAGTCAAATGGAAGCCAGCTCGTTTAAAGTCTCATTTGCTAATGAGGCATTTCTGCACCCCGCAGTGAACGCGGAGCTGGTGTCCACAGTGACTGCGTTCTTTTGAGTGCCACAGACCGTCTGAGAGGGGCAGTTGCACTCTTACTGAATTAGCAGCGATACCTGACATATTCTGCAACAGCCGTCAGCTTACTGGAGCTAGCTAGCTGAGATCTATCACAGGGGGAGGAAACATACAATTAACTTTTACTAGTTGCAGCTAAATGTGAACACCACAAACTCCTTGATTTTGCCCTAAGCAGTAACGGAGTGTGCACCTTTCCTCAGAGCTGTACCCATTAGCAACATTAATGTATTGGAACCTACAACGTCTTACTGTACTGACCCAGGGCAGTGTTTCAGCACACTTTCTTCCTCTCCTGTTTACTTGTGACCTTTTAAATGAGCCAACCATGTGCACAGCGCTAGCATCGATGTTTTACTTCTCCTGGGCTCTGTATTAGAAAAAATAGGGTAAAAAAATTAGGATAAAACTTTCAGAGAACAACAATTTTGTAGTGGGGTGGGCTTGGCTTAAAACCATTAAAATCAACAACAAATTAAGCTAAAAATGGTTCCATGAGAACCAGTCTAAAGGAAAAGAAAATTGAGACAACAACTGAGTGGAAGTGTAAACAAATATAATATATATTATAAAGAATCAATTTATTTTGATTAACTCTATAACTGTTGAATGCATTCAACACAATTGTAAGGACATCCATTATTTTAATGCATTAAATACTTAACCCACAAAATTCAAATAGTGCAGGAGAAAACTGAATGCCAGAGGTTCGGTACAACTACTGCAATCATATTTTCTTTATGAAAAAAACAAAACAATGCTTTAGTGCTTCCATTGTACTGTTTTAGTAATGTTCATTACAGTATTTTTCCCTTTATGAACTGGAAGGATACAGAGCTAGAAAACGTTTTAGTCTTTCACTTTCAATATGACATTTAGTAAAAAAGTTACAAAACCATCAGCTTTTAATAAATGAACACACTGGAATTCTTCAGCTAACGTAACACTGGATTGTTGCTTTATAGCCAATAAAGAACCTCAAAACAAGAAAGCAGGATCTTGTCTTCAGCTACAATAACATTAAACCCAGAGTAATTACAGTAAATTCCATGGAAATAACCTGGAGTTACACCAGAAATACAGAGGTGATTGCTCCCCCACCTTCCGAATCCCCAGAAGTCAATGAACTACAAGCTTAAAACGAGAAGGTTACATCGCAAAATGAAGCAGCAATTACCTTCAGGAGTACCACGAGATATTTCAAGACTGAAATTATTCTGAGTCAAGTCAAACGGGTTTAGTGCATTATGATTTGGTTTTATAAAAACATTTAAATGCATACTACATATAGAATACTTCTGTGTTTCATAGTCAAGTAGTTAAAATCACTGTATATTCCTTGCAGGTAGATCTGAAACACATGGACTGAAAAATAAAGATGCTAAAAATCCAGTTTAAAAAAAAAGTGAACATCTTATGAAGGACATTCTATTATCAACTGTAACTTCTGCTACCAGTGCTCCCATTTGATGGGCTACTGATGTAAAACTAACCAGAAAAGACGAATTCATCATATATATAAAAATCAAAACAGGCAGGTTCCTCCTTCCAGGCTGGAAAAAAACTCCAAGACATATGGCATATTTAACCAATACAAGGGAGCTAAACTTTACCCAAGCCTTTCATAATGCACTTAACGAAATATTTTATTCTTTTAAAACAACCATTGGTATTAAATAGAGCTTTTTCTTTACATACAGTATTGTTATATACAAAACAAACACGGAACAAAGACAGATGAAAAAAAGAACACATAACTTCAGAAATTCTGAAGCTCAGGAATATTTTGGTAGAGGTCCAAAGTCTCTGGGTTTGAGAAAGCTCCCCGCTGCTCAACTTCTTTCCCTGCAATTATTTGCTTCACAGCTACTTCCACTTTCTTTCCATTTATCGTGTACTGAAAAACAAAACCAGCATTGCAAAATTACACTTTTCAGGTAGTAACTTTATGAAAAAATAAAAAGCCTCACCAGCTACCCAAGAACCCAATCATGATTCAGCACAATGCTTTCCCTTTTCTGTTGTATTTGATGCATCAGAATCTTTTCTGCATCACTTGAAAAGTGAAATTTGAAGAATTTGAAGATAGGTGATTTTAATTTATTACTCCTATTTGGTAATACTGTGAGAACCTGATGAGGCTCCAATTTAAACCAATGGAACCAGATCAGAATTGTGGTATCAACACTAAAAATTTGTTGGTTTATGTTTTGACATATCTAGTTTTCAAACAATTTTTAATTTTCTAAGGGTGAGCTCCAAGCCCAAACCCAGTGACTAGTCTTTGGGAGAAGAAAACCCATGACTTACCTTAAACGTACAGCCATTCTCCTTATAGGGTTAAATGAAACACTGAACTTAAAATTTAATTTTAGATGACCTTCTCTGCTTTTATTTGCACCAAGGTTTTAATACTACCTTCCTTTGGGCTAGTACCACTGTAAAGTTTTGGGAAAAACTTTGAAAAGTTGACCTTCAAACACATCCCTAGCCTCGTCTATCTCCTCTGGGAATGAAAACTAAACTTGCTCTACTACTGAATCTGCTCCTGCTGATCAAGAAACCCAGGTTGGACCAGGCCTCCAAAGCTGTTGAAACTCCTCCTCTCCAGGAATCACCATTTTTTTATCATCGATCTTTCAGAGCGGGCTAAACAATCCGTAATTCAATACATTCTTTCAGTGTTGCTCTTGATACTAAAACAAACATTTTCTCATTAAAACTACCAAAGTCATGTGTAATCCTACCCTCTTGAATCACCTTAAGCAATCAATCTTCCTCCTCGACAATAAGCAACCTAAGTGTTCTGGTTTCTGAACGCTTGTGAAAGTTAAGTGGACTGGAAGGGAACTGTCCCCTTTAAAAAAGATTACAGACTGTTCAGCAAAGCTAAATTGTTTAATCAAACAGGCAAGCATCTTGTAGATCATGATCAGAGTGCTTATCTGGTCAGGACAGGACTAGGAAGATTTGCACAAAGAATTTGCAATGTTCTTCAGCATCTTGAGATGCCATTAAAAACCATGCTTTGCATTCCTGAAGTGATTAGCAAATCAACAGAGCTATGTTATTTACTTCTACCAGTATACAGTGTCAGTATTCCGTCAGAATTAGGCTGTATTTCAGGTGGAGATTCAAATACATTTCTGTAAGTAGCAGAAAGTAGAAAGAGGTTTCCGTTCCAAGCAAAAACTTCAAAGAAAGATGGGAGACAGCTTTGATCACTTTACTACTGGCGTATTTACCTGAAATGTAATTAACATTCACTTAATTTTAAATTCAGTCAAAGTGTGAACTAATTAATGATCTAAGCAGGCTCTCCTGAGGGACAGACCATCATAAACACCTCACTACCATCAACTTTATGCTGTACATTCTGGTGATTTATGCAGTTTACAAGTTCAACACTTCACGCAGAAGCTAAATTGCAGCCTGGAAAATCTAGCCTTCATGATTTAACGGGTGCAGGGGATTTTACATTCATGCTAAGACAACATTTTCTGCCTAATACTATTGGACAGCAGTGGCCTGAAACAGAAGTAACTCAAGAGATCATATCCAAATGACTGTGCATTATATGGAGGCTGGCAGTCCTAAACCCTAGACCATTTCCACATAGAAACCTATACTGGCAGTAAATGAGTATCAGAATACCAGATGATTGGGCTGAAACCTCCAGCCTTTTCTCTGGACTCACTCAAGTCTGTGTGCAAATGGCCTTGAGACAAGTACTCTCCGTACCCCGATCCTGCAATGAGCCGTCCGTAGAGCTGTCGGGGAGGCTGTAGTATCAGAGAGGACTAGGAAAAAAGCCAGGCAACCCAAATAAGAGTTCACACTGCAAGGAAGAGTAGCGTAGAGTACTGCAGTTCACAACTTCAGAAGACTAAGCATGCAGTACATTTAGCTATAAGATTTTTTCCTCTCCCTTCTGTAAGCAGAAAGACTTTATTTTAGTTATTGCTACTGGTAAGACAGTGATAGAGATACATTTAAATGGCTAAACAGATGTAAAAGTGAAATGGTTTACAAAATGATTTTATAAATTTGCTCAGTGCTCTCCGTTTTCATAAGAATGTTATTTCAGACAAGAAAACAGAAACCAAATAAGCTTATGGGTAGCCTGAAAAGCTGAAGTTAAATTACCTTCTTAATATTTTCCTTTAAAAGACTTTAAGTATATATTACTGAGAAAATGCAGCACATATATTTATAAACTGAGAATGGGCATTTTTAGGTATTGTTAAAAAAACAAAAACATGCTTAGCTGAAAAGGAGATGAAATGATGTTGCTAGGCAACATAGACAAACTATTTATAAAGCTCGAATACACTTTTGAGATGCTAAAATTTCTGTGCATGTGGGTTTGAAGAGCAATGACAACTGCTCCTTAATTACTATTCAAGGTGACAAAGAAAAAAAGTAGGCAGCATTTTTCATGACATACCGGAATGCCTTTGGTTTCTAGAATGAGGCTTGGAACATGCCTGGCAGAAAGCGCTACACGTATTGCATCTCGAATTCTTTTCACCAGATCCTCGCTGAACGCATGGTTTAATGCCATCTTCAAGAAGAGTATCACCCTTTCCTCCCCATCTTTGTTGTACTGAGGGACGCAGAGGCTATCTGAAACCTCCTCAAAGGCTTCAACTGAAAAAAAAAAAAAAAAAGAAGAGTCCTTTTTAGCACATGCTTTTGTTCCGTTCTGGATGCACATTTTCTCTAATTGCACCAAAAGAAATGCATCACCTGCCCTAGAGCTAAACAGGAAAAACAGACTTCCTGGATTGGTTATCCTACAAGCACTCCCTTAAGCTACTTTGTAATTCTAACTCCTGCTCAGGTGCAAAACCAGGCTTAAGGACCACATATATTTACGCACAGGACAACAGTAGTCTGCTAGAACTTCTAGGACTGACGATGACTTTTATGCTAAACTGTTTTCTTTGGCTTTTCTCACAATCCCCATTGCTGCTTAGATAGAAGACTAATGTGCCTGGTCACACACAAGAACAAGGAGTGGCAACAGGTGCCCAAGGCCCAGACTAGCACCTGTGCACACCCAGTAACACCACCTTTCACAAGATAGACATTTGAAATACATTTGAAATAGGAATCAGTATGCGGCTTGAGAATCTCACGGGGACTGGATTTAAATCCTAAGAATTCAAACCAGTCCCTGCTAAAGCTGCTATTTATACTACAGAACCATCAAACCTGGGGAGGCAGATCCAGATGCCATTTGTACCGGGATAAACCTTGAGCCTTTGTGCCAGTTCCAGCCAGAGACTGCTCCCCAGTTTAAGCTCAGAAATGTTGAAATGGAACATGACCCGGGGCAGCTGCCGCCAACACCCACACAGCTCTTGCACAGATGAGGGAGGCTGATCCTCCAAATCTCACACAACGCTAGGAGGATGCTGCTTCCAGCAGAACACTGTTTACATTCAGAAGGCTATGGCAGTGCAATTTAGCCTCACCACCCTCCTTTTGCACATTTGGCTTCAACTGCAATCCTTCTGTCCTGGTTCCTGGAATCGTTCCTCAGTCAGTTATGGTAGCATAAGCTCAACCACTTATCATTAGGAATGATAAAATAAATCAATGTCAAGAGCTTGTCTTAGGCAGAAAAAAAAAGAAAGGATAGCCTCAGAGTTTAGGTACTCTTATTAACTTGCATGAAATTATATCTGTAAGATCTTGTTATATGAAAGCAACATCTTACAAAGAACGTCTCAACAAGTCATTTTCAGTCCTACAGACATTTTAGGAAGGCAACCAATTTCAGGCCTACAAGACAGACTTTTACGGTTAATGCTAATGTGCTCTGTACCATCTTCCATTTGAAAAACAGTAGGCCTTATTACTTAATCTCTTCAAACACCTGTATAATGCATATATTTCAGATTTAAATCAACAAGGTCATACATGAAAGATGTGGAAAGTTAATTTCATACCTATGTTATAGATTTCAGAACTTCCAAATCTTACTCCATTCGGATTTAATGTACCATCACTGAAAGTAACACACAAAACAAAGAAGCATTAAAATGTAATTAGAGTTTGATCAAAAGAAAAATTGATGCAATTAACCAAGTTTCTCTGAATTTCATGGAGGGAATATGCAGACAGCCACATCAGAAACAGAATTTTAAAAGAATTAAGTTCTGTGAAAAAGGCCTTTTGCTCATTAGAACAAAATTTCAGAGAACTCAGCATTATTCATTCACCTTTCCTCCTCCCTCTTCTTTCCAGCAGCGCAAATGAGGTCCAGTTATTTCTCATTTTAGCTTAGAAATACACATATCTACCACCACCAAGAAAACAGATCAAAAATCTTTCTAGTCTGCATTTTATTGCAATTGTGTGCCATTACTTTCCAGTATCTTATAGCTGGAACTTGCATTTCATATATAGCAGCCTCACACCTTTTGTCTGTTGTGTAGGTCTGTTTGTGGCAATGCCAAAAAACTTCAATAGTCATTCAACTTTGTTTTGAACAGCAGCTTGTAAAGGCAAACAGAAAATTTAGCCACATTTGTGACCCTGAATTTTTCTATGATCTCTAAGACAAGCACAACTTCATACCTGATTTTTTGTAATAAAGCTGTGCTATAAAGCAAGTCAATAGCAAAGCCAAGAACAGGAAAACAGTTTTCCTGATTCTCTACCTTGAATGTGCTGCGCTCTCAAAACCACCAAAAGCTGATCCATCGCTATAAATCATGGAAAACTAAACCAAGTCGAACATCATCTTCATTTGCTTATACACAATGTGGCAGCACTTAGAAATGGTTTCCCTTCCCTCTAATCCAGCTGCTTTGATTAATTCAAGGATTCGAATCTGTAACATGGAATTTAACAATCCAAATTCTAAACAGGCATGATGGACAATCATGTACACTATGCTCCAAGGTAAAGTTCCCAATTCTTAAAGCTTGTTTATTCAGAACACTTTCACCAAAATACTGTACCTGCGACCAAGCATCACAATTCCTCCTGTCTTGGGATTAATTTTGCAGTAATCCCCATGGGCCCAAACACCTATTTGAGAATGACAAAGGTTAAGCAGCTGGTTTCTCATCCTTCCACTCACAAAAGACTTTTGTGTAACAACAGGCGTACCATCCATTTTTCTATCTGTTTTACAGCAAGAATCCTAACACATCATACATATTTTGAGAGCTACCCACGGCAAATGTAGCAGTACTTAACTGTGCAAACAATCCACATTGCATTTATTACAACAAGCTCGCTCACACAAGGGTAGCTCACACGTTACGATCAAACCCTAGGTTATTTTATGATTGCTTGTTTGCAGGCTATCTAGCATCCTTGAGAAAACTGATGAAATTCTGCTCTGAACACCACATTTTGAGGAAACAAAATCTTTCACAAAGGTAATGATACTCCCACCAGTCTTTCTTGACCCACTTCTTTCACAACGCACAATTCTGCGCAAGCAGCTCTCTGGGTTTGCACAATAGGTCTCAGCAGTTCGCTAAGGAGCTTCTTTGTGCTTAATGCTCTTGATTATGTTAAATCAGATTTGGCTCTTCAGAGCTGGAATAACTTTTGTAATATTTTTAAGACTGAGACCACAGAGGCAAATGCAAAACAATTTAATTTTTTTTACAGAAAAACAAAACTTTGATAACACACATGCATGTGCACATAACACCATTTTCTATTGTACCTGTTACAACCCTAATCCCATTAACAAGGAAAACTAGAAAAGGATTTTCAGACAGAACCTCTGAACCAGTTATTTCAGTCCAACAACTCTGATTTTTTCCACTTAGAATAATGCTCACAAGCAAGCTTCAACACTCCCTCAATTTTCCTGTATGATTATCTCCTGCTGCACATCCCGACTTTTCTTGCAAGTCTACTCTGTATTACTGCTATTTATAGAAAAGCTATCTCCAGAAAGAAGCAGCTTGAGGTCTTGCTCCTATAAGCCCCTACCCCATAAGCAGCAGGGAGTTCAGCATCCCTGCGCCACATAAGCAAAAACTCGGTGAGCACAGCTCACAATGATTAGGAAGATGCTGTGGGCTAGAAGCTTTCCTTTCCTTTACCCTTACCAGAAGTGGAAGACTGTATGAATGCAGAATATGCATGTCAGAGGCAGCACATACTTAAGCCTCATGCTAATGAGGTAGCAGCCCAGCACTTATCCCTTAGGATTCACTCCTGCTAGGTAGAAGCAGCCTGGCAGAGGTGCTGTAGCACTCATTAATGGCAGATTGCTCCCTGACCTCTTCAGCACTTTCACTTCACACTCATGCCAAGCAGTCTATGTCTGCACTGCAGATTATCAAGCTGTTATAGCCATATATCTGCATAATGAGACCAGGAACAAAATGGGATTGGAGCTTTCCAGAGATTCTTCTCAAGTGATTTGGATCCATATTCATAACAAAACACTAGAAAACAGAGTGAGAATTATCAGATATGCCTTGGATTTCTCACTCTGGAAATCTAGATTTAGAGCTGCATCTGCCCATCACTGGGCAGGAATAAACCTGTACCTTCCTAGTAGCAGCAATACAATCTATACTCTTGGTCAGCTTGATCAGTGTCCAACACCCTTCGATACATACCTGGGAATTTTGAAAAATAAGCCTTCCTGTATTTACTTCCATTCTCATCATTCCAGAAGCGTGTAGGTTGACAGGGAATAGGTTTGATACAAACCAGCTCTCCACTTTCACCCCAAACTGGCTTCCCTGTTTACAAAACAAAGAGGCATTGTCTGCATTTCCCTTCGGTAAAGAAGGGAGCACCAAAACAGCTGACTGTTAGACATCTGATGACTGAAAATTAAGGTCATACCTGCTATATTTTGTAAGTGCAGTAATATTTTTGGGTAATATCTGGATAATAGTTACCTTCATCATTCCATGCTTCTACAGCCATTCCAAGATTTCTGGCCTGAATTTCTCCTTTGTAAACTGGAATTGTAACATTCTGACCCATGAAACATGAAATTATATCTGTCCCACCTATAATAAAAGAAGTCAATTTAGATTACACAGTACATTTTGTAAAAAGCTAAACTACATAAGAACTCTAGAAGAGCAGACTGCTACGTTTGCCAAATGCTTCTGATCCACATTAAGCAGCACAGAATAAGAGTCAGCATTATCTAGGATGTAACATGACTTGTCATAAAGGAGGTTTCTTCTCTTTCTTTAGACGTGCATCTCTTTATACACGTATTACCTTCACGCAGAAATATTCCTTAAGGCATAACTTTTCTCCTTCAAGCAGTTTCTTTAACCATTTAAGGAAATTTCCACTTATATAAGAGTGAGAAAACAAACAGGCCCTAGTTTACAGAGTTAGATATTCAAGATCACTTGAAAATGTTTTCTTGTTTGTTTTCATTAGTTTAAACTATTCCATTCAATACTTTTTTGTTCTCATTAGCACAGTGGTTTGGAGGGAGGAGGCAAACACAGGATGAACAGTCATCTCAATTAAAAATAGGTATTGTTATAGTGCTTGCTTAATTGAAATACTTATATAGCAGGACCTTAAAGAAGTAGAATTCTAGGACAAGAATACCGTTAGCTTTACTCAAAAAATAGTCTTCCACATTTGAGACCATTAATGTCTATAGTAGCAAGTCTAAAATTCAGCGCTACTCTAAGACCAGAGTCAGAAGTGACCGCAGTAGCGGAATACTCAGACTTTAAAATCAGACTAAATTAAAAAGCCTTGTGAAAATTCAGCCTTCATTACAAAGCAGAATGAGGGACCTTATGAATGTGAGGGACCTTATATGAATACAAGTTCCCTCAGCCAGCACTCCTTACAACAAACCACACAGTATGTGGGCTTGATATTTCTCTAATTACATAATTTACAAAAATCTGTCTGCGGTGCCAATTACGTGGCATAAAAGAATTGAAATGGGAACAAGGAAAAACCTCTAAGAGAATTTCCTGCTAAAGTCAGCTGTTTTCAGAACACTATGTTCTGTAGGTTAATAGACTCTTTTCTTGATCTCACCCTGTTACCCCAAAGGACAGACAGTCAAAATAAATGGTCCTGCTTAAAAAAGCTAAAACCCCAAACATCCACCATGTCAGAAACATTCCACCTAAAAGCTTTTGCGTACGAGCTTCATTATGGCATACTGAATTATACAGAGAATCTCTGCACAAAAGAGACAATTTAGTCTAACTATACCCAAACCTGAATGATCCAAGGCCTAAGCTTGCCAACATAGCAAGCAAGCAAGAAGGAAATGCACAGGCAACAAACAATTAGCAAGATGCATATAGCCTAAAAGCATCACCTGAAATGGATCCCAGGAGGACGCTGTTTTTTATATGTTTGTAGACATACTCATAGCTTTGAGATTTGAGTGGTGATCCTGTAGACAATATAGTGTGGAGTGTTTGGAGATTGTGTGTTTCACCTTAAAAAGGAGGAAATCAAACTAGGTTAAGGCAGAATTTTTACAGGAGTTTGTAACCATTTGTCACTATAATCCAGAAAAATTACATAAATGACTTGTTTGTGACATGATTCAGAACCAGAACCTGGGAGGAAAGGCAGGAAGGAGGGTAAAAGGGGATGCAATAGCCCTTGGAAGCTTACATGGTTTTAAATTTTTCTCTTCTAGCACAGCCAGCCACTTTGCACCCGTTCCAAGGATGGTGATCCTAGAGGGAGAAAAAATTATATGTTTTACATATTTAAAGACATTAAGATTCTGCAATTCCCACTGTAGTAAGCAGGGGCTGAAGGCACTCTGTACATTGATTAGTCAAGCAATGTAGTTTCCTAAAGCTTTCTAAGTGCAAGGCACATCCTTTTGAGCCCTCAAAGTTAGTCAGGCCACATGTCATTTCTGTAGCTTTGGAACTTTTAATTCTATCTTTAAATATTAAGCAAAGCTTTCCCACCTTCTGGAAAACGTTCGCTTTCATTTATGGGAATTTGTAACTGCAGAACACTCCAAAGGCATCACAAAATGTTTTAACATTTACTCCATTAATTGGCCTTAATTGCCACTGAGCTGTTTAACACAGATCTGCTGCCTCGTTACACTAACACATGAAAAATTTGCCATTTTGGGGCACGGTGTAACAAAGAATGCTTTGCTCTGAAGACAGCAGTCAGTGATTTTCTTAGATACATACTCAGTTCATATCTGAGCTGCAGATGTCTAACTGAACATGAAATTTGGCCTAACTACTTTTAATAAATGAATTCCGACACTGCAAAAAGTATATTCAGAGGGAGTATTCAGTATCTGGCTGTACATTGCATCCTTGAGCAGGGCAAAGACTCGTTGAGAATCCCTATTTCAGCTGCTTTTGACTGCTCATTAAAATACGGTAATTTTACATTACAACAGCCAGTGCACGCATTAATGTTGAGACATCATGTTTAGCATCTTTAAGACTGAGCAGACCGTTCTGTCTCCCAGTTGCACATCACCAGTCTTTATGACAATGCAATAAGACCCAGAGCAATTACATTATGCAGGACTTTCACAACAACACTGAAGGCACAGTGTTAAATATTTCAATTAACGTAATAAATAAAATACAGCTTTGGGAATCTTGTCCATTTTTCACTTTTGACAAATAGGGAACATGACACTTCTCATTTTTGTACCCAGGGCAATGGTGTGGAGAATGACTTGCGCATTAGCAGCAAAATGAGCACTAAACTGAGCTGTTACCAATAGCTCAAAGTCAAAACGTATGCATCCATCCTGCAAGATCCAAAAGCCTTCTGAGATCTGTTCCCCTGTGAATGCACAAGGGAAGTAATCTTTTCTATAGAGAAATTGCAAGAACATTCTAACAGGAAGAAAATTATTTTGGTACTTCTATATTTTCAGCCCTCTCTCCTGCACTGCGTGTCAGTATTCCTATGATCTCTAGCAAGAGGGGCACTTGCATGCCTAATTAATGTATTAATTAAATGCCCATTTGAACATTAGTAGATGGAGGGGAGAGAGAATTGAAGTCTATTTGATGCTGATGAAGGAAACACAATCCAGAAACACCATCTCCCAGTTGCTAAATACTTTCTACAAATTCACCAAAACAAACCACGGTGCTTTCAGATACCCTTCCCAATCCTTCAGAAAAATCATGATTTCATTTGCCAAAAACTGAACTACTTTCAGTAAGCAATGAACCCTAATAATTACTTATACTAGTTTTAAAAAGTCACTATGCTGAAATAGAATCTTTACTGCTTTAACATACAAATTCTGAGGTGTCATTAATCTCAACGGGAGACATGAGAAAATTTAGATGACTGCACAAAATTTATTTTCAGTACTCTAAACAAGTAAAAAAGAAAAAAGAGCTCTCAAATACAACATAATTACAACTCGAAAGGCTGTACCCCTTCCAACTCTATCAGAGGAAGCGCTAATTTGTTATTTTTGCTGACCTTCAGGAAACCTTATTCGCTTTCTGCTAATTCGTTTTAAAGTACAGCAATAAACTCACTCAAGAACACGTGTAGAGACAAAGAAGGATAAGGGATACAGGTTGAATGCACAGAACTTGGGCAATATGCACATCAGTATAATTTAAAAACAAGATCCTATTTTCACTTTTACTCCGAAGGCAAAATGAAAAGTAGAACAGCTCTTGAGATGATACCACCATTTCAGAAGTGGAACAAGGGCTATCCCACTATCACCAGGGATGTCTTCCTCTGTCATTTACGTGGCTGACAGTTGAGAGGCTGCTACCTTTGGGCAGGGACAGGTTACTTGCACAACTAACACTGCATAAAGCAATTTATCAAGCACCATGAGAGCACACAACTAAAATTCTCCTTCACTTCACTTACCATGTATCACAAACACATGAACTATTTTTACTCGTGTAATATCTTGCTTGCCTTCCATGCTTCAGATTACTTCTTATTTTATAGTTAAAATATGTAATGCTTCTCTGTATTTTTAAACTCTTTGACACTTCCTCTACAGCACATGTAGAGACTAATCTGCTATTATTTCCTTCCAAATGCTAGATAACTGATGGGTGGTGACTAAACACAGTTCACTTGAATAGATCTTTCATTGAAGTCCACTTAAGTAATTCTTGCCGTGAAGTACAAGATTGCATATTTTTATAGTATCATCAAAATATCTGAAGGAAAGTATGGTACATCTTCAGAGAAGCAAGGTAGTCTTAACGCTTTTTTTTTTTTAATATGTAGCATATGACAGTTGGGAACAGACTGCGTTATGAAGTACCACACAGATGGCCACCGCTTTTAGCACCAGATTACAAAAGTGAGACATGCAGACACATTTGAGTTATCTTCACTTACTTTTGGCATGTAGAAACAATGCTTAAAAATAAGCCGTCTTATTCCTTGATTCTAAATTTTTGCCTGTTCTGCTGTTTGGGGAGGGGATGCTAGGGGAAAAGGGTGTTAAGCTTTTTTTTTTTTTAATGGAAACATTCCAACTAGGCATTAGCCTTCAGTTATAATAGCCAGAGACAAAATGTTAGTCTTTAAATTCATGGCACAAAAGACAGTGAAATTTAAATAAATAATTACCAAGAGTCAGAACAAGCCTTTTGGCATCCATTTTCCACCACCAATGAATTAATTTTAATTAGTAATTAAAAATGACACTCATTTAACCACAAAGTAACATCATTCAGATCTATGCTCCTTACATCCAGTTAGAAAACTGGGAAAGATACAAAAAGCAAAGTTTAACCACTGTAGTAAAACACCACCACAGGATTTTAGTCGTTTATGATACCTGTCATTTCCCTGGGATTCGAGAGAGGGCACTGTGAGCATTGCTAGATACAAAGAACCGTGTAAAACACTTCAATTGCCTGACAGGGTGAATCTAGTATTACAGATTAAAGAGCAAAATATGAAAATATAAGCAGCCCTGCTGAGCCTTTCCAGTCCATTTCTGTCTTTAAGTCAAAGTGCTGTATAGAGTCATATGTTGAGCTGACTGAAACAAAAGATTCTTGTAAGTTCTGTGCGCTGAGAAATTACTCTTTAGATTGCTCCCAATTATTGCCTTTTGAAAAGGCTGCTCTCGAAAACTGACTGTTGAACCAAAATTCTTTGTTTTCTTGGAATCCAAATACTTGAATCAATTTTGAAACAATCAGCTCTTTTTCTCTTCTGCTCTCTCAAAGATTGTTTTTAGTGCTAAATTTTAAGTAGTAGTTCCACTTAACATTAAGACAAAACTGTCAGGCTACATGCTAGTTTTTGGCACCTTTAATGAAGTTGGTTTTGTGGTAAACCTAACAGGACAAAAGATCATATCATTACATTTAACCTTCTTTACATACCCCAGTCTGTCGATCAAGTCCCAGAGCACATTTGGTGATGGAATTAGAGGAGATCCGTCATATAGGACCACTGAAGCTCCTGTAGCAAGTGCAGTCACTAACCAGTTCCACATCATCCAGCCAGTCTAGGAAAGAAAATACCTCCATTAGTTTCTATCTTTGTCAGCTAATCATCCACTTTCCTGGCAGCAGTATCACAGGGCCGGGAATATTGTTGTCATACAGCTGCAGAGAAGCTACAGACAACTAGAAAATGAACAGGCAAGGCTTTTCACATAATCATCTGGCCCAAAGCATGCTCTCTGTCCTTGTTCAAGATATGCCATCTTCCCCTCCACTTTCCTCCTTGCCTGAAGGTTTGAAACTGTTAAAGCAGCACAAGTTTATATCTATCTTTGCCAATTACCTCTAATAACGTTATTTAAGCATCAGAAAATAAGGCTGGAGAGCTGTTTATCCTCTCACCTGTCCCAAGTCTGAATTAGGTACACATTTCTAATGAATGTTCAACTAACTTGCCTTATAAATATCTAATGGCATAAGGGATTCCATACCTCCCTATACATACAGCTTTAAAGCATGAGTCAAGAGATAGGACAAGACTGGGACAAGGTAATCGTAATTCCTCTGTGGAGGTATTACAAACCAACTGGTAGTGTTAAAGTTCAGAAGGGAACTCACAAGGAAAGACATGAGCCTTCTCAAACCGTTAGGGTAATAGAGGACTGCAGAATCCTTTTCTTTACCACAACATTAGAAAAAAACATAACTGAACCCCTACAAAGATCATTCAGTTTTATTCCTTTTCCTTCACTAAAACTCAGACGTGCAGATTCTTTCCTCTCCATCAAAACAGAAAAAAAAAAATCCTCATCTTCACTATGGTTAATTACATGTTGCAGGAAGGTAGAGCCTATTTTGCAGATTAAATTGATGAGGCACTTAGATCAATGACCCTAAAGGACTGTAAAAATCAATTAATTTTCCTCACTAATTAGATCAGAAACATTTAACATAGGTTTGACCTTTCATCAGAAAGGTCCCTGCTCCATTTTTATTATCCCACATGATAATTTACTTATTTAAAAACTCTGTTAAGTAGGATGATTCTTTACAGAGCAAGAATTAAAAATACATAAAAATGAACTTGCAGATTTGTGGGGAAATCTCCCTCAGCTTTATAAGAAAAATGCACTAAAGGGTTTTTAGAAACGCCTTAATAAGCCACACTTGCCGTTGTATAGTACATAATTATGTCAGTGCTGGTCATGTTGCCATGAAGAATGTGTTCCTTCAGATGCTGTATTAGCGTACCCTGAAAAAATAATAGTAAAAAAAATGTAAGTGCACATAAATGGAAAGGAAAACTGACAGCACATTATGTCTTCAAAAAACCTGATGTTGCCTGCCGTTCACAGGATGCACTCCAGGATTACAGACAAGTATTTTCTTCTATCCACAACTGAAGTAACTCCCAGGCCTATCTAAATCAGCAGCAGTGATTGCATTCTCCATTTTCTCACATAACTTCTCAGCCTCTCTCATTAGACCTCAGCAATTCCCACTGTACACCACTTGTAATTCATGGAATAAAAAACTTTCTTCACTTCCAACTCTGCCCAGCCATCGGAGTTGCACAGTACTCCATGCAGACTATCGTGTTATAACAGTATGGTTTTACCAATCAGATTTGTCAGGTAAATAGCAGGAAGATTTCATATTCAGTATATCTAGACAGCTTGGAGGAATGAGGGACCTACAGCTACTACGAACTGCAGCAGCTATCATACATTATTTATGCAAATCACCTTACCTATTAACACTCAGGAAACAAGAGACTCAACTATACATCTCTCTTGTAAACAGTGAAGTGACTAGAAATGTAGAAAATCTCATTGCTCAGAGCATCAATATTCACAAACCTGTAGTAAAATATATTATCTCCTTTTCACTTTTGTTGGAAATGCAGCTGAAGTGTTTTTCTAATCATCATTAAAGTGTAATTTGTTAGGATAAATAAGTTTATAAACTACTTCTTCCGAGTCACTTCACTGCAGTGACACAATGTGGTTGATTTTAAAATAGTGCTTTTTGCGTTTATGTAACGAGTTATAGTGGAACTGTTAAGAGCCTCATAAACATGCAATAAGATTTACGCTGAAAGAAAATACATTACAGGTAAATATCTGAAATGAAGAAGTCATAAAAACAGCACGCACTTTGGGAGAAAAGGCAGAAAACATTAAATAAAGGAGTAAATCTGATTTTCTCTTTGGTGCCACGTCTCAATTCACCTGCCACTGTTTGAATACACTAAGCTGTCACAATGCTGCCATCTAGCTATACACTATTACCTATGTTTTAAAAATTCACATTCAGGATTTAGAAATGCTATGACTAACTCATTAGCTTTGCCAAAAGAATTGCAGGTGTTAACTTAATTATTCCATGTATAAAAGCAAGCACGTTGCCTCTGAAAGAACCACACGAAGTAGTGAAATTAAAAGTAAAATTCAATTAATTTTTTTAAAAAGCTTTCATTTAAATAACCATTTAATTATTACTTTTCCACAGCTTCCAAAACAGTTTTCTTTAACAATGACTTTAGGCAGAGACCATGAAATATTCCCCCCTAAAGCCCTGGTAACCCTCAGTCTGTAAAAATAAATAAATAAATGAATGTATTCTGGTACAGTATATAGCTGTTTGAAAGCCTACAACCTAAGATGCTCTCTCAAATTTATTTATAGGACTTGTTTACTTATAGGACTTGTAGGATGCTCAGAATAAATCTTCAGTGTTTAGCACTACATGGCATAATCTGGCAGCTGACAAAAACCTACTGGTCTGCTTGTCTTCGCTGGGCTTAGCATGCTGCTAATACAGCGCCGAGCATCTGGAGCGTCAAAAATCAGTAGGCGCTGCTGCTCTTGAGCCACGGTATCAGCACCAAGAGGTTAGGTAGCTCAGAGAGCAGCAATTCATGGCCGCTGGTCCTGGTCCCAGTCCCGAATCACCACTGTTCTCTCTGCAGCATCCAGAAACATTCAGGCCTGAAGAATCCTCAGCAATTTGCCTACAGTTACACAAGAGCTCTGTAGCAGTGCAGCTACTTAAGCCCTGGTCTCAGGAGTCCTTAAGATGGATAGAAATGAACTGATTAAGATTTTCTCACAATGGAAAAAAATAGGGAGATGGGATAACTGAAGAGAGGCCTGTGTAAGGAGCAGTACAACTTCAGAAGAAATAGCTGGACCAGTACTACCAGCTATGTGACATACACTTGCTCCCAATAGCTGAAATCTCTGAAAGGTCTCCATACCAATCTCTAAATCAAATTATTTTATGTCCTCATTAATCCATATTTGCTTACAACCAGTAACTTATATACTGGAAGTTTCATCGTGAGTTACTGAACAACTGCCAGTAATCAATTCTTCCTTAAAGTACATTACGATTTAAGATGCCGCTAAAGGAAAAAAGAACATAATGCACAGGGTTATATATAGATAGCACAGCTCCAGGGAAGACATACCCCTGCTGAATGAACCATGCATTTTGGTGCCCCTGTTGTGCCTGATGAATACATGATAAAGAGAGGATGACTGAAAGGCAGCTGTTCAAACTCCAGCTGTGGCGCCTGGTCTCCTTTCCCAGTAGCAAGGAAGTCTTCTAAAAATTCACTGCATAAGAGGGAAAAAAGGAACATTTCAGTGTGGGTTTTTTTTGAAAACATTACCGTAGCCTGTATTTAAGATTACCTCTGTATCTAGTAGCTCTTTTACAATAAGCTATATACTCAAACTATGTATATTATTTTCATTCCTAGTCATTCTACTGTTTGAATTGCTTTTTGTTTCCCTTTCCTCTTTTAAAATAAAGCATTAGTATAATATTGAGATGTAACAAAATCAAGCCTAAAAATCTCCACCTACCATCAGCTGCCTGCCTTAACAGATGAAAGCAGATTCCCAGTTTGTCAGTGGAGGTTTGGCTTTGGGATAGGAGCTACACAAAAGTCAGTTCATGTAACCAATGACAAGAAAACAGAATTCTCCACATTGCTTCTCACACTGTAAACGCAGCCCTGCTGTACTGAGTACTTATTAAAACTTTAGTTTAATTTTAAGCCCAGTATTATGTCTTGAAACAGAATGGTCTTCTACTTAACTCTGAACTAGCAACTGTACCACTCTAGCCAATGAAAAAGGCTAAAAATGTCTCTTTCCTACAAAAGTGTAACACAGCTCTGCCTCCCATCTTGATAAAGCCAGTAAAACGTATCCCATGATAAAGCAGCTTGAGATGGAATAGGAAGAGGCAGAAACTGCTGCCTGGCCAATCTCCACTGCACGCAGAGCACGCTTCAATTTAAGCCTTAGTCACCTTTAGTATGGTGACTGTGGTCCTAAATTAAATGCCTCTCTCGCCATGGTTCCTAAAGAGAAAAGAACAATCAGAGTAACTAAGGGAAAGAAAGAATGGAAAAAATCCAAACTGATTTTTCCTGTGCCGTCTCATCCCATGACACATTCCGTGCTTCCTTGACTTGGAAGGGAAAGATCATTTGAGGAACCTTTGCCTTCATTTGAGAACCATTACACTAACAGCTGGGTTTGTGGAAGCAAAACATCTACAGCAAAATACCACCTGTGCTTTCATAATGGACCCATCTCGAGAAATCTGGCTAAATCCTAGCTTTTACAAGTTAAAGTGGTCATAAATTTTCAAGACATATCAGCATCCATCCCTAGTTCGGATAGTTTCCCATTACCTGTTGGGAATCTTAGAGATATCTATGGTTTCTCTTGAAGAGACATATGGAATCACCACCACTTTTTTTATATCTGGAAGCCCTGGAAGGAAGAAAAAATTACTACATTCAGTTATACAAGCCAAAAGTCTTTTCTGTCCGATTGGATCACAGTGTAATGCCCCAAGGAATGGAGGTAAATCTGATGCATTGAGTATTGGATATAGTTTTAGAGTTTAAGAAACCCCCAAAGTTCTGTTACTTAAGATATGATTTCCTCATTATTGTCAGCCTTTTAAATACAAAAGCATAAATCATCAAGCTTTAGTGCTGAACCACCTCTTCAGTTGTTTTCAGCAGCACTTCACATGGACATAGAAAGACAGCATCATCAATTCTCCTGTTCCCCCACTTCACTGCCAGCTAATTTATGCTGATAGAAGTATCAACATATTTAAGCTAAGCAAGAAAAAGACTTAAAATTATGCAAAAAAAATGCTTTTTACTCATATCAATTCTGCAATTTTAATTGGCCATAGGGATACAGGAAAGGAACAGGGACAGCAACAAGCAAAGGTGTCATTTTCAGTGACAGTGCAAGCTTTGAGTGTGCACAGAATTACAGCATAAGATTAATGGTATGCAGCAAAATACCTTTTACCACACTCAGGAGCTTTTCCAAGTGGTTATGTTCTTTGCCATTGTACACAACAGCTTCAACAGAGAAGATGAGCTTAGGCTGAATTTGGGAAAATCTGTCCAGCACACCCTAAGGACAGAGAAAAACAAGTTAAGAATGAATTGCTAAAACAAGAAAGCCCACTGGATACTGAACGCAAATCTTGTTTTAAGCAAGGAACAAGGATAACAATTGGCAGAATAATTGTTAAAAGACTGCTTGCATTTGTCCTTCACTCACCCAGGATATTCAAGGTACAACAGGTTTGTAACAATGGATCGTGTGACCCCCACCATCCATCAACCAGTAACAAAATCACCACAGATCACAGACCATTCACTGAGGGATCAAGTTTACAAAGCTATCTAACCACTAAAAAAATTCATCTTGAGATGTACATTTATAAACCTATCTAAAGAGGATAAGCACCTAAATGTGATGTAGGTAGGAATAAGGCACTTAGCTTACTTGAAGGCCCCCAAGACTCATATTTGCATCTTCCCACAGGTGCTCTCTATATGCCCTTGTAATCTGTCCCCAGTGCTATTTTGACAATGTACAGAAAAACAGGGAAACAGGGAAAAAAGTCTTCTGGAAAATGCATTTATCATACAGCAAGGTGGCACTTCACATGAAGTCACACCTTTGCTCTGCAATCATTAGCAAAGGAAGTCGTAACACTGAATGACAGATATCAAACACATACATGCCACCAGCAAAAAAAATACCTATTCTTCTAGAACCCCTGGGGCGGGAAACATTCAAATGCTACGTTTTTAGGTGTCTTCACCAGCTAAGACTGTTTCCAGGATTTTACCATAGCTATTATCACATTAGAAGAAAACCCTTGTGGCATTTTTTATTTTTTCAGGTACACTGCATGCAGCAGCTTACCAGAAATGGATCTTTTTGTATTCAACAGCAAGAAGCAAATCCTTTTAGTAAAAGCTCCCAGCATAGGGTAATGTTCATCCCTTTCTATACACATTACTTGAAATATTAAGAACTACAAGATTACTCAATACTATAAAATTGTCAGCTAACTGCTCAAGAACAGTCTCCTAAATCATGCTGCAAAAAACAGACTTCAGTCATGTGCTTATTTTTCCCACCAGCCTTTATTATCTGTCCTGTGCATCGTGCTCTACTTTGCAACCAGAATGGAGCCAAATTGTTACCAAACCAAAAAGATTAAGTCAAAAAAAGAAATCAAAATCAACAAATCTCTGTTAAACTCCTTTCCAAGCTGGGCTGGTCAGGCTTGCAAGAAAGCCTACTGCAGAAGCACAGAGGTGCTGCCACAACTACTTCTCCACGTTGCCTTTCCGGAAAAGCTCACTGACCACCACCAGTAAGGAACAGGGGTGCGACTAAATATAATTAACAACTGGCTCTGCTGAATGTCACTTGGACACACTTTCTCTCCTATTGTCTGAAGAAAAATGTTTTCCAGGATACAGAAAATCCTGAAGATGCTTTTCATTTTCCTTGTTCACATCCTTAAAAAAAACACTATGACAATGCACTGACACCTAACTATATCGATTTAAAAAAAATGCCCTTAATCAGTTTCAGCAACCGAACAGGTTTTCAAGAAGCCACTAGTGTATTAACCAACAAACTCAGAAATGTATATTAACTAAAAACATTAGTCTGTAAGGGAATATGAAAGCAAATTTCCATCCGTCTCTGGTATGTCATCATCCCACTTTGTGATATTTCAAAGACCTGACCAATCAGCCAGTTCACACCGAGTCCCTGTGTGCATATGCTCGTGCTGAACACAGAGCACACACACCCCAGATCCATGCTGCCTGTTTAAAAATGAAGACCAATGAGAGGACTAAGGGTACTCTAACAGAAGAAGGAAATCTGAAGAGAAGTGTGAATCAGACCCAGAGATGACTACAGTTCTCAGGGTTTTACTAATCCTGCTAACATACCCAGTTGGATTCATTAGCACTGGCAGGATCAAATCCCACAGGGCAGCTTGATGTGATACAAAGGGAATACAAGCAGATGGAACATGTAATTGCTACACTGAACTTTAATCCAACCAGATGGTTCAGCAAGGAATTGCTTTCATGAAAAGCGCAGGTATATCTGAAACGGCTCATTCTATTTGATGAGCCTCAAATCCTGTATGAAAAATCGTGCAGGACCCCATGAATGAAGCTGCACTGACTTTGCAAGGGCTTACCAAAGGCTTCTCATACAGTTCTAAGAGTAGATCCTCTTTTTAAACTTACATATCCAGCAATCTCTTGCGCTCAGGCCAAAAAGAATCAGTTTCTTGTTACTGTACCTAGATGGATAACAGGGACTGGAGAAACGAAGCAAACGCTGCCAAGGGCGGTATTCTGTGTGGGAGGAAACTCACTGGTTCCCTGACAGCAGACATCCTGAACGCTTGCGGAGCCTTTGGACGTATGGCATTCAGAGCCTGCAGTGTGTAGGCAGCTCTGAAAAGTGACATTTCTGGGATTCACAAAATATATATACACAAGTACATTTGAAATGTTGAAAACGCTCCACTGTTTCCCAAAACACAAACAAAATCTTCATTTATGTTAGCAGGACAAATGTAATTGCACAGAAGGAGGAAAACCTATTCCTTCGGGTGGGAGCCAATATCCCTGAGGACCTCTGCTGATCTGTCAAGATTTCAGGGTTTGAATTCATGTCAACACATGCTGCCAAACCAAAGGAGAATAAATGATATTGATGACACCACTGCTCTAAGGCCAAGTTTCATTAAGAAAACTATCACAAAAAAAATAAATAAAGCTAGGCACTGAAAATAACAGCGTTATCAACATGGACACAACATACCAGTGCTCTGTAATGTAAGCAAAATGAACAATCTTCCCCCAGATGAGAGATCAAATCACATTGCAAAGAAAATACTCCCTACTGTCATTTTCTGAGCAAGCAGAAAATATTTGTAGAACAGATTGATCATTACATGCTGCAATGATTTTTTTTTAAATCATTTTTCTTTCCCAGTGATATAACTTCAGCTGTGAACCAACAGAATGCTGCTGCCCTCTAGCGCTAATCCTGAGACAATTCCATACCTTTAACCAGCTCATGGGATTAAAGCACGAGATTAAGGGTATATACCACCTAAAAATGTGGGTATTTTCTGTGTTCTGCAATACACAAAATATATTCTTCAATGCTTTCATGCTAACGTTCAGACAGAAAAGAGATTCAACACTCCATTTTAAAAGTCATTTGGACGTTACTGCTTATGATGTGCTGAGAACTATGTGAACAAAGAGAAACATATCCCAACGCTCACCAGGACTATGGGTTGTCTGTAAATCTCCCGACAGAGTTAGCTAAAGATACTGAAACTACTGCGCTGAAAAATCATCGCTGACAATTGAAAGGATGGGTTTTTGTTCAGTTTGTGGCAGCTACAAAAAATTTGAGTACTTGGCTGTGCCACGAGGTGGCAGTAAGACTAAAGTGAACAGAATCCATCTGTCTCTAACTTGTCACCATCACATTTGTCAAAATAACAACGACAGCTTTTTTGGAATGTACAACAAGGCTACTCACGTTAATGCCAAAGTCTGGGGATGTTGAGCTCCAGATAGCACCAATACTTGCAGCAGCCAGCATTGCTTCTACTGCATGAATGCTATTTGGTAAGTAACCTGTGGCAGAATTTGAATGGTTAAAGATGGAAGAAAACTAGAAACTATCAAAGCTTACAGAAAATATAATCTATACAATAGCCAGTTTACACAGATTAAAAAAACGAGAATTGCATGCTGAAGCACCCTTTAACTCCACAAGTTTGTCACAGTCATACTGCCCTCCTTCAAAGTCTAATCAGTGACACAATGAATTATACAGAATTCCATTTATAAAAAGCTGTATCAGATTTTATACCTACAGACTTACTCCCAATTTACAAAGGTTTCTGCTTAATTACTGAGACTTTCAGGATAAGAGGGTGGCACACTTAAGAGAGGAACTGGCAGGCTGAATAGGCTACGTGGAGACTAAGAGCACATGCAGGGCAGTGCATCGAAATGTAGCCATTAGGAAAAACAAACATCTGGAAGAAAAGAGTACGAATACTCAGCAGCGCTTAGAAAGGCAGGGATCTCAGAATAAACCAAATTTGGCTAACTGTTGATCTTGTAAGGTTCTCTTATGCAACCAGGTCACATCAGAGATGTCTCTCGCATTCCTTCAATGCTTTCTGTACTCAGCTATTTACATCACCTGTAGAAAGATAAATGTTTCCTTGCTTCCTTGGCAGAAATGACAAAGAACACCCTAAACAGCTCAGGTGACTTTTACACCTGGCTTCATTCTAATCTTACTCAGCATACGACTCAATACGCACAGAGCATCTGAAAGCAACAGTCTTTGCATGAACAGACATATGAAGCAGGAGGGTGGGCAGAGTTCTTCAAGTTTTTGCCTTACATTTGAAGTCTGTTTATGTTCAAAAGCAGAGATTCAGCTTTCCACGGCTAAACTTTGTCGGGTATACACTGCCAGAATCTTGAACACAAACGAGCAAAACCAGTGTCTCAGCTGATAAGGAGGGAACACGGTAGGACAAGCCCTTGAACATTCCTATACAAACGTGGCTCTTCAGATTTATCATCAGCTTGCAGCAAGTTTTCAACGTTGAAATTCACTTTATCAAGGCACACAGACAAAATGGAAGTCAAGTTAGATTTTCAGTGGGCTCAATTTGAGCAGCTCTCCAGAAAGCCTGCTACGTGACTGAGATTGACTCTCAACTTAGCAGAATCCAACCCACAAATAACTTGCAACTGAAATTCATAAACTACCGTTAAACAGATCAAAGATCTGGAGTTTCAGATAATCCTCTTTAAGCAACTGAAAGATGGCAGAGTACTTTGAACAGGCCTAATTATTTAGACAACTAATTAGAATTCAGTGTTTGAAAGCAAGCTTAAATGGCCTTAAAATGCTTCTTAAGCCATTTTACAAAACTGGTGCACACTGGCAGATCTTGGACTCCAGTGCAAGTTACAGGTGCTGCAGAAGTATCTACCAGGCAGCAAAAACTCACTGGCACTTGGTCCTCTCCAACGGAAGATATTTACAGAAGTACTTTTCAGGACAGGAACTAAGATCATAGATTTTAATAGCAGTTCGTTATGTTTTAACTTTATCAAGTCAGAAGGTACTGAGCTATGTTTTTGCCAGCTCATCTACACAGCTTGAAAGTCTATCCTTTTTCAACTTTGTAAAAAGTAGATTTCAGAAGTATAATTTTTTTCTTCACCATGATTCAAAATCAGTAAAATCAGTTTTTTAAACCAGCTTGACAATTTCAGCTGTGCTTTTGGGAGTAGCAACTTTGAAAATAGTGTTACAATGCATGAGCAACAGTTTCTTTAAAAATCACAACTGAATAAAAAGCCCACACCATGTTAAGATGTAAATTACTCCTGAGCTGCATAGTTTGTGAGGTTTTGTTCAGTAAAGTTCTTAAGTACATAAAGCGCAGCAAAGCCTCTAGCCCATAAAGGCATATTTATTTTGCTATTTCTTCCCTACTGTCAAGGTTTACAACACAAAGTAGTACAGTACCACAAAATTTGATTTTTTTTTTTTTAAGAGAAGTCTTCTTCCCAGAACAATAATTTGAAGTGTATGAAGCAGCCTAAACTGTGGTCGTGTGTGATGGCAACTGTTCTTTTTTAACTGATGCCAATTAATTCCAATGAGCATTTCTTGGAGAGGGTTATCAGCAGGCCAGACAACAATGAAAACTGAAAGATGTCTCTCCAAGCTTCAGAGCTGGTTTATTACCTTGCTAGAGTTTACAACATCTCTTATATGCAAGTTCTCTTCACTCTTCCTACAAAAGCCCTCAGGGCAAGTACAGAAGTCTGCTTATTATTGAGAACCAGACAATTAAATCATTATTTCCACTTGCCAGTTGGCTTAGAAGAGGCACTTGAGCATATCAGCCAAAACTGCCAAAAGGTATGAAGCACGTAAGGCAACTTACTCTGCATTTCTACACCTTTATCTGATCACTGCAGGCATACAGCCTGCTCATCAGGATTTTCACCTGCTTGTCACAATGCCCAACACCACGTAGCACAAATAAAAATGTAGTTGTTCTGGAATGACATCCATAAAAACAAATGAAAACACTTTCATGAGGAAACCTGTGACAAAATCTCTAAGCAGTACAAGTGATATCTTACCAACACTGTATACATTTATATTTTTTTAAGAAGCACTTAGAGGCTGATCTGTTCTGGACAGCATCTGCTGTCAGTTACAACTTATTTGATCTAGCGTATGCTGAAATTAGATTTACATGCTCATTTACACTACAGTACCCAAAATAGGTGAAAACTGTAGTCTAAAAATTCCTGGTGCAGTCATGTTGGCAAGAGTCTCAATTTCCTCGAAGTGCTGAGAACACATGCCCTGAAAGCACCTAGTGCCTCGAAGCACAACATGCACTCAAAGGCAGAGGCATGCAACCACTTCTAGTTATCTGAATGAAGAAAACTTTGACCCTGCACCAAAGATTTAGCTCAAGCCTTGACAGAATGCATCCAGACGAATGGAAGTAGGGACTTGTAACTGGAATACCTTCTCCACAATCCATACTATTCATCTAGCTCTCAAACATAAGACACAATTCAAAGACCAGACTTCCAGCTTCCCTTTCTGATGTCAATGCAAGATTTCATACTGGGAGGATTTTAAAATGGCCATCCTACCCAGCATTGCTGTGGCCTGACACTATTAGTAACACCCTAATCTTCTTACAAAACTAGCTTTAAAACCCACGTAAGCAAGCAGGGCTAATACAGTTACTACAGATAAAATACCAGCTTTAAACAATGTAATTCATTGACATTTTGTTGGGGATTTTGTGTGTGAACACATGGGGAAGATTAGTTTGTTTCACAGATGACTTGTAATTGAATGGCTGTAAAAGCTGGTTACAGGGCAACAGAAGCAACAGATCTGGAGACTAAACCCACAGGTACTCCCAGTTCTACTTTATTCTTGCTGTAGTCATTGTTATTTGCCAAACAGATGGCCAGGGGGAGACCACAAGTACTTCACATTTGGATTTCTGTAGCTTGGATTAGGTATTGTATCTGTCTCTTCAACTGTTCAAGCATCACTGACAGCATTACAAGATATCTTTAGAAGAGATGTTTCACTACACATCTGCTTCAGTTATGTTTACTATTAAGTGCCATCTCCTTAGTGATGGAAATGGAAAATTAGGAAGAAATCAAGCTGAAAAAAGTGCTGACATTGCTGCTTGTCCGCCCACATTCACCCACCTCCAACTTTAACATACTATTACTGGTATGATGCAACCACAAGCTGCATTGAACAAACTAGGGGATATGTTAAGTACAGTTAAACTTAGAGGCGTTAAAGAACAGAAATTAAATTCACAAGAAAACACAGTGCTAATGGTCTTGTTTCCAACTCTAACAACTCCGGATTTTAAGTGATTTTAAGAGAAAGTGGCAACAAAGGGCATCAGAACCTGGCAGGCTGACTAGGTATTACACAACTAAAACAAAAATAGTAAAAATATCTCCCTTCTATTTAAAAGAAGACTTTTCAGAAGTAAAAGCACGCCCTGCATTACACTGCTATAAGCTATGTGAAGAATCACCCTTCCTTCTGCCATCTGCTAAGAGCTTTGGAACAAATTAGGTCCCAGTAGATTTTGGCAAGCTTTGGAGAGCCTCATCTTCAGTACCACAAGCGGGTGTATGACTCAAGCTTTCCCACCCAACACTTAACATCTCTCCCCCCATGTCAATTTGGGATTTGGAGAACAGCCGGCAGCTTCAACCTCCCACTGTGATGTCACATTTCAGCTTTTCCAAGGACTGCCAATATCCTCTGGCATAGGAGAGAGATCTGTGTAAGAAGTTGAGACCCAATTTAAATATATGTCTGTGTGTACATAGCTGGATTGCTATACAAAATCTCCTGATTTTTTTCAGATGGAAGCTCTCCCTAGATATGGGCTGCTGCCCAAGGCAACGCCATCTGTCAGGGTCAGGAGTCTTGGGCACCAGGGGAGGGGAAGGGGAACTGTGCAACAGCTCAAGTGTTGGGAGCTGGTACAGGTTCATCTGACCGGGGATTACAAGGAGAGTCTCTCCGCAGCCAGAGTAAGAGGGCAGAGCAAGCTAAAAAAAAACAGAATGCAAGAAATTGCCCATGGTTCATATAAAATTAAGGTATTTTAATAAAAACATCATTCCTTAGATACTGTAACATCTTGGAAACTCTTCCTAATACCCATTCTTTAGGAAGAAGTCTGATGGTAGTTTACATCAAAATCTTGTAGTTACAATCACTTTGACCCCAAGAGCTAGACAGAAGCAGCACACCCTTTACAAGTGAATGAATCCTCCCCTTTCTATTCATTTTAAGTTGTCAGGAAGAGTAATTTAAAAGAAATTTTATGACAGTATAGCACTTGTGAAAGATGAGCTTTCTATAGTAATTCAAACGTGTTAATAGATCACAAAGCTTAAAAAATGAAGCAGTCAGGCTACATCACAAAACTTAAATTTTTGTTATTTTCTCCAATCTGTTTGCTGCTTGTTGTTTTAACAACAGCAATGTCACTGGATAGCCAGAGACTGCGTTTTGTGCCTGCTCATAAAATCACTGAACATCAGGCTTCCCACTGGAGTCACACACACATTTTCTCTTGTGAGAACAGGATGCTGAAGTGCACAGTTAAATCCTGCCCTTTATGTGTAAGGAGGCATTGACATTAACGATGAATTTTCAACAGAAATTTGGATTGCTACCTCCTGCAGGTAGTCTGTTAATTTAGTTTTAATTTAATTAAGAGGTGAGCCAGCTGCCAAAACAAACAAGATTCAAGCATCAGCCAGCCTCCAGTTGTGCTAAGCAAAAATGCTCATTAACTAAAAGGAGTTATTAAAGTTATGATGACATTATTAGCATGGTTATCACTATTGGCTACAACTACATTTCAATAGCACATTCTCTTCTCCAGCTACAAAGCACATTTCTCCTCTATATTATACACTAAGGGCTACTCACAAAATGAGCACAAAATAACACCACCATTATTTTTGCCTTCTTTTCCCAATTGTAGCATTTCTAACTGGCTTTGATTAGAAGAGTTCTAGCAGTAAATCAGGTTGTGAACAGAACTTTAATTTGCAAACACAATCTGATGTAGATAATACTCTTTAACCTTAGTCCAGAACGAATGTTCCCATTTAGTAGGCCTGCACCCAATCATACATAAACATTAATATCAGTCCCACTACCCTAGGGAGCAGTATTTCTTCCCAGAGATTAAAATCTACTACACAAAACCAGTAGTTACTCTTCTGCATTGCTCCACCACTTTGAGTATATTGTCATGTTATAGCAATTGAAACTGGTACATAGCCTCCTTCTTGTCACTTACGGATGAGACTTAATCCACTGCATTAGCACAACCAGCAATATGCATGGAACAACTGTTTTGAGAACTCTCATAACTTTTTTTTTTAAACTTATTTGCAAAACAATATAGAGTAGTGTATTAAATCTCCATAAGCAGTCTGCAACATACTCTTTTTTACACATCTTGACTATTTCTTTGCAAAAGTCACAAAAAAAAAGGAACACATACAGTGCTCCACGCAGACAGTGTTTACAGAAAACATTAAAAGTGGTCAACAAAAACCTGACTATGACTTTGACTGGTTTCACGATGTCCAGGTTTCTAGTTCTATGAATGATTAGATACTGTTTTGCCAACATTGTTGGGGCAAATTTAAAAAATGCAACCCACTTATCATTTGATGTACACAGCAGAGGACATTGTAAGCAACACCATACATTTAAGTTCTAAATACCCAAACTTTGTGGAGCATAAGTCATCCTATTCATTATTTTGGTTTCAGACAGAGGCTGTTGCTCCTCAAGAAGTTATCAGGATGAATGTGATAGCGTTAAGATTGAAAACGGAAACAAAATTAAAGCATCAACTTACTCTTCATTCAGGCAAACCTTTCCGACTTGGCTGGATGGTTCATACTACATTAACGATTTGGTTCTAATTCTGTGTAAAAAAGGCAAGCCCCTAGTTGTGATAATTAAATTCTGCAGTTACCAGTTCAGCAGAATACTCATACCACATACATGTAGTATGAGATCTCTTGAGATCTCATCCCCATTTGCGGGTCATATTTACGTGTACAGTAAAAAATAATAATGCATACCCTTCTGATTTTGAAGGCGTTGTCTCAAGTTCTGGTTTGTAACTTGCAGAAAAACAAACTAAGCAGTTTCATCACTTTGGGTTTGCACCATAGAAGAATTTACACAGACTTAGGATAACTGCCAAGTATTGCTCAGAGAACATGTGGTTCCAGTAGTAAGATGGATAAGCACATCAGCACAACTACCAGGTAGGCGTCAGGGAACTTCAAGGATACTGCAGTTTGGACTTGCACCACGCTGACAAAATTACAGAGAGTACGTTACAGAGCATGGGAAGCGCAGATATAGAACAGATCAACTGCAAGATCATAAGCAGCAATTCAGAACAAATGGACTGAAGCCAATTTGAGTAACTCCTGTCTATGCCCGGATTGCATATTGAACAAACTGTTCGTAAGACAAAAAACTGTTTATTTGGAAAAGTCTGCACAACAGTCTTATGACAGGACTAAGACCCTTCGATTACTCCAAAAAATACTGAGTTACTACTGAAAGGATAATATGACTCTAACTACTAAGCCTAGCACTGGAATGACTTAAAAAGTCATCGCTCTTCAGCTGTTTACTGCCACCGTTCTGCTAGAAGTCACTGCTCCCAAAAGCACTGGAGGCAGAAGGCAGTGTCTAGTCCTCAAGAAGTGCAGTTCACAATGCAGCACGTTACCTGGGGCTGTAGGGACAGTAATTGCCAGCTGGCACCAGAACAAACAGCCTGGGACCATAATTTCCAAGATTGCCCCAGCGTGAACCTACCCAACCTTGTGAGTCAAAGCTCAGCTAGATGCAAAGTCTCCATCACTTCTGCTTCTGTGGAGCACTCAGAGCTTCAAAAATGAGTTTTCTTCCGTCCCTCTGCAGTGCTTGAGAATGTGCAGGCTAATCCAGGTTCCTTCCTGAAGCGTATTTCATACAAAACTAAAAGGCATAAGAGCCTTTTCTTTAGAATGTTTCTGTGAAGCAGCATTTCACACTCATGGTTTTATAACTCTACTCATTCACACATTTCAAGAAAATTTTACCTCATCTCCTTTAAAAAAAATACTTACCCACAACTCTGTCTCCCACTTCTACTCCCATCTTCCTCATGGCTGCAGCATACAAAGCTACGGATTGTCTCAGTTCTTCAAAAGTAACTTTCAAGATTTCTTCTTTGCCTTCCTCTGTGGAAACAAGGTTTATTAAAACAACCAATCAGAAATTCTACACTGCAACCTAGAGTCAGTACAAGTAACTAATTCTGGAAGGAAAACATATGACTTTTAGTATGTTTTTTTTTAAACATCTGTGTTTGCCAACATACCACAAACCAAATAAACTAAACCGGACTCCATGCACCTCTGAGAGATCTGCAGGGTATTTTCATTTTTGTACCGAATGACAGATGTTACATAAGCTGTTAATAAATCATTCATGAAACAAAATGAGCAAATCAAATGTTATGAAAGACAAAGTTTGTCATCTGAAAGGCCCTGTACTTCTTCAACTTGACTGCAAAACCAAGTAAAACATTGGGCCCATCCCATTTCCAGTATCCAGCATTTCTCATGAAAACACATGTCAAGAACATAGCCACAAAAATGCACTGCATGCCCTGGTACAGCAGGTCTTTGCAGAACAGCTCCAGTCATTATTTTCCTTAAGCAGGGAACAGTATTTTTACTCTTGCCTTCTTAGACTTCCACCCATGTAAATTTAGACCTACATGAAGCAAGACAGCAGGTGTTGATGGGAAGCAGTACAGAAGGCAATAAAACACTCAGTTCATAAGCTGAGCAGGGCATGTCTATAAATTCTGTGTTCCCCTAGAACAACAGGAAAGAGGACTCTGATCTCGCTTTGTGATTAAAGACCCCAGGAGAAAGGAGTCGCAAATAAGAGACTGACAGTGGGAGACAGTACTAAATGAAATTGTTTAGGAAAGTTACGCTTCCATTCCCATGCCCTGTCACACCCACAGAGCTCCCACAGAATCATCCCTAGCGATTTCAGGAACCTGACACAGGTTCTCTAAACACCACTCTGACCTAGCAGTGACTGGTTAATGAAAAATACTCTGACTTAAGAGATCTTAAGAAGATTAAATACAGCAGAAGGTCAGGAAAACAGATGCAGGTATAGGCCTGTTCCCTGCAGGGAAAGAAGTGTGTTCACTACTCAGGCACTGACACAGTATACACCTGCATCAGCTGAATTTCTCTGCTTGGTATCATCTAAGCACTGAGTCTCCAGTGCAACCCATGACTTCCTAACAGGAAACAAGATCTCCAGAGACAATGGGATCACTTATCAAACCAAAAAATTAACTATGACAATCCCGTCATTGCTACATACCCTTAGAGCTGACTTACTGATCGGTGTTTGGCTTTCAGCTATTGCACAAGATGTATTTAAACAACTACACTGAGGTTTTTCCAATTAAATAATACTTAAGAAGCTTTTCTAATGACCTCAAATTTGAACGCTCATCACTTCGAAGCCAGCTTTCTGTTAGAAGCCTCATTTCTATCCGACTTCAGCAGGTCAACTGTTATTACATCAAAATCAGGTCATAGATTTTCCTATTCTCTCTGATTTGGGAGTTGTTTTATATATATATGATCAGAGAGGTTCCTTTCAATATCTCTAAATAGTAAAACAACTGATAAGATTTTCTTTCAGTGCTAAAATACAGAAGACAGCTCTGCTGTCTTATGTAGCTGTTAAAAACCGTCAGAACAACAGGAATACGTGTGTGATTAAAGAACTGATCTCCGTACCTCAGAAGTCAGAAACTAAGACTTAACACCTGCTCAATCCATCCATGTTTTTGTATAACTTGCTCTGCTAATAAGCCACGAGGCTGTTTTGTTTATTTTTAAGCTATTACAAGGAATCGCCTCTTGGTCACTCTTACAAGGATTAGGCCCAGCAAAAGGGAAACTCAAAATACAAGTCTGTAGGGCAACGCTCAGACAAACCCGCACAGAGGCTAATCCCATCTAACAGACTAGAATATACATATATATATTTTAAGTTACCAAAGTTAACAAATTTATGGAAGGGTCTTAAGAATTACAATCTTCATTATGAGGGTACCTGGATTTTAGTGACTTACACCTTCTCCAGAATAACAAAAAAAAAAAGTAAGACTGAACTTTAGCATTCCAGAAAAGTGAAATTCCAGCTCTTCCATGCATGTAACTGTCCTTTGCTTCCTTCGTGTACTGTCACAACTACAGGTAATTCCTACCTATGTCACATGTACTCCTTAGTATTTCTAAGATAAAAGGCATAGGAAGAGGGTGGGAAGGACAATATCAAGCAGTGCCAAAATCCTCCCAAAGGCACATTAGGCAAGTGTTTATGACAAACATGAAACAATAGCTCAAATACTGAGTGATGTTAAACGCAGCATCATCTTCACTACCTTAAGAGAGTTAAGCACATTCTCAGAAGAAAACTTCATTTACTTTGCCAAGGACTTTTCAGAACTATCTATGTTCCCAGAGCACATTTTCCTGATTTTTTTTTTTTTTTGAGGAGCTGTATCTCTCATTCTGCAGAGATACCAGCTTTATTTTCTTCTTTTCTCCTCACCCAGGCCAGTTTATTTCAAGGTTTCATAAAAACATGGGCTGTTTTATAAGGCCAGCACCTATGAACTATAAAAAAATACAAGCAAGCCATTAATTTTTACTCACTTGCTGCATACAGTGCAATCTTGTCATTGTCTTTGTGCTTCAGAAGATTTTCTGCATAGTTCAGACGGCTACCTTTAAACCATTCCGGGACATCTGCAATGCTTTTGGACGTATCAACCACCTGAAGAAAAAACATAATACATTGATGGAAAAAATTAGTATCATCTCTTGTTCAGATCGTTCTACAGATATATGCTAATTAATTCCAAGCAAGAACGATTCCTCCCAGTTCGCAGATGGCAAGCAGACACCAGATCTGTTAATAAAGGCCTAGAAATACGACTGATTTGTCAAGCAAAGACATTGTTAGAACAAGGCTGGAAAGAGTTCCTCACTGACAGCTCTACCTTCACACCAGCCTTAAATACACAAGCAAGCCAAAATACTACATCTATAGCAAGATGTGCCCACCACAGGGCACGCTGGGGTCCTGTGCGGGGACATCCAGAGCAGGGACTGAGCTACAGCACGCTGCAGCCTCCCTCTTACGAAAGCCAAAGCATAAGAATATTGAGTTCCCTGTCTCTCCCAGCATGAGTTGCTTGGTACAGAGCCCAACATTAGGAACATGGGCAGTGGTAAATGATCCAAATCTACACACGTGGATTGTATAGTCAAATATAGCTGAAGAAGTTAGAGCTTTTTATTCTCATTCTCCATATATATATATATATTTTTAAGATGAAGTTGCGATAAGCATTTTGGTACTCCACAGCTTCATTCAGAGCACAGCAGCTCTACTAGCCTCTACAACCAACAAGAGTTGTATTACAAATAGAGTACACATTTCTACCATCCCCCATTTGCCATTTTCTAAGAAGTCCCGCAACCCAGTAACCCCATGTTAAGTAATTTCCCATTTAGGAAAAAGGCACGTGAAAAACGTGATAAACAGAAGGCCCCAAAATATATTCAAATGAAAAACTCCCCCATCTTGAAATAATTCTCAAATTTTAAATTATCCGTTAAGTCACAGTTAAGAATATACCTGTAGTAAGTGATAGGTTAAGCATTACCAACAAAGGTCTTTAAACCCCTTCCCAAGTGTCCCACTATTTAGAAATTATACTGCCCAGCAGCGTATGCATGCATTTTATGATCTTTACATTGCAGAATTATTTTATAAGCTGTACATTTGAAAGCTTCTATTCATGCCCCCAGGTTTTATCACACAAACTGCACAGGCATTACAAAAGGTTATTCTGAAAGCCAGATAAAACTCAGTACTTCCCATTCTACCATCAACCCCCCCCCCAAAAAAAAAAAATTGTGCATTGAAGTATGTGATATATGTATTATTGGAGGCCATCTTAAAGTCGTTTTTTCAAAGTTAAAGCTCACATGGAAACACACTACTAAATCATTTCAATTGATATTTCTAAGAAGAGAAGCCTAAGGGGATTTCTTTGCTTGTAGCAATTAGCTAGAGCTGAGTTCTGATATCTAAAATTTATCAACTCGCACTACAGAAATATTTTTAGATACTACCATGTATTACTGTAATAGTTACAAGGCACTCTTAAAACTGACTCAGTACCGACTGCCTTACTTCAAGCAAAGTTTCCAGGAAGAGGTCTAACACAACGTTAGTCTTCCCGAAGCTCAACGTCCCTTCTAAGAGCTCCACCAGCACAGGGTGCTAGACTTGCTCTGATATTTTCTACTGAAATAATACCTACAAATCCTAGTTAAACCCAGTCTCTGTTGTAGTGGCACTCTGTTATATGAGCAACCTGATGGCTCCCTTAGAGAGGGGTTAATAGCAAGCAACAGGAACTGTCTCCTCTGCAGAAGATCATTCCTAGTTCTAGCAAGGCTATAAAACCCCCAAAGCTCTGCAACAAGCCTTTCATTCAGACTTCATACAGCCCCAGCATAAATGCTCAGTGAGTCTGTGGAAAGGGAAGGATTGCACTCTGCAGTATTGCCAGCTACTGTCCGCATTTAATGAGTAAGGTTTTACTCCTACTCACAGCAGCACCGAGGCATACGGGGCCAATTTATGTGGTTAGGCAAACATGGCACAGGAACACAGCTGATACCTGACACCAGGTGCTGCTCCACAACTGCTCTTCACAGCAGCTATTCAGGGAGTACTTCCCTGACCTCTGCAGTCAAGAGTAAATAGTGTATTAGCAATATCCTCTGCCAACATCTCTACTGCATTCTCCCCCCGAGAAGTGGTTTGCTTGTTGGGCTATTACCATACATGATCATGCCATAGATTATGTTTACCCTAAACATCGGCTACACCTCTGAGAATAAAGTTGAACATTACCACAAAAAACAATCCTTGCCTTGTACTGTGGTATGTGCCATGCTCTGTATGACCTGAAGAGCAAAACAGCATAGCTCATGAAAGCCTCAGAGCAGATATGATTAGAATGCTCACCACAGCCCCTCCACAGGAATGACAGCTGACAGGTGCTTCTCGCAGGGAGAAAAACATGCAAGTTTAGACTTTCTCACTTAAAATCAACAGCTACTTGCAACTTGACAAAATGCCAGTGCTGTCAAGCCACGATGGCTTTGTTTGGTACAAGTACCTTTGTTTTCAAAGGTGATGTGGATATTAACACCTTCACCAAGTTTAAATAAAACACTGGCTGTCTGTATTACATATACAAAGTTTTATTGTTATTCCAAGAATGACTTGTGAAAGTAGAGAATGTTTCACCTGCTAAGAAGAAAAGAATCAATTTTGGTTCATAAAAAACCTTTATTCTCATCAAAGCAAAATGCTAACTTCCACTGAGCAGCAGGGATCAAGCAGTACAACCAATTACACTTCTCAGCTTTTTGCTACCACAGGACAGCTCAGTTACTGTGACCAGCATCTCCTGATATCCACCAGAAACGGATCAATAGTCAGGATTAACAGCAAGTCACTTCAAGGTCTGACTCTATGCTTCGAGCCTCGAAGCAGTCTTCTATGCTCATGCTGAAGGAAAAGCAGAGACATTCACCAAGTTCCATGTACGCTGAGCCAAGCGCATTTGTCTGCAGCACCAGTCTATGACGACTTCGCCTCTCCCTGTTTTAAGATTCCACACCACAGCAAGGCCCTTCTTGCGAGCTCCCAGGCCACTGCGTGCTTATCCCACATGGAATCTAGTTAAAACATTACTAGGCATCCGTCTTCTTGCTTCTCATCCTCAGGAAACATTCACTTTTCAGCTACCACCACCCATTCCACCTTCCCTTCCAGTTTGTCAGCCACTGGTGGTGTCTGGAGGGCCAGACTTCCAGAAATGCCAATCCTGTAAGGCAAGTGAATAAGCATTACTGTTCGGTTTGCTCAGTACAAAGGCAGAAAAATAGTTCCTCTGAACTGCTTGCTCAGGATAATTTACAGTCATGGCCAAATCTGGAAAAAAATAGCCTTGCTAACAGCACAGAATATGGAGTGAAGGAAGATGGGGCAAGCAAGCAAACTCCAGCCAGGCTGCAGTTGAGATGAACTACTCTTTACAGAAAAGTCACTAAAAGGACCAGGAGAGTGTTTACCATCTTCAGGCTACACTTCAAAAAGCACTAGTTTTTACGTTCTTGCCAAATTCACTCTAAGGACCAGATCACATGAAGACACCTGAGCATGCAGTTCTGGGAAGAACCGCCTGGTCTATCACATCATGCAGGACAAAAGCTTGCATGACAGGAAGAGGCAAAGAATCTTACCAGTTTCCTCTGCAGAACTGCTAGCGCTCCACGTGTTTTCGGAACAGATCGCCTCCAGGGTTTAAGAACCAAGTCCAGTCCCTTCTCTACCAAGTCCAGGGAGGTTCTTCTGCATCAAGCTTTTGAAGTGATGAGTAAATCCTTGCCTTCCTCAGATGAAGGACTGCAGGCTGTTGATATCCTATGCCAGGACTGTACAAGGATTCCAGCTTCATCTTCCACTTGCAGGAGGAAGTCACTTTTGTCTCACAGCAACGCTGTGGCAAGGTCTGGTATTCCATCTGGGACTGTGTTCAACCACTACCATTCCCTCAGAGATATTTCAAGCCAACATCTGACTGCAGAACCAGTTTCGCAAAACTGGTGGGGTACAGGTGTGTTACCAGGTAGGCTGACTCAGGGAACATATGCGCGAGCTTGGGTGCACGCCAGCATTTCATGATATGCTATCAGCATAATCCTAAAGCAGAAGGCAGTATAGTGGGAGACTCCTCAATCAGCCAGGACTTCCATGGTATTTGAAGGCACATGAACAAGGAAACTACAGTAAAATTGCGCGGGACAATAAAACGTCAGGATTTCACTGTAGGGAAATTTATCAGCAGCAAGACAATCTACTACACAAGGAAGTTCAGGGCTACACACTCGATGGATCCTTCATATCACCGGCCAAAGTGTTCATTTGGTAGGTTCCAGCAACAGCTCAGAAGATTAACTGTCAGACCAGCTATCACCCCTTTGTGCTATACTTGACGAGTTAAGGTAACAGCAACTCACCTCATCATACAGGCGAGAACACACGATGTTACTGTACTTCCAGAATTCCGCCCAGAAGTCTGAGAAGGATTCCACCGACCATTGGTATAAGTCATTGTAGTTGGCTAAAAGTAATAGATATCTGTTAGCATTACGCAGAGAATTGCAGGAACATAGACAAACCACAGTTAGAGATGCCCTGGACCAAGAAAAATTGTGGCTAGAAATTAGTAAGGTAAGATGGGGTTAGTCACTTCCCTTTGTGGTAGCTTCACTCTGCTAGGCAGCTGAACTCCACTACAACCGCCTTCTCGCTCCCCCTCCTCAAAAGAGCAAAAGGAAAAAATACAGTGGAAAAGGACTCAAGGGTCAAGATGAGAACAGGGAGATCACTACCAGTTACCGTCACAGGCAAAACAGATTCAACATAGGGAAATTAATGTGATATATTGCCGATAACAGACAAGAGCAATGAGAAAATCTAAAAGAAAACCAACTAAAACCACCTTCCCCTCCATCCACCCTCTTCTACCTCCTCCCCCCAAGCAGCTCAGGGGAGCAGGGAACAGGGGCTGCTGCCCTCCCCGTGCTCTCCCCAGCATCGCTCCCAGCTCGGCTCTGCCCAGCGCTGGGTCCCTTTGGAGCCAGTGCCTGGCCTGGGGCAGCTGCTGGGCTCTGCTCAGGGGCACCCCTGCAGCCCCCTCGCTACCAGATCCTTGCTGCAGATCCCAACGCAGTGCTCAAGGCAAGCGACTACAGCATCAACAGGAAGCCTGCCTGGACACTTGAACAGATGGTCCCATTTCACCCGACTGCTTCACAAGCCGCTTGCACCAAAGAGGTGGGGACCTTTCCCAAGAGCTCAGCGCTGCATCTACCACCCTCGGTGAGGGTGTAGATCCGGGCAGCAGGACAGAGTCCTGCTCACTGACACCTCTGTTCCCTGTCCTGGCATCAATGTGGTGGCTCCATACAGCAGGAGAAAATGGTCTCCCCAGCAAGCAACATTGGCTGCACGGTTCTCCTCCAGGAAGAAGACCTCAGATGGTGTGGTGTCAGATCAGATACACTAACAGCACTATTACGAAGCAAGAAAGCATTATTCCTCAATAAATAAGGGGTCTGACAGATCTAACTTTACCCTTTCATACTAAAGTAACGTATCTCATGTGAGACAAAACAAGATGTTTACTAGCTACGTGTTACAACCATGAGGTGGCATTAAAAGCAGGGCAACGAGCAGTTAAAGTTTTACATGACAGACAGATGAAGTAACCTGAGGAATGCACACCACCCCCCCCAAAAAAAAAAATCACAGTTCAAGCCGGAATTCAGAATCAGTATCCAAAACACTGAAATTCTGTCTGGAAAGCACTGCAGGTGCTGAAAGGTATAAATAACTAAGGCAGATTCCTCATTACCATCTTAAATGGCTTGCAAATGTCATGTCCATGCTGCCTGAAGTTGTGCCAACTGCCAAATTAGCTACGAGTATCTGCCACCAGTGACAGTAGTAGCAGTAGTAACAGTTTCCTGCTCTGCCAACTGTTTGATTTGATGCTTTCAGCTAAACCAGCTGAAGTCATTTTCTCCAATTATCTTGGGCTTGTCATCCTGTTATCCACCTGATTGCTTCAGAAGTCATCTTTGTCTCCTTCCCACAAGTATACTTCCTGCTTTTTTTAAAACATTCAGACCATCCCTGTGCCATTACTGACACTCAGTCACTACTGCTGTTCCCCTACCCCATCTGTCCCTTCAAACCTTACTCCACTCAATCTTTTCCATCAATGTCAGATTTCTCCCCAGAAACTGACATCGCAGGAGTTCAAACTTGACATGGAAGCAAAGACTCCTCCAGAACTCAATTTTTACCTACATATTGCCTCCATCTCAGCCTCCTTACATCCTGTTTTTTTTTTTTCCCCCAAACACACCACCCAAGTTACTCTTCATTATTCTATACACTGCACATGAGCTGGTGTGGGGACAAACTTTGCCAAAGGAAACTAACCTCTCATCTCCTCCTTCAAAAGGAAATTATAAAGCATGCTCCAAAACCATAAGTGCTACAAGCTACAGCCACCTCTGATGTGGTTTCTTACACGAACAGCTTGTTCTATCTCATCTATACATTTTGTCCCCAAGTAAGCTTCAGCATCCAAGTCCTTCAGGGCACAGACCTGTTATTCAGTAATTAAACATTGCATCTCATTGCTACATTTTCAGGCTTGGACAAAGCCATGCTGTTGAAAGGCCTATATTGCCCTTAGCTCTCTTAAGTCCACATCTTGGTGTTACATAAAGAACCCATTCTTAGCTGCTGAACAGCACACAGACCAGCAAACATCGGCTCAGATCTAACGCAAGTTGACAAAGGTTCCTATATGCACAAGAATCCATTTTGAATTGATAGCCACATCAAAATGGAGTGAAGGAAAGAATTCTAGTTGTTTCAGCTCTAAGTGCGCGCAGCCCATCTGAAACTGCATTTGATCATCATCAGCTGTGACGCTGCTACTCAAGAAATGGCTTTTCAGACGTAAGCTCCTGCAGCGCCAGACACGCTGCCACTACTCCAGAACATCTCTGCTTATGTCACGGACATTAATACCGGACAGACAAAGAGTCAGGCCACTTGCCAGAACTGCTCCCTCCGTGCTCTTCCTCCAGCAGAGGGAGGATTACCTGAAGGCTCCCCGAGCAGCTCAGTGCACAAGCGCTCAGGTAGAACAGGCAGCATAAAGCAAGCTGGTGAGAACCAGAGGGCTCGACCCCAACGTTATCATGCTTTGCTGTGTGCCCACATAACCTGCACCTCCTGATACGCAGCTTCCAGCCAGTGATCACTGAAGAACACCAAGCAATTCGGGTTGGGAGACCCCCCTGCAGGACTAACCCCCTGCTCAAAGCAGAGCTAAACTCAAAGCTGTCAGATTACTAACTTAAGCCAGAGGACCGCACGCCTGTCCACAGGCGTACAGTTATTTCTGGACGAGCACGAAGCACAGCTTGAAGTTGAAGAGCTCAGGCAGACACACGGAAGGAAACCTCCACTCCCATCACCTCACCACGCTCTGCTCCCCAGGATGCTCACGGCTGTCAAACCAAGACACCCCCCCAAAAAAACAGCGGTGAGCTCCCACATTTCAGCTCCCAGAGCTCCGCGTGAAGGCTCCCGGTGACCGCAGCCCCCAAACCCTCTCTCGCCCCGCACGGCCGCGCTCGGGGGGAACCCCACGAGGCCCTCCCCGAGCAGGGCAGCTCACACCGCCGGTGCTGACAGCCCCCGCCGGGCCGCCGGCCAGCAGCAGGGCAGCAGATAAGGCTGTTTGCCTTCCTCATCGGCTCCCACCTCCGGGATGCGGCGCCCGAGGCCTCGGCGCGGGGCACCGCAGAGCATCGCGCCCGCAGCCTGGACCGCTCGGCCCCCGGCCGCCCCGGGGGCGCCCCCTCCGACCAGGGGGGGGGTCCCGGGGAAGCGGATCCCGGCCGGGGGCCGCCCACCCAGCCGCCCGCCCGCCGCTCACCCAGGCGGAGCCCGCAGCTGCTGGCCACGGCGGCGCGGAACCGGTCCATGTGCGTGTTGCGCTTGGTGTCGGGCTCCCACATCACCTGCGACTCCATGATCTCGGCCTCCCACGACATGGCGGCGGCGGAGAACGAGCCCAGAAAGGCAGCCGAGCAACCGAAGCCGCCTCCCGCGGGGCCGCGGGCCGCGCGCGCCCACCCGCACCCAACGCCGGCCCCGGCCGCACTGCGCGGCCCCGGCCCCCGCCGCGGCCTTAAGGGGCCGCAGCACCGCCCTTCCCCGTAACCTTCCGCCGAGAGAAAGGAGTGCGGGCAGCGCCCCGCCCGCTGAGGGGAGGCGAGGGGCGGGCGGCTCCCGCCGGTCAGGGGCGCGGGCCCCGCCGCTTTTTAATTCTCCTTATTATCATTTTTCCACAGGGAGTTGGAGAAATCCTTCCCGACAAGGGTCTTTGACCCAATAGTGAAGCAAGAAGCGCGTTTCTCCACAGCCTCCGTTGCCCTGGGGTTTCACAACGCTCCCTCCCGCAGCACCTGGCGCTGGAGCCGGGTTCCTGTCAGACCCCGGGCCCTGCTCCTCTTGGCGGCCGTGTGTCGAAACAGCCCGCTTCGGCCAAGTAGCGGGGCAGCGCAACACCTGGCGTGGAAATCACGGAGCACATACATGTTCCTTATGTAACCGGCTTTCAAGGTCACGATTTCCTTCGGGATTCTTAGAAGCCTTGGAAAATATGACATTGGTGGCGGCCAATGTAAATGTAGTATGGGCAGCCACTGTAGTATGTAGTATGGGCAGTATGGGCAGCCCCTGTAAATGCAAAAGTACAATATATATAGTAGATGGAACTGCACTTGCTGTAAACATCACTTAGATTTTTGTGCTACTACTTTATTAAATTTGAAGTTAAATGTATTAAATTTGAAAGCCGTAGCAACTTAATTTGACCGCTCTTCCCAATCTTTACTTTCCTCCAAAAGAAGCTTCCATGCAGCACATTTTTTAACAACTCCCTTCGGGGTCTGGAGAGGCTGCGGGTGGGATCAGGACACGGTGCCTGCTGCTGTGCCCCTCGGCCCTGGCAGCGGCGCTCAGCGAGGCCCCCAGCAGCATGAGGTCCTTGGGCTACATGTCCCCGTGCCCAGGCCCTGGATACGTCCCTGTTTCACCTGGACCTGGAGGGCCAAGACCCGAGGTGCAGAAAACAGCCCGCTCCATCCCTGCATGTGCCTGCAGAAAAAATATAACTTCGAGTTTTTGCCCTTCTAGTTGCAGAGGCATCTGTGGCGGCACAGGAGCGCCAACTGACATGGGGCCTGGAACAGCCCTGTGGCTGTGGGGGCACCTCCTGCTGCAGCCTCCTGCCAGAAGCCCAGGGCCGCCAAACGCGCCCTCAGAGCCCCTCAGCACCCCTCATGGCCCCTCAGCTCCCCTCAGGGATCCTCACCGCCCCTCAGGGTTTTTGCCCCCGTGTCCCCCGGGGCTCTCCGGGAGTCACACCTGCCCCGAACACCCGGCCAACTCCTCACGGCCGAGGCAGAGGCGCTGACAGGGAGCGCAGGGACCGCAGGCCGCCAACCGGCCGCCCCCCGCCGCCCCCTCCCGCCGGCCGCCGCCCCTCGCTCCTCCGGCGGCTCCGCGCTGCGGACGGATCCCGCGCGGCGCGCGGCGGTCGCGACGCCGCCGGCGGTGATTGGCTGCCGCGCGCCTGGCCCCACATCAGCCCAGAGCCCGCTCTCCTCACGGCTAGGCTGGGCGCGGAAGAGCTGACACCAGGAGGAGCCAATCGGCGCAGGCGTTTGACAAGCCCTCTTCTCGGGCGACCAATGAGGTGCCGGATCAGGGGGAGGTGCGCCCAATCGGAGGGGAGCTCTCAGCCTCTGCTCGGCGGGGGGTCCCTGTGTGGTTCCCCTCAGCGCTGAGAGGAGCCTGGCATGCAGCTAGGGTTGCCCATTTTACCCGTTTTAAGCTCAAAAAGCGGCAGCGAAACAGCAGCTTTCCCCACCCGTAGCAAACTGTGCAACTAAAAAGAAAATGTGGAGCTAAATCACTTGAGAAGGGATCCCAAAATTCCCCTTCCTGAAATGGAAAAGATGTAGTTTAAAACAGACTGACCCAATTACTGGTCAAGGAGAAATAGGCACACTGGGAACTTTGTCATAAAATTTGTGTTTTTAGCAAAGCTCAGCAGCCCTCCTCCTTCATGAACAGCAGTTTTACTGCTCTACATGTAGAATCTTTTGTGCCTGTGCTCCTAGCCACCAGTCCTTTTTCCTTATCCAACTTGTTCTTTCTTCTTTCAGAAGTGACTTTAGAAAAATGGGAAGAAAAGGGAAGGAAAATGAAACAAGCCTTTTACAAGAAGATGGGCATTAGGAGGAATGCAGTGACTTACTAAAAATAGCTTGTAGACTAGATTAGAGTAGCTAGGGGGAAGTAGCCTGAATAAGGTTAACTGGAATTCACCATTTTCAAATCTTTTTAATCCTCTCTTTATACCTAATAATAGTAATAATAGGTTATAAATTAAATCTCATTTTCTGCTCTAGGCGACTAAGGACCCTTCAAAAGACATTTCAGGAATGAATAGCAGTGCTGGTGATGATGGTACTACCTCATTTGTGGTCTCTAAGGTAACTAATCTGCAGTCAATCTATGAAATTAAAGCAAGTGATAAAATCACTGTGTGTTAGCAGTTTTGTAATAATACCTCATGGCGAACTATCCTGTGTTCTCAGGATGATCCCACACCCGCATTAGGAAATCTGAAAATGTCAGAAAGTTTTACAAACCCCCATATTCAGAACAGCTACCAGCTGGTTAATACGTCTGTAGAAGATTGAGAAACTTTCGGTTCACTTGGCATCCTTGATCTCTGCAGCCTCTGAATGGTGTCAGAAGTACAAGTAACCTGAATCAAAATCAAAAGTATTTGCAGAGAGGGCAGAATAATAATAAAATAAACAAACTAATAAATAAATAAATAAGAAGAAGCATAGTATAGCAAGAAAAGACTCATAGAGATAAGAGCAAAGCATTAATAAAAAAGGCCCAAGAAGACAAGAGGTCATACTGTGATCAGTTATGGCAAACTGAGGCTTTGAGATGAAGTAAAGATGGAAAAGTAAGGGTCATTGAGGTTAAGGCCTGGTCCACCACAACACCACTTGGATTTCTTAAAGGCTATGACAATTTATTTATTAAAAAGAGAAAACTCTATGAGGTGACAAAACATCTCAAAGACCCCAATTTATTCCCAAACCATTTCAGAATGTTGTCAAATCTCTGTATCTTAAGAAGACAATTTACGTGGTCTCCAGATCAGGAAAACACGGAAGTATTTTCATGATTCTTTTGTGTAGTGAGACCCTCAGGAGAGGATCTTTCTAGAAACCTCACAGTTGTCCTAATAAAAAGTTCAATGTGGTTAAAGAAAAATTAGATCAATATTTCATGTCATGATGCAATGTATTCTTTGAGCAGACATGATTTCATTTATTTAAACAAGAGAAAGGTGAAATACTGCGTAATTTCATAAGAGCTGTGGATATGGTGAGGTGAATTTATCTGAAACAGGCTCATTGAGACAGGTCAGGAAATCAATTACATACCGGGGAAGACTCCAAAATTATCCTGACCTCCTATGAAGGACAACCATGAGCACAGGCTTCCAAAGGCAGCCACTAAAATAGGCCTCCAAGCCTCTGTGAAGACTGGATGGAAAGAAACAACAAAAGCTTTGCAGAAGTGGTTTTCAGGGGGAACCCACGACGAAAACTCAAGCAGACAAATAGGAATAGGTCCCAAATTCTCAGAAACAAGACCTGCTGGACCAGAAACAGCACAAGGGGATCCAGAGAAGGCCATGCCAACTGGAAGCAAATAGAAGAATTATAACTGGCACTGAAAACATTACATTACAGTCGTGGTTTTGTACCACAAAGTTCTTCACATGCAAGAAACACCCCCGAAGTGGACACCGTGTGCTGGGAGTCAAGGCAGAGCATGACACTGAGGGCAGATAACCAGAGACCTCAAAAGAACCTCAAAAATACCTGTCATTAGTTACCAACTCATTTTGGAAGAGTATGAGATAGATGTCAGAATATACACGAGTGTTAACAGATCTGCAATTCGAGGACTATCTTAAAAGAGAATGAAAGCACCCTTTATAAATATATAAAGGATCTATATCCTACCGAAATCGATTAAGAGCCTAAGTACCTTCCTGGATCTGAGCCCAACCCTTTCAGGGCCAAATATAAATAAATGTTAAAAGGTCCAGGCCATTCTACTAAATGTGAAAATAAGTGTTTTGGCCAGACTAAAAGCAGGATAAAGGCAATAATCAAGAAATCTATATTCTGGATGTCTTCACAACTGCTTGATAATCACGCTTAGGCTCAGCTATGAGGTTGAAGCACCGAGGACACTGGGCGCAGTATCAAAAAGAGATACACGGAGTTAACCCAGCGACTGGAAGAGCCACAGGGTGTACCCTAACTCTGTGGCAACTCCCCAGGACGGGGCAGGGGGCAGCAGAGGTCTGCCCTGTGGAGCGTCACAGCGTCAGGTTTCCCCCATGCCTTAAATTTACTGTCAGTCAACTTAGCAAACATTTTCTGCCCCAGCTCACGTCATCACTCGCTGCAGAATCTACATTTCAACCCTAAAGATCTTTTTATATATATATATATATTGCCATCATTGTGCTCCTGTCTTGTCTAAGTCTGGCTCCTGTCAATTACCAATGAATCAAAATGTGTCACGAAGCCAACAAAATACTTTTGTAACTCCAGGGGATACTTCACTCTGCTAACGTCCTGGTTTCACTTCCCAGAAGGAGCCGATAACATTGTCTAATCTATCCTCGCAGCTGGTCTTTTGTTGGTCTGGTTATTCAAGGAGGATCGACATAAAACCTGACAGAAGAGGGAGTCACGCCATTAGGTGTGATGGCTTTCGGCATTACGTCTGAGTCAAAGTGTCTCAAGGGTGAAGGACATGAGAGTCGTTCAGAAACCCCTGATCCAAAGTTAGAAGTACTGAAAAGACAGATGCCATTTTTTGGCATTAGACCTCTAACATTCCCTTTGTTTTTGGAGGACTGCACCTGGGAATATCCTTGGAGAGGGATACCCAGGCTGGAAAGGCTGTACTCTGGGGATTGTGACAAGTGCCGAGAGCCCAGACAGATAGGATCTGGGGGAGGAGAGGATCAGGGGGCCAAGAAATTGATCATGAGTGAGCAGTGTGCCCTTGCAGCGAGGCCAACAGCATTCTGGGCTGCTTTAGCAAGAGCATGGCCAGCGGGTCATGGGAAGGGATCCTGCCCCTCTGTTTGGCACTTGTGAGCCCGCAGCTGGAGCAGCACGGCCTCACGCTGCAGGGAGGCTATCGAGGCGCTGCACCCGGTGCACGGGACGGCACCGAGCTGGGCAGGGCGCTGGAGCACGGGGCTCCTGGAGGAGGCAAGGCCAGACTTTATCCGCCTCCAGAAGCGGAGCCAGGCCCTTCTCGAAGCCAACAGATGCGAATGGGGCATTGTGATTACACGCTGGGGCGAGCGGGATGGCGGGGCGGGATGGCCTCCCCTGCTTGGAGGCTGCAAGAGGCGATGGATGAAAAGATTATGATGGGGATTTCAGGGGGTTAATTGCTCAAGGGATTTTTTTCCTTGGGGGGGGGGTGCACGAAAGTGCACCGCCCCCCCTTCCCCGCATCCCCCCCCCCAAAAAAAAAAAAAAAAGAAAGAGGCGGCGGGGTTCTGGGGGAGGCCGGCGGAGGGCGCCACGATCGCGGCGAGGCTCGGGCGGCCATGGCGGCGGGGAGGCTGCTGCTGCTCGCCCTGCTGCTGCTGCTGCTGCTGCTGCTGGGCGGCACGGCGGGGCCCGGCGCCCGGGCAGCCCGCAGCCGGGGCTCCGAGAAGCAGAACAGCCTCCGCCGCGCCGCCAGCGGCCTCTACCAGGGAGTCAGCGGCCTCTTCGGGGAGGACAACGTGCGGGCCCTGCAGAAGGTGAGGCGGCGGGCGCTTCCCCCCCACACCTCCGCGCAGCCTCCTCGCGTCTCCCCCCCCCGTCTCCGCTGCCTCCCTTCTCGCCGCCCTTCCCTCCCTTCGCGGCCTCCCTTTGCCCGGAGGCTGCAGGGGCAGAGCCTCGCTGGAGGCCGCCCCCCCATCGGAGCCCGGAGCTGGGCCTCGGCCCCTGCCCGAGCCCCCCCCGCGGCCGGAGCCTCGCTGCGGGAAGGGAAGGGGCAGGGGGAGGCTCGGCGTGGGGCAGGCGGCGGAACAGGGGGGCCGAAGAGGCCTCTGACTGAGGGGAGGGGAGGCCGCGGTCTCCCTCCGGCTGAATGCGGCCGGCTTGGTGCGGCGAAGCCCCCGCGGGGGCTTGCAGGGGGTGAGGGGGGCGGGCAGGCACGGGAATCCGTCCCCTGAGCTCCCCCTGGCCGGGGAGAGGAGGAGGAGGAGGAGGAGGAGGAGGAGATGCTGGATGCACCCAGGAAGCCACTGGAGGCACCTTGGTGTGATGACCGGGGCATCTCCCAGCTGCTCGACCAAACTCCGACTCCCTTCACCCCTGTCCATTCCTTGTGCTAAGCGTTTTCGTTAAACTTCAGCACAACAGTAAAGCTAATAAAATCCGTTCAAAATCCTATTAACATATAGGCTTACATGCCAAAATACCTAAATTAAGCCGGTAAGTTTATGATCTGCAGACTTAAAAAAAAAAAAAAAAAAAAAACGGTTATGTCTTTTGTCTTGGGGACTTGAAAATATTCTGCAATTTCCGTTTCTTGAATTCTACTAATGACTAGTAAGTTGCACGTGTGTTTAAGGAATTGAGGATTTATTTTTTTTTAATTCTCAATTTTATTTCTCAGTTTTTCTCAAGGTTGACAGAGAGGTTTGTGAATGGGGTGGATATATTAATGGACACATTCTGGAGAATATGGACTGATTTGTTAGATGTTCTTGGAATTGATGGTAAGTGTGATGCTTGTTAACCCTTAAAAGATTATCACATGTATCACTGCTTACATGAGTGAGAAAATAATTATGTTTTATTGCGATGTATAAAACATTCACCAGTATTATCTCTATCTATTTTACGTGGCTTTGACTTTGCTGTTAGTAACCTCAAACAAGAGACGTAAAACCAACCACTCCATTTTGGTGTATGTATCTACAGGATGTCTGTAAAACGCGTTACAGGTCATGGCTGATTTCTTGTTATCGTCATTAAAAGGATTCCATTGGCTAGGAACCGCACGCAAAAACAAAAAAATGAAGAAGGGCTAGAAGAAGGAAAGCTGCAATTGAGAGCCTTTAGAATATAGATTTTACAAAGCAGGCTCTTTATCTTTAATGTGAACTTGGACCTTATGCCTGACGGCAGTTTGTCGTTAAAGAATCTTCAGTGTCTCTACTTCAAAGGAATTCAGTCGCATCATTAGAGCTGGGCCAGTGCTTTGAGGACGATCCATCCAGAAATGGATGAACTAGCTCTACCCCTTATTTTAGAAAAACACAGTCATGGCCCCACCGTGTGACTTTGGAAGCTGTGCTTGCTTTTTTCCATTCTCGCTTTTGAGTGCCCTCATTAATATTCTGTAAATTTTCCTTTGTTTTTCAGCCTCCAACTTGACTCATTATTTCAGCCCAGCAGCAATTGCCAACAACCCAACCCGTGCTCTTCTGCTGATTGGTGCCATCTTACTTGCCTACTGGTTTTTATCTCTCTTCCTTGGATTCTTCTTCTATCTCCTGCACATGCTGTTTGGTCGCTTTTTCTGGATTGCGAGGGTTGCCCTTTTCACCCTCTCATGCGTGTACATCCTGCAGAAGTATGAAGGTGACCCAGAGCACGCAGTCCTGCCTCTCTGCTTTGTTGTAGCAGTCTACTTCATGACGGGGCCCGTGGGATTTTACTGGAGAAGAAACAGCAACAGCAGCCTTGAGGAGAAGATGGACCACCTGGACAGTCAGATCAGACTTCTGAATATACGTCTCTCCAGGGTGATTGAAAACCTGGACAGAGGCAGTGACCAATGAACCAACCCTACAGACCACTGTACACCAGCTCTAGAAAATTCCTAAGCACTGTCTCATTGGAAGTTACAAAGCAACAAAGCATCACATGGTAAAAAGTGTGCAAAGTTATAACTTTTCATCATGTGTAAGACTAATTTATCTAGATTATACACTCAGCCATTATACTTGTAGGAAGAAAAATTAAGCTGTATATTCAGAGTTTTATCCAGTACTAGAATTTTATCAGTAGATAAACGCTTACTTTTACAAGCATTTAAAAACATCTTTTGTAAATTTTTTATAAAGCAAATTGAGTAGTCTTTCAAATATTGAAATTGAGCTCAACATATGCAAATTTGACATTAAGAAGTTAAAAAGAAAAAAAAAAATCTCAAGCTACCAAACACTTCTATTGAGAAGTAACTGCTGTGGGTCCACTTGTTTGTTTGTTTTTTTTTTTTTTAAATCACAAATTTTCTTCTTTTGTAGTTGGCTTATTTCATTGACTCAAAGTTGCCTTTCATAGAGTAGTGGATGAACAAATTTTCTGGTATGCAGGCCAAAAAATTCACACCATAGATTCTTAATAGGAGGTGGGGGATGAGGGAGAAGGATGATTTCATAAATGTGAAGTCCTGAAATGACAGTCCCATATGAGGAATTGAGAAGTGCACATGTGGCTTTATTTCATTGCTTTTCCTATCAGGAACTTAAATTTGATGTTTGGAAGGAATCGAGTTTAATAAGTTGACACAAAGGAAGAGATGTAGTGTGACAAATCATAACCTATATTTGATCTTCATAATGAAGCACATTCCAAGCATCAGTGCATGGAATAAAACATGATTTTTAACAGCGGGACCCACGTACTTTCTCAAAAAAGGCAGCAGTTAAAACACCTGCAAATGTATTGTTGCTTAAAGCTTTCTCAGGACCAATAAGCGGCAATAAATTCTCTTCAGGAAGATCTGGATTTTTTTTTTCCTAAAATTGTGATAGTTTTATAGGAGCTTTTTGCTTGAAGTCTGTGTCCTCACTCTGTTGGGTTTCGGGAAGTGAATCCCCTTACGAGAAGGGTGTATTAAGCAGTCGCATTTCAAAGCGATGTAGGAGCTTTGAAGCAGTTTTATTTTGAAGGATTTATGTATTTGTAACCTTATAATTAACTAGCTTGGTAGACGACCACTGGCTTTGTAAGGTTTGCTGAAATGTACTGAAACAAAGGTAACCTCAGGGAGGAAGGTCTTGTAAGTGGTTTAATGTAGTAACCGATAGCATTCGAGGCTATAACGGGGGGTGGGAGGGGAGGGAAGCATCTAATTCCTTAGTGATGAGCACAGTACCAATACCAGGAGAGGTAAAAATGGACCACAGCTGAAGAAAAACATACTTCCTAATACCGGAACGATTAGGTAAAGAAAAGCTGCAACAAAAATTGGTCCGTGCTAGGGACTGGCCAAAAAGCAGGGGGAACAGATACGAGTAGATGATGCACGTGCCGCGGCCTCGCCGGTGAGTGCCCGCGTGCGGCTGAGCACGGCGTGGTGCTTGGGTCTTCAGCTTCTTGTCTCGTTGGGCACAAGTCCGCTGGATGTGGCGCTTAACTGAATGTAACTGTGGGGTGAATTTATTTTTCTCTTCGTGCTGAAGTTTAGCACTCTTCTTAAAATATGTGTTACTTGCCTAAGCTCTTTTGGTCTGTATGTGATGTTTACATGAATGATTACTTTAAAATCCATTTTTATGGCCTTCACGCCGACCTGCGGTCACTTCAGCTCAGCGTGGTTGAAGTTCACGTGCAGTTGACATTGTTCTAATCAGTTTTATTTTTTTCTATTGCATCTGCAAATTACTCTGACCCAAGAAATGCACAGAGTTGCAAAGCAACTGCTTTTTATAACTTAGTCTTTCCCATAAACGGATAAGTACTATGGCAACAACCAGCCTGCTTTGTGAAGCTGGAAGTTGAACTTACAGTATATGCATTTTTACAGCTCGTTTTCCGTTAGTATTACAGAGTCTTCCCTGTGAACTCTGTTTTCCCTGCTGTTGTGCACCGAGGACGGAGCTAAAACACCAACCTGGAAATTAGGAATTGATTAGCAAAGATGGTCAAGTCTTTGTGTTTTGCTAAATCTGAGGCCTGAGGACCAAAGTCTGCAAACCTTGCTCATGTAAGCGGCTCTATTGACTTCAACAGAACGATGTGCATGAGCCAGTTTTGCATAGATTGTATTTTATGTAATCCATATTTAATGTTGAAATTAAAAGTACTGAATCATTTATATATTAAGAGCTGTCTATTATAAAGATTACTTTAAAAATACTATATAAAAATTAGTTTGGGTTATAGTTTCTCCCTGTGTCTGTAATCGTTTCTTAGTTTTGTAAAAATCAGCCCTCCCTATATTAATACTCTTAATTTTGATCACCCTGCTGCTTGAAAAAAATATTTTTGTATTCACTTGCATCCCATGTATAGCAAAATGTTATGTGAAAAGCAGTATATATAAAATTGGATATTTTTAATCAGTATTTTTCCCAGCGCTCTGTTTTCACGTTAGACGAATTCAAAAGTAATGATTTTTTTTAAAGCACAATCTAGTCTTCGATATGTATACTTTAAAATGCTCTGTATTTTTAAACATGCACTGTAGTGAAAACGCTTTTGGGACATGAATGTGGTATTATATTTAATCTCTTTCAACTTACTTTTGTAAATACCTTTACGGATACTTCCCATACGAGTCACCTAGTTTATCCATCCAGTTTTTGCTCTGTTTTTTAGAACTCGTTCCAGTGACAGTGGTCGCACCGCTTTTCCATTGCCATGGATGTGAGCAGCTCGTATTAATGCAGAGAAGCGCAGGTATCGCACGCGGGTAATTACGCCCAGGCGTGGTTTCTGCCAGACGCGCCCAAGGCTGTGTTGCCCGTGGCAGTGGCGAGGACGGGAATCAAGCCCAGACCCGCAGCTCCCAGGCTTTGGCTCCAGCCCCTGGGCAGCTTTGCAGGAGGTGGGCAGCAGCGTTGGTGCTCCTGCAGTGCTGTCCCCTTGGCGAGCAGCTCTTAGAGCAGCACGGGCTGGGCTGTCTGAGGGCAGGGAGGCGCGCGTAACGGCGACGCCTGCCCTCAGATCCGAAGGCTCGGCACCTCGAACACTTCCTATTTACCTTCCCGTTTTCAGCAGCTGCTTGGAGTGTCACCTTACTCACTGGGTGACACAACAGCGAAAGATGGGCTTCAAACTGTCTGGTGTCAGAAATTCCAGGAAGGTCTTTAAGTGTTTTAAGCTCCATGCTTCGAGACCTGACGTTTGAAACTACTGTAGTATTTTCAATACATGAACATCTTTGCTAAACTAACAATTTAGCAATTTCTTTGAGAGTAGACGCCTCATCTATAGATAACTGATCTGTCGTACGCAGAGTGTAACGCTTTTCCAAGTGGTTTTGGATGTCAGAGTACCATGTATACAACCTGGTGTAGTTCAATGCTGTACTTAATAGCGCGTCCTTCAAATCGTGGTTTGCTTTTCAAGACTCGTTGCGTAGTGAATGTGGAAAATAGACCCGTGTAAACCTTAGCTCTTTGGTGGTGTACAAGTTTTTTAGGTGTGATTTGCCTCACGTACTGATCTGTATTTGGCAGCTAATGACGTAAACGACCGTAAGTTCTCTTTGTCCGGGTTGGAAAATAAAAGGTTTTATCGTATCCGCATGTATTTTAAACTTTTGGATAATTCCATCCACCTGTGATGACAGCACATTAAAAGAAAATCTTATTGCCTTTTTAATCTGTGGTCGTCTTTGCTGCTGGTGGGGGTGGGGGGGGGGGGGAAGGGTTGGACGCGGCGGGGGCCGGTCTCGAACCCGCGTCCGCAGGAGGAGAGGCGCGGCCCCGCCCCCCGGCCTCGCCCCGCCCCTCCTCGCGAGAGCGCGCACGGCCCGGAAGCGGCCGCAGCCGCACGTGGGGCCGGGGCCGCTCCCGCTCCCGCCGCCGCCGCCATGGGCCGCGCGCGCCGCCGGCACAACTGGAGGGCGCGGGCGGGGGCGCGCGGCGCCGCGCAGGCACGGCCCCGGGAGCAGCCCCCGCCCGCCGAGCTGCAGCTGGGAGGTGCGGGGACGGGACCGGGACCGGGGACCGGGGACCTGGGGGCTGGGGGCTGGGACCGGGCCGCACGGCGGCTGCGGGGCGCTGCCCGAGCCCTGCGGCCCCGCCGGGACAGCGCTTTTGCTCGTTAAGCTGTTCTGAGCTTAATGAGCTATTGCGCGTTAAGGTCGTTAATAGCAATAGTGGAGCTCGTAGCTCAGTAAGCTATTGGTCATTAATAAGCTATTGCTTATTAGTAAGCTATTGCCTATTAATATGCTATGGCTTATTAATATGCCATTGGTTATTAAGGCGATTCATTTATTAAAGCGCTTCTGCGGTGGGCGCTTGCACCCTCAGAACAAATGTCGCTTGTCAAAAATCTCTTTTCGTACACTGCTATCATAAAAACGTCATTAGTGCAGATTTTTATTATTAAAAACGGCTTATTTTGGGGAGACGCGTGCTCGCCCCCGTCCTGAGCTGCCCCCGTGCCCTTTGATGCCGGGCGGTTAAAAAATAAATAAAAAGGGCAATTTCACATTCTTGTTACCAGCCAAGTATCGACGCGCCGATTTCATGGGGTTTTGCCCTTGCTGATAACTGGGATTTTTCTATTTTTTGGTTGGGGGTGAGGGTTGTGTTTGTGCAGCTAAATCTGGTAAGGTTTGCAGTGAGGCTGTCGAGCAGCGTGCTGAAAATAACCGGCCTGGCGCAGGTGAGTAACCAAACAAATGCTTGCAGATGGGGCACCGCTGAAGGGAGTTGACGAAAGTAACGCCCTGGTCCTGCCAGCAAAAAAGGCAAAGCCAAAAAAAGTACCGAGTGCTGTGCAACGCCAGAAGAAACCCCTGAGCAAGAAACAGAAGAAGAACTTGCAGAAGATTTTAGAGCAGAAGGAGAAGAAAAAGCAGGTATGTGGCTGCTTGGTCGTACCTCTGGTGTTGCGACTCCTGATGTGACTTCACGGCAAGATCTGCCAGAGCACAGCCTTTGAAACTCACGGGCTGATCTTTAGATGAAACTACTTGCTGGTGAAAATAGGCTCTGACTTCGGTCGTTTTTTTCCCTTGTAGCGAGCCGAACTGCTCAGCAAGCTGAACGAGGTCCAGGCTTCTGAGGCAGAAATGAAGCTTCTGTACACTACGTCCAAACTGGGCGTTGGGGAACGCATGTATCAGGCCAGAAGGTAAGGCGTTACGGGGAAGAACCATTCTGATCCGTTGCAGTGCCTGATAACTGGGCAACCTTCTTGGCTTTATTTATTTTCCTCTTAGCGCATACAGGTTCTTCAGGATGGATTGATTTAAATAATTTCTATTTTTGTGTGATAACACAGAGGAACGTGTGATCCTCGGAGGAACGAGTTAACCTCCCTGAGTAACCCGTTGTAGTGCTGCACCACACACAGGGTGTAGAAGTTTTTCCTGTTTGGTTAAAACCTGCGTTCAGGCCCGGGCAGTGAATTCTGGTGATGAATTTTTCTGTGGAAGATGCCTCTGGCCTGAGGTCCCGGAGAACATTGACCAAACTGTAGTTGATGCGTTGTTCTAGGGTGGTGCAGGAGCCAGGGAGTGCTGTACCTGAAAAGATCAGGAGCATCAGTGGTGCAAACAAGAGAAGGCGCAGCTCAGAATCCGAGCCTGAGGAAGAATCCAGTAGCGAGGAGGAGGAGAAGGAAGAACAGAAACAAGAAACTGAAAAGTCTTCCACCAGTGATTTGGATGCTGCTGAAAAGCCAGAGGAAGGCACGAAGAAGCCCGTGGCCGACCAGCAGGCTGTTCCTACTGCCCCGGTTTGCCAGACAGCGTCCAACAAACCGTCTTGCAAGCCTGTGATTTTCGTTCCAGTGGACAGGTCTCCTGAGATTCAGGTGAGACAGAGCAGTAAAGCGCTTATCAAGGGCCTTGGAAATTACAGCATCTTGCATCAGATTAATTCACTGCAGACACCGTAGCATTGTCTCGTGTCTGGCAATATACTGCGTGGGGCAGGGTGCACTTAGGGTCAGCCAAGTTGTAAAAATACATGTCTGAGCTTTAAGCCTGTCTAATGTAGCAGAAGGAAAACTAGCTTTGTTTTAGGATATAGGCATTGTTTCTAGCTTTTAATGTATAATCCGCTAGCAGTCTTTTATTATTCTTCTCTGAGAAATCTAGCAAAGTCACTTTCAGCTCTGCATCGTGCTGTATTTGATGCAGTTTTATTCCATTTGACGTGGGTAGGGTATTCTGCAGAGCTGGGAAGAGTTTGCGTGTCTTTGAACAGACGAGGCAAGGTTGTGAAAAGAGTTGTTGTTGCAAGTGCTATATTAATAAACTCAAGGGACTCTGAAGTTTCGGAAATTGAAGTGCAGGAATTGCCAGATTGCCAGCTTTCTGACAAGACGTTTTGATGAGTCTAGTTCTTGGACACGCTGGTTTGATACCAGTTGGTTTAGAGCTTTCCGAGCCACAAAGCTTGCAGAATTCCTTTCCGTGGGTTTTGTAATCTAAGCTACGTAACATTTTTGGTCCTGGGAAAAACAAAAAGGGAGCAAGACACAAAATGATGTGAGTAAACCATGTACCGTTTTATTTTAGGAAGCAAGACTGAAGCTGCCAATCTTAGCTGAAGAGCAAGTAATCATGGAAGCCATTAACGAGAATCCCATTGTCGTCATATGTGGAGAGACGGGAAGTGGTAAAACCACACAAGTACCCCAGTTTCTCTATGAGGCTGGTTATACCAGGTGGGAGTCTTCTTTTATATGCGGCAAATGTGATTAGAAAAATTGAAGCTGAGCTCAGTCACTTCAGATGTAGCTTCTTTTATTCTGAAATGGCTGAACTGGCCATGTTTCTGCTGTGCGGTGGTAGTGGCCGTGTTGAATTGGCTTTTAAAAATGTGAAGGAGTGACGTGGAAAACCCTCTTCACGTAAGCAATCTTTTGAAACCTCTCAGGTAAAAGTTTTCTTCAAAGTCACTGGCCTCTCTTTCACGTAGGAGCTTTAAGGTCTACCTGTTCCACATACTTTAACTTTTGCTTACAGACGTTTGTTTTTACCTTTGCAAGAAAATGTGTATTTTATAAGCTTGGGCACCTCGCAAGATGCTTCTTGCGAGATGCATCCAGTTTCTGTGCTGCAACTTCAGAGCAGTTGTGCAGAAATCCCATTGTCATCTTTCTAAGTTTTTAAAACAAACAGCCAAAAAATCCTCCTCCTCTTTCCTTGCCCCTTTTAGTTCAAATGGTATCATTGGGATCACGGAGCCTCGGCGTGTGGCTGCAGTGTCCATGTCTCAGCGAGTCGCTAAGGAAATGAACTTGTCCCACAGGTGAGAAGGAAAAAAGATGAGACCTTGCTGGGAAGATTGCACTGCATATGTGATAGACTGAAACAGAAATTGATGTATTGCTGTTCTGTCTGGTGAGAAGCTGTGGTGGGTTACTTAAAAACTCTTCTGTGGGGTAAAAAAGCGCGTGGAGATTTGGTGCTAACGGTGGTTGTACGTAACTTTTCAGGCAGGGTTTTGTGGAGGTGGTGTGTGGGAAGTGGCCCTAGTTTGTCTCCATACGAGAAAGTGTCCCACAGCAGTCAAATAATTTAAAGCAAAATCGCTGTATACCCCAGCTTCTAGCGTTTCATGTGTGCTAGGCTCTGGTGAGCTGATGGGGTGCTTTTTTTTTCTTATATTGGCATTAAGTCTTAATTTAGTTAGGTTGAAGGCTGCTTCCTGGTCTGAAATTTCCCATTTCTCTCCATGCTTTTTCTTGTGGCTGCCCTGGTATTTCCTCACAGAGTGGTTTCGTATCAAATACGATATGAAGGAAATGTTACAGATGAAACACAAATCAAGTTCATGACAGATGGCGTGCTGCTGAAAGAAATTCAGAAGGTAAGTTGCTCTTCTCAGTGCTAGGAAAAGGAAGGTGTCATGCTGCTAGAAAGAGGTGCCAGTTGCTTTGCGTGCATTTGTTGCCAGCCTTTCAAAGCAAAATCCCTTTCCGCACTGGAGACATATTTCATCTCAGCCCTTTATGTTCCTGCCCTAGCCTCCAAACGTTAGGTTATCTTGCTGTGTTATATGAGAGCAAGGAAGGGAGTCTTGGAAAACAGGCTGCTTTGTGTAGCCTTGGGGATTCAGGTCTCTGCTACACTACTTGCGTAGGACTTTCAGCTAGAGATGGTGCCGTAGTTCCCTGTCAGATGGCACGAGGATAAACGCATGAAACTGTGCTCAAACGTGAGAGAGACTGGGGGGGGTCGGTGCTTGTGCAGCCATGGGTTGTCTTGATTTAAAGATACCCTCAAGTGAGGCTTCCTGCGGTGAAAATATTCTCTCTTCTCAGGATTTTCTGCTTTCAAAGTACAAGGTGGTTATTATTGATGAAGCCCACGAAAGAAGTATGTACACGGATATCTTGATAGGCCTCTTGTCTCGCATCGTGCCTCTTCGTGAGAAGGTAAGTTTTACAAGCGGGTGTCCTGGGGAAGGGGGTGTTAGACAGGAAGGGGCTCTGTGTGAGGATGGAGGGGACTCTGTGACGTGAAAATCGATGGAAATCTGACAAATGTTGAAATAACACTCAGAAAATGTGTTTCTCTTTTCATGTGATAAGAGAAGCACAGAGCCTAGAAAAAGAGGAAGGTAGTAAATGTATCAATAAACTTCTCAGGCAATATCCTATTGCAGTGCCACAAGAAACATGTAAATAATTAGAATTATCTGCCTGTCAGAAAGCAAGATGCTTACTGTTGCACTGCAGTAAGCCAGCCGATAACAGTGATTAGGAGGAGACTTTTCCTGCAGACACTGAAGTATTTGGTCCTGGGAGATGCTGGAGGCTGGGGTTGGTCCCTGCAGGGCAGCTCTTGGCGTCTGATTTTGCTTTTCATACGGATGTAAAAGAAATGGGGAGGGAATGCAGTGTTTTAGAGGTAAGCTGCTGACAGTATCAGGAGTGCCAGTGCAGGTTCCCGTGTGTTTGAAGACGTGTTGCACTTGGAGGTGTGTGTGTCCTGTCACTTGACGTGGTGCTTTCGTTGTCTTACCTTGCGAGTGCTTTGGTGCTGGCACTTGTGTCCGGTCCAGCTAATAGTTCCGGGTTTGTGTGCTGTGTAGCATAAGTGCCAAATGCCTTCAGGCAAAGAATAACACGTTGTGTCCCTGCAGAAAGGGCTGCCACTGAAGCTGATCGTCATGTCAGCTACCCTTCGCGTTGAAGATTTCACGGAGAACAACAGGCTGTTTTCTGTTACGCCTCCTGTTATTCAGGTATCGTGCTTGTCGCTGGGATCTGTGCCAGATGTAACAGCTAAAATACAATGAGAGCTTCCTTTATAAAATAAAAAATAGGACACACTAATCTGTCCATTTGGTGCTGAAATCTTTCAGATGTCAATTTAAAACATAGTTATTTTGTTTAGACTATTTTTTCTTTGGGGACTTAGTGTTTTTCTCTCCACTTCTATCAAAGTTTCCTCTGGCAGAATTGGTTTATTTTGGAAGACTGGAAGTTACAGTTTGGTGGAACTAGAAAGCCTCAATCCAAGCTCATGATTTGGAAGAGAGAATTGTCTGGTTTCTGTCTTGTTTTCATGGTGTTCAGCACAGACAACACTGATAACCTCTGGGGGTCCAGTGTTTTGTAGGTTACCAAAACCCAGAACTGAACAGAATTCAGGGTGAGCTTATCTAGTTCTCCCATGGTGTCCGTAACGATTGTGCTGGCGTTACAAAACATGGCTTGTTTGCTGTTGTATTTCCACTCCAGGTAGATGCAAGGCAATTCCCTGTAACTGTCCATTTTAACAAGAAAACCCCCCTAGATGACTACAGTGGGGAATGCTTCAGAAAAGTGTGTAAAATCCATCGAATGTTACCCTCAGGTAAGGTCACGGTGGAACCTCTCAAATTCTTCACACTTCACATATCTGGAGTTTTCTGAGTTTTTTGATAACTTCAGCAGAGAACTAATGATGTATTGTGCATCATAGCAGGTTTTTCTTGTGAAAATTATCCTTCGCTTAAGTCACGGTTACATGAGAATGTTTCTTGAAGGAGTAGTGGAAGATAGCTGCAGTCAGACACACTCTTCCTCCTTGTTACTTCACAGTGCATTTGACCTGTCTTTTTTCAAGACCAAGATCTGAAACCTGAGCTGAAATACTTATGCTGACCTTTAGAGTGATTTCTTCTCTTGCAGGTGGGATTTTGGTGTTTTTAACAGGCCAGGCAGAAGTTCACTCTCTCTGTAGGAGGCTGAGGAAAGCCTTTCCCTTCCAAAAAAACAACAGTGCAGGTAATGCTACAGCATAAAGGACTGTTACACTTGGAATTTCTCTCTCTGAGAAATGAGCTTGCTTTGCACCTAAAATAAGAGCTTTTATTTAAAAGCCTCTAAAAAGGGTTGGGAGAGGGTTTAATGTGGATGACTGTGATAACTGTTAAGCTTGTGCCGCTTTGAGTTTGGGGAAAAGCTTTGTGTGCATGATGCCTTCCTGCTCCACAGAACGCACTGCATTTCTTCACTTTCTGTTGGGTGTGAATTACAAGTGGAAGTGCTGCTTCTTGTTGGAGACTGTTTAGGGGATAGTGGGATTTCCGAGGCAATTCTAGAAAGTTAAATTCTAATATAGCTCAGCTAATTGTCTCCTAATTCTCAAGGCACACAGTTGCTGTATGTGCTGCTGTTGATCCTCAGTATGTTTCCTAAAGGAAATATTAAACTTGTGCATCGTCCCTGTCCCCTCTGCCTTCAGTGTGACTATTTACTTTTTTCATACCGTGATGCTTTTTGAATCCTAAAAAAGGTGGGAGTGGGAGTAGACTGTACGCTCTCTTTTCTGAGAGGAAAGCATGCTCGGCTAATGGTAATTCCACTGGCTGTTTTTGTAGGAGTTGATGATGACAAAGAAGAATCAGTGGAAGAAATCAGAAAATTTAAGAAATCGAGGAAGCGGAAGAAAACTACGGTAATGTGTGATGGCTAGAATTCCTCCAAGAGACAGGAAGGAGCAGGTACCTCCCTGTGAAAGAGTACTCCTGCATAGCTCTGTTCCCTGTCAGGCTGTTTTAGACTTGCATGAAGACTTGTGGCATACATGTGTCCCCCTCAGGAAATGTAGCAATACTGTTTACACTCATAGCTACTACATCATGAGAAGTAGAGTGCTAAAATGTGCCCTTGGCTATTGTGGGCGGGAGACTGATTTCCCTTAAGTACTGATGATTAAAACTTTAATGGAAGGAGTTCCAGACTTGCTGGCTCCAGGACTGTTCCTCATCTTGCCATTTGTTATCCAAAATTGACACCGATGTGTCTGTGATGGAGGGTAGCATTTGGCTTCCACCCAAGTCCAACCTGCACTTTGTTAGGAGGAGGTCGTCATGTTACAAACCTGCTGTCCACTGACATTAGATCCCGGTAGAAGTAAAGAAGTTTTACCCTTTGCCACCGTCTGCCCAGTGAAGGAACTTGTCTCAGCACAGGATGCTGTTTAAAATAGTTACTTGGGTTATTCCCCCCTTACTCTCTGTTTTGAAATACAAATGAAATCTCAATCTCTCTGCCAGCTTCAGGTCAACAAACATTTGGAATAAACGCTCAAATTTGCAATAAGCATTAAGAAGTGCTCTCTGTATCCCACTTAAAACTTTGTGGTCTTCTTTCCTGTCCTTCTCAGGCACTTCCCCAGATTGATCTGGACAATTACTCTGTTGTACCAGTGGATGAAGGAGATGAAGATAGAGATGCTGAAACTGATGATGATATTGCAGGATCTGATGTTGACCTTGATTTAGGAGATGGAGACTCAGAAGAAGGTTTGGCACTTCAAAAATTAAAATTTCTTATCTGCAGTCGTCTGTGAGATGTGTGACATAAAATAGCCATCCTTAGCTAATGTGGTGTGACAGCACATCGGACCTGTGTAATGGAAAAGCTAGTAAGGTTTTCCAGATTCAGCTTTATGCCAAATCATTTCTTGCTGCTTTTTAATGAAATTATATTCATGGAGACATTGGGGATAAGCCTGGAAGCTGACTCACTGTGTATTTAAGATTATTGTTTTGTTTCTTCACAGACGAGAAACCAGATTCATCGCTTCCACTCTATGTGCTCCCTCTCTATTCTTTATTAGCACCAGAGAAACAAGCAAAGGTAAAAGATTCATATTCACAAGAGCAAATGGCCCTTACTGATACACGGCATTGTCGTCTGAAGTCACATGTGTTTTGTGAGTTAAAATGTCCACCTTGGACTATCCATCAGTGGGCAGACTTGAATGGCTCGATGGGAAGGTTGGGATGGGTTTGGAGCAGGCCTCGTGTGGGCTGTGATCTCCCTGATGTGCTAGTTCAGCAGGCTGGGAGAGGTGAAAAGCGACAGTCCAGTAGCACGTTAAAATTACTCACAGCCATGGGGCGCATCAGGATCCTGGATTTTTTAGGAATTCTTGCATTCCCTCTTGGGCTTCAGAGGTGACAGCAGTGTGTCTAAATACGATTGGCCGCGGGTGCCTGCTCCACTTGGAGCCCATGTGCTACAAATGCCTGTCTGAGGGATTAACTGAGCTGGATAGAGACCTCCGGAGCTGGAGGCAAAGAGTAAGTCTGTAGTCTTGCTCTTGGGTTCCACCTGCAATGCCATACGCATCGTAATCTCCTGCAGCCCACATGAGCTGACTGCCTGTCTCTTTTCCCTTGTTGGCAACGCGTTTCACACACCCATCTGTTTGTTGCAGGTGTTCAGGCCTCCTCCTCCTGGCACGAGACTCTGTGTTGTAGCCACCAACGTAGCAGAAACATCGCTCACTATCCCGGGCATCAAATACGTGGTCGACTGTGGAAAAGTCAAGAAACGTTTCTATGACAAAATTACTGGGGTTTCGTCTTTCAGAGTCACCTGGATATCTCAAGCTTCAGCTAACCAGCGGGCAGGTCGGGCTGGCCGGACTGAACCGGGGCACTGTTACAGGTTAGCTGGCTGCTGGAAGAGGGTTAGGCAAAACAAAGCTCAGTGAGTGTCACTGTGAATTGGACAGCTTCCCTTGTCCCCCTTCACAAGGACCCAGTGGTGCTTGAAACATTTGGGTTTGTCTGCTCTTCATTCAAATGGGAGAGGTGAAGCTGAATGTAAATTGTCGCTGATAATGTGGGTTTGGCAGTTTGGCTTCTCAGGGGCTTTTCTGTTGCTGAACACCCTTATTTAGCTGGTCAGCAAGGATTAATTTTATGTCTCAGCCATGTTAATAATTACATTATTATGTAAGTAGTACACACAAGTGCCTTATTTGTGTATTCTTTTTTTTTTTAAAAAAATCCCTTGCCATTTTTTTTATGTACATCTTCTCCTGAGTTAAGATTTTTTGCAAGTTTCTAAGCCTGTTTCTGGTCCACTAGGTTATATTCTTCAGCAGTCTTCATGGACTTTGAGAAATTTTCTGCTCCAGAGATAACAAATCGACCAGTGGAAGACTTGATTCTGCAAATGAAGGCACTGAATATAGAAAAGGTGAGGTGTAAACCTGGCTTTGTGCTACAGAGCTCATAAAAATGGTTGCCCCTAGGAGCCAGAAACAAACACAAATGCCTTTTATCGTCATTGCTTGAAGCTGTGCCTTGTGTTAGAGGCAGAGCCCTGGGACTCCCTTTTCATTCTGCAAATAGTAGATGCTGTGAACTCCACTAGACCTTACCAGACAAGGTTATTCTGGTAATAAGAGCTTTCGCATCATATTCTCACTAATGAAAAATCCCCCTGTCAAAATAGGGATTGTGTTTTGAGAGTTGAGTGCTTTCAGAAAGCACAGTGCTTACAGTTAGACCTTAAAACAGCTTGCCCTAGGCAGTGGCTGGAGTCAGCGGCAGCTAATGGTGATGCTGGTATTCCATGTCCTAATCGTTTTGTTCTAAGCATTTCCTCCTATTATATGGTCTTTCCTCTCACTCCTGGCAAGCATCCTAAATGTTTTTCTTTGGTACACGTAAACGAACGGAAGGTTTTCACTCCCTTCTAGGACTTCTTACTGAGCTAGACTGCTTTTTGGTCAGAGCCATGTCAGTGATGTACTGAGAGGCATTTTCTCTTGGTGTCTGTAGGTAATCAACTTCCCGTTCCCAACACCACCTCCAGCGGAAGCACTTGCAGCAGCTGAGGAGTTACTGATAGCCCTGGGTGCCCTGAAGGAGCCCCCTCTGACAGGAAGGTAATGTCTGTGGTCACCCACGGATTTCCTCGTGGTGATGAAGCTACCGAGGCAGTGGGCACTGCTGTCTTCCCTCCTGCTTTTCCATCTCAGCCCTTGCATCTGACAGTGTGCCTTCTTACCCAGACAGATGGACATTATAACAGCCCCTGGTTTGCTTGGGTTTGTTTTGCTGGCCCTATGTGTATTTCGGTACTAGAACGTGGCTGTTGGAGCCGTTGGGAACAGGCCACTCTGCAGCAATTGTCTTTGTGCTCAGAGTTGGAGCAGAAAGGGCCTGAAGCACCACCGTGGTGTTCTGTTGTGTGCAGGTCTGAGCAGCTGAAGATGCTATTTGGCTGCTGGGCTGCTCTGCTGGGAACCAGAATGCTTCTAATTCTGCAGCCCTGAAGCACAGGGTTTCATAGCTGCTGGCACAGCCTGAGGATTGGGCACGGAAAGGCACTGCTAGGAGTGCTGGGTGCAGGGCAGGTGGGAGCTACGTGAGGAAGATGAATCTTTGCCCTAGCATTGTGGACCAGCACGTAACAACAAAGTTGTGACATCAAATGAATTGGGCTGGCAAAGGCAGAAACACAGACTTGTATTAATGCAGGACTTCATTGCGTGTTTTTTTTTTTTTTTACTCCTTCCACAGGCTAAAGGAACAGCAGGCAGCAAAGCTGAGTTGCCCTATTAGTCCCCTGGGTAGAGTAATGGCAACTTTTCCTGTAGCCCCCCGCTATGCAAAGATGCTGGCATTAAGCAAGCAGCATGACTGCCTGCCTTACACCATTACCATAGTGTCTGCAATGACTGTTCGGGAGCTTTTTGAAGAGTTTGACAGGTGAGTGAGTGACCCTAACGTCCTTATTTATATAGAATCATAGAATGGTTTGCGTTGGAGGGGACCTTAAAGGCCGTCTAGTCCCAACCCCCTGCTGTGGTCACGTCTACCACCCACTAGATCCGGTTGCTCAAAGCCCCATCCAACCTGGTCTTGAAAAAGTATAGGATGCATCACTTTGTCACAGCTCAGTGATATCGCAGTGCCAGCTTCTGAATCCCTGGTGGCGCTGAGCTCTTCTGTAGCTTGTTTTTAAACCTGCCCTCAAGCTCTGTCTTAGTCCTGTGCTAGAACTGTGTAGTAGAAATGTTGATGCCTCTGTTACCTTGAGGCCCATCTGCATGTAAGCGCAATCCTGACTTATGCTGTCTTCTGTTTCTTTCAGGCCAGCAGTGAGCGAGGAAGAGACAGCAAAGCTGAAGGGGAAGAAAGCAAGGCTTTTACAGATTCAAAAGATCTGGGCTGGGCAAGGGGCATTGCAAAAGCTTGGAGACCTCATGGTGATGTTAGGTACTGCAGACAGCGATTTCCCTGTGCTGTTAACTTCTGTTCTCTTGTCCTCCCCATCACTCTGACCTCAGCTTCATACAAAGCCATCCTTCTGCTGTAGAACTGACTTAAAAGTGTATTTTCTAGGCTGTTCTCCAGGCAGCCTCCAAGTGTCCCAGGCTAACACACAGCCCCAAATGAGGGGGAACTGTGGTATGCACACGCCAACTGTGACAGCCATTTTCTCTACCTGACTGTTCACTTCCAGGAGCAGTGGGGGCCTGTGAATATGCTGGGTGTACTCCTAAGTTCTGTGAAGAAAACGGGCTCCGATACAAAGCCATGCTGGAAGTCAGGCGCTTGAGAGGGCAGCTAACAACAGCAGGTAAATGGGTTTTGAGATGAAATGCCATGTTTATCTTCTTTGGGGGGCAAAAATTCAACTGGTCTCTTTGTTCCTTTACTATTGAAATGTAACTCGCCTTTTTTTTTTTCCCCACAGTGAACTCAGCCTGTGCTGATACTGGCCTCTATGTTGATCCAAAGATGAAGCCCCCAACAGAAGCTCAAGCAACTTACTTGAGACAGATTGTGTTAGCAGGGCTGGGGGACCACCTTGCCCGAAGGGTCCAGGCAGAAGAACTCCTGGATGAAAAGTGGAAGAATGCCTACAAGGTAAACAGCTCGGTGTGCCTGAATTCCTCTTCCCTCATGTCTGTGGGGCAGAGAGGCACTCCTCTGCAAAGCCTGGGCTTCTGGCTGGTTACAGCATTGGGGCTGTGAGTGCTGGCTTTTCTCCATACAATTTAAGTTCCCAGTGTTGCAATTTCCCAGTCCTCATGTAGGAATTGTTATAAAAGAGCTAAGAAGTACCATTAGTTCATCTTGCAGAATGCTTGATGTCTCTAGAGAAAGTGAAGCAGGAAAGTATGGTGTTATTAAAAACCTCCATCACTTAAGGAAACGCTATAGATGTCCATCTGAGAGAGCTGAAAATGAAATACAATCAAGAAATTGGATTTCCAGTAACTCATATTACTCTGCTTCAATCCTCTGTGCTTTCTTAAAGACTGCTCTTCTGGACGACCCAGTGTTCATCCACCCAAGCTCTGTCCTCTTCAAGCAACTCCCGGAGTTTGTGGTGTACCAAGAAATTGTTGAGACTACAAAACTGTATATGAGAGGTGAGGCTGCTGTGGTCCACACCCGTTCTGCAGACGTGGTTAGGAATGCGGAGGTGCCTTGGCAGAAAGTTGACTTGAAAAATGACATATAACAACTGTGGAGATGAGATCCTGACCGTGTCCTTTCCTCATAGGACTGCTAATGAGTGGCAGCTCCTGGCAGGAAACCTTCATTCCGGTATGTTTTCCTGTTCTAAGGTGTGTCTGCAGTCGAACCCGAGTGGATTCCTGCCCTGTTGCCGCCATACTGCCACTTTGGGAAGCCTCTGGAAAATCCTCCTCCATCTTACTGCCCCGAAACGGGCAGGATTCGATGCCACAGGCCGAGTGTCTTTTGTAAGCTTCTTGAAGTGTCTCACTATTTTTTCCTAAGAGCTGTCCTATAGTCATTGTAATGTCTCTTAATGAGACTGTCCATAATAATAATGATAATAATAATAATGGACTGTTCAAAGGGCTTGACAGTGGTTTGAGTAGCTCCATGGGATTAAAAGTATTTAAATATCAGCATCTTCCCATTGGCATGGCTGTTTTATGCCCAGCAATTACCCGTGTTCAGGAGCAAGGCTGCCTGGGTGGTGGCAGTACCTCTCCAGTTCTGTTAGCACCTGTATTGGCACATTGCATGTGAAAATTTACCCTCCTCTTTGAGTGTGTAGGAGATTCAATGAGATCTTTCTTTCCAGATCGAGTTAGCTGGCAGCTCCCTGCTGTGGAAGTTGATTATCCAGAAGGTATCGATCGCTATAAATACTTTGCCAGGTTCCTGCTTGAAGGAGAGGTAAGTGCCCAGCTGCATCACTTCCTTGACACTAACAATGTTTTTAGCCTAGTTTCCAGAGGAGATGAGGCTTGTTTTCTTTCTTTTTGTGTCCCTATTCCTTATAACTTGCCAACAGCTGCAGGAATTTGCCACGTTAGGTGGAGAAGATATCTTTAAAAAGTATGAGATGGCATGAGAATCAGATGTTGGGTGAAAGACACCCAAATTTAAGTCCTGTTTTCTCAAAGGAGAAAAGCTATAGCTTGTGTATCTCCATTCTGAGAGACAGGAGTTGTGTAGCAAGCCAGTCAGGACAAGATTGGTATGGAGACGTGCATGGGAGAGAGACAGTAAGAGGATATGAGACTGAAATCTACAGCAGTACGTGTTCATTGATGGTTGTCTCCACAAAACAATTTACCTTGTTCATTGTATGCTTATTATGACATTTCTTCCAGGTCATTGAAAAGTTGGGTTCTTATGAGCGGTGTCTGCTCTCCAGTCCTCTCATAATGCTGAAGACGTGGTCCAAGTAAGTTGTAAAAAGCGAAGTTTATTTTCAGCACTGAACACTTTTAACTTCCTTAAAAAAAAAAAAAAATCAATGGTGGGAAGGGCGTACTAGATAGTGATCTAAGATGTAGTTGTAGGGAGGGGAAAGTCAGTTTTCTTACCAAGAAAAATTGTGTCTCCAGAGAGCTGGGCTATTTTAAGGGCAGTGTGAAAGCACACGCACAGCCCCACTGGTTGCACTGACCCCTGCAGGCTGCTTCGTGTAAGTAAACTGCTCACACGTGTGTCTGTCAGATCGGTGCCGTTACTTTTCTCATTTCTCTTCGGGATTTGGCCAATTACACTGTCCTTACTTCTTTTCAAAAACATGTTTCCAGTTACCTTCCACCATGTTTTTTCTTATGGTTCTGATTGTGTTTATAGAACAGTGACCCTCAAAAGGACAGTTATTGCTTCCCGTGATCTCCCCTTGTTGCCCTCTATTGCTTACCAAAATAAGCTTTTTCTGAGTTGTCTGAGTTCTCACGGAGTTGATAGATTCAAGGATTTTGAAAGCGTTCCCTAAATATGATTGATGTCACAAATTTTAATTTGTAGGACCCTTGGGTAACAAAGTATTTTCCTTATGTAGTCAGTGTGGAGTTCAGCATGGCACCTCTGGATTTCTTTCTCTTTGCTGCGTGAACTTTTTTGAGTTAACGACACATCTCTGTATCCAGAGGCCGTGTGTTTTTACATTTGTATTTAGCCTTTCAATAACATTAGAGTATGAATTCAGAAAGGTGAGTTGAATGCTGTAACACTTCGCTAAACTGAGCTAATGAACATTGCTTTATTGCACCATTTTATTTTGGACTCATTTAGACTTCAGCCCAGGACAGAGGCCCTCCTGCAGGCTCTAGTTGCTGAAAAATGTGATAATCGTGATGCTTTACTGGATGCATGGAAGAAAAATCCGAAGTGTAAGTGTTGTGCTTGCTTAATCTTTAGTCATATCAGTGGGGACTTTGTAGTTGGCATTTTGAAGTATAATTAAAAAGGTAGGCTGTTTCACTTGATATGCTCTGTATAGGAAAAATGTCTGTTTTGGCTCTTGGGAAAGACTGGAGTTTCCTGTACTTTTGAAAGAAACATTTCTTTGTATCTTAAGAAAACTTTCTTGCTCTAGTTCTAATCACAGTGAAGTTGTTTGGTTTGGGCTTTTGAAAGCCTAGACTGTCAACGGATACATTAAAAATTCTTTGCCTGGTAAAATGGATTTTGGCCCATATTAAGGTACCAGATTATGAGAGTTGTTGATGCAAGCAGCAGTGAAATGTAAAAATTCCCCTGGATTACAGTGTTGGCTTTCACAGTAATTCTTCCTTACTCGGTGCTTTTATATCTGCATTCAGGTGTCCAAGCTCCAGCACTATCCCAGCGATGGAGAGATGGCTCTTGCTCTCAACAAGGGTCTTGCCTTCATTCCTCAGCCTGTCTGCGAGCAGGCTGATGCCGTCAGGTCTGCTCTTCCCAGCAGCCGTCTAATCGCTCCTCTCTTTTGTTCCAGATTTGCTCGCAGCCTATCGTCAGTGGCTGCCCGAAGCTATGCATGATGATCTAGCCAAGAACTGGCCACCAGTACAGTAGCACTGCGAAGTGCCCGAGTCTGTTCCTGGGGGACTCCTTTTCTCCGAGGTGTTTTGAGAGCTTGGGTTCCCTTGGAAATCTGATGATGCAAATACACTTGCTAACTGCTAGCAAGACCTTTTCAGAAGTGAACCAGCTGTTAGCTCTGTTTTTCTGGGGAAGCCCGCTGTGTTCTCAGAAGCCCTACCAGCTCTTTCACTGGTATTTTGTAATATTAATGTTTGGATAATTGTATCCATTGTATTTTACCAATCGTTTGCTAAAGTTTCTCTTTGGACTACATTAGTCATACGGTCTACAATAAATATGTATCATTCTTGGTTCGGATGGGAGAAATATTTTCTATGTAGGATGTTCCAAAAGTACAATTTTAGACCTTTGTGGGGCCCTTCTTGATGTGTGACTACAGATCCCAATGCAGACTGAACCTTCAGTCCTTGTGAGGGGTTGACCCTGGCCAGCAGCTGCGGATCACAGAGTTGCTTGCTCACTGTCTGTCACCCAGCAGAATAAGTGCAAAGGTGAGAAAACTCATTGGTTCAGATAAAGATAGTTTATTAAAGTGATAAAAAGAGGTAAGAAACAAAGCAAATGAGGCAAAGGCAACTGCTTGCCACCTCCCACAAGCAGGCTGATGTCCAGCCAGGCTCCCAGCAGGATGATACGTGGCACAGAAACTATCCCTTCGGCCAGGTCAGCTCTCCTGGTTGTGTCCGCCCCGAGCTTCTTCCCACCCGTCTTGTTCCCTGGTGGGGCAGGTTGGGAAAAATAAAGCCTTGTTGCTGCGTGAGTACTGCTCAGCAAGTGCCAAAACACCAGTGTGTTATCAAAATTAAATCAGGTAACAGGTGTTGGCTGTGAATGAAGCTTTAAGCAATAGTCATCCTGTGCAGACAGATGTTTTAAATAAGAGCAAGCTGTTGCAGACCCGCACAGGTTGTACATTTAACAATCTAGAGAGCTATTAGATACAAAACAGGCCTTTTTAGTCCTTAGCACAGACAGTAGTCCTGCAGTCCAAACACTTGTTTAAACTGTATTCTGTACAACAGTGTAAAATATGATCACAGGGTGGATTTTTTTTTTTTTTTTAACTAAGCTTTGATACTATTTTCTGTGGTTTTGTGGTGGTAAGGAAAATGATGAGATGGGTCTGCTCCCTGGGCTGGCAGGGCAGTGCCTTGAATGGACGCTCGGGTGACATCCTTCATCGCAGGCACGTGTGCAGCTGTGGTGTTGGGGGGAATGGGTTAAAAGCGAAGATTGGCGAGGAGGATTGTAAATATTTCCAGCTGCAAGGTCACGAGCATGAATAAAAGCTGCACAATTGTAATGTAGGAAAGCACATAAATTGTACCCACTGCTGTTTGTGCTCTGCGTGTTTGGCAAGTAGCACGTCTGCACAGATAACAGAGGTGTTCGGTGGACTCGGAGGCGTGCTATCGGACGTGCTCCAGCTCCCAGCCTTGGTACAGTGGAGATCAAAGAAGCACAGCGAGGATCACAGTGCGGTGGTAAAAACTGCCTGTGCAAACCCTTGATAAACAGGCGAAACCAACAGGCTGGTGCTCTCCTAGCATGGACCCAGCTTAGGGTTCCTGCGTCCCCGCTTGCGTGCCTCTGCCTGGGTGTTGCTTTGGGAATCCCCTGGTTGGCGAGGTAATGAGAATAAATCTACTCTGCGTTTGGGTCTGTGGTTGTTCCCGCTGCCTGCCTGTGCTGACTCCCACCGTGGGGGAAATTCTTCCCGGTTCACTTTGACGTCCAAGGGCCCGGGAAGCATTGTTCAGGCTTGGTAGGATGCAGTAGTTTGAAGCTGAGAGGAATTCAGAGCTAAACTCTGAACATGTCTGGACAACTGTGTTTCTGCCCTTGAATTTCAGCACAAGCAAACTGCTCAAGCTTCGTGTGAAAATGTGCAGCTCAAGTTCCCCTTTCCTTTCACCCACTCTTCACCTTTTCTAGCCCCCCTGCTCGCACTGTATTAATTTGCTGCTGCACGTAACACCGCAATGTGAAAGGTGCAGGCAGTAACCCACCAGCCCCCCAGGAACTGCCATCAGTGCCAGACGCTGCAGGCCAGGATACAAGTGGCAGGAATATGTAGCGCTGCAGAAATATCAGCTTTTTTTTAGAGCAAGGGAAATACCCTGTGGTAGCTGGGTGCGTGTGACAGATGCTGGAATGCCACAGTGCGGAGCGGCAGCCGCGGGCAGGAAAACGGACACGGAGCCTATTTACACGCGACAGAGCTGAAATTACGGATCTTTCGGAAACTCGACGAGCAGCTGGCTTCACGGCCAGCTTTAAACCACGTGCGGGGAGGAAAACGAAAAAGTGGAGATGCCGGGGATTGAACCCGGGGCCTCATACATGCAAAGCATGCGCTCTACCACTGAGCTACATCCCCGTGGTGGCAAATGTTGTCCCGGCAGCGCAGACATAGCTCTCCCAGCCGTCCCCAGCGCCGTGCGGCCCCGCTCCCGGCCCCGCCGCCCCCGCTCCCCGCCGCCCCCTGCACCCAGCGGCACGGCCGGGCCGGGGAGCGGAGCCTGCGGCGCCTCCGGGCCTTATAGCGGCACCCGGGGGAGATCCACCAGCACCTGTCCTCGTTAGTATAGTGGTGAGTATCCCCGCCTGTCACGCGGGAGACCGGGGTTCGATTCCCCGACGGGGAGGTTGCGAGTTTTTTATGGCCCGTGGTGGTGCTGGAACGTGCTGGAAGCCGTTAGTTAGTTAGTGGGGCGGGGAACGTGCTTCTCCAGGGGTCCTCGCTCGGTCACTGGTAAGGCTGGGGTTGTAGGCGAGCGTTTGTCCGCTTTGCATCTCAAGACCGCTAAAACCGAGCACGCTTTTTGCAGGTTTGTTATTTTTTACTTTCTTTTTGTTTGTTTGTTTGTTTGCCAGGGGAAGCGGGCTGCAGCCGCGCTGCGGGCACCCCTCCGGCTGTTGCTGTGCGGTCCCTGGGGACCCAGCCCCGCTCTCCCGGGGTTAGCAGAGCAGCGCGGACAGGCGGGGGAAGCCCCGACCCGCCCGGCCAACGCCGTCCCGCAGGCAGCGGGCGCCCCCCGCGCGTTCGCGACCGAAGCGCGCTGCGGGCAGGGCACCCACGGGTGCGGGGCGGGGTCGTATCCGCAGCCAGCGTGGGGGCTTTCGGCCGCCGAAATAGCTCAGTTGGGAGAGCGTTAGACTGAAGATCTAAAGGTCCCTGGTTCGATCCCGGGTTTCGGCAGAGCTTTTTCTCATTTTTTCTTTCTCCTTTTCTCACCCGGGCGAATCGTTCTGCCGCCGGAGCGGGGCCGCGGCCCGCTCCCGGTCGAAGGCAGGGCTGCTCCGCGTGGCGTTTGGCGGCGGGTCCCGGCGGGGACAGCGGCGGGGGGCGGCGGGTGCCCGAGCGGCGGCGGGCTCGGCGGTGAGGCGGCCCGCGGTGCGCCCGGCCTGCACCGTCCTCGTTAGTATAGTGGTGAGTATCCCCGCCTGTCACGCGGGAGACCGGGGTTCGATTCCCCGACGGGGAGGCTTGTGATTTTTTTTTTTTTGAATTACTGATTATTTTTTTTTTCCTTTCTGCACTTTTCCAATTTCCGAAGACGGAGAAATAAATAAATAAACGGGTGCTGCGCTGCTGCGTGCCACTGCAGCCTGACCCAGGGCCGAGCAGCCCCAGGGATCTCGGGGGGACATGCCCAGGGATCTCGCTGCCCGTCCTACTCCCCCCCCCACGCCCTTCCCGTCGCCCCTTTCCCCACCCGCCGAATTAACGAAGCGCACACCCGCCCCCCGGGGAGGCCCCGGCCGGTGCAGCCAGACGTGCCCTGGCCCTGCCGGTGCCTCCCGAGGGAGCAGGGGCGAGCGGCGGCCGCCCCCCGGGGTGGGACCGGGCGCTGGGTGCCCGCTGGGGCAGCCCGGGGGGCACGGACCTGGCCGCCAGGCAGGGTGGGCAGTGCGGGGCAGGGGGATGTAGCTCAGCGGTAGAGCGCATGCTTTGCATGTATGAGGCCCCGGGTTCAATCCCCGGCATCTCCAGCGGTGCCCTTTCCGTTTTTGCCCCGTATTTTACCTGGGGTTAGGGTTGCCGCGTCGCGCTCACCAGGAGGAATCTCTGCACCCTGGATGTGCAGCCCAGAAAGGCCCGCGGGGGCACCAGATGGCTCTTTTGTCACTTGGTTCTCTACAGGACTATGCAAACACAAGATTTTTATGCCTAGCTGGGTATTTTCTTGCCAAGCTGTGGCCCTGTAGATGCAAACCCTGAAATCTGGGGGATGCTGCACGGCTCACCCTGCCTGACACCGCCGCAGCCCCAGAGCTCGCCTCCGCCCAACCCTGCAGGCGGCACGGAGCTGCTTCAGGGCTCTCTGCGCCACGCTCCCAGAAACAGACAAAGGAGAAGGCAAAAAAAAAGCCAGGACATGGCAGGTTCCCGTACTCACCAGCTCAGATGCTTGTGGGAGTTTTTTCCTGAAGCCTTGCTGGCTCTGAGCTGGCTCGGTGGTATCTGCTCACCTCGGCTGTCCTGGGCCAGCTGGAGTCTTGGCAGCATTACCAGGCTTTGCTTGGAGCAGGGTGTGAGGGCTTCTCAGGAGACAACTCACTGCTTTGATCTTGGGCTGGCCTGGCTCGTACGGCTGTGTCTGGACTGGGAAAGTCATCAGAGCTGCGAGGGATGAAAGGTACGGCTCAGAAACCTGAGCCCATGCAGATCTCAAAACAGCTTTTATCTACCCAGTTCAGTTACCAGCTGCTTTATTTACCCTGTTCAGTTATCAACAGCATGTCCAGCTCCCTCTGGTAGGGGACTGCTGACTAGTGACACATGTAAGTGACATTTCCTGTCAGAGTAGTAATTTATTAAGTGGTGTTAGTTTGGCTATGCTACTGGTATGTCCGCAGATCCCTGCTGTAAGTAGCTCACTGGACAGGATCTCTCTGAGCAGCTGTAGTTCTGGAATATAGGCTGCACAGGGGTACAAGAACACGACAGTTCCTGCCGCAAAGAGTTTACAATAATAGGCACAAAGTGTGAGTGTTTTGGGCACAGGAAATCAATATTTGTCAGTACAATACGTCATGGTCTGCTAGGAACGCTGTCCTGCTATTCACCAAGCTTGTCCTGAAATCTTAGCAAGGGGTTACTTGCAAAGATGGTGTCAGAGAAACATGAAGTGGCTGTGCTTGTGGAAAGCTCCTCCCAGCACGGGAAAGCATTGTTCTCCTGCAAGCCACCAGACGTCTTTAAGGACTGGGTTGCATTAGGGCATAACATCTGCCTTGCAGTCTGAACACAACATGAATCTGAAGCTTTTGGAGCGTGTCGCTCCACTATTTCGCTGTAAGCTTCAGAGTTCAGGTACAAATTAAAAGTCGGACTAGATGATCTTAGAGGGTTTTTCCAACCTGAGTGATTCTCTGATTCTATGAAATTCACCCACAGCGCTCAGTGGTTGGCTGCCTAGCCAAATTAGATAAAGAACAGCGCTGTACCATCTTAATTTATGGCTGTTATAAAATTATCTTGTCATGAAATAGAGTGCCATGTGCCTTTTCAACTATTTGCGGACTAGTCCAGAGTTACATTCTGTAACTAAAGAATAAGCTTAGCATTATTTTTCAATTTCAGATGATGGAAGATCTCTTAAAACGGAAAGTCTATTCAAATATTTAGTTTATATACATGCATACATTGTAAGCCATTGAGCATGATTCCAACCTCATTCTGAGCAAAAATCAAAAGACTTGTGGATTTTTTTTTTTTTCAGATAAACCACCTGGGTGTCTGAGCTGCTTTTTCTTTTTTTATGATTATGATTGCAATGCTGTGTTTTAATACAAATGCAAGGCAGGAGAGGCTGGGAAGATCCCCAGAGCATTCCCCTCCTGTAAAAGCTCCGTGTGTCAGGAAAACGCAGGCCGGTTTCCCCCAAACCAATCACGAAGCTGTTGCTGGGTCTCCGCTCCCTTCCCACTGGTGTGCAGCACTGGGTGTCAGCCGCGTCAGTTCGGTAGGCAGCGTTTTTCTTTGGGTGCACAGAAACGAAGGATTTTGTAAGCGGATTGAACCAAATGGCATCCAGTGAATCTTGCAAACAAAGCCTCATTTTGTTCTCAGCTTCGCCCTTGAATTGCTGTACGTTTTGACTACGATGGCACAGGAGCCAACTGAATGCAACACGGACCTAACAGACCATGCTCTGTGAGACCTACAGTTAATAAATAAGCGTTATTAATTCTATTTGTGGTTGATTTTACCTCAGTTGGCAAGGCCTTATCCCTGAGTTGCAAACTCCATTATACCTCAGATACATACTCCATACTCACTCGTTCCTCACGTCCTGTTTCCCTTGCCAGGTTGCTGCCTCTCCTGCAGCCTCCCTGACCTGACGCGGTCTCTGCCCGGTCTCTGCCCATCATCTGCCTCAGCCACGGGCCTGGTGGGCGTCCCAGCGCTGTGGTGGTGTGTGTGTGTGTGGCTGGACACTGGTCTTGTTTTTCTGTCCTTTGCTCCGTGCCAGGAGCACGTTTACAGGGGCGATGGCAGCACAGAGAGCCTTAGCACGGCCCTGCCCGCAGGCTTTACCTGGCACTTTGTGTTGTCTCACCCCGCTCCTGGCCCAGGATGGGGAGGCCATACTGCCACTTCTCTCCCTTTAGCAATGTGATGAGCATGGGAGACTTTAACACCACACAGCTCTTTGCACAGAAGTGCTTCCTTTCCTCAACAGCCTCCAGGCGAGGCCTGCGAGCGGAGCAGCCCCTCACAGTGCCCACGGCAAGAAAACCGAGGGACGTTTGAAATGGAACGCCTCTTCTGGGGCTGAATAAAATCCCTGAATAAAACCGTGAGGCTGACAAGAAGCTTTTAGCCACATTAGACGTCTCCAAACGGACGCACAGCGCTCCCCAGCCCCGCTCCGTGAGCTCCAGGCCGGGTTTTGCGACGCGCCGCATTGTGCCCTCGGCGCCGCTCCCCGCCCGCCCCTCAGAGCCGCATCACCTCGCGGCGCGCCGATCCCTCCGCGCCGCTGGGCCTCGCTCCCCTGCGCCCGCCCGGCGGAACGGCGGCGAAATAGTGCGCGGCGGAGTGATCCGCACCGCGGGGGGCGGGGCGCAGGAGGCTATATAAGGGGCGGGAGCGGCGTCTGTGGCGTAGTTGGAGCCGGCTGAGGGCAGGGGTGCGTGCGCTGTGCCCGCGGGTCCTGTGGTGAGTGCTGCGCGGCCGGGCACCGCCGCGCCTCAGCGGGTGAAGGGGGAGCGAAGGCTGTGCGTGGGGCTGGGTGCGGGCCGGGCAGCCGGGAGAGGGCTGGATGTGTGCTGAGGGGAGGGAGGCGCGGTGGGAAAGGCGGCGGGCCGCGGGCCGGGGCGTTTCCTGCCCCCCCTTCCCCCCCAGCGCCAACCGTCGGCGGAGGTGGGAGGGGGGGAGGGAGGGGGCCCGGCCAGCCGCCGGCAAAATGGCGGCCGCGCAGGTGCGACGGCCTCGCTCAAGATGGCGGAGGGCGGGCGCGCGGGGCTGGAGCGGGCGGGGCCTGGACCCGCCCCTTTTGTGGGGTGGGCGGGGCCTCCATGGTGACGTCACCGGGCGGGGGCGGGTCCTTCTGGGCTCCAACTGCGGTGGGCAGCGGGCGGTGGGTGCTGGGCGGGCGGCTGCTGGCCGCTGGGCTGCGGCCCTTAGGGGGCATCTGCCTAAAGCTCTGCGTCTTCTCTTCCAGGCAAACATGCAGATCTTTGTGAAGACCCTGACGGGCAAGACCATCACCTTGGAGGTCGAGCCCAGCGACACCATTGAGAATGTCAAGGCCAAGATCCAGGACAAGGAGGGCATTCCTCCCGACCAGCAGAGGCTGATCTTTGCTGGCAAGCAGCTGGAAGACGGGCGCACCCTGTCCGACTACAACATCCAGAAGGAGTCTACCCTGCATCTCGTGCTGCGTCTCAGGGGTGGCATGCAGATCTTTGTGAAGACCCTGACAGGTAAGACCATCACCTTGGAGGTGGAGCCCAGCGACACCATTGAAAATGTCAAGGCCAAGATCCAGGACAAAGAGGGCATTCCCCCGGATCAGCAGAGGCTGATCTTTGCTGGCAAGCAGCTGGAAGATGGGCGCACCCTGTCTGACTACAACATCCAGAAGGAGTCCACTCTGCACTTGGTGCTGCGCCTGAGGGGTGGCATGCAGATCTTTGTCAAGACCCTGACAGGCAAGACCATCACCTTGGAGGTTGAGCCCAGTGACACCATTGAGAATGTCAAGGCCAAGATCCAAGACAAAGAGGGCATTCCCCCGGATCAGCAGAGGCTGATCTTTGCTGGCAAGCAGCTGGAAGATGGGCGCACCCTGTCCGACTACAACATCCAGAAGGAGTCCACTCTTCATCTCGTGCTGCGCTTGAGGGGTGGCATGCAGATCTTTGTCAAGACCTTGACAGGCAAGACCATCACCTTGGAGGTTGAGCCCAGCGACACCATTGAGAATGTCAAGGCCAAGATCCAGGACAAGGAAGGCATTCCCCCGGATCAGCAGAGGCTGATCTTTGCTGGCAAGCAGCTGGAAGACGGGCGCACCCTGTCTGACTACAACATCCAGAAGGAGTCTACCCTGCATCTCGTGCTGCGCCTGAGGGGTGGTAACTGAACTGGAGATCTGTTGCTTGCTTCCAACTAGAAGTTTCTCTGCAGATGTTCATTCCAATAAAGTTGTTGCATCCACAAAACTGGTGTCTCTTAAATTATGTGGGAAGTTCTTTCAGTTGTTTAATTGCAGTTAGATACGGTATAATTACATACTTCCTGAATACACAGGTGTTACAAAACTCTGTTATGCAAGGCTTACATACACCTGGCAAGTGTGACTAACACTTGTGATACCGCTCTCCTGCGGGTGTATAAGTTGTTTCTCTAACTATCAAAGGCGCTGACAGGAGTTCAGTGCCAATTGCGGTTGTTACGCAGCTGGTAGCGTTGTGCAAGCGTGTGTTTGTAATGCAACATAAAACTGCAAGTCCTTCCTGAGCCGGAAGGCTTCAATAACACTGCTTTTCCTGGTGGTGGGCTGGGTGCTGCCCGTAGTGTTTATGCACTAATGTAGTAACAGCCATCAGGATGGTAAGCTCAAGTTCCTTCAAAGGCCGGCAACCTCCTCTCACAGTGCAGTGCTGAGAATGTCAACAGGGATCCTGCATCCCTCGAACCAGCCGCTTGATGCTGTTTAAGCCTTCAGTCAGTTACTGGGTTGACTTTTTTTTTTTACCCAGCTCGAGCCTGTCAAGCAGACCGTAACTTCAAGAAGTACTAGCTTAAGGGGTACCTTTAGGGATGCACTTTGGTCCCATCTTTCCGTGAAGTGGAAATATTATGGTATTAGTGAGCTGAAGTGTTAGGGAGCGGTTCTCACACTCCGGGAATGCTGACAGAAGGGAAATCTCCGCTAAGCTACTTCGCAGTAAGCTGGAGGTCATAAGTAGCTGACTGCGCTGCACTCTAGATTGGGAAATGGGGAAAAGGGCCTGGAGTTAAATAAAAAATCAGAAGTATTCCAGGCAATGCTGGGCAGTATTACGTGCTGGTGGGTAGAAGAGGGGGTGCTAGGATTTGGAATAATGTTTTCAGCTGAGCACAGACCTCAGTGGGACTTGAAGTAATCTTACAGCATCGAGGTTGGAAGGGTGGGATTCCGGGAGGTAAAGCAAGGTTTGTCTTGGGTGATGTTAATGGCAATTTATACTGGGTTGAAAGAGTGGTAGGAAAGAAACTTCCGGGGCTTTGTGGCCTTCAAGGAATGAGCTTGGATAATCGAGGCTCGTGCTAAACTGGAGAAAGCCTTTGGACTAAATTGCTTGCCAGGTAAGTGTGCCGTGCCATCACCGATGTCCTGGGGTGTCTCTGCTGGGCTGGCCCTGGGCTCTGCCCTCGCGTGTCACCAGCTCCGAAGGGCGATTCACACCCGTGGGGTGGGAGCTGCACGCGCCGTGCTGCCGCAGGGCGCTCAGGGCTGGAGGGGTGGACTGAAATAACACAAACCAGCCCCGAGCAAGTGCAAACACAGCTTGTGGTGGTCTGCTTTTTCTGCCCTCTTGACTCACTCAAGCTTAGGTAGCAATTAAAAGTCCAAAAGCCCTTCAGCAGAGCTTTGGGCAGTCTGTAATGGGGCTCCTTAAATGCAGGTAGCTCATTTGGGGGCGGGTGTGTAGGTGAGAGTGAAGAGAACTGGGCCATCTAAAAAATCAGGCCCTGCAGCCCGGTTGGGTTTTCTGAGGTCCCCAAGGGGGGGACCCTGCTTAGGTCCCCATCACAGGTCGGTGAAGCCTTTCCCTGGAAATCTGATGATTCAAAAAAAAAAAAAAAACAGCTGGAAGAAGAACTGATTTGAACAGTGTTTTCCTATTCTGAACAAAGCCATGCACAGGCAAATAATGAACTGGCCACCACAAATCACGGCCAAACCCCCCCCCCAGGACCAAAAAAAGCAGTGCAATGCTCTAAGATATATATTTTTTGTTGTTAATAAGTGCGTCAGTGCAAAAAATAAATAAAAAAGAAAAAGATAAATAAAACCCAACAACAATAACAAAACCCTTTGAGGCCGTACAGCCCCGGAGCTCGGCGCGCCCAGCTGCAGCCCCCGGCCAGCGCCCGGCGGACCGCGGCCGGTGGGGGCGGCCCGGCCCCGGTCCCCGTCCCCGGTCCCCGCCCCGGTTCTCGGTCCCCGCCCCGGTCCCCGCCCCGCCGTCGCCGCAGGGGCCCGGCCATAAAGCTGCGGGCGGGGGCCCCGGGGCCCCGGCTCCGCTCCTTCCCCCGTTTCGCCGAGCCATGGCCGCGGCCCGGCGCAGGGCGGCGGTGGGGCTGGGGCTGGCCGGGGCGGCCTGCGCCCTGCTGGGGGTCTGCCTGCTGCTGGCCGGGCCCGCCATCGTCAAGGAGCAGGTGGTCAAGGTCAGCGGGACCGGGACCGGGACGGGGGGGCACGTTCCCCCTAATTGTGGGGCCGGGGGCAGCGCTCCCCTCTTTGTGCGGTGCTGGGGAAGGGGAGAGCGGGGCCCCGAAGGGGCTTCGGTGTCGCTCGCTCTGGCTGCTCGGCGTGCTGTCGGGGTTTTGTACCTGGGCAGCTCCGTGCTTGGTGATGGCGAGCGGGATGGGGGCTGAGAGGGGGCTCGACCCCGTTACGAGGGGTTTGTGTGCCGAGGGGGTGACGGTGCCGGTGGTGCTGGGCGCTCCTTTCGTACCTATGCATGCGGGCTCGCTCGTGCAGCTTTCCCGACTGGCGGTGGCACGGGTGGCGTGCTGGGGTGCTCTGGAAAAGCTCTTTGTGGGGTGATCTCCGAGACTGAGGAGTTGGAGTCGGCCCCGTGAAGACCTCCGTGACCCACAGGAGAGGTCCTGCACCCCCGTTTGTCCCCGTGGCTGTGGGGCTGTGCACCGAGGTGCTGCTCTGCTCAGGAACCGCTGCACGGAGCCCCGGGGACCAGCGAGGCTGTCCCGGCGGGCAGCACACCAGTTATCCCCAGTAGCAAGCCCGCGGGCTGTGCTGGGCAGCCCAGCTTCCCCCCGCTGCTCTCCAGCTCCCTGCCCTCGGAAGAACAGGGGGAGGAAAAGACAATGGAAAGGGCTCGAGGGCTGAGATAAGGACAGGGAGGTCTCCCACCAATTACCATAGCAGGTAAAACAGATGCAATGTAGGGAAATTAATATAATTTGTTGCCGATAACAGACAAGAACAATGAGAAGCTGAAAGCAAAACCACCTTCTTCCCCATCCACCCTCCTCTACCTCCTCCCCCCAAGCAGCTCAGGGAGCAGGGAACGGGGGCTGCTCCCCTCCCCGTGCTCTCCCCAGCATCGCTCCCGGCTCGGCTCTGCCCAGCGCTGGGTCCCTTTGGAGCCCGTGCCTGGCCTGGGGCAGCTGCTGGGCTCTGCTCAGGGGCACCCCTGCAGCTACCGGATCCTTGCTGCCGATCCCAGCGCCTGGGCTCATACCCAACCAACTGTTTTTCCCCCTTGCCCAACTGCCTGGCCGTTTCTCCAGGCTCGCACCTACCCAAGCCGGCCCCTAGCTGTGTGCCCCTGGCAGAGGAGGCGAACAGCGAGTGGCTGGAGCTACCTGTGCCAAAAAGTCTTTGCTAGGAACCAGCTTCTATTGAAACGTATCCTCCGAAAGCGCTGCTGGCTGGGCAAAGCCAACCAGCGTTTTGGCTCAAGCAGTACGGGTCAGTCTTTGTCTGATTTTGTGGCCATCTGGAGCTGGTACCTGCAAACAGAAGGCTGAAGGCACCTCTAGAACGGGGGTGATGTGCTCAGTGCAAGAAAACTTCCTTTCCTTTAGATAATCTTGATTCTTTCTACCCAACTAGCTAGTCCCTGGTACCTTGCAATGAGAACAGAAGAAGGGGAAAAGACCAACCTTTATTTCTCCTCAGGTCTCCCTTCGTCTCAGCTACTTGGGCTCCACATCTTCAGCATGACCCAAAGGGTCCCAAGTTCTTACACGGCTTAAAGTAAAATGGAAAAACTGAGTGCTGATGTCTAGGGTGGTGCGAAGTATCCAGGGGCTTGCCGAAACTTCTGGGTTGGTATTTGGGGTGGTGGGTGAGAGGAAGAGCGGGGCCTCGAGGGCAGCAGGGTTGCGCAGGCGGGTGGAGGCTGCTTTGCCAGCCCTGCCTCGCTGAGCTCTGCGTGGGAGGTCGGGATGGTGCACGCTGGTGGAAAACCACCTAGCGTAACGAGGTTATAGCTTTGAAGATACCTTTGGTAAAGGAGTGTAGAGGAACGGCTGTGAGTGCCTATAGAGCTGGCCCTGCAAAACCTTGGAAGCACCTGGAGTGCCATGGACCTGCCTAAGATACGAATCCAGGCAAGAACCCTCGTTGCCTTTAGCAGATGCTGGCAGGTAGCGTTCCTTCTCCACGTGGGAGCTCCCATGCTCTCCCTCCTGGAAGCCAGGACCAGACTTGCAGCGCTGTCTTTGGATGAGACGAGTGGTAACCAGTCTCTTTCAGTTCCTCAGGAACACAGAGCAGCATGGTCAGGAGATGTCAGATTTCTCAGCAACACTTTGTAACCCATCTAAGTGAAAAAATAATCTATTTTTATTGCAGACACATGACCGTATTCGTGTTGACTTACAAGCAGCTTGACTCCACAGCCACCCTGTTGGGTAGACCTGACTTAGCGGCACCCGTGAGGGAGCTGGAGCTGCTGGTTTGGATGGGAGAGGGCTGAGAAAGGCAGCAGGGAACTGGGATGCAGCTCCATCTGCCTGTGTGCAGGTTATATAAATGCATGCATATGCAACGAGGAGTCCGGGCAGTGCCAAACAGCACAAACAAGTGAAAGAAAGCAGATGTTCAGGCTCTGCTGGACGCTCAGGAGTAAGGGTTACAAAACAGCCTAAACAAAACCTTGGCTGCTCTTGTCCTAAAATTCCTCCTTTGTTATGAAGTCTGTGAGGCTGGCAGGGCTGAGGTTGATGCGGAGGTGGGAAGGGTTTGCTGGGGGCTGGACGCGAAGTCCTGCTGCTCGCAGGTGGCACAGCCTGGCCACGGGACACCGAAGGGAGGACGTGGGGAGGTTTCTGGCAGCTTACTTCTCACTCTTGCCACAGCATCAAATGTGCAGAGCCCAACCAAGCTGCTGCGGGGCTGAGCTGCAGCTGGATAATGCTCACATGTTGTTGCCAATTAGTGGATCTGACCTGCTTCCATAAGCAAGCTGGATTACTTAACTGTAACAAGGGCTTGTACTCGCAGAGATAGCAAAGCCAATGCTGGAATGCACTCAGAAATAGGTAATTAAGAGTGATCAAGCTCTGGGTGTGCCAGTCCATAAAGTAGCCCCCAGGAGGCAGGGAGGGAGCAGAGACACAAGTGGCCGGGTGCCAGCACCTGGAGGTGCTGGGGAGGAGGCGGGGGGGTTGAGTTTCTGCAGGCATTTCCCAGCAAATGGGACAGTGATATGGAAAACACAATCATGGATTGCCTTTGACCTGCCTTATGACAAATATGAGTCACCACAGGATGGCAAGTGAGGAGAAGCAAAGGCAACTTGGACGCAGTTTGGCTGCCATCGCCGTTCTCTTTGTCTGGTTTTGGGGAATTTAGTGGGCCTTCCCTGCTGGTACCCAAACAGTTGCGTTGTCCAAGGACTAGTCAGCTCTCCCAGCCCTTGCCTGGTTCTGGCTGTGTGGAGCTACCAAAGCTGGTAAGTGAATGGAAGCCTTTGGAACAGGGTTTTTGTTCGTGCCAGGCAAGTCAAACCTGCAGAGCTGTGAAAGAATTCAGTGCCGGCTTGTCTAGCACAGTGAAAGCCTCCAGCACATTGAAACGGCTTTGAAACCCTGTGGGTAGGAGTCTGGCAGGCTGAGTCTGAGTATATAAGCCTACAGACATCCTGTGGCACGAACGTGGTGCTTCTGCATACATAAGTTCCCGTTTTAGAACTGGCTCTGTTTCAGTTTGCAAAACGCTCTGCGTCCTCTAGAGATCCCCTGCCGAAACTGCCTCCTTCAGCCGGGCCCGATGCGGGAGGCAAGGGTGGCTGTGCTCAGCTGGGGCCACCAAGCCTCTTTCTCTTTTTCTGCAGAACGTGAGGATCGACCCCAGCAGCATCTCCTTCGGCATGTGGAAAGACATTCCGGTCCCCTTTTACCTGTCGGTGCACCTCTTCGAAGTGCTGAACCCCAACGAGGTCCTCGAGGGAGGGAAACCAATCCTGACCCAGCGTGGGCCGTACGTTTACAGGTCAGGTACTGCTTGTGGTCCGTGAGCTTGGCTGATCTGCTGCCTGCCAGGCTTCTGGCTGCTTCCTTCAGGAGGGGAGCACCGCATTAGCACACCTGGCATGAGCCTGGTGGCACAAGATTTTAAAGCAACCCAAATGTGAGGCAATTGCTCTGATAGTGCTAAAACCATGTGTGGGACCCCTGGCCAACAGGGTGGTTAGGTTGGTCGGTGCTTCAGTGTGAGTCGTGGAGCCTGGTCCTGTGCTGGGAGCCTGGGCTGGACAACCAGACCTGGGCTGACAGGGTCCCAGCGCAGGTGTGAGGGGTGTTGGCATGGTGGTGGGCAAATCCCATCTCCAGACTGGGTTTCAGTTTGATCTTCACAGTGCATTGAAGAGTCCAGCTCCAGAGCTGGGATCGCCTCAATATGAAACTTCAAACTTCATGGGTTGATGTAAGACTTACCATCTAACATGATGAGATGCAGAATCCGCCTAAAATGAATGATCTGGTCATGAGAACCAGTGTGGAGCACTAAGACTTGGTTGGGTCCACCTAGAGCAGGACTCAATCCATTTGCCATATCTAAAGATAGTTGAAGCCCAGATGTCTCTGTGGACGTGGTATCCTAAGTAATGGGAGATGCTGAAATGAGCCCGTCAGCTTACCCATAAATAACAATATTCAAGACGCTAGCGCCTGCACATGTAGGCAAAGTCAGGTCAGCCGCCTAAGCAAGCTCATGCGGGAAGATTACTGGTCTAATCCAAAGCTGTTTGAGTAGTGCTGGGGGGAAGCCTGGCAGTATGTATATGCCCTCATTTCCCCTGGGCTTGCCGGGTCAAACTGTAAGACCACGTGGATTCTGTATGTCGTGATCACGTCAGTCACTTGGCTTGGGGGAAAGGCTGCACTTCCACTGAATAAGAATAAACAAAGGGGCAAAGCTTATTAATGTCCTGCTGAGCAAGATTAGCGCCCTTCCCTATCATGGACCATAAAACAGAGGCTCCACAATAAAGGACTTTGTTTCTGCTGGTGGGTTGAGCTGCGGCTCCCCAGGGAGCTGTAACCAGCTTGTGATGCCGGGGACAGCCTTGTGCTGCGGCAGAGCTGCGAGGCTGGGCTGTCCCCACAGCATGCAGCAAAGGCTGTGATGCACACAGGGTGCCCAGACCCAGGAACCACTCGGGATCTCCGTGTCAGATCTGTGTGGGCTTGACAATGGGGCTTGTGCCATCTTGTTTGGTCCCTTCCTGCCGCGCGCGTTGCATCGGCGCGTGGGGAGGTGCAGATCTGCTTATCTGGGCGTCTCGCTGGTAGGGCTGGGCTTTTCAACAGCTGTAGGAGAAGTGACAGAGGGGGCTTATTCCTCCGTCAGGAACAAATGCTTTTGTCTCGTGCTTCTCAGCAGCTGGGTTTTGAGCTGGCAGGAAACACATGGTGCCTGCAGGCTGCTGCCGAATCCCATCCGTCGAGGACGCCTTGTCAAAGCGCGCTGCTCGCAGGCTGCAGTGCTGCCACAGACCTGAACCATGGTCAGGATGTGTGACTGGCACCTGGCACACTGCCTCTCCCGCTGCCCCGAGGCTTCTTGCTTGGGTTTGGTCTCCTTCCTCCGCTCAGGAACAAGGCCGGGCCTGTGCAGCCCATCCTTGCTCCATGGGCAATGCAGCGGCACTGTGCGGGGGAAGGTTCCCATGGTCCCTCCTATCTCTTTGCAGAGAGTTCAGGTACAAAACAAACATCACATTCCATGACAATGACACCGTCTCCTATGTGGAATATCGGAAGCTCTTCTTCCAGCCGGACTTGTCCAATGGCACCGAAGACGAGTACATTGTCATGCCGAACATCCTGATGTTGGTAAGGACTTGCTCCCCGGAGAAATACTGGCTTCCGAGCTTGTCGGGAGGGTGGTGATGCTCAAGACTAACCTGAAGCTTACTTTCTTGTAGGGACTGAGTCTGGTGAAGCCGTGGGGTGGTTAAGCTTACAGAATGCAGTTTTCTGGGTGTTGGTGGTTGTGTTGGGCTGTTACCCTGCCAAAATCAGAATGTGTAGAGGGGCTGGCAAAGCAGCTGGGCTCATGACTACAACTTCAGCAGAGCATCATCTGGGGAAATGAAACCTGTGAGCACTCAGTGGCTGTTGCCACAGACTGTTTTCTGCCCAAATGTGGGATAAATGGTGAGCCTCAGTCTGTCCAAAGGATTTCTGCAAAACTGAAGAGCGCGGCAGCAGAGGGAGGTTGCTGAGCACTGAAGATGCATTTCTCTTTGGTAATACAGGGCTTTTGTCTCAGAGATTGATTTCTTTCCCAGGGAGCATCTGTCATGATGGAAAACCTGCCAAACTTCGTGAAGCTTTTACTGAGCGGGGCCCTGGCTGGCCTGAAACAGGAGGCCTTTATGAACCGGACGGTGGGGGACATCCTGTGGGGCTATGACGACCCTCTTTTAGACACAATAAATACGATTGTTCCTGGCCTGATCCCGTTCAAGGGGAAATTTGGCATGTTAATAGGGGTGAGTAAATTCTTGCTTGGGAAGGCTAAAATCACAGAAATACTGTTCTTGCTATTGAGAGTCCAGGCTGTCCGCTTCACAAACTGCTTAGAGCAGCAATGTGTAATTGATGGTGGTTGTGTAAGGCTGCCTTAATTTTCCCCTCAAGCAGAAACGTGTGTTGGAAGCTGTCTCTAGCAACCAAAATAAAACTTCAATAGCTTACAGTACATGAAGCACTCCTAGTGCTAATGAAGCATGCAAAGGTGTTAACATATTGCAGTCTTGCCACATATAATGGATTGAAAGTTAGTTTCTTCTCTCTACAGTTTAACAACTCCAATAGCGGATTGTTCACCGTGTACACGGGCATGAAGAACATCAGTAGAGTTCACATGGTGGATTCATGGAATGGGTTAAAGAAGGTAAGTGTCAGCCGGCAAACCTCTAATATGGGGACAGTGCCTGATCTCAAGCCGGATAAACGGAAAGCTGTTACTGTTGTATTGCTGGGTCGTAGATTTGAAAGCAAATTGCTGTGGGACCTCAACTGCCACAACTTTGATTTAATGTCAAAGCAACTGCAAAACTGCCAGAAGGCAGCCAGATGGCAAGAGGCTTGTCATCAGGTGTTAAGTTCTTCCATCTTGAAGGACTTTCAGTACCGCTACCTCAAGTTCCTATGGAAGGAATGGCAGAGGTGAAAGCCAGCTCTCCGCCGAGCTTCCAGTACTGAGCTCCTCTCTCTGCATCCACCCCGCAGGTGAACTACTGGCGGAGCACCGGGTGCAACATGATCAACGGGACGGCGGGGGAGATGTGGCCGCCGTTCATGTCCCCGACGTCGTTGGAGTTCTACAGCCCCGATGCCTGCAGGTGAGGCCGCAGCAGGCAAGGCACGCTGTCCCCGTGCAGGTGGCAGGGTTTGTGATGTGCATGCAGAGTACCTGTGCAGCGAGGCGGAGTGCTGAGGACTAGTTTCAGTAGGTAAAGGTTCAGCTGCAGCTCGGTGTTGTAGTGTCTGAGCTTTGCAAGTAGTATAGTTGTCTAGCTGCATCTTAATGGTATTTCTAAATACCTTTTAGATCACTGGGGAGGCTTATATGTCGAACGAGCAGAATATAACCTGTCTAGATAAGATGTGGGAAGAGAGAGGGAGAAATAAGGGTTGTCATAAGGAAATGCTGCATTAGCTCCAGCACAAGCAGTGCTGGGGGCTGTGCTGCTGCTTCGAGGCTGCTTCATTATTTTTTTTTGTGAATGCAGTACTTCACGGTCAGCTGTGCACATCTGTATGACACCCTGAGTTAGCTGGTCGTATGGAGGTTAAAGTACCCCCGGAGTCTGCCCTGCTCCTGTGGAAGCTCCACGAGGCTGGAAGGAGGGGAGTGAGGCAGCCAGCCTGGCACAAAGCCCTGTCCCCAGCTTGGGGAAGATAATGTTAATTTAGGCTTTGCAGTTGCTGCAAAACAAGCAAAGTGCTCATGCTGAACAGAGAACAATGACCTCTTCAACGAACAAGCAAAGTCAGCTGAGCCAAGCATTAGTGCAGGAATTCCTCTACACGAGAGGCATCAGCAAATACCAAAATGACCCAGAGCCAAGGACTTGCAGGGAAGTTTACTAGTAATCAAAGTTTAAATGCATATACCTGTTTTTGAAGAACTACAGAAGTCTTTTAGGAGATGAAGTATGTTTCCTGGCAAGGCATAAAATGAAGTGGAAAGCTGAGTTTCTTGTGAGCCCAGGAGACTGCTGCAGGACAGCGCTGTGGGTGTGGGTCCTGTGGAGGAAGTGGATCTGTCTCTTCACAAGGCAGAGCAGTCTGTTCTCCCCGGATTTGGCACAGCCAGAACTGCCTTGAACTGCTGAACGTGCCTTGAATTCCCCTCCTCAATCCTGGTGTCAGAAGGCAGCTATGGCAGTAAGCTGTCTCCTTGGCCTGCCTGGGATGTCTGCATCCACACAAATCTTGCTTGAGCATGAAGGAAGCAAACTTCCCTCCTGGAAACTTGCTTCTACCCTGGACATCTGGTATTGATGATGCAGCATCAAATCACTGGTCTGTTGTACCCAAAATAAAATCTTGCTGTGTAACGTAGGTCAGAAGGTAAAATTTTCCACTATGGAAAATGGATGGCCTATATGCTGGAGCTGGGCTGCAAAACAGATTTAGTCAGTGTCCATCCCCTGCCACAGAACACTTCTATCTCAGAGCCAGTGCTTGCACAAAGAAGGTATTATCTCTGGCAGAGCAGCCGTGAGGATTACTACATGCCCTTAAACAAATCATATCTGGAGTCTGCAAACAGATTTATAAGCTTGTGTGTTTCTCTTCATAACTAGTCCCAACCAGCCCTTTATTTGTGCTTAAAACATGGAAAGCAAATGGCTTAGATACACATTCCTGATCCAAAGCTCTGTTCTGGGTGTTTATCTTGATCTCAAAGTCTAAGTTACATTGCAACTGCATCTTATCCAGCGAAGATAAGAGCCCAGTTCTGGGCTGGGAACCTGTTGGCTAATCCTGATCCTTCTCCACTGAAACTCTTCCAGATCCATGACACTGGTGTATGAGCAGTCGGGGGAGTTTAAGGGTGTGCCCACCTATCGCTTTGTGGCCCCGAAAACACTCTTTGCCAATGGCACGGACTACCCCCCCAACGAAGGCTTCTGCCCCTGCAGGCAGTCTGGCATCCAGAACGTCAGCACCTGTAGGCTGAGTGAGTGCTCTGCTGTGGTTCCTCCTTGCTGTGCCAATATTAAACTCTAGAGATATGTGAGACAAGCTAGGGGGGGAGGGGGTGGAACCCAAGCTTGTGTCCGTGGCCCTACAGCAGCCTTGTTTGTGGGAAGGGCTGAGAGCTGGCCAGGCCCATCACCTCCCCCAGGCTGGGAGCAGGCAGGCCGCCTAACTGCCAAACTAAATTTTAACTTTGGACAGCGAGTATAGGTCGTGCAGGAGTGAGAATTCGGGCTTCAGGGGCCTAACCCATGTCTGGATGGTGAATTATTGCTGTGTGGAGTGGTGTGTGGGGGAGAAGGAGGCTTAGACACGGGCTCTTAACCTTCCCAGTGGAATAAGCTGCCAAGAGGGAAAGAAGGAGAAGGGTATAAAAGCCTGCTCAAATATTTCAAGGGCTTAAAAATGTCAACACAAAACGCTCAGGTGGGGTTGGATGGGCTTAAAGTGTCCTTGTTCTCATCCAGATGCACCGATGTTCATCTCCCATCCTCACTTCTACAACGCCGACCCAAGCCTGGTGAACGCCGTCGAAGGCCTGCACCCCAGCAAGGAGCACCACGCGCTCTTCCTCGACGTGCACCCGGTGGGGGGCCCGGCTGCGGTCTCGCCCCCTTGGAGGGGTCTCTCCTCGCACCGGGGCCGGGCCCAGGCTAAGTGGTGGTGGGGGGAGCCTGTCACTGCGGCCTGGTGGCCTTGCTCTGCTCTCGTGGCGCTGACTTGAGCAGGTTCCAGAGTGCAAAGTGGCGAGGACATGTGCAGATAAAAACGCTAAAGCCATAAACTAATTGAATAACTGGCCAGCCTTCTAGAGAATTGCAGGACTAATTATAAGCATAATTGTTTTGATAAGCACAGTCAGCTTCTTTCCACTGACTCAGGAAGGCCCACAACACCAGGAGGTGTATCTAGCAGCAGCAGCCAGTTACACCCCAAATCTGTAAACACATACTGCTGTGAGAGCTGACTGGCAAAGTCTGAAGACCATTTTGCAGCTGAAGCTGTTGCCACCATTTTGGAGCTGTTTTTTTCCACCATCTCAACTTGCCCGTCTAGCTGGCTGCTTCTGTACTGGGCTGCTTCTTGCATATCTAAACGTAAGGGTGAAGTCACCACTCCGATGGTGATGACTTGAGGTGTCTTGAGTCATCTTTGTCCCAGCTGCTGATGGGGAGGAGACTTTGGGCTCTTCCACCAACGGCCCACTCTGCATGTGGCCATGGGTGGGACGTTTCCAAACATTCAGTAGTAGCTCAAGCAAGAAACCAATCTCCCTCTTGAGGCAAGGCAAGGTAAGCTTCTTACCTAGGCATTGGGTTCTCTGCTTTTCTTATCACAGTTAAGGAAATCTAATTAAGTTTATTACAGTATCAAACCTCTTCTGATAGCAGTACAATTAAAGTCTTATCTAGCTGCAGTCTGCTTTGAACAAGCAGGGACAATCCAATGAAAACTCTCTGCCCTTAATGTGTTGCAAAACTGCAGCATCATGAGAAACCAGTGCCAAAAGACCCAACTTTGAAGTGTGGTGTTTTCGTGGTCATTGTGTTATTGGACAGTGATAGCTGTTGATACGTAGTCCTAGTTAAGAGAAATATTCAGTGTCCTTTGTGTGCATGAATCTTGGTATTGGTGTATTCTCATTCTCAAACCTAGTGCAGGTAGGATGAGCAACAGAAGAGGCTCATCAGACTTAGAAAAAAATGAAGTTTCTGTTAAAACACTCTGCCTAGGGAATCACTTACAGGTTGTGTATGCTACTTGGTAATTTGAACTTGCTTAGGTTTGGTCCTACAAGCCTTGTGTCACATAAAGCACCTCCCTGAGTTCATGCCGTCTGCCTGTTGAACATGTGCTGCCTCCTGCAGCAGTCCTGCCTGTTTAGCTTAGCTTTTTGCCTTCGGACCACCCAGAGGGAACTGATTCCTTCTGGATGTTGCTGCATGCAGCTCACTGTCTGGCTAGTGGGTCTTCAAGTGCAGGGGACAGACCCCAAAGTACTCTGGGGACAGGGCTGCCCCTCCATGAGCCTGGGAAGCAGTACCTGATTGACCAGTGCTGGTATACTGGTGGAAACCCCAGCCTTGCTCCTGGCCCCATGTGCAGCAGCTGCAGTGGATCTCTGGATGGTCTAATTCGCTGTTTTGGAAGGTGGCACCCAGAGCAGCTGTGATGGAAAGCGAAGGGCTGCTTTTCTGCAAAGCTCTCATGATAAATGTGGGCTGTACTGACAAACTGTTTTTTCTCTCCTGTGCAGATGACGGGCGTCCCCATGAATTGCTCCATCAGGCTCCAGCTGAATCAGTACTTGAAGCAGGTGTCTGGTATAATGTAAGTGATCATCTTTTACAAATGGCCGTCTCTCCCTCAAGCAGGGAGTGCTGCTGGCTCTGGGGTCACTGCAGAGCTTACTCTCCTCAGAGATGAGGCAGCTCTGACATTACCAGTTGTTACCATTGCAGAGGCCAGCTGGCTGATGTGGTGAAATGTCAGCTGTTCCGATGACCTCAAACTGCCATCCTCTAGCAGTGCTGCATGTGCCTGCCTGTTTGCTCAGCCCCAGCAGTGTTTTGTGCACCCGACCGGGCAGCTGATGCAATACGGATGCTCTGAATGCACTGCTCCTGGTGGGGCACAGCGGCAGTTTGCCTGCATTGTGCTGCTGCTTAGGAGTTACCCCCAAAATGGGGAGACCAAACACACTCAGCTCACAGAGCTGACAGTTGAATACTTCTTTCCAAAAAGATGCTTTCAGCTCTATTGTGGAGACTGCCTCTGTTGCGTATAGCAGCAGACAACCTTGATGCTGTGAGCTTGGCTGTATCACCCTGTAGTGCCGTGCAGGTGACTGAGATACCTTGGAGCTGCAAAAAGTTCATTCCCGTTCACTGAGTTAATGTATTTGTAGCCCAGATTTGGCGTGGCACTTATAGCTGTCGTTGGGCAGTTAAGCTCACATGGAAATGTCACCTCCGCTCTTGCATGGAAGTCCCTAGATGGACCTGGTCCTTGGAGGGGAGGGAGCTCCCTGCAGCAGCAGGAATTGCGGCATCCTTGCACCAGTAACCTGACCACTGCTGGTCTGCCAGATGCTTCTCTTTAGGAAGGATTACAGTAGCTGTGGCCTGATCAACTGGGAATCTAAATGTGTATTATTTCTTTTTTCCATCCCCACAGTCAAACAGGGAAAATTAAGCCAGTGGTGCTGCCGCTGCTGTGGTTCGCAGAGGTGAGCTGCCTTCCTTGACCTGTTTCTGAAGATTGTCCTGTGCAGGAAGGGGGAAACTGCATTGCTGGGGAAACTCCACTTTGAATAAAGCTTTAAGCCAGACAGACTAATTAAGCAGCCAACAGCAGGCTTTGCAATACTTGGCTGGATGGTTAATCCCTCTGAGCTGAACACACCCTGCACTATACTGGGCAAACTTCTGGCTCTGCCCTAGATGTGGGGTTAAATAGAGCCCAGAACAGTGCTGCCAGCGTCTGCACGCTAACGTGGGCCAGTGAGTGCGGTCCTACAGATGTGTGCATGTCCAGCTATTTGGTAGAAGCTTCTGGCCTTAGTGAGTCTTTCCTAAATTTCCTAACCCGTGGTGGGAGAGGAGTTGCACAGATGGTCTGTCTCGGCTCTGGATGAAAACGAAATGCCTATAACAACTTTGCTTTCTTGGGCAGAGTGGATACATTGAAGGCTCAGTCCTAAAGCAGTTTTACACCAGCCTGGTGCTGATCCCATCCATCCTAGACTACCTGCAGTACATCTTCCTTGGGCTCGGCGTCCCGCTCATCATCTCAGCTGCTGTACTCATGATGATGAGTCAGGTAAGAAGTCGCAGATGTCAAATGGGAAATGCTGTTAGTCAAATCAGATTTAATCAGATGATGTAGATTGGGCTGACAATCTAACAATCCTGATGAAACATTGGCTGATGCCGTGAATCTGTTACAATCTAAAGCAGAACCATGTCCTGATGGTGCCAGTACATAACAGCAGGACTTGCTCAGCTATCAAGAAATTGGGCTGCAAATCAATAATTTAAAAGCATTTCTGGCCATCTCAGCGTGCAGCACTCACTGACGTGGCTCCCATAGGAGGAAACGTTTCTCAGCTCATCCCGCTAATGAAAGAAGCTCTTCAATCTGGTTTCCATGTAAAACAGCAAGTCTGTACTATCACCCAAATACGTATGTCTCTGCAGGGTCCCAGCCATTTTCTCATCTAATCAGAGCTTTCTCAAGGGGATGGCTACTTAAGTTCAATTCGTTCACAAATGAAATGTCGTAGCTGTATTCTTATGGGAGGGGCACAGATACCACAGCTGCTTCTCAACCCAGACCAGACCCTGTCTTTCCCTGAAATTCACTTGTTTCTCTACAAGTGAAACTGCCCAAAATAGCTGTGGAAGTTAGACCCCCAGACCTTTGTGGGTCCGGGCTAACCAAGATGCCAAGACCTCTGAAGGCTGCAGGGAGCTGGCAGCTTGGTGGGAGCTGCCCCACGAGGGGAGAGCAGCGTGGTGGCCTGGCTGGCACACGAGTCTGATCGTCTGGGCAGGAGGCTGTGGGGACAGAATATAAAACAGCTCAAACGCTTGATGGTGATCTGTGTATCCAGCTGCAAAACACTCATCTGATAAAAGCTAAAGCTTTTAGAGAGCTTAGCGCTGAAGTAGAGATCTAGCTCTCTACCCTAACCTATATCAAAGCAAGCTTATTTAGTTTGGCATTACAGTCAAATGGCTTGAGCTGGCTCTAAAGCTGCAGATAAAAAGAGGCTACATGCTGGGATGAAAAGGCAAAGATTAGGATGAGTGGGCTGAGGTGAGAGCATGTGCGAGACGCTGCTTTTGCTCAACCTGTAACTGCCCTCACTGAAATGCTAATACAAGCCCACTTTAAATAGCTCTAGGGTTCTCCAAGTATCATGTAATTGGATTTTTACCAAGCCTACAACTGCTTAATTGACTTAAACACATGATTCCAAATCCCCTTGTTCTTCCACGGGCTCCCCTGTGGTGTGAGAGCGGTGCTAGGGGCTAGGGCTCAGCACTAAACCCTTACTGTGCTCCGAAATGCTCAGCCTTTGAGTGTGCTGAACCTCGTGGCTCCAGCAAATGCAAGTGGGTTCAGCGTAGCACCAGCACATCTGAAAAAAGTCGGTATTTGCTGGTCAGCTGTTTTTGAGACCCGCTGCAGCCCTGGGCTGGCATTTCCTCGCCCTGCCTTGTGCAAGTTTTACTTCCTGGTATCAAAGAGCCTTAACCATGCCAGCTGGGGTTGGGAAGAAAAGCTGGCTTTAAAGTTCACTCAAAAGCAGCTGTTCAGTCAGTTTGAAATGTCCCAAACCCAGGTATAAGACAACTGTATTTGGGTGCCCAGCCAAAGCGTCATGAAGTGCTGGAACTAAAAATAAACTGCAGGAAGTGTCTGACTACCTGAAAAGTAAATAAAAAGCCTTAATGACTTTATAAATCTCTTAAGGAAGCTATGCAACAGCACATTAAAGTCTCTGCCTAATGAATAGATAAGAGCTTGTAAACTGGATGACAGCAATTTGCAGCCAAGGTGTGTTCTTCTGATTGAAGTGTTGCTGATCTAGTGATGATTGCTTAATCGTGCACAGTCCTCCCTCTTGGGGCAAGAGCTGATATCAGAGGGGACGCTGAAGAGGGGCATTGTCCACACCTTCACGTGTCTGCCAGTGGGAAGGTCCTGCTTAATCCATTTCCTTCCTAGAGTTTCTTGCATGTCTCTGGCTTCCAGAGGGAGCGGTGTGCTGTAAAACCAGTCCAGATAAAGTGCTGTGAAACACTTAAATCTTAGTCTAGTTTACAGTGGAGCCACTTTTAAAATGCATCTGTTGGACCTGCACCTGGAAGCGTGCATATTTGTTGTGCAGGCATAAAACATGCCCCAATGCAGCATTGTAGCTCTCCTCTGCTGACACGACCTACAGCCTGTGTAATGACACCTTTAAAAGGCAAACAGACCATTTTAAAACTGGCTTGATGCCGAAATCTTAAATAGGGCTTAGTTTAACCTAGATTTTGAAATCTTCATTAATAACTAGATCATAGTTAAACACTGATTGAAACATCTTTTAAAATCTCCTCCTAAAATTGGACCCTCCATGGATTTCATGTCAAAGTACACCATAAACTAGCCTGATTATCTTCTAGGAAAAACGCTCTTTATTTTGGAGTAGCAATAAAAAGAACTCAGACAGTAATAAGGCCAACCAGGCCTCCTCTGCCAGAAAGCTGCCTCCAATTAAAGTGTTGCGGGAAGCCAGACTGTAGGTGCGTACTCAGTCAAGGTAACACACTCTTCTCTCATCCTGATTTGATTAAACTTTGTTCAAAACCAATCAAATAGAAACGTTTACGGTCCATGTGTTCCAGAGGTGTCTTCTTGGCAGTCTTTAACATAGCAATGTTGTCTCCTGGCTTTAGTATTCAGGATGAATATCTTAATACTAGCACTTACCCAGGCTGTAAGAACATGCTTATATTGTTTCTCCCTGTGCACCTGATCTAATAATATCATCAGGGATTGAGATAAAAAATAGGTTTGGTGTGAGGAAATGTTTTTTCTCACCTTTTTCCCCTGCAATTGTTTGAGATCCAGAGGTAAGTTCTTAAAAGGGCAAAACTCATGGGGGTAACAGAGGCACCCAGCTGGTGGGTTTTGCTTCGCTCTTGCATGCAGGGAACCTTGATGGAAAGGCTTTCAAGAGGGAGTTTTATGTATCAAATATCTGGGTTTGTATTACAGAAGCACAAAATCACGGAATCATTGAAGTTGGAAGGGATCGGTGGAGGTCATCTGCAACACCCCCACCCAAGCAGGGCCACGTAGGCCTGGTTGCTCAGGGCCATGTCCAGATGTCTAAAGCATCTCCGAGGATGGAGATAACTCTCACTGCTATGTGCAGCCTGTCACAGTAAAAAGAAAAAAAAAAAAAAAAAAGCAGATGTTCAGCTCAAACCTTTTCTGTTTTAGTTTGTGCCCATAACATCTTGTCCTGTCCCTGGACACCACTGAAAAGAGCCTAGCTCTGTTGTTTTTGCACACTCCCTTCAGATGCTTAAATACATGAGTGAGATCCCCTCGAGCCTTGTCTTCTCCAGGCTGAGCAGTCTCAACTTGCCTTTCCTCACATGAGATGCTCCAGTCCCTTACTCATCTTAATGGTCCTGCTTTGGAGTATCGCCAGTAGCTCCACGTCTCTCTGGCTCTGGGGAGCCCAGAACTGGATGTGGTACTTCAGGTGTGTCTTGAGTGCTGAACAGAGGAGAAGAACCACCTCGAGCTGCTGGCAGTACTTTGCCTGATGCAGCCCAGGATACCATTAGCTTTCGTCACAACAAGGGCACGTTACTGGCTCATGTTGAGCTTGGTATCTATCCAACAGTACCCCCAGGTCCTTTTCTGCAAAGCTGCTTTCCAGCCAGCTGCCTGGGGCTGTTCCTCCCGACGTGCAGGGCTTTGCACTTGCCCTTGTTGGAGCTTGTGAGGCTCTTGCCGGCCCATTTCTCCTACCTGACGAGGTCCCTCTGGCATATCAGCCACTCCTCCCTGCTGTGTGTCACCTGCAAATTGCTGAGGTTGCACTCTGCCCCTGTCATCTAGATTATGAATAAAGATCCTAAACAGGGCTGGACACAGGATTGACTCCCGAGGTACACCGGCAGTTACTGGCCTCTGGTAACTTTGTGCACTGATCAGCACCCCCTGGGCCAGGCTGTTCAGCCAGTTTTAACCCACCTCACTGCCCATCCAGCTTCTCTGTGAGAATCTCACAGGAGACCATGTCAAATGCCTTACTGAAGTGAAAGGAGGCAGTGGCCATGCTCTGCCCTTATCTACTGAGCCAGTAATTCCCTCAGACGAGGTTACCAGGTTGGGCAAAGGTGACTTTTCCATGGTGAATCAATCCATGCTGCCTGATGACTTGGTGTGCCTGGAAACAGTTCCCAATGCTTCCCAGGGACTGAGGTGAGGCCGACTGGCCTGCGGTTCCCTGGGCCCTCCCTGCCCTTCTTGAAGATACGAGTGACGTTTGCTTCCCTCCAGTCTTTGGGCACTTCAGTCACCGTGATTGTTCAGAGCTTATTGAGAGTGGCTTTGCAATGCCAGCAGCACTTGTGGGTGCATTCTGTCAGGGCTTGTGGACTTGCTTTGCTTAAATATGCTGACGTGATCCTCTTTCACTAAGGGTATGTCTTCCTTGCTCCAGGGTCTCTGGGGTTCCCTGCCTCCTTCAGCAGCAGGCCCACGTCTTCCTATTGTCTCCTATGTACTTAGAGCAGTATTTCTTGTTGCTTTTGACATCCCTTGCCAGATTGAATTCCAGCTGGGTTTTGACTTTCCTAACCTCATCCCTGCATGCTGGGACAGCCTCTGTATTTCTTCCCGGTTACCTGTCTCTCCTTCCACCCTCTCTTTGCTTCTTTTTGGTATTTACGCTTGGCCAGGAGCAACTCATTCATCCATATGCAGGCCTGTGGCCACGAGAAGACCCTGTGCATCTCCCTCTTGCCTTCTCTGGTGCTGTGCAGCCTGCTGGCTTACCCCACAGCCCCTCTACCTGGTGACACGGCCCTTCAGGCTGGGTGTTCGGGGATGCTACAAGTATTGGGGGGCAGGAATGGAAATAACTTCACGCTGTTAGGAGAGGAGATGAAAAAATCTTCAATTTGAGATGCCTTCAGAAAAGGGTGGAAAAGGGTGGACGTGGAAGTCCAGGGGTTTTGGGGCACGAGTGCCCTAGGTGGGGGTGTGGTGTGCGTGCTGTAGGGTCTGACTGCAGCACTACTGCAGGGTTGTGACTGCTGCCCTCTCTCCTCCCAGAGATCCGCCGACGAGAAGAGCCCGCGTGACCCCGCCACGCCAAGCACGCCGCCCCAGTTCTCTGAGACAACGCCGCTCCTACAAGACGCCAGCACGCCGTGCCAGGATGCCGCCGAAGCCTGAGCTGCCGGCCCCAGCATGCTTCCCGCTGAGGCGCGCGGGGCGAGAACCACTTTGGATCCCCAGGGGTCTCTGGAAGGTGACGTTGTCCTGGGCAGCTCTGCAGAGACCTTGCACCGCTCGGCAAAGCCACGGGCCAGCACCTCTGCACCAGTGCTCCTGCGCTGGGCACACAGTGGGGAATGTCCTCGTCCAGCCCCCCCAAAACACAGCGTTCAAGAGCCCTTGGCCAAAAGGGGCCCACGCTCACCGCAGTCCCTCTGTCCCTGAGGGCAGGCAGGACTGAAGACTGCTGCTGGCTGATCTATTGTTTTGCAATTTAAAACTGCCTATTGCCAGGAATAAAAGGCACTTTAATAGGAGTCTTTAGAATAAACAAGGTTTGTATACGTAGTGCTGGTGGGATTTAGTGATCTTTTTTAGAGCCTCTGTTCATCTCACACAAATGGGACTTGCTGTCCTGAAGCCACTTACGGTTTTATTGCCACTTGATGTGACCAGGCTACACTACAAATCAATTATGGATGCTGTCACAGCAGCCATGTCTCTCCTAAAGGCTTTCCAGGGTACCTGGAGCCTGCCCAGTGTTGCTTCTGCCTTTGCTTGTGTTGGAGAGCACAGTGGTGATTTTTAAAGCCCCTATTCTGTGCCATGACCTTGAGCTCCAGTGATTCCAGTCCAGAGCCTTTTTACTCTGGCCTGCTGGCTCTCTCCGTGCTTCAGGTGACAGAGAGATGAGCCTTGCCAAAAAGCTCTTTGGCATATCCAACCTGCCACATCGCTCCTGCCAGACCAGTTTTCTGTGCTGCGTGCTCAGCCCCGCAGTGTCAGCTCGCCCTGGCCGTGCACCATCGATGCTGCGAGGCCGTCGCCTCGCTCTGCCCCTGCCACCAGCATGCGGGTGGCGAGCAGGCAGAAGCTGTGCCTGTGCCTGAGTGTTAAGCAAAATACTTCTGCTTTTGAGATGGAGGAAGCTATGTGCAATAATGAAAGTAACAATCGCCTTAGTGGGATTTGGCAAAACTATTCCAGATTTCTGAAATGAGGTCTTGTGGGATCTGGGGCTGGATGTTAGCTGGGGATGGGGTCATCCTCTGGTGGGAAAGAAGCTCAAAGCTCAGGGCTGCTCTTGGTTAACTACCAAGCAGTAATTGTCTACATCTGCCTTCACTGCTTCTAACCAGGAGTCGGGGTAGCCCTTGGGGAAGCCAAAGGGGTCAATGCTGGTGCCTCTGGCAAGGAAAGAACACAGTGGGGCCATCCCTGGTCTCTCTTGTACCAAAGAACGTCTTGCACATCATGTGGCATGGATGCTACCGTGAACTGGAAACCACTGCAATTGTCTAGATAGCCCTGTGACCTCCTAGTGGGGTAAGCAGTACTTTTCCTCTTACATCTCCATCCCTCTTATTGGACAGAAAGAGAACAGGCGATGAAACCACCACCGTCTCCAGAGCTGGCGTGTTCCTTACTGGCCGTGTCCCCAGTTCTGCAGCTGGGTTTAGCCTGATTTATCATGGAAATAGCTGTGGTATAGCCCAGGTGATAAAGGGGGATCCCAGCAACCCAGAACTTGGTCCACAGGCGGAGCTAGATGCCCAAACCATGTCTCACAGGCAGGATGGGACTAGCCAAATCTCTTTATGGCCAGTACTGCTGGACTGTTTCTGTGGCACGAAGGGAGATGTCTCACGCAGGGAGATAATTGAACCACAGCTGTAAATTCTCCCTGGTCTTGAAACCAAAATTATCCACCTGCAACCTGCGGCTCTCAGCCTGCCACCTCAGCAAGCAGCGACTGACACTGAGCTACCAGTGCTCACTGCTGTCATACAGGTAAGACCAATAAAATACTGGAAAAAATAAATAAATTGCAAGAGCTCTTTGTTAACACAGATTTCGGGGGGGGGGTGGGGGCACCTCCCGGCCCTTTGCAGCCCGGCGCTGCTGCCAGGCGTGCTGGGGGGGGCTCGTAGGGTGCTGGGGGGGCTCGTAGGGTGCCTGGGGGTGCCTGGGGGTGCCGGGCTGCCCAGGGGGGACCCGTGTGGAAATTTGGGGGGGTCGGGGCGCTGCTGAGCCGCGCTGAGGCCGCCGGGGGGAGCTGTGGTGCCGCGGAGGGCCCGGGCCGGAGGCTGAGCGGCCAGCGGAGGCCTGCCGTGTGCTCCCCGTGCCCTGCTGCCAGCCGGCTGTGTTCCCCCACGGGTTGCTGTTGGCCTCAGGGATTGCCACAGCCACCTCCTCTCGATGCCCGCAGCCCCAGGAGGCTGCCCGGAGGAGCACGGCGTGCCACGTCCCAGCTCCGCGAGGCCATGGCCGGAGAGAGGCCACCCCCAGCCAAGGGGCGCCTCCTGGCCCACAGCCTCCCCTGAGGGCTCGGCGTCCACAACATTTCCCCCCAGAGCCTCCACCAGCTCCTCTGAGGGCAGGTGAGTGATAGCACAGCCTCCCCCCCCACCTGCGCCTGCAGCAGGGTGTTTTTATGATCACGGTATAAATGCAGCCCGGGAGCTGTTCCCCAGCCCTCCCTCCAGCCCTATCCCACCTCCCCTGGCACCACGGGGCTGGGGGGGCTCAGACCTCTCTGGGAACCCCCCTGCAAGGAGCAGCCCCCACGTTACCCCCACCTGTGCCCACGGGGCTGCCAGCTGCCTGCCTGCCCCGCCTGGTCCTGCTGGGTTAAAGCTCGGCAGGTGCAGGGTGTTGAGCCTTGGTTTGGGAACAAGTTTTTGTTTTGCTCCACGTGATGTGATTGCTCTGCTTCTCGCCCTTGCGTCCAGGTTTGCTCCTGCACGGGCTGTGGCTCTGGTCCCCTGGGTGCAGGACTCGCAGCAGCGATACACTCCTCCAGCGATGAAGGGTGGTAAGTGATGGAAAGAGCTCCAGGGCTGCCTCTGTGCCCTCGGGTGGTTCCTCCTGCATTTTATCTGCCTGGGAGGATAGCCAGGTTCCAGGAAACTGGCAGGGTTTGCATTAAGCTTCCCTAAAGCTCCTATATGTTTGTGGAGACTGTGTTTCTCATGGGGCAGAGCGGTGGTACCCCATGGCCTGACCCAGCTGCTGCCTCACCAGCACCCTCCTGAGCCACCCAGGCACCACCAGCGCTGCTGAACCAGGGACCTGGGTGCTTCCCTGGGCACCCTACCTTGGAAAGTGCAATAGTTGTCTTTGGGGCACAGTTACAGCCTGGGTGCTGCTTTCCTGTCTGTGTTTTTTATTGCTTTTTTTTTTTTTTTTAAAAAAAAAGGATGTAGGTAATGCAGTCACAATTATGGGGTGGCATTGTGTTGCAGGAGTGTGCTATGGGGAAACCCACAGCCACTATATGGTTCTGAGCTTTATGTGTATGCAGCTGCCTGTGTGGGACTGCAGATCCCAAAGCCCAGGTAGGAGGTGCCAGGAGGGGATTAAGGGGTTTGTGGAACCTGGTTTGTCTTACACTGAGCCGCAACGAACCCCTCTGTCCAGGTGGGAAGTATCTGGAGGGAGGACAAACTGCTCGTGGGGTTTTGGAGCAGAGCCTGTGTTGCTTCTCCGTGGTTGGGCACCGCGGGGCTTGCCTGCGCTCCCATGCTGCTTGGTTTTAATCCTGTTTTGGACAGGGATCTCTGCTGTGTCACACTGTGGTGCAACACTTGGGTCCTGGCCATGCCCGTGCGGCTTAAACCACCATCCCTCCTGCACGCGAGCTGGGGGTCCAGCCTGACCCCCTCTCTCCAGGCTATGTGATCTGCCCTGGTTCGAGCCCTTTCTCAGTCCGACACCGAGCAGAAAGCATTTTTCCACTCTGTGCCGCAGTGCTGGCGCGAGCAGTGCCCGGCAGCCTCGGCCCCCAGGTGCCCTCTGCGCCTTGCCAGCGCAGCGCTCTGCGCAGCCCTCTGCCGCCTTGGCTGCAGACCAGCCTGCCTGGTGGTGCAGAGAGCTCTGTCGTGTCCCTTCCCCTGCTGCAAACAGAGGGGCAGAGCTGGGAGACCCCGGCATCGCCCCCAGCATGAGCTGTGCCGTGGATACATCCTGCGTGCCGAGACCTGCTTCGAGGGTGTTACCATTGCAGAAAGCAAATAAGGGCTGCTGGGCTTTGCCAAAGAAGTCTCTGCTCCCAAGTGTGTGTTGGATGTCAGTGTTAAACCTCCCGGTGTTCGCTGCCTTGTTTAAGTAGCGTGACTGAACTTCTCTGTTCCTCCTGATAGCAGGGATGCAGGAGCTTAACTTTACCGCCTCGCTAGTCACCAGAGACAGGGCTGGGCCATTTCTGGGAAAAAACACTTGTGCACGAGCTCCTCGACCCCGCGCTGTCAGGAATTCTCCTGCCCTTTAAAACGGGAAGGAAAAAACATGACATCCCCCCTGCTTTGAGCAGTTCCTTTTACCAAGGTGCTACCCCGCCCTGGTGGGGAGAGCCCCGGCCTTACCCCGTCGTGCAGCGGGGTGCTCTGCTGGGGATGCTCCATCCCTGCTGCTGTGGGTGTGGGGGTCCCTGTGGTGCTTCACGTGTGGAACCCCAACTAGGGTGAGCCGGTGCAGGGACCCATCCCGAGTCCCCGTTTCCCCTTCCTATCTTGGTGTGGTGCCCGTCAGGGAGGTGCCCCCAGGGACCAGTGACGTGCGGCCGGCGCGCAGCCAGGGCTCCCTGCGCTCGGTGGCTCCCTGGGAGCGCTCGTTTTCTGGAGCAAGAGAAACAATTCCTAAAAAGGAGCAGTCGGATGGAAAATTGATACCAAATGGTGATATCAGTCCCCTGAGAAATAAGGTTTGATCTCTCAGCATGTGGTTCCTGGGGGTTAGGACACAAGCACACAATGCTATTTTGGAGGGATTTAAAAAAAAAAAAAAGTTTATTTTCTCCTTTTGTAAGTTCACAATTTTCCCAGACTTGAGCTGGCTTCAGATGTGATGCTGATGGCACGGGCTGCGCTTTGGGTGTGCGTGATGGCTGCAGGGTGAGGAGGGTCTGCAGGGTTGTGCTTGGCCCTGGTCCTGCAGGGCCAGGGGATGTCCCAGGCTGGCAATCCTTCCCATCTCCGCTGTGACAGCGGCCCTGTGGCTGCTGCTGAGCACCATTTCTGGGGGTGTCCGGCTGCATGGTGTTGAGCTGAATTAATTTCATTACGTTTAATTATGTTGCTTGTGGCCGCACTGCTCTGTTTTATTTAAAAAACAACACTGTGACCCAGCTGCTTTCTGCCTTTTCCATCTGAACCAATTTCTGGACCAGTTCTTGTAGGAAAATGCCTGCTGAGCCACTGGTGCTGCTGCCCGGAGGCTTCCCCTTGTGCCCGCAGGGCCGTGGGTCGCGGTGTCCCGCTGCTCGCAGTGCTGAGCGCAGTGCCGGCAGTGGCCGGGGGGAGCTGAGCTTTGCAGCTGAGCTTCCAGGGAAGGAATTTCCAGCAACTGCAAATCCCTTCCCCAAAGACAGCACTTCAAGGAATTACCCTCTCCCCCCTCGCTGGAGACTTCCTCTGCTTTTCCAAGTAAGCCTTTGGCTTGGGGCCATGTATGTGGAAACCGGAGCGGAGCAGATCCATGGGAACGTTGGGGGCTGGCGCCCGGTGCTGGCCAGGTTCACAGTGCACGGCTCTTATCTGCATCGAGTGCCCCGAGTCAAGATGCTGAGCTGCTCCCTCTTAGCTACGTCCCCTGTGAGCACTGTTTCCAGTGAGCTGAATACCACGAGGAGCAGCGAAGCCACCTTCAGTGCCAACAAAAATAAAGGGAGATTGGGATTTTTTTTTTTTTGGAGCACTGTTCTAGCAAATAGTTCCCAGTGTTGCTAACTCCGTCCCCTGGCTTTGTCCTTCCAAACCAGGGCTGCCGTGGGTCCAGCTGTGCTGCGCGTCCTGCAGCAGTGCAGGGAGACCACCTGTGGGACCCTGCCTGCAGAGAGCTGCCAAACAGCCCCGTGTTTGCTCTTCCCCCGTCTCTAGAAGCTGCTGTGTGTGCAGGACTCGTTCCCATGAGGTGACTGGGGCAGGATGGCCCGTACCTTCGCAGCCAACAGCCCTCTGCAGCCGGGCTCGGGGACCTTTCAGAGCTGGCACACGCACGGCAGGAGCCGGGAGGTTCTGAGCCTTGGCCCCATCTGCTCCCGCTGTGCTGCTGCCAGCCCCGTGAGTGCTGCTCCAGCCTGGCCTCTGCCCTGCGGGGAGGGCTGGGGACTCTGGCTGCCCTCCCGAGCAGGCAGTCAGGGGTGGAGGCTGGGATCTGTCCCCCCTCCCTGCCTAATCCCCGCTTGGTGCCCTGGCGGGCGCATCCCCGCAGACATACCTTGTGGATTTTCTTTGCCTCGTAAATATTCCCCTGCCCTTCCCGGTGCCCCTGGCAAATAAATTATCTGAAGCTACGTTTCCCCGTTTCAAAGCCTCGTGAAAGAAACCAGAGGGTTTAGCGGCCGCGGCTGGCTGGGGTTGTTCACATACCATCCACCCATTTGCATTTGATCTACTTCATCCTGCGTTAAGTAATCCTTGAAAGCCGCGGTCGGTCGGCCGGCTGCAGCCCCTCTGCGTGCCTGTAAATCACTGGGGCATGTCACACGCAGCTACGCGAGCGTGTCTGACCCCTTAATCCGAGCTGAAGCGTCCCCCTGCCCCAGAAAGAAACCGTCCTTCGTAACTCAGAAATTGTGCAACCCCGTGCCCCGCGTGCAGCCGCACCACGGGCTCTCTCCCGTGTAATAAATCAGAGATTGTTCCCTTCTTCCCCATTGCCTCCACCCAAAGGTGGCTGTTGTTCAGCAGTGGCCTGACTTTAATTACTAGGTGCTGCTAATTGGCTTTCCGGGAAAGGTTTCAGTGTTTGAAGCGCCATGTGGCTCTGATCGATTCTTTCGGTGCCTCCTGTGGGTGAGCTCTGCTGGGTGCGAGCCCTCGGCCAGGACCTGAGCTGAGAGTGCCCATGGTGTTCGCCCAGGAGGCTCTCAGGCACTTCCCCCTGCCCAGCTGGGGCCTCGCGAGCTCCCCTGCGTGCACAGGGGTGGATTTTAGCCTCTGAGAATGAATTCCAAGGGTCGATGCTGAAATAAAGCAGATGGGCTGATTGTGGAGGTCAGAGCAAGTGAAAGGGTGTGCCCTGCCAGGCGTCCTGCGACGCAGACGTCCTGACTGCTCCAGCAGCTGTCAGGAGCCCGAACGAACGAGGCAAGGTGCCCAAGGCGTGCGCGGGGATCTCATTTACCTGGTAATTAATGGAAATCGTGAAACAAATCAACACGTGCTCCCTACGGAGATCTTTGCGCTCCGGTTTCAAATGGAAAACCAGGTAGGGGCTGAGTGAGAGCAGCACGTGGTGCCGGCACGGTGGGGCAGGAGCTGGCCCCTCTGCCCCATCGCTTACCCAAGGGACCGCCTGGCTGAGGGGTGCCAGACGCCACCTCTCCCCAGCCGAGGTGCTCAGAGGTGCAGAGGGGGAAGGAAGACGTAACAGCGAGCCCGACGTCTCCCTCTGTGCCCGCTCGACCCAACACATCACCGCGGGCTTTCCTGCTCCAGCCCTCCTGCCACACCGTGCGGGCACCAGCCCCGGGCATTCGCTTTCTGCTTTGGAGAAACAAGGTGCCGTGCTGCTTCTTGCAAGTGAATTAAGTTGGCTCGGTTTAAAGATTAAAAAGTGCTGTTCTCTGTCATTTTCCTCCTCCCAGAGCAGCGCTGCTCTGCGGTGCTGCTCTGAGGGGAGCAGCCGTGGTTCCTCTGGCTCAGGGCTTTAAGGACGAGAGCGCTGTGGTTCCCCGTCTTGTTGTTTGTTATTCTGTGTGCAAAATGGTATTGCAGAACAAAATCTTGCAAACAATTAATGCCAATCGGAGCCGCTGACAGCCAGGCCCCAGCGGCTTGGAGCATGGGATGAGCCATTGCACTGCAGTGCCTGGGCTCTGGGTGCTTCTGGGGGAACCAACCCCAAAAAAGCAGAGGTGAGTGCGTAGCTCGCCTGTGGGTCCTCTCCTGCCAGTAGATAGCGACTGACAGAATCCCTGAAGCATAAGGCTTATGATCCCTTGAGAAAAACTTCACCTGAATGTTAACTGTGTTCTGAGTTATAGTAAATGCCAAATCCCTTTTGAATCTCGCTAAAGTCTTGTTTAAAAATATGCAAACAACCTTTCAGTCTTTCTAAAAGGAAAACAAAACAAACACCTCCCTACTTCTGCAAATTTACAACCAAAAATACCTTGCTCCTGGGTATAGATACCCAGCCCTCTAGTGAGCACGAACTGGCGCAGTGATGGGAGGGCAGCGCTCGGATCCTGCCCCTCTGCCACAGCTCATCCGAGTGCCGCAGGAAAATCTCTCCTGGATACCCTGACAGGGTAAACCGCACAAGCTCTGTCTGAGGAATTGGTGGGCTCTTGCTCTCCCTTTGATATCGCTCACGTTATAATTAAGAGATAATGTCAATAGAATAAAACATTGTCTCAGGATAATGGTCTCCTGCTGCTACAGAAGTGTCAAGGCGAAGTCAAATCATTTATCAAAAATGAATGTTGAGGCAAGCCTGGGACGTTTGTTTTCACAGCAAGAGGCATTAATCCTGGGACAACAATATTCCGGCGCTGTTATTTCTCCTGCGCCCGGTGATTGATGCCGGAGCATCGCTGCCCGAGAGCCGCGGGTGCGGCTGAGCGATAGGCTCTTTGGTGCAGCGCTATTGACCAGGTGGATTTGGACACGTCCAGATACATAACAGTAAATCGAGGAGCGGGGGATGATGAGGGTGCATGTCAGCAAGTCTGGTTTTTATTTCTAAAGCTGAGCAGTGCCGGGGCCAGCCGGGCTGTGTTCTGGTGCTGCGGCAGCCACGGAGCCGTGCTCTTTCCTTTTCCCCAGCGCAGAGCCTGCCCCAGCCCCATCCACACACCCAAGGCAGAAGCTCACTTTGGGGCTTTTTGGGGGCCCTTCTGGCTGGGGTCTTGGCGCAGGGCTGAGCAGCTTGCTGGCAGTCAGCTTTACGCGTTTTTGAAGCACTGCTGGGTACAAATAACCCCAGTTTGCGTTAGGAGAAGCTGCAAGGTCACCACATGAAATTAAAGACACGTAGTGGCAATTAGACTTGAAACGTGGTCCCATGAGGGTGTACAAAACCCTTCCAGACTTTTTTTTTTTTTTTTCCTCTGGGTTTGTTAGTGGAGAGAATTACACATCTAGCAAACATTTGGGCAGCAGAGGAACACAAGTGCTTTGTACCGTCTCCAAATGGCACGTGTTTTTCCGAGGCAGCCTCTGGTACCCCGTGCACAGAAGCTGCCTGCTTGCGTGAGCACGTTGGGTCCTCAGGAGCCCCTGGCCCCACAGGCGACAGCCCCCTCCTGCGGTGTGCTCCGTGGGTTGATGAGGCTGGACACGACCGACTTTATTTTATATACGGGAGGATTAATTGGAGCTGGGGTTGACTTCGTTACCCGGTGCTATATGGCTCCCTAGGGCTGCGTCAGTCTCAGGGAGCCCGATGGGACGCGAGCCCCATGGAGGCAGTGCCCAGCCATGGGAGCTGCTCTGCTGGCACCTCCTCTCCTCTCCCTGCTCCCTTCATCCTCTGTGCCTTGTGCGGCTGCTCGCAGTGCATCGCCTTGAGGTGCCGTCAGCAGCTTGGACGCAGGACAAGCTTTGGGGTGCACGGGGCTGTCAGGCACAGGCTCCATCCTTCCGAAGCTCTGCGTGGTTTGAGTCTCTCCACGGAGCTGCTCCTTTCCCGAGGGCTCCCAGCCCCATGTCCCACCACTTTGCGGGGCTGCCCAGAGCTGTGAGCAGCCGGGCAGGAGGAGAAACGCGATGGATGATGCTCTGCACCGCTTCGTGCTGCGGGCTGGTGTGGCTGGGAGCTGGGCTTGGGATCCGGGAGGTGCTGGGGACACCAGGATCCCCTGATCCTGCTGGCTGCCAGTGTGGGTGCATTCCACGCATCTGGCTTAAAAAATAATAACGAAAAAATAGGTTCCCAGATTTAGATGCCCAAATCCATGGGTCTGGCACCTTTGCAAGAGGACAGAGGAAACAGTGAGCTGGTTCCCAGCTGGGTTTGAGGGCACTGAGTCAGAGGATCGTAACTACAATTATGCTTCCATGCAGCATGGGGCAGGATAACTGAAAAGCAGGGGAAGAAACTGCGCGTCTTGTGGGCTGTTGCTCACCCTTCAGGCCAGAGATCTCCAGCTTGTTTGGAAAGGGACATTTTCCACCACCACCTTTCCGCTTGCCCTCGGAAAGTGGGCACTCAGACCGTGCTCACATACAAGGTGGGCACTGGAGAGAAAACAGACCGACGCCGTGGGCTGTAGCTGCCAACAGCAGCCTGAGGCACACGTAGTGGTGCTGGCAGCTGCAGCCGTGCGGTGATTTAGCCAGGAAATGATTCAGTCAAAACAAGGGATGCTCAAGGGCGTCCCGAGCCCCCGGAGCACCCTGTGCCGGGCATCAGAGAAACGCGATTGCTTGTCGGGGACGGTGTGTGCAGTCCCTCTCTGGCACCGACGTCTGCTCCTGCTGCAAACACCGATAAAGATGTCAAGCCAACGCATTTGGGGGAATAAATCACGGTGTCCTCTCCTGCCCAGAGCATCAAGGTGTCTCTTGGTGCGGCGTCAGGGATACTCTGCTGGCTCGCCGCGGGGCCGCCCATCGCTGTGGCCTCGGGGCGGGTGTGGATGGGAGCCCCCAGCCCAGCGGCTCCGGGTGCAGGGTGCTGCTGTTGCCTGGTAGTGGTCAAAAAAAAATTAATAATAAAAAGGTGGTAAACTTAAAATGATGGAGTGCTTTGGGCCAGACCTTTGCCGTCACTGTGAAGCAGCAAGCCTTGATTTAAACAGCCCCTTCAGCAACTGACCTACACCGAACAAATCCATTTACAGTGTCTTGTTTCTCCTCACTGTTTAACTACCAGAGTTCAGAGACGATTCCTTAAATGTTAATGGTGCAGGAATTTGGAAACTTTCCCAGAGTTGCTAAGGGAGCCGCGCAGGAATATGTCTGACTTGCTTATGCAGTTCAATTTCCTGCTGAACATCAGACACGCTGTTCTCGCCTACTGCTTTGTAATTAAAGTGCTGAAAGACCATCACTCTTTGGGGCTGGTCGGGCCCGGATTCGCCCCGGGTGAGGTCCGGCTGTGTGCAGGGTTTGGTGTTGTGTCTGCCCCGTGCCCTCCTCCCCAGAGCGGGTTTTCCTCGGGCATTTGGCTGGCCACGAGCACGGTGCTGCTACCAGATGGTGTTGGCTGTGCCGTGGGCAGGGGGTTCGGTCACCGGGGCTGGGGTCTGCTTGCTTTAGGGTGTGTGCGTCCACCTCCCACGGCTTCCGTGCAGCGGGAAGAGGCTTTTAATGGGATTTGAAATATGTGCCCTGAATCTGCATCTAGCCCGTGCCGCGTCTCCTGCGCTGCCCATGGCGCTGGGACCAGGGTGAGGGGCAGGGCCCAGCTTCACCAGTTTGGCACGTGAAGGTCTCGTGTTGGCCTGGCTGCTGGGGTGAGGCTGGGCTCTCCCTGTGGGCACCGACACTTCTCGAGAGCCCTTTTCCAAAGGGCAGTGCGATCCTGACACTGTCCTGCAGCCCCTCCAGCCAGTGGTCCAGAGGGTGACCCCTATAGAGCTTGAAGAGGTTTTGGGGGCTCAGAAGTGCTCGGTTTTGGTACTTGGGGGTGATAGTCATGGGTATTTGAGGTGCAGCAGGTGCATGGAGATGGGGAATGAACATCCAGCCTGGAAAAAAGCACAAGGCAAAGCGTAGGAAATGCGAAGCCCTTTGTCAAACCATAGCTACATGCCCACAGCAAAGGGGTGGCTGTGCTGAGACCTCCCACCCCGTCCCCTAAGCACCCTGCTAGGGTGCTGGCACAGCATGGCTGCGGTGGGACGGAGGTTTTCCTCCTTGGGACCGGCAGAGCTGGCTGTCGGTGCTCGCCGTGGACGTGGCTGGTGGAAACGAGGGCTTTGAAAGAAGCGGCGAGCATGGAGCTGGCACGGCCTTCCCCCTCCCTTTCGGCTCTAAACTTGGACCCGGCTCCTTCCACTGTCTCGTTGAGAACAAGTGCTTGGCCCAAGTTGCATGGCAAATTCTGACATTTTAAAAATTGATGCCTTTTTCTGCTCATAACTTAAGCTGCCTAGTTTATCAGAGACATATGGAAAGTTTATTACATTCTTATTACGGATCCAGCCAAGTGAGCTGACTAATGAATGCGGTTTTATTTATTTATTTTTTTTTAAGCTAGGACTTGGCGTGAGAGACCTCCTCCTAAAGGCATTAGCTTTGGTTCAAGACATAAATCACGAGGAGTTTTCCCCCTCTGTACCAAGAGCTCAGCTCGATGAGAGCCGCAGCGGCGCGTGCGACCTGGGGATGGAAAGTGAGGCGTGGGCAGCCAGCAGGGGCTGCAGAAACACGGCTGCGGACGGGGTGCCAGGAGGAGATTTTGGGTGCTGCACCCTCAGAGCCGAGCACAGACCGGCTGCCAGGACAAATTGCACATATCCACAGGAAATTGTTGCTCTGTGGCTTAAAATCTCTGGGACTTTGTTCCCAGGCACCGGGGGCGTAGCCGTCCCGTGGGGCAGGCGGGCTGCGGCTGGGTCCCCGCACAGCTTTTGGCGGCCGAGGGAAGCGTTAAACTCCTTCCAGGCTGCTCGGGGAGAGCTCAGCCTGGTGCCAGGTATGAGAGAGTGGAAACACAGCCTCACGCTGGCCGGCTGCCCAAGCCCGCTGCCTGGGGACACTCCTGGGCTTTGCAGCGGATGCACGGCTCCGGCACGGCTCCGGCACGGCCACCGCCGCCCCCAGCAGCCCCTGCCCATCACCTTGGTGCCCATCCGTGCTCATCTCCGGAGGCCTTCTCCACTCCCACAAAATATTTGCTGAGTGCCACGGAGCCAAGGTGACTCCCAGCAGTGTCACCCAGGCAGTGGCTCTGCTCCCGCTGCCCTCGGTGGCCCAGTTTTGTCCCCAGACGGCCAGCAACGCCTGAGGCCTTATTGGCCTTATTGCCTGGGAGAAAGCAAAACTTTCCCATGTTCCGTGGATGTCCTGGCGAAAGGCTCGACCTTGGGCTTTGTCCTCTCTAGCTTTGTCTTGGATCCTTTCAAGGCAGGAACAAGAAATAGCCACTTACGTGGCTCTGTTAGTATTTTTAGGTTGAAGGCAGCGTGTTTCTGTTCCGTCGCTGTGTTTGGGCTGTGCGTGGTGACAACGGCTGGGTGACAACGGCTGCCTGTGCCTGTCCCCTCCGGTGGGCCCCCAGTCCCTGCCGGGTGATCCACGGCTGCAAGCTTGTGTTTTTCCAGGCTGGTGCCCCTGTTTGACGCTCGGCAGCACGAGCCATTTCTCTGGTTATTTGGAAGGGAGCACACGTTCCTTTGCAGGCTGGGTGTGCCCCTGTTCCCTCGGAGAACGCGGCTTCGGTGTGCAAACCACCGACTCCCTGCTCCCCTAAGCGCGGTGACCCAAAGCCCATCACCGGCTGATCCCCCCAGGGGGTCGTGCTCCCGTCTCACCTCCGGCCCAGGATCCCACCCCCAGGGGTGCCATCGGCACGGTGCCTCCCTTTCCAGCACCGCCGTGCCCGGAGGATGCTCGGGGCCCTGAATCTCAGCAGCTCCGGGCAGTTCTGGCTTTCCCTTTACAGCAACCACACGCGTCAGATTTGGGGTCGTTTGGCCCGTGGATTCGGTTGGTTCTAGCTGGAATTATCGCTGGGTTTTTACTACCTAAAATATCCGCCTGTATCTTCTCTCTGCTGTTCTGCAATTTATAGTGCCCGCTGGGATTATGACAACAGCGCTGCAGAATGCAAGTTTTTGGCTTGGCTCTTGCGGTTTTACTGCCTGGCCTTGCATAATGCGGAGCTCTTGGGGCCAGCTCCCATGCCTGTCCCGCTCTACAGCTGGCATTTCGTGGCTCGCTGAGTGTCTCCGTGCCACCTCATCTGGCGGCCGTTCCGCCACCTGCCCCTTACATCCCTCGCGCTCTGGCTTGCGTTTCTACCATCTATAGGCAAAATCTCTTCCTCTGACTCAGTACTTGGTGCTTTTCCCCCCCTTCGGTCTACAGACTTTGGCATAATGTCATCCCGCTGTTAGCATGTGGGGTACCACGTGTGGGACGCATCTGGAGAGGATTTTCCCTCTAACACGCTGGGGACAAGCCTTTGCTGCTTCCTCCTCCCGTCCGTGCGCCCTGCTTTGGTGTGACGCAGGTGTACCTCCCCGGGGAGTCTGCCAAATCCTCTCTCCTCTCGGCTCTGCTTTTTCCCTTGGTTCCTCTGCAGACCAGGCTCACTGGCCCTGAGCACTTTTGCAGGTTTTGAGCCGGGGAGGCGTTTTACACCAGCTCTGCACCTTTCTCCTTACGGTTACACCCCCCAAGTCCTGGCTAAGTGCGAGGTTGCTCTGCTCTGTTCCTTGTCCCTGTTCCTCACTGACAGCAGATTAGTGCATCTCCTAACATTGGATCACCCCAACTGCAGCCATCTGGTGCTCTTTAACAATACAAAGACCTATTGTTTGCTCAGGAATCCTTCTTCTGGCAAGGTACCTCCGCTTCTGGAGCGCTCGGCGGGTTTTGCCGGGGTCCTTCTGCTCTGCTGGCAAGTGCAGGTGCCTTTGGAGTGGCCGTGCTCCCTGACAGAGGCACCGCTCGGGCTTCGCTTTCCTCTTTTGCCTCTCCTAATTACAGCCCTGAAGTTTCCCACAGTGACCCTGCACTGAAAAGCGTCTCCACCTTTTGGCAGGGACGGGTCCTGGGGTCATCTTCGTGGGAGAAATATTCCGAGATTTGGGTTTCCGCCCTGCCCAGCATCAAATCCCTTAGTGTCCTTCAGCATCGAACCCTCCCTCAGAGCCAGGGCCGTGGCCAAAACGCCACGTCCCTGTGCAGAAAGGAGAGCAAGGGGTTAAAAGCAGAGGACGGGGATGCCAGCTGGGACGGTGCTGCATGACAAACGCGGCTTTTGCATTTCGCTCTGCAAGTGAGCCCAGAGCCACCCTAATTTCGGAGAGAGCCGCCTCTGAACCAGCAGTGACTCAGAGGAATTTATCCGGCGCGCGGGGAGGCTCCGTCCTGCAGGCTGCGGCAGCCGCTTGCAGGTTTAATTTGTAAATGCTGACACATGGCATTTCCTCGCCGTCGCGTTGCGAAGGGCGGCGTGTCTGTCGGCACTTCCAATTTGTCACTGTCAGCACCGGCCTCGTATCCTGCTCGTCTCTGAGATGTCTTCTGATCGGCGCCGTGGAAGTTATTGGCACGCAATTTATCATTTAATATTACCAGAAGGGTTTCTTCTACAAGCAGCCCCCGAATGATTACCCAGATTATATTGGGTAGTTCTTCCCTTCACCTGCAAGCATCTCTCTTGGCTTGTTTCTGGTGCCCTGCCTGAGCTAGTGCTTGATGCTGTCGTGCAGAGGAGAAAAACTGCCCTTGATGCGGCGCCTCCTTCGCCAAAAAGCCCGACAAACGAGCAGCCAGCGCTGCCTGCACGCAGGTTTTGCAGAAGGAGAAGCTGCATTCGGGGCTCCTTCAGGGCTGCACCTTCCCGTTCGCATCTCCGGCAGCCAGGGAAATGCCTCCCCACGCCGTGCTGGGGGGTGCATGGGGGCGAGCAGGGTGCCTGCACCCCCAGACCCCCGGGGTGCAAGGAGGGGCTGTGCCTTTCCTCCCTGACTCTAAAACCCCTTCCTGCAGCCCCGGCACACCTCGGGGGCGGTGGCAGTGCCTCCCCCTGCCCGTGGGTTTTGCCACAGCACGGTGCTGCAAATACCCCGGGGTATCCTGCTGCTTCCCCAGCTGTGCCCCGCGACCGACAGAGCCCGGCTGGTGCCGTGACTCACAACGGGCAGCTTTTCTCGGAAGCTCGCTCACGGTTTTATAGCTCTGCTTTGTTGAAGACATTAAAGCCATTTGGTTGTTGTGGCTGTTTTATGAGCCGGGCTTCAAAGGACGCAGCTCCGCAGGCTGGGCCAAGCCCTGCCCGTACCTGGTGGGGAGCTGTGGAAAAACCCTTCCTTGCAGAGCCTGCTCCGCAGCCAGGCTGTTCCTCCGATAGGTTGATCGAAATGCCTGATTTCTGGGTAGGAACGCCATAAAACAAGGTCATCGGTGCCTGTGGTCGTTGTCACCCTCCTTGGCTGGAGCCCAGGGAAGTGCAGGCTGTGCGAGCAGCCAGGAGGTCGGTGCCAGGCTCTCCGTCCTGCCCCACGTCCCATCCCCGCGGCGTTTTGGCTCTTTGGGTGAGGGGTCTCTGGGGTCCGGCCGGTGCCCGTGCCACGCTGGTCCTTGGCGTCTCCTCCAGGCTGGTCCTCCGTGTCTCAGCTCGGATGATGGCCGTCCCTGACCCCGCAGAGTAGCAAGCTGCCCCCGAGCTTCCTAAAGCAGATTCTTCCCGAAAAATCCCCACCAGCAGCGCTTCCTGCTGCAGGTGGCGGCGAAGACCTTGCCCTGGCAGGTTTTCTGAAGGGACTTTTTGGCCCTTCCTTTATGGTGCAGCCTGTTGGCACCGACAAGCCCCCAGCCCCCTAGCAGAGCCCCCCCGATTTGGGGTCACGGAGCGATTTGAGTGTCCACGTCCTCTGATTGCCAAAAGCAAGCACCGGGCACGGGGAGGCTTCCTGGGAGGTGAGGGTCCCAGCTCCGTGCCCTGGTGTCACTGCTCTTCCCCGAGCTCTGCATCGGCTCCTCTGCACCAGGAAATTCTGTAAGTGTCTGAGAAGACCCCGAGGCTGGATAAAAGTTCAGCTTGTGATTCATTTCCTTCCTCTTCAGGGATAGGCTAATTTGAGAGTATGCGCTGCACATTAATTACCTTCCTCGCCATGGTTTCCTATCCAGGCATCCTTTCCCAGATGACTTTCTGCTCGCTCAGGTCCAAGGCCATAAAAGCTCCCCTATTAGGAAAGGAAATATTTTACATCAGGTTTATACTGTATGCCTGAGGTCATCAGAAGTACGGATCGAGTGGCAGAAATACACACTGCGCTCTCTCTTTCCAGCATGAAAAATGAATCAATAACTCATTGATTTAAATTAAAATGTCTTCCTTGCAAAATGCCTCTGAGCACTAATATTTGCAGCCCCGTCTTCTGTGATTGCCATTGGAAAGCTGCTGCCCCTGCAGGCACGGAGTCGGGGCTGTCAGCAGGCAGGATCCGTCCCCGTTAATGGTGTGCGATTGCCAGAAACCCACGCTCCCTTCCCCGGGAAGGATGCAACAAGGTGAACTTTTGGAAATCGCCTCTCCTGGCACGTGAATTATGCAGCCAACACGCGGCGGTCAATATATCAGGCTTCTTCGCAAGGTAATTAAGGATAAACGTGGGAATTCAGGCAGAACCGCTGCCTGGCGTGGGAGGCGAACGTGACCCCATGGAGCTGGTGCTTTGACAGGGAGACCACCGGCCGTGGTGGGGTGCTGGGCTCAGCCCTGTCCCCCTTATAATGCCCAGCACCACCGGTCCCCAGCCGCTGCTCGCGCTGCCGGCACCGGGACGGCGCCTCGCAACGTGCTGACTTGCACCTCGGAGCTCCGAGCGTCCCGCGACGCCCAGAGCTCTTCTTTCGAGCTAATTAAAAAGTGGCTGTATTAGCGAACACATTTATGGTCATTAGCAAACAGTCAGCTCACTAATTTTAAAGATTTATGGTGCTGGCAGCAGGTAAATTATAGTCTTTGGAGAGTTTTCTCGCAAATGATCTGAAAGCAAGGTTTGCTCTCGCCTCAGGGAAACATAAAGGAAATGCATTTAATGACCGCAAAACGTATGTGCTGATGGCCTCAGTAAGATAGTTAATGTGTGCTCGCAGTTTTAGCGGTCGGGGAAGTCCGGCAGCGAGCCCGCTGTGTGTCCCCTCCACCGTCGGTGGCTTTGCTCAGGGACCCGCCACCGCCTGCAGGCAGCTTCTGGGGCCCCGGGAGGGATTTCCTCCTCTCACCTGCTGGAAGGATCCAGCCAGGGAAAAGCTGCGACGTATTAGAAGTAAGTGTGTGACTGTTGTTTCCCAGATTTGGTTATAAAAACCTGCGAGTCTCCAACTGTGACACGTATTATGGTCTCAGTTTCACAGTTAGAATAATGTTTAGCTTGGCAACGAAAGCTCCAAGTGTGCTTATAGAGGAAAAGACACTTGCTGCACTCACTAGGAATTGCTTTCGGCTGCTCTGGGCTTTATTCCCCCCCCTTCACCTGCTCTGGCAGGTCCCTGCAGCATCGCCCGGCCTTTAGCTGCTGCTGTGGGGTGTGCATTGCACGCGCTCGGGGCGGTTTTGCACGGCGTTGTGTGCAGCGGGGAGAGCAAAGCCCCCCCCCGAGGGCTATTGTCGCTGCGGCTCACTGTTAATTAGAGGATGCACTCACGGCATTAAGGTCTCCCTGCCCTCCTTTCCCTGTCAGGCAGCAGCGATGCTCTGGCCCGATAAACGCTCTGGACAGAGCGCCGGAGGCTGGAGGAGGGCAACGTGCCGCGGTGCCGCGCAGGGCAAGGGGCCTGCAGGACCCCATGGGGCCGTGGTTCTTCCTCCCCTCACCACGGAGGGCCTTCATGGGGCTGGGTGTGTGCCCGGCTCCGGCAGATTCCTAAATAACCCAGTCACTCTCCGGGGACGATGTCCCCAAGGAGGCGGCTCGTCCTCACTGCCGAGGGCTCAGCGTGCCGTTATTTTGGGGCGTCGGATTTGTGATGTCCCGCAGCAGGTCTGCATTTTGGCAGAGGTCTTGGGCACCCCAGACATCGGTGGGGGTTCACGAGGCACGGGGCCACAGTCCTGACAGCACGGGGAGCTGTGGGTTCGCTGCCTGCTGTGTTTTATAGGGCGCCTGTTCATCTCGAGCCTCAAACAAGGCTTTCCTGGATTTAGATCACTTGCCTGCGCCTCTCTGCCTCCTTCTCCTTCTCTCTCCATAAATGCTGACAGTGGATTTCTGCCATGCCTCAAAACCTGTTCGAATAAAGACATTAAAGGGAGCAAATTATTTAAGAGCTGGGAGCATGGGTGGGAGAGGCGGCAGAAGGCCAGATCCGCGCTTTTTGGCCATTAAGCTGCATATCATGCTTAATATAGCAGGTGATAGCTTAAACCTCCCCGCAAGCTCAGGGCAAGAGCCAAGAAACAGGGAAACTGGTTCTTGTCAAGGCCGACTTGCTCTTACGGGACCGCTCCCTCTGAGCACGTCCCTCCAGACGTGTGGCTGCGGGGGGCAGCCGCTGCCCCGGGGGGACGCGTCCCCACAGCAAGTGGCAGCCTCCAGGCAGGTGCTGCTTCTCGCACACCTCTGGGGCTGCCGGCAGGTTTCTGATCGGGTTTCAGGGGCGTTGTAAGAGCAGCCGTGTGTCCTTGCTGGAAGGGCTGGGCCAGGCCTGGGTGGGCTTCAGCGTGGGCAGGGTGGTGGGGAGGAACCGGGCGCTGCAACCGCCTCATGGCCCGTGGGCAAGTCCCGCCTCGCTCTGTCTTCAGGCCCGGTTGCATTTTTGCTGCTAAAGCAATCGTAAAAGCTTCAGCACAAGAATGTTTGCACGTGCAGGTACACGCAGGCAGGCTTTTTCTACAGCCAGTCCTGCGACAGCGACGGGACCGAGGTGTCCCGACACCGCGGGCTGCGCGGCGCTCCTCGTACTGCCGCGTCAACGCATCTCCTACGACCGTAATTCCCTGTGGGGTTGCACCGAGGTGCCGAGGGTTCTTAAACTGTTCTCTTCCCAACACTTCTGTGCTGGCTTTTGCCTTCTTCAGAGCACGTTCCTCACACGGGGGCCGTGCCTCGTGGTCCCCAGGACGCCCTGGTGTAAATGCGAGGTCCTTCGCACGCCCGTCCAGCGGGGGATGTCAAGGCAGTTGTTCTGCACCGCTCGCTCTCACGTTTGCAGCCTTTCGGGAGGCTCACTTTCAGCATTAACAGGTTTTAAAGATTTTCTTTGGCTGCTCTCTTTTTTGGTGGCTCACGAAGCGAGGGGCTGGGGGCAGCGAGAGCTGACAGCTCCTGGCGGCGGTGCTGGGGCGAGGAGCAGCCCCCGAGGCACCGGCAGGAATTTCCTCTGCGCAGCCCAGAGCAGGGGCTGGCCCCTCTGCTTTTCAAATCATTTTCGTGTGGAAATGACCTAAAATTCACAATCCCACAAGGCAGAGCGTGGGGGAAAGGAGTGAGGGGGCTGTTCGTGCTGGTGCCAAGAGGCCCCGGTGAGAGGCGGCCTCCCCGCAGGCCGGGGCAGGATCCGGCCCAGCGCTGCCCTGCGCAGTGCTCCTGAGCCGGAGTCTCCTCTTTTCTCTCTCTTCCTTTTTCCCTTTCTGTGCCTTCCCTTGAAATCGTCAGTCATTTCTGCGGGGCCTTAATCTTCGTTTCTGTCCTTGCAGAAGACATAATTGCTCTGGCTTTACGGCAAGAACATTGCCTTCTGCTTCCAGCACTTGCCGTCCCCGCAGAGCCCCCTTGGTGGATGTTGCTGCAGCAATAGCCTTGCTTTTGCTTTTGTAATTTCCTCAGATTTTCTAATGCTGAGCTAGGAACAGGGGAGCTGCTCTGAGGTATGGGTTGGGCCCATCCTGTTCCCCAAACGACGCGTGCCTGTGGGGTAGTGGCAGTGGTCTCCATCTCCGACGGGAGCCAAACCCCCTGGGGATGTGCTGCCAGGGGCGCTGAGCTCCTGTTCGGTGCTTAATGCCTGACCTCAGTCCAAGAGCAACAACCAGCTTCTCCCCAAAATGATGCTCCTAAATCGAGCTTTATCTCCCCTCTGTGCATCGCCCTGCAGGATTTACTCTGAACCCACAGGTGGGTGCTGAGCCTCCCAGTGAGCCGCCCGGCTCCTGCCTCTGCTTTCCGATCATTTTAATTCTGTAGCAGCAGCGTCCCCGTCTATTAGCTTAACGTGTTGCTCGTGTGACAGCCGTGGTGCTGATTAAATTAAAGAACGGTTTCTGCTAAAACTGAGATGTGATTACGTGCCTTAATCCCTTTTTCCCCACCAGCGGCGATGTTACCGGGAGGGCGCTCGGTGCTCTCCCGCGGCGTGGGGCTTTGCTCCGTGCACGGTGTGAGCGCCTGAGGGATTAGGGCAAAAAGAGAGAGATGTGGCACGGCTTGGTTAGTCAAGGAAAAGGAACGCTGGAGAATCCCACTTTATTCTTGTCTCTAAGTCTCCAACTTAGAAGATTTTGCTCATTTGTCTCTTTAAAATAGGTGATCCTGTAGGAAGTATTTTCACTCCCATCGCGATTTGCTGCGTTAAATAAAGGTCAGCTCTGACTCGCAGCCCCCCACATCCTTCTTTGGGTTCGTTTTCCCGTTAAACCCCTGGTGGTTTGGGGCATTTCAGGGCTCTGGCTGGGGCCCCCACCTCGTCCTGCTCCCGAGGGGGACAGCACGGCGTGGGATGCTCCAGCAGCCAGCGGGCCCGGGGCTTGGCTTGGTGCTCTGCCTGCAGGGGAATTTCTCCTGCCTGGCTGTGGAGCTGCAGCGGGGGCTTTTCAGGCACTTTGCGAGCTCCTGTTAAAAGGTGCCATCAAAATGACAAATGTTATTTCCTCGGTCTGGCCCCACCTGTGACTCATCCATCTCTATTACGGCAGAGAGCCAGAGTGAGTTATGGGAAGCCCTCGTAAGCCTCAGGAGAATTTTATTCCTAATTTTGGGGGCGTTTTTGCTCACTGGGGGGATCTAGCAGAGGGTTCTCGTGGAAAAATAGTTTAATGCTAATACAGTGCAGCATTTCACGGAACGATTGAGGTTGGGAGGGACCTCTGCAGGTCATCTGCTTGAGCAGGGTCCCCCAGGGCACGTGGCCCAGCACCAGGTCCAGGCAGCTTTTGGATGCCTTGAGGGAAGGAGACTGCCCAACCTCTGGGCTGGTGCTCACTCACCCACACAGTAAAGAAGCTTTTCCTCGCATTCAGACGGAGCTTCCTGCGGTGCAGCTCGTGCCCGTTGCCTCTCATCCTATTGCTGGGCACCACTGAGAAGGGTCTGGCCCCATGCTCTTGTCGCCCTCCTTTCAGACACTCTTACACATTGATCAGATCCCTCCCGAACCTTCTGTTCTCTGGGCTGAGCAGGCCTGGAAATATTTTTCACTTCAAAGCGCTTATCAAAGGCACAAGTTTAGAAGCCAAAAACGACTTTATCTGACCACCGAACCTTGTCGATGCATTATCTATTTGCAGCTGGCAGCCAGCTTTGAGCGGGGTTCCCACCAGGGTGGCTGTTTCCACCCCCGGTCAGGGAATGAGATGACCAGCCTTAAGAAAAAGCTAATAAAAAGTCAATATTTAGCTTGGCGTAAAGAATTGAAGCCTCTTCCTTGTGTGAAACTGCTCGCTCCCCAGGATGCTGCTGACCTCGGGGGGGTTATTTTCGGACTGTCTGATTGCTAGGCTCCCTCCCACCAGAGAGGGATGGGGCCAGAAAATGGGATCTGCCCCCAGCACATTGCTGGGCTGGTTAAGGGCTGTTTGCGTTGCTCAGACACAGAGAAAAACCTTCCTGAAGCTCTTGTATCGGGGAGGAAGAGAGGAAAGAGCTGCTGCGAGGGTGGCGCTGGTGCCTCGCGTGGGATGGTGTCGGGGCTGCCCCTCGCTGGGGTTTTTTGGCTCCGGGGGTGGCAGCGGGTGCTCTGGGGGCCGTAGTGCAGCCCCGCTGTCCTTCACACTGCTCAGGCCCTTTAGTTACCTACGTGATGGGTTTGGAGCGTTTCTCTTTAATTTATGAAGTTGACGTGAAAGGGTATTGAATTAAAGCAGGGATTTGCCAAATCGGAGCGCCTTGCTGAAAGCTCGAAATGAGTTCTTGCTTTTGCCTACCTATTAGAAAGAAATATTATTGTTTGCTGCAGAGAAGGGGGGGAAAAAATCTATACGTTTCTGGTTTTAAGCTGAAATGAGAAAATAAAATATTCCTCTGTGCTGCTGGCGCTGGTGGGAGCCGTTCGCTCAAGCCCCATTTGCTGCTTCCTCTCCTGCTGTGCAGCAATCTGGCGGGGGACACGTGCGTGGCGAGGGGGGGAGAGCCCGTGGGTATAAAGCCACCCCTAGGGACACGCCGCTGCCCCACGCTGCTGCTGCATGCGAAGCGGAGGGAGGATGGAAATCCTGGTGGAGAAACCCTCCCCGTGTGCCCCCGGGGGACGCTGGCACGCCTCAGCACCCCGCGTTTAGCGTCAGGGCCCGCTCAGGCCAAATAAGAGCCCGTTTATAGGAAATGGGAAAAGTTAAACATATTGGTTGGGTTTACAAGTCGTCGTTAAATATTTGCTGCTGGGAGGCGGTGGGGTCCCACCCGCTCTCCATCCTGCTGTCAAGTCTGTTCGAAGGGACGTAAATAACCCTGGGGGATCTCCACAGCCCCAGGGGCAAAGCCCTCACTGGGTTCCTGGCCTGTCCCCTCTGTCCTGCTGTCCCCTCTGTCCCCCCAGAGCCCCCCACCCCGGTGTACATCTCACCCCCAGTGGGCAGCGGAGGGGGTCTGGCCCCGTTCCTGCCTCCCCAGCACCGCCTGATAAAGCAATAACTCAGCTTTATTGATTATGTCAAAGGCAGTAATTCAAGAAAGCTATTTAAATTCACAAGAGGAAGCTATCGCAATTATAAGTGTCTGCAGCAGATTATTAATCATTTTTGTTATGGCTATCAAGCCACGAGACAGACATTTTCTGTAAGGCTTACGTGAGAGCGTGCTTTTCAGTAATGACTTGGGTTTTGCTTGCTTATTGGTTCGTAATGTGGAATAAAAAATAAGCAAACTGCTCTTTATATAAATCATGTTGCATAAGGCTTTATAGGATATCGCTACAGGAGTGTATGAACTTCCAGGAGTTTAGATTCAGTTGCTGTTTAATCCAAGCAAATCCCGGCGCTAGCTCCCTACTCCCTTTTCCTCTATTTCTCCAGCTTTATTCCTGCAATAACACTGCTTTTTGTGGCATGAGGTATTTGCCCATGCTTAAGCACTAAAGAAAGGCTAAATGCAGAGTGCTTGGTGGGGACGATGCTCCTGGAAGGGGCTCCTGAGCCAGGCTTTTGCCGGGGAGATGCTGTGGGTCTGGACAGGGCCATTCCTGGGGCTGGGATGGTTTTGGGGGACGGATATGGCCATTCAGCTCTCCTGTGAATATCTGGCTATTCCCGCGATGAAATTGGGCTTTTACAGCCCGCCTGTAAATTACTGCTTCCCCTTGGTTACCTGCGAGAGCCCGGAGCTGATAGCACGGGCAGGTTAAAGCCGGGAGCCTTGGCTGGGAGCCAGTCCCCGTTTATGCGGTGGACAGTTCTCTCCCCAGAAAGGCAGTTAAGCAGAACATTTCTCTATAAAAAGCAGCAAAAGAGATCGGAGCAGCTCTCCCTCTCCTTTTCCATCTCCTTTGCTTAGTGACCTAGAACTAAATGTTTCATTATCAGAAGGAAACATATATATATATATATATATATATATGTATATAAAATACATACTTGCGGCAGGTCTTTGGTGCAGGGTTTTGGGAGGGCTGTTCTCTACAGCGAGATGAGGTGGTGCTCGTGTGGGTCAGAAGAGGATAAGGGGCCTGAGCACCCTCTCCAGCAGACCAAGCTCACCCCATAAGCACGCCGATGGCTCCCCACATTCAGCTGCTCCCCACGAAACCGGGGCTTTGGAGCAGCAGCTTTGGTCTGGGAGGGCACGGGGCTGGCTGGGCTCCGCAGCCAGGTGGGATGGGGTCCCCACGGGATGACATACGGGGCCAGCCCTGGTCCCTGGTGGGCTTCTGATGAGAGCCTGGGCTGCAGCCACTGATCTCCTGTAAGGCCAGGACAGTGGGGTGATGCAGGGAGGGTGTCCCATCTCCACGGGGTGGTCGGGGGGATGCAGACCCCATGGCATTGGGGTGAGCTGGCCCGAGCTGGGGAACCTAATGTTCTCCGAAATGCAGGAGCGTGCTGCCTTGGCACAACCCTTTTTCCTCCTCAAACTTGTGCTGGTTTTGATTAAAATCCTCATCAAACGTTTATTTTGCCTGAAAGGAAGCTTTTGTTCTCGTTCCGGGACCTTTCGGTTATAAAAACTTCAGCAGAAAGCACTTAATTAAAAATGTATTTTTCCTGCTCTGTACATCGGGAGGTTATTTCAAGTCACACAAGTGCCAGGGAGCATAACTGGGTGTCTAAGGCAGTAGCAAAGCCTGAACGGGCAACCCGTGCAGGGCCGGGAGGGATGGCCCCCCAGGGACCCCAAAACCAGCTCCGGACAGCACTTTTGGGGTTTCACTCAGAGGAACAGAGCCATTCACAACACGGTCACGTCATGGAGGGCTCTCCCTGGAGATGCGTGTCCTCACCTCCACGCGTGCAACTCCTCCTGGCCTCCTTCCCCCACCGCCTCCAGCGCAGCCGCTCGCTTTGCAGCGCCGCGCTCCCTTTTCTTTCTTTCCCGTGCCATTTTTCCAAGAAAGCCTTTCCCCTGGCAAGCAGCGTGCCGCGGGCCAGCAGAGCCGAGCGGGAGGCTCCCAAAAGGCGCAGCCCGAGCGGTGTTCGGTTCTCACGCCGGGTGAAAAATGGACGCGATGCATTATTCACGGCGCTGCCGGGCTGCAGCGGGATGGAGAGGGGCGGCAGCCTCGGGGGACGTGCCGGAGGGAAAGTGCCGTTCGGCTGGTGATGGATGCAGTTTTCCTTCCTTAAATGTAAATGTCTCTTAAAAAATGCACTCGCTTTACTGCGGCTTATGTTTCAGTCATCTGGCGCTTCTTTCGCCGTCCTTTTACACCTTTTAGCACGGAGAGGGACCGGTTGTGCGGCACAGATGGGAGGAAAGCCAGGCGGCAAAAGCGTGGTAATTTCCCCTTTCCTTGTGTAACGTTTGTGAAAGCAATAGTCTGAGCCTACGCGCGGCGAGCAAACATCTCGGCGCTGATGGATGCTGCCATTTCGCCGCGCGTCGCTTTGATCATATTTTTATTCACGCTACGCACGCGCTGCCTTCCATTAGCGCCCAAGTGTTTAGGTCTCAATTGCACATAAATTTTGCCGTGCGGTAGTACCGGCACACCTGAGCCACGAAGACAGAGCTCCCACGGGGATGGTGCTGGCGGCACCGAGGGCGAGTGGGGAAGAGCCCAGGGCAGGGCGCGTGCTGGGGAGGCGGCGATGGAGCTGGACGTCGGGGCAGGAGCTGCGCTGGGCGCCGCCGAGGCACCGGCTGCACTTTTCTCTCCTTCATTTCATGCGAGACGAGGACTAAGCGCGGTGTGCGTTATTGCTGCACCAGTTCTCGAGATGTTAAAAGAAAAAAAAAAAAAGGCTGCAAACAACCCCCGAACAGTCTGTTCGAGATGGAAATCTAGCGACTTGCTTAATACGACCTTTTTGGCTGCGGGGAGGGGAAGGCGGGCTTGTGCTTCTCGGAGAGAAATCCCGGAGAGCTGCAGGTGGTGAGGAGGGAAATGCTCCCGGGGAGCAAAAAGCCCGGGCCCTTCCTCCTCTTCGGCAGCGAGGCCAAAGATCTGAAGGGCATGGGCTTGGATGAGGGCAGGGGCAGGGCTTGGAGACAGGGACTATGAGCTGCCAGGGAAAAATGGGAGACGATCAGAAACGTCTTCTGTCCTGTGGGATTTCCTGAAGACGTTTTTCTTCCCCTGCTTTTTGCTATCAGCTGGCTCTCGAGGTCTGCCTTCCAGCAAGGCGTCCCTGTAGCCGCAGCCCGTCTCCAAGCCTGCAGAAAGCAGGCTTCTCTGCAACGTGGGCGAGCTAATTGTGTCAGCATGAGGACCGAAACTGCAGGGATTTGCCCCAAGCGCTGGGCCCAACCTGGCATTTTTTTGGCTCTCCTGGGGCCGCAACAGCATTGCGGGCAGCAGGGGTGACCTGCCCGGAGCCCTCGGGGAGCCGCCTGCCCCAAGCCAGCCCTGCCCCAAGCCAGCCCTGCCCCGGGAGCGAGGGCTTGGATCCGGCCACCACCGCCTGCGTGCGTCCGTGGGGCTGCCCCGTGCTCGCCGCTTGGGAACCCGTCGGGATAATTCATTGCAGGGCCATTGTGCTGCCGTGGCAGGCCCTGATTTATAGCCCAGGGAACAGCTTCTGGTTCAAAGTGCACATCCGCCGTGTTAATGCTCCATGATCTTTACCCCCTTGAGGAAACGGCAGAGAAAGAGGAGATTATCGCCACCAGACTGGGCTCCTGGTATTACCATGATAAAGCCGGCACAAAGGAGGAGGGAGCTGTGCCTGCGGAGCAGCTGCCCCTGCGCATCCTGCAGAGCCTGCCCGTGGCTTCCCTGTGCTTGGTGAGAGGCTGTCAGCCGCACGGTTCCTGGGCCCGCTGCTCCTCGGGGCCATTTTTCATATTTTTATTTTTTTTTTATTCCCCTTTGGTTTATTAACTGTGCTGCTAAAAGTCACTTTAGGACACGAGTGAGATGAGGCAGGCTGGCAGCAGTGGGGAGAGCTGGTGGGCACCTGGCTCTGTCTGGGCTGCAGGTTTCCCAATTCCTCTGAATGTCTCCAGATTCCTTCAAATTCCTCCAAATTCCTCCAAATTCCTCGTCTCATCCTGGTCTCAAAGGGGCAGCTCAGTGCTCAGCTGCCTTGTGGCATCCAGTGGTGCCCTGCAGGTCCCCACTCGCGTGGGGCAAGTCGTGAGCTTTGCAGGGAGCCCAGCATCGCCTTTTTGGCCGAGCTGGGTGCTGGAGATGAACTCCCCCTGCATGGGAATCGCACCCAGGACCCCCTGCACTGCTCCCCACGCGTGGTTCCCTCGGCGTATTTCTCAGGATCAGCAAGGATCCCCTGCAGGACGGAGCCTCGGTGGGGAGCAGCGATGCTTGCTGCTCCTGGCATCGTCAGGGCCACGAGCATGGGCCCGTGGCAGGGACGTACGCTGGGCTAGGGGTGCTGTGGGTTTGTAATTTGGGGTAATTTCCTCTTTATCTGCCTGTCCCTCAGGAGGCAGCCCCCTGGGCTGGCGTCGCCCTGACCCGTGCCGGTCCACGCAGCGCTGGCAGCAGCAATGTGTCCCTGGTGCCCGCAGCAGGGAGCAGCTCCCGCTCTCCTCGGGGGCTGCTAGGTGTTAGCCTAATGCTAATAATTAATACAGCCGTGTCTGTAATCCCGTGCAGGGAGAGCCGAAGCGTTCCCCAAAGCTTCTTTGCATCATAAAACTCCTAATCGAATACAGAATAGATCCCTGCCCTCTCCATAGCTTTAATCCCACTTCTCTTCCAGAACTAAATGGCTTTAAATTCCTCAGCCCCTGGTGTATTCAACTGCAGAAGCAAAAACTTTGCCATTTTTAAATCCTTCCCCAGTGCCAGACCAAAATCTCTGCAAACACAGACTCGATAATCCCCGCTAATTTATCAAAGGTGCTCGCAAATGCAAATTTTCATGTGCCGCGCTCCTGGATCAGAATTACAATTGATTGACTATAAAATGGTAATTATACACTGGGAGCTTTGCATTGTGTAAACACCTTAAATTGATTCTCCTGCTCTGCCAATTGTGAAATTCTTTCCATAGCATGCTGGCTCTATCTGAGATCGAAATGATTGTGCCTTTTAAAAACTTTCCTACCATGTATGGATTTTCTTGCTCGAACCAGCCAGCGAGCGTGCCTGCTCCCTGCGCAGGGCTGACCCCGGCGCTGCGGGAGCTCTGCCTGCACGCAGCCAGCGGGCACCGAGCTTTTCCAGGGGGACGGCTGAGCCGGGGCAGTGGCTCGGGAGCTTCCCTGGGGGCTCGGGGAGCTGCCAAGTGCCACGGATGGGGTGAGCCTGTCCCGCGCTGGCCCAGGCATGGCTCCGGCAGCTGCAGACGTGGTGGCACGAGCCGGCACGCAGCATCACGGGCATCTGGAAGGGCTCTCACTGCTTCCAAGGTGGCCGCCAGCACTGTTACGCTGACATCCCTTCGGTGGCTGTGGTGCGTCCAAGGATGTCCTCCCCTGGGCTTCCCCCAGCCTCCCCTTTCCTTCACGCGTGGGGCTAACCCCCACTGAAACAGCAATTTCCCCTGCAGAAATGGGCTCTTGACTTTTAGGGAAGGCTCGTTTTATATCAGCATTCAGGCTATAAAAAGAATCCCAGAACTGTAGTGGCGAAGGGGAAAAGCCGCCCTCCGATTCCTTGACACATCTGTATTTTTAGTCTGCGGCTCTGAATAGAAGGAAATATTCATGCAATCTGTCTCCGCGCTTTAATGTTTGTTCACATTTCACATATTCCAGGGAGGGCTCTTTCTTGTGAAAGGCATGAAAAGGCGTCCCCAGACGGCCAAACCATCTGGAAAACCCAGAGCCCTGGGCTGAGCTCGAAGGCAGCCTCCCGTCCCCACCCACCCAGAGCACCGTGAGCGCTGCGCGGGCAGTGCAGCCCCGCCGGGCCAGGCCCACGGAGGTTTTCCTTGCTCTGTCTGCTACCAGGACGCTAATGTAGCATTCAGAGGGCCGCGCAGCTGAATCAATATTGCAGCAGCATCATTTATTTAAATGCTCGGGAGCGCTGCTGCTTAATGGCTGGTGAGCGCCGCGCATGCAGGAGGAGGACGCTGTGGCGCGGGGGCCTGGGGACAGCAGTGGCACGGGGTGGCCGGGACGGATGCGGTGTTAATGCACACCCGGGGCCCTTTGGGGCCGGGGGATGTCCCAGGGAGAGGAAGCGCTGAAACAGCAGCTCATGGGAATGCTCCGAACTGGCTCTCCCCTGAGAGCAACCACTTTAGCAGCTGATTTTTTTGGAAATCTGTTTGCTCGCTGTTCCCTTCGGTGTTTGTTGGATGTCTTCCTTTTTTTCATTTTTATTTTTTTTTCCTTAAAGCTCCTTCATCCAAATTCTTCGCTCTGTTGTTCCCCTAAGGATCGTGTTTGCGTTTGGCGAGGAGGGAGCTGGCTCGGTAAGCACAGCCCTTGGTGGTGCGGAGCCGCGGGGGCCGCACGCAGCTCTGCGTACCTTCGCGTGCCGCTCCAAATCCTGCTCCGCTCTGCCTTCCCCACGCGAGGGGCTGGGCGCGGGCAGCTCCTGGCACCCTGCTCGCTGGCGAGGGCTGTGTGCCTGGCTGTTTTGCCTGCAGGAGCCGGGCGAGGGTTTTGGGGGCTGTACTTTGTTACTTGCTGCCTTCCCGAGCGTGCAAACAGCGCTGCACCGCGTGGCTGCCCGATGCACGGCCCTGGGAGCAGCAAACTGCTCTGGTGTAGCAGTTTTTTAACTGGAGGAAGGCTGTTATTTCTAGCAAGGGCAAATTTGGAGCCCCAAATCGGTCTCCGTCCCATCCTCAGCCCTCTCTGGGAGCAGAGGCTCCTTCCCCAGCCCACCGCGTCGTGCTGGACTCTCAGCGCTGCGGGTCTCGGGAGGGCAAGGGGAGGAAAACCCCAGCTCCTCCGCGGTGCAACCCGGGGATTAGCAGAGGAATGTGAACAATTTGGGACGAGCCGGCGGTACCGAGGCCGCCTCTCACCGCACCAGCAAGGCAGCGAGCGGGGCAGGGTGCACCCAGCAGCTCAGCACCCTCACCCCTTCCCCGGGGTGCCGGTGCTTGGCTTTTTCTTCCCTAAATGTGTGGCCGGGCTCTCCTGCAGCGTCTCCCTTCCTCTCCTCCCTCCCCTGCAGGGTGATGGTGAGCCCGTCTAATCGCACCGGCACCAGCCGGTAATCTAAATCCGTGTAACAAAGCAAATTGGTTTTAATCCCATAGTCTCTGGCCCCGCATGCCCTTGGGTGGGCGCGTTGTCCCTTAGGGTGGGCACGTTGCGCTCCAGCAGCTGCCTCCACGCCAGGCTGGGGGTTTCCATTCGGTGGGGTTTTTGTTGGGCAGCCCCAGGGGCGTTACCGACGCACTGCACGTCCACACAGGGCTGCTCCGTGTCTGTCTGAAACCCGCAGAGCCAAGTCCCGCTCTGCCACAGCCCGTCCTGGCAGCACCGAGGCTGTGTGGGGGCCTTGTCCCGTCTCAGCCCCCAAATCTGCTGCGTTTTGTGGCCTCTGGTGGAGCGTCGCAGGGCAGCGGGATGGTGCCTGCGCTCTGCGTCTTCTGGGAGAAGCGGCACCGAGACGTTCATGAAATGAACTCGTTTACATGCGTGTTCCTCCTGTCGTTTCGGTGAGCTTTAACACGTGGCCGGTCTGGTTTTCCTTTCACCTCCTCCGAATGACTCATATTTACACCCATCTGGGGTCCTGGCCCAGACGAGCGATTCACACCTGCAGTGACACCGGGAGGAGGGTGCCGGGTGCCGGCTGCGGCGGGCCCAGCGCCGGCTGCAGGATGCGGCGCGCTCGGCACCGGGGGCTGGAAAGCAGCAGGGGGCTCGGCCCTGCGGGGTCAGGGAGCTCCAGCTCCGGCCTTCACTCCTCCCAGTTACAGCGCTGCAACAGCTGAGAGCAAATCTAGTGGAGGATCGAAGGGTGTTTTAATGAGCTTTTGCGAAACTGCTCGGCTGTCAGTCCCTAAACGTGATCTGTTCCCCAGTGCTGCCGGTGCGGGCAGTGCAAGGCCCCCGTTGCCGCCCAGGCTGCTGATGGAGGCAGGAGCCCCTTTGCTTGTTCGCGTGTTTGGGTTATTTGGGGAGCGATTTTGGTCAGTGTCGCTGCAGGTGCTGCTGGATTTGGGGTTTTTGATCCCGGGCTCAGTCACCGCCAGCAGCGCTCTGGGCTTTGCTGGGGTTGGCAGGGCAGCTTCTGGCTGGCCTACAGCCTCAAAGTTTCCACAGAAGCAGAAATTGAGCACAGAGGTAGATTTTCTGTTCCTCTACTCTGGTCAAAACATCAAAGAAAGCCCCCAAGGTGCAGGTGGGGTCTCCAGCGTGGCACTGAAGAGCAGAGGGGGCTCCTGGCTGGGGGCTGCATGGAGGAGGTGGGCGCCTGCCCCGGGCCAGGGCTCCCCTTGGGCACGGTGGGGCCACCGGGGAGCCTATGGCTCTGGTATGAGGTTGTTTGCTGCAGTAAGGCGTTCCTGAAGCTGCTATCCAAGTTAGCCAAACTTGCTCTGCTCCCAGACCCCACGTTGGTGTGGTCCAGACCCCGCTGTGCCGGGGCAGTGCCCGTCCTGCACGGGGAGGACACAGCCACGGGGGGATTTCGTCCACCCCCCCCCAGCACAGTGCTGGATGCCGTTCACATTCAGGACAGGGATGAATTTGCCGGGAAGATGAATTTGGCCCAGAGATTTTTGTTCAGCTGCGTTGAGTTACCGGCCATCTGGCTCGGCGCGCTGCAGTCCCTGCCTCCTCTGAGCCCATCTGGGGAAGCAATGTTTTTTTCGCTGTGTGTGTTACGTTTCCCAGAATGTATGGCCCATGCATTTAAAATATTTGCCTCCTTCAGCAGCAGCTAACACCGGAGCAGTGTCTGGCAGCCCTGAAGCCGCGTGCCCTGGAGCCAAACCCAGCCCTGCCCAGCCGTTCGCGGAGAGCCAGGGTGCTCTCGCCAGCTGTTTTGCAGGGGGTGTCGCAGGGCATCGGGAGCATCGTTCTCTGAAATGCAATAGATCCAGACAGGGCTCCAATAAACACCAAGCATTTAAAAATATGTCCGTGGCATAATTTTATACCCAAACGACACGGTGGTGCACTGCACAGTTTAGGTGAGTGATTTCCTATTACTTTGAATATACGGGCAGCTCAGCTTATGAAACGTATAACTCATCCGGTAGATGGAAAACCAATACGTCTTCCATATGGGCAACAAATCGGAGATTATTATCCTAGGGGAAAAAAACGGCCGTGCTGCATTGAGTATTCGGACTTGGAGTAGACGCAAGTTTTCATTCCTGCTTCATGACTAAATTTCCTAAGCTGAGCAGTCGAATAAAATGACCTCAGCCTCTCCCCGTGCCATGTTGCAGGTTTGCTGAGAGGCTCTCGCTTTGCTGGAGCAGCCCAGCAGGCTGGGTTCTAGCTGGGGTGGCGGTGCGGGCATTGCCATCGTCACCCCGTGTGCGTTTGCTGACGGGTGAAAGGCTCTCGGTGCCTCCTTGCTGCCCTTTACGGCTCTGGCACCACCGGCACCGAGCTCCTCCTGCCCCTGGGAGTCAAATCAAATGAATTCTCCGAGGTTTTTGGCTCGGCTGAGGCTGCGAGTTCCCAAGCAGCAGGAATCGCCCCGGGGCCGGTGGGCACAGCCACGTCCGTGCTGCTGGCCGCGGTCCCCTCCTGGCACCCGCCGGTAAATACGTCAGGCTCGGAAGATGATCTCGTTATGGGAAGATTATGCTAATGAAATGTTTCCTGAGATCAAACTCATTTTGTGTTCAAAAGCATTAAAATAAATGGCTTCTAATTGAATCTTATAAACGGTCCCCTCCTGATAATGAGCCGCTATTAATTATAATTGAAGGAAGGCAGAACGTAAACACAGCGGCAGCGCGGGGGGAGGCAGGGGCGCGCCGGGGCGGCCGGGGCTCTGCGCTGCCCACCCGCGGGGGTCCCCGAGCCCCCCGACCCCTCCGGTGCTGCCGGCACCACGGCCCCTGTGTGACACGGGGGGGCTTCGCTGTGGACACCCCCCAGTGCCAGGGACACCCCCCAGACCCTGGTTTGAGCCATGCTCTTTGGTGAAAGAGGGCCCAGGGATGTGCACACAGCCTGCGTTCACCTTCCTTTCACATCTCAGTCCTGCATCACTGCTATTAGTGTTACCTTCTTTTTTTCTTAAAAAAAAAAAAAAAAAAAAGGCCCAAATCCCTCTCGCCGCAGCATGTTCTCTCCAGCAAGGGTGACCTCATCTGCTTCAAAGCAGAAAATGGGCATCTGAGCTCAACCAAAGAAAATTTACAGGAATTCATCTGTCAACAGGGACGTTTCCATTTAATAAGTGCTCAGTTTGAGATCACATTAGCCCCTCAATTATTTATAAGCCGAGATTGTACAACTTCTCCGTTCGGGTCTAAAAAAAGCACCAAGTGTCTTTTATTCTCCCTCCGCCCGTGCTGTGAGCCGGAGCCCAGCGTGGCCACGGCTGTCCCGAGGGGCAGAGGGGACGAATGTCTCGTGGGGCTGCGGCGGTGCAGAACTGGGGGCTGCGGGGGGGGGGGGGCAGCAAAGAAACCCGCCAAGGATGCTCAGCCCTTGGCTGCTTTTTGCAGCAGGTGCCCCTTCTAGCTGGGGTGGGGTGGAAACCGGCGGTGGGGAACCCTCGGCACCCGCCACCTCCTTGCTTTTTTTCCCTGTGACGTCTTTATTTAAGAGCTGCTCCCTCCGGCGTGCCTCCTGCCTCGTCCAGCTCGCAGGCAGGAGGCAGGATCCGGCCGGGCTTCGGTCACCCCGCGGGGCTAGGGCCATGCAGATCGCTCCAGAGCCGCTAATGGCCTCCGCTTTTACGTCTCATCTGCTCGAAGGGATTAAAAGGGAATAATTAAACAGCCGGCAATGCAGCGGTCGATGGGATCGCGCCGGTAACGGTGGCGGGAGTACCACCAGAAGCAGACCGCGCTCTCCTGACCCGTGCGCAGCCCGCGTGGGCAGGAGGCGTTGCGTGGGGGCAGGTTATCGGGGGAGCCGCGTTCCCCGCGGGGCGCATGGCTCGGAGCGTTTAGCCGCTGCGAAATTGGTGAGAGCAGCTCGGGTTCCCCAGCCGGCTGTCGGGCAGCTCGGCTGCTATATTTAACGATGTGCTCATCTGCACATACCGGGGGGGGGGGGGGCGAGAGGAAAGCTCCCCGGGACGAGGGGTCGCTGCCTTCCCCCAGGGAATGCCTGGGGGAGTCCCGGCTCTTCGGGCTGCCCCGGGTTTTGAGGATTTCATAGCTCTTTGGGGAGATCAGTGGCTGCGCGCGCACAGCTTTTAGCGTGCTGGGGCTGACCTGTGAGCTACGTGCATGGTGCCACACAAGGAAACACAGGCCTGGCCCCCCGACCCCAGGACCAGCCAGGACCCCCCAGTGCAACCACCTGGGGGGGCATGACGCTTCCCCCCGGGGATGCTCAGAAGCCTCTTTGTGCAGAGATCCTGTGGCTACAAATAAAAATTTTGCATTTCCTCGAGAAAAAGTTTTGCTCTCTCCCCAGTGATTCAAACCCACCATGAACTTTTACCCGAGGTCTGTGCACCAGCAAACGAACTAACAGGAGCTTGCACCAGGGTGCTTTCTGGGTGCTTTCCCCTCCCCATGTTTATTTTCCTGCCCTCTGTTTGGGGTGAAACCCGGCTTTCTGGGGCACAGGCAGCGGGGAAGCTGCTGAAGCACTGGGCGCCTTTGTCTCCAGCGGTTCCTGGTGATCCCCCCCGCTGTTTTATGGCTGGGAAAGCCAGCGCTAATGTGCTAATGAGCTTTAATACCCGAGCTAGGAAAGTGGCAAATTAGCCAGAGCGCCGCACTTCGCCCCCGGTGGGGTCCTGTTCCTGCACCCCCCCGGACCCACCGCGAGGTCCTGGCACGGCCGCGCACCCGCTGAGCCCCCGGGAAGCTTTCAGGGCGCTGCGGTGCGAGGCTTTGCTCTGTTCCCGGTGCAAGGCACCCCGGTGGGGTGAAACCAACGGGATGGGAGAGGAGGCGAGGGCCAGTGCTGCTCCCATCACCAGCACCATCGTCCTCCCGTACGCACTGCCCTGCCCGCGCTCGCGGGGGTGCCCCCGCTCCCCGAGTGCAGGGACCTCGGCACCGGCACCACGCAGCGGCTGTACGAGCGAGAGGCATGTTTTTTCTTTTCTTTTTTTTTTTTTTAAAGTAGCACATAAAACCCCATCCTGCACTGAATCAGCTGCTCATTTCAACAAGATGTGGCAGGGATGGTAATTGTATGTTGAGTGCTCTCCGGTTGATTAAGAACATATTTATTGAAGTTTATCTACTGTAATATGTATGAGTCTCTTATTAGATAATTGCTAAACCTCAAACACCTGTTTAACAGATCATATATATAACCCATTACATAGTTGTTAAACCACATTGGTTTTAATTCATCAAACGCGAAAGTGAAATCCATTTTAAATTAAATTCCTTTCGAGGCACTTTAAAGGGGGCCTTCTCCCCCTTCCCCCGCGCGAAGGGGATGTGAACACCACATTTCCCGATGGTGACGACGGGTCGGGGCAGCTCTGCCCTCCGCGTGCAAATCGTCTGCCTTCGTGGCGAGCAGGCAGCTCAGAGGTGTGCGAAAAGCACTCGAGCGCTTCCTTGGAAAACCCGAATTAAGCCCCCTGCCCACGCAGGTGGACAAATCCCGCTGTCCCGGCACCGCGCCGCCCGCGAGGAGACATCTCTGCTCACGCTGAGCCCGTCCTTTGTTTTCTCCTCTCTTTATTTAATTGTCCCGTGGGGGAATTGCTGAGTGCCCTTCACTTCGCTACGCAGAGCTGGTGTTGACACGCTTATTTATTAAACGAGTAAGGGTAAGGCCCTTGGAGACGTTATTTAAACAGGGAGAAATCTCGCTCCTGGGATAGGGGTGAATAAGCACACGTCGGTCTCGGGGAGGAGGCAGGTTGATTCCCATCTTCCCCGCTTATTCCCATCCTGTTTCTGGGAAAAATTTTGCTGAGTGTTATCCATGTGAGGGAGCAACAAACTGGGCTGTGGAGTCACAAAGCCTCAGCTGTTCGAGGCAGACACATCCCTCCTCCACCCCTCCGTGGGCACGCGCTGAGATCTGCATCTCGGGGGATCCGAGGGCAGGGCCGGGCCGGGACCCGGCTTTGCTGCAGCCCCGCTCGTCGCCGTCCAAGGCTGTGGATGCTTTATCAGGGCTTTTGGCTTCAAGCAGCATAAATCACGCAGCTGGCAGGCTCGCTCTCTCTGTCTCTCTCTGGTTATTTTCTGTTCGCGATAAAACAATGTGGAAAGGAAGCACGAAAGCCAAGGGGAGGGTGAGAAGAAACAAGATCCCTTATCTAATGCATGCCTGAGCTGCTCAAATGTTTCCCTATCAGCAATTATTTTGCCTGGCTTGGGGTTTTTGCAAAGCTCTTGAGCCTTGAGAATGTGATCTGAGATCATGCTGGCGAGCTGCAGACCCCAATTCTCCTTTGCTTCTCCCTGCATCTTTCAGGAGCCTTTGGACGAGAGCCGTGGCACGTCTCGTGTGCGCACCGGGGCGGTGGAAAGGGGCTGGCAGGAGGAATTTGCTGGGCTGGGGGGAGATGCCAGGCCTCGTGCGAAGGCATCACACTGTGCAGACTTGCTCTGTGGGCAAGCTCTGGGTGGATGGCTTCTGCGCACGAATCCACGGCTGCTCAGCCCGATGGTTTGGCGTGTGAGCTTGCAAACTGCGTGCTAAGTAGCGAGGAAAGAGAAAAAACGCCTTACTATTAATAGGAAAGGAATAATATCTCTTTATCCATGTCTGAAACCGTGTTTAAAGCTACGTGAATATGCTACATTTCAACTAAAGCAATATGCAGCACTCAGAAAAGCAATATCCCTAAGCTCTGCTCTAGTTCCTGTGTTGATTTTGATATTTTTAATATCGCATCCAGACAACAGAGTCTGTCAAACACTATGCGAAGCATTCATTTAACTAAACCAATTTAAAATGTGTAACAATTATAAAGAGATGGGCTCAGATGAGTCAATTTGTCTCGAGTGTTTTCTAGCTGAACTTAATAATATTTGAGATGTGAGAGAAATTGGAAAAAAATTCACCCTCTGCTTTCAATTCTTTTGAGAAGTCGAAATACCTAATTCACTCTGGCAAATGATAAATGTCCCTCCCCTCTTCTAATTACATCTGCCTTAGTCACAGCGGTGTCTAGTAAATCTCCTTTTGAGACTGCACACATCACATAGTGCCCTTGTTTGAAAAAGGGGAAGAAAGGAGGAGTTCTTGATTAGATTTTACTTAAGAGCGATTCATTCCGCGCACGCAGGAGATGGCGTGGGCTTTTGGCTGCGGACGCGGGACATGCAGGCTTCAGCAAGCTCCTCCGTGCCGCGTTCCTTCCTCTTCGCTCTGCTTTCGTTGCTAAATCGGAGGTTTTACTGAAAAAAGGCAAAGTTTTCCAGTACCTGGAAGGCGTGCTCTGCTGGGGTGATGTCTGTGGCTCAGCGTAGGTGTGATCGTTCCCCCCAATTTGAAACCTTTGCTGTTTCAAGGCACACTGCGCTTTAACAAAAAATTTTCCAGTTCACAGGAAACCCAAGTTATTCCAACAATGAGGGTTGCGGCGCGGGAGCTGTTTTTGGCTCGCTGGTTGGGTGGCTGGAAGGGAAAGCGCTCGAGCCCCTTCGGCAGCCAGGAGCACCCGGCCAGCGTCCCCGCCAGACCCTGAGGCTGATGTCTAGAGCAGCAGAAAGGGGCTGAGAAACCTCCTAGAGCCCGCTGCAGTGGCAGCCTACCCGAAGCTCAGCACCCCTGTCCTCAGCAGCTCCCGACCCTCGCCTGAGCCGGCAGTGGGGCCGCGCGGTAGCCGCGGCTGCTGTTTGGGCTGTTTGTCTTGGTTGGTCTAATTATGCCAAGAAAGTCATTACAATTTTATGCTCTTTGGATTAACGTTTTTGCCCAGGGCACCATAATTAGCGTATGGTTTGTAGCTTAATGATTCCGAGCGCAGTCAGTGCAAACTTCCCAGCTGTAAATCGGAGGACTCGGGACGTGGGGACGGGCGCGGTAGCTGTGCGGCTCCAGAAACGGGGATTTGCCCGTGCACACGCTGGGCGTGCTCGTGCTCTCACTCCATCCTGATGAAGCCACGGTGCCGCTGAGGAAGTGCAATGAGCTGTGACCCCCTTTTTGAGTGCAGAAATCCTCCCTGGAGCATCTTCTGCCCTGTGGGGCTCAGGTGTGGTGCTGCGCTATGGGGCCAGGCTCCCCGAAGGGACCCTGCTCGGGGCAGCTGCAGCATCCCTGGCTGCCCAGGCTGTGTCTTTGGGAGTTTGCTCAGCTCCCGCCGAGGAGCAGGCCATTTGGATAATGCTAATCTCTCCTTTAGCCCCGGATATTGGTTGTTTTACGCGTCTTCAGGTTTTTGATATTATTGCTGATGATGCCCAGGGATGTCAGTGCCGAGATGGAGCCACTGCCTCTTGGCGCGGGGCTGGCTTCGGAGGTGCTGGCGGCCAGGTTTTGATAGAGGAGCCCCCATCCAGCACACTGAGCTCACCCGGAAACCTGCACCGATGTAGCCAGAGACCCCCGGCTCATCCCTGGCGTCCGCAGTCGTCTTCTGGTTTCTTATTTATTGCTCGTTAGGCTGGCCATGAGCTCAGAGCCCGCGCGAGACGCCAAGCGGCCAGACTGCAGCTGTCGTCCCGTGACGGATTGCTTGGGTCGGCTCGGGAGCTCCCGGGAGAGTTTCACAATCTCTTTTCCACTGGAAAATTTCATTAATTCATTACAAAATTGTTAACATAATCAGGGGCTCCGGTTTTAACCGAAGGATATTCTCATGATAAATGTCACGGCTTTCCTTGAGTACAAGTCCAGGAGGAGGTTAAAGAGCAGCGAGAAGGAGCCAAAGCCAGCGGCACCGAGCATCTCGCGCCGCTCGGCTGCGAGCTTTCCCCCCAGGTTTCCCCAGGCAGGCGCTGGCAGGCTGGCACTCGCCTGCAGGGCACTGCAGGGACCCGTGAAATGCCACCCGTGGCATTTCGGTGGCCTTTGTGTTGGTACAGCTATAGACCCTCGCATGGGGTGCCCAGCTTAGGTGTTCCCACGTCTTTGGCCGCAGTTCTCGCAAGGCGATGAATTTTAGGAGGAATCGGGACAAAAGCTGGGCCCGTGGTAGCCGTTCCCATTAGCTGCCTGCGTGGCTGCTCGCAGCAGAATAAAAGGTGACGAGGTGCTTCTTGCCCCCGCCACAAGGAGCAGCCGTAAGGTTTTGTGCTGGGGCGATTCAATTTTCACCATTTTTTGCAGGGCTGACTTAAAAACAGAGCAGGGGGGGGTGCAGGGAAGGAGAGGTGGCTTGTTTGGCTGCCAGGGCTCCCGTTCGGGAGCATCGCACAGCATTTAATAAGCAAGGACCTTTTTTAATTCTTTTTGCCCTGGAGCTGGTCTGCAGCCTGGCAGCTGGTGGGGCCTGGGGACGTGCGGACACCCCGTTTTTTCTGGCTCTCGCAGTCTGTGGCTCAGCGTCTCCATGAGGCTCATCGCCCTCGCTGCAGCTGCCGGGGGCCGGCGCGGTTTTCCCCTCTCTCCGCGTTTCGTTGGATTTTAGCCCCGTGCCAAGCTTCGCAGGCACTGCCGCCTGTCATTCCAGCGGTGGCTGCATTTCAGGGAACTAACGAAGTGATGATTTCCCCTAATTGGCCCCTCAGATTTGCTGATCTCGCTCGAGGATCGCAGGTTAAACACGAAGTCGGTGCCTGTTGTTGTTGGCAAGGCAGACGCGCTGCGCTGCACGGCCGGGGGAGCGCAGGGGAGGGGTTCGGGGCATGAGTGGTGCTGGGATCCTCAGCTGGCTGTCCCAATATCAGACGTGCTTGGCTGTGACAGCACGTCCCAGCACCACGTGCCACCGCCGGCCTGCCCAGCAGCCCCCGAGGCATGCACAGCACCCCAGGGTGCTGCAGGTGCTGCAGGGCAGCCGTCACTGCCGAGCTGGGCAGTGTGATGGGAAGGGCAGTGAGCGTTTCAGGGTCCAGGAGGGGCTGCACGGAGCCGCCACGGTCCCTGGAGGGGCCGAACGGGAGCACCGCAGCCCCAGGCACTGCACAGCACCGGCCCCGCGTGCGGGCTGGGGGGGGAAGCCCTGGCCAGGCTGGGAGCCCAGGAGCGCTCGCAGCCCCTCAGCTCCCCTGGCAGAGCTCAAGGTTGCAGTGCCCCTGTGCGCATGCAGGGGCCACAAGTTTCTGGAGGGAATAGCAGGAAAAATCAGGCATGGGGGGAGGTCACGTCCTATGGGGAGATCCACCAAGGGTTTCATCTTCCTGCTGCAGTCGCGTTTGTGCTGCTGGTTTGCCATTCCCCCATTTCTCCCTTCCCTCACCACTGCTTTTCCTTCTCAGCTCGGTGCCATCCGTCACCTCATCCTTCCCTCCCTGCCTTTTCTCCATCTTGATCACAAGCCCTTTGGGAGGGACAGATACCCACAGCCAGCCCCTGGGGATGCTGCTTGTTTTCCATCCCTTTTTTCCATCTCCACGGAGTGCTTTTTGCACGGTTCCCTCCCTAGCCTAAAATACCCGCTGACTCCAGCCGGGGCCGTGATGCCCGTGAGTGATGCCGCGTGCCTGCACCCATGGGGACGGTGTCCGCAGCTGCTGAGAGGCAGGGACGTCCTCCCCAGGAGGTCGTCACCTGCATGGGACCTGCCCCAAGACATCCTTGAGCAATGGCAGGAGGAAGGACAGCACCGTGGGAACTCTCCTAGCCCCATGGGTCACCTCCAGAAAGCAGTGCCATGGTTTGGGGTGAGATGCGCGCGTTATGGCAACAGGGGTAACTATTTCGCAGGAGGGCTGTGTCCGTAGCTGATGACCAGGCATGAGCTGGGCAAAGCCACAGAAGGCAGCAGGGAAAAAACCAGCTCAGGCAGTGCAGAGGGCGGGGATCCCTTCCCCCAGGAGTTTTCTCCTTCCCCCAGGAGTTTTCTCCCTCCCCCAGGAGTTTTCTCTTTTTTTTGGCTCCTTTGGGCAACGGCAGCCCCGGGGCAGGGCAGCTGGGAGCTCAACCAAACCGTGTTCGTGCAGCCACTACGGTAAGGCCCAGAGGAGACATCCGAGAGCAGAATGCAGGGCCGGGCTCCCTGCTCCGCTGGCGTTTTGTTCACAGCAAGTGCCCGGCACGGGAAGCGAGTTTCGGGAGGAATCCGGTGCCTGGGGGAGAGCGGCGGAGCCCTGGCGGCAGGGGAGCAGCTGGAGCCCAGCCGAAGCCACAGCTGCGGGGAGTTGAGTTACTCACTCAGCTTCCAAAATCACATTTTTCCGCGCTTCCCTCATCTGAACGTGGAATAACGCCGATATTGTGAGCGCAGCCGGGCGGGAGCACCCAGCCTGCAGCCGGTGCACGGGGGCTGCGTGCAGGGCACCGACCCGAGCACCCCCCTTTTGCAGCAGGGGGACGCCAAAAGGTGCAAAATAAGCCCCTAAAATGCACTTAGTGCCCTGAAGCCCCCCACGCACGCCTCACGGGGCGGTGCTCAGCCCCTGAGCTGTGTGCTGGACACGCAGCGTCCCAGCCACCAGCCCACCGGCCGGGTCCCTGGGCACACACCAGCGCCGGGTGCTGAGGGTGCAAAGCCCCGTTACCGGGAGCTCCGGCATTTCTGGCATTCCTGAGATGCCGGCAAGGTTTCAGGCAGACCAGAAGGGAGCCCTGGCAGGGAAAGCAGTGCACACGAATGCTTCTGATTCCAGCCCCTGACCCGGATGGGCTTGTTTGAACCTCTCAGCGCCCATTTTCGCCCTGCCCAGAGCCCTGCAGGAGGGTCCTGGGGTTGTCCTCGGTGACATTACAGCACCGGGGGCTGCACCCCACCACGCTGGGTTGGGCAGCGCTGGGGAGAAACCTCCGCACCCATCGTTGGCAGCTGGGCTGGACGGGGTTTCCAGAATCTCTCACTCCTCCTGTTGCCTCCTGAAGTCCCAATCTCTCCTCGTTTCACAGCATTTTGCTGTGCTGCCCAGCATGCCCCCCCCCCCGCCCCAGGGCATCCAGGGGTGTCCGTATTGCTCCCAGAGTCTGGCTCCTACAGGGTGCACTTCCCAAAACCTTGTGCTTTGCTCCGGGCGGTGACCAATAAATGTGCTCACGGGCTAATTAGCAGTAAAGGAGCACGGAATAAATGACGAGCTTGAGCGCAGCCTGGCCCAGCCCTCGTGGGGCTGGCATCGAGGGGGCGAGGCAGGGCTGGGCAAGGTGCTCCGAGAGCCGTGCCCCTCGGAAATGAACAGGGCTCAAACGTCCGCAGCAGGCGCGGGGAGGCGAGGCGGGGAGGAGGGTCTGGTCCCGCCACCCAGCGAGCGCTGCGGTTCCAAAATTAAATGCAGTTGCCATAGAAATATTAATTGGGAAGGAAATCTGGAGATGACACTTGAGCAGAAGACAGAGCATTGCGGAGGGATGAGGACAGCGATGAAAATAGAACAGTTGAAAGGAAAAGTCTTCAAAGGAAGTCTCACGTAGGTGAATGCTTAACGCACAGCAGCAGGTCGCCACGTCAGCCGCAGGGGGAATATTGTAGGGCAAGGGATGGGAAGTGCTTGCTGGAGGACCGAGTGCTCTTATCTCTGGCAGAGGTCACCGGGCGCTGGAGGATGGGGTCTGAGGACGGGCCCTGCAACGGCAGCAGGTTTCCACTCTTGCTGGGAAGCAGGAGCCAGCCGGGTGCCTTCTCCCCTGAGGGGCATCAGCCTCCGAGCCGCTGCTTTGCAACCAAGCCCCGAGCCAGACGAGGCACCCGACCCACGGCCTCCTCGCAGTCTGGATCCTCTGCCTCCGGGCAGGGGCTGGAGGGAGGTTCCCAGCGCCCGGCTGGGGCTGCGCCTCCGCCCCGCAGGAGTGTTTGCCTGGCAGCAGGGAGGGAGAAGCACCCGTCCCTGCCAGGCAGCGCGGGGGAACCGGCTCTTTCAGGTCCCTCTTGCCCCCAGACTGTTGCTTTGCCTATTTTTTGGGGGGAACGGGGCTGAAAAGCCCGTAATCGGAGAGGTCTCCTGTGGTGAAGCAGGGCTGACGCAAGGCAAAGCGGTGCTGGGGTGCCCCACGGTGCACAAATCCTGCTGGGACTGCTGCCAGCTGTGCCCAGCTCCCCGGGGGAGGACGTGCTGCCGGGCCACCCCTTCCCTGCTGGTACCGTCACTGGTGGCTGAGAAGATAAGGAAGTTGCCGTACAAAAAAATCCCAATATAATTATAAAAAAAAATAAAATGATAATAACAGATGGCCCTCTCTTAGGACAGGGTGGGGATGGAGATGGGGATTCGGATGGGGACGGGGGTAGAGATGTGATGGGGATGATGGGGATGGGGACGGGCGTCTCGTGCAGGTCCGTGGCGCCCTGCTGTGCACGTGGTGACCGCGGGCGATGAGAGCCCAGCCGTGGCCCCTCGCCCGGCCGGGTGGCACTGCGGGCTGCAGCGTGGGGCTGGTGGCCCCGCCGCCCTCGCCTCACGCCGTGCCATCAGCGCGGGGGGCACGGGGCAGCTGCGACCTGCAGGGAGCGGCGGCTGCCTCGGCGCATCCATCTCCACCGCTCCTTCCACTTAAAAGGAGGGAGGATTACAATGAAGTCGCACTTTTCCCATGAACCACCTCCCACTGTGTTATGCTCCGAAGTTAATTGCAAACGAGGAGATGGAAATAGCTTATTTTGACTTTTCTTAAACAGTGCTTCATTGATTTTTTTTTTTGCCTTATTTTTTTTTTTTTCTGTCTCAAGAGGCAGGCCTGTATCTATTGGAAAATAGCAATTATTTCTGTAATTCCCTAGAATTAGTGGAATTAGTTGAATGAGTAAAATCTGAAGTGAGATGCTGATTAGAAATACACTGGTGTCGGAAGAGCCATGTGCGGCGTCGGGCGCTCCCTGTCCGTCCCTGGGCACGGCCGCGGTAGGGACAGCTTTGTCCTGAGCTGCTTTGAAGTCTCTGAAGCTTTCTGGCCTCAGCGGGTGCTGGCTACTGGCTTTGCAGTGGCTTTTAGGTGGGATCGCCTGTGTGAAGCGAGCTCCCTAGTGAGCCCTTGGGCTGGGCTTACGACCAGCGTTTTTCACGCGTTCCCTTTCAGGGGTGTTCCCTTGCTTCATGGAGAGGTGTCAGCTGGGTCGTGGAAGGCCGGCGGGCTCGTCCAAGTTGGGATGGAGACGCTCCGTGGCTTTCGGTGAGCCGTGGTTGGGCTGTGACGCACCTGGTTGAGTGTGAGCTCTGCGGGGAGCCCTGCCACAGGGGCACTGACCAGCCTGCCCCAAATGTTGGGGACTGGTGCCACTCGGGGTGATGGCTCTTGGACCAGGGGCCGCATCCTGGAGACCCTCCCTGGAGCGAGGCAGGAGCACGAGGGCAAAACATCTAAAAAAGGAGGAGAAAAGCCCAAAGAGCTGCTTTTCCTAAATGAACCCGGGTTGGAGCGGTCCATCCTGGGCGCCTCCTGCTGCGTGCAGGGCACGAGCCAGGTCTTTGGGTTCTTGGCTCTGCCAAGGAGTTGGGGCTCGCGGTACTTCATCAGAAAAAAAAATAAAAATGGTCCTGTGGTATTTTTAATAACCTGCTGGTTTAACTCAATTATGAGAGCATAATTAACTTGCTGAGATGAAACGTGAGATAAACCTTTGATTTTTTTTTTTTTCTTGAAGGATGCTGCAGATAGATTTTGAACTTTGTATTCAATTACTTAGAAGAGAAAAAAATTAACAGGTTTCTGATGAGAAAAGCATACTACCTCCTTCATAAAGAGAGATTTATTAAGGATAGTGAACGAGTGTACCTCAGGGCTCAATCATCTACTGTTTTTTTTCAAGGGGTGATTCAATTACTTTAAGATGTGTTGCCTAAAAGAACAAACCGGTCTCTGTTACCCGGCAAATTAATCAAGTTCCTTCAGTGGTTTCTCTGGGTTAATAATTTCATTTAGGCGGCCTTCTGTTCCGTGGTTTCATCCCTACCAAGAAAACTCTCAAATGAGAGGGAGGAAAAAAAAAAAAAAAAAGAAGTGCTATTCATTTGCTGGCCTTAGCACAGAGCACAGGCAGCACATGTAACCGCGACGGGAGGAGTTTGTAAAAGATCAGCCTGCTCTGAGGTGCCTGTGAAAGCAGCAACTGGTTGGAAGATATTTAAAAAAAAAATGTGTTAAGGCTAATATTTTCACTGTGTAAAAAGGCCATTTGGATTTGTTGTCATCCGTGAAGAGCTGTGGATTTGATTCGTAATTACTGTGAATGATGTTCTCTGGATAGTGCGAGCGAATCCTGAAAATGTCACAAGTTTTTAACACTTTTTTTTCCTCTTGAATATTCATAGCTCCACTGTTCGATACAGATGGACGAAGTGCAGCAAGGAAAAAGACATTCCTGACGTTGGTCTGTCCGTGTGTGTGATCCCAGCCTCTGCCCCCGGCCCCGCTCCGGGCTCCGAGGGCGCAGGGGCTGCGGCCGGCCCCGCCGCCTTAACTGCTCCCGGGGCCAGCTCAAGGAGCACAGTAAAAATTTACGATCCCCATCACATCATGCTGAATAAATACCTAATCCCCTTTATTCTTAAGCAGTAACGACTAATGAATTGCTTTATGTACCGGAACAGCGAGGTCGGGATCTGAAGGTTAAGCGGGCTTGCACGCCCCACCGCAGCCACGGCTGCACAAAACGCCGTGGGTCGGGGTTTGGGGGTTATCCTCTCCCCACGGGGTGACGCTGCTGGGGACACGGCTCCTCCTCTCCCTGCCCCTTCCCTGCCTCATGCACACTGCTGCTGGGCAGCCTGCGGTTTTGGGGGGCTGGCTTGGAAACGCTGCTGCCGGTAGCTTTGGAAGAAGGGGTTTAGAAGCCTGCGGGGCTTGAAATGGCATCGCAGCCCCGGTGAGCCCCAGCTCCGTGGGCTCCGTTCCCAAAGCGAGAACCCACCTCAGAGACGCTTTTGGCAAAGGCTCCGGGGCTATTTTCATACATCGTAAACCAGCTCTCAGAAGCTCACGTGCGGTGCGGTTGAATTCTCCCAGCATAAACGCAAAGAGCAGAGGCGAGGACTTGACCATGAGCCCGGGCTGCGGCGGCCGCACGTGGACTGCGAGCCCCAAAATGCCTCGTGCAGCATCCCGACACCGCTGGGTGCCAGGCAGGGACGTGCTGCCCGACCTTTCTGCATTTTCGGCACCTTCATGAAAACGTGACCGGTGTGGGCACCCCGGGCTGCTCCGAGGGCTGAGACGTGGGCAGACATGGGGCGTGCAAAGCTGCCCGCAGCCCCGTTAGCCCTAACGAGGCAGCTTCGTTAGGGGCCGGCTGGGGAGCGCCTGGCTGCCTGCGCGGGGCAGCGGATGCTCGTGTCATGGCTGATTACTTTTCATTTGGGCAGGGTTCAACCGGCGATAAAGCTAAAGGGAGGGATTGTAGCTATTCCCAGAACAAGAGGTCATCTGTTTTCTTTCAGGGAGCTTGGCTCTGGCTCCAGCGCGCTGAGGAACAGCGAGGCCCTTTTATCTGCCGGGGAGGGGAAGGGCTTTCGGGGGGCCTCGATGGTTTCTCTCCCCGTGCGAGCCCTCGCTGCAGCCCAAGCAGCGTGCCCGAGCTCCGCGTGGTGCCACGGTGCCTGGGGATGCTGCGGAGCACATCCGAGCCCGACCCCAAGGACCGTGCAGGTGCAGGAGCACGGCCGTGCCAATGCCCCCTGCCATATAGGTGCCGCAGTGTGCTTTGTACCCTTCATTTTCCACGACACGCCTGTATAGCTCTTTTCGAGGCTCCTGGCCTCCACCTCCCAAATACACTTTGGGTACAAAGCCGCGTGCTGAGCTGGGGTGAGCATTTTCCAAGTGGCGTTTTCCAAGTTTCCTGGCTCACAGAGCAACCACACTCCAGGTCCCCAGCAGCCCTTTGCCACCCCTGGCCGAAACCACCGTGCGCCCCTGGGGCTGGTGCGGGTGCGGAGCTTCGCAGGCAACCCCAAATGTTGGCGTTGGGCACAGCTGGAGCTCCAGCAAGGCCAGAGGGGCCCCTCGCCTGCCTGCACGATCCCACACGGACAGGAATGGCTCCCAGATGTTGCACAGAGCCCACCTTTGAACGAAAAGCCTCTAATCTTATCCCGGGGACTCCCAGCATTGGCTTTGCCTTCTCCCCGCCTCGCGTGCAGACAGCCGTGCTTTGGTGCTGCCTGCGCAGCGTCTCGGAGGCGGCGTGGCTTTGGACGGGAGCTCCTGTCGTGCCTGGGGTGCGCTGGCTCCTTGCACCGCTCATTTGGGGTCGCCTCAATCGGCTCCTGGTTTTGTTAACGCTTTCCCACTTAAATTCAATGCACATTCTTCTCTGTCTCCGTTTGTTCTCCCTCCGCTTCGCTACAAGAGCCAGTTGCTTTTCCCACGTGAGTGAGGCAAGCAGAGGAGCTCTAATTATCGCTGTCCTCCTCGAGCAGAGGATTGGTGACCCAGAGACGGCCCCGCACCGGGGCTCAGCTCCAGCAGTCCCCTCTTCCAGCCCCAGTTCCTCCCATGCCCATTTCTGCCCTGTCCCCAGCGGGCTGCGAGCCGCTGCTGCAGGTTGCGGTGAGGGCCGTGGCACAGCCCTGGGGCCTCGTTTGCTCTCAGGCTCTTAAGGCAATTTGCAAATACAGCCCCGTGCGGGGAGGTAGGGGGCTGTGCGGGGCTGGCTTTGCCCTCTGCTGAGCGCTGAGAAGGGAGCGAGGAGCCAGAGCAGGGCTGGAGAGCTGCTGGGGGCGACCAGGGGTCCGCGCCCCCCGCTCTGCTCGGCTCTGCCGGCCGGACCACGGCTCCCGCAGCCCGCCGGGGGATTTGTCGCTGGAGAAATGCAGTGCTCGTGCTGAGGAAAGTAGGGCATCCGCTTGGCAGCTCCAGAAATAATGGGAGATCGGTTTAATTATTCTACAGAAATGCTCAGATTGTGCAGATGCCTAACTTAGGTTTAATATAATTAAGATAACTCATGTCTATAAACATGTCTGGGACTGAGCGGGGTGTTGGAGCCGCCGCTCCAAGCCTGCGTTTTCCCTCGCAGACGTCAGCTGGAGCTCCGAGAGCCCACGGGCAGCAGGATGCGGCCGTGCCTGCCCCCCCCAGGCCCTGCTGTGGGTTGGGGGTGCTGGGACGGCGCCGACACCTCCCCGTGCCCAGCTCTTCTTGCACAAACCCAGGGGAGGCTGGGTCCTGTGCTGGGGCATCCCTAGTGCCGAGTGGATCGGGATAGCAAAGAAAAAACCCTTTGCTGGTGACACCAGTGCGCTGGGGTTGAGTTGAGCCTCTTTCTTTTTTTTTTCAATGCATAGAAAATTGCCCCTTTTCTCCCCAGATTGTGGCTGGCTGCCCTGCCCGGGGTACCTTTGTACCCTGGCTGAGCCCAAATGCTTTTCCTAGGGTTGAGGCACGGGATCTGCGTTGCAAGGTGTCCCAGGCACAGCAAACCCGGGCATTTGTCAGGCACCGAACATCTGAAACTTTGCCTTGTTTTTCTGCACCCTTCTTTGGGCTCCTTCCCCCAGCCTGCCTTGTGCATCCCTGGCTCTTCGCACCTTGAAACCCTCCTGGCGCTCTTCTTGTGCACTGCAAGCCCCCAAAAAAACGAAGTCAGGATCTTGCTTGCTAACGAGCACCGCCGGGGCACCTGGGGAGCGATGCTGAGAAACACGGGGCAAAACCCAGCCACGAAGGCTGCGCCGTCGTCCCGCCTTACCCCTGACTCCGGAGCCCCGTGCGGCACCGAGGTGGCTGGAGAACGCCGCACACCGCTGCCGAGTAATTAGAGCAAACGCGCACACACACACACACAGAGGCGCAGCAGTACTGATTTCGGCATTAGCATGATAATGAACGTTCTCACTAGAAGCTAGTAATTATGTTTCCTCTTTTTTTCCCCTCCCCCTGAAAGTATAATTAATTATGAATAGAGCCAGAGTTTGACGCTAACGCATATTTTTTTTTTTTTTTATAAATCCCTTTTGGTTCCATTTCTGCCCTATTAAAAATTTATGAAGGAACCAGAGGTAAAGTCATTTTCCCAGGCTGTTGCTCCTATAAATTCAACGGGGATAATATTAAAAATAATACTAACAGAAGAAGGCGGGAGGGCACTTTGCAGAGGGTTTCTCCCCTTTCCCTTGGGCCGCATCCTGGGTAAGAAGCCGGGTTCTCCAGGCAAAAAAAAAAAAAGAAGAGGGAAACCAAGTGGTGGGCAAGGAGGCAGGGGAGGGGGCTCAGCTGGGCACGGGACCAGGCACCAAAGCCTGGTGGCGGCACTGCGAAACACGTGCACCGTGCTTGGCATTGTCCTCAGCCTGCCGCAGGGCACCGCAGGCAGCCTGGGCGTCTCTGGGCAGCCGGTGGCAGATTTTGTTCCCGTTATTACAGGTGCACGGGTGCCCCGGGGTGATGAGGCATGGAGCTGGTGAGCACGAGGGTTCATCGCGGGATGGGGCTGGGGGGTGCCAGCCCTGGGGGTGGCAGCCCTGCAGGTCCCCTCCCCGAAGCCACCGGGGCTGCCGAGGGTGGAGAAACGCTCTGGGAGCACCCAACATCGTTTGTTTAAAACAAGCAAAAATCAAGCAAAACCCGCAAGCACTTTCAGTACCTTGGGAAATAGTTTAGGACTATGAAATGCAGACTCACAAACTTTTAAGAAGGTGCTTTTCTCTTTCAGTCTGCTCACACAGAAGATAAAGGAGGAAGATACAGGAGGCCCTTGCCCCTGCAGACGAAGGCGCTCCTGGTCCTCCTCCTCCTCTGCCGGCTGCCATTCATCCCGGAGGCCTTCCCTTGCTGTAGGTGGGAGCTGTTTTTCTTCTTAAATTGCATTTATTCTAACAAATGTCTCATGCAAACACAATTGCAGGTTTGCTGGAGGGAGATGCTATTTGCAGGCAGCCTGGCACAAAGGCGGATTTATTCTCCTTCCTTTCATTCATTTGAAGCTAAAGTAATAGCTCTAACTACATCTGACTTATAATAAGCGCGTTACTGGGAACAAACCTGTATTCTGCATGTATTTCCCTCTTTGTCAGCTCTACCTAGGCACTTTTTCTCCTTCTCTCTCCCTCCCTTTTTACAATAACAAAATCAGAGCCTTGTCAGTTGAAAGTTTATACGCCCTATTTATAGCGCTCCCCCGTCTCCCGGCTTTCACGTCCCGGCACAGGGAGCTCCTTCCCCTCTGCTCGCAGGGAGCTGCGGTGCCCAGGGAGCGGCTCCTCCGGCCCTCCTGCGCAGCCAGGCGTGCCCTGCTCTCTGCACCATCCCCGCACGCTCTGCCCTGGGAGGTTTGCTGTCTCTTTTTGCCGGTGGGCCCACGAATTTTGGGGGTTGCTGTCAGAAAACAGGGGGGATTTTGCTGGGCAGCCCATGGGGTTTGCTCCTTGCAGCTGTTGAGCGTCTTGCTGGTGCCCGTCGGTCCTGGGGAAGCGTCACCAAAGCCTGGCATGCAAATTCAGCATCCACCCGGTGGCTTTCATTAGGAAGGAAAATAGGAGTGTTTCTCCAGGGAGCTTCACTGGCTGCTTCCCTGGGTTTTGTATTCAAGCTGGAACCTCGGTGAGTGTGTGTGTTTAGGAGGCCTCCGCAGACAGGTAAATCTGGACTCGGCACCGCCGTGTCTCTGCTAAGGGGAGGTGGGCGCCCATCGCTGCCGTCCCACCCGGTGCCTGTGTGCACTCGTGGCTTTTCCTCCCCCAGCAGGAGCACAGCATCTCCATGTTCTCGCTGCCGTGGCGCTGGGGGGCTCAGCAGGGCTCCCCGTCTGTGCCAGGCAAGAAGGATGAGCAGGAAAGAGGCTCTTGGGTCGTTCTCCCTCTGGCTAAATCTGATCCCACCGAAGGGAAAACCCTGAGCGCCAAAAAACATCTCCTCCACGAGGGGTCCTGCTCCCACGAGCTGTTTATGGGCTGAACAGCCATCAGAGCCCGATAACGAAGCGGTGTTTGCAGCACAGGGCAGGACGCCGGGGCTGCAGGGAGGGCGGCTCAGCCGCCACCGCCTTTCCTACACGGATTTTTGCTTGCTGAAGAGTCGGCCCTTCTGTTAAATATAGCTCATGAGCTGTTCTTGAATTGCACCTAATTACGTCTCCTCTCCAGCGCACGCTTCCTGCCTGTTTGCAGCTACAAGGAGCCGGGTGATTGCAGCTTGAACTCCTCGGGCTCATTTGTTATCCCCGCGTCTCATGCTTGGAAGGAGGGAGATGAAAAGTTGAATCCTCTGAGAAGGGAGGGGAAAAAAAAAAGAAATAATCCTGGCGAGGTTCCTTTTGAGCTCTTCGCTCATTAAGATGTCAAAAGGTTGGGTGCCCTGGCAACTGCTTCTCCTGGCTAAGCAGGACTTGAAATTGCTGCAGTCACCAGTCGGAAAATCTGCAGGCGCTCGCCCAGCTCCGCGGCCGTGGGAAAACGCCCTCAGCCGGGTGCCCAGCGCCTGGCACCGTGTGCGTGTGCACAGCACGGGCACGGCGCGAGCCCTGCCTCCTGCGGGAAGTCCCAGGGGGCCCATCCCAAAAGGCTGCTCCGATTTAAGCAAATACAGCTGCTCGGGGCACCGGGCACCGTGTCACCGTCACCTCGCCCCACTGCTCCTGCGCCTCTTCTGCACCCTCCCAGCCACGCCGACGTTGATCTAGGCGCTGCGGGTAATTCCCGCGGACTTCACCTGGAAAGAGTTATTGCGTGAATGTTTGAATAGTTAGGGAATGACTCCCAAACATCACTTCAGGCTTACTGGTTCATTTTTTTAAGTCTTTCCCCGTTTTTGCCCAGCTGCTCGCCAGCCGCTCAGCCCGGCTCCCTCTGCAGACCTCGCAATGTTTCTGCCTCAGTTTTGTGGCTCATCCCGGGGATATTTTGTTAAGATCTTTCGCTCCTCCAACCCAAAGCAGGGCTCTTAATGGAGTTTTAGTGGGTACAGAAGAGGGAAGTACCTTTCCCCCAGCCCTTAGAAAGGGGCTGCCCTGCATGGATGTGAGCCGGGGCATCGCCCTGCTTGGCCGGATGAGCTCAGTGAGGGAGACACAACAGTGCTTTAACTAACTGCATGTCAAGTTTCTTCCATGGAGGAGAAAAAGAGCCAACATGACCGAAAATATGCAAAAGATCAACTCTCTGGTTAGAAGTGGCCTGGCTACCAGTTTCAGTCTCAGGCACTTGGCTTTGCTGTGGGAAGCCCTCATCATTTTCTACTGTTTTACTCATAGCCAAAAATATGATGAAACCAGAATTGAATGTGGCTTTTTTCTGTCTTGTTACTGTAAGCATCATAAATTATTCACCCATGAGACTCGACTGCATTTCTTACTCAGAAGGAGCTTCCTTTTGTCTCCAGACACTGGGACCTCGGAGTCGGAGCAGCACCCAGTGAGGTGGCCCAGCGGTGGCCTTCACATCCACAGTCCCCTCCCTGGCACGGGGAATATCGCCGCCGGCTTCTCCCGATGTCCTCATGATGTCCTGGTCCCAGCTGTCCCCATGGTGGGGACACATCTCAGGACGTGGGACCCCCGGTCGGGGCAGCCGTGCGCACCGACGCAGAGCCAGCTCCCTGCAGAAGCGCGCGTCCTAGGACAATGTCAGTCTAATCAGCGCCCTCTTCATTAGCGGGGGCCTATAATTAGAAGCAGCAGCCAGCCAGCTGCTTTTATCTCGTCACATCACACCGTGCCTCTCCGCTGCCCTTTATTACGGGCCATCGTTTTAGATCAACATTTCCCTCCCCCCCCAGCCATGTCTTATCTCGCTTTCCTTATTGCCAGTGAATGGCACCAGAAATGCTCCGTGGTGAAGGGGAGCGGGCAGCGCTGGAGCTCTGCTGAAAGGGATCCGTGCCTGTTGTTCCCTGAGAAATGGTATTTTGGGGGTTCACCGCATCGCCGTGGACCTTCCCGAAATACCCTCTGCCTTGTGCCAGGCACAGGCAGCAGGGCTGAGAATAGGAAGGCATGGGGAAAAGGGACCCGTGCTGACACCTTCTGGGGTTCCCCAGCTTATCAAACGCTTCCTCGACTTTCTGCCCGCATCCTGCTCCAGTGAGGACTGCACCCGCTGGGGCAGTGAGTGGGACCTCACCTGTGCCACCAGCCACCCCTGGTGTCCACAGCGCGCGGCCAGGGACAGCCCCACCTGGAGGAGGGGCCGGAGAACCCCCTTTAAAGGATCTTTAAACTTGGTACCTAGACAAAAGCCTAAGACATATAAATGGATTAACAGCCATGGTTTATTAGCGCTCCTTAATTCACTTCGCAGGGCTGAGGGAAAAGTTATTAGCAGATGTATGGCCAGTAATAAGCTAATTATAACCCTGTCAGATCAGAGATTTGGAGAGGTGGGGAGTTTTGTGTGTGAGATAACTGTAATTGTGTGCTAAAGATTATGAATTAATATTGATTTAATAAAGCTGCAGCAATTCATTGCTGTGGGAAAGCCCAGGTACTCACTGTGAGAGCTGCCCCGGTGGCACCCACCCCTGTGCCGGCCAAAACGCGGGCTGGCAGGTGTCCCCACGTCCCTTTGTCCTTATGTCCCTACATCCCTATGCCCCTCCAGCCCCTCATTTTGCAGCCCCACCCCGCCCCGCTGCCCATCCCCGCTGCAGGGCAGAGGGCAACATTTGCTCTTATGCAGTGGCTGTGTTTGCTGCTTTTATCTGAGCTGAAAAGCCAGGTCCCCTGCTGATCCTCGAGATGTGGCCCTTTTGGGTGCATGTCCCGGGGGCCCCGCAGCCCCACCAGCCCTGGCTACCCTGATGTGGCTGCCCTGCAGCGCTTGCTGGAGCCGAAGGCGTCCCTGGCGCTTCTTGTTCCCAGCTTACAGCCGCCATCCAGCATCATTTCAGGTTTTCTCCTCTCCGCATGTCGCTGAATGCCACCTACTTTGGGATACCCACATCTCGTCATCCGTAAACCACCGCCAGCCTGAAAGCGAGCGTGGAAGAGGCGAGAGCAGCTGTCTGCGGCAGATTGCGAGCGGCTGCGGGGACTCGGCGGGGACGCTGGCGTGACCGAGACTCGAAACGAGGGCAGTGGCTGGGTGAAGGACTCCAGATGGGGAGGTGGGCATGGAGCAAGCCCCTGCACAGAGCAGCACCAGAGGCTTCTTTCCTTTTTGGCTTTTTGGAGACGGAGCCTTTTTGGCTTTTTTGGCTGTTTTTGGAGACGGATCCATTTTCCCAAGGTGATCCCCAGCCCTGGCACAAGCCCTCCGTACCATGTCGGTGATGCTCCAGCGGGGACATCGGGGACAGCATGGGGCCGCGTGCTGGAAGTCCTCGTGGTGTTGCCCTCGCTCAGCCCCAGCTCCCCGAGGACACAGGCGCACTGTTTGCAGGATTCAGGCCTTTCTCTAACTTTGATAACTCAGGACTTGCCAGCTGCCATGGGCCACGCATACTCCTGGAGGGACCCCCCCCTTCCCCTGGAGTGGTTTTCACGAGCACTAGTTCTAGTGGGCTGATGCTCTGATAAAGGCAATTACAGGATGACTTAGTTTAAAGGCTGCAGCTTGCATTAAATTTAATTACTTTCCCCTGAAGCTTTCCATGGGAGGGCGGTTTCAAAGTGCGGGTGGCTCCTGTTTTGCATCTTGCTGCTTTTCCTGGAGGAGTTTAGGTGAACCCAAGTGAGAAAATGCCCCAATTTCTTGCATTTGTGCCGGGGATCAGGCGAGTTTAATGCCGAAACACTGCAAGACAAGAATACGAGGCAGGACTCCAGTTTTCCGCTGAGATCTGAAATCCCCTTCTTTGCTGATGCGCCGTTTCAGAGGCGCGTTGCATTACCATTTTATCTGATGGAATAGCTATCAACGGCTGCTTAGAAGTGAAACGCTACGGAAAATCTGTGTAAGCTATCTCCAGCCTCGCAGCGCAGACACGCTGTGATTACAGCGGCAGCCCTGCTCTTTCTCGGGTGTTTCATGTGCGGGGACGTGGCTGGCACCGAGACCTGCTGCCGGTGTCCCCTGCTCGGTGTGGCACTGGGGAGGCTCATCCTGGCAAGGCCACGGCTCCTGGCACCTCGTGGTCCTGCCACAAGCTGCTCAGGGATTTCCATGGAAAAAAGAAACTCCCAGCTTCCGCGGCTGCTTGGGAAAAAGCTTGGAAACTCCAAGCCGGGAGGCCCTGAGAAAGGTTGTTAAGGATGGGGCGTAACGAGGCTAGCTCCGTGCAGAGCAGGCCATCGCTCGCTGCTTGTTCTGTTGGGGGCGTGCAGCCCCCAGCACGGGGCAACCCTTGTGTTTGGGCCCACAGGACAGCCAGGTGCAGGGGAAGATGTAGAAATGCGGTGAAACCGTCCCCTCTATTACAAAAGCAATGCCACTACTAAAAGCCCGTATTGATGCTGCGATGCCAGCCCATCTCCTTCGGGACCGCGGTTGTCCAGATTGTGGAAATGCAGTCAAAGAATCCATCTGTGCTCTGGTGGGATAGGCAGCCCTGCTGAAAAGTGTGTTCAACCCTTACGGATTTTTTTTTTTAAATACATTTGATTATAATGTTGTTCTGAGGTCAGTAGAATCAAAACGCCTGGCTCCTGGCTGCAGTAAAATTAACGTCTGAAGCCTTTTTGCAGTGGTACGGGACTTGCCATCCATTCATTAAATGAAAGCTCCCTGAGAAACACCGCAGATAAGAAAAAAAACAAGGCGCAGCTCAAGTAATGCTAAGCGGCTGGAGCAGGGACACCCCACAACGCAAGGCTGATAGAGCCGGTCCTTTATCTTCAGAGATAATCGCATCTTCCAGAGGAAGGTTTGATCCGCCACATTGCCTCACAAGGCGCTCAGCCTGACACGTACAGCCAAGGACTGAAAAATGCAGGGAAGGGGCACGCGGGGCAAAGCTGTGCTTGCAGTGACTGCGACCTTTGCAGGGACGTGCACCTTTGCTGGTGCCAAGCCCGAGCAGGTTGCCAGCACCTCGCAGAGCAGGAGGGAGGAGCGCGGCATTGCAAGGTTTTGGGGTGTCGCATCGCCTGCTGGCACGCGCATGGGGCCGTGCGAGGTGCAAGAGGGGTGAACCTCATGGAGCTGAGCAAGGCCAAGCGCAAGGTGCTGCACTCGGGCTGGGGCAGCCCCAAGGCCGGGCGGAGGACGGACAGGGAGCAGGAGGAGAAGCGCTCAGAGGTGCTGGTGGACAAAAGGCTGGACACGAGCTGGCACCGTGTGCTGGTACCCAGCACCCAGCGACTGGTCCCCTGGGCTACATCAGGAACAGCGGGGCGAGGGAAGGGATGGTCCCCCTCTGCTCGCCCCCGTGAGGCCCCACCTGGAGGGGCCCCAGCGCCAGAAGGACGCGGAGCTGCTGGAGCGGGGCCAGAGGAGGCCGCGGGGTGCTGGGAGGCCGGGGCGGCTCCGCTGCGGGGCCAGCCGGGAGCTGGGGGCGTGCGGCCTGGGGAGGAGAAGGGCCCGCGGCTGGCAGGGCCTAGGGGGGAACCCATAACTGGGGTGCGGTGATGGGATCAGGGGTGTGATGGTCCCCTTGTATTCTGCTCTGGTGAGGCCGCACCTCGAGTGCCGTATTCAGTTTTGGGCCCCTCACTACAAGAAGGACATCGAGGCCCTGAAATGTGTCCAGAGCAGGGCTACGAGGCTGGTGAAGGGCCTGGAGCACAAGTCCTGTGAGGAGTGGCTGAGGGAGCTGGGGGTGTTTGGTCTGGAGGAGAGGAGGCTCAGGGAGACCTTACTGCTCTCTGCAGCTGCCTGAAAGGAAGCTGTGGGGAGCTGGGGGTCGGCCTCTTGCAGATAACCAGTGATAGGACTAGGGGGAACGGCCTCAAGTTGCAACAGAGGAAGTTCAGGTTGGAAGCGAGGAGACATTTCTTCTCAGAAAGAGCAGCCAGGCGTTGGGACGGGTTGCCCAGGGAGGTGGTGGCGTCACCGTCCCTGGGGGTGTTCAAGGAGAGGTTGGACGTGGTGCTTGGGGGGTGACACTGGTGGCTGGGGGGATAGTTGGACCAGACGATCCTGGAGCTCTTCTCCAACCTTAATGATTCCACGATTTTAAACCAAACCGGGCAGGTTTAGATGAGATACCGGGGAGAAATTCTCCACCGTGAGTGCAGCGAGGCCTTGGCGCGGGCTGCCCACAGGCGGCACCCCCGCGGGGGTACCCCCAGGCCGGGCCGGCCGGCGCCGCGAGCAGCCCTGCCGAGGGGACGCGGGGCTGCCCCCACCCGCTCCGTGCCACCCCCCCGAGACCCCCCCAGCGACACCGGGGGGTGCCCGGCGCTGCAGGCGGCCTCGGCGCCTTTAAGGCTGGCGGGCGGCGCGGCCCCGCCCGGCGGCCGGAGCAGGGAGCGGAGCCCGCCCGCCTCCCGCCCGCCTCCCTCCCTCCCTCCCGCCCGGGCAGGGCACGGCTCGGCTCGGCTCGGCTCGGAGCGGCACGGCGCGGAGCTGCGCCCGCCTGCCACGGCCCGGCCCGGCCCGGCTCCCCGGGGAGAGGCAGCCCCCATGGCTCTGGATTTATAACCACGGCGCAGATGGCGGGGCCGAGCCCCCGCGCCCAGCGCTGCCCCGCCGGCCGCTGAGGCGGCCCCGCAGCGGGAGGAGGAGGAGGAGGAGGAGGAGGAGGAGGAGGAGGAGCGGCGGCGGCACCCGAGGAGCGGCCATGGGGGGCGGCAGCCGGCGGCGGGATTAGGTAAGGCAGGAGCACCGCGGGGGGGCCGGCCCCGCAGCGCCCCCCCCCCGCTAATTAGCGCCGCCTCCGCTAATTAATTAGCGAGGGGTTATGGGGGGGGGGGGGTGTGCAGCCCGGCCACGCAGGACCCGCCGGTAGCCCACGGGGGGGGGGGGCGGCAATGGGAAATGTTTCTTTTTTTTTTTTTGGGGGGGGGGGGGATGGAGCAGTGTTAATTGCTGCTAATTGCGGCGCCCAGGGGCCGAGCGGAGGGGCTGCCAGGCAGGTAGGTCGGCGAGCCAGCCGCGGTTACGTAAAAATGAAAATGTGCACCGAGAGCGGCTGAGCGGGGAAGAAACTTTCTTTTTTTTTTTTCTTTTTCCTTTTTTTTTTTTTCCCCTTTTTCCCCCTCTCCTTTCCCTTTCCCCCCACGGAAAGCCCCCCCCCCACGCGAGGCAGCCTGGTGGCAACGGGGGGCCGGGGGGCTCTGGGGACAGGCAGCCCCCCCCCCCCCCCCCAGCAGCGTGGCGGTGCTTTTTGGCTGTTTTTTTCTTAAAAAAAAAAAAAATCCCTTTCAATTCTGCTTTATTTTCTTTCGGGCTCTCGCCCGACACGCGTACTTGAAGCCGGTGGTTTCACGCTCGCCGTGAGAGCCCAGGGAGATGAATCTGCATCGGCGCCCAGTGGGGAATCCAGCGCCGGGCGAGGCTCGCCCCGCTGCCCCCAGAACGGGGCCCTTGGTGCCGAGGGACGGCCCCGAGCCCCCCGACGTGGGGAGCTGCAAGCTCCAGGGCTGACTTATCCGGAGATGCGGCGTTCGGCGGTTCCCGTGTAAATATTTACGGTGGGTAAACAGGGCCGGTCTGCCGGCGTCTGCAGGCAACAAGTGTGCGCTTCTCTCCCAGCTGCAGCCTCCGGAGCGACGCTTTTTTTCCCCCCTGCAGATTCTCATAATTTCCCGGTCCCGCTTCTCCCGCTGCTCCCGTGCCCTGGCGGCGCACAAGGAGCGGGCGGCGGTGGGTGCAGGCAGCTGCCTGCCATGCGGGCTGCTCCCAGAGCCAGTGGGGCCGCAGAGCCCAAAGGCTGGGGGATCGGGGCCGTGCTGACCCCTCTGAACCCCCGCCATGGGCAGTGCTGACCCCTCTGAACCCCCGCCCTGCCTCCCGCTGCTTCAAACCCGCTGGATGCCCCGGCCTGCGCCCGCCTGGGTCTGCTCCCTGAACTTTGTGTTTTGGGTCAGCTCAAGAATTTGCCCCGGAGGGCCGTGGCGCTGGAGGTGATCTGTGCGGCGGGTATTTCCTCACGCCGCCCCGTCGGCTCGCAGGCGTTTATGGTTTGAACTCTCCTGCGACCTCTCCCTCGGTATTCTCACAAAGCAAAGGTTGGGGCTTCGAGTGCCTGGAGACGTCGGGGCTTTGCTGAATCCGGTGGTTTTTAATCTGACTTTGGAGGTGATGTTGTTCCAGTGGTGTTCCTCGGCTGCGTGGGGTGAGAGTTTTTTGCGTTGGGCTGAGGTTTTATCAGCAAGGTTAAGGTTTGCTGTGTGATTTTTAAAGAGATGGTTTGATGGTGGTAATTCGTAAAGGGGAGGAAAGTGAGTTGGGACAGCTGGGTTAGTATTTCCAACTCCTGTGAAAGTGGCAACAAAACTTCCGGATGGCTTTCGTGAGGTTGTGCTTGCTTCTCTGAATTTCACCGCTGACACGTTTGGTGACTCTGGGGCTTAGCTCTGCCATCCTGGCTCCACGGTGCTCCAAGGCTGTGCCTCGTGCGGGGTGAGCGGAAAGCAAGGCTTGCGAAGAGCTTGCAGTCCGAGTCCCGAGGTGCCACGGGAGGGAAGGGAAGTTCTGCGTGTGACAATATTTTATAACTTCAATTGGGTAAGTTTCGGTATGAGAGATACTCTTGCAAAACGCATGTAGTTTATTGAAAGCAAATGCACTCAAACCCTACTTCGTTGTTGCCAAAAGGGAAAAAGTAGAAGCTATTTTTGGTGCGAGAGAGGAGATGGGGCATGCACATGTCTGGGGCAGGAAAACACTGGTACTTTGTTCTTCTGGCTTTATGTGGGTGGTGGTTTCTGTTATTCAGCTGTGTGTTTCTGCCAAGTTGCAAAACATACCTGGTTCTGAGAGCCCTGCAGAGGTCAGGGCCTGCTGCGGAGCTCCGTGCAGGGACGCCTCCCGCGGCGGGGCTCCCACGCTGGAGAGGAGGGTGGATGCTTCTGGCTTCACAGCTTGGGTGCCAGGGAGGTGACGGGCGTTTCTTCACGACAAGATCTGGACTGAAACCATAAGCTCGCTTCACGCAAGCCACCGAGCAGCTGCTCCTTGGCAATACCTTTCGTTTGCTAACGGCTGTGGCTGGATTTGGACCAAGCCGCCTCGAGTGGAGGTTGTACCCGTCCCCGGAGCCATCCCGCGCCAAATCCGGGGGGGGTTGGTTCAGCCGTGTTCGTGTCTTGTAATTACAAGGCCCAGTCTGGTGAAGGCAGTTCTGTTATGGTTGGCGATGAAGGCATGCGTGCAGCTGTGCCGATAGCGACACGTGGTAATAACAGAGCTGCCCGTCTCGTCCCCGCAGCAGCTCCGGGCTGCGCTGGCTGGAATTGGTCGGAGCAGATGTCCTCGTGTTTTGTGACGTGCTTGTGCGTTATTTGGCCCTTTGATGCCTTCCAGCGCTTCTCCTGCTGCTGGTTTGGTTGGCAGTGACCCAGGAATGTGCCTCTGCCGAAATACAGTCCTGGGTACGGGTGGGTCGTCGTGGGAGAAGCCCGCTCAAAGCCAGCCGTAACCTGTGCGTGTGAGTGAGCGTCGTCTTCTGGCTCCTTGGAAGGGAGGAAAGTTGTGATCTCCCCGGTTCTATGTGAGCGGGTAGGAAGGGAGGGTTAAACGGGTAAATTTTCTGGAGCGGGCTTTGGGCAGGTGATTTGAGCGGTGGCAAAGGCGTTGGGCTTGAGAGGTGCAGGGCTTGGGGTGCAGGGCTTGGGGTGCAGCACTACCCGTCCCTGACCTGATGGCTCATTCCAACCAGATCTATGGACAAGCCTGAAAACTGAGGCCGGAGAGGTGGCATGTGGTTCAACGTTTCGAGCTGTTTTGGTGGTGAAGAGGAGTCCCTGCCCCACAAGTGCTCTGCCCTCACCGCAAGGGTTCCTTCTTGCGGACGGCGAGGGGCTGATTCTCCCGGGTTTTGCGGCTGCCAGCAGCGATCCACCGAGTGCGGGCCGCGGGCTATGTGCAGGGGCGGATGAGGATGGGAATCCAGGGCAACGTGTGCTTGAAAGGACGGTTTTCTTCGTGCGCCGGCACTTCGGTGAGCTGCAGCGCGCTTCGGTCCTCGCGGAGAGGTTTCAGCAGAGAGCAGGGTCAGCTCTAATGGAGCTAGGGATGAGGCGCAGCAGCACCCAGTCGCCGCTGTGATCGCTGGCTGGGGCTTTTGCGGTTGCTTAAGGATTTAGGCATCATGGGGTCACGGATTCTCATTGAGGATGCCTTGATATAGGCTTTGGCGTGGCTTTAATTGGGGTCCTTGCTGCGTGTTGATGTGTAAGAGCAGTGGAGAATTGCTCCTTGTGGCTGGACTTGTCCTGGCACACAGGTGTCAAGGTCTCGGATTTACCCTGTGGTGCCCGAGGGTCAGATTTTTGGGTCGTGGATGAAAATGGAAATGGGTCTCATTTAATGAGCGTGGCTAGAGATGCTTCCTGAAAAGACGGCTGAAGAGGGGAGCCAGGCCTCTGGATCAGCGGGCGTCAAAGTGCCCCCGGAGCCTGGTCCAGGCGAGGGAGGGAGCTGCAGGGAAGGGAGGGGAAGGAGGGCAGAACAGCAGAAGGAAATGCGTGATTTGGCAGTTTTGGGAAGTGAGCCCTGACCCTCACACGAGGCAGCAGCGGGACTGTGCTGGGAGTTGAGAAATCTGGGTTGTGCCCCCAGTCCCCTGCCCACCCCTCTTGTCACTTCCCTTCTTCCCAAGGCCACCAGCAAGCCTCGGGGGCACGGGCTGGCTTACTGGAGGCCAGCAGCCTGCCCCAGGAGGGGCTGCAGTCGCCTGGCCTTTGGGCCGAGTCAGGCTTGGAGGTGTCCAAGAGGAGCCTGCAGGGGAGAGGTGACCGGTGCTGGAGGAGACGTGGCCGGGATGGACGTGGAGGGGCTGCGGTTACTGCCCTGGTGTGAGGACGGGGCGAGCAAAGCAGGCGGCGCGGCTGCGTGCCCGCGGGTGGCGCGAGGAATGCCCCTGACTGCTCTGAAGCCCCGGAGCACCGAGCAAACATTAACACATGTAAAGGATGGCAGCTTTGTCTAGTTACAGGGAAGGGAAGCGAGCTCCAAATTAACTTTATGGTCCGTGAAACTGAAGGTTAGTTTAAAAAAAATAATGCAAATGCTGAAGTTGTGCAGTCGCTGAGTGTGCTGCTCGTTGTTTAATGCCATCCATTTTTTTTTTCCACTCCCGGTCTGTGTTTTTGGCTTGGGAGCAAATTACAAGCAATATCAGCTTACGCTTGGATTTGAACCCGCATTGCTCTTAGTCAGCTGAAATATTTCCCCTTATCGCCGCTCCCATAATGTTTATTTTAGAGCGGATAGCATCACTGCTTTTCTGCTAGCTGTAGGGAAGAAGCCAGCCTTTGAAACAGCCCAACACCTTGGAAAGAAATGATCTCAAAGCTGGTTCCGTTTCTGAATGAGATACAGCTTCATTTTCCATGGAGAGTTTTATGCAAGGCTGTATCCCGGAGCCGCTCGCAGCATTAAAAACCCAGGAGGCAGCAGATGGATGAATTGCTGACAGATTTAAAATTGTATGACAAACATAAAGCATTCAGTCGTGAGGCCAAGGCTGGAGGGAGGTTGCAGGGGGGGGAGGAGGCGACAGAAAGGTTGAGTAAGTTATTCTGGGCAGGAGAAATGGTGCTGGCGAGGCAAACTCCAGCAGGTTCAGCCTACGAGGGGAAGGGAAGGGCTGGGCCCGGCTTCACGTGGAGGGACGTGGCGAGGAGCGTGTTCCCGTCAGGGCAGGCAGCCCTCGGGGAGGAGGAGGAGGAGGAAGGGCTCTGAAGGCAGCCCGGGCAGCGGCAGGATTCAGGACGAGCGGGCTGCCCTCGGAGGAGACAATGTGGTGGGGCTGACACGGTTTCCTCCGGTGGGAAGTGCTCCAGGGGAGAGTGCCAGCGCCTGGGGAGGCAGGGGATGTTGCGGGTATTGTCTCGGGGAGCTGCAGGCCCATCTGCAGCCCTCCGGTACATATGTCGAGGGAGGGAGAGCCGGCAGGATTTCCTCTCTGCGGCGCTGGCTCCCGAGTTAATAACTAACCGAGCAGTCTGGGTTTATCCTTTCATTGTGGACGAGAATTATTTACATAATACCGCTCAGCGTAACCTTTATTTAGCATTGTTTCCCCGGTGTAACGCCAGACCTTGTGGCGGTGCCCAGAAGCGCGGTTTCGGCCCCAAATCCCCGGGGCGTTAACCCTTACCGCCTGGCCGCTCTTTTCCCTGCATGTGCAGGCGACCTGCGGGAGCTCTCCGGTGGCGTGTCCGTCCGCCGTGTGCCTTCGGGGGCTCCTGCCTCTCGTAAGCCCTGCTTTCTGCATGCTGTGGGCTGGCGCTCAGCGCCGCCATCTGAACGCCTTCCACCGGCTCCGTGGGCAAGACAGCTAATGTTTGTTCTGTGCGTGTTTGGGCAGCGGGGTTTGTGTTGTGATCCTTCATTTTTGCCGTGTCTTCACGTTAAAGAAGGCAAAATGGAAGAAATGTGTCAGCCCCGTGGGTGGAGGATGACAGGATTTGGGAAGGTTCCTGATGGAGATCATCCCGTCGTCTCTGCTCGGTCCCCGGGGCCTTGCATTCCCCTGGGCAGCCTTCATCCTCCTCGGGGCGCGTCGCCGTGGATTTTGGTAGGGGAGAGCGAAGGGGTGTCTGGGATGGCACGCGAAGCCAGGCGTCCTGAGAATCCCCACGGCCCTGGCTCGGAGGATGGAGGATGTCTTCCTCTCCGCCGCAGGATGCGTGGCCACTTTGCAGCCCTGGGCAAGTGTTTACCACCGAGCTCCTGTCATCTCTTTGGCCTGATGCTGCAAGGAGCTGGTTTTAAGGCTGCGAGCCCCCGGCGATTTACCCCGGGCCACCCAGCGGTATAACAACGTCCAGCCCGGGCCACGAGCAAGCGGCGGCCTCCCCTGCCAGACCTGCCGGGGGCGATGCACAGCCTGCGTCGGTTCCGCGCCAGCGCTGCGGACGCTACCTGACGGAGCCTGAAAGTTGCTGGAACAGAGGTGCCTCGTTCACGCCCTCCTCGAACCAATTATAACTGGCGGGGTGAGTTTGTACTGGATCCGCGCTGCGAGACGTGTGACTGCAGCGTTCCTCAGCCGCTGCTCGAAGCCCTACAGCCTCGGCTACGGACTCGCCAAGCCCTTGCCATTACAGTCATGCGTTTCGTGATCTCATGTGGTATGTAAAGCCTGGGCGTGGAGCAGCCGCGGTGTTTGCTATCAGAGCTGTGCACTTGGGAAGTCTCTCTAGTCGTTTGCTCGCGGGGGGGTTCCTGCATCGAGGCTTTAAATAACTGCATCCCTTCTGCCTTGGAACAAGGCTCCCTTCTCTTTGAAGGGGGTGACTCCTACCTGTTGGAAAGACCTCCTCGATCAAGCGCTGCCCTTGTTTTTCTGCAGGTACCGTGTCCTGTAATTCCACTTGGTAGCTGCTTTCAAAATGGAGCCTGGAAGGCTCTGCCTCTCTTTGCCTCCGCTGCAGTTTCGAGCTCATGCCAAAGTCTCAGCTTCATTTCTAGGTCACCCGTCTGCCCTTTCATTTCCCCCCTCGTGCTGAAGTTGGCCGCCTTATTTTGATTTGGTAATATGTGAGGTGGTGTCCACAGACAAAAACAGGCGGCCCAGTGAAATCCGTGTTTCCCTGCAGCCTTGTTCCTGTTGTCTGTGTGTGTGAATAATAATTTCCAAATGCCAGACCAGAAGTGATTAAAAACCGTCGAAGAAAGAAAACGCAGCAAAGTGTGCACATTATGGGAATCTGTGTATCCAGTGTTTTGGGGAAAAAAACTCTCTGAACTGGCAGTGGAAAAAGCCATCAGTGTTATTCCTTGAGGCTTTCTAGTCTTTAACTAACTCGTTTAGTCTTAACTAACTCGCTTGGAGGGTGCCGAGGAGGTGGCCCCGTGTGCCCGTGCTGGAGGCTGGCTGCGTGCAGGGGCTGGGGCTGGTGGTGGTGCCACTGCGTGCGCTCCGTGGACCTGGTGGCCACCGTGGGCTGCCGGTGAGATGTTTCTGCACGGCCCCTGTGCTGCCGGCTCGGCTGCACGCTTGTGGCTGGAGCTGCTGAGCGTGGCTGGCGGCGGGGTGGAAGGCTTCTCTGCGCCCCGGGTGGATGCTTGAGAGGAGGTCAAGAGCCAAAGATCTGACTGGGGGGCAGCGTGTGGAGTTGGAGTGCTCTGAGCGAGTGTAAGTGGCTGTTTGTTACTGAGCTGCGAGGCAGTGGGCGCTCAGAGGGTTTCGTGCAACTCCAGCGTTGGGGCCGTGGAGCAGTTGTCATGTGTCAGATGCGCCGAGCATCGCGCTGCGTCCTTGTTCTCGGAGTAGGTGATCCTGCTGACAGCACGTACAGGAGGTGTCAGCCAGCCCTTGTTTCTGCTTTCTCTGTTTTTTTTCCTTCATTTGTAGGTTTTAGTCTTGGCTTTGTTTTGCTGTCTTGACGGGTAGCTGCTAAAAATTTTTGCGTCTTTAGATTTCTGGTGTTTTTGGGGCTCAAGGTGCAGTGATTAGAGAGGCACGTAAAGAGCTGCTGCGGTTTTGGTCCAGCACCCAGCCAGCTGCCTGCAGCGTTCCTGAGGGCTGCGTGGTGACGGGCTGAAGTGCTGCAGGATTTGGGGTTTTCTCCAGCATTATGAAACAAAAGTAGAGAGACGTAAGTGCATACCTTAAGGCTTGTGTTCTTGTTGTCTTGCTCGCTGCGGGAAGCGAAGGCTTGCATCTCCATCGAGACTGGTGTTCCTGCACTCCAGAACGCTTTGTGGATGCCCTGAAAGCTGGGAAACGAGTTTGCTTTGCCCAGAGTCGTGCTGCGGAGCCAGACACAGGTGTGCAAGCCTTCTGGTTGCTCCTGCTTCCCCACCACGTGAGTTTTGCTATCAGCTTCCCCAGGACAAGAACTTTAAGTTCTGTCTGTGGCATTCCCCCCGCCCCGTTTTGTCCAGTCGTGCTTTCTAAAAGCCTGCGGATTTCTCTGCAGGAGGTTTTGCTCCCCGCACAATGCGCCCTTGTGCTCGCCTCGCTCTAGTTCCTTGTTTCGTGCGGAAACACCTTGAACCTTTGGTGGAGTTGGAAGGCGGGTGCGGAGGCAGACCCCTGGCCGCAGGCACGGGGCTGTTCCAGGAAGAACGTGCCCGTGCACGACGGCGGCCCCGCGTTACCCGGGGTCGGACGTGCCTGGCTAACGCAGGCGCTCCCCGCGCTGGGATCGGCGAGGCTGCACGCCCCGGATATCGTGCGGAGGCTGGTCCCTGGCGTGGGGAGGCTGCAGCCAGGAGTAAGAGTGTTGGCGCTCGCCCTCGTGAACTTGGAGCGCTTCGCCAGCTAATTCTTAGCCAGGTAACCGGGGCTAAAATACCTGGCGTAAAGGACGTGCCCAGGAATGTTGCTAACCTGGGGCCTGATCCTTCCTTCAGTCGATCCGGTTTTGCATAAATGTGATAAAGACGCCCGTGGTGTCTTGCCTGGGAGCCCAGGTTGGAGCCTTGTTGTACGAAGCAGAAGAAATGCCTAAATAAATACAGCAGCTTTGCCTTGCAGTCTTGCCAAGTCAATTTGGTGTGTACGTTGAGAAGTCAGAACAATTAGTTACGGAGACAAATGGGTCTGCCCTGCGCCCTCGTCACACGGCCGGCTCGGAGCCTTGCGATAAGCGTAGCGGCGAAATCCTTATTAAGCAAGCAATTAAGGCATCTGCAAGAGGGAAAAAAAAAGCAGCAGCTTAACATTAACCTGCTGAGAAAGGTGGCGCTGAGCTGCATTCCTTAATGGGTTTGGGGCTATCTGTCAAGCAAGGCTGAGCTTTTTGACTTTTTCTGCTGCCTCTTGCTGATTTTAGGATAAATTTCGGGGCTTCCCACTTTTGGAGGAGCTCGGTCGAACTGCAAATTGCCTTTTCTCTCCCACTTTCCTAAATCAGCCGTTCTTCTCCTCTATGAGCAGTGGAGTTTTGCTGGCGTGCCTCGAGTACAGGGATAAATGTGTGTTGCATGGCAGATTTGTGAGCAACTGAGATGATGTTGATCATAAAAGGGCAGAGTGTAGCTAATGACACTTAAAATATGTGCTTGTTTGGGGAAATGCTCTAACTCTGGACTTTTTCCAGGCACCGGAGCAGATGAAAGAGATTTGGCTGTGTGTGCAGGGCGCGTGGGGAGACGGGCAGCTCTCGGTCACTTCTTTGACGGCAGGGCTTGGGTTTTTAAGAGCACCCAGCATCATCTTGGTTGTTAACGCGCACAGGGCAGGCTGGGGGGCAGGTCTCGCATGGGTTCTGTTTATTTCCGTGTGTGAATGCGTTTTCTCGCTGTGCCGTTAACCTGTTTGCTCTCCAGCACTATTTTTAGCAGCCGTGTGATCTGTGGCCAGGAGCCTTCCCGCGAGCGGTGTTTGTGCAGTGGCAGCAAGGGCCAGCAGCCCCCGGCCCCGGTCCCAGGCAGGGACACCCGTGTGAAGCGTTCCTCTCCGGGCACCGTGGCTATGGTAACCGAGTTGCTTACAGCAAACTCGACTAATTAACCTAACGAAGAGCAGTTTTCAGGCTGAGTGTCTCCCCTTTGGATTTCAGGGCAGTGCTGCCTGATGCACCACCGGCCTTCGCAGCCAGCGCTGTCTGCAGCGGGTTTCCTTCCTAGGACCCCGTGAGCTGGGGCGAGTGCCCGAGCCGCACTGACGCGGGGCCACGTGCCCTGCTCTGAACGCCCACCTCAGGTCGTCATCAGCTGCGGCGTTCCCAGGAATTAGAGGAGGAAGGTCCCGAAGCGGGTGAAACTCGCTGTGATTTCCTCCTCGGTCTTGGCGAGGTGAAAGGGAGTTTTAAGGACGCTTTTCTGCCTCTCCTCTGTCTCTGTGCTGCACTGCGAGATCCCTGCCGCGCCGACATCGCCGTTAAAACCCAGGCAGGTCTGCAGGCTGGAAACAAAACAGCATGTCCTGGAGGTGTCTGCGCACGTCTTCAGGTCTCCCCGTCTTAACGCGCTAGTTAAGGGCACCGCTGCTTTGGACCGTTTCTCCTGGGTTTAATTATTACTTCAGTGATTGGAGCTGCAGGCTGCAGCAGGGGCTAAAGGAGTTCAGCCTCAATTAAAAGCGGCGCTGTGGCAGGCGGGGAGCGGCAGGCAGCGCTGCTATTCTCAAGTGTCTTCGGCAGGCCGTCGGAGCGCCATGTGATCGGTTCGGCTGAGAAATCCGAGTAGGCAGAGAGCAGTTTCTGGGATAAACCTTGTGAGTGCTTCTCAAAATAGCCTGAAAGCAGGGTTTTGCTTTCCACAGCCCGCTGCGAGCAGGTCAGAATGTGAGGCGGATCACTAAATATTGTTAACCTCTGATCTCCAGCAGTCACGTGTGGTGTTTTAGTTTTGATGCTGTCTCTGGCATGTTTGAGCTTAGAGGATTTGCATATCCACGTCTTTTTAGCTTTAATTGTGAAGGCTGGGAACTTTTCACTGGCAGTTTCGGGATTTTGTGTTCGTTTCGGCGGAGCTGCCATCGCGGCGCAGTCGCTGACCCCGCGGCTCCTTGGGTTTGACCCTTGGGAGCCTCTCGGGCAGCCTGGCAAACAAATGTGCTGAGAGAGGAGCAAATGAGAGCAGCCTGAGCCGTTCCTCTGGTCAGTCATTGACTAGGACTCTTGTTTCCCTTCCTTTGAAGCTCTGCCTAATCGCTGGCATCGCGGCCCCCGTGCTCTGGGCACCTGCAGGGGATGGCGGCTGCTCCCTGCGTGGCCGCGCATGATGTCCCAGGCGGCGTGCGAGGTAGCAGGGGGGTTTGAGAGAGCCCGGGGCTGGAGTCGGGCCTTACTGGGGAAGAGATTGTCGTCGATACCCCTGGGATCTGGCATCTTTATAAATACCCTCGCCAAGCTCGATTAGAGCGTGCGGGTTCGCGTTGGTTCATTTGTTTCGGAGGAGGGGAGGGAGCGTCCCGGGGCTGTGGGCCCTGCGTGCAGTTCCTGTTAGCAGCGTGAGATACCGGTGCTGCTGAGGGCAGATCTCGAAGTGTAGCAGCAGCTGGGTGGAAGTGACTGCTTCAGACGCGGCTGATTTCAGGCCTGAGAGATGGGGATGAAGTTTGCACACCTGCAGCTGGTACTATTGCACGGATGCAGACCCATGGGCCTGGTGCTGTTTGGGTGACCGAAAGCTTGTAAAGCAGCTTGGAGGTTCGCGTTCTGCCGCTGTTTTCCATCCTTATTTCCCTTAAAACCTCTGGGTGACACTCAGGAGATGCTGCAGGACTTGATTCTGCCACTGAGTTCATGCAGGAGAAGGGAGAATTGCTGCTTTTTGTTGGGGGTAATAATCTGCTCGTCTCACACGCTCGCTGTCTTTCCAGCTCGTGGGTTTGTAACCGGGAGAGAGCTGCTGGTGAGGGCTGACAGGCACGTGGGGAGAGGTGAGGTCCCTGGGTCCACGGCTTTCTGTGGGCGTTACTTAAGGAACTTTCTTCTTCTTCACGTATTTACTGTTGTGCTGCTGGAACCGAGTTTTATTGGCGAAAACGCGGTTTCAGCGGATATTTGAATTCACTCTACTGCTTGCCATGGGGCTCGTAGGCTGGGATTCCGGCTGCATCCCTGCTCTTGCTGCGGGCCGGGCTGTGCTGCTCTGCTCTCCCCCTCTGGACCCGGCCGCCCGCAGGGAGCAGCTCGCCCGCCGCGTCCCGAGCCGAGCCCGTGAAAAATGTGCTGCGGCTGACAGTGATTTGGAGTAGCCCTAGAAAATCATTTTCTGCTGGTGGATAGCGCCAAACCATTTCCCTCCGCTTCCCTCCGTTCCCCCCGCCCCAAAACAAAAGGGGAGATGAAAGGATTCATTAGGAATTATTCACTCAGCTCTGCCGCCTGTCTGAGATCTGGCTGTCTACTTTCATCCCCGAGCTCGGGAGAGGTCAGAGGGCATCTCCCCGGGGAGGATTTGCTGTTGACTGAATTGCACTCTGTCATTATCCTCCCGGATAACGAATGCAGCGGCCTCATTGGCACCGGCTTCAGAAAAAGCACGGTCATCTGCATGCGGCCTTGAGGCAAGGGGTGAAAACCCAAGGAGGGCGGCGTGGAGAACCTCACCGTGTGGGAACGGCGCGGGACGGGGCGGCGAGCGTGATGCCGAGAGGTCTGTAGCAGCTGGGGACCCTGCCGTGTCCCGCTCCTCTGCTGAAACGGGGGGCACGCAGCGAGGGTTTAAAGGACAAAACCTCTTCGGCTGGGGTGGAGATAGTTGGATTTGTTCCTGCTTGCCTTGGTGGAAAATGTGGCGTGCTTGCGACACACTTTGAAATCTTTTAATGAGATTTAAAGCAGTTTTTTTTTCTTTTGTTTTGTTTTCAGATAGGTTTCTTGAAAGAAAAACCTAGAAATCCCCCTGAGCTATAATTGCTATGTGATTTGAATTCAGCTGCTATCTTGGAAGAGCTTTTCCGGCAGCTGATTTGAAAACAACCTTTGTCACGGTTTTGTGGATTGTCAGTCAGCGCTGAAGGATCCTGAAGTTGCTGGTGGGGAGGGGAGAGATGTTTGGATCGATGTGCTGCGTCTTTAGTTCGTGTTATAAAATACCCAGGCATGTTCGAGAAAAACGTGACGGGGAGAGGCAGTTTCTTTTTTTTTTTTGGGGGGTTGGAGGGATGAAAGTTTTGCTCTCTGGAAGTGAGTAAGAAGCAGTTGTGGATACCTGAGCCCGTTGGGCTGCCTGAGGGAAGTTGATAGGCCTGAACAAAGCTTTCGTTTTAAGTCCTGATCCCAGATACCACTGCCTTGCGCCTTGCTCTTGTGCCTGCCACGGTCGTGCAAGGCTGTGCCCTCCTGGTCTGTGGCTGCACATCACTGAAGTGCCTGGGGGTGGCCAAGGGTGGCCCCGTGAAGTCGAGCTATCCCCGTAAAGTGAAGCTGTAGGCTTCGAAAGTTGGCCTTCGCTGCCTGTAGGCTCAGGCAGTCGCCTGGAAGATGCTGTGATAAAATTGCTGGCCCAGGTAATTTGCATCCTGATGGTGTGCGGCAGCAGAGGACAAGAGTTTGTTTATTTCTGTCATCTATCTTGCAATCAGCAGTTTATGAAGTGGCCTTTTGTGTTACGAGGCAGTGTGTGCAAGTGCATATTTAAGTGGTTAGTAAGAATATCCAGTTGCTAGATTGGGTCAGATTACAGGCTAACAAATACAGACGATGGCTCACATCTGGATGTCGTGACGGTACGATGAAGGGGTACAACAGGAGGGGGTGGTCTTGGCGAGTTCCAGTCTTACACCTGAAGCAGGGGGGTAATTGCTGGAAATCACGGTAATTCTGCCACCGGCTTCAGATGAGGTAAAATTATCCTCTGTTGTAATAAGAAATAAAAAAATACAGCAGCCTGGAAAACTCTTGTTGGCGTAATCCAGCACAAAGTGCGTGGGGCTGGCCGTGAATCACTTTAATTGCTTCTCGGGATCCGCTCCTCCAGGTCCTCGTTGTTGCAAGGAATCCTTCTCGGAAGGGCGATTTTCTTTGTGGCTGACTGCGCGGTGCGTGACGGAGCGGTGGCTCGTAGCCTTGATGAACTAGGGCAGAAGTAGGTCCCTTTATTCAGGCAGCCCCGTATAAGCCTTTCCTATTCTATACCGGGCCCCAGTTTGCCTACGTTATAAATAAGTATGTGGCTGCATGCTTGTGTGTGTTTCTTTTTTAAGCCGAAGGCAACCCCTTAAGCTCTTTTCTGCAGGTCTGTTCAAGCTGGGGCATGGGGAATTCCTAAGAGGATTATCATGGTTTACTTGATACAGAACTTGAACTTGAGCAATGGCTTATCTTATCAGTGATAAAAGACATGGAAATGAAGTTTACGTAACCGAGGAGGCCTTGAACATGGCTTTTTTTCCTCCCGCCCGGAATGACAGATCTCTCGAGTTCCTTCCCTCTAGCAGTTGCCGTGTTTTCTGCTTTCTGGCACGTACTGCCCAGGTACTGCTGGCCTTCGGTTATACTCAGTCACGCGTTTTGCAGCAGGTCCCAGCACCTGAGGGAGCGGTGGGAAGAGGAGGGCTGCTGAGGCTTGGCGAGAGAGCTTGGGACTTGCTGCTTTTGCTGGAAAGCGTCGTGTCCAGGCTGGAGACTGGGGCAGGTCGCAAGCTTCTGCGTTGTTCTGAGCTTGACAGGGCACTTGACAAGGCACGTCGGGGTGGGACAAGGTGCTGGTGCTTGGGGACAGAGAGGTGAGGCAGCCGCCCATGTGCCGTGGGAGCTCTGCGCTGCTCCCGGGCAGTTTCTCCCCTTCAGCTCTACCAGATCTGGGTGGATTTGCTTGCCTGGATGTCCTACCCCTGCCTCTGCGCTGCGTGGGAGGAATTTCATTTCTGCAGCTCCCGCTGTCACAGACTGTGACGGTGCCACCGAGGGCCCGGCAGCGCCGTGCTTCCCACGGAAGGGCTCCGTGGGGCTGGCGGGCTGACAGCGCTCGTTAGAGGGGACCTTCAGGAAATGCCGCGCAGCCCTCGCCCAGCTTTCTGGCTCCGGGCACATCCAGCGTTTACACCGCGCTTCTCCAGTTCCCCTCGAGGCCTGCAGCCGCCTCGGCCCTGCCGCCTGCCCCACGGCCTGGGCTTGGGCCTGGCTGCGGGGCTGCGGGCACTGGCTCTGCCCCTGCGTGCGGCACCGAATTCCTCTCCTGTGGTCTCCTCAGAGAGGCCCCTGTGGGGCCGTGGGGGAAGCCAGCACCGCGTTTTCACGCTTTTGTGCGGAGTGTGAAGGGCTGAGGAGCGCGGTGCCTGCAGAGCAGCTCCTCGGACGTGTGAGGGAATCACCTGGCAGCAGCTCTTCTGCCTGCGGGGCGACCTGCTCGCGTGGCAGCGCGTGGAGCTGAAGGCCAAACCCCCGGCCTTGGGATTTGAAGATTTTTCTCCGTCTGTCTTGATTATGCTTCTCTACCCCAAGCGGGGTGGGAGAAAGGAAATAGCGCGGTGCCTTGTGCTGGTAAGCGGTGCTGCTAGGCTGGTTAAGCACCTGCAGTACTTTGTGGTGCCGGGGCCTTGGGCTGCTTTGGTGTGGGAGGTGCTGCTGTGCACCGCTCTGGGACACGGTCCAGGCCATGAGGAGTTTGCCTCAGAGCTAGGTGAGGTATTTTCCTTCCTCGCTGGGAGCGGGACGGGAGAAATCGTGTCTGAAGGGTGGGATTAGGGGATGTCCTTGGGGCTGGCCTCTCTGCCCCCAAAAGTTTGCGGCTTGCGTGTCTTCCGCAGGCCGAGGGGTGGCTTTTCCTGCAGCAGCCAGGAAGAAGTCTGGCGGCTGAAGCTGACCCACCGGCTCGTGTGAAACCCCACTTTAATACCATTTGCTCCCAGCAATACTTATTTCAGGAGAGGCTCGTTGCTCGGACTTGCGTGGTGGGGAGGGCTGGGCACACTGCCTCGAGCTGCGGACTCGTGGCCGTGATGGCTGTGACTGCCAGCGGGGATTTAATTTCCATGGTGCTGCAAAAGCTTCCCCAGCGCCCGGCTATCAATTGGAAAGCGGTGGGGGGGGGTCCGGGGGGTGGTGGGGGAGGACTCGTGGTCTCTATGGCAACCCGCAGACGATAAATGGATCGATGTGCTGCTCTGCACCGCCTGAAACTCCAGCGGGGCTGCCTTTGCCTGCCAGAGCCCTCTGCGGGGCCGTCAGCCTGCCTGCTGGGCCGGAGGGCGCTGGGTGTCGGTGCTGCGGCTCCCGTTGGGGTTAGGGGCTGTTAGGGGCAGACATCGAGTCCCTGGAGTTCGGGGAGGGTGAATAGCACCGGTTTGTTTCCCCCTCTGCCACTTCTCGAAGCCCCCAGCTCTTGCTGCACCAGCGCGGGGAGCTTTGCGCTTCCCTTCCGTGCGTGGAGCTTGCAGGGGCCCCGTCGGGGCGGCGGGTGAGGACGGCGGGTGAGGACGGCCGCCTTTGTTCCCACTTCTGCTTCTGGTGGTGCGGGTAAACAGAAAACCTGCCTTCTGGGCTGCTGCCCCGGTGTTTCCACAGCGGCCAGATTTACTTAACAAAAGAAAATATTGATCTTCCCTCACTGCATTTCATACAGACATACCCGTGTCCGAAGTTTCCGAGCTGCTGCTTTCACACCAGTCTCCCCGGTACCGAGGGCTCTGGCGCGTTGCCTGGCTCGGGGGGCAGCCCCCCAGGACCGGGGTCCCTGGGGTTGTGGTGCCGCAGGCAGTGGCAGCCTGGCAGGGTGTGCGCCTGCTCCGCTGGCAGCACCGGAGGATGATCCCGGCTTTCCTCAGGACCTCTGAGCACCTAAGGGGCCGCTTGCTTTCGGCACTGGAGGTTGGTTGTGCCACTGGAGGTCTGTGCAGGTAGCTGGGATCTGAGGCGCTGCCTGGCCTCTGCTGCGCTCGCATCTGGCCGTGTCAACGTGTTTCGCTTGAAGGGAAGGGAAACCGTTGCTTTTCCTTCTGTGAAGGGGCCTGGAGAGCTGAGTTGCCAGAGGCAGCACCTGAGGCTTGTGGTGAAGCGGGGGATACGTTGCAGGGCTCCCAAGTCCCGGTTTTCTGCCCGGACTGTGATATCTGGGATGAGGGCTGGTATCTGTAGGGCTCTTCTCACCTTGATTTCCAAATGCCTTTCAGGATGGTTGGAGGGATTTGGATTCCCCAGCCTAGTCTGTTTGGGCAGGGGCGCGGGGGCATTTTGCTTCTAATTCGTTGTGTTATGTTTGTAATTTTGGTCACGCAGACGGAGCGACCCGCTGTCTGCAGCGGGGTGGAAAATCCCCCAAGTATGCTATGAAATCATGTGTCTGTCGTGGCTCTGTCTGTCCGGCTCCGCCTGTAACCCCTGGCGTGCCCTGCAATGCTGTTAATGGGGTGCTGGCCCGTAACTCATCCGGCGCCCGTTTCAGGGATCGCTGCTGCTTGCTCGTAGGACAGTCTGGCCAAATGAGCCGAGCCCGTAATTCTGCGTGGCGCGCCACTGAAGTGCCCAAGAAATCTGCCATCTCTGTTGCCTTGCAGAATAATTTATGGCTCTCTTGACTCCGAGCTCGTACGAATCGATAACTTTTCCTGTTTTTCTTTTTTTTCAGTAGCAGCTTGGTTAAACTCTCCGATTCCTTTGAGCTGCTGCTGTTGAAGGGCCCTGACTCGCTTGCTTCCCGCAGCCGTGCGTTCCTGTCCCAGCAGAACCGAGGCAGGCTTTGCATGGAGCTGGCTGTCCTCGCTGGGACGCCTGGCTCGGGTTCCTGCGGGCAGATCTGGCTTCCCGAGTGCCTTCTCCGAGGTCTGTTGTGTCTGCCCTGTGTTTTCCAGCCTCTGGGCTGGGGCTGTTAAACCTCCTGCTCCGAGGCAAAGCTGCAGAGGTAGGAAAGGTCGAAGTGTTTTGCTTTTCCATCCGAGCACCGCGGTGCCAGCTAGCAAGAGGGAAAGGCGGTTGCGGGGAGTGACTGGTGGTAGCAGGAGGCCGGTCCCTGCCAGCAGCTCGGCAACCCCTGCAGCCCAGTAATTTGGATATGGATATGTTAATTTATTCCTGCAATTTCTAGGCCTGTCTCCGAACGGTGAAGTGCTCCGCTGATCTTTGCTCCCTGTCAGACTCGGAAACGAAGCCTGAAGTGTACCAGTAACAGCTGTGCCCTTCGTGTTGGGTTATTATCCTTTCAGAATTTAATAACGTGACACCCCTTTTTACTGGATAGCTTGTCCTTCCCTCTAGGAACAGATCGATAGCAGACCTTGTATCTGCTATTTGGATGTAATTGCCGGTGTCAGCTGATGTCTGGTGCTGCTCCTCTAACCGGCCCTGGAAGCACGGCGGGCTGCGGGGAGCGAGGATTTCATTTCCAGGCTCGTGCTGCACCGCATCCTCAAGCCTGGGAGGTGGAGGTCGTTTCAGAGAAGTTTCCCTGCTCCCCTCTCTTCCTGCTCGCATTTCGTGATGCGTGGGAGAGGGGGAGAGCAGAAACGAACCCTCCGAAGGCCGTGGCGGATAGCTGCGTGAGCCACACTGCTGCATATCGATGACTGCGAGGAAATTAAAGCTGACTGCCTGGCGCTGGTCGCGCCCTGCGGAGCATACAGATTTCTGGAGGCTGGCTGTCGGTGGAGGAAGGGTTAGGCTTTGTGTGGGGAGCAGGCGAGAGGGCTCTCCATTGCAAACAATTATTCTTCCCGAGTCTTTAGGGTAATTGAAGAGGGTAATTGCTGTACTTCCATGCGTGTAATCCACAGGTTGCCTGGGGAGGAAGGAGGAAATGATTCGAGCGTGTGCAGGTAGTGACAAGGGGAGGCTTACTCCAGGGCTGCTTGCACCCTGCCTGGTCCTCTGCTTCCTCGCTCAGGTTTCCATCTCCCTCGTTACAGGGAGCGTCTGCAGGGTAATTAGCGGGATGCAGAGCTGTGGGGATGGAGGCAGGGCGGTGTGCTGCAGCTAATTTGAGGACTGTTTCTCAAGGGAGCAGCGCTTTTTTTAGTAACCGGGTTTGAGGTGAGGATTTTGTGCACAACAATACAGGAATATAGTAACTATAAAAAGTCTGCGGCGTCCAGAACTGAAAAACTACTTTATAAATATTTCCTAGCGGTAGGATTCGCCTGCGTAATCCCCCCAAGGAAAGAGAACCGGTGATTAATGCCTGGCTCCATCCTGCTTGATCCCTAGGCGCGGCGTGCCGTATTAAATATGGCTGGCTGCTGGTATCTCACCCTTAAAGGGAGGTGCAATATTAGGTTATACGAGGTCTGTGCAGCTGGTGGTGGAAGCCCACGCGCTGAGATTCCTGCCTCGCTTCAGCCCGTGGCAAAACTCCCTTAGATGGAGCCGAGGCCGGGCTCTCACTCTGTGTATTTGTTTAATCGCCCTGTCTCCAGAGAACGCAGAACTGCCGGGAAACGCAAACCCATTTCATTAAGAATACTCGATGCCCATTTTCGTAGGGGAGGGCTGTGTGCCATCGTGGGCACGGCGTTGTTTTTTTATAACACCTGCGCGCGCGGCACTGCGCAAATCATCGGGAGAACGGGATGAGTTCCTAAAGCCTGGGGCAGGGGGGGCGTTGGGAAGTACAGACCCTGCCCCGTGCAGCTGTGCGCTGCCACCGAGCAGAGCTGTGACCCGCCGTTGGCCTGTGCTGCGCTTCCCCTCCACCCCCCCCTTTTTTTTTTTGCTGTATTTTCATTATTATCTCTATTTTCGTACCCAATTAAACTGGGAGGTGGAGGGGAGGGAGAGCGGAACAAGACAGACGGATATAATGGGGCTAAATCCTGCCCAGCTGTTTTCTCAGCAGCCATCTCCCTTGCAATCCCAAGGAAATAAATGCTCCTCTGGAGGGTCCTGGTGGTTAATGATGATTTGAGGAGCGCGCACAAACAGCTCTGCAGATGCAGCCCGCCTGCGCGATTCCGGTCGTGCAGAGAGCCCTGGGACCCCGCTCCTCTTGCAGTCAGTGCGGTGATAAATCATTCATAGCCTCAGCAAATGCAATTCTCCTCCTCGCTCTGCACATCAGCAGCCCAGGACCCTGAAGAAAGCCTGCGTTTGTGGTCCTCTGAGGCTGAGGCAGGCGCTGCGACAGCTGGGAGCATCTTAAATTAAAGTAACGGGAAGGGCTCCGAGTGCGTCGCCGTAAGAGCAATTCTGTGTGGGATTTTTGTTTGGTTTGTAGCAGTCCTGGGGTAATGAAGGGAGAGCAGGGATGCGTTCCTCTCACGTCCTGACGAATCAAAATTGCTGCTTGTTTTGTAGGGATCCGTCCTGCTCCGAGTGACGGGAGGCAAAGAAGGGCAGGGGCCCCGCGGTCCTGATTTCAGCGGAGAGTGTGGGTTTGTCAAAGCCTCCTGGTTTTTGGTTTTTACAGCTTGAAACGTGCAGCAGACTGGCTGGGTGAGCCTGGAACTGGTGACAGCTTTGAGGAGTAGCTTTGTCCAGTGGTGTCCCCAGAGCCGGGGAGAGCAGCAGCTGGGTCCAGGGCCATAGAGGAGGCGAGGGAGGACGGGGACCTCGCGTGGGGCCTGGCAGGCTTGCTTCCAGTGCTCCTGCTCTGCTTCCCGGCTGGGCTGGCCCTGGGCACGTCAGCACTTTCCTCCTCTCCGCGTGCACGGCTTCAGCTGGTTGGCAGTGGGCTTTACCCCTCTGGAAGGCCTGGGTAGGAAGGATGCCCTCTCAGATGAACAACTGCCACCAGCACGTGCGACAGAGGAGGGTCTGTGGACTGGAGAAGTTCAGTCTGTCTGTTTCAGACAGAAATCTAGCCCTCAGACTTGGCTCCCTTCTGTGGCTGAGCTAATTTGGGTTTCTGGTTATGAGCCTCACGCGGAGAGGTACTACAGGGAGAGGGAAAAACACACATGCACCTACACATGCTCTAGAAATATGTCAGAGTCGGGCTTGCTGAGAAATTCAGGCCCAAGCATGACCTACTTTAAGGCTGTTAAAATCTGCAGGGGAATGCCCTCTGGATTAGATCAGCGTGATCCTATCAGTTTGTGCTCTGGGCTGGAGGAAGCAGCGACTGAGTTGCTTATTTCCCCCTTTTGCACATGTAGCGAGGGAAGGCTGTGTGTTTTTTTTCCCCCGAGCACTCAGACTCGAGAGCAGAGGAGGTAGGTTTGGCAAGCACAGCACCGTGGGCTCCGCCGCTCCAGCAGAGCGCGGTGCGGGGAGGCAGCCGTGCTGGGAACAGCCCAGCCCCTCCGTCTGCCCCTCTTGGCCCGGGGGGCCAGCAGGGGCTTGGGCTGTGTGGGACTTGGTCCTGGGTGCTGGAAGAAGGTGCTGATCTCCCCAGCACCCTTCTGAGATCTGGCTGTTTGGGTCTGTTGGTCGGGTTTGTTCTTTTTGTCTGCTCTGCTACACCCTGAGAGACACCTCAATAAAACGCGAGAAATGTTCCAGCCCGGTCCCTTTCCCCTCTTGTCACCAGCCGTGGTTTATGCAGGAGCAAGAAATCTTTATTTTTCCCAGCTAACAAATTACTTCCAGAGCTCAGCAAGGACGTGCATGTCCGCAGCGAGAAGGAAATAAACAGGGAGGCTGTATTTAATTTCAGCGTCTGCCAGAAAGGGGGAACCAAGCACTTGCCAAGGAAAGATTTTTTTGGAATGGAGGTGTACCACGCTTCATTTTCCAGGAGGCTTTCTGAAAATAAAGACGCTGTGATGGAAATAAAGCTTGCTGTGATGAAGAGAAATCAGTACCTGTTGGCCGGGCGTCCAGGCTTTGATTACAGAGGTAGCTTTGCCTCGGGTGGCTCTGGGGGGCTTTCAAAGAGACTTTTCTCCGATCTGCAGTACCTGGCACGGCACAAGGAGTGAGGAGCAAGGGCTGTTCGGTCCACCGGTGTGAATTGTTCTGCCAGACTTCAAAGAGACGCGGAAATACCCAATCTGTCGCTTTCAAAGGGAGGAATAAAATATTCTGATACATTCTAAATGGAATTGCAGCAGCGGTGCCTCTTCCACCGATGCCTTTGAGCTGTTCACTGATCTTTCTGATTGGGGTAATGCAGTGAGGAAGATACAGTATTCCCTGGAGGGGAGCAGCTTGTGAACATTACTGCTCAGTCAGCCTGAAAAGCTCCATTACAGGCAGATTTAGACCCGTCTTTGTACACCGAGAGGCACAGCCTGACGTCCAGCAGCGGGCTTTGTCTGGAGGACAGGTGCACGTTGAGCCGAATTATATTTAGCCTTTATGTGTCTCGGGCGTACCGATTTCACCTGCCGCCTCGGGGGGGCTGGCGGAAGGCTCGGGGCAGGCCGCGGTTACCCGCGTGTGTCCCAGCCGTGAGGCATCCCCAGCAGGACCGCGGCCTCGCCTGCGTGCTCCCATCTGTTCCTGGTGGCTGCCAGGCACCGAGCGAGACATCCTCGGTGACACCGGGAAGGTGAGGGGGGAGCTGAGCTGCCAAAAACCCGGCTGGTATTGATCTTCTTCAGCTCTTGCACGTCCCTGCCAGGCTTCTGTGTGATGACCCAGTGGCTGTGGGTTGCGCTCGCTGCTAGCGGGGCATCAGGCGCGGAAATGCGGCTGATGGTGACCACTTGTCTTTCTCTCGCATGTGTTTCCGTGCTCTGACCCTTGAGTTTCAGTCCTGAGAGCGCGATCCCAGGGAAAGGCAGTGGAGACTGCGCTTGGGAAGAAGTCCCAGGAGGTCTTTATTCGTCCTCGGGAGCTGCTGAAGACAAGTGGCGGAGATCAGTCGGGGGATAAACCATCGGCCTCGTCGAATGTGCTGCGAGAGCGTCTTCAGGGTTTTGTCTGCGTTTCCCGAGTTCTGTAATAGCTTGTGCTGCTCTAGAGGGGATGTCATGTAGGAGTTTTTTGGAACAGCATGAATATGGAAAAGAGAGAGAGGATTTCCTGAAAACACAGTACAGATTGTTCTTGATGTCTCACAGCTACAGTGGCGCATTTGAGAAATAGAGCTTTTATCTCTTCCACTGCGCTCCTCACGTCAGTCCCCGGAGGAGTTGCAGCGGGGAGGCTGGGACCGCGCAGCCCCCGGGCGGCTCAGCCCCTCTGCGCCTCCCTGCAGGGACGGACGCGTCTCCGGCGCGCCCCGAGCCTCCCTGGCAGCCTTGAAGGACCGTGGCAGGGCTGGAAGCAGCGCTACAAACCATGGAGCAAGGACCAGCCGCTCACTGACATGCTGCTGGATTGGGCTGCCTTGGCCGAAACGTTCCCTGGGGATAACCGCGGAGCCGCGCCGTGGGCGCGCTCAGTGCCCGGGATGCTGTGCAGGACGCAGGATGGATCCCTCCGTGCCTTCGAGCTGGGCGTCTCCGTGCGACCCTCAGAAGTGAGCCCACGTGGCGGTGTTCCTGGGGCCTGCCCCGCTGCGTACAGCAGGCAGCATTTTGCGCTTGGGCTTCTGCGTCGCATCCGCTGGGGTTAGGGTGGGAGAGCGGCGAGGAGAGGGGGGGCAGCGGCGCAGCTGCAGCGGAAAGCCCTGCTCGCACGCAGCAGCGAGAGGAGCCCGTGGAGATGTCCTGGCTCTGGCGAGTCATTGTCCCCAGGCACGGCTCGGCCGAGCAGCCTGCCAGATCCGGCTTAGCGTGGTCGCAGCTGTCGGCTTGGCTGCCAAAAGGAGACGGCGCGGGGCTGGGGGGGGGGAGGAAGGAAAAGTTCCCTTTGAGAAATGGCAGCGGGAGAGCAGCGAGGGTGAGGCCTATTGATTACACGCTCATCTCGCGTCCTTTTGTGCCCGCGCTCGAAGGCACGCTGCGTGGACAAAGCGGCCCCGCGCAGCGCTCTGAGGAAGGCAGCGGTGGAACGGGGTCCGGGAGCTGAAGCAGCAAAGTTTGCTTGGGCTTGAAACTTCCCAAGCGAGGATGCCTTGTAGGCAGCGGGACAGCCCGGGTGCGACAGGCTTCCTGGGAGAAAGCTTTGCTCTTGCTGTGGTCTCTGAACTGTCCAACTCAGGCCACTGGCACGTGCACTCGCTGAGTAGCTCTGAAATTTCGAGGATATTTGTGCGTCATCCATAGAAGTCCTGTTCGTGCAGCTGGCGTTAGGGAGCTGAGAGGACCTCTCATGCCGGGAAGTAGTCTTGCCCCTGGAATGAGAGAGCTGGCTCGGCAGCTGCACGGCCCGGGCTCTATCCTGCATTTAGAGGATCTCTCCGGCCCTGAAACACTTCCCCCCAAGCCACTCGTGCCATGTTTTTGTTTGAGCACGTTCCCTTGCGTTTCGGCTATCTGCTTTCCAAGTACAACGCAGAGAAGCCGGGGAGGGCTTGCGGCCCTTTGGGGGTGGGCAGGGAGGACCGCGAGGCACCTTGTGCATCGGAAGGCTGAGAAGCAGCAGCGGGGCTGCTTACCTGCAGGGGAGCCGGGGGACATTTTATCCTCCTGCCTCCCATCCCCTTGCGTGGAAGGGGGCAGCCTGCTCCTGGAAAGTGCCCCCCTTTTGGGTATGAGGGAGGCGTGGAGAAACCGGCTGGTGCCCCGGCCATAAAACTGCGGTGTCGGTGGCTGCAGGAGGGCAGTTCTGGGGGGATGTTGTCGGTGGGACCGGTTGATGGAAGCAGATTGCTTTACGCTGTGCCCCTTGTGCTAAAAATACCGGGGTGGCTCGGGGAGGGTCGGACGTGTGCTGGAGAGCCCTTGTGGGCGCAGGGGCATGGCAGCAGCCTGGTCCTTGGGGGAAACCCAGCGAGGACCCAGCGGGTGGCGGGATGGTTGTTGCAGGCCCCCGCGAGGTGCGTGTCCTCCTCCTGCGGGTGGCCAGCTCCTCGTGGAGCTCGGGAGCACGGAGCACGGCGGGTGGTGCAGCTCCTCTCCCAGGTTCCCAGCGCGCTTTCTTTCACGCCGGCTGCGTCCTCTGCGTGTCACTGACCGAGTAACACACTTGTTTTGTTGATTTGGAGTGGGAAAACATAGCTGGAGTGGGAGTGCACATGGCAGATGCCTGTTTTCTTTCAGAAAGCCTGAGGATAGTAAAGACCTAATTAGCATTCTTGTGAAGGCAAGTCAGAGGGAGACTCCGGGATTTAGTTTTGCGCGGAGGGAGTGAGTCTGCATCGGTGAAAACAACAGATTGCTGGAAATGTGCGAGCGAAGTACTCGGTGCTCTGGTGGAGGAGAGGAGACGGCACGGGAGGGTGGTGGGAACAGCCAGGTAGGTGCTGCGAGGGCGCGGGTTTCCTTCAACGCCGGCTGCACGGTGGCTGCAGCCCGTGTCCTGGTAGTGCCCTGTCCTTTCCATCGTCATCCCCGCTCTGGTGCGGCGGTGGGAAGAGCTGCCCCGTGATTTCGGCCACGTGGGGAAAGTGAGCTCTCGAACGTCACCAGCCTGCGAAAGTGCCGGGCTCCTGATCGTCAGCAGAGGGGCTGAGGGGCCGCTTACTTCATCTCTGCGGTGCCATTTCGTTTGCTGCTCTGGAAGGCTTTGTTTGGAGGTGATCCAGGGATAAATTCCTTGTGCGAGGCAAGTGTTTTCCAAAAGCTTGTTACTGTTGGTTCCCCTCCTCGCCCCCCCATCCTTTTGTCTCTGGAAGGAGACTCTACATCTGCTTATGTTGGCCGGGAGAGATGCTCTTGGAGAATACAAATTAACGTTTAAGACGTTGAACCTCCGGTGTACGTCTAATCACTGTATTTCTGCATTTGCGGTGTGTTCAGTGGGCCTCATTTATCATGATGAATTTTAGTTGTGCGCAGCTCTCTCGCTGGTCTTCCAGTCCTCTGCCTGAGGCACATATGCTTCCATTAATTTTCTGCTATTATCCACTCAGGTGTCCTGTGTGATCCAACATGCTTAATTTCATTCTACCGAGCGCAAGCTCTTCCGATCTGAAGTTAGCAGTGTGATTTGCAAGCATCATAAGGAAATGAATCTTTCTTTTCTGGAGATAACTGCTTCCTGAATTTCTGTTCTATTTGTAATGCGCTAATAACCTCCATCCACCAAATCCTGCTCAACTGGAGATCCTGTTTGTGTCCCTTGGGCTTTGAACTGGAGCGCTCCTCGCTGTATTCGAGTTGCATCCAGGGCCTGCCGAGGGCTGACGGGGCTTGGTGCTGGTCCAAGCAGAAGCTGGTCAGCGCATTAGGTACGACGTGGCTCTTCGTAGCTGCAGCAAGCAGTTGGAAGGCGTGGGTGTAAGAGGCCTTGGGAAAAGGGAAAATGACTGCGTTTGAAGAGGTTGAGCGCACAAGCCCAGGGAACGTGGTGATGGGTGTGGTGTAAACCTCTCACGCAGAATAAAGATGGTTATATAAAAGCTGACTTGAAATGGGCCAGGTTTCAGAGCTGGCCTCCCTACAAAGCATGACCTGGGGCAGAGTCTCTTTGGCTGTCAGGAAAGCTTTGAGAACTGTGCTGCGGCTTCCCAGCTGTTTGTGCTTTCAGAGCGTGCCTTCAAAGACGCGGTGCTTTGGGTGTCTCCGGCCCTGGGGGAGGAGGCCAGGGTCTCTGTGGGCTCTGATGCCCCCGGTCCTCCACAGCATCCCCGATGCCTGCGCTGGTCCTCGGCTAACAGTGCGCAGGAGCAGCTGTATCTGACACCCGGGGATGCACCTGCTGATTTTTTTTTGGCCACGGGCAGAGGCCGTACGCACCCACAGCTCTGCCCCGCGCCGTGGTGGTGCAGCTCGGCCCACCGGAGGTGCGAAGGGCTCTCGTTTGGGGTGGCGTTCCTCACGCCTCTGTCACCACCGTGCTCGGATCACTTGGCTTTTTGCCTTGCTGCGGAGCCCGCCTGCTCCGTTCCGGGCCCCGTTTGCCTGTCTTACCGGGCAGAACTTCCCACCCGAGGTGGAGGCTGAATCCCGGCGTTTTTCTGGCAAAGGCAGCAGGAGCCGGGTGCTGGGGGAGACGACAGCGGTGGGACGGCCTCCCCGGGTGACCGGGTCTGTAAGGGCGGCGTTGCTGTGCCGGCTGCCAGGCCTGCCGAGGAGGCCAGGGCCGAGGTCATTTTTCATAGCCGGGGCCTCCAGGCTGGGAACGCCTGCCTTGCAGGCCCTGCGGAAAAACGCAGAAAACTTGTGGGCCGAGCAAATACCTCCTGGAGCAGATGGTTTGCGCAGCGGAGTGAAGTTTAGAAGCAAAAGCAAACACGCACTGGCTAACGGAGAGGGTGAGGCAGGGGAAAAATGCTGAGACACGTTCGTCTGCCTCTGGAGCCATTTCTGTCTTGGCTGCTTCCAGGATTTAATGCTGACGCTCCCGAACTTGACAAGGCAGCGTTTTGGTAGATGCTTGTTAAAGCCCTCAGCCGGTGCTGCGCACTTAAAAACCCGACAATTTATGAGGGTTTCTGCCTGCACAGACACTTAACGGGCTACTGAGACCTGGAGGTCTTCGCTCCCCCTGGGACTCAGAAGCTGCCGGCCGAGCGCTGAGCTGGGGCCGTGGCGCACTCGTGTGTGTGCTCCGGAGGGGGGAAGGAGCATCCTGCCTCTTGCCGTGCCTTGAAAATACTTTGGGGGGGGGTTGTAAACCATGGGGACCTGCAAGGCAGGAGGGTTGTGTGACGACGGACCCGAATTTTTCATTAGCTAATGATGTTCTGTAATTTAACGAGAAGCATCTCAGAGCGTGTAGGCAGCGGCAGGAATGTGTGTGCGCCTCCCCTCCAGCCTGCTGCTGATGCGTGCATTAATCTGTTTGCATTCGCTCTGTAAAGGCGTGTTTATATCGGGTTTTCAGGGAAGTCTGTTTCCTTTTAAACGGAATGAAGATAAAGCAGGGACACTTGAGCCTTTTATGGGTAGGATCTGTAATCCTCCGCGCGAGGGAAGTTCTCTTGGAGGCTTTGTTTAACGTCGCGGCGGTACAGTATGTCGCTGCCTATTCTTAGCCTGCTTTGCATACGTAATTAATTTGTCCCCTACAGTAATTTCTCTGTAGTGATAATGCAGCGCTCTAAATGCCACACTCATGTGGTTATGTGAGAGTAAATGTAAAACAGCTAGTCATGGTGTAAGCGACTGGGGTGACGAGACGGGTGTGCGGATAATGCCGAGCACTGAGTGCTAACAGCACGCTGCCCTGTTTTCAGCCCCCGGCGCAGATAGTTCGTGCCCTGAACAATTCACAGTCCAAGCCCTGATAATAACGAGTACAAAGAGCACACGCTACGCTTGGGAAGTCTTTCTTACAGGTGTTTTCCATTTGGCTCTTGCAGCGGTGAAGTTTTGCTCGCTGTTTTTTAATAGATGGGGAAATTGAGGCTTGGAGACCTGAAGTGACGCGTTCCAGTTGACACAGGAAGATGGTACCAGAGCCAAGATGAGCCGTCGGGTATTTTGTGGCTTTCCATTCTGTGCTCGTGCTGCTCAGCGTCCTCACAGAGAGGGTGGGCATCCAGGGACCTGCTAGCTCTGTCTGGCTGGCGGCCGGCACAAACGCCAGCTTGGCCTTTCTCCTTCAAGGCGGCTGCCGACGTGAGTTTGCTTGCAGCAGAGGAGCCCCTTAATGGAAAGGGCACCGTGTGTAATTGGGCTGAGCTGAGTGTCAGCTGCTTCCTGCTCGTATGGCATTTGATCTGCAGCAGAGATCGAGCCCTGGTGACGCAGTCCATTGATGCTTCTGCTGCTGCTGTTCCGAGGGAAGCCTGCGTTACTTATTCATGTGGCTTTCGGAAGCTGTCCCACAAGGACATGTCTGAGGGTCGCCTCGTGTTTGTTTTTTCCTTCTCTGTGCTTTCAATCTTCTAGACGTCCTCTTCGCCTGTCATTCTTCAAAACCAAATATTTTTGGTATTCTTGGTGGCTTCTTTAAAGAAAAGTTGAAACCAACAAAAAGACTTCTATTTTGCATGTGTTTCTTTGCATGTGCGGGGTTTTCACTGCGCGATTCTAAATGGTAGAGTTATTAAACTTGAAAGGCATCTGCTCTTCAGAAACCCTTCACGTGTACTGTAAACACGACGGGTAACGAGGCAGAGCCTGATCTAACTGACACAGCTCTGCTGTGACGCGGGGTTGCATGAAGCCTGAACCCCTGGTTCCTCCGTCTGGCCAGTGACTGGCCTTGTGAAGCCATCTCCCCCCGAAGTGGGGACTCCTGAATGCCAGGCCTGGCTTTCCTTCCTATCCGCCTCCTCCTCAGGGCCTCCAAACCTCCTTTTTTCTGCTTCATGACCCGCAGGACAAGCAGCTCTGTCGGAAGCTGCCTGGGCAGAGCGGGAGCCTTGTGTCCTACCTACAGCATTTGGGAGCGGTTCCCCCTTCCTCCCACCTCATCTGGTAACCAGCAGCACCCACGAACCAGCACCGGGCTGCTGGTGGTCGGGGGGGGGCGTTTGGTGTCGCAAACGTTCCCCATGCGAGGCTCTGGCAGTGGCAGCGGCGAGGAGGGCAGGAGGCGGCTGCGCTGTGCCAAAGGGCTCTTTCAGCTCCTTTCAGCTCTCCCCATTAGGGGTCCTGGCTCACGGCACATTAGATGCCTTGTGCAGATGTCTTGGCTGGGAAAGAAGAAATGGCCCCTTCTCCTCCCCCCCGAGCCGAGCAAGATAGAGGAAAGCTATTGATTTGCTTGTAGTGAAAGCGAGCCCAGCCGGGCTCCACGGAGGTTTGTTGGGTCTGTTTTAGGGCTTTGTTACTGGGGAACCGGGGGAAAAATGTTGAGAGGTTTTGCCTGTGAGCGAATTGCTAGCTGGGCGGTGCTTACCTGCCGGTTATTTCCCCGAGCAGTGAGACGTCGTATGCTGCATAAAGGCCCTCGGTTTTGTCCCACGGGCTCTGCCCCATCCCTGCAGCGTTGCGGCCCCGGGGGCTGCCCGGCCGTGCGGGGTGGCAGGAGGCCAGCTCCACGCGGGCAGGTGCCTCTCCCGCTGCTGGGAACGGCGGCGGGACGCTCAGCGGCGGTGCTGGGGGTGCCAAGGCGTAGCCGGGGCACCAGGCTGTGCTCCGTGCCAGCCCTTTGTGTCGGCAGCTTCCCCTCAGCAGCACGCAGAGGCTGCCCTGCTGCATCTCTGTGTCACTGCTGCCGGGAGAGGAACGGAGGAAGCGGCCTCTGCAGCTCTTAATCTGGGCTTTTTATTGAGCACTAAATTCAGCCCCGAAGGCTTTTCCCTCTGGCAAGCGGGTACTTTGGAGAAAAATGAATTTGGGGAGCAGCATGATTTATTTACTCGGTGCTCTCCTGGAGAAGTCTTTAATCTCCGCGTCGTGCTTGCTCTGCTGCGGCCGTGGGGCTCTGGTGCCACGCTCCTGTCCCTGCCCGTGGCATCCACACACACCGGGCATCACAAGCGGCCAAGCAGCGCCCTGGGGAGGTTGTCAGAGGGCAGCCAGCTCTGCACACAGACCCAGCTGGCATCGGGATCCAGCTAAGTGTGTTAAATTTCAGCTCTAGTTGCTGGTGGGTGCAAGCATCTGATGGTACCCTGTGCCAGCGGTACCCAGTGTCGATCCTAAAGGCTGGAAGCCCCACAGGGCAACTGGTTTGGCTTTACCTCATGGGGCAGAGAGGCTGGCCTCATTTAGTGTCTGCTGCTTGTCCGAGTAGTCCTGCCTCGTGCCTGTTGCTTTGTTTTCCTGTCTGGAGCAATGTTGCTTCGTTGTGCTGGAGCACGGAAGCACACGAACTCGGTTGAGATGCTCTGCGCGTGGGGCCTGTGGTGGCTGGTGTCATCGCGTCCTCCCTTTGCTCACGTCTGGTGGAAAAAATGTTCCCTGTACGCAGGAAGGGAAAAGGGGAAAAATATTTTCTGAATGTTTTCAGTTGCTAGAGAGCCGCCGAGATTTTTAATCTCGAGGTGCAAATTGTCGTTGCAGCGTTTTCCCGGGGAAAAGCGGCCTGGAGAGGAAATGGAGCTGTACAAATGCGCCTGGCCGGGCTTCTGGCGGGCTGTTCGGAGGGAGTTTGTGTTCTCCCTCCTGGCTCGAGGCCAGGCTTCCCGAGGCAGCTCGGCAGGGCCCTGCCGCACGCTCACGTGCCCCCTAACCCGCGGGCAGCGTGGTGGCTGGTCACCGGCCCAGCTCCGCTCGCAAGTGGCCTGCCGTAGGGATCGAAGCGTGCGCTGGCACCGCGTGGGTTCCCCACAGCCTTTGAAAACCTAACCTTGTAATTTTAGCAGCTGGCTCGGCCCCGCTTCTGAGCAGATAGGCTTGTTAAAATAAATAAATAAAGACGCGGGCCCGCGTTTCCTGTGCGTGTCGATATGGGAATAATTGGGAACGGTGTGTTTTCCCCCGGTCACTGACCTCGAGTTTATTCCATTATTGACTGCTGGGTTACTGGCTTTGTGCGCTGCGGTTAGGCGAGCTGTGAGGCTGAAATCATTTGGCTGCGATGGTGTTGCTGGGCAGGAACTCGCGTCTGGCTGACTCAGATCGGGGTGAAAGTGTACCCTCTGGCAACGCGACTGCCGGGTTATCTGCCCCCTCCCCCTAATAAACGGGTTAAGCAGCATAGTGGAGTATTGATCCCGCTTTCATCTGGTGGCCCCGGGCTGTAGCAGTTACCTTTGTGCCACATTCCTGCTGCTTTCCCAAGGGTGAGGTATGCGCCGCTCTCCGCAGGGCTGCCTCCCGCCCCGCTCTGCTGGCCCCAGCCCTCGCCGGGAGCTCGCTCGGGTGATGCTGTGGGCACCGTGCGGTTCGGTTCTGGGACCTGGCAGCCCGGCTGTGTTCCTCAGGCTCTGTTCTAGGAGCTGCTGGTAGGAGACGGGGAAACCGGCCCTAAAATAACCGCGCTCTGTTCTCTCTGGGGCCGTCGCAGGTAGGCACAGGGCTTCTTGAAGGCTGCCCGGACCATCTTCTGTCTGTATCGGTGTTCGCCTTCGTGCCGTGCGGACTCGCAGACGTTCAGTGGCTACATCCTAATGTTCTTTCTGAGATGCCTGTGGGTTATTTGAGCACTGCCTGGTGCTGGCTGCGCTGCCTGCTTTGGGGGAAGGCCCTGCAGCATGGGCAGCAATACACCGGGAAGCGAATCCCCGTTAAGCCGTGCTAACGCCCAGCCAACTGTCACCGCTTCCATACCGGCAGCCCGGGGCAGGTTACGCGGTGCTGAGTGTCTGCAGCCCCTGGGCTGTATCCTGCATCAAAAGGCGCATTTTATTTGCAGGGGAGGAGGGTGGTTTGCTTGTTTTTCTTTCCCCTTAAGCACGAGCTCTTTCCCTGAGCTTGCACCTCCTGTCTGTGACTGCCTTAGGCTCTTCTGGCTTTCATTGCCGCAGAAAAGTGGCTTTAGTACACAAATACTCACAAATATTGTTCTCTATGATCCATTCGTATTTCAGGTCTAATTAGGACTTGCTCTTTGTTGGTGACTGATTTGCTTGTCTTGCTAGCGGGCCGTGGGGGTGTTAAAAAGGCCTCTCCGTCTGCTGCTGCTCTGCTCTCCGCAGCACACATCCATCATCTTCAAAAGGAGCGGGGGGAGACGGGTGGTTCGTACGTCTTGTATTTTTGGAGCCACTGGTATTTGGCATCCAAATAAACAGGTGTCCTGGCATGGGAGAAGAGGAATACTTGTCTCGGAGCTCCTGTCTCCCGTGGCAGCGAGGATCTTCAGGGAGCTTCTATCAAAGAGCTGGGTTGGTAATTATATAATTTATTTTCTTTCTGCCAGGGGATTGGTGTGTCTGTGGTAGGGTAGACTGGTACAGGAGGTAAATGTCTCTGGAATGCAGCCCAAAAATTTCCTTAGATAGAATTAAACTCGGAAAGTAAATAACACAGCTGCTCCGCGAACCTCTTGGCCTTACCAGGCAAATGTTTGGGACTCGTCAGTCCCGCTGGTATGTGCCGCGTTCAGACGAGGTCGTGCCGGCTGCTACAGGTGGACGGTGCTGGGTGTAACCCCTGAACCTCTACGTACCCGAGTTGGGGAAGTTTTGGGGGTCCGGGGATGTTCCTGCACCCAGCACTTTGGGGTGAAATGCTGTCAGAAGAGCACATTTACCCTTTCTTGTCCGTATTTTGTGTGGAGGTCTCCCCAGAAGCCGGTGTCTCAGCTCTAGGGTTGGGTCTCAGAGCTTGGCCTTGTTGGCTGCTTGGTGTGGAGAAAGCTGGTGCAGATGGTATAGAAAAAACCTTCCCAAGTCTGTTCTCGGTTGCCTGAGCCCTGCCAGGCGTGCGTGCAGAAGAGGGGCCGCTCCTGGGGAAGACCAAGACCGTGAGCCCTGCGTTCGAACCCCCCTGCTCAGTCTTAACTTTGTTTCTTGGCTTCCAGCAGCCCTGCTTCCAAGAACAAGGCAAACGCTGCGGTGGCCTGATCCAGGGACCTGGCTGACGTCAGCGTGTGCCTGTCCCTTAACCCTGTGGACTTTGGGTCAGGTCTCTGAAGGCTGGGCATTGAAAGCAAAGAGCCGAAAGGGTGGCTGGGGTCACACCAGCCTCTGCCTCGGCGGCTCAGGAGAAGACAAGGGGCCGGCTGTGGGAGCTGAGCAGGCCACGAAGGTCAGCCCAGATGAGTGAAGGCAAAGGGGTTTTGTACAGCGCTCTGGCTTGAGCCAAACGTCTCTTAGAGAGCTGCTGATGGGCCTCTTAACGCTCATCTCCTTTGCAGGTTTGTTTATCTGCGTGTCCCCAGGGCGCTTTGAAACCCTCTGGGGTGCCTAAAAGGAAGGAGGCACCCAGTGTCTGTGCGCAGGGTCAGCGCTGCAGCACGGCACGCTTGGTGTTATTTTGTTCTTAAATAAAAGCAGTTCCTGAGCAGATGGAAACATCAGCATTAGGGAGCTGTGTGCCCTTGTGCTTTAATGCTGTCTGAGCAGCTAGCGAGACGCGTTACGGAGCTGCTGCTTGGAAAGGACCTTGCCAGGCAGCCTAGCAGGGGCAGCGCTGGGGAGGGGAGGACTCGCATGCTGCTTTCTGCTGCTTTGTGCTGTGGGCTGCTGCGTGCTTTGGGGGCTGTCTGATATTAATTGCAACTCTCAAGACACAGAAAAATCCAAAAGCCAGTCTAGATTTGTACGAGGACAACACGAGCTGGCCAGGAAATGATGCTGCTCGGCTCTGGAGCTCTGTATAGCAAGCAGAGAACCGGAAATAACAAACATCGGATTTACTTAGGAGAGATGTGAATTTGCTTTTTGTTGTAAACCACAGGAGAGCAGTAATTTTCACCTGGTGTGACCCGCTCGCGAACCGCAGCATCTCCAGCGCTTGCTGCCCACAGCGCGCGCGGGCGGATGCCTGCCCCTCACATGGGCTGCGTTCATCAGGCCGAGAGCTGAAGCATCTCAGTGCCGTGCCAGATGTTCCCTGAGCCCTTTCCTCCCCTGTGCACGTGCTGCTTCCTCAGTGCATTTTGGCACCAGGGGGAAGGTAGCAGTGGTATTTAAAACATAAAGGGTTCCAGATGTGAACACGCTTTGGACACTGCTGGTGGAGCGCTGTGTAACCCGCACAGGTGTTTACATTATGGCACGGCCACATGTATGTGGGGATAAATACATCCCAGATAAAGTTGCTTGCTTTCCTAGGTTAGTTTCCTCTCTTCCTTTCAAACTGTAACTTGAAATCCACACCCTGGGGAGCGTGCAACCGTATACCTGTTAGCTTCATTCCCTGCTGCGGTGTCAACTTGATGGTCGGAGCTTCGCCTTCTTAAATGTCAGCAATTAGGTGCTAGAAGTTCCCCTCTTCCTGCTGGAGGAGCTTGGACGAGGCCCCTGAGAACCATTTGCCGTAGGAAGCGGCAGTTGCCAAGATCTTCTGCTTCTATGGAGTCTGCGTGATCTCTTCACCTCGGGGTGGATGGAATAACCCTGGCCCTGCCACTTCAGCCCCTTCCCCGGCCAGATAGCAAATCCTGGCCCCGCTTGTGATGCAGGGATCAGCCTCTGCTGCTATCCCAAGGGCAGCAGAGGTGGCTCTGCTGCGAGGTGGCACCTCCTTCCCGGTCGGAGGGAACTTGAGCGCTGACATTTCTCCTAACGTTGTGCAAATCCTCCCGTGGCTTTCATCCACAGGGAACAGGCAAGTGGTTCGTGTTACGTTTGGGGGAGGCTGCACACGAATGAAAAGGAAAACCAGATTTTCTTGGCACGAGGTTTAACTTCGAGCACCTTGAACACAAAACCAGCAAGGGGCTGTGAGCTGCGCAGAGTTTTGGTTTTACTAGAGCTAACTGGAAAACACTTCTGGTGCTGGTGCGCCTTGGAAGCCTGCAGGGAGTGCAGTCATTGCTGCTGCTGGCTACGTGTTGGCTTCGTGACGATTGTCAGTCCATGTGGTAATGATTGCAGCCCTTTGTTTACAAGTAACATCACAATAAGAGATGCTATCTGTGGGTCTGTATCTTCCCTGTTAACGCAGCAGATCCCAGCCCACAAGTGGGGAATGGTCTCTCCATAAGGCTGCTCCTCTAAACGTCTGACACTTCAAACAAAAGCCCTGCATGGTGTTTGGAGCAAATTGTGTTGAACTCCTAAGCTCTTAAATTGTTTTTGGGCCTGGAGTTAATTTGGAGTGTGAAAAATGGGTATCACAACACTGTCTCCAGGACACGGAGGCAATGACGTTCTTCCCAGGGCATGCCTGCAGCTCGCGCGCCTGGTGGCGAGCAGTGCACCTCCGTGCTGGCGGGGTGCACGGGGTGTTCCTGGCCGTGTGCTGCCGCCCAGCTTCTCCTCTTGAGTTTTGTGGGTGCTCGGGGTACTCACAGCAGGTTGATTTCAAGAGAAATGTTGAACTGGAGAAGGAATTAAAAAAATCCAAAGATGATCATGCTAATTTCAAGCTACTGTCTGTAGCGTTTCACCCTTTCTCCTGTCGGTGATGCCTCTCTGTAAGTATGAATTTGCTGTGACAGACCTTGCAGTGGAAGCCTGAGGTGTCTCACTGCCTACTGCAGGCCCTTTCAGGGATCTGCTTGTTTCCTCCTGTCCGTTTCTCAGCTATGGTGCTCCTTCCCTTCTGATCGGAGGGGAACCGAGGCTCCTGACTCCGGTCCTCCGAGGAGGCTCCTAGGGTCGACAGGACAAACGCCGCCGGGTGGGCAGCAGGCGGCTGCTTCAGGGGGCCACGTCCCCTGCTCCTGGGGCTGACTCGGGGTGGAAGCCCGCCTTCGGGCTGCCGACCTCCCAGCCCATCGGGGTCTGCTGAAGAGCAGTTGCTTGTGTGAGGCCTTGTTTGGTTTCTGTCCTGAGCAGGTGCATTGTGCACTGGAGAAGGTAGTTTTGTAAGCGTAATCTTGGATGATGAGCGAAGTGCTCTGATAAATAACCTCTCAGACCTTTAGGGTAATATTTCTGGGTATTTTTAGGTGAAAAAGAAGCTCCTGGCAACCGCACAGGAGGCTGCTGCTTTGACTGGCGTTAACAATGATAAATCTACTGTGTGTTTTGTCACTTTTTTGTGCTTTTTTTTTTTTTCCTTCTGAGCTTCTCTGGGCTTCTTTGCCTTCAGGTAGACCAACAAGGGCATAAAACCCAAGACGCAGGAGCTGGGAAATGCCTCCGTCCCGGGAGAGGTGAGCGTGTGGCCGGGGCTCCCGCCTGCGCCGGGCCGCTTCCCAGTTGCGGCCTGTTGGCGTGCGGCCGCTGAGGCGGGCCCAGGGCCGGCGGCTGGAACCGCGGTAACACAAATCGAGCGAGCGGTCCGGTTAAACGAGTAATGAAGTTAGCAGGGTGCCTAATTGCATTAAATTCAAAATTATGTATGGACGATGCCTTTCTGATCATTGCTGTCGGTTTCTCATTGCCGTACTCCGCTCTGCCCTCGGAGAAGTTTCACCTCTCTCAGATGAACGCGCGCAGGTACCACAGAGTAAAACTGAAGTATTTTATGCTTCAGTTCGGTTCAGCTCCTTCCCGATTCCCTTGTGAGCATGGTGTTGTTCTGCTTTACCAGAGGGAGTTTGGGTGATTTCAGCCTCCGCTGCTTAAAGCTGTGTTTTGCCTTCCTGCCAAGGGTTTCTGCTTTGCTCCTGCTGCTCTCCCAGACAGGCCCTGGTGGCTGTCAGGATTCAGGCAGCATTTTTAGAGGTGACTAGGGAAGAGTCAGGCCATCCCGGTGCTTTTTCCTTGGTTTCTGTGCCACGCTGGCTGTCCCCGTCCTTCCTGTCCCTCCACATACCTGGGGAGTTGCTCCTGGTTTTGTAAAGCAGCTGGGAGAGGGCTCGACAGCAGTGCCTGCGGTGAGGCTCGGGGACATGGCCGGACGAGATGACTTAACCCGTCGTTTTATTTGAAAGTAATCTCTTAATTTCCACGTTTCCAGGCTTCTTTCAAGCAGCACTTTAAAGGTGCGTGTCAGCCTGTCTCGGAATAAGCATTAAGCTGAGGCAGGAGGACTATTTTGAAGGGGAGGAAAGCCGCTGAAATTAAAGACACTTGAGAAGACACAGCCATCACAGCTGCCAGAGGAAATTCTCCTCTTGCCAGACAGCACATTAGCAGCAGTCTCTTGCTATCCTGGGCACAGTCCCGTGGTCAGGCACTTAGTGCATTTCGAAGATGGGCTGTCAAGGCCAGAGCTGTCTATGGCTTGCAATTACTGACCTTTGAGGTAATGTGTCCTTAATAGAAGGATGTGAGTACATGAGAGAAAGAATTATCGTCATCATAACCATCTCCTCACCTCTTTGGAGGAGGACAGTTCTGTTAAAGGACCTGTGCTCCAGCTGAGCTGGTTCTGCCCCTCCAGGAAGAGTGCCAGCTTTGGCAAAGGCGAGGGTAGATGTGGGGAGGAGAGGGAGCCCAAATGACCACGGAGCTGTTACTGGCTTGTTAATTTGCTTTTTTTCTTCTCTGCTGTTAGTTTTGGGCTAGGGCTTGTGTACGAAGTCCTAGGCAGGGTCTTCAGGGTAGCATACAAGCTTGTCTGGACTTGGGGATCCACAGCTGGCAGAGCACCTCAGGGAGGGGAAGGCTGTTTGGGTGAATCAACGTGGGCATTGCAGAGACGTCTGGGACTGCAGCTACAGCGATGAATAATAAGTGATCTTGTCATGTTTGGGCAGAGTCTGCCTCTTTGCTGATTGTCTCCTTGGGAAAAAGGACCTACAGGCAAAGAACACGAGGCTCTTGCACTCAGTTAATTTTCTCCAGGGATGGCAAATGCTTTGCGATACATTGCCCTGTGCTTCTTTATCAGAGGATCTGAAGGCCCTTTGCAAACCTATAATTAGCCTTTGATTTGCCTCAGCACCTTTGTGCTTGCCGCCCTTGTGGCAAGACTGGCAAGCCTTGCTACCCTGCCTCTGCCAGAGAGGGGATAAGGGATCAGAAGGATGTCGGCCGGAGCCCGCAGGAAGCCAGGGGACTTCAGCAAGCCATGAGGTCTTGGTGACTGATACAGCTAAGGGACTTGCACGGGTGCAGTGACCTGAGCAGGGCTCTGCACATTTCATGCACAGTTGCTTTAAAGGGATGCTGATCATTTTCAGCATGACCTGCTAATTATTAGAGCAGATGAAAGACTTTTTTTTTTTTTAAGTCCTCCTCCCACTGCATGTTCTCTTTTCCCTCCTCCTTTTCCAAGTCTTTATCCAAGCTAATCAACATGATACAAACAGTCTAAAAAGCAGTATTGTTACTACAGCTATTAACTGGGAAGGAGACAGCAGGCATCTGGAGCCTCTCAGGAAGGACTTGCCTGGTGTAACACATTATTTTTAACAGCCGAAGTGAGAGCTGTAGAGTCAGAACAGAAAAGGCTTAACATCCTTTCTTTTGAGATCCTAATACTCAGTGACCTGTATCCTATCATGCAGATTTTTAAGAGCCAAGTATGGAATTTCAGTAGTGATGAGTCTTTCCAGAGATCTGATACATCCCTGATTAAAAATAAATATCTATATCTGTATCTTTTGCTGGTGAGTGTTCAGATGTTCAAGACATGTGGCTGGGTCCTGCAAGGAGAATCTTTCCATCCCAAGCGACAATTTGATGTTAATACAGTGCCCCTAGGCAGCAGAAGGCAGGACTTGGGAAGGGTAATGTTAACTTGGTGCTGTCGTAGTTCTTATGATTGTGTCGAGCTGGAGGCATTGGTTTTTCTCCCATATTTCAAGATTTTCTTCTCTAGAGCCATGGGATAGGTTTTCCAGAGTCCTCTGCTCTTTTTAAATGAATACTTAGAAGTTGTGCTGATGGGGTGATGGAGGCGGTTGGGCTAAGGTAGAGGATGAAGTCGTCTCAGGGATTTCAGCTGTGGTGGTATCTTGGAAGGAAGCTGTGCAAATGGACATGATGTTTAAATACTGTGTCCTGAATTGCTTTCATTTGGTTCTTATTTTGTAAGCCATTGGCTGGGTTTTCTGTCCTTTCAGAAATCAGCAGCTTCTTATGAAATATGGAGCTGTTTAAAAACAGACAGCAGCTGCTCCATCCCTGCGTCAGCAAGGACTCAGCAGAAGGAAGGGGAATGGTAGACGGTTGTTTAGCTGTGATATTCTTCCCTTCATTGCTGTTGTCATATTGTGTTAACAGAAGGTCTGATCAAATGTACACCAGGAAAGTAAGACTTAATGTTTCTTTGTTCTCCTGGAATGGTGCTGGGAGGGAAGGGGGGAATGTTTGAATGAGACTTTTATTTATGTGGCTCAGAGAGCTTGGTGTTGCCTGTGTCAGTAGATATGTTTTTCTGCTCTTGTTTCTTAGGCTATTCTTGGTATTTTTAGCTGGGAAAAGTCTTTATTTGTTTTCTTTGTAGAAAACCTCCGCTGTGTGACATAAAAACCTCTTGGGGGGTAAATATTTAGTGGAGAGAGTATGCTCCGTTCGAACCGGCTTCCTAACTTGTTTTAAATTCTTTTCGAAAATCTCAGCCAGATTATTTAAAAAAAAAATAAAATGAAAAATGAGGAACATCGTTGCACAAGAACTGGAAGGAACCCAAAGAGTTTGCTTACTGTTAAAATTGCGACATGACTGAAAACATTTGGTAAAGAAAAATTAATTGCCTGGTGTATTTGTGGTTTCCTGTTGAATCTCAATTTCTAGAGGAGGCTGAAAAACCCATGGATGTTTCCTGAGATTACTAGATAGCATTATACCTTGTGTGCATGATCGGAGACCTTCAGCAAAGCGTGCCAGATGTCCCCGGTTTGATGCAAAGGGTCTCTTCCATCCTGAGCGTGGCTGTTTGCTCCTTTTTAATTGGGTGAGCAGAGGTAAAGGTCCAGTTCTGCATCATGGAATGAGCTCTGAACCTGGATGAGACCTCTGGGACCATCCTACCTGTCCTCGCGTTAGTGTTCGGACAGGGCTTCTGAGCAGTTCCTTACACCTTCATCAATCTGGTAATGATCTGTTAATGACTTTCTTCCGACCCAAAAGCTGCCCAAAGAAGGATGCTCATGTGGTCGTTAGCCCCCAGATGTGCCCTTTAATGGGCTCTAAAGCCACAGACAGGGCTGTTTTTTAAGGGAGGAGAGGATCAAGCAGTCATGCAGCAGAGGAAGGGCTTGAATGTGGTTCAAGATCTGCTCTGGCCCATTTTGCATCACTCTTGGATAACGACCCTGTGCCTGTTGACTTGTGAGAGCTTGAGAGAATCAGATGGGAGAAATATCAGGGCTGCTTGGGGTCCCCTTCAGGTGCTCGGGGACAGAAGAAGGCTGACCTGGTACCATCCTGGGAGCTGCGGGTTAAAAGCAGAGCTTGTCAAGGCAGCAATGCTTGCAGGCACCTTGGTGTGGCTGTGCCGCTTCTTAGGGCGCCTTGCGGACCCCGGGCAGGTCGCTGCAGCCGATGGGTGCTGTGGGTCTGGAGCCCCTTTGGGGTGGGCTCGGAGGGGCACAGAGGCTGCTGGGGAGCCCAGAGCCTGGGATACATCCGAGAGCAGCTGGGTGAAGCCCTGGGCTCGAGCCATCTCAGTGGGGGCAGGCCAGGCGATCGCAGCTCCCCTCTGGCCTGCGGTGCGCGCGCCTCGGCTCGATCACGCAGTAGGTGGCTGTGTGTAACGGGTGGCGTCACGTGGCTTAGGGTTGTGAAATCCCTGAGGCTCCTCCGGGTATTCCTGCGGGAAGGGCAGAGTTAGCCCTCGGGTGACTTGTGTGTGGAAACGGTTAATCCCGTGAAACGCCAGGGCTGGCTTTCTGAAGCCAGGGCAGGGGCTGCGGGGGGAGCGCGGTTAGCGCGTAGACTGGAGACGGGCTAAAACTCATAAAGGGAAAACGTATGTAGGAGTTTTAGAGCTGTGTACGAGCGTGTTAAAGCTTTAATTTGAGATCGTTTACTGAGATCGAAATGAGCTTCGGCGCAGCTACACCGCTCTCGGGGAGCCGAAGGCAGCTTTCGAGCTGGATGTTAGCCCCGCAACTGCAGGCAGCTCGCTGTTCGAGAACATGCACAGTTGCTTAATATCTGCTTCTAGTTTCACTGGAACACTGTAAAGCGTTTTCTGGTGTCGTTTGAAATAATGAGAAACGTATTTAAAAAGTAATGCTCATCCAACCCTTCAGCTTTCGGAAAGTTTCCCACCCAGCGTGCAACGTGTTTGCTCTTGGGAGGGTGGGAGTTAAATTTTCCTCTTGACTCAACTGTGGAAACTGTGTTCATTTATCATTTCCCAGTTTAGCTCCTGCATTGAAATTATAGCAAGGCTGGAGTTTATTTTTGGCTTGTGTACATTTATCTCCTGTGTATCCTTGTATCTATTATTAGAATCCTGCTCTATTGCTAAATGGATTGGCCGAGCTCTTGGGGACAAAATATCGAAGCATATGACTAGGCTGCAATATCCCTCGGCCGCGCTGCTTCTGCAGTATTCATAGCGACTGGGTTTACCCAGCATTTGTCCTAGCGTTCTTATTTTAAACCCTGAGGATGCAGTGGGCAGAGGCAGCAGATAGGAGATCTGAAATGGCATATCAGTGTGTAAGGGGAAGGAGGGGGGTGTGGAGGGGAAGCTGTGGCTGAACATAAACAGAAAGCAGCCGTGCGCTTCGGAGGCATCGGAATTACGTGGCCGGGCTTCAGCCCTGTCCTCGGGTTGCTTTTCTGTCTTTTTTTTTTCCTTTGATATTTCCATTTCAGACCCCAAATAAGGGGATGATGAATCCCCTGAAAGAGGACCGGTATGATGGTTGGTAGGCTCAGGGCTTACCATTTCCTGCATTAAGAGAGAAGTTGGAAAATTTTTATGGATTTCAGCCTCGTTTCCAAACCCGGGTGAAGCCGCTGCTGCTGGTCGGTGGCTGGACGTGGGTCCTCAAATCTGTACCTAGCTTTATGGCTTGCACAAGAGGGATTTTCGTACTTCCTCTGATCTCGCTTGCCTCCTGTTTCCACATCCAGCCTGAGCTAGTTGGTTTTTTTTTGGGTTGTTCTGGGATTTGATATGTTTTGTAACCAGCTATTGAATATCTTCTCCGTGATCTCGCTTTGCTTGCAGGACTGTTAGATGGGGTTTGTTCAAGTGGCCTCTTATATTTTCCCTACCCCTGTCCCACGTCTTAGGAAGATGCGCAGGGTCCCGCGTACCGTAGCGGTGCGCCTGGGGGGGGGGGGAATAGTTCTTCACGCTTTTTTAGTTTTTTGAATAGCCTGGGCAGTGCCTTTGGCAAGGGTACAATCCAGAGCTCCCTGAAACAATTGCGAAGACTTATTGTTGTAGCACAGCTTTGGATCGTGTTCTTGATGTTGTTTTTCTTCCCTTCTAATTTGTTGCTCTAAAAAGCATGATGAAACGCTTCCCCTGCTCCCCTCTTTTTTTTATTTTTTTTCCCCTTTTCCTTTTAAGCTGCCTTCCTACGCGTGTGGATTTTCTCCTTCCGTGGCTCTTTGCCATGCGCCAGTTCGGGCCGTGTGTGAGCTCGGTTCTGCTTGGCTGACGTGGGCTCACTGAGTGCACGGGCTGCGTTCTGCCGCCGAGTCTCTTGATCCAGTTAGAGGAAGGCTGCCTGGGAATGCCAGCTTTTGCATCGATGCCTGAATGAGTCGTCTTTTTCCATCTCCTCCCTTCTTTGTGTTCCTCTTCCAGCATCCTTCGGTCCCGATGTACGTGCCACGTGTTTCCCCGGTCTGCCTGTGCGAGCAGCATTTCCTGACGTCAGAGCGGGTTCCTGACGACGCGCTTGGCCCACGCGAAGCTTTTTTTCCCCTGCAGGCTCCACTTGCAGGGGCAGGCATGCCCGGTGTGCATCTCACCTGGGGCTGGCTGGGTGCTTTTGAAGGCTTTGGCTTGCGGAGCCAGAGGAGGGTTAGCCCTGGCCGTGTGGCTGCGCCTCTGGGCTGGGGGCAGGAGCTCGGTGGCACGGTCAGCGCGGGGCTGGCTTGCCCGAGCGGTTTGGTGCTGTGGCCACAGCTACTTGGCAGGACGGGGAGAGTTGATCAAACAAAGCTGCTTCCACTAATTGTCAGGCTTTTGTATTTGTTTTTGTGACTTTTTTTTTTTTTTTAAATTTTATGAACTTTAAAGCATGCATGACTGAACGGTTTAATTAGCTGTGGGAACTGCTCGAGATAACTCGCCGGGATTTTCTGCAAACCTCGCTGCCCTTCTCGTGTTTTCAGCGGGGCGGCGGTGAGCGAGGAGGCAGGAGTGGCCGCGAGCACAGCGCCGATGGGATGCTATCGCCGGGACAGCGACGGAAGCGACTGCAGCTCGCTGGCGTGTAGGCTGGATGGGAACGGTCCCCAGGGCGGCAGGCAGGCTCGTGGCGGGGCCAGGGTGCTCTGGGGACACCCAGCTGGAGCCCTGCGCCCTGTGGAGCTGCCCCTTTCGCCCAGGTCACCTTCTTGCATGACTTTGTGTTGGGGAGGAGGCCACAGGCATCCTTCTCCTTCCTGAACTGCACTTGAATGTTAGTCCTGAGGTCTCCTGCACTTCCACCCGTCGCCCCAAAACGTCTCAGGGGCTGTGGAGGTGCTGACAGGAGGGATACCGGCAGTGCTGTTAGAGCTGTACGGGCTTCGTGGAAGCGCGGGGGCTCGTCAGCAGCCCCGCGGCCTGCCAGCACATCCTCGGAGGTGGTAGTGCCGGCCACCAGGCTTGAAGTCCTGCTCCCCGTGCAGTGCGCGGAGGCCCCGCTGACTTGCAGAGGCCTGGCATTCAGCCCAGGGTGTTCTCCACGTCCCATCGGGAAAGGTGTCATGTCCAGACCCCTTGCTGTAGCTGTACGTCTGTTTCCCAGAGCTCAGACACCACCTGAGCAGTGGCTGTACACGACTGCGTGCGGCTCCTCTCTGGAGGGAGCAGGGGAAATAAAGGCCGACCTTGCAGTGCTCTGCTGGTTATAATAACAAGGTTCTGGCTTGTGGTTGCACAGCGTTATTAGCAATGACGAGAATGGTCTTTCTGATGCATTTCTCTTGTGCTCATGGTGGTTTTCTGTGGTCGAATCTGCTTGCTTCATGTTTTGTCCCGAAGCACGAATGGATCGTGTTTGGAGCTGGCTTCCATGCTACGGGGCCTGCTTTGTCCTGACCCCCGGAGCTGGACAGGTTCTGGTCTTGCGGCCTGTCTAGAAGCTGTACGTGATCAAGTGTTTTCAATTAGTTTTGGATTGGTAAGGGTCACGGATATTATGGCAGAAGGTTCGTTTAAAAAAAAAACACAAAACAAACCATCCTGTAAAAGGTGCTGTTGGTTATTTCCCTTAAATCCTTAGATTTGGGGTTTGAGAGGAAAAATCATTAAATGATGTCTTAAAGCTGAATAAAGAAGTCAGTATTGAATGTTCTAATGTCTTACAGATGCTGTGGGGTTGCAGGATTTTATTTTAAATTTAACAATGGGAGTTGGAGCGGCTCCAGCGCTGTAAAGAATAGCCTCTTTAATTAAGGGGCTAAGCTGGAAGAGCGTGTGTAGTGCGATGCCATTTTAAAGTTTAAGCGGGGCTTTGTAGTTGCGACTTGTTATTCCCCATTTTGGATCGCACATCCGAGTGTCTGGGGTTGTTGTGGGGATGTTCCCTGCCCGGAGAAGGAAGGCTGGCCTGGGGAAGGGCAGCGGGGTTTCTCCAGAGCTGCTGGCCCTGACCTCATTTTCTTCTCTTTCCTGTGGCCCCCGAAGCCTGCTTTGAAGGTCCTGCGTCTTTGCAGGCGCGTGCACGTGATGCCTCAGAGCCAGGAGAAAACATCGTCTGTTTGTTTTTTCCCAAAGTGCTTGTATTTTTTATTTATTTTATTTTCAGACCGGGGGGAGAGCGTTTTGTGGCCACGTTCTCTTAAATGTCATCTTGGTGATGGCGAGTTTTGAAGCAGGTTGGGGACGTGAGGCGGGGATCGAATGCCGTCTGTTCAGGAAGATATCCCGAGACCCACTGAGATTTCACCCCAGGAGCCAAGTATGAAATTTAGCCAAACGTCTGCGGTGTTCGGGCAGGCAGGGCCGGATCCCGCCCCTAAGCAGCTCTCTGGGTTTCAGTTCCCTGTGGTTTGCTCGCCTGTTACTTACTGGGGTGGAACCCAGAGAATCGGTCATTTAAAAAAAAAAAACAAAAAGAACTGCTCTTCTCGCCTAGAAAATGTAAGTGTTCCAGACGTGTATGTGACAAAGCAGCGTGAAGAGATGTGACGGCCAAGTCTTGGCTTCGATTAACCCCGAGCTCCCAGGACCACGGCACGCAGCCCCTGCCGGCTGCGGCTCCTGCCCCGTGCGTGGCTTCGCCTGGCGCCGCAGTAGCACAACGTGCGTTCAATTATCTGAGGCAACAACTGCTACTCTTGGCCATCTCGGAGGTTTCGCTGCAAGAACGAGCATCTGCCAGGGTTTGCCACATCCTGGTTTGTGCTAAGAGGTGGAAGACAATTGTTTGAGGGTTTTTTGTTTTTTTTTTTTTCTTCCCCCAGATAGTTTCTGTGAGAATTCAGCGCTACAAATTGAGCTACAGCTTGATGCATCCTGACGAGTAATTCCCACTCCGGTGAGAATTGTGCTCTTTGGCGTAAGGAGGTGCAGCCTTGTAGCAGGGACTGAGCAGCTGTAAGCCTGCGAGGCCAGGTACCAGGAAACCTTGACGGTCTGCGTTTAGCGTGTCCTCGTGTGTTTATCCCCATAAAATAATTAATTGAGCTAGAGCTCCAAGCAACGTTATCACCTTTGCGCATTAAAAAATCATAATCGTGCTCTCCGATTTAATGAGATTTAGAAAGAAACGGTCTTTTTTGCTTGCCTTCTAGCCTCTGAGGGCGAAAGGCTCCCAAGGGTCACGCGTTCAAGCCTTTCCTCCCGAGTGTCGGGGCAGCAGGCCGCCTGCTCTCGGGGCTGGCCCCGCGGAGTCACCAGCGAACGGGGCCTTTGGGTTTCCCAGGGCTGCTGCCAGGCTTGGAGCCGGGTCGTGAATGCTGGCAGCACTATTTCGAGCACTCACAAGTGAGCTAGCTGTGTTTTTGCAGTGGCCTTGGCTCTGCTTTTTTTTTTTTCCCTCCCTAATTTCTATTGTTTTCCTTGCTTATTTGCTAACTTGCAAAACTCGGCAGATTGCAGAGGATCTCCCAGCCCTTGGGGTGAGCGTTACTTGGAGCTGCGGCGATCCCGCTCGGAGGTGGATGTGGGGCTGCCTGGGGGCTGTGGAGTTGTCCTGGGCAGCTTGGTGTGCTTTTGGAGGCCCACCACTAACTTTGTGGTCTTGGGAGCTGCTGCGTGTCCATCAGCCTCTGCTTTTGGTGGAATTGGAGGAAATTCAGTCACTAGACCCCTGGGCTTCAGCAGTCCGAAGCGCGCCATTGAGTGAATTCTCCTTCTCTGTTTGAGTCTTGAGTCTGGCCCGGGCTGGCGGGGCGCCTTTGTGCTTTTCCCTCAGCCAACATCCGAGCTGCGTGGGGACAGCATGCCGCGGGTACAGAGGGTGCCTGGACAGGTGAGGTCTCCCAGGATTTGCCAAGAAGGCCTTGGGAAGCTGCTGGCTTCCTGCTGCTCCGGAGGTCATGCCCAGAGCCCCACAAACCCCAGCCCTGCTCACATGAGACAGCGAGGGCGGCGTAACGCACACGTGAGCGTTACCTTGCTGTCTGGCTGCTTTCTCTCGAGCGAGGCGAACCCGAGAGGAGCACCTCGCACAGCTTGCTGGAGCGAAAACGTCACAGGAAACCTACCTGCTGAGCAGCAGCCCGAAATAAACCAGGAGGAACCCAAACACCGCCTGCAGCCCGTGGCGGTCACCGCAGCTGCTGCTGCAGGCCCTCCTGGCTGGGGTTTCGGCGCGGGATGAGGAGAAGTCACCGAGGGCCTCGCCTCGGACGCGCTGCCGGGCCGTGAGGGCAGCAGGAGGGGAGCAGCCCCTCGCCGCCATCCCCGATCCCGGGCACGGCCGGCAGGAAACGGTTAAAGAGGAGAGAGGTTGTCGAGTCGGGTTAGCCGTAAGATAGCTCATATTTTAGAGGGTTTCAGAGCTAAGCTATAAAAAGGCCTCGCAGTATTTCAACTCACCCATTGTCTGCTGGAAGCCAGCCAGCGTTGCCATGGCTACGAGGAATTATTACTTGCTGCCAGAGCTGGAGGAAAAGCTCATACTTTTGGCTTCAAAACAGGAGGGGTGGACTTATGTAATCCACTGTGTTTATAGGCTGAGACTGGCAGGAGCATTGAGAAATAATTACAGGCTTTCCATTTCATTTCCAGCTCAGTTTTAAGGCTGTGTGGCCTCTCTTATTTATTTATTTCGGAGCTGCGACGGTGGCTGCTAGCGACGCGGGAGGTTGCGGAGGTGACGCGGGGATGCCGCTAGGTGAGTGCCCCCGGGCCGGCCGGGCTGCTTTTGTTTTGGTGGCGTTTTGTCTGGCGAGCTGGAGCAGGCCGGGGCAGAAAGAAGTTCCTTTGAGAAACCGGGGCTTGGCCCTGCGACGCGGGAGCAGCCTGCGGCGCTGGAGGCTGGGAACGCACTCCTGCGGCTGCCCGGGGGTGGCCGGCCTCTGGCTGGAGGAGAGGAGCTGCGAGGGCTCGCGAGCCTCTGCTGCTCTCAGACGTGGCTGTGTCCCTCAGCCCGTGCTGGCTTGCAGCATGTTATTTTGGGAGAAGGAGGGGAGGGTAGTGGGCAAGCAGAACGGGGAGAAAAAGTTTGTGTTTTCCTTTTTTTTTTTTCTTTTTTTTTTTTTTCCCCCGAGTGTCTCGGTCTTACACGTTGCTGTGCCGGCTGGAGACAGATTTGTCGCTGTGATCAAAGCAGTTTTGCTGATGTTTTGTGCTTTTGAGAGGTGAACTGCGAAGTTAGCCTGTAATTAATGTGGGTTTGTTCGTCCCTGGAACAGTCAGCAGACGACGCTGTAATTTGGGTTTGCCTGAAAAGCAGCACGCGGTGTGTTTTGACTTCGGTCAGGCCAGTGGGAGTTTGCAGCTGCTGTTTTTGTGCTGGCTGTTGCAGAAAGGGAATTACTGCCGGTAAACCCTGCCCGCAAAACTTTGAGGCTGGATGGCTTCGCTGGGTCCGAGGGTCGCGGCACCGTAGTCCCTGGGGAGGATGTCGGTGGTGCGGTGGGAATCCCGTGCCCAGCGGGATGGCGAGGGGAGCGGGACTGGGAAACCTGCTGTAGCAGTTAAAAAGCACGTGAAAGCTTTGGTGTGCTGTGCCTTTTACGTTTTCCCTCATCGCATGGTGACCTGCTAGGGAGTTACGTTCTCGGTCCGTGCTGATTGGGCTGACTTTGTCATCGTGGTGTGGGGCGTGAAGAGGAAATATGTATACGGCTGTGACAGTCCCCACTGGGGAACGCGGCCGGCTCTGGCCAGCGTGCCTAACTTGGGGAAAAAACCTGCTATTTGGGTACAACTACAGTCCCACGTTAATGTGTTTGGGCCCTGGCTCGAAACGCAGAGAAGGCGTGGAACTGATTGATGTGTGTGAGGGGTTGTCAAAGGCACGCTACAGAAATAAATGGCTTTTCCCAGCGTTTCCTGTGGTTGCTGCGTGTGTTCGGCAGTTACAGGCAAAAACTTCAGAGGCTGGGGGAGTGCTTCAGGTCGGGAAATGCTCCTTCAAACAGCAGGCTTGACTCGTGTTATTGGCGACACACGGGTGTGTTATACAAAATAATTCAATAATTTAATGATCCATAATACTCTTCTAGCTCCTACCACAGATGCTGTTGGACTCGAGTTAGATTTGTTGCTGCGAGGTTTTTTTTTCTTTTTTTTTTCTTCCTCTGGGATTTGTGCCAAGATGAACTGTATGTTCTGTTCTTAACAGTTATGAGTAATGTATGTGTGAATCTATAACATAAGTAATACGAGTATATAAAATGTGTGAGTACGCAGAATTCACGCGTCCCGTGTCTGCGGCGCGCTGCGCACATGCGACGTGTGTGTTCAGGAGGGCTGCGCTGCGTGTCTGGGCAGGGCGAAGGGCATGCCTCGCAGTCGCTGCTCGCCGCAGAGCCGCGGCTGGTGGCCTGCTCCCGGGTGCCTGAACCCCAACTGCAGGCACCAGTGAGGACGTAACGGCCCTTTTGGGGTGGCTACGTGTTGGAGAGAGCTGGAAGTCCCTCCCCGTGCTTGCAGGGGAAGTAGCTCTGCCTGGCCAGACAGCAGAGATGCTTGTGCTGCAGCATCGTGCCTCCCGAGCTGTCTGCAGAGCTGGGGTGTCCCCAAGGCCGTGTATTGGGGTACCTGTGGGTCTCGTGGGGCCGTGCTCTGCCCCGGCCGTGGGGCACCCTTCTGAAGCCACGGTGCTGCCGCTCGGGGGGCTGCGCGAGCGGCCCGCTCCACGGCTTGTTCTAATGGGATTTTTTTTTCTTTCTTTTTTTAGACTAATAAAATGGACTTTCTCTCATAAATTATTTTTTTTTTCTTAATGTGAAAAATGAGAAGGTGGCGAGTAGCCAATTCCCCCGCCTCCCTCTTCCCAGCTCGGATGAGGTCATTGCCTCTCAAAGTTTGTACCACGCATTGTGAGACACGGCTGGAGAAGCAAGAAGTCAACAAACGCCTCTCGGAGCGGCTGGCAGCCCCGGAGCGCTAGCGGAGCTGTAAGCGAGGGTGCCGGGGGGGCCTGAAGGCCCTGGGGACACAGATTTGGGTACGAGGGGACCGCTCCGTGCCCCGGCTGCTGGTGCTGTGCTGGGGTGAAATGGGAGCTGGGCGCGGGTCTGGTCGGCGCGAGGACCCCACACGTGCGAGGGGCTCGGCGTGTGCTTAGGTGGAAGGCGATCGGCAGCCGATCTGGCGCTGCTCGGCTGAGCTCGCTCGTGCGTTGACTGACTTTTTCCTTGGGAATTTCCTCGGCGCTGTTTTTGAAACCGGGGTTGCGGGAGTTCACGACCCAACGGAGGATCTCTCCGAGACCTTTGTGTCCCCGGCTGAGCGGCTGCGTGGAGAAGTTGTTTATTTTCTTGAACGCCACGCGGAGCTGCTGGTGAATTCCTGAGCTATTGTTTTCTCCCCGTCTGTCCCCCCCAGCCCTCCCTCCCCTCCCGCCGTCCGGATTCCTCTTTCCTCGGCGGTGGAAGCGGTGCGGGGGCGCCTGGCCTGCGACGTGCTCCTGGGGGCTTCCCGAGGAGCTGCAGCCCTGGAGCATGGGGTTTTGGACCTTCTGCTCGGGTCATGGGCTGTGGTACACCTGGAGCGGGTGTAGTTTAAAACGGGGAGGCTGCTGAATTGGCACGGGTCTGAAACAACAATTTCCTAAGTCCCATAACAAATTAATTACCGAAACGGTGTGAAAGCATGCTTGCTGCCTCGTGCCTTTGCCGTGAGGCTCGTTTTGGCCAGCTCGCTGTGCGCTGCAGGGGTGTGTGGCGGTGGGGGTGCTTTATGCATCTTCGTTTTTTGTCTCAGTGCCCCATCACGGCGCTGGGAGGCGATGGGCTGAGTCGGTTCTGCGTGATCCCGGTGGCAGAGCCACCCGGGGGGGTGTGGGTTGTCAGCGCCGTGGTCTGGAAATCAAATCTTTGCCGTGTCGGAAAGGGGAGTGACGGCAGGTGACAGAAGGTGAGCAGGTAGTTGGGAAAGGGAGAAACGGAGAGCTGCCGGTCTCAAGGATGTGCGCGGCGCCCCAGGAAGCGAGCGCTGCGGTGGGTTGTACCGACGGGTTTGCTCCCCGGTGCTGCCAGGCGCCGTGCGGGGCCTCGGCTCCGAGTCCTGGAGGTGGGCAGCCGCTTGTACGGGGGTTACACCAGGGGAGTCTGGTGTGGGGCCGAAAAGGGGAAGGAGCACGAGGAGGCCGTCGGGATGTCAGCTGCCACCTTAGAGGTTTGTGAGCAGAGGATAAACGTGGGACTGGTGGGTCGGCCGGCGTCTGTGGTGCTTTGGGAAGGTCTGCAAGGAAGGCCTGGGGGATGCTTCCATTCGCTGACACCAGGAAGTTACAGAACTGTGGTTCTTAAGAGGAAAACCAGGAGGCGGCTGCTGTGGGTAAAAGTCAGTGCCCGAGGGCCCTGGGCCCAGCGGTGTGAGCCACGTCCCCTGGTGCTGTGCCTGGGGATGCGGCGCTGGTCTTCCCCGGCACCGAGGGCAGGACCGAAGAAGTGCAGCTGGGAGGTAAGGGAGGGGGCTTGGGATCCAACGTGCTGCTGTGCTTTTAGGCAGAAACTGGAAGGAGAAAAAAATAAATAAAATTGCCATTCCATCGCAGCTTGTCTGTTCTCTGGAAGCCATTTAAGCATCCCATTAATCCGTTAATGGCAGCTGCTCCTGTGCTGCTGCACCCCTACACTGTCTTCTGCTCACTTTCTCTTTGTCTTGACGCCTCTGCTTAGCAGCCTCGTCGATTTTTCCTGTCGACGCGACACAATCGCTCCTTGTTAGCCTACCTTGCTCCTTCCTCTTTCAAGGAAGGGAAGGAGCAGGGGAACCAGATCTGATAATTCCAGTGAGTAGAACTGTTCCCCTGAGCCCTTTATAAAGAAATAAAAAGGCTCTCCTTCTCTCTGCTTCTCTTTGAGTACAAGCACTTTACCCTCTTGGATTCCCTGCAGGCTCCTCATACTGCTAAAATTGAAACATCAAGATGTCTGAGGCAGCAGGAATTACCATCAGTGTTTTGACACCTGGAGGTACAATTTCTATTAGCTTTTATATAAAAACAACACCAGTTTTGCCAACAGAGTTCTCATTAAATAATGCATGAAGACCCCCGCCTCTGACAGTAGGTATTTTTCTTTCACTTTCTTGGACTCTGGGATAATGGCTTAATTTTTGTGACCATTGGGGAAAAATATGCATATACTCGCAGGCAGAAATATATTTGTGGACTGGCTTCTCCCAGGCACGGAGTCAATTATCCTGTTCGCTAATTAACATGGAGAGATGGGGGAAAGCAAATTAAGGTTGGTCTGTTTGGAAGGTTTGGTTTATTTTTTATTTTTATTTTTTTTTTAGGGAATAGGATGTAGCCTTCCTGAGACATTTGATGGTAAACAAGACTTAGGTGTAGCTTGAGACAGACCCGCGGAAGAGGCTGCGTGCCCTTGAACGGAGATGGGCGCGGGGTCATCGGAAACAAAAAACGTGTGACTTGTGTTTTTGTGTAGACGACGCTTGGCATCGAGCATATGCTCTGTGCCCGCTTTTGGGGGAAATGAAGTGAAACAGAAGGGCGCAGCATGTGGATGTGACTGTTAATAGTTAGAATCAAAGTACAGTTTTGACATTTCTAACCTAATAAGTGGTGCTGCGTGTGAGAGCCTGCTTATTTTCCTTTTCAACATGAGATGCTTTGACAGAGGAGTAAAGTCCCATTTTGACATTTCTGTCATTTTAACTAAAGAGAGAGATTACAGTAAATTGGATTAAGTGAAAATCTTCTTCAGATGTTTGTGGTTTGGGCTGATTTATGGATAGATGTCATTTGAACGTCATTCTGCATTTTTTAAGCATCTGCTTGATGGTTGCTCTAATGCTGTTGCTGCAAATAGTCCACGCAGAGGGAAAGCCGAGCGGGGAGCAGCTACCCGTGACGGGTCTGGGGCTGGTGTGTGGCACAGGGACAGCAAGACACTGTCCTGCGCACGTTCCCGGCTGCTCGCTGCCAGATTCTGTAATGGCTGCTTGGTTTTCACTGGAATTCTTCTTGTTAAACTCAGGTTACCTTCTGCTGAGAGTCATGCTTTTTTTTTTTTAATAGGCTTTTCTGAGTACTTTTCCCACCCTTGGAGAGAGATGGCTCAGAGCACGCTTACCTTGTCATGTACTTGGCAAATCTTGGCTCTCCTCTTCCCATCGCCAGCGATGACGTCCTCGGTTTACGCTCGTGCAAAGTCTTGCTCTCGGCCGCCTTGCTGCGGGGTCCTTTAGTCACAACGCGTGTTTGTCACTTTTCCTGGAAACAAAACATTCACGAGCATGTGCTGGCTCACTGACATAGCAGTGACGTGTGACAATACTTTGCCTGTTGATATTTCCAAAAGATAGCGTTGGAAGTACTTCCATTAAATTAATAGCTTGAGACTTCTTAAACATATGTCCTCCGTGGCTTCGTCTATTTAAGTTGTTTAATTTAAGTTATTTAGAAGCTGCTGAGGCCTTTTGGAAGCTGTGTGATGTCTTGTGGGTGGTGATGTAACCAGCCCTGCAACCAAATCTGCCCGTGATGTCACTGATGGAGTCACTGCTGCCTGGTGCAGCGATTAGTGGGATGAGACGATGTCTTTGTGCAAATGGTGATGGGAAACTGGGAAGTCCGCAGCTCTAAATTGTGTTATTTACATATAGAGCTTCTAATTTCCAGCACAGTTTCAGAAAATACTTCTGATCCCACCTCAAAACCACTAGATTTGAGTCCAGGAGGTAGAGGTTTATGGATTTCAGTTGTGGTCTCTGAAAGCTTATTTGCAAGTTTAGTGTTGGTTTGAAGCTTTGTACCTACACCGGGAGCTCGTAGGGTGGTTTTCTGCTAGCTTAGCTCCTTGAGCTGCTTCTGCTCAGTGCCAAGCAGGGAGCGAGAGTGTAAAAATTGCCTTTCATCCTCTTCAGGGGTCGGATCTTATACTGTGCCGGTATCAGTTTTTGCAGTCCTGCAGCAGGAAGCTGCTATCCAGACCGGAGTTGGAGATACAGCGGGGAAGTGCCGTCAGAAGGTAGAGCACATCAAATCCCAGCTCCCGGTGGTGCATCGGCTGGTGGTGCTTCACTTCTTCCCTCTGAACCGAGCCCGGCTGGCTTGATGTGCACCTCTTAGCGGTGCCTGGTTTTTCTGGGGCTTATTGGTGACACCAGAATCGTTGTGCTTTGCTTCCCGCATCTGTGCTTGCCATCCCATAACTGATGGGGAAGAGGTGCAGCATTCACAAACGCCCCACGGTGCACATTGCCCTTGCGCTTAAAAGACTTTGATTTTTGTCGTGTGGGTGTTTCATGCTTTACAAGCGATTCGAAGTGCGATTCGTAAAAATACCTTCTGTATTATTTTCCGTGATACGATTATTTGTGGAAGATCACACTACTGAGGGAAGATAAATTTGTAATCCTGCTTAGCGGTTGATCTTATCCTCCCTGAGTAGCTATTGTTGCGTAAGGGACAGTGACCCGAAATCCACCTTTTAAAGCGGTGGACGGGAGATGCCTTCCCCTGGTGCCCTTGCGCACAGGAGCATCGTTCAGGCTTTGTAGTGGTTTAAAGACTGGCGGTTTTACTTCCAAATCCGAGTGCCCCTCCTAACTCACCTGCAGGTCAGCGTGCCCAAGAGAGCAGCAGCGTAGCGGTAGGTGGCTTATTTTTCTGGCAGCATGGTTACTGAGCCAGGCCGTGTTAAACAAGACCTCTCTGCATCTTTCAGAGCCAGGCACGCTGAGAGGTGTTCACAAAGCAGCGCTGCCTGAGGCCGCATGGCCCAAATCGCAGGGAGGAGCAAGTGGTTTGATCATGGATCCTCCCGGGGAGGTTATGGGGTGGGAGCTTCGGGGGACGGGGCGGGCAGGCTGCTGAGCAGGAGGGGCTGAGCTGCTGCTTGGGAGCAGGGCTGAAAGCATCTGCAGGAGCTGCCCGCCTCCGTGCTTGGTGTTTGAGCTGCTCAGTTAAAGCAGACGAGGAACTGGCGGCGCGCTTCTTGGCGTGGGCCTTGTGGTGGTGGAGCTGGAGATACTCCCCTTCCTGCTCAGCTGGCCCTGTCTCCTCCCACCCCTCGCAGTCACGTAGCAGCGCCAGGTTGAGCTCAGGTGAGGCATCTGCTCACTGCCTGCCGGGGAGGCCGGTGGTGCGCAGCCGACCTGAGGCATTTGGTTGCTTTTATTTCCCCCCCTCTCTCCTGAGAAACGATACAGGAAATATCTCAGCGTCAAGAGCTCCATCTAAAGCTGCGATGCTCCTTCTGTCTCGGCCTGCTTTCAGAGCTCCTCGGAGGAGAGAGCACAAGCCGCTCACCTGCACAGCCAAAAAGTGGAGTCGGGAGCTGCTGCTCCCAGGCACCGGCTGCTCTCCAGCTCGGTGGGGCTCTCGTCTTCCACCGCTGCTCCGGCGGCTCCTCCGAGCTGAGCAAGCAGGCGAGCAGGTGGAGGTGCCCTCCCTCCCCTCTGAGCATCCAGCTCGGGTGATGTTTGCCCCTGGCGGCACCGGTAACGCTGGGTTTGCAGCCCGCAGCCAGTCCCTGAGGTTTGCTGGAGGGCTGTGCTGTCGGCAGCGCTCGGGACCGGGGGCGTCCTTCCTTTACCCAAGGCGATGTCCTAATGGCTGGCAGCGGGCAAGAAGGAAGGAAGAAGAGGGTTGGTTTTTATTTTTTTTATCTCTTCAGTGTGGGTGAATCCGTGTTGTCTGTGATGGATCCTCACTGCGACAGGCTCTAAGTGGCAGCTCTCAGGGGAAATTAGCCTGCAGCTTTTGACTTTATTAAATATTCTCCAGTGCGATCCCGAAGGACTGCTTCTTAACGTTCTGCGATGTTTCATCTGTATTTTTAGCATCCCGTACGTGAAATGTGGCCGCATATAGCCTGTATTTACATTAAGGTCTACGTACGAATGGTTGAGAAGTGATAGATGGCATGTTCTGTTCTTCAGATCAGCACCGTGAGGATGTCTTATAGGGAGGTATAAGAACCTTCATTGGCGACACTGTGGATTATTATGAAGCCTGATGGCTCTCTTAGAGCTCTGGCTTACAACGATTGATTCACCTATTTATTAAAACACCTATTTAATGATTGAGTGCAGTGATCTTTGTTGAGCATCAACAGCGGGGTCGCGCTTGGGCTCTGGAAGCAGAAGCTTGGCACAGAAGTGCTGCTTGTGTAACGTGCTAACTTTCAGTCTGTCCCGCTCCTGCCTCGCAAGCGACTTTCCGCTCTACGTGGTTAAATGATCTGCCGTGATGAATGGCATATGTTCAAAGAGGTAATGGTGCGGTTTTCCTTGGGAGTTGGAACTTGTAGGGCTTGGTAGCATTGTGGCGAGGCTGCCGATGGAAATGAACACGTGGGGATTCGCTGGCTGTGGGAATGGTCTCGCCCTGTGGAGGGCTGTTGTGAAAACAAAACCCAGGCTTTCCAGGGGCTGGGGGAGAAGGAAGATGATCTGGGGGCAAGCTGCAATTTATATTTCTTTCCACACTGTCAAACAACTCAGCGTTCATTCGTGTGTTTACTTCCAGAATCTGTCTGCGATATTTATCTGTTCGTTTCATCTGCAGTATTTATCTGCTCCTGGAGATTTCCTGCCAATGGGTAACCAACCGTGCCGTAGGAGACGTGGGAAGAGCGGAGCGGCGCGGGTAGGCTCTGACGGCCTGCGCCTCCTCGTTCAGCCCCCAGCCAGCTGCTCGGCAGCTGTTGACTGCTGGGACCACAGGGATTCGAGCTGGGAGCTTCCCTCGCTCCCCAGGCGTGAAATCCCCGTGGAGCCAGGAACCCCGGCGCAGCGAGGCGGCAGCAGCGGCGTGCTGGGCTCGGGAGGGCATCTGCAGAGGCCCCGCAGGGTAGAGCACTGGGGTGGCTTCCCAGGGTACAGTGTTGCTTACAGTTTTCTTGTTTAGGTGAATTCATGGGCTATTTCAGGCCGTGTATAAGACTTGGGTCCATGGGCACTTGTTTCCAGGAGGACTGAGTCTGCCGAAGGTCAGAGATGCGCAATTTATCCCTACTCTGCCAGCTTTCAGCGATCCTCTTCGCATAAATGGGCCTTTCGGAGAGGTAGCTTTCCTATCACGTACAGAACTGCGGGTCCAGTAGCCCTACAGGAATAAAGGAGGTGATTGCCCAGCCTGACAAAAGGCGAGCGCAGCAGCCTGGAGCAGCTCAGCACTCCCCGTGGTGGGAGGCGAAGGCGCCCCTTGCCCAGCTGGCTCCCTCCAGGGGCACGGCGTTGGGTGCTGGTCTGGGTGTTGGGTGCTTCTCCAGGACACTGAGATTCAACGAAGAAAGGGAAGGTTTCTTTGCCTTCTCTGACTGCTTGAATATTTTTCTTGACTTTTTATCTGCAAAGCGTGTAACTTTAACCCCAGCCTCTGAATTGAGCATGGCAGATGCTGCTTAATTGTGAGGGGGGGGAAGCAATGGATTCCCTGGTGGGTAAGAGCTTACCCTTGGTGCCCTGACCTTGTTAAAACACATTAACTCAATAAAAGCCTGAGTATTTAAAGACAAGCGACTTCTTCCTACCTGGAGGGGCATAATTAAGCCATTCCACACCCCTTAAACCAGAGCTGTGGGAGGAGGACAGAAGAGCTCCCTGTCCTGCCTGCCTGCGCAAGCGAGCAACTTCCCGCCGGGGTCGTTTCGGCTCCCCCAAGCAGCACCCGGCAGCTGGGAGGCTGCTAGCAGGCGCTGGGACAGCCTGGCTGTGATTGCAGAGGAAACCCGGAATTTCCTGACCGCTGGTGAGTGACACCCTGCCTCTGCAGGGCACGCAGCTCTGCAGCATCTTGCATCGGTTGAAATTGTGGTCAAGTGTTTTGCATTAAAACAGACAATTTCCTGGACAAAGCATGCAACAAAACCTAGCGGGGGAAGGTGGGGGGTGGTTATGTTCATCCATAAAAGTTCCTGCGCAACATAAAATCGGAGTGTTACCCCTTCCTTAGGGTTTCCTTGTTTAAACATTCCTCGGATGTTTGCGAAGTACATCTTAGTTTTATCCGTGTCCACAGGACAGACCCAAGGAACTTTAACGCCTTGATTTACTTTGGGGATTTGAAGGGAAATGCAGGAGTTTTCCCGAGTGCCCGTCTCATTCCAGCCGTACTCCCTCCTGCTCCAAGGCCATGCCTCGGGCACCACCACGGCCGGCGGCGGCTCCTCTCCTGCTCCCGGCGCAGCCGGTGGCGGCTGGCCCTGCTGCTGGGGCACCGGGGGGACAAGGTGCGGATGTCCCCTCCCTGGGGAGCTCGACAGAGGCCAGCTGGCAGTAGCTGGGGGGGCTGAGAGGGCTCAGAGGTCTTTACGAGCTGCCTCTTGGCTATTTTAAAAACGCTGTGCTCTATTGCTGCCTTTGGCTGGGGCGGTGAGGTGGAGCAGGGCTTGATTCCCCTGGGCTCCGGAGGAGAGGGGAGCTCACAGGGGGTGGTGGGAATGGCCGTGGCTGCCAGTGCCCTCCCCTGCAGAGTCCTCATCAGGACCACAGCTATTTGAAGCTAAAGCCACCGCTGTTGGCTGCTTCCACGAACACGCCAGGGCTGCTGGCTGCAGTTGTTTCACGAGCAGCTCAGCCGCCCAAGCGGAGGTGATGGAGATTTGGGGATGGAAATCCTCTGTTGTCCCTGCGTAAGCTGTCCTGTGCCAGCCCAGTGCCAAGGAAAACTCATTCTCATACCAGAGATAATTTCAGATGCTATTTCTTTTCTTGCTATGGGTAACCAGAGTTCATCGTAACTTAAATCTGAGGCCTTCATGCATTGACCTCATCACCTTGATGAAGGGGGACATCCTTTAGTACCCCTCAGATGCACTCTGAAAAATTTATTACTCTGTAATTTGTTTCTGTAGCTCCATAAACTCAAAATTTGACCTTGGGACTGTGACTGCTGCTACCTGTGCTGACTTCCCTGGTGCTTTTGCCCTGACCGGTTTTGCCCGAACTCGTCGACTTGCTGCTAGGGCTCCTGCTCGCCCACGAGAGGAGCTTCCCAGCCGGCGAGGAGCGCTTTGCGTCAGACGTTTCCCTCGTGGTTTTTCTTCGTTCCTGCCATGTGGCCAAGGGTTGGAGGATGAGTAACCAGCCGAAACCTCAGCCCCAGGGTAGGTAGGCGCAGGGTGACCGAGGGTATCTGCTTGTGCCTGCGCTGCCTCGGCTGCGAGCTGGACTAGTGACTCATCCGAGGAGTGACTTGGGTGGCTGAGGGTTTTTTTTAGCAGCAATAGTTGTTAATAATAAATAGCTTTGAGTTCAGCGATTGCAAAACAGGGCAGGCTGATAGCCCAGGGACTGAAACGGAAATTTCACCAGGAAACGAGGCAAAGTTCTCCCCTCCCTCTGGTACCAGGGGACGGGTGGGCCAAAGGCTTCGGACCGCGTCCTGCTGGCAGGCGTTGGGTGCACGCCGTGAGGCTGGATTTGGGGTTGTAGGCAGTGGTCACTGAAGGCACGACACCCCTTCCCAGACTGATTTCCTGCAACCTATGAAAAAGCCTTTGTGGGATCATGCTTTTGGTTACCAGGACAGAAGCCAATTCAGAAACTCAGTTCTTGAATTCTTGGGAGCAAATTTTCCTTTCCTCAAGGTTTTTACCTGCAGTACTGTTGACAAAAAATGTGCGTGCGGCCCTAAGAAGCTATGAAAACCACCTCTTGTGAACAATCCCTGGTAGGTAGGATAGAGTGAGGTAAAAACTCACATCTTTTATTAAGAAACAGAACAACAGAAGGGAAGGGAATTTCTTCCTTCATGTGCTCATGTTGCTTTTTATTTTCAGATATGCGGTGTGGGTAGTTGAGGTTGTTAAAATATGTTTTACTTTGTTTATTCTAATTTACAAATAGCTGCAGCAGGTACAGTTTAGAGCTTTTCAGGCCTAATGCCTCAGCCTTTCTCTGTGCGCAAGCTCACCTTGCTTAATTTTATAGTTGAAGCTGAAATTTTCATGAAAATGTCGGATACCCAGACTTAAATATCTAGGAAAAAGTCATGTCCTGCTCTCTCAAATGAACCGGAGAGTGTAAGAGAGATAAAGTGGTCTGAGATTGGGCAAAGAAAAGGTTCATTGCCTTTGCTTCCTCTTTACAGGCTCAGTTTCTGAGGCCATTGAGTAAATTTCCAGTGCGTGGTGGTGTCAGTTATTGTGATTTTAAAAGCTTAGCGCAAGTCATGCAATATGTGGCGATCAAAACGATATTTTCCTTCCCCCCCCCCCCCCCCCCCCCAAGGTTTACTTTTGCAATCTGTACGTTGTGCAAATCCTGGGAGAAATTTCTTAAAGCTCTGCCCAGGAAAGAAAAGCTAAAGCTTGACAACGTGACTCAAGCCAGATCCGTCAGCCTCTCCAACTCGGGGAGGCGTGGAGCTTCCCAGTGGAAGGGCAGACCCTGAGACGTGTCCTGTCTGTGGAGCAGGAGCTGAAGGAGTCCTTGAAAGGCGACTGAAGAGGAATCTGCAGACTCCAGAGGGCTGCGAACCGCAGGCTCAAAATCACTGCTCTGAGCCTGGGAAAGGGAAATTAAAAAGGTGCCAGCTGGTGGAGCAGGGGGAGAGGAGGAGGAGGAGGAGGAGGAAGAGGAGGTCGCCTTCTCCTGTCCCCCTTCCCTCGCTGCAGGCTGTCCGGCATCCCGCGAGCTGCTACGCCTCGGATGCAACCGGTGAAATTTTTTTGGTGTCTCTAGAGAGGCTTCGACTTTCTGTCTAGAAGCTATTAATTACCTAGCCGAGGAAAGCAGAACACATACCCAATTAATGGCTCCCACCGCTTAGGCCTGTCTCCCCGGCTGCTCTGCTCTGAACTAATGAGCAGCTCCTTTCACTGGGCCACCGGTGAGCCTGAACTCCTCGCGTTTCCTGGGGAGAAATGAAAGAAGCAGAAATGCGCGGGAACAAATGGCTGGAATTTGGTCATTAACCTGGGCTGAAAATTGACTCAATCTACTAGTAATTATCGGGGGAGTACTAGGAGAACGGCCTGGTGGAGGGTTCAGAGCTGCTATTTGACGGATGATCGCGAGCAACTGAGTTAGCATCACGTAAGCTGCTGTCCGGCGTCCGAGGTGTGGTAACGTGCTGGGTAAGTACGGCTCCCTCACCCCAACCTGGAGTAAAACGGGTCAGTCTGGATCAGCTCCGGCCTCGAGTGGCTCCGTTCTTCAGTGATATTTTATGGCACAGCCGCACAGCATCTCATGTTTTTGAGTACCTTAGTTTACAGGTCATTTAATTTACTTGCAGGCTTTGTTTCAGTTCCCTAGGGTAATTTTGCTCCTTTGCACATGTCTTCCTATGGAGGCATTAAATTGTGCAGTTTGTCACAATAGTTCAGCTCTTACGCTGGCAGCCAGGGCTCTTCAAAGATGCTTGTGTGAAGTTGAGACTCCTGAATCATTAGAGGATCATGAAAGAAAAAGAATAATTTAGAACAAGGAGATGTTTTGTCATCTTTGAAACTGGGAGCGTGTGAAAGGAGAGAGTGTTTAGCAGTGCAATCCTCCTCAAAGAGCTTATCTCAGGGAATCCAGAAAATGAGTTTCCCTTCTTTATGCGGGATGTAAATAATCAAAAATGTCACTCCCGAGCTGCGTAATTTGTTCAACAAAAGAATCTCGAGAAGATGACTCCCCAGGCTTTCATGGTGTGCCCAAGACATCAGAGGACTTGTCTCCGCAGCGATGCGAGCTGAAGTGTTTGAAAACCAAATGAGCAGCAGCGTGTGCCGGGCGAAATAAATAAATAAGGCTCACAGGTGCTTTGCAAGCTCCGTCGCATTCTAAAAGCCGTGTTTATCTGGCTAGTCCGGGGTTAGGTTAGCTCCTGGGAGCTGCGAGTGGATGCAGCGATGATGTGGTGTTACAGCGAGGGTTGTTAATGTGCTGTTTAATGTGCTTGGAAGCGGGGCTGGAGTAGGCCTACAGTTACTATATCATTATCGCGTGTTGGCAAGGAATTGCATTTTTTTTTTCTTGATTTAAAGCTGCTTGCGCGTGTTTATTAAACTGAGATTAGTACTGCATAACAGTTAGGATATTTAAGCGCATGTTTAATGTAAGGGGGGTGCCGAAGTGGGAAAGGCGTGCGGGGTGGTACACGGGAGGGGGGGCCACATGGCTCCCCTTTGCCCCCCAGTGGGGGCACGCAGCTCGGGCTGGGGTCTGCTGGAGGGGCAGGGGCTTCGCCGCACACCAGCACCCTGTGGTCGCCCTGTCCCAGCGGGGGCACCTCTGGGTGTGAACTCACCCGGCGTGTGTGGGGCTGGAGCGTTTGGCTGGGCTCCCATCAGAAAACGGGCTTTTTTCTCAGCGTTTTTTCCATCCCTAGGGCTTCGCTAGTCACTTCTGCTGGTTCCCTCCGGTTGTCCTGCGCTGGTTTTCTTATCTCTTTCTGGCTGCTTCTGTCCCGTCTGTGCTCCGGCACTTGACCATCACTCCTTTCCTTTCCTCTCCTCCTCCAGCCTCCTGCCCGATTTCCCTTTGCAGTCCCAGTGCCCGGGTGGTTGTGTGTGTGTTTTTTTTTTTTGTTAAATTTCCTCTTCAGGCATTTCGATTTGTCTTTGCAGATCATCTTCAACAAAGGCCTCACATGCTCTAATTTGTTTTCTATTTCCAGCCCACACTTAAAATAACTCCTTTATTTCATGAATGGCCCGTGCCTGGATCCAAATCCCCCCCCCATTTTTTTTTTTTTTCTGTGGGGTTTCTTTTTTCCCCCCCCCTGTGTTCCTTGTCAGTATCCTTAAGGGTTTGAAGGGTCCCTTTTGGGCACGCAGCCTGCAGCTGCCCCTCAGCAGCAGCGTGTCGGGGGTGGCCGCGTGCCCGTGTGCCGGCCCTCGCCGTGGAGAAGGGGGCGAAGGGGTTTGGAGATGTGGCGCGGGAGCAGCTCTGCCACCGTGGGCTCGCCATCCCGGGGTCGGCAGCGTGCTTTAGCACTTGGGACCCCTCGAACAGGCTGTTGGCCCTGGGGCTGCCGAGCGCGAGGAGTCACAGCAGCGGCTCGGGGCGTGCTTTCTGCTGCTGGAGCACGAGGCCAGGCCTGCGCCGCTGCTCGGAGCGGGCCCGCCTGGGAAACCTGCCTCGGGAAACGCCGCCGGGAGCGGGCCTGGCAAAACCAAACCCTCCGACCTCGCTCCGCATGGCCGCGGTGCCAAGATTTGCTCTCAAACGCCGGCAGAGGTTATCTCGGGGCAGGGCTAAACGTGGGTCCTGCGCCCAAAATAGGTCGGAAAGATTGAAAAGCGGTAACACGGGTCCCAAATCCCGCTTCGCTGCTCCGGGCAGCGGCAGGGGCAGGGCGGAGAAGTCGCCTTTCGTCGGGGCTCAGAAGCGGTGCTGCACGGAGCCGCTGGTGCCACCCCAGCAAGGAGGAGGCACGGCGGCACGCCGGGCACAGCTCCTGAGCTGCTGCCAGCCCCTCCGTGGCCGTAGGACCCGCTGTGCCCGCTCACGGGGGTAACATCCTGCCCTCGCGGTGCTGTGACCCGTCAGGTGGTGCTGAGCCTCCTGCTCTGCTCCTCCAAGGCAGGCACGGTGCTGGGAGATGGCACGGGGTGAAGGCCCCGACCCCGGGGCTGAAACGAGCCCCGAGCCCTGCCGGGGAGCTCGGGGCGTGCCTGATCTTTCCTGTTGACCCTGTGCTGCTATTTTAATTTAAAACCTCTGTACCCCGCTGGGATTGAATGCTACTGTGGATTCCTGGGCTGCAGACAGTGACATTGTTTTCTTTGTTATTCTGAATAGAGCCCTAAATTTATGGCAGACGGCCGCCTTTCCCATTGAAAGGCCTTAATAGATACAGTACATACAAATATTTGTGGATAATGTCAGCTGTCTTCCAAGAAAATTTCATGCACATATTGATTAGACAAATCCATTATCGTTACATTGTGGTGCGTTCCTTAGGAATGTCCTCCAACCCATTTTCATTACGTCTTAATTATTTCTCTGCTTCCACCAGCGCTCTGAAGAAAGCGGGGGTAAGTCTCCGGCTGCTTTTGAGCTCTGGTTTTGATCGGGGGACGTATGGCATGTGAATGCCATTACGGGCCGCGGGGCGGCTGCCGGCAATAAACGGGCTTTTCTGCGGGGCCGCGCACACGTGCGGCCTGGGGTTTTAGGCATGGTGGCTGGTCGGGCTCCCGGAGGTGAACGGTATTGCTCCGTATTAATTAAGCGTTATAAACGAAGGTCTCCTTGATTTTTGTTTCGAAATGGCGCGAGTTGACTGGAGGATACATCTTTTTTGAGTGTGTGTTTGAAGAGGAAAATCGTCACGTGTTTGGCGTCCGAGTGAAGAAGAGCTGTTTGTTTTTCCCAAAACGGGCATCGTTTTGTTTGCAATTAAGCATCAGCTTTAGTGTCAATACTTTTCAATTAAATGTGCCCCGGTGAGTGCTAGCAGCACGTCGTTCACTCCCCTGTGCCGGGGATGCATCGCGGGGCGGTACTGGCTGTTGCCTTTAGGTTGTCTCTCCTTGTTGCCTTTCTGCTGTCATTTTGTGGGCTACCTTCTAACGTCTTCTGTGGACCATCACGGTCTGTAGACCACAAGTTGAGTAACGTCACTTTGCACTTCAGAAACAGAACGGTCTGTTAATCTTATTTCAGCGGTTCTTTGCGTATTTTTTTTTAATGTTTATTTTAAACTTGAGCACTCTGTTCTCAGTGAGATCTTTAAAACTGCTATAGGCAGGGACGGAGCGGTACTTTCTGAGCGCTGGGAGTGCCTCGTTCTCACCTTTCAGCCGGACGAACCCAGGCAGGGGTAATTAGGGCAGCTCACCCACGCTCGTACCGTGGCAGCAGCAAGCCAGGGATGCAGCTGGGAATCCTGCTCTCCCTTGGGATCACGGAGCAGATCGCCGGGCTCACTCCAACTTTGAAGAGCAACAAGTGCGTCGAGCGTTTCTAATTGTTAACAAATCAGCTTTCTTGCAAAGGACTCTTAAATCTTTGCTACTTTTCTTGGCATGGGCAGAATCCGTGTGCGCTTTTGCTGGGGTCGGGGCTGTGCTGCTGGCCCAGCGCAGACACGCACAGCTCCGCGGCCAAGTGCCAAGAGCGCCTGTCCCATGGCGAGGGGGTGTTGAAAGCTTCAGCAGCGGGGCAGGGGCCTGGGAGGCTCCCAGACAGGGGGGAAGAAACGGGTTCAGGAGCCCCTGCAGGTTCTCGCCTCGGCCGCAGCTCTGTGCTGTCGTCCTGGGGCTGGATTTGCCAGTAACCTCCCGCTTTCTCCTGTTTCTAATCAGGCTGTAAATCTTCTCGTACCTAGCACCGTAATGGCTAACGCAGGTCTGTGGATAAAACGTTCTCTGATCAGGACTCCAACCAGGGGGGAGAAATACTTTTCCTGTGAGACAATGTCTGTTCCTCATCAAAATCAGTTGAGAAAAGTAGTAACCAAACAGCCCAGCCTTAAAGATTTAAGGAGCCTGGCTGCGCTATTTCTGTTTCATTTCCCATTAATCTGCCCCTATTGTTTGCATTCCTCTCTTACAAACAATTAATTCACGGGTACCGGCTGCTGGGGCTGGCTCCCCTCGAGGACCTGTCCTCCTGCAGCTGGGGAGCCGCTGCTTTTCGGTGCACGGATGGAGCTCCCCAAGCCGGCCTGCCTGGAACTGATGAGCAGAAAGATGGCACTGAGGGTAAAAACGGCATTCGTGGACCCCCACATGTCCACCCCTTAGAAGCTGCAGCCTCCAGTAACTGAGCTCGGTCACTTCCCCGTACGACGCGGTGCCCGCGGATCTGCTGGCGCAGTCACCGTTTGCTGCCGCGCCGAGAAGTTTGGGGAATGTCTGGAGGGCTTTGGTTCTGCTCGCTGCCTGCACAGAGAGAAGCAAAACGCCTGTAAACTCTTCTGAAGCGTGACAGTGTGTCTTGGCAGTTGGCGCTGCGTCTCAAAGCTGAACTTCTGATCTGAAGAGAGGTTTTTTTTTTTTTTTAAAAAAAAAAAAGAGAAAGCCATTGCATTTCTTCCCATGCAGACAGCTGCCGTGGTGTGCTCCAGTCCTCCTGGTGAGCTCTGAGTGGGGCGCTTGGCTCGGTGCAGCCTGCCAAGGGCTGCGGGTCCCCTCACCTTGGAGCGTGTGTAGGGATGTGTGTGCAAATTAACCCCCAGGTGGCTGCGAGCAAGGGTGCCCGAGCTCGGATCTGTTGTTGGGAAAGTACCTGAAACTTGTGCCGATCCCAGCTGGCTTTCGGCGCTCTCGAGCGCTGCGCATGCTTCCTTGGCAGCTGCAGGGAGGCTCGGGGCCGGCGATTTGGGGCCACAGCTCGGCCCCGTGGCCACGTTTGCAAGCCCTGGGAGCATGGTGGCCGTGGAGGTGAGCAGAGCAGGTGTCTGACCGCCTGCTCGGGGGGATCGCGGCTCGCATCGCATCCCGTCGGACGCGCGAGGGGAAGCGGGGCAGTCGGAGTGGAAGTGGAAACGCGTCCCCACCGCCTGCTGGGTGTCTCTGAATTCCCCGGCGTGCTCAGGGGCTTTCCTGCCCGGGGGCGGGCGGCACCGAGCCCTGCGAGGCGGCCGTCCTGTTCTGTACCGGGGGCAAACCTTGATAATCCACATCGAAATAATCCACATTTCTGCCACCCTTAGGCCTTAATGGGAATAATTAGAATTTTTTTTTTTTTTTCATATGACTTGAGCCCTGTGTAAGGGGGATTGCTTTGCTTGCCGGGCCCTGCTGGGGCCGTTGGTTTGGTTTGATTTTGTGCCTGGCTGCCGAGCAGAGCGTGGATGCAGGCGCAGCAGCGAGGCGGTCCTGTGCCTGCTCGTCGCAGATAGCGAGTGGTTTATCAGCACGGGCTGATCTGTGGTCTCGCAGGAAAAAAAAAAAGAAAAAGGCTTCCTCTTCTTTTCCTTTCCCACCCCTTTTTGGTTTTTGTACATGTCAACTGCGTTGGCTCGGGCTCTCAGCGCGCCCCGGAGAACGGTGGGGAGAGGCCAGCGGGTAGCTCGCGGCGCCCTAAGCTTTTTCTGCTGCTCCTTGTGTGCTGATGAAAGAGTTTGATACCACCGCGGAGCTTGCACAAATCTATACTTAATAAGCACCTCCGCTGGGGAGGAGGCGGTGTGCGCGGCTCTGCGTGAGATGGAGGAGGAGGGAGCGGTGCCGCAGCTCTCCCCGCGCGGGTCCGTCGTGGCAGCATCCTCCGAATCCAGGCAGCAGTGGGAATTTGCACGTTGTGTAATTAACCATTAGTATGAGAATAATGGTTAGTGCCTCCTGAACTGGCAGCACGTAGACGTGTGTTACTTCTTAGTTGAAATCCTGACCGAGTGGAGGCCTAAGGTCCTCTCCAAACACGCCGCTTGAGGTTTCTGTAAAAATCAGCCACTCGTAAACCTCCCCTGGGGGTGAGGGGCGTCCTCCCACTGTGCTGGTTTTCCTGCCTGCGTTACAGCTGCGAAAGGGATTGCGACACGTGATAAACCATCGAACATGTGGGCGACGTGTTTGTGAAAATACCTTCTGGGCCATGCCGTCTTCTGTGGCACTTGATCCTAATCAGCACGGCTGATTCGCTATTCGGGTGGCTCTGGAGGCGTGACACAGCGTGGCCCCGGGGGTTGCGAGGGCTGTTGGGCAGTCCAGTTACCTGCCCAGTTACCTGCCGGGACATCAGGGCTTGCCTCAGATGGATGCAGAAACTACCACAGCTTGGCACGGAGGGCGTCGTGTCTGCAGGTGCCGGGAAGTGTGAGCAGGGAAGGGTGGTGCAGGAGGGACCTTGCGATAGCAGCTCGGGAGGGACGCCGCGGGGCAGGAGCAGGGCTGGTGGAGAACCACGAGTGGTCAGGTCCTGGGGATCACCCGAGGCTTGATGTTCAGCTGTCTTGTAGGACTGTGGTCGCCTTGAGTTTTAATCTGCTCCTTTCTTCTTTTGCTTGCAGTTGTTGCGTGACGTGGAAAGCACACTCACGATGAAGAGGAGCTCTCGGCTCTCCTAATCCTCTGTCGGTGATTTGGAAGCAGCGAACGCCGCGTCTGCTCTTTCGACATGTCTGGATCTACGCAGCCGGTGACACAGAACTGGCGTGCCGCTGAGCCGCGCTACCCCCCGCACGCCATGTCCTACCCGGTGCAGATCGCACGGCCGCACGCGGTAAGCAGGACGCCTTCCTTCACCGCCCGCCCGTGGGACGGGGGCTGCGTGGTGTCCCCAGGGCCGGGGCAGTGCTGCAGCTGCGCTGGCTCTGATGTGGCTGGTGCAGAGAAATCAGGCCGTTTCCGCGTCTGCGATACGGGATTTCATCCTTTCTCTCTCGTGTGATCCTCTTCCTTTCCTCCGCACGGCGCTTTCAGCTTTCCTCCTCCTAGCCCTTGCTGCGCTGGGCTCCGGCTCACCACCTCTGAGTGCTGGAGACCATTTGTCCACCCAGGGAGTGCACTGGGGTAGTGCTGCAGCACTGAAGGCTGGGGGAGAGGGGAAGCATGGATTGCAGCCCACCCAGAGCTGGAGCACGCTGACTTCGGCCTTTTTCAGCGTGACCTTTTTCGCCCTGCACCACGAGAGGAGCGGCGTCCTCTCCTGGGTGTGGGCTCATCGCTCCCCAGCACGCCCCTCCTTGGTCCTCAGGTCCCCGCGATCTTTTCCATCTTATCTTTCCCCCTGTTTTTCCCTCCCTCCCTCCCTCCCTCCCCTTTGACCTGTGCTCTTGTCTCCCCCTGGATCAAGCCATAGGCTGAGGGCTGGCTGTGCTTTGCTGAAGGCGCTGGAGCTCGCATGGGTTAATCACCCAGATCCGGCCTCTCCCTTCTGTGCCCTGTCACTCACGTCTGTGCTTGCTCATCCTGGATGTTTGAATGCTTTAGGCTTAAGCCCTTAATGGAAAAAAACTCTCCTTAGTGGAACAGCTTTAGTCAGCTCAGGCTGCTTAAATGAATCTTATTAGGTGCTGGAGTGTGGCGCGCACTTGTGAGGCTGCTCTCTGGAGCCGGCTTCGTGGTGAGCTGCGGCGTGGTGACCGCAGCCAGGAGAGCGCTCGTAAGGCGAGTTAGCGAGGTGACCTTGTCTCGGGGTTACCTTTCTGACGGTAAAGGCTGCTGAACTGTAAAACTCCTGCTGCGCCGAATTGAAGGTTTGGCTTGAAAGGCTGGAAGTCCAAGGTATGTCACCGACGGGGCGAAATTTCCCTGTCTGCCCTCTTTGGGCTTCAGCAGAGCAGCGCGTAGAGCAGAGCTGGAGCTCGGAAAGGCTTTGAAATAGAAATGTAAGGAGGGTGCAAGGCGAGCTCTTGGCTGCATTAACTGGCTCATCTAGATTGCTCGGGGTCTGCATGCTTCTGCACAAAGAAGCTTTTCATCCAGGGTATGAGACAGGCTGACCTGGTTTGATCTAGCGGAGATTTGCTTCCATCAGCGTGAGCGTGTTTATTTGGGAGGTGGGATGGAATGAGAGCATTTGTCTGAACAAGAAAATCCCAGTTCTCTTTTTGTCAGGAACTCGAGCAGGAGCAGAAGCAGAATGTGCCCAGGTGAGCAAGATCTGCTGTTGTTGCAGAGCCGATTTAAGAGACAAGTCCCAAGGCCTGAAGACCTAGCAAGGAGAGGGATTTTTAGGAGAGCACAAGTAGCTTCTCGCCTTGGGGTTGAGTCCTCGTCCCTTGCCAACACACACTGCTCCCCTTCGTGTCGCAACAGCAGGACAAACCAAATGGGGCAGTTGTTTGCAGGTCTGAGCTCCGGGTTTCTCCAACCTGTGCTGCTCCCTGGCTAGAGTGAATACCGGTTTTATTCTGTCCTATTAATGTTGGAAGGCGGTGCTGGCAGTTGCTTCTAGAAGCTATTTTTACAGCCGCGCGCGATCTTCCAAAGTTACGTGATACCTTTTGGGTGTCTGCACGCAGGGGAGGTTGAGGTTTCGAGATGGAAGGCCAGGAGGATCCTGGCGCCTGCTCGGTGGAGGCGTGCCAGCCCCGCGGGACCGAGCGCACCTTGCCTCCGCTCGAGAGGGTGGAAGGTGCTCTTCGGGCTCCCGTCCCCGTGCCGTCTGCCCTCGCTCTCAGCCGCTCGCCCCCGCGAGCATCTCGCCTGGCATGGCTGGGGCTGGTCCCTGCTGGGGTCGGTCGGGAGAGGAGAGCCCAGCCGCTTTGAAGTCTCTGCGCTGCTTAATATTAAAAAAAAGTCCGTGGTGTTTGCTCGCATGTCTTGGCCAGGTCAGTCCTGTCACGGGGTGTGTTTGCACAGTGAGAGCTTGTTTGGAAGAGAGCGAGGGAGGCCAAAACCAACCCAACGCCGGCGTGCCTTGCATCTAATTAGGTCTTGGTTCTGGTTTGCTGCATTCCACGACAGCCTTTCATGAGAGCTGGGAATTTGTCGGCCCCGGGATCCTTCCCCTGGTTGGGGAAACTCCCTGGGTCACCTCCTCCTGGGCACGTGCATGGGGCTGAGCACAGCAGGGCTGCAAATGCCATTATAGCACAAATAAATAATTACGGTCCAACTGTGACGGTCGCACCCAGGGAGATGCGGTGCGGCAGGAATACTGAGCTCAGAAATGAGCCGTGACATTATTTTAGGCTTGGAGACACTTTATGAAAAGTGATTTAAAGGATTGCAGCTGTTCGATTTCACAGATGAGGCAAGCGAGAGTGGGCGTCGTGAAGGGGCAGAAGGCAGTGGAAAGCAGGCCGGGCATTTGTCTTCTCCTGTCGCACAAAACCTGGGGGAAAAGATGTGTTTGAAATGAGCAAACAGAAATGTGCTGCGTACAGATGGGCAGCATCTCCCGGCAGCCAGGTCCAGGAGTTGCTGCTGTGTTTGGAGAAGATCCAGCGCCAGCAAGGAGTTTGCTGCCCGGTTTCGCTCCTCGGTGCCAGCTCTGGGGAGGGCTGCGGGCCCGCGGGCCGGATCCAGACTGCGCTTTGCTGGGTGATGCAGCAAGCTCTCTTCCGCAGGGTGGGTTGGTCCCCACCTGTACCGGGGCGTCCTGCCCCTCGCTGACAGGCATCGGGTGCCAGCAGCTGTCAGGGAGGCAGGCGTGAAGGTTTAATTCCATCTTATTAAAAACGTTACTTTAAAAAAAACCCGCTGACAAGTGTGCATGCTTTTAAAGGTAAGAAGGAAGCTTGGTCAAAAGTTTCTGGTTTAGTTGGACTTTTTATTTTTTATGTAAAAAAAAAAAATAAATCACCAATCGGTCGGGTGGACGTTTTTTTTTTTTTCCATATTAATTAGCTGTAATATTGGGGCATTGAGCCGGTTTCTGTCATGTTCATCTTGGGAACAGAAGAATTGTTTGAATGCTCCACGACCTTTGGCTAGAGGTGAACAAACACATTACTTACACTCTTAACCTTCTAATGTGCCCGAAGTTCATGCGCTCAGAGGAAACCTTGGCACGAAGGATATTCGTTTTCGGGCAACCCGCAGGTATTTTCTGTAAACAGATCAATGTCCCACGTGCATAGCACGCGTTCCCTTTTCCTCTAAAGCCTCTTGGTGATGGATGTCCCCTGGGGGCAGGAGGGTTCCCCGCTCTTCCTCCCCAGGTGTCCAGCCGCTTGCAGTGCCCCGGCGGTCGTTCTGCTGGTGGTGCCCCGATGTTTTGCTGCCAGAGGAGTGTTGCAAGTTGGGATGTGGGCTGGGGTGGCCCCATTGCCTTCACGATGCTTCAGCAAGGTGGAAACGTGAGCTTTCCTCTTCCGTAACGCCGTGCTCCAGCTTTCAAGGACTTCGTGCTTCCTGCCGTGCCACCTCTGCTGTGTGGGAGCAGCTCCCTGTAAGCCGCTGTAGTTCCTGCATTAAAACTTTGTTTGCAAAACAGCCCTTGTGCAGCAGCCTCCCTGGCTGATCGTTTGGTTCTTGGCCGGCGATAACTACTTGCCCGTGTGTCTGAACCAGCGACGGGCTTGGTGCAAACTGGCGTGGTGATGTGATGTCCTGGCCAAATGGTGGCCTGGGGGCAACGCGTGCCTTCCCTGCCCAGACAACTCCCGGCAGCTGCAGTAGAGCAACTGAAAGCGAGTGTCCTGTCGTGCAAGGAGCTGCAAGTTGCTGCGATGGCAGGAGCTGGCTGGTCTTCGCAGTGAAATGATCAGTGGCAATGTGACATCAGGTAAGCCCGTAGAGAGGTGGCGTGCTTTGCATTACAAGCACACGGCGCCCTTGCTGCAGTGTTGTTTTTCTCGGAGTGGTTATTCACTCTTTTTATCTACTGGAAGCAAAATGCCAGTCTGTGTCAGAGCTCCTGGAGCTTGCAGAACGGAAGAGTTTACAGTGCCAAATGCTAAAATCCCCCGGGCTGCAAGGAGCCTTCTCCAACCACCTCCAAGAGCGGATAAGAAAGGCTCCTGCTACGGGCTGCGGAGCTGAGCGGGGGGCGATTCCTGCCTCTGTCTGCCAGCCTCCAGCTGATGGCTGAAGGAGTGCAAAAACCTGCCTTGGAAATACCCCCCTCCGATCAGCTCTGTCCCGAGAGCTCAGAGCATCTCTCCTGAACTGCCCTGAGATTTGCTCTGAAGTACCTCACGAGATCGGAGCAGCTGAGCAGCGGTTTTAGGAAAATTGGCTTTGTGCTCCGGGATCGGGAGAGCTGGAAGCGAAGGAAGAGAACACCTAATTCCCTGCCCTGGGGTCTCTCTTGCAGTGCCAGGAACAAGGAGCTGGCTTACGGTAGCTGCTGTGAGCAGGGCTCGTTTTCCCTAGGATACAGCACTTAGCCAAAAGAGCTCTTTTTCTTCCAGCTATTGCAAATGTCTGTGGCTGCTCCCTAATCTGCTTTTTGGGCATGGCTTGATGTAGAGGGTACTCCTTTGCTTCTGATTGATCTCCAGGTTGTAAATCCACGGGGAAAGGAAAAACTTGTGCTGCGTGTGCGGTTTGGCATAGGTAGAGACCCACTAATGCCCCTTTTGGAGACGTGCGGTGGTTTTCTGTGCTGCCAGCCTGCCTCTGGCTGCGTTGCTCCACCAGCCTCTGCAGCCACCGGGGTGGAAACGCCTCCTGCAAGGCGAGGGGCTGCCTCTAGTTGGCACATTTATTCAAAACAGCAAGCAGGTCGGGTCCCTTGACCTGAAGAACTCGCTGTGGGGGCAGGAGGAAGTGTAGCTGAGAGCTGAATGGGGGACGTGGACAGGCAGCAAGGTCCTGCACGGGCCCCCAGGCAGGTGATGGGTGTTGTGTGTCAGGACGTGTGGTGGGAGATGGTGGGGGGCTTCCTGCACAAGGGCTGTGCTGATGAGCAGAGGGACCTGGCGCTTTTAAGGTGGAGGTCTTGGTTTGTGGTGTGAAAAGGGTCGCTCATCCCGCAGGAGCGTTTGTGACCCTGACCGGCTCCTGGAAGCAGAGTGAGCGTGAGGGATGGAGGCAGGGCAGGTGGGACACCCCCGGCTCAACGGCGCCTGGGCACGATGGGGACGAAAGAAGGGGCCAAAAGCCTTGTGATGGAGAGAAATCCAAGTGCAGCCCTGCAGTGAACGTGCTGCTGTTCTGCGTGCACCTCTGGCTGCAGGGGCCGGGCTCCAGCACCAGGCAGTCAGATGTCCGGGAGGCCGGCATCGCCGAGAGCTGTCCCCGCCACGCCGCGACCTCTTGTCCGTGAATGGCACGCTCAGGCAGGACAGCAAAACATCGCTGACAGCCCTGGCTCACTGGAGAGGGAGGGGGGGAAGGCGTCAGGACGGATGCGTTACTGTGCAGCTGCTGCAGGCGCTAATGGTGCTGGCAGCAGCCGTGGCCTCAGCGCGGGGATGGCAGCAGAAATCAATGCCTTCCAAGAAGAGGCCACGCGCAGTGTGGTCACCTCCTAAAACAAAAGGCCAACTCAGCAGCGTCTGAGAGATGGATGGCAACGAGACCGCGTCAGGACAATGAGGGCATTTGTCTTCTCAGCACATGTTGCATCCCCGTAGGCAAGATAAAAATGCACGTATTCAGGCAGGTTTTTATTACTGACCTTATCTCCAGCAGTATAGCTGATCGTGGAGGAGCTGTTTGTTTGTTTTTGTTTTTTTGACTCTGCAGCGAGCTCCTCCCAGCGTTTTGGGGAGGATGTGGGGCAGACAGCAGCGTGCTTGGGGCCAGCCTGCTTTGATCAATAACCACCTCCTCTGCGCTTCAGCAGTGACGATCTACAGAGGTTTCCTCTTGCTCCCGGAGAAGATGGCTCTCCGCAGTGCTGGGGCAGCAGCGGGCGCTCTGCCACCGTGCTGGTTCCTCCCAGACCTTCCCCCTTCTTCCTACCTGAATCGGATTGGGGCAAAAAATTGTTTTCTCCAGGCAGCGGCTAAAAAGTGCATTTCTCGGTCTGATGAGCAGCTGCTGCCAGCGCCAAGGGGTATCCAGGCACCAGAGAGCTTTTCCTTTTATTGCTAAAATAGGTCACACTTGCTGCTGGCAGAAAGAGATTTAAAGCGACTTCTGTTTTTCAAAGTACAAAGCGGGGGTGAGGGACATCTCCTGCTCCTCGGGGACCCCCCATTTTGGGCCGGAGAGCCGGTCCTCTTGGTGGCACTGACTGCGAGCCCAGCTCCTGCTCGGCCAGGGTTACGTAAAGCGGCCCGAGCAGCAGCTTAGCGCAGGCGGTAGCTGCTGGATGGTCACAGGCCCTCGCGGGTTTCCCGTTCGGGTTTGCCGCTCGGTGCTGGCGGTGTGCTCGTGGGCGTGGGAAGCTTGGCTCAGCCTGCTCGACCTGCTGCGTGCCGTGCCGTGCTGGGCGCTCGAGCCCCAAACGCCGCGTTCGACCTCTCGGTCTGGCGTGTCACCTCTGGCCGGCCTTGTTGTCTGGGGAGTAGCTCGGGGTGTCAGAGGGTGTCCTTTGATGTGGGGAAACGAGCTCTGCTGGGAGGCGTGCAGGGCACGCCGGGGCAGTGGCCAGAAAGTGCCCGGCTCTGCTTGCCCTGAGCCCTGTGGCCCGGGGGGACGCCAGCCCCACCAGCGGGTCCCCGCGGTTCAGAGGCGCTCCCAGGACAGCACACGAGCAGTGGGAACGGGCTCCAGGCCTTGTCATCTAAAAATTAGTCAAGGGACACTTCACAAATAGGGGAACAAACAGCAGTGCATTGTTTTTTTGGCTCCCTGTTCACACCGCACCATTATCACCGGCCTCATTCCTGCCCAGCCGCTGCAGCAGCTCTTTGCAACGTGACGCTGGGCAGGCTGGTGCTGAGCAGCGAGCGACACGGTGCTTGGAGCCCTTGGCTTCAGCCGCGCTGCCCCAGCAGCTCGCCTGCCTTCGGAAGGCGAGGGCACGGGGAGCCGAGGGGCCGGGACGAGGGCGCTGTGTGCCGGGAGCCCCGTGCCGCGGCCCCGGGAGCCGCCTCCGCGGCGCGGCGGAAGCTGTGATTAGAGGCGGCTGCTCCAGCGAGTGCCACCCTGCGCGCGGAGCCGGCTCAGCTGGCGGATGTGGTGAGTGACCCCGGGACCGCTCCTACTGGGTGTCGGTGCAAAACAAGAGTGGTGGTTTTAAGCGGAGCCGTCTTTATTTTTGCACTGAAACTCGGAGGGGAGCTCCTGGTTGCTTTCTCAGCTGGAGACGTGGTAAGCAGCCGGGGAGGGATGTGATGCTTCAGGCAGCCTGAGCTCTGTCGCAGGTGCTCGCCTGGCTGCGCTCGACATCTCCGCGGGCTCGTTCCTGAGCTGCTTCCCAAGGGAGCCAAAAGCGCTGGGTATTTGTACTTGTTTTTCTGCTGGTGGGAGGAAGAGAGGAGGAGCGGTTCGGTTTTGCTGTTGCGAGACCAGCTCTTCCTTTCCTCCAGCCTCCTTTCTCTGGGGTCTCGCGTTCAGGGGCTGATTCCAGCCGTGGCTGGACGCTGTCCAGCTGGGGCGGTTGGCCGATGCCCCGTCCATGTGGCCGCGCTCTTTGTGCTGCAGGTCAGAGCCCGGGGTGCTTTCAGCATGGCTCTCAAACCTCCTTCTCCTCCTCTCGCTGGAGGTCAGGCAGCTGCGAGCAGGGGGAAGAAGCGAGGCACGCCAGCAAGTGCACACGGTCAAAACAGAAAGCGAGAGGCGGCAGCGAGCCTGTGCGGCTGCGTGCAGTCGTTGGTGCGGTGCGTGGGTTATCCCGAGGTCAGAGGACACGCAGAATTTTGCTGGAGAGCTTACGGTAGGTGAGGCGGCAGACTGAAAGCTTCTGAAAAAGAGTTTAAAGATAAGAAAAAGCTTTTCTTTTTCCTTTTCTCCCATGGGGTTGTCTGTGTTTTTGTGCCACTGCAAGGCTTTTCTGTAACGGCGCATTCAGTCTCCTGGCTTCAGACAGTTTGATTATTGTATCTAAATGAGCCTGATAGACTCGGGTTATTTAGGGTCACAGGATTTACCAGGAAGGGGAGGGAGACGGCGCTCTCAGTGCTGCAGAATTGAGTAATAACACAAAAAGACCTTGAGACTGAGCGCTTTCATCAGCTCCCCCTCCCAGCACCTCCAGGCAGGGGAAGTGCAAGCGCCTCCCGCCTCCCTCGCTGGCAGCGAAGGACAGCTTTCTGGAAGTCTGACGGGGCCAGAGCACCTTTTCAGTCTGCTGCATGAAGAAGTGTATTTTAATGAGGCTGCTTTTGGCTTGTTAGCATTTTATTTATCTAAAGGCTGGCCATGCGCTGTGCCGCGCTGTGCCGGTGATTTATGGCGCTGTAGGCACTCCGGGTCTGCCCGTTTCGGGCGATGCTGTTATTGCTGGCTCGGCCCCGCCGGCCGCTTTCTGTGCTGTGGGGCCAGGAGCTGCTCAGGAGGGCCCGCTGGGGAGTGAACCCAGCCCCTCCAGAGAGGCCAGGGGCTCGCAGCAGCCCTCTTGGCCTTGGCCTTGGGTGCTGAAGTCTGCCCGAGGCTGCTTGGGGCCGCAGCCAGACTGCTAAATCACCGTGCAGGGTACGCCGCGGGCACCTGAAATCCGAGGTCCTGCAGTGACGGCTGTCTGCCTGTGTCCCCTGCCCCCTTAGTGGTCGCTGCACAGCCCTGCGTTGTTTGGTGTCCTGGTGGAGAAGGGCTGCCCCTCCTCGGGGGGTCGCTGGCAGCCGGGGCAGTGCAGCGGGGCACCGAGCCCTGGAGAGCTCGCTCCTGGGTTTCACCGAGGTGACTTGTTCCAGCGCTACTGCAGGTGCATAGTTTGAAAGTGGATAATGGAGATTTTCCTTGTCATTTTTCTAATTTTACTTAGCTGGCTTTGCCCTAAGCTTTGGAGATACGGCTTGCTGGTTTTGAAGTGTCTGTTCCTTGCACGCGAGATTGATGGCCCGGGCTGGGGCAGCGATCCAGCATGGCGTAATACCAGGTGGCTTGTGAAGGACGAAGGGAGCAATGCATTTCTGAGCTGGAAGACGGAAAAACTCGGCCTCTTCACTGCGCTTGGACGTCTAGCTGCTCCCAGGCACAGCGATCCAGCCTTCCTGTGCTGGCTGGGTGACTCCATAGTTATCAGTCTGCCCGCAGCCGGGCCCGCTGGCAGGGTGCTGCTGCCCCTGGGTCCCCAGGGCTGGCTGGGCATCGGGGCTACTGCAGGAGCAGGTTGTCCAGAGGCGTTGTGGAGTCTCTGTCCCTGGAGATATTCAGAAGCCGTGGTCCTGGACAACCTGCTGGGGTTGTTTCTGCCTGGGCAGGGGTTGCACCAGATGCCCTCAACCGTTACGTGATCTGTGAACCCACGCGAGGACCTGTGTGCCAAGGCTGGGCTGTGGGGATGCTGGGGAACAAACGCCTGTGCCAGAGGACAGCTTCATCCCCCCCGTGCTCTGTTGTAGAGGCGTTCTGGGGGGACGTTGCTTACAGAGCTGACCCCTGGGGTATTGTGCAGGCTGGCTGCCACCTCCATGGGTTAGGATGGCTGCCCCGGGGCTGTGCCTAACGCAGCAGTGTTCTGGTGGTGTGGGACAGGAGAGCCTAACCCCCAGCTTGGGAGCTCAGCCTTGGCATCGCCTTGAACGTTCTCAAACCGTCTGCGGCTCCAGACGGTACAGTCGTGGTAGAGAGGAAACTCTGGCCTGTTTGTTTATCCACTGCCTACGTCGCTGGAGCTGACACAGTTCCTTTCACCCAGGGTTGTATTTTTGGGAAGCTGCTGTTTTATCAGGAGAGTGATAAGGTCTTGAATTTGAAACTTCCCAAGTGACTTTGGTTGTTTTGCTTTGGTTTTTGTTTTGGAAACATTCCCCCTCTTTTGGTGCAGTAAAGAAACGTAACTTCTATCAATACAAGTGGAAAAGGTGCTCGATTCTACCTTTTGCTCATCCTCTCCTTCTCTTTGCATCTCCTCCTGCCTTTGGCAAACCATCCTCCTGCTCCCCAGACCTGTTGATGTGTCCGTGTACCTGGCATTCCACTCTCTTTCTGTTTTCTTAATTTCTATTCCATGATGTTTACAGAGCTTATGAGAGTCTGTAAACCTTCCCCAAGTCACAAAGTACATGCATGTGGGAGCACCTGAACCAGACGGAGCCACAGGAAGGAACAAAGGAAAGGAACAAAGTCCCACGAGGAGGCAGGGGGTGAAGGAGAATTGAGGGCCCTGCAGAAGGTGCTCTGACCCTCAGTGGGTTTGGGGGAGTGGGAGGAGGCTTTGCACGGGGCAAGAAGAGATGCAAAGAGACGAGGAGGGGAGAACACGAGCAAAATGTGCAAGTGAGCAAGACTCAGCAAAACAGCGGACAGAAAAGGAGCAACGCGTAGCTCGGGGCTGCAGAGTTTTGAGTTGCCGTAGTTCAGTTGTCTTATAGCTGCCCATGAGCAGGTGCCAAAACGGCGCTAGAAATTGTGGGTCAGGCTGTGGGGTGAATCACGTCGTGCTGTGGTGTCGGGGCGATTCACGTGGCACCGCTGGACCCCGCTCCCTCGCTCCTGTCCGTGCGCGGAGGACGCAGCATCGCTGGCGGCAGGGTGTCTCCCGGCGTCTGCCTTCAAAACGCGGCCGAACAACATCAAGGTCTCCTCTGGAGGCAGCTCGTAAACCTTTCCGGCACTTGCGTCTGAAGAACACAGCCATAGCTCACAGTGCAATTTACTGCAGTAACTTTCGGAGCAATTAATCCACCTACGTTCTGCCAGGTCTCCCACGGTTCCTTTGACAGTTCATCACAGGGCACAGAAATTTGTCACGTTTAATCCCCCCTCAGTAGCTTTTTGTGTTACGTTTTTTTCCGGTAAAACCGAGCGCCGATGTGAGAAGTGGAGCCGATCGGGGAGTGCTGGGGGACGCCTGGCAGAGCAGAATTGGTGCCCTTGGTGCTGAAGCCAGCGAGCTGTGCCTGTGGTCCCGGCCCCACCACGGATCAAGTCTCCTGGCCGCATGAAATCCTTTTCTGGAAGGGGGCAGAGGAGGAAAAGGCGAAGCTCAGCTGAGTGTTGTGGGCACAGGGAAAGGAAAAACAGATGGTTCTCGGGACACTCGAGCCTTTTTTTTCTTTTTCTTTCTCAAGGGCACAGCCTCCAAGCCTCCCAGACGGGTAATTCTTGTTTGTACGCCCACAGCAGGTGACGGGCCTGGTTGCAGGCCTGCTGGCGTGCCTTCCCAGACGTCGCGTGTTTGTTTTGTGTGCAGATGTCAGGAGCTGCATCGCTTGCTTTCTGGGTTTTGTTTTAAAACTGGGATGAGTGTGAACGGAGGGAAACTTGCCGTACGTGGGCGGCAATCCTGCTTTGGCCGGGGCAGGGAGATCCAAGTGCTCAAAGTGCTCCTGCCTTTCGGGCGTCTGAGTTTCTCCCGGCTGTGGCTGGGCCGGCGGTGTGTTCTGACCCCAGGACCTCACATACGGGGACTGCAGAGCTACGAAAAGCAGGGTAGCTCCCTCTTGTAGTACCGGGATTCACAGCAGAAGCCAAACATCCCTGATGAGATGAGTCAGGGGTGCCCTGCTCCGCGTGTCGCAAGGCCTGCCCCGGAGGCTGAGGCCTGAGGCAGAGCCGGAGCCTGGGGCTGCCTGGGGCCTTGGTTCCTGGGCCCTCCTCAGCTCGGTCAGAGCAGCACCACCACAGCATTGCTTCTGATGCTGGGGAAAGATAAACCTGGTTCCCAAAATATCCTGGTATGCCTTTCGGACACCCCCCGCCCTTCCTCCTCCATTTTGTCTTTGACCTTCTTGGCTTTTGCGTGAGAGAGGCCGAACTTGGGGCAGGGGCTCTGGTTCTCTTGGCTCCCCTCAACTGAGTGCTTAGCATTTTTATTTTTCTTCCTGGCTTTCCAGAAGGTTACTGGGCAAACGCGTAGTTTTATCCTCTGTTGGCCAAAGCTGTCGGGCTTTGATACTTCCTCGTACTCTGCGGCTGGAGGGGAGCACGGCATGCAGTGCCGGGTGCTGCGTTCGCTTACGCCTCGGGAAGGGCTCTGGAGGTGCAGCTTGGTGCAGCGTAAGCTCCAAAACCCTTCCTCTGCCTGCCACTCCGCCTCGCTGAGGTTCGTCCCTGCTGTGCTGGCGTTTATCAGTCTTCATTACATCTGATCAAATAACGTCTGCTGCAGCTGTTCAGGCTGAGAGGTTTTCCCCTCCCAACTGCAAGTACTTGGTGTTTCATTTGTTGGGTGTTTTTTGTTTTGTTACTGACCCTGATGTTTCTCTCTCTTTTTGAGGCAGTTGGAGCTGCCTTTTTTTTTTTTTTTTTGGTGTCATTCTGGGTGAGGACTGTTCGAAATAGACTCCCAGGTGGGATCGGTTCTAATGTAAATATGTGTCAGCGTTACCACGGATATTCTGTGGCAGGGCTTTCTATGCTGTTGCTGAAGGTCTTAGTTAATTAGATGATTACTCTTCTTTTCTGGTCAAGTATCTATCTGCAAATAAAAAATAGCAATTGAAACGTAGCTGCTGAAATGCTGTTGCTGGAAGCAGTCTGTGGCACAGAGCAGGAGGGCTTCTTATTTAATTAAAGTCAGGAACATACTGTACTGTACTCTCCAAGGGTCAAGGAACAAAAGGGACGTGCACATAATAAGTAGCGAACTATCCTTTCAAACCCCTCTAGCTCAGCCCAGGGGAGCTGTGTTTAAAGGGGCCTATTGAGATAACATTTGTGCTTTTTCCTCTTTTTTTTTTTTCCCCTTTATTTCTCCATATGGCTGCGTGGAAGCTGAAAGTATCCTGCGACTTTTCATTTTCTCCTTGCTTGTTCTTAGTCTTGGGTTTGAAGCCGTCATCAGAACTGCTGGTATGCCAGAAGTGCTGGTGTGCCTGCTCTGGGGCTGGGGCTGAGCTCTCGTCTGGGTGCTGTGGGGCTGGAGGCTGTGGGGGCCCAGAGCATTGGCACCGCTCTTTCCGAGCATTTGGGGTTCACGGCTTTCCTGAAAGTTGCCGCCGTCCTAACGAGCTGTTCTGTTTGTTCCTGCAGGATGTCGCGCTGTTAGAGTACCAGCATCATTCCAGGGATTACGCTTCCCACCTCCCGCCGGGGTCTATAATGCAGCCGCAGCGGAGGAGGCCGTCCCTGCTCTCCGAGTTCCAGCCAGGCAATGAAAGGTACCGCGGGCTGCTCCGGGGCCGCTGGGCACACCGACCATGTCAGCAGAGTTCGCACAGACCTGGGCAACTTATTATAACTTATTACCTGGTTACTTATTGGTACTGACTGCGTGCAGGTGCTGCGCCTCTCTTAGCTAACCCAAGTGGCTCCTTTGACTTCTGGTTTCTCCCCCTGCACTGTCATGCATTTTAAAGACACCTTAAAAACAACCAAAAAACCCCACCACACACACACACAGACACCATCTATGAAGCTGCACATCTCTGTTTAGCTACAACGTGCTGCGTTAGCTCTCTCCAGCATAGAAAATGTGCCGTTGGTTTTGGTGTGCGGCTCCCTGGGCTGAAGGGAGGGATGAGAATAGCTCATTGCCATTATGCACCTCCGCTTCCTCTTCTGCTGCTCTTCCTCCCTGTTTTCGTTGGTTTTGTTTCTCTTTCTGTATTCCCCTCGCCACTTTCTCTGAGGTGCTGCTTTCCCTGCCCGATGCCCTTGCGGCTCTCCCCGTGTCGCTGATCGCTTTCGTCGCCTGCTGCGTCAGGCTCTCGGTGTTTGTGTGAGCAGCTCAGGCAAGTGCCATGAGGCTCGCGGTGCTGTAGCTGCATTAACCACGGGAGCTGATCTGTTTTAAAGGCCATCGCTCTCGCTCTCTGTTTCATCACAAAATGCTGCTCTCTCACAGTTTCTCTTCTGCATTTGATGCTTAGTGGTTTTGCAAAAAAAAAAAAAATTGCCTGGAAGTGAAATAAGAACCTTGCAGCAGTAGGTTTATGCAAAGCATTTTTTTGATGCTCGCTCCCTAGGCTAAGAATAAAAGTAGTGCAGAGTCACTGAGCCGCTGCCTGTGGCCAGCCAGAAATGAATCTGCTTCTCTAAAATCATAATTGTTAGGGGAGAGGGAAGGCAGTTGGACTAGATGATCTTTGAAGTACCCCTCCAACCCAACTCTTCTGTTCTTTATCAGGCTGCTGAATGAGTAAGGGCGCAGAGTAACCAGGGCACCAGGGACTTTGCTGGAAATGCCAACAGGATTTTTCTAGTGGGATGGATTCAGCTTGGTGCTCCGCAGAAACAAAACCGTGATAATTTGGAGGCAAAAACCATTCTCCCAAGTTAGTTTTGCATATGCTCTACTGGACGGGCTCTTCTGTGTTGTGGACAGGCCATGACCCTTGCATGTACAGAGGCGTAATGTCACTTCTGACGACGAGTCATTTACGGCTGCGTGACACGCTGCCTTGACTTGCTTTGATTCCCCAGCGCCGACTTCTCCTTAGCGCAGTGTAACACGGTTAAGTTGGAAGCAGACCAGGCTCAGCTAAATACGGGGGAGATGGGTAGAGAGGACCTGGCAACATGTTCCTGCCTGCTTTGGATTTTCACACTAATTACGGTTTGCAGAACGGAGAACCAGTTCTGCTCTCCAGTAAAAGGAAGGTTTCAAGGTCTGAATATGCTGTTTAAAAAAAAAAAGAGATCTTGGTTGTTCTGTATAACTGAAGAAACAGCTGCAAGCCTTGGTGTGCGCTGTGCCACACACCTCATCTGTTGTGGTCATCCAAGCATCTCCATTCGGCTTACAAATGTTTCAGACTCCCCAGACTTATTTTTTTTGTTGTTGACAGTCACGTGGACTGTGGGCAAATGTTAATTGGGGTTGTCAGGTACACAGGATACGCATCCAAGCGGTTATGGTGGTTGCTTCAGCACTTTCAACCTGAACGATTAAGTTTTGGCATGCTATAAAAAGAATTTTTTTTAATGACAGACCCAACTTACTTTGCATCCTTTTTTTCCTGTAGCATCTGAAGAATTGAACTTTTGCAAAAATTAGACTTGATAATAAAGTTAGCATTGCCACTTAAGTTTAGCCCGGTTGGCATCTTGTGCCAAAATGCTTGGATATAAACTTAAAAAAAATAAATAAAATTGAAATTGTGCATCTGGGGATGCAAAATGAGGGGTCTGCAGAAATTTTCAACCTAGTGTAGTTAATTATTGAAGTCATTTTGAGTCAAGCTGAGGTTGGGGAGGTGCTAGTCTATCTCACAAAGCCACTTGCTGTTTCTCTGCATCCTTAAGTGCTGTGCTATAAAACCTCTCCCGTGGCCTTTGCTTTTCCATCTTTGTAGAGTGAGGGTCCGCTGTAAAGCAGCGCCTGATGCGTTGTAAATGGAGCCCTTTGGGAGCGTGGTCGCTCACCTGAGAGCTGCAGGGCCCTGCGACTCCTGGAGCAGGTCGGGCTGGCCGTTGATATTCACCCCAAAACCCAGCTTTGGGTCTGCCTGCAGCGGAGCAAAGGCAGGACGAGGGAGGGCGGTGAAAGCAGCCGTCTCTGCAGCTGAGTCCCCTTTGGCAGGTTCACGCCAGGCGCATCTGTAAGCACTTTGGCTTTGTTCCTGGGCTGGGATTGATGGGTTTTGAGCAGAGGCAGCTGGCTCTCAGCACGAGGGGCTGGGAGGAGGGAGCGACCAATGGCAAACAAATAACGTCTGCAAAGCGGGCACGGGGGAATAAATAGAGGGAAGCACAGGGTGTGCTGTGTCTGAAAGGAGGAATCTCATCTGGGTCTAGCTGTGCGATGCCCTGCCTGGCACGCAGCGCTGGTGGGCGTCAGGCATTTGGTTATGAATTTCCAGGCTGCTTTTCCTGCCTTCCTCCTCCTCCCCTTGAAGCAAGTGTCAGCTGCGGGGGGGAAACCCTTCCAGTCCCCTCTGCTTTGGGTATTGGAGAGGAAGCAGCCTGTCTGGTGTTGGTTGTGCTGTCTGATGCTCTTCCAGGATCACTCCCACCCCTTAAAGGAATAAAGTTGTGAGTGCAGTGCAAGTGGAAGGTGGTTAGATGGGCTTCCTGTAGCGTCGCAGGTTTTTTTTTTCCCTCTCCAGGCTGCTGTTTTGTTGTGGTCACGAAGGAATAGTCCGGTGAAAAGGGAATTAGCAGTGGATTAGTTCACCATGGACGTGATTTTTTAGGTACAGATCAGGTGCTGGTGGCAAAAACTCGAGTGGTAACGTGCTGGAAGGAGCGGGGCTCTGAGACAGTCCCAGGTTTTGGGTCAGTCAGCCCTGAGAGTCGTCGTCATCCCTTGGTGGATGGGCAGAGGCTCGAGCTCCCCGTGTAGCATTCCTGGCTTGGAAGAAGGGAAGGAAACTGGAGCCCTTTGGAATGCGCTGCTATAGGGCCGCCTGGCTCCGTGGCCCTCGGCAGGGACGTGCTGCTTTCCTTGATGACTTTTTTGGTAGCAGGCTTTTTCTTGGAAGGATCCAGCGACTTCCCCTTAGCTCGTTCAGCCGGCTGTGCCAACTGGACTGCAGGAGCGAGGAGCAGTATTTCAGGATCCGCTGTTGGTACAAGTCGTACCATGAATGCCTGCAGAGGAATGTCCTGGCAAGGTGACAGGGATTAGGGTTTTTCCCTCTTCTCTGTGTATTTTGATGTGAAAGGAGATGAAGTGGATTGAGTTAAACGGCAGGTGCCAGTGGGGCGAGGGGTCTGCAAAATCAAAGACCTGGGCTTTTCTGGCTTGGTGCGAGTTACAGTTTTGAAGCGAGATTCCTTGTTAACGCAGGAATGCTGGGGTGGATTATGGCTTCACTGGCAGAAAATGTGGCCGTAAATAAATGGTATGCATGTTAACGCGGTGTGTTCCGCCTTTGTCCAGAATAAGATGAGTCACTATTTTCATAGGAGATTATTTTACCAGTTCATGAGACCGTGCTCTCTTTTTGGAGTCTTTCTGCTCAGCAGTCAGAAGGAGTTCGAGGAGTTGGCCCAGCCTTCATCTCAAGTATGATATTTGGGATACGTTGAGCAGCTGCTGTGCTTCTGCAGCCATCCGAGATAGCCATGTGCAGTACAGCATGAGAGCAGGCCTAATTACTGCGCTTATTGGACGTGATTAATCCTTCTGGCCGAGGAGCCCGGGGAGTTGTGGGAGTTTGGAGCGGGTGGGGAGCCGGTGCGGCGTGCGTGGCCGCTGGAAATAATGTGCACTTCTCAGCCTTCATCTGTGCCGGGCCAAATGGCACCAACTGTTCTGGAGTTAACGGCGCGACCAATCTGATTTTATTTATGGTCTTTAATTAAAGTTTCCATTTTTAAAGGTGACCCTTTTCTCGGGAGCGAGCGCCGGTGCGGCTGAAATCCCCTGCAACCGTAGATCTCGGTGGCTTTTCACACTTGAAATCGTGTTCTGGGAGATGGATTTTCTCCCTCCTTAGATGAACGTGGGAAAATGCTGGCTGGGGAGGGCAGCTGCTGGCGCGTGGGTGCTCGGTGCCGGTGTCGCGCCTTGTCCCACGAGCACCCTCTGCTCTCCGTGGGCTGCGGGCACATCCGCGGGTGGGCGCAGAGGGTGACCGAGGTGCCTCAGAGGAGGTGTGGGGACCCCAGGCTTCGTGGGACGGGTCACTGTGCCGTGGCGGGGAGGTGCGAGGGGAAACCTGGGCTTTGCCTTGGCTGCCACGGAGGCATAACAGTTGGTGGAGCAACATTTCCATGCGTAATCTTGAACCAGATTTGTTTCTAGTGAGGAAAGGTGATCTTGTGCTGTGTGCAGCAGGTCTGATGAAACACGGGATGTCCCTGAAGTCGTTAGGGGAATGCTCCAGCGACCCAGGACTGCCAAGAGGTTTTTCCAGCAGGGCTCCAGATTCGGGAAGAAAGGTCTGAAGAAAGGTGAATGAGGAGCACGTCGGGGAGCTGCAGGGATGCACAAGCGTTCGTCCTCCTGAGTGAGCCAGTGCCGTTGTGTGGCACGGTGCTGAAGCTTCTGCTGGTCCTGGCCATGAATAATTCAGGCTCCACGCACGGCCCTCTTAAATATGCACGTTTTAAAATAAAGCATCTGCTCCCTTCAAATCGCAGTTGGCTCGGAGGAAGTTGGCTGAGGGGTTTGCGTGGGGCTGCCGAAGCACAGCCGCCTGCCCGTGTGTGCGGGAATGCAGGAGCACGGCGAGGACACGCGGGGGACCTCCTGGCAGCGGGGACCTGCAGTGCTCGAGCATCCCGGTGAGCAGAGCGTGCTCGGGGTGGTCCCGTGCCCTCGGCTTGCGAAGACACAGCCCTGCTGCTGGCAGACGTGGCTCAGGGCGTGAGAACTCCACCTTCCCTACCCAGACAAGTCGTGCTGTTTTTTTTTTCCCTCCCTCTCCAGCTGTATGACAGAGGGAATATATCAGCCGCCCCTGTGCGTGTTTTTCTAGCTGCCTGGTGGCAGTTTTGCTCCTACGAACCCTCTGGTTTCTCTCTTTAACAGGTCTCAGTTTGCCCAGTCTCCTACTCTGGATATCACTGGCCATAAAGAGCTTGCTGAAACCTCTTGCAAATCTTAGCATTGGCTATAAATAATTCACTTCAGCACTGGTGGTTTTCTGTAGTACTCGCTCATTTTATTGTCTGTCTGTACCTGTGGGGGCTGGAGACATTTTTTTTAGACTTATTTTTGGAGACCGTTTCCCACGAAACCATCTCAGCCCGAGGAAATAAACAGCTGCACTGAGGCTATCGTTTACCTTCGCTCTTGCTCCAGGAGTCAGCGAGAGCCAGTTTTCCCACCTGCCTGTCTTTGGCCCCACGATGTAAGGAACAATATTTGTGGATGGAAGCAAAACTTAAAACGTAGCATTGCTGGGAAGTTAGCGGGAGCCTGCTTGGAGAGCCTGTTGGTGTCGGGAGCCCATGGTGCTGAAGACAAGTCCGCCTGAAGTCAGAGGGGGCTTCTGCTTCTGGGTCTGCCTGCTGCTGCCACCTTTTGCTTCTTGGCTGATGGAGGAGTAGAGAAGGGGAAGGTCTGAAGAAAGGAGGGGGTTTGCTGCAGAGCAGAGCAGGGCAGTGCTCCCGAGGTGGGTTAGCGGGTGGGAAGCTTCTCTTTGACCTCAGGAAAAGTTTGTACTTGCCCGTTTCCCTGTGATTTAGCTTCAGCAAAGTAAGGAAGATAAAGGTAAGATCCATTTAGATCTAATCAGGGCTGCTCCTACAAACTCCCCGAGGGCAGCTCGGGATGTCTGCTTGGAGCCTCTCTCCCAGGTGATGGATGCGCTCAGCCTCCTTTATACCCAGCTAGCACTCAAGCCCTTTTTAACCTGTTTTGCGTTCCGGTGGTTCTGCTGTAGGTACGACGCAGCAGCCGATGTTTTCCCCCGCTGCAGTGAGCAGGATGTGCTGAGCACCTTGCAGGTGCCGAGCGCTCGCTGCACGAATCCAGCCATTTACGCCACGATCTGCTGGGGAGAGACTTGGGCCGTGAGTCACCCGGCTCTGCAGCTGGCGGTGGGCAATTAACTTTTTAGATTAGCAAGAAACCAAAGGTCTGATCTCGGGTCATCCCGGGCTTCTGGCTCAAAGCAGAGCTGCGTGCAGGCGGCTGGGCACGAGGGCAAACGCTGGTGCGTCGGCAGGCTGCTCCTGCAGGTCGCGTTGGGTTCCTGGGGAAGGACTCCGGGTGAGGACTGACCCGCCCCGCTTCGTAATTAACGCTGGCATTTGTTTTATTTCACATAACGATGCCTAACTCCCTTGCAATTACAACCTCGTTTTCCCTTCAGCAAAGCAGGGATCTCTGGAACGAGGCAGCCAGGTGGGAACTAGTTGGAAAACGCAGCAGAACCCCAGACCCGGTGTAACGGGATGATGGTGTGCTAGGCAGGGCTATTTTTATGCCGATCGCAACGTCATCGCTATGTAAAAGTGGGTTGTCAGGAGCTGGCGGCGGCTGTGGATGTGAGGAGGGAAAGGTGTGAAGGCTTCAAGCAGGAGCGTTTCTGTTCGCAGCCGGGACAGGCTGAGCGGGTTGTGCTGGGCAAAGTCATGCTGGGAGCGGCTGGAAATTCCAGTGCGTGGAGTTAACAGCGGCTCCAGTGGATGTGGAAATGGAAATAAAATAGCACCCTGTAACACTGCAGCTGTTTTCCCCAGCATGGCCCCAGCCTCACCGTAAGTAACTGCTGCTGCGAAGCTGAGCGTTGCCCCTACCTTAAAGCCGCGTGCGTTCGGTGCGGCGGGTCGCGGCGTGCCCCTGGCACAGGTCTCGGAGCTGTCCTGCATCAATTAGCAGCTTCTTGGTAGTACGGCCTTTAAAAAAAAAAAAAGGGAGGGGGGGGGAGAAGTGAAAATAAATACATCTGAGTTTTAATTGCCGTGGTACAGTAGAGCCTTGGGTGTTGGAATATTTTAACACCTGCCCAGCTCAACAGTTGCTCATTGTCGCTGGGGTTTGCAGCGGAGCCTGAAACGGCGGCGTGCAGCTGCGGGCGGGCAGGGTTTGCACAAGGGGTTGGGGCAAGCCAGCAGGAAACTCGAGAGGTGCCACGGGATGTTTCTGAGCTGGCTGAGAACAGTTCTGCGTTTGGAGTGGAAGAGCGAGCAGGTGAGCTGTGTTTCAGTGCCAAACCGAGGGGCTGCTCTGCTCTAAGTCTCGCTGCGCTGGTTGTGTGCTCGCTCTGTGTTCTGTGTGCCCGTGGCTCAGGGTTTGAGTGGCAAAAGCGGTGCGAGAGGCTCTCTGCTCTCTCATCCCCTTTCTGCGGGGAAGGAGGAAGAGGACGAGCCAGATTCTGTTCCTGTGTGTCAGCAGCAAGCTGTGCCCGACTCCCAGCGCAGCGCGCCTGTGCCAAACCCACAGCAGCAGAGTTTGGCCTGCGCGTGCTTTGGGATCAGTGCTGGTGTTCAAATGGAAAAAAAATAAAAAATGAAGAGGAGGGGGTGAGAGAGGAGTAGCCGTGGCTCACGTGCCCGGAGCTGGGCAGGGTTTGGTGGGGGACACAGCGGCTGCGCCTGTTCCCAGGCCGTGCTCCCCAGGAATGTCCCCAGGAAGGAGGTTTGTGCCAGGGGCCACCGCTCTGGATGCGGTCCAGAGCCCTTACATCCTCTGGGGGGGCTCCCCCTGCCTTCAGAGGGCTCTGGGTCCTTCCCTTTCTGTCCTCCTGTGCGAGGTGTTTAATTAGCTAGGTAAAAATGAGCGCCAGCAGTCCCTGTTTGTGGGTGGGGGCCAAGCCCTGTACAAGACCCCCCCATCTTCTGTGCTCACCGTTACCAAAACGCCTCCCTCCCCTTTGAGTAGCATCAAAGGCATCAGCTTGTCCTTTGGTGGCTGGGAGGATGCTGGCACCACACAGCTCGGGAGGACTTGAGCAGTCTTGCTTAAGGGAGAAAAGAAAAAAAGCCATGTTTTTTTTTTCCAAGCTTTGAATCTTCTGTGTTTCATTTTAATTTTTAAGAGAGCCATCTGCATGAGGTGTTAAAAACACCTTTGGAGCTGCTTCAGCGAAGCTGATCCTTGGGCATAGTAAAAGGTTTAGTGTATTTTTGTAGGATCCCTTTACGGTTCCCACAGGAGAATCCTGCTAGGAAACACAGAGCTACAAAAAGTTTTATGCTTGTTTAAAAAAACAAAGCAAACAGTTTCCAGGTATTACCAACTGCATCGTATTTAACAGGTGAAAAGGCATTTCGGCCTGATGTGAGTAGTCAGTGCTGCCGTTATTGCTGGATAATACGCCTTTATGGCTTGCCAGGTCTGTGTCGGATACGCGCAGCTGCACGTGGCCCCTTTCGGTCCTCCTCTATTTGAGAAAATAAATCCACATAAAATAAATAAATAAATCCCTTCCCTCTAGCCGCAGAGGAGGGCGTGTTTCTTCCCCGGGGCATAATCTTTGGTAGGAGATGCTAAATAGAAGTGGCGGTGCAGGTAGCCTTGGCTAAGTAAGCCAAGCGTGGTGGGAGGGAACCTTGCCTTGGGTGTAGGGGCTCCAGATGCGTGGTGCAAGGGCTTGAGGTGCCTGAACCCCGGCCCCGCGGCCTCCCTACATCCGTCCTTCGGGAGGCGGGTGAGCCCTCTGTCCTGCCTGAAGGGCTTGTGTCTTGGAGCCGGGGGGCCTGTTTTCTTAAGTCTCCTTTCTCTCTGTCCCCAGATCTCAGGAGCTGCACCTGAGGACCGAGGCGCATTCCTATCTCTCCGACCTGACCAAGCCGTCAGACCTGGAGTTCATTGAAACGAAGCGGCCGCGCCTGGACCTGCTGCAGGACCCGCTGCTGCGGCACTCGCCTCTGCTGAACCAGAGCCAGCAGGCAGGGACAGAGGATCTCTCAAAGGTACGGGGGCGGCGGCTGGGGGGGGGGCTCCGTGCCTTGGGATCCTCATCTTGTGTAGAGGGGTCTTTGAGGCTCAGTCGCTGCTGAAATCCGTGTAGGTGGCGGTTCTTGGTGCATCACACGGTGCTCGGCATTGCTGGATGGCGTTCAGGGAGATGGGGGGATGTTTTTGGGGAAGGGAAGGCGTATAGGGTTTTCCACTCAACCATTATAGTCATGGGCCTGTGTTTACCAAGCTATTAGATGCACCAGAGCATTTGGGAAGTTTCTGTTGGCTGAATTAGGGTTGGTTGTGTCCGGCTTTTCTGGATGCTGTGCCTTGATTTGATTTTTATTTGACCTTTCTCATTTATCACATCTCTTTTATTTAATATTGGCGTTTGAAGGGCTGGAATTGGTTGCTGGTGGTTCCTTAATGTAATCTTCCCCAGGAAAGCCTCCCTTGCCTTAGTCTCATGTAACACAGCAAATTGTTTACGGGCAATTGTCTCCTCTGCATGTGTGATAAATGGTACAAAGAAAAATCTCTCGCTCGGGTGCCTGTTCGGATGTAGCTGCGTGCTGTTGGGGTAAGTTGTCTCTGACTTTGCCCTGAGCTCGGATGTGTTCGTGGCTGGCAGGAAGGTGCTGCTGTGGGGCACCAGCACCGCGGGCGCTGGGGGCTAATGCGGCTGCAGGCTGGGCTTCGGGGCTTTCTGAGCCGTCAGTAAAAGGGGAGGGAGGCTGGCAGCCGTACCCAGGGTGAGAGGGACGTTTTCCTGTATCGCTGCGGGAGCTGAGGCAGTAACGTGTGGGCAAGCAGCTCTGCTTGGGAGCGCCGGGATATTCAGACTTCTGTCCTAACGGGGCTGGTGGGCCTTACACGAGACCGTCCCGAGTGAGAAGGATGTTTAACTTGGGGAAAACACGGGTCATTCGCATTCTGAGGGGGGCGTGGGCAGGTTCCTCGGAGGAGAGGGCTGCAGTGGCCGCAGGCTGGGACCAGGCAGCGCTCGTGCTGCCGGGAAGGGACGGAGCCGCTGCTGCGTCGGAGCCGTGTTCGAACTGCAAAATGAAAAACGCTCCAGACACTTCGGCTCTCTCTCCTTTCGCTCTCGATAGCGTGTTGCCTTGGAAAAGATGCCTCTGAGGTGCTGCGGCCCTTTTCTGTTCCATTTTCGCTGCTCCCTTGGAGATGCATCTTAATGAGGTGGTGCTGAGCCCAGCTGGGAGCCTGCTGCCCGCCGCAGCGAGCCGCATCGCGGTGGCGCTGAACCGGGGAGCGTTCTCTGCGGATGCTGGGCTGGGTGGCTGATGGGGGAAAATAAACTCTTGGCCATGAGACAAAAAATATCCTCTCTCCAAAGACGTGAGGAAACCAGGACAGCTTTTCTGTCTGCACATTATTTCCATCATCAGTTCTGTTCTGCTTCTCACCAGAAAACCACGTATTGTCTCAGCTATTTGTTCCTAATAGGCAGAGCCACTCTTGAGGCATTAGTTGCCGAGTTTAGGGGCTGCATTTACTCCTTGGTCTGTGACACGTTTCCAAGAATTACGTGCATTTTATGGGGCTTAAAACATTTGTTAATGAAAGAGAGAGAGAGAGAGAGAAAGCTGGGCGAGACAATTCAGCAGGACAAGATTATGCTTTTAGTGGAGTCATTTGTAATTTCTAAGTCTGGAAAGAGGAAAAAATGATTGGGAGCATCTAAGTGGAGCTGGGGTTAGTTGCTCAAAACTGGCAGGGCTGTTTCCAGACTGAGTTTGAGGATGCTGTGAGACTGGGCTGATCTCGGTGCTGTTAAGTGGCTGGGAGCAGAAGGCAAGCCCGGGGTGCAGGACCACCCCTCGGAAGGTCTCGCTGCCTTTGCAGCTTTGGAAGTTGGGTTAATAGCAGACTTCTGGCTTCATTCTTGAGCAGCCATCCTTATAAACTGCTTGTGGACATGAGGGTTGTGATAAAGCTCGTGCAGCTAAGCTGCGCATCACTCTGAGCCTCAGTGTTTGAGGACGCGTTCTCGGTGTGCTCGTCCAGGGGAAGGGTTGAGAACTGAGACCGATCCTCGGCCGTGAGCTCTGGACGCGTGCGTATCTGGGCTGTTTACATGTGTAAATCTACTTCTTGTCTCCGTGCTAAGCCAGCAGCAGTAATAGCTGATAGAGACCTTCTGACGAGCAGCTGCGCAGGGCTCCATCACCGCCGTTAGTTGCTCTGCACGCCTGGTGTAACCTAAAACGAGACAGCACGGTGCCTCCTGTCAAGCAGATAATGCCCACTCTGCCTCCTCCAGCAGACGCTGGCCCGCACTTTGCTTCTAGCAGCACCTTCGTCTCCCTGCTCTCTCATCCCATCCCATCGCTCTCGGGGTCCTTCCACGAGCTTCGCTCCCTCCCCACGGGCACAGGGTGTTGCTGGAGGGCTGGCACAGACCCGCGAGATGTGCGGCAGTCAGAGCGGTGGCACGCAGCTGCAGGACGCCTGGACCAGCGATGGGAGCACGCAGCCTGGAACAGACGGAGAGCGAGCGAGAGGCGCTATTCCTGCCTCCGCTGCTGACTCAGTGCACGACGGAGGCAGTCGATACTTTATCTAGGGCAGCTTTGCAAACTGTTTGAGCTCTTGGGGTAAAACGCACCACGTGAGCCGAGCGTTACCAAACACACTGGTGCTTACTTAAACAGTGTCCTAGGAGTCATCCACTTACCCCTCACCCCATTCCACGGTGCTGCAGTCACTGTGTTGCGAGGAGCTCCGTTTATTCATCGGTGCTAGGAGTGCTCTTCGCGGTGCTTTTACGGGTTGAGCTAGCTGTTGCACAGCAGGGCGCTCCCCAGCCAGCACCGTTTTTATGGTGGGTTTCTGCATTTGCGCTCCTGGTGCCAGCCTGACCCTCCCAAGGAGCCACGGCGATGCAGCAGTGATGGGTGTTGCTCCTGAGCAGCTGATGCCCGCTGGTTTCTGCTGGTTTCAGAGCAGCGCTGGACCTGAGATGCAGGATCGGGTCTGTGGTGGTGCGAGTTAAGCACACCCCCAAAAACTGCGGCTTGTTTTGGGCTTACCGGCCTCTGTCGGCCCCGGGGAGAAGTAACACAGCCCTGCACGTTCCCAAGGCTGTTGGTTTGGGCCATGAGCTGTGCTGTGAACACTAACGAAGTAATTTACGTGGCAAATCCTTGTAACAGGTCCCAGAGTTTTCCCCATAAACACCCCCAGAAAAGAAGTAGACCCTGTATGGCTTTTATTCATCGCTTCCTCATCTGTCTTTCCCAAATACAGGGTGAGCTGGGCCCTTTTACCCTGTTCTGGATAACAGCAGCCTCACTTAAGTAAGGATGGGTTTGTAAGGCGAAGGCAACGTCTGTTATTAGATCAGCTCCTTCTGTCTGGAGAAAACAGGCATGCTTTTGGGCAGCGAGCCTCTCAAAAGCAGCAGCTTTACAGCAAAGTCGCAGTTGTTCTAGCAGAAGGACATTACCTGTTCTTCTGAACCTTGGTTTGCTCATATCCTTGAGCGCTTGTATTTCTTTTCAAGCCAGAATCAGAAGGCTGTCTTCCCGCCTGCTTTTTCCCACTTGAGCATCTCTTTCCCTGGAGGCGAGGTGGCTGTCGCGTTGCTGCAGGGCACGGAGCCCGCTGCTGCTGCTGCTGGATGGAGCCGGGCGGGCTCAGGTGAGCTCAGGCTGTGCGGGGGGAAGAGAAATGAAACCCCCGCATGCCCTCCATGTTAGCAGAGGCTGACGTTGCCTCCGAGAAGGTGCTCCCTTGAGCTGGCTGAGAATAGCCAGGAAAAAGTACAGCAGAGCTGCTTTTTCTATCACTGGGAGCATGGGTGAGAGGCTTGCTGAAGAGCTGCCGTGACGCGGGTTTGCCGGGCGTGCTCTTGGCAGAGGTGCTGGAGCTGGCTCCCAGGACCCTCGGTGGCTTCTGCGTTTCCTCTGATAAAGCCACGGACCTTCATCACGTAACACCAGATAAAAATAAAGCCGGCTGCTCCCGAGCAGGCCAGCCGTGTGTCTGCGTGATGCCCTGTCTCTGTGCCTCCATGCGTGCGGGCGGTGCTGCCCCAGGTCAGCGTGCTGTGCCTGGCCGTGCAGCGCCTGCTCGCTGCTCAGCCGAGCCGGAGGCCAGTCCTGCTTCTCCCCTTCCCTTCCATCTCTCCTTATTCCCGCTATGCTTCCACTTGCTCTTCCCATTTCTGAGGCTGCTTTTCCACCACGTATGTGGCTTGCTGCTCTTCCTATAGGATGTGAGTCAGTCGTGATCTGCATTTAGTCCCCTCGCCAGGCTGGCTGGCTGCACTTCTCGGAGCCCGTTGCTCCGGCAGGGCCGTGCTGCCGGGGAGCCCTGTAGGATCACGGCTACGGGGCTGGGTGCAGGAAACCCGAACCTCGCTGCCGTCCGCCCTGGCAGGCCGCTGGTCACCGGGTAAGTCTCTTCCCCTTTCTGTATCTCAGATTTCCCTGTCTGCAACAGGGACAATGCCACTTCCCTCTTTTGTAAAAGAGTTAACAGCTATCGGTGGAAAAAGGCTGTTAAAAGACCATGTGGTGGTAGTGCTCGGACTCGGCTGTACATTGTCAGAGGGATTTAATTCCTTCCCTTTCTGCATGAATGTTTTTGTTGCGCTGTGGACTGAAAGCTGGGATACAAAAAGAGAAGGTGGGACTCCAGGAACAGGCAGCAGCAAGGCCAGGAAATATATATGGCAGGCAGAAATTAGGGCAAAGGGCATCGTGCTCTGATGCACATTAATGTAGCTTTAAAAGCAATTAATCGAAAAAGGCTGAATTAACATGTTTAAAATGCATTTTTAATGATGCATCGCAGCCAGCACCGTGCATGCCAAATTTCACACCGGCCGCCCGTTCCAGAGCCCCGTTCCCAACAAACTCCTGGAACACAGGCTGTGCGGCGGGAGGGCGCTCAGCCAGCCCCTTCGCTCCTGCCCCGGCCGCAGCCTGGCCGCGCACCGAGGGCGCTGCGGGAGCCTTTTGGGAGCCCTGTTCCCTGCTCCCCACTCCCTTCCTTGCCGAACGTGCCAGGGTTCGGGAAGGGTTTGAGGCTGGGGACTCCAAAAGCAGGGGCTGCAGAGGCTGTGGCTTCCCTCCTGCAAGGGTTTTGCCTGGCTTCGGCTCGGGGGGGTGCTCGGGGGACGCAGCGCTGGCTGGGACCCGGTCTGCGAGGCGAGGGGAGGTGGGTGCCTCCGATCCCAGCGCCGCTAGCCGGGCTGGTAAATCACCAGGCTCCTCTCCGCTCCGTGCTTTCTGCGTGGCTTTGTTATGGGAACATTGATCTGTTGCTGGGATTAACCTCTCAGAGTTTCCAGCGGGCTGGTCTCACAGTTATTAATGAAACTGGCTGGAACTTGTGTTGACCTTGGCAGAGGCCCCACTTGGCTAGGAGGGAGCTGGCAAAGGCATAATCTCTAATTGAGTAATCCAGCGCAGGGGGAGGGGAGCGGAGGGGGTGGAAGCGCAGCAGCGCTTTGAACTCGGCAAGCTGCGGTGCTCGAGCAGGATGTGTAGGAGTGGGGCTCGCAAACTTGCTGAGCATGGCGACCTGCGAGGGAGCGAGCGAGGAGAAGCGAGGTGACGGCGGCGCGCTTGCATCAGCTGGGCGGCTCGGGCTCCCCCCCCCGAGCTCTCCGGCCTCTCCCCCCCCCGGAGAAAGCGGCGTTGGATCCCGGTGCCTCCCCAGATTTATTGCCGTGGAACAATGGCACGAAGCGGCTGGATAATAAAGCGGAGCTGCCAGCCTCGGCCCTCCCTGGGCGCGCGTCCTCCCGTAGCCTCCCAGCCTGGGGCGCGGATTGCACGGGGCTCTCCCTTCCTCTCCAGGGGTTGTTTTGCACTCGGCAAAAACAGCTCCGGGCTGGTTGGTGGGGCACTTGGTGAAGCGGGGAGCCAGTGGTGATGTGGGGCTTTTCTCCTTGGCATATTTACCCCAGGAGAGGCGATTTCCTCGGGCCTGGGCCTGGCCTCGTGCCTCTGGCGGGCAGGGAGAGGCTGCGGCCTTTGTGCCCGGGCAGCGGGTCCCGAGGCGAGGTGGCTGTGGCTGTGCAGCGCTGAGCGGCAGGAGGTCAGGCTCACGATGGAGTCTTGCGAAGAGAGGACACCGCAGTACTTCCAGCTCCCTGCCCCACGACAGGTGAAATGCCTCAAGTGTCTCACCACGGCTTCTGTCCTCCTTCCCCAGCAGGGAGCAGCGTTTCTTATCAACTCCCTTTGCAGCCACCTTCGCTGGGACGAGCTCCGGGCTTCCCCCGGTACTGACTGGTCCCAAGGCCCGTGGTGCAGTCGGACATCCAGCGGGAACAAGCGGCATGGGGCTGTCGAGCTGGAGAGCTGTAGGAGCACCCCACCGCAGCGCGCTGAGCATCCACCCATCTGCCACGCGGCCGCTCACGCTGTTGTCTTGTGCCTGATAAAAATCTAATTGCAGAACGATCCTGTGGGGTGGGGGAGGACTTTGCGTTAGGGCAGCAATGATTCAAAGCTATTTCTGGGAAGATGAGGGAGATGTTGTCATTCTCTGTTATTCCAAACATATTTAAAAGCTGAAATATTTGCATTGTTCATGCTGTCACGCTGCAAACACTTCTGGCTGGGTTCCTCTCTCCTCTGCCTTCTCCTCCCTCCCCAGAAGACCGTTTCCAACAGGAGGACACGGGTGTGCGTCAGCCCTGCCCACCTGTGCATGAGCGCACACGTTGGGCAGCACGCGTCTGCCTTGTGCAAGCCGTCTGGCACTCGTGGTGGGTACAGGAGTTTGTTCCATCGCCCCTCGCCAAGCGGCTGTGTCAGGAGAGCTGCGAGGGCTTGTCAGGAGCCCGTGCTGCTCACCGAGGCGGGACAGGCAGCCGAGGCACCAAGCAGCAGGAGGAGCATCGCATCTGGAAGGGCCGGTGGGTGCCACGCGTGGGCTCACGCTGGCGCTGTCTGCAAACAAGGCGCTGCTGGGCATCGCATCCTGCTTCAAGGCGCGCGGCTCCTGCAGCAGGACTCGAGGCAGGGAGCGCCCTGACTGGTGAGACGACGGATTTCGTGCAGTCCCCGTGGGTGAAAAACTGAGCTATGGCCCGAGACATGTGGGCACGGCAGGGAAAGCCCTCAAGGGCTGCAGAAACCCTCTGGAGATGAGGTGTAAAAACTGAGCTTGACCTTCTCCCAGCTGGCTGTCCTCTGCCTGGCTGCTCCAGTCCCGCTGCCACTGGAAACCCGCAGGTAGACCGGTTGTGCCTCGAGCGCAGGTGGCTGGTCCTTGCTTCCTCCTGCTCCTTTGTGGTGATCGACATCCGAAACGACCTCTTAAATCGGCTTTCAAACTGCGAAGGCAGCGGGATGAGGCCGGCTGCTCCCTGGGAACTTGCTTCGTCATTTACACACATTTTTTGTTCCATTTGGTCAATATTACAGGGCTCGCGTAGTGTGACATCTCCCCGATCTGCTTGGGGGAAAGGAAGTCCCCTGACTTCCTATGCCTCACCCCTGTAATTGGAAGAAATACAGCCAGTGGTTGTGCTTGCAGCAGGGCAGCCTTGCGAGCTGTGTGCTGCATGGATTCACAGCGATTGTTGGCTTTTTTTTTTTTCTGTCTTTGAAGTGTTTGTACATCTGTTACGGAGTAAAATGCTTTTGAAGCCCATTTTTCCTTTAACAGCAAGGATTGTTATGTGCCCCGCTGTTATTTCCTGAAAGCGATAGCCAGAGCTGGTTTGCTGCTTCACTTTGAGCCCTCAGGTGGAGCGGAGGAGCTGTGCCTGGTGTCTGTCAGGAGCTGTGCCTGGTGTCAGTCAGGAGCTGTGCCCTGGCTCGAAGGCGAGGAGCAGCGCAGGTGACGAGGGCTGTGCTGCCCGCTGGTGCCGGCCGCCTACGGTCAGTCAGAAATGTCAGGTTTTGAGCAGTTGGGGCGGAAAGAAACCCACGCCTGGCGCACATTTCCAGGAAAGAATTCAGTCCTGGTACCGAGAGGCTGTGACGTTCTGGCTGTTTCTTTTCCCCCCTGCAGTTTCAGCCCGATTTTGGGATTCTTCGCTTCTAATCCACTGGCAGGGGGTTGTGTGCGCTGCGAGGCGGGGAGCGTCGCCGCAGCTCGCTCCGGAGGCATCACGCTCCGGGGCAGGGTATGTGATTCTTCCACGGGATCTGCCCAGTTCGTGCAGACGACGAGGCAGCAGGAAGTTATTGCCGACTCACAAGCACGTACATCTTATCACAGACGAAGCTGGACTCCCTCGGTCAGCACGGCTGTGCTCCCCTCCTCGCCGAGGGGCTTCGAGAGGCCCTGGGGGCGCTTCGGCATCGGTGCCGTGAGCGTACGGCACCTAGCACATCTGCCCTGCTGTACTTTTCCATCGTTATGAAATGCAGTAAATCCACAGTTCTGACTCATGCAACAAAAGCCAGCGAGTTGTGACACCGATCAGATTAATTTTGCGTGCTGCCTTTCTGAGGAGGAGGGCATTTCGTGCCGAATCCTTCCACCGCCGCGCTGGGCGGAAAGCGCCGGAGCTGCAGCAGCGATCGATGGTGTTCGCCTGCTGTTGCTGGAGGGGATGGAGTGGGGGAGTGATTTCAGAGATGGATTTGGCAGAGAGGAGTTGCTGCTCTCTGTGCCTGTGGTGCTGGGAGCTGTAATAACATATTGAACATGGCAACAGCCCTTGCTGAAGCTCGGTAACTTCACCTCCGTGCTTCGTGGAGCCTCATCTCCTAACAACACCCTCAGCGTCGATAACGAGAGGAGCCGTCGAGTGCCAAAGGCCCTAGTTATAATCACTCTGAAAACCTCCTTGCTTTTTGGACCCAAACCTGCTTTTTAAATGTAAAAACTCGTTGGCTGTGTTCTAGGCAGAGAACGTTCGGAGGGTTTGCTGGCTTGCTCCATGACAAAATGCATTGCAGCTTTGCGCTGCGGGGGGGGCGAGGGGCCGATGGACACTTGTGTGCGTCAGGAATGCTGGCTGCCTGCTCTGCGAGCAGAGGGGTTGTTTTAGGACAAGCTGACAGGCCCTTGGCTTGTTCTGCTGCTCTCAAAAAATGTAATTCTAATTCTTGGCACCTTTCTCCAAGAGGATAAAGAGTAAGAACGCGGTGGAGCCTGTTCCCTCTGCCCTTGGAAACGTGCTTTTACCCAGCTGCAGAGCTGGCTTGGGGCAGGAGCACCGTGCTCCGTCCTGCCCCGTGATTTGGTCAATCCAAGGCAGAAATTAAGGGGGGAGCAGCAGCGAGGGGTGAAATGACCTGGAGCACCTCCTCACGGGCCCGACCTGTGTCTAGTTGTTATTCTTCGGTCATCTTTGACCAAGCATCTTCTGTGCGAGTGCTCTGCCTTCCTCCTGGGCTGTGCTCATGTTAGCTGCTGGTCGGGCCCCCCCTTAGGCACGGTGCTCGGGGGACAGCTCGTCTGTTCAGATGGCTCGGCGAGCTCCCTGCCTGCGGTGCTGGAGCCTCTGCCGTGTCCCCAGGGGTCCCCCAGGCTGCAGAGCCCACGGTGCTCGCCGCAGCCGGCTTCTCCTCTGCCTGCAGGGCACTTCTCCTCCCCCGGCGGCGTGCTGGCAACGGGCACGGCCGGTTTCTTCCTCCCCGAGGAGGAGCGCCGATAGCTCCTGCCTTCTGGTCGCCGCCTGGGATGTCGGCCTGCCCGTGGCTGCTGAAGGGAGAGCCGTCGCCTGGTGCAAAGGGGGCCGGCCCACGTGGTGATGGGACCAAAGCAACAAGTGCAGGCTTTTACTTCAGCCTGTTTTTCAGGTCTGCCTCATTTTATCTCGTGCCAGCGATCGCAGGTATGACGTAGAGCAGATAGCCCCCAGCAGCTAACGTGTTCCTGCCTCAGCGGCAGGCGAGTGGCAGACGTAAACACGGGAGCGTTATAGGCCTCCAAGCGCTAAAAGCTACTGGAGAACATGCAGGTATGTGATTAAATATATAGACTGGTCTGTTAATAGCTTCCAATGTATTTGGGGGGTATGTAAATTATACATACGTGTTTCGTGTCTATATATTTTTCACAGTTTAAGTAATTGAAAAATCTGCATTCATATATATGTATACGCGCATATATGCTGCCTGCTCCTTGCAAGCTGTGTTTTCAAAGGCTTCTTATAGCTGTGCCGTTCAATGATCCAGCCTTCAGCAGCCACATGAAGAAAGGCTTATAGTCTCCAGCAAAGCTAAATATTGATTTGAGTCGATCTAGGTGCACTTGGAGACATCACTGGTGTTCATGAATACAGCATAATCTCTGATTGGAGTGGGGAAATTTCATCATAAAGGCCCCAAAAGGGAAGTTTATTATTGCTTTCTTCCAAATGCCTGAATTTTATTAGCTTCAGTCATTCTTGGCAGGGCAGTGGAATGGGATTTTATAGTTAGCAAAGGAAAAGTAAACACAGTAATCATTTCATAGCCCTGTGCCTGCCAAACCGAGATGGAAATTCCAGCCTTGGTGGGAAGCTGCTGCTTTGCTAACAGATAATACCACATTCACTGTGGGCTTATTCTTGCTCTGGGAGCTGAGATACTACGTTTTTCTCTCTAACATCCTGGCCTGGAAAGGCAGGGGTGCCTTCATGTTGTTCTGCAGAAAGGGCCCAGGCCGGGGCCTGCATTTCGGGCCGCTCCGCAGGCCTTTGCAGCTAGGCCTGTGCTGCCCCCTGAGCCTGGAGAGCTGTTCTCCTGCCTTCTTCCCACCTGGTCTTTAACCGAAGGCCATGCTCTGATGCTCGAGGAGTGTCACGCTTGAGATGTGGTGGTTCCTAAACCCTGAGACCCTGAGCAGGGCTGCCCCAGGCCTGGCGGTGGTGGGGTCCTGGGGGTCTCCAGCCCCGCCGGGGCTCGGGCTGTGGCCTCCTGACGGAAAGCAGCGCAGGAAACGGCTACTCAAACAAACAGCCGGTGTCGAGGCTCCCCCTTCCACGTGTCTGCACAATTATTAGAACAATAAACCATTGAGCCCAGCCGGCGGCCGGCCGTGATTGATAGCGCAGCTGACGCTCGCTTTACACCACCCGTGCTCCGCTGTCAGCGAATATCCCGGCTCCGTGGGGGCATTATTTGGGGTTGTCCCTGCCCCCCGAGCTGTGTCGGGGCTGTGTGTGCAAGGGGTGGCCGCGGGCACTGCTGTCACAGCGGGTGCCTTGTCCCTGTGTCCTGTGCACGTGCTGAGGACGCCTAAGGGAGCGATGCCGGAGCGAGCGGGGAGCTGCAAAAGCAGTGTTGGGGACCCGCGAGGCCACGAGAAGCTTCATTAAAAGCCCAGACGAGCTGTTTGAGGGGAGGGTTGTTTTCCCCCCAAGCCTATTCATGTTGGTTGATTTTTTTTATTTTTTTATTTTTTCAAAAGCATCCGAGGCGCTGTGTGCTTTGTTTCGCACTTAAACAAGTTTCCCAGTGCAGCCACCGCTAAATGGAAGGCAGACCAGCTCGGATTCCTGATCAAAACGGGGCTTGTTTTTTTGCTTATTATCTCAACTGGTGAAGTTCACAGGTCGCGTTCACCGCTGACCCGTAGCCGTTTCCAGGCTGTCGAGTTCGCCTCTCATGTTGTGCGTGTTGGAGCCTTAAAAGGCGCGTGTGTGTGTGTGCACCAAGCTGCTCTAACAGAAATAACAAGACCTCACTGGTGAAAATTGAACTTTTGAGATCTAACTAGATTTTGGGGAAAAAAAGGTCTTTGGAGGATTGCTTTTAAGTCCAGTTTTCTGGCAGCCTCGGAATTTGTGTTTTTTGCAGACAAGACCTGCAGAGTCAGATAGTTTGCCATGTGGTGGGTGAGCAGTGGAGTCAGAAATTCGTTGAAGGCTTCTCCTGGTGCTTGATATGAGGGCATGGCTGGAACACACCTCTATGCTAAATGGCCCTACGGGTGCCACAGCAATGAACTGGTGGCGTGGGGTTGGCGAGAGGAGCTCGGCGGACAGCTGTAGGAGCAGCACCTAACGGCTTTCCCTGAAGAACCCGCACAGTTTGAAGAGCAGCTGCTACAAGTGGGCAGGACCTCGGTGCTGGGACCCCAGCCCACGCCTAGCTGGTCACAAGGTGCTAAGAGGAGAGTTGGGCTGGGTCCGCAGCACGCCTCAACCACTGCTAATGCTGCCGTAGGTCTTCCTCGCGCTTCCCTTCTTCCCTCTCCAAGCTCTTTCTCGTAGCACGCTGCCCTGGGTTTGGGGAAAAACAATTCGGGCGGTCGTTGCCCAGGGGTGAACGGAGGAAGGAAACACGAACTGGGCAGCCTTAGAGGATATCTTACTCGCAGCGATTAAATAGAGCTGTCTTCATTCATTGCCTTCCCTCTAAATCTGATGCCCCTTCAAGCCAGCTTCCCCGTGTTCGTGCTGGTCCTGATGAACTCCCTGACAAATCCCCTGCGCGCAGCCGGCTGGGTGCTGCGTGAATGGGCCCGCGTTGGAATTTGCATGGCTGAGGAGTCCCCGCTCCCTTCTTCCTCCTCCCTGGCAATAGGAGGAAATTCAAATGTTTCTGAAGAGCGACATTTCCATTTCAAAAGCTGTTCGCTCAAGTGCGTCTGGAGTGGGATTTCTCTCTCCCCCCCGCTCCTCTCTGAATGGCAGCTTTAGAAGTCTCATTTCCTCTGCTTGATAACACCAGGCTGAGAAGGGCTTTTGTCTTTCCATTTCCCCTCAATTTTTTATTTTCAATCGAGCGAGGTTTTCAGAAGTGGGCACGGTGGGCTTTCCCTCCCCGGCGTGCGTGGCCCCGTGCCAGGATGCACCTGGTGGCACCAGGGAGGGAGCCAGGGGTCCCGAACTGGGGGTCCCGAACCAGGGGGGCTCAGCCAGGCAGGTGACAACCCAGGAGCACAGGGGGGAAGAGGAGCACCGTGGATGTCCTGAGCAAGGGCTGGCGTGTCCCAGCTCCTGCGGCGAGTGCTGAGCTGGCTCAGGACCCGGCCCCACGTTCGCAGCCTGTGTCGCCGCGCTGTCTCACGTCGCGCTGACTTGCAGCCCGCCTGCTTTTTGGCTGCAACAGCCACGCCAGGTGGGATGGTTTTTTGGTTTTTTTTTTTTGGTTTCTGTGCCATGCCTACTGGAGGGTGGATTTAAGAGGATGCGTTCGCCTGCCTCCTGCTTCTGCAGGACTATCGCACGCTGATGCCAGCTTGTGGGATAGCATTTGTTGTGAGATGAGGGCTGTGCTAGTATAAAAGCAGAGAATTTCTTCTGCAGAGGCCTTTTGACAAAAGGCAAACTCCAGCATGCTCTCAGCGTGGCACACAGGGCTTGAGGGCTCCTCTAGCTTCTTGAGTGCCGCTTAGGACGTCGCAGGTTTCCAGGGAACAGTTCTAGCGTCCTCAAATGCTCAGTCAGAGGGAACGTGCCTGCAGGGATTAGCGGGACCTCAGCACTACAACCCTGCGCGGCTGGCGTGCTGGGAAGGCTCAGGCCTTGCTGTGCTGCCTGTGGCAGTCCGAAGGGGACAGGTGGCGTCGCAAAACCAAAACAAAACAGGGGGAGGCTAAAATTTTCAGTGGCGCGGAGTGAGCGAGGCATCCGCATCCTTCCAGGCAAGAGGGGCATCTCGAGCAGGGATGGCTGGAGGTGCTTCTTCCCTGGGTTTGTCCACTGCACCCGACTCGGGGACGCCGGGTTCCCCCGCACGTGGCTCCGTTTGGTGGCAGGATGCTCCCGGCGCTGCTGGAGGAGGCTCGGAGGCAGCGAGCGGATTTCCTGTGCACGCTGCAGTCCTCGGGGCTTGCCTGCAGAAACCCCTCCGAGCCACGGGGCTGGGGGTGACGGGCACGTGGGGCCGTGCCACCGCGTCCGGCGCTTCCGTGGGAGGCCGTGGCGATTACTCAGAGGTTCCTGTGAAAGCTGCCAGAAGCTGGCCGGTTCCAGGGAAAGCAGGGCTGCTTCGAGCCCTGGCCACGGGGCGCCTTGCGCATGAGTCCCGGTGGGAAGCCACAGCACGGCTTTCTGTGGGCTGGCTTTTCTTCCTTAGCCTCTCAGAAAATCCCCCTGTGTTCTTCCAGTAGCTCCTGATGTGTGTGGTTTTTTTTTTCTTGTTGTTTTTGATTGTAACTTGGTTAGCAGGAGCCCCGCTCGTTTAAAGGAACGGTTTGGGGTTTGCAAAGGCCAGGCCAGGATTTGGGGTTTGTGTGCTGCAGGGACAAGGACGTTCTCTGCCATGCATCGTTCGGTGTGACAGCAGCGCAGGTGAAGTGCTGCTCTGGGTGGCCGCTGGGTCCGTGAATTATTAAAAGCTGCGAACTGACGAGTCGGAGGGCTCGTTGCTCGGGGAGTTACGCTGGCAACCTTAATTTCTCCCCCCTGCCTTTTTTTTTTTTTGCTGCAAGCGTCAGGACGCAGTCTCTGCTTTCCGTGACCTGCGCTTTGCATTTGGTTCCTCTGCTGGGTGCCCAGGCCGCCTCAGTCTGCGAGCAGCAGGTGGTTTGCTCCTCTCCTCCGTCCCCGCCGCCTGCTGGGTGGTCTCGGGCCTTCGTGCGCCCCCCCAGCCCCAGCCCTGCATTTCCTCGCAGCTTCCATGGCACTCGCTGCTGCCGGCACGCCAGCGAGCTCCTTCCCCGGCAGGCGGGGGGGCCACAAGCCCTGCTTTGCAGGCAGAGGGGGCTGGGGCAGGGCTGCCTTCCAAATCCGTGTTTTTCTCCCCAAAATGCCAGCTTCGGGCTTGGTAGGAGTGCGGGACCTGAGCCACAGCTCCCTGCCACCCGCCCCCTGGGGACAGCCTTTGCTCGTTCAGTTCCGAGTCACTTCCACTGGCATCAAAAGGAGATTTTATTCTTCTTGACTCGGGCATTTTATTTTTTTTCCCCGAGTTAGCAAAAGGCACATCGCTGGCACGGAGCAGCCTGCCAGATGTATCGACTCCGCTCCGTAGCTTCGGGCTGCCGAAGATGCTCAAAGAAAAGGTTTCCAGAATTTTTCTCAGCGTTGCAGAGAGGCGTATTTTCCTCTAAACTTGTTCTTGGAAAAGGCAGAGTTGTTTTGGCTGAAATTTACTATTTAGAAGGGAAAAAAAAAAAAAGCCTGAAGCAAATATTCAGCATGGAAAATTTCAGTCCAGATAGCTAATTTCTTAACAAACTTAGAATCGGTTGAAAACCCAGGATTTTCGAGTAGGACATGTTGGGCAATCCTTAACGAGAGGTGGAGCCGTTAGCTCCTCGTTGTAATGAGGAGATGGGTAGGTGAGAATTCATCACTCCTGCGAAGTCAGTAGGGAACATGCGAGTTCAATGCAATTATTATCCACTAATGGGGAAATGCAAGAAGGTAATGAGAGGCGCAGCGTCCATTTGTCAGTGTAATGCCTTGGGCTTCGGTGGGAGTTCGTCTGAGCAAGGTTTTCCAGATCGGGCCCGTTATCCGAAGCTTCTCGCCGCGTCTATCCGCGCTTGTTGCTGCTTCTGTAATATCCCGCGATCCTCGGGTCCAGAGGCAGCATCTGTTAAGTATAATGCTGCGGAACGGCTCTTTTAAGCGCGGGCAAGTTTTGCAAGACGAGATGCTCTGCTTTGGTTAGTGCATTTAACTGTAACGCCGACTGGAAAGGTTTTACCACCCTCGTAAATCTGCTGGAGGGGGTGGGGAGGGAGGGAGGGAGGGTCAGCATTTGTTCCTGGTTTTGCAATTCAATTGCTTCAAGCTGTTGAAACATTGGGGAAGTTTTTTGACCTACTTTCGTGCAAGCTGAAAAAATTGTTGGGATATTTTCTGCCCCGGCGCTGTGGAATTCAGCTGGGTTACGGGGGAAAGGAATTTTGTACGCCTTCTCATAAAGTCACATTTCTTTAAAGGAAAAATAAAAACACCAAAAAAAAAAATAATGGACTTTGTCTTCAGACAGCTCCTTCATCTCCGGCTTCGTGGAGTCCCCCGAGACATCGTGCCGGGCTGCGTCCGGGGAAGGCGAATGTTTCTTGGGTACCTGCCCTGCCTGCGCATGCCCTGCTGTGTGGGAACGGAGGGCGATGCCTCGGCACCGCCTGCGCCACTCTCCTCGGGTCTGCAGCACCGCGGTGAGCCCGCTCCGTCCTGCAGCCACCTCGTCCCGTTCCCCCGGGTCCCACAGCCACCTCGTCCCGCTCCCCTGGTCCTCGGAGCTGCTCGGCCCTCTCCTCGGGGATGGTTTTTGGCAGGCGGTGCCGCCAGCTCGCCCAGCAGCCGCGTCCGGCAGCGCACACGCTCGCCCAGCCTGCCTCGCCTGCCGCTGCGGGGCCGCGGCCGAGCTGCGAGCCAGAAGTAGTTAAGAATTAAAACTCCGTTTAAAGGATTGGGCTGCTGAAAGAGCCATTAGCGCAGCAGATGGCTGCAAACAAAGGAATTGTAATAACTCGATGTACTTTTCACCGCCCGGGCTCTCTAACGCCGTGTTTGTGCTGCTCTCCGGGGACGGGGTATGTTGGTTTTGGGCCCTTTTGACGTTTTTTCCCTGTCAGCGTTGGTGCAGTGCCCTCGCACTGGGGTTGCTGATATGTCAGGTGGTATTTGACGCTCTTCCAGTTAAAAAAAAGAAACCTTTGGCCTGTATTTGGCTTTTTAAAGAATTTATACGCTTGTTTTTGCCTTAATGCCCAGGGGATGGAGGTGTGGGCTCGCTGTCCGTGCTGAGCACCGTACCAGGGCTGTAGGACAGCCCTGTTCCCACTGCCACCAGTCACCCCGGGCTGCCCAAGCAGCCGAGCTGCGCGGTGCTTTCCAAGCCGTGGGTCCTGGAGAGGGACGGGGAGGACGAGTCCTTGTCTCTGCCACGTCGCCAGCTTCGCGTTGCGTTAGGTGGCGCGGTTCAGCTGTCGGTGTCATCACAAGTCCTCCCTTTGGTTTTTGGGGGCAGAGTTGTGCTGGTGGCCGTGCCCTCCCGTCAGTCCCACGCGCCGTGCCTGAGGCTGTGCCTGGCCCTCGCGGTGCTGGGGTTGGAAGTGAGTAGAAGAGAAGCACCCCCAAAGCCCGGCCTTGCTGTCTGACGGTCTCCCAGTGATAACTGCTTTCCTCGCTGCCAGCATCTCCTCCTGCTGCAGGGAGGTGCGTGCAGCTTCTGCCCCCCGCTCGCCCACCCTCGTTACCGTACAAATCACATAATGATAAGGCCAGGAATAAACAGGAACTACAGTAGCTGTTAGCCACGTATAAAAACAAATCACATGGAAACGGTATAATTACTGAGAAAATACCAACTTGAGTAATGCAGTAATTGTTTTCTTCCCTCCAGCAGATTTATTCCAACTCTCCCCCCTTGTGCTGGTCTCGAAGCCTGTGACTTCCCGGTAATCAGAAGGATTTTACCTTCTGCGCTACGCTTGTCCAAAGCCCCGCTGCGATGCCATCCAAAGCGCTGGAGTCTATTTTGACTCGGAGGGCGAGGAAGCAGCAGTAGTCCAAGCAAAGCTGCCCCCACCCATCGGCATCCCCAGGTCCTTCCTCGCAGGCGTCCCGGTGCCTGCCCTGGCTGCGGGGTTTGCTGTGAGGGATCAGCACCGGGCTGGAGGCTTGGTTCGCAACCTCGGTCCCCTGGCGTTGCTCCCGGCAGGTGCTTTGGAGACCTGGCAGCAGGAGGGAGGCTGGTGGGCTGGGGGCTGCTTCTACGGGCAGCAGCCGTGCTGCTGGTTTGAGTTTCCAGTCCTTCCTCCCGGCGCCCTGGGACGCAGAGGATCACAGCCGGCACCAGGTCCCTCGGTGCGTGCCTGCGTGGGCTTGCTGGGCTTGAGACCTCTTCTCTTCCTTGGCTCGTCCCAAAAGCCGTATGTCTCATTCATGTTCTGTCACCCCGCTCCAGGAGCTCTGCGTTTTGGATTTCACAATTGCACGGGGGAGATTTTTTGCCTTTGGTTTTGTTTTTTAATTCCTCTCGCTGCTCCTCACTTGAGGTGGAACGGCAAGGACCAGTGATTTGAAGTCTAGGGACACTGCCCCTATTTATTGCTGTAATCATCTCACAGTACAAGATGATGATGGGTTTTGTGCTCTAACTTGAAGCTCTTCCCCTTACAAAGCTTTGCTGCTATTTTGCTTCATGTTCTGAAAGGTAAAAAGATACAATTTTATCAGAAAAGTTTACCAAAGGGTTTTGTGCCAAGTAGCAGATTAAAAATGCCCTGTCTAGTATATTGGCCAACATGAGAGTATCTTTTGTTCCCCGTGCGCAGTGGGAAGCCTTTCTCTCCTGCCTTTTTGGCAGGTAGCTTTCTGGCTTTTAGAAGAGCTTACCCACCTACAAGTCACTGCTGCTTTCCCTCCCTGTTCCTTAATCTGAACCGGATTACAGGAGCAACTGATTGCTTTTGCTTCTTGCGGTTGTGCTGCTCCTCTTGGCTTTAAAGAAAAAACAGCACAAAAACCGCACCTGGGGACAAGACATTGAACTTCACCTGCCCACCGCGGCAGGCTGACCGTTTTTGGTGTCTAATCGTAGGGACGTAAAACGAGACAGGATCTGCTCTTTGAGCTTCTCCAGAGACCCTCAGCGTTCCTCTGGTTGCTCTTCTGGAGGGCAGCTGGCGACAGCCAGCTCAGCTTTCCAGGGCCTCTGTGCCCTTGGGTGATGCTGTCCCAGGGCACGGCCACGTTGCTGAGACGCATCCTCTTGCCTCCTTGAGTCCCAGCTTTGCCGTGGGTGGCATTGCCCATCTCTGGTGGGGGCAAAGTGCAGAGCTCGGCTCGAAGCCAGGGCCCCTGGCACTGTGGGCATGGCTCCCCGGGACGGAGCTCGTTGTGCTTTCATCGCCGCCGGCAGCGTGGTCAGGACACCCCGTGTGAGGTTCCGCTTCCCGGTGAGCCCGTGCTAATGAGGTGCTGAACTCAAACTGTTGCACGGTGTCTCTGTGTGCTCGGCGCCGGCCTTTGGTGTGAGCAGCCACGTGGTGGGTGGGTGACCCAGGGCCACCATCCGCGTGCGTCGCCGTCTGCAGAGCACAGAGGGGGTCCGTGCCACCCCTGAGCCACCCGGCTCCGTCGTGCCAGCCTGCCGCCCGCAGGAGGGCCAGGCGGGTTCGGGTTCGGTGCTCGGCCCACCTGCCGTGGGTCCGGTGGTGGGACCTGGCCGCTCGCCCGTGGCCGTGAGTCAGAGCGGAGGGGAGGACGGGACGGCAGCGCCAGTTGGTGCAGAACAAGGTCGCCTTTGTCCCGGCGCTGTAATTAAGGTAGCGAGGTTGTGCGAACTTCTTCCCTTGTTTACTTTCCCTGTCCCCTCCCCTCCCGAGCAGCTGCAGGGTGCTCTGCGCAGTCTGGCAGCGGTTTAGGGTTACAAACCAAGCCGCAGCTCCTCTTCCCCGCTTCCTGCCCCCTTGAGGGGGAAAGAAAATCCATCCTCCCGCTCGGCAACCGAAGAGATAAAGGTTTAATTGAGGTGTTGGGCAGCTGCCAGACGGGAGCGCGGTGCCCCAGGTCAGGGCGTGCCGGGGTCCCCTTGGACCTCGCAGCAAAGCTGTGTCAGGGCAGGGCTGGAGCCTACAGCCACGGTGCTCTGGGTGTGCACAGCGCCAAAGCTGGACGTTGTGCTGCACATCCCTCGGTGAGCACGCAGGAGGAAGCATCTGCACCACCTCCTCCAGCTCAGGTGCATCCCTTCGTGCTACGAAATCCTCCCAGCTCCCCTCCGAAGCGGTCACCTCGAGCTGCTCGTGCTCGGACGGGGCCGTGTGCGCCAGCAGCCCCGCTAACAAGGACAGCGCCGAGCCCTTGGAGCAGCTGCTCAGGAGGGAAAACGCGTTGTTGTTTGCGTGGCCGGTTGCTGTTACACAGCTGCTTCATCCCAGGTGCGTTCGTCAGGGCCGCGCGAACTCCTCCAAGCACGAAACTCGTGTCTGTGGGAGCCGGGCTTCCGAGTAATGGGGAGTTCGGGGGGCGAAGGGCGGTGTGTGGGTGAGGGGTTGTGGCTCCAGGGTGCTCGTGGGATGCTGGCTCAGTGGCATCAGCAAAGTTGTCACTTCTCTGGAGAAGGAGCTGAAAGTTTCAATGCATTACCGCGAGCTGGAGGCAGAGGGGAAGTGAGAGCTGTCCCCTCTGACGGCCGCAGAGGTTTTGCTGATCCATCTGGTCTCCGATTTGAAAGGTCTTGCTGAGCTGAGAGCTGCTTTACCTGGAGTTTGCAAGAATCTGTTCTCCATCACTTCAGTTTATTTTTATCGGAGCTGACCTCATCTATCTCTGTGGTCTCCGTTTCTGGAAGGACGTCGGACATCTCGCACCTGGGGCTCCCCCCACTCTGCCAAGAACTTCGGGAGGTGGAGGAGGACCCGAAGGAGCTGGAAGTCCCCTCGCCTCCCGGGGGCTGCCCTCATAGCCAGTGTGGTTAATGTTTTCTTTTTTTCCCAGCCTGTTCGGGGCTGTGTCAGAGGAGGACAAACCCGTGGCTACCTCGTTTTCGAGGAAGCGCAGCTGTGGGCTGGCTGCTGAGACGTGAAGGGATGGTGCTTAGGATTTCAGCCCTGCAAACAATGGGTTTGGTCCTTGTAGGAACGTGGGTACCGCTGCAGGCGGTGGGAGCCTCGGAGGCTTTGGCAGGAGGTCAAGCTGCTGCAGCGTCCCCCAGGAGACTAAGCTGGTGCCCTCTGGAGATGCTGAGGGTTGCAGCGCACAGCAGTGATGTGATGTAGCAGCTGGTACCGCTTAGCCTAGCAGGTTTTTGAGGTGTGCGTGTGTCTTAGAGGGCTGGGACTGGGCCGGGGAGCCGCAACAGCTCGTACGGGAGGATGAGAGGAGGATCCCAAGCCCGCAGGGAAAGCTGACCTGCTCGTTTTGTGCTCCTCAGGATCGCGGCCTGCCTGGCAAACTGGAGCCCGTGTCTCCCGTGAGCCCTACGCACCCCGATGCTGAGCTGGACCTGCTGCCAGCCCGGCTGTCCAAGGAGGAGCTCATTCAGAACATGGACCGCGTGGACCGCGAGATCACCATGGTGGAGCAGCAGATCTCCAAGCTGAAGAAGAAGCAGGTAAGAGGCTGGGGTCTGGAGGGGAGCACGTGTCCTTGCTTCTGCCCGCTGACTTGCACCCTGTCCCTTCCCGTGCACGTCCGCAGAGGGGAAGTGGCAGTGCCACCGGGCTGGTCTGTGTCCCTGCTCCTCGTGACGTGGGGACGTGGCTGCTGCGCTGACAGTCAGGGGCTGGTAGCTGCGAGATGAGGGAGCTTTGGAAACTCTGCCTTGGGCTCTCTTGCACGTCAGAATATGATAAAGGGAGAAAAATCTGTATTTAGTGACGTGCCCACGGTCATGCAAGCAGTCAGTGGCAGAGCTGGAAGTGCAGTCTGGGTTGCCCGAGTCCTCTGCGCAGCCCAGCGCCAGCACAAGACCTTTTCTTTTCCCTTTCCAGCAATTGTCTTTGCCCAGCACTGTTGCTGCCACTATTGTAGTACTGGGCTATTTAAAACATTGCTGCTGCACCCTAACGGCCCTGCGTGCTCGAGCCTTCCTGTACGTCCAGCCTGCTCCTCCGGGGCTCTGCAGCTGTGGGCAGCGCCCGGTCCGGCTGCGGTCGGAGCTGTGGCTGAGCCAGGGCCCTGAACCTGATCTCGGGTAGTGCCTTTCCTGCACCTGAGCACTCCCCAGCAGAAGGATCACCCGCCTTACTGTAGCCATGTATACAATTACCATAAACCCATTAAGAGATTAATATGACAAAACCTTGGGGGATGTCTGAAAAACCCACGGACTTAAAGGCTTTCGCTTCCTAAACCAAATCACTTCTGTAGCTCTCTTTCTAATTGTTTTTTCCTTTGCTCGTGGCAAGTTTCTAAGAGCCCTGAGGCCGGTAATCCCAAACTGCCCCTCCTGAGGTTTGTCAAGAGTTTGTGAATGGAGCGAAACGCGTGCTTGGTCTGTCACTGTGTGTGAGATGGGGACGAGGCCAGTGCTCCTCGAGGACAAGTGTGCTGTTGACCTTCCTCCCCATCTGCACGAGTGGAGCAGGAAGAGGCAAAACGAGCGCAGAGAGCTGGCCCGAGAGGCTTCATGTGCTTCCCAGACTCCCAAACCCCCTACCTATAGCCCAGCTCCTGTCCTGTGCCTGGCTCTTTTTTAAATATTTCTAATGCAGGAACACCCCACATCTTCTTTCTTTGCTGGAGTTATATTTTCACATACCAGATACTCTCCCTTTCTTTCCTGCAAGCCAAAGCAGGAAGTTTTGTTTTCAAACAATGTGGTTTAATTAACACGAGGGACAGTTTTTGTGTTGCGTTTTATCTACAGAGGTATCAGGGCGCTTAGGGAAAGGGAGCCGAGATCTTGCAGGAGCTGCTGTGATGGGGGTGAGAGGAAGCAGCCCGGTGCAGGGGGCAGCTGGAGCATCTGGGGCACACACACACCACAGGCTGCCCGCCTTCGGTCCCGTGGGAGCTGCAGGGTGCAGCCCTGCCCCTCTCCCTCCCTGGGAGGCGCAGACAAAACGCTGCTGTCCTCAGGCACCTGGCAGCTTACACAGAGGGGACAGCGGTCCACGTGTTTAACTGAGAAGGGAGGTGCAAAACACGCTCATTTCCCATTGCTGCAAGGTGAGGGGCTTGCAGGGAGGGGCACGCACCTGCTGCGGCGGCAGCCGAGAGGTCTGATCGCTGCAGATCCGCTCGTGGCTTGTTTCAGAGGCCAAGGAGCTGCTGCCGAAGTTGACGGGAGCAGCATATGCTCCTTGCCGTTAAAATCAAGCTGTCCTTCCATAAGGAAATGGATTTTTTTTTTTTTATTGTTGGCTGCTTGGTTGGTTTATTTCTTCCCTCGGAACAAATTTTACGAGTCTTCCTCCCCACAAAAATGCTCTGATGAGTGGGGAAGAAGGCGAAAGTGGTTGTTGGCAGCAGAGTCATCCCCTCCGCTCTTTTATTTATTTATTTAGGCACGTGGTGGGAAAGTCGTCGGGTATACCTGTGGCAAATCCCCGCACGTCCCGGCCTCCCGTCCCCTCCTGCAGGACGGCCGGCACACGGGGGCTGCTGTGGGCTCCTGCCGGAGGTCTGCGAGAACGCTTTGTCCATCTGCGCCTCTGAGCTGTCAGCGCAGGAGAAGCACGGGAGAGGGAAAAGCAATCAGCCTGAAACAGATCCCACTCCTCCTGGAGCAGGGGGTGGAGCAGGGGAGGAATTGTGCACGGCCGTAATTTCCTAATGCTTTTCCCCTCTGTCTCTGGGAGGCCTTCTCGGGGTAATTAAACACGTTTGTAAGGAAAGGCTGCTCAAAAAAAAAAAAAAACAACTAAAAGATGAAATACAACAACCCACTATTCCTCTGTCTTCAGTTGTTCCAAAAATGGCAACGAAGGCTCTGCTGGGCTTTGCTGGCAGGAGGGGTTTCAAGAAGCAAAAGACTCGAGCAAGCTGAGAAACCTTCCCCAAATCCTGCGCACCCCTGGCAGAAGGCCGCTTTGATCAGCCATCCCCCGCTCATTCATGCGCCATATGTGCTTCCATCTCCCATTGAGTTCTTTCTCCCCCTCTTCCTGACAGCGCAGGATAATCTTTATGCATTTATTCCTGGCAGCGGCACTGGGAATCTTAACAAGAAATAAACTGCTGGGCTTTTCTTCGCAGTTGTGCCTGAGCCTCCCTGGATGCCGAGCTCCGCGCAGGGCTCTCCGGGAGTACAACACTCCCACCTGGTGATGGAGGTGGAGCCGGCGGCTGCACGGAGCCCTGCGTGGCGTCCAGCGGGGCTGGGAGCTCGGGGCCTTCCCCTTCCATCTCCTGGCTGGGTTTCCCCTCCTCTCCCCCAGGCTCTTTGAAGGAAGCGCTCAGAAACGCGTGGTGGCCACGAGCCCTCTCCTCTCCGCTGGGCACCCAGTACCCAGCCCGGCACGCCGTGCTGGGTGCGTAGGACATGCACGTAGCCACCTTGCCTTCGTCAGGCGACGCGTGGGCAGGTTTGTGCAGGATGGGTCCTTCCTGCAGTGTCACCCACCTTCCTGCAGTGTCACCCACCTTCCTGCAGTGTCACCCACCTTCCTGCCAGCCCACGGACGCTGGGTGCGGCGCAGCGCCCGCCTGGCTCTGGTGGCCCCTCTGCGGTGTGCGGTGCAGCCGAAGGGACTCCTGCCCAGGGATGGGACAGGACATCTCCCTCACTTCCAGCCAGGCTGGCCTGCAGGTCCTGGGGGAGCCAGTGCTGTGGCTAATGATGACATTTTGCGTCCCTTTGACATCGCTGCTCTGGCTTTGGGGGAGAGGGGAGGACTTTCAGGCAGTCGCTGCCGGGAGTGGGGAGGGAGAGAGTGTGGAGCCGTCAGGTCTCATCTCTCAGCCCGCTCCTCTCCCTGTAAAGGTCACAGTCCCAGCCTAGCTTTTGTGGCAGACCTTTAAGAAATCCATTTTGTTCGTGTCTGAGAACCTTGACCTATTTCGCTTTGCCATTTCCCACAGCTCCCAGGGGTAGCTGTCGCGGGCTGAACCTGCTGAGGTCAGGTTTGCCGTTCCAGCGGGCTGCGGCGCCCGCAGACTCTGCCCGCATCCGTAGCCTCCAGCATCTGGCCCTTTAATAACTGTGCCGTGTTACGCCATGGAGAGCGGAGTCTAATTCTCCACTGTATTTCAGCTATAATTAGATTTGTATTTTTTTTTTCTTTTAACGAGCTGCTTTTAATGAGCCTCCACTTACTGGCAAACTTTCATTTCCTGATATGCCATCAAATCCTCTTGTCTGAAATCAATTACAGCAGAGCCGACCACTTCGCAGAATTTTTGTGGGTTTCCAGAACAATGCAGCCAAGTTTCTGACATTTTTTTTTTTTTTTACCCAAATATTTTCCCCGAGAGGAGGACAAGATTGACTGATGCCTTTGCGGCTCTCTCTCCTGCGTGTTTGGAGCTGGGGCTCGGGGGCGGCGGCGTGCGCTGGGGTGCCTTCGCTAATCCGCGAACACCGTGGCTCCGGGGGAGCAGCGCGGGAGCGGGGAGGCACCTGGGAGCACCGCTGCGTGCTGACAGCTCCTTGGCAGCCTGAGCTTCGAGCCGCGGCTTCCCGAAGAGCTGGCGTCCCCCTGGTGCGTGGTGATTTGGGCCACCTGAGGAACAGCCGTGGCTGAAAAGCCAGAGGAGCCGCTGGGCCGTCCTGTCGCGCGGTCGGAGCCTTTGGTGTGCCTTGGTTGGCTGTGGGCATGAGCGGACGGATCCTGGCTGGGTTTCACGGGGACTGTGGTCCGGCAGCCGGTAACGGCTTTCGGGTTGTATCGGGGTGTTCACTGTGCTGCTGATCTTCCCTGCGGGAGAGGTGGCCACCTGTGGGAAGGCAGAGCAGGAGCGGAGCCCACAGCACGGGGTCGCTTCGCCCGCTGAACCCCATGTTTCATTTAAAGGCTGTGAGTTGTCTCGGACAAGCCACTAGACCTAGCTGCGTGCTTAAGTGTTTCCTTGGACTGCATCCTGCAGCCCAAGCAGTGCTAAAGCTCATCCTCAGCGGGAGCGGAGGTGATGTGAGGAACTAATACGTGCCCACCTCCTTCTCAGACCAGGAGAGACCGCCGGCTCTGGAGGATGGTGGTTTCCTCTCCTCCCACGAAGGCAGGTTGCTCAGTCCCAGGTGCATTTTTTTTCATGGTAAGGGATGCGGTCAATTTTTCCTTTGCTTCAACAGGGAAAGCTCTAGCTGCAGGGGAAAATAGAAAGATTTGGAGGTTTGGAGCTGAACGGAGAAAAAACAATCATATGGGGCTTCTGACAAACGTTCCCTCTGTGTGTCTGCCCTGCCCCGCAGCTGCCGTGAGCTCCTCGTCCTCGCAGGGAGCCGCTGCCACAGGAGGAGCTTGGAGGAATCTGTTATTTCCTCTTCCATCCGAGCGGTTCCTCAAACGCAGTGAGAGGGCTCAGACGTCTCCTCCTGCCTCGCAGCACTCAGGAGAACCAGAGGCGCAGGTTGTACAGGACACATGCCCTCCGATGGCGGCGATGTTCAAAAGCGCTCCTTTAAATCCGATGGTTTATAATGCACGTTTGCCGTGACCTGAGCAGCTCGCGGGTGGGTAGGAGCACATCAGGAGACTGGTGAGCTCTGAACACGGGGACGTGGCAGCCTCCGTGGTGCTGGAGGGAGCAGCGCGGTGTGATTTTGTTCACGGCTGCTGCACCTCGAAGCCTGGATACCGGGAAACACGGAGCTGTGGCAATGCAGTAAAGACAGTAAGAAAGCAGAGGAGCCAACAGACCACCCCCTTTGGCACTGTTGGCTCTGAGGGCAGGAGACCCTGGTGATGGCCGTCCACCCCTAGTGGGCTTTCTCTAGTTGGAATTTGGACTGACTTGGCGGTTTGTGCTCAGCACCATTTGTTCCCTCTGAAAGGAGGCGAGGAGCGGCTCTCAGAGCTGCCTTCCCAGGACGGCGTGATGGCTTATGGCTGGAGGGCAGGTAGTGCTGTGTGACGGTGCCCTCAGCGGGTCTCCGGGCCTGCTGAGACGACCAGGGCTGTGAGAAGTGTTTGCAGGCATTCACCTTATAAGACTTGGGCTCTTTGTGAAAGGTCACCAAAGGCAGAGGCTGTCTTGGTGGCCTGTGTCTGAGCCCCGTGCTGTCCTCCGCAGGGAGTCCTGTAGCTGTTGCTTTCCCTTGGGAGCACTTTGCGTCTCCCACTTGGCCTTCTCTGCCATGCTCGGGCTCATCCAGCCACGCAGGGGCAGCTGCCTCCTGCTCAGAGCAGAGCAGAGGCGCACGAGTCATTTCACCGAGACCAGTCATCCCGGGGTGTCTCCTCCGACCGCAGCACCAAAAGAGAAAACTGACGGCAGAGAGCGGCCTCGTTACTCACCCTCGTGCTTCCACAGCTTCCCTTGCAGATGGCAGCTCTGGAGGCAAGCAAGAGCTGCGGTTCCCCTCTACGATTTCTAATAAAACCATTATTTCTAGCCTTAAGGCGCTCCAGGAGGCCTGCTGATGGGTGGTAGTCCTCCTCTGGTCTGTGCCCAAAGAGCACCAGCCCACCAGCACGGGGACGGGGCAGGCCAGCGCTGCGCTTCTGCCCGCAGCCCTCCTCCCTCTCCCCGTCGCTGCGGCCTGAAGCTGCCCGTGACGGCTCACAGGAACTGCGATGGCGGTTTCTGCGTCGGTCGCAGCACCGCAGAGAGTCTCGTGTGGACGGGGACGGCTGCCTTTCTCGCTGTGACTCACTCTCCTCCTCCCCCCTTCTCCTTCCACAGCAACAGTTGGAGGAAGAAGCAGCCAAACCGCCAGAGCCTGAGAAACCCATCTCCCCCCCTCCAATCGAGTCCAAACATCGCAGCTTGGTGCAGATCATCTACGACGAGAACAGGGTGAGTCTGGAAACGACGGAGGTTGTGCGGTTGTGCTGTGTCATCCCTGCCAGGGATGGTGGGGCTGGGTGAGGGGCGGGCGGGGGGATAGCCCTGGGAGGGACGTTGTGATGGATGGAGCCCCGTCGGGAATGGTGATGACAGAGGGTTGAGCCCTGAGGTGCTCTCTCTGCTGTGTGGATTAAGTGCAAATGTCTTCTGAGCCCTGCGAGAACCTGCTTGTCGGGGTTTCCTGTGATAAGTGTTAGATTTGAAGCGTTCAGGAGGTGCTTCAGAACCCTGTCTGTTAAATAGCTCACTTCATCCTCTCCCCTGGAGCGAACCTAGTTGAAAATTGCCTTGAACGCTGGGCTTTGGCTTGGTGAAGCGGGCTGCACAGAGGAGAGGGACGTCTGCGATGCTCAGGTGCTGGCAGCCAGATCTGAGCCCTCCTGGCTGCCCCTGAGCCACGGGGCTGGAGCAGAAAGGACATGGATGCAGCCCTGGCTGGATTTGTGGATATTTGATGCTGTAAATGGCATTAGCAAAGGTCACGCTGGCATCACTGCCTCTGGATCTCTGCCTTGACCGCTCATTTGTTGCGCTCAGCCATCGCCTGTAATAGCAGCCTTAGGAGACGTGAATTTTGCTGCGCGTTGGAGTGATGCTAGAAAATTGGGCCCTTTGGTAGATAATCAAGCACATTCATTTTCATTTAGGTGTTGGATAAAAAGGATGATTTTGCATAAAAGGAAAACTACCAGTCGCTAATTATTTTGAATTGCGAGGCCTGCGATTTCACTGGGAGCTGCAGAAATCCAGGTGCCTGACTCCAAAAAAACCGCCACCACCACCACAAAACAACAACAAAAACCCCACGTACCCTGTGCTCGCAGGCAGTGCAATTTTCCCGGTTGTACTTTTTCCATCTGCTTTTCTCCCTTAGCAATCGGAAGCCCGGCATTGGCACAGCCTGTTGTGCAAGTGGGCGAGGGCTGAGGTCGGCGCGTTTGAAGTGTGAGCACACGCCAGCTGGTGGTGGCTTTGCAACGCGGGGCTCTGCGGGCAGGTGCCGAGCGCTTCTAAAGCACTTCTGCCCGGTGGCACCACCAAGTGTCCTTCGCAGGAGGCTTGGGCTGGGTGGCTGATGCATCCTGTGCAAGGACTGGGTTCGCAGAAGATCTCAAACGCTTTTATCCCTATTCTGTTGATTGCATCCTCCCTGGACACCGTCATGCACCTGGACCGTGTTAAGAGGGGAAGAAATGGGTGATAACAGTGAGGCAGGGAAGGAAAAGTGATCTTCAGATGTTGTATTTCCAAAGGCTTCTGTTGGAGTGGTCCCCGTTAGCAGGACGTGGTGCAGGGCTGAGTGTCCTGCTGGGCCCTTGTCCTGCTATTTCATCCCTTGTTTCCACCCGCTCCTGCCCCAGCAGTATGGCCACACGTTCCCTCCTGTCCCTCTGAACCCCATCACCTCCCTTGTGGCAGCTGGGATCTCCTCCCAAAGCCCCTGCCAGTCCCTCAGGGCTGCTGCTGGCCCCGTGGGTAGTGTCAGTGTGGGGAACAAGTGTGGGGTTTTACATTTTGAAAGTGAACGGCTGTGATGCCTGGGAAGGTGTCGCACACAGTGCCCAAGGCTGGTGGCATCTGCTTGTGATGCTCCTGACGTGGTTCTAAGCTACGCTGATCCGCAAGGCTGGGCTGCAAGCAGGAGCATTTGTGTTATTAACCTTCACAACAGGGTGCACACCTTCCAGGTGGGTGCTCAGCGAGGGAAGGTCACGTCTGACACCAAATGTCTGAATAATTTCGAGTTTGGCTCTGTGTTCGTATCCGTGCGATCTCTGTGATGGATAAATGAAGGTTCTTCCTCCGTGTTGCGGAGTCCCGCTGAGAATAGCGTGTGAGCAAGCCTGTCTGTGGGTAGGAGGCTCAGGCCAAACAATCCTTCCCTTTTGCTTGATAGAAACCATACAGGCTGGAGTTCCTTCTTTGAGGAAGACGTGATCTGTTCAGTCAGCAGGCCAAATGTAATGTAACAGCTGAGGCCGAGCGATGGCAATTTTTGGACACGTTCAAAGCAGCAGAGGGGCCTGGATTTTCCCCATGTTTGGACATGGAGCACCCACAGTTAGGCCCTCACACGGAAGGTAGCCGCTGGTGGTCACACATCGGGTTCCTTTGGTGGGTTTGATGGCGGCATCACCACAAGCGGGGTGAACCCAGCCCTCTGGGACATGGGGTGGGCCCTGCCGTGCTGCCCTGCGGCCTTACTGCGGCTCCCGTGGGCTGGAGAGGTAAGCTGTAGGAGTAACGGGCTGTGAGCTGAACAGAGACATAACGGTCGAGGGTGGGGAAGGTCAGGGGGCCAAATTTTAAGCCTTTCCGCCTCTCGCGTGTGGCGGAGAAGCAGTGAAGGCCTGCTGAATGCCTTGAGGCCTGCTCGCAGGAGGAAAGCCTGCTGTAATGGCTGCCTGCTGCCTGCATGCACAGGGAGGACGGCCTGAAGTGAGGGAGGCCGCCCTGGGAGAAGCACAACCAGCAGGAGGATTCAGAGGCCTGGGGAACAGGCGAGGGAGCAAAGCACCCCAGAGGGGCTGGCAATGCCCCGGTGGGTTTTTAACGGGCCGTATCGTGGCAGGGGGAGAAAGCCCGCGCTTGTGCGCGTAGCAGAGCAGGTGGGAGGCGGCGCGGTTCGCGCGGGGCCGCTCGTCTGGCTCTGCTTTAATTAATTCCCCATGAACCGCGGCTCCGTGCCGCCCCGGCACGCGGGTGCTGCCGTGCCCATTCCCACCGCCGCTGCCAGCCCGGTGCCGGAGCTGCACACTGCGTGCAGTCACAGCGCAAACAAAGGAGGGAGCGAAAGCGGTGCATGGGAGAGAGGAGGTTATGTGAGGACAGAGCAGCTAGAAACGCCGGAAAATCAAGTTAGCCAGCCGTTCTCTGACCTACTTTGCTTTTGGCGATAGCTGTGGCTTTTCAGGGGTGAACGGTTTCTAATTTTAGCCTATGGTTCGTCAAGGAAGCCTATATGTTTTTCTCACCGCCGTGCTGGGTACGGCCGAGGGGTTGAGATGCAGGTTGGCGCTGGCGTGTATCTGTTTTTCTCAAAATGCAGGTGCTGCGCTGCTAAATGCCCATCATGCCGCTTTTCCCTCTTGCGACCTACTTAACGCGTGCGATTTGAAAAGTTCCTCAGTACTGGAGAGCGTAATTGTGGAGAACTTGACCTGTAATCCCCTCTCGCTACACTCTGCTGGACAAGTAATTGATTTCCAGAAAAAAACTTGGCTGTACAGATTCTGGGAGGGAAGGAGAGAGAAAAGCTCTTATTGAGCACAGTGAAATGCTGCATAGTGAGGCCGTGGCTGCGTTTGGGGAGGTTTTCAGGGTCTCAGCTCTTACAGAGAGGCAGTTGGTGGTCTCGTTCATGGTCTCTGATGTCTAGGTGCCTCCTGCCCTGGACAGTATATACCGACCAGAGCCACTTTATCTTGTCTTCAAGATGAGCTGAGAAATTGCACCTGAAAAAATACCTCTTGGGAAATGTCCGCAGTGCAATGCAGTGTAATGCACACATACATGTCCCAAAGCCAGAATTTCAACGGTGAGTGTATATTGTCTAAACATACCTAAAAGGATGTATGAGAATGCAATTTAATATTTTTGTTATTTTGCGTGGACAAAAACAAGAAGAAACAACGGGGTAGCATTTTCAAAAGCATCTGAGCCCTATTTTCAAAAGTGGTTTTTAGCCCTTGAAGAGACAGAAAAATGTTTGAAAACAGTGATAAGTGCTGGAATGGCTGAGAGGGTTTAGTAAGTGATAGAGGGAGCCTATTTGTGAGCGGAGGGGAGCTCAGGACCGCCTTGGCTGGGTGGCATTGGTTGCAGGGCGTGTGGTTGAGTGGTGGGGTGCGATTTCCAGCCCTCTGTCACTCCTGGAGCTGGACATCAGCAGGGTGGTGCTGAGCTACCTGGAGAAACCAGATCATGATGGGCATCCGCTGCTAGAGGTTGACTGCAGTGCAGACAGTACGGATCTCCTAAATTAAACCATGCAAGCGACCTTCAGTGTCATCCCTGTGGGAGAGAAGCTGATCCCTGCTGGGTCTGACACCTCTGTGACAGTAGCTGTGGCATAGACTGTTCATGGGCTTTAATTTGCACCTCTGAGATGCGTTATTATATCGAGAGAATTTATCTTCCTTTTATGTCAAACCCCCATAACCAGGACAGATCCTCTGTCTGTATTTTTAGCCGTGGTTTTATTCTGCTGGGTTGTTCGTGGGATTCCTTGCATCCATCTTCCCCTGAAATTGATGTGACGTACCTGGCCTTGAAGACGTTTTTGTGCTCTGAGCTGCAGCGTGCAGGCCCCTTGTTAGGCGTGCAGGGAGGGCATTGTGGCTCTGAATTGCTCCCTGAGCCTGTCTCAGGCTCGCCGAGCTCTCCTGCACCAGCATTGCCTGGAGGAGGCTCTGCAGAGCAGCCGGCAGCCCTCTGGTGCAGGGCTTTGGGTTAAAAGTCCTTAGAGTCCCCTTGATACCCAGATTCCCCATCAGCTACCGTGCACACGTGCACGCAGACGTGCTCACACCTCCTCTCCCACCCTTGTGGCGGTGTGGCTGTGCCACCGCGGGTTCCTGCAGACCGTGCGTGTGGCAGCGCTGGTGGGCAAAGCCCTGTGCATCGAGGCCAGGCAGGCTTCTGCTCGCAGGCTGCCAGAGAAAAGGCAGCCTCCGTCCCTGCAAACAAGTGCACGCCAGCTTTCCTCTAAACCACCGAGTTCCCTTTCTGATCGGCGAGGTCGCATCGGGACGCAGCGTGACTTGGCCCTCCGCGCCGCTGCGGTGCCAGAGCGGGGACACCGAGCGCTGCGACCCGCAGCAGCGTGACGAGGGCTGCGGTGAGACCCCCGCGTGCTGCGGGTGCCGGCGGCTCCCGGCCGCTCGAGCCCTTCCCCGCTCTGCTGTCAGCTCTCCGAAAAACCCGGTTTGATGCAGCGCAGGCAGGGGAAGCAGGCAGCACCGTCTGTCTCGCCCTGGGGATTGAGTTGGTGGAAATCAATAAGATTAAATTTTAATTCGTTTTCTGTCTCAGTGCTTGTTCCTTCAAAAGGGCACAGCTATCTATCTATAAATTCAGCATTATGCTGTAAAATTGGAATTCAAAGGGTTGTTTTGAACTTTTTCCACCCCCTGCTGCTGTTGTGTCTGCGCCGAGCGTATTCCTGGCTACCCGCTCACCCTCATCCGTGCGTTCATGAAGCATTAATGCCCCATCCATAAATACGAGAATAAATAAATGAACACTTTTAGCATTGCAAAGTATAATCTAGCCTTTAACTACTCAAAGGCACAGAGCGTGACTCAGATCCCATGGTGATTTTATGTCTGTGTAACTGATTTTCTATGAACTCCTGATTTACATTAGAAAGGGAAGAATCAGGCCCGCGTCGTCAGCACGGAGCTGGTGCAGTAAATAAAACCTTATCAGTGAAACGCCATCTGAACATTAAATCTGCAGGGGTTTTTGTGTTTTTTTTTCCAAGTTCTGGTTGATGTGGCAGCCAGGATGGGGGCATTTTGTGTTCGGCTGCTGGAAGGGCCTCATTCGTTTTGCTTTTGTTCGTGATGACTTTCACTCTGGGCTTGTCTCACCTCGGCTCAGTGGTGCACGTTAATCCAGGGGAAAATCGGAAAGGTCAGAGGTCAGGAGCTATTAACACCGCTGCGTAACAGCAAGATTTCCAAAAAAATAACACTCAAAGGCTTAGCCTGGAGTGATTCAGAATCATTTCACTTTTCTTCGGATTTTAAAGAAAGTAGCCTTTTTTTTTTAATTGTTCTGGTGTCTGTTTCTAATAATCTGCTTCAGATCCGAAGGTCGTGGTGGTGCACTGCGCTGTAGGCTTTGTCTGAGACCAGTCCAGCCCAGGTACCGTGTGTCGTGCATCTTCAGGTCCTGGATTTAAAGACAAGAAGTGCAAAGAACTCAAATATGTCAGGAGAGAGGAGCATAAACCCTGTAGCACGGTGCCTGCCCCTCGGATGGGGTCACCAAGCTTTTCCCATAGCAGCCCCGGCGCCGAGCCTGATTTCCAGAAGCCCTCTGTGCACTTTTGCCAGGCGGCGCCCACCACGTCAGCGCGCCGCTTTCCGTCTTTGCATGCCATCGCCCTCCGGATGACGGAGCGTGGTGCCGTGTTTGTGTGTGAGCACGTGGGAACTCAGCCCAGCCCCGGAGCAGGATTTGCCCTCGCTGTGGGCAGAGCAGGAGAGCGCCGAGCGCAGAAACTGGATGGCAGTGCCCAGCCGCGGGGGGGGGGGGACAGGAGAGCCACCGGCCTGTCACACTGCGCACAGGATGCGCGGGGACGGGTGTGAGCACACAGCCGCCTTTCCTCGGGTTTCTTGCTCTTTCTGATGAGTCATTTGTCACCTCCCTTACGTGCGTCGCGGCGGGGAGTCCCCGGCAGTGGGTCTGCCACCGCTGCTGCGGCAGGAGGGGTGCAAGTCCTGCAGGCTCACCCCCTGCCTCTGGCAGGGCAGCGAGCTCTGGGGTGGTTTTCCTCTGGGAGGAAGGGGGCCGGGACTGCAGGGGGAAAGATGGGTGCCCTTGGTCCTGGGAATGAAGGTCTTTCCGCGTGAAACCAGCGCTGCAAGGTGACGGTCTGGTCCCAGCAGGGCAGCGCACAAATTTTCCTTTTGCCCAGCCCCTCCGCACTGCTGCCTCTTTAAGGTTTGCTTATCTCCGTGCGGGACGGGCCGGGTCCCAAATGGAAATGCTCGCGTTCCCCAGCACGGCCAACAGCCTGCTGCCTACGGGCTGCTATAAATAACCCCGGGAGCACAGTTCAGCGGCAGCAGCGCGGAGCGGCTTGGAATGATGGCTGGAGCGATTCCAAGAAAATGCCGCCTCCTAATTTCAGATCCGCTTTCTCAAAATAACCCCGTGTTTCCTTATCTTCCCTTTTTAAACTTCGCTTTGAGAGGGAGCCCACGTGAAAGCCCAGCCGCTCGGCTTCGTGTGCGGCGCTGCCTCGTGGGGTCAGCTCATCGTCCCCGCCGGAGCTCACGTGGCCGGGAAGCTGCCCTCCCGCCCCCTTCCCCCTCCCACCCCTCGTTTCAGTTCCATCAAAAAAAAAGGGGGCTGGAGTTTGCTTTGAAGCCAAATGCTTTTTAGGGGAGAGCAGAGGTTTTTGTAGTATGCAGGGCGGTTTTTGTTGTGGGTGAAGATCCCGTTATTTCCAGGCGTGAGCCCAGTCCCCGCAGGGTGACAGTGCCGCCTGCCCATCCCTGCCCGCAGGAGGAGCTGGGGAGGGAGGTTTTGGGGGCAGGTGCTGCTCCTTGCCACACCTGCGGGTCCCCCTTTTTTTGTCCGTGGGACTTGCGGTGACACTGGTTGACATTTGTGGCTCGGCCACACTTCTTGAAGACCCTCCATCCCTCAGAAAACGTGTATGTGATGGGAAGCTCCATCCATCAGCACGAATGGTGCCCGCACCCTGGAGGGATGCGCCCCCGGTTAGCTCGTGCCCGTGCCGGTGTGAAGCCCTGAGCAAAGCAACCGGTGTGAACGGGAGCACAACTCAGCCTCGGGGCTCCGGTTCTGCTGCGAACACCTCCGCGCTGTGGCAATATTTCAGGATCCACACCACATCCAGAAAACGGGTCATCAGCTGCTCGCTGCGGAGCAGCAGGGGGACTATAAAGCAGCGGGGATCTTCGGGCGTCTCGCTGGAAGTGATGGCTGGATTTGCTTCCTGATCGTCCCCTCCTGACACATAACAGGGATCGCAGGCACGGCCGGGTTGCTGGCGGGGGTTGTTCAGCAGGTGGGGATGAACTCTCCGGTTTCCTCCTGGAGGGTCAGCCAGGAAACATCTTCCTCGTGAAATCGGTAGTAGAATCGAGTCCTCGGTGGCTGTGCCCGTGGAAAGGAAAGGATTCGGCAGGGCTGGCCCCGGTCTCCTGCAAGGATCCTGTGGGTGCAGAAGGAGCTGGGGCCTGCAGATTTGAGGTTCGCCTAAATTCCCCGAGTGGGCTCCAGGTAGCTGGGCCACGCGGGAGCAGGTTTGCCAGCAGCCGTCTGTCCTCCGGCACGAGGCGCGGCGCGGTGGGCCCCGTCTGTAGGTGCCACCCCGTCGCTCCTGGCTCTGCCACCAGCTCCTGCGTGGCTCTGCCTGGCCTTCCAGACAGCTCCGTTGCCATCTGATAAATGCGGCAAGGAGCAGCAGCAATTACGGTGCGTGTCAAGTGTTAATTGGGCGGCTTTCATGATAGAGGCATTTCTTTGTGTGCGTACGAAGATATGACGTGCTCAGAATCGCTTTCCCTCCTGATCTTTGGTTCTGGAGACGTGTGCATTACAGGCAGTTAATGCAAGACAAATCATGTCATTCTTCCTGATTCGCCACATGTTCTGCCGGTGGTGATTTGCCTCCGGGCTGTCTCATTAAGTTGTCTAAACATGGCAAACGCAGCAGCTGAATACGTTCAGCTTTTCCTCTGCGCTGATCGCGGCGCACGCACAGGCCTCCAGCAGCACCCACTCGTGGCTGGGGCATCCGCGTGCATCCTTCACCGGTGCTGCTGGGAGAGGCTGCCTCTGGCTGTGCCTGCAGTCCCCAACCCGCAGTTAATTAACCTGCCTGCAATTAATCAGGGCGCTGGTTTTTGTCCTGGGTACGTACTGGAAAAAACTCTGCTCAGAGGATACTTCCCACTCGCCGGGAATTGCTGGGGTGCAGGAGGGTGCTTGCCCAAACCCCCCTCTTGGAAGCAGATGCGGTTCTGTACCAGTTTTAATGCCCCCCTTCCTTCCCTGCCCCAAATCTTAGCCCTGGTTTTAATTGTTTGAGACTTCCTAGTGGCACTGTGCGCATGGTCTGTGAGATCTGCAGGTTTTATTGCTCTCAGAGACTGAAGTATGAAGCTCTGGCTATGAGTTCTCCGTAGCACGATGAATATTTCAAGCAGGCGGGTCCCAGGGCAGACGTGGCTCCTTCCCGTTAGTGAAGCCCGGTGCACGGCGGTGGAAACACGCAATGCTCACCAGCCTCTCCCGGGGAGCCCCGCATGGGCTGGGGTTGGCAGTGTAGGTATTTTTGATTTCCCTTTATTTCCTTGTGTGAGGTCAAATGTGACAGCTTGCTGGTAGGAGTGGCTCAGCCATGAGTTAGTCTCGAGGCTCGTACGCGGGTCTGCCTGATTTCGTGGCTGAAATGCGCTCAGAGGGCAGGAGGAGAGGCAGGTGTCGGGGCTGCAGCCGCAGGCAGGCGGGCACCGGGCGTGCGGCGCCACGCGGGTTATGCAGGCTGAGGCCGCTGGGGGGCTGCAGCCCGGCTTCGAGCTGCGCCTCTGCGGTGCCCAGCTGCAAATTGCGTCCCGGGCAGGTGTCCTGCTCTCGTGTCCTGGTCTCGAGCCCGAAATCTGCTGCAGGCGGCTGTGCTCTGCCCCGGGAGCCCGTGGGAGGGGTGAGGGCACTGCGAGCAGCAGCGGCGGTGGGGAGCGCAGGGTTCAGGCTTAATTTTGCACGGGCTCTGCCGTCCCAGCTCGTGGTTACGGCTCTTGTAGCATCCTTGGGGTCACTTCTGAATCGCGCAAAGCCTCACATCCTCCCGAGAGCGCAGCGAATGGAGGGGCTGGGGGCTCATCCTCGTCAGCCACCTGGCCTGGGTTGTGCCGGGGAGCTGCAGCGTGGCTGCGGGCACGGTGACTCACGGCTCGGGGCCGGGGCTGCGAAAGCGCGCGCCTGCAGCTCAGCCCGTGCGTGGGTGTGCAAAGCCCCGGCCAGGAGCTTGCACGCGTACTGTCCGCATCTGCGCTTCGGGGCGGCCACGCTGAGCGGCGAGGTGAAGCTGGTGGCTCTCGGGGCACCTGCTGAGGCGCGGGGTCGGGGAGACGTGGGGCGTCCTGCGAGCCTGGAGGGCGCGTCCCGCTGGGAGCCGGCATGGGGGCGAAGGGAAGACGGGTGCTTGATGCTCGTGTGCCAGGCAGCAGCGTGAGTCAGCCCCGGGTGCTGAGAGCCCGTCCCCTGCCCAGCCCAGGAGCCGTGCCCAGCCTCTCCGGCGAGCTGAAGTCCCAGCACTCAAACGTGGGGGTTCAGCTCCCAATCCTACAGAGCTTCAGTGCTCGTTGGGTTAAAGCTTGGAACCTGCTTCAGAAAAGGGGGTTGGTTTTCTCTTCTTCCCTCTCCCCTCCCCGTGGTTAAATCCTGGGAAGCTCAGCTCTGTCCGTGCTGCTGCTGCAGCCCTCTTTTCGGCAGCCGTGGGCTTTCTCTCCCCCTGTCCCATGTGTAAAATAACCCATGTCACTGAACAAACGCCTCTGAAAATCCATCTCCTTGTCCCCCTCGCTGCCAGATACTCGGCTCTGTTGGGTCAGCCCCACGGCTCGTCGGCGGCGTAAAGCGATCTGGATTTATCGGACTGTTAGTAGCAGTAACTGAAAAGCCTGGCTTTGCGAGGAAGTGCTGTTTACTGAAAATGTCATCTTTTATTTAGGCTCCTGCCGCAGCGAGCCCACGTCTCTTTTCAGGCCTGTTTAATTAGTAACCACCCCGCAGCCCCGCCACGTGTTCGGGGTTTCTCTGATACGCGCGGGGTGGTTGGGCTGCGGAGGGAGGGGGCAGCGAAGGGCTCCCCGGCTGCGGGGAGGGGAGGGAAGAGAGAGCAAGACAAGGAGCCAAGGGCAGCTCGAATATAATGATCACATGCTCGCGGAGCGATGAATCCTAGAAAGGGCATCTCTGTGTGCATGTGGGCTCGCCCGCCCTCCTCCTCGCACTGCGACCGCGCCGAGGTAATGCGCACGCTTCAGCAGCTCCAAAGCTGGAGGAGCCCGGGGCTGCGGCCGGGCGAGGACGGGGTTTGGGGGTTTTGGGGGGGGCTTCTTGGGGTGCTGGGAAGGGCTCGGAAGCGCCCGGCGGCGTGTTGGACTTGGGGTAACTCGAGCTGCCGCTGCCCGTTGCCTGCAGGTCCCCCTCCTGCTTCCAGGCAGGGGTGGGATTTGTTGGGGAAGGGGTTTTGGCACAGGTGGGGCGCTGGAGCAGAGGGCTGCGGCTGTAAGCAGCAGCAGAAATAACTTCTCTTCTCCCCCTCTCTCTCCCTCCCTCCCTCCTCCCCTCTTTGCTTTCCCTCCCTGCAGAAGAAGGCAGAAGCCGCCCACCGGATCCTGGAGGGACTGGGTCCCCAAGTGGAGCTGGTGAGTGTCACCTCTGGCCGCGGGGGGTTGGAGCGGGGCCAGCCTCGGAGAGGTCCCCGGGAGGCGAGCGCCCCAGCGGTGCGCGCCTAAGCCGTAAGAAGGAAGTGCGCTGCTGGCCAGGACGTCTCGCTGGCGCGGCACCAAGGCAGGAAGCGAAGTGGCTGAGATGAGTATTGAAACACACACACAGAGCCCTCTTCGGAGAGCATTAACCCTTCGGCTCCTCCGTCGCACGCCGCAGCGGGGCAGGGCAATGTGGGGGGGGCTCTGGCACCGCGCAGCCCCACGATGGGGCGCTGGCACCCAGGGCAGGTGCAGGAGGGTGCCGGGGAAAGGGCTCTGTAAGCACACGCCAGCCGCAGCCACAGCTGCCTGCAGGTATCGGGACCTGCGTGCGTCCTATTTCTGTCTCGTGCACGGGGAAACCGAGAAAAACACGTTTAATAAATTGTCGTTTTGGGGCTGCTCCATCATCCAGCAGAATCTCGGTGGAAGTCAAGCAGCCGATTGCTGGAGGGGCGGCTGGGAACAGCCCCCAAGGGGCTGAGGACGAGAAAGGTGCTGGAAAAAAAGATGCATCTGCAGCGATGCTGCGGAGCGAAGCAGCCGGAAGGATCAGAGCGGGCCGGACCCGGGTCCGGCAGCATCCCTCACGCTGCACCAGCCACGGGGCGCAGCAGAGGGAGCCTGTCCTGCCAGGGTGGGTGTGCGGCCCTGGCTGTGCTCATCGGCTGTAATTTGGACTTGCTGTGCGGAGGTGGGGCTAATCACTGTCTTCCCCAAGTGCGGAAGGGAGAGGTCACAAGGGAATTAGTGGTCGCTGCTGCGTGTCAGAGCCCGCTTCCTTGCTGGGGAGGCAGGGCGCGTTATTTTTCCTCTGAGTCACTGGGGTCAAACCCTTTGGCCTTTTGCTGAGGGTTGGCGGTGCCTGGGACTGGTGCTTCCTCATCCAAAAGATGGTGCGCTTCCTTTCCTTCCCCCACGCACCTTTTTTTTTTTTTTCTCCCCCCTTTTTGGATTTGCTGATGCTTTTCCCTCGGGCGCTGACGCTCCAGCGCCAGCCTGTGTCTTCGGGGGAGTTTGGGAGCTGGGCCAGAGCCCAGAGCAAACCTTTCCCTGCCTCTCTGCCCTGTTCCTCGAAGGGGAGGGGAAACCTCTGCGGAGCCAACACTCCCAGCCCCTCGTTGTGCTCTGTGTGCCTCGCACAGGCTGTCTTCGTCTGCCTGCCCAGGGAGAGACCCTTCCCACTGCCCAGGCCCCGAGCTGGGTCGGGCACAGAGCACCCCGGACCTGCCAGCGGCCTCTGGGTGCTGCTGAGGGACGAGATGAACAGCGAGGTGCGCTCCTGAGCTGGAAGGGAAGCTGCTCCAGCATCGGATGGAAGAAGGGATTTTGAGAGCGATCCATATAGAACAAGTAGGGACTTACCCAGGGGGTTGGGGCTGTGTCACGGATTTCCCCTTGAGCTGGAAGCTGCTGGGTACTGCCCAGCTCTGGTAGGAAACTCTTAGCTCCTGACTTGAGTCTTTTAAACAGCTTTTGGGCTTGTGAGATCTGCGCTGAAATTTGTGTCCTTGGGAGCTGAACACCTTAAGGAAGCAGCTCGTGTTGGTTTCCTCTTCCCAACTGCTCGTTGCTTCGAACCTACAAGAACCAGCCCTGCATTTTTTACCTTAAGAGGTTTGGTTCATGTCTGATTCTCTTCGGAGGATCCTCGTTTCTGTGCTCCTCGGGTTTTAAACATGCAGATTTGTACCCCAATCCCTTTGCCCCTTACTGGTGCCTTTCCGACCTGTCTGTTGGGCTTTTCGGTGCCCTGACACCTCCTCCCAGGGCCCCCACGTCAGCCCCAGCCGATGCAGGATGCGCTGGGGAGCCCAGTGGTCGTGCCCCGTGCCCCGTGCCAGGGCTGGGCTCCCTGGCTGTGAAATCACCCCCCCGCCCTGGGGCTGGGGGCACCTGGCAGCACGGGGCCCCCCGGGGATGTACGTGCTGCGGTGACGGAGCAGCCGAGGCCCCCGAGGCTGCTGTTTTCTAGCAGCTGGTGAACGTGAGCATCCCCAGGGCTCGCACCCGCAGGGTTAGGTGCTGTGTCCTTGGCACGTGGGGCAAGGCAGTTCAGGTCCGGGGATGCTGGCACTGCCCCCACGTCGGAAGGGTGGGGAGGAGGCAGCTTAGCAAGCCGGGACTGTGCTCGTGTTATCCCTGCGGTGTAGCTGGGACCATTTTAAAATGACCCCGTGTTTCCCCTAGGGAGAAATTTCATTGAGATCTGCACTCCGAATGCTGCGGTGACCAGAAAGCAATCGAGGGCTTCCATTCTGTTTTATTTTTAAAGAGCTTTCAGTAAATCCAAGGATCTCCCAGTAATAGCTTGCGTGGCGATTTTGTTTTCCTCTGGGGGAGGACATTTAAGGAACGTGGTACGCGTCGCTTCCCGTGCTGCAGTGCTGTGCCTGTTGTGAGCGTGTCCCCGCGCCAGCCGGCCTGTCAGGTTTGCTTTTGCTTACTCATTCAGAAAGCTGTAGTTCTGGGCAGGTTGCGGACAGCTCTGAGGAAGGAGAGATGGTGTCTCTCGGTCCTTGTCCTGCTTAGAATGAAGTTTCTGTAGTATTTAGTTACGGGGTAGGTACAACTTGTCTCCTGGGCTCGCTCTGCTGCACGGGCTGGGTTTCAGTGCTGGGCAGACGGGAATCTCCTCGAGATGGTCTTGTCGTGTGGAACTCGGGTTTGGGTCCTGGTCCCCTATTTCTGAACGCTGCGGCGTTTCTGGGCAAGTGCTGCGTGCAGGGGCTGCCCGTTAACACCCGGGGTCGCTAACTGAGGGTGTGGGTGGCTGCTCGTGTCCCAGGTAAGGAGCAGTGGAGGTGACCAGCAGCCTCCGGTGAGCTGAGCAGCATCAGGGCACCCGTGACGTCCTATGCGCACACGAGTCTGCTAACCCAGACAGAAACCAAAACACTCGTGCCTCCCCTTCGCTCAGCGGAGGATATTTGCGCCTCGTCACGTGCCAGCTTATTGGCTTTGTTTGTCAGCGTGGAGGGGAGGAAGGCACTTCATTTACCAGGGTTTCCAGTTCCTGCAGCCCTCCCAAGAAGCAGTGGCTGGTCAGGGCAGCCCAGACGTGGTGCTCCAGAGTCACGGCTTAATTTCTCCTCCCCATGGTGGGAGCTGCCTCTCGTGAGCTGCGTGATAAGGCGGGTGTCCGTGTCCCTCTGAGCTTTCCAAGTGAGAAGTGCCCAGCCCTGAGCCTGGGGCTGGACCAGCAGATCTGAGAGCATTCCTGATAAATACCCCCAGGGAATACGCCTCCTTCTGGGGCTTGTCCCCTTGCCGAGGGCATCGCCAGCGCGGTGTCTCCTCGCTGGCCGGGTGGGTGGGTTGTTCTGGCAGCCGTGCAGCTCGCTTGCGGAGTGCCAGATGCCCAAACGCTGCCAGCAGCCCCGCTGTGCCTTCAGGGACACGCTGGTTGCCCTCGCCACCTCTGCCTGCACCCGAGGCATCACTCGTGCCTTCCCAGCAAAGAGGGGCGCGTCCGAGGGGCAGCCGGAAAAAGAAGCTGGCGACCTGCCGGTGCCAAGACGCAGCAGCGATGGGCTGCAGGGGGTAGCTCTCCCTCCACCTCTCACTTCTCTGTGCAAATCACGTGCAGGCTGGTGCAGGAGCACCACTGTACACGTGGGTGCCGGGGGGGCTGCGGGGACGTGCCCAGCGGCCAACGCACCCCTTGCGCTGCTGGAAACCCCGGGGGCAAAGACTTGTCCCGGCTCTGCGGCGAGCTCAGGCAGGCTGCTGCCGCGTAGACATAACAACGCGCGGCGCACAGGCTGCCTCTGCCCGCTCCCCGGGCCCCCCTTTCCCCTCGCCTCCCCCGTGGCGTATGTTCCAAGGCGCGCCGCGATTGCACCGGGCGCGTAACAGCCAGGCACCGCGCCGCGTTTGTGGGGATTACGTAGCAAAGCGCTTGCAGCTCGAGCGCTGCCTGCCCTCCCACGGGCTGCGCCGGGATGCGCGGGGGCCTCGGCGCCGCCGGCAGCCAGCTCCCTCCAGCAGGGGACGGGGGCACGGGGACAGGGCCGGGGCCGGGTGGTGCCGGGGGTGCTGTCCCTTCGTGCCCAGGCTGGTGAGGCTGGGGGGGGGGACGGGAGGCAGCGGTGCTTCGGCCAGGTTGAAGTTTCTAAATGTCAGGCTGTACCATTTATGCCTTCATTTTTCTTCTTTATTTCAGCCGTTATACAACCAGCCTTCAGACACCAGGCAATACCATGAAAACATTAAAATGTAAGTACTGGGCAATAAAGGCTCTTCTAAATGTCAGGTTGTGCGTTAGGCTGCGGTGGGGGGATGCTAGCTTGCTCCCAGACCCCGTCTGTACCTTCCCAGAGCTGCTGCCTCGCTGCTCGGGGTGCCCGAAACATCTCTGGGAGCCCAGCAGCTGGGAGCCAGAGCTGAGACAGATGCTGAAGGTGCCGATTGATTTTCCTGGGGGTGGTGGGAGCAGGTCCTGGCTCCTCTCTAAGGGCTTTCCTGGAGGGCTGTCACCCTGGCTGCGGGGGGCTGGGGGGCACCGGGACCCGCTGGGGGGCACGGCCCCGCGGTGCTGCAGCTCGGGGGCGGCTCTGCCGTGTGGGTGACGCCGGTGCCCAGGGGCGTTTGGGAAGGAAACGAGACGCGTGGTGCTTTTTTCGGCTCGTTTCACGCATGCCGAAGTACGAAATCAGCTGCCAGCGTGCGCGCGTGTGTGTGTTTGCATGCGGGGAAGATGAAGTGAAATGAGAAGTTGCAATTACAATTAGATTTTCCTGAAGCACCTCTTGAATGTCTAATAACAACTGGTTATTTCAGAGATACTTACTGAGACTTAGCAATCATGTAATTTGTGACTTATCACCTCAATACATGATTTAATCATCAACTTGCATTTAATAACCACAACGACTTCCTGAACACAGAAGAAATATAACAGATAATGAGAATAGTGATAATTGCGATTATTGTTGGAAATTTGAATAGTCAAACCAGATCTGAAACTTTTATCTGGCGTGAATGAACCGATGATTGCTGCGAGCGGGCTGCTCGGCGCTGCCTGCAGCAAGTCTATTTCGGTACAGGCTCGGTCAGCTGCTGATAATCATCTTTAATAATCTATTAACAAAAGTTAATAATCTTTTGCTTTTCAGCAGTATGTTAATTGGTGCCGGGGGAATTACAGGGAAAGAGTTAACGGGCTCCTGCTGTTGGGCTCTGCTGCCGGGGCTCAGGGGAGCGCGTCAGGCACTGGTGGTGTTGAAGTGCTGCCGTCCCCAAGCGCTGCGGGGAGGAGGAGACGGCAAACGTGGCCTCGGTACTGCGCTTACCTGGTTGTTGGAGCTCGGCAGACGTTGCCAGGAGCCTTGGGCAGGGGCTCCTCGGGATTTTGGTGCTCATGCTCGGAGGCCGTGCAGCGGGCAGACGTGTGCCCTGCGCACCGGCACCCAGCACGCCGCGCTCAGGTGCGCTCTTCTAGCTGCGGAGGTGTGAAGAAGCAAAGGGAACCAGAGCCACCCCCTCTGGCTTACTGACTCAAGCCGTGAATTACGAGGTAGTGCTGATTATACTCTTGGGAGAAGGGACGATGCCTGGCGCAGGGTCTGTGCTCACCGTGAGCCCGCAGCCCCCTGCTTTCAGAAGCGCGTTGTGCTCTTGGTTCAGGGAGCTGACAGCTGATAAACCATTTTGTGCAGCGTTGGTGCTGGCCCAAGGATGTGCCCTTGTCACTGCAGGTTGTGACCCACCCCATGCACTTGAGGCGTGTGGATGCCACCACCTTCCAGGGTCCCCCGACCTCCCCTCCTCTTGAAGCTCTCCATCACCAGCTGGCTGCTGGGGGTGGCGATTTCAGGCTGCTGCCTAGTTTTGTCCACGGAAGAGTGAGTTAAAAGCAGATCCAGCTACTTCACCCACTCACCGTTCCCTTGCCAATATTTGTGGTTTCGGAATTACGTTTTCCTGTGATTTAAATGATTTCCTGTCCTTTGTTGCTGCCTGGAGGACGGGCACAAACAGGAGGGGACGGTGACTGTGCGGGGCAGGAGTGAAACTGGTGATGGGACACGAAGTGCTGTCGGAGCAGCTTCCCAAGCAGGTTCTCCTCTCCAGACCTTGGCGTGGAGGAAGGTCGTCCCAGCCCTCCCTCGTGGCCGTAGCGGTGATAAACCAAGGCGAGGTTGAAAACCAAGGTGAGGTTGAAGCAGGCAGCCCTGGGGTTAATGTTCTCGGTGATTAATGCTGCAAAAGCATGGGAAGGAAACCACACATTTTAATGAAAAGCCACCATCTCCTCCTTCCAGGAACCTTGCAATTAGCTGTCTTCAGCTGGTTATTGATGCCAGCCGGGTGCATTTACAGATCTAGGTCAGGGAAAGGCCCTTGAGCTATCTGGGCTCCAGATGTTTGCTGCTTTTGACCGTGAGCCTGTCTCAGGTCCTGGGGTTTGGATTTTATTGTGCTACCTGCGGAGAAGTGTGGGGAGATCGGCGTGTCCTGCCCTCCCATCTCTTGTGTCCTTGCTGCACGGTAGAGGATATTTGGGTGCCTGAGGGCCAGGTACAAAATCGAGGTCTCAGCAGTTCTTGCGAGCAAATACTTCACGGTCGCGTGCCCAGGATGAAGAGGTTTTAAACTTGTGCATCTTGGCCAAATCCTGCTTGGGTGTCCAAATCCCACCCACAGCCTCCTCGTGTGCATTTCTGCTCTGGATGAGCAGCTTCTGCTCCCTGGCCTGGGGGTGGCTGCTCCCACAGGAGGTGAAGGGAGCCCGCCGGGGGCTCGGAGGTACCAGCCCAGCGCCCTACGGCACCAGCGGGAGAGCTGCCAGGGCACTGCGGGCTGCGCTTTGCTGGGGTGGAACGGGGTGCAGGTTCTTCGCAGCAACTTCACCGTAAGCAGGTTTAGCCATGATGAAAAAGTCTTCTGGCACGTTGCTGGGAATTAATCCAGATTGCGATTCTGTCCACAAGATCTCACTCTATGCTGACTCCGTTGCCCTAAATACAAACCGATCCCGTGGGAGGTGGGTTAGGAGCCTCCTACCTGGCCACACAAGGACGATCAGGCTGCGTCTACTCACAGATGCCTTTTTTTTTTCCCCCCAACTTTTCCTAGGGTGATTTTTTTTTTTTCTCAGTTGAATGTTTGCAAGCGTCAGTGGGAAGGCGTTTGAATATCACAAAGCCAGAATTCCTCGATTTCTCTGCAGCGATACTCTGCGCGTTGCAACACTGGTTTAATCCCTCCTGCTTGTTTGCTTTGCTCTTCAGCGGGGATGAGTCACTGCTGCTCATCGGGCTGACTGGGGAGTTACGGGAAGGTTTTCTGCTCTTCCTCAAATGTTCCTGGTCTCTTCTTTCCGCGGAGTTTTATGGCCTGTCTCCTATTCAGTGCAGTTAAAATTAATTTCATGCCCCAGTTCATTCCAGTGTTTGCTGTTTCAGAAGCTTTTAAGTCCTGTTTGACTGCCTCGCTGTGCTCTGCTACCCGCCTGCGTGGGTCCCTGCGCTTCACCTGCGAGTGCAGGCTTCCAGCAAGCGTGGTTAATTTTGCATGCTACAGCTGCTGCGGGACCGAAGGCAGAGCCGAGGGGTTTGTGCCAAGGAGCTGACCTACCTGGGGCAGGACGGGGTCCTTCGTGCCTGTAATACCTGCTTGCCTGGAGGGAAGCGGTTGGCCGCTCTCTTGTCAAGCAAAGGTAGCAGTAAAGTGCTCTGATAGCGACAGGGGTGGCGTGAGCTTGTTCGCATAGCTAGCTTGGCCCACGCTCGTTCACATTATGAATTTCCCAGCTTTGCAGGGTGCCAGCTGGAGGCCACTTGATCGATTCTGCAGCAGGTCAGGGGACTGCAGGGACTTCTCGTGATTTTTTTTTTTTAGACCTCGCTGAAAAACAGCAACAAGCGGAGAGGAGGCCGAATTGTGCTCCGGCTCAGCACCACCCGCATCTGTTCTGTGTCTCTTGGTGTTGGTGTTTTGCCAGCTGGTGGATGTACAGGGGTGAGAGCTGCTCTTCCTACCCAGCTTTGGTAGGGATGCTGTGTGTTCTCCAGACTCTTGGCACCGAAGGCATTAACCTTCGTTCTGCAAAGTGTCTGAGCAAAGGCGAGGCGTGCACACGAGCGGGATCAATTACCTGCCGTCCTCCTGGAGAGAGATTCTCCGAGGGGTCCTTCGCCTCCGCTGCAGTGGATTCCTACTCGGTCAGCCGTGAAGAGCAGCCCGGTAGGACTCTCCTCCCCCTTCTCGAAGCAGTCATGTTGAAATCGCAGTCTGGGATTTGTGTTTGAAAGCAAAACGCGAGCTTCTGAGCCTGGAACAAGCACACGAGAGGAAAACTGAAAAGCCCGGGGTAAGCACATGCAAGGTGCCGTTTACAGAGGTTGCTTTAAGCCTTCTCCTCAAGAGCTGCTCCTTGCTGTTGTGCTGCAATTCAGAAATACTGGGCTGAAACCAGGCAGCGTTCCCACGAGATGCTTGCAGAGGTGTCTTGAGTTTACATTTAGCACAAAACTGATCAAGAGCTTTGTGTGATTCTGATTCCCTTGCATGTCTAGATCCAGCGGCAGCCCAGCTGTGTGTACTGTTAGTACGCCCGTTTGTGTTGCTGTCTGCAGCTGATGGCTTTTCTTGGGGGGAAATTTGCAGAACTGAAATCTTTCATCTGGATGTTCGGAGAGGTTTAGGGGCTTCTGAATGCCTTTTTCTGTTTGAACTGCCTCTCCCCCTTTTTCCCCAAAGCAGAATAGCTTTCTTCTGAAAATCTGCTGCTAACTACAGCTTTCCAAATCACTTGTCACTTTGGCAAATTTAAGTCATCTTTTCATTACTGGCTGTTTAGGGGTTTTAGTAGCAGTGGATTGCCTCTAAATTCATAGTAAAAGCCTGACATGTAACACAAATGCTCTTCCAAACCCTGCAATTACTAATGCATTCTCTTTCAGCTCTTTTTATTAGAGCTTGTAGACATTTTCCTCATTAGAAATTCACCTAGCAGCTCCCTGCTCATCCCATTCAAGGTTTCTCATCTCTTTTATTCTCTATTTGCATGTACTAGGGCAGAAGTATTACCTTGTGATGAATTTCTAAATGATGGAGCCACACTACAACCTTCTGCTTGTTTCTCTTGCCGGTCCGTGTTTCTCTTGCATGGACTGTCCTGAAGTGCTTGGGCTTCAGGGAGAGGCAAAGGCATCGGACACGTGTCCAGCTGATGTCCAGAAGTGCTTCTGCACTCACTTGGGTTTGTCTCCTGTTGGTCCTAAGCTCTTAGGTGCTAAAGAGGATGGACATGAATTTCCAAAACGATGTTAAAAGCCGTGGCCGTGGCTGTACCTGCTGTCCAAGGGAGGCGTTTGGGCATCCCGCTGGGAACATCTTCCCGAGGGGGTGGCACCACAGGGACCTGCCAGGTGGTGCCACCAAGGCGCCCCCTCCTCGGAGCGCAGCGGTCTCGTTGCCCTCTGAGCTGCCAGGTGAATTACCAGCACCAACTCGTTCACACTGTTAATGGATGAATTATGGTGATGACTTCGGGCCTCCAACGCCGAATGCATTGTGGACCTGCAGGACGTGATTTAGGAAGCTGGCAGACCTCCGGATGGCTTCTTTCTCTGGACTAGTTTCTAGGCACAGCTGCAGCTTGCTGGCTGCGTGACCGGCTGCGTACCTCCGTCACTGTCTTCTCAGCAGCATGAGGGTGCTCTTGGTTTAGTCCATCAAAATGCTCCAAGGCGAATTAACTGAAGCTCTGCTTCACTTTTCTTCCCCAGAAAGAGCTCCTGAGTGTTGCAAGAAAGCTCCGAACGGTTTGTTTTCCAGGAACGTGATGTGCCTGTGGGCTAACAGGTGACGCTGCATCGCCGTGCCCCAGCCGTTTCAGAGCAAGGGAACGACTGGGTGCAGCCACCCGTGGAAAGGACGCCCTGCTACCTGCCCTCTCGGCAGGGCTTGGCACCCTGCTGCCAGCGTTGCCCCCAGGGACACGGACATCTCAACATCCCTTTGTGCGCCCGCGCTGCTCCCTTGGCTGGGTTAACCTTGGCGCGTTCTCGCTGTGCTCTGCGGGTCCCGTGATTTAAGATCTCCAGTCTCGCTGGCAGTGCTTTGTTTGGGTCGAGTTGCCAGGAGGCTTCTCCGTTTCCGGCCCTGCACGATAAATCTCGCCGTACAATGGGTTTGCCAGCTGCTGGCGGCCTCCTTCCCGTCGCTCTTTGCAGGCTCGATCCCGACTTTGTTTGCACTGGCCGTCTGATGAAAGACGTCCCCGTGTAATTAAATACCCGTGATTAGTTCTGATCAAATAGCAAACTTCCTTTCATCTCCTCTCCTGCTGGCCCAAGGTCTCCCGGGCAGGTGTGCCGCAGTACATGGGCCCTTTGTGTCCTCGGGAATCTCCCCCCGGCGCCTCGGCAGCGCCCGCGCGCACCTACGCCAGCACCAACACGCCTGCGGCTGCGCGCATCCTTACGGGACTGCAACCCCCAGAAGGATCGCAGCCAAGTAATTCATGAGGACCCGGGCCAAGTGACTCAGAAGTCAGAGTTACAGTTTCTCTCCTTGACTGGCCCCATTGTGAAAGCCAAAAAACAAAAGCAACCTTGCGCCAAGGCCGTTGGGGTGGAAGCGGCGGCTTCCACGGGGCTCCCGGCTTTGCTCAGAGGGGGAGATGGGCTTTTGTTGGGCGCTCGGTGGGCTGGAGATCGGCTCTGAGAACCGTGCTGAGGCGCGGGACCCACCAGCAAGGTCAGTGGGGCCGTGGGATGAGGATGAGTTATGCAAGGACGTGCCGTCCTTGAGGCACGCCCCAAATTACAGATACCCGAATCTCGCTTCCTGCGCCGGTGGCGGGTGACGCTCAAGCAGCACGCTCCCAGTTTGGTTTAACTGGTTGAGCCTCTGGTTCCTTCTGTCCCTGCTGCTCGAGGGGGGGCGCTGGGGACTGCTGGGACCGGGGTTCTTGCTGGGCTTGTCCAGCTGACATCCAGCCCCTGAACCGGGCGCTTTGCCTCGAGAGCTGCTGCCACCCTGGGCATGCAAACAGACGGGCAACAGTGTGAAAAATCCCAAATCACCCACCACTTCCACGGCAGGCTGGGCTCTTCCCAGCAGGGACAGCAGGGGATTTATTGCTGGTTGAGCTCGCCAGCGGCGGGGACCAAAATCCTCGGGGAGCTGGGAGAGCAGTCAGAGAGCAGCAGCAGCAGCTCCGGGCTAGCGGGGAGAGCGGAAACACCGACGTGCTCCAGCAGCGGTGAGACAAGGTCACAGAAGGGAGCCGCATCGAGGGCTGTCGCGTACGGAGATGTGGACGTGCCACCCGGCTACCCCAAAACCCAGCTTGCCAGCGGGCTGCGTCCGCCCCAGCCTGGCTCCTTCTGCCGCAGCAGCTGGACGGGACAGGGACCGAGCGCTTCAGCCTGCCCGGCGTGTGTGACGTGGGTGTCTTGTGCAGCACAGCAGTACTTGAAACTGCCCACAAGAGTCACTGTTGCTTTATCTAAGGAGCCTCCCTTCTCTCTGCCTGTGGGCTGTGTGGTTTCTCCCAGCCAGCCAGGTCTCCAGATGCGATGCTTTTCTTCACTGGCAAGCCTCAGGCCGGGGATTTGGAAGGATTCAGGCATCCGCTGAGGATGATGAAGGAAGGTTGGCACGTTGCAAGAACGACCTTTCCGACAGGCTGCTCCGCGCTGGTTGTGTCTGTGCGGGGCTACCAGCAGACAGCCTTTACCTTCCCTGGCTGTGCCGCAGGAATTTTCTTTCCCTGTTCGATTCGCCCAGGGAGCACAGCGTGTGCTTCGGAGACATGTGGCCTGAATTAACCTCTCTGCAAATGGTTTCTAAGTAACAGCAGTACGTGTAGCAAGATAAACTGTGAAGCCTATTTATATTTACCGAGATTTTATTAACCTTTGAGAGGATGACCTTATGCAAAAAAAAAAAAAAAGAAAAAAAGAGATAAAGTGGCAAAAACATTTTGGGTACTTAGCAGGGGGTGGTTGTTGTTTTTAATCCTCTCGCTCCTTGGTTGTTTCAGCCTTGGCAGGGGTAAACATCCACTGGCGTTCAAGGCATTCCCCATTTTTACAGCTGCAGAGGCATTAAATCTTTGCCTGTATTAGCACTTTCAAGGTCAGCCATGATGCAAAACTCGAGGCAATGCATCGGCTGTGTAAGAGCTCCCGATTTTCTTCCCTTACTCTCCTGGCTGCTGCTGACTCTTGTGGTGGATCCAGCAGCGGTGTCAAAGTCCCACACTGCTCCTGGGTGTCCCCTGGGCTGGCACGCGAAGGGCAGGAATTGATTTGGCTGTGCTGGCCCTTCCAGGGCCATATCCTTCCCCAGCGACCCATCGCTGGGATTCCAGCTGAGCCCATGTCAGCCGACGTGCACCCATCTCAGCCCGGGGTCCTTCAGCTCATCTGGTTTGATAGCCATAGCGGAGTGAGTTAGTGACTCGAGCTTCAGCGTTGCTTCGTGGCTGCTTTGCTTGCGCTGGTGGGGCGCAGAGGAAAGGTGCGAGCAGTTTGCTGCTGGGTGGGTTTGTTCTGTTGTGCGCGGGCAGGATGTGCAGCATGGGGCTGCGCACCGCGGGGAGCGATGCTGGACTCTGTGCTGAGCAACAAGGGCTTTAAAAAGGGTGGGATTGCTTTAACAGACACAAAAACATGTAAAAGAGGACCACAAGCCAGGCACCGTTTAGTTTGCCTTTTGGTTACCAATTTTTTCACGCTTCGGGCTGTTTTAGTAAGCCAAAGTTGACAGGAGCCCAGGAGCGAGGCGCATCTCAGGAGGCAGCCCAGGGCTGTGCCGAAGTTGCCGCTGTTAGCATCGCTCCAGCAGAGTTTCCATCAGAGTTGCAATAAACAAGCAAACAATGGGAATGTGTCTTTTGGGCACGGTCTCCTGTCGGAGCTTGTTCCCGCAGAACTAAAGCCTTGGAACGAAACCCACCAGCCGGGTCCCTGCAGAAGGGACGCCTGCCTGCCGCGGCACCGCGCAGCGCCGGAGCCGGAGGAGAAAGCTCACCGGGCGCAGCGGGACGCGGGTGCACAGAGGAGCTCCCGGTGTGCAGGGCAGGCAAGGAGCTGGCAAACGGGTGCTGCTGGGCTGACCTTGCCGGGGATGGATGCCCTGCAGCAGTCCTGGGCACGGTTTCCCATGGCGCTCCTCCTGCACGGGCAGCCAGAAGGGGCTGCAGCTCCGTGCCTCAGTTTCCCTAACTGTTTAGGGTGAGTGATCGCCGTTCGCCCAGAGCTGAGCAGCGAGGTTTAGCTCAGCCCCTCGCCTGCCAAGCCACTCTGCGGCTCCTCGGAGGATGGTGCCACACAGACAGAGACAAAAGACGGTGGCATTGTGCGATGCAGCAGGGAGAAGAAGCCTTTGGCAGTGATATTTGTTAATATGCCTAATGAGGTGGCCTCTGATCTTTGCAGTGCAGCCTGGAACAACAGCGGGTCCTTTGTAAGCGTACCGTCAAAAAAGAGCAGAGGCAGAACGTGCCCCGTGTGAGGATTTATTAGCTTTTTCCCCCCCTGATGATCAATGCCCCTTTGATTTCTGAAACGGAATGGAAGGACGAGGTTTGCTATCCAAGCCCTTGCTCAACAGCTCGTTGAGGCTACGTTTTAGGGATGTAGGGGGGAAGGAAGGTGGGTTTGTGTTCCCAGCCAGGGGATGTGGACGGGAGGGACCCGAGGGATCGGGGAGGGTGTGTCTTCGTTGTGCTAAATCCCGCAGAACGTGCCTGCGTGATGCTGCGAAGCTCCTGGTCAGTAATTACGCGCCGCAGCAATGCCCCTAATCAGGAGGAAAGACTTCAGGAAACTCCTTTGTCGCCGGTCCCTACCTTTAACCTAGAGACTTTATTGCTGTGACTGGAACAGGAACAACTGAGAAGTTCAGCCCTCGGCTTCGTGCAGGCTCTTGGAGCTCCTGCAGCTTTTCCAGCACCTCGCAGCTTTGGTGGGTGTTTTCTCTTCTGCAAGATCGTTTCGTGCTTACTTGAAAAAGCAGAAAGAAGAAGAAACCGAGGAGGTGCCTGGGCAGACGCCGGCTCGGTTGTGGTCGTAGTGGCTGGTTTCTCTCTTGAGGTCACACTTCTGCAAGTGGCCGGACTTTCCTGGCTGGTTTGTTTGCAGCTTTGTTAGGCACGGCTCCAAGAAAGCAAGAGGTCAGGAGATATGCGCTGCGAGCACTGCCGCAATCCGGCCTCCCTGTCGGCACGTCGGTGCCCGGGGTGAATAACCCCGGTGTGTGCGTGCTGACAGCTCCCTCGCTGCCACCTCTGGGGACCGGGGAGCCCCAAGGCGGCCCCTGCAGGTGGCATCGCTTTGCCGGTGCCCCGTTAGCCTTTGTAAGCTCGTGCACAGGAGGAAGCAGGAGGGAAGAGGTGTTGTCCTGAGGTCGAGGCAGGGAGAAGGCATCGCCCGCAAGTCCCAGCCTTCCTTCCTCTGCCCTGGGCGGCGTGCGATGGCCACCGGGTGCTGGTGGGACTTGGTTCCGTGCTGAGCGCACAGTAACGGGTAGCAGAATTGGGGTTTTATGAGCTTAGCTCTCAACCTTGGTCCTGGTTTCACCAGCAGACGTGGTCGGTGTTCCTCGTGTTCGAGAGTTTGTTGATCTTTCCATAAGGCTGGCGCGAGGTCCCCAGATAGCCGCGCTCGCTGCTCTGACGTTGGTTCGGCTCCAAGCGAAGGTGGAAGCGGCTTTGTGACCTCCTGCGTGAGCTGGGAGTGCAAGGCGTCGAATTTTAGCCCACTCGTTAACCAGATCTCATCTTTTTTTTTCCTCTTACAGAAACCAGGCAATGCGGAAAAAGTTAATTTTGTACTTTAAGAGGAGAAATCATGCTCGCAAGCAGTGGGTAAGTGATTCCCGCGTACCCTATTTTATGAGTATAAAGCAGCGTAATTCATTATGTCAGAAAGAAAAGGGATTTTCCCAGCAGGGACCTGCTGAGCACTTTGCCCGCTGCATTGTCTTTTTCCTCGCCGTGGCATCTCTGATGCTAACAGCAACTCGGATGCAAAGGCGAGGTCCCCGGCCCTGCTGCGTGCAGCACCCCCCTCCGCGAGCCCCCCGTGCGGAGCACGCACACGGGGTTGGCTCCGTCACGGGGGAGCACACCGATCTCAGAGAGACCTCTCCTAGGGTAAATGGCTGTTTTGTGAGTGATTGAACCCCGAGAGATCCGTGAAAGAAGCTGACTCCGCTTCTGATAAACGATCTGGAGGCCGAGCTGCCTCTTTGCAGCTGGTCACCGAGCGGTGTTTTAGGGACGTGTGGTTCAGAACAAAACCAGGCCCCGGCCAGGTCATTTCGGGACAGCCTTGCCTGCAAGGTCGCTTCCAGCATCCTTCCAGGAGGGGGGTTCCGGCTGCGTCAGGGGGAAGGTGGGTGTTGGTAGGAGACTTCAGAGCGCGGTTCCGGGGCCCTGGCAATTAGAGGAGAAAGTTCAAGCGGGATTTGTCGAATTGCTGCTTTCGGCGCTGCCGGTGGCCTGCTGTAGTAGCCAGCGGGAGCTGGAAGCCGAAAGCAGCTGGCTGGCCGTGCTGCGCAGAGGAGGGGAAGTGCCAGAAGCAACCAACGACCCCGAGCGGGAAGCGCGAGGTGGATTTTGCGGTACCTCGCTGTTTACGAGCGCGGAGGGTGATTCAGCTCACCACAGAGGGCTTTGGGTTTCACCTGCAAGGTGCCAACACCCGTTCCTGGTGTGTGTCTGTGCTGGGTCGGACTCAGGTGCCAGCGTCAGGGTCTGCAGTTGCAAATGTTGCAGGTCTGAGCAATTTCTTTGGTGCTGGTTTCTCCGGCACTGCTCGGGGGAGCTCTCCTGCCACAGCTGATGGCTTCCGCAGCAGTGGGAGGCGGATCGGCATCCCCTTCCTCAGGGCAGAGATGGCAGAGCTTGCTGCGGCCTTACTGGAACCAGGAGGGAACCGAACGGGAGCCGTTTGCTGGGGGAAACGACCAGTTACTGCGCTAAAGCCAGACTGAGTCTGTCGTGAATATCAAGGAGCTGGGGGAAAAGGTTTAATTAGGCTGCAGGAGCACGGTTCCTGAAATACGGCCCGCAGTAAAGTCGCCTGTCATGCAAAATAGGTGAATTTCTGCCAGCCGGTTTATTCAGTGTCCTTGAAAGGGGATTTTTCAGTTTAGGGAAGCGTTTTGCCTATTCTACAAAACAGGCAACAGAAGGTTGCTGAATTTGCAGAGCGAACACATTTGCTGATTCTGTTTGCAGAATGGGTGTGCTTAGCTATTTTTCTGCCTGTTCTGTAGCAGGCCCTATTTTTAGCAAAGCCCATCGACGTGCCAGCCTTCCTTGCTGGCTCTTGCCCTTGCTGGTGCCTTGCCACTGCCCGGGGCCAGCTGGAGCAGGGGCTGAGCACACCCCGGGTTCGGCCACGAGAGCCCCCCCGGAGGAGCCCGCGGGGATTCCTCCTGCTCCACCAGGGTCGGCACAGCAAAAGGCTTTGAATTGCTATCAAAGAGGTGACGCTGCAGAGAGAGCAGCATAAAGGGAGCCCTTCTGGACACAAAAGGTTTATCTCCGTCAAGCAGGGAAGCCAAACGGTGCGGCTAGTGTAGGATTGGAGCAGCTCCTCCTGCCACCCTCGCTCTTCTCCTCCCCACCGAGGAGCTGCTCCGCTCCCCGAGCCGCGAGAGCGTGGGCTGCAGGAGGGCTTGGGCTTGGCGCAGCCTGCAGGCTGCCTTCAGCTGCTACGGCAGCGTTACTACTCACCCGCTTTTAGATCAGCGTGTCAGGTCCGATTGGGCTCGCCACCGCTCGTGTGATGGAGAGGCTGGCGGGGAGGATGAGCCGGGAAGGGGAGGAGAGGGAGCACCGAGGCCAGAAGCCGGCGCAGGCGTTTCTTCAGGAGCGGACACGCTGGCTCGGGGCTGCTCGGAGGATGCTCGGAGAAGGACTAGATGCTCCTGCTCCCGAAGCGCCTGACCGGGAGCCTCTCCTGGTGCTCGAGCTGCGAAAACCTGGGGGCAGAGTGCTGTAAGGGGCCTCTGACCTTTGCGTTTGAAGGGTGGCAGAAGATCACGTGGAGCACGGACCCCAGCGGGACCGCAAAGCACCGGACAAGGATGGCCCAGCCCCACCCAGCTGTTCGGAGGGGGAAGATTTGGGGGTTTGGAGCATGCCACTCGTGAGGCGGGGACGGCTCTCTGGGCTCCCACTGCTGGGTGGGAAGGGGCTTTCGGAAAGCAGCTGCGGGCCAGAAGCTCTCAGCCGGCCTGTGCAGGAGCTGCGCGCGGGAGGTTTAGGTGTGGGGGCTTTGCGCCTGGAGAGGGGCTTTTTTTTCCTGGAGAGCTGCGCCCAGCGCCGCTGAGGAAATGTGTGACACTGGTGCTGCTCACGCCAGCTGTAAGCCCAAATAATAACAAATTGCATCAAGGAAGGGGAAAAAAGCCCTCCCTGAGCCCTTGTCCTGGGCGAACTCGGTGTCCTCAGGCTGTGTGGGGCCGGAGCAAGGCTGGCTCCCGGCCACCAGCTGCCTCCGGGCGCCCCGGCTCGGTAAACCCTGCAGGGTATTTTTATCCTCTTCCCAAACACGACGCTCTGAAAGCGAGAGGATGCAGCAGCGTTGCTGGCAGGGTGGGAGCTCTTGTTTGTCGTCGGGCCGAGACGGCATCGCTTCGGGAGGGGTGAAGACGCAGCAGCTGCGATTTCCCCGCGGTGCCGCGGTTCGGTCGCGTTACCTACTGCTCCTCGCTCGCGGCCTGAGTCCCCTTGGCAGCTTCCAGGGCGTTTTTATTTTTGCTCTCATTCCTCGCTTTCATCCTGCAGCCGTTTCCTTCGGCTCCCGATGGAGACGAGTGCCTCCTGTGCCCCCATCGGGGGCAGGACCGCCTCTGGCTGCAGGAGTTAATTTATCTGGGGGGAGAGGGTTAGTGTGCATCACCCCGGGGTTTGGAGGTGCTTTGTCTGTCCTGGGTGCCCTGAGAACTGCCCCCAGGAGGCCGTAGGATCATGAGATGGGTCTGCTTGGGCCACGGCCAGGCCCAGGATGCCTGGACCAAGCCCGTAAGCCAGGGTGGGAGCAGCACCAAGCTTTGGAGCTGCCGGTGCCCGGGGCCATAGCACAGCAGATCCACTTGGCTCAGTGTCACCCAGCTGCCTCCTGGGCTGAAATTGGGCGTTTCCGTCCTTTTGGTGGGTTTTACCTCACCCTGCTTTTTTTTTTTTCTCGTTGCTAAAAGAGTGAGACGAGAGCAGGGTGCATCTGGGAAGTCCTGCGGCGCTGGACTTCCTTCCAGCCGTAGGATGGTGGCGGCGAGAGATGAGTTTATTTCTTTGAAATCTCGATTCGCCCCGTTGCTGCTGCGGTGACTAACGCACCGGCGGCTCCTGAAACCAGCCCGCGGACTCAGATCAGTAGCGCAGGCGGAGGTAGGCAACCTGGGGTTTGCCATTGATTATTTTGCAAAGCGCCATCTGCTTTCGCTTCCTGATTTGGGGCCTGCGAGGCCCTTGCTTCGCTCAGAACGAAACCTTAAAATCCCCTCTGGCTGCCCAGCTGCTCTCACGTGAGCACCCCTCGTGGCACGGGGCGGGGGCACGGCGCCGCAGGCACCTCGGGCGGTGGGTGCCCTGCTCCGGCACAAGGGCTGGCCGCAGCAAGGCAGGGCAAGGGCGGCTCGAGGCCGCCTCGGGTGGCGGTGCAGGAAGGCTCGCTTGTGTCGCAAACGGGATTTTAATGCTCTGGGTACCTGCCTGCTCCCAAAAACCCCCGGGGAGGAGCGTGGTTGCCACAATCGGGGTGGAGGAGCTGAGGGCACCGCGGCTGAGGGCTGGCTGCCACCGCGCCGTGCCGCTGGAGTGCCAGCGCCGGTGCGCGTGGGTGGAAGGGGTTGCCCGGTCTGCGCCACCGTGGCAAACTTCTCCCGGCACGGCGAGCTGTGGCCAGGGGAGGCGGCGCCTCCTAAATGACAGCTCTGTGGCTGCCTGACGTCGGGGAGGTCGAGGCGGGTGCCTTCAGAGCCGCCGCGGGTGTGCGCAGTGCGTGCACGGCCGCAGCCTCGGGCACACATCCTAGCCAGGAATCCCAGATATTTGGGATCCGTTTCTCGCCACCACCTTGCCCCCGCACTGCAGTCCCTTGGAGGTTCTTATCTGGCATCAGAGGTCTCCAACCCACCCAGAGGGTTTTGCTCTAAGTGTTTGGAAGCGGTGATGGTGTGGAGGGCATCGTGCGAGCTCTGACGATAGTAACGATGACAGGGCCGTGCCGGGCACGTGCTGCATCCCGACAACGCTGCTAGTAATAACCTCAAACCACACACCAGCATCTGAGAGCTAATCCTTAGTGCCGTGAAATCGCGTTGTCCCACCGACTGCAGCAGGAGGGTTCCGTGCACCTTTAAAAGCTTTTTCCTCCTAAAGCTCCAGCCCGTGAGGATGAGTCTGAGCGCAGCGCCTCTGGGAGCACAGCCCCCTGTGTGCCTGCGCCCAGTGCTTTGGGAACAGCAAGCTGTGCTGTGCTCGAGCTCCCCGTCCATCTGCTGAGGCGTGTGGAGCTCAGCTCCGTGGGCTCGGAGAGCGGCCCGTGGTGTAGCTGCCCAGGAGTTTCTCTGGGGCTCTGGCTGCTGAATCAAGCACCCCAGGGTGTCGGAGGATGCTCAGCAGAAGGGGTGGCGGGTGAGCAAAGGCACGCCGGGCGACGGTCCTTGTTCTACCGAAGATGTCGGGCTTGGGAGGGGAAAGCCTGAGGGCACCCGCTGGGCTGCACTGCGAATCTGCCCCTGGGCTGGCCCCAGACCCCGGAGCGTGACCGTGTCCTGCTGGCCCGCGTCTCTCCAAGCAGTGTGACTCACGCTCAGCCATCGAGGGAAGGGCTTTGGGGAGCTGCCCTCTCCAGGCACATCTCCTGACGTCCCTCTCGCTCTGCCCTTCCAGGAACAGAAGTTTTGCCAGCGCTATGACCAGCTGATGGAGGCCTGGGAAAAGAAAGTGGAGCGCATCGAAAATAACCCCCGGCGCCGTGCCAAGGAGAGCAAAGTGCGGGAATACTATGAGAAGCAATTCCCAGAGATCCGGAAGCAGCGGGAACTGCAAGAGCGCATGCAGAGGTTAGAGGAGAAGCGGTAGGAAGGGGCTGGGCCGGTATCGGACAGCCTTTCTCTTTTGTTTGTCGACGGGCGGCGGGAGGACGGGCTGGGATGGCTGTCAGTCCCATTTCTCCCCTTCTGGTCCCATAACTGTGGGGTGCACCGAGTGCAGGAGCCAGCAGGCAAATCACCTGCTGCTTTTTCCCCAGGGCGGCTCCGCGCAGCTCCAGCAGGAGGAAAAATGTCAGGAATGCGGCTGCCCGCTCCCCTGGCTGCTGATTTCCCGTCTGGCTGCAGCAGAGCGCAGAGGCAGCTCCCTTTTCTGGCCACCTGACTGGGATGGCACTAATTAGTTCCTCATTGCTAAGCCCAAATGACGATGTACGAGGCTTGCAGATGGATTTGGTCATGTCAGGGATTTAAAACATGCTTGTGCTTCGATGGGAGCGTGGGCAGGGGGAAGAAACATCTGCAGAGGTTATAGGAACGACTGCAGACGATATGAAAGGAGCAGTGTCTCCCTGAAAGGGGTGTCCCTCTCTCTGCTGTCCCCCTCTCCATTTTCTCCTCCTCATTGAAAGCACAACTGAGGTCACGTTGTTTCCTGCCAGGAGGAGCTGCAGTTTTGTGATCCCCGCCCTCCTTGCCGAAAACTCCCCGTCCTTCCCACTGCAGCCCAGGGACACCTGCTGTGCGCAGAATCCAGCTGCTTGCATCCGTCACTGCCTGGTGCCCTGCAAACAGCTGGATGTGTGAACAGTTCCTAATCAGTGGCTTTATTTTTATCTTAAAGAGAAGGGGATAAGTGGTTCTGACAATTGTTTTAAAATTGTACCTGCTTAATGAGAAAAGTTTGAGTTCCTTGGGACCTGTGGCTGTTACGTTGGGCGATCCAGGATGGGAAGTAGATGTTGATGGCTGACCTTGATTTCAGCGTTCCTGCAGGATTTGCAAACCAGACGCCGCGGCACAGCGCTGGTTGCTCAGTCCTAGCACTGGCACCTTTGTGCTATTGCTGTGGGGCGATGAAGTGGGCACGAGAAAATACGGTGGGAGGGCCTGGTTGGGTGTGAAACGTCCCGTTGTAGCGATGCAGGAGGTGGCTGTTGGCACAGGTGAGGAACGAGGGGCACGGGGTGCGTTTTGCAGCGCGGAGCACAGCACAAAGCAGAGCACCAGTTTCTGAATGTCCCTTGCCCTTTCCCAGCAGGGTAGGACAGAGGGGCAGCGGAGGGCTCTCCATGTCGGCTGCGCGCAGCGAACACGAGGTGTCAGAAATCATTGATGGGCTCTCGGAACAAGAGGTGAGGCCGGCTCTTCCTTTCCCCTCCTCTTTACCTCTCACTCCGCTCTTGTCCAGGGAGGCCAGGAGGAGTAGCACCAAGCCCCACGGTGAATTCAGATGCCAAATCCCACCAGCCCCAGGCCAGGCGGAGGGTGGGCGGGCTTCCCTGATAGCTGGCGGCCAGTAGGTAGGAGTTAGTGGTGTGTGACTGCCTCTTAGGGACGTCAGACCCCAAGCACCCCACAAACACCTTGCTGCTGTTGGTTCTACCTGCAGGTGGAGGTAGGAAGCGAAGGGAGCCGGTGCCCTGGCTGACGGGCAGAGGGGTTTTTCTATTTCCTTGTGTTTTGAATGGGCTGTGCAGCCTGACACAGGGGAATCCTATGGAATGAATGGTTTGTACGTGAGCCAGTTGGCCCACATCTTCTGGGAGTGCTCCATTCATCTTGAAACATCCCCGTGACCTTGGCTTCGTTTGGATCTGGTTTCACAAGGGTTCCACTCACTTGGCACGGAGGCGAGCTGCAGTGAATGGCTTCGCGCTTGGGAGGGGAGAGCAGCCATTGCCCAGCAATAGCTGAGATGTTTGCTGCCTGCGCACGGCGCTGGGCTGCAGGCAGCTTGCTGTTAGCAAGTGAAGGCAACCACGTGGAGGGCGCGGGGCTGAGGAGCAGAGGGAGGTGTCACGCTGTAGTGGAGGTGGCCAAGGGGGGTGTTGCGTGGCTGCCTTTGGCCTCCCGCACAGCGCATGCTGCTAAATTCCACTCTGGCCTTCTGCTAAGCCCAGAGGCTCCGCTTTGCTTTGCTCAGAGGAGGCTTTGAGAGCCTCCGTCAGGCTCCAGCCCTTCCCGGGACTGAGGGAAGCCAGGAGGCTGGAGCCGGGGGACGGCTTGCTGGGAGGTTGGGCAGTGTTCTGCAAGGAACCAGCGTCTAGCTGTGAATTAACGTAACTGCAGTTGGGACCTGGCCTTCCCGGGTCAACGGCTGGGATTTATGTCACCGGTGCCATCCCGGGCGGCAGGGAGGGCTCAGGGTTACGGTGCTGAGAGCGAACAGAAGAGGGTGACGAGAGTGTCCCTTCGTCCCCACATGGGGGATTTGTGCTGAAGGACCACGGGCAGCCCAGCTGGAGGGGCAGGGCCAGCGTTCAGGCAGGGGACAGCACAAGTGAGACGTCATTTGGCCACCGTGTTGGGAATGGCTGAGGAAACCGGTGCGCCCAGTCTGTGCTGGCCTGGCCTGCAGCCTGGGCTCTGGATGGGCTTAGTGCTTGGGCTGGATGCAGCACGGGTGTCAGGTTGTGTCCCAGGGCGTGCTGCTAGCAGGAAAGAAAGGAATCGCAGCCCCGTCACAGCGACATCCGATCTGCTCACGTGGCTGAGGGAAGTGGCGGGGTGGTAGGAGAGCAGCTGCACAGCTGGCAGGAGAGGGGAGTGAGCTCACGAGGGATTGATGCTGTCAGAGACAGGAACCTGGCCCCCGGGAGCAACCCAGAGCACGTGGAAACGAAGCTTTGGGGGTCTGGGGTAGCTCAGAGACACTTCAGGTTGAACGGAGGGAGGAAAGGCAGAGACTGTGCTGGGAGGCATCCTGTGGGGCTTCCTGTGGGTCAGAAAAGGTCTCCCTCTGCGCACCCTTCAGAAGGCTTTGCAGAGCTGACCCTCTGACCGGGCCGCTCAGAGGGGACTGAACCTCCACGTGGCCATGGCTGTGGTGTCTGGTCCCTGTGCCACTGCTGCTTTGACTTGTCTCTCGTTGCAGATAGGAGCTGTTTTCCCTAAGTCAGGCATTTCCACCCCGTATCTTAAAGCCTTTTATTTCAAAAAGAAAGATTAATTGCTTCCTGGCTGATGGCAATAGCCTCTTTCAGCGTTTAATTTACAATTACTCCAGCACTAAAGCTGCCTAGTGCTTGCTTTTCAGTTCTCCTGTTCCTCCGCCTGTCCTTCCCCCTCGAACATCTGTCCCCTGCGGTCCCCGCGGGCCCGCGGTGCTGACCGGCTGTTCTCTCTGCTTTCCCCCAAGAACCTGGAGAAGCAGATGCGCCAGCTCGCCGTCATCCCGCCCATGCTCTATGACGCCGACCAGCAGCGCATGAAATTCATCAACATGAACGGCCTCATGGACGACCCCATGAAGGTCTACAAGGACCGGCAGGTGATGAACATGTGGAGCGAACAGGAGAAGGAGACCTTCCGCGAAAAGTGAGTGCAGCCCGCGGACGTCTCTGGGTAGCCCTTGGGAACTGCGGGATGTGACCTGCCTGCTGCCTTTGGCCACGGCCCCAGCCTGCTGAGGCAGCGGGTGGTGGTTGCAGGGAGCAGCCCCGGCACGGGCGCCCTGGGTGAGTTCCCCGAGGACTTGTCTCGCACCCGGGACCCGGTGTGAAGACAGAAGCTCGTGCTGTGGTGCAGCCTCTGTCGCTGTGTTCGCCTTGGACCTGGGGGCAGGGCGATGCAGGTGGACAGAAACCTATCTGTCAGGCCTTTGCATACGTTTGGTGTGTTCGTGCCCTTGTGATTTCGCTCTGCCTGCTCCCTTGCAGAGATCTGGGAAGCTGCCGCTCCCAGCAGGGAGAAGGCTCAAAGTTTTTCTGTTTTCACTCCCCCTGTTGTATCAGCCAGTTCAGGTTCAGAGCCAGTGAAACTCAGGGCTGCGTGCAGCGTGATATTTTTGGATTACCTGCATGTCCGGGGGGATTCTCGGGGCTGCCAACATCAAACAAAGCCATGCAGCCCACTCAGGTTACAGCCTCCATCCGGTGCTTTCCCTCAGCACCGTCCCGCTGCCTGTAGGATTTGCCACCAGCTGCTGTTTCCATGGCTGCATTCCCACACCAGACAGAGCAAACTCTGTCTGCATTGTTTTCTCCTGTTTGCAAGCAGTGCTTGAGAACAGCTTGGCTCGAACGACTGGGATCGCTTTGGGGATTTCTGATCCCAGGGTACTGCTGCGCTGCCAGCCGAGCGTGGGTCCCAGCTCAGCCTCCCGTCCAGCCTCCCCCTCACCTCGTACCCCAGCGGGGACCCCGGTGCTGGTCGCACAGTGGACCGGAGTGTACTGGGTGCCCCCGGCGTGCCATGGGTGTCCTTAAAAACCGAGCTGGAGTTCAGCCTGCAGCAGGCTGAGCTCTGCAGGACGCACGGAGCAGGCACTTCCCCGGGAGGTTGCAGCGTGTTAGGTGTGGCGGGGAGGCTGCGTGTTTGGGCACAGCTCCGATCACGAGGTGGTGGTGGCCATTAGGTGTGTAATTTAGATGATCCACGGCACCCAGCAAGAGTCCAGGAAGCCACCCAGGTGAACGAGGGGAGCGCTGACACCGAAAGCCACCCTGTGCCAGAAAGTCTCCTTCCCTTCCCCTGCCCGCGACAGCCCCTGCTTGCAGCCGAAATAAGTCATTGTCGGGACGGACCAAAAATGAACAAAACAAGGAAAACAGCTCCAAGCCTATTGTAGAGGAGAACCCTCATTGCTAATTAGCCTTAAAATGTGACACTCCAAACAGCAAGGCTTGCACGCAAATGACGCAAAGGCTAATTACTCGCTCTTTAATAGAGGGGCCATGCCTGGCTAATGGGGCTGGAAGGATCCACACCCAGCTCTTGCGTCCTGCTGTGCACGGTGGTTTCTGTGTCATCGCTGTGGGTGATGCGGAGCTCAAGGCATGAATACAGAAGGGTTTTGGGGCTCTCACAAAACTCAGTTGTGGAGACTGGTACGTAGGAGCTGTAAGCAAGGCCCAAGGAGGGCTGCCCCGGTGCCTTCCCTGATCCCAGTGCGCGGAGAGCTGAGCTACCTTGGGTGCTGCAGTGCTGGCCTGGGTTTTTGAGGTGAACGTGGGTTGTGCTCTCTGTGATGGTGGCTCAGAGGCAGCATCCTCAGCCTGTGAAAACCTAGCGCGGCCTTTTGTTCAGCCCTGGTCACAGGGGCTCTCGGAAAAAGCAGCTAGGCATTGCAAGGCCTGCAAGCTCCAGCTCTGAACCCATTTTAGCCATCAAACCATGGGGAAGATTCTGGCCTGATTTGCTGCTGGGCAGCATTTCAGATCTTCCTGTAAGCACGTCAGTGGCCTGATCCCAGGCGGACCATGGTTTTCCAGAAGAGCAGCAGCAGTGGCTGTGGGACCCCTTAACCCAGCCCAGCCCAGAGGCCCCATGGTGTTGGACACTGTGAGAGTGCAGCTTCCTTCCCTCATCACGGGGACACAGCCTGGCCTGGCAAAAAACCACAGGATTGCCCTCCGAGTTGCCCTCTGATCTGTGTTATTGTCATGGGTAACGTGGCCATGAAAACCCCATCCCCTGATCGGCCCCTGGTTTGTGCCACACACAGCACGACACGTAGGATCTGTGGGGTGATCCCGCTCTGTCTGAGCAGCCCAGGTCTTTTTTTTTCTTTTTCCTAGCATTTCTGGTTTCTTCTTTTTCATCCACATACTTATTTAGTCACATGTCTTGAGGGATCTCCCATGGGTGTCTGTGTTATATTTGGATAAGTTTTGCCCTTCAAAACACTTGATGAAAGAAAGGCTGCAGCTGGACGTGGGACAGAGTCTGGAGTCCCTGTTAAGAATCCCACTCCCATGGCTGTCCTCCATGCTCCCACGTCCCCCCCACTCTTCATTGTCACCCACAAAAGCCTCGCGCTGGCTGCTGCAGAGATTAGGTCCCCCTGCTACGGTGAGCAGGCTCTTGCAGCACCCCCCAGAGCAGATGGGGAGATGGGGCCCTGCATCAGGAAGGGTGCTGGTGTGCGGGTGACTGCCTGCTGGAGCCCCAGCTCCATTGGGCTAAACTTCAAGTTCCCATCTTTCTGGGAAGCCGAGCTGCAGGCAAATATTTTCTTAAACCTGCAGGTCCCCCAAGGAGCTGGTCTCGCTGCTCCAGGCGCACAGGGCAAGGCCGCCCATGGGCAGGGGGTCGGGGCTGGCGCTCGCACTAACCCTGTCCCTCTGCTCCCGCAGGTTCATGCAGCACCCGAAGAACTTCGGCCTTATCGCCTCCTTTCTGGACAGGAAGGTAAGCCTCTCTGCGCGGCTTTAATCTTCTTCACACTGCCTCGTCTCAATCATCACACCTCCTTCGGTGCTGGAGCAGGCAGCGGAGGTCCTTAGCCCCTCAGTGGCGGTGGCTCAGGGCCCTGGGGGTCCCCTCCTCGCCCTGGGGAGGGATCCCGAGGGCGGGGTGAGTCCCAGTTCACCCAGCGCTTCGGACTGGCGTTGTGTCCGCCTGTGGTGTTTAGGAATGGTTTGAGGGCGGGAGGGCCTGAACTTTCCCAAGGCTCTGCGTTGTGCTGCTCGGACTCTTCCTTTTTGCTGTTAATTGGGCTGATGGAAGAAAGGTTTGGAAAAGATCTGAAGGAGGAGCACGGCTCTGCTCCTGTTCTGAGCGAGGCCAGGTACCTGCTCTAGGACAGGCCATACGGGCAAATCCTGGACAGACCCAGCCTGGAAGGACAGATGGGCCAGGCGCTCTCCTGAGCAAGCAGCCCTTGTCTTCCCTGGGTCTTGGGGTCACTCGTGTCCTTGGCCCATCTCACGCCGTGTTTCATCCTCCCAGCGTCTGCTGGGTTGGGGGGGAGCCCTCTGCTGTCAGGGGGCTGGGCCCAGTGGCCTGCGAGGTCCTTTCCAGCTTAAACTGCTCTCTGATCCTGCACGAATCAGGCTGGGCAGATCATTTGTAAGAGCTCAACTTCCCTGTCCAAAGCAGCAAGCAAGCCGTGCGGCAGCAGCAACCTTCTGTTGCCATTCATGCTGTAAGACACCAGGCTCTTTTCAGCCTCTCTCCCTTGTTAAAGCCGAAAGTGGTGGGACTTGGATGATGCTCACAATCCAGTCTGTGTTCCAAGCTGTAAAATGTCTTCTAATTTTATTTGTACTCGTTTGTAAATCAGGCTGTAATTATGATACAGAACACATCCATTATCCCGTTGGAGAGAGATGCAAAGTATGGCTCAATGTAATGAATTAATAGATTTTTAAATTGCATTAAAAAAAAAAATAGTGATCTTAGCCCTTGGAACAGATGACTGTAAGTTTTTGTATTTGTGTGTGTGTGTGTGTGTAATCAGGGCTAGATTAGAAAGAGATCCAATTAACGCTTTAAAAGTTACAATCTGTTGTTGCACATGGTTCCACTCTTTGTATGGGGATGGGGAAAGTGCAGCCTGGACCTCTCCTACAGGGGCGGGCTGGGAGCGCTCGGCAGCACCCCGTGCCCGGGCACTTGCAGGTGTGGGGTCTGTGGGGTTATTTCTGTTCGTACACCCGCCGAGCCCCGCTGTGAAGGTACAGTTCGGGTGCCCACGTCGGTAGGGGAAGGAATTGGCGCAGGAATTTTGTCCAGCTCCGTGCCGCTGACCAGGAGCAGAGCCGCGTCCCAGCCGCTTGTTTCCTGACGCAGGACCCGAGCCGGCCGTGGGACCCGGGGCTCGGCTGGCAGCTCGGGAGCATGGGGGCGTCCGCGAGGAAGCCGGGCGCGCTCCAGCCAGCGAGCTCGGTGGCTGGAAGTAATGCTGGCTGACAGCCGCGTGGCAGGTTGTGCGGGGCATAACCACAACAGAGGGTGACAGGCAGCTCTCCTTGTTCTGCTTTTAGTTGCCACAGTCATCTGGGGTCAGCCCTGCCCCCTGCCCCGGGCTGGCCCCGCGCTCTGCTTCGCACACAGGGTGCTCATTGTTCTGCATCCCCATCTCCGAGCCGGCACGCTTGTGGGAAGGGCCCCGCTTTGTCACTGGGAAGTGCCCTTTTTTACCAGGGCGATGTGCTTCGTCCCCCTATTCCAGCGGGCAGAGCCCACAGCAGCATCCCGAAAGGGCTTCCCTGGGGACGTAGAGGGAAGCCTGCTGTGGCTGCAGAGCCTCCGGGGTGGCAGGGGGTCCGGCAGCTGCAGGGTCTGAACGCTGCCTCTCCTGAAGGTCTGCGCCCCCGCAGCGCGAGGGGCCAGGTCCTTCTGCGCCCTGACTCCCCGTGTCGTTGCAGACGGTGGCGGACTGCGTCCTGTATTACTACCTGACCAAGAAGAATGAGAATTACAAGAACCTCGTGAGAAGGAATTACCGGCGGCGGGGCAAGAGCCAGGTAAGAGCCCGAGGGAAAAGCGCACGGAAACATTATCTCTGCTGCAGCTTCTCGGTGGCACTTTATGGCTGAGCACCCCCACCCCGCCCCGTAAATGGTTACAGGCTGCGGCGGGGCCGTGATTTTGCTCTGTGTAAGCTTTTCAGAACATGCTGTTTTCTGTCGGTTGATGTCTGTCCGTCCCCATGCCAAGGTCACGGTAGCTTTAAAAAGCAAACCCTTGAAAAAAGGGCCTGGAGCGAATGCAGAAAACCTGGCCACGCGTCAGGAGTCACCCGGGGTGGCCTGTGCAGCCTGCCCGGAGGAGATGTCGGTCCTGCCTGAGACCCGAGCTGTTTCCCTCTGCCCTCCACAGCTGGCGTGCCAGCGGGATGGTGCTGGGCTGGGTGCTGGGCAGGGGTGCTCCTGCCTGGCAGGGACTGCCCGAGGCTCTTGTACCTGCGTTGGGATGGGAGGGGAATGGCTTCGGTGACTTCTGGCCACTGAGCAGGGGTCCGTAAAGCCTTCTGAAATACCTGAGGGTGTCTGACATCCCTTGGGGGCTGGCAGGTTTGGTGCTGAAGCTAGAGGAGACCCTTAACACATTTGGCATGCCAGCTGAGGGCCTGACGGGTCCCTCAGATACAACACGAGGTGCCTGGGGGTAGGTGATGGATCAACCCGTGGAGTTACGTGGCCTAGATGTGAAACGAGACGTGACCTTGGCAGTGTTGCTGCTGATACCAGAGTGCCAAGATAAGTGCTAAGAGCAGGAACCCTGTCCCCGCAGATGCTTGCAGACAGAGGTGAGCCCCCAGGTTGGTGAAGTGAACGATGATCCATGGAGTGAGGAGAGTGAGGTGATGGCACAGGGAATCTCTCTGGAAAACGTGGGGATTGGAATGGAAAAACTGGCCTGTCCCATACCACCGCTGACATCAGCAGCTCCTCGTGCTGCATGGCCATAAAAAGCAGCACTTGGGTCTAGATGCTGATTGGGAGGCAGATAGGTAGCCTTGCTCCAATTTGATTTCTGCAGCATTAAGACATCAGAATAGTTCGCACATGACGAATGTCATGGACGGGGCCCAATTTTCCCTTCTTTTTTTCAGAGACATTAGAGATGGATAAAACCCTATTAGATTATCCAGTCCCTCTCCCAGCAAACACAGGGTGGTTCCCTCCAGTACATTTTTATAGTGTTTACCATGGTCTGTTTTGTTAGATCACAGCAACTAGAACATGAGGCCACATTTGTTTCTTGTTAGCAGTGGAGACATTTAGCACAGCTCATTCTGGCTTCGATGTTAAGTTGAGCAAGTAACAAGTGTGGAGGGAGAGAGGCAATCTGCCGCCCTGCTCTGCACGAGCCCTGCGGCCACGGACCCGCCGGTCCTGCGCTCAGCAGGTACTGCTTGTATTTTGCCTTTTAGAAGAACCCGAAGTAGCCCTGGCCGCAGAATTTCCTGGGATGCTTCCCCTTGCTTGTGAGTCTGGTCCAACGGGGGCGGTGGAGGTCGTGGGCTGCCATTTGGAGCCTCGTTGAGGGGCCGGCCTGTGGAAACGGGGACTTGCTGCATCAGCCGTAATAGAAGGCAGGCCTGCTTTAGGAATTAGGGGACAGAAATATTTGTAAATCATTAAGAGGCAGCAACTGCTGGGCCCCGAGGTGAGCTGACTGCAGTGTTGGTGGTGCAGAGCTCGACCAGAACGTCGCTGCTTTTGAAGGAAAAGTCACCCTGCACCTCAGCCTCGTGTCCCCTCCCGGCCTTCCTGTCTGGTCGCTCCTCACCGTGCCACTTCAGCCGTTCGTGGGGCTGTCTGCTGAGCTGGACGGCGAGGACCTAATCCCAGCTAAAAAATAATTCCCTTGTTTCCCGGATTATCATTAACCCCATGCACCTCCCCCTGCTGCCCGCGTGGCCTCCCGAAGAGCCGGGGCTGCGCGCTGAGGGACGGTGCGGGGAGCGGGGACGCCGGGCTGATGGTGACCGGAGAAGGGCAGCAGGGCTCGGGACTGCAAGGGGGACAGCACGGGGACAGGCAACCCGTAAAAGGGACAAGGAGGGCTTGGGGCTGCTGGACACCTGCGGCACTGGGAGGCGTCGTGCCTTGCTCCCAGCGCTGCACGTGCTCTGGGCTCTGACGTGGTCGGTCCTGCTGGTGAGGGTTAAAGCGGCTAAACGCCAGCGGTGGGATTTCGTGGATTTAGTGCAGGGGAGGGAGACGTGCGCTTTGTCGGGTGAGAGGAGCGGCTGAGGTCCGACACAGAGTGCCTCTGGAGTGGCCCTGCGCCGTCATCTCGCTCCTTTTCTCACGGAGAGCTTGGTGGTCTTATTTGCTGTTGGAGGCTGCGGGGAGCTTGAGAGAAAAGCGGGGATAATTGCAAGTAGAAATAAAGCTACTCTGGTGTCAGGATTATCATTGTGGCCTACTTATTAAAAGTACATTAAAAAACAAGGATCCCATTGCTCCCTGGCTGATGGTCCCCTGGCAAAGGATATTCCTCATAAAGCCGCTACTTATTGCTCAAATTCTCCTGCCAAGAGCGGGGACTTCACATGATTCTGCTTCCAGTTTGTCATAAAAACAAGCAGGCTCCCGGTCCAAGGCGCGGCGCATGCTCCCGGCGCTGCCTCCCCTTGGGCGAATGAATGAAAGGCGCACGCATCCGAGGCATCGTTATGCACAGCGCTCAGGCTGCCAAGCTGAGGATCCTTTCTAAAATAATCCTCTGCATTCGGGTAGGAAAAATGTCATTTAACCCCGAAAGGAGGGAATCAGTGCTAAAAGTAATCGCTTCCAAGCGTGTAATTTCTCATTGAAGGGGGGGAAAAAAAAAAAGTTTGAGTCATGGTAAAAACGATCTGATCCAATCCTCAGTGTGCAGTAATGAGCATAAATTTGCATGATCGTGTAAAGAAAGCTGCGCAGCGCTACCCCTTGTGTTGGATGTGTTTCCTGGGGGGGCTGTGGCAGTCGCTCCTTAGGGTATTTCAGAGAGCATCTCCTGGTTAACGCCCCTAATCCTGTGCAGGGAGCGGGGCACCGAAACTCAGCAACTATCACCATGTGCCGCGCTGCTCGGGCAAGCCGTTCAGCCCGGCCGCAGTAGCACAGCATCGTGCCGAACCCGAGCTGGAAGAAGTGTGTCTGTTTCACCGCAGTGATCCCGTGCGGGGCTTTGATTCCGGAATAAATCCATGCCGAGCTTCGGAGCAGCGCGCCCGCGTGATGGAGCAGGACGCGGCGGTCGCGTTCCCCACACGGTGCTGGTGGGTTCCCGGGGCTGAAGCCACCCGTCCCCGCGCGGTGCCGGGGGTGACTCGGGGCCGGGTGAAGTCATGCGCGGCGGCAGGAGGACGCGGGCCCTGGCAGCCCCGCAGGACGTGCCGGCAGACAGCGCTCACATATTCCACGGCGAGCGGGACGTCACCCGGCCGGTAACGCTGACGCTTTCGAGGATTCGCCCGGCGGTGCTTCTGGAGCAGGATCCCACCCGAGGGGCCGGACCCCCACGCAGCCCCCCGGCTCCACCAGCGGCACGGCGGCTCCTGTGCCCCGCAGCGCGAGCGGCCGGGCAGCGACGCGCTCCCCTGCCGGGGCTGACAGCTTTCCCAGCCCTCCCCCCCCGCCCCCCTTCTTCCGTGCCCCCTGCCAAAAGCCAAATCGAATTATCTGTACCGACGGCTGGCCCGCCCTCCCCCAAACGCAAACCGTTCCCGTCCCCACACGCTGGTGAGGGTAAACAGCCCGAGCCCGTGTTTTTATAAACAAGCTCTTCAGTTTTTTAGCGTCAACACGGTGCGTGGCGGCGCGGCTCGCCGTGCTGGCAGAGGCTCAGCCTGCCAGGCGGGCGCTCGGGGCCTCAGCGCGGCTCCGCAGGATGCGGCCCTGGGGCCCTGCGCTGCAGACGGGGCTCGTCCTGCTGCCTCCTCCTCTCCCTGTGCCAGGAGCGGGTTCGGAGCACAGCGAACTGCCTCACAGGCTGTAAATTGCGCTCGGACCCTCGCTCCGTTAACCGCACCGGCTAACGAGTCGACTGATGGGTATTTATTTCTGGGAAGCATTCGATTTCCATCAGTCCGGGGAGCAGCTCCGTGTTAACGCCAACGGCTTTGACAAGTTCTCTTTCAGACCCGCGGAGATATTTGTCATGAAATGCTGCTTTAATGACGCAGTGCATCGCACAGAGCCGTGCCTGGATGCGACCAGTAAACTTCGCTGCCACAAATACCGATAAATGATCCTGCGGGCGTCTAAGTGTGGGCCGGCTCCAGCACTGCCTTTGAGCGGCACCGGGATGATCGGAGCAGCAGCAGGGCTGCGGGCTTGTGGCCGCAGCGTGCCCCGTAAAAGAGCAGCATGTAGGGCTGGGATTTCGGTGCTGGGGTATGGTTTCACACCGTGCTGCTGGGACGCCGCGGTGTGGCTGCACAGCCCCGTTCTCTGCCCCGTCCAGCACCGTGCACGCTCTGATTCAGGCTGCTTGGGCACAACCCAGATCTCTTTTTCTTCAGGGGCTGATTTCTCAGGCACCGGCTGCGGGAGGTGCGGAGCAGAGCCTGCAGGCACCCTGCCGCTGCACCCCTGGGACCCCCCAGCTGCTTCTGAGCCTGGGCGGGGCACCGGGATTTTGGCAGCCGTGTGGACTTCGGGCTCTCCCACCGTTTTAGGAACCACATCTGTGTTAACAACCCCCCAGACCTTGTTGATTTGGGATTTTTGGAGGGGATTGAATTTGGCTCGGTTTCCGGACAGGTTTGCGGTCTGACAGCACTGCTGGTGGCCAAGAAGGGCTGGAAAATTCCCCAGGCCTTGCTGGGGGGGGAAGGACCCATGAGAAGACGCTGAACCTGGATGGATGCCATGGTCCTGGTCCTGGCTGAGCTGTGGTCTTGGGGAGAGAAACGTCTTGCAGAGCATTTAACACCTTGGGAGCTCGTGTGTGCTGCCAGGTGCAGGTGCTCACACTTTAAATCCACATCTCCTCGTAGCCAAAATAAACCCAAACAAGACCACCTAACCTCCAGGAACCTCAGATGTGCTCCAAAACCTCGTGCTCCAAAAATCAGTCCTGTAGCAAAGGCAAGGGTCATGCCGGAGGACACTTGGAAGTGGTGGAGCCCTGCAAAAAAGCCGTTTTTTGTTAGGGAACGTGGTTGGTTCTGGGAGACCAGCCAGTCCCTCGTGCTCCTCCTACAGCTCGGTGCCGTTGGAGGTGCAGGCAAGGGCTCGGGGCTTTGTCTGGGGCCTGATGCCCACCGTGTGCTGCTTCTGAGCAGTGTTTGTGCAGAGGAGGTAGGCACGGTGTGAGATGTGGCTGTGTTCAGACTGGTGCTGTTCCCGTAACCCTCCGACAGTGCCTGCACGATGCTGCAGGCCGTGGCAGCAGGACAGTGGTGAAGATCCTTCCCGTCCGGGCTCCCGATGCTCCCAAACCCCATCCCTGGTCACACCCCGGAAGGTGTCGTGTCCCCGGTAGAGCCAGCCGCAGCCTTCCCACCGCCCTGCCACCCCTCCGGGCAGCGCGGTCAGGCCGACACAATGGAAACTCGCATTCCTGGAATCCCAGCTGCAGTTTTGGGGGTGATTATACCAGAACTACGCGGCCATATTTGGGAAAGGAACCCAAGGACGTGGTGCTGCGGGAGGATCGCTGCTTGGGTCCCGGACCCCGCGGCAGCCTCGCAGGCTGTGCCGGGGCGGTGGCGATACCGTGGGGATGCGGCCGCTCCACCCCAGTGGCACCGGCACGGGCTGCCCGTGGACCAGCCGCTGATGGACCGCGCGGCCGCGATGTCCTGGCTGTTCCATGCAGCTTAATTACATCTCGGTGAGAATATAGCTGCATGGGAGCCACGTGAAGCCCCACGCCGGCTCACCCCGCGCTCGGACTGGTGTTTCTGCGGCAGCAGGTCCATGCAGCCCCTGGGCGAGTGCCCCACGGCGCCTGCGCTCACGTGAGTAGTCCTGGGTGCTGCAGGGGGCCGGGAGCTGCCGAGCTGCCTGGGGAACGCAGCGTCCTCCTCGTGGGTCTCGGATAGGGAACGGATCTGGGGATAAGTTGTTTTATTTACAGTCGGGATCCGGTTTTGACTGGGAACCGTGTGAAGCTTGGAGCCGAAGGGAAACAGGGAGGCAGGTCACGTCGTGGCTACGGTGCTTTCTGAAACGGGCGCAGCTGAAAATCCCGGAGGGCTTTCTTCGCCCCGGTGCGTGCGCGTGGGGCCCAGCAGTCTCTTGCCCAGCCCCTGCCACTGTTTGTTTGCACCGCGCCGGGGGGGGGTCCCTGCGGAGCCGGAAAGCAGCCGGCGGAGAGCTGGAGCCTGGCAGCAGGGCAGAGTGTGGCAAAGCAAACCGCAGAGAAGAGAAAACACGTGTTCCCTGCCTGGGACGGAGCGGGGCTCGTCTTCACCACTTCCAAATGTTGTGCTCTCTTCCCCTCGGGTCATTTTCCCTTCGTAAGCAGTCAAATCACTTTTCAAAAAACTCAGCAGTGACCCAGAAAAGAAACATTTCCTCTTATGGAAAAGCCCTTGGTGATTTAAGGAGGGATCGCTCGAGCAGGGTCCTGTAAATTCGCTGCCACGCTTGAGCAGGATCCCCGTGCGGTAGAAGGCCGGGAGGCACGTGCCCGAGAGGCTCCCAGCGTGGAGAGTGATGGGCCCACACCCAGGTGCATGGCCCCAGCCCTACTGGTCCCAGTCCTTCATCTGTGCCATGCCCAGTGCTCTCTGGTGCTGAGCAGTGGTTGCATCCAGCGGAGAAGCAGCACAGATCGAGGGCTGCCCCGCGCTCCCTGCTGGAGCCTTCCTGCTCCCAGCCAAACCGAGCGAGCCCCGCGCTCGCTGTCGTTTTCCTTATCAAATCTCAGCTTGGCCCTCTGTTCTCTGACTTGCTTCCACGGCCAACAGCATCGAGCCCAAGCCCGGGCTGTGAGCGATCAAAGCGGAGTAGCCAGCAGACCTCCTCCTTCCCCTCCGTGTTTTGGCAGCGGCTTGTTTTGATTTGTGGTTTCTCCCATGAGCGGAGGGTGCTGCGCGCGGTCGTGAGAAGCCAGGCTCCGCGGCTGTGGGTGGCAGCGAGGACTGAGGCATTCCAGACTGTCAGATCAGAGGCTTTGGGCCTTGGGAGTCGCTTACGTGATGCATATATATATATATATTTATAAGCCCTCCCGCCTGTGCTCTCTATCCGGCCTGTCTGCGAGCTCCCTGCAGGGAGGGCGACGGGAGGTGCTGTTTGTAGCGGCTGTGTGGGATCAAACCTCGGTGGCAGACGGGCTTGAGCCCCCGCTGCGGGGCTGGCAGAGGTGGAAGGATGCTCCGGGGGGGCTCAGGAGCCTGGGCGGCACTCAGTGGGGGCTGGCGAGGGGGCTGGCACTGCGGGTGCTTGGGGCGGGGGCTGTGCCTCGGCAGGGCACTCCAAGGGGTACTGGGTATAGGGAGAGCCTGAAAGCAAGTGGAAGGATGCACGGGGAGGGGGAGAGCGATAAAGCAAACCCTAAGCGTTCCCGGGCCAGCAAAACATGGGCCTTTTACCTTCAGCTTATCTTGAGCTGGTTTTAATTTGCGACTCCCTGATTGCGTGCAGTGACCTCGGCCTGAGCCTGCTGCGCAGCCGAGCGCACCAGGAGAGCACCGTAAATGCCGTGAGTCTGAGGTCACCCACGGGAGAAGGGAGGCACCAGCACCCCGTGTGCGGTAGGAGGCACGGCCAAGGGGTCTCAGGTCTGCAGGCGGGGAGGGGGCTCGGGCCCACGTGGCCGGCAGGGCACAGCGTTACCCAAATTCCCCATCGAGGCAGGTTTGGCTGCAGTGTGGGTGGGGAGAGCGTTGGCACGCATCTCCACGCTGCTGCAGAAGGCTCAGAGCGAGCTGGTGGCAATGGCAGGAAAGTCACGTCTGAGAAAAAGTCTCAAAGCTCATCCCTGTGATGCCTGGGGTGAGTTTGAGAGGTAAGGTACCCAGATGTCCCATGGGGCAGCCCTGGCATGCACACGGCTCCGTGTGCGGCAGGCATTAGGGGTGGCAGTTTGCTTCCTCCTGCTGCGAGGAGCAGGCAGGAGGTGGTGACTTTGGGCACGGTGCTGGAGGTGACGTGATCCACCTGCCAAATGGCATCCCATGGGCAGCAGATCCAGCCTCAAAACCTGGCGTGAGAGAGGAGGCAGCACCTCCAGCCAGCGCTGGGGCTTGGTGAAGGCCTCACGGTGCTGTCACCCAGCCAGTCCCCCACCTGCACATCCACCAGCACGCGGCGTGGCCAGACAGGAGGAGCTGGCCAGGAGTGAGCTCATCCATCCCTGGATGGCCAGCCCTGTCCCCCTCCCTGGGAGCACGAGGGCTGGGGATGCAGCTGAGCCTTGGTTTGCTCTGCTGGAGCTACAAAGCACGGGGTGAGAAGCACCCCGAGCATCCCCGTGGCTTTGGAGGAGAGCGGGTGCCTCGGGCGCAAGGTGCGCGGGGCCAGCAGCGAGCTCCGGGATGCTCTGGGGGCAGCGAGGTGTCTGCGCCTGGCTCTGGCACTGTCCCCAGCCCCTGCCACAGCCCGGCGTGTCTCACCGCGGAGGGGACGGGGAAGGCAGGAGCGGTGGTTCTCCAGAGGCTTGGAAGTTTGGAAAATAAATAGCCCTGCGCTGTAGGTTCGGCTTGGCATCCTCGCAGATTAATCACGCTGGCTGCAGCCAGCACTGAGAGCCCCGGTGACGAGAGCTGTGGTTTATAGATGATGATTCATCGACTCGACTTAGAGCGACCACGTTATTCCAGCAGATTGCAAAATCATAAGAGGAATGTTGTGGTTAGTTTACGGCTTAACTATGCAAATCGTCAGGAAGCCTTCAGAGCTGGAGAACGTAAGGCGCAGCGAGCCCGGATGGCTGGGCGGTGAGCAGGGGCCGGGAGCCGGCGATGGGGCTGTCGGGGACCGGCCGCTCGCGCGAGCCCGGGGCCAGAGAGGTGAGCACCGGGGGGGGGGAGCGAGGGGCTGGGGGGGTGCTGAGCGAGTGATGGGGCGCTCGGGGAGCCGGGGGGGGGCGCGTTGCGGGTCGGGAAGGCGTTTCTGGCCGGTTTCCCCCGTCTCTGTCCCAGGGCGTCTCCGGCGGAGCTGGGGAGGGAGAAGGTGGGGAGCTGCTTCCCACCTCCTCCTGCCCTCCTGTCCTGCCAGAAGCAGGCAGCGCCTGAGCGGAGGAAGTAAACAGAGTGGGAGGAGCTGCACCTCTTCCTCGCCGTGGCTTTTTCCCTGCCAGACCCAGGGCCTGCGGCTGGGGGGGGGGGGGGGGGCGGCGAGCGCTGCCGGGACGCGCGGCGAGTTGGTCGCTTCTCGGTGGGGCCAACGCTTCGCTGGCCGGGACCTACCTGCAAGCCCGTGTCCCCGGAAAGCGTGCTCGGGCACGGCGTGCCAGTGCGACGGGGGCGGCTGGCTAGGGCGAGCAGATTTCCGCGAGCCAGCCACGCATCGCTCCCAGGAGTTGGGTGGGTGGGTGCGAGCGTGCCACCCTGCCCGCCGCCCCGGCGAGGGGGAGGCTGGAGGCGCACGCGCTGCTCCCGGCGGGGCTGGCACCGCTCTGCTCCTCTCCAGCTGCTCCGGGGCCGCTGGGGAATTGGGGTAGAGGTGAGCAGATGTTTGTAATTAGGGAGCAGCTCGTGCCGGAGCACGGCAATCGCTCCGGGAGGGAGGCAGCACGGCTCCGCGGGCTCGCACCCCGGGGCTCGGAGCAGGATCGGCCTCTCGCTCACGCGTCCCGCATGCGATTTGTCCCGGGGCCTTTTTAAATAAACAGGATGTGTTGGCAGCAAAAACAAACAGCGGCGATGCTGGGGAGGAAGGGCGGTCCGGCAGCAGGAGAACACTTGACCTGGAAGGGAGGGACGGGAGGGACGGCCCTGCTCTGCCACAGGCTTCTCCCCAGGCCTCGGGCACATCCCTCAGCCTTCTGCGCGAGGCGGGGAGCGTGGGCCTGCTCTGCCTCCTGCACCTGGGGGGTTCAGCCTGGGGGACAGGGCTGTCGCTGGAGGGAGCTTGCCGGAGTGGACCAGTTTCAGTCCTGGCCCTCTTTTTTTTCCAATAAGCGCCAGCCCACCTGCAGGTCCACCTCTAAGTGGGGCAGCGTGAATCAGAAGGAAACATCATCTGGTAATTGGGGAAGCATTTCCTGGCCCGTCACGCTTCGGGATGGCGTCCCGTCCCTTGAATCATCCAGAGCTGGTCCGTGTCCAGAGCTAAGAATAGCCTCCCCGTGCGCCGCGGGGGCAGCCCGGTGCCGGGCAGGGTGGGGGACCGGCCGGCTGGGGGCCGGGTCCCGGCTGTGGCTTCGCCGTGCCCGGTGGCTCCCGGCGCTGTGCCGGGCTGTGCCGGGCTCCGACGCCGTGCGGTGGGAGGTTGGAGGTAGAGCACGTAGCGTGGGTGGGCCTGGGCAGCCGCTCGGGCTGCCATCGGCCCCGCGAGCCTCCTCGGGATTGAAGGAGCAAATGCAGCTCCTGGTGGAGCCGGGGGCAGTTTTCCCCAGCGTGGCCTGGGGGTGACAGCGCTGCCTGCTCTGTGCCTTTCGGACGCGCGGGAGAGCGCCGGCCGATGAGAGCCGTCACGCTGCCACGCGGGGCATTGCGCCCACGCAGCATTTCTGCCCTGTGAGATGTCACTCCTGGTATCGGGCACCATGCCCCGGCTGGCCCAGGGCAATCACTAGAGGGCATCCGTGGATTAAAATGCTCCTCTGCGGTGGTAGGAGCGCTGGTTTGGTGTCCCACCACCTTTGGCTTGAAACCTCCGTTGGGAGTAAGCCAGGAGATGGGGAATCACGGTGGGACTGGCGGCCCCATGGCACACATCCATCCCCTGCAGCCGGGCTGGAGGGCTCGGCAGCTCCTGGACAGGATGGAGCTCGGCCGGTGCCATCCTGGGAGGTGTGTGCGTTGGGGCGTGAGCCTCCACGGCTGCTCGTGCCTCTCCCTGCCTCTCGCAGCCCTGTGCCTGCAGGTTGGCGCGGGGAGCTCATTAGCATCGCCGCGATCCCAGCCCGTTACTATGGGGAAGAGCTGCGATTGCTGCTCGGGGTTACAGCCCGCTGCTTCCAGCGGGTGCGGAGACGAGATGAAACGATAAGGGAGCTTCCCCGAGGAGCCCCTGCGAGCCTGCTGCTGGGGCAGGGGCTGGTTTAAGGCCGGAGGAATAGGGCCGGCTGCTGGCGGCCGGTGCCTGTAGGGCGCAGGGTTGTGGACGGGCACCTGCCCCTCTGAGCGTGACGCTCGTGTCCCTGCTTCTGGGTGGGGACACCTCTTTGGCAGTGCCCTAAGTTTCCTTGCTGTCTTGGTGGGTGTCCCTGGGGACTTTGTTCGGGCTAGGTGTTGTGGGGCTTAGGACAGGCAAACTGTCCCACGGGTTGGGGAGCGTGTGTGCAGGGGCAGCTCGGTACCGAGGGCTGTTCGTCTTCACCCCATGGAGCTGGTGTCTCAGGGATGCATGGTTCCCTCCTCCCCCAGAAGAAAATATTCGTGAAGGAGTGGTAGAAACACTGCAGAACTGATCTGGGTACCCCTCGCTTGCCCAAGCACTCGGTGAAGGGAAGGAGCGTGGGTGGTGACGGCCGGGGGCCGGGGCAGAGCCTGCCCAAAGCCCCGTGCTCTCCCCACGCAGCCCAGCCCTGAGCCACAGGTCCCCGCCGTCCCCTCGTGGCCCTTTTTTCTGGGCTGAACCCGCGCGGGTTCACCGCTGACCTGCGGCGTGACTCACAGGAGTCAGAGAGTTCAGGGCAGCGCTGGGAGCGCGCGTGTGATGTGTGCCCCTTGCTCCGCTGCAGCCCGCGTGGGCTGGCCAGCCTCCGAGTCGCAGCGAGGCTTCTGCCGACTGCCCCCGTGCTTCTCTGCAGGGTTTTGGGGGCAGCGCCCGGCACGCCAGGTATGGCGCTGGTCTCGGGCAGTTGCCGGGTTCAATCCTTTGAGCCGTGCTCCCTGCCCTGGGAACGCCTCCTGCCTTGGGGAAATCCCTTCCCCGGGGAGCTGGGTGGCCGCAGGCTCCCAGGAGCATCCCTGGGCTCCGCACGCCTCAGCAGCCAGCCCGGTCCCAAAGCGTCAGAGATTTGTGGGCGCTGGAAGATCCTCAGCACCCGAGTGCTCATCCCGGCCCTCCCGAGTCGCCCCCGGGGCGCAGCGGGGTGCAGGGGGGTGCAGCTCGGGCACTGCTGGCGGGGAGGTGCCGCAGGGGCCGGGAGGAGCTGGAAGCCCCTGGGGTTTCAGCTGATGGCAGCGTCGTGTTCATGCTTTGAGGACTTGCATTGAGCTGGGGCCTGGAAGAATTAAGAACCTTTTTCGCTGAAGTGCTCTGAAGCCCTTTTTGACGGCTCCGCGCTTCTAATTTTAGCAGCAGCCCTTTGGGGCTGAGGGCTTAGCTCACGCTGAGCGCGGCTGCTGCGGGGGAAGCCGCAGCTGGAGGCAGCCACAAGCTCGAGCATCGCGGAGCGGGGACGGGCTCCCAGGACGGAGCACACCTCATCAGCACGGCACTTTCCAAATGTCTGCGTGACAGCTAGGCTACCCGGGATCAGACTTGTGCTGATAAATCCCCTTTAAGCCAGTTTCCCCCCCTCCGTTTCATCGCCGAGCCCTTTCTCAGGGCTGGTGAGAGCGCTGCCGCTTGGGAAGGGGCTGGGTGAGCCGGGTGGCTTTACTGGAGCAAGCAGCCCTGCATTAGCCAGGAGCAGGAGGGCTTTAATAAATCATTTCCCGTCTCTAATTTTTACTCCTCTATGAAATTCCTCTCGTTTGCCGGTCGCCAGAGGGAAGGGAGGTCAGGGGAACCAGGCCTCCCCAGCATCCTCCTTCCTGCAGCTGTTGAAACAAAATCCAGAAATACTCTAATAGGCACGTCCCTCCCTCCCCCCGTAACACGGCGCGGTCGGTACCAGAGTGCCGGTGGCGGCGGCCGGGTGCTGGTGCACGCAGCCCCTGCCCAGGGGGCCGGGCGATGCAGGGCAGCAGGGAGCAGGGGCATCGTCCCTCCTCGGGGACCCGGAGGCCATAAAATGTCCCCGTGGACCAGACACTGGGAAAAAAGGTTGCAGCATCTGTGTCGCTGAGCCTTGGGGCGTCTCCGGTGCGGGTCGTGACCGATGCAGCTAGCAGTGAGTGCAGCGGGGCTGTCCCGCAGGGCCCAGAGCACGGCTGCCACAGTAGATCCCAACCCCCCCCCCACCTTGATCTCCCCGTAATGCTCTCGGCCCCCTGGCTGCACCCTGTCCTGCAGACGGGCACCCCGTGGTGGTGCAGCGCTCTTTCCTCTTGGCCGCTGGCCCCCCGGCATTGTTTGGCCGTGTTTGTTTAGGTTGGCCCAGGTGCCGAGGTTTATCTGCCCCGCCGCTGAGGTTTGTTTTGTTTTGCGTCCCTTGTTTTGCAGCAGCAGCAGCAAATGCCCCGGAGCAGCCAAGAAGAGAAGGATGAAAAAGAGAAAGAAAAGGAGAAGGAGGGAGAGAAAGAGGAAGACAAACAGGAAGCAGAAAATGACAAAGAAGAACTGACAAAGTAAGCGAAGCCCTCCCCTCCTGGCTCCCCTCCGCCTGCAGCGAGGGCTGTGCGTCTCCCCGGGGTGCTGCTGGGACGCGGGGTGGGACGCGGCACGGTGCTGAGCTGCCCGATGCGGTGCTGGGCTGCGTGTGCCCATCTCCTCCCAGCGGGAGGGAAGGGGAGAGCCTGCTTTCCTCTTTGTCCCTCCCCCCTGCTGCTCCCAAACTTGGAAAACAGCTCTCCGATGTGCTTTTATTTTTAAACCCGATCAACCCGCAAAGCCGCTCTGATCCTCGGGCTTGTTTTGCTGTTGCGAGAACCTCCCGGAGTCGGAGGAGCTCTCGGAGCCCAGCCGAGCGTGGCGCTTCACCTTTAGTGTTATTGATGTCAACATGAGAGCTTCCAGATCAAGGGATTCGGCCAGTTTTATAACCGCGCCTGCCTCCCTGCCTGACACAATCATAACTAACAGGGGAGCATCAGAGCTGCGGCGGGGAAAGGTTGGCACGCGGGCTGCTAGCTATCTGTAATGGGATTAATACTTGCTTTAAAAGAACATCTGGCTTCATTATATCTAGGCTGCTAAGACATTTACCAGCAGGTCCTTTTCAGGAAGATAAATGAGGAGGAGGCAGTGATGAATTTGAATGGCCTGGTATTAAACCTGTCTCTGTCAGGTCTCTGCGTGCACTTGGTGGTGGAGCTACAGCCATCTGCAGAGTGCAAACCCCGCCGCAAATAACCCCGCCGCCAGATTAGCCAGGAAAGGGGTCTATGTGTGCAAAAAAAATAATAAAATAAGGCAGACTTTCCCCTCCGAAGGACCACTGCAAAAACCCCAAACTTGTGCAGAGAAATACTTGACCTCCAAATCCTCCCGACCCAATGGTGATTTCCTCGCTCCTTGTTTTTTTTCTGCAGGGACAAGAACGACGACACGTCCGGGGAAGACAACGACGAGAAGGAAACCGTCACCTCCAAGGGCCGCAAAACCGCCAACAGCCAGGGCAGGCGCAAGGGGCGCATCACCCGCTCCATGGCCAATGAGGCCAACAACGAGGAGGCGGCTGCCCCGCAGCAGAGCGCCGAGCTGGGTGCGTAGCCGCCGGCACCGGGAGCGGGGAGGAGGCGCTGCGGCACGGCTCTCAGGGTGCCTGCCCTGCTCTGCACTGGGAAGGGGTTTTGCCCTGCTCTGCTCCCCGTCCCCAGCTCCCAAAGGAGGGTTTTCCTCGTGCACCCCCTTCCCAGGGGCAGCAGGAAGGGTTCTCTTGCCCATTTGTTAACCTGCTCGCCCAGGTGACCCGGAGGCATTTGCGACAACTGTCTTAGCCCAGCGTTAATGTGTTTTAGGACCCTGGAGGGAGGGAAAGTATTGCAAAAGAGAAAAAGGGAAGGCATTGGTTTTAGCAGTGCATTAGCTGGGCTCGTGCAGGGCTCGTGCGCCTCCTGCACTGGAGGTGTGCTTCCCTCTGCCAGAGGCTCGGGCTTTCAGTGCCCTCAGCTGCTGGGGCTGCTCAGCACCAATGCTGTCCTGCCCTGCTGGGTGCTGGGGCTCCCTGGCTCCCCGCAGTCCTCCTGCCCCTCTCAGTTGTCCGATTTACGTGGGCCCAGCGCTGCTGCAGCCTGCGGGGTCCGTAACCCCATGGCCTTGGGAATCGGGCTCTTCCTTCCTCATCCGTGCCGCTACCCCGGCTGCTGTGAAGGATGCGGTGAGGTGGCGAAGGGTTCATTGCTCAGAAGCCTCCCCACCGGCTGCCTTCGTGCCACGCACCCCAGGTGGCATTTGTTTGGCACGCATTGCCCGTGCTCATCCCCAGTGCCCCCGCTCATCTGCCCCATCCGTGGGCTAGGCGCAGGGTTCGGCACGTTCCTGCCCACGGGGCATGGCCGGGCTGCGTGCAGGGCTGCAGGGTGCTGAGCACAGCAGCAAGGGGAACGAGCAGCTGCAGGGCGAGATGGATGAGGCAGAGCATGCTGCCCATAACGTGGCACAGCCGCCGGCTCGCAGGGACCACGGCCAGCACTTGGCCGAGAGCAGCAGTCGGGGAGAGCTGTCTGGGGGCAGACAGGAATTCACAACATCATCCCCAGACACACCTCGTGTGCATCTGCCTCTGGCATTTGCAGCTCCGGTAGTGGTTACCCTTGGAAACTGCTCGTGTATTGACTTGGAGAAGCAAATACATCAAGGAATTTGGCTGATTTTCCGATGTTTTGTACTCTATCAAGTACAAAATTATTGCTGCGCTACCTAAGGCGAAGCAAAAATAAAAGCAGGGTGACTCCTCTCGGTTTCCTTTCTTTGCAGTTTCTTGCTTGTTCTGTTCCATGTGCTATAAATCACTCGGAGGTGTTTCGCCTCCCCGTTCCTCTGCTGACAACTGGCTGAAGCCTTGATTGCGAGCGCTGTTTTCATCCAGGCGATATAAATAGTTCCCGGCACAACGGAGCCCTGATCTCTGTCTCCAACTTGTTAAGCAATGCTGCAAAGAAGGAGCAGATAATGCCAGGGACTTGGATGGGATTTTTTTTATCCCAGCATCTCAGAGCCCTTGATAAACTTCACGGCAGGCAGACAGAAAAGACTTCAGACCATGTTAAATTGGGAAAAGGAAGCGGATTGATTCCAGTGGCATATCTGAGCAATTGGTTACACTTTATGTCTCTCCACTAGTGCTTTAATTTAGGTTGGCTAAGAAAGTTATTGCATTTTAAATACCAATTGAACATTGAAAAACAACACAAAACCATATTGTGGTTTAACTGCAGTGTGCTGGAGCTCCCAGTAGGCATCTGTTACATAACTGCACAACCTCAGTAAATATCATTAATCAAACCAAACGGGCCATTTCTTTGACGTTTCTTCACCATACAATAACAGTCGTCTCAAAGATGAGTTAGGGGCCTTGTGAAGTGTGTTTGGGACACTCGATTTGAAGCAAAGGAGAGCCACAGCCCCAAATCTGCCCGGGACAGGGGGAAGCGGCAAGGGGACACCTGTGGCTGTGCTCAGCTAGCTGGGAAGGAGATTCCTTGGTCTGGCTCCGGTGTGCCCCAGGCATCGCAGCCCAGCTCGTCCTCCTGCAGGGTCCCAGCTTTTGTAAAGCCCCTTAGAAAATGCCTCCCCCTCCCCTCGCCCGTATCCTCTAGCCTAACCTATCAGCCTGCTCTCCATTCTGAAAGGACACTGTCAAAACATCTCTCATCGCTGTTGAAATAATGCTGTGCCTGTTGTTTAGAGTAATAACCCGCTGGCAGCCTGAACCGGAAATCTGTTTCCTTACCGAGTTGTTTTTTGCCTCTGACTCACACCCCGGTTTGTTATTGTAGGGTTTGCTCGCTGGTGCCAGGCCGCCAGCAGGATTGGCGCGCAGCGAGCGCTTCGCACAGGACCTCGGTGTCCCTGCACCGAGCGGGGCGTGGGGACGGGGGCACAGGTGCTGGCGCCCTCCTCTTCCTCTCTGGTGGGAGCAGCGCACCCCCTCGACCCTGAGCTGCTCCTGGCCCCAAATCAGCCGAGCCCCTGCCACTTCTGGACGTGGCTCTGAGGTGTTGGAGAGCGCGGTGATGGTGCCAGCTCTCCGAGGGAGCCCGCTGTTAGCGGGGCTGGCTCCCTAGACCGATGCGGGTGGCAGGCCAAATTGACCGAGGTGACGCCGTTTCTCCGTCTCTGCTGAGGGTGACGGTCCCACCCCGTGTCTGCCACCTCCGAAGCACGCAGCCGATGTCGGCTCCGTCTTAGGTACCTCTTGTTGGCGGGCCAGAGAGCGTGGCACCGGTTCAGCAGGAAATGTGCTGCCTCCCTCAAGCCATCTGGCTTCGCTTCCAGTCCCTAAGGAACCAAAGGGGAGGCTTTGCGTCACCCAGAAGCAGCCCGGGAGGGTGGTGCCGTGGGGGTTGTCGTTGCTGTGCCTCCGGTGACCAGGGTGCAGGGGGGGGCATCCATGGAGCGGCATTCGGGCTTCTGTTGGGTTAAAGGGTAGGGAAGTTCGGCAGGACCCCTTGTGTTCCGGCCTGTCCTGAGATATCGGAGGGGCTGGGGTCGGCCAGGGTTGGGCTCCGAGCGATGCCCAAGTTGGCACTGTCGGTCGCATTCGGTGCATTGAATTAGCACCAGCCAGGTGTGCAAACAGCACAGTGCACTTTTGGCCTAGCAAACGGCTGGTGGGGTTTATTGAAGCAACAGGAGTGCAGGTTCTTTGGATTGCTGGTGATAAACGCACTGGCTGCGAAGCACGTGCAGACACCAGGAATACGACCAACAACCGACGACACGTGGTAGTTGGTAACTCATGAAACAGCTCGGTAGGGAGCGTTAGGTTTCTCGGTATAACCAAGAGATCGAATCTCACCCAAGAGGCATCCCTGTGGGGGGAAGAGAGGTTCAGCCCCTCGGCTGACCCCAGAAGTCAGCGATGTCCTTCCAACTTGTCTGCGACGGTGTCTTCCCTGGCGTTTTCCTCTCATGAGCCATTTTTATGCTATTTTCTTACCTTTAGGTGGAGCTTGAGTGACTCTAGGCATACGTGCCTTCGTTGTGATTGGTATAACTTCTTGCTTTTGGCTTGAAGTCACAGGCCCAGAGAAATTCAGAGCATGTGCTCAGTGAGGGGTGGTCACACCTCGGAGGCGGGTAGCCTTTGGGATGGAAGTGTGTTTTGGCATTATAATGAGGTTATAAAGAGCAGAGTTCACCTAGAGGAGGTGATACGGTTATCAGTTAGACTCAGGCTGGCCATGCAATCTGTCAGATCCATAGTGCCATCGGGTCCCCCATCCCTGCCACGACAGCACAGAGCCTGGCCGCGGGGTCTCTGCTCTGCCCTCTGACACCTCTCGGGGTCAGCACGCCAGGCTCCCCAGTGGCACCAGCACCCGAGGTTGTGAGTTATGCTGCCGAGGGGGCTAGCATGGAACAGATTCCTTGCCTACCTGCCACATCTCACCCTGGAAGTTTCCTCAGTGCCGAACCTTCTCTTAAGAAGTGGCCATAGGTTGAGCCTCACTAAGTCACCTCCAGCGATCACCCACTGCTTCCCCCCCACTGCGCGCCTCGGAGCTCGCCGGGGTCCCTCAGCCCTGGGTCCCCTCTGACTGCTCTCCTTTCCTTCTTCCTCCCCAGCTTCACTGGAGATGAACGAAAGCTCTCGCTGGACTGAAGAGGAAATGGAGACGGCTAAAAAAGGTAAGCCACTTGTTTTCTTTCTTGTGTTGGTGCTGCTGGAGCCAACCCAGCAGCTGGCGACGGAGGGTGCCTGACCGCAGGGCGGTGGGGCAGGTCCTGCCTGTCTCGCTGCTGGTTTCTCACAGTAGCCTCAGCGGGTGGCTTGGGGGGAAACGAGAGGGGTGTCAGGTGTTGGTGCGCGGTGCTTGCCCAGCTTCTGTGGCCCCGGGAGCTGTGCTGACCCCCGGGACATCTGTGCCGGCGGTGCTGCGGCCACGGCCCACGTGCGTCCCGCGAGAGCAGAGCCGGCTGTAGGAAATGGGGAAGACGTTTCATCTGCTGCTTCCTGCAGCTTCTGCTGCGCGTAGCCCGAGGCTTCGCCCTCTGAAGCCTCGTCCTATCTGTGCAATCGGTTTCAGACGTGCTGAGGGCGTCCGCCTGTGTTGGTAACTCTGGTGTTCAGCAATTTGTGGGTGGCAAACCCCGGCGCTCCGCGGTGCGGGGGCAGCTGCGGCTTCCCAGTCCTCCCCGGCGTGCAGTGGGGAGCTCGCGAGAGCTGCGGGCAGGAGTGGGGCTCTCGACATCCTGAGCTGATTCAGAGCCTCTGCTGAGACCGTTTTGAAAAAGTGCTGAGTGTGGCACAGCCCCGCTTGCCACTTCCCCCTCCCTCCGCGCAGCTCCCGTGCCAGCCCTCTCGCTGCTTTAATTTTTTCCAAAGTCACGTCCTGTCGATCCGCTGCCGGGTTCACATCCCCGGCCCGTGCATCCTGCTTGCGTGGCTGCTGATTCTTCTGGCCCGGTGAGGATTGTAAACGCGAAATTAAAATGGAAATGAGCGCCGTTCGGGGATGGCAAGCGCAGGCAGGCACGTTAGTGGCTTCAGCTCGGTTTGGAAAATGCACCTGCTGCAAGGATGGCGATTACACGTTCTGGAGCCCCGGCTTCCCAGGTGCCGGTGGGAGCTGTGGACTCGGATTACTTTGCCTGTGAATATCCCAAAACGTTTGGCTCACTCGCCTTTGAGCTGTTCCAACCCTCTTTGCAGCCCGGTGCCAATCTCGCGCGTTGCTGAGCGTAGCTCTCTATGGATGCAAAACTTAATGGATAGACTTTAATCAGGCAGCCTGGCCCGGAGCCAGGCAGCGGGGTGAGCAGGTGCCGAGCAGGGGAGTGCTGCTGGAGGGATCTTTTCTGAGCACTGCTTTGTTTTGGAGATCGCATCTGGTTGGAAAAAAGCGCCTCTCGCTGTTTTGTGCTGGATGCTGGACGTGCGCTTAAGGAGTCCTAAAACCAGCCGCCAAAGCCTGCGTGGAAGATGAGGTGTGGGAGCACGTAGTGGTTCCTGCTCCTGCGTAAGCTGAGCCTGACCCCGTTATTCCAGCCCGGGGGCCAGGCTGGGGCAGGGGGATTTGCTGTTGCAAAGCCTGGTTGCTGGGCTGACGTTCCCCTGCCCGCTACAACCCGGGAAACTGAGGTTTCGACGCCAGACTTCTGCAGAGAAGCCAAATTCCCCTTTGCCAGGAAGTAGCCGCGCTGCTGCTTCGAAGTGGCTCTGTTTGGCATTTCCAGGGACTGGCAGGCTGGGGGTTTCCGACTCGCAGCGCGACCAAACTCCGGAGGTAACCTCAGGGGCCGCAGGAGGCTGCAGAGCCGCTGCTGCTTAGCGCCTTGCTGTGCCTGGGAAGAGGAGGATGGTGACCTCTGCTCTTGGCACTGGCGAGTGGGTAGGTGGATCAGCCTCACCATCAGCTTTTTTGTGCGTGGCATGAAACCCCCCTCCTCTGCTGCAGGGAAAGGGCGGGCGGGCGCGTCATAGGGGAACCAGCCCTGGGACAGCGCGACGCCGGAGCCGAGCGGCCGCACCAAGCAGGGCTCTGGAAATGAGTTGGAGAGCTCTGGAAGGGCAGAGCTGCACGGAGGGCTTCCAAGTAGGAGAAGGCAGGACCGGGTCTGTGGGGAGAGACAATAAAGGGGAGTACCGTGTTATTAAAGTTAACTAGGGGAACGAAAACCTAGCGAGAGGAAAGTTCTTGCTTAATGACACTTTTATTATGCAATAAACTTTGATTCACTAGTCTGTCAAAATGTGCTGAGATTGGTGTAATTACGGGGTAGCTAGCGTGTTTTTCTGCTGCTGCCTCGGCGCACAGGGGCCGCGATTCCAAGTTGGAAGCAGGAGGCTTTCGTTACCCGGAGCTCTGCGGGGCCGGCCGGGCGCTGCTCCTTACAGGGCAATGTTTAGGCAGCTTCGGCTTCTGGGGGGGACCTGCTGGCAGGAGCCGGTGGGCTGGGAAGGGAGCCCGGCACGCCCCAGCAGCCAGGAGGGTTTGTTGCCCCCTTCGTGCTGAGCGCAAGCAGCGGTACGTGCCCGAGTGGGGCCGCCTCGCAGAGCAGCCCGCGATAGCGGCGGAGCTGAACCCGATGAACCAGGAGGTTTCAGCGCGACCTTCGTTAATCTTTAGTCTCGTATCTGTTCTCGCTCTGGCTCTGGGCTTCCCCCCCCCCGCCCCCTGGAGTCTAACAAGTGGTTTTGTACTCCGAAAAGAGGCCACGTAAAAATGGCAGTGTCTTGCTCACCTGAGTTCCTCCCACGCCGTGCCGAGGCTCTGCGCTCCTCGCTGGAGGGGCAGAGCCAAAACCGTGTTCCTCACGCCTTGCCTCCGTGTGGCCTGGCCGGGGAGGGCTGGGATGGAGGCGCTGGGACGGAGGCTCTGGGATGGAGGTGTTGGGATGGAAGCACTGGGATGGAGGCGTCACGGGGACGGGTGCGAGCAGCGCGGACAGAGGGGCCCTCCTGGGCACACAGCTCCTGGGCGAGCAGGGCTGGCGGAGGAGATGGCATGTGTTTGATTTCTATCACAGTAAATGTGTAACAGCAGAGAAACGGGCTTTGGGTAGGGGCCGAGACCCTTCCTAAGTCGTGCCGGAGGCACTGATGAGCGGTCCTGGCACCCAGAGGACAGCGGGGCCGGCGGGCCAGCCGTGTGCGTGCTGCTCGTGTGAGCATTTTGGTGTTTATTTTAGAGCGTAAAAGGCCAATGTCAAAGAGCTAAATAACCCATGAAAACTCCTAAATAGTTCATTTTGGGTGGATGCAAAATATTTCCTTGGATACAGGTTTTCTTTTGAGGGCTGATTTTCACTTCTGCCAAAAAACAACTTAGAAAGCGAGATGAATTTTGGACCAACCTGAGCCATTTTTTTTTTTCCCCAGTTCCATTTTGTCCATGAAACTATAAAATAATAAATAAAACTAATAATTAAAAAAAAAGCAGGATTTTTTTTAAAAATGTTGATTTCTTAAAATTAACACACTGCCAAGCCCAGCAACACGCGTGCCCGTGGCAGCAACCAGCCGTCTCCCATCGCCTTTCGAGCACAGCTGTGTTTCAGCACGCTATCGCGCTGCACAGGATTATTTTGGAGCCTGAACGGGTGTGTAAACACACGCAAGCATGCGCTCTTCCAACCCTAATTTGGTTTTGCACTGTTATTTGAACGAACAGCTGGCTGAACGGGGGGAGGTAGGTCTGTGTAGGTCTGTGCATTCTTCCTCCATCGCTTCTTCCTGGCAGGGCAGCCTTTGCTCTTAAAAGGAGTTGGCTGCAGCCCGGTGCGGAGCAGGCGATGCTGTCTTCGTGGGAAGCTGGGACTGAGCCCTGCCCCGTACATTCTTCATCTTCCTTGCACTCACACTGGAGCTTTCCCCTCTCCAATATGAAATGTTAAATAATACTTTAAAATTTAAAAAAAAAAAAAAGATGATGTTAATAAGCGTAGGCTGGAGAAGGTGGTTTGCAGCCTGTGCCCATCGCTGCGTGTTGTCCCTCGTGCTGGGACCAGGCAGTGGGGTGGGACGAGCCGTGGGGTCCCTCCATCCAGGCTGGGTGCCCCGGGTGCTCAGAGCCGGGGAAGCCCCACAAACGCTGCCGAGGAACCGTGCGCGTGCCCCGAAGCGCGTGTGATGCTACGGGGAGGCAGCAGGCGGAAATTGTCAGGGCGATTCGGATGGGGTGGATCGGGTGCCACGAGGGGAAAACCACATCCGAGGCGTGAACTGGCCACGCTGCCTTTGGCCAAGGTGTTTGGCAGCATGTATTGAACGTGGCCCCCCGGGATAACGCCCGTAACGTCGCTGCCGTGGTGCCCCCCCGGCGCTGCGCTTTCTGCCACAGTTGGCTGAACATTTCTCAAGCATGTAGGAGAAAACTGCGAGGATTTGCTTAGCGAGTGTCAGCGAATGAAACACAAAAGGCCTGTCAGGGGGAACTGCTGGGTAATTACTATAATTTACAGCCTACATTTTAATTTTGAGCATTATTTTTTCAACAATAAGGGAGCGGGAATAATATCCGAGCCAGGTGAAGAAAGAGCACTTGGGCCCGAGGGGAGCGGCGGCTCTGCGTGCGCTCGGCCGCGGGACGGAGCCTCCCGCGTCCCCGGCAGGACGGGGGAACCGCGGGGAGCAGGGCGAGCTCCCGTCCCTGCCGGCGGGCTGGAAGGAAGGGGACGCAGCGCGGCGAGAGGAGAGGCGAGGTGTCTGACGGTAGGAATCCAGGTCGGGGAGGTTCAAGCACGGGGCTGCCGGAGGTGCGGAGCGCGGCAGGAGGCCGATGCTGGTTGCTGCGTTCCCGAGGACGGGCGAGCGTCGCCCTGCCTGCCCGCTGTCCCCTCCCGCGAGGACGTGGGCCGGCCGCGTGCGCGTCGTCCCCGCTGCTTGGCTTGGCGCGGCGTCAGGAGCCCGGTGCTCGCCCGGCTCTGCCTCCCACCGCCTGCGCGGCCCCGGAGCGGTTACTCACCTTCTTTGTGTCTCGGTTCTCCCACGCGTGCCCGCACGCTGCGAACCGCTCTGAGATCAGCGGGGGAAAGCATCGCTGCGGCGCGCTAATTTGGCTGGCAGCGGAGCGCTGGTTGCCAGCGACACCGACCACGCTTTCAGGATGCCACGGTTTGCGCGGTGCTGGTCTTTCTCCAGGGCTGGGTTACAGTTTTGGCTGTGCCAGGAGTGTCCCCATCCCCGCTCCCGAGCGGGGGAGTGGGTGCGAGGGGTGCTGGAGGATTGCTCCAGGTACCGTCAGGCGTAGGGGAGTGAGATCACTTATTTTTCTCCCTTGTAACCCCGTCCTGTTAATCCGCACGAGCTCCCATTAAGGGACCCTTTTACGGGCTCCCTCCACCCTCTCCCAGAGCTGGGTGGAGCAGGGCGGCCGCGCCGGGGAGCCTTGGAAAGGATCACATAAAAACCCGCAGCTGCGGAGAGCCGAGGGGCCACGAGCGGCCGGCTCCCACCCGCCTCGGTGCCCCCTCATCTACCCCTCCGAGCACACGTCGGGGTGCTCCCAGCTCTCCGGGCTCCTCTTCCTTCCTGCTCTGCGACGCTCCAGCCCCCGTTTGCTCGTGCCAAGGCAGAGGCCGTGGTGGCACCGCTGCCCACGCAGCCCCTGCGTTGGCTCGGCTCGGCTGCGCCGTCCCGCGTCCTCTCCCAAACCTCTCCAGCGGCGCGGGCTGCGGGGCCAAGCCACGCTGGGGGCACGTTGTCCCCGCTGGGCTCGGCCGGCGTGCACCTCCCCAAAGAAAAGCGCCTTTGATTCACTTCAGAGCGGAGGAAACTATTAGCCAAGCTTTGTTTTCCTGGATCCCTCCCCCTGCCGCTGACATTCAGATGAGAGCGAGGGAGACAGAAAGTGAGAGAGGGAGGGAGGGAGCCGGTGCCAAGCGGCCGCACCCCTTGTCAGCTTGGGTCAGTGCCACGTTCGTTATTAATGCTCTGTCTAGAGGTCACATTCAGATGCAGTGAGCCCTGGGTCAGCCAGAGGAACAGATTAGAGCTCGCTCGCTGCTCCGCCACATACCGACGGCACCGGCTCCCCGTCCCCGGGCTGGCAGGAGCGGAGCTGCAGCGCGCCGTCGGCTGCTCCCTCCCCTGCGCCTTTCTGCTGCCTTTTTTTTTTTTTTTCTGTGGGCTTATTTATTTATTATTCTTTCTTGGCAACATCGGGCATCTCCTGAAACTGCACAGCCTCCCCTCCCCGTAGCCCCAGGCTGCTGAGCGAGGAGGTAGGGGAGAAAATACCGGAGGCGCTTCCATCCACCTTAACAACCGCGGCTGCAGCCGGCTGGAAAAGCTCCGCCGCGAGCGGGAGGAGCGGGAGGACCGAGCGCCCGCGCCCCGCTGGAGGAGAGCTGGGGACAGAGCATGTGTCCCCTCCAACTTCTGGCGCCGGGGTCAGGACTCTCCCGCCTGTGACCTGGTTTCCAGCCTCGGCACCCGCTCGCCGCTCTCCGCCGCCCATGGCTCTGAAATCCTCTCGCCCCCGGGATTTAAGGAACCGGCTTTGCTTTCTTCTCTTTCTCCGGCTGCTGCGAGGGAGCGAAAGCAAAATGAGCGGGGCGGGCGTGAGCGGAGCACTCGCAGCGCTTCGCCGCGAGCTGGCGTGCCCGGGGGGGCTTTGAAGCGCGCCCCAACGCCCGCGTCCGTCCCAGCCCGCCCGCTGCATGCTCCGGGCACGCTCCCCGCCCGGCGCAGCCAGACCCGCGGCATGTAAGTACTGGGGGGGGGGGGGCGAGGACGGGGTTAATTAACACTGGGGCTGGTGCCTGGCGTGGAGCTGTAGCTGCGTGTCCAGGGACAGACCCCGCGGTTGCAGGGCCACCATGTGCCGAGCCCCCAGGCCATGCCGAGCCCCCACGGCGCGGCAAGCCGCGCAGCTCTGGGTACGATCTGATAACTCAGTTAGTCATAGTTTCAGTTGCGCTGGGAAATGAACGGCCGCGCCGAGACGGGCTGGCGTGCCGGGGAGCGCGGGGCTGGGGGCTGCCGAGCCGGGGGCGCGCGGCGAGGGTAGCACGGCACGTCCCGGGGCGCGTGTCGGGCGATCCCTGCCTGCGGGGTAGCAGGTGCTGCTCTTCTGCTCTGCCCTGAGTGCAAGGAGGAGGGCGGCTGGGCACCCCGCTGGGTCCCACGGGCTGCCTTGTCCTCGTGAGCCGGGCACGGATGCGGCCACCTGCCCAGCCAGCTGCGAGCTCCCGGCGGGGCCGTGGCAGCGTCCCCAGCGTCCCCGCGGCGGCGGGCAGGGCGGCACAGCCGGCATGTGGCAGGGGAGAGGGCAGCGGGAGCTGGCACCGCGCAGCCGGTGAAGGTCACATCACGCTGGGGACCGTGGGCAGCACAGGGCCCCCCCGTTTACCGGGCTGGGTCCCATGGCTGCTCGCGGGGCACCGCCGGGACCGGGGGCAGCGCCGGCGCTGGGAGCCTTTGCCCGGGGCGCAGCAAATGGCTCCAGCCCTGGGTGCTGTGCTCGGTGCACAGCGCCGCGACGAGCCAAGGGGGCCGGGTGCCTTGTTTGCTTTGGCCACGGCGCTGGGTTGTGACACGCGGGGGGAGGACTGCCGCCCCCCCCGGCGCGTTACCTCTCGTGGTTGGTGGCCGGACGTCCCTTTTTTTTTTTCTTTTTAAGAAGCCCCAGCCCTCCTGCACGCGGCAGAGGTCGTGGGTTTCGCAGGAGCGGCGCTGGGAGCTGCAGAGTTAAAGCTCAAACTTGTTTCTTGGCTGGCCCCGGCCTTTTGTGGTGCTCAGCGCTCTGTGTGATGCCTGCGTGTTGCGTGCAATTCGATAAGCCCTGGTGCTGGGACGGGGCAGGATACAGGCACGGCCGGGACGTTAACTCTTGCCGCGCTGAGTACAGCTGCTTTCCTCTGGGAGGGGCTGGGTTTTTTTTGTTTGTTTGTTTTGTTCTTTTTTACCTGCCCTGAGGTACGTGGTGCCGCCTACTCAGTGCAGACTCACCTGTGTCCCCCCTAGGCATGCCTTCCCCTTGCACGTTTCCTGCTCAGAGGTGCATCCCTCGGGCCCTGGTGCTGAGACCACCCTGTCCCCTGCTGGGCTGAAGGCTGGGCACGGCTGGGGCACGGCTGCACGGCTCCCAGGCACAAGCAGGGCCACTAATGGGAGCCCTAAGGTGGGACACTGGGGTCCCGAGCCCCACGGTGTCAGAGCTGGGGACAGCCAGGGAAGGGCCGTGGGGACGGAGGTCGGAGACTCCCAGGCAGTCCCCGTTCCCAGGCCCCGTGTGTTGTTGTGACCTCTGGGCAGAAAAACCCCGTACAGAAGAGGAAGGTGCCTTGGGCAGGTTGTTCCCTGCAGGTTTTCAGCTCTTGAAGTCCCCGTCGGTGGCAGCGCCGTGCCCCTGGGCTCAGCGTCCCCCCCCGTCCTTTACACAAGGTGCTGGGGAGGGCCTGGGGAGCTGTGCCACGTGCTGCCACGTCGCGGGGGGTTGGGGTCAGGGACGCCCCATTCGGAGGCTGCTTGGCCCCCGACGTGCTGTCCTGTGCAAGAGCTCGCAAGGCGCCAGGCCAGGGATGGCCGCAGATGGGGAAATCAGGTCATGGGAAGGACGGCAAGCTGCGAGGTTTTAATTGTCCCCAAAGCCTGGGCGGCCCCAGCCCAGGTCACCTCCAGGAGCCCGGGGCAGGCAGAGCGGGTACCGGTGCGCGTGGCCCGGGGCTGCGGCTGCGGCTCCCCCCTCTGACGTGACCGCCTGCCTCCCGTGTCCAGCAGACGCCTCGCTGGGCTTGGCGATGGGTTGTGTTCTCCAGCCTCCTGCACCGCAGCGTTCCTCCCAACCTGCTGTCTTGCCAGGTCTGAGGCGTGCAGCCTGAGCACCCGTCCCTCTGGCAGGCGTCCGTCCCACCCGCGACGGCCCCGGGACCAGGGCGTGAACCTGCGGACTTGAGGTCCCAGCGGGGACCTCGCCTGCGCTTCCTGACGCTTCCCTGCCCGGGCTCTTCCTCCCCACCTGTACCGGGACTCCAACCCACCGAGCTGCCTTGTCGCCCCGGTGTAAGCCACCGGAGGGGCACAGGAGGGTGTAGAGCACCGCTGCTTCTTGGTGGGTTCTCCTGGGCACGGCGGCCCCTCCTGCTCCCGTCCCAAAGGGCAGGCAGCCCCTCCTGGCCACCCGCAGTGGTGATGTGGCCGCGGGATGTTTTGTTCCTGAGCAAGACAGCCCAGTGCCTTTTTTTTTCCCCCTTGGAAAGAAAAACAGGCTGTTGTAGGTCATCCCCTGGCCTAGGAAGCCTTGCAGACGGGTGCTAGTGACCATATTGTTCCTGTGGAGCTTGGCTTGCGCAGTGGGTGTTTCCCATCCTGTGCGGATAATGCTGCCCTTGTGCGACTTTATCTGGCCTTAAACGCTTCTCCCTTCCCTCCTTCCACCGCAGGTCTCCTTGAGCATGGGCGGAACTGGTCGGCCATTGCCAGGATGGTGGGCTCCAAGACCGTGTCGCAGTGCAAAAACTTCTACTTCAACTACAAGAAGAGGCAGAACCTGGACGAGATCCTACAGCAGCACAAACTGAAAATGGTGAGAATCCCCTCGCCGCCCGCGCCGGGTGCCTCGGGCACTTCCCGGCGAGTGCCTGCCCGGTCCCGCAGCTACAGGGGAGCCGCCTCGGTTCGGAGAACGTTCTGGGGTGAAAGCACAGGGGATTGGGGGTGCGAGTGATGTGGGACAGGGTCATCTGCCCGCTCGGCCCCCCAGGGAGCGGTAGGAGGGGAGGTGCCGTGTGGGAGCGTGCCTCGGCTCCCGGAGCGCGGTGATGCTCGGGGGCACCCAGACTGAAGGGGAGGAGTAGACTGAGGGCAGTTTGCCCCAAAGAAATACAGGGTTTTAGGATAATGCAAGAGAAAGAGGGGCTTAGCCCAAAACTGTGGTGGTGGGACAGGTATTGTGCAGAGAAGGCTGATCCTGACGTGGATGTTGGTTGTCCTTGTGGCCGCGAGCAAATACACGCATCTCTCCGTGCCTCGGTTTCCCCGTCAGAACGGGCTGACGCTGCTTTTCTGGCCTGAAGTGCAGGGCATGAATGAAATGGGGCTCATTCAGCGTTCAGGAGATAGGGCAGACTGCTAAGAGCAGCTAAGGATTATAATTATTTCATTTGTAGAGTATCCTGGGGTTCCCAGTTTCTGGCTAATAGAATTCACATGGCTTAAACCCCCAAGGGGTGCTTTGAAAATGCAAAGGACAATGTTCAATGCAGGAATCTCTCCAAGCAAGCTATTACAGCAAGAGTAAAAAGAAAGACAGGAAAACATTCAATGACTCACCCAGGAATTTAATATCCTAGTCAGTCTATAGGAATGAGAGAAAGAGAAGGCATTGGCGATTCTTTTTTATTAATTCTCTATGCACAGAGACACTCCTGTGCTCCTATGTTTCACCGAGTTGTTTTTAGAGACAAAGCAAACAAACTATACAAAAGACCCCAAAAAGCTGTATAAAGACTGGAATTAAACATGCATAAAGCCCTCCGAATACAAAACGTTATGTTATAAAGATGCCGTTGTTCATTACCGAAGAGGATCTGAAATCAGATCACACAGCCTAGCTGGCAGTGGGATCGGTGTATATTAATTTACTCTGCTTCCTAACGTTTCAGAAATTATATCACAGAAGTGTTTTTCTGCAGAACCACATTTTTTCCCTGCATCCGTCCCTCCAAGGCAGCCGCTAGACTTCTCCAGTCTAATTGCTCACTCTCACTTGCAGTTTATATCAGCATCATCATTTTATTTTTTGAGCATTCGAGGCTATGGGATTCGGTTTTGTAGAAGAACAATGAACGTTCAGCTGTTATTTATTGTGCTCTATTGTTTTGTGGCAACAGCAGATGCCAGAGAGCTGAATAAAATGAAAGAACAACTGAGATTAAATTGCCATAGACCTTCCTTCCTGACTCCTAAATATATTCACGAGCAACCCAAGCCTCCTAATCTCCTATACCCAGTAGTCAGCCTTGACCTCTGCCGAGCAGGCATGTGGTGAGCCGGTGTGTCATCGTGTGGGCTTGCCATGAAATCCCCAAATTACTCCCTGACCTCCCCACCGCCAGCTATTGCCGATCGTGTGTGAGGAAACAAACTGGCGCTGCTTTTCTTCCTCTTGCTTAATGAGAGTAAACTCAATTAGCACATCTCATTAGTTCCCCAAACGGGGCTCGTTAATATTACAGCCTCCTCCTCCTCCGGGTAGGTGTGACAGGGCTGAAGGGCTCCCTCCCGAGCCCCGGCCTCTCTCTGGTTTGACAGCGTGCGGGTGGTGTGGAGGAGCTGGGGGTGAGCAGGTGGCAGTCCCCGGGTCGGGATGGGACGCAGAGCCTGGGGATGTCCCTCGTGCCCCGAAACACATCGGGGTTTGGCAGAGAACCAGCAGGGAACCCCCCCCGCTCTGAGCATCCAGCATTAGGGAGAAAAAGGCTCGGGATGCAGCTGGCAACGGTGCCCAGCGCTGCGGTGCTCCCCTTCTGCGGGGTCCGTCGGGATGCGCACAGCCTCAGATCCTCGCCCTGGTCCCCGGAGGATCGGGGTGCCCGAGGGACGGGCAGCCTGCTGGTGCCGGGCAGCGTCAGGCCACCTCGAAGCCCCGCTTTGTCTGCGCTGCGGCGTGTTTTGGCTCGCTCTCGCTGCCGAGCGGCTCGGATGCGTCCCGGGCATTGCCGTCGCTGAGCCCTGACCTTCTGCGTGCTGTGCTCTCTAATCTCGGCGCTGAAGGAAAGCGGGGCGTGCGGATACGGGGTGTCCTCCTGGAGCCGCTCTGTTTGCCAGCGGGCGGAGATAAGGCGCCGTCCTCACCAGCACCTCTTTGCCGGGAGGTTTCTGCTTTGCTCCGGTGACTGCTCGGGCTTGTTCTGGCTTGTGGAGCTACGGCGGGGGAGTTATCACCGCTCTGCTGCTGCGTCCCTCACTCGTCTCTGCTGGCCCTAATTGGGGCTTTTTTGGAGCAAAGCAGTGGGGGAATCTCCCGTGTTGCCGCCGTCAGGGCTCACCCAGGGCCCGCGAAACTCCAGGGGCCGAAGGGCTGAGGGGCGGGCTGGCTGTCCCCAGGGCCAGGCCTGGAGGTGCTTTGTCACCCTGTGGTTAGGTCGGTCCCAGCGCAGCGTCAAATACGTGTCATTGTCACCCACGGGGGAGCGTGGTCGCACTGACGAGAGGCTGAGGCTGGGAGGTAAATCCAGAGATGGCCCTGTATCGGTAGCAGGGTTCGAAAGCTGCTTTGGCTGCTCCAGCTGCATGAGTTGGAGGTGGCAAGGAGACACCAAACGTGTCGGGATGGTTTCTCCCCCGGCAGGGCAGGCGGCCAGAGAGGTGCCGTACCCGGGGGCTGCTGGCATCCCCTCCCCAGGACAGACCGCTCCCGGGGCACCACGGCCTGAAGAGCTGGGTGGCCCTGCAGGAACCTGGGGCAGGCAGAGAGCAGAGCCCCCGTGGGCTGAAATAACCCAAAGCTGAGCATAGCGAATGGAGCTGGTGCCTTGCCGTGGCCTCGCTGGTGGTCACTTGGATTAAGCAGAGCACACGGTGGTGGGGGGAGACGCCTGGACGCTCGGCTGGCTTCACTCAGGCTGCAGGGGCTCCTGCCTGGTGTGCGCGTGGTTGTCGGCAGGATGGGGGCCCTGTGTCCCCAGCGCTGGCACGCACAGAGCAGGAGGGGACGGTGCCCGTGAGCAAGGCAGGGCGGGGGGCACGGAGCTGCCAGCACGGCAGGAGGCGAGGCGGTGGCCTCGAACGTGTCCCTGGATGTGGCCGGGACCTGCTGCTGGGTTTCACCGCGGGAAGGACCTGAGGTGCCCCCGGGCAGCTCCGCAGGCTCCAGCCGAGCGCGGTGTGGAGGCAGGGGCTGCTTCCCGGCTGCTTCCCCAGCAAAAAGCCTGCTCCCAGCCTCGACTGAGTCACGGACCCGTGAGTAAGAGGCAGAGAAGTCTTTGCCATAGTAACGTAGGAGCTTTGTCATCGCATTAGCATGACGGGGAACTGCTGCTTCAGACAAAAACGTGCACTTACCGAATCACTGCCCTGACAGAGGTGTGAGCGCTGGGGCACCGTGACCGCCGCCACCACGGGTGACACCGCGGTGGGACGGGGCACGGAGGGGCCCTGCCCGCCTCCCACGGTGCCACCAGCCCCTCAGAGAGCAGTTTCTCGAGTGTTGTTTTTTTTTTTTTTCCTCTCTCCTGCCCAGCCTGATAAAAATAGACTTTGAGCAAGCAGCGTTTCCAAGCAAAAAGCCGTTGGATTTGTTTGTTTTATCTGGAAGTTTTTTAAAGGATTGGAAAGTTGGGTTGGAGGGGAGGGACCGGCTCTTCCCAGCGCAGGGATCCAGCAGCAAAGTTAACGTTTCCGCCACGGCTTTATCTTCTCATCCATGTAAATAAACGTCCTACACACGTCATCCGTGTGGGGCTTGCAGGGAGAGCCGGAGATGATGGGCCTGTTCCTACTGGTAATATTTATTCAAGCAACAAGAGCAGGAAACAATAGCAGAAGCGAGACTTTTCCTTGAGGCCGGCGGGCGGGAGGGAGGGAGCAGTGTGTGCGCGCCCCGTGGCCGCGGCACGTGCCCTGGAGAGCAGGGACGGTGCTGCCCTAGGGCAGGACCGGGGCACGGGGTGTTTGGGCACCTTCGGGATGCCGTGACGCACCCAGTGTCCCCACCAGCAGCAGGAGGCAAAGTCCTTTGGCAGCTCCTGCAGCGGGACGCACGAAAGCCGGTGTGCTCCGGTGTTGGCTGCACTGCGCGTGGGTCATCAGCTCTGCTACCTGCGGGTGGGCGTCAGGATGCGGCCGTGGGCGTTTGTGAAGCTGGAGGTAGTCCCTGGAAGCACGCAGTGCAAACAGGAGCGAGCAGCCCTGTGCCAGTGGCTCCTGCACGTGCATCCTTTACCCGTGTGTCAGCGCTGACCCTGCCCCGGGGGCTTGCCGGGGCTTGAGCTCTGCAGGAGGGAGAGCAGGGGGACGCTGTGCCCCGGCCGCAGCAGTGCTAGATGGATCCTTCACCCACCGTCCAACCCCAAATCTGCTCCGTGCGTGGGGTGCAGCATCCCCAGGGCCTCCCCTGCAGTCGTGCTCCCTCCAGAGGGGCAGCCCCATGTGCAGCGAGTGCCTGGCGTGCGCCGTGTCCTGCTCCGCCCCGAGGGTTTTGGCTGGGCGAGACCGCATCATGGGGCTTTGGGCAGGCGAGTCTGGTCCTGGCGGCCACTTTTTGCAGGGTCTACGTGGGGAGCATCAGGACTCAGAGCTGGGGCTCAGGGCGGTGCTAGTGCCCTTCGCGTCCCTTTGGGCAGGAGGGGTGCTGGCCGCTCCCGTGCGGCTCCCGTCCCGCTGGGCTTTTCCTTCTCACCTTCCTCTGCCTCTTCCCCCAGGAGAAGGAAAGGAACGCGAAGAGGAAGAAGAAAAAAGGCACCGCCGTGCAGAGCGAAGAAGCTGCCTTCCCTCCCGCCGCCGAGGACGAGGAGATGGAGGTGTCGGGGACAAGCGGCAACGAGGAGGAGATGGCCGAGGAGGCAGAAGGTGAGGCGGGTCGAGGCGGGGGACGTGCTCAGCCGTCCCAGCATTGCCATGCAGCCACGGCGGAGCAGTTCAGGTGCTGTGTGTGGCCTTTCTGGGGCTGCAAATGTCAGCGCTCCCAGGGGGCCGCGTGTGCCACCCTGAAGCCGCACCGAGGTGATGCTGTCCCGCAGCACGAGGCGCTCGTGACCTTTCGGGTGCCTCGGGATTTCACGCTTGCGAGGACTGCGCTGGATCGCTGCCCTCCTCCCCTGTCCGTCGGGAGGGATGTGTATTTTGGGAAGGTTGTGCAATGCAAAGGCTCAGTCACCAGCCGGCCTCTGCTGGGGACCCCCGGGGGGTCTCAGGAGTCAGGGGTGTGCAGGGAGGAGCAGCTCTCGCTGCTGCCTTGAGCTCTTGAGGACCAGGGGTGCCAAGTCACTGTCACCTGAAGTCGCTGCCATTCCCAGTCCTCCCCAGTGCAGCTGTGGTGTGACAAAGCTCTGCGCTCCCTGGGCCCCTCTCCACCCCACGCGCACCTTGTCCCTGCAGGGTGGCACCTGGGGTGATGCCCAGCGGCTCCTTCTCACCCCACAGAAGCAAGAAGTGCCCTTCTTGCACCGGTTTATTTCCAGTTTTCATCAGCACACCCTCCCCAGAGCGTTGGCTCTCGTAAATCAGCTTTCTGCTTGTTTTCCTCCAAAAAGCAGGCCCTGCACAGCTCGGCAGGGCGCAGGGCCGAGCCGGGGCAGACTGCAGGCACTGCGGGGCCTCGGGGAGAGGCGCAGGGGGAGGCTGCTGGAGGAAACAAAGCAGAGAGCCCCTGGGTGATGCACGAGGATGGATGCAACCCGCTGGGCTCGCACAGCCCATCCCCGTCCCGTCAGGGCATCGTGGCCACCACTGCCCCAGGCGGCTGAGCCCCCCCAGGGCTGCCACAGTCCCTGTCCAGCAGGGCTGATGGACCTCGGCGGGTCCTTTCCTCCCCATTCCCCTTTTAAGGGAGCATTTTCCTCTCTCCCAGCCGTACGAAAGGAAGGAAACAACTTGAAAGTGACAATTTTCAGCTATTTATCGCTTAGAAAGCACGGCAGCGAGTTTGGAGAAAATGTGCATAATTTTCCAACAATAGCCCCATTTGACTTTTGTCAAAGTAATTTAATAACTTAACCAGCACTGCTGGCACCCTGCTGCTTCCTGGCCTTAGCACCCAGGCTAATGGGACTTGAAATTGGAAATCTTTTCAAATCATTGTTGGAAGTGACTCATTACAAGGCAGATTCCAGGTAAATCTTTGTGCGAGGTGATATGTGACTCAGAGCCACGGAGTAAAAGGTAGTTATTGCTCTTTGTGAGAGTGGCTGAGAGGAAACAATGCGGTTTTGAGATTAAAGACAGATCTCTTGACACTCGCTGAAGCTTTACCTTCCTAGAGCTCCAATCCTCATTTCTCATTCCTCCCGTTGGGCGGAGGGGGCCTGGTTCTGAAGCGGGCTGTTGAGCGGAGCGAGCGTGGAAGCAGAGGCTGATGAAATGTCACGGGCACGGAAATGTCAGAGCGGCGCTCTGCTCGGGAAGGTCGCGGGCTCCGGGGTGACATTCGGAGACCCGTGGGGAGCACCTTGGGGCCGGGGGCCACGCGGCAGGCCCTGGGGTGGGGAGAAGGACTCGGCGCGGCTTGTAGCGTGTGATTAATCGCCTGTGTCCAAGCCGTCTGCTTGCAAATGCGAGGCACGTGTGCTTGTTTGCCCGGTGCCCGGGGCTTTGCGGCCAGCCGGGCGCTCCCATCTCCACCCAGCTCCCTTCCTCGCCTCCCCAGCCACGGATTCAGGGCCCAGAGCGAGAGCAGCAGAGCCCAGCGCCCGGCTGAGCCTTTTCGTGCCTCAGCTGCCCCTTTCACATCGGGTAGCACCGGGCGCGGGGGGGGCCGAGCGGCTGCACGTCTCTGCCCTGCAGTCCTGTGCCCAGCAAGTGGAAGACCTCGGGTGTGCTCAAACGCGTGGCTCCTGGGACAGCCACATCTTCGTGTCCCCCATTTTGCTGGCGTCTGAAGCAAAATGGGCTGCTGTGGAGAGAGGCAGGTAAAGGGGCACGTGGGAAGGAGCTCTTTTGGACAGGAGCACGAGGGCTGTGCCCCAAGGGGCCGTGCCGAGGCGTGTTGGGGGCGTTGTGTGGTCGCCTGGCGCTCGCTGCCTTCCTTTGTACAAGGAAGGCCAGGAGGGAGCGATCCCCTTCCAGCTGCAGGCCCCCTCTTCCCGCAGCACCTCCATCTCTCTGGCCTTCCTGGCCCGTTTCAAGCCATGAGCAGATCTGAGGAACGATCCTTTACATTTAATAATTAACCTGTCCTGCAGCACTGGCAGAGCTTTGCTCTCACTGACCCTGACCTCCTTTCTTTCGCCTCTGGCGGCTCAAACAACAACAAACAGGCGCAGCGTTTTGGGATGGTCCCCAGCTGCCCTGGGGGTGGCAGCGCCAGGGACACGCGGGACGTAAGGCGGCGGCCGCGCCGTGCCGGCGGGCAGGCAGCGAGCCGCACAGCTCCCGGGCCCGGCAGAGCAAAACCGAGCTCCAGAGCTATGGGTGAGGGAGGCCAGGAGCGAGCAGCAGGGTTTTCCATCAAAACCCTCCTTCCCAGTTGCTGGGAGCGTGGTTTCGGCTTCGGGTGGGGGTTTGCGGCAGCCGCAGCAGATGCTGAGCTGGGCAAGCCGGGAGACCCCCGGCGCATCTCCGGGGCATCCCAGCCCCGCGCCGCGAGCCCCGGGATCGTCTCCCCCTCGGAGCAACGAGGGCGTTCTCCTCCCATGGGAGGGGGCGGAGGCAGCGGTATGGGAAGTGAGAATCTCAGCCTGATCCTTATTTTTATTTCTTCCCTTTTCTCAGCTGCAGTAAATAACAGCTCCGACACTGAGAGCATTCCCTCGCCGAGGCCCGAAGCCAAAGAGGGAGGCGAAAGCGGGGCCAAGGCACCACCCGGGCCGGGAGGTGACTCCGGCGCAGAACCGGCAGTCAAGTTGGAAGAGGCCCCCACGCCCCCCGACGCTGCCGCCGCTCCCGCGGCCCCTGCCACCAACCCCGCGCCCGCCGCCAGCCCTCCTGCGGAGGCGGCTCCCAAGGCGCCCGGCGGCGAGGAGAAGGCCCAAGAGGAGCTGGTGGTGGACGTGGTGAAAACGGAGGAGCCGGAGGAGAAGGCGAGCGAGGAGCCCTGCAAGAGCGAGGTGAAGAAGGAGGAGGGCGAGGACGGCCAGGAGAAGGACAAGGGGAATGACAAGAAGGCGGAAAGCGGCGCCGGCGGCGGAGGGGCGGCGGGGGCGGAGGGGACGCCCAAGGCCGAGAAGAAGGAGAGCCATAAAGGCAGCAAGGGTGCCGGGGTGAACCCCGACAGCGACTCCAGCGCGACCTGCAGCGCCGATGAGATGGACGAACAGGACGCCGTGGACAAGAGCAGGTAGGGCTGGGGGGAGAGGTGGGGCACTGCGTGGCCCCAGGGCCGGGCGAGGCGTCTGCTGCGTGCGGCAGTGCCCACGTGCTCTCTCCTGAGCTCTTTTTTTAGGAACGTCACCACTGAGGTCCTCCCCAGGCGAAGGGACGTGCCCGGCTGTGTCCCCGCGTGGCCGCGGCCCTTTGGCCATCGCTTGCGAAGGGTCCGTGACCCCGCGGGCAGCGCGATGTCCCAACGCGGGGGTGCTGCTGGGCAATGGCCGCAGACAGGTGTTGGGTGCAGAACCGCTGAGTCTGCTGCTCGCAGCCCTGCGGGGTGATGCAATGGAGCCGGACGTGCCCTTGGGGACAGCTGAGTTATGCAGAGGCGTAGACTGGGCTGCCTGCATCCGGGGCTGGGAACGGTTTTTCTGTCTGAGTCGGCGCTGGCAGGGGAGCAGTCACTTCGGGGACGTGTTCCCAGCGCAGAGAGGGGGCGAGCTGCTGCCTTGGCGGAGATGCTGCTGGGATCCGCGAGGGTGAAATATCCGCCCTGGCCATAAAGGGGGCAGGACGGTGAGGGATGTGCGAGCTTTCCTGCGGAAACACCACCGGGGCTTCACCTGAGCCGCTGCGGCCCCGAGCCCTGCAGCCACCCTGGCTGGTGGCCGAGGGGGTCTGCGACCCTCCACGGGTGGCTCTTGGGACAGGGAGGGGAAACATCGGCCTCTTCGGAGGGGAAACGTCCTGTTCCCCTCCCGTCTCTTCCCACCACAGCCTCAGAGCCCTCCCCACCCAAGAGCCTCACAAACGGGACAGGGTTTCCTGTTTTTTAAAGAATTATATATAAATACGCGCCTCTTTGTAGTGCTATTCTCTCTGGTGGCTCCCACTTCCATCCACGCTGGCTCCTGGGCCGGGAGGGACCTCCCGCATCCACCCGGCCGTGGCACGGGGGCACGGAAGCCCCTCCAGGCTCCTGCCTCTGCACTGGGCTGGGACCGGAGGCTGGCGTCGTGCATCCAGCATCCTGCATCCCTCCCGAGGGCTTGCAGGGGGCGGTTGGCAGCAAGACGGGTTCTCCGAGGCCAGGCAGGCTGCATAAGAAAAAAAAAAAGAAAGAAAGAAAAAAAAAACACACAAGGAAAGCGGCAGGACAAGGCAGCAGGCAGCTGTCATGCTTCTGTGATCTGCCACCCGTAACGGGAGCGCTGCTCTCAGGAGGGCACCGCGGTGGGGGTGTGCAGGTGGGTGGGTGCTGCCGGCGCAGGAGGGTGCAGGAGCGTCCCTGGTGCTGCCTGCACGCCCCCGGGGAGCAGCCCCCCGCTGGAAGCAGCGCGGACGCTGCCGGGGGCGCTGGGGATGCAGCTGGCCCTGGCCCCGTGGTGCGGCCGGGGCCTCTTGGCTGGGGAGCTCCTCTCTGGCGTGGAAGGAGTCCAGCACCACCCCTCCCCGCCCTCCCCTTCCCAGCTGGGAGAAACCTCCCTGCGAGGGGGAGCGAGGCCAGCAGGGCTGCACTCCTCTGCTTGACACGAACCCAGCCGAACACGGGACGGCAGCAGCTTTTACCAGCCTCCCTGCTGCAAAGGAGCAGCTCTTCTTGGGAACGTCTGTTCCATCCTGGCTCCGCACTGAGTCAGTGCAAATATCTCAGCCGTCAAACGGCTCCCAGTTCCCGGGAATATCAAACAGTAATCGGGCATCCCTCTGCTGCCCGGCCTCTCCTCGTAGCAGTCCGGTGGGAAGGCGCAGGTGATAGCAGAGCCTGCGGGCAGGGAAAGCTGCAGCCCGAGCAGCCCCGTGGCTTTGTCCAGGCGAAGCGGCCGGCCCTGCCAGCCCACACCGTGTCCTGCAACCAGTTTGCGGGAGCTGGTACCCGCCGTGGTGCCCACGGGGATGCCGCACGCTCCCTCGTTCGCTCCTTTTCGATGCGGTCTCACAGAACCAGAGGCATGCCTCCCGGTGCGTGCCTGCAGCCCTCCAACAAACCGTGGGAGTTCAGCTGCCCTGGGTCCTCGCTTCTCCAGCCAGCCGAGGCCGCGTGCCCGCGGGCGGCTACCGCAGCCCCACCGCCGCGTGACTGCGAGCACGCGGGCAGAGGCGACGAAGAGGACGGGGCTGCCGAGATGCCGCGTGAGCCGCCCCGGCTGGGACGGCACCGGGCACGTGGGCGATGCTCGCCCGCCCACCCTGCGCTGCTGAGCTTGTGAAAGCTCCGGGGTGGCCGCAGCGTCTCCCCGAAGGGGATGGGGGTGGCTCGAGGGTCCCTGCGGCCACGGGGAAGGGGCAGGCGCTGGCCACCGTGGGTCCTCCTGCTGTTTGCGCTGGCAAAGGCTGGGCTGGGAGAAGGAGCCACAGCCTTAGCTCGTCAGAGCTGAAGGAGGCAGCTGAGTGTCTGTGGTTACACGCAGCATGTGCTGGGAGGGCTGCCGCGAGCACTGCCAGTACCGCAGTTCAGTGGGAGGTCAGGCCAGACGGAAACGCACGTGCGAGGCCGCGCACACTTACCCGCTGCCGGTCTGCAGCGCGGGGCAAGGAGACGCTGCCCTGAGCCTCCTGGGCAACCTGGTGACTGCCCCCGGTCTCTGTCCCCTTTATGCAGTGACCGCATGCGCAGGAAACTGAGTTTGGACCAGCTCAGAGGGGTCATGGTGCATTGGGTTGTCCAGCGGTTCGACCAGTCCCTTGGGCTCGGACCGGTCCCCGTGGTGCAAGCTGAAGGATTTGGGAGGATGCGGTGCCCTGGTCATCCCAAAGCCTTCCCCGCTGCCCAGGCTCACCCCGGGCACGCTGACACCCTGCAGAGGGCTCGCTGCTCCTCCCAGCGCCATCGCCCACACGTAGGGACTGGTCGTTGGCTTTGGGGCCCCCAAGTGAGAGGTGCTGGGGGTTGTTTGTCCCCTGTCCCGCTGTGTGCAGACACGACCAGTGCCTCTCAGGGCAGAGCATCCACCCGACGGAGCTGTGCCTGCGCCAGGGAGAGCTCCGTCCTCTCCCGCCGCTGATGGAGCTCGCCGGGCTGCAGAAAACCAGGCTGAAGATCGGCTTCTCGTGGGTAAAGTCAGAGCCCAAACTGCCTGGGAACGTAGCCCAGGGCTGCAGAGCGTGCTGCCACCGTGGGCTCTCCCCAGTGGTCTCTGGTTCGGGAGCCCCAGTACAGACGTGCTGCAGCTCAGCGTGGCGTGATTGTCCTGAGAGCAAGTGCTGGGTGTCCTCGTCCCCGGGCACTTCTCAGCAGCCCTTGGGGTGCTGCCCCCATGCCTCTGGTGTGGCTTCACCCCACCTGTGCCGTCCCGTGGGCGGACATCGCCGCGATTGTCTGGAGAGCAGCTTGGGTGAGCTGCCCCTCACCTGGTTACCCCAGAGCATCCCAGTTCCCCCAGTGCATCCCAGTTCCCACTTCTGGGGCAGATCCCGAGGTGGGTCCCATTCCCGCTCCAATGCAGGGCACGGCGCGCCGCGAGGGCTGGGGCAGCCCCAGCGCAGCGATGTATTTATTCCCCGCACATGGCCCAGCCACGCTTGTTTATTCATCCAAGGGTGAGCGTGGAATGACCTTGAAATTTATAGGCTGAAGAGAGCAGTGAAACAACAGCTAAAATAAACAAGTCACGCTGTAAAACTTAGAAACGATGAACTGGCTTCAACAAATGGGAGCTGGGAGGGAGAGAAAGTGAAGATGTCCTGGAGCGACATGGCCCTGGGGTCTCAGCACGGACACAGCTCGACCCGAGGGCTTTGCCTCGCTCCTTTCCCATCCCGTTTTGGGGGGACCCAGGAGATGCCCACCCGCCTTGCAGCGTGGTGGAACAGTCGGGAAGGGGAAAGCAGCGTGGTGCTGGTAACGCCCCAGGGAAACGAGGTGTCGGCTGGTCCCTACAGCTGGGAGCTGTGCGGCGGGGTGGTGGGAGGCAGAGATCCCAGCGATGCCCCAAATCCCCTTCGCCCTCCTGGCTGCGTCTGTGCCCTCGCAGGAGGGCTGTGGCGCTCGGTGGCAGGGAGAACCCTGTCCCAGGAGGAGAGGCAGAGGTTTTGTAGCACAGCAGCGCGTTGGGGCTCTTGCTCTTTGCAAGGGGCTCGGCACAGCCATCCTCTGAGTGTCCGCCCCACAGCTCAGCCACGGGGAAGAGCCAGCGGAGAGGGCGCGGGGTTGTGCAGCCACGAAGCTGAGCACCAAATCCCATCCGAACCCAGGCTCTCGCCTTTCAGGTGGTCCAAGCGCTCCAGCCGCGTGTGCGTGGTTACTTGCCCAGGCTGTAGAGCCTTGATAAAAGACAGACAGTCCTTGAACAGGAGCGGGGGGCTGATCTCGAGTGCTGAGTGATGCTTGAGTGAGCTGGGGAGGGTGGCGTGGCGCCCAAATGCAATCTGAACGGGTCGCCCTGCTCCGTGACTCCGGGCTCCGCTTCTCCCTCGGGCTTATCCTGGACAACAGCAGCTAGTTTGCTAGAAATAATTAGCGTAGTAGCTAAAGCAAAGGGGAGCTGAGAGCCTCTCGAGGCAGACATAATCGTCTCAGAGCACTGAGTCCCACGGGACTTGTTGTCTCTGGAAAGCAGGACGTAAATCCCGTCCCGCTCCCCGCCTTCCCCGGGCCTGGTTATCCCACGGCAAAGCTGCCCCGGCTGTGGCAGCGCTCTGCAGCTCGCTTGGTGCTGCTGGTCTGCGTCGTGTAGTGGGGAGCGGGTCCCCTGGGCCCTTGTATGACTAAAAGGAGCTGAGGCACCGGCAGCCCACCGAGGTGGAGGCGGCAGGCACCTCCCCGGGGCTGCAGGCACCCCGTGCTCCGGGCAGTGCAGCGGGGTTCCCTGCTGAGCAGCCCCTGTCCAAGCCTCACAGTGAGCCCTGCAACGGTTGTAGCCACCTGAACAGGTCTGGGACCAGGCAGCGGGTTGCAGAGCTAGCAGCCCAAGTGCACAGCGTGCTCAGGAGCCCGGGGTCCCAGCCGTGAGCAGCGGTCCAGCTCGCCCCTCGTCGATGACAGGGATGTCCCCTGGCTCAGCAGCACAAAGCACGGGGGTGTGGGGCATGGGGGGGCGATCAGATGTGGAGCTCGTGTGTGACATCGCCCCTTACCGTGTGTTTTGTGCTCAGGTTGCTGTCCCCCCGGCCCAGCCTGCTCAACACCACCAGCGAGGCCAGGCTGAACTCCTCGCCGCAGAAGCCGCTGGACCTGAAACAGCTGAAGCAGCGCGCTGCTGCCATCCCTCCCATCGTAAGTGCCCCAAAAAGAGGGTTGGGGCCGGGGGCGCAGCACGTGCCTTGCACGTACACTCGCACTGGGACGTGTCCCCCTGCCCGACACGCGGGTGGCTGAGCCCCATGTAGGCAAGGTGCTTTCTGTGCGCAGCGTGCTCCCAGCTGCCGGAGGGCCTGCCAGCGATGTTTGGATGTCCTTTGAGCTCTTCTATCAGAAAGTAGTGGGAGGTCTGGACAGAAAAAGCTCCTCATTGCCACATGACTGCTGCCTCCCTTTGCTTTAAAAAGCAACTGTGCACCCTCCCAGCCCTGTGCTTCTCCTGGTCTCGTGCTTAAAGTCACCACGTAAAACATATTTATGCTCCTCCTCATCCAGAAGCTCTTCTTGGTCTCCCCTTTTCAGTTCAAGGCTACTGGAGAGCCGCAACAGGCTGATGGTTCCTGTCTGGGGCTGTGACAAAAAGCACCCTCTTATCTCCAGGGTCAGTGCCAGAGGAGGAGCATTTGTGGGGTGGGGAGAGAAAATCCCTGCTCGTGTGTGCTGGGTTTCAAGTACTCGGGAAAGACCCGTTCCTGGTGCTCTTTCAGTTTCCCTTCTTCCAGCGAAAGATGTGGCTGCTGTCATGTAACTGCTTGCAAAAGCTACGGGCACTGAACTGCAGATTAGAGGCTTTAAACGAGGGAGGTCTGAGGCTCTCCGGTGGTGTCACCAGAACAGAGCTGGTGCTCCTTGTTGTGGGTTTTTTAACCTCCTGTGGCTGGTGAGCCTTGGAGCTCCGTTCGGGATGGTTGGGCTGTGGGGCTTCGTAACACCTTGCTGCCTCCACGGCTGCGAGGGATGTTAACGGCACATGGCAAGTTTCACCAGCTCTCACTGTTTTGTTGCAGATTTCTGAAGGTTTCTCAGAGGGGATATTGCAGAGTGGAAGCGTGAAGCCTCAGGTGCCTCCCCACGCCCTGGCCCTCTACCAGCAGCAGATCACTAAAGCCCACGAGTCTGCCCGCGAGGACGTGCCCCCAAGCAAGCTGTCGCAGGCCCAGCAGCAGCAGCAGGCCGACAAGGAGCAGCAGCAGCCGAGCAGCAGCCCCAGGGGAAAGAGCCGGAGCCCCGCTGTTGGCGACAAGGAAGGTAGGGCGGCGTGCGTGGCGGTGTGCGTTTATCTGTGCCACAGCGTGCCCCGCGTGCAGCTGCACGCAGCCGGCAGCTTGCCTCCTCTTAGGTGGACGTTTGCTTCAGCCCTTGAAAGCTCTTTAATAGCATCTCGAAGCGGGACCGGAGAGGCATGGCTAATTTCCCATGTTCATTAGACAGTACATCATGTCTCATTGAGCCTACAGCAAACACCGAGCTAGTGTCGAGTGCCGAGGAGGTGAAGATTGCCTTTATTAGCGTCTCTGCCATTCACTTGAGAGCAAAGGGGCCTGGAGGCATGCCAGGGCTTTGGGTACAATGGCTCTTTTCTACCTTGCTGGCTTTTTATAAAGAATGCTTTTAATGCTCAGCAGGGACCATTATTTCATTTAAAATCAATGCTAATACTGTGACTTGGAGTCCAAAGGTTCCTGTAAAGATTCCCAGTGCTTTCTCCCCGGAATAGCTGTGATATGGTTTGGCTGCCTAATGAGCAACCCCAAGTTTCCCACCGTAGAGCATCTGAAGTGTTATTAGCTTGAGCACCTGGGGATCGAGGTTAAGGAGAGTCGGGAAGTCCTGATGAGACTATCCTCTAAATGTGTTTTTAATCTCGGTGACAGTCTGTTCCAGTTCGGCGTCGGCGTGCCTGCCCCTCATAGCCAGCGGTGCCATCAGAGGAGCCGGGAGGCTGGGCTTTGTGGGGGCGATGCCCCCCAGTAGTGGGTCCTGCACTGGGATCGCAGTGCAAGGAGGTGGGGAGGGATGAGGCCACATGGATGGGGCAGATAGGTCCTGGTTGTGGTCATCGCTGGAAAATTGGTGCCCTTGTTCAGCCCCCAGAGCAGCCGCGTCCCTCTTGGGACAGGAGGATGTGCTTGCAGAAGGAGTTGGTTGCTGACTCTTTGCCAGATTTTCTTTTTCCTTAAACAACAAATAGCACCGTGTGTGGATCAGCCCTGCAGAATGTTTTGCATGTAAGCCAGGAAGGTGACTGCTCACCTTGAGGAAGGGAGTTTCCCCTGAGTCACGGTGCTGCCACCCGTGAAGTCCCATCTCAGCTGATCCCGCGCTGGTGCTTGCTGCCCGGGCAGATCAGCTCCCTTCCAGCCCTTCCCCGCCGGTGGTGGGTAATGGGTTAATGGGTTTGGTCTCCTCCTGCACCGTAATCCTGTGGGGATCTGTCCTGCACGGCTCAGCTTCATGGTGAGCCGCATGGCACGGCCAGTGCTGGGGCCTGGAGCTCGGCACCACCGCACCGCAGTGTGTAGTACGGAGCGCTTTCTTCTCTGGGCCACCTCTGCAGTGCTCCAGATCTCCGTGTTAATGAAGGTAATTACCCTGCGAGGTGCACAGCACCTGCCCTGTGTCACACAGAGGCGTGGAGTAGGCTGCCCAGGCTGTGACGAGGATTAGGAGCGGAGCAAACATCTCGGGTGATCTCCAAACACCGCGTCCCTGTGCCTGTGTGCTGGTACCGCTGGGGGCCTGGGTCGCACGTGGGCCCTCGGGAGCCCTCGTTCCATGGCGTGAATGCATCTGCCGTGTGAAAACCGGCAGGTTTGTGCTGAGAGGCACCTCGAGGGGAGAAAACAAGCCCCCAAAGCCCTGTTTGAGGGCAGCGATGAGCTCAGGTGGTGGCTCAGCACTGTCTCTGCGGCAGGATACCCCGAGATAGGCAGGGCAGTCTGTGTACCAGGGGAGCGCCCCTTCCCTCCCCTGCTCTCCAAGGCCTCCCCCTGGGGCAACAAGTGTCAACACCCCACACGTTGGGCTGCCACACCGCGTCTACAGGGGCCTCGTTAAACGGGGAGAGTCCAGCCCAGCCGGCAAACCTCAATCAGAGCAGCCCTGAGGCTCCTCGTAGCCAGGGGCCAGCTTCCCCGCAGCAGGTCCGCCGCCTCCTCCGCGGCTCGCTGAGGCCCAGCTCGATAAGAGGGCTTGAACTCCTGCAGCCGCTCGGGGGATCGACGTCCTTCACACCGTTCTGGATCCGCTTCAAAGCAGTCTTGCACACATCCTGGCCAAGGCGTTGGCTGCCTCGCGGCTCCTGGCTGGGTCCGTATCGCCTTGGAGGGCGGCCAGGCCAGAGCCGTACCTCCAGAGCGCGGGACGAGCCGCGGAGCGCGGGGCCGGGCAGGGGCAGGCAGCCCTGCAGAGCCCCGCGGTCGGGCAGACGGATCCCTGATCCCTTCCCCCGGTGCCGAGCCGCCGTCGGGCATATCTCGGGTTATCGCGCGGCGGTTGGAAAGCCGGCAGTGCGTTGTGTGTTGATTTAGTCGTGTTTCAGTTGGCCTTCGGAGGAGACGGGGAGCCAAGAGCATTAATTTGGATGACGGATCGTATAAACTCTGACTCCTTCGCTCCGATTCCAGGGGCTTGATAAACGGTAATAGGAACTCTCTCTTCCCCGTGTAAGTGCTATTTTATCAAAAGCTGGCTGAGTTATAGCCGCCCTCTAATGCGGGGGCAATTAAGAACTGGCCACATTTCACAGGCTCCAGAGGCACAGAGGGGAGGGAGAGGCACCCGCGGGGCGGGGAGGAGGACGTGGCTCTCCGGGAGCCATCCAGGGGGCGCGGAGCCTTGGCTGGTGGTGCCTTGGCTCCGGAGAGCAGCTCCAGCTGGGACATCCCAGCACCTTTCAGCCCCGCACGCCGTGCGCTGGATCAGCCCCCAGGGAGCTGAGCGGGGCTGAGCTGAAAGGGAAAAAATGAAGGGATGCCACGGCCCCTCCGTCAGTGGGGAGGATGCTCCTGGATCCCCTGTGCCGGGAGGATCCTCTCTGGGACCTGGCATGGGATCTTCACGGGGAGGGAAGATGCTGGAGGCGAGGTCTGGCCCCGCCAGGCTGCAGCTGTGTGTGTGCCCAGACACCTCTGCGTGCTGATAATGGATTTCTTGTCTCACCGAAGAGGACAAGAATAATCTCCCAGCTTCTGAGTACACTGAGCATTAATAATGATAATGCAGTAAAGCCTCATTAAATTGGGCCTCTGATAATCTACTTGCCCTATTATTAGGCTTAGCAGGATTCAGGCATCTATTTTTATCAAAAATTGATGGTTAAAGGCTGGGTTCATTTGTGACTGCTATTGTTTACTGCCCAGTTTCTAATTTCTGGTCAATGCAGGCGTTACGCAGGTGGGTCTGACAAAGAAGGGCAGTGCAAAATTAAGTGGTTATCGATTAAAAGCAAATCCTACCAAACCTGCCTCTAATCCGTTCAAAAACGGCTGTCTCATCTGTCTGCTTAGCAAAGCGTTCCTCCGTGAGGATGCGCTCGGGATGGAGCAGATAAAGCTCTTCCCCAGCACCCCGCAGGGCTCTCGGGTCAAGAAGAGAGCTGCTCTTTAACCACCCCCAGCACGGCTCTTCAGCCAGCAGGCGCTTCTTGGCCTCGAATCAGCCTTTTTATAGGCAGGGCGAACCCAGCCTGGCATCCAACAAAACCTGAGCCAGATCATTTCCGAAAGCTCCCCTGCCTGCCGCCCAGCTGCCGTGCAGCGGAGGCATCCAGTCGTCACGCCGAGCCCGTCTTGAACTTCATTTGCCTTTGACGGTCTCACAAAGCGCGTTTGTCCCAGGTGCTGGGAGAACAGCCGGTCACTTCAGGCTCTGAGCATCGTTCCCTTGCCATCCGAACAAGCTGATGCCTTCATTTCTGGCCCATCAGCAGACCACAGGGGTTGTCACAAGCGAGGCGGCACCCGCTGGATGTCCCTGCATGCTGGGGGACGCGGGGTGCTGGCAGCATCCTGCCCCCCCGGCCGAGGAGTGTGAGCCTGGAGGAAGGTTGTTTCGCCTCCACATGAAGGGACGTGGCTTCGGCTGCTCGCTGAGCCTTCCCTTCTCGCGTCTGCCTGTCCGTGGGGTGCCGCTGAGCAAGCTGTTTGTCTTCCTTTTGCCTTGCAGAAAAGTCAGTGCATTTCTCCTCCATCGCAGAGGCTCAGAAGCTGAGCGCGGAGCCGACGGCCGCCTCATGCTGGCCCCCTGTCCTGTCCTACTCCCGGGATGTGATAAAAACCTCTCCCCAGGCGGAGCCCCACTTGTTCCAGTATAACTCACCAGGCAAGTGCAATCCACCATCTGCACGGCACGTCCCCTCTGCCCTGACCTGCGGCCGAGGACAGAGGCTGCGGTTGCAGCCAGCATCACGGGTTGTTCCCTTAAATCAGTGCAGTTATTTTCTTTTTGGGTGGGAGAGAGGGCTCAGCAGAAACCCGCCGGCCCCTTGCTTTGCTCCAGCACAAAGCAGCCTCCCTCGCAGCTGGTGGGGCCAGCTGAGAGCAGCCAGGCGGGTCTCCCAGCCCTGACCGGGGCAGGATGAGGGACGTGGTTTGTCACAGACCACCACGAGTGTTCCCTGCACCGCCCTTGGTGCAGTCAGGAGGGTTTTAGCCCTCACTCTGCTGTCCCTCTCTATCTGGAGGGCACGCAATTTGGATGCAGAACCAAAAGGGAAGAGGCGATAATTGAAACTAGTCCAGTCCTCTCCAAAGCGGTTGTGCTGCTTGGATCCTAGAGCACGTTACTGTCCCTCAGTTCCCTAATCCTTGTGTTTTTCGCGCAGGACACCCCATCCCGCTAAACCTGCATGAGAGCTCTCGCTCAGGGCTGCAGCGGCTAGCGAGCATCTCCAACCCTCCTCCCCTCATCTCCTCCACCAAGCACCCTCCTGTGCTGGAGAGACCCGTGGGCTCCATCTCCCAGGTACGTCGGGCGCGAGCGGCGGGGACGGCTGGCGGGGGCCCGCAGCTGCTCCCTGACCTCTCCTCTCGCACCGCAGGGCATGCCCATCCAGCTCCACACACCCTACAGCTCCGAGCATGCAAAGGTCCCCGTCGGCTCCATCACCATGGGCCTGCCACTGACAATGGATCCCAAGAAACTGGGTAAGAAATCGGGAGGCGAGGGATGTCTCGCAGGGCACAGCAAGGAAGTGCAGAGGGTGCAGATGTGATCCGAGGATGACAGCAGTTGTCTTTGGGGAGAGCAGAGACAGGGAGCTAAATATATGCAGTATAGGAAAGGGACGACTCAGGCAGGGACACTTCCCAGTCTATAAATACCCTCTGGCTAATACTGTGATGGAAGGAAGGAAACATATTGCCACTCCCCAGGCTGGTGGGATAAAGAATAAATGGCCTGAAGTGAACAAGGAAAGTGTTCAGCCTGCAGATTTGGAAAAAAATCTTAGCATCATGAGGAGTTGGGGAAAGGACCGGGTCTGGATGGGGGATGTGGGTGCCAGCCCTGCGCTGCGACCCCACAAGGAGGGATCGGATCAGTGCCTGCTCCTGGGCAGCACCCTCCAGCTGCTTGCAACGGTGCTGGAGGAGGCTCTTGGCCAGCGGTGGGTTTTGCAGGGAGGCTTCCAAGTCCTCCTCCTCGGCTCCCCACCAAAGACCTGGCCGTTGGTCCAGCCAGTCCCCAGCCCTGCCTCTGCCGGGTACAAGAGCTGGTGCCAGGCGGGGCTGAGACGTGATCCTGGTGGCCCAGGACACGGGAGGTGCCAGCTGGAGGCTGGTGGAGGCCACGCTGATCTGTGCTTCGTGTTTTCCAGTGCCTTTTCCTGGAGTAAAGCAGGAACAACTTTCTCCTAGAAGCCAGGCCAGCCAGCCGGAAAGTCTGGTGATGCAGCCGTCCCAGGAGGGCTCCATCCTGCGGGGTGAGCGTGCGGCCGTGCCCCAGCGTGGGAGGGCAGGAGGGATGCTTGCTGCTACAGCAGGTGCACGCTGCCCTGGGAAGGTCTGGGTGGATTTTGGGGTTTCTGCCCAGCCAGAGGGGTCTCTTTGCCCCTTCTCTCCAGCTGGTCAGATCACCAGAGCGGTGGCAGATAGGTCTGTGCAGCACCTCCAGCGGGACACCAAGACATTTCTAGCCACAGCCCGGAATCAGGGCATGGGCTTTGATCCTGGCAGGGGTTTTGTGTGCACGGGGCACCCTGCAATCTGTTGCTCAAGACAGCAAAGCAGGACCAGTTAAATGCCATTGACTGGTTTTCATTGTTGGGGCTGCAGCTGGGCAGGGAGCACATTTCATTCAAATCTAGTCTTCCCATTTTTCTTTAGAGAATAAGTACAGATGCGTTGTTTTTAAGTGATTTAGGTAATTCTGCTTTGAGAAGTCCCCAAGCTTACTGCAGTCAGAGGCAGGGTGTGCGGTGGATCGGCTCCAGCCAGATAACACACAGCAGAACTCACACCACCCTGAGCTACATCTCTCTGGAGATGTGCTCTGATCACATCAGCAGAGGCTGCGGCAGGCTGTGCTTTCTCTCAGGCCCATAAATCTGCCTGGCCCCTCCGCAAAGGCAGCAGGGAGGTGATAGCTTCAAAAGAATTGTTTGCGCCTCCCAGCCCCGGGGCTGGGTCCCTAGGGGGACAGGGTGGGAAGAGTTGTGCAAGGCACTGGATTTAACGCTGACATCTCCTGGTGGGCTTCCTCTCGGCTCCCTCAGCTCGCTAGAGGTTGGGTCGAATCCTGCTGGCTTAGCCGTCAGCACTCGTAGCCCCACGGACGTTGTGCTGAACAGCAAATCCAGCTTCCAACTCGCTGTGTTTGTGTCCTGCAGGTGCTTCCCTCGGCTCTGCCTCAGGAGGGAGCATCACCAAGGGGACACCCACATCCAGGCCCCCTCCGGAGTCGCCCATCACATACCGAGGCTCCATCACGCACGTAAGTCCCTTGTCTCCGTCGGGCTTTGCTTTTCCCGGGTGCTGGTCACTGCAGCTTGGGGCGCCGGTGTTTGTGGGTGCGCTGAGCACGGGGCTGAGCCACCTGCAGCATCACGGAGCCCTCGCAAACAGCCTGAGCTCGGCTTGGCACAAGCCCCGTCCCAGCAGCCAAGGCTGCAGGAGAGCAGAGCTCGGCGAGCAGCGATGCAAAGAGTTGCAGCGTGTCTGAGCTCCCCGTTTGCTTTCGGTAGCTGTCAGGAGCACGGGCGAAAGCAGCTTTAAATGGCTCTGGGAAAATAATCCTGCCAGGGCAAGCAAGCAGCGAGGAGGAGGAGATGGGTGGAAGGCCCTGTCTGGGCAGAGGAGAGGAGGAGGCTGCGAGGTGCATGTCAGGTAATGAGGTCTGCCGGTGCTGAGTGCGCAGTGCTGGGGGTCCTGCCCAAAGGCTCTGTGGAACAGGAAGATACTTTGGCCTTAATCTCCACCATCCATCTTCAGAAGAGCAGCTGGCAAGCGGGCGATAGTTTTTGCCGTGTGAGTTATTGCTCATCTGGTAACGGAGCAGAGAGCATAAAAAAAAAATCACCTGTTTCCCTTGGGGATTTTATCTGGCCGTCATTCAGGTATTCAAAGCCACTCGTGCTGAGATTTTTGCCTGCTTCATTCAAAGAGAGTGACCGTGTTCCCTTTGGCCCTGGCGACCTGAACCTAAATCCTGGCTCAGAGCAAAAGCTTCTCCTGCCAGGTGCCCTGCATCCAGCAGCTGCCAGGAGTGGATGCCTGACGACTGCAAATAACCCCGTGGAGCAAATGCATCCCCTCATGTGCCCCTGCAGCAGCTCTGGGAAGCCGTGGGTGGGCACAAAGGGTCCTGAGCACCACGTGCCCGAATTCGGAAAGACGAGCAGTTTGTACGATGCTGTATGTACAGCTATTTAATCCGTCTGGATTCCCTTGGCTGGGGAATTAAGGTCCCAAGCCCAGAGCAGGCTGCCCCTTGCTCCTGGCGTTCCCATCCCTCCTGCTGCCTGGCACCGGCTGGCCTGGCAGCCTGCGTCCCTCCGCTCCTGCAGCAGCTCCCGGTGCCGTGGCTGATATTTGATCTCGGATTAGTCATCCAGCGTGCAGGAGGCAGATCTTGAATATATGCTCTCTGCTCTGAAGCCATCTGTCATCACTTGCTTTCAAATCCCCTCTGAGCACGTCCGCGGAAGGAAGACGACTTTACCTGGGGCTGGGAGAGCCAGCACCGGGCGTACCGTGAGCACCAACAGTCGGGGCCTTGATCCCACACACGGGCACATCCCGGCAGCTGTAGGGGGGATTTGGGGGGCCGGTGGCCCTCAGACAGCTTGGTACAGAGCAGAGACATCTCCAGGGTGGGGTGGGAAAAGAGTCTGCCAAATCCCAAACACCAGCACGGGTGGGTTTTGCTCCCCGGGGCTTCTTGTGGGCATCAGCCCTGGGAGTCGGTGGGGTTGGGCTGGGCGGGGGGGTGTCAGCCAGGAGCTGGGCTCTGACAGCACCGCTGTGCGTCCCCTGCAGTGGGCGGGGGGACATCATCCCCCGGTGTCTGTTCCTGCTCGGCACCGAGCAGGCAGTGTTGGCAGAGCAGCGTTAATCAGCAGCGACATCCTCAAGGACATCCAGCTCCGGGTATTTCGAAGGGGGGAGTCGGGGAGGGCAGGTGCTTGTGAACCACGTTCATGTGCGCCCCTGGGGAAATTGAGGTTTCTGCTCATGCGAGTTTGTGTAAGGAGCCGATTTTCGTTGGAGAGCCAAGCGGCAGGCATCGCTCCCCCACCTGCCCTGCCTCGGCGGGACGCCTCGCAGCTCGTGGTGCTGGGCCAGGGAAATAGGCTGCGGGGAAAGCCAGCGCTCAGGCAGTGCTTGGCAGCCCTGCCCCACACCTGTGGGATGGAAACAAGCCGGGTAGCTTGCTCCGAAACGCACAGCAAAGAATAGAGCTGCTGGTTTAGAGGCCCAGGGTGGTGGCTGCCCCAAGGTGAGGACCATGGCACCGATACCAGCACCCAGCCAGAGCCGGGCTGGCCCCGGCACCTCGCCCCTTTCAGCCTGGTGCCTGCCGTCCCCGCGCTGCCCTCACCCCCACCTCTTCCCAGCAGCCTTCCCCGGATCACGTACCTTCTTACCGCTCGCCGTTATTGTCCTCATCAATAATTAAGCTGCAGGTTTCTCGCTGCTGGCTGTGTCAGGAAGCGGAGGCCGGGCGCGCTCTCCTCCGCTCGGCTCCCCCGGCGGAACAGAGTGTTCCTGTGTGCGAGCGCGCCTGCTTGCTTAATTGCTTGTGACACTGTTAAATATGGATCTTGGTGGCTTTCCAAGGGCACCCCGGCAGAAGTGCTGTACAAAGGAACCATTACCAGGATAATCGGAGAAGACAGCCCCAGCAGAGCAGAGAAAGTGAGGGAGGATGCCCTGCCCAAAGGACACGTCATTTACGAAGGGAAGAAGGGCCACGTGCTGTCCTACGACGGTAAGTCGGAACCTGCTGCCTCTCGGGCAGGTGCTGGGGGCTGTGCCACGGTGCTCGGGTGTTGGGAGATATTTGAGGCAAGGCTGACCACGTGCGATGGGATGACCTCGCAGGTTCACCTCCAGCATGGTTTCTCTCCCATCCCAACCTCTCCCCCCTGCACCTGGGTTTCCCTTTGTCCCGTGCCATCATCTCGCCTCGGAGGTGGCGTTGCTGCCACACAGGGACGCGGTGCGGGATGCCCGTGGGACATGCCACACCATGAGAGGGTCCCCAAGGTCTTGGGCCAAGGTGGAGCCCAAAGAACCTACCGGATGGAGGCAAGTCAGGTAGTTTGGCATAAAGATTTATCGTGATATCAAGCTTCCTATTTGGAATGGACAGCATGCGGCTTTCCAAGCGTGGAAACTGCAACGACTGGGGCAGTGCAGCACTGTGCCTCAGTTTCCCCATGGCACAGGGGAGCTTGTGGCTCCCTGATCATCAGGAGCCTGGTATGGGGCACTTGGTGTGTCTTTCCTGCATGGCCTGTGATAGACAGCCCCAACCTGCACAGGGCTGAGGAAGAAGCAGCACCGTGGAGGCGAGCACGATCAGCTGTCTGTGATGGAAGTGACCTCGCTCACGGAGCCGTCTGTATGCAGGGTTGTGGCTGGGGCTCCTGTGCCTCCGGCTGCTGGCTTCTTGTCCCGTGTCTCAGGAAGGACGGCGCTGGTGCAATGTGACATGGATTGAACGGCATTAAAAGTCGGGAATGAGTCAGCCCCTGGCTCCTTCAGCTCCAGGATGGGACAGAGTCAGGGTGCCGTATTTCTCACCAGGACCGCGTTACGTTATCCTGTGAGTTTTCTAAAGCACTCGTAGCCATTGGATGGGGCAAGGCCATTCCCTCACCCAGCAAGGAGCCTCTCTGGGTGATGCATTTGCCTGTTCCCAGCTGCCCAGAGGTGCAGAGCCATGAAGGACCAGCCCAGAGACCCCTCTGCACAGCCGGTGACACTTGTTAACCAACCTGACCCCCGGCCAGCCGCAGAGCAGTGCGGCAGCAGGACTGCCAAAAGCAGACGTGGGCGAGTGGCTGCAAGGAGCCTGAGGACCGGGATGCTCTCGGGAGGCTCTGGGAAGACCCGAAAGCTGTGCTGCAGCCCGCACCCCTGCTGTACGGGAACGCTGCCTCGGTACGTGCCGAAGCTGCCTCGCTGCGTTAGCGGCATCAGCATGCAGCCACCAGCTGTTCCTGCCGCCTCTGCGCCTGCTCAGCAGATAGCAGCGCTGGCCATAAAAGCCTGACTGCAAGCCCCGGTGGCTTCCATTAGAGATAAGCAGATGTTCATCTCCAGTGAAGCTGGAAACGACTCCTCCGTGCTCGCCTCTCGCTCTGCGCTGGGCCAGGCATGGCCGGGCTGCAGCTGCCCCTGGCGCGGTGCCTGGCTCCTCCTCGCCCGGGGCTGGCATCGGGAAGAGCCGAGCGACGGGCGCCGCAACCCCGCAGCCCCTCGTCCTCCGGGACCTCTCATCCCTCAGGGCTCGGTGTAAAAACAGCCAGATGCTGGAGTCCTGGCACGCCGACAGCCATCCAGCAGGGACACGTCACTTCTCCTCTGAGTCAAACTTAGGGAGACGAGCAAAGCCCAGAGCCTGATCCTGGTGGCGCTCGCCTGCCTCAGCAGGTATCGCTCCCATCGGCTGCTGTGCTCGCACGCCTGCGGGCTGCATCCCCCCCGGGGCAGAGGTTGTCCGGGAGCAGCCCTGCAGGGCCAGGAGCTGGTTTCACCACAGGCTGGTGACGCGGCATTTGGGTCGTGCCATGGGGGAAGGCTTGTGAGGTGCCACCTCCCTGCTGGTGGCTGAGGGGACCTGTGGGGACAGGGCTCTGCCTCCTGCTCGCCGCGTGGAAGCCGCCTCGTCCCGCACCCGCCCGTGTTTGCTATCAACTCTCGCCCAGATACAAAGTGTCACCGCAGGAGACTTGTGTCTGCGCGCCCTTTGGGACACTTGGCAGGACTCGTCCCGGCGAGGACGCAGGAAGTGTTTCGGGACTTGTTTGTGCAACGAGCTATTTTAATCTCCTCTGCCCGGGCTCGGAGTCGAACGAGGCTGGGCACAAACGTGGTGCCACCGGGGCGGAGACGGGGGAGGCTGCTGGGTGGCGAGGGCTGCCCCAGCCCCTGGGTCCGGAGCTGCGCACCAAGAGGGGATCCCACACCGGGCAGAGCTGGGACCCAAAGCTGGTCCCATTGCATGCACTCCCCTGTGCCTCCCACGGCCACCCCAGGGACAGGACTTGATAAAATAGGAGGTCGCAGCCCTCTCGGGGATAGGTGTGGGTCTGCAGAGCCACAAGCAGGTGATCCTTTAGGTGCTGGAAGCATCGAGACCCTTGAGGCTGGATTGAGGACATCGCGCCCTCCCAGTTTCTGCTTTGGGACTTGGCTGCTGCTAAAGGGGAGCTGAGCTCCCCGACGCCCATCCTGAGCCTCCCCGGCTGCAGCCGTCGCCTTTCATCCTACCCCCTGTGGGGGACGTGGACGAGGAATTAATTCCTTCCCCTCCACGGCAGCCTTTTCCATGCTCGATAGCATTTATCGCATCCTGAGTAATCTCGTCTGCTTCGGCAGCCCAGCCAGCCCCGCTGCCTTTCCTTCCCCCGTGCAGCCTGGCGAGGCTTCACAGCCTGAAGCCAAAGAGTTAAAAGGGAAGAAAAAAAAAAAGGAAAATGAAATTGTTGGTGATTATGAATTTTGGCAAGCAGAAAAAAAAATTGCAAATTCTTTAGTGTCATGAGGGTGCTTAAAATAAAAGAGCTGTAATGAGACGAGATCCTGTAGCATGTGCGAGCTGAATTGTGCTAGATTGGTTATTCTCATTCCGCATATGATTGCTGAGGGCTTCTGCAAGGCAAGGGACGTGTTTTTGGAGTGCTTTGCTTTCTGTTTAGTCTCTCTCCTCCCTTGTGCCCTCCCCTGCTCCCCCGCAGCACAAAGGGTGCCCAGGGCCGTGTTCCTTTCCGCACAGGGACTTCTGCAACAGATGTGCCTTGATGACAGGGTGTGGGAGCGTCGCCCCTCGTCTGCCGCAAGGTGCTTGGCTCCTTTCTGAGCATCACCCCCGGCTTTTTCCCCTTGAATGACGTTGAAGTGAAGGCTCAGAGCCCGATCACCTCTTGTTTCCCTGCGCGCAGCCCCAAACCGTTTCTGGATCGAGTGGATGCTGATTGCGGAAAGCAACAGTGGGTGTGAAGTTGTGATAATCCCATTTTATTAATTACTGGCTTTTCAAAGGGCAACTTTTATTCCCAGTTGTCCGCGATGGAATTAACGTTTTTAACTTCTCCTCCGTTTTCCTAATAATAACCACATTCTCTGCCCATGAAGAGGAGGAGCGGGGCACCAGCAATCCTTGGCAGGCACGGCCAGGCCAGAGATAATGGGCAGAGGCGTTTCCCTCCCCGAGCCAACGTCCTCGCTCAGTGCTCGTTACATAAACACGAGGCATTCAGCTGGATCACAGCCGGCCTGTGAGATTCACAGCTCGCTGCACCCGATGGAGGAAATTGGGCTCAGCGGATGGGTTCGGTGGGGCGGGCGCGGAGGCAAGGCAGCGGCTTTCCAGGTCACGGGCGGGCTGCGCTGGCAAGCCCAGCGCTCGGGGACGGCGTGACGCTGCCCGCAGCAGGGAGGCGAGGGCTCGAGCTCCACTTTGCAGAAAAATCTGGTCCGAGTTTGGATGAGGACGTGGTCCGTGGCCTGCAGTCACGCCGGTGCTTGCTCCATCGCTCCGGCTCAGACCCGTGGGACTTCTCGCCGTCTCTTGTGTGTGCTCATTGCTGCTTCAAAGGATTTCTCTGCTTTGCCTCTCCCCTCTTGCCTGTTTTTCTCACCCAGGGAGTGTCTCAGCAAATATTAAGACTGGACAAGATCCCAAACAGTAGGTGTCTAATAAAAATCAAAACAACAACAACAAAAAAAAACCTCCCCAGCACTGCAGGGCTGAGTTCAGTGGAACTGCAGCTGCTGACACCGGGGCTGTGCCGGCTCCGAGCTGTCCCGCTGCCTACGTCTGGCCCACGCAGGGCGGGAGGGAGCGGGACACGACAGGGCGGCTGCTCCTACCCAGGCAGGAGGCACAGATCTGGAATCTGAGCAGGCAGGGAGGGGAGAAGACATCAGCTGAATTTCTTGGAAGCCAGCCTCATGCGACATTTCTTGCAGTGCCAAGCGGTGGCTGGTGCTCAGATGGGATCTGACCTTTTGGTAACACAGGCAGACGGTGGTAAACACCCTCCTGCATCAAGTGCCAGCTTTCTGTGCTCCTGATGGTGCTTCTCGGTGTTCCTTTCCCCAGGTGGGGTTGCTGCTTCTCAGTGTCCCAAAGAAGACAGCAGGAGCTCAGGAGCTTCACATGAGACCACGGGAACCAAGCGGACCTACGACATGATGGAGGGGAGGATCAGCCGGGGCTTGTCAGCCCGCGATCCGCTGTCTGCCAGCATTGAAGGTGGGTCTGGGGGAAACCTTTTACCCCTGCTGCGTCAGCAGTGACCTGCAGAGACCCCGTCTTGTGTCCTGTCTACATGATGAGCCTTCCCATGCCTTGTGTTTTGGCAGTGGTTAGCTGGGATCCCATGGCACATCCCAACAGGGCAGCATCTGACAGGCATGGTAAGACTAGGGACACAGGCTGGCCTGTTTGCCTTTGGCTTCTGCCCTTGTAAACCAGTTCCAGGACTACAAAAAAAGGAAGCACATTTAAAAAAAGAGAAATCAAGTCATTTAGAAACTGTTGGTATTTTTTCTCCCCGGAGCCCTGGTAACACCGTCACTGTGCGTCCTTTTTTAAATGAACTTCTGTGTCACAACCCAGCTTTCCCTCTTGGATCTCTCCTAGGTCTCATGGGTCGAGCGATCCCTCCAGACCGACACAGTCCCCATAACCTAAAGGAGCAGCACCACATCCGCGGCTCAATTACACAAGGTAATGCCTGCAGGCAGGACAAGGCCATGGCCAGAAGTAACACGGGGAAATATCTCACACGCGTGGCCCCTTGTCCTTATCGTCAGGTTAGAGCAGGAGGAACACAAGGTGGACACGCTGGGGTCCAGCTGCGGATCTGCTCTGTGCTCAGACAAACTGCCAGTCTTGCTCAGCTTCTACCACCCTAAGCTGTCACCAAGTCAGGGGTAAAATTCCCAGTGACTTGCATGAAGGCAGGCCGAAAGTAGTACAAAACGCGTCCAGAAACTGGTGGTAACGGGAGGGGGTCCTGTTGGGTTAGCGATGTAGTTGCATGTGCACTCAGTCAGGTACCAGTCCGTGAGTTACCTGCATTAACCGGAGGCCCCTGGTGCTGAGCATCCCCATGGGGACTGGGAGCCCAGTGCGTGGCTGGGGACTCACCCTCTGCTTTGTCTGCTCGGGGGCTGCAGGAATACCTCGGTCCTACGTGGAGGCCCATGAGGACTACCTCAGAAGAGAAGCCAAACAGCTCAAGAGGGAAAACACTCCACCACGGGACTTATCTGATGCCTACAAGGTCAGGTCTCACGAGGGCCTTACTCCCCTGAAAATGAAGCCAGCCCACGAAGGCCTGGTGGCCACGGTGAAAGAAGCGGGAAGGTCAATCCATGAGATTCCCCGGGAGGAGCTGAGGCGGACCCCAGACATCTCCCTGACGAGGCCTCTGAAGGAAGGCTCCATCACGCAGGTATGGGCTCGCTCCTACTCAGCCTGCTGCCCTTGCAGGGTCTGCTCCCAACAGGAGAGAAGAGAGGGCTTCGGGGTTGCAAACTGCTCAGTATTCAGGCCCTGCTTGGGTATGGGTTCCCCTTTTCCATCCTCAAGCAGATAAATACAAAACCTCTGTGCTCCCTGGCATGTGAAGAAGGCAGTGCTCTGTCCACGCACACGGGAGTAGCCGCATTTGGCTCACGTTCAAGGCCAGAGGCGAATTGGTGCCCTCGGCAGCTGTGGCTGGGTGTGCATAGCCTTGGTCTCCTCGCTTTACGGGCAAGAGTCAACCCAGCGAGGCCAGTATTTAGGACGAAGCATTGCGTGCTGTCTCCTGTCGGGCTGCAAATATTTGGAGGGTTCCCATGGCACCTCACAGGCCTACCTCATTTCACAGCGTGTGTAGGAGCGAGGCGTGATGGGCACAGCCAGCCCTCGGCAGTGACTCATCCTCGTCTTGTTGTAGCACAACACGACATGCAGAGCGGGCACCCCACCCTGCCCGTTTCGGTGCTGTTATCTCTGCTGTGCTGATGGCTGCTGCCATTTCACCGAGTAAACTGGTGTCACTGGTGTACCGACCCACTGACCTGGGAAGCACAAGCCCCGTTGAAGCTCGGTGGGGTGCAGTCGCTGCATCCCCTTCTGCTCTGTGCCCCTCTGACATCTCACCTGCCTTGTGTCCGCAGGGTACCCCGCTGAAGTACGACAGCGGCTCTTCTTCATCGAGTACCAAAAAGCATGACGTGCGGTCCATCATCGGCAGTCCCGGGAGGACTTTTCACTCTGTACACTCTCTGGACGTCATACAAGACCCAAGGAATCTGGAGAGAGCCTACGAAGAGAGCCTGAAAAACAGGCCGAGCCCAGTGACAAACTCGGGCGGATCGATCGCCAGAGGGGCTCCCGTGATTGTGCCTGAGCCGGGAAAACCCCACCAAAGCGCCCTCGCCTACGAGGACCACCAGGCAGGGCACAGCACGGCGTTCAGCAGCCACTTGCACAGAGGGTCTCCGGTCTCCACGAGGGAATCCACGCCACGGCAGCATGAAGGTACTTGTCAGCCTTTTGTTGGATGCTAAGATTTGTGGCAAGGTGCACGGGAAGTCGCTGCTGGCCCCACCTGTTCCTGGCAGGTGCCCGTCCAACCTGCTCTCCTGTTCTCCTCAGCTGGGGCTGACTCACGGGAGCTGGGGCATGCCTGCAGTGGGGTGGCTGAAAGGCGACCTTGGTGAAGCTGATGCTGTGTACAAAGTCTTTTCCCTGCCCCAGAGTTGTCCCTGGGCACCCTTGTTTCTAAAGGAGGTCAGGAGAGCAGTGCTCCGTGCGCTGGGCAGGGGGATTTTCACCCTTTTCACCGATCTGGTGTTTGTTTGCCTGCCTTGTGTGTTTATCCATCACCTTGGCACCCGAGCACCTCACCGCCAGGTACACATAATCCTCCTGAGCTGGTAGATCCGGGCAGTTTGGCTGGCTGCTGGGGTCTGCAGCCTCCCCAGCCTGTTCTGGGGGGGGGGGGGGCTTCTGCCTGCTCTCCTTGGTTCCAGTCATCTCCTGTCCCCAGAGCCGGGGCTCCCAGGGACCAGGCACATGCTCAGGTCTGGTGATCTGGTGAGACCCACTCGGATCTAGAGCCCAGAAAGTCCTCTGGCGTTGTGGCACACCCGTGGGCAGTGCAGAACCCAGTCCCTAGGACACCTTGTCATCTCTCCGTCTAGCTACGGGGAGCTGCAGCAGCCCGGGGCACCGCTCTCCTCCAGCTCTGCGGCAGCGCTCTCAGGAGGTTTGCATCTCCCACCTGCAAACCCTTGTCCTACACCAAGAGTCTCATGATTTGGGGGCGTGCGGCACAAGGCACTGCAGTCTGCCGAAAACCAGGGCCGGGATGCGGCTCCCCTGAGAGGACCATGAGATGGGGCTGCAGAGGGCAGAGCTCTCCAAAAACCCACCGGTGTCACTCACAGCCGGCTGGGCACACCAGGGGTCCCCGTGGTCAGCAGATCCCGTTGCCGCAGCCTTTTCTAGCTGTTTTTCTAGCTAGGTCAGTGCTGCTGGGGAAGCCTTCAGCTGCTTTGCGGCGCTCTGAGATTTGCACATATGGTGAGGATGGCGCGGGGGAGGCAGCACCCAGGCTGTGGGGAGGGATCCCAAGGGAAAGATCAGCGTTCCTGTAAAACGCCAGCAGCAAAGTAGATTTCTGCCTGTCTGGAGATCACGGGGTCTGGGGACGCAGGAGATCTGCAGGAGCGGGGTCCTACAAGGAGGAGTCGTAGAGCGGAGCTGGAGTGGAGCTTTCCCACGCCGGCTAGATTTTCCTCCAGCCCCTGCAGTAGGTTTGATTTATTTGTGGCCACACCAAGACACTGAGGTTTGTGAGAGGGGCAGGCGTGGCAGTGCGCCCGGCCTGTGTTGGAGCTGTGGTTATTTCCAAGTCCCCACCAGCGGGACCGGATCCGGCGCACGGAGGTGGGCAGGGACGGCTCGCTGCCCTCCAAGCCAGGGCCAGCAGGGCTCGGCCAGACATCACAGTCTGTGTCCCCGTCCCTCTGCAGAGATGGGGCTTTTGTGCATGTGTTTGGCTGAGGGGGAGGGACAGGCTGGCTGCGTCTTTTTCTGAATGGCTCTGGGCTCATTTCTGTGCAATTTGGTGCAAGAGGAGCGTGTTCACGCTGCTTTGGGGTGGCTGTCAGCTGCTGTCCCCGGCCTGTTAAGAACACCATGAGCTGGTGCCCTTTGTCCCAGGTGGGGCGAGAAGTGCCACCAATGCCCAGTGCAGGTTGGGAGAGCCAAGGGAAGGCCCTGACATTGATCCAACCTCGCTCCATGTGTTGGGAAAGAGCTGACAGCTCCAGAGGGCAGCTGGTGCTTGAACCCTCTGAACTGTTTCGTCACCGTGGCCGGGAGTTTCTGGGGTCCCCGGCTCTGCCCAGCAGCCCTAACCTCTTCCTTGCTGGTGTACCAAGGAGCACGGCAGCCAGGCTCCATCGCGGGGTGCCTGTGCAGGGCGGGATGAGCCTGCAGGATGCCCGGTGTGTATGGAGGTGGGACGGATGAATAGGAAAGTGCTGGCATCCTCCTTGTGCAAATGCTGCACGGACAGCCATGCCCAGGGGACATGCACGGCCCTGCCAGTAGCACAGGGCTGCCACGGGTCTTGCGTGACCGCGCTCACAGTGCTGTTGTAGCAAAGATGTGTTAGCCCAGCGCGTTGCACCTTGTACCTGTGCCCTGTCCTGCTCCTCTGCTCGTGGGAGGTGGAAGGTGAGAGCAGGATGTCAAAGGGAGAGGTCCGGGTGGCACAGTCGAGGGTGGGAGCCCCTTTCCATTTCTCGAGGGGCACACACGGGAGGGTTTAGGACAGGGTTCTCCTCCTGGCTGTGACCAGGGCTTGGCCACCTTGGTCTCGGTGGTGTAATGTGTCACAGCAGCGCAGCAAGGAGGGAAGAAGGGTCCCTTGAGTTCAGGAGGAGCTGTGGGCGTCCCTTGAGGAAACTCTTGGCTGTGGGTACCCCTCGGGGACGTGGCTTGGCCATGGTGCTCAGTCTCTGACTCATTTCCTTCTGCTCGCTGCAGGGAGCATCACTGCTGGGAAGCCAGTGTCCCAGGACCGAAAGATCACCCCCACGTCAAGAGAACTCACCAACTCCAAGTCGCCACACGCCCCCGTGCCCGACCACCACCACCCCATCTCCCCGTATGAGCACTTGCTCCGTGGCGTGAGCGGGGTCGACCTGTACCGAGGGCACATCCCGCTGGCTTTCGATCCTGCCGCCATCCCAAGGGGAATCCAACTGGAAGCAGGTACCTTCGCCGGGGGGCATGGTTGGTTTGGGATCGTTTTTTCCTTGGCATGCTCCAAAACCTGAGGATGCGCCGGGCAAAAGCACGGCCTGCTACCTCCCAAAAACCCACCCGTGGGGAAAGCCGCTTCATTTCTCCCTCCTCTTCTCTCCCAGCTGCTGCTTACTACCTGCCGAGGCATCTGGCCCCGAGCCCCACGTACCCCCACCTCTACCCCCCGTACCTCATCCGGGGGTACCCGGACACGGCCGCCATGGAGAACCGACAGACCATCATCAACGACTACATCACGTCCCAGCAGATGCACCACAACGCCGCAGCCACGGCCATGGCGCAGCGGGCGGACATGCTGCGCGGCTTGTCGCCCCGGGAGCCCTCGCTCGCCCTCAACTATGCAGCAGGTCCTTGTGAATCCAGCCGGGAGGGTCGGGGATGGGTTCCCACCTTTTGGGAGCTGTGGCTGGGGTCAAGCAGCAGCGGCTCAGCGTCACCCTGACAGCCCTCTGACTGCTCTCTTCCAGGAATCATCGACCTGTCCCAAGTGCCGCACCTGCCTGTCCTCGTGCCCCCCACCCCCGGCACCTCCGCCACCTCCATGGACCGCATCACCTACATCCCCGGCCCCCCCCAGACCTTCAGCAGCCGACACAGCAGCTCCCCGCTCTCCCCAGGTAACGCTGCAGCTTGCTTTTCCCGTGGGAAGGCGGTTGGGTAGGACTCCCTTAAACAATTCGGGGCCGTGAGCTCGGTGTGCTGGGGCAGAGCCCAAATTCATTCCCGCTCAGGGACCAGCGCTCCGGCTCCCTCGCACCAGCTCCTCTGATTCTGCTTGTTGGGAGCTTCGTTGCTTTTCCTCCTTTTTCCCCGAAGTGGCAGATAGCAAACAGCTTTGTGGAAGGTCATATCCTGGAGACGGCGCCAGGACAGCTATTGCGTGATCTGCCCGGGCTTTGTCGCGCTGGTCGCCCCGGTCTGTCCTGCTCCTCGTGACCTTGGATGGAGCTGTTCGTTATCTGCTCTGCAGACACAGCGATGTGAAGGGCAGGCTGTGTTCCCCGCGGGGAATCGCGTCTGCAGCCCTTTCACTGCCTTTCGGTTGGGTTTCAGGAGGCCCCACGCACTTGACCAAACAGTCAGGATCATCGGTGTCTGAACGGGAACGGGATCGGGAGCGTGAACGTGAGAGGGAGCGTGAAAAATCCATCCTAGTATCCACCACGGTGGAGCATGCACCCATCTGGAGACCAGGTAGGCTGGGGAGGAGCCTGGCTTCACATCCTGGGGCCCTTGCTGGGTGCGGGTAGTGTTGGGACTCTAAAACAAGGGGCTGAAGCCTTTGCTTGTATTTGCCCCAGGTACAGAGCAGTCCAGCAGCCGTTCCTCCTCGCACTCTCACAGCCACCAGCACTCTCCCGTCTCGCCCCGCACCCACGAGACCATCCAGCAGCGCCCCAGCGTGCTCCACAACACGAACATGAAGATCATCTCCTCGGAGACCCCCACCCCTTCCGTCCTGCGGTACGTCCCCACGCCACGCTCCCTGCCCCTTGCCCAGACTGCTGCCGAGGGCAGATGTAGTGGCTAATTAATGAGCACCACGCGGGCACCTCGGAGATGCAGAAAGGGCTGTTTGGGCCTTGTGGTTTAGTGGAGGACTTGTTAGTGTTAGGTCATGGGTTGGACTAGGTGCTCTTGGAGGTCTCTTCCAACCTAAATGATTCTGTGGTTCTGTGATTCCGTCTCAGCGGGAGCAGGACTGGGGCTAACGGGGAAGTTGTGATGGGGAGAGATGGGTTTTGGTACGCAGTCCCTTCACTTTACCTGGTGGCTTTTACTGCTACCAGAAAAGAAAGCAGGATGTGTCCCAGTGCAGGTGTCACTGCTCTTGCTGAAAGCTTCCTGGTTGTGGCGTTATGGAGGTGTATGGGCTTGTCCCATGGGTTTTCTTCCCTGCGGTCAATCTACCCAGACCACAGCAAATACCCCATGTTATTGTGTTATTGTGGTGAGCACCTGAGTGGCAGAGGTTTCATCTGAGCCTTCCTCACCTGCTCCAGCCCGGGCCAGAGCAGCTTTGAGTACCTCGGCCAGACAGGGCTAATACCCGGGCAAAACACTTGGGCTCTGCCAGGTGCTTAGCAGCACTCCCCTTTCGCCACATGCTAATCTTTGCTTCGTCCTCTGTCGCCTCCCAGTTCCTCATCCACCACTACCACGTCGCCGATCCGCTCCGCGGGCTTCCCCTCGGCCTCCGCCCTGCGCTCCTCCATCGGCGCGGTGGACGGCTACGCAGCCATGATGGACCCGGCCGTCCTGCAGAAAGAGGCCTCGAGGGCGCGGGAAGGCAAGGCCGAGCGACCCCAGCCTGACAACAACGTGTTCACCTCAAAGCTGCCCAGCGGGGCCACCCTCGAACAGTCGCCTTCGCCTATTAAAGCCATGGAGTCGAGGCCTTTACCCGCCTCCGGGCCCGGTTCTTCTCATCACTATAGCAGAGGACAGGGGAAAAGCCAGCAGCACCATCACCCTCTGGACCAGCAGCACGCAGCTTCAGGCCCCGAGCAGCACAGTAGAGAAAAGAGTCAAAGTAAACCCTTTTCAATGCAGGAACAGGAGCTCCGAGCACTCGGTAAGACCACCACGACAGCGGCCAACTTCATAGATGTGATTATCATGCGCCAAATTTCTTGCGATAAGGGGCAGCGAGAAAGAGGCTCGCTAAGTAACGACTCCACTAGCGATGGTAAGAAATTGGAGGGGAGGGGCGAGACAGCTGTGGCCTGAGACTGATTTTATTTCGTTATTTCTTATTTTGAGTTGCACGTTTTGGCTACTGGCTTTGTCAGCTCCCCGAGTGTGCTTGTCCCTCTCCCTCCCAGTTGTTACGTTATTCCAGTCTTTATTTGTGTGTGTCTCAGGGATCTTCCCTTCTCCCACACTCTCTCAGTTTTTTCCATTGCCAAGCCCTGTTTTGCAAATGTTGTTCGGTTCCTGGTACTGCTTTTTACAGACAACAGCAATTTGCTAATTCTGATTTCCCCATGATTAGCAATTCCCAGGCAGTCTGTACGAAACAGTTGTGGGTAATAAATCAAAGGGGCTAAGACGAGAACTGGGTGTGTGAGCGTGACAGGGCTGCTGGCCACCCGACACGCACGGCCCCGCTCACAGTTGTGCCATCCAGCCTGCAGGATCCCCGAGGGCTCGGGGGCTGCAGCAGGGGGGGGCTCTGTCGGCCTCCCCATGAGAAAACGTGCGGAGGGCTGCCATTTCGGGGGTCGTTCCCCCAGCAGATCGCAGTAACCACTGACTGCGATCCTGCGTAGCACACAGAAGCACCAGGACAAGTTTCTCCGGATGGCAACGGGATGGACTCAAGGTGTAGTCTGCTCCTGGTGGGGCAAACCTTCCCCCAGAGCGCCCATGCGGGCTCCCAGCAGCAGGCGGCACATGGGGGCAGGGGGAGGCCTCTTCTTCGTGTTAGAGCATCCACCAGGGCCTGTTGGCCACCAGAAGGCTTCGGGAGGGTCGTGGGGGTGAGGGTGGCTCCCCCCAGCGCGTGCCCATGCCAGAGCAGCACGGTCCAAGCCGCTCCTGCTGGGGCTGGCAGGGGCAGCAGGGCAGTGGGGCAGAGCACGCCCCGGGCACCGGGGCCTCCCGGCAGCGCCGCGGGTCCCCTGCCAGCTCGGCCTGCAATGGGCAGCTTCTAGGAATTGAGCACAAGGAGGTTGAAGGTCTGTGGAGGCAGAAGTCGTGTTACCAAACCCGCTGAGCTGGCAGGAGGCAGCGGGTGCCTCCTCCAGGCCCCCTGGGGCCTTTGCCCCTGGTCCCTGGAAGCATGACCCGCCTGTGCCTCAGTTTCCTCCCTCTCTTGGAGGATAATGTTCGTCTTTCATTCCAGCTCTGCACGTTTCGTTGGAGCTTGAGTCTGTGCAATGGGTTTAAAAGGCAGAGAAAGGTGAAGGAGCCTTCTTGCCCCTTGCAAGCGTGCTGTCTGTGCAGGAGGATCCTCACACCCCGTGTGAGGGTCTGAGGTCTGCAGGGCCTCACGCTCCATTTTCAAGTCCCTGCTGTTGGCATCATCGGGGATTTTTTTTGTAAAGCACTTTGAGATCTGTGCAGCCCCAGGGGACCATACAGTCGGCCAGACCTGCCAGGCCTCCCCTGATCTCTTTTCTGCCCCCTTTGCTGACTGTACGACTGCCCACCAGCGACCACGGCCGCAGCACTTGGGTTTAACGCCCTTCTCCCTTTCCCCAGGCTTTCACGGTGGCTACAGCCCTGAGCGGATCGAAGCGGTGAGTCCCGTCAGCTCGCCCAGCCTGTCCCACGAGAAAGGGGCCAAGCTGCTGCAGGATGTGGACAAGGGGCACGGGGAGCACGACCCGAGGCAGAAGCAGCAAGGTGAGGGCAGGGACCGGCGGTGCCCAGCATGAGCCTGAGGCTGGCACGGTGGGCTTGGTGCCCCGGTGCCATACCAGGATGGTGTTCGGCCATGGAGGAGGGGGACACGGGTGTCACCTGGCTCCAGCTCTGCTCTTTGTGCCTCCTCCAGCCTCGCTGAAGGCCTCGGCCCCCGAAGCAGCCCACCTGCAGCACCTCCGGCAGCCCGACGGCCCCCAGCCCCAGTGCCAGCCCCTGCAGTCCAGCCAGAGCGTCAAGGGAATGAACCAGCGGGTGGTCACGCTGGCCCAGCACATCAGTGTAATTAACCTGGTTTTCTCCTTCCCCTGGGGTGCCCGGGGAGGAGGGAAGGGCCACATCCAGAGCCAATGTGAAATATATCTGGTGGGGAGGGCTGGGAGTGATGCTAGAGACCTCAGCACTGCTGGTCTAGGGCTAGAGAGAGCAGGGTGCATTGGGCACGGTCATCCCACGTCCTTGCATCACAAATAAAGCCCATCGCAAGAGCTTCTGCCGGCAGGAGGCAGAAGTTACAACCCTGCAAGAACAAACCTGCCTAATTCCTTCCTGCTTGCCCTTAGTTATGTCCTGCAACATGAGAAGTAGAGACCAATTCTGCTTCTTACTCAAGGGTTTCTTCTAGGAGGTCATCACCCAGGACTACACGCGCCATCACCCTCAGCAGCTCAACTCCCACATCCAGACCCCGGTGTACTCCTTCCCTGGGGCCGCGTGCCCCGTGCTGGACCTGCGCCGCACCCCCAGCGAGGCTTACCTGCAGCAGCAGGAGCACGCAGCAGCCTCCAGGATCTCCCCGCAGAACGAAGGAGGCAAGAGGTGAGCTTAGAGAGCCACAGTGAGCACAGCCGGGATCTGCCAAGCCGCAGTGCAGACCCTGCCTCAGGTGGACCAGGGCTGAGGAGCTGGGCGGATGCCCTTGGTTACATGGCACCCCAGTAAGGCGCTGTGTAGGGCAGGCTGTCATTTGGCACTGCTGGATTTAGGGTCCTCAGCTTGGGGCTTGCGTGGATCACTTCCTTACATGGTCCAGAGTGTAAAACTGCCTTCTGATCCAGGCATTTTTGCCCTGTGGTGCCTCTCTTGCCATCCCTGTAGTTCTAGAGATGTTTTCTAGACCCCGTTAGAGTCTGTTTGTGATCCTTCCCCAGCTGGCTGGTGCCACAGAATTGTTTAGGTGGGAAGGGACCTCTTGAGATCCTCCAGTCCAACCGCCTGCTCAGGCAGGGTCAGCTGGAGCCACGTGTCCAGGGGCCAGTTGGGTTTTGAGCATCTCCACTGATGGAGACCTCACAACCTCCTTGTGCAGCCTGTCCCAGTGCTCGAGCACCCTACAGTAAAAAATAAATAAATTGTTACCTTGCATTGAGGTAGAATTTCATGTGTTTTGGTTTGTGCCTGTGGCCTCTTGTCCTGTCACTGTCCCCAGTCTCTGGCACAGACCTTTCAGACCACAGGTGGTTCAAAAAAAAACCAAAGAAACGTGTTTACCATTGGTTCAGAGTTAATTTTCTTTTCATCAGTCTTAGTGAATCAGAGGCTTGTTAGACACATAAGCCATGTCTCAACTCTAATTACCCATTTCAGGCAACACCTTTTTTTCTTTTAAAGTCACTTCTAAATCATGCAGACAGCAGCACGAGGAAAGTCTGATTGCTGTTGTGCTGAGTTGGAAAAAATGGGAGTCTTTGCCTGGGAGTCTGAGAACGGGGTCTGTGCTCCCACCCTCAGTCCAGCAGCTCAGCGAGATGCAGATGTGTCCAGGAAACAGTGAGGTCTCCAGACCTGTGGTTCCTCGTCATTGTGTGATTATTTCCCCGGCTCTCCATGGTCTTAGAATTGGATTCGTAACGTTAGGGGAGAAAGCCCAGCCCTGGCCACCCAGAGATGAAAAAAAAAAAAAAAAACTGAGAAAAAGAAACCACAGAAAGAACAAAGACGTGAATTCCCAGAACTGGCCGTGAGGAATTCCTCACAGACTCAACCCTGGCCGCCTCCCAGGCACCGGCTGCACTTGGAGGGCTGCATCCATCCCCTCCAGGCTGCCTCCGTGTAGCCCTGCCAGGCCAGATCCTGACCCCGCCACGAGGTGGATGGGAAGTGGCAGGCACTGCCCCCACACCCCTCACGTTAGGAAATACGACGGAGGATCAGAAGCCGTGACCCCGGAGGGTTGGCGTCCCAGCCCTCTGAAGGGATGGGGATGCGCTGTGGAGCAGGGGGACGCCGGGGCTGAGCCAGAAGGTCCCAGGGCCGCCCCCCTCGCATCTCCTGGGATATTTGGGGCAGTTGCTGGCTGGCCTGCTGCCTGGAAATGTGGGCCACAGCTCAGCCCTGCTCCGCACGCCTGCGGTTCAAAACATGCCCGAGCTGCGCTGCTCCGAGGGCTTGTGTCAAAAGGCGGCGTGAGCCCGCAAGGGTGGGGAAGGCTTGGCTCTCCTCCCTGCAGTACAGCAAGCTATTTTAGTCCTTCCCCCCAGCCCCGTGCGGAGACGGAGGATGTTGCAATAAACCGATTGCATCTCCCCACGCCATCCCCAGGTCCCCGGAGCAGAGCAAAGCCTCGGCCGGCGGCGGGCCGGACAACTGTATCGAGCCCGTCTCTCCACCAGACGGCGTGGGAGAACCGGAGCACGCCAAGAGCGCCACGTACCCGATCCTGTACCGCGAGGGCGAGCAGATGGACCAGAGGTATCGCAGAGCCAGGGGACGGTGGTGACAGCCTGGGGATGTGCCCGGCCCCGTGGTCGCTCGGACCAGGAGGACAACCGGCCTTGCCTTGCCCTAAGACGTGGCCCCATCCCCGCTCTGCTGGGGGCTCTCCCCTCCTCACAGCTCCGATAATCCAGCAGCAGGGGCCAGCTGGCTACAGAAACCTTTCTGAGGAGCTGGCCTACGTGCTCATCCTCTTCCTAGACATACGGCCACGCTTCCTGCCCACTGCTCTGCGCCGCAGCCCAGCCACGTCCTGTCCCTGTCCTCTGTCGCTGCATCCCAGCAGGTCCCCTGTGTCCCCCCAGACCCCCTTCTCCAGTCCCAGCTGAAACATCTCACTATAGAAACCGTCTTCCTGAGTGTTCGGCCAAGCAAGAGATCTGCTGGTAGGGAACTGAGTTTTAGGTCTGAGAAGGGCACTTGGTTGGGCTCGTTCGTTGCAAGGCGGGAAGTATTCAGGCAGAAGATTTTCTCCTGCATCCAAAAGCAGTGTCACATCCCGGACCCTCACACATCTGTAAGGGTGCTTCAGCTCTGTGCAGTACGTTCATGGCAGGGACAGGGAGAAAGGTTGGAAATCCCAAATACCTCAGGAGCCCCGGGCTGGTTAGGAAGAGTTGCCCTAAGGGAAGAGGCCTCACTAGGTGGGACTTTGTGCCTTGGACCTTGCAGAGGTTTCTGATGGCTTTTTGCTTTGCAGGATGGGGTCCAAGTCCCCAGGAAACAACACTCAGCCTCCAGCGTTCTTCAGCAAGCTGACGGAGAGCAACTCTGCCATGGTGAAGTCCAAGAAACAGGAGATCATCAAGAAGCTCAGCACGACCAACAAAAATGAGACGGAGTACAGTAAGGACATGTGGGGAGCGTATATGGGGGCACTAGGGGGAAAGCTTTGAGGACACGCTAAACAAGGGAGATTTGGGAACGGGTGCTGCTGCGTTACAGGCTGGGAGCTCCCAGAACCATCCCATGCTTTGTCGGGCAGTGCAAGTGCCAAATGCTTTTTAGGTTGAGCCTCCCCAGCCCTGCTGGTGCCAGCAGTGGCGGTGTGCATCTGGGGGGCCTCCCAGCCGCGCATCACCCTGCTGTGGGGCTGTCAGTCTCACCCGTGTGGCAGTGTCAGATAACCTCAAGAGGAAGGAAATAATGAGCTGAGCATGGAGGAGACTTAAGAACAATTGATATTTTAATGAATGGCCAGCCAAGCTGAATCCTCCCTCCTTGAGATGCATCTCCCCCAGCCGTTACTTTAATCCTTACATCAATATTGGTGTAGCTCTGTGGAACTAACCAGGCTGGCTTATGTTAGAAATTCAGCCCATTCATTCATTAACCACTAATAGAGTAGATAGGATCATAATTTAATTTAGCCCAGCATTATACAGTCAATACTAATTCAATTTGAGTCCATCTTACAACAGCTGCATTGGATAAGAGCGACCAAGCTGTCTCGTCTCCTGGATGATGTTACCATGAGCCAACAGTATTGTTATGCCCCTTTGGGGACGTGTGGCTGAACCCTGTGACCTTCCACACGTTTCCTTATCAAGGGAAAATATACGGAAATAGGAAACACCTCTCATTTGATGAGGATTTCTGTTATTCCAAGGAAAGCGATATCCAAGTCAAACAGCTCAGCTAAAAGGGAAAATATTGATTTAACGTTTCTTCTCCTCCTCGCCCTCCCCACTGCCCAGACGTGCTCTGTGGATGTGGGGATGCGAGCCTTTGGAAATCCCGTAGGCAGGAGAGGGTTCAGCTTCACAGAGCTCGTAATCCGCAGCGCCGGAGGGAGGGAGGGAGCTCAGCACTGGGCATGGGCATCGCCCCGGGTCTCTGGGCTCTGCCTTTCTGCCCCTTCCTGGCTGGCGCGACGTGCCTGCTGTGGCCCAGGTGGTATTTATGGTCCCGGCCAGCACCCGCAGACCTGCTCCTGCTGCTGCCGGCCCCGGTGCTGTGGTGGGCACAGCGAGGTCTCGTCGGGGCTGGCAGGGCCGGGCCGGCCTGCGTGCGCTGCTCTCCGTACTGAAGAGCTTCTTTGTTTTTCTCCAGATGTTGGGCAGCCTGGGACAGAGATTTTCAATATGCCAGCGATTACCGGAGCAGGTAACTCTCGCGCTGTATCTGTACCGTACCTCACTCCATGCAGAGCTCACCGCTGTGAAGAGCAGGAGGCTCGGTAGATTTCAGCATTTCCTTGTTTTGTTTTGCTGTAATACCGAGCGTTGTGGCTGGTGGGAGAGTGGAGCCGTGGTACTCTTCTGTAGCTCCCGGTGTGATTCCTCCGAAAGCCTTGCAGGGTTTGAGGAGAGGTTAAAAGCTGAGCTGAAGGGCAGCGCAGGAGCTGAAATGGGGGGTTAGGAGCTTCCCGAGAGGCACTGCACCCTGCCCAGGCCTGCTGCACCCACGGCTTTCAGCCCAGCTGGGAGAAGAGGAGAGCGAGCAGCTTAAGGAAGGGATTTTGGAAAAAAAAAATGGGGCCAAAAGCAGCCCCATAGGGTCGGGCAGGCAGGGTGGGCTTCCTGGACATGGGACAGGCCAGCCCGAGGCAGGAGGGTGGCACGAAGGCTGTTGAGCTGCTGCCGCCTGCGTCCTGCGTAGCTGCCGAAACGTCGGTGTGGGCACACAAATGGCACCAGGAGAGCCTGCTGCGGGGTTTCGCAGCAGCACCCAGCCCTTGCCATCTCGTCTGTGTGAAGGTCCCGTGGCGTGGCTGGGGCTCTGGGACCAGGCTGGTGTCCCAGAGGGCAGGAGGCACGTCCTGTACATCCTGCCTGCCTGCCCCCATCACCCCCGGGGATCCAGCCCTGCCAGCAGCGCAGCTTTCTCCCATGAATCCCCACTGACGAGTATTAATTAATACTTAATCAAGTATTAACACCCTCCTACAGCGGGGACACCTCCAGGTTGTTATCTTAATAATTAAGAGGAGGAATGACCAAGGGAAGGAGCCGGGGGCTGCGCAGCAGCAGGGGGGTGCCACACACCGGTGCCGCACACGCTTCCCGTGCCGGTCTGCATCCGTAGCATGCTGATACGCCCTGGGGTGAGGTCCGAGCCCCGGCCTGGGGGCAAGGACTTGTGGGGTAGGGGGCCAAGGACTTGTGGTGTAGGGGCCAAGGACTTGTGGTGCAGGGGGGCAAGGACTTGTGGAGTAGGAGGGCAAGGACTTGTGGAGTAGGAGGGCAAGGCAAGCTGTCAGTGGTGTCCTCGTTGGGAAGAAGTGGCTCCTGTCAGCAGCTGGGACCTGATGGTCCGTGGCAGACAGAATTCAGGGGTGAAGCCTGACCTCCCCAAAGCCTCCCCTGGTTAAAGCTGCTCCTGCTGTGCCGGAGGGAGGAGCAGAGCATAGGGAGCCGAGGAGCGGGGTCTGGCTGGAGGGGTACCCGGGGAGACCTTGCCCCTTCGCAGGAAAAGGGGAGCCGTCCCTTTGAGAGCGGAGAGGCAGCGATCCCAGCACGAACCCCCCCGGGACGGGGCGAGCTGGGGGCTGTCGGGGGGCTTCCCTCGCCAGCCCGCTGGTTTTGTGTCTGTATTTTGCCCTTGCTTGTTCCCTGTAACCGCCGCGTTGGGAATGACGGTCGCGTGGCTGAGCCTAGTGCCCTCTGGTCCCTGTGCGGCGCTGCACCATAACTGCATGGCTTCTGACACTCACAACCACTCGGACACACCACCTCGCCTCTGCAGCCTGTCCCGTAGCCACGGCCGAGCCTGCGAGGGGGCCCTGGTCCGCCGCGGGCCCCCAGCCCCATGGGGAGGAAGGGAGTGGGATGGGTGAGGGGTGAGGGGCTTGCAACGAGCGCGAGGAGGGATGGAAGGACTCTGCCCTCTCCCCCAGCGTAGCCTGGCCCCGCAGGGTCCGTGCCCCTCTCCGGGGGCTGCTTCCCACCTCTTATGCCAGGGCCAAAATCTGGGCACCTCTTTCCCATCCACTTTTCATGGGGTTTTTCCAAACACCCCCTCTTCCCACCCTGTCTCTTCCTCCATGGAAAACTGCCCCAGCCTCAAAGTTCTCCGCACACCTACGTTTACGGACCCCAGGGGGGGTCTCCTCCTCCCCACGCGCTGCTCCTGGCCGGGCGGGGAGCTCAGCCCCCTCGGTGCTGCCACCCCCCGGGGTGCAGCAGAGACCCCTCTCCCCTTCCCTGCTTCCTCCGAGCCCTCCCCTGGCCCCAGGCAGATGGTGTACGCAGTGCTCCCTTCCCACCGCCAGCCCCTGCCAAGCCCTGGGGTGGGATGGAGAGGGGAGGAGGAGGAGGAGGAGGAGGAGGAGGAGGGGGGCCAACCCGCGCCGAGTGCTTTGCAGAGCTTTACAGAACAAGATGACAAAGTTTGTTGCTTTGCGAGAATGTGCTGACTGTTTGTTTCTTCCCTCCTCCCTTGTCTCCTTTCTCCCCTTTCCCCGTCCCCCCATCTTTCTTCTCATTTGGCCCCCCCATCTCCCGCCCCCTCTTTCCTCCCCCTCCCGTATCTCCCAGGGCTAATCAGTTGTAGGAGCCAGTCGGTCCAAGAGAATTCCAGTACCAACATGGGGTTGGAGGCAATAATTAGGAAAGCCCTAATGGGTAAATATGACGAGCAGTGGGAAGAGCGCTCACCTCTCAGTGCCAATGCTTTTAACTCTCTGAATGCCAGTGCAAGCCTGCCCGCTGCTATGCCCATAACTCCTGCTGATGGACGAAACGAGGACGTGCGCTCCTTGCCAGGTCTGCAGCCCTCTCCACCTTCGCTCTCTCTGTGTTATTAATTCTCAGCCTTTGTTTTTCCCCTTTTGCGGGTGGATTTATTCCCCCCTCCGCCCCCCGTTTTTGTTCATTTTGGTTTTCTTTTCTCCCTGCCCCAGCTTTGAGCTTTGTGAATCCGCTGATTAATCCTGGTCTTGTTTGATGTTAATTTAATAGTCTCGGAAGGTGCTGTTGCTTTCTCTAAACCACTGACTGTGCTCTTTCCCCACCTGTTACAGTTTTTTTAATATCTCCCCTTTTTTTTAATCACGTAAAGGAGGGTGGGGGAACCCCACACCCAAAAGACCAAAGCCATAACCTAAAAGAGCCACCCCAAACCGCCTGTAAAACCCCCTCCCGTGCCCAGCACACCCAGCAAAGCTCCTTTTGCTGTGCCTCGGCCCCGGGCAGCAGGAGGGGATGCCAGGTCTAAGCGGGCAGCGCGTGCCCGAAGCTGGGCTTCCCAAAGGACAGGCATGGGGACACCGGGCAGGGTCACGCTTCCCTCCTCACCCCGGGCTCAGGAGTGTCAGGGCAGGGTCTGGCTGAGACAGACAGGGCCTGGAGCAAGAGGGAGAGCTTAAGGGAACCAGAGGGGACAGGTCAGGGACATCTTCAGAGACCAGGGCTGGGGACGAGCCCCTGGCTGCTCTGAGCACCTGAGGGCCCCGGCTGGGCGCTGCAGGGGGGTCGCTCAGTGCTGGGGGGCTGGAGCAGAGCCGGGAGGGTCGTTCTGCACGGCCCCAGCTAAGGAAGGGAACCAGAGATGGGTCAGGGAGGCGTTTGTCCCCCGCACGCCCACTAAGGGCAGGGTGGTGCCGGGGGCGGCCTCCACCCCGCGTGACGCCAGGGCAAAGCCACGGGGCCACGTGTTACCATCCGGGCCAGCTCAGAGCAGGCGCTCCCCGGCTTGCTGCAGAAAAGCTTCTCTGGCCACTGCATGAACCCAGCAGCTTCTTCCACCCGCGCTTCCCTGCGCCCGGCAGAGGCTGCCCAGGGCCGGTGGGGTGGGACACAGAGCCCGTCCATCCGTCCCCCTTCGGGAGCTTCCTCCTGCTTAGCTGGGCTAACGTACCCGGCACAGGCTCTTTTGACCCTTAAGCCTTTCAAAATCTGGCTGATTTTGCTGTAAGAACTGACTAAGGACCACAGGGACGGGGAACACGCTCGGGGCTGCGGCACCCTCGTGGCCACGGGCTCCCTGTAGCTGGCCACATAGCGGCACGTGGATCCCCGTCCCTCCCGCGCCACCACCCGCAGCTGCAGGCTTTCAAACCGCGCGTGGTGCTGGGGAAGCGCTGGGTGCATGCACTCCTTCCCCCCTGCCCCGACCCCCCAAAAATCCATCGCGGCCCGGTTCCCGCGACCGCCTCCCCGCGGGCCGGGTGACGAGCGGGCGCTTCTCTTTGCAGGAGGAGGGGGAAAGCCAAAGATCGCTGCCAGGCCCAACAGCCGCAAGGCCAAGTCCCCGGCGCCGGGCCTGTCCTCCGGCGAGCGGCCGCCGTCCGTGTCCTCGGTGCACTCGGAGGGGGACTGCAACCGGAGGACGCCCCTCACCAACCGCGTCTGGGAGGACCGGCCGTCGTCCGCAGGTAGGGCCCGGGGGGGGCCGCGTGTCCCCGCAGCAGCCCCCCGGTGAGCCCCACGGCGCTGACCCCCCGCCCTCTCCTCCCCGCGCAGGCTCGACGCCGTTCCCCTACAACCCGCTCACCATGCGGCTCCCCAGCGGGGTGGTGACGGCGGCCCCCGCCGCCCCCCTGCCGCAGGGGACGCCCGGCAGCCAGCACCACGCGTGGGACGAGGAGCCCAAGCCCCTGCTCTGCTCCCAGTACGAAACCCTTTCGGACAGTGAATGAAGCGAGTGAGGAGCAGGGAGACGGCGACCAAACCGACGGCACGGGGAGCGAGCGAGCCGCCCGGGGCGAGCACCCAGCGCCCCGGCCCCGCTGGCTCTCACGAGCAAAGACGCAGGAGCAGAGCTTTTTTTTGGGTTTTAATTTTTTTTTTTTTTTAATGTTCTCCTCCCAACCAGCCAATTTGGGGGGGGTGATTTTTTTTTGTTGTTGGTTTATTTTTCCTTTTTTTTTTTTTTGTTTTGTTCTCAACATCTGGAAATTTCTGCATCCTCTTCAGTCTAAAAAAGAAAAAAAAAAAAGCCTTAACGAGACAAAACCCAAGGATCCCACCTTCGTCCTTGCCAGCATGGCTGAGCGGTGACCCCGCGCTCGAGAGAGGGACCGAGTGGCCGCGCAAGTCCCGGGGCCGCGCGCACACGGACGCTCTGCTCCCACAGCGCCGAGTGAGGGGCTCTGTGGGGCTGTGCCACGGAAACACAAAACCTTGAGACGGTTTAAAAAAAAAAAAGTGATTTAAAAATGTCAAATAGGATCGAACCCAGTTTGGTTTCCCCCGGCTGATCTGAGGGTGGGGAGCCCATCGTCCCGGCCGCGCGGGACGCGTTGGCCTCAACGCGCTTTGAACGCGGCTGGGAGGAGCAGGGGAGGGAGGGAAGATCCGTTTCTGAAAAAAAAGCTGGTCCCTTCGGTGATGGATATCCTGGGCTGCAATTGGAGTGGGAAGAGATTTCCCCGGGGGGGCTCGCGCATCGCCTGGGGATGGGCTCGGTTGCTTTAAGTGCATTGTTTTCTGAATGGTGAGAAAAGGCAATTGTAAATTGTATTGGTCTACAGGGTATATTTTTGATACCTTCAGTGAATTATGTCAATATTTTACGCAAGGAAGGACTTAAACAAAACACAGTATTACATGCTGTAAAAGAGGTTCTGTTCTTACACACAGGCTTTGATGTGTTTGTCCATTGTATGGAAATGTTTAAAAAAGAAAAAAAAAAAAAAAGAAGGTAACAGTGATCCATCAAAGTCGTCTGTAAGTCAGGAGAATGTATGAACTTAGATTAAAAAAAGAAAATCTTGCCATGGTTGCAGGGCCCCCCGTTACACACACCTCTGCTAATTCAGCAGAATCCGTTTGCTGGTTGCAGTCGTTGATTCCCCAGAGCCCTCCAGAGCTGGCCGGGTGTAGGGGCAGCGCGGGCAGGAGGCCGGCATGGCAGGGAGTTCACAGGAAACTTTAAAAAAAAAAAGAAAAAAAAAGTTTTTATTGTATTTTTGTGATACACACGAATGCTCTACTTTACATTATTTTTTTCATTCCATGATGTTGGATCATATCTGCAGTTACATGGTTAAAGAACAAAATATTAGACTTTTTTTCATTCACTTCTGCTTTCTCGCTCTGGGGGAGAAAAATGGCAAAAAAAAAAAAAAAAACACAAAAAAATGTATTAAATGCTTTGCATTCTATACGCTAGAGGAAACAAGACCACGGCACAGACTTTCCGCCTCTCCCGCTGCGGGGGGAGCCAGCCCGCGCCGCCTTCCAGCAGCTCTTTGATCCGCCGCGTGTCAGACAGCGAGGATCGCCTTGTCACGTTCTCGATGGTTATTTCTTTTCCCCCTGCAATGTTCCCAGGGTGATTCTGATTTCAAAGCAAGAGAATGATGGTGTTTGTTGTTTGTTTGGGGCTTGTTTTTTTTTTTTGTTTTGTTTTGTTTTGTTTTTCGTTTTTTACAATGTACAGGTTTTTAATGTTCATCAATGTTTGTGTCTTTTCTGTTGTGCTTTTTTTTTTTTTTTAAGAAAAAAAAAAAAAACGAGACAATGCACAAGCGATGTGGAAGTCTTTCAGTTCCCAGGTTATTGCTGCTGGTGTCTTCATGGCTCTGAGATGTAAAGCTAACAGAGCTGATGTCTGGGCATAACGCTATTAAAGTGTCGCAGATTTTGCTGGGAAAAATCCAAATTCGACCCATTTTCAAAGCCGCCTCCTTAACCTTTTCAGACAGAGGAAAAAAAAAAAAAAAACACAACAAAGAATAAAGTTACCACTTGGCACAGTAGCAATACTGTGTGCTGCTTTGGTGTCTTGAGGAGAGGCCGAGCCAGGGGCAGGTCGCTGTTGAAGAGCGGATGCGACTGGCAGGGCCGCGGTGCCCAGAAGCGTGGAGCAGCGGTGTGGAGGTGGCGTGAGGATGGCTGGGGCTCGCTTTCTCCATGGTTGGGGCTCGTCTTCTCCGCTGAGGGGACAGCCCCGGCCCCGCTGGCCCTGGCTGTGGAGACGGCGCTGAGCTCGGGCGGCGGGACGATGCGCGGGGCTGCCGGCGCTCCCTCACCTTGAGGCGCGCGAAGGGAGGCGTCGGGCGGCGTTTGGGTTCCTCACCCTCGGTGTTGCCCGCACAAGCCCTGTCACCACCCAGCCAGGGCAGTCTTGTCCCTTTCTGCCCCAGGGCACAGCCCCTTGGGACATCCCACGCCAGCCAGAAGCGACCCCACGGGCTGGGCTGGGCTCGGGGCCTGCTGGCTGAGGTGGGGAAGGGCAGCGGGGAGCTGCCGAGGCACCACCTCACCGCCGCCACGCAGCAGGAGGAGGTTACACAGCCCAATTCTGTTTGCTTTGCCCTTTCCACCATGGCTTCGTGTGCCTGGAGGAGGGGCTCGGAGCTGGTGGGCTCACCCAGAGGCCTGGGAGCGCTGAAGCAAAGCCGAGGCCTGGCCCAGGGCTGCACTGCGAGGGCCTCGCTGCGTTTTCAAGAGGCGTGAGAGGTTTGTGAGGTACTTTTTAGTCATCGTGGGGCTGATGGCTCGGTGGGCGCGTGGCCTGCGCAGGGCAGTGTTATGAGGAGGGGTTGGTGGTGCCACAGGGCTGGAAAGGCCTTGGTGGCACCGGTTCCATGCTGGAGGTTTGGCCCTGTCTGGGGCAGCCCGTGTGGGGTACGTGTGTGGGGTTGGCTTCAGCGGCGTCCCGCCCTTGGGGAAACCTGGAAGCGGGGAGCTGCTGCTCCTCTAGGTCACGAGCACTGCAAGCGGCACCCCCCCGTCCTGCCCTCGCGTCCTCCTGCCCGCCAAAGGCTCTGTTTTCACGCGCTTTTGCCCCAAATCACCCAAGTCGTCGTGCTGCCGGCCGTGATGCATCCCCATCCTGCAGCCAAGGAGGAGAAAGGCATGTTAAGCTGTTAGAGAAACAAAACAACCCCAGTTTAAAGGTAACGTTAACCGACTTCGTAGTTTGTACAAACTGGCAAGCAAATTATTGGGCAATTTATTGTTTCAGCTGTACCGAGGGGGGAAATATCTATCTTTTGTACAAGCAAATTGTGCATAGCTGTTTTGAAGTGAGTTGTATGATAGACGAGGCTGTATATAGAAACCACGAGGTGTAAATATTTACGCAGCTTGCTCTGAAGGGGTGGTTTTCTTCTACTGAAGGTGAAGGGTTTGTTCACTGTTATTTTGCTCAGCGCGCCCACCAGCAAGCGGTGTGGGCAGCAGTGGCCGAACACTGCCTGACTGTTTAAATAATAAAAAGGCAAACAAACAAACCAAAAAAAAAAAAAAAAAAAGCTTCTTTGCCAGCAAAATACAGCTCTCCTGCTCTCCTGCTTCTTTCCGTGCGTAAGCCCAGGAGGAGCGAGTTGATGCCACAGCATGGGTGGGAGCGGGGCAGGTTGGGGACCCCGTGGTGGCGGGGTGCAGGTGGGGGCACCCCTGGCAAAATGGGCTGAGAGAGGGGGAAAAAGGGATGCTGGGGGCTCTGCAGGTGGGAGCTGCGGTGTGCACCCCAGGCTGGCCCTGGCATTGGCACAGCGTTGGCCCCACACTGCACCGTGCCCCCCCCGAAGGACCCTGCCCCGGGTGGGTGAGGGGGGAGCTTGCTGGCTGGAGCTCGAGGGGCCTCGCACGCTTCTCCTACGGCTTGCAGGTGGGTGCACTGGCTAAGTCACAGCCCCCTCTTTGCCTCGGTTTCCCTATCTTTCCCTATCATTAATGTGTCTCCCATCAGCCTGAAACATCTCAGAAGAGGGATTTTTCCTCTTCCGCTATTATTATTTTTCTTATTTATATTTTCATTTCATTTTACTGAGCTGCTGCGGGCAGCTCCCCAGACATCAAACAGCCCCTGGGTTCTCCTGGCAGCAGTATGTGTTTGGCCACCGAGACTTCTTCCCCCGACCCTGCGTGCCCCAGACTATTTGTTGGCTTTTCACAGGGGAAACAGAAAACCCTCCCAAAACAAAACAGCCCCCTGGAGCTTTGTTTGGGCCTGGGGAGTGGGGAGTGGGCCCAGGGGCTGGGGGACCCTGAGCCCCAAGGATGGCTCTGGGACCCTTTAACCAAATGCCACCAAATGGACCCCTTGGCTTCAATGCTCCTTGAATAGCAGCCAAGCGAAACAGTGTTCAGCTGTGGTTGGAAAAATAAAAATAAAAAGTTCTGGTGATGGATAAACCCTCCCAAGCCCTGTAGGGAATTACTGGGGAAGCTAATTAGCTCTACCTAATTAGCAGCTGGGACAGAAGCGCTGGTAGCTGTTTGCTGCTCTGGATTGCTTTACCCCTGATGTCCGTCCCGTGGGTTTTGGTTGACTTTGGCTGGGGCCCCAGCCATCAGTCCCCCTCCCACACCTGTACCCATGGGATTATTTTTTTGGCATGGGAGGTTGTGGGGTGGGGTGTCTGGGGGCTGTTTGGAGCACGAGGGTTTGCGTTGCTGCCTCAGAAAGTGGCCCACGGGAGCGAAGGGGCCTGGGGCTGTGCTGCAGGGGGATGTGGAGGAGGTTTTGTTTCACAGGGCAAGTGGTGAAGGGGAACAGGCTTCCCGCTGTGGTGCTGGGCTGAGGGGTACGGCTGTGGGTGACTCTATGGAACTTAACCCATTAGAGGGCTATTATTGGTTTTGCACTGGTGATCTTCAGCTGCCTCTTACGGCGCTCAGAAATGGGTTTTACAATAGTAATAATAATACCATTTTCCTCCTGAAAGGAGCAATGGGCATCTCTGCTTACAGGCATAAGGCACAGCATTTCAGGTGCTTAAACCCTAAAGGTCCGTTCAGGCTGCCCCAAGTCGTGGGGGATGCTCCTGGGCTGTCTGTGGTCCTGTGCGACCCCATTTGTCTGTCCGGGGGTGCACGGTGTCCGAAAGACTCCTGTCCCTGGGCTGGTGAAGGATCCACACCAGCCTGAGAGCCCTGGCAGCACCCAGGCGCAGCGAGCCTGCAGCCGCGTGCGCGAGGTAGAGATGTGCTGGCTCCTAAAGCCTGAAGATCTCCGGGCCCAATGAGAGTGGTTTCTGCTGAAGTTCCTCTTTTGGAAAGTCTTGCTGCTCGGAAGGCAATTAGAAGTTAATAAATAGCACAAACAGAAGCCAGGCTGTTCAGCTTCCCGCCTCAGGATTTCAGTGGTGATGAGGGCTGACAGCAGTTGCCCTGGTCAATAATTCACACTGATGCTGAAGAAACAGAAGGTGGGAAAACGCTACATTCAAGGCCAGCACTTATGATTTAATGATGGAAAACTTCAGGCCTACTTGAAAAGCTCTTACATAAGGAGATGAAAATGAAATGGGACAAAAGCAGATGGCTTCAAAAACCAGCAATAAAGAAAAATGTCAGAAACCCAGACTCACTTGGGTTTTGGTTTGGTGGCAAAACAGCGATTTTTGGAGGGGAGAGGAAACATAAAAGAAGTTCCCTGAAGGCTTTGCCCTCGACAGAGGCTGTAAGGAGGTGCGGGAGCACCGTGACCTTCTCCTGGTGGTGAACTAATGTTTAGTTAATATTATGGGGCTGGTGTTTTCCTTTGTTTTCTTTTCTTTTGGAAAGAATTGAAGCAAGAGGAAGATTTTTTTTTCAGCCAGGCCTGGACGAGTCAGAAGATCCATGAGGAAACAGAGCGAGACTGCGGTCGTCCTCCCTGCATCTCTGTGCTCCGGCTTCTCCATCGCCCCGTGCGCCCTGCTGGTAGCAGGGAGGGACGTGGCTGTGGCACCCGGCGATGGGCTCGGTAAGATCAACAGGTAAAAACGCACCAGAATACAAAGGACACGTGGAGGTAGCACTCATCCCTGTGCCCTCCCCGGGAGGCAGGTTGTGGTGCGCACCCAGCAGCCCCAAGCAGAGCATGGGCTCTGCAAGAGAGCAAAAAATTGGTAACGGCTCCTAGGAGCCCTGCAGCAGGAAGCATTTCCTACCATCCAGTGGCAGTCTAAACAGCCACTCACCGCTTCTTGTGATTTGCCCTGAAATTATGTATGCTCTCTGATAGCAATGTGGACAGAGGGCTGAAGAGATGATTTTGGCAGTTGATGAGACGTCGTAGGCTGGTGAGTGCCCTGGAAGGAAACCAGAGTGGCTTTTGATGCATGCCTGGCTCTTATCGGTGCTGGGCAAGGGCGCAGGGAGCTTTGGCGGATGCTCTTTGATTTGTGAGCCGGGCCAGGGAAGGGCTGGGCTCGCATGAAACTTGAGAAAGGTGTCACTGTGTGCATGTAACAGTTGAATTATCGTCAGGTTTGTTTATCCTCTCATTTTTGGCCTCCTGTAATTACCAGACTGAGTATTTGTCAGGGCTCCGGGCAGCGGAGTGGCAATAAATCACTTGCCACTGACTGGAGGTGGAGCAGTGTCCGAAGCGAGGTCGGTGTCACCGCCAGTACAAGTGCAGTGCTCTCAGTTTCTCTTGTCAGCCCCTGTGAGCGGAGAGCAGGCAGGGATTACTGCCCACGGCGCTGCCCGGTGCTGGATTCTGCCACCTGTGTGGCACAGAGCAGCAGCCATGCGTTGCTCCTGGTGCACACTTTTGAAGAGCACAGGGCGCTTCCCTTTGCCAGGAACGGTGTGAATGGTGCAAACGTCCCCAGCCTGGTGAAGTGTGGTGTGTGGGGAGCTCCTTCACAGGGTGCTCTGCTTTAAGCAGACGCTGCTTTAAGCTCAGCAGGGCACTTCCACGTAGAAAAAGCAGCAATTGTCAGTGAAGGCTGATCTTTGGCCAGATATTTTTGCTGCCCTCACCCAACTTCTTTTCATACTTATTAGTCACTCGCGATCTCTTTGATGGCTGGCTACGTGCCAGCTGGGGGAAAACCCTGTGCTGGTACTGCTGAGGAGATGGCAGGGGCAGGAAATGCCGCCGCGCTCCCATCCGAACGTCTGCTCCCAAGGACGCTGCGTGCCGGCTCAGCGTGGTCCCGAACTCTGCTTAAAGCAGCTCCACCGTGCACACTGCAACAGCCCCGAACCACCTCTGGTGAGAGGCGGGTGCTGAAGAAGTGTGGGCTCCTCTGTTTGTGGAAGGCTGGAGAGCAGGCAGGCAATCCTGGTCTAGCTCTGCCCGAGATGCAGGGAATGGTTTCTGCTGCTGCTTCGTCCTGAGCCCTGTAGAGAAAGCGAAGTGGCTGCCAGAGGTCAGGCCCGAGGAGCCTGGCCGGTGCGTGCCTGGAGGTGGGCGCCAGGTCTGGAGCTGGATTCCAGTTGGACCGAATCAGAGCTCCTCCCCACAGGGATGTTAATCCTGGGCCTTGGGTTAGAGCCATCTCCAGCTTTTGTGGTTTTGGAATAGAAAAAGAGCTCCGTTCTGTTCAACAAATCCTTATGCCCCGTCTCCAGACCCAGATGACAAGTCACAACCATTTCACGTGGTGCTGGCTCCTGAGACGTGAAACCCATCTCACTGCCCTGCGCTGGGCCCACTTTTAAGCTACCAGGAAAAGTTCAGTCCCCGTGGGCTGCCGGAGCGTCCTGCAGAGCTGCCTCCTCCATCCACTGGAGAAGGAGAAACCAAGCGGCGGAGGCTGGAACCGCGCAGCAGAGGTTGCTCCTGGGTCTCTGTGCAGGGGGAACAACCTTTTTATTAGGTCCAGATGTTCCTTTCTGCCCCGGGCCGTGCTGGGAAGTAAAGCAATGTGTGTTAATGTTGGCTGGAAGAGCCTCGCTGGAAACAGGCTTGAAGGAAGCAGGGTTTCTCCTGCACCCCAAGTTCTGGGTGCACCAGGGCGATGGGCCAGCTGGGGCCGGCACAGGAGGCGCAGGCACAAGCGATGGGGGCGATCTGAGCAGCCCCGTTCCCTTCGGTGACCAAGGATCTCCCAGCCGCAAGCAAGGCTTTTACCAGCCACCCACCTCCCCAGGGCTTTCTGCTAGCAGCGGTCCCCTCGGCCACTTCTGCTGTCCCCGGGCCACCAGCAGGTGCAGGAGGGCCGGCACAGAGGAGCTCGTGCTTCCCTCTGGGTGACGTCCCGCCGGGTTCGTGGGGCGATGCGGCGAGCCGCTCGCTGCGGAGGGAGGACTGTGCGTGAGGGGCAAGGCTGCGCTCCAGATGTTACTCCTCACCATTAGGCAGTGTTTAAAAATATAGGAGACTTTCTTTCTTTCTTTCTTTCTGAGCGCACATCGAGGAGAGACCTTTGGAGGGGGTGAGCGGCAGGGAAGGGGCTGGGCAGGGGCACGCAGCGGGGCTCTCCCGCAGCCGGGCGCTCGCCCCTCTGCCAGCGGAGCTTTGCCGAGAGCTGTGCCGGGCACTGCTGGAGCCGGGCTCGGCCGGGTCCCCGGGGTCTGGTGCCAAGCCTGGAGGCTGTCAAAGCACGTGGCTCGTTAATAGCGCGTTCGGCTACGGCTGGGGCTTGCGCACAGGGCTGGCGCTGCCAAAATGTTTACAAGTGCTGGGGGACTCGCAAAGAGCCCAGGCTGCGAAGTTGAAGGGCAGAGCTGGAGGCTGAGCAGCGCCGTGCTTAGCAAAGGCCCCTGAGCCTGGGGTGCTGCTCGGCTGCTCCCCACGTTCTCTTTGACAGCGGGCTCAGGCTGGAGCTGTAGGGGGTGGAGATGCTCAATTCCTCTCCCAGCTGACGGGGAGTGCGTGGCTCTGGATGCTGTATCCCCTGCTTCCATCTATATTACGGGGTAAAGCCCACGAGCAGCCAGCCGAGGATGCTCTAAGAGGCCTGTGCTGCTGCCAGCCCATAGGGCCCCACTGGGAGCTGGACCCAAAGCTAAAACCTGACCTTGTGCCAGCTCTGCACCACAACGGGCCGACAGCTCCATGGCACCCGACCGAAACCCAGCAGTGGGCACCAGCACCTTGCGAGCGTACAGGCACTGGGGAGCCCCTTCCTAAACCGTCCTACAGCGAACATCCTGGAGGGGCAGGTGCTAAACAAACTCCGTCAGAAGCACAGCAAAAACCCATCTGGGAGTGGAAGAGGTCAAAGAAGAATACGAAGGCTTTTATTTCCTGAGGCATTTGTCAGTAAGACAAATGTGTTTTCTTAAATTCGCTGCGTTCTCCTAGCTGGCCTCCCACCCAAATGGACTTCCACTAGCATAAAGCAGGGTGTTGGCTTGTGTCCTTTGTAATCCAATGCTTGCGGACTCAGACGAGGAATTGGTTGGATCACTGCTTATTATCAGTAAGTGGGGCATGCTTAAAAGAAACGGGCAGATTTCAACACTACGTCTATAGCTAGTTTCTTGCTGTCGTGTTCCTCTTGCCCTTATTATTTATGTTAAAATGATAAATGAGGGATTCATGGTTCTAGCTGGTTTATGAATAATCAGATTATTTCACTGCAGAGCCCCAGGGGAGGGTAACGTTTCGACAATCCCCCATCAAAGAGAAGCTAGTACGCACGTGTGCCTGTGTGCACGTTTGTGTGTGTGCGTGTGTGCATGTTTTTCATTCCTCCACTGCGTTGCACTTGGGGTGCTTTGCACTGTCCCTCCTCTGTGCACCCCTACTGCATGTCCTGGTGCCACCGTAGGTTTCCCAAGGCACGTGGCCCCCTCGGCATTGCCTCCCAAAGCCATGAGCAGGGCATCTGGAGCAGCTTGATCCCCAGAGTGGTGGGCAACGTGCTGGGAGGCTGCGTGGCCGAGGAGCAAACCCAGCGCTCTGTGCAGAGCAGCGGGCCCCCGACTGCAGCGGTCAGCTTGGAAGAGGCCCTGATCCCTTTTGTATTTCACGGAGCTGCAAATAGCCGCTGGTCTCAGGATCTGCTTGTGAGAAAGGAAGAGCCCCAGGGAGATGATTTGGATGTTTATGTGTACAGAAATGTCTAATCACCGGGCTGAGGATGGGCTCAGGAAGGGAATCTGGAGGTGGTTAACTGCAGAGGAGGATATTTTTATGCTAGAAATGTGCTGTCCGCCTGTTTGCAGGGTAGGAAGGATACGATGAGCATCAAAGGCTTGGCAGGACGAGCGTTTTCATCCTCATAGATGTGAACTCCCTGTCTGCCTTGGACTCTGAGGCGTGGAGCTGTTTGGATCCAGCATCATTATTAGAAGCAGAAAATGGAGCTCATAAAAACTCCATCCTCACGCCCCCCAAAAACAATTCCAGGACCCTCTATCCTATTTGAGAACAAACTATTCCTACATCACTTGCCCCCCGTGGCTGAGCACATTGCCAGGGTAAGGGGACTCAGTGCTTCAGCAGAAGCTGTGCAGGGCCGGGCAGGTCCTGGCCCCCTCCCTCTGCAATGAGCTGGGAGAGGCAAGAGCAGGCAGGAGTCGGGTGCCAGCACTTACCTGCCACTGGGGCTGGGAGCTGCTGCAGTGCCGCAGTGACAGCCTGCCACCCACCGTCTGCTCCCCACGGAGCTGCCTTCGGTGGCCGTTCGGTGTCCTGTACCACAGCAGGGGCAGTCTGTGCCTCAGCCCAGGCGTGCTGCTGGTGGCTGCTCCGCATGGGCACAGGCCTGTGACTGTTCTAAGGACTGTGACGTGACTTTCCTCATGCTTGGCACCACCTAGATCTTCCGAAGACTTTTCAGTGGGTCCAGGCTGTGACATTGCCATCTGCTGAGCCACAGGAGCGGAGATGGAGCCCAAGGCCTCGCACGTGGCAGTTCCAAGCTGGCAGATTGGCAGCGGGGCTTTTCCTACTCCAGTGTCAGGTAAGGTGTTTTTTTTCCTGTCAAATCCCTTCACTGTTTGTTGGCTGTGCATAGCTGTGGAGTTAGATTGATAAAGGCATCTGTGGAACTGGGATCCCGGCATGTGGGTTTTTATTATTATTAATTTGTATTTGCCCATTATCAGCAACTTTTCTCTTGAGGCTTTTGGCACTTTACACACAGCGTTCGTGCTGTCTGTAAAACCAGCCTAAACCTTTCCTTCTGTTCAAAAAGGCATCTCGTCCAAACTCAAAGTCCATCCATTATAACTTCAGCACCTTGTAATCCCTCAGAGATATGTGCAATTACTCTCTGAAATATCCCAGGAGCAAAACTAATACCAAGCATCATCTGCTTAAATTTACAACATCCAAATGGCACAGTAAAAGCCCCTAGGAGTTAGCTCATCTGAGTGCGCTTGCCAAAACACATATCCTGCATCTAATACTGCTTTTGCTTCTGAGGATTTAGTTGCCACCTCAGGAATCTTCATTGGACGGCATTCATGTCTTATGGTTTTATTTAAATAACAGGAGTGGATGCACATGTTCTTCATCTGGCATTTGGGTTTCGACCATCAAACTCGCCCAGTCCGTGCAGCCCCTGCCTTCACTATGCTGTTGCCATTCCTCAGGTGCCTGAGCACGAGCATCTCCCATCCTTCATCCTGGGAGCAGTTCAGCCATAATTTGTGTCAGAAAAACTTGGGATGAGGACACGGGCATTTCCCGTGCACCTGAAGCAAGCCTCTTGCGTAACGTGGCTTTCCTTCTTCTTTCCATTCCTTAGCGTTTAACAGCCGTTTTCGTCCAAGCCTATTGACTTCATCCCTATAAATCCAATATGATTTTTCCATAAGGATTAGTGTCAGATTCTCCCTGCAGACATCTTAGGTCTTGGAAGACAGCTGAGAGCTCTACTGATAGCTGGCTGGTGAGCCTGAGGCATTTATAGCAGTGGGTTTAAAACTTCATGGCTAGGCAGGGTTTTAGCCCTGATGAAACCCATCTGCCTTCATGATTCGGAAAGCCAGGAAGTAGCAGGGGTCCTGGTAGTGTACGAGGATGTGGGTACCTGGCCATGAAAGAAGCATTACATTGGTTCTGCCTGCCCTTGAAGGGCGTGGAAACACTGGGAGAGGAACTAACCAGACTGAGCACCAGGGCTTCATAGCTGGGTAGAACAAGATTGAGCAGGAAGAGGGAAATTTAAGATAAGAAATTGTAAAACTGCTGACCGGTGAAATCTTGACGAGCAAAACAGCTTCTGCAGGAAGCGAGTTTCGTGCCCTTTGCCTGAGTCACTTAAACTTTCACGGGACGTATGGGACAGAGCAGGTGTCAGGTCATGCTGCTGCCCATATGAGTCAACAGCCTCCCGACCTGGGGCAGCTGGGCCAAATCCCATGGGTGCAGGAGGAGGACACCAAAAACATTCCCTCTGGATGGGAAAGGAGCATTAGACACCAAGAAAATGGGTAAGAAAGATGAAGGAAGCTCACATACATCAGCACGACAGTTTGCACATTTTATTATGATATATAAATTTTGTCTTCTTAAATTACTCTCTATGAGTTGAACAGGAAGGGATTATTGTGGAGATGGGGAATATACAAAAATAAAAGGATATTGAGAACTACTGCATCACCACATATACAACAGTCAAGTACTTTACAAGCACTTAGAGAATCAGACTTACAAAAATAAAAATATGACACATCCTTCTGCATTTCCACCAGTAATATGTTCTCCCTTCTCTAACCCTCAAACATCTTTCAACCCCATCTTCAGGTCACGATTCACATGGCAGGATACTTTGCTCATTTTGTTGGCCATCACAGTATCTGAAGAGGAATGAGTGCCTCCCAAGTCATCAAATACAATGGTTATTGGTGAGCTGTAGGGGATGTGCCCAGAACTGAGCAACTTGTGAGTGATGGGGTAATCCTCAGGGAGCGGACTTTATCTGGCAGTAGAAATGTGAATATCCCACACCCAGATCCGTCATTATAACGTGTTCCCCTTTCTGCACACAGGCACAGCTCTGCACAGAGTCCCCTGCAAGCCTGGGGAACGCTGAGCTCCACAGACTTCAGTGGGACTGCGTGACTGTGACAGAGGATGGATCTGACTGTGTTTCAGCTCTAAAGAAGGCAAGGATGCCCTTCCCTGCAGGGAAGGAAAAAAAAGCAGGTTAAAACTACAATGGCTAAGTATCCTAGCTCACAGTGCTCACACACAGACCCACTCACGTCTATCTCAGATTCACACAGCCTTCAGTCCTCAGTTTGCTCTGCAAAGTCTTTCGTTCATTTACCTCCTAGTGACCCTTCCTTTTTTTTTTTGTAAGACTCACTCAACATAAATAGTAAATAGCATTCACTTCTCTGACCAGCAGTTCACTCAAACACTGCTATCAACACCCAAACCTCATTTTCATCATTCCCAGAAAGTCTGCACCTAGGGTGCGAATATGTTTCACATTGAGAAAAGTAGAGCTGGCTTAGGAAGAAAAAAAAATGGAAAGAAAATAGAAAAAAAATGAAAGAAGCCGTAAACTGTTTTGGTCAAAGTTGTTCTCTGCATTTGTGCAAAGTATTATGCAGATTCTTAAAGTTCAATATTTAGCTAGGGTTTCCCCTTTTTGACCCCAAATGCAATGACAGCAATGCAGGCAGACCAGACACAAGCATATTCTGTTGCATTTAGGGGTAAAACGATCACAGGCGTGAAGAGGATGAAGGGCAAACCCCTCACCTTTCAGAGAGTGACCTTCTGAAATGTTCTGTTCTGATGTAAAACAGAGCATATTAGACATCCCTCCCTCCCAAAAAAGCACAAAAATTCAAAAATAAAAAAATAAAAAATAAAAAATAAAAGAAAACCCAAAACCAGGAGCCTTGTGAGAAAGATTCTGATCCCAAAATAACTATTGGTGGAAAATAATTTCTAAAGACAGAATGTGATTTACCCATCAGGCATGCAGGGCTGTGGGCAACGGGCATGTTAGGATCCTGGGGAGAAATCATGTTGTCACAGTCCCAGCTGCTCAAGGAAATTCACCTTTCTGAGCAGCATTTTCCATGGGCTAGATTTATCATTTGTACCTTTGAGAAAATACACCTGAACAAAGATCTGTTGGTTGAGATAAATAATGCTCCATTTAAAAGAAAGAGACCTCTCTAGTGGAACTAATCGTTTCTTCTAGATGCACAAAACGTACTGAAGTAAAGCACTTGGTGCCTGGGAGCGGTTTATTCGCAACATGCACCCAAAACTCAATTTCTGGTATTTGAGCAAAACCAATAATAATAATAATAATAATAATCAGCACTCACAAATTCAGAGCAAGATGACTTTTGTCTCTTAGCACTGCTCACCCAGCCACAGGGCTAGGAGCAATAGGGACAGAGGGTGGGCAGGCAGGGTGGGATCTGTGCCCATTGTGGTTTTGCACAGAACAAAGTCTCTTTCCAGTGCCAGCTTTCACGGAGAAGAAAAGCAGCTTGTGATGGGCCCGGGGGAGACACCATCTAAGACGGTATTTTTCAAAAATTCCTACAGGCACTTACTTGGCAATATCACAGTTTTGGATGTGGCCCAGGATGGTAGCCTACCACAGCCTGTCCCTGGCTACGCAGCTCGGCTTTTTTTTTCCTGACATGGCAAGACCAAAAAAATCCTGCTTAAGCTCAAAGGAGTGGGAGCTTGTTAGGTCATTCCTAGTCTATTTGCAGAGAAAACAAAGCGTAAGGCTTCAAAGCAGCCTGGGAGGGTGGAGACCCTGCACTGCCAAGGATGCAGCCCTCCCCTGCACCTTCCTGGGGGCCACGTCCACCTGTGAGACGTTGCCTTAGCAGCCCCTATCCCTGTGGGGTCAAAGACCAGGCTGTGGTGGATATAAACCCACTGGACTTATATTTGCACACTAGCTTTTTGAATTTTCTTTTTCCACTGCAGCCAATGTTGAGGAAACAGAACTAACAGCAGACAAAGCAGGTAGAAGACCGCAGCTGGCCAGGATAAAAACGATCATGAGATTAACCTGGTACATTGGCTCTGTCGTGTACAGGACAGGACGAACTTGCAGAAAAGCTGAAGCCAGGTCTGTCATGAAAAATAAATACATGGCAGAATTCCTGTAAGTGCAGGGATGTCTGTGTGGGTCTCGTCTGCTTGGAAAGGCCCATGGCTGGGCAGGCCTCTCACTGTGACCCAAGGAGACAGGCCCTGGGGGAAAACCTGCCCTGCTCAAAGACCAGAGCAATCAGAAACTGCAGTTTTGTGCTTGTAGCAAGGGAGCAATTCAACTGTTAGCAGCAGAAAAGCCTGATGGGTGGTCAGAACAAGGAGTCTCAGGCAATCCTTCAGCCTGGAGGCCCACAACGAGCCTGTCCCCACGCTTGCTCAGCGGAGGTGCCTGCGATCTGATCTGTCGTCACAAAAGGGTTTCCTGGGTGCAAGGACTGGCCTGACAGACCTTCCTATTTGTACCCAAGCCAGTCCTGCCTGGCCCTGAGCTGCTTTTGAACCTGGATTACACTGTCGCTCAGCTTGGAAACCTTCCCCTCTGCCACAGACTCTCAAGGGTGCATGGAAAGAGCCCTCCCGGGCCTTCACTGCGTGCCCAGGAAGGCAGACAAGTGCTTCCACTGGCCCAACAACTCCGTGATACGCCTTGTCCGCAGCACTAGGAGATACGGGACAGTCCTCAAGACAGGTTAGCAAGTAAGTGTATCACCAGCCTGCATTGCACTAGGGCCACGTTCAGCCTAGTTTCAGGTGCCCTGTTGGCTAACTCTGCAGCGCTCACATTTGGTGGAGTGCTGGGGAGAAGGGTTGCTTCAGGAATCGATCCCCATGGGGGCAGATGTTGCTTCTCTGGGCTTTGCTGCTGATGGTGAGTGACAGCAAAATCTGACCAGTAACAAATACAGTCCTCCTTTCTGTGTTGCTGAAAATAATTCTGCAGTAGGTGGAAGCCTTGGAAATCCTATGAGACATTTCTTCCTACCCAGATCTAACTCCCAGACAGAGGCAGAGCTCACCACTACCACAGAATATGACTTTCAGTACTATTGATGCTTCAATTGTCAGGATTTAAGGTGAAAAAAAAAAAAAAGTGCTTCATTTTAAATAAGAGAACTCTGTTTCATAAAGGTCACAGTTCTGGTCACACCTACCATTTGCCTTTTAAAATTGATGGAAAAAAAGTATCTTTGTAGGTCACTATTTTTCTTAAAGTTTGTCAGACTGTTTTTTGTGGTTTTTTTTTTTTGTGGGATTTCTTTTTAAATCTCTGTGGGTTTGTGCGTCAACTGTTCTGGGCAATCAGCTGTGTCTTGTTGACACTGTTAATAGGTTTTCTGACTTGGCTTCTTAGCTGCATTCTGAAATAACTCAATCAGACTTGCAGCAAGTCAGAAAAAAAATGGAAAGTTTAGAAGAATGAAAGCTGGAAATTAATTTCCAGATCTATGTGGTTATTTTCTAAGTCTGGGCTCTTCTGAGCAGCATGCAGAAATTCTTGGTATGATTTTTGGAGACAATTCCATACCATTTTCAAAGGTTATATGTCTGTAGGAATCCAGGCTCCTGCAGATTTTCAGCAAGCTAACAAAGTGAAGAGATACTGGGAGATGTGATTCATGAGTGGGAACGGTTTACCTTAGGATGGCTGTAGTGACTCCTGTTATCTCTGTGCTTGATCCTGTTGCAGGGACAGCTCGGCTGTTTGTGTAATACCTGTTTAATTGCTACAACCTGGCTGATTAAGAAAATCCTGCACAGATTTTGGCTCTTCAATACTTCAGGCTCTACACAGAGACAGTCTGGATGCTCCTCCACAGTCAGGTAAGCTGTCCATGACACGGTTATGGAAACTACTGAGAAGGTGAGCAACCTTACTCTCGAGTTAAACCTGCACCGGCTTTTTTAAAGCTAGATAACATTTTGCTGTGCTACGCTCCTCTCTGTAACATCCTGAAACTCAAAAGTGAGTGCATAAAGATCCCTGCAAACTGGGTGTTAGGTACAACAAACAGCATGGCAACATTTGGGCTGCCAGTACTTCTGAAAAAGGGCTCCTAAGCCCCTTGGACACTTTAGAAAACAGCCCCATAGCTATTCAGTCTCCTTAGTCTCCCCTGCATCCTCGTGGCTAGGCTGGGGTTGCAGAAGAGGTGGCTGTGGGTCAGGGTAGGCCTTCCTCCCATCACCTGCTTGTGCCATGCCTTGTTATAGTATGCGAACAGCTAGCTGCTGGCAGAAGCACTGTGCACCTGCTTTCCTCCTCTTTTTCTTGGTGACAGTCCCCACTCCCACAAGCAAGTTAGGCCTGATATTCTTGCAGTGGTGTAATATTGCAGCTATCTCCCAGGTAAGCTGTTGGATGCAGGATGTGAAGTATTGACACAAATATCTTCCTCTGCATTTAAACTCCAAGAGACCGGGCTTGGTGTGTGCTGGGCAGGCCGGATGCTGACTCTGCAGTTGGTCTTCTCTGAAGAAGACCAAAATAGCTCTGAAGTGAGTCTCACCCATGTGCTAGACAAGACCTACAGAGCTCACAAGGCAGCACTCTGCTACAGGTAACAGGGTCCTTAGTCATCTTGATTTCATCTAAGCACAAGTCAAAAATAGATATGCTTGGAAAAAATAATAAAATAAAATCCAGATCACAAATGTCAGGAACGTCGCAAAATGCAAGCCAGCCTTTCACTGATCAAAACCATCCCATGCCCTGCAAGCCTCCTCCCAGCCAGTTCATCCTCACCCAAGATGACGTTTTCTCCAGCCATTAATATTTAGTCGTCATCGATGAGGGCCCAACCAGAGACCCAGCAAAGGCCACGGCCTCCTTGAGGTCACAAGGTTGCCAGCGGCAGGGTGGATCAGAGGGTCTCGCTGTAGATGACACATGGGCTGGTTTCCTCGCAAAGTTCCAGCTGCACACTGGAAGAAAACCAGCGCTTGGCACAGCCCAGGCTGTAGTTGAGGGTGGTCCGGTAAATGTTCTTGGCACGCTTAGGAAAAATGATGGTCGTGCTCTGAAACCTCAGTGGCTTCTGGCGAGGCTCGAAGATCAGCTGGGACTTGTAGTTCCGCCAGGTGCAGTTGGGTGCAGCGATGACCGTCTCGCTGTAGGTGGTGACAGTGGGAATGGGGCCGTAGAAGATGTCATCCCGGTAATGCTTCTCAGAGTCGTACTTCACCTCGGAATTGCACCTACGGAGGACAGCAAGGTGTCATGAACACACACACCAGGCAGCAAAGGAGAGAGGATAAGCAGGACTCTTCTCTAACCGTATGGAGCTGGGAATATCTGTGACCTCTTAGTGCACAGACACTGGAACTGATGCAAACCCTACAACCCAAAGCAGAGGGCCAAGAAGACTCCTTCCTGCTGGTGCATCTTGGCGGAATCCCACCTTGCTGTGAAGCTACTTCTGCAGTGTGTGTTCACAGAGGATAGTCTGCCTGTTTGTGCCAGGACAGAAAGGACCTTCTTGCACAGGCTCCAGGCAGCCTGCTGCTTCCTCTGCTTCCTCCATGGGCCCACTGGGGCTTCAGCTCAATCGTGAGAGCTATGCTGGAGGTAAACGTCCCACTGGGGTCAGGGGCATCTGCTTCCCTGCACAACACACCTGCTGCTGCTTTCAGAGTGCCTGTTGTCTCAGCAGGAAAATAATGCCATAAATAAGGTTTTCATGGGTGGCAGAAATAATGGTGTGACAGACACTTGTTGTCATGTTTGTGTGTTTGTCCTTCTTTTTTTTCTCTTTACATTGCCTTGCCATCAGAACCCAAAGAGAAACCCAAGCTAGCCAAAATCAGGGCACTGGGAGATGAGGGGTGAGGCTGCTTATTGGGGCCAACAGAAAATACAGGCAGTGGTCAAATAGCTGATAAAGCACAGAGATGCTGTGGGCTACGGCTGACAAAGATCCACGCTGTTGGGCTCCAAGGAAGCGGCCATGATCAAAGCTATCAGATGAAGAAGCCCCTAGAATGCAGGATGTCGCTGCCCTGCATGTTCTGTGCTGGCCTCCAGAAGGGATGGATGGAAACCAAGCCAAATAAAGGGCTTTTGCTAGAATCCCTGGCCACGGGGAACTGCAGGGCTTTCAGTTGTTTTCCCCACTCCCCAAACGCTCCTCTGGCAATCAGCAGCCAAGGAATGTGCAGTTCCACGTAAAAAAAGATTAAAAGCTGGGTGTGTGCTTGTCATTACCTCCACCCGGAGGGGGGCTGACTGATTGTGCACTGCATGTAATCTGAGCTGCTGTAATGTATTTTGCACAGCTAGGGTGTAAGCAAGTCATTCAGTGCACATAAAACAAGACTCCGATGTAATCACCATAAAACCATGCCTGCCGGCAGTTCCTCAGCAAGCAGAGATTTACTGGGGTACATTTCCAGAGAGACGTTTGCATAGGTTGTGCGGGGTGGGAATTGGGTTTATAGTCCTCCCACCGGCCGTGCCCCAAGCTGTGTGTAACCGCTCCATGCTGTTTGCAGAGTACATTCCACACCAAAAGAAGAGCAGGGAACGTTTATCCACAGGCCATTGCCTGCGGTCCCGCAGGAGGTCAGAACACCTCGATTGCTGGCTTGAGGGACCACCCCGGCAAGAGGAGGATAATTCTCTGTGAGCTAATGTTGGTTTCTCTGCTGCAAGGGCTAACAAAAACAGGTGCCAAGTATAATGGGGTTGCTTCTTGTGAGGATACAAGTCAGCAGGGAACAGGATAAAGACCACTAGGTTACTTAGCACAGGCTGGCAAGCCTACAGATGGTAACAGTTTTCTCTCATAGCCTTGGAAATGAGCTGGCCTTGGAAGTAGTCCTCTTCTCTTACAGCCTCATCCTAGTTCTTGCCTAGTCGCCTCCACCTCTGCTGCTGTCAGTGTCTTTAATTCAGGCATTAGCCTCCTACCTGTCCCTCCCTCCTTTTCCATCAAAATAACCATGACTCCCATTTTTAAACACATTTATTTTTTTTTTTCAGAAGAAAAAGAACAAGGAAAAGGACAGAAATCCCCACCCGCCTACCCAATCCCATCTGTACCTAATTTCCTGCACGGGCTCAGGGCTGACTTCAATGCTTTCTCCGAAAAACACCGGGTACATTCGAGGCCTCATCTCCGGCATGGTCGGGTTCAGGAGCAGGTAAGGCATCTGCAGGGAAGAGCAGCACAGTGAGCGTTGTAACACAATAGATGAGGCTGGCACAGTTCTTAACGTGCTGTGGCTGAGAGCTGAGCAGTCAGGAACAGCACGTTCAGCATTGGCAGGGGACACCAGTGCCTCCAGGCTTGCTGAACTCGGTCTCCTCAGAGTCCCACAGGGGACACTGCAGGTGGCAGGCTCCTCAGCAATGAGAACACATCACTGCAGCAGCACTGATTTTAATTGCACACAAGCGGAGCTCGCCTTGCTGATTCTCTCAGCATCATCCAGTTCCCTCCCGTAATCCCTGCTCTTTCTAGATTTGGAGCAGGGCCCCAGGTGAGAGGGGTGCTCATCACAAGGAGGGAGGCACTCCTCCCCACGCAGAACGCTCAAAGGGGAGGACCACTGTCAAGTTGCCAAAAAAAAAAAAAAAAAGCCTTAGGATGGTTGGTATGGAATGGGACCATTAATCCCTGCCTTGCACAGACAAACCTTGCACAGGCCTTGCATTTAAGACACCTCCACCCTCCTGTCTCTGTTTGCAGATGCCTTCCAGCTCACAGGACTGATGCAGCACAGCAGGCTGCCCTCCGGTCCCACCAAGACCAACCTCGCTCTGCCCAGCTCACCGCCCAGGTAAGTGACTCTGCCCAGACCTCTGGCATTCCCTGCTGCAGTATCTGCTCTTTGAAATGTAGCCCTTCCTTTCCTTCCTCGTTTCTCGTTTCTCATAAGAACAGCAATTCTTTACATGTCTTCTTTAACCCTGATGTTGTTGCCTTCTCTGTTATGAATTATCACAGCCTCTCATAAGCTAGGTTTTTAGCCAGGACTTCGCAGGCAAAACAGGCAAGATTAGCTGCTTTCTAGACCAGGCTGTAGATGTAAGCTTCAGGTTTACCAAAAAGCAAAACAAAACAAAATACTGCTTGTCTGCCTGTGAGCTCTTACAAAGACTCCAAGCATGAAGAAGGGCTCTAAGTCTGATGTAACACAGAGATAGAGCCCAAGTCTGCTGACTTAAAGGATGTGGTTCTACTTAAGTGAGTAGTGCTTCTATATGTTTTATACAGACACATAAATATGTATGTGTGCTGAGAATAATGTATCCCTTGGAACGATCAAGCGGGGAATGAGCTGTTACTGAAGTCTTCATGCCAGGAGCAGCTGGCTTGTTCCAAGGGATGTTCTCGTTAACCATGCACAAGTGAGCGCGGGGTGAGACACTGGGGCACCCCATGGCTGCTGCGATGCAGGGAACCAGTTTCAAGCCAGGACTTCTTAATGAATGGAGCTGCTCCAAATCATGCCACTGAAAGTGGGTTCTTAAGATTAATTTCATCCCGCAGTTAATTAGTCTGACAAATTGTCACAGTCCAGCCTAGGCTCCCCTGCCCACCACAAAAATGAATAATCCTACTTCTCTATAGTGGAGCGCTCTTAAACATGAGTTCCCACATACAGGGGTCCTGTGTCTGGTGTCTGGACCCAGCCCAGCAGCTAATTAAGCCTAATCCTGGAAAAATGTCATTGTGGGTTTTGGTCCCTGCCACCACTTTTCTGTCAGCAGTGATTTATGGCACACAGGGACATAGGGTCTCTTTACAGGAGATGGCTGGCAGCCACTGGGCAGGGTTGAAAGGTCTCTAGGTGGCTGAAAAGCTCATGGAGTTTTTCCACCTTCCACCACACGTCAGCCATGTGTGTGCTAGAATCACACAGATTTTTCATCAGTCTCCTGGTCAGTCAGACCGTCTCAGGACTCACGGTGTCCACTGAAGGCAGCTGAGGATACAGAGAAATTGGCTTGCTCTTCCCGTGCCATTTCCCTCCACCTTCCCCAGCACCTTCTGGTCGGGAGGAACAGGGGGCAATCCTGGAGCCGTGGCCCTGTTCCTACCGCTGGTGCCGGGTGAGGTGCCTCCCCTTGTGCCCTGCCCTGTACACCACGCAGACCCCCACGATGCTCACCAGGTCACCCCTCGGCTGCTGCTAACTGGCCAACCTCTGGAGTCCGCTCGACAGCATCAGCTCACACTAGCTCAGGTCTGGTTTTCTCTGGTGGCTTGGGCTCGCTGCCTTAGGCTAAGGCAAAACAATGTCATTGCTTCATCTGAATTCTCCAAGCCCTTCAATTCTGTGTCCCAAAGCCACAAAGCTGTTTACTCTTTCCCTACTGAAACATCCCTGCACTTTACTACTGTGTTAAATTGTAAGGTAAAATGGCCAGCCACTCTTTTTGACTGTTTCTAATCCGCTGCCAAAAAAGGACAATATTTGTACAAGGGATGAGGGGAAAAAAGGGGGAAATTTGTAAGGGGGGAGGAAAATGTGTTCACTCTCCCTAGCAAACACTGGCTAAAAGGCAAAGTTCATTCCTGGATTGCTTTCAACACTCTTTACAGGGAAGGGCAAGGGCAGCCTTTCTGGTTGTAAATAAAGCCCTTTCCTTCTGAAATGTGAATTGTTTAGATCCGACAAGCCTTACTTCACAAGGGTGCAGATCTCTTGCTTTTAACAGCCTGCAAACATCCTGTGCTCTTTCTAAAGACATCTTGTGCGTGAGAAGAGGTTCATTTGGGTGCTGGAATCAAACACCATGTGCTCGTGTTCGTGGGCTCTGCTAAAGGCAGGCAAGCTGCTCTCTTGGGGGGTCACCTGCAAAGAGACGCAGATTGTCTCAAGTGGTGAAGGCAGAAGGGCTGGGGATATGCGTCCCTCCTGCAGGAGATTTTCTTTCCTATGTAAAAGAGCCTGTGCTACAGCTGATGTTTCTTCCATGAAGCTGTTTTGGTGTCAGACAAACACACGTGCCTGTTTCTATTTGCGCCGTTTCCATAGGGAAGGTTGTGAACAGTTGTGAATTAAGCTGCTTTTAAGATCCAGACTGGCTTGCTAGAACACCAAATAACAAAGCTGGAAGGGTGGTAACCACGAGCATCCTTGCTGGATTAACACAAGAGAAATCCAAATCTCGTAAGAGCTCTGCAAAGGGCGTCTGTAAAGTGCTGTTTTAAAGAAACAATTTTAAAGAAGCAACTTCAGTGCTCCCAGGCAAACAAACCAACAAACCTTCCCACTTCTTGCTAACATATGCTGACAGTAAGCATGCTCTGAACACCCCTGGAGACACGGATGCAGGAGGCAAGGTCCTTTCTGTGGCTTCACAGGAATGCTTCTGGACATCTGGCCCCCGGCATTTGTAAAGGAACGGGCTCTGCAGCCTGCTGCGTGCCGGGGGTGCTGCTCCGTCACAACGTGGGGACAGAGGCAAACGTTGTCTGCTGAAATCACAAGCCCCACAGCAGGGAACAGGAAACAAGAACATGCTGCAGAAACAGTACCAGCATGCAGGGAGGCAGGGAGGATCTCTCATGCATGACTGAAATCAATCAGTGAAAAAGTTGCCACTGCATTTGGTGAGAGCAGGACTCGCTTCTCTCCAGGTTAGTTCTGGCTGGAGAGGTGATGAGACTACTTCCACTGCGAGTTACAGTTAACCTTGATCTGGGCGGGGAAGGGTGAAAAAAAGGGAATAACACATTTCATACATCCATGCTGTAAATTAGCATCAACTTCAGACCTGCAGACTAAGCCTGTTAATTTAGAAAGCTGGGACAATTGTGGACATGGGTAAGCTGAAGCCAGTGAATGACTTGTGCCACCCAGCAGAGACCGTTACAGATTCACACTCATCTACCATCAGCAGCTGCAGGTGGGAAACCTCGGAAGTCACCTGGAATTCTGCAGATGGAAGATGTAAATACCTTACAAAGGATGGTCTAAAAATCATCAGCAAGACCCTGCAGTCTGCTCCCCAAGCAACTGAACTGCTTGCATGGGGTGGAAGGGTCAGTAAACAGCGGGTGCAGATTTTACAGAGCAGCAACTGAAAGGCACTTCAGATGACTTTTCATTTTGCCTCCAGTGATGTTCTGAAATACCTGCTTCTGAATCTCACTTGGAGCTTGGAAGCAAGTAACAGGGCATCCAAGCTTTCCAGAAGATTTGTCTTTGGGGCTGAAATGCCGAATGCTTGACACACGCCAGAAGTTGGCTTTTTGGCAACAGTTTGACAGCAGCTCCTTCAAATGTATTTTAAGGTAGAAACAAAACAAAAATGTTCAGCCTGTCATAAAAAAAGAAAAACAACAAGAACTGACTCAATTCTTTTTCCTTCTGCACAGGAAAGACTGAAAGAACAGAAGCACCGGACTGCTGACCTGCCAGAGAAATCACCATCCTTGGCTCATCTCTAGCAATCACTCAGCAATCTCAAGACACTTCACAATAAGGTGAGTTTCTCTGTAGCCCTGCACAAGCCCTTTAGAGCAGGCTGCCCACAGGTCAAGGTCTGTCTATCCAAAGAAACCCTAGGATTGCTGTGCTGGAAGGTTACGGCTGGGACCTAATTAATCTGTCCCCAGTAATTAGAGCTGTGTTGCTACTTAGCAGATGCTCAGCAGAAAACTGAGCAACTCCTACCATCCTCCACAGCCCAGTAGAAGCCAGCACAACCCCATATCTTTATCCAGGGAGAACATGAGTCTGGTAGTCCAGGAAGGCTGAGGAGGCAGAAGTACATGTTATGCCCTTAAAACAGAGCCAAGGTGAACGAAAATTAAGCGGTAAATATGTCAGCATTTTTATTTCCTTTCCAGTACCTAATTTTGTCTGAACCAGCGAAGGGTTAAAGTATTATTAAAAAGTTGAAGTGATTCTTGTTTGGCTGCATTTTTCCCTCTGCCTTAACTCTGATGCCTTTCAGGCATGTAAAGGCCTGGGTAGCTAAGCTCTGCTTTTTTCAAGGAGTACATAAATAAATACACATAAAATCAGTTGCTAAACAGAATTCAACCTACTGCTGATCAAGAGCACTTCCTTTGTGCTGACGTTAGTATTGCAGAGGACTTGCTTTACGACTGATGCACGTCCTTCAGTTCCGTGTCACTGCTTTGTACCTGCCAGGAGTGACATCTCAGCGACTGGTTCCTGGGGGTATTCAGACCCCAGAGAACAACGGCAAAAATAATACGGTGGGCAGAATAACCTTCTGTTACCCCTAATAATTAATTAGAATTAGCGGGCTCTGTTAAGATGCTTTTCGCTTGGGGTATTTTACAAGAATGGAAGCAGAGTTATGGTAAATAACGTGCCATGAAACGGGCCTGCAGTCTACTGGCTGTTCTCGTAGCTTCCACATTCCAGGCAGCAAAGCAAAAAGAAAGGAAGGAAATTAATGTGACTTGAAAAAATACCACCCCCCAAAAAAAAAAAAAAAACTTTTCCCCAGAAAGCGACACAGACCAGAACTGACTCCTTTAGGCACAGTCGTTATGTGGAAGGCACCAGGATTTGGCATTAGATCCCTAGGGACTGTAAGGGGAAATGGTTTTCCAAGCATCAGGGATACAAACAGGATACAGCTTCCCAAATTCCCAGCTCCTAACTTCGCTAGGGCATAAGCAAATCTCTCACCACATTTTCCCACTACGGTAACATGTCAGGCCCATGAAAATGTCACTTTACTCAGCTGTTATTTACAGCTGTAATGAAAGATCTGGCTGAGTTATTTGACACACATCTACATTCTCTGCGCTAGCTGATAAGCAGTATTTGTTTTACAGACCATTTATTTTCCCAATATCTTTATGTATTGCACATTACAAGTAATTTATACTAAAGCCGGATGAGATTTTATTTGGAAGTGATAACAGTAAATGCAGACCTCAAGTATAAAGCAGAGCTTTATTATTTCAAAGAATTAATCCTTCCTGCCTCTTCTACTTCAAGTGGGAAAAGTATTACTCCACTTAGGGTCCAGTGTTAGAGATGCAATAGAAATTAAACAGCTAGAAGACATCACCCTAGCTATAGCCATATTTTTAGCATAGGTGATGAGAGTCCTATGACTTTTTCCCTGCTTGCTTTTATCACGAACTGCCTGAATCAAGAATACATGCCTGCCCCCCCCCCCAGCTGATACAGAGCTCACCAGCTTAGGTGTACTGACACTACCGTCTCGCTGCTAATTGCACCAGTGGTGCAGACTGATGCCTGCTGAGAGATTTGCCCATTTCCACTTCATTTGAACAGCATTTGGGGCAAAAGGCACCGTGCCAACAGTGGAAATTGCCTTGCTCTCTGCACAAGCCTGGGGCTTTCCTCAGAGCCGCTGGGACCCACGAGGACTTGGGAAGACGTGTCACCTGCTGCGTGTGCGGGCTGCAAGCTGGCTCAGGTTGGGGGTGCTGGGCCTTTCTCTCCAGGTGCTTTCCCTGCAGGGGGTGGCAGGCCTGGAAGTTACGTGCTGCCTGGAAACACTTCCATGGCCACGCTCCTCACCCCGTCCCCAGGACACAGCCCCCCTTCCTGGAGCTCTTTCAGCGTAGAGCAAGATGTGGGCTCTGTGGCCCCAAAGGCTCTTCAATAAGTGGCATGTCAGGGAGAGGTGTTTGTTGTTGTTGTTTTTTGATATTGGCCATAAATCCAACAGGCCTGGCACACACGCTGACCTGGACTCTATTGATGGGACCATGCCCCTGAAAGCTACACCAAGAGGCAAGGTACACTCCTCCTCCACGGTACGGAAGATGAAGCTGGAATCTCTTCCCACCACAGAGGGCATATTCTGGCACCACACTGTTGTCAAACAGCTCCTGAACGTAAGTAGAAATTCCCTATGTGGGGGCATTCATCTGAACACTGATCCACTGGGATAGTCCCACAGAAGTCAGTGCACAGTGAGGCTGGTGTTGAATTCATACATATTTAATCTTTCAAATAAAAAGGAACTTGTTGCAGTGGCAGCAGCATTGGGAAGGGACAAGAAGCATTCTGCTTCAAGATGCATAGTTCTGTAGATGAACGTGGTCCTGATCCCTTCTGGTATCCATTAGGAGTGATGCTATCGGATGCCAAGCATTTATTTCAGTGCAGCACTAGAAAGAGCTCAAAATCAGTCCTTCTAGCCTAAAACTATATCACAGGGCAACAACAAGGAGGAAAACTCTAAGCAGATCTAGCTATCTTGATGCCATTTCATTCCCTACCCTTCCAGCAACTGCTTCTTTCTGCCTATTATTAGACATTTATTCCATGGTATGTGTGTTCCCCTTGGCCCAGCATTACAAGAAAAGCCTAGGGAATTCAGTAACCCAAGCTGAAAGATCAATTTAATCATGTTTCAGATTTAAAAGGCAGAACTAGGTCAAAGTTACCTTCTATTTTCATTAGGATATTAGCACTTAAGCAGAAAACAACTGACAAATTCCCTACATAGACTTTACTTGAAGAAATAAAAGCCAATTCCTGCTGCACTGCAAGTAAAATAAAAATTAAAAAAAAAAAAGTCCCTAAATGGTGTTGAACTTGTGGTATTTATGACTCTGGTCCTAAATTGCCTTTCATATTTTCTTGGATCCCAAAGCTGTAGCCAAATTGGCTGGTTAAATGTGAATAAATGGTGCATTGTCTTTGAAACAAAGTCGTGCTTATTAAAGAGAAAAGAGTTTACTTTTTCAGAATCAATTAATGACACAAAGCAGGGAGAGCATGGATTTTACACACACAAAAGAAGTCTTCGATAAGGGCATGCAATCTCATTTTGGTCTGTATGAGAGGAGCTACATATTTGTGAAGTTGGAGCAAAATAGCTGACTGCAAAAGAACACAACTGGGTTCAGACTGGTGGTTTTGATAGGTCTGCAGCAAGGAATGGTAGGAAATCCTTCCCACAGATCTGGAACGTTGTTTTGTTCACCTGACAGCAATTTATTGTAACTGTACATACTAGAATTTTGGCCATTAGTAACTGAGTTACATATGGTTCTATAGTATTACAGCACAAAGAGTGGTGACTGCATTCCTGGTTTTGTCACGTTTATAAGCAAAACAAACACTAACATAATCAGCAATTAAAAAAGCATGTGTTGGTGTGCAAATAGCTGCAATTATTGATTTGCCAATTCTGCATGCTCGGATGAACAGCAGAGTAGTGGAGTTAAACAGAAGCACATTCATGGATTGCATAATTGCTCATAGATCTGCAAGTCCTTGTTAAATGGTAAGGTTAAAGCTAATTAGACACTGAAATGTAGAAGTACAAAGCAAGCAATGCTCTCTGTATTTTTCCTGTTTTCTTAACAGCAGCTGCAAGTATTTGCAGGCTGGAAGTGAGAAGTGAAATTCTCTGTGCAGTCAAGTGGAGTGAAAACTCCTGCCTGGTTCTTTGCTTTGCAATATACCAAACAGAGTTAGGGAGCACAGTCCAGCACCGCTCCAAATAATGCACTCAAATTGGCTTCACTGTTAGTACCTACACGATCTTCTGGACCTAAGGGCACGGAAATATCTGCAGTATATGAAACCCCTACCCTAACAGCTGGGGCCCAAGGCTACCCATGCTGTTGCAACGTGATATAAAAATCAAACATCCACAGTTTTGAGTTCCTCTGTAATGTTTAAAATACTAATTTGTGATCAAAATAGGAAAAGTAACTTGAAAAATGTAGTTTTGCTTTGCACAGATCACCCGAATAACTTTTTCCTCTAGGAGCACTATAACTCTCAATCCAAGCAGTCCAAGATGTAGATTTTTCTGTTCTTACGATCTTTCATCTCCAATATCTACGGGCTTTCTTGAGAGGAGTGGTGGCTGACTGTCACGATTACTGGAATGGAGGCTGTTATATCCCCATCATGGAGCTTTGCAGACACCTCCACCCCAGCTGTTTTCTGGTCCACCAAACCTTCATTCATCATCCTCCCACATTTTATTTTACAAATGCACAGCAACAGCCTGATCCTGCCAAATCAGAGGCATGTGAGTAACCCTTTGAACATAAGCCGTCCCATCAAGGCAGCGCACACGCCCAAGCAACAGCAGGTAAGGCTGTGAAGTTGGATCCACAGTCAGTGGTTGTTAGAGGCTTTGGGATTTTATTTTCATAATTAATCTCTCACACCCTACCCACCGTACTCTGATGAGATGGAGTCATTGTTCTTGGGGATGGTTTTGGCATGCTTGAGAGTAAAAAGCAGTTTTCAATAAGCTAAAATAGCCTTAGAACTTGAGGAAGAAAATAAGGGTGTGCTAAGTTATTGCAAAGTGTCTCTACTGGGAAGAAGTCTCCAAATTGTCACTAATCCGTTGGCAGATAAGTTTTCCCCACAGAAAGATTAGTGTTGCAGTTTTTATTCTCCATAGCAGTCAATTAACGGTATTGACTCCACCTACAAAAGCCTTTTATATGTTAGAAAAAAAGAATCCGAAAGATCCCTGGGGATGAACTTTCATCGTCCTTTAAAAACTTCTCCCACCATCGCTTATGTTCTAAACTTCGTGTTTTATAGAGGCTTTCTACGGCTAAGGGACAGAAATAAATAAAATCAAGCTGAATAATAGTCACGGGAAACCTACCCAAATCCTACCCCGCAGGCAGCTGCTGGCCAGGCACTGGGTCAGGCTAACCAGAACCTATGGCCCTACTGCCTGCGTGACAAGCCACCAAACCCACCCTGTCCGTGCAGCCTCGCGCCCCAAAACCCAGCAAGGGGCAGGGACCCGCAGCCTTCCCCAGCCCATGCCCCCACACCGACTCCCCGGGCAGACGCCTGCACCCTGTCCTAACAAACTCTTCCCTCTCTCTTTTCAGCGGGGGCTCCAGCAGACGTGGCTGCACGGGCAGGCCCGGAGGACCGCGGGATGCAGGCGCGCAGCCGGGAGCCGATGCTGGAGGCAGCCTGCACGGACCGGGCAGCGCGGTGCCAGCACGCTGCGCGCCGCAGGAAGGCGGCGAAGACCTGCCTTTGCTCTCCGGTGCCTCTGCTGGGGTCCCCCCGCGGTGCCGCCACCCCGGAGCCCAGCAGAACCCCCCGGCGGTGCCCCGCAGCCCCGGGGGAGCCGAGGGGGCCGCAGCCGAGGGGGGGGCTCCAGGCTCCGTCCTCGCTGCCCCCCCCGCTCCGGGGCTCTCCCGGCCCTTCTCCCCCATCTCCCCGGCTCTTACCACTTTGCCGTCCTTGGCCTCTCGCCGGTGCCCCTGGGCCGGGGGGTCCGCGCCGCTGCTGCCCCCCCCGGCTCGGCCCTCGCCGCTGCCGGGCGAGAGGGAGTAGAAAGGGGGGCTGGGGCTGGGGGGCAGCCCCGAGTCCGGGCTGTCCAGCAAGCCTTCCCGGCTCTTCTCCTTCAGGCTCTCGTCCATCCCTTGCAGCTGGAGGTGACCTACCATGTCTGGGGGGCAGCGAGGGGGTCGCAGCGGGAGAAAATCCTCCAGCGCCTCCCAGGGAGGGAGGGAAGGGGAAGAAGGGCGCCCGGGGGCCCCCCGCCCCGAGTCCCGATGGCCGCCACCAGCCTGCCGGAGCCCGGGCGGTGCCTGCCGCGGCGGGGACAGCCGGCATCGGCCGGGACGGGCTGCCCCGGCTGCCTTCCCCCAGCCCGGCAGGCGGTTCCCGGGGAAGGGAGGGTGAGAAGGGAAGAAGACAGGCGCGGTCCCCCGGCCCCACGGAAGGAGGGGGGGGGACGCGGCGGAGCCCGGGCCGGCCCCGCCGACAGGGAGCGCTGGGCGCGGCGGGGGAGCCGAGGCCGGACGGGCCGCGCTCCGCCGCAAGCTACTGCCGCCCGCCCGCCGCCTCCCGCCGGCCCATTTATCCGGAGAAGGTGGGAGGGGAGCCGGGGAGCGCCCTCCCCTTTCCCCGGCCCCCCAGCTCTGCCCCGGCCCGACATTTTCAGGCACTTCCCAGGCGGGGAGCGCCCCGGCAGCCGCCCGCCCTCTCCCCCCCGAGCTTCGCCCCCCGAGCAGCCCCCCGCCATCGCGGAGCTGCGCTTTCCCTACGCTGATTTCTCTCCTTTCAGAGTTTTTGCTCCCTCCAGAGTTTTTCTTCACTTCTGTCAATTTTTTCCTTCACTTCTGTTAGATTTTTACCTCACTTCTGCCAAATTTTTACCTCAGTTCTTTTGCCGCCTCCCCCCCCCCCCCCCCCCCCAAGCAGATTTTCCCCTCAGCGTGAAGGTGGGCATGAGGGAAGAGCTGTTCCCAAGGGCCATCTCTTCACCTGAGGGCAGCAGCAGGTGGCCATGGCAGTGCACCCAACAGTGTACGAGCCCACCATAGGCCCCTCTCTGTCAGCCCAGCCCTTTCTGGCTCAGCACAGTCCAAAACGTCTCTTTCTGTAACCAGCTCCATGGATGCTGGTCCACAGCTGCTGAGGAACTGGCCTCAATGTCCCACCATCGTGTGCTTGGGGCCACCCTAAGTGCAACAGGAGGGTGTCCCAAAGGCCAGCGCAGCCGCTAGCAGGGATGAGCAGGGTGTGCCAGGGCACTGCCAGCGCTGAGGGAACAGGGTGTCCATGCAAACCCTCGGGGTCTGGAGAAGCAAGCGGTGGTTAAACAGGTCAGGCTTGCAGAAGCCAAGATGGACGTTTATTGCACAATAACTGGCTGATGTTAACGTTACCTTGTCCGCAGCCCTGGTTATGTTTTTCTCATCATGTTTTCTCTCTACATAGAGTCCAGAGTGTGAGAAATTCGGGGCAGGCCTACTCAAAGGTCTCAGCCTGGTGGAGCTTTATTTGTGGCAAGTAGTTTTCCCTGGGAAGCTGCTGACATCCAGCTGGTCACCTCCTCTTGGCCCAGCACTGAGCAGAACAGGACCGTGGCTGCTTGTGCTACACTAATACCAATATTAATGAACACAACATTTGTTATGGCAGCTGATGAAAGCATGAGGCATCTGGTATGGCACCTGGTGTTGAAGACTTTCATGACCAAGCCCTGAAGACGGCACAAAGTCCTTGGAGATTGGTTTGATTCTAAAAGATCCTTCACTCCGCCATCCTGAGGGAGCAGGTCACACTTATGGTGGTAGGTGACCTCGCTAGCTAATAAAGCTGGATTTGTTTAGGCTTATTCTGCACAAGTCAAAAGGAAAGGCCAAGGATGCCCAAATCCAGCCTTCACTGACATGAGGGGCCCTCTTCAGAGAGACTGAAGCGATTTGTATGCACTGAGCTGTGTAGAAGAATGTCACTGATTTATAAATGTCAAACAGGCTCTGAGCAGCCCACACACAAACCTCAGTGAATTCTTACCTCTGACCCGTTCACTGGCTCCAGCAGCCGCGCAGGCTGATTTAGAGCCCCTTACTGTAAGAGCTTTAACATCTCACACAGGCTGTGGCTGATCCGAATATGTCAAAGGGGACTGAAGGTCAAAATTTCCATAAATTAGGCCTTGGATTGTTACCTATCACGTAATAGGATTCTCTGGCCAGTTAGTGCCGTGAACTACAGACATTCAGCACAGCAGTTCCCCTGCAGCCCTGTTCCCCTACCCCTCTCCTGAACTGGTAAGACTGTATGTCCAAGGAGAAGGAGCATCTTCAAAGCTGCTTTCCTCCAAGGAAAAAAAACGGAGCAGGACAAAGGACTGTGACTCTAGGCAGGGGTGAGTATGCAATCCTTTACTCCTATTCAGAAATATTCTAATTTAGGGAGCAATTGGAGGTGGGGGGGTCTGATTCTTGTTTTGAGAAGCTATAATCTAGTATTTCCTGGAGCTAAATAATGTATATTTTTAAAAGCAAATTTCAGCACAATATGCGTGTTCAGCACGATAGTGGGTGTTCATGGTTTAGGGTTTGCCGAGCTCTAAACCGTTGATGTGCTAGGCACCATTGAGCAGCCCCAAGCCTTTATAAGGGTATTGACTTCACTTGTAACTGGCTAAACTGCTGCTGGGTGCTGCAGGGCATGTCTATGCACGTATTATGGTGTTATTATTTGTCTGTTTAAAGTTAGTACTGTGTAGCTTAACCAAGATGGAGTGCTCTTGTGTAAATCACAGTGTGGCAGATAGTAAGAAATGCCTCCTGTCCTGATGGCTGTGACGGAAATGGCTTGTTCATTGGTCAGAAGTCCTCCTGAAGCCCCAGGGTCTGGTTCTTGGCCAGTGAAAATCTGGCTGAGTAGAAACTTAGTGAAGGATACAGTGTGCAGACGCAGATGTATATATGGGGCAGTAGAATTAGCCCTGTCAAAACTGGGTGTAAATATTTCATGGTGCCCTACTGAAGAAGAAAAACAGCAAGCAGGGGATTTTCAGTTGAGGCTATGTTGCTCTACTGAAACCCTGCTTGGTTCAGCAATTCCTAATTTGCTGGAGGGAATCACTGGGGACTAGTACATTCCTGTGTCTTGGCTTGGGAGCAGGGAAACTGGGCCCTTGTGTGTACGGTGGGACAAGGAGGAAGGAAAAGTCTGGAGGGAAGTTTTCTGAAGCAGCTGAGTGTAGACAAACAGGTGCAAACACAGTGATACAAGGGCAGCAGTGTGTGAAGGCACAGACTGTGGCACAGCAGTCTCTACTACCAGCACTAACTCTGGAGGAATAACCCTACTTAGCTGGAAATTTGAGTGTAAAACAACAATAAATAAGGAGTGGCGAGTCAAGCAGCAGAAAACCAGGGAAAATTCCAGCTGGACTGTATCTGTTAAGATTCACACTCAGACAGAGGTGTATTTCTGCCAACATTGATTAAAGAGGTCTTTATGAAACACGCAGTTCTTACAGCTTCTCCAACTTTTTTTTTTTTCCATTGGTCTATTTTGTTCTAGAACACGACCCCAGGCCCAGTCCTGAAACGGATGAATATTTCCACATGAAGAAACCTCTGAGCTTTTGGAGGAGCTGCAGGGGCTTGGTGCTCCTCAGGACCAGAGAGAGACCTGCTGTGTGCCAAACAGTTGATACCACACGTGGCATTGACAGCTTTTCTCAGGTAATAAGCAGAGCATCAGGGATGCATTGTGATCTGAGCCCAGGCTCACCAGTCTCTGTTCAATTGTGTCTGAGGTTTCCAGGAGAGGCTTTACAAACCAAGACCTGCTGAGGGCTATGTGGTCTTCACAGATCCCTCAGTTAAGTGCTGGGACTTTGTCCCCATGTTTGTATGTTCATTTCCACTTGCTACTGGCTGCCTTGCCAAGTACCACAGGACTCATGTCTGACACTGCTCCTACTGTTGATATTCCTGGATTTCCCTTGCAGCTTCTCCACCACCCTGACCATTTCTCTTCCTCCCTTCCCTATGTCCAGGTTCTAGCAAAGCTCATCTGTCCAGCACAATTGTGCTACAATATCCAGCAGCCCTTTATGCCCATGAATACCCTTCTGGTAAGACATATGAATGATCAGATCACTAGCACAAAATGATGTAGTACAGGTGGGAAGCTGTGAGAAAGGGACTGTGTGGGCATTGGAGGCAGGAACCCAAACAGCCTTCCTGATGTGAGCAGCCCAGCTGCTGAATAAAAGCCTACACACTTCCTTGAATCCACTGGGATTCCAACCTCTGCATGCTTGGGTAGGTCCTCTGCCTCCTATTTCCCTAGCTATTCTCTTAGCTAGGCTTGAGTACTTTAGGAATCTGCAGTCCCACAGACATGGCAGAATGTCAGCATCACGTGCTAAGTTTCCTTCCACTGCTGCCAGGCTCGAAAGACAAATACTGTGAGAGAAGAAAGAGACAGGATATAAACACCTACATCGGGACTTTTTCTGAAGCAGGCTGGGTGGCAAAATTGGAAGAATGCTAGGAATGTCCATTCTGGTTCACAGTCGAACCCGATCCTTCAGAACACCCACGGCATAACTAGCCCCAGTAAGAGTGGCTTGGGACACAGTTGGATGTAGCTTTGCTCTTTGGTTTCTTCCAAAGAGGTGCAGCCTTTCTTCTCTGTAGTGTCTTTGTGACCGTGGTATTGAAAGGCCCCAGAGCAGCAGCATCTCTCAAGCTGAGGGGAATGCAGCCACAGAGCAGGATTCAGGTACATCAGGTGCAGATCACCCTTGCCTGATACCTCCTGGATTTTTTTTTTTTTTAACCTCAGCAAAAATTGATCCACAGCACGAGGGTGCTATACTGCCACTGACTGCACAGGTCCAGATGATGTTACAAGCAGCAGGAAGCACGTCCATAGTGCCAGACCTGGAAACCACATGTCAATAACAATTCATTTTACAGAACAGTGCGGCAGAGTTCAAATCAAGGGAGCCTTTTGCCTGACAAGCAGAAGCTGTTTATTGGGAGATGAAAGCACCTCTCTCATGAAAAGGCTTGCTCATTCATTTTTAGGCAGCCCCCACATCAAAAATTCTTGCAACCTGGAGTCTTGGCTGTCTGGTCAAGTGGAGGCCACAGCCCAGAAGGAACCAAACTAACGTAAGCAGTTGCTTCTCCTTGGAACATTCTCATGCACAGCTTTGCCAAGCCACCACAAGGGCTTGTAGCTTGTTTCTGTCTCCTTTAGCAGTGTGTCAGTACTGTACTGTGGGAGAAACCAGAATGCTGTGTAGCTCCCTCAAGTTGTGGCTTCACCTGCCTTAGCCCTGTTACCTTCACCAGATAAACATTCCCTCCTAGGAGTGACCTGGAACAAACTGTCTAGCAAGAAATGGAAAACAAAGCCACAAAATCTTTTCTGGGGTCAGGAGTGTCTTTCTTGGCAATAAATCAAAGGTAGCAAATTTCCTTTGAATATTCTGGGCTTGACAGAATGACTGTATCTCCCAGACAAGACAGTAGACTTATATTGCAGTCAGGAAGGATGATCTCTGATGGTTACATTGCAGCAAATGTTACCGTCTCGCTTTTGCCTGCAGTTTGTACAGCTTGTGCCACAACCAAGGCAAACAAAATAACTGAATGCTATATTGCACAGAGAGCAAAAGGTCCAAAGCCCAGAGAAACCATCATAACGAATTCTGCTGATTCTGCTTGCCTTTGAGTAAGGTGCTGCATGTAGCCTGTTCAATTGCCTGTTGAGTCCAGTCAGCATTTGCTGATATTGTTACACGCTTGAGTCAAAACACACCTCACTGCCTCACTGCCTTGGCGAAGGACCTACCCGTTATCCTGTGAAATTTCCTCTGTTTGTCTGTCAGGGCTGACATGCTGTAATCTTGGGGGATAATCAACAGCGAAACCATTCATAAATCACAGCTAACAGAAAAGACGCCGATAGGGTCTTAAATTTCAAGCCTGCGAAGCCATCATTTCAACAATGACAGTCAAAGGGGAGATTAAGAATTCTTTTACATGGAAAAGTTTTTCTTGGAAGAGCAGCCCTCTCTTTGGTTGCCTATAAATACAGTCATGTGGATTTGATTTTTACATGGCCATTCTGCCCATTTGCGGGGAGTGCTCTGCAACCCCAGTGGGCCTGTTCTCGCACCAAACGGGCGTGTGGAGGGACTGCAGCCGGATTTGAGTAAGGCATCAAAAGCAAAGAACTAAAGCTTTGCCGGGTGCCAGCAGAGGCCAAATGGGGCATCTGGGAGGCAGCGGCAGGATGTCCCACAGAACCAGACCCTCTTAGCTCAAGTGCAGCATGCCTCTGGGTCTGATTGCAGAAGGGAAATAAGACCGGTGCCATTTCATGGCGCAAGAATGCATTCAGAATTTTTCTGTACTTGCACATCATGGTGTTTAAAGCTGTAAGGGTATGGTGAAATCTGTAGCCAAGTGTGAATGCAGGGCCGGACTGACACTCCAGCCGGAGAATAGGTGCCTGTCTGACCCAGACTGTTTCTTGTGTTGCTTTGTTCATTTGAACCAACTGCTATGCCTCAGAGGAAGAGGAGGGGAAGTGTTTCTGTGCAGTTCTTGCCCTCCTTGCCATGGATGACCAGCAGCGCTCACAGCATCTCCCTTTAGGTTGAGAAGAGCTAGTTTTATGCTCTGGAATAATGCTCATGGCTATTCCCAGACAGCCCAGCTGGAAATGGACCCTGCCCGTTCAAGTGCAAGTCTGGGATAACAACTGTTTACAGCATATTTTCCTGCTAACTATAGCAAGGTCTATTTGAATTACTCAGAGTAATGTTTGACTCTTGCTGTCTCCATTTCCATCCGTAGGGCAGAGTAGGAGAGCTAATAATGACCAGTCAGATGGGAAAGCCAGAGGAGAAAGACCACGTGGCGGAATACAAGCTGCTAAGATGTCTAATGTGCTTTCCTTCGGTTACTCTTCCATTCAGAGTGAGAACTAGGTCGCTTTCTGCTGGTATGTTTACACTCCCTGATTTCTAGACATACACTATGTTTCCTACTTCTGTTTTTCTATCCTACTTAATTTCGTGGCAAGCAAGGGAAAAATACTGTTCTGGGAAGGACAGTTTTGTTCTAAGCATGGTTAAAGAAAAATGAGCACACCAAAAGCTACCCTGGTGAATTAAAAAAATAATAATTCAAAAAAGCAAGTGATTCATAGCTTATGATTTTCTGGGAGTTTTTTAAAAAATTGAAGAAGCATTAATAACAGTGAGGATAACTCTCCCCAAGAATATTTTTTTTCAGATTTTTTGTGTTTGTTTAGAATGCAGGGGCAGAGGGGAGATGTAAATCCTCACTGAGCAACTTACAGATTAAATTCTTGACTCCACAAATGGATGTTATTGTAAGGACTCCTATAGTTCATATTCTTGGCTAGTCTATTGGTGTAGTGTTGTGTCTCTTTGATTTACGACACATTATTCCTTCTGTAATGTCTCACAGTCAATGGCACGTTTCTTCTCCAGGTATCCACCCCATTTAGCACGCTTATAAAGCTGGGAAGGACAGCCACAGCTCTCAAATTGCCTGCTGAGACATGGCACGCTGAAAACAGGGCACGACACAGTAACACGTGATGGACAGTGGGGGAGATGGCTTCACTGGTCTCCTAGCTCTATTTCCTACAGCTCTAAATCAGGTATGACATGAAAGAAATGATTTGTGCACCATATGGTGACCTGAGGATTGGAAGGCCATCTTCTTCCAAGAGCAGTAGCTGTCAACTTGTCACTTGTGGAAGGAAGCCAAGAAAAGCAAGTCTACAGTCAGCTTAAATTCACTGTACAGGAGCTGCATCATTGCTGAGAGTCCACAAATGGGAAAAAAAGTTAGAATCCACTGTCCTAGGGAACTTTTCAAGTTAAAAGTCTTTGGTTCTAAGATAAAATCCCATGAAAACTAGTTGCTTCGTGATCTCAGCATCTTTCCTAATGAAAGAGTGGAAGCTATGAATTGAACTTTCCTCAAGGATATCAGACCATAGATCCTGGAAATCAATAACTTCATTCTTAGAGGTCACTGAGATGAAAATCCATTCTTCTTCTTGTTTATCCCTGTCAGCAGGCTCTCAGCAGATCTCTCTCACAACGCTCTTCCCCATGGCTGTCCAGGAATAACCCTGTATCAGTGGGAGTCTCTTTTGATTTCTGTAATAATTAGAGACAGACTGACCCCTCTGTATGTGGTGCTCAGAGGGACTGACCTAGGTCCCTGGTGTCTGACCATGCTGTATCCAGCTGCTTAGCAGCTGGGCCTGAAACAACAGCCCCATACACGGGATACAAGCTTAAGCTTGGTCAGTCAAAGTCCTCCGAGTCTACTGAATTGCCTTCCAGAATTTAGCAATGGTGGATGGCCAAGTGAGGTCACCTGTCCCCAGACAGTCCCCTCAGCTGGGCTGAGGCCACTGGAGTCATCAGCTAAATTACCTTGAATTGATGACCTGCAGATTAAAAGCACTACAACCCAGTCCCCTTTATGCACAGAGCCCCCATTTCCTTTTGTATTTCTTTAATAGAAAAATAACAGGAAAAGTAATTACTGGCCATATGAAATTTAAGTTCATACAATATTTCCTATAAGGCTTTCAAGCAACTCCTTGTTAAAGCAGATAAGTTAATCTATCTTTTGGTTCAGGTCACAGTAGGTTTTCAGCTTTAAATCACCATGGCACAGTAACTAATGACATTTACCATAGAAATGATGTTGAAAAAACAAGGAACCTGGGCAATTATTAGGTGTATATTTCCAGTGAAAACAACCCACATAAAGACAGTGTCAGTAAAAAAGGATGATTGATCATCTGGATTTTGTTCCCTTGCGTTTTCTTGCCTACTTTCTCTACAATGTAGTATTAATTCTAGTGCAGTTATTGTAATGAAATCTGCTGGCGGATTTTCCAGCGTGAGGAACTCTGGCAGTGCCAGGAGGGGCACAGCAGGGCTTTCTGCCCCTGGAGGCTGAAACTGCACAGCAAGAGGAGCATGGTCCCTGTAGGCATTCAGCTTTCAGAAAGACCAAAGGTATGAGCTTTGGCAAAGGTGGGGTTTTTTCCACTTTGAATTCTTGGTAAAATTCTGCATGTTCCAGTCTTGGCTCAGAGCTCATTAAAGTCAATGCAAAGACTCTTATTGACTTTAATGAACAGTGGTTTGAACCCTAAAGCTATTACACGATCAAAACTCCCGCTGAACTGTAAATATGTTGGTGCTTTGTTTGCATTGCAGATATAATATTTGGCTACAAGGCAGGGAAGCTTGGGATTGTTTTCTATAATGGTCTCTGTGCCTCTTTCAGATGACCAGTATTTTTACCGGAGTGTTTATAATTATAATCTTGTTTATTAGGTTAAATAAATTGGCCAGACTCAATCACAATGTAAAACAGGAGCAACCAAAAGCTACTGAAGTCAGGGAGTGAAATTTGGCTTCCCTCACAGTATGTATAGTTTTGTTCGGCTGTTGGCTACTGTTGTGAGAGAGCTTGTTTTCATGGTACATCTGGTCCAGCCACATGCCACAGCATCATGAGAAAAGTTCTAACACTACAGTACATATTTTGCACTGGGTAGAGCGAGTCAGTGGAGCAATGGGAAGCAAAGAAAATCAATGTGCAATAGAAAAAAACCACACGATACACACAGAGATATTTTCTGTTCAGAAAAAAAGTCAGGGATAAAACCAAAGCTCGGAGCTCAGAGCTTCTCACTGCGTGGTATCATTCTGCACAGCCTTTGGAAAGGTGTGTCACTTGTTCTCTAGACTGCCACAACACCCTGGGATGCTGTAAAAATAGCTGGCAGTGCCTGACTGACAGGCAAGAGACGTGTGACCCTAAATTATGATGTTTTCCTTTTCATGATGAAATGAATGCTGCCTTAGACAGAGGCTGAAACACATCTGTTTGCGGTGGGAGTGCCATTTTAGGCCCGTTTCTTTTGAAACTGGGGTTGGAACTGCCAGGGATCAGCAGAGCTCTGGGCTCACAAAGAGGGCACTGTCTTTGAGGAATCTTTACATAAGCCCTGCACAACCAAGGCAACAGGAGTTTGCACAGCTGCTGCTGGAAGCAAACATGTACTTTTAGCTGACCTGGGCTGATGACTTCGGGCGTTAAATCTGACGCTTTCCAGATGTACGGCCTTCTCCTTCCACAGTCCCCAAACATTCAGTCCCCAGGCAAAAAGGAAAATAATAACAATAATAATAACAATAATAAAAGGGTGCTGTAAATAGCACACTGTAGTGTATGTTCCAGAGCTGACTTTTATGGATTGCATAGTTTGTCCAGTTTGAAGGTGTGTGGCATTACCCTTTCCTAGGAGCTATGTTTTGAACCACATTTGATTCAGAGCTAATTAGTGTCGCATCTACCTTCAGTCTCATCTCTGGCTGAGCACCTTCTTCAGACCAGGTGGCTAAATAAAAAGAGCTCTTTTTACGTGCTGGGATTTGGTGAATATTGCCCTGTGAGTGTAAGACCCCCAGGGAATAGCCCCGTGATGGGGCCCAGGAGCATTCACAAGGACAAAGGCATCTTGCCAAATAATTAGCAAATATTAAGCTTTGTGCTTCATGGCAAAACAGAACTGAGCAGATCAAGGGACAGATTTACTAGTGAGGATGTGATGAAATACTTGTGAAGTATTTGCTGCAGGACGAGTGACAGGGAAGGGGCTGGCTGCTCCCCCACACCATGTCCTGACTGCATCTCTGCTGCTGCAAGTTGCAAGCTGTGCTGCAAAAGTCACTGCTGACTGCACAGCAGGCCGTGGGATGACATTTTTCACTTGATTATCAGTAGGTAATGGAACTTCATCCTTGCTCCAGATCCGGCATAGTTTTCCTCCACAGACTAGTTATTTTCAACAGTAATTTCTCTCCTCCGTGCATCTCTGCAGCCCTTGGATGTTGAGATGTTCTTAGGGAGAGTGATGGAAGGGTGTGGGGTGCCTGAAGAGGATCATTTATTTTATTCCATTTTATTTAGGTGTGGTATTTTTAAAGGCTCCAAAATTGGCAGCAAGAGAAAGGCAAATATTCTGCTGAACTGGAGACCGCCCCAGCACAGACAGCTGCAGCCCAGCCTCTCCTCAGTCTCCCTGCCAGTTCTCTCAAGCATGACCTGGTTTGAGGACCACCTTCAATGAGATCAAAAGGTGATTTTCCCAGTGCTTGCTACACATGCCACTTCATTGCCTGTCACCTGGGTGGTGAGTATGTGAGACTGGACGGCTGCTGGCCTCCCTTAGATGAACCATGAATAACTCCAGGGAAGAAAATGGTGCAACGAAGGTCAAATTAGATTCCTCCAAAGCCCTAGAGATGCATCCTTCCATGGTGTTCTGGGGCATCCAGGGAAGTGGCTACTCAAAACTATCTGCTCTTTGATCAGCAGGCAACTCTCAAATCCCTCCAGCTTGGGGGATTGTGTGTTATCCTGGGAAAGGACCCTTGAAATACGGGACAGACAGCTGCTGAGAGAGGGTGGATGTTTGGTGCTCAGTTCTGCAGGGCCTTTCAGCTACAGAGCAGTTAGCTTCTTACATCTTTCTGTCTCACCATTCTTATTTCTTGGTACTTGCAACGACATGAAGTTTTGCTTCCTTTTAGCATTACTGAGAGAGAAATAAAATGCAGAATTTCTGTCTTGGGAATTTTTAACCTTTGTTTCCCTCTTTGGCTGTGAAGAAACACTGATGTTTCCAAATTTTTCATGGCAAAAAATTTCAAAACATCTTGGTTTGCAGAGGTCAGTAAGTTTTACTCTGACATTTTTGGATCAAAAGTATGTGTTGCTGTGGTCCAAGTTGACATGCTTCACTTTAGTTTGTTCAATTAACCCGAAACGCTTTGCTTCAACTACATTCAACCCTGAGCATCAGCCTTGAATCGTATTTCCTCCTGGCAGCTCTCATCTGGGAACTTAATACCCATATTTCTCAGGGGACAGTGTGTAGCTGCTATCGTGTCTCGCAGACCTTGGAGTCCACTCTGCATCATGGAGAATGGAGTCCTCAAGGAAAGAGCCTGTGGGAAAGATGAGACATCTAAACCACAACCCCAGAGAAGCAGTGTACTTATAGGAAAATGAGGTTTTAAAGGTTTATTGAACACATTCAAACCAAAACATAGTTTTCTGATTTTGTTCCAACTGGCCCTGTAGAAAATGCTGCTTCTTGACTTTCCTTAATTGAAAACAAAACAAAAAAAAAAAGTGTATTTTTATTTCTTGCTTCTGAAAGGTAAGAGGGTTCAAAATCAGGATGTTTTTCTCCCTGAAAATTTCAATTTTGTGAAAACCACCTCTTTACTGGGCAGCCTTCCCAAAGGGAATCCCCAGCCAGCCCCAGTGCTAATATCAGTGCACACTCTTTGGAGCTGATCCAAAGGTCATTCACGCCATTAGACATTTTTATCGTGGACTTGAATAAACTTTGGACCAGGCTTTTTTGGCAGGAATATACACAGTCTGAAAACCTAAAAATAAATCCTGATTTGGAGCCATCCACAGCTTTTTAGCCACCACGATGGTATGAAGGTACGAGCTTGTCAGAGAGAAGATGATGGGATGATTTTGCCACCTCTGTGGCCAGTTATCTTCTGTTTGCTGAAATAAACAAGGAGAGAGAGAGCATTCTGCAAGCTCAATGTTAAGAGTTCTTTACGTGTAATTTCCCTGTGAAGCATCAACTCCAGATGGAAGATGTTGTCTCAGGAGATGATCTGGTTTTCTGCTCAGGAGGTTTTGCAGCAGTAATAGCTCCTGGAATATGTAATGCTGTCATCCTCAGGTTTAGGAAACGGAGAGGTCCCTCCATGATGCAGTTTGTCTGCACCAGTAGTTTTGGGGGCCAGCAAAAGGTGCTGTCCCACAAGAGAAAAAGAACTGCTCAAAGCACAGAATTTGTGCTTTTCACTATTTGTATCCTGTCCATGGCCTCAGAGGTTCACACAAATGAGGGCAAGAAGAAAACCCCTGGTTGCAATGAATTGTTATCATCTCATTCACCCCACCCATTCCTCTTGCTATGCACCATGAAAAGATCGCTACACAAATACTGACGGCGAGTCTCATACTGTAATTACCACGCCTAAACTCTTTCATCTGGAGCCTGCTCCAGCTGTCTTTAATGGCCTGAGTCTGACCTGTGCGCAGAAAAAGCAAAGTGTTTCCAGCATTTCAGTTCATCCCTACCGACACAAGAGTTTCACAGTCCGTCACTGCTTGCTGGCTGGTGAGTCTGTAAAGCTGAACTCAAGTAACTGGTCACTTACTGTTGCTGAGGTTGTATGAGTGGCCACATTTTTTGCAGTATCTTCAGTTGAATCGTCAGTTTGGTTGGTCCGTTTCCTTCCTACACATCTTTTACATCCATCAGAGTACTGGATATTTTGTTTCCTACCCATAACTGGAAGGAAGATGTTTGCCTCCTCCATGAGGTTTATAGCGGCCACTCTTCTGTTTCCTCCGTCCACTGGTTGCTGCAATTGTCTTGATTCCCAAGGCAGCTCTCACAGCTGCAGCAGTTTCTGTTGAAGGGTGTTAAGTTGTGGCAGTAATAATGCTGGCTCTGGTGAGAATACAAACGTGTAGTTTGTTGATCCTGGACTGCAGAGCAGTACTACTGCCTGGCAACTGCACCGCAAGAGCTGGCAGGCAGAGCTGTTTGCAGCACACTCCTCTGAGAGAGGAAAGGGTGTTTTCAAATTTCTTCTTTCCCTCCCTCTCCTCCAAGTCAGAGCCTGCCAGGAAGCTTTGGAGAGAAGCTCTGGTGCTCCAAGCTGACTGCGGATGTCTGGGCTCTTGCTCCAGGACACGGACACCCAGCAAACTTTGCTGGATTTCTGCAGTAGGTGTGCGTCGTTGTAGGCCGAGGATGGCACTGGGTCACTGGACATTGTCTGCTTTACAAGGAAACCTGCAAACCCTTTTGGGGATCAGCATGTTGTCCTAAACATAATCAGGTGTTCAGTGCACAGAGCATTTAAATGTGTGTTAGATGCTAACTTTTCATTGAAACCTGGTCCCATTTCAGTCTCTCTCCTAATTGTTCAGTGTTCAGAGGCCTGAGATAAAATCTGAGTGAAAATGTGCCAGGGAACTTCGCTGGGGTTGTTCATCAGCAGAAAAATGATGCCAGTAAATTAGGGGGAAAACAAGCACCACATGATCCATTCTTACCCAACAGCAACCTTAGTTTATGCATTCTCTTTGCACAGTTTAACAGGGGGACATGTTACCCCATCCAACCAGCTACAAAAAAAATGATGTGGACCCTTTCTCGCCCCAGAGGCCATGCACTGTCTTTTCTTGGGATGTAAGTGAAATGTTTATATATTGTTGTGAATTAGACACTGCTCCATGTGACCACTGAGGAGGGAAGGGGAGGGATGTTTGCTGCTTATAACTACAGCATGGTTTTGACATGGAACTGGGTTGGGATGTCAGAGTTTGCCTGGCAGAGTTTCCACGAGGTATAACCAGGAACGCATCAACGGCCCTCAAGGTACAGCCACCTCAGGGTGAAAGACAGCAGCTGTTCCATCATTCACAGAAATAGTGATAAAAGAATATAACATATGGCTGAAACTTCAGAGGGGGATTTGTGTTGACAAAAGTTAGTTGCCCTGTTTGGAAATGGCCTAGAGAGAGAGTTTAATGTTCAGGGATTGTACAGTCACAACCTTGATTTTCCATCTGCTTTGATGTCTCAATTAGCAGAACTTGGAGTAAGGGCAAGGGGAGCAACTTCATGGCTGTTTCCAGCTTTTGTGGGGGAAAAAGGGTTTATTTATTAGAACAGGCAGGTCACAATTTAACTGAGAGTTTGTCAAAGGAATTCAGAGCCTGTGGCATTTATGACAAGGTGATGAAAGAGGAGTTCTGATAGTTACCCAATAAGCTTCTTTTTGCAAGAACATAAAGTTAAAGAAAAAAAATAAAAAATGAGGAATTTTTTTTCCATGAATGGGTTCTTGTAGCGTGCAGGCTGCTAACACTATCAACATTGTTTCTGGGGAACTCCAGACATCTAATCAATCTTCATTCTGTAAGAAAACGTTCCAAATTATACGAAAACCACATGGCTTCTCCTGTTTGTAGGGAAAAACCTGACCTGACCCCATCTGTGCTCCAGAATGGTTGAGTCCCCATTTTAGGACTAATTCCAGCAATGCTTGTGATCCATTTTCATTGTCCTAGCACTCAGCAGAAGGCATTTTGTGTAAGGATGCAGCTTTCCTTAAGTAAAGAGAGAGGTGTTCCAGGGAACACATGGAAGGGAAGATGGAGTTGGAAGCACTGCATTGCACATCCAGGCTGTTCCCAGGCTGTTCGTATTCTTTAACGTGTAGAGGTCTTGGCAGATGCATTCATGATCTTTGCCTGGTGTAGAGAACGCCCCATTTGCCTCATTACGGCTGCATTCTCTTGCTTCAGCCTCTGAGAATTATGTCCTGTTTTTTTTTGGTGGGGCCAGGAATCGGAGTGTGTTGGGTCAGGACAGTATCACCACTGTTTCTGAGGCACCTCTCGTCCGCCTCCAAGGCCTGGTCTGTCACCCATCGAGGCTGTGCGCTGGAAGCACAGCTGTGAGCACGACCTGAGGCTGCCCTTCAGCACACCGCAATGACCAAGCAATCCTGTTCACGCAGGCAGGTTGCTTCCCGGGAAGCCTTGCTATAGGAAGGAGGCAGACAGATGAGGCCAGAGGCTGTATCCAGGGCCATTCCTCAACCCTCTCTTTAGCAGCAGGGGAGAGCATTAAGGATTTTTTGTTGGGGGCAAATTAGGAACATTCTGGTATTTTCCAGATAGCTCTAGTCACAAGAGGGGGGCAGCAGGGCAGAGCCACAACTTCCCAGGCCAGCACTGCAGTCCTGCCTTTCTAATAATCTGCTTGAGCTTCTTTTCCCTGGAAACTCCTTGATGGCAGAGCTCCCCCACAGGTTAAATTTCTCTGGCACATGCTGGCTTGCTGTCTGCTCGCGCTCCAGCACTGGACCGTGGGAGGCCAGCCCCTGCTGGCTGCTTCCATAGCGTGTGTGACAATCCCTCATTTGGTTGTGGAGGGGCTGGGAGCAGTTGTCTTCAGACAATACTTCTTCCAAAACTTTGAGGACAATTGCTTTCATTTGACCTTTGTACACACATCATGCAGACATGGTAAGTGTAAAATAAATATTGGTTTTATTTATAAATATACATAAAACTATATATATAAATGCAAGTTCACAAGGCAAAAGCAAATTTTCCTTTGAAGGAAAGGGACTTCTGCTAAGAAGATGTTATCCTTTGAAGACGAGTAGCTTGTCTCATAAATTACCCTGCTGTTTCCTCAAGATCTTGTGTAGAAGTTAGAAGTGTGGCGCACCATAGGCAGTAGTTTCAAAGCCCCATTCAAACCAAAGCAAACTGCAACAAGTTATCTCTGGAAAACAACTGAACTATGAATAGACCTGGAGATTTAAAAAAAAAAAAAAAAAAAAAGGAAGAAGAAAAAAGAAAAGCTATAGAAAAGACAAATTAGTCAGCTATTTTGAAATAGGCTTTAATGATAGGGCTTGCATCTAATTTTCAGACCGCAGCAAACATGGAGGAAGATGTTAGGTTCCAAACCTTGGTCTATGAGAGAGGAGAGCAGTGTGTAAATAAAATTAAAGGCAACATGATGTGACAGAGCACCAGACGGGGATCCTCCAGGAGGCTAGACCAGCAGGGTTACTGAAATTTCTCTGTGCCTCGTATTTTCCTGTTGTATCACAGAGGACATAGCACTCTCTTTTGCTGTTTGCTTTAACACTGATCAGTTCAGTTTCTCTCTTTAGCAAATAGATGCAGATCACCAGAGTTGAAACTAGGAATGATTTTGGGAATGGGAACAACACAGCATCTGACAGAAGCTAGAGAAGATGCTGGTAGCAGTACCTATTATCACAATATTATAGACAAACCATTCACCAAGTTTCAATCTGCTGAAATCCTCACACATGAGGAACCCCTTCAGTTATTTATAGCATTAACTGATTCAAAGATCATAAATCCAATTTCTTTAAGTGATTTATTCTTTATTGACGGCGCCGGATGCACGGGGGATCTTTCCGCCTATCGTGCATCCCGAAGTGAAAAGCCATCCCAAATTTATACATCACAGTGATTAATATTTTATTAACGCCTATACATATTCATTATCTAACCCCGCCTACTCTCGCTTCTCATGCTAATCAGTTTTTTGTGTCCTGCGCCTGCGCAGATCCTCTCAGTGGTCTTGGGCAGGGGTCGTCGAGCTGTGGTCGGTGGTCTCAGAGAGGAAGGCCATAAGTCTTCCTCACAGTGTACTTTTCACCCTTGGTCAGGATTCTGCTGAATTAGCTTTCTTCCTAACTGCAAGGACTGTTTTTTTCTTCGAATCTTCTGCTCATTATTTTCTTATCTTGGATTCCAATGTCTTGTTCGAGATATATTGCCCGTATGTCCTATTTTGAGATACATTGTCCGTACATCTGCTTCCTGCCCTACACCTAATGTTCTGTTCTCCTTTAATAGTTTCATTCTTAACCCTTTCTTATCTGGAATCGCCTCAGCTTCCCTAATCAATCCCCCCTTTTCTTTTCCCCATGCAAATTCTTTTGCATTGCATGCCCTTATCATTAGCAGTATCGCAGTGACATACATACAAATATTCCTACTACCAATAACATAACCAGATCAGTAAAAACTTGTTCTAACTATTGAAAGTTGGGTAACCATGAAGTTAACTTATTCCATATTTCCTCAAAGCCCCATGAAATGTTATCCTTACTAATCTTATACAGAAAATTTATCATGAGGCTCTTGCCTTCCTTGATCTCGAGCTTTTGACCATTATTAGTCCAAAAACAGTTAACTGCTACAGTCTGTGTTAATATACAATTATACCAACAATCTAATTTACCTGGGCGGATACAACCTTCTTGTTGGCCACTTTTGGAAGTTGGTTTTACTAAAATCCCCGTTGCTTTCTCGTGGGCTGTTCCATTAATCATTCGGCACCCTATTTCAATTTCGTCCCCTACAGTTCTTTGGTGTATCCACCCTACCCTTCCCCTAAATTTTGCCATTCTGATAATGCATGTAAATGATCACCATTTGTTCGCCAAATAACCACAACAGCTAACTTTCCATTAATGTTCTTATCCTCCGTGGTTATGGCTTCAGACCAAGGCCACCCACCATTCTCTATCATCATAGAAGCACCTTCCAATTCTTGAATCACAATTACAACTATAAGCCACAGAAATAAAACAATTCTGTTAACTAAATTTCTGCTAACTACATTACTAAATACTCCTGACCATAGTGTCTTCATTTCGCTTGACTGAACTTTAGTTTCAGTTCACCGTCACCCAGCGTTACTTTCCAGGGGGCTTTTGGAGCTTTCTTCACTCTCGAATAATGGATCCAGGCCGTTTGCTCCTTAATCTTGATGGCGGTATGTGTTGTCAGCAGCACCTGGTATGGTCCCGTCCACTTTTCTTCCAAAGGGCGACCTGCAAATGCTTTTACATACACATAATCCCCAGGTTTAAAGGGGTGGATTGGTTGGTCCAGCCCTCTAGCCCTGGTTCCTGAGACAACTTTAGATATTTGATCCAACTGTTTTTGGAGTCCTATTAAATAATTACACAAGTATCCCGACCCCAGTTGCGTCAGGTCCTCCCCGCTGAACAAAAACTGATAGGGTCTTCCGTATAATATTTCAAAAGGGCTTAGATTTTCCTTTGTCCGTGGTTTTACTCTAATTCTAAGTAAAGCCAAAGGGAGAGACTGAGGCCATGATAAATTAGTCTCTTGCCCTATTTTGGCTATTTGTTGTTTGATTAGATGATTCATCTTTTCCACTTGTCCGCTTGCCTGTGGTCTGTAAGGGGTATGGAGTTGCCAGTCTACCCCTAAGACCTTACTTACTTCTTGAACTATTTGCGCACAAAAATGAGAGCCTCTATCCGAGGACATTGCTGCCGGAATTCCGAAACGCGGTATTATCTCATTCAGTAAAACCTTAACCACTTCTCTTGCCTTGTTGGTTCGACAGGGAAAAGCCTCCGGCCACCCGGAAAAAGTATCTGTCAAAACCAACAAGTATCGATACCCCCCTTTTCTTGGCAGTTCTGAAAAATCTATCTGCCATTGTTGTCCTGGATAGTTTCCTTTACTGATTATTCCGAACTTTACCCTATTTTCTGTATTAGGGTTATGATGCAAACAAATACTGCATTGCTGGGTTACTTGTTTTACCGTAGTATACGGATTTCTTCCCACCAAGACTCGACTCAGATTTTTATATAAGGTGTCTGCTCCCCAATGAGTCTTATTATGTTCTGCCATGACCATAGGCCATATTAAATTAGAGGGTAGTACAACCCTATTATCTTTCAGGTATACCCATCCATCACTCCTTGCTTTTCCTCCCAGGTCCCCAATTAACTTTTGATCTTCCTGTGTGTACCTAGGTTCCTGTCCTTCACCTAAAGTTTGTATTTTACCGTCTGGTATTAAAGTGAGCGCTTCTGCCTCAGCCAATCCGGCCACCCTTTTTGCTTCTTGGTCAGCCAATCGGTTCCCTACCTCGAAGTCAGCGGTTCCTTTTTGGTGTCCCCGGCAATGTATAACAGCCACCTTCTCTGGGTGCTTTACCGCTTCCAACAACTTCAAAATCTCCTCAGCATATTTTATTTGTTTTCCTTGGGCCGTTAATAATCCTCGTTCCTTCCAGATAGCCCCATGTGCATGCACCACACCAAATGCATACTTAGAGTCTGTCCAGATATTTACTTTCTTTCCTGCTGCTAGTTCCAATGCCCGCGTAAGGGCAATTATTTCTGCTTTCTGAGCAGACGTCCCAGGGGGTAATGGTTTCGACTCAATTACCTGTTGAGTGGTCGTCACCGCATACCCTGCTTTGCGTTGTCCTTGTTTCACAAAGCTGCTTCCATCAGTATACCATGATTCGTCCGCGTCTTCCAAGGGCTCCTCCTTGAGATCTGGTCGGCTAGAATACACAGTTTCCATAGTTTCGATACAATCGTGGACCACTGGCTCGTCAGGAGCGTTACTAAGGAAAGAAGCTGGGTTCACAATGTTAGTAACCACAATTTCTACGTCATCTTGCTCCACCAGTATTGCTTGGTATTTTAAAAATCTTTGAGGGGATAACCAGTGTGCCCCTTTCTGCTCCAAGACTGCCGAGACAGTGTGTGATACCAGCACGGTTATCTTCTGTCCCATAGTGAACTTCCGAGCCTCCTGTATATTCATGATGACAGCGGCCACCGCTCGAAGGCAACCCGGCCAACCTTTACTTACTTCATCCAGTTGTTTAGAGAAGTAGGCCACAGCTCTCCTGTAGGGGCCCAGCTTCTGTGCCAGCACCCCCAGAGCCATCCCTTGTCTCTCATAGGAGTACAACCAAAAGGGTTTAGACAAGTCCGGTAGACCCAAAGCTGGTGCTCGCATTAACTCCAATTTAAGCTTCTTAAAGGCAGCCCGTGCTTCCCCCGTCCAGACCAATTTTGATTGGTTATTCTTGATGAGGTCATATAGGGGTTTTACAATTAGTCCATAATTATTAATCCATAGACGGCACCAACCTGTCATCCCTAGAAAAGTTCGTAATTCCTTAATGGTCTGTGGTTCTGGGGTACGGCAGATAGTTTCTTTCCGTTCTGTTCCTAACTCCCTTTGTCCCCCTGAAATCTCAAACCCCAAGTAAGTTACACGTGACTGAATCAGCTGAGCCTTCTGTTGAGAGACTCGATACCCATTCAAACCCAGAAAATTAAGGAGACTTATCGTCCATTGCATGCAGCTGCTCCTATTCTCAGTGGCTATCAAAAAGTCATCAACGTATTGCAGCAGAACTCCTTCGGTGTTTGGGGCCTCCCAAACCTCAAGCTCTTTTGCTAGTTGATTCCCAAAAATCGTGGGGCTGTTTTTGAATCCCTGCGGCAATACGGTCCAGGTCAATTGAGCCTTTCGTCCTGAGTCTGGATTTTCCCATTCAAAAGCAAAAAGCTTCTGACTTTCTGGGGCTAAAGTCAGGCAGAAGAAGGCATCTTTTAAATCCAGTACGGTAAACCAAACTAAATTATCTTTTAATTTAGTCAGTAATGTGTACGGGTTGGCTACCACAGGGTGTATATCTTCAGTGATCTTATTTATAGCTCTTAAATCCTGCACTAATCTATAGTTCTTCCCATCTGGCTTCTTAATTGGTAGTATAGGAGTATTATATTCAGATTCACACTCAACCAGCAGTCCATGTTTTAAAAACTTATCCACTATCCCCTTAATTCCTTTCCTGTCTTCTAATCTTAGGGGATATTGCTTAATCTTAACTGGCCTTTCCCCTGGCTTTAATCTCACCACTATCGGGGCTGCATTTTTGGCTCGCCCAGGGATGTCAGTAGCCCAGACTCCTGGGTAAACTTGGTCTAAAATCTCCGAAGGTACTTTACCGATGGGGTCTGCTTATATCAGCATTAAGCTTAGCGCGGTTATCAGCTTTTCTTCTCTCACTTTTAACCCCACCTTCCCTTTTTCAAAGACAATTTCCGCTTCTAATTGTTCTAGTAAATCTCGCCCCAGCAAAGACTTCGGGGATCCTGGTAAATATGAAAACCTATGTATTCCCATCTGTTTCCCTAACTTATATTTTAAAGGCCTTAGGAAAAAGGCTTTCTCGTGCTGGCCTGTAGCTCCTATCGCCGTCACAAAATCCTCATCCTCTGGTATCAATTTCTGGTTTAACACAGAATAAGTCGCTCCTGTGTCAATTAAAAACTCCACTTCCTGTCCTGATTTCCCTAGCTTAATTTTAACCAGCGGATCTGCTAGGGTAGAATCCCCCGGTCCACTTCATTGGTCGGGAGATACACTAGCTACCATCAACCTGTTCTTCTCCCGTTGTTTCGGACATTCCCTTTTCCAATGACCCACTTCCCTACAATATGCACACTGATTCGGTCTCAGAGGAGGCTTTACTGACCTTCCCCTTATCCCATTCCCTCTTCCTTTTCCCCGAAAAGGTTCTTCTTGCCTCTGTAAGGCCGCAACAGTTGCCGCATCAATAGCCCTACCCAGCCTTTGTTTCTCATTCCCTTCTCGATTCCTAAATACCCTCCATGCCTCTTCCACCAGCCTTTCTAAATCTCTCACATCCGGCTCCTTCATTTTCTGAAGCTCCCGCCTTATATCGTCCGCAGACTGACCCAAGAACAGTGATACTAGCTGGACTTTACCTTCCTCAGAAGAGGGGTCTATCGTTGTAAATTTTTGCATTGCTGTCCTTAGTCAATTGAGAAATTCTGACGGGGTCTCAGTTTGCCCCTGTTTTATGGTATATAACCTAGACCAGTTTACAGACTTTGGTATCGCACTTTCCAAGGCGATCCTAATCCATTCCTGATATCTTTTTAATAACCTATAATCACCCTCATCATTATAGTCCCAGTTTGGGTGTACTCTGGGCACATATACCTCCACAGTTCCAGGTAAAACTCCTGACGTTACCTGGGTCTGTACTTGAGTTTGTGCATTCTTAATTACCAGTTGCTTTTCCGTTTCCTATAATGCTGCCAGCATTATCTCTATATCTTTCCAATCGGGATCTAAATTCTTTACAATCAGCTCAAACCTCCGGGCCACTGATTCTAGATCATCCCGGTATCCTTTCACAGCTTCCTTCCATGAATCTAACTCAGCAGTTGTGAAAGGTACTTTTATCCGAGCTGGTCCGTTAGCCCCCATAGCCTGTCGTAACGGGGCTTGAATAATGGGCCCGACCTTACTTCGGGTTCGAGCCGTGATCGGGGTAAAGTCTCCATTCCCCCAACTCTCATTTTTCTTATCTATTCTGCCGTTTCCTGAGCTCGCCCCCACGTCTCGTTCTGTTATCTGGGGCGGGAGGACATAATCCTCCATTCTCTCCTCTGACTCATTCAATTTCAAACATCTCTGCCCGATACTGCACGCCGAACAACATCTTTTCATTTTTCCTGCCCCTTCCTTCTTCATATCCTTTTCTGTTGCCAGGATCAAAGGATCCTGTGGGGCTAAGTTAATTCCACACTCCTTCTGCCATTCCGGGTGGTTTCTCAAAGTGAAAACATATCTGCATATGACACCTCATCCCACTTTCCTTCTCTCCTTAGAAACAACATTAACTGTAGTAAAGTATTATAATTTAAGGTTCCATTCAGTGGCCATTTCCCTCACAATCCAACTTATAAAGTGGCCACCATTGATTACAATATTTTATCAACGTTTTCTTATTTTCAGTTCCACCGGGGGATCCCCCTATATCTTTCCAATGACTCAAGATACATCCCAACGGGCTTTTCTTTGGAATCCCACTACTCTGCTGCCCCCCCATGTTACAGTTCAGAATGTTTCTTGTTACACAATACAAGCCGGCAGCTTTCCACAATAACACCAAGATCCTAGTAACGTTATAAAGAGTATAATCAAAATCCCAAAGACAATAGCCAAGGTCAAGTTCCACATGTAAACACAACGTAATACCAACCTCGCATGCAAAGGTTACTTGTTTCCCAACAGCAACTGAGTGCTTTCCAAAAAACCAAATGCCGTCCTGCAGAAAACTTTTACTTTCTGACTTACAGACGACCCCAATTGACCGGTCAACCAAATAAACCAAAATAAAGAATATAATCACTTACAATGATGGGGTCCGTGTCTGCCTCCGCAGTGATCCGTTGAGTCGAGGAGTCCCTCCGGGAAATCCCGGGGGTACCCTAGGGAGTCCTGTTCCCAGCGGGTCCTGCGGTCCGACAGAGAAGAAGTCCCATCTGGGGTGCCAGATTGATTCAAAGATCATAAATCCAATTTCTTTAAGTGATTTATTCTTTATTGACGGCGCCGGATGCACGGGGGATCTTTCCGCCTATCGTGCATCCCGAAGTGAAAAGCCATCCCAAATTTATACATCACAGTGATTAATATTTTATTAACGCCTATACATATTCATTATCTAACCCCGCCTACTCTCGCTTCTCATGCTAATCAGTTTTTTGTGTCCTGCGCCTGCGCAGATCCTCTCAGTGGTCTTGGGCAGGGGTCGTCGAGCTGTGGTCGGTGGTCTCAGAGAGGAAGGCCATAAGTCTTCCTCACAGTGTACTTTTCACCCTTGGTCAGGATTCTGCTGAATTAGCTTTCTTCCTAACTGCAAGGACTGTTTTTTTCTTCGAATCTTCTGCTCATTATTTTCTTATCTTGGATTCCAATGTCTTGTTCGAGATATATTGCCCGTATGTCCTATTTTGAGATACATTGTCCGTACATCTGCTTCCTGCCCTACACCTAATGTTCTGTTCTCCTTTAATAGTTTCATTCTTAACCCTTTCTTATCTGGAATCGCCTCAGCTTCCCTAATCATAACTCTAATCATGTGAGCTGAAATCTGTCCCCATGTTTTTTTTTTCTTTTTTACAGTTGCTGCCCCCACTTCTACCCAATCCACCAAGTTCAAGCAGCCAGTTGCCCCTGAGAACGTTAATAGACCTTAGTGATCCTGACCAGCCTCACCTGGGGCCTCCACCACCCCCTCTCTGCCTTTGTGCGGCATGGCTGTATATAAGCTCAGACCTGGGCCTCTATTTCCTTCTCAGGTCTTTTGTAGTGACATGTGACCTGCTGCATCAGCATGGTTTTTTTCCAAGATGATCTGGACTCAGCTGAAGTTGGGTGCTGCCACCACGTCTGCCCTGCCCGCCCCTCTCAGGTACTGTGGGGCTGGGAGTGGGTTTCCAGGAGCCTGGCACAAATCATGCTTGAAATCTGGTGCCCAGCCTTGTAGGGAGCAGCTGCCTATTGCTGCTCCCTGCCAGAAATTTGCATGGAGGATGCCCCCTTTAGTAGGGGAACTATCTTGAGTAAATGTAGCCTTTAAGGTCACAGCAACCTCAGGCTTCTCTTGCTTTCCTAGCCAGATCTATGTGAGGCTCTCTGCCTGTTTCAAGACTGGCTTGCTCTTGTTACTTTTTGAATGGAACATCAGGTGTCTGGAGGAGTCCAACAGAGCTTCATAGGTGCTTCATAGCACTGTTAGTGATGTGCTGCTCTGTTTCTTGGGCTGTTGCATTTGAACTGTGTTTAACTGCCCTCTCCAGCCCATCAGGAGGCCAGAGAGCTGAGGACACAACCCCTGAGCATTTAAAAAATAAAAGATCATACAAGCAGATACAACCACTTGGAGCTGCTTCTTGTATGCATATGCAAGTCACATCTGGATTGTCAGGCATGGTATCTCTGGATCTTACCCCAATGCCAGGGGCTGCTGTTGCCAAGTCCACTGGCATGCTGCCTCCCTGGAGCTGGCTGTACTGCTGTCCTCCACCAGTGCCTTGGCTGTGCAGCCCAAGTCTCACTTCTCACACGTAGACAGTGTTAGGTGTGAGTAGTTCCAGGGTCTGGTGCTAGACTCTCTCCTCCCACAAAAGAGGGAGAAAGAAAACAAGTCCTTTGACGTCAACCTTGCAGAAATGTTTTCCTATTGAATGAATGTTTTTCTAAATATAAAATACCTGCCATCTGGCTAAATACACCACAAGGAGAAAGAGGTAGTGTCTGGAGCAGGTAAGACTGCCTGGGCCTTCTCTACCATGTTTGGAAAAACACAGTCAAATGGAATATCCTAACATCGGTGCCTCAGCACTGCTATACTGGTCTCTGTTGCCCTGAAAACTTTGTTACCAGCATTCATATGACCAAACTGATCACCTGCTATATTTATTGTTGTGTACAGGCTCAAATGTCTCCCAGACGGTCAGTCTGAGTCACTAGCTACAAAAACAACTGCCTTGGCAGAAGTCATCTGAATGCTGTGCTAAAAGCAATTTGGTCTAGGTGGGAGCCTGAGAAACTTTACTCCATCCTGATACCCCTCTGGCCTTGGACCATGTTTACCTTTCTCCTGATAATCAACTTTATGATTTTCTGGTGTTCCAGGATCAGATATCAATAAAGGCTCTGGTATTCAATGTGCTACACACCAACTCTCTGAAAACATTGCAGGCAGGTCTCTGGGAGATGTTGAAGGTATTTTGGCTTAGGCAGGCACAAAGGCAGAGGCACGTGTCCCCTCGCGACTGACTGTGAGCCATATGAGCAAGTGGTTTGTCCTAGGGGTAGGGTGAGGCCTAGATTGCCTGATTACTGGTTCTTTTTCCATTCTACCCTGCATGCTATTAAAATACACCACAATTTTATTTATCCAGGAAGCTAAGGCTGGTCTAAGAGCCAAACAAGTCCCCCTCAATGAGGGGAAAAAGTAATCTTTTGAACCCTTTCTGTGGAATGCACATTTGCTCCTTCTTTCTTAAATAATGTCAAGGAAAGCTGAGAAAGTTCAGCAAGGAATCTGTCCTGCCCTTTCCTTGTCTACCTTCGGTGTGTTTTTGTTTCTTTCCAAAACAGTTAAATTTCCGGACAAAGAGAATTGGGACTTTGCTTTGAGTTTCTTGGCTCTTCTCAGTTCATGTCTCGCTGGCTATTCCTTTATTCAGACAGAGGCTTTTGTGCGCAGTATATGAGGTTGAACCGATGGCAAATATTATTACAGTCTCATATTCTGAATCAACACCAGCCAAGCCGCCCTTCTAGACTGCTCTAGCAGGATTTCATGTCAAGTTGTTCCCCTTCTCCAAAGATCTGATGACTGTGCCCTTCAGCACAGTCATTTGAGTCCCTTGACTCCACAGGGCAGGACTGTGAACAGTGCTGTCAAGAAAAAAACTGCCTTGCGGTTACTCGCTGCCTAACTTGGACTGGGCTGCACAGCTGAAATCAGGTGCTTTGTCTGGGTGAGCTGTGTGCTGAGGTTTTGAGTGGCCTTCTCAGTCAGAAGAGAGAAAGCAACAGTGAGATCTGGGCCCTGCTCATGAAGCAGAGTGTTCAGAAATGAAATAGGGTTGAAGGAAAGCAGCTGTTCTAGGGACAGAGTTGTTGCATAGAGAAACCTAGAAATAACTGGAGGATAACATCCAAGACCAGCCTTGAAGTTGCTAACAGACTGTTCATCAGCTCTCTCATTATCTCACTCTACTTCTTTCATCTGTTTGTTTTGTTTGTTTGTTTTACACTTTGTCTTGATGCCTTCTTCGTTCAGCTGTTCCACAAATTACTTCCTTGCTTTAACTTTCAAGCCCTCAATGGCTGTTATTTATTTTCTTTTTCAGCTGGTCAATTGTTTTCATCCTTTTCTCTTCTCTTTGGCAGGAGAAAAGAAGAGATGACAAGCATGAGAAGGGGTGTGGATGGAGGAAGTCAAAGCATCAAGGAAGCTAGTCCCATCCCTTTATGGAGAGGTATCCTGAAGAAACTCATCCTGTAGTCAGCGTTCCTCCAGTGGCGATTACTGATATCTGAGGAGACTGTCCTGTGGCATACTGTCGCTGCAGCAGAGCATCTTGCTGGGAGAAAATGTTGGTGAGTGCCTTTTCCAGTTTTTCAGGGGCTTTATCCTAGTCTTCAGTAGTGTGTGAACTGAGACGTGACAGGAGTATAGGCACTACTAAAGCCCTAAGATACGGTGAAGTGCTAGACTTGATACTGGAGGAGGAGAGGGAAGTCAGCGTGGTTGCCTCTGGGCTTTCAAAAAAGGGTTCTTAACTTCACCGTTCAGTGGAATATGAAGCTTTGTGAGCCAGTAACTGCAGTATCCGTCTAACTGCTCATCCCTCTGCTTCCTTCTGTGTCCCCGTTAGGCTCCATTGATGTGCCTTCTCTTCCCCTGCCTTGCAGTTCATAGTTTCAAATGCAGCCTTCACAGTGGCTATCTTGTGGACGCCTGGATGCAGCTGTAGCTAGACATGGGTCTGGCCATCCCTGGGAGATGGTCCTTCTTCAGTGTGACTCTTATCTCTGGGGGCTTTTCGGTAGGGCTTTTCTAATCCTGTGCACTTTGGAAAGTTTCCAGAATCTCTCTGCCCCTTGCAGACTCAGAGGCTAATGTGCACATTGCTTTAATTTGTTCTTCAAATGAAATCCAATTATACCTGTAGGTGCCTGGCTGTTAAGTCAGTAATTTACTTCACGGTAGCTTAGCATGTTTTTTAAATGCCTGTTATGCTAGGGGTTTCTGTTCACTGCAGGAATGTGCAAACCTGTAAAATAATACTGGAAAGAATTTCTGTGGGGAAAAAGAGGCCCAAGGTGAACCATACTTTTTTTCCCCCGTTCACCCATAGGGCCATAAAAGAGCTAACTAAAGAGCTATAGGGTTGGTGCTGCTTTACAAGCTTTCTTAACTTGTCAACTCTACCATAGTTGGTGTGTGTACTGGGTACAGATCTGGGGAGAAAGAAAAGGGGCAGAGGGTGCAATACAGGACTTCTTCCTCTAATCTCAAAATGATATCTGTGTGGTTTGTATGGGGTGGGATGAGCTTCAAGTGTAAAAGCATTTCTAATCTTAAAACATCTTCCCAGCCATGCTAGTGGGCTTGGAATCTCTCTCCTTGTGTGAACTGCCTTATCTTTTACAAACTCCTTAGTGACACTGCATTTCTTCATGTCTTGTCCCTCTCCCCTGCCCTTGATTTGAGCTGTCCTTGCCCACATAAAGCGAGTTTTCTGACAGGGGTGGGACATACTCCCGCAGGGAATTTTCACGCCCTGTTTTGCCACAGTTGTAGAGACCTATTGCACAGGTTGAACCTGCGTTTTCATACTGAAGGAATCAGAGCAGTGCCACTTAAATCAGCGAGGTAGTGCCTTGGGAAAACAACAGATAGGGAAAGACTGAGCAGTGAGCCAAAGAAGGAGGGATTTGGGCTGAGAGGTGGCAGGGAGACAGCATGTTCCATTCTGCTCCATGCCAGCAGTGCTCTGAAGCCATGGGCAGAGCTGCATGGAGTAAATGCACTTGGAGGAATCCAAGCAGCAGCTGCTGGCAGCTGCAACGCCGGTTGTGCTGAGGAGGCAGCCCTGCACAGCCTATGAGGACTGCAGGAGCAGTAGTAGGTTTATGCTGCAGCAGCCAAAACTTAGTTTAAACAAACCAAAAGCTGTCTAACCTCAAAGCTGCAGGCATTCATCAGCCTTTACAGAGGCAATGTGTCCGGGGGCCAACTGGGACTTTTGCTTGAGGATTTATCCTGCAGGAGCCTTTGGTTCTCAGCTGGATTAAAATTCTAGGCAGTCTTCTGCACACAGGCTCACTGATCTGGAAGGATCTGCTTCTGAGGTTGTTTGAAGCAGGACCAAGGATTTTTGTGGAACAATTCTAAATGCCCAGCATGGACAGAGCAGCACCAGTTGTTCTACAGTGGCTAGATTGGAGTCCTTTCCAACACACATGCTTTTACTCGCTTCTTGGGGACTTGTGGTCCCCAAATGTAACAACTCTTCCTCTGATTCGGTCTGTGTATTTTCACAGACATCTTTAAAACTGAATAGCAAAGTATTTCAAAGCTTTCTCAGTGTTAGGACTGTCTTTCTGGGCGGTGTGGCTTAGACTGGATTGCTGTATTCCATATTACTCTGTTCAGTAATAAATGGTATTTACTTCATTGGCAGCATTCCCCTCTTTGCTGGCTACCCACTTACAAAGTAATCAATGACACTTAGCTTTAACAGGAGGCTCAAGCAGTCTGTTAGGGACTGACATTTTTCAGATGGGATGAAAGGAGAAGAGAATCAAAGGACACTGCTTTGCTGGGAACAGGACAGGGTCACCTCTCGATAATGCGATGTTCTTTAGGACTTTCTAAGAAACAAACAAGGCTACACTTGCAGTGCTGAAATCTTAGTAGCCTCAGGCTTTTGGAAAGCTCAATTTCATTTCGATTCTGGCATTTACTTTTGTTTGCTTGGACTATAAAGACCTTTTTATTCTGATCCTCAAGAACTGTTTACCATTCAGCACATGTGGTCTGCATCGCTCACACTAAAATCTTTTGAGGACTTGGCAACCCTTTTTAGTTCTCTGATCAATGCTGGCTAAGGAACAATGGCAAAAGCCTATGGAATTCTGTTGCCCAAAATATACTGCCCCTGTTCTGATTAACTAGCAACCTCAGCTGAGGTGTAGGGGTTGCTGGCTTGATTTTCAGTGGTGCTGGTGCAAATCTGGAGTCACTCTGCAGAGCTGAGAGGAGGTGTGTCAGTGTAAAACCAGAGGACAACTTTGCCAGCTGCTTATGTGTCTGCATTGGGAGTTAAGATCCGAGCTTTGCCTTCTACCCTGATTTACAGCTTAGTGCTTCTGCACACTGTTGGTGCTTTCCTTTAGCCAGTTCTTTGGGCAGCTGCCCTCGAAGGATGCACAGAGCTGGCACCAAGGCCTGAATCCTGTAGGATCCAACCTGGGCGTATGCTGGATTGAGCTTAATTGGAATCTTTTCATGAAGAGCAACGCTCGGGCCTTGTAATAGCTTTATTCTGAGCTCTCGGCACACAGGGTATTAAAGGATCAAGAGTTGGCTTCAGCGACTCTGCGTAGGTGAATGTAAGAAAGTTAATCCAAGGGGAAAAAATATTGCCTTCCTGTGGCAATTCTAGTTTAGCAGCCTGGAAACTTGTCAGTCACGGAAGCAACTCCCAGTGCTGAGTATTGCACTTCAAACGGCTGGGAGAGGTGTTTTCTCTAAAGCTTTGGACATTCCAGAATCTCTGCCTTGATGTGCTGCTCCTCTCGGTGAAGGAGCTAAAGCAACAGTTTGAATCCAGATTCCTTCACCCTCAACTACAGGATTCGTGGGTCAGGTGCAGAGCTTGTCACCTTCTTTATTAAGGGTCACGTGAAGTTGCTGAGAACTCCAAACTGGGGGGAAGAAGCAAGAATCACGCCTCTTAGTGGCAACATGCACTGGCCAGTTTATCAAGAGTTACCCTTAGCTGGCTTCTGTACATGCTTGAAGGCTCACATTCCCCCTCCTATGAGGAGGACTGCTCCCAACAGGGCTGGTGTGTTGGCTGTTCACGGCAGTGAAGGACAGAGGCCAAGCCCTCGGCAGAGCTCAGGTAGAATCATGCTGCTGGAGGTCCTAGGAGTGTCCTCCCTGTGCCCTGACCTGCTGGGCAGGGAGCTGTGAAATCAGAGAACGTGAAACCATCCCCAGCCAGATGGCTTCCAGTTGCAAGAGCACTGCACTGAAGCACGGTCATAAAATAACTAGATGGCATTTAATTTCACTGATGCTTTTGTGTGGCTTTGTAGAGGCCATAGCCTGGCAAGGCACCTGCCTAAAATTAAGCACACGACTACTTTTATTCCCTGCTTTGTTTTACTGAACTGGAGTAAAAAGGCCTGTTTCTCTTCCCATCAGTTTATTCAAGCAGTAAAGCTAAATAACTGTCCACTATGCTTGCTTGCTGTGGTTTGCTTACACCTCTCAGTCTCTACTTTAAAAAAAAAAAAAATTCTTGAAGGGGGTAGGGGAGGGAAAAGTCAGTCACTTCCTCAGGAAACACCTATAACAACAGCGCTTGGAAAAAGTATTCAAGAGAGCCTCTCCTGTTTTTGATTTTTTTTAAACCTCTGCTCTAACTCCACAGCATTCTCCTTTTATTTATTTTTCTTGAGACGTGGTCCAATTTTTTTAATTTTCTCTGAGTTAAATGAGCAATAAGTAGTTTTCAGATGTTGACATAAAGTTAGGTGTACACCTGCTGACTGCCTCATAAAGAATGAAAATGCTTTTAGTTAAAAAATGGCAAGTAAACTAAAATACAGCAATTAAGTTCCCTAATAAGAAACCCAAGCAGCTAAACTATATATGTATTTATTAAATCACACAAGATTTCTGAATGACCTTTTTCATTTGATGGTGCTTCATAAAAGCAGTTCTGATTTCAGTTCTTATTCAAAAGCCTGGTATTCTTCAAGGTTTCGCCAGTCAAAGTGTGTACTTAAAGGAGCTTTCGGATCTAAGGGAGATGAACTAGGTTGCACATCAGTGTAAATTCTTAGGTCCCCAAGACTGAGTATGTGCCTATTGGATTATTGATACCTCCTTGAATTCTTAAGTTATAAAATTATCACTCAAAGCAGAGCAGGTGTGCAAAGCAGCTAAGGTGTAAAACAGGGAAGGTTAAGGTTCTTAATGTAAGTACTAATTCCTTTCTAGTTGTAGAGAGCTTCTGAAGGGTTGTTCAGATGGCTTTCAAGAAATGGTGTTTCAGAGAAAAGAAGTTATCACGATGGGCTGGGCTGCTGTTGCTGGAATTTGACTGTTTCCTAGTAGGCATAAGGCCAAACAAAGATGAGCTTTGGAATGGTGAAACCAGAACGCGTAGTGTGAAGCCAGAGAAGAAAAAGCAGCAGTAAGAAGGGGAAGAAAGGAGGCAAACACAGTGAGAACATAATCTTGTCTGTCTGCTATTGGAAGCTCTCACTAATGAAGCTGGGAAAATGCGAAGGCATTTGATTTCTTTTTGGATACGTTGCAGGACAGGGTAATAACAGCCTGATGGAGACTTTTGTCCAAAGCTCCTGTGCTGTCAGGGTCAAACTGGGGGTCTGCTCAAAGAGGTAGCCTAGTCTCCCACTTGCTGTGTCCATGTATTAAGCCTTATAACTGAGTAGATTCTGCTTTCAGTATACCCTCTGCTTTCATACTGAGTGTGGTCTTTGAATGCTCTCAGGAGACATTTTGTTTGGACTAATGCAGCCTTCCCGGTCTTAATACTGTCTGAGTTAGTAATTTTTTTTTTCAGGCAGACTGTTTTGGACTTGTGATGGGCAGTGTAAAGTATGGGGCCACTTTTCACCAAGACCAGACTGAGTTCAGAGCTGTGACATGTCTGTGAACAGCATGTCAGTCTTTAATGGTTTTCCAGTTAAAAAAAAGAAAAAGGTAAGTCACAGCAAAGGGTGAATTTGATCCCTTCATCATGGGGTGGAGGGGAAACAGAAAGGTGGTCTTGAATTTCAAGCATGAGGCTTGGGTGTCTTTGAACTGAACCTCTGGGCCAAGAACAGTATCTCAGTAGCAGGATATGTGATGTGAATTTTACAGCCTGTAACTGCTTCCTAGTTAGGACAGATACTGATAAGCTCTGTTCAGGAGGTGTACGGAGAACTCCAAAGGTGTTCTTGGTAATGTCTCAGTGGTCCCTTTGCAGTGTAATGAATATCACTTGGCTCATTTAAAATCTATTAGTGCCTGGGGAGTTTGGAATTCATGGCTTTTGGTTAACATGTATAAATCCAGAAAAAAACACATGACATGGTTCTGATCATGAGGATGACAGACTGTCGTGGTGTAACGTGCAAGTGTCTTCATGGTAGCAAATGATGGTGTAATTTTAGGGCTCTGAGGTTGTTCTCCGGACACCCAGTGCCCTGAGCTGGTGGAAGGGGATGGGGAGCTGGATGTGGCCTTCGCTATCCATGAGGAAATGGTTGGCGACCTGCTACGGAGCTTGGATGTACGCAAGTCGATGGGGCCGGATGGGATCCACCCAAGGGTACTGAGAGAACTGGCGGAGGAGCTGGCTGAGCCGCTTTCCATCATTTATCGGCAGTCCTGGCTATCGGGGGAGGTCCCGGTTGACTGGCGGCTAGCCAATGTGACGCCTATCTATAAGAAGGGCCGCAGGGCAGACCCGGGGAACTATAGGCCTGTCAGTTTGACCTCAGTGCCGGGGAAGCTCATGGAGCAGATTATCTTGAGGGTCATCACGCGGCACTTGCAGGGCCAGCAGGCGATCAGGCCCAGTCAGCATGGGTTTATGAAAGGCAGGTCCTGCTTGACGAACCTGATCTCCTTCTATGACCAAGTGACGCGCTTGGTGGATGAGGGAAAGGCTGTGGACGTGGTCTACCTTGACCTCAGTAAGGCTTTTGACACCGTTCCCCACAACGGGGCTTGGACTGGCGTACGCTTCGCTGGGTTAGAAACTGGCTGGATGGCCGGGCCCAGAGAGTTGTGGTGAATGGAGTCAAATCTGGTTGGAGGCCGGTCACTAGTGGAGTCCCCCAGGGCTCGGTACTGGGGCCGGTCCTCTTTAATATCTTTATCGATGACCTGGATGAGGGCGTCCAGTGCACCCTCAGTAAGTTTGCAGATGACACCAAGCTAAGTGCGTGTGTCGATCTGCTCGAGGGCAGGAAGGCTCTGCAGGAGGATCTGGATAGGCTGGAGCGATGGGCTGGTGTCAACTGCATGAAGTTCAACAAGGCCAAGTGCCGGGTCCTGCACCTGGGCTGCAACAACCCCAAGCAGAGCTACAGGCTGGGAGATGAGTGGCTGGAAAGCTGCCTGGCCGAGAAGGACCTGGGAGTATTGGTGGATAGTCGGCTGAATATGAGCCAGCAGTGTGCTCAGGTGGCCAAGAAGGCCAACGGCATCCTGGCCTGTATAAGAAGCAGTGTGGCCAGCAGGTCGAGGGAAGTGATTGTGCCCCTGTACTCGGCTCTGGTGAGGCCGCACCTCGAGTACTGTGTTCAGTTTTGGGCCCCTCGCTACAGGAAGGACATGGACGTGCTCGAGCGAGTCCAGAGAAGGGCAACGAAGCTGGTGAGGGGTCTGGAGAACAAGTCTTACGAGGAGCGGCTGAGGGAGCTGGGCTTGTTCAGCCTGGAGAAGAGGAGGCTCAGGGGAGACCTCATCGCTCTCTACAGTTACCTGAAAGGAGGCTGTAGAGAGGTGGGGGTTGGTCTATTCTCCCACGTGCCTGGTGACAGGACGAGGGGGAATGGGCTAAAGTTGCAACAGGGGAGTTTTAGGTTGGATGTTAGGAAGTACTTCTTTACCGAAAGGGTTATTAAGCATTGGAACGGGCTGCCCAGGGAGGTGGTGGAGTCACCATCCCTGGAGGTCTTTAAAAGACGTTTAGATGTAGAGCTTAGGGATATGGTTTAGTGGAGTACTTAGTGTTAGGTCGGAGGTTGGACTCGATGATCTTGAGGTCTCTTCCAACCTAGAGAAATCTGTGAATCTGTGAATCTGTGAAATGCTACAAAACTACGAGGCTGGAATTGGAAGGACAGCCATTCAGTCAGCGAAGGGTCAGGGTCTGGTCTGCTGTCACACTGAGCAGTTCTCCCAAGGAGGACCTCGGGATGAGGGCAGTCAGGGTTCATAGCTGGAATTCAGACTCAGCCAGCATTTCTGTGCTGTGTGAGTCTGGTCTATCAAAAGGCTACTTGACTAGCCTGTGCTCCTTCTGCTCCTGTCTCCACCAGGCAATGTGCTTGTCCCAGCACCCTCATTAACTGCTGTACAGAGCTTTGCTTGTTCAAATTTCAAAGCACGGTGCAAGGAACGTGAGAGTCCACGGACACGTTAATCAAAAGTCTCACATCCAGGAGTTTGATTTATACCTGTGCACCTGACACAGCTCATGGGGGCTGGTGGCTTGGCACTCGGGCTGCAGGTTGTAAAAACTCTCGCACAGATCCTGCCCTCCTCACCCCTTCCAGCCACATCAGGCTGGAAGCAACTCATATCTGTGTCCCATATGCCTCACATGAAAGAGGGCTGCTCTCAGGCTGTTGATAGGCAGTTGTGAACTCAGAGCCACTCCATGTCTTCCTTTCTCCTTTTCTCCAGCCCAAATCCATTCACTTGAGAAGGATTAGGACACCAAAGAACTCTTGTCCAGTCTCAGTCCACGTAATGCACCCAGGACGGAGTGTAGTCCCTAAACCGAAGTCACTCCCATGAAAAGAAGGGGTATTTTCCCTTGCCTGTCACATCTGCAAGCTCCAGCTGTGATCCAAAAAGCTTAACTACAATTTTTGTTGTCACTAGTGCCTCTTTGTTGAAGGTCTGGTTTTCATGTAGGAAATCCTGTGCTAGAATTACTTCCAGAATATATCCTTCATGCTAGGAAACAGATAAGAAACAATGTCTCACAGTGCCATAGCCTGCCCTCCGTCTGCTGTTCGTGACACGTCAAGCAGGCAAGGAAAGGCCACCAGATTGCCTGCAGTGTGCTCATGACGCTGTTGGGGACATTAGCAGCCAATCCCAAATTCTGAGCTCCCACTTCATTCATGAGGCGTCAGCAAATGCTGGCACCTTTGATCATTTGAAGTCCCAGTTTATAACTGGGGATGCCAAGCCAACTTCAAAGTCTGTCAGTCCCCAGAGCCAGAAAAGGATCAGCAATCACTTGCATGTCATCATGCAGAAGTCTGAGGGGGTGGGGTGGGAGCACATTCCTTCTCTCCCCAAAACTCAAAACTCCTGGGCCATGCCTGGAGGAGGCTGGATGCTTTGGTGTGATTGCTTCTGGTCTTTTCTTTCCTTCTTCACATTGTAAATTATTTAGGTGACAGCATCAAAGATCAGAGAGAAGCACAGGAAAAAAATCTCAAGTAAATGCTTTATATTCCTTGGGATCATCTGTCCAAAGAGCTCTGCTTGCTTTGTGGATACGGGGTTGTGTGCAGCCACAAAACATCCCTATAATAGCTTACAGCTGGGGAAACTGAGGCATGGGGCTGTTAAAACGTGACTTGGCTAGAGCATCTGCAGAGCCTCAGCCAGAACTGGGAGGAGCATCCTGTCCCCTGACAGCTCCTCTGCATCTGCAGAAGCATGCTGCTTCCCTCCAGCAGCTTGCCAAAGGCTGCACGAGGGAGACCCTGCTCCTGTACATCTTGCCTTTACTTTCTTACATGGCAATTCTGCTTCCTTGGCAGCTTGCTGAACAGCACAGCAGAGCTGCTCCACATCTACATCCAGCCTGCTGGCCAGCTACCCCGGCCCCGTATCTCTGATATATTTACATATACCCCTAGCTCTCTGCACTTCCATCCTGAAACATCAGCAGTCTTTTCTGCAAAACCTTGGCCCACATACAGACATTTTGGGGGAGTTCAGATCCATCTAAGACTCTCCAGAGAGAGTCTTAGATGGAGAGCATCTCTTAGAGATGCTTTGAGGGGAGACTTTCTCCAAGCACTCATGGGCTTGATCCTGTACTGTTGATCCTGGATCAACGCACAGGAGTGTCAGTCTCCCTGTGCATGCTTTCATGCTCTGCTTGATTTATCCAGCCACCTGAAGAGAACGGGTGTCTTGTTTTGTTTCTCTGCATCTGCAGAGTAGCACAGTAGGTTTAGCCAGCCGTGGAGTTCAAGGTTGCTATAAATAGTTTTCTGCCTTGTTGTGGGAGTTACCCATTTGTTATAGTTCTCCTCCTTGTCAACAGCCTTTCTCAAAGTTGGCTGTAGCAATAGCTCTGAGAGGCTGTCACCACACAGCTCTCCTTGCAAATGCCCAGAGCACCTGATCCAGCGTGACTGCAGCTCCCTGACTGGAGCAGGGAAGTCTGGTGTCCTGAAGAACCGTACCTGCTCCAGCCACCTAGTTTTACTCCTGTAATTTAATAACATGGCCGACAGCCTATTCAGTGCATCCCTTGCCCTTGAACGGGTTTTCTGGTATCCATGTTACTTCTGCAACTTGCTTCTGCTTCACCTAGGAAAGAAATGAGGGGAGAATTATTTTTAATTGTAAGATGAGGACAGGAGACTTTCAAATGTAAGTTAAGTGTCACAAAACCCATTCAGGAAACACATAAGAGGGATGTCTCCTTTCCTAGCCTCTGTTGCCCAGTCTTGCTTTAAACTAGTCACATACAGCCACTGCAGGGCTGGAACATGGCATCCACTGAGCAGCATGTAGTAAAACCACCTGTCTGGCTTAAACACAGAGCAGCAAATGATTTTGTCTCTCTTGGAAGGTTACAGAGAGTATAGGGAAGCAGTTTGTAACTGGCCCACAGGGAAGCCAGGCCACGGCCCTTAGCTCGGACAAAGATTGCTTGTGGTGGGAAAGGTGATTATAGGTGAACTGAGGTTCCTCACAGCCCTGAGCCAGTAGGTAATCCCTGTCTGGAGTCTGGTTGTTGTTGGCTCTGGGTAGGGTTTTAGGTGCTGGAGAAGGTAGGTGTCCAGTGAGAGGTGACAACGTTTGTGCTCTTGGCAGATCCTACTTTTGTGCCTGCCTGCAGGCAATCTCTCCAGTATGTGTCTGCCAGAAGGGCATTGCTGAGTGGGGTACAAAGCTTTCATCAGGAGCCAAGAAAGGCTTACCTGCATATTCAGCCTCCTCTACGCCTTCGGTGCTGGAGATCTCAAAGGCAACCTTATCGTTAGAGAAGTAGGATAGGCAGTTATTGCTAGGATACCAAGATGGGGCTTTTGGAACCTGCCACTGGCTATTTTTTTTGACTTGGCCAAGTCACGTTTGTCCTCACAAAATGCCTCGGTTTCCCCACGTCTAAAATAAGGATCAGCCCTTCCCTACCCCACCGTACAGTTATGGAAGAAAACCTGGTAGGTACTGGTTTAGATCTTGCAGTATTACTCCCAGTACTGTATGCCTTTAACAGTAATTCATTCCAATAAAAGAAATCAATTTATAGGGAAGCTTTATGTACATACCATTCCTAACCTCACCAAGAGGATGAAACAAAAATATCTGGTCTCTGAAAGAACAAATTAAGGAAATCTTTTCCTAAAGCCTTTCAAAATCATAAGTTTTCCCTCCTGGGAGCTTATGCAGCCTTGGAAAGTAAAGCCAGCACTCCTCAAATAAACCTGTTAACCTTCCAAGGGACTGTAGAACAGCAGACACTGGAGATGGAGAGCATCAGTTCAGTGTGCTGTAGGGAACAGTTCAATTCTGGCTCTTTATTTCTTCCCTTTATCCTGGCCTAGGATGAAATGCTTCAGCCAGGCTGCTCCCGCAGTCCAAGAGCTCTCCTCTGGCATTCAAACAGAGAAACCTTCTTTGTTTTTTTCCTCGACCCCATGTCCCCAAATGCCTCATCCTTCTCGGCTCCATTCTCTTCTTGGTTCCTGCAGCCTCCACATGTGTGGAGACAGAAAATTAGCATTTGTAAATAGGCTAATGAAGATGATTCATACAGAGCTTTCAGGCTGGACGGAGATTCCTAATATCCTGGTTAACTGAGCAACTTGCTCAGACAGGGTTGTTGATGCATGCAGGAGTTGAAGGAATACAAAGAGAAATGTTGGGCTATGGGAGTCATAATGTTCCCCAGCTGATGGATTTAGTACTTGGTGGAACACCCCAAAAACTGGCACCTCATCTGTCCCAGGGCCTTGACCTCTCCCTGAGGACCTGTAATGCCTTAAGCTTTGGATTCTTAAAATCTGAGTCCCTGAATCTGCTGACTAGGTTATGGCCCCAGCGCTGGTTTTGCTTACTCTGAAGAGCTGTAGCAAGCAGGTAATAAAGTCCCTCCAAAAAAAAACCACAGATAACTTTTAAGAGGTAGAATTTAATTGCAGCTTGGACAAACAGTTTTTAGTTTCCATATGAGTCTGTTCTTTCCTATCTCATCTGCAATCTGGAGTTTCACCAGAGATAAACTTGTCACAACCGTAGTCTTACGGGTCTGTGAGTCTGTGACCCTGCTTTCCATAGGATCCTGGCATCGCTGCTGAGATCATGCAATAGCAGCCAGAGAGAGTGCCTCTTCAAGCATGCATATCTGCCGTCAGGCGAAGGGGAATCCAGAGACAGACAAACTGAGGAAATTGCTTTCCTCCCTCTTTGGGGTATAAAGTGTTCTCTTCTTTCAAGTTAATTTGTTCTGTGAAAGTTCCCCTTGAAATCATTTTCCAACTACTCTGAAAGATCAAATAGATTATATTGAAAGCTACTGTAAGATGAAGTGCCCATTTGGATTTAATAAATGCTGGTTTATAGAGCTAGCCTCATTATTTCTTTGGGATAAACCTATAGAGAATGGAGGGGAGGAAAGATTTTAATGTTTCTGAAAAAATTATCCCACGAACAGTAAAAACATACCATAGAAATATACCAGCCACAAAAATGACATCTTAAACACAGTATTTATGACTTTCTATATTTGTTTTGCATAAACTTTTCTGGTTTCTATTACTCAGATTGATTTATGGAGTTTATTTGGAATAAATGTAATGCATATTTAAAACAAACAGAGCCCCGATCTGCTAAGCGCCCAGCAGCTATAAAAGCTCTGTATAGTTCAAACTGGGACCCTCCAAGTCCTCTTTATTGGAATATTTTTTCCATTTAAAAAAATGCAGGAAAATAATATGAAAGTAGACGAAGAAAAGCAATTTGGGGAAATACATCTAGCCAGTGTTTCAACTAGAATTGGTCTGAACTCTTTATTCAGTGTCTCGTTCTGTTCCTTAATGAAACGTTCTTTATCCAGATGGAAACTTTACCACGAATATCCTTTTTCACAGATTTGTTTGGGAGGTGTGGAAAGCTGACAGAGGTTGGAGGGGATTGAAAATTTCTCAGAAAATGTTTTGGTTTTACTGAAATTCATATAACTTTGGAAGACACACCAAACTAGAAACTTCTTAGTAATTTTTCCATGGGAGCATTAACTTCACCCTTCAGAAGTTAAGGGGAGCAAACAAGAACTTGTAGCAATTTTTCTGTAAGCCATCACTGATTTGTAAGTGAGCTAACTGCATATTCTAGCAGGTTGAGAGGAAAAGAGTAAAACAATTTTATTTATCGATTTATTTTTAAAGTGTATAAGTTGCTTTTATCTCTGCTTTCCTCCTGTTCCCCTAACAGGGTTGGCATCTGCCCTATTCTTTCCTGTAACTGGATTATTCATGTGCTCTTAGTGCATTTTTAGATGAGCTAAAATAATACCTTTTCTGTACATTTTAGAGTGGGAAAAGCATCTGATGCCTACCGCCATGACTTATTTTTCACAAACCATCTAGAGTTCCCTCCATCTTGCATAAGAAGATCCAAGGCTATTGCCAGGTAGGCTGTCCTCATCGATACTAAATAAAATGAGGGAATTCCCAGCTATCTCCCACCTACTGGCCTGACCAGTATGTGACCTGTATGGTCACGCCCTAACCCAGTCTGATCTAGGGGGCATTTGTTCAAGGTTAGCCCCCAGACAACTAACTACAGATGTAAGTGAGACTGTCCAGGTGAAGTCCTATGTGTAGAGGTGTTCTGCAACATCTTCTGAGACAGCAATAAGTGGCAGAAAAGAAGGATGTTTTTAATCCAAGATAGCACACTGAACATTGTCATGGGCCCATCCGGTTTAAACCATGCTGCTTTGGAAGGCAGAGTATACCGAAGGGTGTGCTCACACATGCTGCTGGTCTCTTTGACCACATTTGGTGGATTATCTCCTTGTGTTTGCTGGGCTCGTGACTCCAATGTAATCTGTCTGTGAACCCCCAGCAACCCCCCGTTGCTTGGGCACAGACAGCACTGAGAGCCCTGAGGCAAGGTATGCCTCCCACCTTGCCAAGCAGGAAAGCTTCTGCACTAAATAGTTGATTGCCCATAATTAGGCACCATTTGACAGAGAAATAATTGGCTGTGGCACGAGTGCTGATGTAACTGGGTTTCAGAAGGATCTTTTTCAAGTTGGCTGAGCACAGAGCCATGGGGGATGGAGCCATGGGGAACAGCACTACAAAGCACATCCTCTCCTGCAACCGGTGTGCACAAAGCTTTCATCCCAACTGCTAATTGCTAGAAGGATATGTGTATCCCTCTAGTAAGGCCTTCTACTCTTCTTTTAATTGTCTCATGCTGCACTCTGGCGGGGAAGATCTCCAAGTTGGCTGGGCTTGACCCAGTCTGCCCTAGGACAGCTTTTAGTTTTAAGTCTTCTCTCTGTCAAAGGCTGCAGCTGTGGGCTATGATGGAAGTCTGCGTTTTGAGTTGTCTATTCTTCAGAAGTTGTCTGCTCTTTGAGGCTCAGGATGTGCTTAACTTTTCTTTGCCTTGCTTTGCTGGAGGAAAACCTGGGCTGTCCGCCTCCCAGTGTGCTGCTTGTTTTAGTTTACAGTCCTATTCAGAATAGTGTGGTGTTAAGGAGTTAAAATGCTACAGGTGGTAGGATGTCTGCAAACTGGTAGAACACAAGAAATGGAAAGCCCTTTACAGGGGGGTGAGATTAGCTTATATGGCTTCTAGTTCTATCCGGAAAAAAGTCTGTTTGATGCATCCCTGAACAACAGGTGAGGTGATCCACTGGTCCCACACAGGCTGCATTTCTAGAGGCTGCTGAGGTTTTCAATTTGGTCAGCAAGGGCAGTAAAACAACATTAGCGGAATGTTGCATCAAGAGTGGCTCCAGAAGCCAAGTGAAGCCCTGGATTCCCAAGGACAGTGGCTCTGTTGCAGGAGAATAATTGCCAATGTATTGTCCTATATGCTTAAAAATCAGCAAGCTTATTGGCAGAGCCCCAGACGTGCCCGAGAGACTGGGATCCAACTTCAGCATCAACAACGATAGCAAAGGCTGGGACCATTGTCCTTCCTCAGCCAACATGGCTCCAGCGAAGTATACAGCCACTGTGTGGTGGAAGCAGATCCCTTGAAGGAGGACAGACACGCTTGTTTCTGTGACTAACACAACAACAGGGCTGTTTTGAATTTGGGAAGGAATAAACAACAAACGGGTGACCACACACACAGAGGCTCACCCTAGAATGCAGTGTGTATTGTTCCTCTTATTTTTATCCCTTTACTTCTCTGAATTTCCCACCCCCTTTCTCTGGTCATCTTTTTTCCCCTCATGTTCAGAGGCTCTGCACCTCCACACACTGCCCTGATGTCTTTCAGGTAAACATAGAAAATGGAGCTGAAGGAAGAAAACCCCCAGAAAACAATGTTTTTGGATTATTCAGATGATACCAAACCTCACCTGTCTGCTGGTGAGCACGTGTAGAGCAGATGTGCCCTCTGGCACCAGTGAGTTATTTAGAGAACTGTGAACTCAGAGGCATCGAATGGCCCCTGTGGGGCTCTGCAGCAGAGCCATGTCTGCCAGGGATGGAGTGGTTCTGGCTAGGAGCAATGTGTGTATTTGGTCCAAGCAGCAGTTCTGCACTGTGGTGTGATAGCAGGGAAGGGGACTGGGGCAAGACCATGTGAAGGTTTAGTAGTAAAACTGATGGTCTTAAGGGTCCCCCACCAACAGAGTGAGCAGGGTTCCCCAGAAAAGCACTTGATGGGTCACGAGCTGTTAGGAGTAAAATTCAGGGGACTGGACTCACTCCATTCTCCAGCTGCTAGTTGTCCCTTAGAAACATGTTTTGCTCTCCTGGATTGAAATAACTGTGATGTACTATAATATGTGTCTTGTTTGTGATGGCCCCCATCCAAAGGCTACTGATAGCAGAGGAATGTTTTGCAGGGACTCCGAGGGATTTTAGATTAGACCCCAACCTTTGCAGCTACTTTCATATTGCTCTCCTGCCAGGACTCACTGACCAACGACCCAATGCCTGAGAAAATCAGCATGAAGTGTCAGTCAGGGTTCAGTTCAAGTGGCAGCTAAATATGCCTCTCTGGAGATGAATGAGAGCTGGTGGGCCTGAAATGCAAATGGCCTCAAACAAAGCCAGTGTCCACAGCAGCGAGCTTTGAAATCATACAGTAGCCTTCAGTCGTTAACACTTCAAATGCCAGCCAGCCCTTGGAAAAATCAGCTCATTTATTAACCTGTCCATTAATGTTCTTCCACGCTCTGTTTGTTCATAGGGTTGTCTCCTGGGTTGATCAGACTGTGGCTTCTCTGTCCTACACAGACAAGGATAAAGAACAGCTGAGGTGCTCTAGGAGAGACAGCGAGATCTGGTGGTGGGATACAGAGGTCTGAAGTCTCCCACCTGCTCTGCCAAGCATGTGCTCTCCAGCTTTGGGTGAGTTGTAGCTCCTTCCACTCGGTATCAAGGATTGGAGACTGCTTCAGAGGCGTCTGCCTACCCCTAGTTGGCTGCAGATACCACTGGCACGGTGTGGTTCTGGGAACAGCAGAGAGTTTTTAAGTTCACGGTGCTCTGCTGCTAACTCCCACTCACTGGCACCTGCCTGAGGCAGCATGTGCAGGTTTAAGCTTTATGCCAGGCTTATCTAGAAAGTGTGACACGGTGTAAGGGAGACAGTTCAAAGTAGGTGTTTTCAAATTTCAACACCAAGAGCAAGAAACACTCCAGTGACAGCCCCAAACTTGAGAAAGATCCACCTGGGAACTGTATCACGAGGCAGAGGAACAGCTCTGAACAGAAATAGTGCTCCTGTGGGCAGGCATATTCCACCGATTCTCTCCTGGCTGAGGGTCTCCCCACCAGCTTGTGCTGCTTATCCCATTTTGTACAGAGAAAGAAACAAGCCAGTAAAGGTCTTGGAACTGCCATGCTCTGGGGTGTTACCCTGGCTGACAAGAAATGTTCCAGGCTGTGAGTTGGAAGCTGAGTGGCACGGAGGTCTCTTTGAAAGCCTGCATCTGGGTTCTCTGAATGTCAGAGTGTGCAGGGCCTGTGGCTTCAGCTGGGGTTCCCTACGGAGCAGCTGAGCTGTGCTTTCCCCCTGCTGGGTTTAGAGCTCTCCTCTGCTTTTTGGATATTAATGTTCTTTAGAGCAAAAGAACTTAACTATGTTGTTTTTTCTGCTCTGCAGACAGACACAGTGCAAGTAGAGTGAGCATGAACTGCACCACGCTTGCTGCTCACCAGCTGGCCAGGGGAAAACAGTGCTTGCTTCTGTCTGGGCTGTGGGGCTGGAAAGGTGAGGCCAGCAGCAGGAGTCAAGACAAATAGGAGCCTGTTTTTGATTTGCCATCTGACCCCTGCCAGCTCAGAGCACCCTGTCTGTAATCGTGACCTAAATTAAGTCCAAATGCCATCAGCAAAGCTGTTGCTTTCTCTCACAATGCAAGTGTTTCCAGGTACCTAGCCAGAGATTTATAATCCACCTCTAATTACATTCTTGTTTGCATCTGCTGTCATGCTGGCTTGGTCTTTCTGTGGTTCATTAAGTTGAAGAGCGTGCCTGGCCCTTTGTGCTCCCAGCCTGTGTGCACAGACAGCAAGGGACGCCCGTGGCTGACAGCTTAGCTGCTGGAAGAAACCTGCTGTGCTGAGCTGTGTGTCTTTAGTAGCCCAAATATCAGGGGAGACATTTTGGCTTGTTAAATTCTTGACTACACAATCTGCTGTCCACGGTGGGTTCACTTGATAGAAATAGCTCTGGCAGCAGCCCAACAGCAAGAACAGTGCTTTTCTCTTAAATGTGAAAGGAGACAAAGGCTTGGTGTTCCCTGCCCAGCCACCTCGTGCCTTTTGGATGGCAGATGACCAGCATCTTTCTCAAGCTGGGCTTAGGTGCTGTGTTTTTGCTATGAAGCTGAAGATTAGGTCCTTGGAAATGCAATCTGGAATTGATTATGAGTAATTACCATAGATTCTTCATTCAGGGTGCTGGAAGGACCGAGATGGAATAACATGCCTCGTGACACCTCACATGGTTACACAGTGTCAGTTATTCCATGCTTTGCCCTGCTGGGGAGTGTGCTGGGCAAAGCTTTTGTGAGAAGTCAGTGCTTGTCCCACGGGGCTTACGCTCAGAAAGTACGTTTTTATTCTCCCTTACAAAGCCTGTCCTCTCCCTAGAAATACAGGAAAACTTTCTAAAGAAACTCAGCTGGATATATGGAAAACCACCAGCTTGTCGAAGGAGCAAAACTGCGTCTTCACTTGTATCCCCTGTGCTGATCCCTTTCTCCCTCTGTGTCAGGTGATACCACCATAGCAAGTGATTTAGGCTCCCAGAAATTGCTATGGAGGAGAACCCTAGCACATATTACTGGAAAAGCAGTTCCAACCATAATTTCTGCTCTCTCCTGCCCTTCCTTTGTCTGCTGTGTTTTCCCCCAGTGCCAGGAGTTCAAGTCTGTGTTTTATGATTGTGACATTGGGACAGACGAGCCAGGCAAATACTTTATACACACACACACGCACACACTCTCTCCAAGCAAACCAGACATCCGGTATTTAGAAATAAACAGTGTAAAGAGATTTGGGAAATTCAGTGTTCATGCCAAAACATTTAAGAGGCATCTTGGTTCAAGTAAAAGCCTCAACTCATTTCCATTTTAATTTTTTTTCAGTTTGTTTTTAACTGTTGAGGTAAAGTCACTTCAAATCAAAATGGATCATTTCTGTTTCCAGCTGATCAAAACAAAGGTGCTTTGTCTTCCATTTATGTTTCAAGGTGCTAATTACGCCCAAATATTTTCTGTCAATGAAAAAGCATTTTACTGGTGGCAAAATGTTTAAAGAATTTCTACCCTGGAAACGCTTCATCTGAAAATATTAGGTTCAGTTGCTGAGGAAGAAAGCCCCCCCCCATGATTCAATTCTTGGGCTATAGGTGTTTGGAAGGAGACAGTGGCTGTTCCAGAGAGGTGTCAGATTCCACCGCTGTCTCTTGTCTGCATCACCAAGTGGCACTCAGAGGGCTAAAATCTACGGACTCTGTACCATGTAAACTGGAGACTATTGGTCTGCAGTCCAATAAATTTGAATCCAGTTGAGTTTTTTGCTTTAGGTTCAGAAGTCATTAGAGGTGACAAGAATCTTGGGGTGAGAGCCAGTTAGCTATCACAAAACACAGGAGTACAAAACTGATGAAATTATTTCTTAGCAGTAAAGGAAACGTGAGTTGTGTAGTGCATCTGTCCTGAATGTGTGCTCAGTTGTAGGATTGTGGTTTGTCTTTGGTCATGCTGTATATTTCTGAAGAGGAATTTATACGATCGGTATGTACATTGCCCTCTGTGTATTCTAGGTTTATGTGTAATGGATTTGAGAAAACATGACAGACGGGAAGTAGATGGATGTGTTTTCCATGCAGGTTGGCAGTACTTTTACCTGCTAGCAGCTCACAGAGTGGAGGTTGGGTGATGACCAGGCATTAACACATTCTGCTGCTCTGAGTGTGCTTTGCAAGAAGAAGAGAGCACTTAGTTCAAAATCTGCTCTCCTAGTAGTCAGACTAGTATTCAGGACATCACTGTGAGCCCAGCTCCTAGTTGGGATTAGTTTGGGTCACCCATTTTCACCCTGCAGACCATTTGCAAACGTGCTCGTTGCATATCAGGACCAAGTTTCTTCTACATTTCTACATATGGGCTTCTTGGCCTCTCCTGCTCTGTTTGTAAATAGGGTTTGGTTTTGATTTTCTGTCAACGACATGAGGATGGCCTAGGAAGTTCAGGTTCCGAGTGTTTCTGGTGTTTGTCAGGGAGAACTCAGGCAATGGATACTGTGTGTTAATAACATAGCTGAACATCAGGAACTGGAACCACTTCTGTAGCCCTAGAGGATGTATCTGGCTTCTGTCAAGGTGTGAGGAGAACCTCCATCGCCCCAGCAGAGAGACGAGCTATTAGAGCTGGGGTGAAGTGGAGAGGGTCTCCTTGCCACCCACAATGGCTGGAATTGTAGATCAATGGATGCTCTGAGAGGTTTCAACTCACTGGGAGCAAAGAATTCAAAATGACACAGATTTTTTTGTTCACTTTCCCTGTTGAGATCTCCTGTCCTCTTCAGCCTCCTTCCGGGCCCCTGTGATGCTTCTGGGACTGTTCTGGGAGGCAGAGGAAGAAAATCACTTGTGGAAACCCAACACCTTCTTTTAAGGAGGAGAGAGAAGCTGAAGGGTAATGCTAGAACCCTCCAGTGGCCCTGCATGGGGTTTTCATTCCAATCAAAGTATGTCTCAGTCACCTGCGGGAGATGGAGGGAATGCTGTGGCAGCATCCTTGTTTGCTCTCTGTCTCTTCCCAAAGATTCAGACACCTTGCTGCCCTGAAAATCTACAGTGTCTGTTTCTGGAGGTAGCACTACTCCAATACCATGTCTCATGGTCCTGTTTGTACAGCCGCAAATAGCGCATGCAGGGCAGACGGCTTACTGCTTATTGAGTGATAGTAATTTTATTGATTGGGCACGTGGTACGCTGGGAAACGTCTTCAAAAAATAGCAATATAGGAGAGGAGCGTAAAGTGGAGATCGTATGAGTCCTGGATCGGTACATTTGTTGCATGCAAAATGTTGTACTGCTGAAGGAGATGATGCTCACAGACATGTCTGCGCTTTCCTGCGTGCTTCCAAGATATTTGAGCTGAATTCTGCCAAGCAGGCTTTTCTTCCTGCAAGCTTAGGCTCTTCTGTGGGCCTGTTGGCAGTTATTAAAACACAAAACCCTTCTTGCCTACAAATCCATGTGCTTGATCTTCCCAGCCCAAATCCTACAAGTAACATGCACTTGTCCCCAGGGCAGCTTGCTCAAATAACCACAGCTCTGCCGGAAAAAGGGCTGTTTGAGCCTCAGGGAATTGGGAGGAGAGGTTGAATTATTCCCAGCATCCAAAGACCAAGAGGTTCCTTCTTCAGCAAATGTTTTCAGTTCCCACTTGGTGAATTATTGCTAGGGATTTTTTTCCCTTCAGTGTTTCCATGAATGTGGTTGAGGCTCTGATCCAGGAAATGGGGGGAAAAAACCTCTGAAAAATGTATCGCACCATTTCAAAACTCAAGTGGAATTAATTAAATCCAAATTTCAACAGTGTGTCCAAAGTTGAGCTGGGATCAAGATACACTTCAGAAGGTTTGATTTCAAAACAATCCCTTTGCTCACATGCACATAATTTAGGGAGTTTTCTGTGTATCCAGTACAAAGCAGGAGCTGCTGGGTACCTGAGATTAGAGGGAAAAGGTGGTATTTGCAGGCCAGCCTCGAGAAAACATTTTTCTGCCTGATTCAGTTTCTCCTAATCCTCTGCTCAGCAAGCTACAGATTGGAAAAAAGAGTCAGGAAATAGTGCTGTGGAAAGGAAAGCCAAACCATTTGAAATGGAGATGCTGTGGCTGGTACGCTCACAGTCTGCTTGCTGGAGAAGTTAGGAGAAGTAAAGGGGGTTAAGAGACAGCAGAAAAAGCATTCTGGATGTCAGGCTTGAGCTGAACCAAAATAGTTTGGTGATGAAAGCTTTCCTCATGGTGAGGGATGCAGGTCTACCACTGAAATGGGGTTACCTTAGGGCTCTTTGTGCTTCCATCCTTCCTTCAGTTAAATTAAGATAACGTAGCTTTCTGCCCCATGGAAAACAGATTTAAAAAAATAATGCTGGTAGGGTGGAGCTTTCTTAGATGTTTTTCAAAGCCCAAATGCCAAATTCTTTATTTTCATGCATGTGTCCCAACTAGCTCTAAGAGGGTTACACATGCATCAGTGAGAAGCAGGACTGGCTCTCTAATGTTGTTTTTACCATTTTTACCAATTCTTTGTCATGTCTGTGTGTGTTTGTGTTTTCCTTGGGGAGGAAACCAGCATCTCTCATGTGCCTTGTAGTGGTGACTTGGGGGGTAGATGGCTCCTACGTGTAAGATCAGTTTTGCCTCTCTAGTCTCTGCAAATGGGGAGATTTTGATTTTAGAGCCTGGGAATGGGAGTGGTTCTACCTCATTTCTGCCAAGCAGCAACATGTGCTGCCAATGTTTTCCTGTGAATTCTTTATCCAGGCAGGGGTGTTGTGAGTCAAAGTTCTGAAACTGTCTCTTTTCTATGGAATTTCAGGTGCGCTGTGAGTTGATTAACCCTGTTGCAGGAAACAAGAACTGAAGCATACCCACCAGCCACTCTCTGAGAAAACGGAAGACTAGATGTGTGCCATACAACGATATTTACAAACTAACTTAATCACCAGAAGAACAGTTTTATCTGTAAATGCGAGTCATCACTAGACGTACTGTATAGCAGCAGCTGTACCTCGTGGAAATACTATGGGGCTTATTTGATGAGGACTGTGCATTGCCTGTGCAGGCTCAGAATCCCAGAGTTATGCTCAAGCTCTGGAATTAAAGGAGCTGAATTCAGGAATTAAAAGAACTGATTCACTCTGACAGGGCTGGGAATCTGTCTTGTTGAACTTCAGAGCAGCTAGACCTGCTAGTACAACAGCAGTACTGAAGGACGAGATGAATGCGTTTGTTCTAAAGACCTCCCAGCCAGATGCTACCCCTGCTGTATTTCATACGGCTTTCTGCAGGCAGAGAGTTACCACCAAAACCCGAGCCAACTGATAACAAAAGCAGGTAAGAGCTAGCTGGGTCCACCTTTTCCTGGCAGCTCCAACACTGGCAATACAATGATAATGTGGTTCAGCAGAATTTCAGAAGCTGAACCAATGCAAGGGCCATGCAAGCATTTTGCCCCGTTGAAATGACTGCTGAGAGCATTTTTGATGCTGCAAGTCTTTGGTGAGTAATTGGCATATCAGAAATTCATTTCCTCCTGTTTCCTTCTGCATTGTATCAGCAGTGCTGCAAGGAATGTTGCCTGATGCAGCTTGGCAGCAGCATGACCTGAACAGCATGACAGAACTGCTTAGACATTGTTTCTAAGCTGAAGAAAATCACTTTTTCCCATTTTTTTGTTGTTGCTGTTTGTTTTGTTTTTTCTCCTTTACCAGCTGCTCAGGGAGACTTGGCTTTGTTTTCACAGTGTGGACTTTTCTGCTGGAGCTGGACCCTGCAGCACCCTGGTACGCTAACCTGACAGCATCTGGACCCAAACTCTGCTCAGGAGCAGAGAGCTTGCCATGATGGAGGAGCAGAGAAGGCTGTGCAGATTGCTACCAGGGCCAATGGCATTGAAGTAAGACACTTGCTCAGCTTTCGTCTCCCTTTTCTATGCATCTGACCAGTCCTGAAAGGGCTCAATGTTTCTTAGAAAATCGTGAGCCTCTTGTCCACATCTGTGTTTGCTGTGAGTACAGTTCAGCCCCTCATCCTTTCACACCACGTTCTCCTATTCACCTTCTCTTTTCTTATGCCTGTTGCTTCCTTTCTCATCCCTGGAAGAGAAAATGTCCTAGTATTACCTCATAGGTACGTGCAGTGTCAGCCATTGTTTTCACCACTGAGCCACCTTAGGAGGTTTCCATGTCCCCGGCACCCTCCAAACCCTGCTTTCTGCTGATATGCACTGATATCTCCTACCTTCCTCTCCTGCTACTTGGCTTATGTGTGTCCTCCGTCACTCTGCCCAGGTCCTCTGCACCTTGTTTAAATGCAGGCTTTTAATGTCTTTTGGATGTTTAAAAAATTAATGAGGAGGGAAAATTATATCAGTATAAGAATACAATAGTTTCATATTCTTGTTTGACTGCTCCTGGGATGCTTTCACATGTGGCAAACATACCCAAACAATCAATCATGTGCACCAACAGGGTGTAACTGTAAAACAGTGCCTGACAGATAAAGATGTTTCTTCCAGAAAGTCTCCCAAACACAGCACAAAAAAGAAGGAACTCCTGCTTTTGCTGAGTCAGGGCCAGTTTCCTCTCCCTGACACCCAGGCATATTCTAGCAGATAAGATAAAAGCAGATACTGTGTCTTATGAAAATTAAACATCAGGATCTTCTTTTTCCCTCCTGCTCCTCTGAGTAAGGAGGTGGACAAAGTCAGCAGAAGCTCATAAACATAAAAGAAAGTTGGGAGAGAGTTGGCTTACAGCACACTTGCTTTAGCAGGGCCCAAGTTCAAGTTGTCCAGGTCATGGAACACAGTGTGAGCAAGTGGACAGTAACCAGCCCACTGCTCTCTACAGCAAGACTGCTGAGAAGGTGCCGCTTCTAGGGAGTGTGCTGAGGGGGAGCACTCTGGAAAACGCATGTAACAAGAGCACGTGCTGCAGCTGTGAGTGCTGGGGCTTGAAGCCACGAAGTACAGGAGTCGTGACTTGCCCACTTGTGTGTGTCTCTTCTGTCTGAGCAAAAGACTTCATACCACTGCTCCCTGCAGCTCTGGAGTCTCGTTTTTCAGCTCGGATGCTCCGGGTCCTCTCTGCTCTTCTTTGTGCATCTCACATCTTTGTGTTCTTTCCTGTGTCCTCTATTTCTCTGCATTATAAGCACATATTCTTCTATCCAAGGCTTCTGTACAAGGATGGGATTCAGCCTCTATGCAGAAGGCCCCATGAACATTAAGCCTTCAGGGACTTTAAGTGGACATGCTAGAGAGTCACTCGGATATGAAGCTGAGCCTGCTGGGCATGACAGCCCACTTTGGGTTAAGCTGCCTTATGCAAATTGTGGCCTGTTTGTTACCAGCGTCTTGTAGGGTATAGGAGCTGTGCAGGGGCTATGGGCAAGGGAAGCAGCCTGATGGGCTCGGTTTTGTGTCACGTGTTTTGTCCGTACTGTAATTGAGCTGGTGCCCAGTGTAATCCACATATGCATGCCCTTCCCCAGCATCAATCCTCTCTCTCATGCAAACACTGATTTGGGGTCTTCTTGACCCACCTTCCTAGAGAAGGGACCTCAGCAGGCAGCAAGGATCCAGGCAACAGATATTTCTGCTTATGCAACAGGCAAACCTTGTAGTAAATAACATGTGTAGCTTTGTTATTAAGCTTGATCTTGTTAGGGGGGCAATAAATGCTCTGTGATCATTTTTCTTGTAGAATATCAACACAGGATAAAATTGTAGCTCTGGCTTTGCTCTTCCTGTTCATTAGAGCTCCATGCATCTTTATGCCATGCCCTCAATCTGTTGCTGTTTGCCATGACAGCTGCAGCATGTCCCCCACTTCCTCCACAGTCATTTTGCACATGATAGATGCCGACAGTTCTTGGGTTTTACTTGTCCCTTCCCATTTGTCCCCTTTTCACTTTTACAAAACTAACTTTCCAGCAAATGGTGTCTAATTTAAAAGGGATGGTTTGGGCAAGATACCTGTTTGCTGGAGAGCAAAATCAGGGACATCTGGCATTCATTGAATTTTAAAGGCAGAGAAAGGACACAACTAAAATGCAGATACAGGGATTTCCAGCTACTTTTGGGGGGATGTTATTTTAGTAAATTGAACTCAGATTTGTTCTAGTTGCTCCTAGTTGTAGCTCTGGATATAGTCAGGACCGGACCACTTTTCTAATTATATACCATGAACAAACTAGCTTTGTTTCATCAAACCTACTCTTTTGTCTCTGCTCATCTGCCTTTGTTTTCTCTGCACAAGATGACTCCTTTAAAGGCCTGAAAACACTACTAGAGCCATCCCCGAGTCCATAGCCTCCATGTTTCTGCCAAAAAAGCTGCCATATCACAGCCTGAGTCAGGTATTTATGCTGTACCTTAGGAATTTGAGCTGGGTACAGAAAAAGCACTTGTCTCACCCCCAGTTTCTAGGCTGATTTCCAACACGGGATCCTGTCTGGTTATCTGGTCCTACAAGTGGGAGTGAGACAGATGCTCCCCCTGTCCAGCCAGGGGCAGCTGGCCTGGCTGCGTAGTGCAGAGGAGCTGAGTGGTGGCCTGATGACCTGAAGCTGCAAGGCTTTGATCAGTAGTTACAGAACAAAAGCCAGCCCTTTATAGCACTTCAAAACAGTAGAGCTTTATTTAAACTTGAAGAGAAGAAATGAGTCTTTGGCGTTATGTGGGGAGAGGAGACTTTGCTTCTAGCTGCCAGTAGTGCATACTTTCTAATTCAAGAAGGAGCAGTAAGGCAGATCCCAAAGACAGCAACAGGCGCGAACCCAAAAAAATCCTGGCTTTGCCCATGGAGAGACTGAGAAGTTGGATCCTCTAAAACAGAGGCTACTTTATAAGTAGTTAGAAACTGGGCCACACACAAACCGGGTATATGAGGGTAGCAGGGCACCACTCTTTCTCTTTTGCTGAGGGATCTCCAGGCAGGTCAGCACGCAATAAATCACTCCCTAATGACCCCCTTACCTGCACACAACAGGTTTCATGTCAGCTGCCTCAAACTCCCCATGTCCCTACTGCTGGCAGTGGCAGGGTCCAGACGCGTGTGAACCCACGGTTTTATGCAGGGCAGATGTATGTCAGTCCCTCCTCACAACCCTTACCATGTTTCTCTCACTCCCCTCTTTGCTGTTCCTGGCTGTATTCTCCATGCTCAGATCTTCCCTTTGGAACTGATTGAAAGAGCCTTAATAGTTTAATCCAAATTGCCCTCCAGTTCCCCTGTGATGCAATTAATTGAAAGCAGGATTTTACCTCTCTGTTCTGCTTAAAAGTGTCCCCTGGCCATCAGGTTGTCCTGCTGCGAGATCTAAAATCTCTGCAGAGCCAGCCAGGGGTCTGTATTAGCTTGCTTTTCTGAGGGGATAATCAAGTACCCCAGCATGGCAGTCCCTCAGTCAGTCTCTCCCCAAGTTGTGGGCTGTTGCAGTTTAGCTTCAAGACTTTTTTCCTCCAGTATTGAAGCTTGCAGTAGCAACCTTAATTTTTTTTTACATTTTTTTCCCCAAAGTAATCTGTAGTGGGAGTAGCCCCTAATGTCTTCCTATTACATATTTTCTGTTGAGGATTTCTATAGATCTGTCTCCTTTCCGCAGAGTTAATCACAGAGATAGAAGACAGGCCTTGTCTAGCTGGAACATGCGGTGAATCTCCTGTAAAAATACTGTGCTTTATACAGCCAAAGTAACAAAGACAAAACTTGAGCTGAAATCCAGGTGACCTAAGAACAGTGTGAGGCTGGAAGGAAAAGAATGGGAGACTGTGGCATGGTGTACCCCTGATTGCCTATTTGTTTGGCAGATGAGTGAGGGGAGGTCAACGCCTGGAGTGCTGTAGGGCTCTGATTCCTACTGTTTGTTAAAATTAGTTGTGAACGGGATAGGGAGAGGTTCTGAGGGCTTGGTCATGTTGCCCCCAAACTCTTACCAACAGCGTCCTCCTGCCCACGCAACCCATGGGCAGACTGTGGCAGACACTTTGTGGATGGACTCTGAGCCAAGGCTGTGAGTCCCAGTTTGGCTGCTCTTCCTTACAAAAGGGAAGCGTGTTTTGTTTTTCCTGGGCTGTTTGCAGCACCATTCGCTCCAGTCTGGGAGAGATGCCAGCCCCTTCCAACGTTTTTCCCCAGTGAGCAGAATAACTCTTTCTTCAACCTGCCTTGAGCTCTCAAAATGGCATCCTCAGGTGTGACATGACATATTCTGTTGCCCTGCCGTTGGCAGTCTCCTCTTTCTGCTTATCCATGCTCCAATTTGTACACACCCCTTGGGAATGGCATCCTTTCCCCTATTAGAGATGGCGCAGGGACCTGGAGATAAGAGGAGACAACTCTTGCTGAGGTCACTGGAGTCTGCTGTGCAGAGCTAATTCCCACAGCACAAGGATGCAACTCGGAGGGCTCCTAGGCATGTCCTGGAAAGGCTTCACTTCATTTAGCTACCAAGCTTTTCTTGGGATTAGAGCACAGTACATCCTATAGGTGAGCTTTATCTGCAGTGGGCGATCCCATCCTTTCAGACCCCCTGAATATAGTGGATTTTTGCAGACTAGGAAGCAAATGTGATCACAAACCTTCCACCTCCATTTAAAAGCTCCCAACTCCCCTCGAAGGCCCTGGCAGCTAGACACCACCTCTGCTGCCAAACTAAACTTTGCCATGCTTTATGGTGGGACAGGCTGCTCAGCACGCAGCCAGAGGTGGGCCTCTGCTGAGCATCCCTGCAGACACCCTGGTTATGCCAGCCTCCATTCTAGCTAGCCTCCATTCTACACGGCCTTTCATACAGGCTTGTATTTCCCCTCTGTAGCTACCTCAGTGTAGAACTACCTTCTCCTTAAAACGAACTAAAAACCTGTGTTTGGCCCATTCTTACCTCCTAAGAAACTGTGCTTAGACTGCTGATGCCCTGTAGAGAAAGCTGAAAGACCCCTTGAAGAGACTGGTTCCTAGGTTAACAGCCTGGCCCAGCCCACTGTATGGCTGGTTTGGCACTTTGCAGATTCTCTGAAAGACATCTCCCCCTCCCTACTTTGTGTTCCTGCCAAGTGAGCTCTGCTGCACTGCGTCCCTGATTTTTTCTGACATTAATTACCCTTTCCTGGCTTGGATTGCCCTGTTTGTAGCCAGGAAACCAAACTTACTTGTGCCTGGAGTTAGGAGGAAAGAGAGTGCGTCTTCCTCCTTGGACAGCTCACTGCAATAAGCAGGTGTCTGGGTCCTTCCTATCCCAGAGAGAGCTCCTAGAAGGTTTTGCTCATTGCAGCCTTGTCTGGATCCAGCCAACTGCTGAGTGCCTGCTTTGCCTGCTGGAGCAGCTGAGAGTGAGGGTAACTGGCCAGCCTTGAATCCGTGTCCAGCATCTTTAGAAACACACCAAACAGATCCAGCACAAAGACAGAAACAGCAGTAGGAGTGAACCCTGGAGGCAGCCTGTCTCCTTTCAGATGTGATTTTTAGGCCACTAATTTCAAAGATTTCTGCCTTCCCTTGACCTGGGTGCCCGTGACTTCCCCATCTCATCTGACAGCCCTACCCCAGCAAGCGATGTTGCTTCCAGCAGGGACATGGTGGGTTCTAGCACCTCACATCATGTAGCCTGTGGCAATGTGACAACCCTAGGAAGGATGCTGCTCTAAAGGCACCGTTGAGGACATTCCTGGCACAAGCCACGTGCCCAATGCTACCCAGTTTCAGTTCTCTTGGCAGTTGAACACTAGCTCTGAGCTTCTGTTGAGGGAGTACAAAACCTGAGCCCAGGTTTGCTGCTGGGCTTTTGGAGATTATCACAGCATAAATCAGGAGGAAGAGGCTAAGGCAGAGAAGAGCAGACATGGGTACATGGCATTGTTCCTGACACTCTTTCCATGGTGCCCTGAAATTGCCTTTATCCACCCAAAGGAAAACAGCAGCCCTTGGAGAGTTTAACTGACCACTCAGCAGTTGTGAAGTCAATAACCCATATTAAATCCCATGCTATAAAACAGCCAGCAAGCAAAATCCATACTTTCCTTGGAGAGAGCAGCAAAGTGTCTTAAAAGGAGCATGTGTGTGTGTTTGCCACATCTTTGAGCTCGCATCCAATATCAAAGCACCCACAAGGCAAAGTTATTTCTAAAATACAGCACCATCTAGTGCTGCATTGCAGCACCTCACTGCAAGCAGCCTGCCTGTCCCCACCTCGACACCCCACGGCCCTGGGGTCCACTGCTCCCTTTCCCTCCCCAGAGTGGAGTGGGCTTTGATTTGGTTCACGTGTCAGATGGCAGTGTGTTGTCTGAGCGCTGCCTGAACAAGTCTCTTTGTGCATCTGTGTACTCGCAGCGTTCCAGCAGCCTCTTGCATAATTCATGGAGAAATTCTGTCAAAACTTCATCCAAACCCCAAATCATATGTGAAATGCAGCTGGAAACCATCTTCGCAGATTAGAGCCATTGCAAACATCCCTTCCCCCTGCTCCACCACACCTTATACTTCTGCGTTAAAATAAAGGCAGGCAAAATTTCTAGTTGTGTAGAAATGCTGGTGCTGAGTGACACAAATATGGCCAGTTATATGAGCAGCAGCTGTGACCTAGTGAGGGCAGTGGACTGTTGCTGAAGGTCTGTGATGGGTAAAAGAGGTGATATCAGCAGGTTACATTTCATGATTTAAAGCCTTGCATTTGCACTGGAAAAAGAAACTTCTAGAGGGTTGAAAACTGCTGATCTGAAATATTTCTTAAAGAGGGATTAGAACTGCTGCAAACACCACTTACTGCTTGTAGAAATTGTTTGGCCAGGAGCAGAACTGGCTAATGATTATGGAGTTAATTTCACCTTGTTTCCTGCCACCTCATCATAAAAAAAAAAGTTTTTTTTTTCTACACACACAAAATTCGGTGTTTCAGGTTAAAACCAAATTCTCTTCCAGTTATATCCAGTAACTTGGTAACTTAAGTCATGTAACAGGGCACTAAGAGCTCCTGTGAATCAGAGCAACCTTTAAATCCCAGCAAACTTACGCTCCTGTCTCCTTTCAAACCCAGGCTCTATGAGTTGAAACCCTTCAGCTGTAGGAGCACAGAGGGTGAAACTAGTAAGGCAGGAAATGCTTGCAGCAGTGCTGTGTGATTGGCTTGCCCTATAGGCAGGTTTCCTTCTGCTTTTCCAGGGTGAAGGAATGTTGAGTGAAGACAACGTAGTCTGGAGGTAGTTCTTTCTGATGTACTTCTTTGTTGCATTTGGGATGGAAAAGGTTTGTTCTGCGGTAACCAATACCACAATGGGGGACGATGCTGGGGAAAACTGTTCCTTTCACAAGCAAGTGCATGATCCATCTTCCCACATCTATTTGACCGCTTAACCTGAAGGAAAACATCGTTTCTTTGCACCAGGCTTTGTTATTTCCCCTTTCCAAGAGGATGAAACCAGCATGGAGGTGTGAAAATCTGGAAGTAGGGCTGCTCTGTACAAGAGGAGACAGTTTCCTTGTGACAGCAACAAAAACAAAACTACAGAATATGTAGTTTGGAGCTAGCCCCAATGGCAGTAAAAATTAAATTGTTCATTTAAATTCTTTTGTTTATTGAAACACAAAAGCCAGCAGCATAGGAACTTGCTTTCCATGGCTTGCAGCAAAGGCAGGGTTGAGGGGTTGGTATGAACTAGTTCTCAGACACAGCTGTGCCTGAGACCCCAGGAGGTTCTCCTTTCAGAGACCACGAATGGTGCAGGCTCATAAATCCAGCTGGCCCAAGCATTTTGCTACCCAGCCATCAGGAAGCACATTCTGTAGGTGGTGTGCCACGTGCATCTCTTTGCTCTCACCTCCACATGGCAAATGAGCCTCTCTTGTTGATTTTTTGCACACACACTGCTGCCTCACGCTGGAGCAGACTGGACTCTGGTCTCTAATGAATGCACCGTCTGCCCAGCAATGTCGTGCCCTGAAGGAAAGGAGCTCCCAGGCCACGCAGCAGCGTCCACATGTGGGTGCTCCCACCAAGTCCTTCCTACAGGCAGTCTGAATTCAGCTGTTTGCACACACAGAGTTGTGGTAAGCTAATATTCAAATAAAAATAGTTGCTAAGGCATACTTCTACATAACTCCCCTTAGCGCTGTCTTTGCCTTTCCTGGGTCAATGTGGGACTGTTCCCTACGTTTGCTCCTAGAGCTTTTATTTCCACCCCTGCCAGCCTAATTGTGAATGTCCTAGCTGAGCCAGCTTTCAGCTTCCATCATTTGCTAGGCAACCAAACGTCCATGCATTTCCATAGGGGTCTGTAAACATCCCGTGGTACGTTCTCCTAATTAGAAAACAATGTCTGTAGTTGTGTTTGCATTGCTCTGCTTATTAGGAATTAAAATGCCGGGTGTGTTTTGTGTTATGTGCAACCTGAGATTGTTCATTTGTGTGCTGTTGGGAGGATTTTCTTAATCGCTTTTTAAGAAATGTATCTTGGGGGTTTTTCGGTTTCTGAATTAACACAGGCAGAGGGTTTACAGTTAGCTATTGTATGAAATTACAGATCACATGTTACCTGTGAACTTTCCCTAAGTTTATTCAGCTCCAAAACTGCAGTTGGGGGGAGAAAATTGCATGGGTTCAGCAATGAACCACCTCCCTGGGAGATGCTACTTGTGGTTGGGCTGTAGTTTCAGGTCAGTTGGGTAGGTCTGGTAGCCTGTATCTTAAAGTCAATGAATATTAGTAAAAAAGAGGAATCAGAGGATTGCTAAATTTCTTGGAAGATTCCTAACTTTGTAGAAGCATAAAGAGAGAATCTATGTCATCAGTGCTTGTCTGCCATATAACGCAGGCTGCAGTAATCAAAATCAATTCCAGATCAATGTATTTTGAACTGAATATGTGTTTGAGAAAGGAGTCCAATCTTGCTTCAGAAGTTGCCAGTAGTGAAGAGTTAATTGCTACCTTAATAAATTGCTCCAGCTGTTAGAAATTTTCACTTCAGGCCCCCCTCACCAAATCTCATTATACCTCTTGTCTGCCAGAATGAAAAGCCTATGATCAGTTTTGTTCCCCATATTTGCGCTTCAACAGAATACAAGATCACTCCGTAACAGGAAGAATAAGTTGCAGTCTCGGATGCTTCTGGTTAAAAGCTATTTTTCAGCCTTTTAATTCATCTCACAGCTCTTGTCTGAATCCTTTCCAGTCTATCAGCATACTCTGAGTGGTGGGCCCAGGCCCACTGTACACCACAAAATGCACCAGCACCAAACGCAAAGGTGATGAAATCACTCTTTGTCACTGATTAAGTCCCACCACAGAATCACAGAAATGTTGATTGGAAGGACAATTTTTGCACACACACTAACTATCTGTTGCCCTAAAGAGCGAGGCACAGACCTTAACTCCCTTTCATGGTCTTGACCTGGTCCTTGCCACCTCAGAAATGGCTGAAGGCTGTAGCACGGAGGATCCTCGGTACTCCAAGGTCTCTGGGAGTCCCCATTGCATTAGTCACTAAGGGCACAGGCACACGGTGCCGTGCCTCTGCTGGGCTGCTGCAGAAAGAGCCTGATTCAATGCTAATGCTTAAGCAAATAGTGCGCTGCCCTACCAAATCAGGAGCAGCCCTTCTTGCTTGTTTTCTTCCCGGCGTTTGAACTGCAGTGCATTCCAGTTGTGTAAAAAGACTTTGCTGTTTGGAGTGTGCTGGAATCAGGTGGTGAGCATACCAACAGCCAGACAGGATACTGAGCTTCCTGTGAGAGTAAATACTGAAAGTCATGCAAAGCATCTTTCATTCTGGCTTGGCCGCAGCAGCCAGTACAGCCGCTGGAAAGGAAGGGACTTCACAGAGACAGAGAGATTATTCTCTTCTGGCTTAGAGACTACCTGGCCTTTTAATCATATTTGTAAGCCTGCATTTTTAAAGGTTGCTTACTTTGTTGGCAGAATGTGCACCTACAAGCCTTAATTTTCTGGGAGCTTGCAGTCTCGCTCAGGGAGACAGAGCAAGAAGTTGAGAAATTGTACTTGTGGACAGTCTCTCTTAAGGGCTGTAAGCACCGTTATCACCAGGAGAGTGACACTGGCTTTGTCTTGGGGTGTTGTTTTTATTTAAAGACATAATTCAGAAAGTCTTCCAAAGGAAAGACTACAAATTTCAGTGAATTTCTTCTACAACAGAGGCAGAGCTCCTTTGGCAGAAAATCCTTGACCTATTAAGCTGTCTTCAGAATTTACAGGGACTAATTTGAAAAGCCAGATTCCTCCCTAAAATTACATGGAAACCATTTGCTAGGCATTCAGGACACCTTTCCATGGGGTGTGGTTGTTGACATATGAACGGACTGGAGCAGATACCAATGGCATCCTTAGTGTTGCATTTTACAAGCTGCGTCATTCACAGTCTTGAGGTCAGTGAAATTGCAGCTGTTCCGTGTGGTTTGCTGATATCGCTGGATAGTCACAGTGAGGATGAGCACAGGAAAGCCACTGGGATCACAGTAGCTGGCATATTCTGCAACAGGTGATTCCGACCTTTCGTCATAACATCCAGGTGTTGTATTTTATACTATTTAGTACACTCCCATTTGAGTGGGCTAGGAAGAAATCAAGCCCTGTATGGGCATGCTTGAGCTGTGTTTCAACAAATACTTTAATTTCCTTAAACAACTGCAGTTAGAACTCTGGCCCATTACTCCTTACTCCTGTCTGCCCTTGCTCCCCACCTGTAGAGTATAAATGGCAGCAGAGTCTGGCTCACAGGGATGTCTGATGAGAGAAATACCAGCACCGTGCAGGAGCAGCTCAGTTAAATCAAGTCACAAGATTAATTCAAGTCCCAGTATCTACAGCCTGGTCGCAGTAGGACTTCTCCATCACCTTGTGCAAGGCGTTTTTCAGTTTTCTGACAATCAACAAAAATGAGATTATACTCTAAAAAAGCTTGCCTTTCATACTGATATCTACAAAGTTCATGGTCTTCAAACAGTGTTTTTTTTTTTTCCTAGCTGGTCTATTATCTGTGCTTTCCTAATAGAAAATTCAATATTTTCATTTTAACTTGCAAAACCATATTTATATCAAACTTTGTTTTGATTTTATAGACTCACACTACTTTTAGGGTTCTCTGTTATTCACCAAGGCTTAAAGCTTTTGGAGTCATTTCAGTAAATCAGACTTTATGGCTATTTTCATGAGATCCAATGTAACATCAGTCCAGGCTTTTGGAAAGAAATGGATTTCTGTGCTGCCAGTTAATTTGTGAAAAGATACTGCAAGGATATTCCCTCCCCATTGTGTGTTTCTTCCCCAGTAAAACTAGAGTGTTCTAACACTTTAATGTCTGCAAGAGTTTTAATATCTCTCCCCTCTTGTCTAGCAATGTTTTAGGTAAAGAACCAGATACGATACCTTTTTAACAGAAAAGGAAATAGCTTAAAAGCACTGTGATATTTTTTGGAGTGTATCCAGTTGATCTGTTGGTCTGTACTTTGACAGTTGGCTTTATTTATTGTCCATGCAGTATGTTTAAAGTATTTTATTGCTTCTGCAGTGTTAGCAGAGATCTCTGGAGAAAAGGAGGCTTGATGGGGATGTTTTGAGGTTTGTGTCCTGCAATGTGCTCTGCCTACTGAGGTTTTCATCATAAATCCTGGTGCTGTAACCCCATTCCCTAGAAATGCAGATTCCAAAGTTCTTTATCAACATCACTTGTCTTCAGTATCCTCGTGAGAAGTGTATTAGCACTGCATTTTCAGTATGGTGCTGGAGGGAGACTGACTTGTGTACAGTCTGTAAGGCATCGCAAATGAACACAGTTTTCCCTGAAGTGATTCCTCTGGGAAGAAGCAGTCATAAGGGGGTTGGTCCTAGTATCTTAGATGCGGTTACTCCAAATGGCCACATCCTTTCAAAGCATGCTCCTGTGCTCTTCATAACCTCCTCTGAAAACTACTGTGTTCCACTACTATTTTTCATGGTCATGCGCAGTTATTCACTTCCCTATTTCTACTTCATGCTCACAGTTGCTGTCCTCTTGCACAGCAGGAAAATGACCAGCAGCTTCTTACTTCATATGCATCACCTGCAAGACAGCCATGAAACTGTACGGTGATAGGATAGCTGCTGTCAGGAACATCTGCAGGGAACAATCACTCCTCCTCCAAGGAGACCCATCTGTATGGTTCTTGGGCAACAGATGACGTGTTTAAGGATGCGGGTCAAAGCTCAAGGGATTTAAGGGTTGTATGCCTCCCTTTCCCAAAGGTACCACAGGATCTTGGATAGAGCATTGAACGTCCCTGTCACACTTCCCCATGTGAAATGCAAGGAGTGCTTCTGCCTTTGGTCTTTTTGTCTGTTGCAGTAGTAAACTCTTCAGTGCAGGTACTCTATGGAGAGCACAGACAAATCCCGGTTGTGTTTGGGATTGATGTTACACTAGCATATAAGGAAAATGTAATGAGAAACGTGACTCTTAAAAAATCACAAAATAGACCTTTGAACTCTGTTCTCCTGGTGAGGAACAAACAAAAGAATGTGATCAAGTGTGTGGTAAAAACAGTAATAAATATGTGTTTGACAACTTCTGAATCTTACTCACTTGACACCATATTGGAAAAAAATAAAAAAGCCTTTTAGACATTGCAAACACGCATGGACTAGAAGCTTTAAAACTTTTCCTGTAAATTACAGCTCCATTGTAATGCAGATTTATATTAATGTAGCTTTAGTGCTTTAAAAAACTACCTGTCCTGAAACGAAACATGTGAAATTAATCTACTCCAATTCCTTTTGTGTTATTCTCTTTACAAGCTGGAAATCTAACTTATCTGTATCTGATCAAGTGCCAATAATGATAGTCTTTAAGCAAAAACTTACCCAAATTCCTGACATGGTTTAGTTTCAGGATAACCAAGTACAGATTTTTCAGGGTATTTCTGTAACTGATTTTGTATTTGGTGTATATTTGTAAGAGATTTCTGTCATATGAGAGAGGCTAGGGTCATTCAGAGTTTGGCTTTGCACCTAAATTACTGGTGTTGGTATTTATTTCCTAGGCATTTTCTTTCAGCGGTGGGAACATTACTGACAGCTTTTTGACAAGGAGTGGGATGTGGCAAGCCTTATACCTGGACGCAAGGACATTCCCATGTCTTTGTTCTGGTGGAGGGAGAAGTGTCCGGCATTAAACTGCACATAGCGCACATCAGGGCGTGCATTAGTCAGCCCTGCCGGACAGACGTGTTATTTCCTATCCACAAGGCACAGAGGTGGCCTGTCCATGTGAAGGCAAAAAGTGCAAGTCCAGATCAGAGACTGGAACTCATGATTCTGGCTATATTATTTGGCACTGAAGCAGCTTCCTGCACCTGAAATGCAGTTCAGGGCTATCCTCTACAAATGCAGATCAAAAAGATTATTATTGCACCAAAAAAACTTTCATTCTGTGTGCAGCGTGAGAGAGGTTGGTGCGTACCAGGTAGTATGGGACAAAGAGAGATCATGGCCAGAAAGGAAATCTTGTGCGACATGCACCTTTGTGATACCACAGCTGTATGAGGATTTTGCTGCGCCATTCACTCCTACCCGCGGTGGCCTGGATTCAGCATTTTGGCTGGGTGCTGTATACAGCATGTCTTCGGGTGAGTGATTCACAAGCTCCTTGAAGTCTCCAGCTAAGCCAGCAGGAGCACAGCTGTTTATACTTATATCTGCTGTTTTCTTTTTATTTGGGGTCAAGCTTTAAAATTAAACTTGCCTTGAGAAGCAGAGGGTAATGTGGGAGCCTTTCTGGTTCTGCACTTACTGGAATGGGTACAATCATTCATATTTTGCCCAATACTCAGTGATAAAGCTGAATATTTTCTAGACAGCTGCCATGTCTAATCACACTTACTTGTGTTTAAGTTTTGAAAGCTGATTCCTATTTCTGGTAAGCTTTCATGCCATCTAATGGACACAACATTATTTTAAAATTGTGGACACAGGCAGAAACACTGCTTGAAATGAGGCTGATTTTAAATCAAGGTAACCCTATTTAGAGTTAATTACGACCCCTTGAGGGGACCTGGCTTGAGAAACCCTGAGAATATTTACAAAATTGGGATGTTAGCCCAAGGAACGTTTATTGGGCTTGAAATAAGCCCACATCTTTTTCCTTTTTTTGTTTCTTTTTTTTTTTCAGTTTGAGAAGAACAAGTATAATTGAATTGGCAAAGCGTTCTCTCTGACATTGATTTTTACAACAACTTTACCTTTTAGACAAAGTCTCACATGTTATTGATTTGAAAATTCGTAGTGAATGTTTTAAGATCTGGTTTCTCTCCACTCTGGGGAAGAGAAAGAGCAACGTGCAAAATAGTACAGTGTAAAGAACAGGTCAGGAGCAGAACAGTACATAGGCCATTTTCCTGCTTTTAAATCCAGCATTTGCCTGTGTGTGTTTCCAGAGTTTGTTGTTGCTGTTGACTTATTTCTTTCTGCAACTATGACAGTTACAAAGGGGCACAAGCTACCTCTGGACTAATTTAAGTGTTTGCCCCATGCCAACACAGAGCTCCACTCTTCAGATGTCAAACAAGTCTCTTAAGTGGGGGAAAATAGCAAGTCATCTTTGGAAAATATTCTATTCCTTTTGGTTTTAATTAGCAGTGCTCAGTGATAACGAAGGATTATTATTATGTCAGCAGAAAGACCCCCACTGCCTCTTGTACCAGAGGAAACCATTTCACATCTATATGGCAGCAGACTTTCCGCAGAGACTGCTCAGCTGTTAGAGAGGGACTTACCCTGTGTTGGTCTTGAATATTTGCTACCTGTGATGCCATATACTCCCCCTGTGTTTTTTTCCATGAAGTGTTAAAATGGCACAGGACTGGACATAGAGCTGACAAGTACATTGGGCACAGAGTTTAGGTAGACGTTAGGATATGGCTCGCCTGAGCGTTATGCAGTGATTCCTAAATTTGAATTATCCCTTTTCTGAGATAACACTTCCGTTTGCAGTGAATCACTTGTGACTCTACCCTTGTGGCTTGGACCTCAGGATGAACCAACTCTGAGACTCTGTAGCCCACTCAGGCCTTCCTAAGTAACACAGTCTCAAGTTCCCTTTGCCTCCCTACTCATGATATTTGTGGTATTTTACGTCTACATTATTTTATGGTGGCAATTAAGGGAAAATTCAATGGGAAATGAGTCTGTGCATTAGAGAGGTATGACACTATGAGATAATTTCTCAATATAGTGAAAGAATTGATCAGCATATGTGGATACTAGAGTTGAAGGGGACACCCGTCCTTGCGGAAATCCCTTCAAGTTCTAAGTGCACAAAGGCAATGCCATGTACTCTCCAGGCATTTCAGGGCCCACGATGTGTGGTGTTTTGTACATATATCTCAAGTTTATTCACATTCTGAAAAGCTGTGCTAGGAATTTCTACAATCTGGCATGTAGCCTATTACAGCCACATTGCTTAAAGCACTCTGCAGCGAGCAAATTCCACCCCACTCCTGTACAATTCCTCTCTTTGTAGCTGCAGGTTCTGATGAGACATACCGGCCCCAGTCTCCTGCAGTGTTTGCTCACCCTGCATCTCTATCCTGGTAAGAGCAGGATACGGGCAAGTTCATCAGGTGTTGGTGGGTGTGTGGACCCCACCTGTATCACCTTTGCCATGGCAGAATGACCCAGCAGATGGAGAACTCATCACAGCCCTCAGATCCTTCCCTTCCTCTGCTCCTTAGGAATAGGTGACCTGGAGACCTGGTAGCCAGAACTCAAAGCTGGGAAGAAGCCAGGCCACGTTTCTTATGGGACTCTTCTCAAAGAGGAACTGCCTCAGGTGACAGTGTCTATAAGAAGTACAGTGGAAAATCAGAACATGCGCCGAGAAGAAAGAGAAGAACGGAGTGCTCCAGCCTCCCTAATCCACACATCTACCCAGACGCCCAGAAGTTAAGCCAAGTCCAAAGGGCTGCAGTGTTTTTTTAAGCTGAATATTTCTTCTCACTGGGGACCAAGATAATTAATTGCTTCAGCAAAGAATGACATGTACCGCACCATATTGCTTGCAGAAGTTGCTGATGCCCAGAAGCAAAGATAATACTACATTCCCTCTATTCTCCAGCCTCTCCCCTGAGAATTCCAATCAGTAACAACCCATTAGATCTCAATGCTGCTTCCAAGAAATGTGGCTAAAACAGCATTTCTTTGGAGGTAACAAAAATAAATGGGACTCAAAAGAAAAGCAATTCACCTATGAAACTCTGAGAGTTCCAAACATCAGCATATCTCAGCTTTCTTGGGATTTTTTTATTTTTATTCTGCATTTTCTAAATGGCATTGATTCAGTCCCTGTAGATGGGCCGTGACGGCGCACATCTGGTTTTATGGTTAAGGAAATAGCTGATTGAATCAATACACTCAACACAGCTGACTGGAGTAAATAAAAGAGGATTTGAAGGAAGCCTTGTTTTCCCCTCGATGGGTAAGTCCGCTGTCAGTGCTGCTGCAGTTGCCCTGGAGTCAGTGGAGTGACACGAAGAGGGAAGAGTGGCCGTTGTATTTCTTCATGAACTGAGCTTGCTTGTTCTCTGTCCATCATAACTTTAGTTTTGGGAGAACTTTGCTCTTAAAAAGCAGCAGCCACTTATTCCTTCAATAAAAGCAAAAGCCAGCCAGCGGTCTGGGCCCTCTGCAGGAAAGTGAGACTGACCCACTGGGTAAATGATTTCCATTGCTGGATTCCATGATCACGCCTAATTATTCTGTGTGGAGCAGTTATCAAACATGAGCTGCTTTGTTCTCACAAGCCCATGGGAAGAGATGGGGAAATGGTAGGAGAAAGCATTGTATCCCAAAGGGAGACCATCAGGGTGTAGCACTAGGAAGTCTTGGGGGTTCAAACCTGGCAGCAAATCCAGCCTCAGAGTAAATGAACCACAAAACTCCTGTGGAGCCCCAGAGTTTCAGCTCTGGAGGTCACAGGTTCATGTTTCTCTGCTTCAGCCTCTCGGGTACGATGCAACTCTAAAAATTCTCTGTGGGGGCATTTAAAAAAAAAAAAGTCCCCATCACCTTTGCAGTGATAGGGCAGCCAGAGAGCGGCACCGGAACAGTTAGTGGGAACCCACGATGAACCTGACCTGCCAGGGTGATCCCTTGGGTGGGCAAAGCGCTACAAGCAGCAGCTCGCTGCTCCCTGTGCTTGCCAGGTGCATATCACATTCCCACAGAGCAACTGGCTGGCTGTAACCATTCCAGCAACTTTTCCTTAAGATGATAATTGAAGGTAAGACATAGACCCTTAAAAAAATATCAGTTTTATTTTGTTGTCTTTGTTCTCCTCGCTGAGACCATACACAGAGTCTTTCAGACCCCTGCTTTCTTTCAAAGCCTGTATCAATCACAGCTGTAAAGTTATTGTCCTAGGAGTGGTTTTTCCCAGGCAGTGGGAAAGTTATTTTCTTAGGCACCTCATTGTCACTTCATATTCTTGGGAACTACTTAAGAGCAGGATCTGTTAGCTTTATGACAAATCCCTTTATTTACATGGAGGGATGGCAGATTTCATTTTATCCCCTTAAAACATTGCGTGCAGAGTGTTTCAGGAACAGACCTGCAAACATAAATGCTGGGGCAAGGTTTGCTCCGAGCCATCCCTGGGGCTGTTCATCTCCCAGCTTTCACTGCTGCAGCCCAGATCACTTCCTACAGATACAACCTGCCCCTTGCACCTTGGGTTTAATCTTCTGTCTCTGCTGCAGCCAGGTCACTGTCTCCCTGTAAAGCCCAAGCAAAGACAGGGTAGATGTTTAATTTGTAATACCTAGGAGCTGTTGATGCTCCTTGGCCCTGAACCAGCAGCACGGCTGGCCCCAATTACCTAAATTCGACCTCTCCAGAAAGGTCGCTTGAACAGCCTCTCATAGGCAGTTCTACTGTAAAGGCAGGGGCTTCCTCATCTGAACAATTACACTCCACTTACAAAGAGCATATGGAAAAACACTGACACAACTTGGTTTGGACTTGCAGTGATATCTCCAGCCTTCATTTCTACCTGTTATTTGAAGTCTATGTCACCTGAAGCCCTTGGCTGCACCCCAGCAAAGAAAGCATCACCTGCCTGCCCCAGGCAGCTCAGCTCCACCCCAAGGGTGCAACTCCTGCAGGTGTGAAGCAAAGGTGTCACACGGGAGTTCGTTCCTGAGCAGAAGGTACTTGGCCACGTGGTGTTTATTTAAAAACTTGAGTTTGAAGGAGGGTCTCTTCAGTGCTTCTCAGTGCTTAGGGGGTGATAGAGATAATCTGAAGTCCTAGCAGAAGACAAGCTGGTGCCCTGTGGTTGGCTCAGGTAAGAGTCCCATTGGAACCTGTATTACTTGGTACTGGGCTGCTTTCTGTAAGCTCCGCCAAGCTGTATAGGCTGGATTTAACCTGACTCCATCTTTGGGCCTGTGAGAGGGGCAAATCATGTTCTTAAAATGCATCATAAACTCCAGAAATAATGGAACTGACAAGTTAAAAAAAGAAAAGATGTGCCTGAGTGTTGGGTTGCCATTCTTTTGAAGGAGCTAGGATTGTATGCAGCTGTGCAGTTTACTGTGTGATAGCTGAGAAAACATACAGCTGAGTTCAAGTATTTTAGTATTTAGTAATACCTCTCTCTCCCCTAGAAAATGCTTGGTGCTGGGAAGATCTGTGGAGGAAAGGTCTAACAGATTTGCATGACAGAGAGTAGTGCTCCCTTGGTAAGGGAACTTACCAAAGAAAGGGTGAAGGGGGTCCTCACTGTGGCCAATTTTGGTTAAGGTTAGTCTCTGCTTCCTATGGCTTTTTTGCTACTGAGTTTGTTCTCTATGTCTCTGTTCAGAGCTTTTGGCGCAGTATTCAGAGAGTGTATCTGCTATTAAATTGTGGAAATTGTATTTCTGAGTGACTACTAAGAAGGGACAAGGAAGGAGGTTTCTAAGCTCTGGTAGTATTTCAGTGCGTGATCTGGAGCAAAACAGGCTGCCTCTCCTCACTTCGATTGATTGCTCTTGAATAAAGTGGACTCTTAATGCCTGCCTGCCCGTAGGGACATTAAAAAAAATGTAAAAAGTATTTGTAAATTAAAATGCTTGAATGAAAGGCTCTGGTATGTGTAATTGTAGAGTATCACATTAAGTAGGAAGGAAAACTGTCTGGGGAGTTCCTGGCATTACACGGAGCCTAGCTTGTCTCACTTAAATAGATTTAATAAGCTCTGCTGGAATTGAAGAAAGGTTGCATTTAAGCATATGTATTTGAATTTACATAAGCATGTATCAAAGAAAAAACAATCCATACTCTTGGTTACTTCAGTCTAGTTTTTGATAGTTAATACTTCATCCCTTCCAGCATATCATAAAGTTCCTTTTCATGGTCTCAGAACATATGAAACTGAGCAAAAGAAGCTGTGCTTGTTACTCTCTGTGACTGTCTGGAGGCTCAAGGTAGTGCTCTGACTGTGTTTAATTGTTTTTTCCATGTTCATGTTGCATCTGACACTCCAATACCCTTAGAAAGATGAACAACAAAGCCTAACAGGATAGTGACACCATACTGGCTCTTACCTTTCAGGACAAAGCAGTGACCATGAAGGCAGAGGAGACTGCCGTTGTGGGAATAGGTGACTGTGCAGTGGTTGGTACGAGACTGATCAACCATCTTGCCCCTTTGAGCTGCATTTAAGCTCTTTATATGAATGAGAGCAGAAGATGTGTGCTATGTACTGAAAGGAGCGGGAGGTTCAGTCCAGCAGCCCTGTCCTGGCTGGATTTAAACTGCTGGTGAATGGTACGTAGCTAGGTCTTCCGTGTTGACCTACCTGAATTAGTGCATACCCCTGAGAAAGGAAGATACTGTTCTCTTGCTCTCTCTGGGAAGTAATACGAGGCCAATAATTTAATCGTCCTGTCTCTCAGTTTCCCATTTGGTAAAATGGGACTCATCCTGCTCCCCTCTACCTTTGCATAAAGCTTTATCTGTCCTGACAGGGAGTATTATGCTCCAAGAGTCAACCTTTAACACAGCCAGCTTGTACATCTTGGGTTACGTGGTCTCATCCTGAAAGCTATGAAGAGCCCTTGGCAGTTGCAGCCAGAACTTAAAGGGCAGCCTGTGGTCAGAAACAAGAGCGTGTTTTGTTAATACAAGCTACGCCCAACTCTGCCAGCTGTTTCCAGACTTTAGCAAGTGTTTCCTTCTCAAATAGAGAGAATGGTTGATGGGAGCTGGACCAGATACAGCCATTCTAGTTAATAGTCCAGAGTTACACCCACAGAGAAGTTGAAAAAGATGCTAGATGTCTCCAAAGCAGTATGTACCAGGCTGCCAGATGTTTAGGATCCCTTAAGTCATCTAACAGGCCTTCTCAAGGCAATGTTACTCTTGAGTATCATAGCTCTCCTGAAAAAGCATTCAAGTGAGCTAATTTTAGCTTTGAATTGTGAGATTTTCTCCAACAGAAGATGTCCCTGAGGACATCAGGGTAGATTTTATTTCCAAAACCTTGCCTTTGTATATTTTAAACGGATCATCTGGATGAAGTTCTAATGGCCAGTTCAGACTGTCTGATTTATAGCAACAGCTGTTCACCTTTGTAGATGGGGAGATTCATGGAGAGACAAAACACATTTATGAGCTTGATATTCCACACCAAGGGTCAGTTTTCCTGCCTTGTTTTTACACAGGTGTAAATCCAGATAGGCTGCTGTGAAGTCAATGAAATTGTTCCGTCAAAGGCATGGAAATCAGAGTTCCAGGAAATGGCAGATCAGTTATTTTTTTCTCCAGTAGACTGAATTTTAGAACCCACAGCAGTTGGAGGTGATTAGGGTTGAGAAATGTAGTGATAGGCTAAGTAGCGATAGGCTGTTCCTGCTGAGTGATGGGGAAAAATGCTGATTCTTTCATGATGGCTGGTTCATATGGCTGTAAGAGATGGCAATTGGAGAGCCCAAAATTAAGAAGTAGAAAAATAAAAGAAGAATAACAGGGGAGATATCTTGGATGCCCTGTTGTAGTTCTGTAATGTTTTAATCCCTCTGTTTCAAAAGGTAGAGTTCCTACAGCTGAAACTTTCTGCGCACATTTACTTAATAGTTGATCCTTCCAAATAAAATTCTTCATCTTCAAAGCTTTTATTATTTTATTTACTTTTTTTCCTCCCCCAAAAGAAGAGCGCTTCTCTATGACACTGTCTTGCTTTGGTTGAGCAGATACTTTTTGCTTTAAAAATGATAAATGTTTTGACAAAAAAAAAAAAGTGAAGTGCCTGCAGATCCTATATGAGCTCCAACCCAAACTTATCTTTGGTGACTTGGTTATTCTTTCCTAAGACAAAGTGTTGCCGGAGCATTAGAAGCGAAATGAAGAATCGAGGCCATACAACCTTATTATTACCAAACCCGCTGTATTTCACACATTCACACTCGTTTCACTTCCAGCTACTCAATCTACCTCTGTGCTTTCCATAAAATCCTCTCAGAGCTGAGCTGTTGATGCCAGCTGTGACCTAAAACGCTGTGACGATTAAGTGTCCTCCGTACTCCACCAAATGGAATAAATAACGCTATTAATTCAGTATGCAATTGTCTGGCTTCCTACACTGAGCTCAATAGTTAATATAACGTAATGGAGCTTCAGTTCCAGCTACTGGATGCCTTCCCTTAAATTGCCTCTTCAGTCATCAGGCTGAAATAGGTTTCCTTAAAATATTGTTCCACCTGAAGTGCAGAGAGGAAATTCCCCACTAAAACCGAGGCAGAGATTAGACATGAGCAACTGTTTTGGGCTCCCAGGGGAGGCTTCCAGTGCTCCAGACCATGTCAGGAGCACAGGTATGGAGTTTTTGTGGGTTTTTTTTGCCATGTTGACATCATGTCATAACTGTGGTAGCTCAGGCTTGCTTCTTCACACGCGTAAAGTGTTGTTGATCGTTCAGTTTGCACTGGCCACATGGTCCTGAGCGGAGGAACAAGGACAGAAGGTGCCTGAACACCACTGACATTAATGTAATCTCCCAGGGGATCTGCTAGACGTGCTGCTGTTGCTTTGGATGGACATTTGTCTGGCACAGTTATGACGTGCAATCAAAAATGGGAGTTCAATAAGAGACCTGGGACTCTGCCCAAACAAAAATCAACGGGATGAATTCACCCTGGTACCTTTTAAGCAGTCTGGATACAAAGCAAATTGGTCAGAGCTGGCTGCTGCGTGCCAAAACCTGCAGCTTTATTCATCTAAAATATTCCAGCACAAGAAAAGGTAATTCAGGACTATTCTCTGCTTTGTCTGGCTCAGATCTTAAACTCCTGAGGGCAGGGGCTGCCTTGCAGTTCCTGCCACTGGGGCCTTACTGATGATCCAGCCCATTCAGTGCAGTGATAATGGAAAACGAGCTCTTTGCAGTAGTTTTGTCTTGTTCTCTAGGTCTGGGCAACAGGAGGTCATCCTGTGTAAGGTTTCAGAGATTTGGCTCACAAAACACCTGATGATGGAGTTTTATAGCCAATTTTACTGCTGGTGAATTGCTGTTAGCGGAGAGCTAATCTGAATACAAGGATATGTGGAAAACACCGTTTATATCACCTGGCAAATATATCCTGGAACTTCTCAGCCAATCCAGGGATAGAGAAAGGATGAAGTGCGTGATCATCCTGGCCAATCACAAGTATTTTACTGGAAAGATTTGAAATTCCACCTAAAAATCACAGAGTGAAAGGCCTTTAAAAATGCCAGGAAGTTATTTTCAGAGTTGACCTGGATTTGCACAGAATGAGTAATGCAAAGGTGAAAACAGCTGGAGCTGTACGTGGGTAGAGAACAGCATCTGAAGGCTTCTCAAGGGGATTTTGTTTTTCTTTAATATGGGAGGTGAATGAGATATTGTTGCCTCAGTTATCTGATGAACAAAGAAGGAAAGCATGAAACTAACTGGTAGCTGGTGAGACAACCAGGTCCAGTGTCTGCTGGCATAAGCATGGTTCAAACCACTTGGCCTCCTGCAGAAAAGGATTTTGCCACTGGTTATCCTGGACCAGGCCATGACATGAACTCTCCTGTGTCAAAACGCAACTGAATTGCTTTTCTCTGTTCGACACCCAGGTCTTTGCTGTAAATGCAAATTTGTTCTTAACATGATTCTGCCAGAACTTTGCAAGGCTATTTTAAATATCATAGATTAGGTTCTAAACTCAGAGAAAGGAGATCTGAGATGTGCAGTTCTTCCATATCGTCTTATATATGCCACAGATGATGTTAGGAAGCTAGCAGATTGGTACCAGGAGCCTGATCAGCCCTTGATTGTAATTTAGATACGTGGAGAAGTTGAGTTCCACTTCCTGGAAGGAATTTTTCCTTTCTGCCTCACAGTTTCTAAACATGCAACATCTTGCTATGGGTTTTCAAACTGCTGGGTTACGCAAATGCTTGTTCCAAGTGTGTTAGGAGATAGCATTGGTGGTTTTCGGTTTGGGGTTTGTTTATTTGTTTTGGGGGGGAGCTGGGGTGCTGGGGGTTGGCTGTTCCATCAAGTGAAACAGTTCTGGGGAAAGTGTTTTTTTTCTAGCTGCACCAGAAATTGTTTCCTGCTGCTGTACCATAATATACCTTAACGGCATCGTTCTCTCCAAAGTAGCTTTGTGCTGCTGGTCTTTAAAATTACAAGAAAGCCCACTTTGCAGCCACCACTAATAGGGTACAGAAATCCCTCAGCATTTCAGTCCAGGGCATGCCTAGGAAGTGTAAGCAGGATGCAGCATTCCTTGTGCATGGCTTGTTCCTAGGTTGGACTCGGGGGAAGCATCCATCATACCCATCATTACTGCCAGCTTTCCACTTCAGTCCCTCTTGTGTCCCCCTCTCCTCTGCTGTCTGCATTCATAGTCCCAAAATGCAGCCAGGGTCAGAATCGTTCCAGAATTACAATGTGTTCTTGTGTTGTTTTGGATGGGAGGTGGTAGAATGGTGCCACATTTTCCCCAGATATTGAGACCCCACCACCACGCCCCAGCAGCAGTACTGTATTTAGGAACACTCTCTCCACAAGGGCTAATCTGCTCTCTTCATCCACCCTCTAACTTGATCCTATATCCAGGCTCTTAAGAAGAAGAAAAAAGATACGAGACTGAAAGCTGCTATTTTTAAACCCTGCCTTTGGCTCTCTTTGCAGCACTCTGCTTTCCTCCCTGTGATTCAAACAGTGTTCTTTTGAGAACTAGGCACCAGGGCCCTGCGGTTTCCTGGTACTTGGAACATAAAATCTCCTAATTCTTCTCTCGCAGCAAGCTTCAGAGGCTGGGGAGTGATTGATATTTTCTGTCGCTTCATTAATAGTCACGGCACAGTAGTTTTCTAATCTGTTTTTGCACTACTTTTTATTTTGAATAATTTGTCTTTCAAAATTTCTCAGCCCTCTGCGTCACACAAAACCAATGCTGTTTGCTCCCCTCCTGCCTTTTAACCTCTGGGCTGGGACCTTCAGGAGCTGGTTAGGTAGAGCTGTCTGAGGGAAGCCAGGGGACCTGCTTCATGGAGCTTCCTCATATTTGTTTAAACCAGCTTGGCAAATACACTCTGGGTACGTCCTGGACTGGTCTATTACTGGGGTAAATTGGGAGTAAGGAAAAGTCTCCCCTTACTGCTTTGCTGACAGATACTCCATAGATCCTGGTAAGCGTTGCAATGCTGCCTGCATAGAAGGTAAAAGATATGCCATGCCCTAGAGAACCTGCAGTCTCTGCAGGCAAAGGGGAAGAGATGTGAAGGCAGAAGTTGTTGAGTCTCAGACATTGCTACAGCCACCATCAGTCGCTGTCTGCAGTCTTCTGTGACTGAAACAACCTGCCTCTCCCATGGAGGGCACCAGGACTGACCTACTGAGTAACCGGTGTGAAGCGTCTGCAAGGCCTCTGCTGGTTCTCCATGCCTCTTGTACGCCTCCTCCATCAGTAAACTCATGGTTTCCTGGACTAGAAAACCTGGATGCCAGGTCTGTTTCTGGTGGTAAATGGGATGCGCAGGGCACGGGAACAAAGCAGATCCCTGACAGAGAAACAGGCCAGGGAAAACCTGGGATGTCTCCTGCTGGCCATGCCCTTCACTGCTGCATCTCCAGGAATGAAGCTGTCCAGGATAAAGGCAGGAAGCTGCAGTGGGACCCATTTGCCAAGCGGTTTGGACATCATCACATGTGATAGGGGAAAAGCAGCACAAGAGCTAGCTGCTGTGAAGTTGTGAGCCAGCTCCTCACTACCACACTCTTTGAGCTGCATCTCCTCGTTGCCTTTTAAACACCTGGAACCTTTACCTGTAAATAAGCTTGCTTCCCTGGTTAAACAACTCACTGTGCTGCTGAGACTCTCTGGCATGTCTGCAGTAATCCTGAACTCCTTGTAAATTGTTTTTCATTCAACCCAACTTGCAAAAACGCAGACAAGCGGTAGTCTAAACACCCAAAGAGTCTGTATTTGCTTTGTGCCTTATGTGATCCAGCATACTCTGCTCCCCTGTGATTTAAAACAATGTGTCTTTGTGCTTATCTTCTGGGCTTGGCAAGGCAGTTTTTACCTCTTAGTTTTTGTCTCAACAGGAAAAATTGCTGTCTAACTGATCCTTTGTGGACTTCCGACTGAAACCACCCAGTACAACATATGGTAAGTCATTCAACTCTTTTTAAACTCAGAGCCCCAACTACAGCTATTTATGGGTGGAAATTGGAATATCAGTAGTTTCTTTTTAGTTACAAGGGTAATGAATTCTGGCTCATGTTATTATGACAACTCAGTTTGGGTTTCTCCAACCTTTCCTTACATTACAATGCCTTTGACTTTACATTTGTTGCTCCTGGTGCCTGCCACAACAGCTTAGCGCTGTGGAATGTCAGCAAGGGAAGAATTTCAGCCACACTCCCTTTGCTCCAAAATACGCAGCCCCTTAATTACTTATGCTAAAGAACAAGGCTTGTTCCCTGATGTTACATGCAGCAACAGCTTGTGGGGAGGTAGCTTTGGGTGATCCTATATGTTACGGGCCTGATGGATCCATTCTTACATCATCCTCTGAAGAAAAAAGGGATGAGATGGTAGATAAAGGAGTCTGACTTATTTGAAATGACTTGAAGTTCTGTTGACTCAAGCCATCTACAGTTGACTGATGCCTGCAGGAGAGAATAGGTGGAATTTATTACAACCTCAACACATGTGAGAGAGGCAGCGTAGAGTGCTGGAAAGAAGCTGTGCTGGCAATCTCCAGGATAGAGTGGAGAGGAAGACTGGTATTGCTACACCAGCATATTTGTATCACTGCACTTATGCAGCTTTCAGACCCAGCCTGTGGTATTCCTGTGTGACAGGCTGTTATACCACCACTTAGGGCACTTGTGTGCCTAAATTTCAGCACAGGTTTAAGTACTCAAACTTTTTGTAGTTTTTTTGGGTCATATGAATTTGCTCTGTGTATCTTCCTATGGAATCCTGAAAGTGGTTGCCACACAGTACGGAGGTTACATGGAAGCTGTGTAGACACTGAGAGATGAAACGGTTTCTGTGCTTGGGAGACTGACCCACCTTCTTTTCCAATTAGCTGCTTTCGGGCCGCTTTTAGGAGGAGGCTTCTAGTTTTGCACTTCCATTGACAAAGAAGGTCCTCAGCCTGTTGGACTGTTCGTGCAGCACCTCCTGCTAGCACTGAATGCACCGTGCATGTTATGCAAATGTTTGTTATTACTTCCAGATACAAGCTCTTCTTGTGTTTCCTTTGTGGTTAATGCAGCCCATCTGTAGTTTAAAAAAAAGTAATGTTCAACTCTTCCTCTTGGTATTTTGTGTAGTGCTGCACTCAGGTGACCACTGTAAATGTGTTGCTCTCACTCTCCACCTGCTTCTTCCCAAGTCTAGATCTTTGGGGTTTCTTAGTTGTTCCAAGGCGCGCCTGCTCTGTCAAGGGTTTTGTGTTGGGGGGTGGGAAGAAGGAATGAATATAGGAGGCTTGAGGCCAGTGAGCAGTATGGGGGCTCAACCCCATCTTACAGGCAGCAGGGTGGCTTGGAGCTCCCTGAACTTCAAGGGCCACCTGCTGCAAGGAGACACGAGGAATTCTGGGCCAAGTGAAGTGAGGAACGCTCACTTCCAAGGAGTCCTGTTGTGTTATACTGCACTAAAATGCATCCATGTGTCCATCCAACAGCCATCTCTCCAAATTCCTCCTTGCTGCAGCCAAGTACATATTTAGAGGGAGGTGTTCAAACGCAGCTATTCTGCCTGATAGTTTTCCCTGTTTTGACACAACCCCTTGCAGGAATGACTCTAAGAAATGGATTGTTCTTCGCCCCAGGCTTCCTTATACAGTGAGGAGCTGTAAGGATTAATGTAAGCAGGGTTTGACTGAGGGTGGAGTGGATTAATTCCTTGTTATGTGGCATTTATTGTTGGCATAACAACAGAGTTATGTGGGGTCACTGTTGCAGGAAACACGTGGTACCGCTGGTTCAGTCAGTTGCTGCTGTTCTTCTAATGGTCATGAATGACTCTTGGGCTTATAATTGGCAAGGGCTGAGAACAGGGAACAGAACAGGGAAACCTGAATGGAGAAAGTGGAAACACTGAACAGTATCTGCAGCAAGGACATGTCTCCCATAACAAACCAAGAGAGAACAGGCATGGGGCCTGCTTCTGCTGAACTCAATGCCAGTGTTTCTTGCAGGCGTTGCTTTGGCCCTGTATGCTGATACAAGCCATATTCTGGTACCATTCATAGCAAAGAATGGTAGAATTTTGAAGATCCCTCGTTTTTCTGCATTTCAAAACACAGCTAAGATATTTTAGTGAAGCTGTTCCTTTGTGCTTGAGTAAGAGAATTTAAAAAAAAAAAAAAGAAAATTCTCCCTCCCTATCTTTTTTTTTAAGGGTCATACTGTGCCAGGACAGCATTTAGCCTTATATGTAGAACCCGCTACCATCAAACATGAGCTGTCTCTTAAAAGCAGAGTGTGGAATTATCAGAGACAAAACAAGACTCAGACATTGGCAAGGAAGAGCTCTCCATGCCTGACTGAGCTAACATTTCCTAATTGCAACCAGAGAGCTTACTCTGTATAAAAGTTTAAAGACTTCACCTTTCTTCCCCAAATAATAATAGTTTGCCCCTATGATAAACTGTTTCCCTCATTGTTTGTTCTTCAGGGTAATTAAGTTACCGAATAGCAGCATTCAAAATTTATTTTCACTTTTTTTTGATGCTACTATTTCAGTTCTGTAGCCATCCAGCGCTTGGGTTAACCCAGCAGAGGTGGTCAGGACTCTGCAGTGCTGAGAGGCCAGGAAAGGGAGGTTACCCCGGCAGGGATTTGCCTTTAACCTGTGGCCTTCATCTCTTCTGTTGGGTTTTGACTCCCACACCCAAGGAAATGTGCACTGGAGCCCAGACTGGTTTGCACTTGGGACAAAACCTTCCCTCTGACTTTCACATTCCTGCATTTCTGAGTTCTGCCTAGTAGCAGAATTAGAATGAGCAAAATACCACAGGAAAGATGATGCTGAAAGAAGTATTTATTAACTGTCTTACCAGATGCAGAGTGGTAGAAAGCATATCCACTCCAGATATATTTAGCCAAATTTAACTGAAGGTCACGAGTCTGCAGAGCTTCAGCAGAGCTTCTCTGACTACGTGCTCAGGGGACATGCTCTTGCTTAATCATATCCTATCTCTAATGTTGGAGTTGTCCTACTGAAACCAGTATTTTTCCCTTCCAATTGCCCTAAGTGAAATTCAAGAAGGGCGTTAAGCAGCTAAGGCCTTACGTTTTCAAAGAGGGCTAATAGTTTTAAAAGCTTGTTTTGGGAGAACTTTGAGAGACCAAGTACCTTCTACCTGCTGGTTCTGGCAAGTCATGGTCACTTTGGGACATGCAGTGGTGAGGTCTTCGGTCCAAAGCCAGGCTCCCCTCAAAGTCTTTGGCAACTTGCCCAACAGGGATGGACATTTATCAGGTCTTGATTTCAAAAGGCAGCATGAACAACGTGCCCAGAAAGAGTACGTCAAGTCCCACTGACCAGTGTGTGTGCTTAACAATGTGCTTTCAAAGGATCTTGGGTAAGAACCAAAAGGAGAGCTTTGAAAATTCATTCATAAAGAATAATTGTACTTAACTTATGTTGTCAGCTCTCACCATATCATCTTAAAGAATAATAAATAAGCAGTTGAAATTCTTAGAGTAACCTTCCACTCTTCGGTACCAGGAGGTGAGGGGACAGGTACCTTCGCAGGCATTGGGTATGCCTTGGTGGTGGGAGTGCTTTGTTTTGAAACTTGACGGTAGCAGTGGGGGGATGAAGTTAAAACACAATCATTCCGAGTCAAATGGTAAGGCCTAGAAAAAACAGATGTGGGGTGTGTGCCATGAGCCAAGATCAACTCCACAAAACTTAAAAGATTAGTTCTACAAAAACTGGAGGGGGGAAAAAATGAGCCAGTCAGTGTTGTGATGGATGGGAGCAAGGAAATAGCTCAGAACAGTCAAACAACAACAGAATCTGCAGCACAGGAATGTTAGCTTTCTGGTGCTGCTGTTTTGTCATGAGTAGGAAATTCTTTCAAAGATATCTGAAAAGTATTTAAATACCATCTTCCTCTGACATAAAATGGGGGGCAGAGGCTTTTATTTTGTTCGGTTTCTCTGAACTGCTCCTGCACTCATCTCCAGAGCAAAGTAGGCCTCCTTGGTTTGAATCCTGAGTGTATGGGGCAAAGCCTTGCCCCTCTTTCTCTGAGACTTTGCTGTTGTAGCAACTTCTCAATATTTCTGTCAAGAAAACACAAATAAAATGTTTCACTTGGGTCAGTTTAGGCAAAGTGCAACCCCTTGGGACAATTGAACGAATTCCAAATATTGCAGGCCAATTCAACATTAGATTGCATTTACCTGCGTTCGTTTCTGGCCTCCCTTCTTCATCCAAGCTGTCTCTTAGGGTGCCACTGGGGCTGCCTTGTGGGTGCTGCTCTGCATCGTGTGTCACTGCACTGGGGGCGCCTCATCAGAAATCAGGGCCAGTCAAGGAGCTAAGAGCTTTTCCCGTAACAGTTATTCTCAGGACCCCAGATTCTCCATTTAAGCCTCCGCTGTCTCTGAGAGAACAAATTCAGCTAGGCCAGCACAACTGTAATAAAATTCCTTCCTCGCTGACAGATGACATGGTGGGATCAGTGCAAGGCATCTTCTCATTTTCAGTATACCCCAGGACCTGTTTTCCTCAGGTTTTGTGAGTGCTTTAGCTGTGCCCTGCTGGAGGGGAAGACCTGTTTCTGTCCCTGGTGGCTCGTATGGTTCTCTCCACACGCCCATCGGATACACGGAGGTCTGGTTGAGAACATACTGTGTGCCAGTCGTTTCCTGCATGCTGTGTTTTGAAGGCTTTGTTTTTGGCTGTGGATCAGCAGTGTCCCCATGCCACAGGAGTCTTTCAGTACAGAAAAGGTCAGTAGCTCAATCCTTTGCTCTGGCTTCTGTTTCAAGTTTCCTCTTGTGGGTGCTCTGGGGCACTGCACCAGCTTAACGCCCTAGCCAGCCAAGCCACCCACATCCAAACAAGCACTGATTCTCCTGGCACTTCCTTGTTAGCACCAGCGTGACTCTGGCCATGCCTCCCACAGCAAATTATCCCTTACCATACATCTCCCTCCCCAGATTAGCCAGGTCTGTTGCTTTCAAAACCCCATGCTACAACACACTCTCCTTCCAGATCTCTTTCAACTGCTGCTGAACAGCATCCAGAAACATCACACAATCCCTCGCAGAAGAACATGTGAGTTCTCTCTAAAAGTGACCTATGGCAATTTCAGCTTCTGCATTAAAAGTCCTTCTGTGTTTTGTATCCAGACCTTTGGTTGTCATTGTCGACACTGAAAGAAAGCCTCCACTGCCGTTCATAGGGAGAAGCCCCAGTCTGAGCACCACATTTTCCTGGAATCTACACAGGGCTTGCAAATATTATTCTGTTTATTTGTATAACACATCCACTGAAAGCTCAGAGCAGTTTTTCAAGGCTTCCCACAAGGTAAACCAAGCCAAAGGTTCCCTGGCCGACAATCATCAATAATACTGAGGCACTACCTAAACTCTGCTGTCCTTAGATGAATTGACAGCCCATTCCTTTCAAGGGAAGATAACATCCTTACTCTGTAAAGATGAGGTGCTTGTTGTCTGGTCTCCCCTACCCTTTTTGAAGGTTTTTCAGAGAAGCAAAGGAAGGTGGTGTTGTATTGTCCTGTTCCATTCATGTTTTTTATTTAAATGTCAGGACAATGAAGTGACAATCAGAACTGAAGCAAATTCCTGGTCTGGGGAAACCTGCCTCCAGGTGCGGATCTGATGTTTTCTCCTTGTGGACATTGGTGCCTTTCTGAGAAGGGCTTGGCTGCAGCAGGCTTGTTACCTTTGTGTAAGGACTCCCAGGAACCACTGTGGTCTGAGCTTGTTCTGATTTCTTCACAGGATGGAGATACTGCAAAAGCCTCATGTATCTGCCATCTGAGGAAGCACGGGTCCTGCCTCCCTCCCTCTTCCCACTGGCACCAACTCTGAACCAGTGCTTCTAGGGCTGTTGCAGGAGCAAGAACCATAGTGGCAGAACTTGTCTTTACAGCTCTGAGGAGGGCCTTTCACAGACACCGTGGAGACAAATCACTTCCGAGCCCTCGCCATAAACACAGTCCTGGTTGCTGCATCTTCTTGTCCTAGCTGAGACGAGAGATCCCCGTGCCTCTCTGAGAAGATGAATCATTTAAGAAAACGGCTCCCAGGGCTCCAGGCTGGAAGTTCAGAATGAGTCTTGCTTGCTCTCTGTGAGCTTTTACCCCACAGGGAGCAGTAGCTAAGTGTTGCAACTTAGAAATCATTTGGACTTTGTTGTATGCTGTAAAACAAGCTGGGGAGACACAGGCTTTTAATTGTTTGTCTCCAGATGTAAAACACTGCTCATGAGGTCCTAACCTCCAGTTTTAAGGATGAAATTTCTTTTCCATGCGAGAAAAGCAGCAATTCCATCCTACAGAAAGCTCATTTGCCGTGCTTGTGCTGTGGGCTTATTTTCCTCCGCAGTAGCACCCGGCATCTGGCTGAAAAGCATGGCAGATGAGGCTCAGCAGGCTCAGTAAAAGCCCTCTGTACCAGACCAGAAAGCAAGACAAAAGAACTGCATCTCTAATGGACGGCTCAGGCTCATATCTCCCTCTGAGGAGAACCATTACAAAAATATTTCCCAGATATTTGGCTGGGCATTTCACAAAACTATCCAGTTTCAAGATGCTAATTTTCCCATTGTCTAGACAGTTGCAAATCCAGACAGCATTATCACTATGAACCTACTGCACACACACACAAAAGCCCATTTTCCTGCCCATGGTATTTACAGGTATGTTGTTACCCAGGGGCTGCCTGGTGGTAAACTTCCAAATTGCCCAAAGTGCCTGTGTAAACCTCTCGGGGTTCTCAGTCGCGCAGCAGAGCTGGCATTTGATTCGAGTAGCACTGAGCTGTGAAGAAGCTCTGAAGGTTGAACGGGAGGACCTAGCTCCTCGCTGCCTACCTTCTCCTGCACCCAGAAGAAAAACAAACTGTGCTCAGGGTTGGAGAGTGCTGTGAGCCAAGCCTAGACATCCCTCCTTGGGTGAGAGTCTCCTGCCGTGGTGCTGTTCCAAGGACAAAAATGTTCTTTTGCAGTATGCACGTTGGAAATGTTCATGGAAAGATTCTAGGGCTGCAGGCATGTAGATGAGGTCTCGCTAGTCTCTGATGATGATAAAGTGGTTTGTGGGCATTTGTTCCCTCTGTCTGGCTTGAAATGTTAAGACCTGCATAGAAGAACAGCACATTCTTGTTTTGCACATGACGGGTGCCAGCCCGCATTTTGAGGCAGGCTGTAGCACCTTCCCCAGACTTTGGCATAATCAGTACCTATATTTATAGCTCCTCTGTGATGCCAAGGGGTGAAAATATAGTAGGAGCAAGAGCTGTATTTACAAAGTAATAACCTCTGAATGAAGAGACTTAGCCAGCAGCATTTCCCCTCCTTTTTCTTCTTTGCGCTGCAGTGCTCTTCACTTTTTTTCCTAGGGCCTTTTTCCAGTGTCTTTCCTGGATGTGGGTGCCGCTGCCACTTGCTGGGCTGTACCAGCAGCCCAGGGTCTGTGCCCATTTCTCTGGGAGGCAGGGCAAAGAGTGACCCTGCTGGAACACAAAGAGCTTACTGCAGCTCCTTTCCAGCTTTTCTGGAGGGCCAAGGGAGTGGAGAAGGAGCTTGTCCCTGTGATCATAAGATGCGAATCCTGCTGAGCAGCCAGCTCGTGATTGTGCATGGGATTACCAGAGTGAATTCCTGTGACTGAGGCAGCAATTTCACACTACTAATGAGAGTTCAGGACTTGTAGAGTCTGAACAGCAATGACTTGGGTCTTTCCCTGGTGAGGACCCTGGCCAAGCCGGGTGATCTGTGTCCAGGAGCCCGTGTTGGCTCCAGAAAGCAGACAAAAGGGAAGGAACTGAAATAACCACAATGTGATGGGTTCATCTCATGCCTCAGAGATATCTGTTACCAGAGCCTGGGAGCCACAGGAAGAGAGAACCTAGTGGGACCTGAGCAGAGCTGAGCTAATGTCCCAGACAGCCCGTCCATGTGGGAGCGGAGGAGGAGGAAGAGGGCAGTTCTAGTTCAAAATCTGTGAGGCTTTGCCGTGAAAGTGCAGGGAAGGGTGGGCTGGAAAAGCTCTCTTTTCCTCCAGGATAGCTGTGGTCTGTTTCCCAGCTGGACTCTTGCTCTGTGTCTGCTTTAATTCACGTCTTCCCTCCACCAGCTGGATTTGTTTTGCAAGCTCAAATCTGATCATCTTAGTTTGTCCTGCGCATCTTGCTCAGTTTTCAGGATTCCATGTTTCCACCACTTTCCAGCAAAGTATTTGACTTATCCTACTTGCCCTCATGCAATTAAAAAGGGGGAGATACCGTGACTCTAAAAGCAGACCCTGCCAAGAAGTCTTCTAGCCCAAAGTATTTTGCAGAAGGCTTGCCACATCTGCAGCTGTACTGCTGCAGCTCATACTGTGAGCTTTGACTGAATGAGAAATGGAAGGTTTTGCCCCGTTCAAGTTTTATCCACCTGAAATGTACCCAGCTCTGGAGAGGAGGCCGTATCTCCCAGACCAATGTGTCACATGAAGGGAGTGGGTGTTTCTGAAGCTCTACACCTGAGCCAAAGCCAAGAACTTGGTTAATTTGACGTGCCCTTTTGGATTTTGTTTAAATGTGAGGGTGGGCCCAGAGTTAACAAGCTAACTAGCAGAGCCAGAAGGTCGTGGGATAGGAGACAAGACAGTATAGCCACTTGGAAATTGGTCCTTACATATAAGGTAAAGGAAATTGGTCCTTAAGTATGGAGCCCTTCTGCACAAAGGATCCCTTCTTTGTACAAAGGATGTACAAATTTACAAAGGGTACTGAAACAGGCAAAGTGAATTCCTACCTTGAATCACGTGTATGATCAGGTATTCGGTCTTTCCAGACTACAACCATACATTGCAGATGTGCAGAAAGCTATCCGAGGTTGGTAACAATAAATTTACCTAACTCAATCCTTAAACCTCTGTGATGCTGAGCAGAGATCCTAGGAGATGCATGTACCTAGTTATTCTGTGCTATCCTAATAGAAGCAATGCGAGCAGATATGTGCTTAAACTTTCTTGAAACAGGTCTCTGCAGATGAGTCTCTGTTGGATTCTGCTCTGCAGTTGTGTTGCATGTTCGTTAATAGGCGCTTGCTCGGGTTTGTGTACTCAGTAGCCCTACCTGCTGCTGCTCAGTGTCTGTGCTCAGGTGTGCCCATATGGCAGCACCTGATTCTGCTTTGGTCTGTGTGAAGTTATTCCCAAGTAGTAACTCGCTGTCTTTGGATTCCCCTACCCTACACAAGGAATTCTTTGTGCGCGGAGCTGGTAAGAAAGAGCTATTGCACTTTAAGCCCATGCTCGAATCTGCCTGAAACCACACTAACATCACGCTGTAGGCCAGAAACAAAATATCAGACCCTGCACTTTGAGGGGATTGTCCCACTGCAGGCACAGCCCTCCTGCACACCCCAGAGGAGCTGGGCCTTTGGGTTCAGTAGAGTGGGAAATAGTTATTTGCACAAGACTGGCTGCATTGGAAGGATGCGAACCCAAAAAGTGTTTGACTAACAGGTGCCCAACAAAGGTCATCAGAAAGACAGGTCCAATGAAAGCGAAGTCAAGGCTTTTTTAGCAGGTGTGTAGAACCACGGTTGAAAGACTTTGTAATAACCATTTCTATGGCTATGAACGTCCCCAGGGAGGACCCATCTTGGCAGCAGCCTGGTCTTCTTTTTCCCATCAATTGCAGCTTTGTCTCTTTTGAAGCCCCCTGCTGCAAATGAGCAAACACCTGGCTGAGAAAAGATGAATGGAAAACATTGCCTGAGCTAGGAAGGTAATGGCAAGCCCTGTGCCAGGAGGAATAATAAACAGGAGATTATTAATATAACTGTGCTAGTCTCCAATAGGTTTTCTACCAGGCATGTAGAAGCACCTACAAAGGAGGCATTGTCTGCACTGTCACTGCAAGGAAAATGGGAGAAATGAGTTGTGCCTTGCCTCGGGCTCACTGCAGGAAAGGTGGGTTTGTGTCTGGTGAGCAAAATTGATCGGTATCAGCAGAATGGGGAAGGACTGAGGGAGTTGTTGCAGGGCTGTGAATTCTGTGGATTAAAAGTCGGTGTACTGTAGACAGTGTCTGACAGGCTGTTGTTAATTAGCCAGACCCCTGCTCTAAATCCTAGGTGATGGGCTGGGAATTGAGCTCCAGCTTCAAGTCTGATGGCTTACGTGCATCTTGACCAGAACATGAGTGTTGCCTGCCCGTTTTGCATCTGCGACAAGGTGCAGATTTATTGGTGTGCAGGAATCCATGTCACGATGTTAGCACAGCCCACACATGTCGAGGTTTTAGGAGCATTGCACTGATTGAATGAATTTGTTTCTAACAGGAATGCAAAGTTAAGCCCATATTCGAGGTCTGTTGCAAATGTCCAGCTCTGCAAGTGATATGCAAAAGAGATTCATGGAGTGCAGGTTGCTGTGCTCGCACCCTGAGGTCTTTCTGTGATGTTGCTCTGCTAGGAAAGGCAGGGCAACTTCCATGGATATGAACAACCCATCTTTAGGGGCTTCACATAAACCTCTTCTGAGACCCCAGTTACAATCTGAGCCCAGTCAAAAGGAATGGGGAATGATGAATCTCACCAGCTCATACACACTAACATTTTGTGCATTTGCAGACAGGGGCCTCTCTTCTCAAGTCTCTCGCCCTTTGCTTCCCTGGTTGCAGATAGCAAGTGCCCTGTCTTCATTTTGACTGTCTGGTTCTCGGAAACCTGCAGCATACAGCAGACTGCTCTTCCAGCGTGCTGTAGAAAAGAGAAAGGTGGGTGGGAGGGAGGAGAAGAACTATTTCCTGCAGTGAAACTCAATCCTGTTCAACTTAAAAATAGCAGGAAAACAAAATCCTCTGGGACCAGCTATAAAAGGGCTTGATGGTTGCCTGCTCTCCACCCCACCTCCCAGAGCTCCCCTTTGGTAAGAGCCCTCTTGAACACTAACACAGATCTGTCGGCTGCGGTCCTGATGCTACGCGAAGGAGCAGTGCTCCATGCTGGGGGTCAGCTGGGGGGGGGTGTAATGTGCTGTGGCAGGTAGCAAGGTCCAGGATTAGCTGCTCTTTGTGTAGGGCTTCCATGGAACCAGGTTTTTCTGGGCCTTTCATTCTTGCTGGAAGTTTTGTCCAGACCATTATAAAGGTGCCCAGGATTTCTGGACATTTTTGCAGGCCACGTCAAGCTAGGAGCCCCTCAAGGGAGATTGCACGAACAGCAGCCAGAGCCCCATCTGTGCTTGCAGCCCCTCCTTTCTGCCTCACTGCCCAATTTCAGTGCTGGTTTTCAGTACCACAGACCCCAGCATCAGAGCCTGCCCCCTGCCAGATCGCTCTCTCCCCTCCAACCCCTGCTCTCTCCTTTGCTTCACTTTCCCACCCCTGCTCTCTGATCCCCTCTCCCTTCCACGTCCTCCCTCTTTCAACACCCCTGATGGACAGGATGGGGCTGAAGACAGCTGGAGAGATAAGTTTTCTTGAAGCTCCTATTTTTCTCTAGAGAGGGGAGAATGAAGCTTTAGGAGGCAGAAGAGGTAGCCAGAAAGACTGTTTAGGTAATGAGCCAACAACATTGGCAATGGCAGCCCCAGCAGTGCTGGGCCTGCAGCTGTCCTGCCCTGGGGCTGCTGTCGGACCCGATGTGGCCTGGCCCCACGACAAGCATTGATTAGGGCTGTGCCATCCTCTGTCTGCCTCCCACCCTCAGCCGAAACAATCATGAGTCACTTCAGCTCTTGGCTACAGTCGCTGCTGAAAGAGGGAACGGCTCCCAACAGCAGTGATTCACCATGCCTCCCCAGGCTGCTTTCATCTGCTTCCAGCCAGATCACCTCGGGGTGGGAGCGCCGGAGCAGAGCAGCTCCAGCGCTTCCTCACGGCCTCGCTGCAGAGCCGCCGTCCTTCTTGCTGACCTCCTTCAGACCTCCCAGGTTCGGGCTGTTAATGATTCACTGCGTTTTTACAATTCCTTCCTCCTGAGTCGGTACTAAATTGCTTCTGGTGCCAGACTAGGGACTGTGTTGTCGATACGGGTTCAGAGCTCGGCTGGAACAGGACTGCACATCTCTAAGTGAGCAGCCACCTTTGGTCCTCATGTGAGCTTGGGGATCACTGCACTTCTGGAGCCAGATAAGCTGTTAAACCAAGCCTTCTGGAGCCAATTAACGTTACGAGGTACTTTTCCAAAAGCAAGGGGGTTTTAGCCTATGGGTTCAGGCCAGCTTCTGCTCTGGGTAACCACATTATGCCTCACTCTGCTTGAAATTAGCCTTGAGCTAACACATTGTACTTTGTGCATTCAACAGGCAGAGTCGGTTACCGCAGCTCAGCTGATGAGCAGTGGTAATTCATTACGCCTCTGTAACTCAATCACTGCAATCATCTTTCCAGTCTTAACAGGGCCAAATGTATTCCCACTGTGATGTCACAAGAGTACAAAATTCCCCTTTGAAAAATGTGTCTAGTGTTGCTCAGCCCTGATAAGCCTTCAACTCTTTGTTGTCTGCCCAGGCCAGCAACCTGTCCTTCCGAAGGCTGGGTCCACCTGCGTAGCCAGAGCTGTACCTACTTAAGGAAAACAGGTGACTTAGATGAATGCAAACCTCCTTGTACAGGCATGTGATGAAATGCAATTAAATTATGGTTGCTCAACAAGTAACTGCCCTTCAGCTGGAGCAACATCACCATTGTGTGCATGCTCTTAACTTGCCCAGCTCTTAAACTTCACTTACGCAATGTGATGGCCTTAGTAAGAAACTGGTGCCTGCTGATCTAATCTAAACCAGCCAGAGCTCCTGAGCCCCTGCTTGGACAATCGCTGCTGGGCAATTCAAAGTGTTACTTGTACGGCAGCTTCTTTCCTCCTTTCTATCCAAAGGTCAATTTAACTCCCCCCTTGCAGACTGTTTTAACTGTAATCTTCTGGCTTTGCCTTCACGTGGCCAGACAGCACTCATTTAACCCCTTTTACCAGCTCTTTCTCATCACAAGACAGCAGCCCTTCCTTTAGCAAATATATACCCACATCCCTAGCATCAACTTCGTGTGCTGGTTGAACTAACTAACCAGTGGCTTTCAAACTGACTTTAATTAAACTGCTGCGATATTGCACATAATATGATCTATATGGCTATGTTGCAAGAAGCCCTGCATAATGCAATCCATTCCTCTAGTAGAGGAAGTGTGCATGCTTTATGGTAGACCATGCTTCAACTGCATGGAAAGCTTTATAGAGAAATGTGCTGGTTTTGTTGGATTGTTTTCCTTTTTCCTTTTCTTTTTAGCTGGCGTGGAAGAAAAAAGAGGATAGTTTCCAACAGGGAGGATAAAACAGTACAAATTAAATCCATTCTCTGGACAGTGTAACAATTGCAATTTCCTGCTATTCCTTGGAAGCTGTACAGCCCAAGAGGGAGATATTTCAAGACCGGTGTGTCAGGGATAGAAGCACATGCATCTGGTTATTTTTAATGGCAGCTCTGTCCCTAATTTTCAGTGCTGGCCTTGATGAAATGCCAGCTGTTTCATTAACCTTTGTCAGTATGGCAAAGAATAAAAGGTGGCTCTCAACATTTGCACCTCAAAGCTCCTTTTCCCAACAAGCTATTGAAGGTTCCTAGCTATACCAGGCAGCGTTTTGGGTAGAGAAGGGAAAAAAGGAGGAGAATAAAAGAAAAAAAATACATCTGTGAAGGTTTGTGTAACAGAGCCTGTACATGTCTCATATCTGCAGTCTTCATTACTGTCTGAAATGTATGTTAGAACCAAGTTTCAATCAAGGTAACCATTTTCCTCTACAAGCCAAGAAAAATACTGGGTTTATTTTCAGACCATTAAGAATAGTCTCTCTGAACAGCCCTGCTATCCTTGCTTCATACGGGGTGCTTGAAAAGAAAAGAAAAAGCACAATTTCACAACCGTGGCGGCTATGAGCTGCCACATGGGTTAGACCCCAACAAACAAAATCTTCACTGTGCCTTGGAAGAGCTTTCTCAGGGACCCAGACTTAATTCACTGCCACAGCCAAAGCGTTAGTGCTCTAGCGGTAGAGCTGGGCAAAGGATAGGATTCTTGTTCCATGAGAAATGTGGTGGGTTGAGAGAGGGAAGGGGGAGAAAACACACAATCGAATTTCTTCCAAGCTCTGGTTTGTCGTGGTGTCAGCACTAACAAAGCAGCACAATGCAGCTCCAGCCCCCTCCTCCCTTCATCTCTTGCTCTGCAGCTAAGACCAGTTCCTACCAACCACAGTCACTGTCACGGCTGCTACCTCCTCCCTCCTTTTTTTACGGAAACATAATCCATCACTGCAAGCCCTGCTCGTGAGACAGCAGTCTGAACAATGTGTTCAGTCTGGCTGGTGGCTGCTAACTAGTTATGGGAAGGCTCCTGGTTATGTTATAGCTGATCATGGTTCGGCAAAGCTCTTGGGTTCCCAGAAGGCTGCTTCCAGAGCCCCACTTTCCAAGTGGTGAAAGACAGAGCTGTTTGCTCTCTGGGCTGCAGCCTCGGGAGGTTTGGATTTAGCTTATCATGTGAGATCAGAATCGCTGCTCTTAAAATGACAGCAGTGAGCTATGGAGCAAGAAGAGGGGAAAAAAATACTCTTGCCCAAAATTCAGGCTATGCTAGTAAATGCCAGGCATTTGCACAAAAGAAAGTCTCAGGGCTGAGAGGTTTGCTGACGGGTGGGCTTTCTGTGAAGGCATCTCAGTTCTCCCCCGGGTCCCTGTCATCTTGTACCACAGACAGCAAGGCCTCCTGCTGAGGCACAGCTCGCAGGGGCTGCCACAGCCTCGCCTGGCTGGGAGCACTGCCCTCCTCTGCAGCCTGATGCCGGCGGAGCCGGAGGAGCAGGCAGAGCCTTGGCAGGTACACGGTCTGCCCTGAAGGGCTGTAGTCAGCAGCAGCTCCGGGAAGCACCACCACCTTGTCAGCGCAGTTGAGAAAAATCAGGGGTGGATGTCACCAGTGGCTCAGAGGCCACCGTACAGGGAACCTTCATTTGGAGGGGAGAGTTTACACTATAAATCACAGGAGAGAAAGGGAGGAGTGAGGGCAGAGATCTCCAAAGCCTCTCCTGGTCCGGATGAGCGGCAGCACAGGCTTGACTGACTGCAGTAGGCTTGCTGATTGAAGCAGAGCTCTGCCAGGCTCCTCAGCACTGAGGTCCTGCTCATCAGGACAGGCATCCAGATGTCAAAAAGAAAGGGCTTTTCTTTTTCAGACAGTGATTGCAACTGCCTTTGCAAGGGACGGAGCCCCGTTTGCCCCGGGCACTTCCAGCACATACGGAGAATCTGAGGACAGCACAGCCTCTTTGGCACAGGGCTCTGGTTTGGTGCCTCCCGGTGCTGCCGGGGCCGTGACGCTGCAGCAGACGTCCCTGCCAGGCCCCCAGCTGCGTGCCACTCGCAGGGAGCATCCCAGGGATGAGCGCAGCAGAGAGCTGAGGGAGGGCCCCGAGCCTGTTTTCACTGCAAGACAGAGTGCCGGCTAGAAATGAGCCAAGTGTTCTTGCAAAGGAAGCAATCCAAGGCAGGGGAAAGCGAATTGCATTAGGAATTAAGACCGGAGGTGCTGGAAATACTGATTGTCCAAGCAGTGGCACAATCCTAGCTTCAGCTTCTGGCATGTTTAACATCTGAACACTTCCAGTCCAACTGCAAATGCAGCAGGGCTCAGCTGCATGCCCAGGTCAGGGAAGACTGAAAGAAATGTCTTCCATTTAAGTGCAGGCACCTCCAGAAGAGGATCTGGGCTGCCTAGTGCTTGGCATAGAAATACGTCACCAGCCTGGTGTCTGGTACAGCAGGTCTGGAAGGGAGCCTGCTGAAATCCTCAGTCCCACCTGCCTGCACAGTGCGAGTGCCACGCTCAGTGCATCCAGGTCTTGTGATCCGTCTCATCACACTGAAACTGGGACAAGTGCAGAGACAGGTACTGATTTGTTGGAAAATCCTCTGGGAAAAGCAACTGGGTGGAAGCCTACTTTCCTGTAAACCAGAACATTTCTTGCCCACAGCATTTAGCACAAAGGCAATGCCGGCACACTGAAGCCAGGAACTAGAGCCCTGTAATTTGTCTTTGCCATCTCTGGGCCACTGGAGTTGAGTGAACGTTTCATAAGTTCTTTATGGTCTCAAACCATGAGCCAGGATTTCCAGGACATCTGCTGCAGGCAGGGATTTGGGCAAAGAGAAGAAGAGAGAAGTTCGTGTCTGCAGAGCCTGGGGCCAGGTCTTGGGTTGAGGTTGGAGTGAACCTGGGCCATTTGGGTGGGACGCACTGAAGCTAGCGGGCTGTGTGTGGTTTGGACTCAAATCCTGGCAGAATTAAGCTTTGGCCTTGACGAGACTAGTTGGTGAGGGCTGGTCGGGGAGGGAAAGCCATGGCTGTTGTTCCAAGCTCTCCCCTCCTTCTGCTTCTGCTCTGGCTGCAGATCTCAGCTCTTCATGGGCTCAAACTGTCATTGTCAGAGATGGGGGATTGCTCTCAGTCCTCAAGGAGACAGGGGCTCCTTCCCAGCCCCTAGAGAAGGAAGAATTTCCCTCCACTCATTCTACACCAAGGCAGAGAACCTGGGCTTCTGGATGAGATGGGATTTAGTCAGAAGGGTGGAGCATGGTGTTCCCTGAAAGCAAAATCCCAAAGCTGCAGCACCAGGGTCCCTTCAGAACTGGCAGGTCATCTAGCGAAGGATGTTCACAGGCAGTATATGTGAAGATGTGCACATCGTCTTGGCTCTGGACAGGCTGACGGGATGTTTTTCTTGTAGGCTGAGAGCAACAAAGAGGATTAATCTCTGGGAAAAAGGAAAAAAGGGGGCACTATGTTGAAGTGGGTTTTCATCAGCCTTGTGCTATTGTGTGTGTATCTCGGGTTTACTAATGATTCGAATGAAAAGTAATCAGGAGAAGTGCTTGGAGAAGGAGATTTTCCTGTATTTACTTTGGATGCGTGTCCACTGGAAAAACATCTTCCAAAGCATTTTGCTTGGCGACGGGGGCTGTTTCATTTGGAGAACAATTGATGGTGATGATGAGTGGTATTAGATGTGATCGCTGTCCGACAGCTTTTTGACTTGCCTGCAAGTCAAAGCAGCAAATTCCTTGTGACTGTGCACGTGTGCGAGGAGAGGCCGGGGAGGTGGTGGCCTCAGACAAGCCAGCGACGTGTTCGATCCTCGCCAGCCTCTTACCAGGCGAGGCGCAGGTTGTTAGTGCACCGCCTGGCCTCGCAGCAGTGTCTTGCTCTGCAAACCCTTGTTTTCTGTGTGCTCCACGTTTTGCTGAGCTACCACTGGACAAGCCCTGCCCTGCTGTTAGCGTACTGCAGAGATAGGTTCGACCTGTTAGTGGAGAATTTGCCAGCAGCGCTGTGCGAGGTGTGTTATGTATTTACAGGAACAGACTGCTCCCGCTGACTTTCTGTTCCCCAAATCTGATGGGGCGTATCCTCGGCTGATGCTGTCCTGACACCCTCTTCACCCCTTCCCAGAACAGCTGTACCACCTGGAGCCCTGCCCGTCCCCTGGGTCCCCGCACTGGCCACTGGCAACACCTAGCAGAGGGGCCACGAGGAGGGTTAAACCGGTGAATGCCATTTGTTGGTCTTCATTTCTGAAAAAGGAACAGCCGTCTGCCACATCCATTCCCTCCTTTGCCGAAGGTTTCTCCAAGCACTAGCCTGTGCTCTCACTGGCACAAGGAATAAATCCAGTGCAACTTTGCTGAAGTTTTCAGAATTGCTCCCAGGGTAACTGAGAGTGGAGCAGGGGCCCCGAGAGTTTCCTAAGCTTCACAGCCATAGCCACAAGGCAAATAAAATGAGATTAACCAATTACAATTAAAATGAGAGGGAACTGCTTTTGACAGTAATTTTGAATTTCCCCTAAAAGCAGTTCCAGCTGTGACCTCTGACTCGTGCAGTGTTCGCCTGAGATCTGCCCCTGGTTGTTTGTTATAAGTGGTGCTTTCAAGGACGTTCAGTCCTGCCTAACAAGAGGATTCCTAGGGAAAAAAAAAAAAAAGTGAAAAATGGAAGAGGAACTAACACAGGGCATCCCTGCAGTGAGGCGCAGACCTGAGAGCCTTTCTGGTAAGCAGACGAGACAGGCCAGGCAATCTCCAGTGGATTAGGTAGGTCAGTGCTTGTAGCAAACTCCCCCTGCCCAGCAGTGCTGTGTTACTGTCATGCGACTGTGAACTCCATCCTGGAAATACCCTCATTCATCTTGGTGTTGAACACATCTCTCTTCCCACAGAGAAGCTGGCTCTGCACAGACCGTGCCCTTGCTTTGGGAAGAGAGGAAGGCTGTGTCTGCAGGATTGGGGTAACTGTCCTTCTTCTTACCTAGAGCTTTGGAGAGATGTGTTTGCTGTGCGGCAGCGCCACACAACCAGCTTTCATCATGATAGTGCCCAGTCCTTGCAGGCTACTTAGTTCCTTAAAACCAGTGGGTGGTTTTGACTCATTCTTTGGCCTGTGCTACTGTCCGCTAGCAGAATTTATCCATTCAAAAAGCAGCCCGAGAGGAGGAGATTTTGCAGGACTAGTGAGGGACAAATAATAGAACTGGGAGTGGATTTTCACCCAAATCTTATCAGCAACCAGTCAGAAGACTGCGGTCTTCTCTCCGCCAAGGTGCTGCTGCCTCTTCCCACGGGGAACAGGGAACTCCCCTTTGGAAGGATCAGAGGAGAGCAGTACTTCTGCAAATCCTCTTGTCACTTCAAAACAGCGGCACCAGCAGCATGCACAAAACTCAAGGCTCAGCTCTCTGGGAAGGGTCTCTATTGCACGTAGGAAATCAGAGTTGGGACTGGGGAGTTTGTCAGGAGATGCCTGCAGGTTTCTGCATGGGCTGTGAAGTGAATAGCCTCTGTGCCTGCCTTGCTGTGTGCCTGCAGACGCGTTTGGTGGCTGTGTGAGCCACCTGCACGCCGTGTAAGCCACCTGCACGCCGTGTTTCTGCTGTTGTAGCGTTTCCATATTCAGACCTGGAGGTGACACACTTAAACCTTCTCCATCTTGCAGTGCAGGCAGATCAATTGCCTATGCTGCGGAGACAGGGCTGTGGGAATGGTGACCTAAGCCAGTGATTAGGAGGGTGAAAATATATATAAAGTTGCTATTTTTACTCTTCAGACACAGAACGTGAGAGGAAGAATAGAGGTAAAGAGAAAGGTGCGTTACCTGAGTGAGACAATGTAGTAAGTTATTTATTCTGTGATGTGCCAGATTTGAAAGCCTTCCAGGTGCTGTAGCACTCTGCTGTTGAGGTCAGTACCACGGTCACCTTTCTTTGTAATTTCCTTTGTCATTAGTGATTTTTAAGGAATTCATTATGCTATAGAGGTGAGGTCTGAAAGCAATTTTGGAGACAGTAATGCTGTTTGCTGCCTCCACACCAGTTATATTTATTTAATTGGAATGATTTGCCTTGTATTCAGCGTTGTCACACCTGGGTGACTTTCAGAACTGTTTTGTGTAAACCACAGTCTGCCCATACTTGGCACAATCTAATATCTCTGCATCTGCAAACACCATTGTTTGGTTTATGTAGTTCCCGGGTTTGCATATGAATTGCTACAGTCCAGTTCCTAAAAACTTCCCATGATGTACATTTCCATAGGTAGCTCGTTTGAGCGTTTTCTGTTTATGTGGCTTTTCCTACAGTCTTGTCTTAAACTTCCCTGCTATAAATTAAACTGATTTCTTCGTGCCCTTCCCGAATTCTGGAGCGCAGTCGCTGTCCCCTTTGCAAATATTGGAAAACCATTATCATGTTCCACTCATTCTTCTCTCTTCTAGACTAAACAAGCTCACTTCCTTCCACCTTTCCTTACAGGTCATGTTTTCTAAACCTTTTTATCGTTCATTTCATTCTCTTTGTGCACGCTCCACTGAGTCTATTATCTTCCTTGAAATGCGCTGCCCCAAACTGGACCTAGCTTTCACACTGTATGGATCAAGTCTCCCACTACAGAGCAAATCTCGTCTGAGCTCTTATCAGCTTCATTACATCCTGTTTGGAGTTGTGGTCTATGATACCCAGACAGAGCATTCCCAAAATGATTTGCTTTTTCAGCTATGTTCCATTTGGAGATATTCAGGCCAAATCTTAGGGCACCATCAGATGTGCTCCTCCTCAGTTCAGAGTCCCTCCGCTGTGTCTCAGAAGGGGTTGTGCAGGTGTTCTTGGTTTAGTTTTCACAAAGCAGATCAGCATGGCTGAAACCAAACCTGCAAAGGATATGTTTCTTCTTTTCTCTGCCTGAAATCTCCCCATTTCTGGAAAAAAAAAATAAAAGGAGGGAAAAATATATCCTGGACAAACTAAACAGCCCCCTACCCGCTTCATAAGATCCTACAGCCCTTCAAAATATTTGCTTAATCTCTCAGTATCTTGGCAGGGTACATAGGTATTAGCGCATGCAGGTGTTCTTATCCATTGATCTCAAAATATTTTCCTCCTTGTTTTAAACATGGGGATACTGAAGTGTTTGGAGGCTCGGTTTTCATAGGCAACAAAGATCCCTTGCCCCATTTAAAGTCAGTGGAAAACGTGGGTTGCAAGCCAACTGGAGAACTGAGCTTGAAGTGACTTGCTGAGGTCCCACTGAGAATTAATACCGCAGCCAGGAGCTAGAGCCCAGGTTTCCTGACTCTGTCCAGAGTCCAATGAGCAGGACCAGGCTGCCTTCCACTCCATCCTATAAACGCAACTAGCACAGCCACATGGTCAAACCCATGATTTAATGCCCAAAGTAAAATCTACCCAGTCACGGTAGGTGTCATAGCACTCTGGAGAAGAGCTGGGTTGATCACGGCTTGCTCACTAACTTGAAATCTTCTTGTTCATCTAGTATTTGGTTGCAGGTTGCATAGCTGAAAAGCCTGTTAAAGAAAACAAATAGCACCTGTGCCAAGCCCTGCCATATTCCAGCAGTAAAAGATATTAATAGTTTCCAGGTCTGTATTTTGTATGTTGGCTTGCCAAAGCTCACCTGCTCTGTGTGAAAGGGGAGGCTGCTCACTGCTGGTCTCTGAACAAAAAGCTGGTCTGTCGAAGACGAATCTGGGGGAATTTTTTAAATTCCAAAAATAGACAGGAGGGAAAAATGTGCCAGTAAGATGGATCTCATTTCATTTCCCAAATCCCTCTGGTCTCCAGAGTTCATTCTTTGCTCTTAATGTTTCATGCTATGGCTTATTTTAGTCTCCTTAGTGGAAAGTTTAAAACATTTACTTAAAGGCAACGCTTCAGCTGGCATAAACTGTCACAGCTCTCTTGGCTTCAGTTGCCTTCAGCAGAGGAGCTGCCCTTTAGCGTTTAAATTGCTTATTAGAAAGTGGAAAAGTGAGTTGCTTGAAATCACCCACAAAAACTAAAGAGAATGGAGAATGAAGGAAGGGCTCACAGTATGGATCTCAGGTGAGAAGCAGTCTTTCCACATGGACAGGTGCAAATACAGAGCACTTGAAGCACACGTCGCTAACTCTTCAGATCCCCCTCCGGAGCAGTCGCCAGTGCCCCCCGTGCTGGCACCCCCGAGGGGCCGTGGTGCCAGATCTGCTGGGCAGAAGGAACGGAGGCTGCAGGCGTTTCTTGCAGGACAGCGCAGGTTGCTGAGCACCAGGTGAGCCAGCCCTGAAGCCAGGTAAATTGGCCGTGTCCAAATGGTGCTCGTTGTGCCAGGGAGATGTGTGCAGAAGCACCGAGGGTGCTGTAGTAAACGTTTTCCAAACTGTTGATTAATTAGCAGGGGGGGATCCTGACTTGGAACACATTAACCCACTTGCTGCAGCCTCCAGCCAGCCTGGAAAGTTGCCATTGCAGCCATATGGCTGGGGCAGGGGCTCCCTCTTACATCTGGCGAGTGCCGATGCCCATCCGAGAGCCATCTCGCTTCCAGACTCCGTCTACACTGACCTGTTTCGCAGTAGCATGGCACTGCCATCACTGTCTAGCTCCCTGCTCATCTCCAAGCACTATTTCCTGCCTCACTGCGTTGTTTTCTTTGTCTTCAGGGAGACTTCGTGTTAGTCCATGGCAGAGTGGTTCAGAAGTATCAATGGTCCCTAATGAGTGGGCCCTTCTTCTTCCTCTCGCTCTTGCCTTCAGCACCAGATTTGGCTCTCAGGCTGCAGTTGTCCAGCTCAAGCACAGCTCAGCTCCTTGTTCATGCACTCTCTCCCTGCCCTAGCGCAGCTCCAGCGATCATGAAAGGGCTAAAACAGGACCGTCACAGTTCCCATTCAGCTCAGTGCTTTTGCAGGGACCATTCGTAAGCTCTTCTTTTTGTGCAGCATATCATGAAGAAGGAAAAAAAAATCAGCAAAGCTGCAGTACGCTTTCCTTTACTGTCCAGTTTAACAACATCCATCTGGGCTTACACCGTTTACGATGCTGGGCTCCTGCACTGGTCTCTCTGTCTGGTACACCCTGACATAAACTGAACAGTCACAACCCTGACCTCACTGCTTCCCTGGTAAATCACATCAGCAAGGCTATTCCAGATCGACACCAGCCTGACTAAGACCAGAGCAGACTGCCAAAGCCCAAAGGATGGGAATGGTTATTTTGCCTGCGTCCTGGCTGGGTTTGTGTCTCCCTAAGAATGTGTACACTTCCCTTCGCTTTTGCAATGGCACCAGGGTGTTGACGAACCGCAGTGCTGGTATTTATCCCTTAATTACTCCCATGACTCACATTAGAGTAACAATTTTCCATAGAAACAAACACAAGCAGAGCTGACACTGCTCAAGCTGTCTTTATTTTGAAACATGTTCTCTACTTTGGGTTTCGAGGGCAGCGACTCAGGAGGCTGCTTCGCACTCCTGGTGTTAAGGTTTGCCAGTCAGAGGACTGAGACCCACCGGGCGCTCGCTTGCTGCGGGCTGGGGAGGAAGGGTTAGAGCTGCTGGGCTGCGCTGCGTGGAGCTGAGCATCGCTCAGCACGCTGATTTGGGAGGGATGGATGCTGAGCATGGCTCAGGACAAGGCGGTTCCTGCCCCCAGTGGTCCCAAGGGTGTTCGTAGGACATGTTCATCCGCTAGTGCTCTTGCCAGGATGCTCCCTCTTTTTTATTTCCCCTTGAGCAGCTCAACCTGGGCTGCTGTACTGTGTTTTTACGTCTCGGGAAGTTCAAGCAGGGAGAGCAACACAAGTGCCATCCCTGGATGTTATCTGTGGATATTCACCCAGTTCTGTGCGTCGTGTTAATTACAGGTGCCACCGGTGGGTGGGATCGGCCCTGGCTGAGTCACTTGTTTAAAATAATTAATGAAATAATTAGCTGGCAGGTCTCAACCACATCCTTAGGGCCAGCCTGGCATCCATTCGTACGTGGTCTTATATGGACTTGAAATCCTCTGAAGCTCTTTCCCTGTGCTTGATGCTTGCAAACAAGTGTGTATGTGGGAGACAGGATGGTCCAGAGGGGGCCTTTTCCTTTGCAGACTAACGTGCCTGCCTTGCCTTGGCTTTAGTCTTGTCAGAAGTCTTCCTAGTTTTGTTCATCTGTGCAGCCAAGAGAAACAAGGCAGAGCCAGAGCTGTCTGTCTGATTTCTTTACTTTCAGCTGCCATTATTTATAGCAATTAGGTGTCCCTGGTGATGGTGTCCCAGCTCCTCCCCACCCTGTGGGGCAGGACCAGAGATGTGCACATCTTTCCTCAGAGCTGTAAACATACCCTGAAATCATACAACAGAGGGAGCCTTTCCTGGGGCTCTGCCACAGGCACTGCACCCACAGCAAAGCGAATACATCCAGTTTTGAGGCCGTGGCCCAGCCTCCCTGCACCCTGACGGGAGGGAAAATGGCCAGGCGCTCTCTCTTCCCAAGGCAGAGCAGTGAAATATCAATACAGATGTAGATATGGGAGTGCGCGGAGCCCTCAGCCAGGAAACAGGGCCACTTCACAGAAACTGCTGCACGCAGCCGTGTAAAACAGACCTGCTCCAACGTGCTCGTAGCATCATGGAAAAGAGAAGAGCGAGCAGGTGGGTGCAGAAGGAGGGATGTGTGAGCAGGGGGAGATGGGAGTAGCAGCACCCAGGGCCAGGAGGCTGCCGGAGGTGCCAGCTTTTCCTTGCTCTGGGTTCCGCTTTGCACCCTGCAAAAAGCAGGGCATGGCCGAGCTGAGGGAGCAGAGCCCTGGAAAGCTCAAGAGAGGCTGACTCCAGACAGGCAACCTGATGCTTTTGCCGTTGCGTGTTTTAGGAGATTGTACGATTTGATGCAGAGTCTGTTAGAGTTGGCTGGTGACTTGCTTACACTTTGTCTGCGCAGATAAAGTTGCCTCGGCATTATGCTTCTGTGATCCCCCTACACACACCCCTTAACTTTGCAAAGTGTGGTTTTAAAAAAAAATGTCAAAAATGCAACGTTGGCTGGGCAGCCTCTCCAGGAAATGCCTATAGAAACTGTCTGCGCAGGAAATATCTACAAAGGGAAGGGGGGAGGGAGGCAAAGGCGCAGACCTGGATTCATCTCTGCGGACCGGGAGCCCATGTGCAGCTTCTTCCCTTGCACTTCCTCAGGGCTGTTGGCTGTCTCTTCGTTTTGCTTCCGAGGCCCCACATGTTACAAATGGCCTTCACGACGGCTTGTCAGCCTCCCACCATGCCGGAGTCCCGCTAAGCCTCTTCTCCTCTGAAGAAGAAACTTGTAGCTATGACTGAAGCCAGATTTTCAAACGGGGCCAGAGCTCAATAAACCGCTGGGCTTTTCTCAGAGGAAAGCCCTTTGCTTGCTTTTTTCCTTTTTTTTTTTTTTCCCTATGCATAGGACTGAATCGGTAGTACAGACATTAGACTGAATATCTCTTCCCTAGAGGACTTTTTTCTTTGTCTGCCTCCTGTATTGCTTTAAGGTGCAGATAACCGACGTGTGTGCCTCGTGGAGTTGTCTCCCTCCCTCAGGACCGACGGAGCCCCGTTACGTGGGGATTTCAACCCTGTCTGCAGAAAGGACCGGGAAGGAAAGAACCAGGAACAAGCCTTCCCTGGCAGAGGGATGGAGTAACCAGACAGTTTTTCCAGCAGCCGGGGCTGTGTTTAGGCAGTGCAAGCCCCTGGGCCTGAACACCTGAAGCTTCCAGGCATGAGGCCAGGATTTTCACTTCACCTTAAACAAGGGTGTTTTGGGCCCATTTGGGGAGGCAGAGTAAGGCATGTCAGCTCACTGAGCTTAAAGAGAGCTGTCTGTGTGACCAGGAAGTGGGACTTGCTCCTTGTCCCTTTCCGTGGTCCCTTTTCGATCAATTTTGAGTGGTGATGTCTGAGGAGGACCCACCAGAGAGGGACGGGACAGGAGCAGAAGCCAGTTAGGGTCATGGTGACCATCGCCCCCTTTCTGTCCCACACACGGACTCCCGTTAATCCAGGGGCAGCCACTGTTTGTCACAGCACAGTGTCATGGAGGCCAATCCCACAGGGATCCGTGCAGGTACAGCAGGATCAGTGCAGCAAGAAAGGACAAATAGAAGCAAAGGAACTAAAATAAAAATAAAAAAAAACAATATCTCCCCCATGAAAATTTTCACAATTCCCGTGTCCTGTCGCAAATTTGCTGCCTTGACTCACCTCGCACATTTGCCAGCAACAGGTTCTGCTTTCAACAAGTGACTTTGACTCTCTGAAGGCAGAGACATGGGTCTCCCTTGTTCCTTCTCCTACTCCAGGCTTAACAGAGGACGTAATATGTCTGAGATGTGAAGCACAAATCAGGGGATCTTCACACCTCCACTTGACCTGGGCTATTTAGTTTGAACAAAGTCAAAGCAGCCTCCCTAGCACCAGGAGGTGGCTCTGCCGAATGCCCCCATCTTCCCAGATAGACTAAATAACAGCTGCCCAAATTCTCTTCTCCCTGGAGGTCAGTGTGGGGTGACAGCAGCAAGTGGTTGTGTTTTCGCATGGAGGGACTCCAAGCCTGGTCCAGAAAAAGAGCTTAATTGCCTCTTGCGTTTCTCCTGAATCAGGGACATCTCTGGAGTCCAGCAGCTTCAAAGACACGTCCCCTGCACTCTATCATAACAGCATTTAGAAAGCAGCTTGAATTTCTTCCAGCTGGCTTCATGTTACAGAGATCCCTATCAGCACCCGGGAGGAAAGAATTAGCAAGAAAAACAAGCGTCTCTTAAACTTCAGAGAGGAAAAAAAATGCTAAGAAAATGGCCATGTAAAAGCATAAATTTAGTCCAATGATGCCCAATGCGTTCATTTCCTAGGTTGTTTGAGGTAGAAAGCAGCCTAACGACTGGATTTTCTTGTGTCAGCCAGAGACTTTGAATGCTAATAGCAGGGTTTTATCGAAGCCAGATGCACTTGCACAGGTACTGTCTCTACGACCTCCCTCCTGGCCATTGGAAATGAGCAGGGCCCACCTAACAGTACTAACACCTGTGGAATCCACGTGCCTGGGGACGCAGGGAGTCACCAGAGCAGACAAGCCAACACACTCGGAGTTTCAAAGGCGCCCGCTTGGCTCTTCTTGCCAAATTCCTTTCTAGCCCCTGCGAAGACTTCTCGTGGCTCTCTCTTCCCCCAGAAAAGCATCACAGTTGCAGACTTTTCCCTCTTGCCAGGAGATCGAGCAGTCGGGCTCAGGGTAAGCAGTGGGAAAGCCTGGAGCAGGCAGCTCCCGTAGTAGCAGAGAGCTTCCCACACCCAAGGTGCTCCCCAGATCCCAGCCGGTCGGTTCTGTTGTGGTTATTGCTGAGCCGCCTCCTCCTGTGCAGCTATCCCGCGCCCCAGCCCGAGCCCTGCAGCCATCCTCGGCGTCTTTCCTTTGGTACACAGACAGACTTGCTGACATGTGAACAAATCCTTTTAAAGAACAGATACCCTCCGTTTCAAAGAGCAAAGTCCCGCGGGCAGCCGGGGAAAACTGGCATGGGGCGCGGACTGAATTTGGTTTTGCTTTGCACTCCCTGCGGTTCTTCACACGAAGGCAGGAGAACCGTGTGGCATGAGCTGGGGCTCGGGGACAAGAAGTTGGTGCCTTTGCATGTCAGAAACCATTTCCGTTAGCCAGCCTCACAAGCGCTATCTCTGTTTCTGTGTGTGGGATCCCACAGTGCTGTTTTTCTGCCTTTCCCGATACTTTCTCTTCCCCTTTCAGTCTGCTGATGGGCCCAGCCTCTTAGTGGCTCTCTTCAAAGGAGGGCATTATGTTATGCCACCACTTCTCATGCTGTTCTTTTCTCCAGCAAGTTTCCATTATGACTGGAAAGAAAAAAAATCTGGCAGCCATCACCTCTGCTCTTTGATGACCTTTGGTTGATTATTGAGATATTACAGTTTAATTGTCTTCTCTTGCTCTGTCTAAATAAAAAGATGGATAGATACATAGATGGATATAAAGGTGAAGAGAGAGAAAGAGAGAAGGAGTAATTTGTGGTGATTAATGGCCCAAGCAGAGGCAGAAAGGAAGAGAAATTGCATCGAGCAGCACCAGTTTATACCTTCCAAGATACTGACTTGCTCTAAAACATTTCTCATTACCAGAAATCAATGTATTGTCTGCTTGGCTTTAGTGTGTAGCTAAGGGAAAATTCACAAGATGCAATTAAACCAAATCTTACAGCTTGATGTTTCAGCTTCCAAGAGTCAAAAAAGTGAGTTTGAGCATATGTAACTTCAGAGACAGACCTAATTTTCCCCTCTTGCTGAGAAGATTCACATAGCAACAGTGAATGGGGCTTTCTTCAATTTGCTTTATCCTGTGTGTATTTAAGATAACCCTTTTTTTCCAGAATTTCATTTAGCTACTCATACTACAAACACAAGGACAGATGGTCACCAGATCAAACTTAATCAGCATTCTGTATGCTGGATTTCAAGCTTAGAAATTCATCTGGTTCTAGTAAAACACAGTCTGAAACCTGCCTGATGTTTAACTCAGCCACAGAATTGTATTAAATTTCTAAGCCTTCCCGATCCTTACAGGAGATTGAGAAGGGAACCATCGGGCATCTTTAAAAAGGGGTTGATTAGGAGTTTAATTATCAGATATCAAAATCTGTTCTGTTGCTGGCGTCTCACTGAAGAGCAGCGTTTTTAAAAGGGGTCTGCAGTTCTGTGTGTTTCTTCTTGAAATTCACCAGGGCTATATGTAGCCCTGAAGTATGAGGATGCAGTTTCATGCACATCCCCTTACACCTTGCAGAATTCAGGGTCTGACCTCAGCAGTGTGCCCTCTGTCAAGGCAATTTGAACCTTTTCCCCATGGCTTCTTCTCACTCCTGTTCTCATCAGACTTCCCTTTTCTGCCTCATTGCTGGTGGTAGGGCAGCAGGGCTGAACTGCTCACGTGTGCCCCGTCCCAAGGAGCTGGTGCTGCACAGAGAGGACAAGCAAGCAGCTCCCCAGGGCCGAGGCCCATGGAGGAGAGTTTCCAGGTTTCATCGCCCTTTTAGGCTTCTGCAGAATAGCACGCAGGTACCCAGGTGCATCAAAAGCCACAGCAAAGCCTCCTTTGCCTTAGTGAAAACAAGGTTTCACTCTGTGTCCTTAAATCCTCTGTCCTTCAAGTTGGCGTGCTGATCTTTTTGCCCTCTTCGGAAACACGCAGCTATTTCATCCCTCATGCCACAGCCTGTTGGAGATGTGTGTACCACTGCACCGAACTCTGCTGCCTTTATTTGCATAACTGTGGCATGGGGCTGACTGGCTGGAAACCAAAAACCACTCCAAATGGCACAGAGGCGACAGCCATCTGTGTCTTTTTCACATTCGGTTTCATTGTTTTAGGATCAAATCCAACCGCTGCAACCTACAGTAACTCTACACTTCTCGAGGCTCAGAGCTTTCCATATAGCACGATCTGTGGTTTTGCTGTGGAGAGGCAAACCTGGAAAAAAACTTGTTGGACTGGATCAGAAGTATTTTAGTTAGTGCAGCAGGAGCTGCCAGTGGTGAAAATAGCACTCCTGGAGCATGAATGAACAGAGCGGTGTTTCCTTCTGTGCACGTTAGATAATTTAAGCCTAACTCAGCATTATGCTTGTGCTGGACAGTGTGCTCTTGAGGTGTGTTTCCATTACCACGTAATAAATATGAATGTTTTTTATGAGATACCCGTGGAAGGAAGGAATCTGGGGTTTGCTAAAGGTTATTCTGATGATGTATATTCAAAGCCCTCCTGTTTGGCGTTAATTAGTACAACGTAGTGTTTTGCAATTTCCCAGCACAGACACATCCAGATTCCTGCTAGGAACTGGAAGTGGCATCACCACCACCCGCTCCTCCACCCAGACAGACAGCACTGAGGCGATCCCTCCCTCGGATGAAGCTTGTGTATCCCTCACGGCCTCATGGCAAGGGGCACGCATGGGAACGCATGCACTCCGTACTGAGGAAACACCTTGTGTAGGAGCTACTAGGGGAGTTAGAGTCTGCCCTTGCTAACAGCCAAGAGAGAAGGGGACATTTGCGCTTTTCCTGCCTGTTTTATATTTGCTAGAACATCCAGGTATACAAAAAGTACTTGCTGCCTGCCCCAAGCTGCAGAGAGAACGTAATGCTGTGCACCCAAGTGCCAAGTGATGAAAATTTTTGACTTGTGTTTCAATGGTACTGCATGGACCATACCTTAGCATAGATGAGCAGGCCCTGTGATAAGGAAAGTACCAAATGACACTCACATTCTCCTGCTTAGACATCCCACCATGGTCAGGCTGACCCGTCTGTTCCTTGCACTGCCCTGAGGGTGCTCCTGGCACTGACTTTGGTGCATGGTTATTTTGTGTCCTCGGTGCAAAGTCTCTTGTTTGGTTCTTTCTCATTGCTGGTTACATCTCGCCTTGTGCATGGGACCATTGGCCTCAGTGTTCTAGTGCTGGAGACGTTTCTTCTGTGTTAATTGCATTTACACGTTCAATTACCCATTAGCCATCAACCCGAGCAGCCCATATGGCGTGAAGGAGGCCCTTCCCAGCGAGCGAGGAATGCTTGGGGCAGCGTGGAGCACAGGTGGGGCACAGTAACGGCCCCGCAGCCGGCCCCTCGGAGTGCCCATCGCGCGGCCACCGTTGGAGCCCGTGACCACCACCACCATCCCCACGGCATCACAACCCCGCTGTGCGCTCAGCCCTTCCCAGCACCGTGGTTTCTGCCTGCTCTCCGCAGTGCCACGGCAGCCTTCTCTGTACCAGTTAATTGTCTTTTTATGCCTCCAGCCTCCCTCCAGATAATTTTTTTTTTTTAACTCAGAAATACATTTGTTGCAAATAGATGCCAGCAGCTCCCAGTGCCAAGAAGATGCGGTGCTCCTTCTGCTTGCTCTGTTTTCCAGTGAACCGTATCGTTTTGTGCTTGTTTCTCTGTGACCTTTGGAGCCCATTCAAAGTCATCTGCCTTTTGCTTTGATTTAATTTCAATCCAGCGCATGTTGCCAGCTGATTTGCTGCCTGTTTTTACACATCGCCAGCAAATCACCACCTCTTCATATTGTTTAGACAGCCATCAAATCTAGGCCTGCCAGCTCTTTTTGTTAATGGACTGGGAAGGCTTGGTACGTCTAGCTGATGTGACCAGAAAGGGACCAGAAAGCTGCTTAATCCTAGCTAGAAAATCTTTAAAGCACAGTGTGGGACTTGTATGGCCAGAGCAGGGTCAGGCTTCACCGGGCAAAGCTTTTCAGTTGATTGGTGTGGACCCAAGGTCTGCCTGTACATCTCCTCTACCTCGCTTTTCTGCTGTGATTTAAAGATGATTTAAAGACACGTGGTTACTGGTTAGATAGGACTGTGTCGGTTTTACACAGCACAGTGAGTGCAGTGTTTGTCAAACGTGGCCCACACCTCCTGGGCTTTCCGCTGAGATTTCACTTGTGCTCTTCCTTCTTTTGTTGGTTCTCTTCCCATAAATCACCAGAGTTAAAACACGTGAGTGTTCCGCATGAGGTGGGGAAAGCCAGTAGCAACCCTTAAACGAAAAGTTGCCCACGATTAGAAAACAAGAGTGTAAACAAAAGCAGCCTTTTTGAGCTCCTTCTCCCCAGAGAAGGAACTCCCTTGCTCACCAGCTCAGCCCCTGAAGGGACAGGGGCAGTCTGTGGGCTTAGCCATTTGCCACATGGGGGTCTTTGCTGTCCTGCATTCAAGCCTGGCTCAGGGCTGTGGGCCGTGTACAGGAGGGAGGTTTCTTCCAAGAGGGCTGAGCTGCTCCGGGCACCTGGGAGCCCCAGTACCTCTCACCCCAGCAGTTCACTGCCCCAGTACTGCTGGGACCTGCCTTCGCAGCCGTGGGGCTGTGGGCTGCAACCCCGGCTCGTCCAGCACTCCCTAGGGGTGCACAGCTGAATACTGGGGAACTTTAACGTTCCTCCAGGCCGACAGAGCAGCCAGCAGGCTGCAGAGGTCAGGGGTTAGTCCTGGCTTGGCTCTGATACAGTCTTTTGAGCTGTCTGAACCCCAGACGCTCCGTGTCTACAGTTAGGCATCTGATCCCGATGGAAGCTCGTTTGGTTGCACAGCCATGTAACAGAGAGCTCAGTAACAGAGCATTTGCCAAAGCTTTGCATTTTGCACTCAGATCGGCACTGCGACGAGCATCCACGCTGCCAAGTCCTCCCCCACAGGTCCTCCTGCCACCCAGGGAGTCAGGCACAGCGACACGAAGCCCGGTAATGCCTCACCTGGGGGAGCACAGCACAGCCAGCCCGCCTGGTTCACAGCCTGCTGCAGGCACATCTCAAACTTCTCATGAAAGGCTAAAGGAAAAAGGCACCACCAGAGCCCTGGGGCTGGAAGGCAGCCTGGGACGGGCCCATCTCTTGCTGTTCCAGTGCCCACATGTGGCCAAGCTCTGCATCTTTTGCCTTCTTGCATCCAAGTGGAGGGCAAACTCTTTGCAAAGAAAGCAAGTGTCCTCTGCTGGCTGCAAGCAAAAAATGCATGTGGTGATACCCGGGCTGCGGACAGCATTGGAGTAGGAACGTTATGTGGAGTTTGCAACCTGACTTGTTTTAAAGATGGACAACAATCCAGCTGTGAAATGGAGCTACAAGCCGGCTGCTTGCAGCACGCAGCATGGACAAAGGAGGGGTGTCAGGGTGTCTGTGCCTTCAGGCTGGGAGTGCAGGGCAGGGTGCAGCCCTTCTCCCCGAGCAGTTCCCCGCGGACATCCCCTGTAAGACACGAGATGTTGCAGGCTGGAAGGGGCAACTGCAGGAGAGGGACAAGAGATCGGAGGTGCCCGAGGCACGGGAGCGGAGGAACTCCCCAGCAGCATGAAACCCATTTCGGGCAGTCCCTGCAGGAAGGACGCGAGAGCAGGGGCCGGAATCCAGCATGCGCTTGTGCTCTGCGTTTCTGAAATAATCCCTCAGAGATCAATGGGGTTTCACATCTCTCCCCATCTGTTCTTAATCTGTTTGCTTGACAGATGCCAAACCACCATACCCTGTATGGAAAAACACAAAACAAAATACAAAGCCTTCTATCTCGTGTAGTTTTGTTCAGAAACGTTCCCTGGAGCCCAGCTCTGTTTGTGCCCTGGCCGTGCGTGGAGGCCCCCGGAGGAACCTGCAGCAGGGGCAGATCTGCCACCAGCGGGGTTTTCACAGCAAGGCCAGAAAAGGGGTGGCCAGGGCACAGCCTTGTGCCTGACAGAGCAGCTTTGTGTTCATGCAGTGATTCAAGCTGGTGATAATCTACTGCTGGCATCCCTCTGATGCCACGAAGCCTCTACCAACACCTCGGTCCTGTTACTCCAGGTGCTGCAGGCTTGCACAGCCACTGCCAGTCCCGGCCAGGCAGGAGGTGTGCGGAGAGAAGGGATCTGCCTCGCCAAAGGTCACAAAGCAGCGGTAGGGCCAGATGGAAAATCAGTACTCTGGACCCCCTAGGGGTTCCTGCCACTTGCTCACGCAGCCTTTCCTCCCAGCATTATCTCAGAGTTCATCCCTGCAAAATCTGCTGAGGACGTGAGCAGCAGCGTTTTAATGGCATCCATGAATACTTTATTTAAGGCTGAGACTCAGCGACTGCAGCACTGTCATTATCATTGGCTGGACCAAACCATCTCTGATAATAAATAATACAGGATTACTCCCAGCATCTAAAAATATCCTATCTTAAGCTGTTCCCATCCTCATCCTATCGATCAGAAGGGCTGAGTGTTTGCAACAGCTTATACAGTAAATGCAGTTTAACTTTCTTCTTACCAAATACTGCAAACTGGCTCTTTTCAGAACACTGCCATGTAATTTACAGCTATATCACTAACTCCTTAATAGTTGCCAGGTTCTCTGGAGCCCTTTGAAACCAAACACAATAGAAAGATGTGAGCCAACACTGACCACACGTTTCATTTCTGCAGGTTCCTACGTGCCTTTTTGGTCTTTTCAGCAAGCAAGCTAATGGAAACAATTCTGTATCTTCAAGGCGGGATGATGAGGTTTCAGAGTTCCCCTGACTGGTCACAAGAGACAATTGATGCAGCTCTACAGCAGCCAAATGCCAGTGCATCTCTGCATCTCAGTGTTACCATTAACCTCAGGTAAGAGGGAAGGGATGGAGAGATTTCCTCTTTGCATATAATTTGCTTAATCAGGCCGAAACACAACCCTGCCAGTCTGAAAACAGGTTTGAAACAGTGACAGTTAAATGCCTGTGCACTTTGTCCATTACCGCCAAGAAAGGAGTACTTACGTAAGGTTTGGATGAGCAAAAAGGAAGGCTGGGGGAAAATGGCACTATCTTGGGCTGCTAACAACATCCCATACGGTGCTCTGTTCTGATACTGCTTCACACTAGCATGTTAATTTATGTTAATTTATGTTAAGATAATAAATGTATTGTGGTTTAATAATGATAATTTATGTTAATTGCTGAAATGTGCTAATATAAATAATTATTAACAGGACGTTAATGAATGAAAACATCCTGTGCCTCCCCAGTTTAGTAAAGGTAGGATTTGGGGTAGAAGGAGTTCCTCCTGGCTAACCTGGCATGTTTTGCCAGTACCTCCCAACTCCCTGAAACATCAAGAGGAACATCAGCAAAGAGAAACACAGTATTTTTAAAATGTCTTCACAGCAGCAATCATAATAAAAATACAAACCTGAGGTTTGTAAAAGTGTAGCCGTAAAACCACAGACATCTTTACAACTCCCAGACACACAGTGCTGCCCAGCAGCAAGCACAAAACCCTCCCAAATGCAAGGAGCAAAACTATAACTGCGGAACAGGCCTAATTGTCTTACAGCCTGGAAAACAAACAAACAAACAAATGAAAACTATACATGACACCAATTTGCAGGTCATTACCATTCACCATCAGGGAAGATAAAACAAAATCCCTTCATTTTTCCTCACCTGGAGACCACAGACAGGAATTGTGCAGAAGCAGGATGCTGCACCTCTAGGCCAGTACCTGGTTTAGGTTCCCAAAGCAAGCTCAGATCTTTGTGCTGTTTCCTGATCATTTAAACCCATTTTCTTTGCAAACCAGATTATAGGCATCTGTACTTCCCTAGCTAACAGTAAGCCTGTTTCGTTCATGGGAATAGAGATCATCTCTCTCAAAATGTGAGGCGAGCCCTCAGGCAATGTAGCTCAGCTTCCCAGTGTGCTCTGGCAGGTTATTTAATATTTCCATGCCTTGAATCTCCCATCGGCAAAAACGAATGCCGTATTCCTCCCACCCTTTGTCCAACAAGGCTTAAAGCTCTTCAAGGTGGGCATTTGCTTATTAAGAGGAGGCAAGGGGGAACTGTGGCAGCAGCGGGCTGGCTGTGTGCAAGACAAGCCTGACCTTGGGCTGGCTGTGGGACTGTGCGTGGAGCCAGTGGGTGATTCAGTGGGACACAAAGCATTCAGCAGGATTATGAAGCACAGAGAGTGGTTGCGGGAGGAGTTTCTGGACCTCCTGCAGTTGTTTGGGCTAGCACTTTCTTCTGTGCTTGACTTTGCTCTCGGGTACAGCCAGGATCTGGAGCTGTCCACCTGCCTGCCTGCCTCGCTGGGGGAGGCATCAGCCCGCTGACCCCGGGACCTGCTGAGATGATGGTACCGATTCAGCTATCGACAGCTTCAGTGACTCGTCTCTTCCTCTGCCATGGAAATGAACCCATGTGGTAGCAATGATGGGAAATTACTCAGAGGAAAGAAAAAAAGCTCAGTGTAAGCCCGGGCAAAAAGTCTAGAGTAAACACAGCCCCGGCCTAGCACCGTACAGCTGTCAAGTCGCATTGCAGTAGGTTTCTTGATGCTGATGATTTAACGATTCTTTGGCCCAAGGGTACATCTCCCACTGCAAATCTGCTTCTCCAAAGCCGCTTTATCACTGACCTGAAAGGAAGCAATCACGGTCTGTGTGTAAATGTATGTGATGAGAGTTAATGCATGGTAATAGCTACAGCACATCTAGCGGGTTGGACAAAACGGACAAGGTTCTCTGTCTGTATTTTGCTCCCTGAACATAGAGGTCACTGGCCTTTATCCTGCTGATATGTGATAGAACCCAGTAGGCAGAGCCTGGGCATACATACATAAATCTGTCAGTGATTGCTTGTGCACTTAGAATAGATTTTATTTTATTTATTTATTTATTATTTTTGGAAAAGCCTTAGAAACAAAAATGCAGATGGCACAGGTCATCGTTTGCCCTAGAAAAAAAAAAAAAAAAGTTTGGTCTTCTTTTACTTACAAAGTATTCACAATTTGTCCTTTGTCATTTGTGGACAGATTGTCTAAGCTCAGCTGCGTAGTTGAAGAGCTTTTTGAAAGCTGTTCTGGGCCCTAATCACACCATTTCTAATTGAAATGGGAACCCTTGCTCCCCACGTCCCTGGGAAAGGCCCGTATAATTGAAAGGTGGGGACTGCTTTTGAGATTGTTAGGATTTGTACAATCACAGAATTCTGGCTAACATCCACCCCATGAATTAGCACTGAAAAATAACAGATTTTCTAAGTGTGTGCTTGGTAAAGTGCAGATAAGGGAGCTGATCCAGCAAGGGTCTGCTGCCTTCTCCTAGGCAGCAATTACAGCAATGTTTTACAATCAGGGAGCTGGTCAATTCACTTGCACATTTAATGGATGAGATAAGGGCAGCTTGCACTAAATTAGCTTTCTGGTGAATGTACGATAGATATCAAGGATGCAAAGCCCTTCTGGCTGCCTGCTGCTGCAGGGAACTGCCTGCGTGTACTTCTAGAGCAAGGCCAGGCAGATCTATTTGGAGATGATGCTCTTGTACTGAAAACAAACAGGGATGCTCCTGAGCATCCCACTATAGAGCAAAGGACTGCTTAAGGCAGCGGGGGCCGGTGTGCTGCCTCTGGGAGCCGGCTGATGACCACGCTGTGCTCAGCACTCTTTCACCAACAGCGAGCCATGCTGCAGCAAAGTTGCAAGAAGGATCTTGGTGTTGTGCCTCCCTCCGTGCACAGAGGCATGCATGCGGCTCACGGCAGCCTGCTCCCATCCTCCAGCCCTGGATCAGGCACCTGCTGGATCCTGACCCGCTTTCTCCAGTTCTGTTCCTCAGTAGATGCCTGAGCCTCCATCTCAGCCCCTGTCATCAGATGCTATTTGTTTTGCAGCAGGAGGCTTCCTCTTGCACCAGGAACCCCACTGGCCTAAGTGTTGTGGAAACAAAGGTAAAACAACAATAACTAAAACGAGTCTCTGCCTTAAGGAGCTGGCAGCACCTCCCTTATTTCTTTCAACTGCTGTAAATAAATCCTTGGTAATGGCACTGTTTTCCAGAGGACAATAAAAGGAATTGTTGTCGCTCCCTGACACCGACTTTTCCTGCCATTCAGTAAGTCTTCCTCTCCTTCTCTTAATCTTAATTTTGTTAAAGATCAGATCTCGTCTGATGACTGCTAATTATCTTAGATGCTGTTGGTAAGATGCAGCGGAGGGACCGAAGGCAACGCGCCAGCACAGCGCTGTGGGAGGAACGCTGGCCTGGCCGGTGTCACTGCCACAACTGGGGTATTTTAACTGGTGCTTCCCCAATAGGATGTCTGATGGCAGAGGTACTAAATGAGGCCTAGTATACGCGTATCTCTTACACGCACTTATGTACATTTGGTTCTGATTTTTGGAGTCTTCCCTTTGGATTTGTAAGGGATCGCATCACCCTTCAGATTTTAACATTTTGGTTGAATTTCATCCCAGCTGTTGTTCCCTTCTCTGCCCCAAGCTCTGGGAGAGGCTCTGCACGATTTTCTTCCCTCGTCCCGCTCCCAGCATCGCGCTGCTGCCAAGAGGAGAGGACTCATGCAACCTGCAGGCTGCCTGCATGCAGGGGGTGGCAGCTGCTCCGGCACCGTCTCCTTTCCAGTGGGGTGAATGTGAAGCTAATCCCAGCTTCTCGTCTCAGCCACACTGATCTAGTTAACGGTAACGCCTTTGGCTTTAGGGAGTGGAGGAGTCTGGATTTAGATCTGCATCACCAGAAGCAAAACCCGGCCAGCAGTGTGTGCTGGTGTCACAGATGCATGGCAAAGTGAAACAACATCCACATGCAGCGTCCCAGGAGAGGTGACGAACCCCTTCTGCTTCCAGCCCTGCAGCCTGCTGCTGTCTCCTGTCCTTGAAATTTGTGCTCTTTAAAAAAGCAAGTGACAGAAAATAAGGAGAGAGAGGCACCTTAAAAAACAAATAGCCAGCAACAGGGAGAAGATACACTGCCTGTAAGGTCCTGGAAAATCTCTGTCCCTGCTCCTAGGAAGGCCTGGAGAGCAAACCCAAGACTACAGAAAGCACGGGGTAGGAGGCAGATCGTCTGAGACAGGTACAGGACAGCATCAGCCTTGCCCCCACCTCTCCCTGACATCTTCCTACACTCGTCTCCCATTAACTAATTAGCTTGGACCTTTTAACGTGCACATGGCCCCTCCGCCAAGTACACAGAGATTTCCACTCGTCCTTACCCAGCACTGCTGGGAGCCTCCTGCCTGCATGGGCGTTACACTGCCTGCTCAGGCTTTGCAGCCGCTTGGTTTATTTCTATATATAAACTTTGGAGATGCTTCCAGCACGGCCCGGCCAGCCCCCAGAGGGCACACAGGGCTGCGTGGTGTGGGATCAGGGCGGTTCTCCAGCTGCTCCCAGGCAGACTGGCCAACCTGAGCTTAGCAGCAGGGTACTGGCAGTCTGTGCAGATGTTTGCATCCCTTCAGATCCAGGCAAATCCACCGCTGCAGGGAGTTCCCCGCTCTGCAGAGCCTGACTGTATGGTTGAATAAGCCATGAAGGGACAGAGGTCTTTGAACCGACAGCCAGGACTTGGAGGTCCTCAGATCGGGTGGCTGCTTGCTGGATTTTCTTCCTGATCCGGTCAAATCATGGGAGTCAGATCTGGGATTTATCTCAGTTTCCTCATCTGACCCTGGGGTGGTTGCTTAGGGCCCATCTTTGAAAGGGCGCCTGCGTTTTTCAGAGGAAGCTGTAACTGGGAAGAACTGACAATTAGACAACAGGCATGGCCACAGGCAGCGCAGGTAGGGCCTGGAGGACTGCTGCACAGCAAGTCACAGCTGTTGGTGATCCCTGATTGAGATTTTACTGGAGGGCACTCCTATCTCAAGGGCCTGGATTTACCCTTTGCTGGACTGGTGATTTGCATTTCGGGGACAAAACCCTTGGCCAAGAGTTGTGGTCAGGGCCTGAACTTCCTCCCCTTCTGAAACGAGGAGCCACTGAGGACAATTAGCTGTACTAATCAGCACCCCCCTTTTCAGAACTTTAAAAGAGCTCTGCAGATATTCATGGCACGTGATTACCAAGCACCCTACATGACCAAGATACTCCCGTTTTGAACACGGAAGTGGAGCAGCTCAGCGTGCCGCTCACCTGGCGAGGGGCAGCCGATGCAGCTGCTGAAGCGGAGCCACAAATCGGGGTGACGTTTGCAGGCTGAAACCTCACAGAACTGAAAACTTCAGAGAAACCAGGGGGCATGCTGAAAAAATGGCACTGTTAAAGCACTATTTCTAGTTCGTTTCTAAATGGATGTGCTTTTGTCCTTTTGTTTCCAACACACTGTTGGGTTGCAGGCGTCTCTTTCTCTTGGCTGAACGTCACACTCCCAAGGGCAGTTCATAAAAAGCAGTTTCTGTCCAGCAACACAGCTGGGGGGTTCCTTCATCTGCGTTAGGTTATTAGGGACCCATATTGAATTTAACATCCTCCCGCCTTCCCTGCCAGGATGAGTCAAACAGCAAATGCATTTCTCTTTTGGCACAAGTCCTAAGTGAATCAGCTCCTCAGACCATTCCTTCATCACCTAACGGGATCCTAAATTAAGAGTCCACCCTGTTACGGCCTGTTTTATATAAAAAGCTGGATGGATCTGAGATAAAATGGAAGGAGAACCATGAGCAGGAGAGGGCTTGTTCTCCAGCTCTGTCTGACCTTGCCAGCCTGTCTGCACAGCCTCCTCTCTGCTCGTCGTTTCACTCCTAGATTCCCACTTAAAGCTTATCCGTTTAAAACTTATCCTTTGCTTTTGGTTTTAGTTTTGCTAACTAAGAACTAATAAGCCTTCTGAAAAATATTTCCCTCTAGGCGATGTTGTTCTGCATTTCCCCCAGCTCCAGGAGCCGCACGGTGCAAAGCACACACAGATCATCCTCCATTTTGCTCACGCGCAGCTGAACCACTGAAGGGCTCATAGATCCACCAGCTTGCTGCTTCGTGCTGTTTGGTTTGCGGTAAGTCTTGAAATATATATATTGAAATATACCCAACCTGTGTTGGGTATGCTTCTTTTTCCTTAGAACATTATCAAGTTTCTACGTCCTCATCCTGAAGTCCCCTGTAATGAAGTATTTCTTTCTGTTACAAACACAAAAAAGCCACAATCTGCGTGCAATGCAAAGCTTCAGCTCTCCCCGTGTGTTCCCAGGGGCAGTGTCCTGGGGATGGCCAAGTCCCCGACTGCCCCAACCTCACTGCGTTTGTTGGGTGCGGGGGGTTCCGGGCGTCTGCCGGTGCTCACGTAACTTGTGTGAGCAGGCAGAAATATGGTGATGTTACTTGGCCTCATCTCACGTGGCTTCGTGGAGCCAACACAGACGCACAGCACAGACACCCAGGACCTGCCCAGCTGGTGTGAGTGCAGCTCACGTGCGTGTGTCGGTGCAGAGAGCAGCGCAGAAACACGGTGCACGCGCAGAGGTGGGCACGGAGCGCAGAGCCACCCCTAGCAGCATGCCCACGCAGCGGTCCTGATGCAGCTGTGCACGTTTCGGATGTCCTGCAGCAAAACGCACGCACGTGTGGCCGCCGGGAGCTACTTGGGCAGGCGGGGACAGGTGCCGACACGTACCCAGCACACAAAAATCCCCCGAATTCGGCTGCTCTCCTTCGTTCCCCCGCGCGCGCTGTCACCGTGCTGCGGCACAGCCGGCCCCGCTCCCGCCCGCAGCCTGCACACGCGCCCGTGCACGCGCGCCCCGCTGCAGCCACGCGCGAGCCCCCTGCAGCCGCCGCGCGCTTCCCGCCCCCCGCGCGCGCCTCCCGCGCCTCAGCGCGCGGCCCAGGCGCGCGCTTCCCCCCCCCCCCCGTGGGCGGGAACGCGGCAACGGCCGCCGCGCCGCGCCGCCCCCCCTCCCCGTTGCCATAGCGACGGGCCGGGCTGCCGCAACCGCACCTGCGCCTGCGCCGACGCCCCCGGCCCCGTCCGTGTCCCCCCCCCCCCCGCCGCCGGTGAGCGCCGGCCCCGCGGGGCGCTGGGCTCCGGCGGGCGCCATGAGGCGCGGCTGAGGGCTGCGCGCTGCCGGCCGCGGAGGGGCCGAAGGCAGGTGAGGGGCGGCCGGCGGTGGGCGGGTGGCGGGGCTGTGGCTGAGGGGATGCGGCCCTAACGGCCCTAACGGCTCCGCGTCCCCCCCCCGCCGTCGTGAGGGGCTGAGGGGAGCGCCCCCCCCCCCCCCCCCGGCCTTTGTGAGGAGGCGGCTCCGGGGCGGGGACGGCGGCGGCCCCGGTGAGGTGAGGAGCGGCGGCGCGAGGGGGCCGGGCCGGGCGCTGTGAGGCAGGGGGAGTTGGCCGGGGGCTGGGCGGCTCCGCTTCGTGCTCCTGAGCGGAGGAGGCAGGCGGCTGCCGGCTCCTTGCCGCCCCCCGGCTCTGCTGGCCGGGGACCTCCGTCCGGGTGCCCCCCGCCCCGGGGAGCCGCCTCCCTCCCTCCCTCCGTCCCTCCCTGGTGGCGCTGTCTGGAAAACGCAGCCCGGCCCCGCCGTGGCTGCCGCCCCCCGCCCCGGGCAGGGGTTTTGCTTCGCAGCCTCCGGCGCTGCCCTTTTCCTGGTGAGGCAGGAGCAGGTGCGTGGGCTTGGCGGGTGGGGAGCAATCCTGGGCTGAGACGAGCGGGTTCCTCCCGAGGGAACGCCTGTCGTCCGTGGGGCTGGCAGCGAAGAAATGCGGCGCGCCTTCAGAGATGGAGAGCTGCCAGCTGCGGGGAGGCTCTCCCACCGGGGACCTGGGGTGGGACAGGGGAGGAAGGAGGGGCCCTGCCTCCGTGGGTGACAGCAGCGGGGTGTGAGCTTGGCAGCAAAATTGGGCAGAGCCGAGCCCCTGAAGGTAAATGAAAGCCCAGACGCTGAGGCGGCCTGGAGGGTGGAATTGCCCGTTTTGATCTGCATTGCAGGTGCACAGGAGGCACCCGGGGTACTTGTTGGCTTTGCCTCGATGGTAAGATGCTCAAGCTTAAAAGGCTTTATTGAGGCTTTGGCAATATAAACTATGTTTCTCAATTTAATAAATAAATAAACAGATAAGACTAAATACAGTGCATTTTTTCTGTATAACCGGCATGTTAGCGAATGTAATCCTGTAGTGCTTTATTGTGACTGAACCTCTGAGGGAAGCTGGACGTTTATGCTCTTAAACAAAAACGGACATTCATGTTCTTGAACTGAGCATCACTTTTGATTTGTTTAAGGCTAGCATTTTATGAACGGATAATAAAAGGCTTGTAATTATGTGAATGTTGTGCTGAGGTTCCAGCAGTGATTTTTAGTGAAAAAGGGCCGTAACAGAGGAAAGTATCATCTGCTTAAGCAGAAAATATTTATTATATAATATGTAGAAATATATTAGAGAATCGGCTAAACTGATGCATAACTGCTTGTTTTCATCCTATTACCATACTTCTGCTTTGTGTATCTGTAAAGTTTCCGCCCCTATCGCCTTAGAAAAGACAAAGGCCTCGTGACCAGTCCAAATGCTCTATGCAGTTTTAGGTCCAGCGGTTGCTGTAAACTCAGAAATAGCAACCTTATTTCATTCCATAAAGCTCTTTCCTTTACTTAAGATTCCAGGTATAATTGCATACTTCTAAGGTTTCTAATTTTTTTAATGTATTTAAAATGTATAATTTTTTATCATTGTAATTACAAAAATCAAACTGTTCTTCCATGTGCCGTAATTCAAGGGGCTGTAGGTATTAAGGACAAAATATTTGTTCATTCAGATCTGCCACGTTAGTGGGTCCTTTAGCAGCAGCAGGGAGAAGAAAAACTCTCGTCCTATTATTGCAGAATGTGAAGCATAATGTACGGTAAAATATTTTTGGAACATTACTACAACTGTAGCCCCTCTACTGTCCTGTTTACAAACTAGTTTGCCTTTAATACCATTAGGCACTAATTTCTAAGTGTGTTATTGCTTTTCCATGGGTTAAGAAATTGAGTTTTAAAATTGCAAAATATTAAAGGGTTGCTTTTATATCCTCAAGATTCACAATGTATTGCAATGCTTACTTGTGTAAACAGAATGCTGTTATGTAATTCATTTTTCGCTCAAGTTCACGTTTCACCTCATTTTTTGTAGTAAAAAAATAACGTAGCAAATTGTAGTTAACACCTTTCTGAAATAGTTCATAATGCTTGAGAATTTTTTTGCTGACAAGTAACAAGTGATGCTATATATTTGTGTATCTGTATATATGTGTCTGTTAGTAACTAACAGCAGTGGGTTTTTAATGAGCAGCGACTTACTGAAGAAATCCCTGTGTCGGGTAGCTTACTGTTGTGCTTTAGGGGGAATAGGTGTAGTCTGAGTAGACAAGTGCATGGATCTTCCTTGTTTTCCTGCTGCTGGTTGTTTGAAAAACAAAGTCACAGGTTGAGAAAAGAAAGACCTAAGGGTGTTGGTGTTGAGAAAAGGCAGTTGCATGAACCATCTGTGGTCTGGCTGTCTGCAGCTTTGTTCATGTCAGTTTGCTGCAGCATACAATAAAACATCGCGTGTACTTGGAGTGGCTGTGAGACATAGAAAAGCACAGGTTTGTGTGCCTTGTTTCTGCTTCCACGCTGTCGGCAGTGCGAGCATGCTGCAGTCAGCTGGTGCTGGGCAGCCACCAGCAGCGTGGGCAGGCCAGGCTGTGGCAGCGCTTGTCCTGTCCCTTGGAGACGTGGTGCTGAGCGCCGGGGTGGAGCCCAAGCGCGGCACTTGCCCTTTGTTTGAGCAGGAGGCTGGCTTCCCTTTGCATCCGCAGCATGCCAGAACACTCCCGGCTCCTCTCGTGTGCGTGCGTCTAAGGCACCACCTGAAAGAGCAACTGAAGATGATGAATGCTGTATTTCGGAGAGCCAGGTTTGAGTGTTGGTGCTCAGGTGCTGCCTGCTGTACCTCGTCTCCGATTCCTGCACTTCTTCGAGAGCCGGCATCCTTTATATATCTGGTTGTAGTATGTTCAGTGAGCGTGTGCCTGATTTGTCTCTGTGTTCGTTTTTAAATGATAGCAAAGTTGTTTTTCTCTAAGTGAAGCTGTCCAGCAGTCTGATAATGGGTGTCGGTCCGTATCTCCATGGGATCAGTGAGTAACATTGTCTGAGGATGTTGCACCAGCTCGTTTCCCTTGATGATATTAAGGAGCATGGTATTATAAATGGGAGCAGTACATTTACATGCTACGAGAAGTTAGAGATGTGGCAAATCTTTTCTGAAAACAATGTATTCTGAGTGTATTGGAATATCTGCAAGCTGGTTTTAAAATAGTCTTTTTTTAAAAAAAAAAAAAAAAAGCCTTTTATATGGATCCCTTTCCTTCCCGCTGTTGAGGAGCACGTTTATTCTCATTTCACTCCTAGGAAAACTTGGGGTGTTACTTGAAAATATCATTAAAATATCTTGCTGCTTGTCAGTCTTAATTATGTGGGTGAGAGCCAGGGTTCAAGATCAAAGTTATTTAAAAGTATTGCTTGACTGAAGACTGTAACTTTTCATGACTTCCACCCAAACAGAACAGTGCCTGCCTGTAGAAAGGCTGAAAGTTCACCAGGGGCGGTAGCTCCCGGTAATCCGAGGCGGTGCCCAGAGGGAGGGCACACAAGGTGCCACCGATCACACTGCTGTGGGGCAGAGGTGTTGCGCTCAGGAGGTGTCTGTGTGGAAAAAGCCTGAATGATGTCGTTAGTGGCAGGTTTCCTTTGTAACACAAGTATGTGTGCTTGTTTGCTTTCCGTTCCTCATGAAAACTTGATTCAAACTCTGTTAGCCCTGCTGTCTTCCAGGTACCTGGGTTATGTAGGTAAGAGTACAAGGTACCTAGGTCTCAGCATGATATTATTTAATAAAAATCTTGTACTTTTTTAAGGGGAGAACTTAGACATAGGTAATCACTGCCCCTAGATTCCTGTCAGCAGCAGCTCTCAAAACCTTTACTTCAGCAAAATGGAGAGTAATTTTCATCTGTTTGACTGTTCTCAAACAATCAAATCGATGCCTTAGGAAAAGACTGTCGCAGAATGCTTTAGAGAACAAACATACTTCTCAGCCTGTTAAACTTGCCTGGAAAATTGTTGTTTTATTCTGCAGAGCAGTTCGAGTAGCTGTGCTCTGCAGCTGGGTCCAGCCAGTTCTCTTGACGCCTTTCACCCCGGGTGAACTCTGAAAATCATGCCCTCTGCTGTCCTCGCAGTGGGAGCTCGAGTTCGGGGCAGTGCCAGGAGCTGGCACCGCTGCCTCGGGAGGCACTTGTGCCCATCCCACCCGCCTGCCCTGCTCACCCGTTTCCCCCTTCCCCTTGAGGTGGCTGCAGTGTGAACCCCTCAGTGAAAACCAGTCAGTGGGAAGGTGGCTCTGTCAGCGGGACCACCTCCCTGGCCTGCAGCACTAGGCAGTCCGGGGGAAGGTGGATTTGGAGCATTTCACAGACGTGGCAGTACACTTGCTCAGTATATCCGAGTGGAAGCTGTGAGGCAAAGTCGTGGCTAGGCTGGATAGCTGAATAGTTGCATGTCTGCATTGTGGCAGGTTATTTTCCTACTAAGTGGGAGGGGAAAAAAAGAAGTCACTTATGTGAAACCAGCCATAGTAATTGTTTTGGTTGGCATTTCATTAAGCCTTTAAAACTGGGACATTTTAAAAATGACACAAATATATCTTCTGTGACTTCCTTCTGTGATTCACGCATCGCTTACTGATCATAGAGAGTGAACTCAAAAGATAACACAAAGTGGTGTTCGTAAGGGAAAAAACTGACTTTTCCATCACAGTATTATTTCTAAGCGTGAGTTTGGAGTTGTACTTAACATATCCTTGTACACCTCCCACAGGTGCTATACAAGGTGAAGTCCTGATTTAGCTTTAACTGAAGCCGGAGAACTTAATGACTGTGAAAGTAATAGGATCAGAATCATTCTTATGTGTAACACTGATATTATGTTAGTGTTGGGGGGAATTGGAGACTAACTTCCTTTTCATTGCCCTTCTTACAAAAGAAACTGGCTTTAGTAGACAGAGCAGTATGTTTCTTTGCAGTATTATAACGGACCAGTTGTGATTGGGGTGCGATTTGTGAAAGCTTTGATGGAGGCTGTATTACAGTGACAAACTCCTTTCTCCCCAGGATGAATGAAGGGGTGAATAAAATAGAAAATCCACTCATCAGGAGCTACTGATGAGAGCCTGCCTGTTCTGCTAAATTACCCCTTTACTCATGAGGGGTTTTAATATAACTTAAAAAAAAAATCACCGTTAAAGGAGAGTATTGTTTTTGAAGTAATCGGTGCTATTTAGGTGATGCCTTCCCCATTTCCCTAATGCCCGACTTTAGTCATTTTCAACGTCTTCTGCCAGAGTAAGCCCTTTCTTCTTGACAGCCATAGCATCGGTTGCTATAGCGTCAGGATACCTTGGTAATAGTCAGAAAATACGTAGGTCTAAAATGCCGCTGCAGGACTGCTTCCCTTTGATTTGATTCTCTTCCAGTCTCTGGCATGGCAGCGGTCTCACCGTTGACTTATTTTTAGTCTGCTTCCGCTGTGACGGCCCCGGGGTGGTGCGGTCTCAAGGACGGGGACTGTGTGTGTTGTCCCTGTCAGCCCTCGTGGCTTCACGTAGGGCAGCGTGTAAGCAGTCGGTGGTTCCTGCACCACCAGCCTGTTAGGTTAAGGCATCTGGAGGAACGAAGGCGTTGCTGTCAGAGATGTGTCCTCTTAATTATTCTTCCTGCTGCCATACCCACTGCTGTTACAGTAACAAAACAATTTTATTCTTTTTACTAGAATATTAAAACTTTGCTTCTTCAGGGATATTCAGAGATTCCCTGTAAAGAGTCTGCGGAATCCCTGATCACAAAATGAAGAGGAAACAGGGCAGAAAAACTACCCAGTAAAACAACATCAAAAAGTGTTAGAAATAGAAAGGGTGCTGAGAAAACAGTCATCCTTCGTCTGGGAGGGGGGTGGCACATTTCGTCTTTGCCATCGGCTGTCCCCAGGAAAGAACTAATTTTGTCTGGCTTTAAAGACATAAACCAAAAGAGCGTGAGAACAGTGTCCTGGGACCACAGTTAGATGCGATAAGAACTGATACGCGTTGACACAGAAGCACAGGAATAGGGTCCAGAGTTGTTGCTACGAGCTGTGCTGCGTACTGAAGGTGGCTGCAGTGGCCCAGGGTGTAGTCTGAAAGGCAGGGCCGGCTTCAAGAGCTGCTGACTAGTGAACATGGTCCGGTCTAATGCACAGGGGCATGGGGAGGGGGTCATAAATCTGCTCCTGTGTAGCAGGCTGTCTTTGGGCTGTGCTGCTGGATCTATGTCGGTAGACGTGCAGCAGTACTGGGTCGGCCGGGCAGGTAAAGGAAATGTCTGAGCAGAAGGACACTCAGCAAAGCCCTCGAGTTGGCTGTGGAGACTGCAGGCTTTCTCTGTGTGTCCTTCGAAACAAGCTGACCAAACACTTCTCGGATGGCATAAGTCTCTGGAGATGGGAGAGCTGATCTAAGCAGAGAACAGCTAAGTGTCCAGCAGTTGGGCATTTTATCATTAGAGCTACATTACTGAGCAATGTTTGGTCAGTTCAGTGACAGTCTGCAAAATGGGGACTATCACTTACAAGGTTCTTCCGAGAGAGCCCATGTCCTTAATTAGTTCTCGAAATTGTGTTTTGTACAGCATGCAAAAAGCGTTTTGGCAGCTTTTGTCACATTTTGAGGGGGCAACAGCTAGATACCAGTTCAGAGGAAAAAGCTGGCCTGCCCAAATGTCTCTCCAGAAAGACTTGGATATTTGTTGGGAGGGAGCTGAAGTGGTTTTCCAGGTGATAATCGCCCCATCTATTTTGAAGGAGATTGTTCTATTTTGTTCAGTGGATACCAAACGGGAATGAAAATGTTAAATAACTGTGGTCAGTTGGGCTTCGTTGCAGTAGATTCCTTTAGACTGTGTCTAAAATCATAGATTAGCATCTCCCTCTCCTTACTTTGCAGTGAGATATGGATATGCTCTGACGTTGTGCACCAGCACCTAATAATGCACAGCCAGAAAATTACACTCATTTCATTGAAATGTTTTGAATTCTATCCAAATACTTGAGATCAGAAAAGGCCTGGAGCCTGTTCATCATCTACAAGGTAGGATTTGGCTGTTAAAATGTTGGCAGTTGTTTATGGTGAGCATGTGATGATGTTGGATATTGGAAGCTCTTGTTCCTTTCTTTTTATTTTAAATTTAAGACGTTTTTTCCCTTTGTAAGGGCACACACACTCAGGAAAGAGATGGAACAGTTCCTTTTTAGGGTGAGCTTACAAGAATGTTCAGTTACCTTCCCGTAGTAAAGAGAAGGTGAGGACTTAGGTGCAGCAGGGATTAGTGTTGCACTTCACATTTCTGAAGGAGTGCTGCTTCATTCAGTTTGTTCTCCCAGACTGTATTCATAAGAAATTCTAAATCCACTGCTCGGTGGGCTGTCTCCAGATCTAAATCTCTAGCTATATCTAGAAATGTTTTGTAGTGATCAGGAAATGAGAAATACTGTATGTTTAAGGGTGGAATGCAGGACGCCATACAGATAAAGCTTTGCGACTGTGACAGGTTGGAAACTGGTTTTAGTGCTGGTCTTCCTGTGAACCAGGTGTGTTACCAGTGCAGTGTTGAATACTGCGATGCCCCTTTTAATGTTTTATCAACCTTATCAAGTGACCCATGCATTCCTAGTTGGAGTTGGCCTAGCACTGTGTTTCACAGTTACTTTTGTGTAAGAACAAAGCAAGCATTTCAAAAAAAAAAAAAAAAAACTTGTGTTGGAGACGAAAGAAGGAAGAAAAACCATAGAGCCCTACCTAACTACTCTGCGGTATGCGGTTACAGCTTTCTTCCCAGCATTGCCTTAGCTGCTCTGAAATCTGTCCTGCTGATTTCCATGGTGAGAGTAAAGATTGCTCATCTGGCTCTTAAGGACTTGGGTGACGTCTGCATTTCTCGTATCTATCTTGTGCTTTTTGATTGTAACCATATCCATGGCTTCACATTCCTTAAGGCCTGGAAGAGCAGGAGATGTAATGAGCTTATTGCAATCCCGCAACTACTTTATAGGATTTCTTCTTAGAAACTCCAACAGGAATGTACCTGAGTAGATTTTGAAGACTGGTAGTCATTTCCCTAAGATCTCAGCTGCCCGTGAGACCAGTTGTTGGATGTGATTTGTGGCTACATGTGGTACCAGCAAACAGGGGGTTAACAATTTTTAGGGAGCTTGGAGTAGGTGGAGTAGACCATAGCCAGAGTAGTCTTTAAACAGTGGTGCCAGCCAGTATTCTCTGTAGGGAAGTTAAGTCCTTCATATCGATTGCGGAGTAATTCCTCAGTAAAAGCAATCAGTCTGCTCGGTGGTACTTTTAGGACAGTAAACAATTCCAAAATGACAAGCTGCACCAGCAAAGCAAGAAAAATAAAACTCCATTGACAGAGCTGAAGAAATCGGAACAAGCCATGGAAGCTGTGTAAATAGGGTGGTGGTAGAGGCATGACTTGTAGGTTTTTCTGTACGTAGCACAGTGTTAGGTTTCCCAGGGGGAGCACCAGTGGTGTCCAGCTCTTGGAGCTCCCAGCTCTCAGGAGCGCTGTTCTGGGATGTGCCAGGAGGTTTTTTCCCTCCTCTTAGTGCTGTGTTTCTGATCTTCTGACACGGTCTGTTTGGTAAACTTGCCCCAGAATGTATCAGTTGGCTAGGTTTGCCTGATGTAATGCACATCTGTCCGTGTTTTCAGTTACCTTTTGTCCAGTTCGGTTGTATTATCTCTAGGGACATAAAAGGACTCGATGCTATTCTAGGGAGATAAATATTTTCTCTGTGGCTGGCTTCTGCTTTGGTAGTTTGGCCAGCTTTCTGGTTAGGTGCTGGCTAAAAAGTTCCTATAGGGAAAAACAAGAGGCAGGTGAAACGCATGTGATCCCTTGGTATCTGAGAGCTATCCGGGGTGCTGGTGTGAACATATTCGCAGCTAAACTCAAAGGGAAATTTCTGATGCACAAATGAGGGGAGAAAAAGAAACTAAAATATTTTTAATATTGTATTAATGAACTCAGTTGGCAGATTCAGTAGAAATCTATTTCATCCATATTCCAGGCTTTAAAAATAAGCCTACGTTTGTGTTTTAAGATTTAGTGTAAAATAGCTACGAAGTGAATAGTGTCTTGGAGTATATTCGTATGAATACTAATTTGTGTAGCTGAAGCAGGTTTCTCAGCATAAGTGGCTTTGCATAGTGACTGTCTCTGCAAGACACCTGCCCTGTTTCTGTGGTTGTCTCACCTGTTCTTGAGAACAGGTGCCCGAATTGCGTGGTGCTTTATGTGCTGTTTATGAAGACATGATAGGGCAGGGCAGAATGGGGACTGGATTGAAGTGGCTGCCCATGAATTCTGTGGAAACTGTGACTTTACCACAGCAGCCTTCCCCTTCTTAGACAACCACTGCAATGGCTGAAGGAGAGAGGCAGACTGCAAGGCTGCAGTGAGGAAGCAAAGCCTCGGAGGGTTGCAGAAGGCCTGCAGGCCGCCAGCCCTCTGGTCCTTTATCCTCGGAGGAAGGAGGAACGACTTACCACGGAGGGGCTGCAGCTAAAACTGCTAGTGGATTGATGGAACTGCTCTCACTGATCATGTACCAGTGCTGCAGGGGAGGTGATGCTCTGGTGCTGATAGTTTGTTTTTTTTCTTCCCAAACCCATAAAACTAGCCTGCCTCTGATTGTTCTTATTCAGATGAGGTAATCCTAGTGTGATCTTTAGTGTGGAAGAGATCAAGGTGAAAAAATAATTGAATAATTGAATCAACAGTGACGGCCTTGTTTTGCTTGTTCTCACATTCAGAGCTAGTTTAAAAATGCATTTATTTTCAAGAATTGAGTTATGAACATTTCATATCAAAGTTTGTTGCTGGTGAAGAAGACTTTTTCTGTTGGGATTATAGTTAGAAGCATAAAGCCTATAAGTGGTTAGTAACAAGTGGGATAGGAAAGGTTCCAGGACATTATATGTAGACCGTTCTGTCACATAGCACTGTCAGTGCTTTGTGTTTTTCAGAAAATACATTTCTTAGTAAAAATCCTTCTGAGCCTTGGTGTACCACGCAGTCTCAGCTCCAGCTGTGTTAAGGGAATGGACTCTGACAGCAGAACAAAACCTGCTTCATACTCGGTCGATAAGAGTATTATGATCACTTACAAAATTGGATGATTCAGTAGCTTCTGTCTGTCTGAAGTCAGCTTTGCAGACAAGATGATGTCACTTTGAAAATGTAACAGCAAAAGCAGCAACAATCCTTTAAACTAACAGTGCCCGCAGTAACTGCTGTGACCGTGAGGCACCAGCTGAGGCTGCAGCAGGAGAGGTTCCTGGGCTGGCCACGGGGCTCCCAGTGCGTCCCCTTGCCGGAGGGCAGAAAGCAGTCCCGGCTCAGTGAGCCGCTCTCATGTAGTGGCTGCACAGGAGCCTGAATGCACGACTGAGGTTACTTCTTATTTAGCCAACCCAGGAACCTCTTTTGAGAGTATTTTTGATCTGTACCTTGCTTGTTTCTTAATTGTGTTGATTGCAAACTGACCAGTTCCACGCAATAAAGCACGTTGGCACTGTTTCCCTCATTCTTCTTGAGCACTGAACCTGATCTTTCATTTTCGTTATAAAGTAACTGAAAGCTCTGTTTCGCTTCTTGCATAGAAATCAATTCCGTGAAAGTCTCTTACACCTTCACTTTATTTTTTGACAGTCAAATACATGTTTCTGTGGTAGGGATAAGTCATCGATGATGATGTCAGTTACGGTTACACATAAAGTCAGGAAGATTGTGTGTGTGTATATACGTACATTTTTAATTTTCAAATGTTTTATCAAGGTTCTGTCTCTGGTGTTTCTTTGGGGTCATTTGGATGTTCCTCAGGTTACATCTTTGGGATGAAAGATATAAAATTAAAAACGAGTCTGTGTTATCTTAAGGAATGACAAACGCATGGTGTGTTCTCTGACTGTATGTTCTACTAACTTTAAACTTGTAGAATAAAATCTTTGTCACAAAACTGCATACCAAAAGAGCCCAACGGGAAATGTTTTACCTAGCAATATGAACCACTTAAGGCTGCCTGTGAGGTAGCCAGGGGACAGAATTAAGGTCCATCTCTTGCACAACGTGGTCCCACAATTACAGTTTGTAGCTGTAATGCCATTGCAGATGGTTGTCCAGGCAGTGAGAGTCCCGAGTCTTATCTTTGCAATCTAAATGCTGGAATTGCTTTTACAAAGCTACACAGATAACTCAATTTAGCCTTAGTACTGAAATGACAAGGCTAATGCTCCTCATGCAGCAGCAGTGTGACACAGTGTGGTAGCGGCTTTGTTGGCCCCGTCTCCTTGCTGGATGGTGGGCGGCAGCAGCAGCTGTGTGCAGAGCGCCACAGGGCGCCTGGGAACCCTCTCCTCCTCGCTCCTGGGAGCAGGCCAGCAGCTGTCCTCTGCGGCACCCCGAAAAGACGGCATTTCTCCCAGCATGGCCTGGGCGATTCCCATCCAGCATGAGCTACTGCCCCTCACCCCAGTATCCCCACCAGCCTGGCGCTCTCGAACTTGTCTGTACACCTGTTTTTGTGCTGTCCTTGTGCTCTTGGGCTGTCTGAGGAGGAGAAGGCTTCCCAAGCTTGACAGATTCCTTGCTAAAGAAAGGAGAAATCTAGCAACGTGGAGGAATTGAGGGCATATGTTTCTGGAACCTTCTTTTCAGGTAGATCCAGCAGCCTCTGTAAAACAGCTGTAGGTGGAGCAGCATTGTGTGCCCTCGTTGTAGCAGTGCTGCTCATGTTACAGCACCCTGTGTATGCAGAGAGGGGCAGTGGTCATACTGTGAAGTTCAAGAGCAACTAGAAGTATTTTGTGCTGAGTGATTTTGTGCTTTGAGGCTGCAGGAGGGTGGCATGCTGTCATCTTTGCACTTTTTCATTAACGTACTTATTTTAGAGTTGAAATTTCCCTAGGAAGCAGGACAATAAAGAAAATAGTGTCATGACAGACTGAGTGATTAGATCTACCAGGGACCTGATGACTCCTGTTCATGCTCCTCTGGAGCGTGATCCTGCCACTGCAGCTCACCAGGTACTCTTCAGATGTCACAAAGGGAGCCCCAGGGAAGCATCTGGCTGCACCTTGTATGAGGAGACACTTTCAGCTTTTATCAGAGAATTCATTTGGGAGTCAGTGTCTCCAGCTCTACTAGACAGGTGTTTCTCTGTCATTTGGCCTGTGGGTATACAATGTTTTAAAACCATTGTTGCCTTACAAGGAGCAGTAGTAACACAGCAGGGGTCTTCAAAGATGCTTCCCAGCATCGTACTGCAAACCATTTCTGTCTTTATTTGAATCTGAGCACTGCTGTGGCCAGGGGCCTAGTTTTATGAGACTGCTCTGCGAGGAAACCCCAGTGGTGTAAGAGTTCTCCTTTTACTCATAACCTGAGCAACAAATATCTGCTTGTTTTGTCTTTAAATGGGACATTGTGCTTTTCCACAGCCTCACTGCAGTGTCACTGGGGCCCGTGTGGGACACCAGGCTGCAGTGCCATGGGGCCTGCGTCCATGCTGTAGTGCAGCTGAAATGCAGCAGCAGCCAGAGCGCTCTCCTCCCCCTTCCAGTGTGCGCTTCTCAGCTAAGGCGCCCCTGAGCAGCCACATGCACGCACACTGCTGGGCTCAGCTGGGTGTTAAGGGCTCCTAACTTTGCATTTCTCTTTAGTGATGATGCGGTTTAGTCCTTTCTTCCTCTTTCTTGTCCAGAGATGTTACTGAGTCCTGTAACCCACGAGGTACATGGAAAACGCCCAACAAGACAGAGGGACATACTAGCCCATTTCTCAGAACTCCACTTATATCTTGTAACAGGATTAGCGACTTAGTCTGTCTGAAGTTAATCCTTTAAATGTGTTAACTCCAAACAAATGAGTTCCCTGTGCTGCTCTGGCATGGAGTTAAATTAGGCTTTCTATGAACCAAGAGCACTACTAATTGAAATAGTCATGAAACAGAAAAACATTTATACTTTTGGGGTATTTGCTTGCTTGAATATCAATTCACTAATAGTATAATTCAATTATTTCTGTTGATTCTCGTTGTAGTGAGGATCTTTATATCCGCAAGATAACTGCGTGTTACCGTTCTACATCTGTTTACTGACAGAGCGACTGCATGCCAGGATGGCAACTTCAAACCTGGAGAACCAGCTACACAGTGCCCAGAAGAATCTACTCTTTCTCCAGCGGGAGCACGCCAGCACACTGAAAGGCCTGCACGCTGAGATTCGACGCCTGCAGCAGCACTGCACAGGTAACTGGAAAGCGTGCTGATACGCTGGGTCAGTGCTTGACTCTTCTCACAAGAATGGGGTAACTGCTTCCTACCTGAGCAGTGAATCCTCTGCAACAGAGCCCCCCATTGGGGTATAGTTAGGGTGCGTGTATTTCAGGGCATGACAGTGTGGTCAGTAAGCAGAGATCTGCCTTTTAAAAAAAAAAACTGTCATGGGATTGTTCTGTGGTTGGGTTGGTTTTTTACAGATTTGATCTTTTGCAGTGGATCTCCTATTACTGTGAACATGCTCACCAAGTGGTTTATTTGTTGTTGTTCTAACAAAGAAAGCTAAACAACTTTTTTTCCCCTTCAGATTTAACCTATGAGCTGACTGTAAAGACTTCAGACTTGTCAGGTAAGGAATACGTAACATTTTTTGTTTAGTGTTCATGTTAAACTGCCTCATGTTTCTTAATGTTTTACTTTCTCCATTATAAGTAGGTGAGAATACTTTGCATAGGGATGTTGACTCTATAAATTCAAAAGATACAAGAGTAGCTTTCTACTTTCCAGAGTTATGGTTATTTATGGAATAAATGTCGCAAATTCTTTAGCAAGGCTATCTTCGAAAGACCAAGGAAGAGAGTGCAGAACTGCTGCCTCCTCCCTGTTTAGAGACAATCAGTTCCCTAGCTCCCTGCGTATGCTGCATGCATTGCGAGCAGGAACGGAATTTTAGAGGCAGGAGAGAGACTTATTAAAACTTAGCTGGTATTGTTATCATACCACAAAGCTTTCTTCTTTCTGTGATGTTATCAACAGGTGAAGCAGAGGAATGAGAGACTCCCTGGGTGTAACCTCCCGGACCAGGGACAGTGTAGGACAGGATGTGTGTTGCGGATAAGAGAGAACACCGGCAAATCTAGCAAGGCAACTGAGCTGCTTTGCATGGGCTCAGCATTAATTTTTGATATTGCAGTGTTTGTCGGATACTTCTCATCACAGGATTTTTAGAGTAGGTGGTCTGTTAGTAATGCCAGTGTGTTGGTGCTGTGACAGACATGAACATTGCCCACTGTGGAGGGGACAATGTCTAACAATTTATAGTTGAAAGTTCTGTGACTAGAGTGCTGTATTATTGGAGAATTTTGGGCTGAAGGTCCCTGCTGAACAGTTGGAAAGCTGTCCAGCTGCAAAAACTAAAGAGTGACAAAATCACCCCACACGCCCCATGTGTGGTGTGAGGGCACAGGTGCGGAGACGGGGTCAGCCTGTAGGGCATGCCCACAGTGCAAGATCCCCTGGTGTACAGGGGGGCGTGTTCTTGTGAAGAGAAGGCAGCCAGGCTCAGACACCTCATCCCCAGAGAGACTTCTACAGCAGTGAAGAGGAACGTCTCTGCCCACAGTCACAGGCTTCAGCTGTCCATGGGGGACCAAAGCTAAAGCCTGGGCATGCCTTCCTGGTGAGCTGGGACAGCTGTTCCGGCCTGCTCACCAGCCAGTCTGGTGCTTGCTGGGAGAGCAGATCCTCTTAATGACCAGCCAGTTTGCAAAATGGCTCTAATTCTGAGCAAGTATGGCAAGCATGGTTTCTGTAATCCCTGTTTACCTCAATGCGTGAAGCATCTTTACCTGGTGTCAACAGCTTTCTTTTAAGCTGTGGTGAGTGGCAGTAGCTCTTCATCTGTTCTGTAAGAGCCATCCCAGTGCTTCTGAAGATAAAGTGATTCTTACAGTATTAGCACAAGTTAGCCTTTGGGGTCTTCTTATGGGTTTGAATTGTCAAAAGGAACCCTGCTCCACTGTTTAACTTAATGACTATCATTAAATTGAAACACTTCTTATTTCCCTGTTCTTCTAGAAAATGGTAGTTCAAGAAGCGATGAACTCAAAAGAAAGTGTGAGGATCTTGAAGCTCAACTGAAAAGCAAAGAGGCTGAAAACAATGAATTATTGAAAGAACTGGAGCAAAAGAATGCTATGATAATGGTGCTGGAAAACACTATTAAAGAAAGAGAAAAGAAGTATTTGGAAGAGTTAAAAATGAAAAGCCATAAGCTCAATATGCTGTCAAGTGAACTGGAGCAGAGAGCAAGCACTATTGCTTATTTAACTTCTCAACTGCACGCTACTAAGAAGAAGCTGCTGAGTTCCAGCGGGACTTCAGAGGGGACCCCTTCTGGCAGTCCAGTGTTGTCCAACTATAAGCCAGCCCCTCCCAAAGATAAACTGCCTGAGACTCCACGACGCAGAATGAAGAAGAGCCTGTCAACACCACTCAACCCTGAATTTGAAGAGGCCTACAGAATAGGATCGGATAGCCGGAAGCTGCTGTTAAGAGAGCCTGTGGATGCCATGCCTGATCCCACTCCATTTTTGTTGGCCAGAGAAACGGCAGAGGTGCACCTTATCAAGGAGAGGCCGTTGGTTATCCCACCGATTGCTTCAGATCGAGCATCCGGTGAATCACACAGTCCGGCCCGAGAGAAGCCACACAAGGCACACATTGGGGTGGCGCATCGCATCCACCACGTCGCGCCGTCCCAGCCTCAGCCGGAGGTTGAAACGCTGGCAGTGGATCAGGTCAACGGAAGCAAAGTGGTCAGAAAGCACTCAGGGACAGACAGAACTGTTTAAGTAAAATCACTTGCTCTATTCTGTTGCTTTTTATGCACTGTGATCCTATAGGATAAATAGCACCTGCAGTAAAGTTTCTTTTGATGCCCCATGCATGCCAAACTTCTTCCAGATACATCATTAATAGATTATTCTCCTCTAATGAACCCTAATAGGACTGTGTTCATATGGCAAGGCATATAACTACTAAATGCTGTGGCCAAATCAGGGGTACCTGACCGCTTGCTTCTGAGCACTGCTCCATTTATGGTAACTACACATGTGGACAAAGGCACAGGCTGCAGGCTGTGTTATTAATGTTAATGAAAGCAAACTTAGCGCTAAACCTGCAGCAATAGGTATTGGCTGTTAGCATTTAAAATAGCAACAGGTCTTTTTTCTCCACTGTGTATGTAGCAGTTCGTACACAAACATTAACTTCCATGACAAAGCCTTTTCTCATGGTAGCATTGAAAATAATGCAGCTGCAGCTACACTTTGAGGCACTAAGGACTTTTTACCTTCATAGGCTTTTGGTTGCAAATTGTGTTCATAGTTTCTCTGTCTCAAAAATCCTGAGAGTCCCAGCAAGTATTACTTATTAGTCCTAAATACTTTGGTTTGTAGCTTTAAGTAAAAAAAAATGGGGAAGGAGAGGATAAAGCACTCTTTTCAATGGTTTAATGGTTCTCACAGAAAGAGTATGAACACTTCTTTATTTTTTATTTTTTAAATTGAATGGCTTCATTGCACGTTTTACACTAGTCAGTACACTGCACTTGTGGCACCTTCCATACTGGCTCAGAGCTCCTTTTTCAGGGAGCAAATGTAACCGACTATCCAATATGGGAATGGTTCCTTATGCTCTAACTTGCACTTTTTTTTTTTATAAAGGGATTATTTTTGTTTCCTGAAAACCGTAGACTTGTTCTGGGTATCATCAGACAGCACGGGCTTCTAACAGCTTAGAAGCCCACGCTGTCCCTTTAAAATGTGTGCATTTAGTTTGAAATGTAACTGACGTAACCAATTCATACAAGAGGAGAACCTGGCATCCTCGAGTTTTATCTCGGCCAATTGGGACACGCTTGCCTTGTACTTGTCCTGGTTCCCCTACTCCTGCCTAGTTAGCAACAGGTACCCCCAACATCTCTGTTAGACTACTTGATTTTTATGTTTGTTCTCTTTTTCTAGGAAAGAAAGGCATACTGAGAGCAGTGTGAGTATGTAATTGTGGGAAGGGAGCACAAATCTGACAGTTTTTTTCTTAAATTCTGATCAGCACCTCCAGCTCACCTCTGCTTCACTCTTGTCTGCAGCCTCTGAGTAGGACAAGCAAGAAAAAATGGCTCCCAAATGCTGCTAAGCTTATGATGTGCCTTCAAAAACTTGGAACATGTAACCTTTGTGAAACCTGGTGAAGGATTTCTGCCTGCCCTCTTTCCTTCCTCTTGCCAGCTGTAGTCTTAACCCCTTAAGCTTTTTCTGCAGCTGTGTGTTGGTGTGTGTGTCCCTTGGGAGCCTTGGATAACTATTTGTCAGCTTCCCTAAAAAAAAAAAGGCACTGGCAGGATGAAGACAGCTGTTCTTCCTAATTGTGGTACTGCTAAGTTTCCTGTGTAGCACGATAACTTACAGCAGGGTTGTTGCCAGTCAGAGAGGATTTGAATGTCCACTAGCCCTAAGGCCTCCTGTGTCCTCTGCCTGTGCACCTTCACAATTCAGTCACTTGCTAGTTTAAAGCCCAAGAAACACTCGTCAGTGTTGTGCCTTGTCAGTTGTGTGGTAGGATTTGTTTCATGAATTGTGGGGAGGGACAGGGAGAAGGCTGTGTTCCTGAAAAATGATTGGTTAAAGACAGCTTGTTATTTCGGGGTTTACCACGTCTAAGTGTATTGCATTACCCAGCAGTGGTTTCGGTTTTGGGGTTTTTTTGGTTGTTGTTGCCATATTATGATGGCTACTAGTGTATGAGTGAACTACCCTGCCACTTGTTCAAGGCTGATGGAAGGCATCGCTTCTAAACCCAGCAGAAGCGATGCTTTGGGCAATTAAAAATGTTTCTTACAACTATACAGGCAAACCTTATTCTTTGTGTGTGTGACAAACTTACTACATCTTTCCTATATCTGTACACAGCAAATTGGAGTGTTTCTAAAACAAAAAGCAAATGATGAAAAATACTTCCTTTTCCAATGTGTTTATTGAGACTACTAGCTTAGTTGTAACATACTATTTAAGGTCAGGTATGCCTAAGTGAACACTACCCCACCCAGGGTGCTGAATCTTTGCCTCTTTGTTGTTTTTTGTTTGTTTTTTCTTTCCCTCCCTAAAGCAGTGAATTCTATGAGAAAAATCTAGTGCCTAATTTCAAGCTGTCAATCTGCATTCAAAGTGAGACAAACACCTTGAAGCACCCAATGGGACATGTGCCTTGTGGTGTAAAGATCAGCTTCAAAAACAAGGCCAACGCCCATCGCGTTCCTTCTCATGGAGGTGGTGTACACCGGTGTCCGGAGGGTATTCTAGAAGAGTGTGGAGGAAAGGAAGACACTGAATAGTTCTTAAAGTGTGTGAAAGCGGAAACAAGAGGAGCCTCTATGAGAGATGGTTGGCTTCAGAAACTCACTCATTCTGTTAATGTAAGGAGAAGTTTCACACTGCATACTTTAAAATGCTAGTGGTGGTTCTGGTTGTGCTAAGAGGGAAAGGACTAGCAGCTACTGAGATTTAAAAGTAGGAAGAAGTTAATAAACAAATGTACCTCAGAGTCCCTAGAGGAAAAGTACCTGGAGTTTGAGCCTGTGCGCTTCAATGGGGATTATCTTCAGAATGGGTAACTCCACCACCAGCACTCCGGGCTTGCTTTTCGTAAGGCAGCTGTTCTCTATGTCCCAGTCTGCGCCTTCCAGAAACAGGCCAGAAACAAAGCAGCCTGTAAAGGCAGAAATGCAACATCTTGTGTAAGTCAAGCTACTAAAAAACACTGTTTAAGGCAACGTTGTTTCTGCAGTGGCTGTCCTTGGCATTAATACAGTCATGACAAAACTTATCCTTTCAAACTGCATCTACACAGAGGTATATTTATTTACCTGTGGTGTCTGTTCGTATAATACAGCTGTGAGCTGTGGGTTTAAAAAAACATTTTCAAATTAAAATTGGCTCAGCTGTGTTATATATGATAAACAGGAATAAATACCAATTTCCTACCAGTTTTCTTCCCCACAGTGGATACCATCCTCAGTATTTGCTCAAGTAATAGCCAAGGTATGAGAGAACTTGTTCACTCTTGTGGGACTGAAGGTTAGCTCATGCTGACAAAAGGTGTGGGTTTGGACAGAGTTGTTCTAATACAAATGAATACCAAGCATTTTTGTTGAAATGTTGGTAAATACAGAATAATCTAGGCTTGAAGTGACCTTTTTTGTTGTTGTTAACTGATAGCTATATTTGGCAAAAAACAGATTTTTCTTCTCCATTTCCAGTCAGGTGTGATATTCGAAAAGAGTTGCTTACCTGGCCCTTTAGCCAGAGGTTGTTACGTTTAGTGATCAGAACATTGACATTTCTAAGAGATAAATACACAATACGTAATACAACATAGTTGTATTTACTTTTTTTTTTTTGCTTAAATACATTATTTGCAGTGTAAATGCATTTTTACTTAGTCTTAGCAAGTTTATAATGTTTCTCCCATTAAGAAAATGCATACAGAGATAATAAGCAAGAGAGAGCCAAGGAGAGGTTGGAAGTTGAAGAAATATATGGGGGTATGTGTGAAAGAAGCTGAAGAAGATCATCGTTTGTGTATACACTTGCTCGGCAGCAAAGCAGGAACCTGAACCTAGCTGATTTCCAGCTTGTAATCATGCGGACTGTTAAAACCATAACCATGCGTATTGTCTGCAGAGGTATGATCTAAATAATTCCACTCAGTAGGTGAAGCAATTTCTCTCCCTCTCCCCCACTCCTCTGGCCCCAATTAACTGTTTTTTCCCCCTCAAATGATCATAAAACCACTTACCTTGTATAGACCCTTCAGTGATGTCTTCTGCAGTCCTGTATTTAGTCACCTCAGTGTAGAGGGTGGAATGATCCAGGGGCCACCTGTTTTTCCTGCAGGTGGCCTGAACAAGAGCTGTCAGGTACGATTCTGGAATGTGCAGGCCTGAGAGCCACATTACCTGTGGTTCGCGCTCATTAACCTGCAATCAGAGAAGACAACCTGCAGCACTTGTTCTCTTCTCCTACCACCTCACTCAACTCAGAGGCCAGCCAGCTTAAAGGCAGTGGCTAGGCTTCCTAAACTCCACCGTTGTGCAGTGAGTCAGTCTCATTCTAGGTGTTAATTGACATTAGTTCAAGTAACTTATTTAAAGCAGCGTGGTTTCAATGACTTCTGCACTCCAGCACTAACTTGCACAGCATATCATGCAGATTAACAAAAGAAAAGAGCTTTCTGGAGTGTCTTACTCACCCAGCTGGTGTACTGGTTATACCTAGCTCTAAAGAAAATAATCCAATTTCCAAGTGTTTTTAGTGTGTCAGGGGCCAGCCGCCGCCAGATTCCAGGAATCTGTCCATTAAAGAGAGCCCGAGCCACATCGTCCAGTTCACTGCTCATTCCAACTTCCCCAGACAAGGCCTGGAAAGACAGTGAGAGTCCTGAGTGCCTGAATGGGCACAAATAAAGTGTAGTAGCTGTGCCCTTACGTACTCGCTGTAGTTCAGCCAGCGACTTTGCCATGCGAATGATCAGCTTATTAAAACGTTCCAGTTCCTGCAACAGCACCACAGTTGTAGGGGATATGTCTAGTCCAAAACCTTTTCGTATCTGGGCAAGATCAAATACTTGTGGTATCTTGCTTTCTATATCCTTAGCAACGTGTGCAATATATTCATCTCGACTGATTCCTGTACCAGATTCACCTGAAACAAAAAAGGGTTAGTGAGACTATATATGAATAAATTATCCCTTCTATTATTCTCTAAGACAATTTTGAGAGCTGACTCACCTTTTGGCACCAAATTCTCTGCCCAGTCCCTGTGGCACTGACATTTGGATTAGAAGACTTCCCGCATGCCTCAAACTGTGCCTCAGGGCACATGCTGAACAATTTGCATGCTGGCAGGACTAAGCAGTTCCGCTGCTTTGCTTGCCTCCCAGTCCCTGCTCTTTGCTGCCTCTGCTCCACGAGGCCACTACACATTGTGCTGGCAGGCAAACACTAACCTGTGCAGCTGCAGAAACCTCTGCGTGCCAGCCTGTGGCAACGTGCGGGGTGCAGGCAGCGCTACTGGCTGCAGCGGCCATGCCAGGCCCCAGACCCCCTGAAGTGGGCAGGGGCACGGTTGGCATCACAGTCTCTTAGCACAGAGCTCGCCACCTTAGTTCCTATTTGTGAAAACAGTCCAAAGGGATGGTGAATGTACCTGTCTGAGGCTGCAGCTCAAGAAGATGAGACCATATATCACGAACTGCCTTTGTATAATACCCAATCTCAGCGTTCGCATGAAGCCCAAACACCTCTGGAGTATTAGCAAGCGGCAGAGATTCTATCGCTACTGCAATACAAAAACATGTTTCATAAATATGCCATATATTAAGCCACAGCTACCAGACCAAAAGAATGCTGCAGAGAATTCCATGAGTGGTTTTTCTTATTGTTATGATTGAAAAAAATCAAATGCTATAGCTGGTTTTGAAACACTGCAAGGACTGAATAAACATTTTAGAGCGTGAAATACAGACAGACAGCCACACCCACCCCACCATGGAAAGGTACCGCATTTCAAACATGCTGTTTACTTGGGGAGGGCTTTGTTGGAGTTTTTAAGAACTGCAAAGAGCTGGCTGGTAAGCTCACATGTTAAGAGGGCCTGCTCATATAAGGCAAAAGCATTATCAGCTGTGGATTATAACTTTGCAATATGTACAAATACTACGCCTGAAGTTACTTTCAATTTCTCATGTCCACCACTGGCCATGGGGAGAGCAGGAATACTGTAAGTAGATTTATTTATTTTTAATGCTAACTTATGTGCCAGGAAAAGCATTGCTTACCAACAAAGTCATCTTTTACAGTTCCTCGTGGAATCTTATAATCAACCTCATCATTTTTATAAAAATGAAAGGTTTGGAATGTGTCGAATATGAAATCACCAAGGTACTCATCCATATAGACGGTCAGAATGCGACGATCAAAGCTATCAATTGCACGTCCACCATACATGACCTAGAAATAATAATACTAATATTATACCACTGGCTTTTGGGGCAGCAAATACAGTTTACAAAATAAAATCACTGAAAGGTCCAAAGCACTTGCTGCTGCAGTGACTGGATGACTAATGCTGTTTCCCTTCAAGGCTTCTCTAGCTCCCTCTCAAGGGGAACACATGAAGTGTTTGACTCAGTATGGTAACTGCTCGGGCCCACTTCTAACAGCCAGTCTTAGTGATCTGTGTGCAACAGGAACTCCCTTAGGTAACATATCAGTTGTGATTAAATGCTGCAGAATAACAACATCTTGTAAGATGTCCTGACTTTGAACTGGCCAGCTGCTACACAGCGCGTACCACATACAGCACTGCAAGAGCTTTAGAAATACCCTTTCATACAGCTCACATCAGCAGTACTCCACTTTACTACTAATACTGTAACACTGCCATTCGGTACCTTTCATAAGAGGATCCCAAGGGCTCTTTCACTCCAAATTAATTAAGCCCCATAACTCCCCTGTTGTGCAGTTAAACACAACGGCCCTGTTTCATTCAGGCAGTGAGACAACTGCCCAGGAGAGATTCTCAACCAGCTTTACTTTATGATGTAGCTCATACAGAAAGGAAGCTTCATTTGTCAGGATTCTTTAACCATCCATGTTCCTTAGTGACATTGTAGGCACTCACCTCACCAATAAGGTACTTGAGACTGCTCCAGGGGATTTTATCATCATTTTGCTGGAAAGCTTTCGTCAAGTATGTGTTCAGAATTTCCATGCAGACCTAATAAAGTTTTTTAAATGTGTGAGATAAGAAGATTCATAAATCATCTATACATGTCCATAGATTTTACTTCACATAGTTCTTGTTTGAAAGCTAACAATAGTTTCTTCCTCAAAGAATTAGAAAGTTAAATGTACATCTTGTTAAGAAAGGAAGCCCACAAGGGATGCAATATAATCATGAAGGACTGGGAATCTTATTTTTAGTGGCCAAAATTTACGTTATAGAAGATCATGAGTCTACATGAGTCCACAGCAGCAGAAAAGAAAACAAAAGGGAAAAGGGAGAGGCAAAATGTCACTGTGAAAAAGGATTAAATCTGGATATATCATGTTTTCAAAAATAATTTGAGCAAGTCAAGAATATAAGAGCTATTGTCACTATTTTCTTACCTGGAAATCAGATTCATTAAAGTCATACGGAACGTTCCAGCCAACCTTCCCAAACTTCCTTCTCTCCTGAACCACAGCATGGAAAAATGCCAAGACATAGACTAAGGATTTAAAGGCAGGATGTGGGCATTGCTCTAAGGCTTCTTGGGGAATTTTGAAGTAGGTGGCTTGCATATTTGGCTTCAGACCATTAGGTGGTTCCGTTACAACCTATGAAAATAATCAGGGAAGCCATCAATTACTGAATTGCCTCAGGAAAATAAACAGCGAATGTATCACATTCTCTAAGTCAGTTACACAATGCAAACTTGAAAAAAAAAAAAATCGATCACCTTCCTGAATTCATATCAATATGGGATTTTTTCTTATGTAAAGACATGAAACTGACCTTTTAAGTACATCAAGGTAAACATACACATGTAAAGAGAAAATTGATATTATTTTAGAAATAGCCATGTTACTGGAAAGACATTAATATTTTATCATACTTGAAGATCAAATTTACTGAAATATTATCAGTACTTTACACATTTTTCTGTGTCCTACATATCATGACAGTAAAATGTCTTAACAGTCTCTAACATGTCTTTACTGGTGATCAAATGAAGGCAGAGCCAGCTTCCTGGTAACATTTTCAAAGTGCTATAAAACCTTTGATCTCACCGCGCATTGCTAGACCTACAAAGTGCATATCTGCAGTCATAAATCAAAGGTACGTTGATGCTCACTTCTCCCCGCTGCATAATTAGGCACTACTGGAGATGATTACTCTAGAGCTGTCATTGATACAGTAGAGCGCATATTGGGTGGATCTGTTATACCACTGCCTTCAAATCTGTGAAATACAGTTATGTTTACAGGAGTGGTTCACCACAACAGAAGTAAAGCAGCCAGAGAAAAGAACATTAGGACAGCATCATGGCTTGTGCCTTCAAAATAATCAGCTCAGCTTGCTTGTGAACTGGCAGCTGGAAACCATTATCCTATTACAGTGTCTGCTCTGCTGGTACTATTGCCAGGCTAGGCACAGACCTCGGTTCTGTACTTCAGCACCTGGGACTGACAGGGTTATTTCTGACTCTGGATATACTTGTGGCAGCATTTCAGTCTGAAGAGCATTTGTCACATCTCCAGGTTTACTCACAAACCTCTACTCTGAAATAACTGCTTCATGAAAAAAATGCTGAACAGCTTTCACCCAAAGCTAAAAAAAAAGTCACCAGAAGATAAACAGGATGATGAAAAATGTATTTGGCTTATGAAGCCAAAAAGCCATACAGCCCAAGTCAACATCCTACATTCAGGTCATGCTCCTCCCAAAGCCCCTCTGTTTTGCTGAATAAGCAGGCCATGCTTTCCTGACTGGGGTTTCCCCACTGCACGGTACCTTTAATGACTTCTGCAGTATTCCAATTGGGAAGCCCTCGGTAGGGTCAGTAGTCAGCCAGAGGCGAAAGTCTGGGTGAGGTTTTGTAATTTTCTCCAGGGCCTTTTCCAGAGTGACAAGCCACCTCACCAAAAGGTGACAGTTCTGCAACATCAGCCACTCTCCACTAACCGCCACGTTCTCCAGCATCTGCAGAGCAATCTTAAGAGAGAAAGAAAGAACCGTCTGTTAGTAACTCTCCCTTTATCCTGCAAGCAAACCGGCTCTAATGGGTTAGCGCAATGGATTTCTTCCTGCTAGCAGGCGATCAGAGCCTAGGAAGTGGTGTCTAAGCGAAGCTAATTGGAACTCTCCCACTGAACAAAAATACAGCAAATTCAGTCAGCTGCTAAGCTGTGACCACAACCAAAAAAGAAAGCTACAAGAAAGACAGAAAGAGCAGCAGGATCCTGTTTATGGTAACAAACACTGTTTTCCAATCAACTCATGTCCTTACACAGAGACAGGGTCACCGATTAACCTTTGAAAGGCTACAGAGCAATGTCTTCAGCTCAACTATTTTCTAACATGAAAACCTCATTCTGAACGTAGCCTAACCAAACCCATAAAATCAGCCTAACAGCCAAATGCTCTCTCTCACATTACAGGAAAGCATTATTCCCAGGCTGGCATATGGTACGCTATGTCTGAAGCACAAAGAAACTCCATTTTAAATGAAGCAGGCCTTTGGAAAGGAAATTTGGACAGGCCCGTGACAATAACAGCATGATATGCCATTCTCACACTAACTCACTGCCGACAGAATGTCCCAACCTCCCACTGAACTTACCTTTTCCTGGCCTTGTCCCATGGCTAGAAATTTCAGTCTGTCCCCTCCGAAGCCTGTCCTCTCAGCCAGTTTCATGAGGTCACTAATGGGATCAGAGCCAGGACTTAAGATAAAAACAACTGGTGAGTAGGGACTGCTCTGCTCAAAGATAGCTTCAAAGCTGATCACAGGGGGCTGCACATACCTGGTAGGAAAAGAAGCACAATAAGCTGCTCTACAAAAAAGTAGCCATCATGTGTAAAAGATGACTCTTAAACAGACATCAACATTCATAGCAGACTACATACAAACGGAACAGAGACAAAACATGCTCTACTGTTTAGACAAAGTATACAAACCAGTTACATAACTGATTACAACTCCAGTTCTGTGTGAAATACCTGAACAGTAGTATTCTGATTTAAAACGAGGGTGACTTACCTCTCACTCATTGTCAGAGTAACATAGTTTGTTACTGCCCGATATACCCGGTCCACTCGGAAACACCGCAAAAGTAGGAGTTTCTGAAAGTCTGAGAGACTGTTTTGGTACTGCATGGGGAATGGCATCTGCTCCAGAGCATCTGTGTCATACCACTGGCAAGAAAAGGTGGGAGACAATGCAGACAGATCAAATGGATCTATCAATGAAATTACTAGGAAAAACAGAGCAAAGCTATTTGATTGAGGAAGGGCTAAGAGACTCAAGGAGAACGAAGAAATTCAACCAGCTGCAAAGATATATTGAAAGATTTTACGCTTTTTTCAACATAAAGCATTCAAATCCAGAAACATATCTGTACTTTAATTTTATGACAAGTAATTCTCTTAAGATATAGAAAACAGCAACAAACAGTATTAACAGATTGCTTACAGAAAGACTTCTTGTAAAGCAAGAAGACATGGAATGAAACTGAATGCAGAACAAAGGAAAGCCTTTGTTTGTAACTAGCCTATAAAACTCATTGCCACAAGAAGATCAAAGTACAATTTAGCAGTACAAAAACAACAGCGAAATATTGACTGTTGAAATCCAACAGCAAAAATTCCACTGACTCGAATGGGACAAAGAACTCATCTAAGGCATTTGACTGGAAAATAAAACGTGTACAATATATCAGAGACAATTCGGGGGGGGTTGTCATTTAAATAAGAGCCCTAATTCTTCTGGAAATAAGCCAATCACTGAGTTCAAGAAGAAAAGGAAGGCCTTGACAGAAAAAGCCAGTGGTGACATGCCTCCTACAGAGTCCTATGGCACATTGCATCATACTTGAACATTCAATTCCAGAAGAAAAACAAGGAGAGAGAACAGGATTACAGAAAAGCACGTACATTTTTCCATACATCTGGATTTTTTTCCACATCATCTGGAAGAGATTCAAATTGCTCAGGAAATAGTTCAGACAAGCGAATTAGGTCTTCCCAGCCTTGATCTGGAAGCCAAGCGAACGGTTTCTTTCGTGTACTCTTCTCCAGGGAAATATTGCCTAGTCACATTCAGAAACCAGAGTGACTGTCCATGGCATAAATTCTCCAATACATGACCACACATATAGTCCCCACTGCACAGAGGAACCATTTGGAAATTTGTCTCTGGAAGCACTATGAGATTAAACCGGTCTGCTAAAGTAAATATGCCATTTCACAAGTGCTTGCAAAAGCCAAAGTTGTATCTTCTCAAACATTTCTAAAATTATTCATAAAAAGTTAGAAAATAACAAGACATTATTTTCTCAGGTAACATTCTAATTGTCCATGGCTAATACAAGATTTGTCAACAACTGTAAGGGAAAACAGATTAGCCTCTTCACTGTTTAAGAAATTAAAAAAAAAAGTAAAAATCCACAATTTGTGTAAAACAACATATTTCAGCTGACTTCAGGTGCTAGCTCTCACAGCAAATCATATCTAGACAAAATCTACCTTTGAAAGATCTCCTAGCTATCACCACATATAGCTATACATTTATATATATAAATATTCATGTTACCTTTTAAAAAGAAGTCAAGTTCTTCTTGTGGAACTCTGTCATCAGCTTGCTCTATCTTGATAGTCATATTAAAGGAGAATAATAACTTGTGCTTCTCAAACAAACCTACATTAAAAGGAAAATATTTTCAAAAATATGGTGCTAAAACGTGGAACAGGAGCAATCTTTAAATCTACATCCTGCCTCTGGTCACCCCACAAAGATCTGGGTGATCAAAGATAGGGCTTTGGGTCAGGCTTACAGAAGTATAGACCAGCTACATGTTTGGAATCAAAATGGCATCTGTGAGAAATATCCAGGAATGCGAGATCCATAACAGCAATTTGCCATTTGTAAATCCATTAATTAAAGCATTTTTTTAGGTTATATTTGTAACATGCATAGTTTCTTCAAACAGAAATAGAAGTAGCAAGAGTAAACCAGGAACAATGCTGAGATCTGAACAGCAGTGAATTTGTTTGTGTTTGGTAATTTGCCTCTAATGTAAACCAACTGAAAGCATGGCTTTACCAAGCATTTGAACACCACAGTATCGCTAAATTGCACTAACCTGTGCAGCCGTAGTTATAGGTGTTAAAAGTCAATGCATCCATGATGTTTTCTAACCTCTTCAGAAGAACAGGACTGGGCATGGATTTCCGAAGAGAGAGTCCAAAAACATCTAAGAAGGAGACCAGGGAGTACTGATACATGATGTTGACAACTGACATTTCAGACAAAACGGAGAATAAGATGGCTCCCCTCCTGGCAGCTGGTCTGTAGCCATCTCGAAGCTGATCAATATCCACCGCTGTTGTCGCAGCCAGATCAAGTTTTTCGATCACCTAGCCATATATAGATATTATGCACATGTTATTAACACGCGGGTCCATAGTGTATATAACACGTCACAATAAGCAAAGCTATTCTGTGGCTAAGCCATGTTGAAATAATAATGGCGAACATTTAGCACCTAAAAATATTGCGTGTAATGGCATGCATTAAAACCATATGAACACCAGGAGGCAAGATACTAAAGACTAGTAACATCCATTATTACTTTTAAAAAGACTGTATTTATGTAAAAACGCAAGTCATCTTTAAATCATAGATTTAAAGGTTTTTAAATACCGTAGCAAAATTTCTCTTAGAGTAAGGCAAACAGGACTCTGTGGAGAAATAAGGGCTAGTTATCTTACATGTCCCCTTATAGTCTGAGGAGTAAAAAAGACACTGCTGAGGCACAGTGCCCATCCAACTGGAGACATCTGAACTAAGTAAAAAGAATCATGCCCTACCAGTGCCTGCCTCCCTCTGTTGACTATATAGGGAATCTGGGCAAGTAACCCTAAAGAAGAAGTATGAACTGTAAAAATCAAAGGTTAGAATAAACGAGTCCCACCTTGTATTTTTATGGAAAGTAAAGGCAAAGATTAACACAGAATCATGGAAATAGTGTGGGACAAACCCTCTGGGGATGTTTAGTCCAACTTTCTGCACAGTACTGGACTATCACCACCACTAGATCAGGTCAGCTGTGGTTTTGCCCAGCTGACCTGATCTAGTGGTGCAAACCTCCGAGGACAGAGATTCAACATCCTCTGAATAACAAATATCTTCATTTTTCATTTCAGATCTGATACAATCCAACATGAAGATTGTTTCAGAGCTGAAAGAAATACATCACAAAGCCTTTGATTTAGAGCTATAAAGAACCATTACTTTGGTCCTTATAAGGACTTTCCTGAAGGTAGGATTTTTTTCTCTGATGCAAAAAAATACTGCCCAATACTGAAAGATACAACAAACTTAAAAGATTTCTTCACTGCTTTCAAACTAGTTCCTAGCTTCAAGGATGAAAGAAGATGAAGCACAATGAAAATGAAAGAAGTTCTATAAGCAGATATCCTTCCCAAAAAAAACAGAGCTGGTACCTCAGTAGCTTTGGATTTCGTCTCTTCCAGGGTTTGCACCAAGTCTAAGTTGTCCAACATGTTTCCTGTAGAGGAGGTCAGCTCCCGAAGGAGAGAGTCTTCCAGATCTTTCAGCAAGTTTCTGTTGTCACTTGTCTCCTGGATTAGACGTTCTCTCTGTTCTTCCAATTCCCTTCTTTCAAAACCCGTAATGACACTGAGCAACTGATCCTCTAGGCCTTTTAGTGTAACTACAGATAGAACGCAGCACACACAGGTTTTTTTTGTTTGTTTTGTTTGGTTTTTTTTGTTTGTTTTTTTAAATAAGGACAGCCTTTAGACAGTTCATTTCATCTTAAACATCTCATAAAACTACAGCAATACAACAGAGTGACCTGGTTAGTAATTGTATATATTGATTCTACCAATGCATCCTAACCTGGCAGGTCTAAGAACAGATGTTTAGCTACGTTTCAAATTAAGAGAGAGAAGAGAGAAGAATTTTATATTAAGTCAGATGATAAGTATAAGGGAGACTATGAAATTTCAGAGTTTTGTTGTCATTTCAGATAACCACACAGGCCCTAAACTTGCACTACAGCATAATCACTACTTTGTTACTAAACACACACTATTGCTTACCTGTATAATTGATAACCATAGCTTTGCCAAACACAGAGGGAGTATACTTTGGGTTTGCTAATTTGGTGTTCAGGTACAATCTAAAATTACTGTCGTAGTCAACCTCTTTGTCACCCAGGACAATGAATGTTCGCCCCTGTGCAACTTTGATATTCTTCTCTAAGACATTGTCTATCATAGGATCAATGTATTCATCAACACCATGCAGCAAGAAAGGATTTCCGTATTTTATGGCAAGTTCTAGCTGTTTAAGGAAATCTGGGTCATTAAAGGAAGCCATCTGCAAGAGAATAATGGGAAGATATGCAAACAGGACTGATTCAATTTTCTGAACACCATTATTTTTACAATAGCTGCCAGCACTAATGAAGATTGCTCTATGTTGCTCTTTGCCTTTACTCTTATAAATGATATAAACTACACTGGTACAGAACAGTAAAAATGCTGTTTTTTCTGATCAGTTGAGAGTGACTTCCATTTGGAGAATTATTCTTTCAACTATGCCTCTGACTGTGCTATTGTCCTACATGAAAATTCCATCCTGGAGCTGAGATAGAACACAAGCAACACCAGCCTTTTGGTTATATTATTTTTCTTGTACTGAGGCTGTCCAAGATCCCAAAAAAATCATCAGTCCCGAGGACTTGAAGGTCATGTGAACAGGGATAACTCCCTATCCATTTTAGAGACACAATAGTCACCACATTTGTCTGTATATAACTGCATAATTGTTCCCCATTCAAGGTAACAAGTACTGATGCAGCTCTTAAAACAACAAGTAAAGAGGTGAAATGTTTATCTTTACCCTCAGGTTATTTTTTTCTTCCTTCTTCTTAATCCAATTTAACGCCTGTTGTTGTGGGTCAATACAGAGTGGGAAGCGGCTTGCATATGTTGTCAGGATGCCGTTCTGGACGGAGAGCTCATCTGGAGGCAATCCTTGGGAAACCCACCTGGGAAGGCAATGGATCAAAGACTAAGCTGGAATGAAAATTTGAGTGGAGAACAGGACATTTCAGTAGTCAGTAAAATTATGCAATCCACTGAGCATAGTATTAGAAACACAAGCAAACATATGATGTATGGGATTGCAAGAGCGGCGTCAAAACTCGGCCTGACTCGTCTGAGTCATTTGTAACTACACCACTCAAAACACCAACTGTTGTATTTGCTGAAGAGTCTTGCAGCAGTTGAAATATGGGTTACCTGGGCATGCATTTATTTCCAAATTCACTGAATTCAATGAAAAGACTCCTATTAGGCCTTGAGTTGAACACATATTATAGGTAACTCACAAAAAAAAAATTATAAAAAGTTATTATATGTGTGCAGGTTCAGTGAATGTCCTTGGAACATAAAGAACAATGGTCTGTTATAGCAAATAGCCTCTGCTAACCAGGAAAAAAAAAAAAAAGTCTCCTTCCTTGCCATCTTTGAGGCATGAAAGTAAAATGCTGTCTTCCCTAGAATGGCTGTGCACTTCCATCCACAATGCCAATTCTATGCTACAGATTCAGATCCAGACTCCCACTTCATGATTTCACATACAGTAGTCATTGGACTTCTTTACTGGACATACCTGCTAACCTCCACTTCATTAGTCAGAAGGCTTTCTAGCCTAAATGGTTGACTGAGAGGGATCTCTCGTGAGAGGACATCTTCTTGCCACACTTGATAAATCATTTCATTACGAAACTCCCAGTTGAATGCTCCTTCGTAGCTCAGAAAGGCAGCACAGAGCAGACAGTCTCCAAGCAACTTCAACTTTCGTGTTTTGTAGTCCTCTAATTCTTTTGCCCACCTGATAGAAAAATAAGGGAATCCTGGGTGAGTTTGTACCAGGGGGATGGGGATTATGTGCATTAACTGCTGCTAATTTAGCTGCAAATTGAGACAGCCCTGAAACTTACAGTCAGTAGTTCTCATTATTGTGATGGCATCAGACACTGAGTTGGTCTGAACCTTCTCCTTTTTAATCTTAGTTCACCTCTCTCTTCTGCATTAAAAATTGTTGTTACTATTTTTCAAGGTCTCATGAATATTAGTTAGAATGGATATTAACTCTTCACAGAAAAAAAAAAATCACGGGAAGAGGCATTTCCAAAAACGTCTCAGTTTGATATATTTTATTCCTGGCACATGGCCCTCTGATGTCAAGAACAATCCTCTTTGAATCTAGACTTACCTCTCGTTCTCAGATCTCAAGCCAAAGATGAGTTTGTCAGCAGCTTCTAATCTCCTCTGCATAATCTCTGCTTCTTCTTGTAACTGTTGCTTTTCTTTTATTGCCTCTTGATATTTGTCCCCCAAAGCTTTAAGCTCTTCCTGAATTGTAGCTAGTTCTGCCTTTATCTTTTCCAGTTCCCGCTTACTTAAGTAATAATTCCGTTCTAGCCTCGCCACCTACATTAAGAAGGAAATATAAGAGTATCAGAGGAAAGAAAGGCTTTTGAGAGAAATCTTAAATTCTCAGATTTCTTTTGGCTATCTCATGTATTTTAAAGCATCCTGGTAATAAACAGTATAAGTCAAAATAACTGGCACAGTTTTTCACCCACCTCCCCCCATCCTAAATATATATATTGTGGTCTAAAACTGCAGTTACAAAGCAGATAAATCTCCTAAACTAGATCTTTCAACACATAAGGTATATTAAGCATGTGAAGCAGTCCTACCAACACCTGGTAGGTCTGCAAGACTATTACCCTGTACAAAAAGGGAGGTCTGTCTGCTCAATAACAATGACCTCAAAAATTGTGAGGCCCATCATCTAGTGAATATAGTTTATCAGTAGTTAGATGCATATAAAGTACTTTTCTTGAAGAAATTTTCTTGACATCATCTTCTGGACATTAGATTTCCTTTGGTAACACCGCTAAGTTTCCAGTCTTTTTTTTTTTTTAAAAAAAAAAAGTTAATAGAAAGGTCTGTGCTCAAGGGGCATGGATATTGTGTACTACTGAGCTCTCATCTGCCCAAATGCCATTCATTTTGAAGTATGCTCTTAGTAGACAATTAAAAAACTGCTTTTCTACCCATGTTAGATTACCAAATGCCACCTGACCAAATTCCTCCAGCTTCTTCAAGCAATGTAGTGGATGGGAACCCATACCACAGCATCTCAGCACAACAAACACAGCAGTTTATCACTGAATATCACATTCCTCACCCCTACTGCAATATTTATAAACACCTCTTTTTAAGCAGTTCAAAGAGTTCTTAAATGGGGCTGTCTGTGAAATTCCTAAGTGTTATTTTTCTAATTACAATCATGTTTCGTTCTCCTCAGAGTTTGAATCCATACACTCTACCTTCTCTCTCTTCGGCTTGACTTCTCTAACTACATCACAGTAGCTCATCACTGCTTCAACAAACTTTAACATTCCCAGGCCTGCTCTGCTAACAAGTTCCATTTCAGTGGCAGTAGTATTAAGATTCTTTAACAGAGCTAAATGGGCAAAAACAAAAATATTGAAAGTGAGTTAATTATAGTGCAGAAATCCTCAAAGAAATAAGGTTTCCATACCAGCAATATTGAGCAATAATATGACAGAAAATATGAAACATTTGTCAGAATATTAAAGAGACTCTGAACGTAAGATGAAGGCACCGGGCTAGAACAATACCAAAAAAATACTGCTACTGATTTCTCAAGTTCTTTCTCCAAAAAAGGAGTGCATACAGGAGTTGTTAAGCATATCTCAGTATCATGGTTTATTTTCTCCACAGAAGTCAGATGCCATTTTGTTGAAAGAATCAAATTCACCTCTTAATGGAGCTATGGATTACAACTTTGGGAGCGTCTGCAAGGTTTGGCCAAAAAGCTTTATATATAGCTTATCTTCTTCCACTGTGTACATATCACATCTTAATTGTAACCACGTGGATGAGGCTGTAATGCTACTTTCTAAGTATCTAAAAGCAAACGGGGCCTGCTCAGCTGTCCTGTTTGTTTCTTGCCTGCTCTAAACCAAAGTGTATGAGGCCCTAGCTAAGGCACAAACTGGATGTAACACAGAGAAGGTGTTTGTACTCTGAAAAATCCAGTAATGCCAAAAGCACAACATCTGCAGCACCCCAGACATGGCTGTTCCTTTGCACAAAGTGAATCCTATCCTTCCAAAGAACACCAGAAGGATTGCCACTGACACAGCTAACCACATTAACAAATTACTACATTCATTCCAAGTACACAGGTCAGTTACTTACCTCGGATAGATTTCACTTGGTTCTGAGAAATTCCATCAAAGTTTATATCCATCAGGGATCGCAGGAAATTTGCCTCTGACATCATTCCTTTGGCTGTCTTCCAGTCTAATTCTTTGTACCCTCTCATTATAAGAACACATTCCAAGACAGCTTGCACCTGTTTGGGGGGTTTCGCAAACGATCTAGAAAACAGGTGAAGGAGATAATGGAGGAGACAAAGCACATGATGCCAAACATGTGCTTCCCATTAAGACTGCCATCACAATGCAACAACAGCTAGTACATAAGACATCCTACCCAAAGTGAAGAACATAATCCAGCCCAGACAAGAAACAAATAACTAGATATGAGCTCAAAACCAATTGTTGTATTTGGGCAATTTGATCAATAATAGGCTACAGGATTTCAGCAGTGGAAGGCCTAAAACCATGATCCATATTTTTCCCTAGGGCAGTGAGGCAGCTATCCTTTGGGAGGAGCAGTACAGGATGAATCCACAGATCTACTAGAAAAAAGAAAATAAAAAAGCATGACAGGGAACGGAAAGTGGTTACTATTTCTGGGAGAGCCAAGGACTGGATGTACTTTCATATGTGCCCCCAAATACAAGGTGTATTATAAAAACAAAGGAGGAAGTAATTCAGCAGAGAAGTATACTTTGATGCTATCAAAGCATCCCTGAAAAGTAACTGTTATATGTTCCTTCTCATGCAGAACAAAAACTGAGGAGGAATGAAGGGGTTTGGACAGCCACTCCTCGAGCAGAAACCAAAGCAGTTTCCAGTGCATCAGACACAGGGTAGAAATTACAGAGAAGACATCAAATGAAGGACAGGAAGAACAGGCTTCAGGGGACATCCTGGGCTAGGAGTCAGGAGATTCTGTTGTGTCTGCTCCTGGACAACTGATGTCCTGACCTTTACCCACACACTGTGAATATGAGGAAGGTGAAGCTAAAGTTCAGATCCTACAAACAAGGGTCTCCCAGTGAATTTCCAAGAGTTTATGCTACTGTACATCCAAATGAATCACCTGATCTCAGTAACATCAGACTTGTCAAGCTTCTGCAGCTCCAGTTTGGCAGCTTCTAAAACAGGCATGACTTCAGCCAGAGCGGTCTCAGCTGCCATCTTCTCCATAGCAATAATCCTATTCTGTTCCTGTATCTCCGCAGCTTTTTCTTCAGCCAGGTTTTTCTTCTCCTCAGCTATGAATTGTAAAAGCAGGACCATAACTGGATTATTCAAAATTTGTGTGCAGAACATGTACTAATATAGATGTGCTCTTGGCTGAAAATCAGAAATTACCATCAACTCAGTACCCCTTACTGCTAGCCTGCCAATGTTTACAGGGCTCCATCCATCATCAGTCTAGGAACACTGTTAGTGTTCCACACAAAGCATACATAATCTCTTTTCCTCCTATGCTTCCCTCTGTCTTTCCTCTAAAAGCAATTTTCTGAATGACAAGGTCCCTTTCTTGCTAATTTCTCTTTCCCACATTACACCCTATACCTTGGTAAGGGAAGACAAGCGCAGGACACAGTAGTTAGGTGTGCAAAGCGATGGCAATCTGAGTACGATACAGGACCTATTCTTCTAGCAAGATACTAAATCAGCACAGACAGAACAAGAGGGTCAACTCCAGAAGCAGTCTGAGCTCTTAGAGTGTCTTCTGACCCAACACAGACTATGTAAGCCTTGCTTAGCTTGTGGGACTCTTCAGTATTCGTAAACCACCTACCTACTTCTGTGTTTGCCGAAATCTCTTTTAACAAAGCCTCACAAGCAGCTGACTTTTCTGCTAGCACAATCCTTTGCTCTGCAAGTTTCTTGTTCAGCTCAACCAGCTGTATACTAGCTTCTTTCAGTTTATCTAAGCCCCCATCCAGCCTTTTACATTGTGCTAGTAAGGAAAAAAAGAGAGAAATATTACTGATTCATTGGCATTATTGCACAGCAATAGACAATGTCATGGAAGGTAAATACGCTTATAGGTGCACTTCGTAGCAGGGCAACCTCAGTTGTGAAAGGAAAATCACTGTGAGAGATTTTTTGTTTCCTAAACCTCTCAACCAAGATGGTGTTAACGTCACCTGAGCTGCCACATAGTGGCCCGGCACCACAACTTATTTTTCCTACTACACTGTCGATGTTTTATCCTTTTCACATATTTCAGTGCCCACAGAAGTATGAGTAAGAATTGCTGCTTGAGGAAGAATGTGAAACCCTGAGCTAGGCTGAGCTGGTATTAAATCTAATCACTCTTTCCCAAGCAGAGGAGTGTCTGGTTTGGAAACTCTGGCTCAGGTTCATCCACAAAAGACTTTGGGAAAAACATACCAGTAGACAGATTATGAACATTCATATATATGGCCAGGATATTGATCCATTGTCAAAAACTGATGTCAGCACAGCATTTGAAATAGTATAGATAACATTATTTTTGCATAATGTGGGTAATATGTGGGATTTTCACCCATTTTCACCACATTTCACTATTTTATTTTTAATATTTAAATTGTTTATTAAAAAGGAGAAAACGGCTACACAGCCTTACCTGAAATGAACTCATTTTTCTCCTCCAACAATTTTGAATAAGTATGGATAAAATCAAGGTAATTCTTTGGTGTAACATGGTTGCTACGTCTCAATTTCTGCAGAAACCTCTTGCTAAAATCCCCTACCGATTCATGTACCATGACCATGTGCTCAACCACCGGCTTGGAAATCTCTGCTGGAACACGTGTGTTACTTCCTAAAATTGGGCCAAGAAAATAAAAACAAATCAGACTTTTTTTAAGAGTATGTCAATTACCATCTTCCTTCTTTAACATACATTTAAGCCAGGCGAAAAAATAAAAATAAAAATAAAAGTCTGCTTTCTGGAGCAAGAAGCAAGGCCAAGACAGAGTTCAGAAAAGAACACAGGCCTCCTGGTAGCAGGTAGCCAGGTCACATTGTCTCCAGAGTTGGGAGACTGAATTTCACCAGTTTTTTAAAATCTAATTGAGTAGGAAAATTGCATCCAAAAATATTTTTGACCAGGATTTTGCATTACCCATGTAGACTTACAACAGCAGTGACAATGGGAAAATGAGACCTACAATAACTTTAAAGTAAAGAACACATTTCTTAGGCTAGCCCAAGTGTTAAGGAGTTAAAATACTGACACTTTACATACCTACAAAGGATTTTGCAACTGCAAACAAGGCTTGGGGGGGCCAGGGCAAGAACCAATCAATACCAGTATTGTTGACAAGACCTTAAAATAAAAGCATAATATTACCTGAAACAATTCCTTTGTAAAACTAGACCTTAATCTGCCAGATTGTCCTGTGCTTCATTTGCATAAAGAATTTGCAGGATCTGTCTTATTTGACTCCTACTTAGGAACAATAATTATCACAAAGCCAATGCTTCTATTTTGATAGTAAACAGTCAACTTTGCATCTGTGTCCTGCTAACACTATCATACTATTCTTTAGACTGTAACATTCTGCAGGATACAGTCGAGCAGCAACTAGATGTTTTAATATCTGGGCTGGGATTCCCACCAGTACCCCTCATTCATGGGGCTCCTGTCTCTGAGGACTCCTTTCAGCCACCTGTTATACAGCAATGTCCACCTGGCTCAGGTGGTTTTTCTCTCAGTAGGTGTCCCTCTCATCCTGCTCTTCTTTTGCTTTTGGATACACAAATGTTTCACTTACCACCATCCTAGTTTCATAATGATTTAATATGATGCATTCCTCTGTAAGTACAGAAGAGAGGCTGCAGACATATGCTGCCTGTACACTTCCAGGTCAATGAAGATGACTAATTGATTTCTAACCATTCAGCTGGAAAATGAACTGATCTGGTAAATGTTAATCAATAATACACACTGATATGTGGTAATTAACTGGAAAAAAAATTACCCAAGTGTCTAATCATGAAACCTGCTCTTCTTAGCTTTAGTTGCCATGAAGTGTGAGTGCCTGCTGGAGATTTTCTCTTGCCTGCAAACCTGTGTTTCACAGGGAAGGGACTAACCAGTGTATACAATTAATACCTGGGAAATTTCTGCACCACATTCTCAGATTGTCCCCAACTGGGGACATTCCCAGGACAATATGAAGGTTGCTTGTACATTTGTTTACAAAATATTGCCAGACACTCTCTTTAGCTGGATTCACACCAGCTTTAGTAGCTTCATCTCCAATCTGACTCATTATGGTGTCTTTTTCATCATCTGGAAAAAGGGCTGGCACCATTCCTGGAACATAAGGACAGAAGAATGCTAGTGAGAACAACCTGTAACCACAGTGCTGGGGACAGAGAAGATGAGAAACCAGAGTCACAGGTTTTAAACTTAGTTCAGCAAAAATGATTCTGGGCAGTTTTGGATGAACCTATTAATCTCTCTTCCTTCTCCATCCCAGGCCACTACGGAAAATAAAGTACTTAGGATGATACAAGGGGATTTAGAGGAAGAATTAATTTGGTTTTGTTTGGGCTTCAGCAACATAAACTAAATGTCAGAAGAACACAAAACATTTTTAACTCTGCAGAGGAAATCATCATTAGTGTCTGCAAACCATCAATTCACATTTTCATTCTCTCAGTCACATGGTAATATTGTATAAATTACCTAATGACTGCCATACGCAGAATGGAACATGGAGAACTACACAAAGGAAAGGGTTGAGATTTAATACATCTCCTTTCAAATCAGACTCTATAGGAACTTATATAGGGAGGGTGGTCACACAGTGCCAGCTGCTGCTCATTTTCAGGTGCTGTATACAATAAAAGATACTAAATTATAGTTTAGAATATACATATAAGCAGTTGTTGCATTTCAGGTGAATGCAATTCCAAAGCAAATGAGAGAAAAGGTGGGCTTGTGACTAAATGCAACTGAAGATGTAGTCCAGTCTTGGAAGAAATCTGAGACTCCTGCAACACTACGATCAGCGTGAACTAACCCTTATAGCCTTCCCAGATGCATATAAATGACAGTAAGATGATGTGAAAAAGCCATCATTAAGGCCAAGATAATTTCAGGTAGTACTGAAAGTTGCAACTAACTAAAGCAGCAGAGGACACAGGGTGAAACTGTAATAGCTGGACGAAGTGTGCACACAAGATTACAATTCACAAGCATACTAATTGGCAGTAATTCAGGCTGCCTGTGTCACCTGAAGTTAACATGTTATTGATGAGTTCCAAGAAACTCTCCTCTGCTACGTGGGCATCTGTAAACAAGAAGACCATTGACTTGTTCTCAATACCCAGCTTCTGGTACAAATTTTTCAAGTCTTCTCGGAAGTTATTTTCTCTGTATCCTCGACTCAAGATGATCTCAAATACCTAAGGATGCAAACATATACTGAGAAGACAAAGATGGATGCAAGACATGATGGTAACTATGAAACTCAATTTTAATTAGATTGGATCAAAAGGTTTTGGTTTATATACTAACTTCAGTAAATGTGTAAGTATCAAAAAAATTAAGTGCTACATTCTTTTTAAACAACTACATTTGTACAGCCCTGCAGGATCGCACTTCCAAAATTTGATTGCACTTTGCATTCACCCTCCTTTTTTGTTCTTCCCTTCCAAGCCAACAGCCTCTGTAAGAGGCTGTTGAGGGAGGAACATTTCCTGTCTAAAATATTACAGTATCAATCACAGCAGGGTTCCTGCCTAGATCATCCACTGTCTAGACCTGCAAGCAATGTTTTTCTCTTCCCAGGGAAGAGATGTCAGCCTGACTGTATCTTGACTGACTTTCTCTTCCTAACCCCCTTCAATTTAATCCTGATTCCAGCATTGCTTTCCTTTTCTTCTTTCACTGCAAAGATGCACAGTCACTAACCTCACATCCGGCTGTAAAGGCAGCCAATCTTGTAAGAGACTGCTTTCCTGAGCCTCCCACTCCTATAAGCAGGGCATGGCCACGATCCATCCGCATGACGCGATGTACATGGATTAAGTGTTCCAAGGCATCATCAAAAAGGACTAGATTCATTTTAATATTAACTTCATTATATTCTTCCAAAATCTCCTGCAGAGAAAGATGGTCAGAATGTTACTAGGAAACCAAGGAAGCAATAAATAATTTTAATAAAATAACAATCTATTTTGCAGCATTACTGCTTCAAAAGATCATCAGGGAAAAGAAACAGTTGGAAAGCACAGCCAACTCCATAGATTTTCATTACTCCAGACCACAGAAGGGGGTGGAGGGTTGTTCTTCTATGCTCACTGCTGCAATGTGCACATAGAAGAAGAGAATTCTTACTGTTTGAGGCAGGCTCCAGCACACTCTGCATGCAGAGAGACAAAATCATGCACAGTTCCAAGCCGAAGCACACTACCTGAAAGAGAGCTTTTGCCGCATCATAGTCTTGGATATCTTCATAAATACGAGGCTCTCCTTCACTCAGTGCCATTCTGAAATCTCCAAAAAGAATAGGATCCCTCATGGCCTGTTCCAATTCATCTCTGAAATTCTCTTCAATCAGTTTTTTTATATGGCCTTGTACCTTCAAATAAATGAAATGAGTCAGGCAACCTAACAAAGCAGGTACAACACAACAAAGCAGGTATGTCTAGGTCCAGGAACACTCAGAAGGGTGACACTGATAATGCAGAGTCTTTGCTCAAACACTGACTGATTTCAAGGGAATAGTATGTCACCAGAAGATCCACAGACCACAGCCTCCTATTGTTTATGTTCTATGATATAAAATGATCTAACAGGAAGTTCAGAAACCATTCAAGTCAATGGACTGCAGACATTTAAGACAAAAAAGAACAAACCTGATTAAAAAAAAAATGTTATATTTGTATTAATATTATATTAATGAATGTTCTTCTCAGCATTCATATTGATGTCTTATCACCAAGATTTCTCACAAATCTTGCAAATCTGAATTAAGTGTAGAAATACAGAAAAGCTGCAATATAATTACCTTGATTTGTGAAAATTGATCTGGAAATCTGTCATTGTATGTTATAGGAAAAAGTTTTAAGCTGAAAAATCTGAAGCCACCTAAGTCTACTTCTTTTTATCTAAGCAAGTTGCTTTGCAAGTAGCTTACATGCAAGTAAACTTTACCCAGATCCTTTCCTAATCCTCAAGCTATAAAACTGGCGTAATTCACTCTTGATTTAATGTTTAATGCTTAATTCTCTCATCTTGATTTAATTTGGAGCATTTTAGAGTTCCATAACAACGAAAATTGAGTAAATGAAACTTAGCTCTTACCTCTCTTTTTCCTAGTTTGTAAAGTCACATTCTGATAGAATCCTTCCTAAAGGAAAATACTAATTTGAAGCAGGAGTGATTTCCTGAGATTTCTCCTGCACAGCTCTCACACTTTGGCATCTGTGCCACTGCTAACCAACCTTTCTGGACAGACAAACCCAGTCACACTTTCTTTTCCTTCAGCAGATCTGCTCGCTTATTCTGCCACTGTAACTTTATTTTAGAAACGAAAACTCCGCATACCAAGTTTTAAATTAATCGAGCAACATTGTGTTTAGACAAATCTGCATTACGAGTGCAAGACTGGAATGCAACAGTTGGTAATACTGCTTTACAGGTGGTAATACTGCTTAGTTGCCACAGTAATACTCAGTGACTACTAAAAAAATGAAAGAAATTACTCACCAATGCTTTGTCTGTTTCATTAATCAGCCTATCATGGAAAACCCTCAGGCACTCATTTCTCCAAACTCTCACCATCTGGGTGACTGTTTGAAACCTGCATTAACATCAAAATATCAAACTGCACCAAACAAACTGATAGGATTCCTAAGGCCATAGAGTTAGTAACATTGACTGAAGTCTGGGCTTTTTTTTAAAAAAACTCTTCTGGTATTGTTCTCTTCATAAGAATGAAAAAATAGTTTGCATTATTACCTCCAGATATCTTACTTAAGAAAGACTAATGTATCAATATTTGTCATCAGTAGTAATATCACAACTTAGGATTTTCCTAAACATCTTCTCATTTTGCTGAAAGTTTAAAGAAAAGTGACAAAATGTGATTGATTTCTCATACTACCAAGCTGCCTCATTTTCACCCAGCCTCATCCCATATAAATAGGTTTAGGACCACTGAAGGCAATTTTTATATTCCTACCTCTCTGGGGTTGTAAGAGTAAGTCCATTACAGACCCTGGAAAGATCCCGTAGGTTGAAAATGTAATGGAATTTGGAAGGAGTAGGGGGTAGGTCACAGACAATCATTTTATAAAGCTTCAAAGTACACTCTGTCATCCTCTCAGAGATTTCTGATATAGACTCATTAAACATCTGCAAACATGAGAAAGAAGAGATGTTTTCATGCAACTGTCCAGACAAAACTGAATACTATCAAATATATTCTGCTTTCTAGCTTTTAACCCTACTTGGCATATTTCAAATAACTAAGGGCAAATATTTTTAGAAATTCATATTCCTGTGCGGTATTAACATTCTGAAGTTAAATGTTTTGGGCAGGGTCCATCTTCACTCCGAAGCTTGCACAGTGCTGAAAATAACATCATACTCCATGACTGGGATTTTTTACAGCACTTCCATTAGTGAAAAAATAAACTGCTCTCTTCTAACTCGATGTTGCAGTTCACTTGCATAGTAATGCAGTCTACTGCATTACATTGAATTTTTCACTGTCATTTGGGATAGACTTTGCTGACCTTTGTGTATTTGGTTATAGGAACCATAACCAAACGATTCACAGGTTTCAACCTATGAAAAGTACCAGTTTCACAAATTACCTCCTTACTTGAAAGTTCACATATTATTCAAGAATTTATCTACAAATTGTAAACACATCTCTTGAAAAATACAAGAAGGGAAAAGTTTGCATGAGATTCTAAATAAGCAGGCAATAACAGATGATTTCAGGTTTTGTGACAATACAGAAATAAATGTCTACTTCAAAATTATTAACATGTTAAGCAACCCTTTAAAAAGTGAAATTACCGCAGTGTGGCCTTTTAGGATGGAGGTATAGATCAAATTCAGTGATTGCTCAGAAGGGAAAGGTATGTTAAAAACACTGAAGAGTGAGATGAATCGAGGGTCAACTTCATTCCGACCTCCTCCAGCTTTCCCCATGGCAGCAATAAAACCCAGGTCTCGGAGAATTTTACAGTTCATCTCCTTACCACGGTCATACAAGAAACCTTTTTCTAGTAGCAGCTTCAACAAGGCAATGGGTTGCTGTGTTCCATATTCATCAACCTTTGTAACAGAAAAGAGGCAAGATATTTTGAGCACAGTACATCACCAGGCCAAATACTGCTATAAATGTGGAAACATTGTGCTCCCTACTCAAGAGAACATTACAAGGACTAAGTGACACTTTGTAAAGCTCTGACACTGGTTGTGAATGTTCATTCCAATGTCTCGTATGGCAGAAGTGCCTCTTCTCCAAGATAAACTTCATACACGCATACTCTCCTGACCCATTTGCAAAGAGGAAGGCAAGATTTCTACAGGAGACAACCTGCAACCAGTATCAGGCCACAGAAAAATGATTTTATTGACATAAAGAAGTGATTCAAAAGGAGATACTTTTTACATAGAAGACAAATATTGTAACAGACAGAAACACCTCATGCTGCTCACAAGTCCAACTGTTGCAAAGTTCCTAAGCTGAAATCCAGTTATGCACTTACCACGAATCTCCTTGACTTGTAATACAAGATATTGTGTCTTCATACAGATGGATCTGTATATGAAGGGACCACAGCAGTGCCCCCCTCAGATGTTTCTAAACTACCTTGCAAACCATTGGCAACTTACCCTTGGCATATTCATATCATCCATGAAAACAATGAGACGTTTTCCCATGGGAGGGCCGTAAGTGTCTTTAGTTCGTTTCTCTACATTTGTCTCTAGATTTCTCTGAATGTCCATTGACGTTGTACGAGAAGAGAAGTTAATCACTAGCAGCAGCTGCAAAGGAGAGGAAATGGTTAAGAATGGATTTTTACCTTTCTCTTTTTTCTTTTTTTTTAACTGGATCATTCTAGAAAATATTTTTTGTGTTAAATTATTGGACATACAGGAAACACTCCTCTGGTCCAGTTATTCACTTTAATTACACATGACCAAAAAAGTAAAATTCCTGTTCTTAAATCTTTGACAATATACATTTACTTTACTTTATAAAGTAACAAAACAGAACATTTCTGATCTTTAGGTATTCTCAAATCATCCACATACTTTGGGTCTGAGCTTGCAGTCAGATCTCTGAACCCATGTGAGGCTAAAGTTAATATTGCTACCCAAAGGCTCAGGCTTCATAATGGAAATTTAACACAAGGACACAACATGAAAAGGCAGCTTTACAAAAAAGGCAAAATGACTCATACATACATTAAGGTCCTTGTTCAGATTGTTTAGGAAGTTTTGTGTAGTTGCTGTTTTAGAAGTACCCGATTCACCTACAAGAACAACTGGGTGTTTTATTTTTACCATCTGTTCTAGCAACCAAGTAGTGCGTGTTGTCTCCACCGTAGGCACTGCAAAAGATTATGAATAGGACAGCAGGTTAAATTAAAATGTACTACAGCTGGGGGATTTATATTTATAGAATAGTGCTGTATCAGACTCACCAAGTATTAATGTGCAGTTGCACAAAGACATAATATGAAATATCAATTCACTACCAATGTCGAAGGAAATTTTTAATTGCTTTACTACCTCTTTTCAGCTTTTATCATTGGGATCTTTTCTACTATAGATCTGTTAGAAAATAATTTTTCCTCCATATAGGAGGGCCATGGACTGGTTAAGCTCCATTTAATCCCTATTTCAAGGACATAATCAGGACTTATTTGGATCCTAAACATTTTCTCTGAACTCTACAGAGATTAATTTTGTTCTTTGTGAATAGCCTGCCATCAGGAGCAACTTCAGAGATCATACCATTATCTCTCGTGTCAGTGAAGTTAACCTTTGCTTGCTGAATCCTACTATAAAACAGCCTGGGTCAATTTGCCGTTAACTATGGAACGCACTTTTCACCATTACAGTGCTATAAGTAACAACCAATAATGGCCTTAAGAATGTAATTTTTATCTACTGAGCATTTGAACCACTGATCTGAGATTTTTCCTAGGGTTTCTGGCAGAGCAGACTGTGAATCTATTTTCTGCTCTTCTAACTCTCCTAATAAGCTTTAGGCACTGAAAAAAATATATTCATCTTCTCCTCATTTCATTATTACACAGTGCTGTATATATCAACTCTATCCCTGTTAAATGATGACAAGAACATTAAAGAAATTGATTTCTGCTATCACAAGAAACTGAACATGAGTAGATGACCTTCAGCACAGAAAGAGGAGGTCTCATGTTAAGTGCCACCCACTCAGTGGCCACATATTATAAATTAAAAGCAGAACATCACTATATTTTATCTTATACTTACCTAGAATGTCAAGAAATTTCTTTTGAGGATTATGAATATATTCAGGAACAAGTTTCATCCAAGGTACCCACTTTTTTTGAATACCATCAAAATGAAAGTCATACAAAGTTGGCAGCTGACCTGCAAACCATTAAAGAGCTGGAAGTTTTCTAGGACATTGAAATATTTCATAAGAAAATAACCTGACTGAAATGAAAATGAAGGGTAAGATTTCTGGACCACGCCATGCAACACTGTTCCATTTACTTATCATTTAACCCAGTAAGACATGAAATAAAATTTTCCTAGTCCTGCACTTGGATCATATTATTGCTTATTAGCACCCTTCCACTGGTTTTCCTTTCCCTTTCTGTTTTTCCTTTCACTGTGTATCTTTTCAGGTTGGCATAGAAAAGTACTGTTCTGTGCGGATAAACCAGTTGCTAAGAGTCATCTAGCATCAGTAACTATAAGGGTTTTTTACTGATACTCAGAGAACATCAAAGGTATTTTGCAGCCAGGATAGCTAGCTGGAAGGAAGAACAATGTTGTACCTTTATGGAAACTAGGACTTTTCTAACAAAATCAAAGGGATTCAGAGTAAATTATGACAAAATCCTACCTGGCAACTCCCCTGGCTTAGCAAGGATGTTGTCATCATGAACAGTTGACATACAGGAAATGTGTTTAACATATTCATCAAATTTAATTCTTCCAGTATCAGGAAGAGCAGCACCTAAGGAGGAATATAAAGCTTCCAAGAAGAAGCACTCCAGAACATCAAGATCATCAGGTTGTACCACAATTAAAGCTTCCAGCATCACAGTCAACTGCACCACCTGTTGAAAAACAAGACAAAACTATAAATAGAATCACCATTTAGATACATAAGAACTCTTAATATGTTTTCAGATGCCTGAGTGTTTGCTGATCTTTTCTTCTTACAGGTATATCTACTGATATAAGTTTTAATGACAGAAGAGCATTGTTAGGAACTGACTCTTTCTATTGTCTCCTGTTAGCAAACTGACATTTCAAGTGTGAACTCTACTCCTGTGATTTCCTTGGGAGGTTTTAGTCTCTTCATTATTCAGTTTCACTTTTAAGATAAATTTTTTCAACCTTTACTTTCTATTCCTCACCATATTTAAATCTGTTTGAGGAACAATGGTCTTCAGCCTTTCTCCTTGTTTGCCATCCACAATTCCCTCCGTAATCATATCAATAAGGCAGGGCACATATTTTTCAAAGAGACGATTCAATTCAATTCTCTCTTGCTGAAGGAAGAAAAGGACAAGAATTCATCCCACGGAAAGCTGATTTGTGAAAGCAAAGCTTACCATCAACATGTGGCTAACCAAATACAATTACTCTTGTAGGAATCACTTCTACCAATGACAGGGTACAGTCACATGGAGAAATTTGACATTGTTGTATAGACTGGGTATTCAGCAGGTGAGGATCTGGATTCATCAGACGGTAGCAACTAAGTTGTCTTACTTTAGTTCCCTGTGGACTTGAGTTTTTAATCTAAATGTAAGAAACAAGGACCTAAGCAATCTCACTTAACTCTTTGGAGATCACGTAAACTGATTTATTGTTTCTTCTCTGCTCAGAAGCAACCGCAAGTTAGAAAAGCCGGGAACTCTGTTTAGCCCTCTGCCACAGGCCTAGTGATTAGATTTGTTGTCCCAGATTGTAAGTACTTAGCTGAGGTTTGTACATTTGGATCATATTTGCATTAGGTTACCCCCTACATAACAGAGAAAGACAGGTACAGAACATGGAATTCCTCCTTGCTAAGATGTTAACAACACTCCGGAAGTGCCTGTCTTACTGCACTGACTAGGGAGAGAGTGTAAGGCAACTACTCTCCTGACCTTGATGCGTCAGTTAAGTGTGGACTTTTGGAAAGAATGTAAGACTTTGAATCATATTTGTTTGCACAAAAGATACTTATTCTATAAAACACAATAGTTCATACAGACAAAAATTGAGCACTTTATATTAAAATTTCATTTACATGAAAAGCAGGTGATACCACACAAAGATGAAAGATCATTAATTAACCCCGTAACTTTTACTAAAATATTCAAATAAATTAATATGCATTAGGAAATCAATTTAGGAATGAAGGAGAAGATGGGTACTTGGGCTTATAATTAAACTTGATATAGAACACAGGCTCTCTCTTCAAACAAACTGTTCTACATTAGTATGTTGTATTTTATTTTTGTCATAGTATAACATAAGACTGCAAAGAAAGTATCAACGTGCATTTAAAAGGGCCATAGACTCAATATTCTTTAATGTGAGTTGGTTTTTCTGCCTTTAATTCTAGAAATCAGGCCCTCTCTCACTGGAGTCCATCCTAATAGAGCATCTTTCCATGAACAAGGACTGAAGGCCAACTTACACACTTAATGAAACTCAGTAACAGAGACCTTAATGACAAGTGAACTGGAAGGCAATTCAAAAAATCAGACTGACTTTACAAAGGTGATGTGTTTTTTTTAACATCTGTCTACAGTTCAGTATTTAATAAATAGTCTATGACCAAGTGCAGAAATTCCCACCTCATTTTCTCTTTTTTGTGTCCACTTCTGCCAGTAAGGCTTATATTTCAGATTTTTAGGATCTACAAAGACCATTCCGCAGCGGGATACTGTGGCAGGAGATGCATACTGTAAGTCACCAACCTATAAAATGAACATACTAGATAACCATACACTTAAAGAATAGCCAGAGTAACTACTTTTCAGGCTTTGTAGACCCAGCTGTATCTAACCCTTCCCATGTATTGAATGGTATATTCATTACCCACCTCAAATAACAGAGCACAGTGTGACTGAAGTCTAATCCGCTCCCCATTTGCCAGGGTCAGTAGCTTGTTGTCATCCATGACAGAATTCATGTTTTCAACCCAGAGAGCATCTACGTCTCCATCAAACAGAATGTACCTGTGGATACAGGATCCAAGGAAAACAGTGACTAATCTCTGATTTTACTTACATATTTCACAATCCAGAGGTGCCATGAAAGGTACCAATGTCAATCCAAGTGTTTTGAAGCCTCCCATGCATCTTTGATAAGTGCATGGTTTCTCTCCATCTCACTGAGGCTGGAAACTCACAAGAGACAGAAAGACCCCCTAGACACTTTATTTTGCATTTGTTTCTGAACTAGCACAGTATAAAATATTTTGTTTTATATAAAAATAAAATATTGACGTAAAACTTAGTATCTAAAAATCATCACAATGATTTCTAGCAGTCTACCTTCGCTCTTTCTTATCTGTAAGCCTGTTGATATCCCGAAAAATATTTGACAGTACTCCATCTGTCCAGTCTCGTGTGGTAGGGTCAAGGATCCCATACAGCTCAATCACACTCATAGCTTTAGGGTTCAGTGTGTAAAGTTTTGTCAATAATCCCAGCCTAGAAACACAACAAGAAAATCAATATTAAGATGACATAGTACCATCTCATGTTAACCCAAGCAAATATTCCAGTTAACTATCGATCCTGTCACGACTACACAAGTTTGACTAATGCAGTCTATGTTATTTTACAACGTGAATTTCATGTATCAAATTATCAAATATACTCACTTGGTTTGGGCCTGGCACAAAGTGTTAATGACAACTGATTTGCCACCTCCAGTAGGTCCAACTACCATTGTAGTGTGCCGAGTTAACATTGTCTCATACATCTGAACAACTTTATCCACCTAAAAAAAAACATTAATTCAATAGACTGCTGTCCACAAATCTTCTATGGACAAGATCAGCAGTTGGTCTGTATCTGCTTAGCTTTCCTGGAATCACTCCAAAGTGCAGCAATGCACATCCAGCCTAATGTTTACAACAAAAGTCAGGCAATTAACATTTTTTATACCTGGACTGGTAAAACAACATAACCTCCTTCTTCCAGCACTTGTTCTACAGCATCATTAAAGTTAGGGTAGCGGACTCGAGGGCAATCCAGGCCAGGAAATAGGTCAGATATTAGGCCAAGGAAGAGAGGTACATCTTCAAACACGAATTTGGGAAGGTTCATATCTCGTAGAGCTCTCATCAGTACAACCTCCTAAACAAAATATAGCAGAATCAATCTCTACCAAATAGCTAACCAATTATCTAACATGTAGTACTTTCAAACACCTCTAAAAACCATTACCTGATTACTTTAGTATAGCTTTGAGAATGCTTTCTTGGCATCAGTTAACTAGTAGAAATAAAGGTCGTTTTGTAAGGATTAAGTTGACCAATAGCTAAGAATAATACACTGCCTTTTTCTACCATATTAACCAAATGCCAAATGGCTTGAGTGGCTCATTCCATAGCTTCCCTGATTTGATGTTAAAACAAACAATAAAATACTCAATTGTTTTATAAACATTCACAAGTTTTGTAGTTCCCTTGAGAGCATTATTTAGACCCCAACTTCCTGACAACCTGTATTGTGCGTCTGTAAATAGTTGCGTAGGAGAGTTTCCTTCAGGTTTCTCCAAGTTTTAGGCAGAAATTTGAATAGTAATCTCCCTAAGCAACTGGGTATCACAAGTGTACACATAGAAATAATACTAAAAAGTGTAAAAGAAAGCCATAAAAATCAATGCAGCATTGAAAAACTTTCATTTATAAGTATGATGTAATGCTTGAGCTGTATGATTAATAACTGTGACTTTACTCAGGCAGATAATGATAGGACAAGGGGGAATGGTTTTAAACTAAAAGATAGGAGATCTAGATTAAATGCTAGGAGGAAATTCTTCACTCAAAGAGTGGTGAGGCACTGGAATAGGTTGCCCAGGGAAATTGTGGATGCCCCATCCCTAGAGGTGTTCAAGACCTGGCTGGATGAGGCCCTGGGCAACCTGATCTAATGGCTGGCATCCCTGGCCATGTCGGGGAGTTGGAACTACATGTTCTTTAAGGTCCCTTCCAACCAAAGCTGCTCTATGGTTTTATGGTATGATGACTGGAGCACGCAATTTGGGTTTATGTTCAGAAACCAGCAATCATTCACCCAGAGGCTATTTGCATCCTAGATTTAACATCAAAACTGCATATGAAATATATACAAAGAAGTAAAGCACCTCATTTTTTATAGGTTTCCCTACTTTGAGTTCTGATACTAACTTGCTGGCAGAGGGCATGATGAAACTCAGTGAGAAAATACAGAGACAAATAACACCAGTGCTCCTATTTCCAAAGCAGACAAACAGCAGATGTGTCAACACATCCTATTCCTAATGAAAAAGGATAATCTGAGGGTAACTAAGTGGTAAGTCTACCTCACTGAGGTCTGCTGATCCTCTTTTCAGTTCTCCAGCCATCACCAACACTGACTTAAGGGCTCGCAGTCCAAAATCATAATGATGTTGTTTAGAAAGTTGTTCTTTTGCCAGCTTGTATAGCACTGTCATCTTTTTGGCAAGGATCTGTTTAAGAGTTAAGTTAGATAATCACAAATATGTAAGTCATGACCAAACACTGACCACACATACATGGGTGTATATGTGGGTACGCATAGTAATACAGTTTTTTTACCTTTGCTGTAAGGAATCCTTCAGAAAAGAGCATGATTTCACAGATTTGCTGAAGATCTGGTACAATAACAACCACAGGCCTGAACAAAGCTTTTACAGACTCAGGGAGCTCAGTTCGGCCAGCATAACCAGGATTCATCGTAATAAAAATGCCCATTCGGTTATCGAGGTTAATTTCTTGTCCTTCAAACTGAAAGTGTAAGAAAACTTTAGAACAATGTGCATTTGGAGCTGAAATAAATAGTATCATTTGATAAAAAAGAAAAACAGAAATATTGGGGCACCCAGTAAGCACAACATGTTAAGAAATCATTTTTTGATAGTCGTGTAGGTACATTCAACTCATTATTTGCATCCTGGACATAAACATCAAGACATTTCACATTTTTCAATAGAATTTTTTGTCTGAGGGTTTTGAATTCCAATAAACGTCATTAAATTAAGCCTCACAATCCACATCAAGTTAAGTTGACGCTAACTACTGCTATACTATTATCCCATTTAGTTACTATTATCCTATTTAGATAACTCTTATCCCACTTCACAAAGGAAGAAGCTAGGAAAGGATTAAGAAATAAGGAAAGATTTAATATCTCTGAAAGTATGTAAGAGTACATATTCTGGAATTTGAAATGGTCAGCACAAAGTAATTACCAAAGAAACACCCCTTCGATCTAATGATGGTGTCTAGCCCTGAATCTTGGCTTCAAGCACAAGATCAGCCTTCACAATTGCTCTTCTTTTTTAATCTTTACCTGAAATGTTTTCAGCTGATTCATTAAAGCATTTCGAATAGTCTGAATCTGAGAAGAAATGACTGAAAGCACAGAAGCATCGATACGATTGAATTCATCAAAGCATCCCCATGCTCCACACTGGGCAAGACCAGAGAAGATTTTACCAACTGCCTAACAAAAACAAGCAGAAAAATATCTCAGCAATGAGTACATAAAAAAATTCAGCATCAGCAAATTTTGAAGTATGTTAAAAGTCCTAATGACCAGGTAAAGCCTCTGGATATCCATATATGCAGGAACTAGCAATCTGTCATAAGGTCTTTCAATAATTATTTGTCAAGTGCAGATAGCCCATGATGAGCTCAGGTACATATCACCTAGTCATTGTTTCCCTGCTTAAAGCATAGATAGAATCCTGAAATTCCTTTGAGAATTTATTCAAAATAGACTTTTTTTTTTTTTTTTTTTTTTTTTTTTTTTTTTACTATATTTCATTATCAATTGGTACAGCATCTCTATGGGAGGAATGGTTAACTCTTGATCATATCATGACTACACAAGTCTGAATAATGCAGTCCATGGTATTTTACAACCTGAATTCCATGTATCAAATTATCAAATATACTCACTTGTTTGGGGCCTGGCACAAGGCATTCATGACAACAGATCTGACACCTTCAGTAGGTCCAACTACTCTTATTCGAGAGTTGAAATTATGTCCTTACCCTGGGCACTGAAAATGAACAGTAACTGCTGTCAGAGAATACAGATCTTAAATTCTTACTTTGAAATCCATGCCCTCTCCACAGTTCGTCACTACACACAGCAAGCCCAGTGCTTTGGCCAAATCTTTGGTTGTTTCTGTTTTCCCTGTACCGGCTGGCCCTGCTGGTGCTCCTCCCAAAAACATTGATAAAGCCTTTGAAGACAGACCAAAAAGCAAAGAAAAGCATTTGTATTAAGCTGGTAGCAAAATCATGAACAAACCTGTGGGTACAAAAAGCTTTAAATATTATCTGTGAATGCATTCTATATTATCTTTGAGGCAATCAGTTGAGAAGGCTATTGCCACCTATTTCAGATATATTTGTGTTCACATTGCGTTTTTTTTTCAACGTTATCTCTTAGTTGCCAGTCATGTGATTGCATGGAAGTATATTTTTAAAATGTGTGTTAGCAAAAATCTACTTTAATATATACCTGTGTGAGTGTAAGATAAATACGATCTGTAAGCGGGGTGATCACAAGACGTCCATTCAAACCCATATACTCATAACCATATGAAAATGTGCCTGTGCACTGCCGCACATTCAGTTCATCTGGCTCTCGGTCCCAATAAAAACGCAGCTGGCTTTCCCATTCAAACTCCTGAGCCTGCAGAATGCTACACAAGAGAGATGTGCTTATATGAGATAAAAGGATGGAAATACAATTTGTGGATATGGTATTTTCTCAAGAGGTTGGGGAGTTTACCTGTCTCTTACAAATGTATCAACAATGTCTCTGGCATGAACATCAATAATGAGAACAGTGTTGTATTTTTTCCTGTCATTTTTGCTCAAAGGCACTGCAATGCGAGTAACCAGGTCATCAATTTGCTGGTGCATTTTTTTAGCATACAGTTTCATTGCCTGTTTTTCTCCCTTCTTCACTTTCCGAAAGACATCCTCCACCTCCCATGTCCACCACACCTGATTAGCAGCCAGCACCATCATGCCTTGGTAGAGTAACATCCAATCAACTCTGTGGGAAAAAGATATAGTTTGGGAGTCTGAGTTACTGTTTATTTTAAGTAACTCATCACAACAAAAAAAAAAAAAGGAAGCTCCTCCTATTTCTGCAACAACTACAACATGGACAAAGGTTTATAAAGATGTATAGAATTCCATCAAGGTGTGATGTTTTATTTCTAAAGCCTAAGAAATACTCTCAGAGAAAAACTACCTATTCCATGTGTAACAATTGCCGAGTAGAATCCATAATGAGAAAAACACACTGCACACATCACTAAAAATTAAAATTCAAGGCTTAGGAAATAACATACAATAGATAATACAATTTTTTCTGGACAGTTAAAATGCTGGATATACATGTATATCCCCTCCACTTACAGAAATACAGGCTAAACTGTGCATAAATTAAAAAATGAAGTTTCTCATTTTCTATATTGTTACAGGCTCGTAATAACATATAAGGTATTTGTATTATCTTGATACTGATCATTTCACCTGCTTCTGTCTTCACAGTATCGAAAAATAGCTTCCTTAGTAAGCAGTCTGTTTGTTCGTCTCATTTCTTTTAGCACTGCTGTCATCCAATTCTCCACTCTGCCTTCTGCAGCTACAGCCTGCCGGAACTCCATCACCTCCCCCTCAGCTGAAAGCATGGCTGTTGCGATTTTCTTATCATTGTCACCATCCTGAAACCTCAGGGAAGCTATGTTATCATACATCTGAAATCAACAAAGAAACTCACTGGCATTTGAGAAACCAAGCTTTGGAGATTTAAGTATACCTAGCCCCCATTTAATGTTGAAGGGAAATTTCCATGGACTCTAAAGCAAAAATGGATCTGGCTCTAAGTAATCAAATACAAATGGTGACATACAGCTCAGCAGCCCAACTGCACTGTAAACAAGCAAATGATCTAGCTCAAATTACTTTTTTTTTTTTTTCCTAGGAAATAAAGACCTATCAGGAGCTACAAGAAGGTTCTTTAATGATTGATCATTCTGGTGTGTCTTGAATCTTCTCTACCATAACCACTACTGTCCAGTATGAGAGCCAGGAGAGACCATTGATCAGATTTGATTTATTTATTCAGAAGTTTCTTCAAGACGCTGCCAGGATGTTCTTTGTATGCCAGAAATATTAGTGCACCCTTAAGAGCATGTACAATATAGTCTGTTCAACTTTTAAAAACACCTAAAAGCACAGGGCACTTTGGAAAGCCAGACACTGTACCTTTATCATGTGTTCCTGGACACAAAGTGGGTTACTGCTGCCAAGGATACTAAGCAACTCTTCATCAGATATAAAGAAAAATCTTGGGAAGGCATTTCGCTTGGAATCCAAATAATCATTCAAGCTTTTCTGACATTTCTCCAGCACATCATTTATATGATGGAGGTCTGACAGACGATTTGGGGCTTCACAAGCTTTTTTTATTGTTGGTTCTTTTACAGTTTCATCTATTATCTACATGGGAAGAGAAGAAAAACTAGAAAATACCGAACAGCAATAGATTATACTAAAGTATATTTAGCTAATGACAAAACACACAGCAAAAACAAAAAGCAAAACACACTAAATAACTGTGCTGATCACAAGTGAAGTCAGTTACTTGCCTCTTTAAACATCCTGTCTACGCTGTCAAATATTTTGGCTTCCTCTGGAAGCTGTGATCTTATATCTCCACCAATAAAGATGCTCTCCAGGTACATCCATTTTCTCTGAACCACCATCCAGATCTAAGAGTCAAATGTTGCCATCAAAGACAAAAAAAATACAATGGAAAACCCTGATTATAAATAAGCATTAATTATTTAGTCCAGCACTTTCCTCCTTACCTCAATTACTTCACCAATCAAAGACAGTGTTTTTTCCCAGTGGTGAGCAGTTGAAAGGAAAGGACCCACAAAACAACTGCCCAAGATACTCTGAAGATTGACATTGTTATCATCAAGAACCTCTAGAATTTCATCTACAGATCCCAGAATAGAGCCCCTCTTCTCAGTGCCTTTGAAGTATATCTGTACGGTAAATTTCATTTGTTCCCATGTTTCTGCTATGTCCTTCACACCCTGCATGTGAGCATAAAAAGATGCACATTTCAGTCTTCAAAAACTAGGGAATTATAATCTTAACTTAAAATCAATTAATTCAGAAAAGTTTTTTGCACAGATTTTCACCCCTGGTTTATAAGGAGGTCTATTTCACAACATCATGATGAAAACAGAATAAATTCCATTTCAGATCCTTTTTCATAAACTAGACTTGCTTAATGTAATAGCAGAAATCCAATATACTGCTGCGGAAGTCAAGACAATTAAGATTCTGTGCCATGCTGTAGCTTATTAACAGAGCTATTGATCTATTAGTTACTTCACAGCACCTCCCTGAAGATGGCAGAACTTTCTGCCATTCCAATAGAGATCTCACGTAAAACAAACTATTGTCATCTGTCTTTTTAGTTTTATTACAAATTTTAAATTACCTTCTCAATGCTAAGTTCCTTAACAGCTGTTCCAACTATTTCGTTGATAATATCTGAGTGTCTGTGAAGTTCCATAGCAAACATATTCTCCAAAGTGAATGTTTCTGTTGTCATTTCAAACCTTGTGCCTGTTCTCTCCATAAGGTCTTGCCAATGCCTGTTTTAAATTGACACATCAACAACTATACCAACCACCACAATACAGTAAAAATAAAAACAATTGTAATTTAAAATATAATAATGAAACCATGTTTTGCATTGTTTAAAGAACTAGTATTTTAAATACACAAAGTACTCTAGTCATCGTAATCACAGTATATGCTATTATATCAGTTCATTAAGTAGAAAGTAAAGTTTCAAGCTGCAGGACACAGCATGACCCCTGTAACTAAAATTGAAAGTTCTAACAAAACAAATAAAATCTTCCTCTATATTTATTTATTTATTTATTTATTAATAAATCAAATCAAACCTTTCTCTTAAAGCTTCATTTTTCAAATCAAGTAACAAAGGAATGGAGTCTCTAAATGCCTTCATTTTTGTTTCCAAGTGAAAGGCCACTGGCATACTGCGGACTGGTTTGGGCAGCTTTCGAAAGGCTTTAAGAAATCCTTCGATTCCTTCCTGAAGAAACTGGACATTGAGGTTTATCCAGAGTGTCCGAGACCATTCCTCTTTAGCTGCCTGGGAACAAGGTCACCAGAAGGAAAAAATCATATTTCTTTTTATTTCTGACCAAAAAAAAAAAAAAAATCAGTACAGTAGGATCTAGAGACCACAGTCAGTATGCACATATAATTGTATTAACATTTTACAAACAGAGGAAGAGACAGGTTCACATTCAAGGCAGATTCAGAACAAAACACAAGCAGTTGTATAACAAATAAATCAAAAAAAAATACAGACAACAGGAAAATCATCTGTAAGAGCATACTTTACAGGTGATTGATCTGGCTGCTGATATCAAGGCATTTTAATTTCAAAAAAAAAACTTATTAAAAATAGTTAAGATCAGTTAAAGCCTGAGAAACACATAATCACCTGTACACACACTATAGCTAAATGTAGTTCAACTGCAATAATTAGGAGACTCGTGCCGTATAAGGCCACCCAATAATTTCTGGGGGACTGGGGTCTGTTCCTATCTGATAAGAGCATGTGTTTGGTTCACTCTAGAGATGTTGTTTTGCTTCTCTAACATCATTAAACTCATTTCATGGTGACAGTCATTTACAGGTCACAGCTTATTTCATGCAAAGGCTCAGAAACAGAGTTGATAATAACTAAAGCAGCTTCTTCTTCTACCCTCCAACTTTATGTGTGGTATGTGCTTTGAATACACGTGTGTGTATGCATACACTTACTTTTTGTAATTCATAAATTTCATAGATCTGCTTTAGACCTTTCATATCGTTCTGCGCTTTTGTTAAGTCAGGGTACACTGTAGCTGGCAAGTCAAAAAGTCTCTCAACACTGCCCAGTTCCTGATGAACTTTTTCCAGTTTCTCCACTTCTTTTTCAAAAATGGCCATGAGTTCCAATCCTGGGAAAGGAGAGAAATTTTTCTAGATAAACAGTCCCATCAATCATAGGGAATAAGTAAGATGGCATTTCTGTAGAAATTATAGTAGTGAAAATGTCACATTTCCATTTGAACAGTTTTTACGTCAATAAGGAAATCATAATTTGCTTGTTTTATATAACATTTGAAGAATTTTCTAAAGACTAGTTTTGTAAAAGCATCACTTTACACATATTAATCCATTTACCTTTATCAAGATTTTCCCCAACAGCACCAGGCCCTTCAGCCATGAATTTATGGAAGAAATCTGCTATCTCCTTACTGTAGTCCTCAATCTGTTGCTGTGTCATCTAAAGAGAACAGTGTTTAAGTTGTTTTCTTTTCCATTTCTATTTTCTTAATTAATTAATTACAAATACTACCTCTGTGAATTTCTTTTTTATGCCTCCAAGGTTGTGATCAACTTCTGATGCTTCAAAGAAGAGAGCCTCCCACTTTTCCTTAATCTTGTCTGCCATCTCTTGCTCTTCTTCAGCTATCTAAAACAAAACAAGTAATCTCACACAAGCAATAGTTAGTCACAAGAAAATAAAGAAGATGTACTCACATTGTAAATGTGCAAAACATGAAAACAGCTTTGAAGTGACCTGAATCAGTCTCAGGTTGCACTGGGGGAGGTTTAGATTGGATATTTGGAAGATCTTTTACAACCTAGATGATTCTATGAATCAGATTTAAACACATGCAGTATGTCCGTTTAAAGCGGAGATACTGCTTTGAGAAGGGAGCTTGGACTAGACAATCTCCCTTCTCACCTCAGCAGTACCGTGATTCTGTGAAATGTCTTAACAGGAAAACATTTATTTGTTCACATGTGAAGTATTTGTGCCACATGCTCCAACGCAAATTGTTTTATGAGACAAGGCATAACATTCACTTACTGGAATACTGTACATTGCAAGAGTTCGGTATCTCTCCCAGATGTCTAAATATTTCAGTTCCACCTTGAGTGACATGCCTCTGATCTCTGCAATTGTACCGAGGACAATTTTGAGCTCTTCCAGGGAATCAGGTGGTATCTGAAGATTCTGTGATAGTCTCTGTAAAAATAAATAATTTCCAGAGGCAACACCAGGAAAGCAATTAGCCAAAATTATAATTATTAGTGAAACACAAAACACAAGTAAATAATGTGCTGATTCATTTACGTTGTTAGTCTATGGGATAAAGATAACAACAACAACAAATCAACACAAAGTAAACACCACTACAGTAGGGATGTTTTTACTACAAAAAATAGTTATAAGCAGTGTTTTAAAGGGAACTTCAGAATTACTTAGTTGGACCCTTCACAAGCACAGGAGTGAGAAAGTCCTATTTTTTTGTGTGTGTGACTGTTTTCTCTTGTTTACCAGCTACAGAGAGTGGTGGCTCACCTCCTTATGTATGACATACCAGAGTACACCAGACAGTTTCAACCAATTCAGAGAGTAGTTCAAATGGTCACCTGCTAGTCAGTACTAGCTGCATAGGACAAGAAGAACTGAGAACACCTACCTCAATCTCCTCCTGAAGACTGAAGAGTTCCTGTCTTGCAGACTCATTAAGCAGCTTCCCAAGTGAAATCATCCAGTCTCTAGCATTCTCTTCCACCATGGAAACTAAAGGACCCATCTGAAGCCTGATAATTTGCTCATCTTTAATCAAGGGCTGTTGAGTCACTTCTTGAGCTATCTTCATATAGAACTGCAACTTTTCATCAAAGGTGACACAAGCAGGCTTTTTTGCAGCAAACTTCTCTATAGCTATGTCTTTGTCTAATTCCCACAGAAAGCGATACCTCTTCCAGTGGTTCAAATACTTGCTGAGAGAAGCCAGGAGTTTGTGGACATTCTGAGTGATGAGAGCAGCCTGCTCCATTATCAGAGGGTTCTGGGAGATGTCACTGTAAAAGCTGAAAGTGATAACTTCATCTTCGACATGCTGAGGAGGGCACTCAATACATGTGCCGTGCATCCATCGCACAAAATGCTAGAGTTTTCAAGACAGGGTTGAAAAATAATTACTTTTTAGAGAGTCATATTAGTCAAATAATTCATTATTATTTAGGAGACTATGTAGGAAGGGGTGTGAATGATTTCTCAAATTAATTGTTTTTCTGACAGCATGAGAAGAGACTGTATTTTCACAAACACTTGAGAGAAGAGTTAATTTCACCCTAACAAAATCTTCCCATGCATTGTTCAGTCTGTTTTAAAATCTCCACTGAATGGCAATATAGCATTGCACAGGGAAACAGGTATCACATTAAAAAGGCTGGATGCAGCAGTAGAACAGAACAGCAAATCTGAGCATAGGAAGCACACTTGATCTAAATTTATTCATTTCATGTGATATCTGGAACCATTTTTTCATCATCAGAGGGCAGGACCACTGCCACAATATTTGGCTTCTTTTCTGGAAGGCATGACCATACTCATGCAAGAAAATAATGCCACATCTTTGTCAACAAGCTATATATTCCATCTACTGCTAGCCTGCTGTCCTAGATGTCCTTCTCCTAACATTTTCTGAACTATTTTTTTGCTACTTTTGTGGAGAGCTGTAATATGGAGAAGGCTACCCATATTTGTTACTCCATCTGATTATTTAAACATCAGAAAAAAAAAAATCTGCAGTGAAAACTATTTCCTTGTGATGTATGCTGATTTATAGAACCAAATGATGTCCTTACAATGGTAAAACTGCTGAAGAGTAGCAAATAATTTTGCCTAAGTAAAAAGTGCGTAAAGCTTTATGGTGGTTTGGTTTTTTGTGTTTTGCTTTTTTTTTTTCTCCTTTGTTATCAGGTTACAAAGTTAAGACAGTCTGTAAAATTAGAACTATGTACTGGATATTTTGATTTCAAGAAAGAGCAATATGAATCTTCCCTTTGTCATTAACACTTGCCCAATTAATTCATAATCATCATAAGCAAAATCTGGCAACAATTAAATTTTAATCAAAAATCACCTTAGTGACCTCAACACAGTCTTGGATACATTGTGCCATCATTTTGTCAATCTTGTTGGCATTAGGTTGCAAGATTATCTTGGGAGAAGATAAAACAGCTTCTATTTGGAACAACGGCACATTTGCAAGAACAGCTTCATTAAAAGCTCGCAAATTCCTGGGAGAGGAAAAAAATCATGTCACATACAGTAATGATCAGGTACTGATCCCTCCACAGAATGTCCAACAGAGACTGCAATTATAAGGTACGCACTTAGATTTGCAAGCAGATCTGTCAGAAGTCAGTTAACTGTTATTTCAGCGGGAAACACTGATGTGTATCTAAGCAAAATTGTCCCACTAGGACTGATTTAATGCAAAAACTTGGCTGGCTAAAAGAAGCTACTGGAAGGAAGGAGTGGGAATACACTGGTGCAAAAGGACCCTGAGACTACGGTCAACTCCTATGCAACAGCCCAGACAGGGAAGCCCACAGAAGTCAGCTGAGCATGGACTAGAATAAAAAGACATGGATCACGAGGAGAGATGGCTGGGAAGCTTCTAGAACACTGCAGCACTCTGTTAGAGATTCTGTAAAAAGCCATTGTAATATCTAGCTACAGGAACCTCCTTGGGCCCAGATAAAGCATAATCCAACAAACCTTTGTTCTTGTACTGGTATTCTCTGCATTACAGGGATGCATCTGGCACCCAGACACCAAATTTTCAAAATTGTATTCTTTACTAAAACAAGGCATTGACTTTAAAAATAAAGCTGGGATATGGAACTATATACACTGCGGAAGAGGTGCATTTCTCTCTTCTGGCAACAACATGTCCAATATCCATTTTCTCAGAATTTGGGTTTCTTCTCTACATTGTTATCAATTCTCCATTCTTTGCACAAACAAAATCAAAAAAAAACAGTACAAGTCTGTCTCAAACTGCAAATCACTAAGGTATTCAAACAGAATACCAGTATACATGAGTTTAGAACAACAGATCTAGAAAATACTAAAGATGAAAGAGTAAAAACCCATTAAAGCAAACAACTGACTTACTTCAAAATTAACTCTGTCAACACCTGATAAATCCTGTTTTCCCAGTATGCATAATAGGAAGCTAACTTTGGAGATTTGCCACTGTTTGTATTGGCAACCCGTCCTTCTACTTTTGTTAACAATTTTGGAATGGCAGTATAATTTCTAACCATGAGTTCTGTATCTTTTGCTCTTTCACCCTTAACATATACAAAAAAATCTTTCATATCTGCAAAAGATTACAAAAAATAGTGTTAATAACTGCAAAAGATCTAACAGATTTCAGTAGTGCAACAATTAGCTGGTCTTTATTTGTAAACATGAAATTGATATTGCACACTAGAAAAATATCTTCATTTAGTAATGCTAATTTATTAATATTTCAGCCCTCTGATTTTATATGGATTCAATTATTCAATAGTAACCATTAGATGTGAAAGTAACCTCTGTAAGACTCACAAATCATTGGAAGAAATGTGGTCCATCACCCCTACCCTGTCACTGGAAGCGAAAGGGAGGCCTGGGAGACGATCACCTCACTGCAATTTCCCTCTGCAGAAAAGAGTGCAGTTGAGATAGCCCAGATGGGAGCTGACACTCCATGCAGATTGCAACTCTAAGACTACATTACTGCATACAAGAAGGAAGAAGAATCCAAGGGAAAGCTAGGGGGAAAGTAATCAAAAGCAAGGTAAACACAGGTCAAATGATCTATTTATATACTTGTCTCTAAGTTCCTCTCATTGACAGTGTCAGCTTAGGGTACTGAAGTTCTGCTTGTGCTTCCTGTATTAAACCAGGAAATACTGTTACTGCTGTAACTTCTGGTAACTATTATAAGGATTGATCTTTGCAACTAAAAATGCAAAGTAGCAGATAGAGCAAAATAAAACATCACGGAGCTCAGAAATGAAAGACTTACTAGGAAGTTCATCACCATTTTTTGGAAGTGGAAACTTAAAAAGATTTGTTGATTCTATCAACAGAAGTTTGTCGCTTATGATTTCAGAATTAATATGAATCTGATGGACGAGTGATTCAAACTTCCTGATGGCTTGTGTACATCGGACTGTAAAGTCACCAATACCTGAAATAAATTACAATCATTTGTTTTCTTTCTTTTACCAAATCTTTCACCAATGCATCAAAATTGTCAACAACCAGATATGTTTGAGAATGAACTGATACTCTGCAGAAAGACAGATTAGATGTTTTCTCACCTAATCCTTCATCTAGCTCCCTTCTAGCTCTAACAGTCTATATCCATTTCCACTCAGTGTTTTACATATAATAAAAACATAAGAAATACCCACTTGGATCAGACCCTGTCTAACATACTATTCTGTCTTACACCATGGCAATAGGCTATCCTGTTTAAGGATGCATAGCTTTTGTCTGACAAATCAAATAGAATGCAGAATTGAAGAGAATTTTTGAACTGCAAATCAGTAGCAAAGGCCATTATAAAATAGTATCTCCATTACCTAGGGAGTTCCAGTTGAGTCTTCTGTGCCCTAATTTGAATACTCTCCAGAGCTCTTGAATATGGTCATCAAGAAGTTTGGTTTCTGCTTCACTCAATGTTCCCATTAAGTTGTGATAGTGATCCAGCATGTTTTTTAATCCATTTGTATATCTAATGAGTGTAAGAAACATAACAACAACAACAAAAAATAAAAAATAAAAAATAAAAATCATGATTTTCTGGAAATACAGTTCTGAAAAAGGCAGATCACTTTCTTCATTCTGTTCAAACTTCCACATAAACCAAAATTTGCAGAAATAATGACTGACTATGTATTGATCATAAATACAATTCACTTCCTCTCACAAACAAAACAAAAATCATGTATGACTCCAGTAGCAGCTAGACCATCCTCTCCTGCCCCAACCCAGAAGAAGTATTTAAGACAGCCTCAGTTTGAATCACATACATGAACTCAACAGGTAAACTTTAAAATCCAGTTAGGGCTCTTATTGCACCTGTGTGCCTAAATTCTGTGATAATTTGGGCAAAAGTGACTTATCCAAGGCTGTACAAAAAAGTGGCAGTGAGTTCAAATGTGAACTGAAATCTAAATGGCATTAAGAATTCATTGCAAAAAAAATGTACTTTCTTTCCTTGTTTTTCCTTCAGATTTTGAGGAGGTTTTCATCTGTAAAACATAGTGCTACAGGGAGAAGGATGCAGACAGCGAAAGAGAAAAGATTGCTAGTGTACCACGGCCATCAGCAATTTTACCCTTAAAAAAAGTCACTGCGAGCTCTCGTATTTCCAAAAGTTGATGACTCATGGCACACTCTGGTTTGGAGTGAAATCACTTGAAACATTGCTGTAAGTCTGTATGAGAGCAGGTATGCTGTTATAACTTTACCCAAGGTATTTGTCTTCCTGTAATGCCACATTTCTTGCTATTTCTGGGACTGGAAACCCCAGTTGTTCCATGTACTTTGTTTCAGTTATAATCTCTTGGAGTCTAGGAGAAAAATTCACTATGAACTGCACCCTTTCCTCTGTGGTGAGAGGCTCCTCTGCTGCTGAGGTCTACAACACAAGAAAGCAGCAGAAAGCATAGAAACACCAGACTGCTACAACACAAGGGAAAAGTTAACTCTTGGGGACATTTGATAAGACAGTAGGTAAAAGTCAGACAGAATTGCTAACATTCAGATTGTGGAAATGCCTTTAAAATTTGACAGCAATCTCAGCATTCTAGTTTCAATTTTGATCTCAGTACTTTTTTTAATTTTCCATTAAAAAACAGTGTTTCTCTTTAAGACATCATTCTTTGAAAAATCTCACCGATCATCAAATAGGTTTCAGTTCTTTCCCACAGAGAAATCAGGTATGTTATTTTTCCTCTCTCACCTGCTCAGAAGTCTCTTGATTAATATGGTTTGCTGCCTCACCAGTAACGACCATCAGCAGAGATTTTTTCAGTAACAGTGGGAGCATCTGCTCTGTTCCTTCTCTCCACTGATCATATTTCTGATCTTCATACTCTTTCATCCTCTTGGCCACTTGAAGATATATTTGCTTTACCTAGAAAGAAAAATTCTGTATAATTCATTTTAAAGATCACGAGAAATGTTCCACTACCCTGTCTTAATAAGGTTTCTGATCTTTATCAGATGAGAGGGCAAATAATGCCTTGTAATACTGGTGATGAAGAATTCAGGTTCTTGAGTTCTGTCATATATTCTGACACTATTTCTCCAGGAAACAGTGGGAAGGTACCAATCAGCTTTTCACGTCTAACATAGCTTACTATGTGCAAAGACATTCTTGTTCACATAAGAGCGTTTTCACCTCCCTAGAAGAATGGTGTCAGGAAAGTATTCTTCCCTCAATAAACAGCAAAAGAAACAACATACTTCCTTTCCACGTTCACTAGCAAGTAACTCCTCTACTTCTTGAAATCGAATAATAGTGTGTTTGATCCGATAGAAAAGGGATCGGGACCAGTATATCGCTCCAGCCAATGGAGGATGATTCTTGAACAAAGGTGGATCCTTGAGGTTCTGAACAAAGATTTGCTTAACATTTTCGACCTAAAAGAGAATAAAACATTGCTAAGAATCATTTCTCCACTTGTTGTTCCATGGTAAGCATCTAACCTGGTACATAGCACAGGCTCTGAAGCTAATTCCAGCAACAAGATAAAAATAATTCATTATTTTTTTATTCATCTCTTGTTTGCATTAACTGCAGTACACAGAACACCTTCCTTTCCTTGTCTTGTGGAACTGCTGTTTTGTCAGTGTTTTTTGTGAGATTACATCTTATTGATAAACCCAGTGTTTAACTGAGTGTTAAACACTTTGAATTACCAAGAGAAATGCTATGATAGCAAAAACTTTCCAATATTTGGGCTTCACAGAAGTTATTCTTTCTGCCTTCACTGTTAATCTCTGACTCCTTTTGGTCATATTGTGAACTTATTGTCCAGCACAAGAAAGCTGAAAGATGGCTTTTCTCAGGAAGGACTGCTGTTGAATTGCTGCTCACGAAGTAAAGGAATAGCCACAATCCTCATTGCACATGCAAACATCTTTCAGTTCCTGTACAGTGCTACAAATATACAGATATGCACGTAATTTCAGCAAATTAACCATACTATTTCTTGTACAGGTTCCAGAAAAGTGAGAACAATTACTATGTTTTTTTTAAACCTGTCAGTCTTTTGGATGGTAAATGACACTACATATGTGTTTAGACATATATACAGATTTATTATTTTCACTAAAGAATTTCATATACTACCTAAGAAATGCTAAATTAAATACCTCTTTACAGTACTGGTCCAAAACATCATTGAATTTCATCATCATCTGCTTATTAATGGTTTCACGAGTGCGGATGTGTTTGAAGTTTAACAGCATGTCAAATGCAGCTTCTGCTGATCGAAGGGTCTTAAAAGATTCATCAATAAAGTTTTTGGCCTCTTCTTCAATAACCTAGACAGAGACAAAGGAAGAAGGCCAAGAAATCCTGTCTCTTAGAGGTTCATCTTGCAAAACCCAGAAAGGAAGGCAATATTAAAATATCTTTTTTCAGTAGTGTTGAGACATATCTTTACTGTTAGTAACTTATAAGACCAAATAGTAAAATGATGGCTTTCCAGTAAGCTACAGGAAATTAGTGTTAACCCAGTGTCTGCTGGGCAGCTATATAAGTCATAGAAGGCATTGTAACAACTTGCATTTGTGGGTATTCTTAGCTGAATGGGAGGAATAAATCCAGAGAGAAGTTTGATTTCTTTGTAGAACATGACTGAGATATGTCAGCACATGAGTATAGGGAGGTCATATATCGTCTCCACTCATGATTTAGTTATTTTCCCAATGAACATAAAGCATGTTTCACTGGTTTAGAAGATTAAGTGAAGTGATAAAGAACTTGAACACAAAATACTAACTTTAAAAATTTGGTAAAATTTCTCACATTTTCATTTATATATTTATTCATATATTCTTTTTTTTTTTTAAAAAAAAAGCATTCATTCTTTAAGTGAAAACGTTGACATTCTAGAAAGATTTTTATATAGAAAGGAATAAGGGGGAAAAATTACAGTACACGGTACTTACTGAAACTTCTCTTTTAAATTCTCCTATAATTAACTTCCAATCATGTGCGCTTTTGATGCTAAAAGGGTCAAAAGTCAGTTCTTCCATTGGACTAGTTAGTCCATCTACCCTTCTCAGTAGATCATCAATACGTCTTGGATCACCTGTGACAGCTTTCAGTTCAGAACCAAATATATTGTAAAACTCTTCAACAACCTGTTAATTCAGAAGAACATAACAGAAAGCTTTATTTTTAATGCTTTTCTCTGCTATTTAATACTCTTCTGTTATTGTTTCCTTTAAAGGTAACTATAGCCCAGAGAACAATCAATTCTTGCTGTGATTTACATTTTTTGCATATTCCTATGCAAGACATGAAGTATCTCTATGGAAAAAAAAAAAAAACACTCTACAGGCCCAACACCACATTTGTCAAAACAGATAACATTCAGTTATTACTTCTTTTTATTCCACTAGGGATTTTACATACACAGTCCACATAACGTGTGGCCATCGATGGACAACTAGTATTTCTAGTTACCCTACCCTAAAGGAGCCTACACATAGCACATATCTTACATGTATATTATCCTGCAGTTGATACATTGATTTATATACAGTCAAATTTTATATTACAATATACTTAAATGATTATTTTATCTAAAATGATACCATTAAACTAACAAGACGTGAAAACTGCAAATCTGTGAAACAACTGTTACAAGTTTGCAGGTTAATAACAGTACTGTACACAGCAATACCTTTCTCATGGCACCAACCAGTACCTTGAGAAGAGTTATTTCATCTCTCTTAAGGTTAAGCACATACACACACAAAAAAAAAAAGGCTGTTAACACTTCAACAACTATAATACAAAAGAATCTCCTCTCCTGAAGAAGACACTGATCACAAACTGTCCTCTTTAATTACTGTCTATATTAGTACCTGCAAAATGTCATACAGATCTTGACAGATGGAAGCCATATAATCTGTTTTTCCAAATAAACGCTTTCGGTCAAATTCCCAATGTTGCTCTCTTCCTGATGCTTCAATTTGGTCACGAACAGCAAAATAAGATTTCTTCCATTGTTCAAGAGTACTTTTTGCTTCTGCTATTTTCTTTTTTGCAGCAGCTCTATCTTCTCTATTAATCAAAAGAGTTAAGATACTATAGATAGAAAAATTATAGATATAAAATGATATTTCAACTGGATCAATCTATCCTGGTTTAGTATCTTCTAGTTGTACAAGATCTAGGCAAAACTTACAACTGCAAGGCCTTCATTTTCAGTGAAACTGATTTTGAAAGAGTTATTTCAGGACTGATTTTTACGATATTTACGTCACTTTTGTACCACAGTATTTGCATTGTGTTTATTGATTTATGTCCTTTCAAGAGAAAAGAGGACAAGCACCTATTTCTTCAGGCTGATTGAGTAATTTGTGAAAACTAGAACATTAATTGACTTTTAATTGACCTTCTAATACAACTTCAGATAGTGAAAAACACTGAAACATATTCAATGCAAGTGTTATCGACCACACTTTCTGTAAAACTAGCAAAGCTTTTAATAAATACAGCCTAGTTAAATAGGAATCCAGTACTTACTTAAACAGTGTGTGTAAATCCACGGCTTTGCAAACCCGTGTTGAAATTTCCCACGCAATTCGTTCCATGAGGGGTACCATCCGTTCATCCTTGTTGTAATGCCGTGAGATAATCCATACCATTCTCAGGGCATTCATCAGCAAAGGAATTGTGTCCATGACAACATCAAACCCAGTGCCATGTGTTAAATTCTATTAAATATATTTTAAATAATTTGAATAAGTTGTCATGTAAATACAGATCAATATTGTATAAACCAATATTCTCTTCAATATTCAACAGATAGCTGAAGTTAAGAAAATCTGTGACATTAGACATTAGTAAATAAAGAACCCAGTCAAGGAAACACCCTGGTGACCAAATTACACAGATGGTTAAGGATGGGCAGATTTGCATCTATTGCTCCAAATGCTTGTCAGGTACTGTCTCATTAGTATTCTACTTTCTGAAAAAGATGTCCTAAAACTGGTTTTGGCCCAACTGTTTATTTGGATAATCTTCAATAGAACTTAAACTTGACATATCAGCTCTAACCAGTGATAGAAGTTACCTCAAAAAGTGGAGTAGAGAAATCTTTGTTTTCCTTAATTCAGCTGTGCTATCTCGTTCTTCCAAAGCTGTGATTTACAAACCAAGCTGTTCACAGCTCTGTGCTTCTGCTTTCAGATATTAGAACAGCAGCAATTCAGACAAAATAAGCAAGCTTTTTTATTATTAAATATAAAAAATCTAGAGTATATCTTTATTAATGATAAAAAGTAAAAAATAATAATAATAGTTGACCAACAAAGAAACCAAACTCAGGTAAATACAGCTACAACTCCAGTTTTCTTAAGGATGCATACCTTCAAATAGCGTTCAAGAGTTGAAAGGAACCTAGCGTTATCTAGAGCTTCCACATGATGTTTTCTGAGGTCACTTAAGACTGCCTGTAAATCTTTGCTCTGCTCAGATTCAGCTTCCTGTAGTATTGCCAAGACTTTTTCAACTCCTGGAAGCTTTGTCTGTTCAGTAAGACCAGATAAAGCAGCATGTCTTTCACGCCAGAAGTCAATTTCTGCAAGTGGACCATTGCCCTACAAGATACGTGGAGAAAAATAAAATTTCTAAATTACAATTACTCGAGGATGAATACCTATGATGAGGTTTATATTTGTTCTTTTTTTTCAATACACTGTATACTGAGAAAACCCAGATGTGATTCAACTATGAAAAAAAAAATAAAAACAAAAACAGAAAAAGAAGAAACTCTTTGAAATCAAAATTTTTACACACACTGAGGGGAACTGCTCATGGGGATTACATCCTTGAGTTGGATCTGGAGATTCCATGCTTACAAAAATACATGCCCACTTGATTTCGTAGACATGAAACGTCTTATTATGTTTAATGGTATTACTCATATGTGTAACTGTTTGCAGAATCAGAACCTTACAATTAGATTGTATTTTGTTTGAGAGAGATGATTTTTCAAGGGAAAATATAGTGCTATATTTTTTTAAAGCATTGCATTTTTAATATTTCATGTCTATCTCACTGGTTTTAGAAGTAAGAATGCAACTAGCTAAAGTGCCTTGGTTTTCCACAGTCTCCCAGGTGGATAGGATCTGCAGAGAATTGCTTTATGTTCTATTTCCTGCAGTCACACAGGTACTCACTACCTTTGTTCTACTTTACTTCAATTAGTAAATGGGCTTTCCAGCAATCAAACACTAAGTTTGATTAAAACAGAGCACAAACCATTCAGAGAGATTCTTGCGGGAAATGAAGAAATATCTCTGGGAGCAAAACAAGCTTGGTGCTATGGGCAACATCACCTGTGGAACCCTTTTCAGTTGTTCCTCTAGAGCTGTGGATATTAATTTTTGCCAGGTCATTGCACAACTTTCAAGAGCTTCAACCACTTCTGGAACTGCGGCAAGAACACTCGCATCGCTGTTCAGATTTATAGTTGGCATGTCCAGTTTAATCTCTCCTGTTGGGAGAAAAGGAATTTGAAATTAACCGTCTTGTTCCACCAGCACTGTTAAGGTAACATCACTGAAATGGCTTAAACCTTCCATTTTGCTAGCTACTTGAGTATACGTAACATACCATCTGCTCTGCCTATTTGAGAATATGACAAAAAGCATCCAGTTGCTTCACAGTTAATACAGTGCAAACGAAGATATATTCCTAGAAATAACTGAAAAGCTCTCAGCTTTCAAGCTTCAACACAGCCTCTAACTGTTAAAAATTAGGATTAGGGCTTTGCTGAAGATTATCGGTCTGTTTACTGAAGACCATTACATTCTCCTCAATGGTGTGACACTAATCCCTGTCAGAGACACGATGCTAAACTACGTGTGAAAGTCTGCTTTGGCCTTCTGCCTTCTATATCCTGCTATGGCCTGAGTCCCCTGAACATTGGGAAGAAACGAGGCATGATTACCCTCTCTGCTATTCTTACTCCAGGCTGTTTGAAACTGATTTAGTCCATTTCACCATACTGTCTGCTATGCTTCAGAGCAGTAAAAATACTACTGTGATCAGCAAGAGAAACTTTAATCAGATCTGGAGCTTCCCCAGAAATTGTGTGCATTTGCTATTCTAAACAAAGCCATTTCTAGGTGAACCTCCTTCTATTGTTCTGTACTCTAATCAACACAGTGCTGGCATAGGCAGAATACTCACCTTCAATTTGCTGTACCGTCTGCTGAATAACACTTGAAAATTCTTGCATGTCGGTTAGGAGCTCATTCCTCATCTGAATATTACAGTACTCCACAGGCTGTTCTATCTTTCCTGCAAGCTCAGTCTCAGATAAATTTATTTTTTCAGAGTCTGTGTTTTTGCTATCTGGATATAAGGAAGCTTCCTCAGCCCGCTGTCAATTATAGGAGAGAGAAGGCAAAAGTAAGTATAATTCAAACAGGTACCATAGATTAGATGGTTTGTATTTATAAACAAACAAACAAACAAACAAACAAAAACCTTACTAGTAATTCACTTAAGCATTTGGATAGGTTGTTCTAAAATTTAACTTAAATACATCTCTTTCCATTTCACCTCTTTAGGACTATTCTCTCTGCAAGTTCTGCAGGAGAATAGCTCCAGCATACTTTCACACAAGTCTATCAGCACAAAATAAAGGTACGTGGTGTCACATTCTTAAATGTTTCTTATATAGGGTCAGGCAATTCAATGAAATAATGACTGTCTCCACATCCTTATAAAATTTTGGGAAACAAAATAAAAAGCATTACCCCAAACTTCATTTTGGCATAAGAAGGTCATTCATGAAAGGATTTCATATATGTAGTCTACATGGTCAGCAGAATACTAAATAGGCAAATCACTCACGGAAAACTGAAAACTTCGCATATAAAAGCTGTAAAACATTTACCTGTGAGATTACATTCTTTAGCACCAAAAGAGTACCATCAGTCAGTAAACCAAATTCTATCATTTTAGGAAGAACCTCATTAGCTTCAGTCAGGTCATTAGGTTCAGTAACTGTTTCTAAACAGTATACAAACAATTAGCATACAGAATACAATAATTAAATAATTAATAATTGTACAGAACACAATTATGAAAACAATTGTATAAATTCTTTTCCATAACAAGTTAAAACTCCAATAAAGCAAACTGCCATTGTAATAAATAAACTAGGCTTGATGCAAGCCACTTTCAAAACTGCTGCTGGTTTTAATGTTGCAGATTTTTTGATGAAGTTTTTTTTCTCATATTTCATGTTTTTAGAAAAACTGAAAGTAATAGGCACATACAAAATACTTTGTAGCTTTAAACCACACATGCTGCTGCTCAGTGAATCCACATAAATGTATGCTGGAATCAGTGGCTGGCACTAAGAGTTAACAGACGGCTGATTGTTCCTGGAAATAGGCACGGAAATACTTGTTTGTTTCAGTTTAGAAGTTGTTTACTGTGGGAGTGGAACTAGATACTGAAGTCTGACTGTAACCAGAAACAGTAGCTATTGTCATTGGCTTTATGATAAAAGTATGAACTATCAGAATAGAACCTCTATTTCACATGCTGATACTGTATAACAAAATTTGAGTCAGGCCAGGAGGTTTGATACCCCAGTTGCACTTATCACCACCTTATGGTCCACCTTTCACATACAGCTCCTCATTCTCAACGCACTTCACACAGTTCTAGTGGTTATAGTAACTAAATCTCATTAGTTCCTCCGAGACCAGCTAGAAAGCTTCATCCCTGCTGGCGAAATGTGGACGATATGTAATTTTCCAAAAATTTAACATGAAAAGTGTTCTTGATTCCTGGCTCTACTCTGAGAGCATTCCTACCCAGTTAGGAATGGATAGGCACTATCCTAAATCCCAGCCATTATCACTTTTCCTCAGTATGAACTACTTCTTAAGGGACTGGAGAACAAGGTTTATGAGGAGGAGTTGAGGGAAGAGGGGTTCTTTAGTCTGAAGAAAAGGAGGCTGAGGGGAGACCTCACTGCTCTCTACAATTCCTTGAAAGGAAGTTGCAGTGAGGAGGTTGTCAGTCCCTTTTTCTCAGATCACAAGTTATAGAATATGAGGAAATGATCTCAAATTGCTCCAGGGGAAGGTTAGACTGAATATTAGGAAGAATTTCTTCACAGAGGGAGTGGTCAAGGATTGGAATAGGCTGGCCAGGGAAGTGGTGGAGTCCCCATCCCTGGAAATATTTAAGAAATGTATGTATGTGTTGCTAAGGGACAGTGATGGGACTCAGCAGGTCAGGTTAACAATGGGATTTGACGATCTCGAAGGTCTTTTCCAACCTAAATGATTCTATAATTGATAAAAAGTCTGGAAACACAGAGCCAGCAGTTATTCAGGACAAATACCTTTGGTGTCTCTCAAGAAATAGACACTAACATCTGAGACAAATTCTTCAGGAATTTCATCAAGAGCCACATGCAAATACACTTTGTCAGCTTTCTGTTCTGTTAACTGAAACACGAAATAAAAAGGAAAAATGGCTGTTACTATTTGCTGCCAAGTTTCCTAACAGCAAGACAATGTTTGCCTTCTATGAGCAATGGAACAGAAGCATTATTTTAACTACGTTATCTTCACATTGCTGTCCAAGTAAACAGGTGTCATAAAAAAAGTTTAAAAAAATCACTCAGTTAACAGTAAAAAGCATCAGCTTTGTAAACAATGATAATTTCCAGACCAACAGGACCAAGAGCATCAGTGTTTGAAACATAAAAAAATGGACCACAGTTCAATGCCCCCCATAGAGCCTTTCTGAGAATGTGCAAGCACCTACCCCCCTCCCACTGCATCTCAGTCATAAACTAAGTTTAATTATAAACACCAGACTCCATCCCAAGTGTCTAATTAGGCAAAAGCCTTGAGGTACAAAAGCCTTTGTTCACTGTCCCTTACATGATCCTCCCATGGTGTCTTTATCTAGCAATCATTCTAACTACAACCTTTCTGTTACAAGCAAACCTGGGAATAGCTAATGTGGTAGCTGAGTAACTCACTACCGCATTTCCTCTCTAAAAACATAGAGTTTTGCCAAGTAAATTACCTTTGTAATGTCAGTCAATTTCAGAGGCTGTAGCAGGCACCACAGGCCAGCTGTTTCAATGAAAATTGCTGCTCTTGTAAAATGTTCTGTTCTGCTCTGAATCCTTGGTCTGCATTGTACCTCCTTAATTAGCCCACCAGTTTTACTGAAATATTTGCATCAGAAAGCCAGCATCTTCATACCCCAAAAGAACAGAGTGAATACAACAGACTTACATGGGGTGTGTGTTCCACACTGTCAGCTGCAAGTCTTTGCTCTACTTCACTCAATTCAGACACACTAGAGAGAGTTGATACATGACCTGACACACTTTTATTGTCTGAGGGTTCCGGATCAGATGTCTTACTTTTCTGAGTCGTGTCTAAGAATAACACAAGAGAACTCACTTAAAGAACAGGTATTCCATGCACGTAAGATGGATCCTTCCAATTTTCTTCTAAAATTAAGTAACTGAGCTTTTTCTTCTCCCTACAGCACCACCTTTCAACAATCAGACATCCATACATTTTCCCACAGGACAGCACTATTGCTGAAGGACTGAATCCAAACATGGAAGAGACCATGCTAAATTCTACAGGTAATTGGGCTTTATCTAGAACATCCTTATCAGCATTTTCCAGCACTGTTGACTTTTTAGTATAAAATAAGTAGGTTAACAAATTGCAAGATGAAGGCACTTTGCAAAAGGAACCTTCAAACAATTAAGTTTTTTTTTTGTGACTGATCTATGATGTGAAAACAGCTGTAGCAATGCCACGCCCAAGAAGCAAAGGTGAAGACATTGTAACACAAGAAACAACTACGTGAATTCCAGGGCCATTCAAGAACTTGAAATGTAATTTTTCCTGTCTTTCAGATGTTGCACCTTGTCTCCTTCCCCTTTCAACACAGGCTTCTAGACACTTAAAAGGTGGAAGAAACATAGTTGCATCCCCAACTGTAAAGATCACACTTCTTTGTGTGCTATAATTATTATGAAGCAATATTAATTCTCCCCATCTTGCTGCCTTTAAGCACCAACTTGCAGTGTTGTAGCTGCAACCACTGAGAGGTGCAGAGTGGAAAGTTCGGTCACATCATTCCTTTAATCTACTTATACACACGTCAGACTTCATGCTTAACTTTGATGGTCCTTTTTTACACAGTAAGAACAAAATTCTTTTATGGATATAAAATACCAGAGCAGGACTCTTTGCCTCTGCAAGTAACTGTTTCAGAAGCTTTTGAGTTATCAACTGGGCACAGCTCAAGGGATGGAGGGTCAGGGAATGGGGTAAGGAGAGGGACTGGGACTCCAGATGGGACAAGTAGGGGCCTGAAAGAGGGAGAAACAGCTAGACAGAGGGCAGCGGGAAGGGTTTCAGGACTAGGCAGTACCCAGGGGTGGGTCCCGCAGGCCGGGCAAGCAGGACAGCCTCACCCGCTGCTTCCTTGGTCTCCTGGGGGCGCCGCTCGACCCGCAGCAGCAACACCCCCGCGGCTTTCTTCTCTTCATCATCCTCAGCACCGCGGCTGAAGAAGCGCAGCACGGTCCGCGCCCCCTCACCGCCGTGGCGGTTCAGCAGCTCCTCGAAAGGCGCCGGATCGCTCAGCCCCAGCGACGCGAGCGCTTGGTCCCGCAGCCACCGCACCCGCACGTCGTTCAGGCTCATGGCGGCGAGGCCCCGGGCGGCCGCCCGACGCTGAGCGGTGGCCGCGGTAACGGCTCGGGGAGGAGCGACGGCCGCGGCCCGCCCAGCGGCCGCCCCACGCCCAACGGCCGCCTCACGCGCAGCCCCGTTCCCGCCCAACGGCCGCCTCGCGCCCGGCCCCCTTCCCGCCCAACGGCCGCCTCGCGCGCGGCTCCCGCCCGATCGCGTTTACCTCAGCCCCTGCCGCCCGGCGGGCTCTGTGTGAGGCACGGCCAGGGCCCTAAATGGCTACACAGGGATGTAAGGGCCGGCTCTGAACAGCGTAAACAGTGTTTTTATTCGGAATTAGTATGAAATAAGTACAAATTTTAACTGGCACAGTTTTTAAACAGTATGGCAATATCTCCCTTTCACAGCTGTTAAGCATTATGGCAATATCCCCATTGTTACACATGGAAAAAAAAGGACCCCTTTGCAGCCCTCCCCCATCCTGCTGGGTAAAAACAGCTTTGGTTCAGCATGAGACAAACCAGGCATTCCTGTCAGGGGGTAGCCAAGCATAAGCACACCTGTTTTAAGACCCATTTTTTATTCTTGGTGAGAAACTTACTCGTAGTAGAAACTTTCTACATGATGACACCCCATTGCACAAAAATCTTCTAGACAGTGCAAATTTTTTCTGAGGCTTTTACCCATCAAGATCACTGCAGGTGCTTTACAGACCAGCAGGTATCATAAAATTCTTCACAAAAGAGAAATAAGAGGGCTGATACTTCAAATCCCCACACCTAACCCTGCCTCCTTCTGTAACATTAAATATGACTGTGGTTTCTGAAATAAAGTAGTAATTCAGGGCAGAACTCTGAACATGAAGTTAACATTTTTAGTGCAATTTTAAATACGGCCAAAGAAGAGCACGTCGTGTTGCTATGTACAAGTTTATATTATGTTTTGTTATCCTTCTGGAAGAAATACTGAAAACAGACGTTGCTTCTGTTGCATTGCTAAATTGTTCCCAAAGTACATGAGATGGTAGCTTGCTTAAGTATATGATTATATGAGTAGTAATGAATGTCGAATATGATGAAAGTCTTTCAGATAACTTAAGAAATAATTGGTCAAGAAAATAAACAGCTTTAACAAAAAAATGCCAACATTGGTTTTAGGACAAGCAGTAACACTTTATTTTTAAGAATAAAATTAATTTACAACATTAGTTTATCAAGAAAAATGTACAGCTTATACCTATACTTTCCAAGATGCTCCAAATTTGTTATGTAGTTCTATGGGAGGTATATATTACAAAATTATTTGGCTGCATTATAAGGCAATCAGTGAAAAACACTGTCCTACTAGAACAGACAATCCCAAACACTTCTGCTGACAGCAACCAAACTATGCCATATCGTCTTTATTAAAATGTAAAGAAATGTGCTTAAAAGAGAAGGGTGTAAACTTGTATCCTCCACCAGTGTAGAATTTGTTCTGAAATTCCACCCTGAAACAAGATAAAAAACAGAATCTGGATATTAATCCAAAATGACTGATTGTCAAATGACGGAACTGTACAACACAAGAAACCAAACAAAACCAATCCTAATCCCATCACTTACACTTTCTGTGCAGCTGCTTAACCTTCCTATCACAATCACAGGCAAATTTGATGTTTCTCAGGAGACTCAAAGATCCAGACATTCTACTGTTATGGCTCATATCTCACTTCCGTCTTATTAATTTGTTTTTGAGTTAACTGCAGTTAATTGTTTTGCAAATCTACAGTATCATGATGACAATACTTAGCAATGCAAATAGCTCTGTATCATGTGTTTAGATACTAAGTGTCTGTCTTTTCTTACATTGTAAATTTTATCAAGTTCCAACTTAAGTACCTGAATCCACTCTAACATGCGGAGCTCCTGATGTTAAGACTAAAAAGAATTAAAATATTTAAGGGTGGGCAGTCCCACTTTATCAAGTTTTGCTCACTACTATAACGTTCTGTTGCGCCAAATAAATAAAACAGACTGGAGCCATTCAGTGATATAGCCAGATGGAAATTAAAAACGTTTATCAAAGTGACTAATATTCTACAGTATGAAAAGCTAAAATACTATAAATCAAATGTCCTCGTTCATAGTTCGCATAATAATCAACTCAATGTGGTAGAGGTCAATATACACCATAAGCGGATATAGTATTTGAATGCACTGGAAGTATTCCAGAGGAATATTCACATTCAACTAACAAGCCATTTATTTGATGCAATTAGATAAAATCTATTAAAATAACATTAGACTATTAAACTTTACACTTATTAAAAAGTCACCTAATATTTTGAAATAAAAATTCTGCTAAAGAAGCCAGTATACAGTGTAGTGAAGTAATTATAAAATGGTGAGTTAAAACTTACCAGTGAAGTCGTATAGCATGGAGAAAAGCAGAAAGCCCCTCCATTACCAAAAGAATACAAACTGTTAGCACAGCAAAAAAGGTTAGAACGGGGACTAGCAGTAAGACACCGTATGTTGTATCCACACGAAGACCCACTCTCATCACCATTTGCCAAAGAACTTCTGATAATTCTGAAAAAAATAAAAAAATAAAAAAATAAAACTTTCATAATTCATGTTGATACTGCACACATCCACCAAGTGAGCTACTGTACCTGACCTGTACTGTAGCTTAACCAGGATTACAGGATTTGCTGAATATGGGAACTACAAGCAATTCCCTACACTACCCCCCTTTTTTTTTTTTTTTTTCCTTTTCCTTCAAGAAATGCTTAAAGGTACATCTGAGTTTCAAAATAAGGTCTACTGTTGGCAACATTTTCCACTATGATAGTATGACTTCAGCAAGTCGTAAATACCTTTCAAACTGGTCAATTAATGGAAGGTAAAAAATGGTACTGTGGATGCTGATACAGTATTATGTAACATTGTACCCAGATAAATCAACCTTCACACAGCCAAGAACAATCAATGAAAAATGTTACTAGGTTTCAAACAGTAAGTTACAATTCTAGTTTTGGGGCTTTCCATAGATGGTTATTAAATAGTTTTGTTTTTTTTTAATTAAGTAAAAGATAATTTCATAGTAGTATTACTTCAACAGGCCAGCCCCCCTCTACCTGGCATTAAAAATCAAAACAGATTTAAAATCAACCAAAAAACGACAAAAACACTTACGTGCATGAGCAAGACTTAATGCCCAGAGTCTCAGATATGAGGCTGTATTAGAAATGCATCCGAGACAGTATTCAATGGTATGAATTGCTTGATTCATAAAAACATCTGCAAAATTAAACTAAAATATGAAAATATATTTGTATTCATTTGAACAACATAGCACGGCATGAAAAAAAAACATTCATCTGTAAATCTTATTATACAGAAAAGCCATTAAGGGGTAATACACTGACTTCATATCAAATTAAAAAAAAAAAGCCACTGGCACATTTAAAATCCTTATTACAGGACAACAACCACCACAAAAAATCAGATGCTATTGTTTTCTCGTTAGTTTCCCCAATTACTTTGTGGACAGATAAAGATGTATGCAAATTTATTTTTTCTGCAAGGAATATGATCTAACACTTGAACAATAAAGGTAGTAAAACCAACCACATCTCCAATTCCCGTTCTATTGATATTGCAAGTTTATAATGTCATTTTTTGAATCGTTAAAACCAGGGTTAATTATTAGTAATAGGAGTGACAGAGAAACAATTACATTAATAACTAAAATCTAAATGCATGTGCTTGTTGCTAATAGAGCACCAAGCCTAACACCACTGCAAGTTTCAACTACTTTGCAAGAAACTATGACATTTTATTTAAGCAAACAATTCTTCTATTTTCTACACGTAGCTAGCAAAATTCTACTGCTCCCAGTGAAGTAACCACTACATGTAGACCACACACTGGGAAACTGAAGCAGTTTCCTGGCTTTAAATGTACATGAAATCCGTGGAAACAGTAAATACTTTTACAGATTTGACCACAGTAGATAGCAATAATAGCTAGGACTAGGAATTCAATTTAACATCTTCAAACCCCCATTAGAAATAGGCTTTGTCACATCTAATATTCAACTATAAAAAGTTTTCTCTAGGTGAAAAGTCAAGGTTAATTAACAGGAAATTGCACAGTCATCTTCTTTCCTTAATGTTAAGGATCCATAAAAGCACGCAGGAAAAAAAGAAAATTTATACCACTTCTTCAATTCAAAAAAAACAGCGCTGTAGTCTGATTCAAATAAAGCCCTCCTCATGTTCTCCGCTACAGATAGATGTGGTTTGCTGTACCACAATCTGAACATACTAATAAATAATGATAAAATAGCAACAAATAAAAATACATGAATTGCATTCATGCATCAAGGTCTTTGTAAAGGCTCGGCTGATATTCTTACAAACTTCCATGGACTCAGTACACAAACCATCTTCTTGATTTTCAACTTCTAATTTGCTTTCAAGGACATACTAATTAGAAATTAAATAAGATAGTTACCTCCTCTTCATCCCCTTCTCTGTGCCCACTGTCTGAATGACTGCTTCCTTCTTCCACATCATGAGATCGCAGCAGAGAGAGTTCTTCTTCACTCTCTTTTCGAATTAGCTTGTAGCCACTCTGCAAAATTGAAATGCATCGTGTCTGTTTGCTAAGTGGACTCCCAGTTTTAAAATGGATTTTGAGAGTGGGCTCTCAAAGTTAAAATTTGTTTAAAGAAGTTGCAAGAAGTAACATTCCCAAAGGCAAAAATGACCAGAGTGTAGAGGAACAAAACATTATCATACATTACAGATGAAAATGTTCCACGTTGTATAGAAGCATCTAGTTATGGACATTATTCTGTATGCAATAATACTAGCTGAGTTTTTCTATACTGAAGAAATATCTAAAAGTATCTCAATACTCACCCTGTACGTTCTAATGCCTCGTCTTCCACTGTGCAACCAGTATAAATAAAGTGGTTTTCCAAAAAGCATTACGGGAACAGAAAGAAAAGCAAGACTCAGTAAAAACCTCTGTAGACCAACCTGTTCATAAGTAGGAAAGAAAGAAAATGAGATCAGGTTCCAAAATCAAAGTTAGTAAAAGCCTTCCCATTTTCCTTTAAAAACCTCTTTGAGCAAAATACAAGAAAAATACTACTGATTTCAGTGGGCATGTGCTCCAAATTGAAAATCCATGCAAGTATTTACTTAATCAGGCCCTTAAATGGGGTTATAGGCATGCAGCATCTTCAGGACTTGGTTCTAAGTTAATACATGACTGATGCACAGTGTACTAAGATTATTTACAGTACACAGGAAAGAATCAAAATCACAAGAATATGGCCCTGTTCTCTAACCTCAACTCTAAACTGGGTGATTTTGTTCTAGAAACATATTTTTACAAGCACTACATAAAATCTTAAAATTAAAGAATGAAAATATTATTTAATGGTACTGTTTATTCATTTTCCCCTTAGTCTGATACATTCCCCTTCGTAGGGGAACATGACTTGTAAAGCAGTTAACTGAACAGGGAACACAGGATCATCAGAAGCTTGCAAGAACATTACTAACCTGCCCAGTATAAAAGACATCTGTTTCACCACCAGGAAACAGGAACATGTTAATAAACTCAATCAGAATGCTAGGAGCAGATGTAGAGTCCTCTGCAGAGTATGCTAACCACTTAAAGAAGATCATAAACACAAGGTAGCCAAAGATGCACATCATGAATAAAAGTTCAGGAATAAAAACCAAATAAATATTGTACTTCTTCTTGAAATGTCTGAAAGATAAAAATGGGAAAAAAAAGTTTTACCAAGAAAGATCAAAATAAGTATGGGGCCCAAACATGATTTCAATGAAACAGAACAGTGGTTGCACTTTCATAGAGTAGGACTAAAATTAGAATTAAAAAAATGATTTCTTCGTATTCAGTAAAGTTTTAACCAGGTATTTCAGTGGAAATCAAGACCATATGAAGCATGTATTTGTATTTAACAAAAAATAATATAAAATAGCCTATTTATCGGTCGCTTCAGATTTTTGGCATAATACTGACCCATTACCTAATTTGTGTGAAAGGAAATCTCCCTGTTACTGTCTTAATACAATTACTATTATCCTGGTTTTTAAAAAGATAATAATAATAATAAATCATCACTTCTCTTACCACGTTAACTATTATAATTTAAGACTTGACAAAAAGTATGTAATGATAATATTATCTTAACTTCTTGTACTTACAAGTGGTTAAATGCTCCCAATACAACTCCAAACGTCATGTGAGCTACTCCAAAAATCACAGACATTTTCATTTTGAAAGAATTTAAAAAACTGAGACGGTTGCTTGCCAAATTCCAGATCTGAGGAAGAAATGAGACAAAACACACATTTCAGAACAAGGTAATAGAAGGAATAAAACTGTATTCTTTTTCTATTAGGACATCGGAATTCTACCTCAAAATGAAATCACAACTGAAGTCTGAGTTTTGTGAAAATAGTTAAATCTTTCTTTGATTCATAAATGAACAAACTTTTTGAATTGAGAGAAAAAACATACCATGGGAAAAAAAAAATCTGTTTATCTTCCTAATACACATACCAAAGTCTAATTTAAAGATGAGTGATCATCACAAAGGAGAATTTAAAAGAATAAAACTAACCGGATCGATTCCAAAGGGATAAGCTCCATTGTATACACCAGTAACATTTGGATCCAGCGTCAAAAATTGATTAGACTTCAGATCCTCAAGACTGCAGAGAAAGAAAATCACAATCAGATCTAACATGGTTTAAACATTGTGGCAATATGTAGTTTGCATTCTGCAGGACACTACCCCTGTTTTCCATCACAAAAACATTCACCCAGATTCAGCCTATAAATGGATAAAGCAACTTCTAAGTACAAAGGATCCGGTCAGTAAAAATAACAACAAAAATCTAGGCTCTGAATCTGTGCTTAGTTCACTGTCTTTGAAAGGAAAGTTTCTAGATTTTTTAACTCCGCATTCTCCTAGAATAAAGCCTCATTGTAAAAGCTCCCAATTTGCTTTTACATAAAATTCACTAACAACCACTCAAAGGACTAAATATTCAAATGTAAAAGGGAAAAATAAGGTATAGTTTCCACTATAACTTCAAACAGTTTTTAATTAACAAATTACTCACAACCTTTTACATTTGAACCAAAGTCAGTAGTTTTGACTCTACTTTAAGCCACTTCCTGTTTTGGAAATGCAAGCTGTGAACATTTAAATACCAAAAGGCCTTAACACCCTAAAATAATGAGGTTATCCCCCTTTATGTGATTTATCAGACCTACTTTTTCACAGCCTTTTTTTTTTTTTGCGCTATCAAGAAAGGCTGTGCATAGACTAATATTTGCTAGGTAATTAATTTATGTCATTGTTAGTACCTTTACAGTAGATACCAATGCTTCTTGCCTAATTCCAGAACTGTATTTTGGGACGAGTTTCTCCAAAACTTGCCCTGTGTTTTCTATTTCTCTCAAAAACTTTGCTCTATCTGTTTTAATTAGTTACAGCAGAACAGTCGTACACTTTTAACAATTTAAATGAAAACTGCTGTCTACCAGTAAATAAACATCCTGAACTAATCTCAAGAAGACCACAAGAAGAGATGCCAAACACCTCTAAGGAGCTTTAGAGACTGAATAAATCCAAGAAATATTGCCTCTAAAATTAATGCATGTGAGCTCTTACCACCAATAAGATAATTACGCTAGCTGCAGTTTTTAATAGAAGTTCCTAGTTAGCATAGATAGCATGAGGGTACTGCAACAAAATTTGGTCCAGAAGGAGTCTGATTTTCATCTACATCTAATTATAAAAGTCTAGAAAATGTTCTCGGTGACTGAGAACATGACAGCAAGATAACCCAGTAAAGCAGCATTGGTAAATAAGAGATTAACCTGACAGACTGACTGAATTATACATATTCCAATTCCAACAGCAGTTTTGGAAGAAATTGTGTTCTCTGTGGATTTTCCAATTTAAGTAAGCAATTTCATTTTGTTTCTAAATAACTATTACTGCTTTTTTTTATTTTAAGAGTAGATGAAACTTTAGAAGAAACTTAGTGCTTAGCCCACTAGCATTTGATAGTTTAACTAGATTTTGCCAGATTTCATTACTACTCTCAATAAAAGGACAACTAAAAAGCCAAAGGGTTAAACTGTTGCAGGAAGTAGATTTGCTTTAATGATACAGCAAATGAAGGCATGCTACTCACCGCCAAACCTCCTGCTCAAACATTGCTGAAACATTCCATCCGGAACCAAATATATTTAATGACTTTGAAAAACAATCATTATAAATCAGTCCAGTGTATACAGAAAACAAACCCATCAATAAAATAACGTATCGGCCTTCATATAACATTTTCATTATCTGTAAGTATTTAAAAAAAAAGAAAGAAAAAAAGAAAACATCATTCATCATCTGCTATATGAATAATTGCTATCTACACTTTTCTAAAAGAAACATTTTTCGCCTCACAAAACTTCTAAAAACTAAAAATCCTTACAAATAGCCTATAAATAGTACGAGGAAACCCAAGATCAATCAAAATGGAACAAAAACCTTTTCCTTAAGCATGCAAATATGCAATTTGAAAATATCAGTCACTAAATGCCTGAGATTCATCTCTCCACATTTGCAACTTCATGCCAAGCGATTTATATGCAAAGGCAAAATTAGGACATAGAGCTAGCAGCAAGTATATTCAGAAAGACAACTTTGGTTTAAGGTGAATGCAGAGATTTGAACTCCCCATGCAAGCTCCCATGACACAAACTGAGACTTTTCCCACTGATATCCTTACACTAATGAATAGTCTTTGTAAGACACATTTCTTCCCCTGAACTGTTTTTCAAGAAGTGAAGTTAATTTTAATTAAATATACTTTTAATAAGACATGCAAGTGTTCCTGCTTTCCAAGCCTATGTCATTAAAAGATTAGATAAAATTAGGTTTTATGAATTTCAAACTACAACTCATTTTCAGAAACAATAAAAGAAGGTAGAATTTGAAAAGCCATTTTCTCCTCAGGTTAGTCACTGTAACCACATTCTGTAAAATTCACGCATCGCTAAGAAGCCTTAGCAGAAGGAAAGACAAGCCCCCTCTCTCAAATAAAAATATAGTTTGTTAAGATTAATCTTAACAAGCATTGTTAATCTTAACAAGCATTAATCTTGAAAAATATGGTAATTTTAAACATGGAAAATCCTAAAACAAAGAAAAAACCATCTAATACATGCACAAAAAATATTACTTTCCAGAAATGCAGTAACTATCCAATTGAAACTATCTTGCTCGTGGAAGTTAAGTTATTTATAATTTTCTTTACCTCATCCTGCGATCTTTGTAACCTAGGATGGTTTTCATACAGTATTGTCAGGAGTGCAAAGATGAACATCAGCAGACCATGCCCAAAGTCTCCAAACATAACAGCAAACAAGAAGGGAAAAGTGATGATGGTATAGAGAGCTGAAATGGCAACGTAACAGATTTCAGGCACATAGCACAATAGATGATGGTGGTATCTGAATTATGTGTGAGCAATTAAAGTATTTTTAACCTCTCGATTTGTTCAGCTTTAAGTTTGAAAGACATTTCACCCCATGCTAACAGACATCTCACCCACGCTATAAATGTAATTCAGTTTAAAGCTTACTTATCTATATATATGACACCCTTGAGCAGTGACAACTCCACAGCTGAGCATCAGCTGACATGACAATTCTAAGGATAATAATATGAATCCAGGAAATAAAAGTTATTTTCCAGTTACTTTGACTCTGTAGTATACCTTACATTCCCCTGTACAGCGTGACATGATACTCTCATAGTCAAGATAGCTATAAAAATACATGAAGATATTAAACTAACTGGGCTATACAACAAGCAGGATTTTTTCAAGTGATGAGCTTCACACTTGAGCAAGAACAGTAGCCATTACCAAGTCTTCTTCTTTTCCCTAAATATTTTTCTTATCCAAGGTAAAGCATATAAAGAAACAATATGCAATTGCTACTGCTGTTTTTACGCTGAAATAACGCACTAAAATTAAATCCCATCTTACTGCTTGGAACACCATTTGTACTTTTGATGAGCTGCTGAAGTTTTAAAACAGCTACTAATAATCAGTACGGTTGTCACTGTTTTGCCATCACTGGTGGCTAGTTTAGCAAAGTATTTAAACACAGAGCCTTACAAGGCAAGGAATAATGGCAGCACAGCTCACAGTTCAGATTTTGGAGGACCAACCTGGATTAACTTCCCCATAGTTTCCAACTCCATAAGCATCAACGATATTTTGGAACCCTGAAGTGAATTTATTGGTACGTATCAGAGTTGGAGGGGGTTGTGTTGTTGGGATGGTATTCATGAATGAAGAAATTGTGGCTCCACTCTTCCTCTAATTCCAGACAGAAAGAGAAGATACATTTATATGAAAACTCAGTTGACAATTTAATCAAAGTGAAAATATTTTCTCTATCAACAGTTTCACTGATCTTGAAACATGCCTGAAGTAACCCTCAAATCTAACCTTTATCCCTTTGTGCCTTTAAAAAATAAAAATTATATTAACCTGTTCCTCTAAAAGCACTAACATACAGTGTTCTAATCCTTACTTTATAGGAAATAACAAATTTTAATAATTTCCTTATAAAATTTGTTTTAAAAAAGACTCTGTCCATAAAGAAATTGTTTAATATGAGTACACAGAGACCGAGACCTGCCTGTGACTGACTTTCATCCTATTTTAAATTCTTTTCTTTCCTTATGTGTATACTTAGTTGAAGACAGAAGTTCTAACATCCGTGAGCATTCAGCTGACTTACCGAACCTTCCTCCAACGCATGGCGCAAGTTTTGCAGATCAGCCACTGGACACCAAACCTCAGCAATCAAACATTTATTTGTGACATCAAAACTGCACAAGTTGAGTACATGATAAATGGCTTTCATCTTCTTTACTTGGATAACCCACGTATAGATGGATTCAGATGCTTTACACAAAACTTGACGTAAGTAATCCTCGGTTTTATGCAGCACCTTCGTCCAAGAAGAAAAACAAAAAGCTTTCATTGAAAACGTAGGAACAATTATGTTAACAACAGTAAAGCACCAAGTATTTCTTCAACGATGAACTACATTTGTGGGAGGCTGCAATAAGCACTGCATTGTTTTAGGCAGTGGAATTACCCTAAAGTGTAATAAATACATGCAACTCCAGACCATGGACACTACATAGGGTCAAGTTCAGATGCAAAGCCACAAGAATTTTAGAAATATATTAATGTATTTAATACTGTGACACGTTAAGTGATTTCCTATAGTGCAGTAGCTACAGCAAAGGGAATACATTGCAATTTACTCACAGTACAAAGATCCTGAATACGAACGTTTAGTCCTTCAACAACTGCCGTACGCTCATCCATGGTATTTGGATAGGGATACACATGACAGTGATAACTACAGAAACACAGAAGTCTGTACTAAATAACCAACCTAAAGAAAAATAACACAGCCAGCCCCAGGCCCTCGTCAAATCTGCAACATGCCGTCTAATAACCACGGACCAGATTCAACTGGCAGTCACTGTTTTGCCAATACTTAATAAAGACTGCAGATAAAATGACTCATACATTTATTTGTACGTGAGATAATTATAAAGCTAGATGCAACTGAGGGGCTAGGAAAAAAACAAATTTAACTTCAAAACCTTGCACGAAATCAACATTTCCAAGGAAGGGGAGGAAGGGGAAAACGAAGAAAAAAATAATCCAGACATAAAGAAATTATATAAAATTTGCTTCTTACCAGTCACAAATCTTCTTAACTTTCTGGCCAATTTGTTCACCCCAATAGGACACTAAAAACACAAACCATTTTGTGGTTTCACCCTGGAAAAAAAAAAAGGGTAAGTTGATACAGTTTATTTTTAACCGACAACTCTCCTATGCTGTACTTATTCAAATTTGTTATTTTACTGTGTAGTTAGAGAAGTGTTAGTAGCATTAACATTCCACCATTTTAGTTAAGAACAAAAAATAAAATTCAAGTGTACCAATATTTCAAAGGTTTTTTTTAGTAACAAAAAAAAAAAATCAAAAAAATCAAAGTAAAGTTTAAATTAATATTGGACAGCCACAGCTGCTAATTTACAAAGTAAATTTGTAAGCTTAGAGAAAAATCTTCATAGAAGACTGACTATATTCCAGACATTTTTCTTTAACTACTGAATGAACAAATAAAAGGATTATTAAAAGGTAATGGCCTGTATAGACCTGGTTAATAAATATCCAAGCAGTCATCTATGCCACGCATTTTGATCAAGGTAGCCAAACAAAGACACAACTATTCCACAATAAAGTTCTGCAATAAAGGACAAGACATATGAGGAGCAGCCGAGGTCGCTTGGTTTGTTCAGCTGGAAGGACAGAAGGCTGAGGGAGGCCTCATGGCGGCCTGCAGCTTCCTCACAAAGGGAGCGGGGCAGGCGCTGAGCTCTGCTCTCTGGGGACAGCGACAGGACCCGAGGGAACGGCATGGAGCTGGGACAGGGGTGGGTCAGGCTGGGTGTTAGGGAAAGGTTCTGCACCCAGAGGGCGGTCGGGCACTGGGACAGGCTCCCAGTCACAGTCTGATGCAGTCACAGCATCAAGCCTGCTGGAGTTCGAGAAGTGTTTGGACAACACTTTCGGACACGTAGTTTAATTTTTAGGTAGCGTTGTGTGGAGCCCAGAGTTGGACTCGATCATCCTTGTGGGTCCGTTCCAACTTGGGATATTCTGTGATTCTGCACGCATCAAGCTGAACCATTCCTAGTGTTATGATGGAATTGAGACCTCTAATTTTGAAGTTGCCAGTTATAATATTCGAAAGTGATTTTCTCTCCAAAGGCTCTAGGAAATTATTTACATTCACTGCAGACCTGAGCAGCAATTCTTTCAGGTCACATGAAGAGTACAAACAAAATAAACCGATAGTTACGATGTTTACTCACTGTATCTGGATCTTCCAGACATTCATCCAACTCTGCATACGTAAGAATAGTGTATCCTTTACAGGCTCTCCACAGCATTTTTTCAAACGCTTCAACTTTTGCTCGATGAACTAACCCAGATATAAATCTATGAAAAAAAGAAAAAAACACATTTGAAAAGTAAGTCACAATCCATGAAGTAAAATCTCAGAACACATCATCTCTCCAGATCACAGTCACAAGAATTTCACATCCAGCAACTCCAGAGAAGGAAACACCACACCCTATATAGGAACTAACTGGTATATAAAATAGAGACACAATTTCTATTTGGAAAACAGATGGATTATAGGCCTGAACAAACAACTAGAATATTTAATGTAATTTCTTTCTGCAGTAGTAAGGTTCTTAATTTTTTATTCAGTAAGGTACTCTAAAAATGACATTGCAGGGAGCTGTTTCCATATATCATTTTAAAGGCAAGTAGGCAATACCGTTAATAATGTTACATTTACAATTGACTCAGACAGCTCATTGAAAAACTGTGTGTTTATCCTAGACAAACAGTTTGAACAGTAGAAGAAAGTACCAAAATTACGGAAAATCTTAAATGCTCTAAACACACATACTTGGTCTGACGAAAGCTTTATGACAGTATTCTTGGTGCAGACCTTATCCCTTTAAAGAATCCAGTTTTGTTTCAGAGATGCATTTGGGACACCCGGTCTAAAATGGTTTGGCTCTTCTTAAATCACTGCAGTCACACAACATCCCATCTTGAGAAACTAGCCTGTTATTTAGAGCAGCTCATCCAGCAGTTTTGAAACAGCACACCACAACAACCTGGCATACCTCGGCTGAACCATACCTACCCAAGCTTGGCACCCAGTCTATGCATACAGTTGTAATCCACAAATGGCTCGTTTTCCACAGATGGAAATTCTTCATAATTCATGTGTAAATGGGATTCATACTATGAAATAAAAGAAATATCATTCACAGCATTCAGAAAAAATATTTTGGTTCATTTATGATTCTATAGAGGAAAAGCTAATTAAGTAAATTCTTTCAGTGAAAATACAAAAGCATTTCCTGCACTCAATTCAGACAACAGAGATATCTTGGGATCTCAAGTGAGTCACTCAGCAATTATAGTCACTGTTGCAAAGGTTACGTGATAAATTTCTCAGCACAATTTACACATCAAAATAACACGAATATGACTTCATCTTCTGCTGGCATCAGCAGTAACATTCAGATGAATCAACAGAGAAATCACAAAGCTCCTAAGTTTCAGGGCTGCGTTTTGCTGTGCATATGCCTAATGCCTGTACATACAGCACAAGCAGTTGTGAGCCAGGTTCGCTAGGTACTGAGCACAAACAAACAATGTATGGTGCTGTAAAGCCCAACAGGAAGTCGTGCACTTAACTAGAAGCACTAACAGCACGCAACAGAACCATCACATGACACACAATTCTAGTCAAACACCACAAGTAGTACCTCTGCTGTTCTCCTGACAAACGTTTGTGTGACATCCAACATGCATGTGTATTCTGTCAGTTCAAGCAGATTTTTCCTCAGCTTTTCTTTGTTTTTATTTACTTCTCTCAATTCTGTTTCCAGCTTCTGCAGCTGTTCCTGTTACATGAAATAAAAACAATACAGAATCAGTTACACCATTTTGGAAACTGGGGGAGGATGAATTTTAAGCAAGTTAATTTGGCTTAACAACAGGAACTTTTCAATTTCTTAATTAACTTAAGCTCCATAGATTTTCTTCCTCAGCCTGCCAAAGATCTCTTTGTATTGAGTATGCTTGATCCTCCACTAGCATCCATTAAGTCTGTTGTTACAACCCTAATTTGTGTCTGAGCTAAGTAAGGCAGACTTGGAATTAGAACTTGGAACGTGAGGGTGAGACAGCTACCTATTCTATCGATAGAATTAGAGCAGAACAGAATGCCATTCAAAATTATAAGCACTCACAGAAAAGAGCACCGTGTTTCATTACACAACCAACACGGGCAAACAGAGCCTTGGGCATATAAAATTCTCACACACCCTGGAAAACATGGATGTTTATTTATTTTATTTTTTTTACTATGTTTGTTTATTTGTTTTTGAAATGTTTATTTTTATTTTTTTTATTTATATTTTAAACTGAAAACAGTTTGGGCATCTGGAGTGTGAAAAAATTACCTGGATTTCTAAAATGTGTTTCAGCAAGGGCGCAGGAGGAGCAACATCTCCTTCAGGAAGAGGAATATCCGCCTTTTTAATTTCTTGTACTAAATACCCTGGAGAAAAAAAAACAATCGGAAATGAAACTGAAAATTGCACAGTTGATCTTCAGCTCTTATTGAGAGCACTGATCACACTGCAGCATCAAGCCCTAATTATTTTATTAATTTATCTTGGCAACAATACACAAAGAGTCTTCAAAATGAGCACAGAGAAAGGGTAAAGATCAGTGCTCCATGGAGAAAAAGAGCGGCTTATGAAGTGCTCGCAATACAAGACAGAGAGTGAGCATTGCTCCCATGGACGCTTGCAGAAGTAAACTATCTTCAGAGACCACAGACTGAAACTTTCCAACCACAAGCACTTTTTAAGAAGCTTTTGACTTTTCATAATATGTTTTTGTTGCTACTTTCTGCTCCTAATGCCATCCGCCAAAAACTGATGTGCTGCTCAACAATCCATGTTTGGAATAAAAGGTGTTCAAACAAGGAGGCTTAAGAAACCCTGACAACGCATGCAACTCATGCTGGGTGGTGAGATTGCCACGATAGCTACTGGGATGTTTGGCATGACCAGCACGTGGCTCTGATAAGAGATTCCAATAAAAGAATCCTTCAACAGCGGCTTTTCCTCTGGGTATACTGAAGTAATCTGCATCTTGGCTGTAACGCTCTTCATGTCCTTTCTCTATTCCTTGACTATCATGTGAAAACAATTATTAGTAACTTAAAATGTTTTGGAGACTACTTGGAAGTTCAACAGCACTGAGTTGCATTACATGAGAAATTGGGTTTATTTTATAAGTCAAGGGAATATCTAGAGTAACGTTTCCATGGTCCAAGCAGTATTTTAAGCAGTCAATACAGAAATGGTCTCAACTGTTTATCAGCAACGCATTAACAACTCTTCTTCACTTCTACGCTTAAAAAAAAATAAACACGGATATATTTAACACGCGTTGGACCATATGTAAATTTTACATATACAAAACTAAGAAACGGGTAGTGGTAAAATATTGGAACAGGCTGCCCAGAGGCCCTAGAGTCTCTACCTTTAGATGTATTCGAAACCTCACTGAACAGAGCCCTGGACAAAGTGCTCTAGCTCACTCTGCTAGAGCAGGAGACAGGACTAAGTTATCTCAAGAGGTCCCTTCCAACCTAAACAATCATGTGATACGCTCAAAGCTGACACAGCGTATGAATGCAGATTAAGGAACATACTTGTATGTTCTGACCCAATTCAGTACTGCAGTCATATAAGCCATCTCCAGCTCCAAAGAGCTGCAGACTACGTACTTGAGTACGTGTATTTTATTTTTTCACAGACAGGAAAAATTTATAAGATTCCAAAACATTAAAATGGTGCAACACTGGGAAAAAAACAAGAAAAGCTCTAGCTGAAACCTCCACTGTAGTTCCTCTTGCAAAGTGAATTTTAATAAAGCCACAGATGAGATGAAAATAGGTATGAAAATAAAGCTCACCAAGTATTCTTTCCATTTCTTCACATTTCTTTACTTCATTCACAAATTTCCTCTGAAATACACTTACGTTTGGGCTGAGCTGAAGGAGGATAAAACACTTATTAGGTAAAGAAATAAAAAACACCCCTAAAAAACACAATTGTTTCTCTGACTTCATGGAGCCAGTTTTGCATGTACCGTACGCGCACTCTTTCTACAAACTGCTTTTCAGCTAGGAAGCTATTTAAAAAAAAGACAGAAGTCTTCAAATAGCAAGGTTTTACTAAAACAGAATTATTTGAGTGAAAAGAATGAAAGACACTGATAACAAACTAACTCAAGTCTACTGGAGAAACCACCCCCATATTATTCCTACAGTTTTAAAGTACTGCTTAAAGACTTCAATTAATAAACGTGAACCTATCTATAAACATTTTTTTGCTATACTTTTCCATAAATTCTATTCGAAATGTTAAGCTTTGACCAGATCTTTTTCCACGCTTCTCCATGAGCGTGCATTGTCTCTGGCTACATGTTCAACTTTAAAATCAGGACTACTTGAAATGGCATCTGTGGCCTTTAAACACAATACCCGTGTAATGATTCTTACAGGATCCTCCTACCTGCGGTATTTGCTAACCAGCTGTTATTTTTATTTAAGTTTTCCCAGTTTTCCTTGCTACCGTTTTATAACCTACATTTATGAAGAATACCTGAGAGAAATTCCAAAGTCTTAGTCAGCAAGCAAAGATCATATAATTACGATGAGACAACGCAGAAACAAAGTTAATTATTGCCCAACCCATCTTCTATTAGCGAGGCACTTGGCTTCCTTCAAGGTGAACTGCTGCTCTGGGAGCAGACGCATTTTTACAAACCGGCAGCGTGTGATGGTGAAGGAATAAGCTTGTAGAACTGAGACGTTCCCATCAGTTCGTCAGCGGGGTGGGCACATCTGGCTGTGCACCTACAGACCGAAGTCAGGGTGGCTTCAGGCGCGTAACGGGCTCTCCACAGGATGCTCCACAAAAGCCAGAGGTTACACCGCCCGTGTGAGGGGTGGGATCGGGCCCTCCCCTGAGCCTCAGGAAGGCCGCGGCCCCGCGCTACCTTTTCCACGGCCCTCCCTCCCCGCCCCGCGGAGCCAGGCCCGCACCCGGCGCCCAGCCGGGGGCCCCGGGGGTTGTTTCCACAACCGCTACTCACGTCTCGGAACTCGGCCAGGCCGCGCTCGCCCACCTCGCTGAGGCACTCGTAGGCCGAGCCGCTCTGCAGGAAGAGCTGCGCCAGGCACAGCGGCTCGCCGCGGAACAGCGAGCCCATGGCGGGGCCCGGCCCGGGAACGGGCTCCGGGGGGGGGGGAACCCGGCGGGAGCTCAGCGGGCCCCGGCTCTGCCCGGCGCTGCGGCGGCCATCGCGGCCCGGCCCGGCCCGGCCCGGCCGTTTCCGGGGGCAGGGCCCCGCGGGGGCCGAGCGAGGAAAGGCGGGGCCTGGGGGGGGCGGGGCCAAGGGGGTCCACGTGGAAGGAGTGGAAAGAAGAAAATAAAAGGCTGAGGGTGGTAAGGGGCCCCTCTGAGTCAGGGGAACGTGCCTGCGGCGGTACAGTGGTTAATAGCCGCAAGAAAAGCGGTAGGAAGTGTGTTGTGGGGTATAGGCAGCTCCAAGCAGGTAGTTACCAAATCAAATTACAGCCCCTCAAAAAACTGCCTTGTTATTGTCCAAAGGCAGCAGTACTCGGTTCCCTTGTTCCAAAAAGAGGTGGATACGCCAGGTTTACTTGGGCCTGCTGCCCCAGGGGCCCACCACACGCTCACCCGGACTGACACACCCCCAGCCCCGCTCCAGCTGACCTCACGCTGCTGAAGCCAGCTCTGTGCTCTTGCTGCTCCAAATGCTCTAGCAACTAAACTTAATTCTATCACTTTCATTTTTTATTAATACAACCAGTTTCTGCGCAGTGTGAGAGAATTCATTTCATGCATCTTTAAAGTGTTCATATAAAATGTCTGCAAAATACAATATCCGTCCATAAATTTTACCAAAACATCCTTAAAATATTTACAAAGTGGTTTTCTTTACATCAACATTTTTAAATCAAGAAGTTATCCCATACTTTAGAAAACCAAGGGTTACTCAAAATTGCTGCAAGGAATACAAGAAATGCCAGTGACATGCCCTTAGCAAGGCATTGGGAATAGGGTTCTCCTGCAAAAAAAGAAAACAAAGTATAAGCACATGCTAAGCTTCAGTTTGGACATCAACCCACTGTCAGATACAGATTCAAGCATATACATAGCCTGAATAAATGAGCATAAAACAAGGAAGATCCTTTGCGCTTATAAAATTTTGTACTTTGTATAACTTGAGTCCCTGAAGTGCAGATAACAGAACAGACAGGTACCTCTGTCCATGCAGCTCTCAGAACAGAGTCCAAGTGCCTTGATGCCCTTTGAAATGCCAGATATTTAATCTATACAGCCTCCCACAAGACATAATCCATCACAGTTTTTCACGAAGGAAACTTCAAAGTTCTTTCTCTTACCAACATGGCAAGATTTTGCTGCAGCTTCCGTGGGCAGACAGAACAGCACGTACTGGCAAAGTGAGAGAGTCTCCCTTCAGGGGCAACAGCCCACACTAACACAACACCACAATTACCACAAGACACAGAAACAGAACCCTATCATAAAGCAACATTCTCTCCTTTTCCCTAGAAAGCATACCTCCTTCCCAACTCTAAACGGGCATGAAAAAGAATCTGTCGAACAGATGCTCACAGAATTTCAATCAACAAAGCACTCTTAGCAGTTATTTTTTTACAAGCCTAACTAAGAAATTAATGCATTATTAAGAAAAACATTTAACCCGACTTTTGGAGCACATTTTTGAAATTCCAATTTCCTACTACAAACCATTATTTCAGAACAAGTCCACACATTTAATTATGTTTGAAGAAATACAGCCAGTTCATGGCATTCTGCATTGCTTATTATTCTTACCTGTGTAGAACTGTGTCACTGGATAAAAGAGTTGTGGCCAGCACACATCATTTCGATTGCAGTCAAATTCCGTATAATTAATCTGAAACCTGAAAAAACATGTCTATTACCTACAGTACCACCAGAACACCAGGACAAGAAAAAAAAAGAGCTGGAAAAGTGGCCAGGTTACAGGAAAGAAAAAAAAAAAAAAACACAAGCATCTAGTTCCTCTAACAAAACCAGAGGCCTCCCTTTTATTCCCTATCTGCCATTTTTAGCCAGGTGTTTCTTTTTGTGATGAGCAAATCTTCAGACAATAGATAGTTTAGGAGCCTCGCACAACAGTCTTTGCCCACTCAAATAAAAGGCACGGACGCTTTCTGCCAAAACCAAATGACAACTTGGCAGAGTAATTTACAGGCCTTCCCACACTGCCTGCTTCTGGGGGAGATCCTCACCTACAGAACTGTTATTCAATAAATGTTAGAAGCAGTCCTTCATGCTCTGTACTCCAGCAAACCAAAATAACCTTTTGATCAATGCATTTTACATTACATCTGCTTAACTTAGTGACAAGTTTGTGTGTTGTTTTTTTTTTTTTTTAATACAAGAATTACCTTGTCATTGGAATCGGTGGCTGAGCTGGCACTTTGATGAACTGAACAGAAGCAGTGATGGGAAGAAAGCTGACAGTGTTTTCACAGGTAAGCCCACACTGGAATTGCCATATGACAGTCGAGTAACTGTAAGAACATGAATAACTATTACTAAAGGGCTGTAAAGTGGAAATGCAGAGCCTAAACGTAGCCATGAAAGGACAAAATATACAGGATTTTGAAGGAGGTTGATGATCGCTGGATTTTCAACACTGCAGAGAGAATGTGCAAAGGCTGGAAAAAGAGGTAGATTGAACACAATCCTATTTATTTGATTTGGATTGACTTCAAAAAAAAAGAGTGTTAGCAATATGAAACTCCCCAGTTTCAGGAAAGAAGAAAACATTTACCATAGCTCTCAAGAAGCAGCTCTTCACTGGGGTAAGGCAGAACACAAGACATTTGTTTTGTTGTCCTTTCCACCACAGCAAGGAATTAAAACGTACTTCTGATTTCTGATGGAATGCCCTGCATACGTCTATTACTGGCAGCATAAATTTTTTTTAATACTTCACTGAAACTAATGGTGACCAGTGGGCAATCTTTGTGCCTTTTTTTTCTTTCCTTTTTTTTTTTTTTTTTTTTTTTTTTTTTTTTTTTTTTTTTTTAATTTCAGAAGGAGATATGCAAACCTAAATTTCAGCCTCTGGTTAGGTTCAGAAGAATTTGTGTTCCAAACAAGTAAAATGCATGTAAAAATTGGAATTAATATGTATGTTTGTAAAGTTTAATCAGAGTATGACACAAAAGTGAGTCTCAAAATGAAACATTCATTTGTCAAATAGCCAGAGACACAGCTCTGTTCTACCTGATCTGCACAGCGAGTATCTCTTGACGGGGAATCCCTTGTACTGCACCCACATCAGCAAAAATTATGCGAATATTCAGATTTGCAGGAATATCTGGACAAATGCCTTTCAAGTTTCCAGTGCTCACACTTGTATTAGGATTAAATGGATCAAGACCTGTGGAAGAACAGAGTTAAATGAAAATATTATAGAAAATACTATCTTTTCAGTAATTATATTATCGTCACATTCCAGTGAAACACTGTTAACTGTCCCACAGGAACAGAGCAAAAAACATTTTCTCTATATAAATATACATAAAGGAATAGTTTATCCACAGAAAACTAAAAATACCAAGTCATTACATCTACTGACTGACAGCTGTACACATCTTACTGCAGTATATATATACATGTGAAGTTATATGTGTGTGTGCACGTGAATGTATACATGGATGGATGGATCCAGACACAGATCAGTATCTTCAGGCACTTGACTTTACATTTGGATTCTATTTTGAGATGATTTAATCATATTACAAGAGCATACTTTAAACATTTAGACTACGAATAACAACATAAACCTCACTTACGTATAATTTCCACCCAGTCATTTACATCACTGTAACTTGAATTGCTCCTCTTTCCAACATGAGTAGCTTGTATTAATGAATTCAATCTCTCAGTTACATTTCCCCTGAAAATAAAAACATTATATTAAGCAGAAAGTAAATCTATAGTGTAAACCACTCTGGGTTACAGTATTATTATATCATAACATCAGTTTCCTCAGAAAGATGCTATCATTTAGTTAAAACAAGCTTCAACTATTGAGTTATCTGCAAAAGGTACAAAATGACAAAGCATCCCACTCCAACATAATCCTCACTTGAATACGAGGATATATGAGTGAAACAATTTTTATAATCTCCCTTTTAAAAAAAAAAAGGGTCAACCACAGAAAGCTGAAATGTATGCAAGAACATTTGAAAAGAACGTATCAATGTTGCTGGTAGAAACTTGTAGAAAATCAGGTGAGGAGCAGCAAGAGGGATACAGGGAAAAACAATTCATCTTATGTAGCTCACCTTAAAAGTGTGCAGTCTTCATTAATACCAACTTCTAGTATGCATCCAGAGAATGAATCTAATCCAAACAAAACTGGTGTATCAGTTGCTGATGCACATAAACCTCTCCCAGCTGTAAATCAAAAACATCTTATTTGAGGTTTTTCATATTTACCTTTTCATCTCTAGTTTTCAATTTTGTGCAAAAACATCAAATATTAGAAAGCAAAACACTAAGAAGTATAATTCAAATAGATTCAAGTCCATTCAACTAGAAATATTGATATTAAATTCCATTTTAATTGTCTCCTTTGCAATATGTTTGGATACCTAAAGTACATTGCGCTCAGTAACACAGGTATTAAACACAGGCTTCCTCAATGTAGTTTGAATGAAGGCTAGGAAATAGTCTAGGAAAAGCAAAATTTGGCATAGAGGAGATTCTGAAGTAAAATATACAAAAAAAAAACAAACGCATTTTAGCAGTAAAAGAAGTTGAAGTCGCAACCTCGCAAGTCAGTACCTGGCTGCAAAATGTTTAGGCTGCCAGAAGTATCAGAAGCATTCATATTTGCAGCTCTCACTGGTTTTCCAACTTGATAACCTAAATGTAGGAGAAATTGCGAACATTTTGTAAGAATCTACAAGCATTAAGGTTGTTTTAATAATACATATCATCAGTCTTGCAGTAATCACTTTTCCATTACAGTAGCATCACTTAAAATAATCAATATTTAGCCTAAAAGCCAATCACCACTATTACAACTGACAGTACGATAAAGATAAGAAAGTGAGGCTAGCAACATAACAAAGTATGAAAGAGGTATAAAATATGGTCACTGATAACGATCAGTTCAGTACAAAAATTTGTTCTTTTAAGAAGCAAAATAAAGAACTAATACCTGGATTCCCAGACAGTTCTTCTGCATTATTACTCTTCAAGCTTACAAATTTGGCTGTGAATCTCTGTGTCAGTATTTCTGGTAAAATAAGAAAAAAATAACTTCACTTTTAAATAAGTAAATTAGCAAGAAGTATTCTGTTCAACTCTATATAGGATGCAAACTTCCATCCTTCATTAGTAACATAAGATTCAAAATAATAGAAATTAATGGAAATCAGACCCATAAGTTTTCTTCCAGAATCCAAAGGAAATTCTTTTTAAGCAGAATTACTAATTAACACAGTCTATCAAAGAATTTCCATGCTGAAGAAAAAAAAATTGTGTTGTCTAGTCTGGAGAAAATGAGGGCAAGAGGTGACCTCATTACTCTCTACAACTTCCCAAGGAGGGGAACGAGAGAGGAACCTCCCTGGTAGCCAATGCCAGGATGTGCGGGAACGGCACAAAGCTGTGCCAGGGGATATTCAGACTGGATATTAGGAAAAATTTCTTCACTGTGAGGGTGGTCAAACACTGGAACCAGCTTCCTAGAGAGTTGGTTTATGCCTCGAGCCTGTCAGTGTTCAGGAGGCATTTGTACAGTGCCCTCATTAATATGCTTTAACTGTTGGTTAGCCCTGAAGTACTCAGGCAGTTGGACTAGATGCTCTTCAAAGGTCCAGTCCAACTGAACTATTCCATTATATTCTATAAAAGTAAGTTAAAAATATGTAAAAGAAATCTCATGATACCTCCATCACATAAACGTCCGAGGAAGACTGTGACGTTTATTCCCTCTATGTTCTCATCTTTGCAAATGAACGTATAATTCTCTGCAAAGGTTACATTTTGACACAAAACCTCAGTAGTAGGAAGGCTTTCTGCAGAAGAAAATAAAACCACACAATTAAAAGCATTGCTAATTAGAAAGCTGTATTGTAAATGAAAAACACCACCTTAATAATCTCTACCAAAATTCTGGAAATTATAACATTGATCTTTTGGAGAGTTATTTTACTGTTTAAGTCCCATCATATAAGGACAGAGTGCTGCACTTACAGCACAGTCCTCTAGCTTATCAATATTTTAACATCTGTAGTTGCAGGTCCTTTCATAGCTAACTCTCAAGAGCCCAGCACTGGGCGTTATTTCATCAGTCGATGGGATTCTCTGGACTCAGGACTCCTCCTCATTTCATCTCATCCCTCTAAGAGGATCATAACTGCCCAGAAAAAACAAACACACCAGCTTGGTTTCAACACTTCATCTATGCTGCAGTACTCCCTCACCAACTGGGAGCCACTGTTCTACATCAAAGAGCTGCTTCACTGGCTGAAAAAGGTCCTTAAAGAGGCACAAGAGCTTCCAAAAATACAGACATACACAGCTGCTGCTTACACAGACCACATGTCCTGCCATTTATTTATTTGAGTACTAGAAGACATACAAGATCCCCCCTAAGGATCAGTGCAGGTAAACATTTTAGGCATCAAAATCAACTGTATCATCCAGGTTAGGTAAGAAGTGCACTTATTAAATGGAAGAGACATACCGCTTTTAGCGATGAATTTGCCCGTGTCAGCAATGGTCCTATAGATCACGTTTTGTTGGATGAAATCTGAGAATAAAAAACAAATACTGCAGTAATCCTGACTAACAGATACTGTTTTCACATCCAAGGTACAATCATTTTTATTATGGAAATGGAGCATAAAATTATTTAGAAAATTAATTTTGGTAAAGGACCAAATGGTTTATGTATTATGAGAGCATAGCTCATTATCTCTGGATCTTACAAACGTAGTATAGATTAAAAAATTAGACAACTTAGTTAGGCGGTATAAAATAAATTATCTTCATGCTGGTAATCATGCCATCTCAAACTCCAGAAAGACACTTCATAAGTATATGCTTTGTTAATGCAGAAAAAAGCACTTCTCACCAATTCTAAAATGATACTGCACCCTTTTGACAGAAAAAGGGCTCTGCAACAATTGGAGAACAGCAAGAGATGCTTTATTCTGTCATGTGTAGCCATACTCAGTATGAGTCACCAGAAACAGACAATGGGATTGGCTTTTGTTTACCATTGATTTCTTATATCCTAAGTCCTGAGTAACTGTGGGAAGCTTGTTAGAAGGCTGTCAGAAACCACCCCAAAGGCTGAACTACAGCTACCAGGTATCAATGACATTACACGTAGCTGCCATGTCAAAAGTCCTCTGGTTTATTTTGTTCTATCAGCTGGGAGAACATACAATACATTTCTGTTAGGGCTTACCCAACATACCTCCTGTACCACTGTTTATTCTCACATCGTGGGGCAGTCCTTCTTTGTAAGATGCTAGATCAGTGGGGCACTTAACGTCAATGTCATGGAGATAAGCCACGGGGGCATTTCCAACACACTGCCCCGCCATGGATTGCTGCAGGTAATTCAACAGAAATAGGTACATTGGGCTTTTTTCTTGCTTTACATTTTAAAACTATTTGTCAGTGAAATGCTCCAAATATGTACTGTAGCCATATATGACTGACAAACAAGTGATCTGATGTTATCAAAACATCACAAAAGAGGTTAAAATTTAAAATGGACAGCTTTCAAAATAGTTATAATGCACGGTCTAGCTCCATCCCAATTCGTCAAAGTAATTATAACTAACAAGCCTCTCTCTAAAACGCAGAAGGAATTAAAAGAATACAGCTAGATGAGACAAGGGGAAACCAACTATAGCACTCCATAATACAGCAGACAAATAACATATATACAGAAATATGATAAGCCATAAACTACTAATTGGGGTGCCAAGCTTGTTTTTAGCTCTTGAAATAATTAAAACATTACCACTTTGGGAGTTGGGTAGGGGAAACGGAAAGGATAATGTTCATTTCTAATAATGATTTTGTGCTAGGTGAAAAATATATTTACCAGTTCACAACAGCAAGTTGCAGAATTTGGTTACAAAGACATAAGGAACGTGATAAAGAACGTCAAACAAGCCAAGAGGAATCAGAAGCTCCTAAACAGGACATGATTACCTGGGGGATGGTAAAATACTCATTTTCTTCTGTCATAATTGGATCTCCTTGACTGTAACCAGTGAAAACTTTCACAGGAGACGTTTGTAAAGGGATCTGAAATGAAGGAACTCCGGGTGTAGATCTGCAATTAAGTTCAAAAATTAAACAATTCTTTACTCCCTATCTCACGCAAATAATTATGCATCTGCTCTCAAATACCGTGTTCTCATATAGTACCAATTACATTTCTCCATTTGCATTTAAAGTTCACACAATAAAATCCCAATTTCAAAATAACTTTCATTATAAAAAACAGGTTACAGTTTCAGTAGCATGGCTAATGCATGTGTCAAGAAAAAAATATCATAAAACTTACATAGAGCCATGATAAAAGTAGCCAAGAAATGGTGTATTGTTAAGAGAAGACTGTACGCAAAGGAAGGGAAACCAATCAGGAGTATATTCATCAGTCTTTGTAGAGCACAGCTGATTAAAAGGTGGGTTTACATCCCCACCAAACACTCCAGTGAAACATGATCCATTGAATAACTGCTTCAAATCTGGTGTACACTCCTGAAAGGGAAAAGAGCGGTCACTTTTTAGTTCAGTAGTTGCATTACCATAGCCACTATAGCCTACTCACAGGTAAACAAACCAGGTTTGTAGAGAGATGTGTTATATACTCTTAGGAATACCAGAACACCCAGACAAGCCCTCCTTCTAGCTTGAAACGTTCAGTACCTCTCCCTCTCCTCACTTTCCCCAGAACCTAGAAATTTTGAAAACATTTCAAAGTTTAGTACGAAGTACCGGATCGCAGCAACAACGAACATCACAAGCTCCATCCGTCAAGTCACAAGGACAAGGGCCCAAGGGCTGAAACACCTGGTTAGGGATGACAGATGCATCTTCTATAAAAGAATTACAAAAAAGAAGAGACAAATCAAACCACGTGAACTGGAAACACAAGAAGTAGGCCCTGTACATCACAGTTTATTCCAACCGTGTATAAATCCTTTGTTAAATTTCATTAACAATTAATACGGATCAATCATTGCTGCTGAAATCCCAGATTTTCTTTTTTCATATATACAGGAAAAGAAAATAAAATTTCTTCTTGAGCATATCTAAACACTTACCTGACACATTTCCTGTAAAGGAAGAGTTGGCATATATTTCAGCTTGAATCAGGAGATGTGCCAGAACCACTGAATCACGGCAAGCTAAAACCTGAAGTGTTTCCAGCACACAGAGAGGTGTTGTGCAGCAGTCAGTGGCATTGGGCAAACACAACTGAAGATTTCTAGTCAGGCCTATGATCACTTTGGATGCATCCTGAAAAATGCAGAATAAAGTTTGACAGATATGACAGCTTATATTAAATTACTCTTATTTGTATCACTCATCAGTTCCCGAAAGAGAAGTTTTGGTACCACTTTGTCATTGCCACAATGCAATGATATTCTTCCAATATAAAAATCAGGTGTTTGTTGAAGTCGGAATGACAAAAGGTATGCTACTGGAATATGCAAATAAAGTGAGTATATGAACTGTACACAGAATTTTAAGGAATCATTGCAGAACAAGTTCCCTCAGAAATCGCACACGCAGTTTTAAAGAAAAGAACAAATAACCAAAAAAGTAAATTTCAGTTTTTATAGCTACCTTCAGCTGAAAATTGAAATGACTACAGAGTTGACAAAAGCCTTAAAGAATTATATGTAACGTAACTAATGCTGAAGACAATTGTAATAGATGTGGATGTTCTAGAGCTCATTCTATATAAAAACACTGATGTATTACCAGCTCCTTCCAGTAGATCTATAACAGTCTTTAACTATAGAATCATTAAGGTTGGAAAAGACCTCCAAGATCATCTGGTCCAACCATCCCCCTACCACCAATGTCACCCACTAAACCATGTCCCTAAGCACCATATCCAACCTTTCCTTGAACACCCCCAGGGACAGTGACTCCACCACCTCTCGGGGCAACCTGTTCCTTTCCCTGAGTGCTCTTTCTGAGAAGAGATTTCTTCTAATTTCCAACATGAACCTCCCCTGGCGCAACTTGAGGCCATTCCCTCTTGTTCTATTGCTATTATCTGTGAGAAGAGGCCAACCACCAGCTCCCCACAACCTCCTTGCAGGTAGTTGTGGAGATCAATAAGGTCTCCCCTGAGCCTCCTCCAGACTAAACAACCCCAGTTCCCTCAGCCGCTCCTCATAGGACTTGTGTTTCAGACCCTTCACCAGCTTCGTATGTCAAGGTACGTCAAGGAAAAATGGCAAGGGCACAACACGCAAACCGGGTTGTCAGTAAATTAACATTTTGTTGACATTTCATTAGCCCTTAACGTATGATAGTTCAATCCTCCCTGTTTTAGGGAAGAGTCAGTATTTTACATACCACACCAGGCGTTACGCTCAAATTCCAATCACCATCTGTTTTACTTCCACTGCAATTTGAAACTTGCAATTTTCCTATATTAAAATAAAAATATATATTGTGTTTTCATTTAGAAAAGACTGAAAAGAATCAGTATTAAATTTAAACTTCTCCTATGGCTTCAAGTAGGCACATCCTTAAGCTCAGCTGACAAGCAGACAACAGAGGACTAAGGGCTTAACCAGCACAAGTCCTTAGGAGATACTAAAACAGTAACTATCTGTTAACGCACTACATGAACTTGTATTGCTCCAGTAATTTTAGCAGGAGAAAAAAAAAAAAAGGTATTTACATAGTACTTGAGGGGGAAAAAAAGCATTCTTACCTGTCTCTTCATCTATAGGATTTAAAATTATATAAAAATTAACTCCTGAAGAATTTCCATGAAAAATCGAATCAACTCTTAGCCCAGACATATGGATAAACGAAGGCTGAAAGACTAAAAAGAAAAAAAAAAACGGGGGGGGGGAGGGGACACATTTTAATACACACAAACTGAAAAAGGCACTATCCGTAAGATACATTCAGGTCTCACACTTAGGCTAGATTCTTACACCCACTTAACTTTGGGGACACTTAAATTGTCCCCAAAGGCACAAAATTATCTCGTGCTGCCTACCACAGGACGGTGTTTACATTGTGCACGTCCCCACGCCACCCCTCGGGGGCTCCGTGTCCTCCCGCCCCAGCCCATCACCAGTCAGTCAGGGAAGGTCCCGCTCTACCCCCGCATCCCCTCCCCTCAGCAGCCTTCCCCTCACCCCCCAGCCCCCTGCACCCACCGGGCTGCCCAGCCCGCGGTGCCGGTGCCGGCGCCAGCAGCAGCAGCAGCAGCAGCGCCCCGAGGCCCGCCGCCGCCATCGCGTCAGGGCGGGCCCCGCCGCCGAGAAGCCGGGCGCCCGGCCGCCATTTTGCGGCGGCAGCGCGGCGCCATGGCAACGGGAAGGGGCGGGGAGGCGGCGGGGCCCTCGGCGCCTCACGGCGGGCACCGCAGCGCCGCCAGCGGGACAAGGCCGGGCCCGGGGCCCCTCAGAGACATCCTCCACAGAGGCATCCTCCCTCCCCAAGACGCCTCCTCTGCTCTTACACAATGGAATTGTTACAAGTCCGTGTGGTTCACCCTTAAAAATATCTGATAGCCACAGCAATAACTGTATGCGAAAAGGAGCAGGTTTTATTACAAATGGTTTATACAAAGGAAATTATAAATACAGGCTTCAAACAAAATGGCTTTTGGTGATGAAACAAGCCACTAAGAGTTGGGCCCTGATTACAAGTTACGCTGACAAAAACCTGATGCAAGCATTGAGACTACACAAATTCCTGTATGCACCTTAAGAAAGGAAAGTTCTTTTAAGTAGGAAATAACTTTCTATATTCCTTTAAGAACATCAGTTACTAGCAGCAGGATAAAACAGCAAACTATGCAGTTACCTTTTACAGTAAGAAATCATCTTTTTAACCAAAACAACATTCAGAAATACACAGCATACTCTCATATTCTGATACAGAAAACACCATTCCAAAATCTTTCCACTTTGCTTATCAAATGCCAAAGGTAAAACCATGATACTTTAAAAACAAACAAGCAAAGATATGTCTGTTGTCTTACTACAGAGAATTACATTTTGTGTTTTCCAGTTTCAAAAAACAATGTTAAGACTAACCACCTAATTTGCATTTATTGAAGTAATTTGAAAGAAAAAAAAACGCAATTCATGAATGTAGAGTTTTCTGTTAATAAACTTCCTTGGGAAAGCTACCTCTGTATTACAAGGCAGTATTATTCTAGTGATATTGATTAGAAGAGCAGATATCCAACTGGGAGAAAATCACAATCAAAGGGAATGAAAGAATATGAAAAATGTGAGCATGCACGTGCAGGGGAATTAACATCTTTAAATGGAAGGGGGGGATTTCTAAACCATCTTGAAAATGTTGGTTTCTTTATTCTGAAACTGACCCTGTTGCACTCAAAAAATAGGTAGCAAAGGCTAACAGAATTTTGAAGTCCCCAGATGACACAGTGGTAATACTCAGAACCTACACATCAGGAGTAGTCATAACTTACCTTTACACCAACATAGGACTAAAAACAATCAGAGCTTTGTCTTTGAAAATAATTTGGAGGTATGAAGCTTTGCAATGGCAAGAATACCTTTTAACTTTGTAAGATCTGCATCTTAACAAGCTGCAACTTCTGGTTACTATTACAATTAAGAATTAGTACTTAAAACAGCACAGGTTACATGGTAATACAGTGATTTGTTACTGTGTAGAAAATATATGATTTAAATATTTATCCAGTAAGAAACAAGTCATAAGACTGCATACAGTTCTCTTTCACATCCTATAAAAAGTGCCGTCAATTTCTCTAGTACATTCCATTTCATGGAATTACTGGAGTTGATAATGGTGTATTTACGTAGTGTTGTTATGCAGCTAACTTCAATTTCTTCTTCTTAGCTTTCATGACAGGTGGCAGTGATATTTTGAAAGCAGTCCTGAAAAAAACATAAAAAAGGAGCTATCAGATACACTGAACGTATTTTCATACCCAACTCTGAAACAAGAAGAAACACTTACTCGCACGTACTACAAATAGGACTGAAGTTGCAGAATACTGGAAAATAAAAGATTTGTCTGTCATTAAAATAGTTCCTTTCAAATTTAAGAAATTATAGTCTTAGACATTTATAAACTTACTTGACAAGCACACAGAGCATACATAACCAATTTCAATGAGATTTCGATGACAGAAACACGCAGCTCTGTAGTCAACATGAATAGGAGGTGGAAGCACAAGCTGTGATCTTTGCTCTTGATCAGGGAGAAATACCCACTATACAAACAGAGGACAAAGTATTTTAGAAATTGCAAGGGTACTGCTGTATGAACATGTCAATGAAGTCAGTAGGATTTCATGTCTGACACAGGAAAAAGCACTCAAAGTGCTTTTTAAATGACTTACCAATAAATACTGCAGAAGGGATGGCATATGGGGCACTTTCAAGTATATGCCACCTGTAATGTCACAGGCCTGGAAAACAGAAAGCATGATCAGATTGTTATGTCTGATTAAATTAACATGTTATTTTAAATATCCACATGCTGCTCAAGGTCTGCATGTTTCAAATTCTAACCAAATATTTTCAAAGAACTAGAAATGAAAGTACTGACAAAAATTAAAATGGGAGCAACTGTTCCCATCATGGAGTATCTCTCTTTCTGTTGTTATGAAAAGAAAAATATTAGAAGTGTAAAAATAAATAAACTATGATCTCACATCCAGAGACAAATGCAAAGAGAAAAGTTATTCTCATTCATCTCAATAGTTCAACTCCTATCTCAGTCTCTGTGATACCTAAAAATTTATAGGATTTTGGTAATTACCCTCCCCAATCCTCCTTTGAGAAGAATTCTGAAAAACAGCATCTCCAAATAATGTGCCATGAGGCATAATTTACACCCTAGTAAGCTCACAGTATTTGCTGTGTTATCCCACATTATGTTTTTTGAACAACAAAAACAAAGTGAATTGCTATGAAATATGTTTAGCCTTATAAGGAAGGAAACAATTTCTAGTAATTGTTCCAAAGGAAGAACAAATGAATACAGATCTACTTCAAAATAAAAGGGCACAAAAGATGTCATATAAAAAGGTGTAATGTCTCCCTTTACAATATGACAAACTGTCTAGCATCAAGTACCTATGAATTCATGTAAACAGCAAGTAAAATAAAGTCTGTACCTGTTGTAGAAGACCTGAATCAGAGTCCAAGACACAGGCATCAATCAAAATACTCTGCAAGCAAAGAGATGAAAAGCATGAAGAAAACAAACAAACAAAAAATAACAGAAATTCAGCTATGAACAATGTACCCTCACCAGTGTTATCACCATACATGTTTTTACAGCTGCAGGACCACCACAGCGATAACAAAGCTCTTTCCCTTGGTCAGAACACAAATCCAAATTTCCAGCATCCCTCTTTTCTCACATGGCAGTAAAAGAACTATCACCAAAAGTACCTTGTACACATTACCTGCAAGGCAGGACAAAAAGGCTACTGTCCGTACTTATATAGTGATCTTAAACTAGTCTAGCAAACCCTTTATGTTAAGATGTAGTGATGTGAATCTTTTTTTTTTTTTTAAGCTTGATTAGCTTTCCCCCTGGGCATGACAGGTTTTGTTTCAAGCTTTCTTTAACCAGATCACAATCATAAGAAAAATGAACAATTTTTTTAAGCTTTTACATATTAATAAAAGATCAACATGAAATGACAACTTCACCTGTTTCTGTGCTGCAAAGATCACATTCATGAAATTCATATATTGCAATGCACTATCTTCTGCAGCTTTTATGACCTAAATAAAGCAATTCAGACTTGTTAGCCTACACAGTATCTCTGGATTTAAAGACTAACAGAAAAGTGACAGCAAAGCTCTTACCAAAATCCTTGATTTCATTTCCTGATTGGCTAAGTATTGAAAAGAAAATAAAATGCATGAGTACATTCATCCCCTGTAGTTTGCCCTTATAATTCTATAGCATTTAGCATTTCAATTTATTTCAGTTCAAATATGTATATGGAACTGTCTTATAGCCCCAGTGGCATAGAGAGCAGCAGAAACGTGTGACAAGTATCTGTACACTAATTTAGAGTTATGAATGCAAACCCATTTCATTTATTGTCCAAAAGCAATTACATATCGATTAGAAATTTCAAAGTTGTTCGTTAAGCATTTTTTTCTATTATTCTGATTTAAATATTTATGTAAGTACTCAAAAGAAAGGTATTACCTTTTACCTCTTTGCTCATCTTGTTAATAACTACATTAGATGAAGTTAAGGACTTTACGTTTCTTCCTTGGAAGTAACCGCAGCATCCATACCATGTATTCACCACCGTAGCCAACACACATTTTAGTGAGCACAATCCACACTTATTAATCAACCATTTCAGTTTTGAATGTTATTATAAAATGCAGTAATAGTAAAGCCCATATTGAAGCACAATTAATATTACAGGAAACAGTCTTAGAAAACAGATAAAGGTTTTGAAAGTTCCATAACAGAAAGGATACAACAAAGTGCTTTAGCAAGTGATCCCGCTAACAGAGTTTCTGTTTGCTGGCCCCTCATGTCAGCTGCAATTCAAGTTACAGAAATTACAAAGACAGTTGCTAAATCTGACCATACTAAATTCTACAAGTTTTGTCTTTGCCATATTAGATTAATAGAGAGGCTCCATGTGCCAACATAAGAAACTTATCTACTCTAAATATATTAAAATTCATACTATCAAAATAAAGGAAATTCCTACAACTCCTTGAGAGCCAAAGTGCTTTGCAATTCCATATATTAAACCTAAAAATGTATTTTTCTTACTTTTTGTCATGAGATCTTTAATCTCTTCTGCAATTGCATCATTTATTGCTGTTAACAATTCATATTTTCCATCTTTGCTGCCAGAACAATTAGATTCTGCAGAACTACTGCCATCTCCAAGGAGATCGGCACAAGCCCAGCGCTTCCCAGGGTACAAGAAACGGCTGAAAGAAAGGAAGTAAGAAGCATTACTGTTTCAACTTTAACCTTGTTAGACAGCAATATTCAGAAATGCAATTTCAAATAATTTAGACATTAAAAATGCAACGTAAGGCAGGAAGTCTTCAAACCCCAAATGGTGTAATACCCACATTCACAGTCTTCCTTCTAAGATATTAGAAAAAAAAAAAAAGGAAATACATACCATTCCTGCACTTAGGGGTAGATTCTTAGACTCATGAACATCTGGGTAAAAAATACCCACTTAAATAGGAAACTCGTCACTTTCATTGCCTTTCTCGCTTTGCGTAAGGCTCTAAATCAGTTTACAGCTACACTGTATCAGGAGATATATATAGGAAAGCCCACTTTAAACTTTTACATAGGTAAGAAGCACCTATACCTTTCTTGTGTGTGGCTTGCTATTACAGCAAGCTTGTTGGTACGATTCATAAACAAGTGTGAGTTTCCCAGTACCATCACCGCATCGATACATTTTGATAGGGTGAACTGCTGGAAAAAAAAGAAAGAAAGAAAGAAATCAGAAACAGTACAATAACATCTACAGTTAAACAATTCACAAGAAAACTCTCAAATAACTGCAGTTGGAAGAACTTGGATTTTAAGATGTGGAGCTTCCTTTCTTCATAAGGAGAATTTATACAAGGCTTTGACGGACACACAGCAGCACGTCTTTTTAAAAAGGCATTCCAACATCCGTTCTATCAGACAAACGTTGCTCAGGAACCCAAGGCTACCCCTGTTCACTGCCCACTCGGTAAGACTGAGGAAATAAGAGCCCTTCCCTCAGAGCCCAGCACCAGCAGCAGCCGTACCTCCGCTTCCCCCTGCGCCCTCTTCCCCCACCAGATGGGGTTGGTGTCGATGACGATGACCAGCAGGCTCAGCTCATCGTCTGCAACAGACACAGCGCCGTGGCTCGCGGCTCCCCGGGCAGGTCCGGCTCCGAGGGGCCGGGGCCGGGCCCCCTGAGGGCCGCCCTCAGCTCCCCCCTGCCCGGGGCCCGCTCCCGCCCGCCCGCCGCCGCCTCACCCGCGCTCATGCCGCCGCCGCGAGGTGCCGGCCGCTCCCGGCGCTTGCAAATGACGCCAGGGCCCGGCGTGACGTCACGCCGAGGGGCGCTGCGTCATGCCCACGGCTCCGGCGAGGCGGCCGGGAGCGGAGCGGAGCGGGGCGGGGGGGCCGCGGCCATGAGCACGGACGGTAACGGGGGTGCGGAGCGGGGCCGGGGTGGGGCCGGGCCGGGCCTGAGGCGCCTCCTTTTGCCTTTCAGACCTGATCGAGGCGTTCAGGGCGCAGCTGAGGGACGACCCCGACGTGGCCTCGGCGGTGGCCGCCATCCGAGCGCTGCTCGGCTTCCTCAAGCGGGACCAAGGTGGGCACCGGGCCCCCGGGGCCAGGCGGGGGCCGGGCACCAGCCCCGGGGCCCAGCCCTGACCGCGCTCCCCTGCCTCCCTCCCCACCCAGGTGAGACCATCCAGGGCCTGAGGAGCAGCCTGCTGGACGCCATCGAGACCCTGTCCCGCGTGGACTCCTCGGTGGCCGTGTCCTCCGGCGGGGAGCTCTTCCTGCGCTTCATCAGCCTCACCTCGCTGGAGTACTCGGTAAGGGCGGCCGCCTCCCGCTCGGCCGCGCTGCTGGTACCGAGACCCGGCGGGCTCGCAGCAGATGTCTCGCTGTCTCTTCCAGGATTACTCCAAATGCAAAGAAATCATGATCGAGCGCGGGGAGATTTTCCTGAGGAAAGTCTCGCTCTCAAGGAACAAAATCGCCAAGCTCTGTCATCCTTTCATCAGAGACGGTGCCGTAAGTAGGCCGAGGCAGGGCTGCTCTTGTTGTGGCACTTTGCTGCTTGCACTGATGGAAAAACAGAGGAGGAGGGGAGTGAAGTTCATTCACGTTCGTGGCAGTGTTGTCTGATGTGGCTTTTGCAAGGACATACGGATAGCATCACCCATTGCTTTATTTTGTTAAGACTCATGCCCCCATCCGCTGCAGTTCCCACGCAATTCAACATTAAGCTGTGGTCTACTCCTATGAGGTGCCAAAGCATCACAACATCAACTTTCCATTTAAAGTATTAGATTGTCACCCCTCGGCAGCGTCAGGGCAGGCCACGTAACATCCATCTCACAGTGTTTGCCATCCTGTGTTCTGTCGTATACAAACATCATATTATTATTTAATGTTGACAGATGTGTGAAGTAAAAGCTCTGGCACCACTAACAGAACTAAAGGTTTTTCTAAAGTTCAGCGAAAAGTAATATTTGATCTTTTTTGACAGCGAATATTGACACATGCCTACTCAAGAGTGGTCCTCAGAGTGTTAGAAGCAGCTGTTGAGTCAAAGAAGCGATTCAGCGTTTATGTTACTGAATCACAGCCAGACCAAGCAGGGCAAGTATTCATTAATTTGTGTTTGATCTTGGTTAGTAGGATAAGCTTCAGCTAGTGTCAAATCTGCCATATTTTTAAAAAAGCTACGAGGATTTTTTGTAGCATTTTAAATGATAACTCTATAACTAATAATACCACATTATTCTGGAAAAGTGAAAAATCAGTATCGGCAAGCCATTTCCCATACTAATATCCTCATCACAGTGTTACCCAAGTTTTCCTCAAAGGTTTACAAACTCTCAATCCATGCTAAGCAACCCGTTCCCTTTGGGAGACAGTAAATAATTGATTTCTAGTTGCCTTCTTCAAAAGTAGGCTAAAATAACCAGCATTGTCTTAAGCATCACACAGTAAAACATTTAGATAACAACACGACATTGTTTGAAGATGCCAAATAAATTACGTTACCGATAGCAAGAGAGCAAGATTTCCCTCTTCAGAGCATATCCTGCATACTGTGTTGCTAACCACTTTCACTTGAATCAAGTATGTTCAGCCAAATTAAGTAGGTATGATTTATCAGCCTCGCTTAAAGCGTGGGGTGCGTTGCTGGTAGTTATTTCTTATATCGTGTTGATGGAAAAGCTGAGATGGCTTAGGTAATCTGTCATCTTAATAGTTCACTGACTCATCTTTCTATAGCTGTAATTCCTGACTGCTAAAACAGGCTCGCTTTACTTCTGCAGGGTTTGTTGTAATCTGTTTCGATTTCTACATGATAACTTATTTTCTATTAGGGGGTACAAAATTGCTGGCAAGCAAATATGGGCAGTTGTGGGTTTCAGTCTTTTAGACAATATTTTTCTAGCATTGTCTTTAAAAAGTCTTCTTAGCTTCAAATGTGTTATTTTAATAGGCAAAAAATGGCAAAAGCCCTGAGGAAGCTGGACATTCCTGTGACTGTGATTCTGGATGCTGCAGTTGGGTAAGCCTGATCATTAAATCTTAATACTGCTCGTCACAATTTTATTTTACATTTTGTGTTAAGTTTCTTAGCAGCTTCTTTCTACAGAAATTGTTCCTTAGTTTGTCATAGCCATCAAACAAGCTAAACAAGTTACACCTTTAGGTGCATGATTAGCAGAACATGCCTGCTACAAAACAAGTATTTGATGTTTGCCTATTAGAATGAAGAATGGAGGCAGACCTAAGGTATCTTAGGTCTTGGGGATATTTGGAAAAAGGAACTGAGGTGCTAAACAAAAAGGCTACATTTTTTCCTACTTTCCATGTGTTATCATTGTCGTGTTTTTTAAGCTAACTACTAAATTACTACTGCTTAGTATAAATCCAAAACATGACAAAAGAAACTATTACACATCTGAATCTCACTTCTTGCTTAAGTGCAAAATGCCTTTTTTTTCCCCTTCAACAGCTACATTATGGAGAAAGTGGACCTGGTCTTAGTTGGTGCTGAAGGTGTAGTTGAAAGTGGAGGCATTATTAACAAGGTAATAGGTAGTGACTTTACTATAACATTCTGTAAACTCTGGACTCTTAAAATTTAATTTATTTGAAGAATTCAGGGATTTCTGAAATATCTTTGCTCTATTGGGGTGTTATCCAGTATGTCAGTTTTGTTGTTGTTGTTGAAAATATTGCAACATTACGTCCTACTAGCACCAAGTCTGCATGTTGTTTTCTGTATGTCTCCACAGATCGGCACAAATCAAATTGCTGTGTGCGCCAAAGCTCAGAATAAACCATTTTATGTGGTAGCAGAAAGTTTCAAGTTTGTAAGGCTTTTCCCTCTAAATCAGCAGGATGTCCCAGATAAGTTTAAGGTAAGAGGAATACATTTTTTTTTCTTAGCAGGCTAAGATCCACTTACGTGTCTATGAATAATTTTCCTCTAAGCACGTCTTCATTTATTTGGACGTCTCTACTCTAGCTTACTTGACATAATATGGAGTTGCTCCACTGTAAAGTCAAACGTCAGACAGCCATAAGTTGTCTTAATACTATCACTGGCTTCCTAAAGTGGTTCCTTTGGGGTGGAAGAGTAGCTGAGGGCAAGAAATAGCTGGATTGAGACACTTCAGAACTACAAACTGTAGTTCGTACAGAAGATAAAACAGTTGAGACCAAGGTGGCAGCCTGTGCCTTGTTTTTAAATTGACTTCCTTCAGTTTTACCACAAACATCTGCTCACGACCACCCTTGCCCAAGAGGTTTTAGCTTGCAGATGTGTAATAACTGATGGTCTCCTTTCCTTCTAGTACAAAGCAGACACTCTGAAAACAAGCCAGAATCTAACAGAGGAGCATCCCTGGATTGACTACACATCACCATCACTAATCACATTACTGTTTACAGACCTTGGTGTGTTAACTCCGTCAGCTGTCAGTGATGAACTTATTAAACTCTACCTGTAACAAAAAGGACACTGTGTACAGAATGTGTCATCTTCAATGACTATCACAGCTGTAAGAAATCGGAAGATGATATAAGTTATATGGATGTGGTAAGAAGACAACATTATAAGGATTAAAGTAATTATGAGCCTTCTTGAATTTAAGGCAAAGCAGCACCAGTGGATGGACCACTGATAAAAAAAAAATCCAAGTCGCTACAGCTTCTGAAGACCTGAAATAAATTGTTTTAAAGATGGGTGGAGTATTTTGATACTGTAAAATAAAATACCTTGTGGTGCATTCAGACTCATTCTGAGGTATGGTGTCACTTGCTGATCTGTGGTACGTACCTGAAAAAAGAAACCTGTCAGCTCTCTTTATGAAGAAATTAGATCAGTTCTGCTCTCTGCATCATTATTTTGTTATAAATATACAGTTTTATTGAAATAGGCAGCATCAACATGAAAGTCTGGCTAGAATAACTGTCAACATTCAGACTCTAAGTCAGCAACAGTTTCTGCTTTCACTTTGCTTTGGGTGCCTGTTAGTCTCTTCTCAAACTCTTCTTCACTAATTTTCCCCTTTTTTAATCTTTTCAACAGTCTTGTGTCATTCAGCAACTCTTCCATCTCCTCATCGTCAACATCAGAGCCCTGTTGGCAGTTGAAAAACAAACAATTAAATTCAACACCAAACCACGTTCATTCTATACATCTGAACACAACAGAATTTTACAACCCAGACTTTGTCAGGAGTATCCAAGCACGAAATAATATTCAGGTTCTACCTAGGAAACATTCTAATTCTGTTCCACCTATTGAGAATTAAAAAAGCAATAACAACAACGAAGTACTGTCCAATTAAGTGCTGCTGGACCTCTTAAAAGGAAAAACCCATGCAGCCTATTCTGGCAGCATTATTCACTAGCATTAGTAAGTTGGTTTTGTGTTTGGTTCTGAAAAGCTTCTGTGCTTTTTATTTTTGTGCTTTGCCTGTCAAGGGCCTAGAAAGTTAATTTTCAGTCTGTAATTCTGCAGTGCATCTCACTTACGTCAGACTAAAATCCCACTGCTCCCTGCCTTTTGAAAGTACGCACCTATGCTATAGCAACGACATGTAGCTTAATAGAACGGGCATGGTTTACCTCTTCACGTTTCCTTTTTGCTGTTGCTTTCTTTTTCTTCTCCTTTTTGGCTTTCTGCTTTGACCAGGGTTTGTTCTTTATGAATTTCTTTTTTCCCCCACTTTCCTGTCTTTCCTTTCTTTGTTGTTCTAGTTGTTTTTGTCTCTGTTTTTCTCTATTTTTATCCTTAAATGGAATGGAGTCTGTATCAACAGTGACTGGAGTAAAGTCTGGAAAACATTTTCCTCTTAGTTCAGGCATCTTCGGCATTTTTAACAAGGCAAAACCTTTGGCAAGACTAGCAAAATCCAGATCTGTTAAAATAAAGTTTATAAAGTCAGTTTCCTCCTGGATAATAAGTTATTTTTTTCTGTGACTTTTAAAGTTATCTTGAATTCTATACTTTATACTAGTAACAATGCTAAGTCGCACTTGCGCTTATGTCTGTTTTAGTCAAACTTGCTAATTAAATGTTTTGTCTGAATTGCTTGAGAAAATAGGAGTTTTGTCAGAATCTGATGCTGCAGGAAGTAACTTTGAGAACAGGAATGGGCAGTTGTAGCTGCTGAATAACACTACTATGTTTTTTTTGCCAAATCAAACATTGTCTTCTGAAGAACAGTAAAAGAGACCAGCCCTGCTGTGAATTACCTTTTATTCGGAAGATCAGATTACACTCGTGTTTGGCATAAGCCTGGATGTAAGACACAAATGCTTTCATCCCTTTCTCAAACACTGCCCTGTCAGCCAGGGCCATAGACTTCAGTTTTGGAAGAAGATCCAACACATTTTTCTGTGGTTTCATTTCCTGCATGGGACACTGAAAACCAAAAAAGAAACAGAAAAAGTTCAAACGAAAAGTTCAGCTGAACGATTTAAAATGTGCTGTGAAACTTCAAACACACACTTCTTCCCAGTTAATCTTCAGTAAGCTTTGAGCCCCCTTCCCCGTCTTTTACTGTGTCATTTTAAAACTCCAGTTCACTGTTCAGCCCCACAAACAATCATCCTAGCCCAGCAGAAGAGCTCACACAGTACAGCTCAAGAGAAGGCAACACCTTCATCTCATGCCTTATCAAGCTATGTTCTCATTAGCAGGCCTCTAGAGAATGCATACAATTAATCCCATAAATGCAGGACCAGCAAATAATTCAAGTTAAAATATTCAAGTTAAAAATAAATTTGTTCTGGCCATTTTTCAGCAGCACCGAGGGTGTAGCATACAAAGCAGTAGTGGCAGGATCTGAGGCAGAAGCAGTGTAAGGCAGTGCTGCCTTATGGAAATGCTCGACCTACACACTATTAGAAAAGAAAAACCTTTCCTTAATCGATGCATCACATGTTCCTATCAAAGATTCAGTTAAAAAAACACAGGTAGCCATCGCATTCTAACAGCTGAATTTGGTGATTAATAAGCAGCTCGTCTTTTTTTTTTTTTTTTTAATTATTTGACTCTGCTAAAACATGATCTATGCGTATGACCTTAAGCCCTATGAATTTGGATTTCATCATCACTGTCAGTAAGCTTCTGGTGAGCTTGCCTGTCCCCTTGCCTAACAGAATAAAAGTCTACTAACCTTTTGGTTGATTGAGAGAAAGTCAACATAAGATTCTTCCATGGGAAGCAAAAATACAAGTGCGCTGCCGGCATTGCCAATCCGTGCTGTTCGACCACACCGGTGCACAAAGGCACTGAAACAAAACAGGGCTCATTTAATAGGAGACGCTCAGTCTGACTCAAAAGTATTAGTGAGCAAGAGGGCAAATCTAACAGAATGGAAAACCTAGAGTGCTGGTTATTTTTGAACTAAACAAATAATTTTAGCAACCAGGAATTATGACAATAGAAGTTAAAACACATGGAAAAGCTCCTTTCAAGTGAGCTTCCAATGTACCATTCCTTGAAGAGCTCTGTACCCGCTCTCTGCTCTCATTCACCCTGGTGTTTCTCCTTTTTAGTTCTTTGGTATTCTCATACTAACCCTTAGAACAGAAAGCCTCTTCACACAAATGCAAGTGGTGACCACCTGTTTGACTTCTGTAGGACACACACAAAGCCATTTAACTTCACAGCAGTTACAACAAAAATTGCAATGTTTGATCCTCCCTTGTTTGTGCATTATTTTGCACAAACTCAGACCAATTTTCAGGCAAAAAGTAAACGCGTTTTCCACAGCTGTGTATTCTCAATTTGTATCTAAACAGTACAGTAACATGAGCACAAGTAAAGGTTCTTAAGATCTGAAGTTGTACCTTGCGCTGCTAGGTGGGTCATATTGCAAAACCCAGTGTACCTCTGGAATGTCTATGCCCCGGGCCATCACATCAGTGCAAACTAAAATGCCGCTAGGAAGAAGAAAAAGCATTTTTTCATTAGACCGTCATTTGAGAAGAGCGTATTTTCAGACACAATTCCATATCCTGTACTACTACTTTTAGCTGGCTTAGCCTATTTGTATGGTCTTACCCTGGGAGCTTCCGAAACTCGGTAAAAATCTTGTTACGTTTGTGTTTCATCTTCCCATGAATGCACATTATTTTTGCTTGTTTAATTAAGGACTCCAAAGCCTTCCCATAGTATTCCACGCAGGCACATGTGCTGTTGTGATGATGACAGAAATGCAAAAGATTATGTTGTATTTTTTATCTGATTTAGGCGGTCAAGCTAGAGCAGTCTGAGCCCTTTCAAAAATAGCCACTTTGGCCTATTTTTATTTAAAATAGGTACTTTTTTTTTAATAACCATATATAACATATATACATTTTACTTTAAAAGTATGTATAAAACTAGCATATTCTATAAGACTGCTATTAAAATGAAACACTTTTAAAGTAGTTGTGTCCTTGTCAACACAGGGCAGAGTTTTGAAATTCAGGTAATAAAACACCACTCTGTTTTCACAAGAAAACCTGCATGGAATTACCTGAAAAAGACTAGATGTTTTTCCTGTTTGTGCTGTCGAAGAAAGTGCACCAACTGATTGAACTTTTCATCTGCTTTGCATATCTACACAATGCAAAGGAAAAAAAATACATAAGAAAATGGACTTGATACAAACTGACCTGCCAGTTGCTAATTTAGTGGGGTTTTTTCCCCATCATGGTTACTGATCTTCAGAGGACTTGCAAGAGCTTTGTGTCTTTGAGATTTCTGATTCCCCTGCTAATGTGGCCATTAACTGGCCATGATTTAAAAACCTGTTGATGGAACCAGGGAAAAGGGAGAGGGAGCAACAAACTACCACAAGGCACGGAGTTCTCACCATGTAGTAGTTCTCCAGGCGCGTTGGAGTTTTCTGTGTGTTGCTTGCTGCCACTCCCTTCTCTTTCACCGAGATGCGGACAGGATTCCGGAGACCTGCCCTCACCAGGTTCTCCACCTCTTGAGTCTGAGTTGCTGAGAAGAGACCTGTCCGTCTCTGCTTGGGTAAAAAGTCCAGAATGGCATTTAAACTGCAAGTAAGCACATGTAAAACATAAATGTCCCAAGATCTTCCTCAGAAAGAAGTTTAATCACTGGAACTATGAGTTCATAAACAAAATAGCTTTTATTACTGAGCGCCAACTCTACAGCCTCTTCTATTCAGTTAATCATCATAACTTTTCAAGAAGGAGAAAAAGGATGTCAGTTTATTTGTTACAGTGTTTCAAGTCATTATAGTGTGTAAATACCAATCCTTAAATGAGTACATGCTAACATACATCACAAAAAAAGAAATCTTAAACTCTGTACTCATCAAGGAACCACCCTTTCCTGATTCTCTTCCCCTCTTAGCAACTGCTTTATGTAGTCTGCAGAGCCAAGAGAGGTAAAAGACCAAAACGGAACAAATCTCGTTTCAGAGGTTGTTGTAGGCCAGGCTCATTCACATCAATCACATACAAACTCATTTAAAAATTCAGAAGTATAACTGGAGTTTATTATTTGAATACCTTGATTCAAAGCCCATATCGAGAAGTCTGTCTGCTTCATCTAACACCAACACATCGAGAGACTTCACACAGCTTGCGAGATCCAACCCATCTGCTTTTCTTCTGAACAGATCTTCCAAGCGGCCTGGCGTTGCTACAATGATGTTCCCGCTGTTTGGGTTAAGGACATACAGCAATTTTGTAACCACGCAAGGTAAAGACTTCGGAGGAACTGCTAGGATTAACACAGCACAAATCTGCACTCTTCAATAAAACAATTTCTGTGCTATTTCCCACTGTATTCCTATTTCAGGACCTCTCAGACAGTACGTTGATGGGAGAAAAAGCCCTCAGGAGAAAGCACGCTATCTGCAGCAGTAAAAGTTTAGAACATCGACTATGGAAAGCAACCGTTAGCTAGAAGAAATATTTGGTGCCTCCACGAAAAAGCCAGCAGCAAATACAATTGCTCCAAAGGTTCCCCATCAGTATCAGCACCAAACAGTTCCAGAAAATTATACAACACAGACTCAATCTCGTCAGACTCTACTGCTAGTACAATGTTTACAAAAAAGAAGGAACTGAAAACCTGTCGGTGAAGACAGTTTTTCAATTCACCACGCTGTACGCTGTGATTTACCAGGACAGCATGTAAATGGTACCAATTTCATATATGAGCCTTTCCTGTCGTCTCATTACCGTCTCAGGATGGCGCATCCCACTCAAGAATCCACAATTTCTTTACCATATACCCAACATTTTTATGCAGAACCACCAAATTTTACCACCAGCAAGACCCAAATTCATAATTTGTAAGTTTTAATGACAAGGAGAAAACCACAGTTGCAAAACACTGGTAAAAATTACAGACAATCAACTTACCCGTGTTCTTTAAATTTTTCAACATCTTCCATGGGATTCCTACCACCTATTAAAAGAATCTGACTAAAACAAGAGAACAGAAAGATTTAGGTCATCTTTGAATTTTGCAAGTTTACAAATGACAGAAGTCCAAAGGAAAGGGAACAGAGATCACGAAAAGCCTGAAGTTCACCCACCTAAACATGGGGAAGTGTTTTGTGAAGTGCGATAATACCTCATCAATTTGAATAGCTAATTCTCTTGTCGGTGTGATAATTATAGCTCCAACCTGCACAAGAAGACAAAAGGAATTTATGGAAAGCAACCAAATAGAAGAGAGACTGTGGGAAAATTGTCCATTGTAAGGTAAGTGCAAAGAAAGCAACCCAGTATTTGTTTTCAATTTTTACACAGTTTGTTGTTCTTGGTATACGTGAGCTGAGCACATGGTCACTTTACATGTATTCAGTTTGACTGACTGGTGCTTTCACTGAGCTCCTCAATCTTACTGAGGGATCATAAGAACAGAGTAAACCATTCAGAACCGAACAACTTAATCTTACCTGCATTTTTTTCAATTTTTGTTCCCGTCTGAGAAGAATTTCTAGGATGGGAATTACAAAGGCTAAGGTTTTGCCGCTGCCTGTTACCTGTGAAATCGGAAGGAGAATCAGCCCTTCGTTAGCCCCAGAGACAAACCGAGAAAACCAAGAGGCTCCCCCGGTTCACGACACTCACCGCTTCCGCAGCAACATCTTTGTTACTCATGAAGAGCGGAATGGTTGCGGACTAGAAGAGAAACAGCACACCAACGGTTCAACCTGCTCTGCTGGAAGTAAATCTCACAGAGCCCAGATTTCCCCCAGGAGCCACCAGAGCTCTCTAGAAGCCACCCGAGCGAGGGGACACCCGCGGGCAAAACCTGAGGGGAGGCTTCAGGGCTGCGACCGAGCCCGGTGCCCCGGCGGAGGGCCCGCACAGCGCTCACACGGTCCGGAGCCCCCTTCCTCCCCCCCGAGGCCCAGCCCCGGGGCCGGGGCTCCCCCCTCACCTGCACCGGGGTCATGCTGGCGAAGCCGAGGCCCCGCAGCGCCCGCAGCACGCCGGGGCTGAGCGCCACGGGCAGCGCCTCCCAGCGCCCCTCCGTCACCGCCTCCATCTCGGGCCGCTCCCGCCGCCAGGCCCCGGCCCCTCCTCACAGCGTCCGGCAGCGGCGGGGCCCCCCCGGAAACACGCGGCGCGGCGCTTTGGTTCCGGCCCTGCGCGATGCCCCACTGCGGCCGCTCAAGCACCACAAAAAAAATCCCCTTTTTTCGGGAAATCGCCCATTAAGGCACTGCTGGAGGCAGTGCCAGAGCCCAGTAGCACCAACGCCAGCGTACAATTATGTCTCCTTCCTTCAACGCAAAGGCAGCAGCCTAACAAATTCCCAACACCCAAATAAATATTTCATGAAAAAAAAAATTCACGTGCCAAGCAGCCCCTCGCAGGGTCAAAGAAGAAAGAGACAAGCTTTCTTGTTTCTTTTTCTTTTTTTAAAGAATTTGTTTATTTTATCGAACCTGGGTCATATGTAGATTCACAAGCAATTTTAAATGTACATCTTAGAATTCAATTTGAGTGTTTTACACAAAAATATTGGCACACAACAGTTGCAATAAGGTGTAACAGCCACCTTGCTGAAGAACTGCTGCAAGTGTTTGCCCGAGGTTGAAAAATCTTTACCTGGAACATGAAAACCTGTAACAAATTTTAAATTAATTGTACAAAACTGCTGTGTGTAACTTGTAGAGGCTCCCCCCTGGAAAAGGTCCCCCCCCCACCCCAAAAATGATTACAACTAATGTACATCAGTCACAACATAATCCTGGCTCAGCACCCACACCAGACGCTGCTTTAATTTTAAACCGATCATCAGATACCAAGGAAAGTAACTTTATACAAAAACAAATCTACATGTGCCTGGAAAAGAAAACACACCAGTATTTAGCATTATGCTAATTATGACCAGATAATGGCAGAGACTGCCACTGAACTTAAATACAAGGGCTGCATAGCATCGCAATAAACCCCCAGAATCATTAACCCTTTGGCATCTGGAATCCAGATTTCCTGAACACTACTGCATTCTGCAATAGCACCAACAGTCTGAGCTTTGGAGCTGCAAAAACCAAAGGGCCAACTATTGTTTGCCAAGACACTGCACGATTGGCTTCGATATAAAACCGGTGAGAGACTAAAAACCATATGGTGAACACTCGGTAGAGGAGAGAACGTATTTTGATATCGACTACTGAATTAAAAAGCTTCAGAAATAAGTTGGAGTACTTGGGACAGTTACTAAAGACTTCCTTTTCAATTTTAACCAGGTATACATACTAGAGTGGAAGTTGTCACCTGTCTTCCATTCATTATCAGAATAAAGTTCCTCAGAATAAAGTTCCAATCGCTCCTCCTTGGCAGTTTCTACACGTGAAGAAGGGACTCTTTCAATTTTGTAACACCTACTGCAGGGTTAAAGATGTGAAAAATGCAAGTCACATTAGGGCCTTGTACCGTTTTCCCTAGACAGAACTGCAAGTACTTATGAAAACAGAAAGTTAGAAAAGACACCGACATTGCTTGTTACTACAGTTGAGTTACAGCGTTTGCAGCTTGCTTGGACCTCGCTTAGCGTACAGACTAGGCAGACTGAAGTGAAAAAAATATGCCAATCAAGTGATGAGATTTCAGCATAGCTTTTGCTACAGAAGATATATAAAAACAATTCATTTTTAACTAGGAAGGAACGTAAGCAAATAAGTTTTACAGTTCAGTAAAGAGGGTTTAGAAACTAAATGACTTTTTTTTGTGACCAGGATGGTTGGTAGATAGTGAACTGAAATCCAGGACCAGGAACAGTACTCTTAAACAACTCTTCGGACTTCAAAAAACCTCTTCAGATAGTAGATTTGTCCCAGTGTCATGGCAACTAGTACAAGAGCTTCAAAGAATGACCAGAGGACCACTCTGCTGTTTGTGTTGTCATTAACTGTTGGGGAAAAAAAATAAACAACAGTTTAAAACAAACAAATATATTTTATTTAGTCATAGGAACTGAACAATTGCACGTAAACTTCCAGTTACATCACTGATATTTGTATCGGGTCAGTACAAGTGCTCTGAGACTCTGCAGTCTTATGGATGAGAGCTCAGGGGCTTATTTTTCTGAATAGCTCAACCTATGCTAGGCAAGCAGATGTTAACCTCACCTTTGGACACAAACTGCAACATCTGTCTGTATTCTGCCCACCTTCAAAGAGGCCGACAGAGGCATGTAACTGCCAACCAGATGCCACCTGCTGCTTCAAGCAACAGCCACGTTTTAAGGTCTCAAAGTCAAGAGGGGAACTGCAGATCTCTAAAGGTTCTTTATCTCTGGTTCTAAAAGGTTCGGCACTTTAAGTCAGACCGTTAGTAACAAAAGAAAAAACGGTCATAAAACTGGAAATAATCATAGGTTCAAAGCATTGAGAGGCCGGTGTTGTAACATAATGCTGTATGTCCACATTAAAAACATCCGCCCTTCATTCTTGACAGGCACTAGGAACCACAGTCCTAGTCCAGTGCTAGGAACCATACCTTTACTGCTATCTTCATGAGTAAGACATTCAAAGAACTACAGAATTTACACCAATTAAGCAAAGATTATTTTGCATAACAACCTTCATTACGTGAGAGACAAGCTCAATTAAAGAAGATAGCAAGTGTCAATCATGTTCTTTACCATATTGGCAGAACTTTCAGAACTTGTTCTGAATTCTTTTTAGTAACATGAAAAAGCTGCTATGAACTTGAACCTAAAAAAATAGATTTAAAATCCATTCGAGAGGGGACGAGGCATTTAAGTCAAAGACACATACTTGCTCTATGTATTCTCTCACGAACTTCCATGTACTCCTGTTCATGCTTTACGGCTGTCATGGCCACTGCTAACTCGTTAATCATCTCTTCTAGCTTGTTCTGATGAGCTGCAGAATAATTTCAGAAGAAAGTCTGTTATTGACTCAAAAACCAGTTTGTTAGAACATATGAACAGCTGTAATTAGCTTCCTGTCACAGGGGAAGTTCTGAGAAATGCAATCCGTACGACTGCACTTCCCAGCCTCACAGCACAATAAGGTTTTGTTATCATATCGCCACATTTCCTAACACACTTCCACGGTATTTAACAAGTGAGAAAACACCTTTCTCTGCATCCAACTAGGTGGCAGAGGACACCCAGGTCAGGCAGCGCAGCCTGCTTGTATCCCATCTGGACATAGCTCTCCATAAGAGCACAAGCTCAGCACCATACCATTAGCTATTTTGCAAATACCTTCCAATATATTCCAAGCAAGTTATCTTAACATAACAGCCTTTTCTAGTTGTTAAGCTTGCAAAAATAGAACAACTGAGGAATTAGCTTAAGATCATGATGCTGGCAAAACGAGATGACTTTCTGAAGCAGTGGCACATCTTGTGATCCTCCTGTTTAGCTGAAGCACGGCATTCAGCAGAAACGTTGCCAAAGGGGCCTGGCAGAGGGCAGGAACCGGCCTCGGGTTCTGGTACGCCATGAAAGCAGAAGAATAGGAAAATAAACTAATAATGACAGGAAATTATCTTGAGATAATTCAGCACATGGACAGATCACAGACCCGAGGTTTAGTGCCCTGCCGATCACAGAGTCCTTTAAACACCTTCATGCTCAAAGAACTGCCCACTTATAAAAATTATGAACGATGTAAGTGATTTTCAACGTTTTCTAGCACCAAGGGAAGTTCAAGCAGTCATTCCATGGACAGAATAACACTCATACAAACCATAATTAAAACCTAAATAGATGTCTAAACCACACTCACTTTGCTAATATTGTAAATGCCTTATTTTCATGGCCAACTGGTCACTGCAATGCGTGCAGTTATTAGTAAGAGAAGAAACCACAGCTGCAGGGATTGTTTAAACCCACTAGAAGCACACTCAAGGGAAAGTGTTTGCCTTAAAAAATAAAGCTGTATTAATATTCTTTACAATGCATATTTACAGTGTCTCTTCAGACTCAATAAAAAGATTTAACTTAGACTTATAAAAAGTTCAAGTTAGGAATATGTTAAGTTTTGTCAAGAGCTATCAAGCACTCAAGGCACACCGTTATTTGCTTACTAAAACAGAAAACAAGGCTTCTCTTCTTTCTAGCTTCAGTTAGCGATTTCTATACCCAAAGGTTTATTTTACAGCAAATGACAAAAGTTTGAAGTTTTCTTGTAACGTTTTTGCTAACTCATAACCGAGATGGAATTTGTTGCTTCCAAAAGCCCTTGATTATCCAACACGAGTTTCAGTGAAAGTAAACACTGTCTAAAATATTTAACGTTCCTGGATGTTCATTGTTTTAGTTCAATTCCCCCGAAAACTCCTCCTAATCAGGTCTTCCATTAGCCACAAGTAACCACCTGAAGACAAACTGTCACGGCCAGCTGAAGGACCTGATCCCAAGAGCTGCTAAGTACATAAACGCCTCGGTGGAAGCTTGCAGGTGCTCAGCATTGCTCAGAATCAGACCTTTTATGTAGTTTATTAAAAAAAGACATTCTCATGCTACAAACAAACATTACAGAGAAAAAGCAAACGTTAGCTGTTAGTGAATAAACATTTGCAAAAGACAAGATGCTAATGAGCTTTCAAAAATCAGGACACATACCATCCCAGGTATCTCCACCACCTAGAGAAAAGTGTAAGAGATGAACACAAGTACAGGACAAAAGGCTGCAGATAAAACAGTAACTTACACGGCTAAGAGCTTTTTTTAATTAGCACATTTATCAAAGAGCTCAACTAACGCATGTGGTAATCTACGTACTGCTGAGCAAACTAGAAATCAGAGAATGAGACTGATGAAAAGACTAAAGGATGAGAGCATTAGTTTCTGCAGATGGCCAAGAGATTCCCTGGTGATTCTGCATTAAGTTGGGTCACGAGGTCTAAAAACATCCGTATCCGTTCTAGCTGTGCAAGAGGACAGCTAACTAGACCGCCTGAAGAAACAGGAATTCTGAGAATCCCAGGCAAGTTCACGAGTCATGCATGCACGGAAAAGCTCACAAGCCGGAGCTAATTTCTTTCCAGGAGTCTTCCTCACCTTCTGTCTCCATATCTTGCCCTTTTGGAGCTTCCCCGATATCAATTGTGAACATCACTATCTTGGGGGTCATAGTGGACATTCTGTTACTAAAGCAAAACTTGTAAGTTCCATCCATGTGGGCAGCAAATGTGTATTTTCCACTGGACTCTCGATCGCCTTTATAAATCCCTTTATTATCAGGCCCTGTAATCTGGACAGGGAAAACAAAATATCATACATTTTATTTAACATACAGTGCTTTAAAATGCATCACTACAGACCACATGCATACCCTGAAGCTATCCAGTCAGATTCACCAACAGCACCCCTGCTCTGACTGGCCTGGCATTCTTTGTATTTTCCTTCCCCCGACCCAAAGCAATGCTGCGTTCTTCTGCACGGGAATCTCTAAAGCACTCTCAGTAAGGCGAGCCACGTAAAAGCCTCGCCCTCTGGCTGAGGTTACTGGCCATCTGTCCTCAAGATAAGAGGCACTCAACAAGGGAGAGGTACGCTGGCTGCAACGCTGGCCACAAGGCTGGCCGTTAGCCAAATTAACAACTGCGGAGAAAACCTTATCTCTGCTGTTTGAAGAAAAATAGAAAGAAGAAAGGGTATACTGCAGTATGTCAACACTGCTTTGGTTATAATACTGTGCACTGCTACAACTGCCTTCTCTGACATGGCCATGGCAGCAGACGTTCGGGCTCGCCGCGGCCTGATGTCTCCAATCCCAGCAGGCCACCAGGCCCAGCTGCTAAGCTCCCACCGGTGGTAACCGAGCGGGGTTTCGCAGCTTCCTATTTCCTGCTTCGGGCCAACGGGCAAATTTAAAGAATTACGTTCAATTTCCGCAACGGCTCTCTCGCCTTGACGTTACCACAGGCCAGCAGCGACGCGCCCTCCACCGAGACGAGAGCAACTCCCGTTCGTTACTCCGCTACAGATTTTAACGCTTTACAGAGGAAAACCCCTCACCGAGCAGCGCCGGGCGGGCACGCAGCCGGGCCGCAGGCAGCCCCCCGCCGCCCGGCTGCCCCCCCCCAGCCCCCCCCGGCCCGGCTCCTCGCCTCAGCGCGCCCCCCGCGCGGGCAGGCCCGGGCCTCACCTCCACGTCGATGTCGAGGAAGCCGCCCTCCGCCACCTCGAAGATGAGCCCCATCTTGGTGCCGGACGGCACCCGCTCCAGGAAGCACTCCTCGGCGTGCGCGTCGATGCTGACGAAGTAGGCGGCGGCCGGGGCGCCCAGCGCGGCCAGCAGCGCCAGCACCGCCCGCAGCGCCGACATGGCGGAGCCCAGCGGCGGGGCGGCAGGAAGAGGGGACGGCGCTTCCGGTCGCGAGCCACGCCGCTTCCGGGGGCACGGGGCCGACGCTCATTGGGCGCCGCCGCGGCGCTGCCACGTACGGGCCGGGGAGACGGCGGCCGGGGAGGGACAAAGGGAAGGGAGGATGGGGTGGGGGAGAGCGGGGCGGGGAAGGGGGCGGGGCCTGCGCTCGGAGCGGCCAATGAGGACGGAGAGGGGCGCGGAGAGGAGGAGGGGGGAGCCAATCAGCGCGCGGCGGGGAAGGTGGGCCTATCGGAGAGCAGAGGAGCGGCGTTGGCTGAGGGAGGGGGGGCGTCGCCTGGCAACCGGGCGGCGCGGGCGGGAGCGCGGGGCCTGAGGCGCTGAGGCGACCCCGGGATGGGGGGGGGGCGGTAACGGTCAGGGCGGCCCCGGGGAAGCCCGGAGAGCTCCCCGTCAGGACAGGCGGCTGCGCTCGAGTTCGTGACTGGCTGCTGCGATTAGCCCCGTAACGTTTACACACCAAGCACAAACCGGCTTCCTTGAGAAATATTTACGCGTTTCAGCGAGCCCCCCAAGTCACCGCACCCCGGGTTCTCCTCAGGTGTCCTCAGGTGCCTGACGGGCGCAACCCGAACGCGGTGCGTGTGAGCACGCCCCGGTCACCTCGGGCTGGCAGGGCTGGCAGGGCTGGCTGAGGCAGGGCGGGCGCAGGGTGTGGGCACACGGGAGGGAAAACCTCCAGCGAGACAGAGCACGAGCGTGAGGAGCTGCAGGTCGCTTGGGGACCGAGTACCAGACCTGACTGCGTCACCCCAAACTTCCATTGCCGTCACGGTTCGGATCAAGCCCACTTTATATCTTCCCCTCTCAGTAGCCTAATGTGCTATCCTGCTTTTATATCTATCTCAAAGTGTTTTGCCACTAGCACATTCTCTAAATTATTACTTTTTTCCTCTACGTGCATTTGTATATAACAGGAAATCAGTTGATACTGAGTGCTGGTGGTATGAACGCGCTCTCATCGCTAACTCGGACAAAATTCTCACTTCCCGTCACATCTGATCCGCCGAGGTTCTGCAGAGCCCTCTCCAAACGTTCTGCTCACGCTGCTACCATGTTTCATGGTTTCGTAAGCAGCGCTGGCCAGGAAAAGATGACTGTGCCATTATTCATCCTCCTGCTCTCCCTGGAACTTTGGGCAACTTCCTGTGGTGTTCCATTTTGGCAGTAAGCTTCACAAACGACATGTAGATATATTTTCACAGGATATCGTTGATTATTATTATAAAATAGGCAACTGAATGTCAAACTCAGATGTTTGGAGGCTTTTTGTTGTTTTTTTTACCTTCTTGGCCTGGGTCAACAAAGACAGGAGCCGGCTGGCAGCACATAAGCTAGTTTGACACGTGTGACAGAACGCAATGCTGACACAGTGGCACAAATAAGTTTGAGTGTCACAGTGTTGTTTTTCATGTCACTTAAACCTCCCATTCACTTGCACTGGCATTTTGCATCTGCCAAAAATAAGAGAATTAATTCTGTATTCCCAACATGCAGCACGTATTAGTCATTCCAAGCTTTGCTTTTGTAACTTCAGTTTTATTTCCATTGACTAATTCCAATGTTTGACATCACTTGCCGTCTCTGGTCCAAAATTTAACACAGAATTCCTGCGCTGCGTACAGCAAGTGGTGGAATTGGGACCTAAAGCAATTCAGGACACAATTATCTCTAAAGTCTCATCCACAGCACCTCTTACTAAACACTCTAACAACATTCAAAAGTGCACGGTTGTCCCTGAAGGCAAAAATACTGAAAATCTTAACCAGAAAAATATATCTTTGTTTAATATAATCCATCACTAAGTTGATTTGTGCCAGCAAACTACTTCTGTACATGACATCCCCACTGATACCCTGAACACATGTACGGGCATAAAGACTCTCTTTGCTCTTGCAGAGCAAGGACCTAAACCCCACAACATCGTGCGCGAGACCATTACTATCACAGAAAACTTGGTTTTGTGGTTCCCTTTATGTTTGTGCGGATCCACCCCGTTACCTCAGCCCTCGTTAACTCTTTTGCAGCAGGAATCATCTCCCTGCCTTCTGTCCCGGTGCCTACAGGACAGCGTTGAACAGGGGGGCTGTGGTCACCCCTGGGTGCTGTAGCAGCATAGACACTGCAGTGAACCCTTACCAGCGCTGCGTACGGCCTCGAGCAGCACCAGGCGGGCTCCCCAACCCCACCGCGCTCCCTCCAGCACCCACACGAGGCTTTCCTCCCGACTCCCCGGGCAGAAGCCACGAGCACGGCGGGCGGCACCCCGCGCCCCGCAGCCCTCCGCCGGCCGGGCCCCTCTCCCCGCAGCAGGCTCGGGCGGGCACCGAGCCCCGCCAGCCTCCCCCGGCGGCCTCCCCCCGCCGGTCCCGGGCATGCGCGGGGCCTCCCCCGGCCCTCCCGGTGCCTTCCATTGGCCCCGAGCTCGGGGCGAGGCCGGGAGGAGGCGGCGGCGGGGAGCCCTCGCCCTCCCCTGCCCTCCCTCCCCGTCCCCTCCCCTCCCTCCCGGCCAAGTCCGAGCCCCCCCCAGCCCTCCGAGCCGCGTCCCCCCGGGGCAGGCAGAGCCGGGCCGTACCGAGCCGAGCCGAGCCGGGCAGGGGGTCCCCGGCCAGCAGAGCGCCCCGTGAGGAGGGGGCTCCCCGCCGCCTATGAGGGCTCCGCGGGGCCGGGCGAGCCATGGACGGCGGCGGCGTTGGCGTGGTGGCGCCGCCCGCCCTGGAGAAGAACGCGGCGGAGCTGACGGTGATGGACGTGTACGACATCGCCTCGGCCGTGGGGCAGGAGTTTGAGCGGGTCATCGACCAGCACGGCTGCGAGGCCATCGCCCGCCTCATGCCCAAGGTGGTGCGGGTGCTGGAGATCCTCGAGGTGCTGGTGAGCCGCAACCACATCAACCCCGAGCTGGAGGAGCTGCGCCTGGAGCTCGACCGGCTCCGCTTGGAGAGGATGGACCGCATCGAGAAGGAGAGGAAGCACCAGAAGGTGCGGGGGGGTACGGGGGGTAGGGGCCCCGACGGCCTGGGGGAGAGCCGGGACCCCGGGGAGAGCCAGAAGGAGGCCGGGGGGACCAGAGGCTGGAGGCCAGGGGAGCCCCATGGGGATGCTGCCTCACCACCGCCGGGGGTTTGGGTGTGTGGTTGTCGTCGGGGTGTTTTAATTCCCTCCTGGAAGTTCCCTGCCTCCTTCCCGTCCCCCAGCCCTTCCCCAGTCACCGCCTTTCCTTCCCAGAGCGTTTCCCTCCAGGTCCCCGCTCTGGCCTTTCTCCTGACTGCGCCGCTTCCTGCTAGGCCAGGAGAAGTCAGTGCCTGCGATACCCTTGTCTCTCCGGAGCTCCTCCGGTCTTCCTGGCACACTCATCGGGTAGGCAAGGCATAGGAGAGAGCCGGAGGACTGAGGATTTCAGGTCAGTGTTTGAGCCGAAGAGTAGGGAGGAGCGCTCCCCAGGCTCCTGCTCCATCCTCTGACAGCACGAAGTCCCTCGGCTTCACCCGGGGTGGTTGCAGCGTCCCCTGACCCCGTGAAAGCCCGAGGTGGATGGAGATCATTTCCCGTATCCTGTTACCCTCATGCAGCAGGACAGCATGAGCTGTTCCACTTGGTGCAATGGAAGTGCCAGATCTAATTTTCACACCAGGCAGATAACTGGTTGAAATAAATGGTTCTTCTAGCAAGGGGCTGCTAAATCGTCGCTGCTGCCTCGTCCCATCCCTGCTTGCGCAGACAGGTCCACGTTAAAGAGGACATGGGGAATTTCTGGAAGTGAGACCCCAAGCTCCAAGAGTTAGTTTAAATTTATTTGAGGAAGTTTTACATCTGTTTAAAAGAATCAGCTAGAGGACTTTTGCTTAGCATATGAAAAATACAGGACAATTCTTGCAACGTTTTGCAGGAGTCTTAGAACAGGGTCCTGAAAAGTATGGTAGAAGATCTTCAGTGTATAAAGCCCTGGTAAGTCTCCAGAGTATGAAGGCCACTGGTCCAGAGAATGGATGCAATTACAGCATGTCCCAAACCCATGCCTTTGTCCTTCTAACAGATCATGCAAGCAAGCGGGTGGGCTGTTGTGCTGGTCCCGTACTGTGTCTGCAGTCAGATCTCTCTGCTGGGTTGCCAGAGACCGCTGTACTGTCAGCCAGCAGGAATTCTTTACCTCTGGATACTAAAAAAATGCTGCCTGGTGAAATGGACATTGACCTGGGCCTGGTAGCAGCAGCCAGTATCGTTGGAAAAGCTGACAGTCTGTGTAGGTGCCTCTGAAGTCCACATCTGTGTTAAGAAGTTTTCTAAACATGTCAGCCGCATACAGCTGTGCTTGCCAGGTGCCACCCAGTCCCTGCCAGCTAACCACCTTTACGCTGCCGGTTTCTCCAGGAGTCACAGAGTGGCTCACGGAGCGTTCAGACAATCCACGTGAAACTTGTGTGAAAACATTGAATGGGGAAAATAAAATACACAATGCATTTTTTTAAGTAAGTTGATTGCCAGCACGCTGCATTGCTGTAGTCCAGTAGAGTCACATCCTGCTGTCTTCCAGTGCGAGCGTTTCAAGGCGAACTCTCACAGGACAGGTACTGGTAAGCAGAAGAGGCCAGAGACTGAGATATATTTGTGAACAAGAAGCATCCAAAAGCCAATCCAGGCAGCTTTTAGTGGACCTTGGCAAGCAGCAGCTGGTGGGGTTTTAGCACTCAGAGCACTCAGCCGTCAGGTGGGAATCCTTGCGTGGCTGGAGTGTCCCGAGCTGGCTGGCACATACTGGCCCGCAGGTCTCCTGCCTGCTCTGTCGGACACCTCTGCTAGCGAGGATTCAAAAGTTCGCTTCTGCTCCAGTTCCTTGGGCTCTTCAGTAGCAATAAATAAGAACGTTTGCCAGGTTAAACCTTAGCATCGTTGTGTGTTTACAGGGTAGCTCCCTGTACACTAGGTAAGTTTAGCTAGCCTGGGTTTTTGCGTGTTCTATTTTTTATCAGTATGCTTATAACTGATGAATGTGCTGTTTCATCTTCTAAACTAGGTCAGCACGTTGTTCTCGCTACAGAGTTAAAACACGCAGCATCACTGTAAATCATCTAGGTATTACTGGGCAATAAACAGTTTCATTGCAGATTTGTATTTCTCAGGATAAAGAGTTTCAGGTAAAAATAGCTGTGATTCATGGAATTTTCTTAAGTCTGCATAGTTTACAACACTCTATATGTTGTTTATCTGTCAGTGTTTTCTGCAAACCTCACAGCACACTAACAGACGTTATAAAATGACAGCGATGCAATAATAAATGCTGGAATAAAATAGCATTTTATTTGGACCCGGAAATCAATAGGAACGTGATTTCCCAGTGTCAGAGCGTGCATTCAAAGCAGAGAGCTATCCTTTCATCTCTCAGCTGAGCTTATTTTAGCCTAGAGCTGTGCTTGGCGGGGTTGTTGTCTGGGTGTTTTGTTGTTAGGTAGGAGAGGGGCCTGCTGGATGAATGCGAAAGTCAGCAAGTGACTCAGCCCGGCTCCAGTGATTTGCATGCAGCTTTTTCTGTTTGAAGCACATACATGAAAACGGAGTAGAGAATGCCCCCACTGCAGAAGTATGGTTTATGGCAAAGACGTTTGGAGCAAGTGAAGCTCTAATACAACCCTTTTTCCTTAAGCCCTTATACTTTTTGTCCTAATTTGACCTTTACTGGGATTGGTGACAGCTGCTGTTGACACACGGTGTCCTGACAAATGGGAGCTGGTGTTTTGACCCTTCTCGCTGCCGCTCACGTAGATGTCCCTCAAGACTTCCATACAGAACGATTTATGTAAGAAGCAGCACAGTTTTGTCTTGTGTTTACCATTTGGACTAGGAGCTCTGGGTCTGCGGCACAGTCTCAGGCACTCACTTGTGCTTTGTAACAGAAATTCAGATTAGAGATGCTGCTCCTTCCAAATGAGCGCGCCTAACGCTGCCTCCCCTTGTCTGCGCTGTGATGTTTCTGGGGCATTTATAACAGCTTTTGTGGTTGCTTTCTGTGATGCAGGAGGGAATTCTTGCTCAAGTTTGGCTGTATTGTCTAACACAGCAATCCCCTTAATCTTCTCACAGAAAAACGGGGAGTAAGGAGGCACTCTTTGGGTAACTCACGCGTCAAAAACGTTTGCATCAGGAATTGACTCCTCGTGTGTTTACATTCAGCGTATGGAGACTGGTACTCAGATGGTTTCTTGACGCTAGCATCACAAAAGTAGATATCTTCCAAGAAATTCAAAGTAGTCTCCTTTAATTGTTTTCCGTAAGAATTGTAGTAGTATTGTTACTGGTTTGATCTGTAAATAGTCCAGTCCAAGACTCTTAACGTGTTTAAATCTACCCTTTAGGAATTAGAACTGGTGGAGGATGTCTGGCGAGGGGAAGCACAGGACCTTCTTACCCAAATTGCACAGCTGCAGGAGGAGAATAAACAACTGATGACAAACTTGTCTCACAAAGACATTAATTTCACGGAAGAGGAATTTCAGAAGCATGAAGGCAAGTTTGGTGTTTCAAATTCAGTACTTGCTTTTGTTATAAAAAGCAATACGTTATCAAAATATTTTGAGTGGATATTCTGGCTTTTTTTTTCCTATAGACTAATGCAGGTTTTTTTCTGAATTGAAAATTTCTGAACACATGATTACGCTGGAGGCATAAGAGGTGGGGGCAGGAGGAAAAGAGAAGCCTGAACAGCTTTCTGTTTGGCCGAGAAGCATCTCTGAAAGTAGTTTAGCATCATTTTTTGGTCTATTGCTTTTTTTTTCTTCTTTTTAGCTAGCATTTTGTAAAAAACATTCTTAATCCCTCCTTACGTTCTCTAACACAAAAAATAATCCATTCAGCAATTTCACACCGTTATGCACAAAAATAAGTGTAACTGTCAATCTACCCAGGATAATTGTTTGTAAAGCAACAAATCAAGATTTGTCTGAATTACATCAATCTGTCATACAGAGATATGCTAGAAAAATATGTTGAGAGAGTGATTTTACTTGGTTTACTTCCCTTTAGGATTCTCTCACCTGTTCAGGACACTTCCATCCAATTTAGAGTAGGTGAAGAGATTTATAAACCAGGATGTGGGTGAATCCTGAAGAGCTGAAATAACTGATTAATTCATGAGCACCTTCTTTTTGGAGGCAGAATGAATTTCAAGACAAAAGGTTCTGACTGGCAACTGCAGGTAGATTTTGCTGCAGCAACTGAAACAGCTGCTGTCCCCAGCTCTTACCCACAGCTCAGCAAATAGCTCTTTCCAAAGAGCAGGGGCAGAGGAGCAGATGTCTATTTGCTCCACAATTCAAAGCAAAAATTATTAAAACTTTTAAAGATTTCCACTTTTCTAAAACAAATGCAGCTCCTTCAATTTAGTAGCCAATTAATCTCTAAGAAGTAGCTTAATGCCAGCCTACAAACTCCATGGAAAGTGTCAGAATGGCAGTGATGTGTCACAGGCCACAGAGACTGACATGTTCTTATAAAGAACCATCTTCCCCTTTGTTTTTTCGTCTTTTTTTCCAGTGGGTATCTAGCTCGCTGCAGCTCATGTGCTTGTATTTAAATATAGCCATACTCTTTACATTCGGCTAGCCAAGCAAATGCCACACATGCTTTTCATGTTATTTTTACTGTGTCTACGCAAGTATAACAAAACAAACAAAACCCATTCCGGAGATGAGATTCTGGGATCACTGATATTCATTAGCTGAAATGATCAGTTTAAGTCAGATCACCCTCACTTACAGTAACCTCAGCTTGTTAGTGGGACTTGTTATAACAAGCCCAATTTTTTTCATTTGTAGGAATTTTTGTCATTAATGAGTGGAGTCAGGTTTGTCTCAAACTACTCGTTTGGATAACGTTAAAAAGCAGTCATGCTGCTTTTTTCCCCTCTCCATCATTTGATCTGATACAGGCAGACTCTACAGAGGCAGGTTTTCAAGCTAAATGCTTTGTTGGCTAGACTAACTTTGCCCAGACTCCAGTCGTATCTCAGCATGATTTGGTGGTGTGCTCATGTCTTCCTTTAGTGGCTAACTCTCCTGGGATTAGCAGCTTGCTGCCTGCTCACCAGACAGTTAGTTAAAGGAGTTGTTTTTAGTACGGGTAACAGAGGCCAGCGATCTGGGTGTGCTAAGGCTTTGAGATTCAATCTTGCCAATTAATAGTCGTATTATAGTTCACAGAGCCTTGCTTCAGCATAATGAAGGTGTTTGTGAGAAAGGCAAACAACCCTGTATAAATAGGAGGAGCATGTGCTCTCTGAGAGTCTGAGCCGAGCAGTGTTTGTATGAAAGGGTCCATGTGGCAGAATACAAAATACGTAGGAGAGGTTAAAGATGAATCTGAAACCTCCATTAACACTCCTCCTCCCTGAGCTCAAACTGAGCGCTTATTTGCTGGTGCTGGCGGATCAGAATATCCTAGTGAAATGCCACGAGCAAACTTGACCCATGTGTCAAACAGGACAAGCAGGCTGCTGCGTCTCTGCTGCGAGAGGAGCTGCCTTCTCGGGCTGGCGATGGTAATACAGACCAGCAGCGGGATGCCGACAGTCGTGTAAACCTCTCGGGCTCAGCTGCCGAGCAGCCTGCCGTTCCCTTTCCAAAGTGAAGGCAAATTTCTCTTCTGAATGTTTAGGAAGTGCCACAGACCCTGACCATGCTTTGGCTTCTTGCAACAGACGTTGGATAAACTCAACAGTAAACAGGTCCCCGAGCATAAACATAAAGGATGGTCTTTTTTCCTCTCTTTTCTTTTTTTTTTAAATGCTTTCCTTTCTCTTGCTCCTTAGAACACTGCTGTGATCGCAGCAATTCACAGGAAGCTCTGAATTCATAGGATGTGCCTGTAGAAGCCAGCTGGGTGTGCCCTTTAAGATGTTGCAGATATTAGAGTTTGAGTCATTTAGAGATAATTACTTTACATTTAGGACACTTAGTGATTTCCTTCTCCTCTTCCCTAGTGCCTGGGAAATGGAAGAAGATGTGACTGTTCCAAAACACTTCCCACCTTTCCTTTCCTCTCCTCCTGAAATAAAGAGGATAATGTAGTGATCCGTGCACACAATTGAGTCTTTGATGCTCACCAAATGTTATAGAGAAAATTGAGTACAGTGGGAGGAAAAGCAGTCAGCACTGAAATGGTACTTTATTCTTTAAATAGCACCTGCTCTCTAGAAATCTCAAAGCTTTGCACAAATACTAATGAATATAGCTGCACTCACTATTCTGAGGTCCTACCGGGGTAAAACTGCTGGTCAGTCTCACTGCAGTTCCTCCGTACCTCAAGGCAAAGTTTTGGAGTTTTGTTTTGTTTTAATACAGCTGATGTTTTAGGCCCCAGCCCTGAGAGTGGCTGGGAAGGGGTGGATCCAAGAGCCTGTAGCAGGGTTTTGCAGATACAGCAGTGGTGAAGAACTGCAAGTAAACAAGAACAAGTTGTGGGAAGGTTCCGGTGCTCTGTTGTGCTGGCTGGTGCAAGGGTCCTTGTCTGGCTCTTTGTTTGGTTGTTGGTTGGTTGTGTTTTGTTTGTTTTTGTTTTTTCTTTCTTCTACACAGCTCCCTTCAGATGTTAACAAGGTTCTCCTGTCTTTTCCTATGTCCCTGCAAGTCAGGAAACTAAGTCAGAGGTTTAGGGATGAGAGAGGTGTCAGAGCTGAGTACAGGCTTCTAGCCCTCCAGCCCTGTGTTGTGATAGGAGCGTGGATCTTTTAGGAGAGCAAGCAGCAGCGTGTGTCAGTGTCTACTTGTCCTCCCGAGTGGGTATGAGCCATTATTGCAGTGAAGAATGAAAAGTATCCTGCAAAACACTAGAGCCTGCAACACAAAGAGGACCAGGCTCCCGAAATAGAGCAGGAAGACTTATCACAGAACCTAAAAAGATGAGAACCTAAGATGAGAACATGAACACCACGTCGTCACTCAGCTGATTTCTGGGCTTTGATGGGAACACGTCCTCTGAACTAGCTTCCCAGCCAGCCTTGTTCCCCTGTCCTTTTCCCAGCAGAGCAGTTACCCGGTCTTTGCTCTGGGACATTCCAGGTGCTTTTTTAATGAGGGACTGGAGCTGCTCTTCTCCTTGTTTGCAGTGATGCACTTTGTACACCCCCATGGGAACCCCCAGCTGCTGCAGAAGTGCACACCCACCAGAGTTACTGCTCCCTTTGTCTCTCTCAGGTCTGTCTTGCTCCGTTGTATTATCCACCAGTTCAAATGTAGCTGTAAGCTACTGTTCCTAAGCTCTGTAAGCTGGAGTCCCTAAAGGCATGCAACATACGCCATCTTACGGGAGCAATTTTGGATTTCTCTGATGAAGGAAGAACATAAGCAGTAGTCAGAGCTGATGTCAGAAGGTAGAGACTTGAGCAGCTGGCTCCACTGGATGTGCATGCAGTGGGTTTCATGTGGGAACTGCCTTAATACAGAAGGAAGTAGCTTTCCAGCCATCCCAGGGAGCTGAGTGAATTATCACTACTTGCTTTCATGGGTGGAGGAAGCCGAGGACCCAAGTAACTTAAGTGCTTTGCCAGAGGTAACAGACAAGCAGCCACACGCTGCCCTGGTCACTGCCTCTCGTCCTCAAGCTATTGGGATGTTGTGCAAGGTGATTTTACGTGACAGTTCAGGGTCGTCAGATTGCACATCTCTGTACAATGACAAGAAAAAGTTAGGGCAATAGATTTATATAGATTTATCATCTTAACACGGTAAATCTTCTGGTCTGTGGTAAATCTGTCTGGGCTCTGAAGAGCCCATTGCTGTAGTCCAGGAGTTCTTGATCATCTCTGTAATAGCAGATTATGGAATAATGCTTTCTGTTTTGTGATTCATGACATTTCTTCATGATTCCCTGGTCAGACTTCAGGTTAAGGTAATCCTTTAGTCATCTTCAAACAGGCTCCATGTTGGAATCCTGGCAATGTTCCAAACATCTTTCCGAAGTGAAAGGCCCCGTGTTACTTTTCTCTGAAGTACAAGTACCCTGAAGATGAATTATCGTACAGTAGGATGGGGAACAGGTTGCAAGACATGCAGACAAAATAAGTGACCATAATTCAGGCTGAATGTCTGGATTTGGGCTGGAGGTACTCTCTGGAAGCTCCCCACTCATCTCTGTCTCACCCAGTACGAAGCTGGGTTTCGATACAAAAACAGTCCGGTGCACCTCAGCTGTTCTAGATCTAGATGCAGTCCACAATAGTGAAATGTTGTTCAGATCTTGCTAAGGGTCCAAACAATCTCTATTTTTTACAATTTAACGTCTTGGCCAGCTGCTTCTATAGCTTGTCACACAAATGAACCAGCTCCAAGGGCCATGATGTGAACACTGATGTAAAACCACGGAGGCAGCAGATACAGCAGTATCACTCCGCTGTTGTAAATGTTTCTGAGGAGTGTTGGTTCCTTTTGCAAGGAGTTTCTGTGCAGAGGCTTTGTGGAGCAGACTTTGTCATCTGTGTTCCCTGCTGCCCTCAAAGTAACCTTCAAATAACCTCCCAGCAGCTTCTCTTTAATTCCACCAGCAGGCACCTTGCAGAGTCTTTATCCAAATATTTCTCACTGTTATTAGTCTCAGCAGCTCCTGCTTGTCCTTAGTTTGTTTTCTGTGTTCCTTTTTTTAACCAGGAATGTCGGAGAGAGAGCGGCAAGTCATGAAGAAGCTGAAGGAAGTTGTAGATAAACAGAGGGATGAAATCAGGGCAAAGGACCGGGAACTCGGACTTAAAAATGAGGATGTAGAGGCTGTAAGTGGCTCTTGCTCTTCCTATTTCCCTTCCTTCTCACCCATGCTTCTGTAGCCTTCTTTCAAATGTAAGTTAACGTGGAATTTTTAAGCAATGTCAGATTATCAGTCCAGAAACTGACGTGTCCAGCATAACTGTGGAATGCCCCAAATGATTAGGCAGGCGGTGCAGGCACACGCCCTCTGCTGCATTTGGAGGGACCAGGCACACTCGGAACGTGACTGGAAACCAGTGTGACAAGGGAGGAAGGAGGAGGAAGGACAGGTTGTTGTTTTGTTTGTTTCCTTGAAGACCTGACACCTCCCTCCTTTCATGGAAACAGGACAGGTGACTTGCTCTGGCTTCACGAATCTCTGCTTTGGCAGTGCAGCCTCCCTCAGCACCCCCATGCCTCAACCCTCTCACCCACCCCTGCTTTGGGTGAGCAGGTACTGCGTATTTTTTATACACTGTCCACAGAGTTTGGCAGCAGGGACTCCACTCATGCACTCGCACGCCGGGGATGCGATGTGGATTACCTCTGTGCACACAGAAGGGGAAGGAGGGAGGGAGGAAGGGGCCTGAGCCCAGCCTGGGTCACTTAACACTTGCCAGCAATGAACAGAAGGTCCCCAAGGGGATGGGGAGTGCACAAAAGATTTAAGATAAAAGAGTTTATTTAGTCTTAAGTGAGTCACAGACTCCATCGTGACCTTGGCAGTCACTTGATGTCGTGGTTCTTTCTGTTATGACCTCCTTACATGTATTTTGCTTCCCAGCCTCACCTACGGGCTCAAAGGAAAGTGCTTACAAATTGAATAGTAAGGATTTCTCTGCCTTGTCTTTCTCTTTTCTGCTCTGGGTTTAAGATGTGATTCAGAATCCTGTAATCCACCCTGTTCTTGAATTTTGCTTTTTTGAAACATTATTTTGGAAGCGATAGATTTGGTTTTAGCTGGAGAATTCCTTGTGCTTTGGGGAAAGTACCGCTTTTTTTACTCTAGAAACCACTTAAAGAAGCTTTGGTGCCTGCAACGGTATTAGATGATAAGATATTAAAAAATGAATGAGGGGGTGAGGAGAATTTTCCAGATCAGATTTAACAGGAACTCAGTACTTGGTCTTTAACATAATATTTGTGACTTGGCCATTATGGCTGATGGCTGAATGGATACTAAACTTCTACTGACCTTCTACATTTGCAGCTTCAGCAGCAACAGAACAGGTTAATGAAAATTAACCACGACCTGCGGCACCGGATCACTGTTGTTGAGGCTCAGGGAAAGGCGCTGATCGAGCAGAAGGTGGAGTTAGAAGCATATCTGCAAACCAAGGAGCAGGAGATGGGCAGCCTACGAGCAGAGCTGGGGAAACTGAGGGAAAAACTGCAGGGTGAGGACAGCCAAAATGGGGAGGAAATAAAGGTAAGAGGCAGTATAAATCACTTTTAAAATCAGCCTTTTACAGATCCTCAGTCTTTGTATCAAGCACCTCTTCTTTGGCTAAATGTGATCAACGTGCATCAGGAGCAGTGGTGGTTGAGCATGCAAATCTGCAAGCCCCAACAGGTCCTGAAGGTGCACAGCACTATGACAGCGGTGGCGTGAGAACCGCAGGAGGAAAGAAATTGTGTTGGAAGGGGTCCCAGAGGCAATGCAGAACTCTGCAGGCAGACAGTGCCTGAGGGCAGAACGCTCACAATGCAGTGGAATATGCCTGCTCTGCCTGAAATCTCTGCTCTGTTTCATAATCTTAAAATGCTACCTGTCCTCTTCAGGCCTCTGGACGTAACGTAAAGAATGAAAAACAAAGGGTGAAGGGAGGGCTGGCTGCTGTCACCCTGCTAAAGCTCTCCCCGGCTGTGTGCGCAGGCAAGCCTAGGTTGTGCCGGTGACTGGACTAGGAACAGCATCTCCAAGAGTCTTTACAAACACTCTTTACAAAAGTCTCTGCTGAGTCTTTACAAACACCAGATTTGTCTCACATCTTGGTCTGCAGTGGGACGAACAGGCCTGAACGTTAGTCCGGCTTCTGGCATTCAGTCATTTCAGGGAGAGGAATCTTGTGATGCTCGTGATGGTCATTCTGGGTCTGTGACTGCTGAGGAGCCCTGCGGTTAGAATGGTTCCTGCCTAAACCATGCATGAGACGCAGCCGTTACCACGTCCAGAACAAAGCTGTGCTGTGCATTTGTAGCTTGGTAGCTGTGGCTCTGCGTCTGGAGAAGAATGGCATTTTCCCCCTTCCTCTGAATATTGTTTTGAGCAACTCAGTTTTAACATCCTTCTGCAACTCCAGTACAACTTGTTGCATGTTTTGTGGATTATTTTTTTTATTTGTATCTTCCGGGTTTTATTTACAGTGGCTTTACAATTAATAGCGTATAAACCTTTGGGGTAGAAACAAAACACAGTGCAGTCACAGTTCCATGATATGCTGTATTATGACCAACAAATAACACAGCATTTCACTGCAACCCGTGAGTATCCAGAGACTTGAAAATACAAGCTTTGCAGAGACTTGTGCTTTCTGTTCTTCCTGACCGTGCTTCTATCCATTGCCTCACTGATTGTTCACAACTGAATAAGGATTTCCTTAATCCAAGAAGTGACAGGAAAGCTGGAGTCTTGTGCTGCAAAAATGAGTGAGAGCACACTTGGTTCTTGCACTGCTTACGGCATTTTGATCTAATTGTCGGGACAGAGCTGCTCTATTGCTGCAGAATCAACATATAAATATTTGAAGGCATGTTTTAGAGGAAACAACTTTGGCCCTATTCCTGCTTTTGCTTCCCACTAGAATTTGTGCAGTGAAGTGTTACTAGCACAAATGTTCATGAAAAGCAAATGTTGCTTGCATACTCAAATACTTGCTGGAACAGGCAAAATGAAAATCTGCAAATTGGCTTGGTGCTGAGATCAGAGTAGTAAGAATGCAAATCCAAGGGGATGTTTCTCTGCTCTGCTGTATCCCTTAGTCTTCTTCATGGTTCCTATTACTTTCCTTTGTGCATGTGACACTACTTCTGTCTTATTCAAGCAAATGTGCTGTATTTCCCTTTCCTAATGCTGCTCTTAGAGTAAGAAGTGGGATAAGGGATATTACAGCATGAAAGAACTTCAAGGAGCACTATGGTATAGAGCTGTGTGGCTGCTTGTGTTGGTAAGAGCTCCAGTACCAAGCCGCTGAAGAAGCACAGCAGCATTTTATGTGCCTGAGGGACTGCAGCAGAGAGCAAACCATCTAATTCTCTTGTAGGAGGCAGGGCCATACATCAGGAAGCAGAGGCAAAGGCTGATGGGGTGCCCTGGTACCCCCAGGAATGTAACAGCCACTGTTAACATGTCGCTGCTGAATTGGGCAAGCAGTGTATTAATAATGGAAAGGATGACTTCACTGCTGCTGATTCAGCCAGGACACCCCGCTTTGTAAATGGGGCCACCGAGCCTAGGCCCGAAGCCAGCAGGAGTGAAAGTGTCTTCAGTCTCTGGGGAGAAAGGATGCATTCTTCACCTCTCTTTAACTCATCTGTTCCGTGGCAATGGTGCCTCTTCTAATTAGAGCCGTTCCCCGCTTTCTGTGCCAGGCTGATGGTTAGACAGGAATTGCAGTGGCAAGCGTGCAGCTCGAATAGCTGCGTGCTCTGCCATGGACATCGCTTTTTGGCTTTGGCAAGTACATTTGCATTGGCTACCGGCCCTCAGTCTTTGCAGATTTGAGCAAAATCTAGCAAAAAAAAGGTTATTTGTACAAGCCAGATCAGACTCTAGTCTAGGAGGGTGAAGAAGAAAAGTGTTTGGGTAGTTTCATTTGAACTTCTTGTTAGGGTGCATCTGTCTTTATTTAGTACGATCTGTGTAAAGGAATGTGTTTGGATTACTGGGGTGAATCAAACAAATGGACAGATGAACATTGCTCTGCTGTTTTGTCTGCAGGTTTCTTCCACTTCGTAGCTAGATCCTAGTGCTAATACCAATCCTGCATTTTTAAATAAAGGCATTAAGGCAATAAGAACTTAAATCTCCACTCAATATATTTACACCCAAACGAGCTTTCTCTTTGTGAGAGAACTGGAAGGAACTGTTAAGATTTTTGCAATGCTATTTTTTCAGTATTTATATAATAGGCTGACGTTTGATTTACCCTATTTGTTAAAAGTATAAATTCCTTAAACAGACTTGTTTATCAAAAATGAGGCTTTACATTTTCAATAGGCTTTCTAGCAGGCTGGATTCCAGAGGAATTTCTCCACAAGAAAGCTTACACCTGTGTGGTGGCCCACTTTGGACCCAGTTTTTAGGCTGCTAGGAACAATTGGGCTGTGTGTGTTTGTCTTCCCAAAAATACAACTCTGGGAAAGGTTCCTGTGAGCACAGGGCTTTGACTGAAGGTCACTTAGGTCATCCTCATCTGCAAGGTTCCCCTGAGCAGCGAGGGAAGAGAGGTAGAACAGCGCTCAGATCGTCTTTCAGAGAGCTGCCATGGTATCACCAGCCCTGTGTGTGTCATCAGTCGATCTGAGCACAAGAAAGAACAAAGCGATCAGATCTCTGAGCTGTTCCTGCTGACAGTTTTTAACATGAAAAATAAAATAAAAAACTCCTGTGTTTTTTCTCTTAAAACTGCTGTTCCTCTTAAAAGAATATTTAATAGTGCCGAAAAGAAAGAGGTTGGGGATTAGACTGATAAATATTTTAAACTCCTCAGAAATGCATTCGCACAGTGAATTTAAAGCCTGTGTTTCGCTTCCTAGACAGAACCGAACAATGACGACTGCCTCTCGGAGTCGGAAAAGATGGCAATGGACTTAAAAGATCCAAATCGTCCAAGATTCACTTTGCAGGAGCTCCGGGATGTCCTTCATGAGAGGAATGAATTGAAATCTAAAGTGTTTTTACTTCAAGAGGAGCTTTTATATTACAAAAGGTAGGTTAGGTCTTCTCTCCCGTTACATGCTATGCACAGAGGAGCCATAGAGCAGGTCTAGAAACAATAAATGTGCTTTTAAATAGTCTCCAATGAGCTTTTATATCTGGTTTCTCAACACTGGGAAAAACTTATATCCGTCCCTAACTCCCAGCTCCCAGATTCCCCCTGAATCTTGGAAAGATTAGAAGCATTTTAAAAAATTGAACTTAAAAAGTGAGGGTAATCGTAGGTCTAAAATGGATATTATAGAACATATAATAGAACATATTATAGAACATTCCATGCATTCCTCTTCTACTTTTTTTTTTTTTTTTTGGTCAAAATGGGAAGAAAATACTGAAAGGAGACCCTTTCTCCATGAACAGTCCACCTTCAGATTGAATTTTAGAACTGAAAGTGCTTCCATGGCTTGGAGGACAATATTAATTACCTTTTCTTTCTTTCAAGTGAGGAAACAGAAGAAGAAACTAGAACCCCTCAACCTCCGCCCATAATTCAATCAAAACCCTCAACTCAGCCTGAATCTGGAATCAAACGCCTGTAAGTAGCGTATTTTCTAAGGGTACTGGATATAGTCTGCAAATGCTAATAGCCACATCCCTAATGTATATGGGAGAGATCCTGAATGTCTGCAAGTGTTTTCTTCGGAAAGGAACATTGGATAGGTGTCATGAAACAAGAGTAGGCTTTGGCCAAAACTCCAGCCTACTTATAGGTGAGCTTCCAATCTCAGATTTTGCTGTGCCACCTTTTGCTCCCTCCATGCAGACAGCAGTAGAGAATAAAACTATTCCATGTGCTTGTGTTTATAGGCAAGATGGATGTGTGCAAGAAGCCCACTCCAATTCTGTTTCTTTCCTAAGTATGCAATTCAGGCTAGCCAAAAGAGCACGTGTTGCTTTGTTTCATTATAGCTGTATGAGCCAGTGAGCTCCTAATGACAGACACCTGATCTTCCCAGAGGATTTTTTTGTCTCCACCATGCAGTCATACTCCAAAGGGAGGTGTTAATAGTTGTGGTGTTATCCAGAGCACCACTCAGCCTGTCCTGTGTGCCCAGAACTGAAGTCAGCACCAATCTCAGCATGCAAGGCTTGAAGGAGCACTGCTCCTGTTCAAGCACAAGCCCCAGCTCCTGAACGCACAGTCCCTGAGGTGGTGGAATGTCGCAAACCACTGGCCCCCAGGTCATGCTCAGAAGATGTGTAAAGAAGATGTTCACAAGTAAAGCCAACTGCAGACCTCTGGCAGTTGGGTGTGGAGAATAAGGTTTCACCATGACCTTGCTGGGCTTGTTTCCATGTTGATCAAAGTCTTTAGATTCTGACTGTTACAGCACAAAACCTTTTGTTTGCTGAACAGCTGCCCTGCTGGAGAGGATGCCAGCTTTCTTGCCTAGAAAGAACCCCACCCTCTCCTGGTGAAGTGTTTAATGGTGCTGTCCAAAAGTGAAGTTGAAACTCCTTCCTTCTAGATTTATTCCAAATTAAGTCTCATAATCTCACAGCAAGTCTTTGGATTTTTTTCTGATACCAGAAGCATAGCTTTTTTAACTGCATAAAGGATTTTGGAACAATCATTTGTTTCAACATAAAAAGCTCTTCCATCCTGTCTCCATGTCCATAACCTCCAGATTTTGTTTAATAATAGCAGCAGCTCTGTAAGAGTAAGTTTCATGGGAAGATCTGTGCTGGTCCAAAACACCCATAAAGTCAGGAGGGCACTTTTGATCATTTTCAAGAGTCTCCAGCTTCCCTCTGTGCTGCTTTGTTTGCTGAGAGCCCTTCCTGTCGTATGACTGGAAATCACACTTGAGTTTGGACTCATTCTGTAACTGGTAAAAATACTTTGTCTCACAAGATCTCTCCCCTGTAATGCTTCTTTTTCTTTTAAATTTATTTTAGTACTTTTTAAAGCTTGCCCTGTTGTGGGGGGGTGGCTGTTGTCAGCATACCCAGTCTGTGTTGATTGCAGTTCCCATGCTCGATTTATGAAGAAAAGGCAGCACAAAACCGTAACCAGACGTTGTAAGTCAAAGCACACACTGACTGGGTGTCAGCCTTGGCTCTGCCGTCTGCATGCAGACATCACAGTGCAGGGAGCCATGGCAGGAGGAACATTCGGGTCTTCAACTAGTTGTGGTGCTTGCTGCTTTCTTCCTCTCAGTTAATTTATCAGCGAGTACCCACAGAGCATCAGGCCATTTGATCAATGCACATTTTCAGGTGCCTATCTAATCTTCCTGTTTCTCAGATTCTGGGTTAAATTTATATAATTGAAAACTCGCACAATAAAAAGTGAAAACGTGTTCTTTTGGCCCCTTTCAGAGAAGGTAAGAGTCCTCTTCTGCTGGACAGTGAAAGGGCATATTGAGCCTGCTGTTGGGATGGAATTACTTTCTTTAGCTGCCATCTTCCATCCCCAAGTTTCTTTCTGCTCTCTCCTTACTTAGCCTTCACATTAAGTAAGGGAAGATAAAACCTTCTACTTAAATAACGTGAAGGACAGTAATTGTTTTCGGATTTGTCGTGTTTTTGCAGCCTGTCTGGATGGGATTTGCCACGCGTGGGTTTATTTTCCTTGCCCCCCTCTGCTGTGTGTCTCGTCAACGTTGTGCTTGTAGATGGTTACTCCTGCAACCCAAGCAGTCCTCAAAGTGGTTAAGAAGGGGCTGGTGGCAGGGGTGTAGCTGTCGGCTTTAAAAAGTCAGGAAATTTCACTGCTGGGAGAAACAAGGAACCCAAGTGTAGCGTCTGTCCTGTCCTGTTCTAACACCTCCACCTGCACTCCTGGCCTGCTGTGAGCTGTCTCCAGAGCTGCTTTCTCCCTGTCACAGGCCGAACACTCTCAGCACCTCACCTATGACGCCTTGGTAACAGGCTGACACACAAACTCTGCGTACCCTAATGGCGTGAGGAAAATTCGTAAGGCTGATATCTGCGTGCGGAGTGCTTTTATAAATGAAAGTAGTTTATTTTTGCCCTCTGTTTCAGGCTTTTCCTCCTAACTAAACAAAAAGCTGAAGTACAAAAGTAAGAGACTGATGCTGTCATCTTAGGAGAAGTTTTTATCCTTGTCTGTGTGGTGTGTCCCTTTTTCTTTGACCATGCAGTATCTCAGGGAATGAGATATATATAGCTTGTGCCATCTAAGATGTGCTCGGATGTTTCTGTGCAGCACCCACATAAAGAAAAGGAAACAGAAGTCACAGTAATCCACATTTTTTCACTGCCAGAGTTTGCAGGTTTGGGGCAAACTGGGTTCTGATCTCATCATACTGCGTTTGTCTCAACCACATCACATGTCAGAATTTCGATGAAATAATATAACCAGGAGGCTTTATTGAGGAGGAAGAGTACAAGGACTGAAAATGCTCCCTCTGTTTTGAGCAGAAAACACCCTTTTGTTTTCTCTTCACGGATACGTGCTTGTTTGTCACTGATGTAATGCCTGAAACAGCCATACGTTTTCTTCCTATTCTTGCAGCCTACAAAAGCTGATGTGTCTGCCTGATCGCTGCAGCTAACTGAGTGTGCCACAATGTGTAAAAGTACAAGTCCTAGCTACTGCTAATGGTAGAACAATGTTTGTTTTCATTTGGAATCTTAAGAATAGCAGTTAAGGGTGGCTGTGTTGGGGAGAGCTGCGTTTGGTCACAAGTGAAATGTCTCTCGTGATTTCAACTTAATTTTCAATTGACATTAGTCCACAGTTCAAAAAAATATTTGGCACAAGGGAGAACCTCTGAGGAGAACCCTTAGAAAAACAGAGGGTGTTCCAGGTATGGATGAAGGTGTGCTGGCAGGCTTGTGTGGGGCTGGCTGGGCGTTGAGCACCCAGCTGGCATGCTCTCTCAGCCTCTAAGTTGCATGATTGTCCAATGCCTAGTGAAAGTGCTGAATCCTTACAAAGAAATGATCTTGCTGCTAGCCAGCCAGAAAGTCCTTCTGCTGGAGTAGTTGCAAGGTCTCAAACCAGTACTGAGCTGCCTGCAGTTAGCATCTTTCTGCATGTGAAACAATGCAGGCTCTTCTGGAAGAGGTACCAAGGCCCTTTAACCAAGTAGCTTGCACAGGAGATGATTTTAAGATTTCAGCTGTGGTGTTGGTTTTTACCTCGAAACTATCAACTATTAACAAATGTTAATTTGTAAAGTCTTTTAACTGTAATGCTCGTCCTGTCTAACCCTGTTTTCTGTGCACATAGCCGGTAGTCACAGCACAGTCCTGTTTTGTATTTCTTAACATACACCTTCATCGTTCATTTCATTATGTCCGTGCCCGTTTGTTTCTTGGGAAGAAAAATGCGCACTCTGCTCTGCATTGCTAGAGGTGGTGATACCCTGATGAAATCCAACCCAGACTGCAGGCTGCCTCACAACAGAAAAGTGGTATCTTTTAGAAATTCTAGAGCAATTTAAACTGTTTCAGTGACTGCTTTTTCTAAATGAGAGTTTTTCACTGAGAAGAGCTGTCTTAGGTGATGCAGATCCACCTCTCCCTGTAGTATGTCCTGTGTGATAATTCAAAGTAACCCCGTGTATCATGTTTGCCTCTTTTCTTTTTAATGGAATGCTTTTTCTTTCCCTTGCTCCAGTCTTACCTCTTCTGTGTCTGTACTTTCCTGACCAGGATCTTTACAGCCATAATGCCCATGGTAGCAGCTGGATTGATTCCAGACGATCCCACATTGCAGCCAATAAGAAGACTTGTGTCCCTTGTAGGAATTTTTTTTTAAATGTTTGGTACCGTATTTTCCTTTTGCATGACCCTCTGTTAACATGCACTGCTGGTTGCATTCTCATCGGCTGCCTGTGGGATCACAGAAGCACAAAGTGCCAATCAGAATGACCAGTCAGTGCACAACTTGTCATAGTCCTCCGTGCTCATCCAACTATTGACATTTGACCACCTTTTGCCTTACTGTTACCATGCTAAACCAATCATTACTCCTTACAAAACTGTTGGAATATGCATTTTTAACCAGAATCTGTTAATTTTGCTTACTAAGCCAGCCTATTCATAATTCACACGAATGCTTTTTAAAAAAATAAATGTCGTCCTAATGACTTGTTACAAATCAGTTAGATTTGCAGAATGTAATGGCTGATATCTACAGTAATTTCCAGTTTTAATTATAGGTTGTTGCTTCCATGTTTTCTTTCTCTCTATGCACTGTAGATTTTGTCTCTCATTATGTATTTTGGAATAGAGTATACACTCAATAATCAATTCTGTCACCCTATTCTTGGCTGTCCCTGGAGGAGGTGCTTGCTGATAATTGTTAAACCAAACCCTTTTTGCATTAGAGCTGCTGTTTTAGAGGTCTTTATATCTACAGCAGCAACACAGTATTCAGATTTCCCTTCCTCTCCACAAATAGGCTTTTTTGAAACATCCTCCATAAACATTTTCAAGTTGTAAGAACCATTTTCATTGTTTCAGAAGGAATAAAACCCCCTAATCCTTCTGCTTGGTGTAGAGATTTTACGAAAACATTTTTCTCTTACTTATTTCATGATAAAAAGTGAAAAATTACTGAAGGCTGACATTTGAAACTTACTGCATAAATAGAGCAGTCCTCTGTGTGGACTTTGGGGTGCTTGGCCTGACCACGCAGGACTGAAGGTGCCCAGCAGAAAGCCCTAGTGACTGCACACGTCACGTGTCAGCTGGAGTTGGACCTGGCCCTGAAAAGATAGAGCATATGTGTGTGAATTTGAGCTCCTGTGATGGAAGTGGTAGAAAAGTACGAGACTAATTAAGTGCAAAAGACTTATTTCACTGTTAAGGCTGCAATTTGAAGCCAGGAAATGCAAAAGTTCAGGTCCTGCTAGCAACATCCGTTACCTTGCGGTGCACTTGTGTAGCCTTTTATATCACTTTCTAGTCAAGAACAGCTTATAAATAATTATCAGTGTCCTTACCTGCACATATGATGGGATGTCTTTGTGGGAAAGCTGCCTTAAGCCTCACCTGATGCTCAATTCAGCCTCTTATGTGACATCAGAGGCAGGATGCCCTGTTTTGCACGAGACAGCTGGGATGGTTGGGATCGTGGTACTGAGCGGAGGCTGAAGGGTGCGCGGGCACAGGAGGAACGCTGACGACAGTGGGGTACAGACATAGGGCCAGGTTTATGCCCTGGCAAATAGTCCATCTGCTGCAAGAGCTGCGCTTATATTTGTGTAATCTCTTACTGTAGAAGCATTTAGCAATTCTTGTCCTGGATCAGCACCGCGTTGTGCGTGGTCCTGTGCAAGCAAAACAGTGCTTCCCCGTGAAGTGCACCAGTGAGGGCAAAAGGGCATGCAGCCAAATCGAACCCTCGGCAGTTGGAACCAAAACTTTTGCATTTCTCAGCAGACTTAAACACTGCACTAACACCTCTTGTACTGAACTCATTCTGAATATTGACTTTGCTTAATCAAGTAACTTCACGCCATACAAATGAGAATGACACTAAGGGTTTTTCCGACTATTTTTTAGCTGTGTTGTCAGCTGGCAATATGTCGTTGTATTTAATGGCTGTTGGTTCACGTACGTCATTATCTTAGAGCACCCAAGCTGTGTGACAGGAAATGACGTGCACACTTGTGTGCATTCGTTCAGAGCCTTCATCCTGCAAACTCTTGAGAGCCCACGTGCATTTGTTCAATTATTTTTGCAGGAATCTAGTCTATGTATAATCAAAATCTGTTCACGTGGAAAAAAATTGTGGAGGCTCACTTCTTTTATCTTAAGAATTTCCCTGCTGGCACCCCTAAAAATACTCTTTATTTCTGCTTCATGGTAAATTATACAGATTTAATGCTAAAGATACCACTTTACTTATGCTGAGAAACTAACGTGTTGTATTTTGTTGCTTTTGTATCTCAGGGCTGGGGAAGGGGCGGGTTATACACCTAAAACAATAACTGCACCTTGCAGAGTCAACAGCATTTAGAGCTTATGTGAAGCTTCCGTAGCAAAGCTGCTTGAGATTGCAATGACTTCATCTCTAATAACATTTTGACATGCACTCCCATCAGGCTTCACTGCCTTAGTTTTTGCAGATGCAAATGGATTTTTTTGCTCTGTGTTTTTTTGTGCTGTGTATCGTGTCGGGGGTTTGAAGTGTTTCCAAGACGGTAAACAGTCTTCTTTCTTTTCCCTCCCCTCCCTTCCTCCTCCTTCCTACCCGGAAGGTTTAGTTTCTTCTCTCGTGATAAGAGACGTATGCAGGCATCACAGAAAAACGTCCACTTCCAGGATACTTTTGGCGAATGGTCAAATTCAAATAGAGATGACGCCTACACCGAACAAGGACAAGAAGCCCTGCAGCACCTGTGACTAAAACCCTGAGGTGGTCAGCTTCCTGCAGTAGATCTCGACAGTCTAGTAACAAGAAGCTTCTGTGAACAAATCTGGCAGCTCGTCGTTTTTATTTGCCTCGCACACCTCAGTGGTTGTGTTTCAGCTGTACTCCTCCAAGGGGATCCTGCACTGTTCACTTGGTGACTGTTGAAAACAGAGTCCAAGCTTTGCAGTAACAGTCATCGATGCCCTGGGATGCTGAAGCTTCTAGATGACTTGTTTCGTGCTGAATAACAAGTCCACGTTCTTGTTCACGCATTAACTACAGTAACACGAGCTTCTCTAAACCAAAAAAAAGGACCTGTGCCATTAATAGAAGTTTGTTTGCAGTGTACAATATCTATTGGCAAAGACTCCGTTACCCTGTTTGTTAAATTTTTGGGTTGTTTGCTTTTTCTTAATTTGCTAGGATTTTTTTCAAGAGGAAAACACCGCAGCCGGCCACTCTCCGTGGCAGGTCTTAGCACTGCTCTGTCCTGTTACATTCAGCTGGCACCTGCATTTTGCAGAGTAACCACTTGGAAATTCACCTGATACAAATCGATAAACTGGAGTAGCCTTGAGAGGGATAGTGAGTGTATACATTTCCCTTGCTGCTTATAGTGCCTAAAGCATGAAGAAACCAATGTACGAGGTGAGCGTGCCTTGCATTTTGCCATGAGTTCTGCAGTATTAATGGAAAACAAATCGCTTACTATGAGGGATTCTAACACTTATTTTTTTTTCTTACCAGGGACTTCCCCCCTGAAGTAGCAGACAGTTGCTGTAAAGGAGTTAGGTCCCCTTCCCACAGCCAGGTTTAGATTTAAGTCACACTCCACTTTTCTGCCTAGAGAAGACTGCCTAACTCAGAGTAAAAGACATCCTCAAGTAGCTGACACGAGCTATTTTAACTGACTTAGAGATGACCCCAACTCAAAACCTTTTTTCTGACTAGTCTGAACACTATTTTGGGTGGCAGAATGGGCAAATTCTGCATATGCAGATTGCTCTGCTGCTGTTGATTGATGTTTGGGTAACCCGCAATTACAGGGGCCTTAATTTGTCCCCTAAAGCCCCGCACGTGAACACGGCTGAACTGCCGGGAGGTGGTTTTTAGATCTGCTTTGTAATTATGTGTGAGACCCTTGGGACCGCCTGAGGTTGTACTTACAAAAAAAAAAACTTAACACTAAAGCTCCGTGCAGCTTAACCGCTGCGTGTGGCACCCTGGCTCTGCACCTCACCAGGCTCTGCCCCGGTGGGAGAGCGCAAATGCACCCCCTGGCTGCTCCTCACGAGGGAGGTGGTGAGGAGGTCACCTGTGAACGTTGCTGCCTGCCAGGAGAGCCTGTGCTGAAGCAGAGCACTGCTGGAGAGGAGTTTCTCGAGCTACAGCAAGGCTGCGCGCAACTTGTGCACGTGTTGCTTAGCGCTGGGGGCTGCTGGTGGCAGTGCAGCAACTGCGTCTGCTCTGTGAAGAGCCCGGCGTTGAGTGCGGGCCAGTTGTTTTTAGTCCAGGATGATCCACAACCGGCTTCCTAAATGTGTATGGGCAGCAAACGGTTCACTTGTTGGGAAGCTGTGCCAGGGAACCATTTTGTTGCCGCGGTAGGCTGAACGCTGCTCTGCTCCCGCCTGTAACGGTTATGTTTGAACACAGACCCTCAGCGGGTCCTAGGTAGAGAAGTGTTTACTGTGCCTGCCAGGCGTCATTGCCGTTCGGGGCAGGAGGGGGAAACGTGGCCTTACACGGAAGGCATTTCCACTTGAAATAATGACACTAGCATCTGATGCTAATATTAGGCAGAGATAATTTTGCCTGGTTACGTTTTGGTAACACATCATGAGTTTTATGCTTCCAGAAAGCTGTATCCATAAAAGAGCAGCACTTCTCCCCTGCCATGAGAGTCAGTTCTTACATGGGGGAAGTCTTACTGTAACACTTAAGTTGCTAACGTCCTGACTTCACTTCCGCACGAGGGCGGAGGAATAAAAAGCACACTACAGTTGTATCAGGCAGTTAAATAAATTGTGAATGATTCCTGTCTCTCCCTAGCGCAGTTTACAGTCATTTGACACATTCAGAAGAGATGCAGTGATCAGAAACAATGCAAGAATGCAGCAGATTCCCAGCCTGGATAAGCACATCGCTTTCAAATCAGCTAAGAGCACTGAGCTGGGATAATAGAAACCCCCAGGCTGAACTCTTTTCCCCCAGCATCTAAGCTCATGTATTAAAAACGCTCCTGGCCTAGTGCACGTACAGCTAGTCCCATACGCTAGAGCCCAGTGCGCTATTGGGTCGAATCTGCAGCCGATTTCGAACAATGGCACTAAGCAGTACAACCTTCCCCGTTCATCTCTGTAGCCCATTACCTCAAAAATCTAATCAGTCACTCCTGACCTGCTAGTATTAACCACCTCGCTCCTCCTTCTCACGTTAGAAGCGCTGAGTTTATACACACCAAGCGTCATCTGAGAAGATGGCATGTAGGGATGAGTATGTAAAGAGCTGAAGATCTGTCGTGTAGTTTCTCAATATTAACTAAAATCTGCTTTTAAAAAAGGGGCCGGGATGTTGTCAGGTATGGGACATAACAATCCTGTCTCCAAAGTGCAGGATCACTGAATTTTTTTTTGGTTTTGTTTTGGTTGGGCAGTAAATAATTTTAACGGTTTAATAAATATTTCTGAAAAACATGTATTTCTGCAAGACTTGTGTCCTTTTTCTTTGTGGAAGTCTAATACTACCTGTTCTGGGAATGGAGTGTACAGGTCTGTCTTCTCTCCCCTGAAAAAGGCTTATAAATGGAAATACAGCCTCAAACCGAGCAACGTTTAGGATACTGCCATTCAAAAACTGCCAAAAATATGATTTAAAATATATTATCACATATTTAGGAGTTGCTGATGATGGCAAAGAACACCACAGATCCTTTCTGGTTCACTGAGGAGCGCTGTAATCTCCTCAGTGGAAGATGCATGTCTGGATACGCATCCTGTACACACATCCTGACAGAAAATAGAGGGGGCTTTGCCCTCTGGTTTCCCCAATTCAGCTAGAACCAGCAGCAAGCCCAGTTGCCAGAACAAGATTTAAACCCTGCGCAGATAGGACTTCACTTGCAGAGAGGGAGAAAGGAGAGCTGGATGCAGCTGCAACCACAGCATCGAGCCATGACACCGTCCTTCAGTGACCGCTCACATAATGACTGGGGATGTTTTCTGACCTGCTTATTCCTCTGTGGTGTGCATTCCTCTAATAAAGGGAATTACACCCTCCCATGATGTTAAAAATAGATTTCTTATTACATGCTTCTCATACCTTACAGAACTAGTTAAGGATGGAGTATTACAAAGGATCTCACCTGTCCCAGTGTCTTCAAGAAAATAAAGTCACTTCCCTTCAGCGTCTGGTTTAGGCCACATTTTTCAAACGCTTAGTTTGCTGCTATTGTTTCATTTCTATTCCTTCACAAGTGACTTCATAAAGGGCATCTGTCTCACAAAATGAGTGTGAACATCTGACACACAAAGAATTAAATATGGAGCTCTCTCACAAACACTAATCCAAGCAGCAAGCTGAGTATCAAATGAGGTGTGTACTCAATTTCAGTGGGGTGCCAGTACATGTAGTGAGTTTCTTACAGTATTTACCACTTCAAAATATTAATAGAAAAGTTTAATTTCTCTGAAGAACAATTCAACAAACGGTATTGTAACTGCACTAGGAACCAAACTACAGAGAGCTGCTAGCAGGTGAAAGTCATAGGCACAGGACAGTAACACGACCGCTGCTAGTTCAGGGAACGCAGCGCACAGCCCCAAGCTGACGGTGACATCTGCAACTGAATCATGTCCATGTCCTCCAGAAGGTGCAGCAGCTTTATCGAGAGACTGCGGAGACAAGAACCTGCTGCATCACCTCCTCCACGCCAGTTCATTTACCAGGACAGCAGAGGCAGGTCCCGGGCAGCACTAAGGGCAGTAGGACTTGGCTCACGCTATTGAAGGGGAGGATAAAAGTAGTCACCACACCCAAACTTCCCATTGTTCCCATAAGACGAGGTGCTGTCAGCTATCGATGCTTATCATCATCTCTTTGCTTCTTGGTATCTCTCTCTCTGCTCCGGTCTCTCTCTCTGTCTTTCCTGTCTCTGTCCTTCCTGTCTCTTCCTCTGCTCCTCTCCTCTTTGGAGTCCCTCTCTCTCTCGCTTTCACCCCAAGCCCATGACCGCTCCCTTTCTGGCCATCTCTTTTCTCTGCTCCTTTCATGGTCTCGGTCCCTTGTTCTCCAGTCCCTTGTTCCCTCTCGAGACCAGTTTCTTTTCTCTGCTGAGCCTTCTCCATAGAAGTCATTTTTCACGTTTGGCAAATTGATGGGCTTTCGGAAAGGTCTGTCCCGTCCTCCGAACCGTAGCTGCCCAGATTCTTTTTTGCCTCCAAACCCACCTCCAAGCCTCCGAGGAATCCATCCCTTAAGAGTTCTTTCCAGTTCAAAGTCCACAAAGATCTCGTGTTGATCGATAACCAGCCTGTTGGCATCTCTGTGGGCCTTCAACAGAGCACGTTCTTCTTTGTACTCAATAAACGCATAACCCTTGGAAAATCCTGTGACCAAGTCTCGAACCAGACGGATCTTTCTGATGTCTCCGTACCGGGAAAAGACCTCCTTTAATTTCTCCTCTGTTGTCTGAAGATTGAGCCTTGCTACAAACAGGGTGAGGTGAGGATCTCCCGTAACTCCCTTGTTGGGTACGTAACGTGCCAGCATAGCCCTCCATATGGCACGGTCATGGGGCTCTTCATCCGTGCCATCGATGCTCCCTGCTTTGAGGGGGTCATACTCCTTTGCTATGGGGGCCCAGTCATTCATTGTCTAGAGGGAAAAAAAGAAAAACATTACACATACTCACAGGTCACTGCTGACATTTTATAAACAAAAGCAGGTGGTGTGAGAAGCACTTCCAGCACTGCCGTACAGCATTTTTCGTCCAAGAATCCCCGAAAGTATGACAAACTGGTCATGTCACTGTTGTTAGATCCTAATTTTTCAGCAGGACACCACAGCATTACGTAGGCTCCTGGTGTGGGCATGTGCTGAGGCCCAGCCTGTTCAGCAGCAGCGTTCTGCCACCACAGCAGCTATCAGCTCCTGTGAGCACAAACATTTATAAAACGCTGCGAAACCCCTCACGGGGTGGTGCCGGCCCCCTCCCACGGCATTACGCTGAAAAACTCTTCCCAGAACACAACAATCCTTAGAAATAAATTTAAAAAAAAGCCTCCAAAGCCAGCCCCGGGGCCCAGCGGGGCCCTCTCGCGGCTCCCGGAGCCTCCCGGAGCCTGCGGCCGGCGCTGCCCCGCTGCAGCCGGGCCGGGCGGGCGCTGAGGGCCCCGGGGCTCGGCGGGACGGAGCCCCCCGTCCTGAGGGCTCCCCCCGGCCCCTTCCCTTCCCTTCCCCTCACCTCTCCTCACGGCGCGGCCCCACGGGCCGGAGGAGGAGGCGAGGAGCAGCGGCCGCCTCCCCCGGGCCCGCCCCCGAGCTGAGGCGAGCGCTGAGGGGAAGGGGCAGGGCGAGGAGCGGGCTCCGCCATGGAAACCCCCGCGGGAAGGAGGAAGGAGGGCGGCGGGGGGGGGCGCTCCGCCCGGCCGGCCCGCCCCGGGGAAGGGAGGCAGCGGCGGGCATGCAGCACGGCCGGCAGGAGGAGGAGGAGGAAGGGGAGGAAGATGAGGAAGAGGAGGAGGGCGGCGGCGGCGCGGAGAGCGCGCTGGAGAAGAGCCCCTTCCAGCTGACGGCCGAGGACGTGTACGACATCTCCTCCGTGGTGGGCCGGGACCTGCTGCAGCTCAGCGCCGGCCCCCGGGCGTCCGCCGCCGCGGCCCGGCTTCAGTTCAGCATCGTCAGGGTGCTGGAGATGCTGGAAGCGCTGGTGAGCGGCGGCAGCCTGGCCGAGGAGCGGCTGCGGCTGGAGCGGGACCGCCTGAGGAAGGAGGTGGAGGCGCTGAGGGGAGAGGGAGCCCCGGGCAGCGCCCGGCAGGTGGGTGCGGGACCCCGGCGGGGGTCGGGGGCTGCCAGGGAGCTGCGGGGGTCCCTGCCCCCGGGACAGGCCCCGGGAGCCGCCACACGCCTGTCACGAAACCCACGTTAACGCCAGAGGGGTCGGAGGGTACCTTTGTCACCGTCAGCAGGCTCTTGTCGCAGCCCAAGGGGTCTCGGAGGGGCCACGATCCCTCGCTGAGGATCCCTCGCTGCAGGTTTACGTGTAGAGCCCACAGAAGTTTAAACACGCAGCTGCAGGTTTTCAGAGTACAAATCCTCAGTTGTACAGCTCTCAGCACCAGTCTGTCCCATGCAGACACTTTGCCATTTATCGTACAATAAAGCTTTCGTCCTCTGCACAAGGAAAGCTGATGAACATGACTAAAAAAAAAAAAAGGACATTAATAAAAAGGCCTCAAGAAAGCAGAATTCTGTTCTGTCTGCTACAGCGTTTTGGTGTGATCATAGGTTTCTCAGCCTCTCTCACCACCAGAAAAGTTGCTTTCATTTTCAGCTTCCTAGCAAATGAGATTGCAAACTCTTTGGAACAGGCTGGTTTTAGATGTGGTCAGGGCCTCACAGGTAGGCCCCCTACTTGGTTTGGGAAGACAGAAAATATGAAAAACAATAACTGCTTGAAAAAAGTCAGGGTTGTGAAAAACAGATACTAAGAGTTACTATGATTTATAAAATTCTGAGACTTTACTTTAGGAATGCCCAGTTTTTGACAGGTTACAAGATCACGTTCACCCCTTTATTTTACAGCTCAACCTTGGACCAGACAAAATGGTAATAGACCTCACGGATCCAAATCGCCCTCGGTTCACATTACAAGAGCTGCGAGAAGTGCTGCAGGAGCGTAACCAGCTGAAAGCTCAGCTTCTAGTGGTGCAAGAGGAGCTACAGTGCTATAAAAGGTATAGCGTGCAAAGAACTAATAACATTGTCTGGGGAGCTTATCAGATCAAAGTATTGCAGGTTTGAGCATCTAATTTGGGATGGGAACCGTCCAAACGTGTAAGAGACATCTTTGCTCCTAAGAGCCTACAAATGAGCAAAGAAATACGGGGGAACAGTGAAGTATCTATGCAACGTATTTTTAAAACTAAACTCCCTCTTAGTCTGTGCAGTTAGCAGCCTGCTCTGGTGGTTGTCCCACTGAAAGCCCACATGCGGTTACTGCAACTCCACACACAAGCTGGATTCTCATGCACACAAATTAACCTACATAGTCACAGCAGTTGCACACGTGTTATTCTTGTCTAAAGCCACATACCAGAAGATCGTGGGGATTTCCATCTCACTTTAGTCAAAATTTCCTTCCTCCTCCAACGTGCCTGTTGGGTACAGATGGGGGTACGCTAGCTTATCTACTGTTCCTTTGTCCCCAGAGTGAGTGTTGCATTAACGTAGGAAGCAGACTGTTAAGTCCTTTCATTATCATTGAGAAGATTTTATTTGTTAAGGAGTACCAACAGGGAGTTGTTTAAGACACTTGAATTATGCAAAACAAGTTCTTTCAGAGAAGGATCTCTGTCTTTCTAAAAGGGAACAGCCTGGGAGAATCAATGTGGTCCAAAGAATGGGATGTAGGAAGGGTCTTTCTCTTGGTGCTACAAATTGCTTCACCTACGAGGCTGTTCTCCCCACCCACCTGTGCCCCTCATCGTCTGGCTGTATTATAAGCTCTTTGGGGCAAGAAATTACTTTTTAATCTAGACACAAAATGACTGAGCACATAAGATTTCAGTTGAGATATCTCAGCAACAACCTCTTAGATTTGCTAAGCCTGCCCTTTGCCTCGTCTGTAAGAGTCAAGTTAAGCCAAGAAGTTAAAGTTAAATCCAAAAAGTCAGTTTACAAACTGTCTGCACAGCAGCAGTTCTCATGTAACAGTGAGGCACCAACTTCCCCATCCCATCTGACTACCTTTGCAGTGTAACCATTGGAACAGCTTCTTGCCTTTGATTTCGCAGCTGTGTTACACAGCTCACTACACGCCAAGTTAAAAATTAACGGTATGAATGTTTTACATTTTTGAGTGAATGTCACAGTGCTTTGTACCTAGAAAAGGCATCAAGGCTACTTTTCGGTTCAAGTAGTGCTATGTGGTTTTCTCTTCATACAGTGTTACAGGTTAAGCCAAAAACCACCTTCCCTTTAGGCATTCACATAAAACTGCAGGGGAAGAGGATAAATCTGAACATGTATTCTAAAATGTATGTATTTTTGATGGCCAGAAACCAGTGCTGCTTAGCTACTTTCGGCCTTCAGCTACTGCAGTAACAAGCTTTGATCCACTCGGTTCTTCAGATAGAAGAGGTCAGCTCAGGGTAGTAAGTTAGCATGCTGCAAAAACACAGTGTAATATGCAATTGGTAAAAATTTAGCCTGATTCCAAGCAGGAGAAGCTGGTGAAGCTGAAGAATGTGGTTACAGCCTTGTGAAGTATAACAGCACGACAGCAGCCTGACAAAATCTACAGCTCAGGCAAAGCCTTTCTTTTCTGCTCTATAGGACGGAAAGAGGAACACTCACCTGCCTTGCAGGGAAAGCTGGGAATCTCCCTTCTGTTCCCAGCTGCGTGGCCTGAGCCTCCATGGCTGCGCTGAAGGTACCATGGATCCACCCAAGCAGAACGTCACTATTTGTGTCTGCATCCTGTTTTTGTCTTTGGACTCTTAAACAAATCCAGTGTGTAACTACACTTCCCTTTCACTTGTGTTATGGTTTGCCATTTTTCCTTCATTGAAAAGTCAGCTCATTACTTTTTTTAGTGTTCTCATCACAGCATAGCCTAAGCAAAATTACAATGCAGTAGTTATTCAAGGAAAATATGAATAATTCAGTAAAAGGAGTGGGCCAGGCTGCCGTGCCTGTCCTGGGAACACCCCTTCACCCATGTCCCAGGCTGCCCACTGAAGGACTAAATGCGGACAGCAATGCTATACCATGCTATGCACAAAACCACACACACACACAAAAAAATCCACTTCTCTTGCCAGTGGGATCATCTCACAGACAAAGGACCAAACTCAAAAATTGGAAAAAAAATCCTGTGGCAGCAGCCCAAGCACCAGAAAGGACAGCGAAGAGAAGAAAATCACCAAACGTCTGTAAGTTGTGTTTGTTTGTTTGTTTTTTTCCAACTTTTTTGGCAGAACATGGGACAAGGACACGCCTCACACTTAGTGAATTCAGGGATGAAATCTGAACTTTGGCCTAGTTAGCTGGACATTGTTTTCTCCTCTCTATAAAATTAAAACCTGATAGGGAAATCCTTTCCTGTGGAAAAAGTACTCCACAGGAAAGCAAGCTCCACCCTGGCAAGCAGGGTATCACTTTTTTCTATAAAGAATCAGCATTTCAGAACAAAACTGTGTGATTTGGTTAGCACATGAAAGCTCATGCCAGCTGTCCCTGGAGGTTTGTTTACACTGTATGCATGCAGCTGTATGCAGTACCCACACTCTCAAGCCTTGTCCTTAAAAGTTCCCCAGAATAGCAGGACACAGCAGTCGCACTGTATGACCCTTCTTTTCCATCTGTACTTTTTTCTTCTGCAGGTTCTCTTTTAAACATGGAAAATGAACGTCCTTGAGAACTTTTAACCCCTTGTGTTCAGAAATGGCACTGCTGAAAGCCTCTGAAGGAGTTAGGAGTCAAGGACTGGAAAATAAAGCATCACTCTTACTGTAGAGAATAAGCAATCTCCTAAGAATTCTGTTGTATAATATTCTTTCACAGAAGGTTTTACTTTACTTTTTTAGAAACTGTTTGACACTTCTTGCATTGTTGGATTCCTGCCAGACGTTACCCATCTGGAAAGAATAAATGTTTGTATGAGTGTTTTTTTATTCTTATTAAAAAAGCCTGTGGCCACACATTTATCTGGTCTGCCTATCAAAATGCTCAGCCCAAAATGATTTTATGAGATTAAGATTTTATTTATAAAGGATATATGCCATTCACAAGTGCCTTCGTAGCAAAGCGCTGGGAAAGAAGCACCCATTCCAATTGTACTTCTCACTGATGTTATATGGAAAGTAATTCCCTACTTTACCTTAACACACAACTGCTTGAAGAAAGGCCCCCCGTTGCTTTTGTTCTGCCCTTCTTTGCATTAGAGGTGCATACGCAGGAGCAACCCTTTGGGGTCAAGATGAAAGGTAGAGAACAATCCAGCAAGGGAAAAGCTGAAGCATTGTGCTTCACACACATCAAGGACTGCTAACATTTCAGAGGCACAGACAAACTCAAACTGGAACAGATGCAGCAGACGTTTCATTTGACAGCTGAAGGCCTTATGTGGTAGACAGTTTTATTTTTCATAAGCTCTATTTTTCAGTTAGCCAATAGGAGCTGTGTATTAGCTTAAGTAATGACACTTATCACTGGCAGAATGATATAGGGCAAACAGAAGGGTAGAAAAAGCTTGAAAAATACCAATTAGATTCTACATTTAGAAAAGCTGAATTTCAAGAGCAGTAGAGTCTGAACAGACATAAAAAGAGAAGTGACAGGAACCCAACTATGATCTTACGCTCTTTAGAAATAAAAGCGGGTTCTGAAGTCTTTTGATTCCCTCTCGTATGCTATCAGCATGAACAATGTAGGGCACCTTGCATATCTGCTCAGACACACACTGCAAATGTGGCTCTGCAGAAGGTAGGAGTTCAGGCTCAGAATTTATTGGCAACTGTCCATTAGCAAGGTGACAAAGATGCTTGACCTAGGTAGGTTTGTTTACAGTTAACACAGCCAGTGCACTGAAATCATTGCTGAAATTATGAAGTAACTTTGTCATCTTCAGCATACTGATAAGCCTTGCTCACATGCCTGAGATTTTCTTGAGCATGGTAGCAGAGAAGGAAGTTGCTGTATCCTCTTTCAAGGGTTTAGAGTTAAAGGAAAAAAAAGAAAGTATCAGGCATTGGCAAGAGCCAGGCCACATCTCTGAATGGGAAAGATATAAACGTGTTCTGAAATGCAAATTCCTGGGTGGTTCATCCAAAGATGTATTTTCCAGGATCCAGGGAGGGGTTGGGGATTACGCCCAAAACCACAATAATTACACTATCCAATCTTAATGAAACAACTTCAGATGAAGTACAGAAATTAAACAGACGTCTGTAAGAGTACCAGCTTGATGAGGAGGTACAGAAGACTGTAACACAGCCCTTCTTTACTGTTAGTTGAAGGAGACAAGGAATGCTGCAGTTATTCAAGTTGCCACTGAAGATGTTCTTTATTGAAAACTAGAAGCAGGGGTTCACCAGTTAGAGTGGACAGAAGAGCACCCCAACCTCTTGCACCCCAACCTCTTGGGGCAATTCTTTTCTGGCACCATCATAGCTGCATTCCATCTGGTGTCAAGTGAACTGCCCAGCTTCTCTCAGAAGGGAAGCAAATTCCTTGGCTATGGTGGGTCGAAGCCCTGTTAAAGCAACCTTGCTGCCTCTGGTAAAGAGGAACAAGCCGTATGAAAGACGTTTAACTCCCAAGCCAAGGGCATCTTTCCCTGCTAAGTGCTTCAAACCTTATTTAGAAGACAAATCCTTCCTATAAGGCACAAGGATAAAGTCAGAACTCCGTGTTCCTGTGAAAATTATTTTGAAATATATACACACAAATATATATGCACACATATATACATACACTTGTATATATAGCTCCTAGAAAAGTAAAAGATACATTCTCAGTGCAATATCAGCTTTATTACCATCTTCCGATGCAGTGCTACTTGATTACCAGTTAAGCATTTCAGAGAAGACATTTTCCTTTTTATGTAAAATAGGGAGAGATTTTCCCTTTCTTGTTTACGAAAGTGATGCCGAAGAACAGAGGTTTTAAGCTATTTAACCTGATAGAGAACAAGCAAATGTTTAAATAGAGAACAAATAAAGAAGCATTTGATTCCAATTTTGACTTCAGGGAAGCACTCTACTAGAGCAGGGTACTGTACACTGCTGTAGCGTCTCTGTTACTGAGACCGGAGAGAAATCACTGCCAACTAGAACAAGTCAGCCAAAGAAGCTTACTTGTAACTCAGTACATGTAAGGTAACAGGTCTCCAGTTAATCCTTCAGAAATTGTGAAAATACAAAGGCTTTCTCTGCTGAGCTTGCCTAGTGTTAAATGGTAAATAACATTAAGCATTTAATGGCTAATGATTTTCACAGCTTTCTTTCAAAATGCTAACGATCTGCAATGGAGACAGGTACTATAGCAGCCACTTCATCAATAATAAATATATTCTTTATTTTACAGAGACATTGTCTTCAAGTTTTTAATTTAAAAAATACATCACTAAGCCACCTCTCTTGCTGCTGGAGCATACAACCACGATGTTGTTGCTGTCTAACCTATCACATAGGCAAGCATGTAAGATTGTCCTAGAGGGCATTAGCTGGAGCAGCTGCAGCCTTCAAGACGTGAGGAATAGAAGACATTAACAGAGCCACAGATCCCTTGCCGACATCTTCCAGCAGCAAGCGTGGCTGATGGCTCACAGCCATCTTCATCTACACACATGCCAAGCCTGCCTTGGCTAAAATTCCAACCGGTAAGAATTAATCTTTAACATAAAGGACCTGCATTGTATATTGCCCGCCTATACCACACATTTGGTTCTCCAACAGCCGTGTTACAAACATCTGTAAGATGCTAAGCGCTCAGCTCCCATTTAGGACAGTGGGACCAGACCGTGCTGGACAGACCTACAGGACCAGGCAATAAGGAATCTACTTTCTTCATTGCATGAACTCCATCATTACAGTTTGAAGCTGCATATGAAGATGACTCCTATTTTTGGAACCACTATGCTCTATTTCAAGCATTCACAGTAAATAAATAGCTTCTGATGTGGCTAGTTAGCATAGAAAGGCAATAAAAAATTTTTGGAGAGAGCTTCTTTTGCTTCTTTAAAACCCTCTAGGAGACACCTCCAAGAATCAGCCGTCAACTATAAAAAGGTACCATCTCAAATTTAGAAAATAAGTAACGTCAAGCATTGATTCTCACTGTGAAGTTACAGCTCCACATTTGTAATCAGTATCAACCCAGTCTATCAAAATCCATCCACGTTTGGCTTGGAGTCATTTCTCTGATGAAAGCAGCCAATTTGACCATCCATTTCCCTCAGCACAAGTGCATTTAAAGTTCATTACCAGAGACACCGCACTGGAAAAAACTTAGATCCCTAACACAGATTATTTGAGAATGATAGAAACAACAGCATCATCTCAAAAAAAATCCTGTCAGCACTGGGATGTAAAAAAAAGTCTGACAAGTAGACAAGCCATTGAATGTAGGAGTCAGCATACAAAAGTACATCTGCTGTCAAAGCTAATGCCAAGTTCATCACCCCACAAAACGGAGCATGAGATTTCATTGCAAAAGTAGAAGCACAACCCAAATGATTACGTTTCAATCTGTGCAAGTCCTCGCATGCTCAGGTGGCACTGGTCACTATGAAAAACTGTTCAGTTTTTAGGGAGGGTTTCCTTTTACAATATAAAAGTTTTGGCAATCTAATATCAATTACTCAAGCCTGCCTGGAAATCTGTAATAGGAATTTAAAAACTGCAAAGCAAAAAGGTAGTTTTCAAGGAGCTCAGAACACCATAAGCAGTCCACTAAGAAAGCTGAGGGAAATGAGGGCAGGAGAGAATAAAATAAAAATCCACTGACTCCTTGTAGAGCGCTCAGTCCAAAAAAAAACCCACACACAAAACCACACCCAAAGATGAAGAGTTAGTGTTTCAGCCATGGATGTGCTGCAATGGAAGCTTTGCTTCTGTCTCCATAGTCATACAACAGTTCTTCACCTGCTTTAATGTCTCTGGAAGCTATCAGTATGAGATGAGGCACACCATCAATGTCATGGAGCTTTGTTTGACAATTGCCACATTTGCTGTGATTAATCAGTCTTCCCAGACGATTAGTTTCTTTTGTAGCATCAACACTGAAAGAACAAGAACAGAGTGCAGGATTGCTCCATGTCACGCACAAGTCATGTCAGGGGACAAAAACCAAAGTGCAAGCCAGATAAAGATTTAGGAATTCACGCAAGGCTCAAAAAAATGAAGGAAAAAAGATCGTTACAGAATATTCATATGTTTAAACAGCATGTAAGACAACTGTGTAGGTTAACCAAAGTAATTCTGGGAGATTTGTAAGTTACCAGAAAAATGAATGCTTCAGACTATGTTCTCAAGTTGCCTGTTTCTAAGAAGCTCTCAATTGCTCCCGAGGAATAGCACAACCCAAATGCAGGATAACACCAGAAAGGCTTGATACCTTTGAAAAAATCTCCCTCAAGAAAATTGTGTCAAAGCTAAGTAGTCTCCACAGAGTAAGTAAGTGAAAAAGCCTCTACTCACAGAGGAGACTGAGAACACACAAATGCTACACATCCCGCTTCCAGAGACACACTCATCCTAAAGCTCTAGTGCCTCGCTGCTCTAAGAATTACAATGGCAGCTATTGCCATGACATCTAGACTGCAAGGCAGATACTCAGAATGCAGAGCTCTTCAAGGTAATTAACAGACAGATTAACTAACCCACACTCCAGTCTATAGTAGCCTCCAGTCTATAGTAGCATCAGCCAAGGAAGAAAGAAGGTTGTCTGAGCATTTGCTTTAGAAGAACTGGAGTTTGGGGCAAATAAAACAGCAAACAGTGATAAAGCATGCACATGAGGTTGCCAGGTACTAGAGAAAGAAAAGAGACCCAGGCAAGTACGGCTGAAGGAGGTGTTGCTCTTCCAGGGTCTGTCCTTACTGCTTTTCAAAAGAGTCATTACAACTCAGGAGAAGTAATCAATTTTACAGAACAGTGAGTTTAGGCAGAAATCCATGGCAAAGCTGTAAGTCTCATCCAAGCAGATACAGCTTTCCACATAGCTTGTGCTGTGCTTCAGAGATGAGGGCTTTGAGTCATCCACCATTCCTTTTAGCCTTGAGATACAGGAGGCTCTTGGACTGTGAAACGTGAAACAGTGCTCCAAGAAGATTCCCTAATTCATGGCTCCCAATAAAAAAAATTGTACGAAAACACAAGAAAAAACAGCATTCAGTATTTCTACCATTCAACTACTACACTTACGTCAAAAGAAGCTTACCAGTACGTTTTGCTGAGGTACTGAAAATAGTACATATAGCAGCCTGTGGATGGATCTTGAGCATACACAGCTTCCCGCTTTTTAGCATCAGTGATCTCTATGAGATCCCCATGATATTCAACTACAAATTCTCCTCGATTAAAGTGTTTAGTAGCAATTACGCCTCTCCCTTTGCCATCAATGTAATCAATCTGTTGAGTTGAAAAGAAAATCAGCTGGGAAATTACAAAGTATTTACATGACTGCAAATATGCCATTTACTAGGAAATCAGTGTGCGTCACATTTGTCATAAAAACTGCTACAGCATGGTACTTGTGTGTTGCCGACAGAGCCATGGAAGCACAGTGCACGATATCATGGAAGAAACAGGATGAGTTCAGAACGCAACCTATGAATTATCATGGATTTTGATAAAACATCATCTAATCAAGGAATTAAGAATTACTTTAAATAAATTACATACACAGAAGTTATCCATTTTTCCTTTTAAATTACCCCTACTGATGGACTAAGCTTTTCCATTTCAAGGGCACCATCAGCAGGCACAGGAAAAAATGTCAGAGGTACAGAAAGATCAATCACAGAAATTACATTTGTCACTCACTAGTGTATTTTATTACTCCCCCTGTGCCCCCAGCCTAACCCGGACAACCCTCCCACTCCAAGAAAGTTCTCCTGTCACTATCCTAGAAGATCCAGTGTTAACTACAGGCTAGTTTTTTTTTTGTTGGTAGTGTTTGCATTTTTTTTCTTGAGAATCACAGCTCTCTTGCACTTCCAGGAGCTACTTCTGCTTTAAACTCTAGAAGGGGTGGTCAGAGTAACCCAAACAGTAAGCAGCTGGTGCCAATAACTAACATTTGCTACCACAGGGAGGAGAACCAGTAGAATCATTTAGCTTCAGTGCCATAATGAAGAACCCACAGCAACTAGCTGCAGACAGGATAAGAGAATTTGTTACCATTCAGTGGATACATGGGCATTACCTTTCATACATATTACAATTAAGGGGATATATCTAACCCCATTTTTGGAAGAATATGGTCTCCAGAGTCAAATATTACCCATTCAAAATGAAAAGAGTGTGCTCCACTTTCATCTTTCAACCAAGGAACTGCAGCAGTTCCGAGTTCTGCAACTTTCTCTTTAAACAGATTAAGAGCAACAGACTGTGCACGGCTACTCGGGCTGGCACTGCGGTTACCTTCATTCCTTCCTCTTTCCCACTTGTAATTAGTTCATCTATTTTCCTCCTTTCCTCAGTCTGGGGAAGAAACGAGACAAAATACAAGACCACGTTATTCTTTCATAGTTTTTGTAGTTTGTACCACAGCTAAGAGGAAATGATTAGCCAGTGACATTCATTTTTCCAAACCATCCCATCCTCCTAAAATCTTAGATTTCTACCCCCAAAAATGTAGATTCTATCCTAAAAGAAATGGATCAACAGTTCTGTATTTTATTAGCGTTCTTAACAATACTTCCAGTGAACTGGCTATTGCCAGTGGAAGCCATTTACAGATAGTTATGCACCTTCTCAAATGTTCAATTAAATTGCAACATTATAGGCAATGTGATGTTAACAAGAAGCACTACCTCCAATTCAGATTTGCTCTTCCTGGAACTCCTTCTAACCGGGTAATAATCTGTCACTTTTCGATTTGGTGTTCTTCCTTGTGTTCTAGGGAAGAAGAAAAATAGGGTACACACATATCAGACCATTTCTGAAGTTACGCCTCTACAACAAGTATCTGTAAAAAAGTTTTCGCTTTCAGCTTGGTATGTTGAAAGCTGATCAGTATGAATCAATGTTTCTCATCACTGCTCTTCCTCCCAAGCCAAGAGCTACGTCCTCTACTAGTCCCTTATCCACAGGAATGAGATACCACTGGAAATCAACTGAAAGTCACATTACAACTCTGAAACCCCACTGGCCCTTCCAGAAGGCTCTCTAAAATTTAGGTAACGAAAACTGTTCGGCAAAGAATTCATTAATACTAGGTTACATTACTCCAACGACATGAGAAAGGGTTCCAGCTCAGCCAGAAAGCCACCATCTGCAATTAATCCAATATCCTGTTTCTGACAAGAAACACTCCCATTTGTCAACAGAAAAGTAGGTCTTAATGGCTTGTTAATTTCATTTTCTAGAGGTGATCAGCAAGTATTCCACTTGAGTTAAAATACACAAGCCTTGCTTGCAAGAAAAGGTCATCTGCAAGAAGATACGTACTTTACTTTGGGTGCTATTTTATACTTTCAAACATACTAGTCTTGAGGAAAAGCCATCTTTAAAATTTGTTCCCTCAAACATAGCCATTTGCTTAAAAACAAGAGAAACATTATTTGTAAGTCTGACTATAGCCCCTGAGCATAAGATGTAGGTCATGTCCAACAGTGCAAAAGGGCAGAAAGCAGAACAGCTTTTACAATTCGGAAGCCACTTACTTTCTCCTTGGTCCACGTTTTGTTTTAACCATCTTTTTCTGAGCTGGCTTTGCATTGGCCTCATCAGCACCATCGGAAGGCAGAGGTGTCTTTTCAGTTTCTGCAGTTTCTTGGTTTTGATCCGAAGAGGGTACCGAAGTATTGCACCCACTTTCTTTATCTTTCTGGTCGTCTGGTTTCATAGCACCTTCTATTATATTGCTACCGTTCTTTTTTTCTGGTGACAGGAAAATAAAGTAAGGCTCTGAACTCAAGATCATCTATACCAGAGTGCTTTTAAAATGAATTCCAATGGTTTCTAGTCCTGTCAAACAGGAGAAAGAGGAAGGGAATGAATGATACAATCTCTTTGTGCTAGAACCCAGACAGACCGTTACTAGACTCTTGAGTAGTCATTGCTACACTACATGCAGCACAGAGGGAGGCACGAACAGAGAAAGGGAAAGGGTAAAACAGAGCTCAAGTACTTGGTCGTGATCGGAAAACCGAGCAGCAAACCTGACCTGAACCCATAGCACCTTCAGTGCAGTATTTGAGACAAGTGCTCAGTTTGCCAGTCAATGCCTTCGGCATTCTAAGTTATCAAGTTGCTGCTGATGAATCAGCACCCCGCACTGAAGGAGTGTGAGTCTCTGGATCCTGCACTGCTGTGATCAATAGCCTCGCATGCTGGTACAAAGCGGTCAATACCACTCAGGAACCTGAAGGACAGGCACTTGCAAGAAAAAGCCTAATCCACACCCATTCCATTGTCTTTGCTGAGTGCATCGTACCTTGAGCTGACCACATCCTCCTGCTCAGCTCACTGATTCAGAGGTAAATAAGCATGCTTTAAGACTGAATAAAGTTTTTATATACGGCAAATTACCAGGCTGAAGCCCCACATGACAAAACAGATGCTTCAGTCTCCCTAGAGAAATGAAGCACAGCTGACAGGCGACAGCTCCACTGCACAACAGGCTACAACATCTTCACCTTGTTGAAACTGGGGAGCTAAAGCTTGTAAGCTCCCAGAAAGCCTCATGCTCCCTGCGTTAAATGGGGCTTAAAACACATTTTGCTACAACTGTTTGCATCAGAACATTTTGAAAGATTACCACAGTTAACAACCACACCTTTAAACAGAAACCAGCTAATTTGTTTTCTCATCAATGCCCCGTAAATCCATGACCTAAGTTTTGAAAAGGATAAGGACACCATCACCCCCGTAGAGTCCGTTTGCTGATAAGAGCTGTAGGACTGGGAAAGCGACTGGGGCAGGGGAGCTGCCAGGTCTCCTGAAGTTCTGAAACCAGGGGGAAAAAACAATGTCTCGTAAAGCCAGTAATCCAAATATCACGCTTACCATCTCCTTTTCTGTTGGTTTCATTTAGTGTTTTGCCCTGACATTTCACCTCGTGATACATGACCGAGTTTTCTTCTTGAAGTGGGGGGCGAGCACCAGGAGTTTTGCTAGGATTCAGGTAGCTGTAGATTTTGGATTGACCAATAAACACATTCTCCTAGAACAGAGCCACACAAAAATCAGTACGTTACAGACGTGCCAGGAACCTCCAGCTGGCACCCACAACACCCAGCAAAAACAGGGTTAACAGCTGACTGTGCCAACGGAAATTATATTGCTGTAATGCCACATGTTTGCTACCGTTGCTATTTCTACTACATGAAAACATAACTGTGGTAAGCACTTGGAGAACTTTACTAATGCAAACTTTCAGTTCAAGAAGACGCTCATATGAATATCCCATCCTACCACATTTCATAACTACAGTTTCCGTCCTGCGCTTCAGAATGTGAACTCAGAGTGCAAGCCAAGCGAAGTACAAATAACACAGCAAGAACTGCCCAAGCCTCGGACATATCTCTCACAGTCAGAGAGGTACGAGCTTGCCCAAACACTCTCATAAGGCGTCAAATATCACTGCCATTAATTATACGCTCTGCTGAGCAACACTGAAGACAGGAATCAGTTTTGGACAGCCTACCTTGAGTGACATCTCTCAGTAAGGTCTGGGAGATAAACAATGCTATCTTTTCTTCATCCGTTATAACACACAAAGTAAAGCGTAGACGTTGTTCATGGCACAAGAAACACAACAGAGCCTGGGCAAAACGCTTGGTCCCAGGAGGGAAATGGTGAAGGGCTCCAGCGTGGTTAAACACCACATAGACCAGGGTTTGTGTGTGGGCTCAGGCTCTGAGAACATCAGCGGTGAGGAGTACAGATTTCGCAGTTCCGTGGAGTTGGGCCGCCTTTGCTTTTATGGTCTCTGCCACCTGGCCAGGCCTGACCGTGCTGCATGCAGAAGGCACGCGGATTGCAACTGTAAACCTCAGCATCTGGGCAAACAGGGGCAGCTCAGCCAGAACAAGCTTGCCTTGGCATATTTCAACTCAACTAAAAGCACTTACAGGCACTGCAGCCCCAGATGAAACAACAAAAAAAATTGCATCCTTGTTAAGCACACAAAGGTTCCCATTGGTTAAAAAAACAAAACAGCTCAAAGATGCCACTTGACTAAAGTAATGCTCCAGTGTATGCTGTCCCATAAAACTAGTAAAGCAAACAAAGCACACAATAGAATACAGAAGATAATTTTAATAGTTAATATGACATGAGTAACACTCAAAGTAAGATCAGTTAAAGGCTCAAATCTTAGACCATAAACAAGTTTCAGTAAGAATTAAGATTACAGCAGAACAACCTGAGAAGGAGCAAGTCCATTGGAGCCTTCCCTCCCACGGAAATATTACCAAAGAGTCTATCAAGAAATGAGACTTGCTTCTTTTAAAAAGTACTTTAAGGATTAAGTACTGTGAAAACATTGCATTTTAACAAATGCAAGCAGTGAACCCTGCACTGAGAAAATCTTTAGGTTTAGTGAGAACCTGAAATATCAGCATTTCTGGAAAAAGCCAGAAGCAGCCAACTGCAGCAGTTCACCTGCCAAGGAAGCCTCCTGGCTTTGAGCACGCTGTTAAGAGGCACCAAACAGCCACTTTTTCAGCTCGGCCTCCTCCCCCATTCCCACCTCCCTGCCTGCTACGCTCTCAGGCGCAGAGGCACGGCTGCCACGTCTTTGTCTGTGCCAGGCTTCAGACCCAGCGCAAACATTTTCTCAGCACAGCAGAGCACGTTAAGAGCTGCTGAGGAAGGCTGGGTTTTGATGCAATACCCGCGGTTATTTCCATGGAGGTTTAAATGCAACGGGATTACCAACCTCTGGCTAGACGCCTCTAGAACGACCACAGGGCACCAGAGCTGTCACGAATACCGCCCAGCCTGGGGCCTGCCTGCTGGCTGACAGCAGCCCCCGGCACATGCAGGGCAGCTGGCAGCAGGGCACAGAGGGACACGGCCGCAGCCTAGCTCCCCCCACACTCCCTCCGTTCCTGACCCACCCCAGGAGCCCCACACACCCGGCTCCCGGGGAGCTGAGGCTCCGCACGGCCGCCCCTGCTCCGCGGGGGGAACCCGAGGGGCACGGCAACCCCCGGGAGCCTCCCGCCCCGCTCCGGGCCCAGGGGCAGCGCTTACCCCACCGGCCCGGGGGCGGCCGGGGCCCTTCCTCTCGGCGTTCTCGGGGCTCGCCTCCTCCACGCCGCCCGCCCTGGCCTTGGGCATGTTCTTCCCTAGGAGCGAGAGGAGAAGAGCGGCGGCTGAGCCATGGCCGGCGCTGCCTCCGGGCCGCCCTCATCGCCCGCCCGCCGCGGCCTGCGCCATGTTTAAAGGGCTCGCTGCCTCCCGGCAGGCCGAGCCGCGGCGGCCCAGCCCCTTCCCGGCGAGCTGCGCACACCGCGCGGGGGAGGAGTCCCGCCGGCACCTCCCGGGAGGAGCCTCCGCGCCCCGGCCGCCCCGCGCCGCCGGGAGCCGCCTCGCCCCGGGCGCCGCCTTGCCCCGCGCCGCGGAGGCCCCGCCGCCACCCCCGGCCCCGCCGCCTCCCTTCCCCGAGCCCCGGCACCTTTCGCCATGGCGGCGGCGCGGCCGGGCCCGGCGCTCAGCAGCCCCCCGCGGCCGGGCTCCGCCGCCGCCCTCCCCGGGAGCTCCCCCGCCGCCGCCAACTGCTCCGCGGGGAGACGCCGCACCCTGCGCCGCGCTCCCATTGGTTCAGAGCGCCGTCGGTAAGCGCTGCCGCGCCCTCTGATTGGCTCTCGTGGCTCAAGCCCGCCTTCTCCGTGTCAAACGGAGCCGGGGCAAGCTCCCGGGAACGGCGTTTAAACGCGCGTTCCGCGGGCGCTGATTGGCCCGCGCGAAGGGCAACGGGCGCTCTGATTGGCGGAGCGCGGAGGACCGCCCCCAAAGGCGCGGGGCTGCGCCACGTGGGTGGGGGCGGGGAGGGCGACCCCGGGGCCGGGGCCGGGGCCGGGGCCGGGGCCGGGGCCGGGGCCGGGGCCGGGGCCGGGGCCGGGACCCGAGCAGGAAACAGCGGGGCCGCCTCTGCCGCCTGTAGCGCCTGCGGAGCTGTCAGCGCCCTGCCCGCAGCGCCTGCGGTGAAATAGCGGGAGGTTACCGATGTCCGGACGGGACTAGCAATAAAACCCGGGGCACGGGGGGAGCACCAGCGGGAGGCCGAAGGCTCCTCTCCGCTGTCAGCATGCGGGCGGGAAGCTGCCACGCACGGCCTCCCTGGTGCGTAGGCAGAGCGGTGACACCGAGCCGCAAGGCGCCGCCTGGCCCTTTTCTTTCTGCCCTATTTCCCTTCCAAGGCTCCTCCGACAGCAGCTGTCTGCGTGCCCAGGGCGACCCCTGAGCCTCCGCCGTGGCACCGAGTGGTTGCCCACTGACGCCTTTGCAGGTTTTTCCACCCCAATTCACGCCGCGCTTTTGGCGTGACTACGGTGTCACGGGGAAAAATACCGCATGAATTGTTAACGACGGTTCCCTTCCTGCAGTAATTTGGGAATTGTACTCGTAATATCCCGGGCAACCTCTGGAAATTCCTTTCCTATAGTTTCGCTCAGTTTATTTATTTATTTTTTTTTAAATATCAGATATTTCTTGATATTTTATGGATGTGTATGCTAAACAAAGCAACCGGGTTTGCATCGAAGCCGTCCAGGCCGCCGCTAGAGGGCAAAGCAAGCTAAATAATTCTCATCTCTAGAGCAACAAAGGAAACGGCGTCAGCCCCAGCTGGCCCCCGCTCCGCAGCACGGAGCGCTCACGCTGCGAGCCCGCAGGACGGGCCGGCTTCCCCGCGCCAGCTCCTCCTTTTTGGGGCCATAAAGCCGGCGCCGAGGGGAAGTTCCAGCGTTATGGGGCCGCAGCCCACGGAGGCTGCGCAGCGGGGCTCCTCCTCGCACCAGCTGTGAAACCCGGGGACCCAAACCTCATCTCCCCGAGAGCGTCGGAGCAGCTCCTCGGAGCGCTGCCTTCCGACAGCGAAACGTGAAATGGACAGCAAGAGAAATAGCGAGCAAGGCGCTGGGTTTGCTCAGAAGGGAAAGAAAATCTTAGAGAGTAAATACACCCAGTCTCCATTAACACTTCAACTCCTTTCTTAAACACTTTTTTTTTTTTTAGGACTGGTTGCCTCTGAATCTGAAAGTTCAATTTCTTTCAGATACGCCGCAAAGATGTGCTTAAGTATTTCCAACTGAGCACGAGTGATTGCTGCACGTCTCGCTTTCTCACCTGTCAAATTTGCAGTGAAACATCACAACATTTACGCAGATTACTTCTCTACGAGATGAAATGCTGACAATTTTGTGTTTCAGCCACTGTACCTCTCCCTTGGAAAGCAAGTAAAAATAAATGCCTTGAGGGTAACTGCTGAGCGCTACGCTAAGCAATGTTATTTTACAGAGTTGTACAGTAAAATGTTAGTAGGCATCAATTACATTTCCCTGATTATAAAAATGCATTCAGAGTAGCATCTGCCCAGTGGTAAAAAATATTTTCTCTAACCAAAATACATTTGGTGACATACTTAATTCGTATTTCAGGTCATAGGGAAATAGTGCTGCAGACAGCTCTTCATGTGGTAATTACACGTGAGCAGGGAGTAGCAGTGCCACCAGCGGGTTACTCACCTCCCAGTCGAGGATGATCATAAACTCTGCTCCCAGGCCTCTTTTCAACCCAAGACATCAAAAATGTCACTTTCTTGTCACGACTGTGTGGAGCTGTACGGATGCATTTAGCGTTAAATACACGGCACGTGACCTGTACTTCTTTGTGCCTTTACTTGAGGTGTGTAGAGGGCAACAGTCGAGATGTGAGGTGCCATTTAAATTGTTCTCATCTCTGGCCAGACGTCTGTCATCTTTTCCTCCATTTAGTGTCTGAAGCATCACTGATTAATCTAAATTACTTAAATCTTAAATTGCCTAACTTTTATTGCTTGTTTTTTGTGTAATAAAAAGAAGGGGGTGGACTTCGGTAAAATTGAATGAGCAGTCCTTAACATTTTAAGCAGATTTCACGACCGCCCACACTTTATGCCTGCTTCAACTTTATGAAAATCCTTCGAAATGGCTGCGCTCTTACACAACTGGGTAAACCTTTTGACGGAAGACTTCCTTTTAGCAAAAAATCGAGTCTGAGGGCTTTCAGCGGCACAAAGCTCTTCCCAGATGTAGAGCCAACCCGTGCAGCCGGCGGGCTCTCAAGCAGCCAGGTCTTTGCGGCAGCCGTTTCCACACCCTGCGGCACACCCGTCAGGGCCGAGCCGGGGGGGGGCACGGCCGGGGGGCGCCCCCAGGCCGGCCTCGCCCGCATTCTCCTCAGGGGGCCGGGCAGCTCCTGTCAGGGGAGCGGCGGGAACGGGGCGATCCCCGCCGCGGGGGGGCGCAGGAGTGTGCCCAGGCCCCGTGGACCCCCGGACGGCCCCGGAGACCCCCGGACAGCCCCGCGGGTCGCGGCGGGCCGGGGCCAAGCCCCCCCGCGGCTCCTCAGCACCGTCCCCGCTCCTCCGCCTCAGCACCGCGCATGCGCCTGAGCACAGCGCCCCCCCCCGCGGCGCCTCAGCAGCGCGCACAAGCACAGCTCCCCGTCGCCTCAGCAGCGCGCATGCGCGCGAGCACCACCCTCGCCCAGCCGCCGCACATGCGCACTGCTCCCACCCCGCAGCACTGCCCCGGCCCCCCCCTTTTTTCTTCCCATGGTGCCCCGCGGGAGGCGGGTCTCGCGAGAGCGCCGCTTCTCGCGTCCCCGCCGCGGCCGCCATCTTGGAGGCGCCGGGATCACGTGACCGCCTGCAGCCGCTCGCCTCCGCCTTCCCCTCCCCCACCCCCGGGAACCGGGCCCGGCCCGGCCCCTCCCGGCTCCGGCCGCCGCCCCGGGGCTGGGCCCGGCGCTTTTTGAGAACGCGGGAGCCGCTCGCCGGTTTTTTTATTATTATTTTTTTAATTTTTATTTTTGTTCCCCCCCCCCGCGGAGTCCGGCTGCCTTCCCCCGCCGCCCGGGCGGGGCGGGAAGAGGAGCGGCGCGTCACGTGATGGCCGAGCGCGAGCCGGAGCGCGCCAAAACGCCCGGCGGGGGCGGGGGGAGGGGCGCGAGGCGGCGGCGCCAGGCGGTCACGTGACGCGCGCGCGGCCTTGGGGGGGGCGAGGAGGAGGGGAGCGGGTCACGTGCTCGCCGCGCGCGCGCCAGCGGCGGGCAGTGCCTGGCGTCGCGTGGGGGCGGTGCGCGGCGGCGGTCACGTGGGGCGGCGCGGCGGGCGGCCCTCCCCCCCTCCCCCTCCCCTCCGGCCTCCCCTCCCCTGTGAGAGGGGAGGGAGGGCCAAGATGGCGGCCGGCAGTTAGAGAGCGGCGGGGCCGGCGGCGGGCACTGCGGGGAGCGGCCGCGGCGGGACCGGGAGCGAGACGCGAGCGAGTGAGTGAGCCCGGCGCCGCTCCCCGCGGCCGCCTCGGGGCGCTCCCTGCGCGCGGGGGCCGCCCCCGGGGCTCCCTCAGCGCCTCAGCGGGGCCCGGGGGGGGCTCCGGGGGGAAGGGGCCGGGGGTGGCGGCGGGCCCCGGGCCTGCCTCGGCGTCTGGGCGCGGGCCGGGCCTCGCCGGGGGGCGGTTGGGAGCGGGGTGGAGGCCGGGCTGGGCCGCGGGAGGGCGGGCGGGCGGGCGGCGCAGCCCCCGGGGGCTGTGAGGAGCGGGGCGGCGCGGGGGCGGGCGGCCTCCGTTCGGCCCCCGGTCTCTGCCTTCGGTCCCCGGCCTCGGCCCCGGCCTCCCCGCCGCGGCTCCCCCCGGCCCTTTGTGCTCGGCCCCCGCCGCTCGCCTCAGGGCTGCGGGGCCGCCGTGCTGCCCTCGGAGGGGATTCCCGGTGCCCCGCGGTGCCGCCCTGCGCCCTTTCCCCTCTCCTCAGGCTCCTCGGAGCGGCGGCGGCGGCGGCGGGGGGGGAGGGCGGGGGAAGGCCGCGCACCGAGGCAGCTCCCGGTACCGGCATTACGCAGCCGAAGCAGCCCCCGGTACCGGGGTTACGCAGCCGCTCCGGGCCCAACCCGGAAGTTTTTGTCCGCCCCACGTGGCGGCGGCTCAGCCCCCCCGGCTCCCCCCGGCCGCCTGCGGGGCCGCCGCGCCTCGCCCCCGGGTTGCCAGGGGGAGCGCTCCCTGCGTCCCTGACGGGCCGAGGGAGAGGAGGCCTCGCGGGGCTCCCCCGCGTTCGTCCCGCTGTTATTTTTAGCCGGCCGGGTTCCGCGCTTTGTTGGAGGGGTGAAACGAGGAGCACGGAGCTCTTTCTCTAGGTGCTTGCGGCGTGGTTCTTGGTCTTTGGTGCCCGCTGAAGGCTAGGTTAGTGCCTTACGCGTAAAAAGGAGTTAAATTAATCTGTTAAATTATTAGCGTGAGCAAACGACGATTTCTTACACAAAAACACAAAACTTCTAGTTAAGAATTAACTCAGCGATAGACTGTTTGCTTTTGAAGTACATAAATTGTCTGGATTAAAGTAACGAGTAAAAATGCCTGGATATTTTGCTAGTTTCTTAAATCGAAGAGCTTGATGATGATGTCAAACAAATAATTTACTATGGTAGGAGTTGTGTAACAGCCTGACATTCAGATTCTTTTCTATTATCTTTCTTGCTGGTGTGCTGTTATATTTGAAAGTGATCTTAGTCTTTAAAAATAAAATGTGGGCAGTTTGTCTGACTGTTCAGACAAGTTCTTTGGTGTCAGAACTGGTTGATAGCTGCTCTAGGAGCTTGCGCCTTGGGTTACACCTGGAACTGACTCCCACAGCAAAACCGAGGAAGGGTTCTGGTGTTTAGGTGCTGTGATAATCTCTTCTGGGTTTTTATTTCTTAAAAACCTTTCCTGTCAGCTAACTTAACCTCCATACATCTAGTCTGAAAGTTGATTTCACACCAAATTGTTGCATTGTTCAGCCATCTAATATTAAGGAAAAAAACTGGATTTCCCATCTTCTTTCTGTACGTCCTGCCTGCTGTAAAATTCATAAAGCAGTTGGGAGAGAGCTTTAGGGCAGGGTTGAATCCCACGGTGTGGTATCCTGAGCTGTGCCTCGTGTCCTCCGAAGTTTCTCTTTGGAGAGAGAAGTAGTGTTTGAACAACTGGTAGGGTATTTACAGGGCTGGACTGATTTTCACAGAAATCTAGAGATAACTTTGTACATTTACCTGCAACGTTAAGCAGTAGTCCTGAGGTTAAAGGGTGTAAGGATGGGTGAGTGGGGTAATTAGCCTTGGGTTTGAGCTCAGGTTTTTTGTTTCCGTTTCTGTTGTTGTTACCCAGGCTACTTTCTAGAGGCAAAAGGTGGGATGAGCAGAACCCATGTGGATATCCAGCGAACCCTGCTGAGCGGGACTGGGAGTTAACAGCCCTCACACATCTCTTGTGCGAGGCTGCCGCCGAGGGGATTGTGAAATGTTTCTGCTGCCAGTAGTGCACAGGTCAGGCAGGTGGGGACTGGGGGACACATCTGCTTTTCTGGGCTGCATCATGATTTGCATGATACCTCACATGGCTTCTAATATAGCTTGAGTGACGTGTGTTCCTCTGAAAGCTCCTCCTAATAAAAGGAGAACTAGTTGCTTAACTGTGGTAGTGTCGAAGGCTGAGCAATAAAACCGAGTTTGCAGGTTGGGCATGCCGGAGGCCGGTTGTCTGAAGGGTTTAGCAATAGATTCCCTAGTTGATTGTGATGTTAACTTCAGGCTAAGTTGTGATACTGTAGTTCTGTGCCTTTTATAGGTTCTTACCCTATAGGGCGTTACAATGTGTAACTGACAGATTTAGGAGTGAAACCTTTTTATGGTTTCAGATTCTACCCTACTCTTCTTGGGGGAAATGGAGAGCAGGTTGCTTACCATGTGTTTTAGCATTTTTTTTTTGTTTTCTGTCTTTCTAACAAAGCTAAAATGGAGGGAGGGAGAGAGCCAGGTTGGCATGGATACATGTCGTAATATTAAACATGGCATTCTGGTTTTGTTTCTTTAAATCAGAAATTATTTACATAATGCACAGTGATAGGGAAACTGTCGTTTTGTCAAAGTTTCAGGCCGTGTTCTTCAGCAGTATAGCACCTTACAAAAATGTTTGGTATATTTTCCTAGGCCTTCTTGAAATGGCAGCAGGTTGTATTCTCTTTTAATGCAAAGAATAGCTGGGATACTACAGTTGAAATTCTATAAATCCATATTTTTAGTTTTATCTAACAGGTTGGTTCTTGCTCTGTGACACTGGACAGCCTGACTAAACATAGACAACCTTGTCTGCAAGCTTCTGCATGCTCAGAACGGCTCTTCGACTGGTGAAATGCTCAGGGAACAGCTTGTAATATTCACAACTTTTTGTTATAAATATTTTCTTTTGGAGTTTTTTAAGATGTGGCAAACAGGTCCTTATATAGTATTGCCAAAGCTGAGCTGCAGAGCCTGATAAAGTTGCTTTCACTTATGTTAACTAGGAAGCCTCCTACCTTGCAAGATTATGGGGCTGTTTCAGCCTGATAACGTTTTAGGCTTGACTAGTGTATGTCACAAAAATAAAATAAGCTATCAAGATGCAGCTTTTCCTATATATTTTTTTAATCTTCTCTTCCTTACTAATCTAAAACTACATGGGAGAAAAGGGGGGGTGGCAGCGCGGTGGCACTTGGAAGGTTCACAAAATCTAAAACTGGTGCCAAGTATTCAGGGCTTTTAATGTAAAAATTCTAGAAGTTCAGAATTCCTTTTGTTCTAGTTTCAAACAATGCAGCTTTGTTCCTACCATCCAGAAACAAAATAAATGAAACTAGTTAGTCAAACTTTCATTGTCCAAGCTGTGTGACAGACAAGTAAACAATTGCTGTTGTTTCTGTTAACGGTTGCTAACAGTCCAGCCAAAGCTAATTTTTAAGACTGTTCAAATAGGAGTTAGCATGGGAGGAATACAGCTGGGGGATTTCTCGGATGAAGACAGCTCTGGTAGGAAAGTGGGGGTTCGGAGCTGACCGTATGCACTCTGGAATTCTAGGAATTGCTATGCTAGTTTTTATTGCTGCTCATCTCGCAGAAACTTTGAAGCAAGCAATTAACAAATTACTTCTGTGACTGGTTTTTGGAACTCAGACTGATTCAAATATCCAAGCCATTGTGTTTTTAAGGGTTAAAAATGAAGTGTTCAGGGCAATTGTTATGTTAAACTTGACCTTAAACAGACTTGATAGGTTGTGGCACCATTTTAGAGTGGTTGGGGAAGATGCGTTTGTGTGTGTGGTGCTGTTATTTTTCCTAGCCTCGGTTTGAGCCTTAATTTCATAGGAAGTCCTTGCCTCGTATTGCAGTACTAGACTAGAAGTTATCTTAAAGAGAACTAGGACAAAAGAATACTGAAGTAAACAGCTCCAAGCTTCTGTTTTCCTATGCCCCTGTTCTGTAAAGAGGTGCATATGCATCTCTCAACTGGGCTCTAGCCATACCTCCTTCTAGAGGTGGCTCAAGGAAAACTACGTGCAGGCTGAACAATGACCTAACTGTCGCTCTTCTTGTACATTTAGGTGTTCTTGTTTGACTGTGAGCAAAGGTGTTTGCGCTGTGCAGAAGAGTGCCTGCTCCTTCCCAAATGAGTGCTGCAAAGTTACAATTGTGAAGTGTTGCAGGGCCGCCAGTTTGAAGGGGTGACCAGTGTTAATTCCCCCCACTGTACAAACTCACCTGCAACGGCTGAAGTTCTGAACACCAAAAGGATCGAGAAGCCAAAACTTCGTTTTGCAGGCTTCATCTTTCTCCTCCCACCAGTTTATAATCAGGGAACAATGCTGTAAGCCTTTAACCAAAATGATGGGTCAGTATTTTAGTCTGATGAAAATTAGATTTATCCTTCCCATTTCAGTGGTTGTATGCATTTATAGACCCCTTTTCTGAGATAGGGGGCTTAATATTTCTGAAAGGTAAAGCCAGCAGTCTGCTCTTACTCGCTTTTATTGACCCATTCAGGACTCCAGGAGACGGACTCGTGGGAGGTGATGTCCTCTGAAGGAGCTGACACGTAACTTGTCTGCTCGCTATCTTCAGATCTGCCGTGCCAATAAACTACAAAGTAGGCTGTTCTGCCGACTTAGCTGATCACCTCAAGTGCTTTATTTTTCTTAGGGAAAAAAAGGTCAGAGTATAGTTCTGACATAGCAAATGGCCTTTAATGGGATCGCGTTGGGTTAGTAGGAGCTCCACCGATTATTTTGTTGCTTTGGTATTCTTCTGGACAGAACAGTCTTTGAGGCTTAAAAGTACATCTTCCCGCTTGTCCCTGTACCATACGTCAACTCCTTCGGCTGCGGTGCCACCGTCTGAGAGTTGGTCCACTAGAAGAAGGTCTCTCCCTATTATTGGGCCTACTAGAGCTAGGAAGAGCAAGAATTAAATGCCCGAGGCTTTATTTACTACAAGAATTACCTGTTCTGCCAAACGTGCTAGGTAATGTGTGTGACCGACCAGCTAGCTGTGGCTTAGTGTACCCGTAGAGAAGGATAAGCGACTGAATGCTGCTTCATCTGTGAACGTGTCTGAAATGGCAAATGTTTTTGTGTTCTTATCTGCTTCAAAGTATGTGTTCAGCTTTGTTAGTTTTCTGTTTTGTTACCAATGGGTGGTAGTGGTGGTGCGGAAAGCAAGTGAAATGAATTTCTGCTTAAGGTGTATTTCGGAATATGTAAGCAACAGCTGAGGTAACAAGTGAAATTCAGTTTTTCTCTTAGGACTTCCTTAGGAGAGCAAAACACATCTGTCTTGAACAGCATTTGGCTTTTTCAGAAGTTTATACACTGCCTAGCGTAGCTTTTTGGAATTAATTTTGCTTGTCCTACACGTGAAGGAGCCTGTGACCTGATGCTGGTGTCCTATTTAATGTGTAGCTAACGTACTACTATATGGAACATTTGTTCTTTCCCCTATGCAAAACAAAATTTCTCCCATGAATGAATTACTACCTAATGAAACGGTACGCAAGAAATAAAAGCTTCCCTTACAAGCTTTTTATCGCTAAATTGTTGTTACAAGATAAACTAAATGAATTTTAATTGTGCTTCCCTCGTGCGGTGTGCTTTACTGACAGAGATGCATCATTAGCATAATAGTCTCGCCACTTCTGCCTCTTGATATTTCTTGTCATGCTTAAAAATGTAGTGTGATGAAGACTAAAAAGGCCATCTTTTTTCTGTAAGTTAATGAGTGTCATAGCATTCTGCGTAGCAAACTTTTTTCCTACCTACTTCTAAGTTTGGGCATATTGAAAAGATTTGTAGAATATTTTTTTGAAATGAACAAAAGAGCCGGAGCAAATACAGAAAGTGAAACTATGTATGCAGGTGACTGCACTGCACGTGTTCTTAAATACAGGGAAGGAAACTTTAAATGTGTGTGCACATGCACAGTAAGTCACAATTAAATGTAACTTGTGTTTATGATCTTAATTTTTTAGAGATGGTGGAGCCAGGACAAGATCTGTTGCTTGCTGCTTTGAGTGAGAGTGGAATCAGTCCAAATGATCTATTTGATATTGACTCTCCGGACGTGGTTCTTGCAAATCCAGCTCCAACTCCAGCTGTTCAGCAGGTTAAAACAAGAACATTGTTGTTTGCTAGAGGACATAAGAGCTTGTACTTGATGTATTGGGAGAGGAGGGAGGATCCATAGCAAATGTTCAAAGAATGTGGAATTTTCATGAATTTATTGCTTCATAATGCTGAGATTGGAAAATGACTTGTCAGTTCATTTTAAACTTTATACTAACACAATCTGAAACACGCTATTTAGGTCAGTATAGTCATATATTTAACTTGCCTGGTTTCATTATGTTAAATGGGGATGTACTGTCATGTGGCCATAGAGAACTCTGCATTACTGGAGTCGTCTTGCTCTCCCTTAAAATGTGCACACTCTTAATATCTGGCTGCTTCCTATGAGATGTCAGTGACGTCACGAACCTAATAACGTTTTCTCTGCAGTTAACTAATGGTCTTCAACTTTTCTGGATGGAAATAACCACTTGATGACCTTTTGTTTTCAGTGCAGCCTTTGTTAGTAAGCTCAGTTAAGGACTTCCCTATTAACTTTCATTTTGTGGGTGGGTGTTCAGACTTGAATTTGATTTCCTGCTAATACCAGTACCTAGTGATTCTTTCTTTCCTCCCTCTGCAGTCAGTGCCACTTAGTGCATTAGAGCTAGGCTTGGAAACTGAGGCCACAGCTGCTGTGAAACAAGAACCAGAGACTGTATCAACTCCAGCCTTATTAAATGTTCGGGTAAGAACTTCAGGGTTTTGTATGTGTATGTTAGTGAAACGTCACAAAAGAGCTGGGACTGTATCATGCCAGTTAGCCGTCATCTCAGTACTATGTATTTTGAGCCTGTGAGAGCTGAACAGACCCATGGGTTAATAGGATTTTCATGGCAAGGAGCACCAAAGAGGACAAGCAGCATGCAGAAAAACATTTTGGGGTGTCCAATGTGCATTTTACTTCCCCTGCATGCATATTCTGGGTATATGAAAGCTTTGGGAACTTGAATCCTGTGCCTGAACTATGCATCACCTTTTGTAACTGCAGATAATTTTGAGCACCACAAGTGTGGTAGTTGCACCTGAAGGGAGAATATAAAAGGCCAGATCTGCAGCGTGTCTGAAAGGTTGCCCCAAGTACTTCAAGTAATCCAAGTTATTTACTCCACAACTGTGGAGATAGTTTGTATGTTGGAAATTTTCTTCAGTTTAGTGTTTCTATACCCATGGAAGTTATGTTTTGTGCCTAGATGTTTAATCCTTCATCCTATTTATTTACTTTCCCTTGCCTTTAAAAAATGCAAAAACACGAACAGCAATATAGTGGTAAATGTTTTGAAAGACACTTTGTGCTCAGCCTGTTGTACCACAAGGCAATTCTTACTAACAGAGTTCGTAAATGGTGACTCTTGTGCTCTAGCTGAAAGGCTAATAGTCTGCTTTTTTCACTGCCGTCTGAAAAATCTCCCTGGTTCTTTGTTGGTAGCAACCACCATCCACCACAACCTTTGTGCTGAATCAAATAAATCAGCTTCCAACTTTGGGGACTACAATAGTGATGACAAAAACAACACCTGTTACAACCACGAGGCAGACTATTACTGTAGCAAAAATCATTCAGACCAGCACAACTACTCGACCCTCAGTTGCAGCACCAGCAGTACGGAATGCCTTGACCACTGCACCTTCGAAGGACCAGATTCAGCTGAAAGATCTTCTGAAGAATAATAGTCTTAATGAACTAATGAAGTTGAAGCCACCTCCTAACATTGCCCAACCAGTAGCAACAGCAGCAAGTGAGTGTTCTTCTTTCTTCATAATTACAGTATTTTGGATAAATGGTAAAATAATCTTGTGTGAAGATATTTGTACATCTTATATTTTGATTGATTTTTGGAATATCACAGTAAAATGAAAGTGTGCAGAAAACCTTATAAATTCTGTTCAAACTCTAATAGTGTTAGAATTCAGGGTGAAGTAATACAAAATAACAGGCTTTAAAAAAGTTACGCCTTCAGTTTACCATAAGGAATGAGGAAAATGATGTTTTAAAATGCAGCTGGCAAATTCGTAAAATTAATTTGTGGGCATTACTGAAGTTGATGGCTTAGCTTTCTTGAGCCTGTGTGAGTTCTTGTTCTGCTGTATGTTTGCTGTGGAACTACGACAGATGGGCTTGTTCCCTTGCATCTTCCAAAACAGCTCTGTAGTACTCCTATCATACAGTGTTTCTCTAAAGTATCTCCCAAGAAAGGAGAATCTTGGTAGCCCTGTATATTTCATGGGAAGCATCAGACCTGTTATGTTTAAAAAAAAAAAAAAAAAGGTGCTAAAAACTTTGTTTGCTTCCATGTTACTGCTTTAAGATGGTGTTATGTGCCAGAAGTATTTTATTACCGCGCTCTAAATCTTCACCTTGTGATACCTTTCATAGTCTTTTCTTGTATGCTATTTCTAACATGTAGTTAACTTACATGATTAGCTTAAATAAAAGGGGAAAAACTGCGTGCATACCTATTTTTAAATTGCAGTTTAATGTCTAAAGTATTGCATGAAATGTATTGGTTTCATTTTTTTGAGTTATTCTGCTTTTAGCATGAGGTAAGATTGGGCTACTTGAGTTTGAAAATATCTCTATTGCTGCTTTTCCTGAGAGGTACACAGGCTTCTTCTGTGTTACTATTTTATCATTGTCTCTGAAATAAATGTTACTGATTTTTATAGGCAGAGTTGAAAGTACGCCTCTTTTTCATCTGCAGGTAGAATGCGCTCTAAACGAAGCCAGCTGTTAGGATGGAAACAAGAATGTTCCTCCTTGCTCATTGTTCTGAAGTGGTTAACAAAAATTGAACTTAAAAAACCAACTGAAGTTACTGAAGTTGAGGGGTGGGAGGCAGGAAAAGCAGTGAGGGAGAACAGGAAAGAGTTTTTTAGGATCTCAGACTTACCTCTTTGTACTAAATGAAAGCTCACAGAAGCATGTAAAGAATAAGGAATTATCAAGACCCAATAGGTGGTGTAGTGGCACAGCTGCAGAAAGTAGTGGAATATGCATCTTCTCAAGTAAGGAGACATGACTTTTAGAACCACATTTCTAGTCTTATTTATGTGCTTGTGGTTTTGGACCTTTTTCGTTCTTATTCAAAAATAATTAAAAAAAATGGTAAGTACTTGTAGAAAACTTGGGGCAGAGAAGCTTGTGGAAGGAAGCGTGGTCTTTTCATACAACTCAGGCAGCAGAAGTTCTAGATTGTAAAAAAAAAAAATAAAAAATAAAAATTAAACAGCCTCTCTGAGGCAAATGCTTTCTGTGCAATTGTTTTAATTGTTTTCTAGGGTCAGTTGCATGAAATCTAATATGTATTGACTATTGACCTCATGGAAGCTTGACCGCTCTTTTAATTGTTTTACATGTTTCCTTGCATTAATTTCTTTTAATTCTGTACTGAGCCCTATTGCTAGTTGATTCCAAATGTGGGTGAAGACAGGCAAGTTAGTAAATCTCCATCTTGAAGGATCCTGTTATAAACTCTAAACAATTGAGACCAAAGTTGGTTTTCTTTTTTTCAGACATAATTGTAGTTCCTAAGGTGGTAAATGCCACCAAACCAGGTACGTTCATTTCTGTTGAAACACTGAGCTTTCTGGTTTGTTGTTAAACTCCAGAGGTTCACAAGGTGGAGTACTTCTAAACACTGTGTCTAGATTTGGTGAAGGTCTCTTTTTTATTTTGAAACTAATACACGCCTGTATCAAATGTGATGGTATTGCATGGGAAATTTTAAATAGTAGTGGGACCTAACTCCTTGTGTGCTCAGACACGTTAGTTTTGGACACAAATATTGATAGCATTATGAAGCACCTGTGTCCTACTGAACAGTAGTGTCCTTCTCTGTTAATGAGCTGGAAGAGAAGTGTTGAAATCTGAGTCAGCGTTTAGAGGGAATTCCCGTAAAACACAGCGGGTGTTTTTTCTTTTTTTTTGTAGCTGATCTAAGCAATGGTGCAGTGAAGAAGGAGGCTTCCACAAAAGAGGTAGCAAGAATATGGATAAATGATATTAAAATGAGAAGTTTTTCACCTACTATGGTAAGTAGTACAAGTAGTTAATCTGCTAAATGAGTTTATATTTTATCGGCCCCAGCCAACTGTGACTGGTTTCGGTGGTTACTTGTATTTGCCTGTTGTGGTAGAATTGTACTGAGTGCATCTGTTTCTTCAAAAGGTTTGCTTCTCTGCTAAGAGTACTTGATTAGATGACTAAAACTAACAGCTGTGTAGACCAGGCAGCCTGCATACTAAATGGCAATTTCTTGAAGTTACCTTTAACAGGACCTCGCTGTGTGGACGCGAAAGGATGTGCTCCAGTTAAAGCTGATAAACACCTCGCTCGCTGTGTGTTTTTAAGACCTTCTTCTTTTAAAGTATCTCTGTGTAACTAGCAACAAGGAAACTAGGAGACTTTCTCTAGCATGACTGACGTTTTGGGTGGTTTGATTTAAGATGTAAATAGAGTATCATTCAATAGCCTTAAATTTTAATAGATGTTTACAGCACCAGAACGTATTTTAGAGTTTCATCATCATCACTGATGGAATTGGGTTGAAATTTGTGATGAGCAGTGCTCCTCAGTAACTGGCACAAAAAATTTTCTTTGGGCAAATATTAAATATTAATTGTGAAAGACTTTGAGTTGTTGTCTAGAGAGTGTTTTAAAATATTAGTATATTTACGTTAACCAAAATCACAGTAAAAATGGATAACTGTCAAGTTTGGGAGAATACTGGATATAACTGTGGTAACTATCGTAACTGTTCCCTGAAGGTGTGAAATTGTGCAATGAATGTGCAACTAGAAGAGACTTCACAGGAGTACCTGAAAGTTAGGTTTTTAACTTGTTGTTTTCTTTAAGTCATAGCTTGGATTTAAAATGCTGTAGTAGTGATTCCCTCTATACGGGAGAGGAAGCTCCATGATGTTGTGTTTGAAGATTTCTTCAGAGCCTAAGAGATGTACGTTTCCTTCTGTAGTTTGCCCAGCTGCTTTATTACATGTGCTAAGAAAACAGTCAAGTGCAAGTTTATGTTCATTACGTTTCTCAGTTTAATTTTCAGGACATAGTCAAACAGCACATTATTAGTACTCTAATGCAGATATTCCTCTGTTCTAGAAAGTGCCAGCAGTAAAAGAGGAGGAGGAACCTGAGGAAGAAGATGAAGAAGAAATGGGCCATGCAGAAACTTACGCTGAGTATATGCCAATAAAATGTATGACCTAAAGCTTAAATGCATTAAAATGCTGAAATGTGATGATATCTTTAGTACTTATAGAGGAGTGAATAGCAGACACCATAAGTCCTATAGGTTTCTATCTGAATGAAGAAAAAATCTGAATTTATGGTGGTTTTTTTTCCCTAGGATTTTTTTCTTCTATAGCACTTAGTTTTGGAAGGTAATGTTCCTTTCCTTAACAGAAAAGGAGTTCATTGAGCAGTGCCTGTTTCATAAATAGAGTTGAACTGAAATCGGGTTTTTTACCTTTAAGTTTTCTGTCTCAGCAGAGGAATTTCTTATAAAAAGTTTGAGTGGTCACTACTATCCTTAAAATCCATTTTGAGTCTTTCAGTGTGAAGTTTACCCTAAGTGCTTTCTTCCTGTATTGTTCCTGACTTTTATTTCTTAGAATTGCCTTTTTGTTCTTCTAAAAAGGAAGCGCATCTCTTACAGCTGTTAATTGCCATCTCCTCTCTTTTCTCCTTTCCCCTCTTTATTGGAATTAGTGACAAAAAGGCCTAATCTTGTTTACTAGTTGCTTGATGATCAGCTCTAAAAGTAAAGCAAAAAAATTGTATGGGGTTTGCAGCTAAATGGTTAATTTTTATTGTCAGAGATATCTGTCAGTAATTAAACCATGTCTGTTCTAAATCTTTTCTCTTCTTGTACTACTTAAAAACAGCCCTGTATAAATAGTGAGAAGAATGTTGCTTTTGTGATTCTGACATTTGAGGCTGCCTCTATTTTTTGGAGAAGGCAAAGTTCAGGGCAGTTTCAAACATATCGAGTACATAAATATTTTTAATTTTCTATACAATGAGCTTTTGTACAACTTCATTAAAATTGGGGGAAGGTGGTTAAAAGAGAAACAGTTAAGAATTGCGGTTATGTAAACCCAGGTTGATGTATTCCTTTGTATGTGATAATTTAAAGCAACTTAGACTTGAGTAAACATTGAAGCGTATTTCTTGAGTTCAACCTTTGCAGTGGTCAACTGCAGTTTGTTTTAGTAAATAAACCAACCTTTTCTGTAGCAACAGATCTGTTTATGATGTTCTCATCCTCTTCCTTCCTCCCCTTACTTTTCCAACCAGTAAAAATCGGTCTACGTCATCCTGACCCGGTAGTGGAAACCAGCTCATTATCCAGTGTAACTCCTCCTGATGTGTGGTACCAGACATCGATATCAGAAGAAACAATTGATAATGGCTGGTTGTCAGCTTTGCAACTTGAAGCGATCACTTACGCAGCCCAGGTATGCTAGATGTTACATCTCTTCTGTGTGTTTTACTGCTGTATTAAAAACTTCAGTGGGCACATGTCTGATACTGGCTATGCAGCTCTCTGTAAATCAGGAAGGTAGTGAAGGTTAGAGGACAACTAAAATGGTCATAGGAAGAAGTTGCTTCCTGAAAAAGAGACTTAAAGGCTAGGCCTAAGGCTGGAGAAGAGGGAAGAATAAAGGGGGATGAAAATCAAGATTTACATAATCAAGAAGGCAGTGGAACTGTTCATCAGATTCCACAAAATGGGCACAAATGGGAGCTTGATGAAACTGATAAGAGAATGTTTACACAGTAAGCAGTGACTGTATTGAAGGGTTTGAAAAAAAAAGATCTATTAGTGGATGCTAAAAGGACTTAGACAGATGCACATCCTTTACAGCAGTTCCAGGTGCTGAGGAAAGGAGGCAGGGATCAGGACCACGTAGAGCAGTCAAGCTCATATGCTCTCTCTCAATAAAACCTCTTCATGCTGTCAGAAACTGCTTGGTGGGGTGGACCACTGGTCTCATCCGATAGGATGTTTCTTATGTTGGCTTATTTATGACAATCCGCAGTGATGTGTTTTGGAGAATGAGTACAAGTTTTTGTTTTCTCCTACAGCAACATGAAACATTCCTGCCCAATGGAGACAGAGCTGGATTCTTGATAGGTGATGGTGCTGGTGTAGGAAAAGGAAGGACCATAGCTGGGATAATCTATGAAAATTACTTGTTAGGCAGAAAAAGAGCAGTCTGGTAAGTGTGTAAGGACTTGTTAGAGCAGACACTGTAGTAACTATAGCACTTAAATTCAGTGTAATCTCTTCTGAGAAATGTTTTAGCAACTGCTTTTTGAACTGCTGTAACTTAAATGCTTTTTTATATCTTCAGGTTTAGCGTGTCGAATGATCTGAAATATGATGCTGAAAGAGATTTGAGAGATATTGGAGCAAAAAACATTTTGGTTCATTCATTAAACAAGGTGTGGAAACTTTTTACTATGTACAGTTGAGGCAAAACTTTAGGTACGCTTGTGTGACAAGTTGTGCATGTTAACTGTTTTAAGAGCAAGAACGTACTGATTTCAATAAAACTGCTGTCGAGGTCTTGTTTGACAGGCCTTAATCTTGTGAGAACCATGCAGTGCTTTAAGATAATCATGTAAATAGGCCCCTTGTAGGATTAAATCTTACCATGCGACTTTTAAACATTATTCTTCAAACCACTACTGATACTACTAGTAGAGTGTCTTCTAGAAGTTGAAATAATCCTTAAATCACGTAGACTTTGTAGCACTTTTTCATTTTTACCCCACCAGTGCAGATTTTGTATGTAGTACACTTTGTGTATAATTATTGTATAATAGACTTTCTCAGAATGTATTAAAGCAGCAGCAGCGCATGAAGTTATTTTCTGTGCTGTCTGCTTAGGATTAGCCACTTACATAAATTGTGAAGTGTGATTAGTGGTTGAGTTCACTGTCTGAACTTAAAATTCCTTTTGAGTTAGTATTTTTGCTTTTTTCTAAAATACAGTAAAGCTTCTAGAAATTGTCAGTTATAGTAGCAGCCATAAATACGCTTTCTAAATAGCTTTAAGGAATGCATTGGAACAAAAATGTTAATTGTCTTTAAGGAAACCGTCAAGTTGAAGAACTTGGCTGTTAATCTTCGAGGCCTCAGATCTAGTCTTTCTTAAGTATATGTTTAAGCAGAGTGCTGTAAAACCTCTTAACCAACTTCCCATAAGCCAGATATACCCTAAGCGCGATGTAGGGTCCAGGGGTTTCAAAGTACACAAACCATAAGGTTAAGAACACCAGCATGCCGTAGTCATATGGTAGAGATGGTCCTGAGGAGGAATCCCTTGAATAATTTTTCTTATCTCTATGGCAGTTCAAGTATGGGAAGATTTCTTCCAAACACAATGGAAGTGTGAAGAAGGGTGTCATTTTTGCCACATATTCCTCTCTTATTGGTGAAAGTCAGTCTGGTGGTAAATACAAGACCAGATTAAAGCAGCTTCTTCACTGGTGTGGTGAAGACTTTGATGGAGTCGTATCCTTTATCTGGAGTTGGTTGTAGCAAAGCTGTTGTTTGAGCACACATCCTTAAAGACAATCCCATGTTTTTATTTTCTGGTACTTTTGTATTTGTTCTTTCTCACAGTACTGTCACACAGTAATGAATTGCATTGATGCTTTGACAGTAGACTTGAAGTCTTAAAAACTTCATGGCAGTCTACGACCGTCATATTGTTACTACACAACTCTTGTACAAGAGATGAGCTTTTGCATTTTCTATAAAGAACACAAAATTAAAATGGTATTTAAGAATCTTAAGCTTACACATTCCCTTTCTCCAGTATATTAAGTGTTTTTGTCTGGGAGTATCGACGACACTAACGGATTCAATTCTGAAGAGTATGGGTAGTTGTGCTATTAAATACTAGCTAAATATTTTTCCTAAAGTTGTTAAATGTGACTAGTAAAAAGTGCAATTTACTGTTGTAACCTATCTCTAATTAGTAGACTTTCTTGTTTTCTCTTCTTAACTCTAAGTTCACACAAAAAAATCAGTGTAACAAACCTTTTCCTTAATTATGGTTCAGATTGTATTTGATGAGTGTCATAAAGCCAAGAATCTGTGTCCTGTTGGTTCATCAAAACCGACAAAAACAGGTCTGGCTGTACTGGAACTTCAAAATAAACTTCCAAAAGCTAGGGTTGTTTATGCTAGTGCCACAGGTATGTACTACTTGGTTAGCATTAAATGTCTGTGTGCTTTTACTGGCACTGGTACAAAGTGTGTTCTTCTCCTAGGTGCATCTGAGCCAAGAAATATGGCATACATGAACCGTCTTGGAATATGGGGTGAAGGAACTCCATTTAGGGAATTCAGTGACTTTATTCAGGCTGTCGAAAGAAGGTAATAATTTGAAGAGCTATAGCAAGAACACATATGGTTGTGATTGAATGTGCTTTCCAGTTCCTTTGTCTTTGCTCGCACAGAGTCCTTCTCAAACTCATCCAGTCACTAAGGACTTTCTGCCTCTAGCTTCTAAATCTAGCAAAAATGTAATTTATCTTACGTGGTGAAAGATGAGATGCTTCCCTTACGTGCAGAAGACTTTGAGAGCTTTAGAAGCCGGCTAGGAGAATAGCCCTCTCAAAACATGGGTGGTGGTATGAGGTGAAAATGTTTTGCTGCTAATCATGAAAACACACTGTGTATACCAAGTACGCTCGGTATAGTCAGTGTCTCCCTATATGCAAAAGCCCTCTAATGTTTATGCGCTCAGCTTAGGCAGCTTAACAGTAAGAAGTCTTGTTCTTAAGCTTTCTGGTATAAGAACCCAGTTCAGAGAAATGACGTGTGCTGTTGAAAGGTACTTCGTATTTCAGACCTTTTAAAGAAAACTAAATGTGCGAGGTTGGGAGATAATGCCACTGCTGCATTCTTTGGTAGGTGAGCATTTTAATATATTCTGTTTTGCCTACTTGACAAGGATTTTTGAACACTTCAGAATGCTACAATAGGGCTTAGTATGCATCTTCTCACATACCATCTACATGATGCATGCTTTTTCTAGACTGTGCAAGTGTAGTCTCCGCTTTATTACTGAGTATGCATCAAATGAGCAATAATGAAATTACAGGCCTGAGCTTGTGAGTAGCTTAGCTTTGCAATTGACTTCAGTGCTCTTGAGGTATTGCTAAAGGTGCGTTTCTGTTGAAGAGAACTTAAGTTACTAGGTAACTTAATTATTTTCATACCAGCATAAATCTGAATAACTTAATATAGTTTGTATCCATTATTTTAAGTCCTCATTGGAGTTCATAAAATTGCAATAAAATATTGTTATATGTTTGGACCAACTTCTTTGTTCACTTACAGTTAATAAGTTGATATCCTAATGCATGCTGGATCATTTTTGGGGAAAAAGTAGCTATCTGAGTGTTTTATACCTGCTGGAGTACACATAGTACTCATGGAGCAGGGATGTAGTTTTATGTGGAGGCTAGATTTCGAGACCTTCTTTATTAGTATTGTTTAGTTAAACACTCCTAATGATTTTGAAAACATTCCTCCACATTTGTAAGCATGCTATTTATTTGTAAAGCACTTGAATTTTGTTTTGTGTTTTTAACAAATCATTGCTCTTGAAAATGCTAACATTCACTTTTTGTTTTATTTTAGAGGTGTTGGTGCCATGGAAATAGTTGCTATGGATATGAAACTGAGAGGAATGTACATAGCTAGACAGTTGAGTTTTTCAGGTGTAACTTTCAAAATTGATGAAGTTCTGCTTTCACAGGAATATGTTAAAATGTACAATAAATCTGTGAAACTGGTAAGAATGCTTCTTTAAATTTGCTTCTGTCTTGAGTTCTGAGAGGTTGAAGTTACTTGCATTAAACTTAAATGCTTCTGAAATAAAATATAGTCGTGTTGCTTGTTGAGAGACAGGAATGGCATCTACTTGTACCATCTTAGTGTAAAGATTTGCATTTAAGACTTCGGCAAAAGCTGCTAGTTCTTGTTTGGAGTCATAAAAGCTGTAGTTTAGGGTGCATCTTCCAGTATCTGACAGATCCGCAGCCCTCTTGCAGCGCTTCAGAGACCTTGGTCACTGTTGCCTTAGATTACGCTGTTCTCCTGCTGGTTATAGTTGCTCCAGTCCTCCCTCTTTAGGCAACTGAGATGAAAACAAGCTGCAAAAGCACTAGACAGAGAGACTGCACACACTTCTTCACGGAAGCAGTATGGTAGAGCTGTGCTTGTAGTTAAAACAGTGCAGGACGGTAGTTTTACGTGTGCAGTGGATCAAGTCTAAATTGGCAAAGCTGTCGTTGCCTTTAATGTTTTTGTTTATTTCTTGGCTGGTTATCTCTTGTTCCTAACGTTGTCCACAAAACACATTCATTTGTACACTTTCTAGTACACCGTCACCACTGTATTAGGAAAAATATTAGAATGAGAATATCCTGAGTTGGAAAGGACCCATCATAGAGCCCAACTCCTGACTCTACATAGCTCAACGTAAGAGTTAAGCCATATATGTAAGAGCGTTGTCCAAATGCTTCTTGAACACAGGCTTAGAGCCGTGATCCTCCTTCCTGCCTGGGATGTTTGTTCCAGTGCTTTGCCATCCTCTCAGTGAAGAACTTTTTCCTAATAGGGAATCTGAACTTCCTGACACAGCTTAATTGTTCCTTGGACATAGCTTAAAATGAACAGGGTCTTTACCTGCTGAATAAATGCTTAAGCATGACTCAGTATTCATGCTGCATAGCTACAATAATTAAAATTGTTCTTTGACAGCTATAACATCAACTTCAAAACAGCATTTTACTTTATGAAGTTGTTTAAAAGTCATTAGACTCGTATCCAAAGCTTACTTAAAAGCATGCAGAAGTCTTACTTTAACGTTCTTGTCTTAGACAAGTTTTAAAGGGTATAACAAAACATTGTAAATGTGAAAGCAGTAGTTTTTTTTTTTTTTGGTTGTTGCTTATGCCTAATTATGGGCAGTTCTCTTGGCTTTTGTAGCCTGAATATATTAATGGAGAAAGTAGATAATTAGAAAAAACTGTGTATTTGCATTGGCAGTAATGTAAATATCTGCTTTTCATTATGAAAGTAATTACATTTTGACTTTACTCAGCCATAACTTCTTTTTTGTGAGCTTTGATGTACAAGGAGTTTCTTGACTTGCAGTCCCATAGTATCCTAACTTTACAGTTCTATCTTTATTTGGATACTAAAGAATGTATCTATATAGCCTTGAAATGTGACACACAAAGCAATTAACATTCTCTTTTTCAGTGGGTCAGCGCTAGAGAAAGGTTTCAACAAGCGGCTGATCTTATTGATGCAGAACAACGAATGAAAAAGTCTATGTGGGGTCAATTTTGGTCAGCTCATCAGAGGTTTTTCAAGTACCTTTGCATAGCATCTAAAGTGAAGAGGGTGGTGCAGCTAGCTCGGGAAGAAATCAAAAATGGGAAAGTAAGTTGATGAAGACTTACCTCTAAATATTTTTGTTTATAACAAATATTTTAAAAGGCATGGTAGGAACATGCTTTTGTACTCTCTGGTATTGAAACGTGTACCTTGCGTTAATTTGTCTTTTAGTGTGTTGTTATTGGCCTGCAGTCAACAGGAGAAGCAAGGACGCTAGAAGCTTTGGAGGAAGGTGGTGGTGAACTGAATGACTTTGTTTCTACAGCAAAGTAAGATATGATGTTTGTCAGAATTGCGCTTTAGCAAAGTGTCTGGAAAACTGGAATACATGTAGCAATTTGTGCTTAAGCTGCCTGTATGTGAAGTCTGACAGGATTACTTATATGAGTCGTTCTTTAGTTCCTGGTTCTGCTGATGCCATGTTAAATGATGCTTTCAGGTGGAACAGCTGGTACTGTTCTACCTCAAAGTGGGAGGGAGGGTAAATGTGTCAAGTGCATGTTGCATTTACAGAAGAACTTTTATCAGATGAGCCAGATCCAACCCTGAGACTACCTTGCTGAAGATCTTAATAATTTAAGTTAATCTATCATTTAAACGTTGAGCGGTAAGAAAATGTCAGTAGCAATAACACTTGACACCAAAATCCAATTTAATGAGTTAAAAGTAACAGTGCTGTAAAGTAAATGTCTCCTACCACTGTTTTTTAGAGGGTGACAAACACAGTAACATGGGTGATAATTATACAGGGTGCATCTGTAATTGCATTCATGAGGAATAATTCTTCACAGAAGTCAAGCTGTTCAAATGTTACAAGTTTCTACTTTAGATGAATGCAAATTGGACTGAACTTTCTTTTCCTTAAACAGAGGAGTATTCCAGTCTCTTATTGAAAAGCACTTTCCAGCTCCTGACAGGAAGAAACTGTTTAGCTTGTTGGGAATTGACTTGACTGCTCAAAGCAACAACAATTCACCCAGAGACAGCCCTTGCAAGGAGAACAAAATAAAGAAACGGAAAGGTAACACTTGAGTTGCTACACTAGTATCATAGTGAAAATAGCAGTTTTACAACTGCTGAAAAGTGAACTCTGAGGGGAAAAAATAAATTATGGGAATGTAAGTATCAGTACCAATATTCAGGAAAGAGTGTGTATTACAGGTCTCTAAGACTTCTGTTACAAATTTCTGTTAATAGATTTAAAACAGCTGCCAAAATAATACAGTCTGTAAATTTTAGTTATTACTTCATTCAAAAATTGGGCTGATAACTAGTGTGGGATTGTGTCCCAAAGCAGCTTGTATATCAGACCACTTCCTGATGCAGTCAAGCAAATAACTGCTTCCTTGTTCTCATGACTAAGAAAAGAGAAGCCTGGTACCCTCTTTCCACAGGCTGGTGGTAGTTTTACCAAAAAAAAGTGATTTTAAAAGTGCTGGGGGGAGGGCTTACTGGAAAAACTTTATTTATTTTAAAAAAAAAACTTTATTTATTTTAAACAGTTTTGTTTTTAATGTTGAATATTTTTTCAGTTTGTACGTAGTGGCTGTGAAAACAAATGTCAAAAGTAGACTACAAGGTCTAAACTAACTTTTTTACCTTTTTGTCCTGGGGTGGTGATGGAATTAGGTGAAGAAGTAAGCAGAGAAGCCAAAAAAGCTCGTAAAACAGGTGGCCTTGCAGGTAGCAGCTCTGATGAGAGTGAAAGCGAGTCTGATGCTTCAGACAATGAAGAAAGTGATAATGAGAGCCTCAGATTTTTGAGTTCTGGAGATGATGATGACTTCAATCCATTCAGAGATGAATCCAGTGAAGATGATGAAGATGGTAAGGCAGTTTAAGCGCTTCATGAAGGAAGTATCTGTACTTGTATATAGTAAGCGTAAAGTCTTAAATATTTCAGTGAGCCAAAAATATGATTGCAAATGATAAGTGTGTAGTTAAATCCTACTGAGACAGGAATTAGTTCTAGAGTGATCTGCATCTCTTCAGCAGATTTTTACACACTAAAGTTCAGGCTTCTGTAAGTCACCTTTTGTAATGAGAACATTGGTTTTCAAAGGAAGGGATGCATTTTTCTGTTAAATACTTGTAAACTTTTTGAAAATATTTCATTTAATCGTAGATCCCTGGCTAATTAGAAAAGAGCATAAAAAAAATAAAGACAAGAAAAAGAAGAAAAGTATAGACCCAGATTCTATTCAAAGTGCCTTATTAGCTTCTGGTCTTGGCTCAAAACGACCTAGCTGTTTTACTTCCACTGTTGGTACCACTACTTCTAGCACCAACACATCAGGTAAGAATAAATTTCTTTGGAATTCACTTGTTTGGTTCACCTTAGCAATTCATCAGTGAAATTCTAATCAAAGGTTTTCCTCTTAATTTTCAGCAAACAGTAACACAAACAGCAGCTTTGTAACAAGTCAGGATGCTGTTGAAAGGGCCCAACAAATGAAGAAGGAACTGCTTGATAAACTGGAAAAGCTGGCTGAAGATCTTCCACCTAATACACTGGATGAGCTTATAGATGAACTGGGTGGTCCTGAAAATGTTGCAGAGGTAGGCTGATGTTTACGGTCAGAGAAAATGATGTTTTTTCTACTGCAGCTGTATGTTACTGATCTGGCAGCAGTAAATCACTGTTGTCATTCAAGATAATGTATTGCCTAAGTATCTGAAAAGAGAAGTTGTTCATCAGTTTTAGACATCTCACAGGTATGAGAATATAACCTAGTTTTGCTGAATGCCCCTGCGTGAAGGAGAAACTTGGAAGATTTTACTGGAATACAGGCAAGAGTTCTGATGGATAAACAGGTTATTTCTGAGACTGGTGGTAGCTTCTTATTAGATAAATAACACTAGTTCCTGTTTCTCTTAATAGTGGTATATAGTTCAAACTAGCTGTTGTCAGTTTGAAGCTGGTACATAAGAGCAATAAAGATTAAGAACCTGTATAATAAAACCGAATTTGTGGAAAGTCAGATGAGCGATCGTATCTCTTTCTCAAAAATCTTAGGAACATGTCTCTAAGCTACCTGTCCCTTTCAGGTAGAAACATCATCATGATTTAAAAGACCCTGTTAAAATTATTGACAATCTCAGCTACCATTTCAGCTCATTTTCTTAGTACCTTTGGAGTCCTCTGGAGTTGTGAGCATTTTTATATGTCCCCAGTTGCTGTTGTCAGGAGTAAAAATAGCAAGCTCTTAGTATGTGACAGCTTTTCTTCACTTCTGACAGGCATTAGACTCTTCATTTTAAGACATAACTTCAACAGTAGTCTGTAGAATTATTTGATGACTAACAGCTCCGCTATGGACAGTGGTATAGTATATGTTTCTTCATAGGTATGTTCTTGTTGTACTTTTGATTCCATGAGCCACCTCTGAATAAGTGTTCCACATAGCAGATAATGACGTCAAGCAAAAAATATAATGCAGGTTCTCAAAGGTAGCTTTGTGCTTGGAGTATTGTACTTGGTAAATTTCAGAATCAGTAATTTGTGTTTTAAGGTTGGTATATGAATAAATAGCATCACTGCTTGAAGTTTGGGTCATGTAATAATTTTGGTATTACCATAATGAGTTTATATTCCCTTCTTGTTTTTAAAGATGACAGGCCGCAAAGGGAGAGTTGTGAGCAATGATGATGGCAGCATATCTTATGAGTCAAGATCTGAACTTGATGTGCCTGTTGAAATTCTGAACATCACAGAAAAGCAGAGGTTCATGGATGGAGATAAGGTAGCTCTTAAATACGATTTAGAAGAACTTGCTAGATGAGTCAGTCACATAGAGCAACAACTTGAATATTTCAGTCTACTTTTATCTCACTGTAAGTGACTTTAAGTACGATAAGTACCAGCTAGAAAGCATTTCCTATTCAGTGCTGTGCATTCTGTTTTTCAAACCAGTGTGATGAGTAGTTCTATCTAATATGTGGCTACAGCATTCTTCATAGGTCAGGCTCTTGTTTGGGTGGGCATGGAGGCTTGTTCCTAGGAGGCACATACAAATGTGCCAATTGGAAAGCTAGAACCCTTAAACTAGTCTTGTTGAAACAGCATGTGTTTATAAAGCAGATAAACCTTCCATGTCTTCCGGATTCCTTTATCTGGATTAAGGTGTACTTCTGCTACAAAGAGCAAACAGTTGAGAGGGGTAAAAACTAGATTGACTTGGTGCAATAGGGGGAGAAGAAGTTTCAATGAGAAACGGTGGGAGTTTGTTAACCTTAACACAGATGGAGAAGTAATGCTGGGAAGAGCAATAGCTTTTGTCCTTTAAATTGTACTCTGAAAGGAAATAATGACTAAAATAATAGAATTGGAGCTGATAAAAGGAGGAGGAAAAAACAAACACCGTAACTGATTCACTTGGGTATGCTACCACAAGAGGGCAAATCAAGTAAATGTAGCTGTTGCATGGAACTTCTGTGATCTGTTATTACACTCGAGGGGAAATATTCATGTTCCTGTAAGTGACTTGCACACAGTCCAAGAGCTTAAATTCTTTCAAGGCAAATGCAGATACCAGAATGGCCACGTGTTCTTCCTTATGCGGTATTAGCCACAACTTTCTGTAATTCTTTTCTGTTGCTTGCTGTTGCACAGGTCTCCCTCTGTCCCTTCTCTTTTCTTCCTCTTCCCATCAGAGAAATGTGTCCTTTAGAATGGCAAGACTGTAACATACTGCCTTTTTTCATTTGCATAGAAAGGTGTTGCCAAAAAGTGAAAAACACTTTCTCAAAAAAAAAAAATTGTTAGCATTTCTAACTATGATAGAGAACCAGACTTTTTTTCACTCCCCTCTTTCTTTCCCTTCTTGAGATATTAAGACCAAATGACAGTGATACTATTCCAGACATCATCTTTTTCTTAGAAACTGAAAACTGAAACTTGATCTCGGCTTTATTACTAAATATCTTCTTTTTTAATAAAAGAACATTGCCATAATCTCGGAGGCTGCCAGCTCTGGTATCTCACTGCAAGCAGACCGTAGAGCTAAGAATCAGAGGCGGAGAGTTCACATGACTCTGGAGTTGCCATGGAGTGCGGATAGAGCAATACAGCAGTTTGGTAAATAGCTCTTCTTGTATCTTTCTCCTAGCAGATTCGGTAATACTAAATTTACAGTTAATTCATGTAAAGAATGACTAAGTGGCCTCTTAAGGAACCCTTCCAATCTCCTTCACCTGGGGTAGAATCACCTCCATTAATAGTCATAGCTAATAGTCTCAAAAGCTTTGAAAGAAACCTAGTGAACAAGTTTACACCACAGCTTAGTTTGTTTTGCATATATCAAATCTCTTTATGAAGTTACCAAAACTCTATTTTTTTTGTACCACTTTCCATTGGTTGTATTACAGCAGAAGCTGATTTTCAGTAGGATTAAACTATTTTCTTAATTCTCAAAAATTCAAATGTTCATTGAAGTGGAATTTATTTAATATATGTGATTCTATTTAACTATCCAGGAAGGACTCACAGGTCCAACCAAGTGACTGCTCCAGAGTATGTATTCCTAATTTCTGAGTTGGCTGGAGAGCAAAGATTTGCATCCATAGTTGCAAAAAGACTGGAAAGCTTGGTAAGATCTGATCCTTCCAAGAAATCTGATCCTTCTTTTGAGAAAATAGAGCTTAAATTATTGTTTCCTTAATTTGTTCTAATCACAAAGGTGTGTCTTAACAGGGAGCCCTCACCCATGGTGACAGACGGGCTACAGAAACTCGAGACCTCAGCAGATTCAATTTTGACAACAAGGTGACAGTTCTATTTTTGTTTGAAAGTTCATGCTGTGGTGCTTATTCCACAAATGACCTGTTGAGGAAGGATCTCTTCCATCTCATGTGAAGCATTTTATACTTTTAACTACTACTTTCTGATGAAAGGCCTCTTCTTGAAATAGAATTAAGATCATGGCTTTACAAATAGCCAGAAAACATAGAGCAGAAATACACATGTAAGTTACTTCTCTGCATCTGCTAACAATCCAGGTCAGAAGTGAATGATGTCTTTTCATTTAAAATTAAAAGATTAATTTGGCAATTGTAATTAGAAATTAACACTGGGCTGTTATGTAGTGTAACTTATAACTGAAAAGCTAATAAAGAGTGAAAAGTTCCGTTGTGAATCAGAAATGCTTGTTTTAACCCGTGTATGCTTGGAGCTGAGGCACAAACACTGAATCATGTTGTTAAAACAACTTTTTTTCTTATGCAGTATGGCAGGAATGCTTTAGAGATTGTTATGAAATCCATTGTGAATTTAGACTCCCCAATGGTCTCTCCGCCACCTGATTTTCCTGGAGACTTCTTCAAAGGTAATTTTAATCCACTGGATTTAATTACTTGGTTTTAGTCATTCTGCACAATGCAGAAAACGCAAGTATTTCTAGAGCTAGAAAATATTGTTGCTCTTTGAACTGATCGGCTGGTTCTCACTGGATTTTATTCCTATGTATTTTTGCTGAATGTTGAAGTTCACATATGAAACAAGATAAGTGAACCCTCTCAATCAATATTACGCATGTTCTGTATCAGGTTGGCCAAAGTATTAAGTACAGCTCTTTTATAACAGATAATGGTGAAAGTTAAAGTATCTTGTTCTCCTATGGGTTCATGTATAATGTCACTAGTAGTTTTTTTACTTGTGCTTTCTGAAAGGACAGAAGGCGAAGTTCTGTCTTATCAATATATTACGTGGTAATTGCTAGCAATGTATTTGGGGGTATCGAAGTTATGGGATTCAGTCTTGAAACAAGGTTGATTAAACAAGTTGTTACGTCATTGGTTTATTTTTAGATGTCAAAGCAGCTGTGATCTAACTTTTTTTTTCCCGTAGATGTTCGTCAAGGATTGATTGGTGTAGGCTTAATAAATGTAGAAGACAGATCTGGAATTCTAACGCTTGATAAAGGTATTTGTTTTTAGCCTACCTTTAGAATGTCACTAAGAAAAATCACCTGTACGCTCATATTATGATAGTGGATTCCTAACAGCAGAACTGAATTTGTAACTATCTTTAAAAAAAAAAAAAGACCTCTTTGAAGAATTTCTGAATGTTTTCTTCGTTTCTGAAAGAATGGATTTAAGTAGTCCTTTTGAGATGCTTTGAATATTCATTGAAAGCTTGTTGTCGTTAAGTTTAATCTTTGTTGACCTGATGTATGTATTTCTTATTCTTAGATTATAACAATATAGGAAAATTTCTGAATAGAATTCTTGGTATGGAAGTACATCAGCAGAATGCTTTATTCCAGTACTTTTCTGACACATTAAATGCAGTCATTCAAAATGCTAAAAAGAATGGAAGATACGATATGGGCATCTTAGGTGAGTACTCAACATCTCAATGTTCTTGCAATGAGGTAAGAAAAGACAAGAGGAATAACTCTGTTCTTTCCTTTTAAGATTTGGGCTCTGGGGACGAGAAAGTAAGGAAGGCAGATGTTAAGAAGTTTTTAACTCCCGGATATTCTACCTCTGGACATGTAGAATTATACACAGTAAGTTTTTCCTTTTTTTCCCCCTCTTTGGTATGAACTAGTAAAACTTGCTTTTCAGTAAGTTCTTAAAATACTGTGATGAGCTAAGCTTGCATTGAGTGAGGGGTTCCGTGCCTTTCACTTGGTGATAGTAGGTTCTGTGGTCCTTTAGTTCCCATTTCTGTAACTGTTCGAATGCCTGTTCCTTTTCAAATACCCCTGTGTGGCTTTCTTCTAGATCAGCGTAGAGAGAGGAATGTCTTGGGATGAAGCGACTAAGCTCTGGGCAGAACAGACAGGTCCAGACGATGGGTTTTATTTATCACTACAGGTAAGATCCTTTGCTTGTGTCTATGATTATGTTCAGAGAAGTCTATTTTGGGGCTAACCAAATAAGCTGTCTAGTTTGAAAAATGTAATGTTCAAGTCAATCACTGTTCAGTTTATTCAGAATGCTTTTAATTTTACTTCAAGAATCATGTTAAGTTTATTTCAAACTTTAAGTATGAAGCACTCATTTTTAATAGTTCTGGGTATTTGTGGATAGAACTGTGAGCCTAAGTGAGGAGCTTTCGTTTAAAACCTTCATCAAGAAAGCCAGGTGCTTTCACTATAAGGAAAGCTTGATATAGTGATACTCCTTAAAGTTATTATTTATTGAGCATATGCTATTATCAAGTGTGGCTAAGAACACAGTATGGACTTGTTTAACGTAGGGCTTGTCAGCATGTTGAAACTTAATTTTTTTCCAGATAAGAAATAACAAGAAAACCGCTATTCTCGTGAAGGAAGTGAATCCTAAAAAGAAGCTTTTTTTAGTATACAGACCAAATACTGGGAAACAGCTCAAACTAGAAACATGTGCAGACCTGAAAAAGAAATACAAGAAGGTAACTATTAAAATGATGCTAGTTTCAAACTTAAAAAAGTTTTCTTTTTTTCTCTGATGTTTGTATACAGTTGCGTCAAATCAAAGCTATGGATTGTTTTTCCATAGCACAGCCTGTATCTGAGGTTTTGCAAGTATGGCTACATGCTTTCAGTATTGCTATATCCAAAGCTTTCTGAATACGAGTAATTTGTATTGTGGTAATATAAAATGAGTTGTTTTTTCAGGGCTGGCAAGGAAAAGCCTTACTTCTCTGTAAGGTGTACAGGCATGTTCTTGGATAAGCAGCTACATATGGTGTATTCTAAGGAATGATTTTGAAGCTTCAGCTGCTTACTGTTAATGTGTTTGTGTTTTTTTCTTAAATACTGCAGTGGATTATTTTGGTTAGAGGCTGGTCATATACCTGGCTTCTGTTTAAAAACAACTTCTTGATTTTAATTGTTTTTTGAAGTGAAACTTAAATCAGGTTAATTACTGGAAAACTCTGAAATTCCACGATTCTTCCTGAGATTCTACTGTGTTAAGTATTTTGTTCATCCTTCGAGACTGCATTTTGATTGAATATTCTTGGAATTATAGAATACCGTACCTTTTTCACCACTGGTGCTCCCCATTTTCTCATAATAATGAACAAATTGGATTTGTTCTATTATAGTCTTGATGTGTTTTACTTATCAGTCTTACTAATTCTGCTTTGAATTACTTCTCCAGGTACCTTCTGAAGATGCTCTACCACACTGGTTAGAGCAGTACAATTCTTCTGCAGACACCTGCACACATGCGTATTGGTTAGTATTTGTATGCAGATAGATGCTTTCTTCAGCTGTTTTACCTGAACTGGTTTATCAGTTGTGGTGTTCTGTCTTTGTGAGACCTTGTTTGTGGTAGAATAGTTCAGGTATTATTTGGGGGAGGGGAGGAATATTCATACTTCATGTAGAGACAAAATAGTTGTTCAGCAACAGCTGCTCTCGTGCTACCTCTTCTAGCAGTGTGTCTGAACTCAGCAGCTGATGTCCTCATTCCAGAGGAACAGCACTATGGCAAAACATTCAGGTTAATATCAGAACTTCTGAAACTTGCTGATCAGGTACTGGTTTCATATGTAACAGATTTAGTGGATTTAAATGAGTAGTATCTTTGATTTAAAGCGGTACATTGTGAAGATGAGGTTATAAATAGGCAAAAACTTCTCAAAACTTTCCCAGCAGAAGCATTCTGTGGCTGGACGATAAAGTATCCTCCATTTACTGTATACTTGGAGCACTTATTTAACTCTGAATAATATTGAATAACTTCAAGGCTTATTTTTAACTGAACTTTGGTTTGAAAGCTTTTTTTTCCTCCTCTTTCCTCTAGGAGAGGCAATTGTAAGAAGGCAGGCCTGGGATTAGTTTGTGAAGTGGGACTCCGCTGTCGAACTTACTATGTCTTGTGTGGTTCAGTATTGAGCGTCTGGACAAAAGTAGAAGGCGTTCTAGCCTCTGTGAGTGGTACAAATGTGAAAATGCAAATAGTTCGTCTAAGAACAGAAGACGGTCAGAGGATCGTAGGTAAGTGGCTTGTCTGCTCCTTTATTTCCATTTTGAGGTAGAAGGTGGCTGTAACTTACAAGTCCCTCTGAGAGCCATGTAGGAGATTTTTTATGAAGATGCTTACAGGAGAAAAGGCTTATTTGTGTGTATGTTGAAGAGGGGCAGAAGGTACTATTAAAATGTGGATTTGGGGATACAAACACTGTTTTGACTCAAGTTAAAGAAGGAAGAATCTTTTTCCAGACAGGCTTTGGAACATTTATTCTCTCAGTTCTTTTCATTCACAAGCACCAAAATTCAGCATGTTCCAGCCAGCCTGCCCTTGAAACAATAAGGGCTCAACTTTTTTTCCATTTCTCACAAGTAACAGTGAGCCCTTGAAATGGTTGCCTTCATGGTTTTTGAACACAAGTAACCAGTAGCTTAGAGTGACTTTGAGATAAGTGTGTAATGTCTTGTTGCTAAACCGTTTAGGGAAGCTCTCATAACATAGATACCCTAGAGCCTGAAATCTCCTTTTTTTTTTTTTTCCAAATGTTGACTTTCCGTTATCTGTAAAGTCACAATAGTGCCAGTTTTATAAGATGTTGAAACTAGGTGTTTTGTATTTCGATTTTCATGCTGTTGTAATTTCTTTGAGACTAGAAAAGCAGCAGTAGCTGAATTCTGGCTTTACGTGGCAAAGCTTGTAGCTGTGCTTGGTTAGATTGATGTTAGAAACAGGCACCGTTGTGTTGCCTAAATTAAACGGTGGAATCATCAGCCTTTGGCCTGAAGTTCTAAGGAACAAAATTGTATGCTTGTGAAACAACTGATTTCTTGCTGTTTTCAGGTTTGATCATTCCTGCAAATTGTGTATCGCCCCTTGTAAACCTCCTGTCGACGTCAGACCAGTCTCAACAGCTTGCAGTACAACAGCAGCAGATATGGCAGCAGCATCACCCACAAAGCATCACCAATTTCAACAATGCATAAGAGGACAAACTACAGGTGTTGACTTTGGTGTTTGAGGAAAAGGCTGTAAAAGCATATCACTTGCATAAAAATCAGGGACAGATTCCAAAGAAATATAACTTTTTCAGTTCAGTTGTGTGCTCTCAAATACTTTGGGAAATAAAGAGATCTAAAAAGGTTGGTAGAACTGAAAGCCAGCAGTTGTTCATGGTGGTGCATCTGTCTTTCCTTATGCTCTCTGTAGTGCTTCCTGTTTGCTTTTACTTTTGGCCTTTTAAGCTACAAACCACAATTTGTTTGAAAATGCTTGAAAGTCCCCAAGCAGGCTTTATTTTTATCTTGTCATACAGTGCTCAGGGTTTAACGCAGTGCATCAATGCCATTGCTGTGGGAGATATCCTTGAATGCATGTATTGAGTATATATATAGAAAATATATATTGGGTTTTTCTCTTCAATTTATAAGTTTATAAAAGCATGAAACCTAGAGGTTGCACATCATGCATTCAGGTTCCTTCCCAGTTTCTGTTTGACAGTGCATGTCTTTGGAAACGGGCATGGACAGGATAAATACACGAGACAGGAATTCAGAGAGAAACACAATCTTAGTTGTACAGCATTGGTTATTGCATTTTTATAGTGTTTATACCCAGGTGTTGCATTTTTTCTGGTTCTCTCCTGGGGGTTATATATTTGAGTCTACAACATGTTCTTTTTGTGATAAACATCTTAAATTAAAATTAGTTCATTTTTAATGTATTAATGGTATTCCTAATGTGTACTGCAAAGATGGCTGGATGCCTATTTTTCCTTAAATTGAAGCATTTCCTTAATCCGAGGTGGTTATGGAAACTTAAGTGCAAATTCACTTCCATCTCGCATACAATCTTATATTTTTTACTTCATTAATGTAATTTAATTTGTCACTTGTAAGATGAAACCTTACTTGAGCTGTAAATTAGAGAATGGGAAACACTTGAGGGTTCCGCTGTATGTGCTGTTTCTGTTACCCAGTAACTTGAATACTGTTTAATATGTTGTAAGACATTGTAGAGTTTATCTGGAGCTGTTTAAAAGAAATTGTAATGTACAAATGTGAATAGTCACTTATCTATAATATGGGTAAGTTTTGTTTTGCCTATAATAGTAGATGTTTATAAGAAAGTGAAGGACAATGTTTGTCATTTCTTGCTTGCACAGGTTGCACTATTGAAAAATTGAGATTGTATAAACCTGTCCAAAAAAACTACAAGATAATGATCTTGTAGATGTCAAATAAAAGTTATTGTACTAACAAGAAGTGGAGTCTTGTTTAGGCAATCACTGTATTCCAAAAAAAAACAAAAACTAACAAGTCTTTACAATTGGAATTTACAGGACTTGGCATGTTCTGGTCTGCTTTAACCAGGCTTCTGTCTTGCAGTCCAAATATTTCAGTTGAGCTCATTAGTGAGGCAAGAAGTAAACTGTATTTAAACCTTGATGCAAATTTTAAATAAGGGTCTCCTGCCAGAGCAGCAATTCATCGTAGCGTGTCACTTTGTAAACCTTCAGGGAGCCAGATTCAAGTGTCACAGAGTTTTTCCGTAAGTAATGGGGCCAGAAGTTCCATCACTTCAGGCTGAAGCGAGCTCCCTTGCATGGATTATTTCACTTGAGGCTCCGTTAGTGCTACCAGTGCCAGCACCCCCATGTAGTAACGGTGCACGTGCTTGTTGGGGAAGGCGCTCAGCCTGCTCTCCTCAGCTCCACGACTTGAAATGGTCGGGGGGTGATTCTTGCACACAGTTCTGACTAACTGGAAATACAGATCCAGAATAAATTGGCATGCATGCTATTGCTCTAGCACCTGCTACGTCTCTCTAAAGTACTTGTAATGCAGGTAGTAGGTGTGTCTTGAGGCTTTTTTTTTAATCCTCTGGTAGTGAAGGGAAGCTTGCCTGAATGTTGTGATATCAGTAGAAGCTGATTATGCATTGGAGAACTCAAGACCACAGACAGGGTGTGGGGGAGGATGTTCATGTGTTATGTACCCACCATTGGATGTATTTGGCATCCATTCCAGGAAAAGCAATGGGATTTTGAGAAGTATGTTGACAGATTACTATTGCAACAGATAGTGAACCAAATTGCTAGTAACAGCAAGCTGTGTATGTGGACTTCAGTTGTTTTTTTAATCAATGTAGAAATAACTTCTGTACTGTGAGGGTGACATGGTATTTTCCATCTTAACCCTCAGTAAAATGGAGTAGTAAATTCACAAGATGTCCCTGCTGGCAGCAGCGGGGTGGACTAGATCTTTAAAGGCCACTTCCAACCCAAATTATTCTCTGATTCTATGAAATAGCAATTCTTGTAACAAGTGGTTATTTAAATACACTTCAGCTCCTGAGTGCTCTTCTCATCCGACTATGTTAAGTTCGGTGGTTGGGTTGAGCAACAACTAACTGGATGTTACCTGTATCGATAACTAAATACCACCACTTAATTTCAGGATTTGAAGGTGTATACTGTTCATTCACCCCTCTTAAATTTCCCATAGACTTGTGTTACCTGGAGGAAAAAATAAAACCATACTAAAAGAGCTGTAAGAATTGTTCCTATTCCAGTAATGGGTTCCCCCTACCTGCTCTTCTTTGCATGTTCTCTCCCGCTTGCCACTATCAATTCCTTGGCTCTGTCATTCTGTTACTAACACAGCTGCATCCACAGCTCCAGTGTTGCAACATCCCAAAGGTTAACATCAAAGAAGGAAAGTTAGTCTTCAAGCTACAGAAACATTCTCTTAAAAAATCCTGCTAGATCTTTTAAATTGTTATTTGCTAATATGTCTTTGTATTAACTGCTGGTAAGACCTGGGGAAGAAAAGGACTATGAATAGCACTATGGATGAGCTAAGGACAGCTATGTGTTAACATCTTGCAGCACTGCCTGTAAGAAAAGCATCCTCAAAGGGAGGAAAAAGGAGAGACCAATTGTCGCGTCATATAAATTATAAGGCTAGAATTGTATCTGTATCTCTGGATATATCTGTTACTTCTGGAACAACAGAACTGTTTCACAAAAATCAGCATCTGAAATGGATGTTAAATTTATAAAGGATGGATGCTTCTGATAACAGAGGCAAGCCTAAATGTAAGATGCTGGTGGTAATTCCTGTACTGGGTGAGTTCTGGAAGCATGCTGTAGAAGGGGAGGATACTTCTTCAAGTTGACTCGAGAAATGAAGGGATAAAAAAACTTGGGTTTTCTTTTTTTTAAACGTCCCTTGACAGCTACTGAATATTGACTTGTTAACTAGTTTCATACTTAAGATGTGTCTGACACAGCAAATGCAGTTATAACCCCCCTAAAAACCCACTCTGCACAGCAAGTTTTCGGATTTTTTCCAATTGCTGTGTGGTGCGTTAGGAATATACACCTCTCGTAAGGACTTAAAGTTCCCCAAAGATGCTAGTTGTCTACTCGATGTGTGGTATTTTCTTTGTAAATGAAGAAAGCTCTGCAACCTGTAAACATTTGTCAAGTGAATTATCAAGGAGTTTTTGTATTTTTCTTTTGCGTTTGGAATAAGCTTCGTTCAGATCCTATTGCAGTCTGTACATATATAGAAAGAATATGTATGTATATAGAGATGTTAAAGGCTACTGAATTAATGAATGTAAATAACTCTTGTTTTCCTTTGTGTGTTTTTTTTTCTTCATGACCTTCCCAAGATGTATTCCTATTTTCTCAACTTGCCAAATAGGCAATTTGTGTGTACTTTGAAATATATATAGCATATATAAAACTTCCAAGGGATGTCTGCATACGTTGTAGATGTTAATACGTTGTCATCATTTTTTTCGAGACTATCAGTTGTCTGTCTTCCACGGTCCTTTTCATGCTGTGTGTTTTTATTTGATATTTTTAGTGTATAATGCATTTTCTTGCAAGAAATTGGTTCCCACTATCCTCCAGTTGACTTGTACTGTTCACTTCTAGTGCCTGTATCAGAAAGAAACATATTTTGTTTTTCTTTAGTCTTTTCAGTGCGTTTCAGATCTTAAGCTTCAGTCCTAGGTAAATTTCAGTTTTCTTCCACCTACCGGTATCTCCAATTATGCATTCAGTGAGCTCCTACAAGAAGAGTTCTAGGTAATTAAATACATCAGCAACAGAACCTGCCCACTAGCCTAACGTGTAAAAGGTTGATTACTATATCCATATTAAATATTAACTGTCTTAAAAGCACTCTAGAAAAGAGGGATAATTTGGCAGTAGAAAAGATGCTGCTCTTGTAGATTGTTTCCTGGGAAAGTTTTGAGCTTCCTGTAATGTGTAAATGTGCGAAACAGAGGTAATGGAATTTCTATACCTTTGGAAAATGGTGCACATTTTTAATTGCCAGATAAAAACACGTATCTTTGGATCTAAGTTAGAGATGGATGAGAATTTCATTGAATTGTCTGTTTCTAATTTAGCTTATTAAGCTTCCAGCAGCTGTCACACCAGCTTTGCCCTTCCCCTTTTGCTCATGCTGGGATGGACTGTGCCCATACAGTTTTTTCCAGAATTAAGTGGTTTGCAAAGTCCATTGACTGGAGAGTCATTGTAAGAAGCGTCCAGCTGCAAATAGCAGCAAAATACTTCTGGTAGTTTCTATGGTCAATACAGGCTTAAAAATGAATGCTGAGAAAGAAGTGTTTTGGTCATGTACTGGTAGCTGTATGGTTCCGTGTCGCGGAATCTCATGGTAAAGGCTGACAAAGTTGGCAGAAGTAATGAAGTAATGCAACCACAAACATGCGTGAGTGCAGAATGAGACATGGGAAACCTCCGGGGCTGACGCTGCAGACAGCCGAGAGCAGTGTTGGCCTCCTTTGCTGCTTAGGTTGTACACCCAGTTTGAGAGGCAACAATTCTCTTTTTGAGGAGAAAAACATGAAGGAGAGAAGAAAAGACTTGGAAATAGGAGTGTCTCAGCTGCAATTAGAACAGCTGAGGGCAAATTACCTCTAAAAGCTTATGCTGAATTAGCTGATAAGTAAAAACCTCTAGTAAGAACTTTCTTAATCAGCTTTGCTTCACTATGTCTTAATTGGTCCCAAACCATTTTTTGAGGGGACAAAGTTTGAGGCTATGATAAGATTCCAGTATAGGAGCTGGGCAGGTTTAAGTTGAGGCCAAAACTAGCAAACAGAATTTCAGTCTGCTGTGTTACGAACTGACACTGCAGGTTTTCACAGAACTCCACGCTGCGCGTGTAAAAGACTGGCATTTCTTTCCTGAAAAAAAAAAAAAAAAAAAGACAGCCATGCTGGGAGGACAGACCGAAAGGAAAGGATTCGATGCACTTAGGCGGTTAGCTTAACCAACATAGAAATACATCCAGATTTAAATAGTGTATTTAAAAAAAACTCCTTCAGTGGTAAAGTAGCTGAATCAACATGTGTTAAGCTTTATAAGAACTAAGTTTGGCTACTGTTTCTGAACCTAATTGCTCGTAGGGCGTAATTAGACAGGTCACCTGCAGAGGAATGGTTTTCCTACGTTTGATGTGCACTGGGAAGGATAAAGAGACGTTTCTGCAAGCATATTTACCTATCTGCTTTCTGATTTGGAGAGGTTAACTTCAGTAAAATGCCAGATTCGTTGCAGGCACATGATGGCATTTTTATTTGCCAGGTCATTTGATTTATTAATTATTTACATAAAGCCCCACAGCATACTGAATATTATTTGAGGCGGGTGTTCTTTGCCTCAGTATCTTTTGGCAATCCTGTGGAGGGACTGTATTGCACCCCTGCAATAACTTCTTCTGTGAGACTACCTCTGCACTAAGGATACGCTATTTTTTTAAAGCAGGACTTCCCTATTAATGCTACTTCAGTCTGCATCTTTAATAATCCAATGTGACAAAATTCCAAAGACGTGTAACATTTAAGTTGAATTGTGTATGGTTTTTTTTGTTGTTGTTGCCTATCCTAATGGAAAATGTTTGCCAACCTTAAAAACTTCACCCTACAGCACAGTGTTGCACCGCATGTCCCCGCGTTCCCCATTTGAGCAGACAATACCTGTACAGGCCAACCGTGCTCATACAAAGTGGCAGAATTGTGAGTGCCTGGCAATAAAATAGTGTTTAGAATGATTTATATTCACAAAAATGACAAACTGTGGAACACAAATTATGTATTGAGTTTTTTTGGTTAAAAAAAATGTTAAATAAATTAAACTGACTACTACTTTGTTTTTTTTTTTTCCCTTTAATTTTCTGTTGTGGAACTTACCCACATAGGCTGTTTACACTGGCATGCCTTTCAGCAAAACTTCTGCGACCATTAAACATATGAATTGTTGCTCCATCTTAGGATCCTTCAGAGTAGCAGAAGTTGTGCTGTAATAAGCCAAATATCTTTGTTGCTATCTATTTAGGCACCTGGCACTTAACCACTTAAACGACAGAGGGTGTTTCACTGGTTCATTACTTTGGCATGACTGGTAGCTAAGAGCAGATTCAGGGGATTCTTTGAATGCTAACTGCAGTAATCTTAAAAAGGGGAGGAGAGTTTATGAAAGCTGTATCAAGATTGGGAAGTATCAACTCTCACATTCTGTGCATAGCATGGAAGTATCTTTCCTATGTCCAAAGTGCTGGTTTGGGATAAACAGGCTAATCTAATCCCGTCATTGTGGATCATTTTATATTGATTTTTATTCTCTTCTTCCCCAAATCCAGAAAAGTGATGATGCCAAGATTTCAGCAATAAATGAAGATACCCAAACCTCAGAACTTAATAATTGTCATAAAGCAGTAGACCTTGGTGTGTAAGGGATAAATGTCTTAAGAGAGTGGTTGTTTTTTATTTGTTTGTTTGTGTGTGTTTTTTTATATATATATATATTTAATACGCCTTAAAAATGCCAGAGAGGCAGCCAGTGAGCTGATGGCCTCTACCCTTGGAAGTCCAAGTCTAGTTTATCTGTTCCTTACTCGAGGTCCCGTTACACATTTATAAGCCAGGAGAATTGATTGTGCCTGCTGAATTCGCAGTGAATTTCAGGGCACGAAACAGAGATCTGTATCAGCTTAGCCAGAGTGGCCAAGTTAAGTCATAAACCAGGGTGCAAGCAATTTAATTACTTCTAGGTAAGATCTCCCCTGAAGTTAGTTGGAGTGAATAAAAACGTAGATGTGAGCAACGAAACCAGAGTGCAGATCTGGGCCTGCCGCTGCCTCCACAACCTGCCGGCACTGCCCTCAGTGCAAGAGGCCAGGCTGCGGGAGCGCCCAGCGCCGCGACGTGCTCGCACCCCTCGGACGGGGCCTTTCTTGGTGACAGCTCCTACCTGCTGGTTTTGGAAGGGGACTCAATTCCTCCATCCACAGCTTGGGCCTCGGGGCTGCAGGACAGCAGCCGAATCACACACGTGCCACTGGCCATTTGCTGCTTCTCAGAGCGGACTTGAGCCAACACTGGCATTTCCTCCCTTCCCTGGCAGGAGAAAAGCCTGTCCCAGGCCAGCGTGCTCCTGGTGAGGGGAGGATGCCGTGGCCTCCCTCTTCTGGGCAGCAGCAGGGGGGCAGTGGCTCCTTCAGGGCCTTGGGGGCTTTGCACCGGGCCCCTGCCTCAGCCATGCCGTGTGGGATTGCTGTCAGGTCTCCGAGCCTCAGGCTGCACTACTTAAATTACAGGCGATGCTCACTCCTGTGACGAGCATCTGCCAGAGCTGTAAATCCTCCACATCCAGGATTGTCCCTCCTGCTCCCTGTGCATGGAGAGCCCCCGGTGAGGTGGCACGGCCGCTGCCAGGCTGGCTGGTGGCTCCGTGGGGATAACGCACAGCATCTCTGCTCCAGGGAGACCATGGGGGAACCTGAGCCTTTCTCTGCTTTTGTATGGGGAGACGGGGTTTGCAGGCAGTATCACACAGCCTGCCTGGAGACCGCAGCCCATCACTGACTTTGGACCACGCTCTGCAGGAACCTGCAATGGTGTTGCTGTGATTTACCCTCGGGTTTTCCTCCTTCCCTCTTCTCCCTGCTCAGCTCTCCTCTCCCGAAGTTGTTGTGAAGCTCCACATTCCTTTCCTCGCAGTCATTTCCATTTTCCAGCCCTGGGCTTTGCTTCTACTCTCTCCTCCACTTCCTCTGCTCAAATGACCAATAACAAAACAATTGGGGATGCTCCCATCAGGCTCGAAGCTTGATGTTGCAATGAGGGACCAGGGAGTTGGTGTCCCTCCATTATTTGTTTCAGGAAGATGTCACTGGTCCGCTGCCACTTGGTTTACACTTGGAAGGTTTTCTGTGAGGCCGCAAAAGCCAAAAGCTTAACCCCAGTGCATGGTTCCAGAAGGTAACGAGATCCTGCAGACCTCGCAGCTCTCACGTGCCCTCTTACTGCGCACCACTCGATTTGGGCACGTGGGTGTCTGACACCGCTGGTCGCAGCCCGCATACGGGAAGCACTTCAGGCGCCCAGCTTTGCTGTGGATCCCTCCACTCAGCTGCAGAGCAGGTTCAGGAGCTTTCCCAGACAGGGCTGGGATGAAAGCAAGTCTCCAAACCTCGTCTGCCCCAGCCAAAGGGCGGGGTGCTGCCGCCCGGGGCCCACAGGGCGGGAGGCAGAGGCAGGGCAGCGGTGCCAGCTGACTGCGCCCTGGGCCGCGCCGCCCGCCTTGGCACGGCCTTCAAGGGCTCGGGAGTGGGAGGGAAGCAGGAGTCCAGCCCGCAGGGCAAGAAGGGAGAGTCCTCGCAGGCAAACTGAAGGCATCAGGCAGGGTGGAGCCCTTGCCTGTCTGGGAAGACGATGCGGGATGCTCTGCAGCGTGGGGCTAGGCGGTGAGCTGTCCCTGCGAGCAGCGAAGGAGCGCCGCGCGGCCGCAGCCTCATTGCAGCTCCCGGCCTCTCCCTCCCAGCAGGGCTGTCCTGCTGGCTGCAGGGCTCCGTGCCTTTATTTGCCTGGGCTTAACCAGCAGACCAATTTCCTTTCTGTTCTTATTTTCTTTGCTGGTTTTCATTGGAATCTGGCTGGTTTTGATATTGGTGCCTGGTGCTTGCTCGCCTGGCAAACGGCAAAGAGGAAAACTCTCATTAGAGAGATTCCAGGCCTGCGCTTTTGTGGCTGAGGGCTTGGAAAGTTCTCATTGCCGGGCTGTGGTCCTCCAGGGAGACCTCCAGCCGGAGCAGGAGAGAGCAGCCTTGTTCCCCACACTGTCTCTAAGGCAAACCCAAGTAGCATTCAGGCCTCTTTATCTTAAACGTTTCCAGTCTCTTTTGACACCTTTACAGGTGCTAGTTTTTCCCTGCTTCCTGTACACGCCGTTTCTCAGGCACAGCATCCCCCTCAAAGATGGAACGAGCCTGGAAGCAGCTCCTCGGCCCATAGGGCAGCACCCGCGCAGCGATGCTGAGCAGCTGTCTGCCTGGCAGGGCTGTTCCACTTGGCAGACAGACAAAGGGCTCAGGAGTAGGAGGAAAACAAGGCTGGGAGGGAAAAGTCGCTCCAGATAATATGGCATCTGGCCTGGGAGGAACCATCTGAAAGTGGGGAGCAGGGCTCAGCTGGGAAAAAGTTTATCTGGCAGTATTTATGGGGAGAGTCTGTCCGGAATAGGCGTCCAAACTTATATCCAAAATCATAGCGAGCCTGTCTGCTGATGCGGGCCAGGCGCTGGAAGAGGATTTCCTGGGGCCTGGCTCGCTGCTGCTGCGGCAGAGTTCTTGGATTCGTCACGCTGCATCACAGCCCCCCTTGCAGAGGGTCTCAGCGGGCTGCTTCCCGCTGGGGGGAGCAATCCAGTCCTTTCAGGGGTATTTCAGAGAGAAAAGGTGTCAGAGTAGAACTAGGGAATCTGTATTTCTCTCCAGGATCGAGTGTTCCTTGTGCATTTTGATGAGGATGGGGCAGTAAGCAGCTAACATCAGCCAGAAAGCAGATTATAGTGGAGGGACACCAAGGGCTGTCAGCTCTCTCTTGGAAACAAAATGAGCAGGACGGAAATCTTGGACTGTCAGGAGGATGCAGTTGCAGGGAACAGAGACAGCAGCGTGAGGAGCTGTAGCAAGCTGATAAGGGAGCAACAATGGAGCCCAAAAGGATAAAATGCACAATTTGCCCTCATTGTCAGCGTCCCGGACGACCCTGGGAGCATCCCTGGAGCAGGGCCTGGAGCAGGAGGTGTTCTGCACCAGGAAGCGCTGGTTCAGTACGATCAGTAAGGAAGGTGTTTGGCTCTGGAAAGTGTCTTTTAAAATGTTATTTGTTAGAGCTAACGCTAAAAACAAAGAGAAAATAGTGTAGAAAAACTTACGTCCCTTCAGATGTGGGGAACGTGGAGTTGTTCAGTACTGAAAGGCTCTCTGATCAGCGTGCAGCGTGCCGGGTCTGTGGAAAGAGTTAGCCCATTTTCGGTCATTCAAGCTGATACAGGCTTTTCTCAAAAGAAAACAATTCTGCTTGTCCTTTCTGTCAAACAGAAAGGACGTTCACACGAGAACCTTCTGCACTTCTAGATAAAGGCAAGGCCACGCAGGTGGTGTAATCGCTGGTATGAAGTGGGACTCGCCCGCAGGTTCCTTTGTTGTGAGCTGGCCAGGGTCAGCCTGCAGCCACGGAGCTGTGCGGCACAGCAGGGGCCCAAAGCCCAAGCTGTACGTGCAGCACAGCGCAGCACGACACAGGCCTGGGCTTCCTCAGGTTATCCGTGGTGCTGAGCCCCCAGAGCCGCTGGTACGTATCAGCCAAAATAAGCAGCGCTGCAGGAAGCTGCTTTGCATGTCTTTGCCCAAAGACTAGGTAAATCCTGCTGCAGTCACTGCATATTCCCAGCCTGCAGCCTCGCCGATTTGGAGGGAGCAGCCTCGGGGTATGCATCGACCACTTGTGCTCTTCAAAGGGGTTAAACCCACCCACACTCAGGAATTCAAAAGCTTCGTTTTCAGCCTGGGCCAAGCAGAGACTTTTCACTTTGTTTTGGATGTTCATCTTAGTTTTAGCACCGAAGAACAGTTTGGAGACTTGCAGATTAAATTAGTGCTCAGAAACTTGTGGGTACCTTTATGATTATTCTATTTATGATGCTGCCTCCCTGGAAATGTGGGGATAAGTATTTAAATATGAACTCCCTGCAGAAAAAGGAACAAACTTCCCATATCTTTCCCCTCTCTGCTGCACGGGTCTCTGTGGTGAGTGTCAGAACATCCCCAAGTCACTCAATTCATTAAACTTGACAACAATTAATTACATTGAAATTAATGCGCACATGTAATGTTTTACATGTCAACGACATACCATGAAAAAACCAGGGGCTTGCTGTGCCATCTTTCATTCTTCTCATTGATAATTTAACCCAAGAAGATAAGAAACGACTAGTTTACACCCTGTATTCGCAGGTCTTCGAGTGTGCTGCAGCACAGCTCTGCAGGCACTGATGGCTATTAGTTTGATTTCCAGATGCAAGGGGACAAACGGGTTTGCCTCAAAGCATGGGCCAAGGCCCCTCTCTGCCTTGGAGAGCCGTCCTGACAGCCAGCTGCCCGCGCCTTCCATCACACTTTGCATTTGCGTTCCCTACACCCTTGCCAGAGGGGTACGGCATCCAACCTCGCAGAGCTTTGCGAAGGGAAAACCTCCTCGGTGTCAGTCAGAGCTTGGCTGAGCAGGGGCTGGAAGGCTCACGCTGTGGAAACCCTGGCTGCCGAGTATTCCCAGTGGTTTGGGAGGAGCAGAGGTGAGAAAGTCAAACCAGGAGAGGAAACTGAGATGATACAAAGGAAAAAAAAAAGGGAGGAACACGGTGAAAGTTGCAGATCTTAACACCACTGAGAAAGAGGTTTACGTACCTGGAAAATATGGGAGGTTTTGTGGCAGTGTGTGAGCGGCCTTGCAGATGACTGCAGAGACAGGCACCTCTTACTGTCCATTTTCCCTTGCTGAAAAACATAAGAACATTTATTTTTGAGTTACTTCTTAGCGAGGAGAAGGCTTGAAAACGTCACGTGTGAGAGAAAATTGCTCTGCTATATTTCCTGCACTATGACTTGGCCACTCGGTGATTAAGAGCTGCTTTTGCTGTCAGTAAACAAGGCTGTGCCATCAGTTTGCAGAGCAGAGACCTGCAGCTTGCTGTAAGCAGCCTGGAGCACAAAGGCTGCTGGAACTGTAGCTGTTACACTCAGTGCAGGGGCAGAACAAAACCCTCAGCAGTGCCAAGCCGTGCCGTGATGCGAAAGAAGTTTAAACTGCAGGCAGCCCCTCCGAGGGAGCTCGAATCTGTGGTCACCCAGCTAAACTGTCATCCTGGGGCCCAGGCATGGCGGCGGTTTTATTGTGGTCACACCTGGCTCAAAATAACTTCAGTAACTCCACAGAGCGCTTGGCAGATAGGAAGAACTTGTAGGTACTTCCTATCCAAGCCAACGTCCGCGGTATCTGCAAAAATCAACAGGCAGCTAGCGAAGGCAGTTGGAGCTTGCACAACTTCAGAGGCCAAGCAGTAAGGCTGTCGTTCAGCAGGGTCCTGTGGCTCATGCTGCCGCTGCTACCTGTGCCTGGAGACCAGCAGAGCAGACGTAAAATACTGAGACTGAGCGATGCTGTGGTATTGCTGGGTTCCCACTTACAGGGCAAATACTCTGGCCCTACGAGCCTGACCATCTGCTAAGTCACAGTTTGCTCCAAAGCTAGCAATAACTTGGGCTGAAGAAAGGTTAATCTTTACAGGATCATCTCCTTATGCCACCCCACCCATATCCCGGAATATTGTATATTTTTAAGCCATCACTATAAAACCAGGCAAAACACAGGGGGGCTTGTTCTTCACAGCGCTGCCCTAAGCGCAGTTTTTTAGAGTTGGTGCAAAGCCGTGAAGAACACGGCAAGCTCTGAACACTCCCATTTTGCACTCACTTGGTGTGGCTGTAAACAACCGCGCAGCCATGGAAAATCCCAGCGCGGCATGCCCCTCGCCTGCAGGACTTCACTGCCCGTCCAGGAACCAGCAGGCAGGCAGTGATTTACAAATCTGAATGCGGAGTTTGGGGGATGCAGACTTCTAAATGACACAGCGCAGGGTGTGAGGGTTTACCTGCGCTATCTTTCAGGACTCTGATGAGAATTACACTCTCAAAGCCTTGTGCACTGCAGTGAAAATACTGTCACTTGCACATAATTCTGTGCTTGGGGCTCTCAGGTCCCCTCTCTAAGAGAAGAGAGCACAGATCACTTGTAAGAGTGAGGATTTGAGGTAAAATACAAAACTGTAACACATTAATGTATTTTATCTGGTACCAGTCCTAATCTTCAGATGTTTCTTTCACGCAGTGTGCAGTCGTTAGGGCATGAGCCGGGGAGCTCAGCATCTGGCTTGCTTGATTCTCCTCCCTGCTGAGGAAATCACCCAGCTGCCCCGCGATTTTTGCTGTGTCTGTGCGAGGGAGATGCTCTCTGCCTCCCTTGGCGGAGCAGTCCTCGACCAGAGATGCTACAGGCCCGAACCAGCGTCACTTCAAAGGAATTTGCCCCTGACTTCCAAGGAGCGGGACTGGGCTCCCTGCCTTTGCCATCTCTGGCACTAAAAGCAGCAGATAGCATTGGGCAGACGTTAGCCTGGGCAATAAAACCGCAGGCGCCCTCACCGGTCCTGGAGTGTCTTCTGGTAAGGCAGATGTGGGTCTCACCTTGGGGGTCTCACCTTGGGGGTCTCAGGTCGAACAGCGTACCCTTGGAGGGGCTGTCCAGGTCCTGAGTGGTTGTATATTGGTAAAAACCGAGTAATTTAACGATGACAGAGGATGGGAGACGAGTTGTGGAGTGGCAGACGCAGGCTAAAAAGCTTCATAATTTCTCCTGCAAGTTTAGAAAAATAAATATATATCTTTGGTGGGCAAGCTTACAGCTGCTCGCGAGCAGAAAACGAGTCAATTGTGAACAAAAATATTTATTTTTTAATTAATCTACGTCGGCCTTCAACCTTCAGGCGGGTAGAAAATAGTGGTCTGAAAGAAAAAGAAAAATAAAGGAAAGGCAGATTTTTCCTTGGCGGCATCTGAGGGGAAAAAAAGAATAATATTCTAAAATTATCAACAGGTATTTTCCATCGAAATTGGTGGGGGTAGAGGTGGGGGGGGAACGCCGGGCTCGGTGCGAGCGGGCCCTGAGGGAGGCGGCAGCCCTTCTCCTCAGCCGGGGGCTGGCGGCCGCGGCCCCCCCCCGGCGCACGGCGCGGGCAGGGCCGCCGCGGAGGCGAAGTTTGCGGCCGAACTTTGCGAAGTTCATTAAAACGCCCCCCCCCCCCGGGCCCCCCCCGCCGCCGCCAGCCCTCCTCTCCCCTCCTCTCCCCTCCTTCCCTCCCTCCCCGCCCGGCTCCTCCGGCGGCGGCGTCCCTGAGGGGAGCTCCATTGTCTGGGAGGGGATGGCGGCGGCACCCCCCCGCCGCCGCGCCCCCTCCGCGCCCCCGCCGCGCCTCGGTGCGCGGGGCGGCGGCGGCGGGCGGCGGGCGGCTGCCTCGTCTCCCCCAAAGTTTTGGGATCGGCGTCTCCTCATGATGTATGGATGATATATTGCATTGTGGGTGTCAATATAACTGACGGCCATATTTGCCGGTGCCTGCTACCGCTGTAAACAACCCAAAGTGTCTGGGAGACGCGGAGACGCTTCGGTGAATTTCGGGACGCCTCTCCTCCTCCTCCTCCTGCTCGCCCCGCTGGCCATGTCTCTGGGAATGTCCTACAAGCCCAACTTGAACGCCCACATCCCCGGGACTCCCCTCACCCCGGGTAAGTCCGCGGCGGCAACTGGGTGGCAAGTTTGGGAGGCGTGCGGCGGGGGCCCCGCCGTGCCGCCCCGGCAGCCCGCGGCGAGCCCCGGCCTCGAGTTTTTCTGCCCGGTCCCGCTATGGCGGGGCAGCGAGCTCTCCGCGCCCGGCTCCGCGCCGCCATTACCGGGCGCTCGCCCGCCCCGCGCCGCCCCGCGCCGCCCCTCCGCGGGGGCGCCGGGAGCCGCCGGGCCGGCCCCCGAGCCGCCTCCGCCGCCGCCGGGAGGGAGGGAGGGGGGGGCTCCTCCGGCCGCCGGCTTTCCTCCATGCCCGGCTCCCCGGGGCGGCTGATTGATCTGGATCAGGAATATTCCGGCGGCGCCTCAGCGAGGACCGCTGCTGGCGGGACGCCGCAAGTGCCGCTCGCCCCGCGCCTCGCCTCGCCTCACGCCCGCCGCCGCCGCCGGGCCGCGCTCCTCAGGAGCTGCGGGGCCGCCCGGGACCCCGGCCCCGCGCCCTCCGCCGCCGGGGGGGTCTCGGTCCCCGCTGCCCCTCAGCGACCGGGGCTCGGCGGGGCGGCCCGGGCGAGCGAGCCCTCCCCGCTCACCCCCAAATATTTTTGGAAGTGTGTGTGTGTGGGGGGGCACAGGAATTCCTCTTTATTTCCTACAAAAACACTCCTTATTCCCCTCCACCCCCTTGCATCCATACAGGAGCCTTTCCAACTTTCCTCCGTAAAAAGTTTCCTTGATGGGATTAACTTTTTTTTTTTTCTTCTTTTTCCCCCCTGCCTTCCAGAGGTGAGGGCAGGCGGGTGCTGGTGCCCGCTGGGGTCTGCGCCCCGGGGTGCGCGGCCGCCCCGCTGCAGCCCGAACAAAGCCGCAGCGGCGATCGCTTGGCTCTGGGATATTTGGAGGGGATCTCGCTCGTATTAAACAGAACCAAAATGGAGAAGTTGGTGCTGACTTAAAATTAATATTCCCGTCTCCCTTTCCCTCCTGCGCCAGCCTGCGGGGATGCCACCAGTCCGTCCGCAGGCAGAAAAGCTGATTTTTTTAAATTTCTTTTATTTTTGAGAAGGGAAAGTTTGGCTGCTTGGTTTAGGAGGGAGGGAGATCTGCCCCGGTGCGTGGTCGTAATCCTGGGATGTCGATGAACGAAAGGGATTAACGAGATGCACCTCTGCCCTAGCTACCGGGAGAGCGGCCGTCTTATTTTACGGCGAGGAATTGTCACCAGCTGGTGCATGAGCCGAGGTCCCCGCGCCTCAGCCGCCTGCGTGCGGGAGAAGCTCTGATCCTGCTCGGAGCTGAGCTCGGTGGGGCTGCGAGCGCTGAAGGGCTCGGCGAGCCGGGCGGCGGCGTGGGGATTGCCGTGGGGCCGCGCGCTGCCCCGCGAAGGGGTCAGGAAGCAGGGGATGTGCTCAGGATTTTTGACAAAAAGCAGAAGTGTCACCGGAGGGGAAAAAAAAAAAAAAGAAAGAAAGAAAGAAACAAAACAAAGCCCAGCAAGGGAAACCGTTCTCCTGCCGGCTCCCACGAGAACCTGTGCCTGGCGCTCCGGAACAGCCGTAAAATTGCAGGGGGAACAAAGGTGGTATTTTGCGATGGTGGGTGAGGGGTGCGGGTTAGGTCGTGCCGCGGGGGGACCCGGGGCTGGCCGCTCCGCCGGCGAGGGCTGCGAACATGCCGCTCACAGCGCGAGCTGAGCGGTGAAGTTTCTGTCTCCGGTCCTCCTGCTGCCGTGCCCGTGTGCTTTCTAACGCTCCTGCTGCGATCGGGGTTTTAGATTCTTTCATGCAGTTTTATCTTTCCTACCCCCCCCTTCCTTTTTTTTTTTTTTTCCCCCTCCGTAATGGCAAGTTAGCGGCAGTTCGCTGTCATGTTAGAACTATTCTTGTCTAAGTTGTCCTCTTTCCTCAGTTCGGATCATCCTCAACACCCCCAGAATCTTTTCAATGAAAGAACGTCCTCCTCGGAATCCAAAATGGGCTCTCTCTTCCCTCCCTGTCTTCTGCCATTATCCTCACGCACCAGCTCTTCCTCTAGCTAGTGGTATTGCCAGCACCGTGGCCTAAGGCCAAGGGAGTTAGACAAAGCAGTCCTTGCAGTTGCACATATCGCGTTCGGAGTGATATGACTGCAGATGGCCCCCTCCTTTCTGGAGCTTGATTCTGAGTTGGAGGAGATTGCTTCGCTATTGTGCTTGCACTGAATGCCCCCAGCCAGGAGCAGAAATCCGAGGGTCACTTCCAAACCTGGGGTGAAGGAACCCCCCTCCCCCGTCCTGCAGAGGAGAGGAAAACAGGAAATCTGTCCCTTTTGGCCTGAAACCAGCCCTGCAGAAGCCTCTCCGTGTGCATGCTGAGTATTTTGGTCTCAGCCGACGGAGGGCTCTGGCCAGCTGTGGATCTCGCAGGGATTTTCCTCTGGGAGGTAACGCTGCTTCCCTGCAGTGCAGGGCTTCTGGTGCAGGAGTGTTTGGGCAGGCAGCGTCGGCTCAGCTCCTGGAGCCGCGTCCTCTCTGCAGAGCTAACTCCTTTCAAGTTTAGCCCGAGAGCGGCTGCTCTGCGAAATCGTGCTTAAACTGCGCTCAGTGAGTGGCCCGGTGAGGTGAAGCAGTTGTGCTCGGTGGGTGACTGTGCTCCGTTCTGGCACGGGAGCGTGCTGGGGACTGGGAAACCTGGGCTGAAGTCCTGGGGGAGAGGGGCTGCCTCGGGACGGGGGCAGTTTGGGAGGAAGCCTCCGTGGGGCCGTGGGCAGGTCAGGGATGGCTGCGGGTGAGGAAAGCGCAGCTGCTCCGCAAGTGAGCCAGGATGCTGGGAGCATCCGGGTGCGGACTGCTCTGCCTCACACCAGGCTGCGGGAAGGAGGTCGTGGTGTCACAGCAGGGTTCGGTGCCCGTTCCTCCTCGCCTTGCCCTGGTCAGTGGTGACACCCTTCAGGGGTGCCTGCAGCCAGGCTTGTAGCGTTTTGCCCAAATTATCCACCTCCCTCCTGGGGAGCCTGTGCTCTGGGAATCAGGCCCCTGCGTGTAGTGCTGTCAGTTCCAAACCGCCTGTGCTCGGGGAGCCCCATTTAACCTCCCGCACAAGCACCTGCCCTGCACGGCAGGTAAGCGGGACCTGTGCTGCTGCGGCTTTTCCTTCCAGCCTTACCTGGCCCTGCCATGCCCCAGGGGAACCTCTGTTACCCTTTCTAGCAGCATTTCGGTTTGTTTTTATTCTCTTGCGTATTGTACTGAATCCTGCAAGGCACAGCTTCCTCCTCGTCTTGTGCTTTATATTGTTTAACTCAGCTCCTCTGTGAGAGGGCCAGCCGCTGTGCTGAGGTAAAGTGGGGCTTCTCCACTGGCTTCGGTGGGAGCAGAGAGCTTTACACCAGCTGTGTAGTTTGTAGACTGCTGTTTTTTAGTTTATATTTCGGCTGGATGATCACAGTCACTGCCCAGATGGCCGCTCTCACAGAGCTGTGGTCAACGGCTCCGTGTCCAGGTGGAGACCAGTGACGGGTGGCGTCCCTCACAGGGCGGTGTTGGGACCGGTGCTATTTAATGTCTTTGTCGGTGACATGCACGGTGGGATTTTGGGCACCCTCAGCGAGTCTGTGGGTGACCCTGAGCTCTGTGGTGCCATCGACACCTCAGAGGGAAGGGCTGCCACCCAGGGCTGCCCAGGCTCGAGAGGACACGAGCTGGCACTGCGTGCTGGCAGCCCAGCACCCAACGGTCCCCTGGGCTGCATCGAAAGCGGTGTGGCAGCGGGGCGAGGGAAGGGATCGTCCCCCTCTGCTCGCCCCTGTGAGGCCCCACCTGGAGGGGCCCCAGCGCCAGAAGGACGCGGAGCTGCTGGAGCGGGGCCAGAGGAGGCCGCGGGGTGCTGGGAGGCCGGGGCGGCTCCGCTGCGGGGCCAGCCGGGAGCTGGGGGCGTGCGGCCTGGGGAGGAGAAGGGCCCGCGGCTGGCAGGGCCTAGGGGGGACCTGTAATCGGGGGTGTGGTGACGGGACCAGGGGGAATGGTTTTAAACTAAACAGGGCAGGTTTAGAGGAAGTATTGGGGAGAAATTTTTCACGCAGAGAGCGGCGAGGCAGAGGAGCTGTGGGTGCCCCGTCCCTGGGGGTGCTCAAGGCCAGGCTGAATGGGGTCAGGGGCAGCCCGGTCCAGGGGCAGGAGTCGTGCCCGTGACAGGGTTCGGAACCAGAATGTCCCTTCTGACGCAGACCATTCTGTGATTCTATAGTTCTGTGATTTTCCTGTTTCTAGGCATTTTCTGGCTCTGTTGTGGATATTAACCAGCATTTTGTACAGAGTATGAACTGGTTTGAGAACGGTAGTTTTAAGATGCAGAAGCCAGCAGAAAGAGCTTGGGGTGTTTCTTTGGTTTTATTCTAATTCTTGCAAAAATGGCAGGCTTCGAGACAAAACCCTATTCCTGTAATAAAACTTAAAAACCTGCGTGTGTAGGATCTGGAGAAACAAATTCTGTCAGACTGTGACAAGGGAAGGAAGGAGCTGTGCCTTGGCTCCCCGTTACTGAGTGGTGACCTGCGCAGCAGGCACTGCCGCAGCTGGGGACCAACGGGGCTGTCAGAGCAGCTGCTGCACCTCACAGCGACCAGGAGCCTCGTGGTGGACAGCACGAATTCTCTCTGAGAGGTGAACCAGAAAGAACTTCGCTAACCAGGGCTGTTGCTTGCAACTGGAGAGACCAATTTCATTCAGTCCTGCGAGGTGAAACCGGGCACGCTACTAGGTCACTCCTTATGAAGACCGCAGTGCACACTTGCATGAGCAAATGCCTTGCTTGTTGCCCTTTACAGACAGCTTAGGTTTCATATTGTTGTCCAGATTGAGAAGCCAGTTTTTAGAGTGGGAGTGCTGGAAGGAATGCTGTCATAAGCAATGCAGGGAGCAAAGTGTTCACATCTCAGCAGAGCGGATAGTTTTTAGGACACATAGCTGATATTCCGTCCCCAAACCCTCAAGATTCAAACTGAAATTTGCTGGTTCTCTGGTCACTTGAAATCCATGCGAGGTTAAGAGCAGTCTGAAAAGAAACACAGTAAGCATGTTTCAGAATTAGCAATTTTTGAGTGGACTTGTTGGGACATTTAGAAAACTGGCATTTTTGGCTTTGTCTACCAGAGCGTTTAGGTTCAAAGCAATGAACGGTATGGTTTTCTCAACCAGCAAATCTCCTCATCGTCCCCACCCACCACTTGTTGGTTGAGTTGCAGGGTGGTTTTGGTTCATGCAAACTTCATTCCTTTTGCATAAAAGTAAACCAGAAGCTGCGCTCCAGTTGTGCAACGCTGGCACTGCATCCTTTAATGGGAACTTAGGACCCAAACCAAAGGCAGCTTTGAGCCATATCCATGCTGCAAACACTTGGCCTGGGGGACCTGACTGAAATGTAGACCTAAATCCTACCCCCTCGCTCCAGCTACATGTGGTGTACACATCCTAAATTCTTCGATCTTTTGAACCGTTCCCATTGTGCCAGATAACTCGGTAATACAAAAATTGCTTGTCTTAAGCTAGAAAAGAAGAATGGTGGGGAGTCTGAGGGACTGTCTTTTGTTTTTCTGATTAAAAAAAAAAAGGGAGGAGGAAGAAAGAGCAGACATAAAACATGGCCGTTATCCACATGGAAAGATTAAATGGAACGAGAGTACCAGAGGAAAGGCCCAGAGTGTGACAGATCAAAAGAGCAAGGCCTCTGGCTGTTACGATAAAGAATGTCCTAGTTCTTGAGAACATATTTATATGTGTGTTCTGGATTTTTTTTAATGAAATAGTTTTATTCAAAGAAAGGTCTGTTTCTACCACATGGGCTGTCTGAGGGGGGAAGTAGTGGGTGAAAATATAACTTTCACAGCCAGTCCTATAAGGAATGTTTTGTGCGAATGAGAACGGGTTCCATTATTTTAAATTAAAAAAAAAAAAATTATTGGAGGGCTGGGGGAAATGGGGGTTGTCAGCATTTTTTGCTCTGGGTTGGCAGCTCCTGTACAGCTCGGCGTGTTGCTTGGCTGTGCAGTAGATCTGCTTGTGCAGACACGCATGTGGTGTCCCACGGATGGCAGGGAGCTCTCGCTGAACTTCAGCCAAAGTGTGCGGAGGGCTAGGGAGTCAAATGTTCTCGTAGCCAGGCAGAACACTGCAACCGTGTTTCAGGCTGTGTGCAAAGACTCGTCGCAGAAACAGCTGCGATGGGGTTACGTCTCTCCCCAGGCTGGAAGGTACTTGCCCCGCGGCGTACGTTAGGAGCAGCTCACGTGAACGCTCCTCGTGTGTTCCGCTGCAAATTTGGCCATTTTAGGGCAGAAGTTACGTCCTCGCAGGTAAACTCCTGGCTGTCTCATACTGCATACCTGCAGGGATCTCTTCTTAGATACTGTCGTGTTCCTGAGTACAAAGAGTCGGTAAAATGGCAGCAGCTTACACTTGCAGCTTTATAGGACCTTACAAAGTGCAGGTGGTAGAGAAACACATATCCAGTGGGGTTGGCTCTACTTGCCTAAGTCAGTTTTATGGGAGTAACTCATTGAGTTGAGGAACTATTCCTGATTTTTCCTTGCTGTTTGTGCAAGTTAAACAGGGTGCTGTTGGAGCTGTGTGGATGCCATGGCATCTGCTGGGAGCAGATCAGGTGAGTACCCCAGCGTTCCTGTTCCCACCACTTCCTTGTGGGGTGCACAGTAAGCTGCCTTTCCAGTTACTTCTCCAGCAAGCAACAGCAATTAAGAATTAAAACTCAAGACTAGCAAATTGCTGCTCAGGCTCGGAAGCAGTAGCGGAGGAACTGAGTGGATCCCTACAAACCTATCAGAAATTAGTGGGGAGATTCATGGTCAGTGGGAGTTCAGGGAAACAAAGGTTGGTTCTTGATCCTTTGTCTTCCAGGGTGTTCAGTGGGGCTCCGGGAGACCGCTGGAAGGAAGAGATCTTGCCAAAAAAATCTAATTTCTTTTTGCTGTACTGTAAACCTCCCCCACCCATTGGTAAAGGGTAATATTGATTAACAAGAAAATCACTGTATTTTTGTGGGGAAAAAAACACTTCTGTCAGTCTTCTCTGTGAATACAGAAATAAAAGGCATTGTTGGCACAAGAATAAATGGCTATATAAAAGGTTTTGTATACATTTAATTAGGAAAGCGGAGGGAGGAAAGTGTGTATATTAATTTAGGTTTTAAACAGCAGCAAGTGCTAAGACAATTTGGGAGGTGATACACAGTGTCACTCGAATTCAGTGCCAAGCACACTCCCTTTTCGATTCTGTCAATTCGTAACTGTCTTGTCTCCATTGTTATTTTAACATGAGATAGCAAGCCTCAGTTTAGATCCCCCCTCCTTTTTTCCTCTCTAGTGAATACCTAATCATCAAACTGATTTTTGACTGGGTCTTGACTGCGAGACTCGCTGGCCTAATTTTGCTTCCTAACAGTAATAGCAGTAGCTGGTGATATATATATATTTTTTTAAATCTGGGACGTACAGGATGTTCAGACATGCAGATGGCAGATGTATTTCGGGTTAATTGACTAATAGTCATCTAAGACCCAGGGCTTCTCCTCGAGATTAACATACGGAGCGATAGGTCAAAAAGCCTAAGGTCCATTACCCTGCGAGATAATAATACCCCCACAATTAATTTCAGTTTCACGATTGCATCATCCTAAATTGAGGTGAAATCGGGGATTTTTCATTTTCCTTTCCCTCCAGCAGAGTTTGAGTGGCGCAACTTCTGGCATGGGTGTGCGGAGCCTGGTGCCACGGCCAAGTCAGATCCTTTTCTTTGTTCTCAGGGCCTGCTGCTGCTGATAAAGTGGTCGGCGCATGGCATTATGTCTTATTACATTTTTGATGCAGACTGCAAAGAAACGGGTAAACTCACCATGGTTACCACGATCTGTCATTTGGCAGGGCACGCCGTACTCAGCGATGGCCTCTAGTGTCTGCAGCACAGCTCTGCATACGCCTGGGTACGGGAGACAATACAGCACCCCTGGCTGCCAAGCGGCACCCGCTGCCGAGCTGCCTGCTAATTCCCATGGGCAGCGATGCTCAGACTCCAGCGGCGGGTCCTTACTCATCGCTGCCTGTTGCAAGTTCGCCTCGTTTGTTTTCGTAGCTCCGTGCCGACTGAGTCACTGCCGGCCTCGCGCTCCCGTGCCGAGGCCAGCTCCTGTCCACTGCAGTGCCTTGCGTCTGCCAAGCTTGGGTTGGCCCCGGATTCACTGCTTTGTCTTGCCGCGTCGTGTTTCCAGGAGGGCTTTCTCTCTTACCTAGACGAGCCCTGTGGTGTTATTTCGTACAGGCGAAGCACGTGTCGTCGTTTCACTCAGCATGACCTGAAATAATTACCATCTATATTGTCATTAACTGAGATGGTGGTGGTGGAAAACGGTCTTGGTTTTTGTTCTGCTGAGTGGGTAAAGCGGGATGCCTGAGCTTGGTCATCTGAGTCCTGGCCTTGGTTCAGAACCAGTTTGGAGCTCCCAGGGCTTGTGTGCATGATGGGTGACTGCCTGCGGTAACAGCTTAGGAACAAGTCCTTACAGGACGGGTCTTTTGTTTTATTGTACGCGAGGAAAAATCGCTTAAGTCTTTCTTTACTTAATCGAGGTAATTAAACCTTCCTACCGTATAGCACAAAGGGTTCGTTAAGGTTTTTGGAGCATTTTGAAATCTTTGGAGGAAAGATGCGGTTTGCTGTTGTGCCGCGTTTGATAAGTGTTGAAATTCAGTCATCTGGACGTGAAATGTTGGCTGAGTTGTAAGTACAGAAATCTTGCAATTGTGCATGCATTTCGAGCTGATAATGTGAAGAACTGATTGAGAGCAGAGCTGGCATCCGTGCTGTTTCTTCACAGTGCAGGAGCCATACTCCATGGGTGTGTTTAGTTTAGTTTTTTTTTGTTTTTTTTTTTTACTATTCTTCAGCAAAATGTGACAATTAGCTCCACGTGAAACTGTAGTAACAGAAACACACATTGTAATGCCAGAAAATTTACCAGCTTAGTTAAAGACAGAGAAACCTTCTTTTTTTTTTTAAGTTGACCTAGTGACCAGCCCAGTTTACCTTCGTTAGGATTTCACGTCTAGTTAAAATTAAGAACACGCTCTCTTCTCGTAACAAAGACGCCACCACAATGATATCCTGTGATTAATTCTGAAGTGGAAAGAGACTTCCCAACTGAGGAGGAGAGCCTGTTCAGCAGCGCTTTTCACAAACTACTGGCTTTCTGTTTCTTTTTGTAGTGAGGGGAAACAGGGATTGAAATCACTTGCAACTTTTAAACAAAGCTAGTGATTTACATAGTTCTGAGCCCCAGTGACTTTTGGCATCAGTTTAATTTAGATTCAAATGAAGGCTGGAGAATAAGATCTGTTCCCCGTGGGGAAGGCAGTTGGGAATTTTCAGCAAGGAAGTTTGTAAGAGGGCAGATTTTTTCCGACAGCAGGCAGGCTGTGTCTGTGCCTGCAGGCGAAGACAGCAGCATCAGTGGATGCAGGGGCACTTAGCTGCAAGAGTGGAAAAGAGCAGCAGCTAGGTCGAACATCGCCTTAGTCCTGAGTGCGCAGTCCGTAACCAGCAGGTCCTCTAAAGCGGTTGTAAAACGGGCAGCATAATTAAGGCCTTCAAGAAAAGTCTAAGGGTTGCTTCTCAACCCCAAATTCTTCCCGTTGTGGGGTGGAGAGGTGTTTTGATTCCTCATTTCTGGAGCAGCTCGCCAATGATCACATCTGAGTCTGCTTCTTTAACTCTTAGCTGAGTCAAAACCCTGTATGTATATACATATTTTTTTTATATAACAATAGAAAAAGTAACCATAACCCAAAGAGATGTTATTTTTCCTTAGGTTTATGCGGCGCTGTTTGACTTGCTAAAAATGTTTGGTATCACACAAAGAGGAATAACGCTAGTGCTCTTCACCTCCGATGTCACAAAATGAGCAGCAGATCCGATATACCTCAACCGACTGTTCTCTATGAATAGTTTTGGCATCAGCTGAAAATAGTACCGAGGGTAACTTGCGTTGACCATGTGATGACACTTTGAGTTGCAAAATTGCTTTCAGATAACTTGCACTGAAAAAGTAAAAATAGCACAGCACGTTAGAGTCATCTCTGTGGAATGTATATATGCAAAAATAGGGCTCCTTAATATTTGGTTTGTCTCGGCAGAACAACCTGTCATGTTACACCGTTTCACTTTTAGGCAAACAATTTGGGCTGATAATGTTGCAGGCTGTGCTATTTTCAAATGTACAGCAAACATTAGGGAAGCGTTCATTTAACTGTTCTCTTCCTAGCGAATAGTGTGGCTCTGGAATGGCGTTAGTCGGCTTGGACAAAGGTGAGAGGTTACAGCTTTAGAAAAGAGAAAAGCTACCTAAGGTGTGTCCCAACGTAACCGGCTAATCCATCTTTACATAATAACAGATTTTTTTCTTTTTTTCTCTGCAGCTGGGAGTGTTCACTCTCCCTCCACAAGTATGGCAACGTCTGCGCAATACAGACAGCTTATAAACGACTACGGCCCCCCATCCCTAGGGTACACACAAGGGATGCAGGTACAGCTCTGCTTGTTTTGCTTTAACCAGGTCACCGACCCTACGCTTGCATGGTTTGCGTGGATCGTGGCCTGTAATCTGAGGTGTTCCTCCCTCCCACCAAGGTTTGAAATCAAACCCAAATGGCAGACTGATTCATCGCACATGTCTTGGGATCAAATTAGACTAAGCAGAGTGCTGAGTGAGATTAGTTACTAATTAACTGTTAGTCCCTTCTGAGTCACAGTGAACCATGTCTTGAGTTATGTTCTGCTAGGAAGGGCTGTGGCATTTTTTAAAATTATTCGTTAGAAAAGTGATATTCCTACACCTTTAACTGTTTTCCTTGGGCAGACTGATAACGTAAGATTTACAGTCTCATGAAGTGCGTGTTACAGACATTCCTATGGGCAGCTTCAGGAATCCAGCTGGTTTCTTTCTGTGAAATTTGTTAACCACTTTACAGGATTCCCCTTATCATATGGGCAGTTTTGTTTTATCTACGCCTCACTCTCCCTACCTAGCTAACTCCTCCACAAAATATACATCTGAACATTGATAAAAGCAGAGAGAGGGTTAAAGAAGTAGTTCTGTTTGCTGGTTTTGTAGAACTGTTTTAACTTCTGTCTCACGTAAGGTTCCAATCTTGTAGTTGCATCCTCCCAGTTAATTCTGATTTTGGAAGGGCACAGAGCATTGTGTCCAACTGTAGCAGGAAGGGCAAAAAGAAAATAATGTTTACATAACAAATGCGAAATTTTACTTAAAAAGAAGAAAAGTGGCTTCCAGGGCTATTTCTGGTCCTCTGTGAATTTCCATTTGCTGTTTGTTCTTGTTGTTTTGTTTTTAGCAGTGTTTAATTGAGATCAATCTACTTTCAACTACAGGGTACCAGCAGCAGTCAAGTACCGCAAAGCAAATATGCAGAACTTCTAGCTATCATAGAAGAATTAGGGAAAGAGATCAGACCCACGTACGCTGGGAGTAAAAGCGCGATGGAGAGGCTAAAACGAGGTAATGTTTGACTTTTTTTTTAAATGTCCCATGCCCTTTGTGTGCTGACTGCTTGTATACAGCTTCGTAACAGTGCTTCTCCTTGAAAGCGGACAGCTGTCTGGAGCTTGTTGGTAAACGAGGTGTATTAACCAGTAATTGAAACTTTGGTATACTCTATTCTTACTGGATTTGATAAACTAGTGGCCAAATGTGTTTCATGTGCACAAGGGGGTTTTCAGTTAATAGTTCAAAGTTATTTTAGAACCCTTATGTTGTCAGTTGGCGGTGTTCTGCCAGGTTCCTAGTCACTTGCTCGCCCCTTCTACTGCCTTTCCTCCCTAACCTGAGAAATACACAGCCAAGCATTGTTTACTTCCTCTCATAAACATCACCCACCTACTTGACCCAAGAACCTTTACTGAAGTGCATTTTGATTAGAGAAATATTACACGGTGGTAAATCACTCAGGCTGCTAGAGAGAGAGACAGGCAAAACAAGGTGGTTTTGTCAGCGAAAGCTGTTCAGACCGGGATGTCAAACAGACGTGTTCCTGCTCTCCGTGGAGCATCGGGCTGCTTAGGCTCCATTACCTGCTTCAAGTGGACGTCATTAGCAGTCTGCTCGTAAGGGACGCAGAAGCTTTTAGGCCTGGCTGATGAGGTCTCTTTAGCTTTGCTTAGTCAGCTAAAAGGGGTCACAGAAATGCCCTTTCCTCGCAGTGTAAAAGAAACCCCCACATTCCCCACTGCTGACATCAGCTTGACATTGTCCCCTGCAGGGGACGTGCAAGGGATATTTCTGAAGGAGCAGTGGGACATTCCACTGCTCGAGCTCCTGGAGTGACCCTGAGTGCCACCGACAATGGTTGCGCTGGCAGCTCTGTCCTTTGCCAGTATGTGTAGTTACCTTTTCCTCCCTCTCCTTGGTCCTTGTGCTGAGTTTGGCTCAAGCATTCGAACCTGAACGGGAATGTTATTGTAACAGACTAACTTCACCTCGCAAAGCCCCCTTACGTTCGCTCAGGACTACGAAGCTTTATTTAAGGCTCAACCATTATGGGAGAGTAATATATCTGCCGTGACATGCAATAAAATGACTAGTAGCTGTTCTGGGAAAGGATGCAATAAAGTCTGCTGATGAGTGGTAAGTGGAATCTGGCCCAGCTAAAATCAATGTTGCTGGAGTCTCTCTTTATTGCATTGCCTGAGTCAGTATTAATAGATCATGAATGGCAATAGGCTGACAGGGACGACCTGACAGGGACCGGGAGAGATGCAGACGTTCTTTGAACGGAACGGTTCGGTTAGGTGAGACAAAGTTGTTTTGCTCCTTCCTGCAGCGAGTATTTACTTAGCTAATGTAGGTTTAAGATTCAGTGCTGCCACTGCGACTGACTTGCAAATGCTGCAAAAAATCCAAAATAAGTACTTTCTGCTGCCATCTTTTGGTCACAAACATACCTCTCTTTGCATTTTGGGAGCCATATAGCTGAAGGAGCATGGGCAAGTGTGAGAGTAGAAGTGATCGAGAGTAACCATGTGACTGCAGCCTCCATGGCCATGTGGAGGTTATTGCTGAATAAAGTCCCTGTCCCCAGCTCCACCTGCTTCTAAGCACAAAGGCAGCTGACCTCTAAAATTGGCCAAATTCCCAGCGTTCTACATAATTCAGGGTAGTTCTGCTGCATAAACCGGGCGTCCTGCCACCAGATCCAGGCCCAGTATACTGGTCTGAGTGTGCATTTCTGCCTCCCACAGCTGCAGGATGCAGCTTTACTTGTCTGTGTCAACTTAACCCTCTGCAAAGCCTGGCACACGTCAAGTCCCAAATCACTCCTTGGATGTGGAGGCTGTTCTGGGCCAGCAGCCTTCTAGAGACAGAATCTATTACCTCTAAACAGAGATTAAACTTCATCTATTGCCTTATTGTCATTTGTCCACTCTTGTTAAGGAGCACGAATGAGCAGAGAAATCACCTGTCTTTTCCTGACATTAAAACATAACCTTGTTGGAGAGAAATCTGTCTGTTTCCTATTGTAAAATCTAACTCGAGCTCTATTCTTTGGGCAGCTCTGTGAACACGAATCTAGATTCAGATCCAGGATTAAAACTCAAGGTCCAGGTTGCTGAAACTCAAGGCAACAGGACTCTTAGTGGAAAATTCCACATTATGTCTATCAGATTAGAGTAGATACAGCAGCATGTAAGGCAGCGATGATTTACACTGGGAGCTGAGCCAGTTAGGAGGTGACTTTCCACACACAGCATAAAAAAATCCTCTTATATTTACAAAAGATGCAACTTGTGTTTAAGCAACTTTTTGAAGGCTTGGATTTTGATGCATCCACTTGGAAAATTATTCCAAGGTATTAATTAAGACTTTTAGACCTTGCTAAAATGATTCCCTAAATAACTTTGGATTTTTTTTCACCCCATTGTAGCAAAATAACTGTCAGGTTGGTAAGATTTATTTATTTATTTTTTAATTAAGTCCCTGATTGTAAATGGGCCTGCACTGCACGTTAAGATATAGCTCTCACTGCAGACCTACAGTGGCTGGTTTGGGCTATTTTCAATTTATAATGCCAGTTTGGGAAAGCAAACTTCTTTAGCAGTGGCTGATGTTAGGTAAGTGAGGGATCTCTCCCTTTTCTGTGGCAAGCTGTGGTAGCCTTAGCAACTCAAGACAGAAATACATAAACCTTTCTGTGGACTGTCATTGCGAGTGTCACCTTAATGAGATCACGTAAAATATGTCCCATTCTTTTGCAGGCATTATTCATGCCAGAGGATTAGTTCGGGAATGCTTGGCTGAGACTGAGCGAAACGCAAGATCCTAGCCCACCAATGCAGTTGCAAGATTTTCCATCTCTCAATGAAGAAAAAGTAATACCTATTCCTTCTGACTCTTGAAACGTTCAGACAAATTCCTTTATTTTGAATGTTTTATCTTTCTTTTTTTGCCCTTACAAAAATGTATAGTTAAGAATGATAAAACAAGGATTTTTCAACTTACTGAGGGTTTGCATTTTGTAAAGACATTAAAACTCCCTAAAATGTTTCTAAAACATGAAAACTGAACTGCATGCAGAGGAATGCTCTCTCTCCCAGGCTATATTTCAGTTCTCTTTTTATCCAGTCACAGTCCCATTCTGTTTATTTTAATTTTCACTATATTCACTTAACCCCAAATGGTCAATCTTTCGAAGTTTGACATAAGCTCTGAGGATTTTTTTTAATAAATGCAGAATAGCATGCTGTACCTAGTAGTCTGCTATGTCACAATTTGTCATACAGCATAGACCCTGCTTAGAAATAACCTTCCCCTCCTCTTACTTTTCCTTTTTTGTTCGTTTTGCATAAACATTTGCATGACTGTTAGTGCTTTGAAGTCCATTTAAAGTGCATGAGTTATATGGAAAATAGGGAAACCTATTAAATAATAACAAGGTCCTGAAAGGCTAATTTCTACATTAAGGCAGGAGATTTCAGTTTGTTTGACAAAAAAAAAAAAGAAAATTCTGGATAAATTACTAAAACTGTTATTTGCATCTTTGTATGTATTTATTACTTGATGTAATAAAGCTTATTTTCATTAACAATTTGTATTAAAAGTATCTACAGTCACTTTAATCAGATCCATACTCAGTGTACGAGAAGCAAAGACTTAACCTTCATGCAGGAGGCTCAAAATCAGGACGACAAGGGAACGGGCCTGCGGATTGCTGGGGAGTTTCCCTTGATGCAGTCAATGTCTCTAAGCGGGTGGTACAGCTGCTAGTAGCGTACCTTGCTTTCAAAATAGATATAACAACTTTGGTTCTTGAAGCTCTCTCCCTTCATTGTTGAAAGTCAGAACGCAGTGGCAGCCTGTGAGGGTTCTGCCTGAAAATTAAAGAGAAGCTCTGGTTAAGCAATTAGCGTTTTAACGGTATTAAAATAGGAAAGTATACCTCACTGGGGGCTCCAAAGTAACAGTAACAAAGGAAAAGCAGGTGCATAAAATGGGAAACTATCAAAATGAGTGAAGTTACAGAAATACCCAAGCTTAGCTGCAGCATAGCATAAACAGAACTGTTGTTCACTGCAGTACAACCAAATCTAAATCCTAAGGAAGACAGGATATCTGGGATATCTAACATATATGGAGCTATGGATCCCTGAAGAGAATGTAGTATTAAGAAGAAAAGTTAATTGCTTCACAGCTTGGATGAACTGGACTCTGTTGCCTCGGCAGGCAGCTCCCAATGCAGGTTGTTCTTTACTTCTAATGACCTAATTCTGCCTCTGAAGCGGAAGAAAATGTCTGATGAGCCCTCGCTTGCAGGAACGCCTTCCCTGGCTCCCCAGCAATGCTCATCACCACTCTAGGTAAGAGTTGTAAAGCTACTGTTTAAAATTCTTTCAGAATTGAGAGGGATGGAGCATCTGTGCAGGCAGTTAAGCTAACAGATCTGAAGGAGACTGCCCGTGACTGGTGGCTCTTTGTATCAGTGCATCTGTTTCCATCATCAGAACCAACAGCACAAAGCAACTTTTCATTTCTCATCTAAACCTGGCCACTGTTTCTGAAGAATTTCTATCAGTGGAGGCATTGTCTGAGTAAGGATGGAAAGACCTTTAAGGTCTGTTCTCCTTATTTACTGGAACTCCTACGAAACAGCCTAAGTTATCATACTAGGCAGAAGGATCCGCTTGCTTTTTTATCATCTTTTGAACTTGGCAGAAAAACAGATTACTAAATATGAGCAATGAGATGATGGCAGACAGATGTAAGAACACATACTGCTTTTAACACTTCAGTCTTACTGTAATAGCAGGTCACTACTCAAGATTTCAGCTGTCCTTATGAAACCCTACATTATAGTTAGTAGGAAAACTGTGCTTAGGCATGACAAACTTCTCCCTTACCCTACTAGAGCCAGTCGGTTCTCCATGTTTATTTGCTATCCAATTGTAGCATCTCTTTAAACTGCTTTTTCCTCTCTAGGTTTTCCTTTGCTCTTCTTTTTTTCTCTTGCTTCTTCTTCTCTGATGCTTTCTTCTCTTTAAAAACATCGCTATTTTCACCTTTGTAGAAGAGGTCAACTTTTTCCTGGAGGATTTTTCTGGCTATCTTTCGGTTCTGCTCCACTGATCTTGTTTGATGACACTGAAGAAACACAGTAGGACACTTTTATTACAACTTTGACCTGTGTATTCTTCTGTTTTCCTGCTAGAACTTTTGTATCCAGATGATGTATTTTGGTGAGGCTGCCTAATAGTGACTTGCTACTGGAACTTGTCAGACCAGCCTTTACATTAATCTGTAATTCTGTTGGCAAACAAGATTGCTTCCACATTACCTTGGAAGTCTGCTTCTGAGTTTAACTGAACTGTGTCTCCTCCTTCTCATGATAAGGAAGTACAGATTAATTGAAAAGTATTAACCCACAATAGTGGGCTAAGAGTAATGCTTAAAAAGAATTTGCAGATTATGATGAGTTAATGAGTACATTCTTAACTGACTCTCGTGGGAGACAGAAACGCAAAGGCTGTCACCGATAGGGTAAGGAGATACAATTTATTGAAACTACAAAATAGTACCGCGTGCCAAGGCTAGGAAGATGGGCTGTGACCCCACATTTATTTACCTACCATTAACCAAAACTGCTTTGTGCTGAGGTTCTTTACAATACATATAAATAAACTCTTCCTCTGTGACACTTGCGCTGTGATTATGCTCCACTATAAAAGGAGACTTGGAGGACATGATGCGACTTGTGACTTAATGAAATAAAATGTCGTTACCTTCACTACAATCCCAGATGGAATATGCTTCAAAACAACACAGTTGCTTGTCTTGTTAGTGGCTTGACCTCCTGGGCCATCACCTCTTACAAACTGTTCTTCTAGTTCTGCCTCAGTTAGTCCAAGGAGATTGAGAGAGTTCTTCTTTCCTGCTGCCTGAAACAAGGGCATTCTGAGCAGGGAAAACTGCTGCTTCCTCAAAATCCATGGCCTCCAAGATGCCGTACGTGCTTCTCTCAGTAAGAACGTAAAATGCAATAAACTTGGAACATTCATACAGAAATGAAGATACAGTTTCTCTGGAAAGAAACCTGAAACAGACGTAGGGAATAGGGTTTAGGATCAGAATCCTTCTTTTAAGATGTTCTAGTTTAGCTGCACATCCTGTGTGGTATTTTTATTTACTTACAGATTTATTTTCAAGGCTTTTTGAACTGGTTCATAGATACTTGCCTTGAAACATTTACCATTCCACATGGGATTTTAGTTCTGATTGCAATTAGGTTTCCTAAAATAGTCGAGATTATTTTTGTGTTGTTGAATGGATCTGGAAAACAGTAAATAAATTAAATCAGTATTCCTACCCCACTTGGAGAATACCAAATTTGTATTGCAGGCCAACAGGAAAGCCTTTGCTGACACTCCACGTGCACCCTGGTTCTCTCCTGCTGGCAAGAGTACCTACAATCCACCTGTCAAAACGTGCTTGAACTACATCGGGGGGGATTGCTGGGGTAGGAATCCTCTGAGGTTGCCTTAGACAGTTCTCAAAACTACTGAAAGAAACCTGCTGGAAGAAGCAGCAAATTTACGTACTGTAACTGACCTCATGTCCTGACTTCCCATGTTCATTGGCTTTAAGTCACGGAAGATTGCAAAGAGGAGGTGAAAGGAAAACAAAATAATAACAATTAAAAAAAAAAGTAGAACATTTCCATCCCAAGGACGTGGATATTACAGTCAGATTTGGGAGAACACATCTTGAGCAGTTAAAGTTAGAACGGGAAGGGGGATTTTTACCTCTCAGAATGATGCATGACTGGTCAGTCAAGACAATTGCCTGGTGGTACAGGGCAGAACTTGGGGATGTTCATTTGCAGTTCTAGATTAATCTATGATTTTGAATTCTGAGATTTTATTTTATGCTAGGCTAGTACAGGATACTGAGTAATCCCTACCTACACGGATTAGATAATCTGGACTTGTATTTTGAACTTGCCCCATTAAGGTGCTGTTTTCTAAGCGTTGGGGTCAGGCTATAGAGCGTACATAGAACTTGGTGAGTGGTCTGATGTGGTGAGCATCCTTCCGTGTTGACCCTGTTAACAAGCTTCGTTTTCTACTCTCATAACTTCCCATGCAGCCCATCAGAGAGCTTTGAGGGAAGAGAAAGAACCAAGAGGTAAGGAGACCACCAGGGTTTCACACACTGCTTCACACGGTGATCTCCTCCCGGTCAGGTTGTTAACGAAGCCCCAGGAGCTGGCACTACGCTTCATCCCCTCATGGAGGATGAGGAACGTCAGGTTCTACTGTTCTCAAGTGTCATTCTTCAACAAGGCGTTAGGTAAGCACTTAGTAAATGATTTCATGCTTGAAACATTTCATTTGCTTCAGCAGAAAATACTTCAGCACACGAAGCAGCAGCAGCACCGAGCAGTAAATACCCATACAAGCTAAACATCACCGATGAAGCCAACGTAAGTTCAGGAAAGCTTTTATTTGCAATTAAACACCTCCACTTGGCGGCACTAGAAGGCAACTCTTTTATTATTTTAACCGCAAAAAAACCCCGCAGACGAACTTCGCGGAGCCCCTACCTCGCTCTGAGCGAGCCCCTGCCCAGCAGCCCGGTTACCGGGGGCGCTGCCCGGCAGCAGCGGCTCGCTATAGGCCCGCGGGAACGGCGCCAGCGGCAGCAGGACCCCTGAGGAGGCTCCGCTCGGGAACCGGGGCCTCAGCGGGGCCGCACCGCGGCTTCACGGCTGCGGGGACCCGCAGTCACCGCGCCCGGCCCCCCCTCGGCCTCAGGGCACCGCCGGGCCCGCTGCAGCCCGGCCCCGTCCCGGCCCCCCGGTGCCGTCCCGGCCCCGCCGCCCTCACCTCAGCGCCCCGGGATGGCCGCCGCCCCCTGCCTCACTGCGCATGCGCGCGCGTCCCCTCACGCACCCGCTCGCCTCTGCGCACGCGCAGCCCCCGCAGGCGGGGGCACCGCCGGGTTGATTGGCACCCTCCCAGAGCCAATCGAGCTTCGTGCACGCCCTCCCCCCCGCCCTCCCCCAATCGAATTGCGCGAAGCCGTCCGGCGCGTAGCCGCGCTGGCCAATCCCCTCGCAGCGGCGCGCGTCCTTCTCCGCCGAGCCAATCGCGGAGGGAGGCGCGGCCTGGCGGCCGGCCAAGCTAGCCAATCAGCGAGCGGAACCCCGGCGGGCGCTCCCTCCGCCCCTCCCGCGTTCGAACAGCGACCGCCAATCGGCGGCGACGGGGCGGGGCCAAGCCTGGCTGTCCCTTAACGGCCGCCGAGGGAGGCCGCCGCCGGCCATGCGGGTAAGGGCCGGGCCCAGCCCCGGGAGCACCCGGCGGGGCCGCAGCCCCCAGCGCCGCCAGGCCGCCCGCAGCGCCCCGCCCCTTTTTCCTAGCTGAGCGGCAGCTCCGCCGGCCAATCGCGAGCCGCGGCGCTGTCAACAGGAGCGCGAGGGCGCGGGCGGCCAATGGGAGCGCGGAGGGGGCGGGGCTATGGCGCGAGGAGGGGCGGGGCCGAGGCGCGGTAAGGGGGCGCCGAGGGGCTGCGGCTGCGCGCGGGGCCGGGGGCGAAGGGCGGGAACCTGAGGGGGCGCCGCGATCGTGAGGGGACCCTGAGGGGGCGCTGGGGGCCTGAGGGGGCTGCGGAGCCCTGAGGGGGGATCTCGGCCCCGGGCGATGCCGGTGGCTGCCAGAGCCCCCCCCCCCTTGGCACCCAGCTGCTCTCGGGGTGCCTCTGCCGCCTCATAACCTTCAGCTCTTCGGGACTCTGCGCCGTTATAAAAATAATAAAGCTTTTTTTCTCTTCCCCCCCCCCCCCGCCCCCCCGCTTTATTTCCAAAATCGCTCTCAGAGGGGCGTGTGTTTCTGGGTAACTTCCTTCCAGTTTGCCCCTTATCAGCCATACCCAAGGGAAACCGCTGGAGAAGCCACCTGGAGAACGTGCTAAAGCCCCTGGCTCCAGGGAAACGGGGAGAAGGCAGCGGTTGTCCATCCATTTAATTCGTGTAGAAATGAGTTTTTATATTTCAAAACTACTCTCAGTGAGATACGGCTCTAGATACTTAAAAATAATTAAAGTTTAAACCTGCGTGTCCTTGTGAGCCCTGTGAGGAATGGTCACGCTTTGGAGGCACTAGGCTGCCGCGAGGCAACAAGGATTTATTCCTGGTGTTGTCACAGACCGCCAGGGTGACATTTATTTCTTAATGCCTCTTTTTGTTCTCCATCTGCAAGATGATCATAAGGTTTTTCTGCAGTGGTAGAGCTTAGGGTGAATTCGCTAGGGCATAGAAGATGCTGAAATAAGCACTGTAGGAAAAGTGAATAACCAACGTGTTTCAAAGCCTTTTTCTCGATGGAAGTACAGATACTGGAAGCATGTTTTTATGCTGCTGTTCTTGTAAACTGCTGCTTTGAGTGCTGTAAGTCCATCGCTCAAGTGTTTTGTATGCATGTGTTTTATTTGTGGTGTTTTTAACTGTGATTCCTGTTTGACATCTTTTCTTTTTTACCAATTAACAATGAAGTGAATTATCTCAAACCAGTTCTGATGCATTTTTGAATCAACATTCTGCAGTAATAATAAAACACGTGTTCACGTAACTGTGTGGTAGAACTGGTCAGCTGCAGCCTAGCTCAGCTCTTGGTTTTGTTTCTGAGGAGTGTGTTCGGTGCAGTGCAGGCACAGAGCCCCCTTCCGCAGATGTAAATGCAGTGACAATAGGCCCGTTCTTTAATTGTGCTTCACACAAGTCTCAAAAATGGACTGTGGAATCCCAGATTTTAAACATATAAACACCACAACTTTGCTGTACTGGGATTCAAAGACCCCCTTATGTCCCAGCCTCGATGTGTGATGGGGATTTCTTTCTGAGTTAGAGGAGCTGCGGCAAGTACAGTGCTGATCAGCTAGCAGCTATTTGCAGGCATAGCGCAGGGCAGGAGGAGAGGTTGGGTTTGGACTGCCACCGTTTCCTGGGGTGGTTTGGCTGAAAAAATTGCTGCTTTAATCAAATTCTGTTTCTTCAAACAACAAAGTCCAATGGCTTTTTGAAATAGGAGGGTGATACTTAATTCTTTATGTTTGCAGGGTCACTTCATACTGGGACATAAGATATGGAAAACCATGACTTGGTGAATGCTGTGCAAGAAATCCCTTCAGCTTCTGTGGACTCTGATGTCAGAAATACCCACAGCTCTGTTTGCAATTTGAATTGTAACAGGTAAATGATACGTTGAAGGAATTACTAACAAATGCTTCTGTTATTTTTGTTTTTCATAGGTAGTATGCTTGATATAACGTTGTTACCAAGGTGAAGTAATATGTAATATTCTAATATATTTTAGTTTTCTTTACAATTGCAGGTAAAATGTTTAATGAGAAGCCTTAATGAAAGAAATGCTAAAATCTTCCTTAAACTTTATAACTTCCGTTGCCTTGTGCAACTTAGAATGGGGAGGGAATTGTTTTTCTTTTCAATGTCTAAGCTATATTCAATGAATAAGAAGGGCAAATATGGACTAATGGCCCACGTGTCAGATTAGGAGAAGTTCTTCGTTGTCTTGCTGAGATAAGAATTACAAGTCGCTTACTACATGTGCAGCTTCTCAAAATGAGGCAGTAGTCTTGAATTTTGTAACTTGTTTCTCAGAAGCTTCTATCTGTAAACTTAGAACCTTAGAGTCTATGAAGAAGCACATAGATTTGATGAAAAGCTGTCTTTATTGACATTTGTACTAGTGAGCAATAACATTTGTGCTGATTATGCCGTCTGTCTTGGAAAGCTCCTGTGTTTAAATGGTATGTAAGATAACACTGTAGATTCTGTGACACTTTCTTGAAAAATAACCTCATTCTTATGGAAGTCGCTTTTTTCAGCATGATCAGGGTCACAATGTAAATTAAGCATATAATTCTTTTATGATTGTATAGGGTCTGTAGTATATTATTTTGGCCACTATGTTGGACAGGTGGCACAATAAATAATTGAAATGTTTTTCCTCACGTTTCGCCAGAAGTCCCTCGTCCAATCCCAATGGAGTTTCTGGTTACTCAGGGAATAGCAGGTCCTCATTAATACCTGGTTCCATTGAGCTGCTTTCCTCCTTCGTGCGAGATATCCAGAACGTTGGAAATGCTGACTCAGAAATTGTGAAGAACTGTGAGGTATTTGATATTCATGTTTATATAAAAGAAGAAAAAAATATTATTGTATCAGCTTTGCATTTTATAAGACGGATCTAGTGATAGTACAGTTTAGCAGTAAGAGATTAAATACATCTTTGTTCTTTGTGATGGGACAAATGTTTTTACAGTGCTGTGAGCTAATCATGTGGATGGATTTTGTCGCGATTTCATCTTCGCTTTTTATGTATGAGTGTTCTACAATTACAATACTGGCGTGAATGTTTTTTTCAGTGTTAAGATAGAGATTGCAAATTTTTAAACTGAAAATTTTAAACCTCTAAAACTGCAGCACGTCAAGATGAAGTCTGAAGAGATCCTAGAAAGTAGTTGTTTTTTCTTCTTCTAAAAATGGCTCTGTTTCAGTTGCATCATTTATTTATTCTGTTTGTAAAGAGGTGTAGATTATTAGTTTGTTTTCAGATTTAAAACAACACACAAACCATTATCTTGGTGCAATGAGCTGATTCTCACAATCCCTTTTTTCCTTTTTAAAAAAAAATTATATTTTATCATTATTTTTAGTCTGTAGGGAACATCAAGTTTCCACACCATGGGCTGGTTCTTGCAGAATTTTTGAGCTTTCTGGCTGCTCTCCAATAAAATGTCTTCTGACAGATGCTTAATTTGGTGCTCTTTAACAGCTCCAAGAAAAGAGTGTAGATATCTGCATTTAGGCACGTGTTTTATGTCCTGTGTCCTAGGCATCAAATACCAGGCTCCATAAACATTAGCATAAAACTAGTTATAAAAATTCAGAGTTTACCACACGTTAGGAACACTATATATTTATTTATTATATTTTAGTTTTCACTAAACAGTTGTGCATCTTTTTCTTTGGCTGAATTGTCGAAAGGAAGATTTTCTGTGTTGGAGCAAGTGGTTCACTGGACGTGAGGATACTTAATTATCAATTTTAAGATTGCCTGGATCTTATTGAACTGAAACCTGCATTTCCAAACTTCAACTGTATTTTTCTGCCAGCTGTGTTTTCTTTTAAGTTATTATTATTATTTTTTTAAATAGAATAACTCACTTCCCTTGTTCATTTTTTTAAAAGCCAAGCTTAATTTTAGGGACATACTATCTTTTTGTGTAGAAGGGTCTTTTTTTTTTCTTTTTTTTTTTTTTTCTCCAGTGAATATGTCTATCGTGAATAGTTTGCTGTGATTGATGTGACAGGCGTCTGCATGTATTGCGGGGTGCACAACCAGAGGGATGTTATGAAAAATTTGTAATATGTCAATGCCTAAGTATAAGATTGCAAAGCCATTATGTAACTAGAATAAAAGGTAAGAGATTCAATATGAGTATGCCTTAATTATTTTACTTTGTGATTTAATAGACAAGGTGGCTGCAGTTATTGAGACTGGTAGAAAAGCAATGCCAGGAACAAATAGTTGCCCAGCAAGAACAGTTCCACCATCAAATCCAAGTGAGTAATGATTTGTTCATGTGGGTGGGTTAGGTTAAATGTTTCTTTTTCTTTCTTTCTTTCCCAACTGCCATGCAAAACAGCACACTACAGTGTTGGGAACTCTTAGTCTTTTTTTTTTCCCTCCCTTCCATTCCTGTAAGTGTACTGGGCCTGACAATTCAGGCAGTCGGTTACTGGGACTGGACTGGCAATTTACAGGGTGCATATTTGAGATAGCCTTGGCAAATTAAACAAGTAACTGGTAGGAACCATTTCAGAGGTGAAGATTCTTGGATTATTTGTTTTCAGGTGTTTATTGTCAAAAAGGTTGGCTCAGAATGCCTGAATGATAATTGGACTTTGTCCAATTATTGGACAAGCTGTTTTATGTTATCTGTTAGACTGTATCATTTCTAATATTGAAACAATGCAGTTTTCTTTTCATCAGAAAATGTTGCGCAACTTGTGGTTCCCTAGTCAGTACATAGCACAGGAAGACGTTCACTGTAATAGCTGAACACCTCTTTCACCCTTTGGTTAAACAGTCTCCTTTCTAAGGAAGAAAGATGGCTCACACGAAGATTCACATTTTTGCTGAAGTGTATTTATCCATTAAACCAGAAGAAATGTATATGTATGTATAAAAGACAGTATACTCTAACTATGTAATACCTAATGTCTTCATCATTTTGGTTGCTGTTTTTCCCTTCCCTTTCCTGATGCCCTCTACACTAGTAGTAACCAACAGTTCCTGAACTGAATTAACAAGAGGTACTGTCCTTTTATCCTATCTCCTGTTTCTCCCCCTCCACCTTTCTTTCTTTTCTCTCCCATCTTGTTGCTTTTGTCCCACCGGTGTTTCCTTATCCTCGTATTTCTTTTCCTCTTACTGTACTGGTTTGATTCACTTGTTGCTAGTGGTAGTCTTGACTAATCCATTGTGTTGCCTTTGCTGTTTTTTTGTCTTTATTAATAGGAAAGGCTACCTCTGGAAGAGTTTAGTTCGTGATATCAGCAGGGACTTAACTAACTGCATGAACTGCCTCACTAAATGTAAAAATCAATGGCTGTAACATATTTTCAGTTGTATGAATGCATTAGGTAAACCAGATGGAACTATTCCAAACTTCAACTGGTAGGCTAGTGAATTTTCTAAAACACAGGGGATTCAACATGTTCTAATAATAATAAATATAAAACCCCAATTTAATAACCTACTATTTGGGGGTAGAAAAGCAAGATGCTGCTTTAGCATTGACTCTGGCTTTGAGATAAGACTTGCTCTATGCTGTGTTTCAAGACCAACTGTGCTTATGAAAATATATCGTCATACCAAAATATGAGTCAAAAAACCTTGAGTTCATTTTGGAATTACGCTGGGGTCAGCCCTCAGCTGGTGCAAATTATACAGTAAAATACAAGTGTGCTAATGACATCCTGTCACCAACTGTGTATCATCCTAAAATCAGGATTTATTGAAGAAGATTTAAAAACATAAGAAACCTACCTATAATCCCAAAACTCTATACAAATTTCTTAAATTTCATTTTCCTAGGCCTTTTCTTCTCTTGAAACTATTTGTGACTCTGCAAGGAGAAGTAGAAGTACTGTTTAATTAGAATAATAGTCTTTCACCTTTCCTGCAAAGTACTATTGACGAAGATTAAATGCCAGCAGGGAATCTGATCAGTTTTTTTCCCCCACAACTCTGTTTCTTCCCTTTTATTCTCCCTTCCCTACCTTCTTCAACAGAGTTGAGTCACAGAATTAAATCCTAAATTACTGCTTTGGTCATGATTCAAATCACCAAAAACTTTGTTATTGCAGAAACGTCATCCCTGTTTGTTTTTTTTTTTAATAGAAAGAGTGACCTGAAATTCAGTTGTTAATTGTTTTGCAAGTTTGTAGAACATACAAGGCTTGATTCTGACTAGCATTACACGTAGGTTCCTTTAGAATTAAGCCTTTTTAAAAAAAATTCTCACTTTGAAAGAACGGATGAGTTTTGATCAATTTGTGCTTTGCACCTGCTATTCGTATGTGAGTAATGTACTGTAGCTCTGTGAATAAAGCAGTACTAGAGTTTCATGTTCTTAAAATTATTGAAAGTCGAGTTTTTTTTTTTCCCGGGAGAAATTGGTTTGAAATGTGTTCTTGAAAGCTACCATATACTCTGGTCTTGTAATGTGTAATAGGAGCTGTGCGCCCACAGAGAGTTCAGTAACTGCAGTACTGCTCTGTGGAAGTGCAGCTCCCTGGCCAAAGGGCACAGCCGTGGGCACTAGCGTGAAGTCTTTTCATAGCTCTTGACAGAAAAATTAGTTATTTCAGTATACTAGCACACTACTAAACAATTTAGTATAGTGGATGAGTTTATATACATATGAAATAATTCTTTGCAGGCGTTGCAGACTAAACAACCTGTTAAGTCTCTTCAAGTGACCTTGTTATAGATTTGCTCCACTCTATCATATTCCAAAAACCAATAAATCAAAATGTAAATATTTTTATTAAATGAACTACCCAATAATGCATTACTTAAATCAGATATTTTGAAGCCACGTTTTATGTGAATAATCTTACAGAGGTACATTATTCCTATTCGTGTAACAGAGTAATGGTTTATTCTTCCATTAAAGCATCCTTACAATCTTTAAATATGTAAATCCAAATTATAAAGTCTTTTAGACTTAAATTTAGCCAAGGACTTTGTCCACTTCTAATGATATGCCTGGATAACTGGTATTTCTTTAGGTGGCTGATAGGTAACTGTAGTTCTGAAGGCATGTAGCCAATACACGCATGCATGTTTTTTTACATAATTAAATGACTACTGAGACCTGTAATTCACTGCTTGGATATAGAGTTGTTACCATTCACCTTTTACTGTTCTGCACAGTATGCATATATCTACTTTTATGCATGAGATGTGGACGCATTGAAAAATTGGAATTGTTTGAAAGAAGTACACTAATTCCCTTCCTAATAACGTGAATTGAAGATGGATCAAGATATAAATATGACTTGTAGCATGATCTCATGGGAATTCTACCGTTTGTTTTTATCCTTTAGCTGATTCAGGATGAAATAAGGCAGTTAGTGAAACTGCAGATCAGCAATTGGGGTGTTGGCAAGAGCAGAAGTTTGCCTGTGAAGGTTACAGACGCTTTTTCGTCAATAGGAAGTCAAATGGGGATGCAATCTGAAGTCTCTGAAGAAAATGAATGCATTGTCAATCAGCTTAGATCTAATGAATCAGAAACTCAGCCAAATGCATCTGATCTGTATCAGGAATGTTTTGCAAATGATGCTTCGATGAACAGTGGGTATGGCACCCTTTCTGCCTCTGAACTGAACGCTAGCAAATCTAATGACGTTATCAAGTGCACAGACTGCACGGAGAAAACTTCTCAAGGACAGGGTGATGCAGCAGTATTGCAGAGCGATGCAGCTGTAGCCAGTGTTCAAAATACAAGAGAACTTTTACCAAAAAAAATAGAGGAAAACTGCTCATCAGGAAGGAATGATATTTTAGGTTTTCCTGTTGAATGTGAACGTAAGGTAAATGAAGCGCAATGTGGGAAAAAAAACAGGTAAGTGGTAAACTTTATTATACAGTCCCCACTCCGTAAATGCCTTTTGGTAACTAGAAACACATAAGAATTGAATGGAACTTCTTGATGGTAAGAACTAAAAAGACTAAAGTAAACACACGAAAATCCCCCTAAAACCTAAGGTGCTTGGTAGATAAATGTGTTTCTTTAGTCTGACGTTTCTGTGTGATGCATATTTACTTCTGCAGTGTTTATCTCTTGTAGAAGCTGATTACCAATTTTATATGACACATTTTGCTGTGATACTCAGCCTTTTTTTGCCAGCTTATATGCATGTATTACAGTCATAAATTGTATCAGACAACAGCCAAATGTGTGACTTTTTCTATTTTTGTTATTTTCTCTTTAGTTAATTTTTGTTGTTGTTTTGCTGTGTCCAGTAGGTGCGTGGATCTAGTAAACCTTTTTTTTTTTTTTTTTTAGCTACTTTGGCTCGTCTGTAAGCCATAATAACTGACCAAACTCTGCTCTAGTCGCACAGAATTTGTCACTCTCCCTGTCAGGCTAGACTAAAGGCAGTGGCTTCATACAGCCATGAGCAATATCAGAGCTCACATGGGCAGCATGTTGCCTGTGAATCCGTGATAGTATTTTGCAGAGATAAAAACGTTCTGTCTGTTGGAAAAACGGCGAATCGTGAAAATGAACTTGCATCTTGCTAGTATGCTATGAAACAGAACCAGCTTTCTTTAGAGGATTGGTTTTGGAGATGTGTTATCTCAACATACAAGGTAGATCATAACGCCATTGATGTGCTTGTTCTCTTCCTCCTTTCTATTGAAGTTAATTTCTGTAGGAATTGTTTCTCCATTGAAAAGGGGAATATATATTTATGGTATATGTGTGTTTCTTATCGTCTAGTAAGTCTTTAACATCATGGGCACAAAAGTTGAAACAAAACCAACCCAAAAGAATAAATGCAGAAGAAGTACAAGTAACCTCTATGCAAGGAAATGAGCAAGCAAAGAAATTACCGTTGGAGAATGTAAGTTTCCTTCTAATTTAGTTTTGTTTTTTAAATTTTATTCTCGTCACTCCTATTCTTTAGAGTTGTTCGGATTCAGTGTTTGCTTTCATACTTTGAGCATTTGAGTAGTGGTTTTTCCATTGACACGTCTAAAGTTCATGTGGGCAGAGTTTACTGCTTGGATCGTTCTATAGCTATGCATACTGCTCTTTTGGCTTGTTTTATTCCTTGCCTAGTTTTTTCTTGTCTTAGCTTGCCTCAGTGGCACGCGTTCTTTCCTTGTAGAGATAATAGTCACATTCTCAACTAAATCATCAGGTCATGGTAACTTACTGCGTCCCATCATTTTTTAAAGCATCTTTGTTTTACAGATGTTGGTCTTCCACTTCAGCTGGTGATGTCTCTTTAGGTATACAGAATTTAATGCAAGCTGCTCCGCTTTTTGCATATTGAGGCATTAGCCACTTGGTTCGGGACTAATAGTGTTTTTGTGTGTGTTTTTAGCAAACTCTTAGGCTAAAATCCAAACAAGTTTTTTTCTTTCTTGTATTGTGTATGTAAGAATAATAGATTTTATGCTTGTATATGATCATGATTTGGCTAATTTGAACTACTCCAAATGCAGCTGCAGCACTGGTTACTAAAAAACAAATAACCCACACAATAAAAGTTCAAGAGAAATTTTGTATTTTTAGAACTATTTGTGGTAACGCCTATTGCCATGATTACAGAATAGGCTCAAAATGCTTCTTTTGAGAAGATTTTTTTGTGTGTTTGTGTGTGTCCCTTCCCTCCTCCCCATCCCCACAATTAAATATTTCCTTCTGTATGTTCACAAATCTGATTATTTTGGGAAGTTTAACCACGTATAACATTTTCAACCCAAAAGGACAGTATGCAACATGATTGTATGAGTAGTCATCATACATGTAACTGTGAATTTTTAGAATTACTTTGAGTATATTAACTGTCGAAAGTGTCTCTATGCTATTTTAAAGGAAATAATTCCTGAAACTCTGAAAGGCTCCACCTACGAGAGAATAGGAGAGCTAGAAAATAGGAATCACTTGGTACAAGGCAGGGTCAGTTTTCTTTCCTGTGGTCACTTTGAGGGTGATCCAGAAAGGGTAATCACAGCAGTTTGGATTTGCTCTCTCTAGCCTTCTGTTGTCAGTGGAAGCATGATTGGCTAGTGGAAATCAGTGCCAGAAACACAGATTTTGAAAAAAAAAATCTGTCTTTGTGTTCCTTTGTAAGAATTCAGTTGTTGCCCCTTCACCTTCCTTTCTTCCTCCTTAGGCAGAGGAGAATACCTAGATAAAAACATCAAAAGGGACAGAATAGCCTTGAGGTAATACCCTACATAATTCAAAAAGTTGTGCTTTAGTTCTAAACTCCATTTTTTTTTAGCTGAGGGGTTGCCTAGAAAGTTTGGAGTGAAGGGAAGGAGGAAGTTTGGAGTGAAGAGAAGGAGGATATGTAGTATCTTACACGGGGGTATGTAGTATCTTGTCTATCTGAGATGGTAGACAATGTTACCTCCTGACCTGAGGCATAACAGCTGAATATAAGAAATTCCAGTCTTAGGATGAGGAAAGAGTAACACTATCGGTAAGGCATCATCCCTCTATATACTCGCACCTTTTAAGGAGCAGGAAAGTTTAGATGACTGTCCAAAATGTGTATTTTTATAATACCTCATCTAAAAAATGCTCTGTAAGTGGACTGGCACATGAATTAGAAACTACCAGTATCATTTAATTGTATGGCATATCTTGGTTTCCCTTCTGGCTTTGATTGCCCTGAATATAAATTGTATAGTTTCGGATCACCATCACCGTAACTAACTTTAATCCGTTTGTGTGAAAAGGCTAACAGCATTTACATACAGTTTTTTAAAACTAGACTCTCAATTTTTTTTTCTTGCCTTGCAGTTTTTGTTATAAGTTTGTGTTCTCTTTTTAATTTTAGACAAACTCTGCTGATGCTGTTTTGCCACCTTACACTTTTTACCTCAATCAACCAACTGAAAGCCCAAATTCCTTAGTGTCCGAAGCTTCAGGTATTGTTAATATCTTCTCCTTAAATTTCCTTTTCTGTTGATTTCTATTTTTAGAACTTACTAGAACATACCTCCAATACTTCTGGGGAGGTACGGAGGGCATAAGCACAGAAAAGCTGTTAATTTTTGATACAGTATAATTCTGCGGCTCTTAGTCTTGTTTCAAACTGATGGTGGCTCCTGTGCATCACTGCTGGCAGATGCAGGACTTTGGGCAATTTTATTTTTCTTCAAATTTCTCAGTACTTCAAGGCTGAGCTTTGTATTTAAAACTGTTTCATAATGTAATTACTGCTAAAATCATGGTAGGGGATGAAATGACCTTTTAAAATATTAGCACCACTGATGGTTTAGTGATCACAGGAGTGCATGGTAATAGAAGCAGAATTCCTGTAAGTCAAAGGAATGATTCAGTAGTTCTGTGAATAAACAAGAACAAAATCATGCAGTGTGTAATGTTGGGATTAATTTTTTTTTTTTTATGTTGGGGTGCGTCTGCACGAAGGGGGTTGTTTTTTGTTTTAGTGTGGTTTTGCTTCTGTTCTTTCCGGGGGAGCTTTGTGTGGTTTTGTTGTTACAGTTTTATTGGGTGTTTTATTTATTTATTTATTTTTCGTCAAAGCCAAACAACTAATTTATGTGTTTTGATCGTAACATAGTGGATCCTCTTCAGTAATAAACAGGGATACGGAGATGTAGCCCTGCAAATGATGTATATTGCTTCTACACAACCACACATAAGAAACTGAAGGGGGATAAAGACTGTTTAAATGTTCCTCTTGTGCCATCCCACAGTAGGTGGGTCCCGGTAGCCTGTCTTTTTGCATGTTATGGTGTGCTGTTGAGCACCAAACTGAAGAGTTTGTAACCTTGAGTGGCTGTCTAGAATTATTCCTTTGGCATTATAAGTTTTAAGAGCTATACTGGCATTGTTAGAAATGTGGCAGCTTATGGTAAATGAGGATATGACCTCAAACACCAAAGAGTATATATTTTCACTAATTTGCACCTTTAATTAGCGATGCTGTGTGATACAATACTGATTATGTATGTTGCTTATGTTTTGCGTTGAGATTTTTGTAACTTCTGCTAACAAATACTTCAGTAAAATCCCTAAGCAATAGATGCTAATAATTAATACACTACTGTTGTTAGCTGGCAGAGTGACATCTTTCTAATGGTTTTGGGGATTCCAGCTCCATAGCTGTGAGATTGAAATTTGTAACCTTTTTTCTCCGATGATTCTTTTCATTAGGACTTTCGTACTGGAAACTAGATGAACAGGACATGTATCATTCTTTACCAGAGAACCTCAGAAGTGAGTTCACTGATGTTTTCTCCACAAAAGTATCACCAGATCAGGTAAACTTTGTGCATGTTCTAAAAGATGTGTTATATTTGTCATCTTTCTCCTTTTCTACAAATGGAAAGAATCAGCCCTTCAGAAGAGAAGTTTTCCGTGAAGCCTCCTTTTGTTAGCTCACTATCTCCTTCATTATTCATTTACCCTGGCTACCTCCACTTGGAATTTACTGACCTTCTTCTGTCATCTAAAAGAAATGGTGTAAGAGGCAAGAAGAGACTAACTAGTATATTAAAGGTGTATTTGCCTCATTAACGACAGTTCTTTAAATTGGGTGCGTTGCATAGAGCCTTTTTTTTTCTGAACTGTTTCATTAGCCAAAAAAAAAGTTATTTAACTGGGGATGAAGGATTGTGTTCAGAAAGACTAATGTAGCAGTTTTGCCCGTTTAAGTCGTCTTCTGCTGATGAAATGAAGCTCTCATCATTGAAGGATATTTATCATAAAAGACAGAGGGAAAACAAGCAGCTGCCAGACATGAATTTTATGCCTTCTTCCCAGTCAAGTCACCCACCAGAGGTAATGTTATCTTTGTTCCACATCTCAGTTTGAAGGTATGATGGGTTTTACAGGCTGCTTTCATGTTAATCGGCACCTGCTGCCACCTCCAGTGCCATGCTGGAACAGCAATTTTTGCAGTTGCGATGAACCAGACTGGCAGGGGATCCAACTGAAAAGAACCCCTGAGAACACTCTGGGTAAACGAGCACCTTTGCAGCACACCCTTGAAGGTGATGCAGGGGTGAATCTGCTGAAGCTGCAGAAATGCACATAGGACTGCAGTTGCAGAAGCAGGGTTTTCTTTCTACTTCCTACAAGACAAGTTCCTTCCACCTCAGACAGTGAATAGGCACGGGTTGTGGGAATATTCTTTATCAAATCTGTTTTTGTACCCGTTTCCAGGATATAGCCTTTAGTTTTTACTTGTGCACATAATGTATAAGGCTACACAGTGACTATTATGTGTCTGTCTTGTTTATGTAATCCACAAAGTGATTTTAGTAACTGTACAATGTTATTGCTTTAGCCTGCAAGCAAGCATCCTAATTCTTTTATATATATGACTGAAATCTTCTGGACAGCTACAGATGCTGGATATATCTTTTATTCCTACCAGAAAGTCAGAAACACAAATTGCAAGCATTGGGTATACGTATCATCTTCTGAGCTGCAGATTTCTTCATCTTTGCACTTGTTTGTAAATATCAAATAATTGTAGTAATATTCATTATAATTCCTGCAATACATTATATAGATGACTAATGTATTCAGATTAATTCCGTTTACATGACCAAAAGTTAAAACAATTTTTTTTTAGTATTGTAACGTATTTCCTAGATCTTGACGTTGGACCCAACCCTGCATATGAAACCCGGTCAGCAGAATCCAGGACATTGCTTTTTCAATATTCCTGAAGAGACTACTCCTTTTTCTCCAGACTCTATGGCAGAACCTGGATTTTCAAGTCATTGTGATACAGACTCTTTTTCACGGACAAGCAATTCATCTCAGTGTGATGATTCTCCAAAATATCCTGCTGGTAGCAGAGCTGTGCATTTGGACCTCTGGAAAAATCATACAATTCCAAATGAAAATAAGGCCAGCTGTCCTTTTCCAATGGCATATACCGATGCTAACAGTGATATTTCACTCAACCCTGAGGAGGAAGAAACATTAACTCTAACTCCATCTTCTATTACTCAGTGTGCTGACAACAGTTTACCAGAATATAATCTTTCAGTGACATCTGTTGAAGATCCTGTTATAATGTCAAAGTGAGTTTTTTTTTCTTCTTTTTTTTTTTCTTTTAAGTTGTAGAGTTAGTCCCTTCATGAAAGAACAGTACTGGTGACATGAACAAAACATGCACATTCTGTGAGCTTAGAATGTAGCTGGGCATTGCTTTTTTTTTTCTTTCTTCTTCCTGAAGTACAAGTGGCGTGGAGATAGAACAGTCATTTTCCACTTCTTATAAATGTCTTTGAGACCATACTATTTAATCTAAAGCACGGTGTTTGTACTGTCTTCCTTGATCCCTATGAATATCAGAGCCTTAACTGGAACACAAAACAGTTTTCCTTGTTTTATTTTTTATTATTTCTGTGTATACATTAAAATAAAAATACATGCTTACTTCACAGGCTGTATGAGGGTGTTGATTTAGGTAGAGAATTTCAAAGTTCTGTGGTAGGTATGGTTTTTAATTTAGAGTCAAATGGTAGGATAAGCACAGAATTACTGTACTTAGGAAAAATAAATATCCCCCAATCACTGTTGAAGCTCTCATGATTTGCGCAGCGACAAGCAGATGTGACATATATTCCATGTGTGAGGGCTCATGCAGAGGGCCACGGTTTCAAGATAGTTCAATTTGTGAGTTTCCCATTTAATTTCTTGTGCGTATTTTCTACTGGGTAGAAAAGGGGAGAAAGAGTTAAGCTTCGTGCTATTAATGTGAATACTTCCATGCCAGCCTTGGGTGTCTGACACGACTGCTTTAGATGACAAATTTGCTTTGCTTCAATTTGACTGTAACAAAGCTCTGCAAGAGATATTTATGTGCTGAGTTCATTATGTCTGAATCAGTGTAGCTGGCAATGCATGGTCATGTTGGTAGCTGGAAACTTTTTTTTGTTCTTAATTTTGAATATAGGATTAGGCAGAACTTGAGGGAAAAACATGCTCGACACATAGCTGATCTACGGGCTTACTATGATGCTGAGATACATAGCTTAAAACAGCAGCTAGAGGCAAGCCATAAAGCTGCTTCTTCTGAAGATTTGAAGAAAATCAATCAAAATCTTGCTGACAGGTACTGTTTATCCATCTTTTTCTTTCTCTGTTACAGGGTATTATTTCTACTTTAAAAACTACATATGCTTGTTTAGAATATCTTGAAATGTTTGTCATTCCTCAATTCTGAATGTTTCATGCATCTATGATACTAATATTTTACTACTAAATACACATTTTACGTTATTTAATGCATCTTTTTAAGATTGGTTTAAAATTATTGTTAGGTGGTAAGTGGGATGTTTGGATCAGAGGTCTTGTTTGACCTGATTTTGTGCTGAAGGTAGGGTGAGTTTTGTTTAAAAACAGCTGGCTGACAGGCTGAGGTAGTCCTAAGGAACCTGTAATGGAAGTATCAGTGTTGTAAGATAGTATTTGCCTGTCATGCTGGTGAACATCATCCCACTTTATCTTTCACACCAAAGCTACCAGATGTTTTCCAGATGTTACAGGAAAAGTCTTGAATTCATTGGTAGCTTTACAAAGCCAATTTACCAGTCAGTGCTCTTTGGCCAGATACTATTGCTGGAGGCTGTGTGCCTCACCTGTGTACTTGGTGCCACTTGGGTGATTGCTGTAGAAGTTCAATGTGATTTTATATCATTACTGCCAGTCAAAATACATATTAAAAATTTAGACAGTTAAAGTACTTCACAAAATTTATGGCGTTCAGAGTAATTGAAAACGTGTGTGGGTAGCTGGGACTCTTTTGTACTTCTCTCCTAGCACTAGTGGGTTCTACCTATTAAAAGTGACTTCTGAGCAGCCATTTACTGAGTTACAAGAAGCTTGTGGTATGCTTTCAGTCATTAATTATCACACAGCATCATCAATTAGCTCAAGTGGAACTCCACTCTGGTGCCTCTCAGCTGCTTCTGGTCGTGGAGCTCTTGTGCACAGACTCCAGATGGTTCTGAGCAAATGTTCCCACTTTGCTGCTTGCCCTCCGAGCTCCGCAGCCTTTCCGTGCAGAGGTGCTGGGTGCTCACTGCAACAGCTGTAGACTATGGGAAGAGGTCCCAGGCTGGGTACCAAAATTAGAGGGGATGCTTGAGGAAGGAAAGGCAGCTATAAAGGGTAGATTTATTATTTGAAAGCTTAAGAGATTTTTGTAATCTCCATTTTCCGAGTAGGTGTGACCAATTAGATGCAGCTCTGAATGAAGCAAGTGCTCGCATAAAGGCCCTTGAAAATAAGAATAATATGCTAGAAAAGCAAGTGGTAAGTATATGTTTATGGTGAAATATATTAATTCAAGTTGCTTTTTAACTAGAAGGGTAAGAAAATGCACCTATTCATTGTTGAGCTAATCTGTATTTCTGTATTTTATTTTCAACCTTTCTCTTAATATGACACAGCCAGTATGTTACACAGGCGACTTTCCTAGCCGTGTTTCTTAAGGACTCTTGCATGAATCATAATCACTTTTGTTTATAAACAATCCTTTGTAGGGGCCAAATGAAGTTTAATAGTTAAATATTGTCATTTGTTTCTGATGTCTCACTCTATACCAGAATCAATTAAAAAAAAAAATCTAATTACTTCCTTTTTGATTTCTAATTAGAGCTGTGTAATTAAGAGGAAATCTCATTTGCACTGGGGCAAAAATATTATCTATATAAGTGTACTTATACAGTCTTTCTGGCTAGGTCAGACCTGTTTGTTTATGACTGCAGAGTTGAATTTATTGGTGAAAGAACAGGGCATTCTGTCTTGGAAGTTAAATGCCTGGAGAGATTAATTCATTCCACCTTTTAGACTTTTTTCTATGCTGGGAAGCAAGACAGTAAATTGGGAGTAGAGACGTAACCTCTAGATGTTTTAAGTTATATAAAATGAATATACGTCTTTTGGGGGTTTGACTCTTGATTTTAGTTCTTTATACCTCACAGAAACGAGCATAATCTTGTACATCTGTAGATGAACTATTCTATTTGGATGATTTTAATTTCTGAACTAAAAATCTGCTAGGTAAGCATTATAATTAATGTTGTGTTTCTTCTACAGACAGATTGGAGAGAACGCTTTCATGCTGTTAGCAATACTTCCAAAGTTTTACAGGAACGTATTGAAGAAATGCGCACAAATAATAAAGAGAAGGATAACACGATCAGTAGACTAAAATCAAGGCTTAAAGATCTAGAGGAAGCATTTGAAAAAGCTTATAAATTATCCGATAATAAAAATGCAAGGTTAAAGGAAGAAAATAAAATGTTTCAAAACGTAAGTAAGAAAATGTGAAATGATTTTTACAGTTGCATTGCATTTTACCAACACAGCAAGTCCTGGGTGTTTTTGCACCCAGACAAACACTCTGAGTAGTTTTCCAAGACTTAATGCACATCTGAGGGAACAGAAATATTCAGTAGACTACTTTGTAGGCTAGGTGTTAGGTTATACTACAGACTTGGTAGATACTTTAAAACAGTTATATAAGGCAGCAATTATTTACTTGATGTGATAACATTTGCTGTATCCTTTCTCAGGTATTTTATTACTTTATGCACTATTAGTTCATCTTTTTGTAGAGGTAATATAGGAAATAATTTCAGAACAAGTTTTTTTTGTTCTCTTGAGTTTATGTGGAATGGACTGAATCTCTTTTGTAAGTCATCACTGTTAATTTTATGTATAATTTTAGGCTTAATCAAAGCACTTGTTCTTCTGATTCTTCAGTAACAGCTCTATGGAATGTTTGATTTGTTTCAGAAAAATGGGTACTAGGTGGAAAAGCAACTTGATGCTTTAAATCCTATATTTATTTAGTTTCCAAATAAACTTGAAAATACAAAGTCGACTTTAAAGCCAGTAAAGAGTTCTACTGTTTCCTTTAGCTTCGTCATTTCCTTTTAAAGATAATTATATGACAATTAGAAATATGTTGTGCATGTAGTTCTTGTCCCTTCTATAACTTTTTTTTCTGATTAGAAGATGCTAGAACTTAACAAATAATATTTAAATGCACTCTATATATCCCATAGTGCTTATAAGCATGTTAGACAAGGAATTTATTTTATAGCACTCAACAGAAATGTTAGTTATGTTTACTCTCCATATGTGTTTGGTTTTTTGTTTGTTTTAGCTTTTAGGAGAATATGAGTCCCTTGGAAAAGAACATGAAAGAGTAAAGGTAAGTATGCACTAGTTAATTAAAAACCCAGGCTGGTAAAATCTGTTGTAATGTATCATAGAATTAACTGACTTAACGTAAGTATTTAGGAAAAGACAAAATGAAATATCCATATATCTTTCTGCTGAAAGCTTTTTACTGCATCTTCAGAGTCCCTGAAAAGGGAAAAAGACTGAGTTTAAAGTATATTGTGTTCTAGTTATAGACGGCAAAAATACTGTGAAGTCAAAGCCAAAGAAATTTAATGGAACTCTATTTCAAATAGGAAGGCATATTTAATATATTGTTTTCAAGATTGAAGTTACTTTTTTTTTTCTTCTGTAGACACTTATGTAGTTTCTAGACTTGTTACTTTTTTCCTTGTGTACTTTGTAGGATACGTTAAATGCAACTGAAAACAAATTGCTTGATGCAAACACCCAGATTTCTGATTTGAAAAGGTAAATGGGAATGTTATTACTATTTTAACAATATGAAATACAGCCTGTGGCCCAAACATTTAGTCCTAGACTATCAAGTCTGTATATTTGCAATTTTAATTACATCTTATGAAGTATTTCATGTTGCTTGACGTGGCTTTGCACAAATGTGAAGAATCTTGTTATTTTTAAGAAATGTGGTGTGTACTTTTACTTCCTTGATCACAACCTCTTCCAGTGGGTTGCTATTGCTTCCTCTCTGGTGTCAGTCAGGTAGCCCAGCCAGTCTGCTGCTCAAGCTTTTGCTACTGAAGTTGTTTCCTCAGGAGCCCCCATCTTCAGTTTACCAGTCTCTATGCAGGTTTTCAGGAGTGAGGGTGAATGGCAGGAATCCACTATTTAAGGTTATGGCTCCTGAACGTGAATAAAGGACAGAAAGTGTTCCATATATAGCAGAAATAATGCCTGCTGTGGATATCCCTCATGCTGCCTGGATCTATCTTGTGGTTGGGACAACAGATACGTATTGAGCTTTATGCTTTCTGGGCAGGCACTAGGCAAGAGTCATGACCATCAAGGGTTTTACAGCTATGGACGTGTCCTCCAGTTTGGGATTTCTCAGCTACTCCTAGTCAAGGGTGTAAAACAGCATAGTAGTTCAGCAGAGTTTAGAGAGGTGTGGGAGAGAGGACTTCTGAGAGGGCAGGCATTGTAGTACTGCAGCGAGGTGAGGTGTGATGTCATTCATCTCCCTCTGAGCTTTTTTTTGGGGACATGTGCTGTTATCTCCGCTCCTGTTTTACTTCAGCAGCTGAAACCAAGACTGTTAGAAATAAATCTTTTACTTTTTTTTGTGTGCATGGTTTTTGATGATTCTTCTAGAAATGTGGCTACAAGTTTCACCTCAAAATCCATTCCAAATGTCATAGCAACCAGGCATTAACCTGTGTAAAGTTAAAACTAAAACCAGAAAAAGCAAATGCAATTTTCAGGCATATGTTTTGCAATCCTTTGTTACTCAGATCACCTGATTTTTGAAGAAAAAGAATGGATAGAATGAATAGCAAGAATTTAAGGAAGAAGTACAAAGAAGCCAAAAATACTTTGCCTTCAATTTTTATTGTACTGTTGAGGAAATGAAGATAGTGTGAAAGAAAGTTCAGTATGGTATTTCTATTAGTGCTTCTATTTTTCTTGCCTGACTGTTGATAATGCTAGCTAGGGATCATTCCATACCCATAAAGTGGAAAAAAGCAATTTTTACATCCTGTTCCAAAACCCTCACTTTCTATCCTCCAAGCAAGGAATGCCTAAAATTGTGTTGCACTGAAGATGTGGACTGCATGAGCAGCAGATTGGTTGTTACCTGAGTGACACACAGGAGAAGGAGCCACCCACTAAAATCAGAGTCAGGGAGTCCTTTGTATAGATTCCTCATTTCAAGGAGGAAAAACATTTGTTTACCCCTCCCAAAGCCCCTAGGAGTTGAACGCTTTGATCCACAGCAATATCTCCTGGTCTTGTCTTTCTAGCTAGGTCACCTAACTTATTTGACTTAGAATACAAACAGATATTTATCTACGTATTTATGGATAGATAGAAATCTCGTAGTTACTCTTGTTCTTCTGCTCTACTCAGGATATCTGAATAAAAATGAGTAAACTCCAGGAAATATGATGTCTCTTTATATATTCTAAATCATCTTATTATGCATCTTTGCTACTTCTACATTAGGACGATTTCAAAACTTGAAGCTCAGCTCAAGCAGGTGGAACATGAAAATATGTTGAAACTTCGCCATATTACTGAAAGTCGTTTAAGAACCTCTTGTGCCAAGTAAGTGAATATTCCAGTAATGTGAAAACAGGTCATGTGCTTTAGAATACTTTTAATGTGTTTTGGGTAACAATGGATAAAGATGTCAGTCCATAGGCTAAACTGGATTAAACACATGTGCTGTAATCCCAAGACTTCATATGCCAAGAAATGATTAAAAAAATAAAAATCAGATAACACACGTGTTATTTGGCAGACTGTCTCTAGTCTTCCTACGTGAAGACTGGTCTCAGTTTCTAAGCTGAATATAGATTTCCATGCTCAGCAAAGATCTTGGGAATAAAATCTAATTGTCCAATTAGACATTAGAGGTTTTCTTTGTGCCCTTATGTCTTTGATTTAAGAGGCTGATTACTGCTTTTTATTTTTCTAACTATAGTTTTTACAGGTATGCTGTGAGTAGTGTGGAAGTTAAAATGCATACTCCAGTGTGGACTGTGAATGTATGTTAAAGAAATAAGAAGTGGGTGTCTTTTCTGTTTTGGTGCTTCCATGTCTTAAAGACCTGAAAAGCTGCTTTTTTTCTACAGTATTTACAAAGTTATCGTATATTTGTTATTTGTTTCTAAGTAGAACAAATAAATAATATTATTTTATTATTTTTTAAAAAAATAATAAAACCATTCATAATTCAGAAATTTTTTTTGTTCCCACAGCAAGTTGGCAACTCCTGATGTCAGCAGGCGAAAGTGGCTGATACCAGGAGCAGAGTATTCAATCTTCACTGGCCAGCCCTTGGAAGTCCAGGAAAGCCCAAAAGACAACAGATTAGAAGAAACCTATATTCCTTCAAGGTGAGCTGGTTTCCTTCAGTCTCCACTGTGATGTGAAGTTGAACAATTCTAAAAGATAATTTTATTGAAAATAAACCAGATTCATATTTCCAGATTTTGCGGATGCTAAGTAGAGTTCTAAAACATGTCTCAGTGTTATAGATGCTAAACCATCCCTGAAAAGCAAAACAACCTTCTTTCTAGTATGAAGGAACCTGGTATGAAAGAAACAGCTGTAGCCTTCAGTACCTTCCTTGAAATATCAGAAGGCTTTAACTGCATTTGGTGCTGCTGGCTTTATGCTCTCCATGTTTGTGTCCAATTCTACTCTGAGTCTGGACACAAAGAAGTGCTCTGTTGTATATGATGTGAGCTGATGTGCTTGGCTGCAACTTGCTGCTAGTGTGAAGCTTCAGGTATAGTTTCATTTCTCAGTAGTTTACCTTCTTCCTCAGAAGTTTCTAAAGCCTCTGTCGGTATGTATTTACTTTGAAGAAGATGTCAAATTATCAAGCTTAACTCATATTTTGGATTCTTGGATTGGCTGTAACACGATCGTCTGAGGTTCTTGGCTGAAATTAAGAACAACTCTAAAAATCTTGCTTTGGCAACTGTAAAGCTCAAAATAAATTTCTCCCAGTTTTTCTGTTCAGCTTGCTTTTGGATTGCTGAAATAAAGCTGGAAAATTTGATCTTTCTTCCTGCTCCTTTCTTTAAGGCACCATTCTCCTCCTGAAAAAGACTCCTCACAAGAAGACTCTTCAACAAACACGATTGAAAAGAAGGAAAATGGGATGTCAGAAGCACCAATTATAAAAGCCTTTAAAGAACTTGAAGAAGGAAAAGCTTTTAAAGATTGGGGTACACAGACAGAAAAAGAAGACACGTCAGCTAGTAATTTTATTTATTTATTTTTATATTCCTAAACTTGTCTTTATGGGCCTTTTTTTGTTTGCATGTCTTTTGGTTTTGTTCTCACCATGAAAGCCCATCCGTCTTCAGTGATGGGGTGAAATGAATGTGGTTTTTAGCATGCAGATTTCTGGAGTTTTCCAAAGAAAATTCAAAATGATACAGCTAAGGGACTTGTTTAAAATAGAAGGAATGCAAAGGTTGCTGTTAGGTCTCAAGCTAGAGAGTAGTTGATGTCCTTTTTCTAAGAATAACGTAGTATTTATAAACAGTTAATGGAGCCCTAACAGAGTTCTGGCTGGCTCTAAATCCATTTTAGTTTTGTTCCCATAGTGCTGTATCAGAATGTTATTATGAAAGCTGGCATATGTATTGTGGAACTGCACTGAGACATTCTAATGTTGATTTGGGAAGCCTTGTAGTTACAAAACATCGAGTCATTCTTAAATGCTTATGGTCTTGGTTCAGGCGGGTACTCCAATCTTCTTAACCAAAACAAGCTTTTGTCCTGCTTTTTGTTGTCTGTTATTTAACATCATATGTCCCTCGTGCTGCAAAGCACCCTTTCTCATAAGTTAGCGAAACGATCAGTTTCATGAATATGATGGGCAGGAAATGAGTCTTAAGTAAAACAGCACAAACGTTTGCATGAGGCAGTCTAAGTGCAGTTGTAAAAGCTGAGTACAAGAGAACATTTGTGAGCTCTTGTATCAAAAAAGTATTGATTAATGTAGTCGCTTTTTATTTTTAATTAGAAACAACAACTCGACGTCAAACAGTTGGATTTGTTGAAACTTCTTGTGTTGCTAACCGGTCCCCAGAGAAAGGTAAAGACCAACAGAGACCAAAACGTTACAGCTCCCCTTGTGGCCAGAGGTCATCATCCCTTCCTCCTTCAAACAGGAAATCAAATACTCCAAGTAAGTGCTTTCCTGAAGTTTGGTTCATGTTTTTTGCACACACACCCACGCGCACAAGTGAAGGTATATAAATAATGGAAGGTTGCTCTAGAAAAAAGAAAAATAAAAGTATGATTTCTGCATTATTCTAGTAGACAATGTGAAAAAAATAGCTCTAAAATCATAGAAAACACAAGAATTTAGTTTTTCTGTATTGTGATGACCTTTTCATATAATTTAAATAAACATAGACAGCTTTGAAAAGCATCCTGTAAAGATGTAAACATAAGATCACGTGAATGGGAAATACTGAGCAGGGAGAATTTTAGGTACTTGAATGTACTTTGTCTCTCACAGCAAGACGAGAGATAATGTTGGCGCCAGTGTCTGTGACGTACAGCCCAAAACGATCTCCAAAAGAAAACCTCTCTCCTGGATTTAGCCATTTGCTTAGCAAAAATGAAAACACAGTGACAAGGTATGAATTTTGTGAATACAATTGTGTTCTGACGATTGTAATAGCAGCAGTATGTTTATGCAGGCTTAATACTGTTCCTGCTGTTTTTTGTTCATTTAAAAAGTTGTGGAAAATCTGAGTCATGTGAAGATTTCTAAACATAAAGCTAAGGTTTACTTCTTAAAACATGGCGAGAAAAATCTGGAATGATTTCTGTAACTTAGCATTTACCAAGGAGAGGTGTTGTGTTTATTGTTACGTATCTTGCAATGACATTGATCGGTGACAAAAAGGTTATAAAAGAATTGTTTTGTGGAGTAAGTCCAGATTTACAGGCAGCTTATCAGGAAATGTAAATAAAAGTTGAAAATAGTATCTACCTATTGCGTCATTTATAAGCACGTTAGAAGATGCATGAGCTGAATTTTCTGGTAACCGAGCTACATAATATGGTTTCTGTAGAGGTCTTTGCTTGGCAAAGCTTGTAGAGTTTTAGAGAACACGCTTAGCTGCAGGATTAAAGTGTAGGACACGTGTGAGGAAGAAGAAATGCGTAGCACCACTCTGGTTTTTGAGAATGACTGTGTGGGAGCTGAGTATGTTCAGGAGTGTGGTTTGGCCTATTCCAGAAGAAAGACACATGAATGAAGCATTTTGGTATATGCAGTTGGGAGTGTATTGGGATATGGTACTACTGTGAAAATTGTTTTATAAACAATTTGTTTATTTCCTACCTTTAAGTGTCTTGGCTAAATACTACCTCAGTTGATAAATTATTTCTAGTGAGTAACTGTTGTGTGCTCCTCATTCTGTAGATTTGATATACTTCTAGATGACCTGGAAACTGGTCCTGCCTCTACTTTACAGCACAATAATCCAAGAAAAAGGCTCCAGTTTCTCTCACTAGATGATACAGAAGGTAATCCTCCAAAGTAGGGGAAAATGTTTCTTTGTACTTTTTTTTTTTGAGTTTATAAAATGTACTTTTTCTCCCAACAGAAACATTTTTACCATAATTTCTTCCACATTGGTAACAGCTGTTTAAATAGAAAGCTGACATGTTACTCTATGAGGTTCAATTTCCCCAAATCCTCTCTATCTTGTCTTATTACTGTAGATTGAGAAATACCATTCATACAGGATTTTATTTTTATGTATATGCGTGTGTGCACAAACGCAACAGAAAAACAAAAATAATTAAATTGAGAAAGAAGGGCAATATGTTTCCCTATGCTTAACTCAGTTATGCAATGCATATCTTACTAGAGTCTATATTAAGATGTACATACTCAGTCAAACTAATAAAATTCCTATCTGTAATGCAATGTTTAGTAACAGAAAGAGTAAATATAATAAAGCCAGTTGTTTAAGATTTTTTTGAAATGATTGATTGAACCAAATCTTTCTAATTTTCTAATTCTTGTCACAATGTTCTGCTTTTGTTTTTATTAATGTAATTATTTAGATGGGTGTTTTCATGACAGCTAGTCTACATGGTGATATTTAGAAATGTTGTACCAGTAATTCTTAATGAGCACAATACATTAATCTGTTTGTTAACAAAAAAAATATGCTGTTTTATAAAGATCGCTGAAAGATGACCCATCCAAATGTTTTGCATTCTTCTGGGAAGTTTGCTTAAGGCAAGCAAATGAGGCTTTGCTACTTCCTATCATTTTATATACCTCCAAGATCACGCTGCTATTCTTGTTTGTTTTTTTTTTTTCTATCCTATCTAATAATTTAATAGACAATTACAAAACAAATAAAAGAGCCCTGTTTTGTTGATAGGAAGGCAGCATTCAGGTGTCAGACATAGCTCTTGTGCTGAATCCGTCAATATTGGAATGAAGAAGGCAACAGCATGGGATGAGAGGAGCGTAGCGCAGAACTATGAGCCATTGCTGTCACCTTGTGAGGGAGACTTCAAGTATGCACCGAGGATTAAGACTCTGGCTGAAACAGAGAGGCTTTTTGATGAGCTGACTCAAGAAAAGCAACAGGCAAAGATGATTTTTTATTTTAAAGTTGTGACTAAACATAGTTACTGTACGAGAGGTGAGGGGTATAGCTGTATTACCTATCCCACGCATGGCTGAAGTTCATGGGTAATCTCCATCGTTAATGTGGGAATGTGCCATTATCATTCCCTGCTCTGCTTCTGACACTACAGTCCTTTCCTGTTCCTAACTTTGTTAAAGGAGAGTCATTTTAACATGAACACAGTGTGGATGGAAGGGTTGGAGTAAACTTACTTTCTTCTTTAGTGGACAGTGGCTTAACTCAGCCTTTCAAACAAGGAAGGCTATTTTGGCAACTAAGAGCGCTCTCTTCAAAATGCTCCTTGAGTGTCTACCTATACGATTAACTTTTGTATTAGTTTGGTGTGGCATTGTGTTATGGTAACATAAGTTGTTGTTTAAGAACAGTATTGGACATGTATCTGTAGCCTATGTACCTCACCCCTCTCTCTCTGTAAGGTTAGTTAGGAAGGAATATATTGGCTCTTGAAACTCTAATTTACATCTGAAATATTTTCTGTTACTAGATTGAGGCTGCATTGAGTCGAATTCCTTGTTCTGCTGGAAGAATGACTTTGCAAGCAAGATTAAATCAGGTGCAAAAACTTTTACCTACAACTGTTCTCTTCAGTTGCTCTTCCACAATTTGAGGATACATAGTTTAGATGAAAGTTCAAATTTTGAAATCGATATAAGTGCAATTACTATGGAAATTACTATTCCACTGAGAGTTGTTCCTGAATATGGCTGAATTGTGAATCTGTTTAAAATGCTGTCTCTAGACTTTAAAGCATTAAAAGATAAAGGGGAATTTACCTCAATTTAATCATAAACATACTCTGAATTATCTTGTAAAAGGTGTAAGTTTGTGTGATTTATGACAATAACTCAAAAAATAATAGTTATATGTTTATGTAATATTTTTATTGGTCTGACTCCGAATGCCCAAGCCAAAAAAAAAAGGAATGGGAGCAGAAGGAAAAGAAAAAAGTCAACAACCCACAAATACACACACACACATTAAAAAAAAAAAAAGATAAATCTACAGGTCTGGCTCCTGGTTTTGGATGCTAACAGAATATGCTAACAATATATCAGAAAGGATTCTAGCTGAATGTAGGAATAACAGTAGTTTATTCATTTTAGAAGGATCACTGGATTTTGTTGTATGTTATTAAATCCTTTTTTTTTCCCTTTCTTTTCTTTAACTGCTAGGAAGCCCTGGAAGATCGCTTGGAAAGGATTAACAGGGATTTGGGATCAATACGCATGACTCTGAAAAGATTTCATGTTTTACGTACCTCTGCAAATCTTTGACAATTCACTCTTGAATTCAAATAAGCTTTTTTTTGCACTAATATATAATTATGCACTCAGTAAATGCAGAATTGTTTTGTATTTTTATAAACCCTAAATAGTAGTTTTACAACTATGTTACCCTTTACACACAGCAATATTTTGTACTTCAAACAGCCACCTATATTTTAAACATATTTTTGTTACTGTTGAGGAATTGATGTTTATCCTGTATTGTAATATTTTTAGAAATATTAATTATTTTTAAATAATGATATTCAGTGTATAATAAGAAGAAACTAAAAGGCAGCTTGTTTTTGGAAAATGACCGTGTTATCTTTTTTGCACTTCATTTTCCTCACCATTTTATAAATATCTATGCTATGTTGTAAATATAGCTAATAGTAAATTTTGAATTTTCATACAAAAAGCAACATGAATTTACCAGTGTTAGATAACCACTGCTATATGGTAAATCCTTTTAATTTAAGTCTTATAACTTGGATATTTTTCATTGTGACAAAAAACTGTGAGGAATACTTTCATTATGGCTGGCTGGCTGCAAATTGGTATATGTTTTGCTAGTTTGGCTGCCTCTGGCTATGTTTGTAAAATACTGCTCTAAATTATTTGGTGTCTCCCAACAGTTCAGGGAGTAATACTTTGATATCACGAGGACCGGGATTAATGAGACTGACAGTGGCCAGCTTGTCTCCCAATGAGCAGCTCAACTCCAGCCGACACCCCAGGACGTGTAACTACTCAAGTTCCTGTTTTAATATGCTAGTTAGGGGTTTTGTGCCATGCCAGTGTTCTGACCGCAGTTAAAGCACGCATTTCCAAATGAAATCCAAGCTATTTTTGTGACCATACATGCATTTTTCTTGGTGAAAAATATGTACTTGCTAGTTGGCATGTTGTTGAATTACTGTTCAACATTGATATTTTCGTTTGCATTTTAATATTAAATAAATGTTTAATTAGATTCTTTCCTCTAGCCCAAGAACAATAATAGGTTCTGGGATATTACATCAGCGATAATGTAGGTTTTAATCATATTGTGTGTTTCAAATTCTGTCCTTGTTCAAGATGTTTAGCCACCAATTATGTGATTATTTTGCAGTGGAAAGGCCAGAATAGCTGTCATAAAGGAAGCTTGTGAAGGTCTGTTTCTAAAATTAGAGTGCTTTTTTTTAAGATATTTAATGAAGAACTGTCCTACCCATGCACAGCCTTTTTATTTTTTTTTTTATATAAAGTGTTTTGTGCCTCCACTTCTGCCATGTGGGTTGCTTTTAATATACGATTAGAATTGGTGAGAAATGAAGGATGCTAATTACTCATTTTCCCTTTTACTCTAAAATGTTGAAATTGGGCCTGAATGCTTGGAGATGACTTGCTTGAATATACTTCCTGGCTACACCAATAGATTCAGAATTTTCATGGTATTTCATATTCTTAATTAACATTTTCCCTCAAAAGAGGGATTGAGGGAGGGGGGAAAAAAAAAAAAAAAAGAACATTGACTTCCCAGTGCAACTCCAGTATTTAGCTGAACAAGTTTTTTCCACCATTTTAAATTATTAACAGGCAGAATTTAGAAGTATCCTTCAAAAGCAGCATTCAGCAAGCAGCATTTTTCACAAGGAATCCACCACTAGAAAACTTAACGTGGGTCCATTAATGGTCTTGTTCTTTCATGAGCACTGCAGCAAACCCAAACAGAACTTCCCTGACAAGCGTTTGAAACAAGCAGGTAAATCGGTTCAGCTCTTTCACTGCCTTTTCCTTATAACCTCCCTTTACTTTCACTCCATTCTCTCCAGTGCTATTCATATTCATGTACTTTTTTATTACATCCAGAAAACTGAAGTGTGAGTCAGAATTTATTTTTTAATCAAAAGTCCTCCTCCATCTGTTGGAGCTCTTTAGGCTATTTCTGTTCTATTATAACACTGAAGGGAAAAAATAATATCTAAGTGTTGCTCTTCGTAAACTTCTAGGACAACCTTTTCAAATAAATGTCTGGCTTAGGGTGACCTGTTTCAGTATGGTGCCTTCAGCCTGATTCTTCAGAGGGGCAGAGAATCTGCAGTTCCAGATTAAATCAGTGGGAGGCCTGAATGCTTAGTGCTTCTGAAAATCAGACCTGAAGCATCAAAAAAAAAAAAAGTAAAAAAAAAAAAAAGTGGGGCACGTTTGGGAAATATGACTGCACTTGCTGTGCACTCTTCTGGATAATGTCTTTTTAAATTTTAAGCCCTTTCAAAATTCTTTGCCTGAACACAAATGTATTGTCTCTTTCCATAGCTGAGGAGAAATAAGGCCTAGAGGAGCAGAAACTTAGGCTTCTTCGGAGCAGGACTTCAATTGTCTTATTCTTGCATTCTTCCATCTGGCACCTGTCAGCTATGTAGACATTCATCACCTCTTTGACCCTACTAGGTTTTGCTCAGATCTCCGGCTTTTCTTAGTCTCAGACTGACCCTGCAAGACCCTCCCGTGCATAGTTTCTCTGTGATGAGAGTTGCAGGAGTAGTAACGTTTATTGAGATTTAACTCTAGGAAAAGTCTCTTTATTTGTCCCCTTCTATAGAAAACAATTTAAAAAAAAGTCTCTGTACCATTGATAGCTTTAGTTATGGTCTGCATTTCACTGGGAACTTTATCTCTTAATAAATAAAAAGTGACTGGATTTTACAGCAGCAATGCAGGTAGTCCTTACAAAAGAGATGATGCTTGCTGAGTACGGTAAGTTGGGCACCCAGGAGCGTGGGTAACCTCCAGGGATGGGACCTGGGACGGAGCAGGTCCCGAGGAGATGTGTGCGAGTCCTTGAGGCTGAGGCCAAAGCACGGAGCTGACAGCAGCTGCGCAGCTCCCGTGAGGCTGACGAGTTGGGAATTACCCAGCGTTTACCAACAGGCTGCTTGCTGATAATAATTTGCAGCTGCGGCAGGGAGGAGAAGCGATGCACCCTGAAACAAAAAAGCAGACAACTGACAACAGTTTAAAAGTTAAAACAGCCAACATTGCTGCTGTTCCTCCGAGATTTTTGAATGCAAGAAATAGTCAAAACCCTGATTTTCCCCCCCAGATTTTGGAGGGACCGAAGCCTCAGGTGTGACCCCGTCTCCCCCAGGCCGGAGGGCCGCGTTCCTGGGCTTCCCCCCCCCGGCCTCCACCTCCCGGCCCCGGCGGAGCGGGGCGAGCCGCGGCCGGCAGGCGGCGCCCCCCCCCCCCTCAGCCGCCCGCCGTGCGGGAGCTCCGGCCCGCCGAAGGAAGTGGCGGCTCCCCGCGGCGGTGGGCACGGCTCGGGCTGGGGAATAAAACCGTGCGGCACGGGCAGGGGCAGGGGCTGGGGCAGCGGCGGTGCGCGGAGGCTTTTCGCCTTCCCCGCTGCTTTCCCCGCCCCGCAGCGCCGAGCTGCGGCAGCCCGCCCGCCTCTCTCCCCCCCGCAGCTCCCGGCGGGCGAGGGAACGAGCGAGCGAGGAGCCGCCGCCGCCCGCTCCCGGCCCACCCTCGCCGGGGGATTATGCCAGCGGAGCGCCGGCATGTCGGCACGCAGCGACTCGTAGGCAGCCGCCGAGCCGCGGCGGCATCGGCAGCGGGAACCGCGGCCGGGAGCAGCCGGTGCGTGAGGAACCGGGGAGGGGGGGGAGGCGGCGGGGCGGGCACCGGCACCTGGCGGGCACCGGGGCCGTGCCTCGCTGCGGGAGGGGGGCTGGAACCGAGGGGAGGGCGAGGAGGGAAAGGCCGGGCCCGAGGGGCGGCTGCAGCCTCCCCCCGAGGGGCCGGGGCGGCTGGGCTCGGCTCGCCTCGCCTCGGCGGGCTCCTCCCCGGGGCCTCGGCGGGGCTGAGGCGGCCGGTGGAGGAACGGCCCCTGCGGGCCGCGGCGCCGGGGGGTGCCCGGCCGGTGGCTCCCGGGGGTGCCGCGGGGTCGGGGGGACGGGGATGGGCTGGGATGGGACGCGCTGGTCGCCTCCTGCGGTCAGCGGGATGCTTCGGCGGGGAAAGTTTCCCGAATATCGGAAGAAATGACAGGGGAGGGATGCGCCTGGCGCCGCAGCCATAGCAGCGCTGTGCCTCGGCTTTCGGTTATTTCACGTGAAATTGGGAAGCGAGCGTAACCTTGCTTGGACACGGCCCGCCGGTGCGTCAGTGCGGTTTGGTTGTGCCCCAGCCTTCCCCTCAGTGCTGGCGGGGAGCAGGAGCTGCCCTTCTCCTCAGTGCCCGGCCGCGATCCCCCTGCCACGCTCGGCAGAGGGGCACCCTCAGTGTGGGGCCGTGGCCGCACGGAACTGCACTGGGTGTCAGGGCAGCCCTCGAGCACACCAGGCATGAGGCCGTAGCACGCCCTGTGAGGTGCTTCACTCTGGCTATGGCCCTCCTCATCCTGATTTCTCAGTTAGCACTTCTCCTGGGTTTTGAATTTACCTGAATTTAGTTCTTGGCAAGGCACCGGGTGTTGTCGGGAAGGGTCAGGGTGGCGGCAGCCCAAGAGTCCCCAAAGTATGCTGTGAGGAGAGGATGAAGGTGCTGCCCGTGCCTGTGGGGTCTGCCTCAGGAGAGCAGGGGCCAGACCTGCAGCAGCCGTGCAGGAGGAACGCCTTTGAGATAGAGCCTGGGAAGATCCTCATGGGTTTTTGGGCCTTAGGCACCCCCGGTGGTCAGTGAACTGCTGGGTGAGTGGCTGGGGACATCGGCCAGGCTCCTGAGGCGGTGTCTGCACCGGAGAGGCTGGGAGGGAGAGGTTTTCCCTTCAGAACAAGCAGCGGTGCTGTTCTGTAGCCGGCTGATGGGCTACAAGAAGAGATCCCTCTGCTGGGAGGCTGCTGGGCCTGGCGGTCCCTTGTTGCCTCTCCGCCTGACAAAAAGGGCCCGGTGTTGGTGCCCCTGAACAACCCTGGGCTTGGTTCTGAAGCGTTCATTGCTGCCCCGTGCCAGCAGACTACAGCATGAGCAATTCTAGCTCCCTGCCCAGCTGCAGGAGGGTTAATGTCACTTCCTTCACCTCCCCAACCCCTTCTTGCTTCACCGAAGAAGCAGCAGAAGCACGGAGGAGCGTGCCGAGGTGCGTGTGCTGGGCTGCAGCATCGTGAGCAGAGCCAGGAGCGAGGAGCCCATCTCCCGGTGCAGAGCAGTGCCCTGTGCAGTCAGCCACGCAACGCAGTCCGATCAACGTTTTATGTTGAAACGCTGTGGCTGAGACAAAGTTTATTCAAATTGTGCATTTAAAAAGAAAAACCACACAAAAACAACTTCTTCCTTTGTTAATAACTGCTCTGAAGTAGGACCTTCCATCTTCTATATGCTCTGGAAGCAGCAAAGTAGATAATATGATGCCAAAAAAAGGCTTAAGTCTTTTGAAGACATAATCTGCAAATGCTTGGCTCTGCACGGGACAATAGTTCAGTAGGGCAGTGGTCACAGATCAGCTTTCACAGGTATTGTGACTTAAATGGGCAGTGGTTTGGTCTCATGTTGAAACATACATGGTTTGTAGGACTCCTTTTCGCGTACTGATTCCCTCCCCGTGTCTAGTCTTTTTGCTTGCGCTGTATTTTTGTCGTGTAGTTTATTTTTGTCGTGACTGTGTTGTGCCCCCAAGTAACACAAGAAGACTGACTGTGTCACAGAGTTCAGCGCTGGCTTCTGAGTGATTTTTTCCACTGTTGAGTAGGAGGCTGGTGTTTGTAGGACAGCCTTTCCTGTCCTTTGCAGACCTCGTGCCTGCGACGTTCGAGAGGTTGCTGTGTAGCTGGCTATTCTGACAGGTCACCAGCTCCTCGGCTTGGCCCTGGGCTGCTCGGTACCTGAAACACCTCCTTGGGATACACAAAATCAAGAATGACCAAGCACGAAAGCAGGGTTGCAGACTTGCCCTAGCTTGCTGTTTTTCACAGGAATGCTGCTTTGTCGTCCTTGCGATATATTCTGCTTGTGGCAGCATCTCCGAGAGGGACGGGAAACGAGCAAGGGCTGGAAACGCCGCTTGTTGTGCTTCTTGCTTTTGATAGAGCTGACTTCTGGTAGGCTGTTAGATTTCATTAATCATATTTAAGTTTCTGTCACTAACTTTTAATTAAAAGCATGGTTGATACCACTTTAATGAATGTACGGATGTTAGCCATCTTCATGCATAAAAATGCGTTTTAATTCCCTTACTATTCCCTTTATGGCCCTTAGATGCTTTTGTTGCCATTTAAACAGCATACAGTAGCAGCTGTTTATCTTCTTAATATAACTTTTTCTTGCATCTGTGTTCAGGAAACAGTAATGGTTTGAGTAAACAAATTTCTGGTATCCTTTAACAGTATTTTTAAGTAACTTGGCAGAAAGGGTCAAAAGTGATGTCTAAATAGGGAACTCCGAGGCTCTTGCTGACAGTAGCCTGAGATAACTCTAAAATCATTAGTTACATGAGGTGGTGAGGAAAGCAAGAAGCCCTCGGTGCAGGACTTTTGCTTCTGGTGAGCTCAACAAGGAACTTTCCCCCAGATTATAACTTTTTATTAAAATATCCTTTCTATTTCGGGCTTACTTCTGATGGTGCATTTCAATGCACTTGCTGCTTGTTGTGCATCTAACAGCCCAAGCGTTTATTGTGATTTACCATCTGGCATGTGGGAGTTTTATCTAACTTCTCATTTTAGTTGACAGCAACCAGTTTGGAAAGACCTTGTCCTGATTTTTTTTATTTTTTATTTTTTAAAGAAATTCTCAAAACTTATAACTGACAGTGGTGCTGGGGGGTTTTGAATTTAGATAGTCTCTCTTCGTATTTTTTTTTAAATTCAAAATTTGTTACTGCTTCTGCAAATTGGCCGCAGAGCATCACATCCTTCAAGCAAGGTCATATAAAGAAGGTGCCTTCCATCGGTCCAAGCCAGCATTAATGTCCCCCTCATACCCAAATAAAAATCTTGCCATTCAGTTTTTTTTTCTTGGCAGCCTGACTGGAAAGCCTCAGAAAATGGCAAATGAAAGCTGCTGCTGACTCCTGGATGTCGCTTGACTCATGCCATTCTCGCTTATTCATGACAGCGACCAGTTCTAGGACAGGCACGATCCATTGAGAAACAATTTTTGGCAGTTTTTCTTCAGGCTTCTACGAAAGACGTGCCTTGCTTTGAGAAGGGAGGAGGAACGAATATCGATTTCTTTATTTCTTTGATTTTAATTTTCTTAGAAACAAAAAGCAATGTAAGAAAACCATGGTTTTCTTAGTAGTCAGTTTCTCTAAATGGTGAAGATATCTTCTAATTTAATTTTAAAGCTGGCTGATATAGATACGATGCAATTAATATTTCTGTTTATCCCCAAATTAGTGAGATATGTCTAAATTTAATTTTGAGCCCAAAAGCATCTTATATTCAACAATATTCTGTAGTAGCCAAAGTGAGTGGAAATGGAGTAATTGGAGGGTGAGGGGCGAGGAAGGGAATAAATAAAACACTTTATTTTTAACTTTGTTTCCTGGATGTTGGAGGAAATCCACACACCACAACATTGTGCTGGGGCTGAGGAGTCTGAGCGTGAGCTCACCCACGACCTGAAAGGGAACGTGGCTTCTCTCTTGGTAGCGTCTGTGCCAAGAGTTCTGTGAAACTTTAAGTGAACAAAACAGGAACATGTAAATATCATTTGATAATGCAGGAACAGCAGCGCGATTTAGCACGGAGCTAGCTCAGATCCTGTCACATCGGGGGGTTTCGGTCAGCGCAGTGCCAAGTCGGTACGCAGGGCGCCTGAAGTCATGAGCGATCACGTGTTTTCTGCAGGTGAGGGCTTTCGCAGGTGTAACTGTGAACGAACTTTTTTAAATTAAAAAATAATAAGAGGGAAGTTTTCATTTATTTTTATTTTTAAATTAAAAGAAGAGCGGGAGGAGACGCAGTCAGCATCCCCTGGAGCCCCCAGCACCTCGGTGCTGGCTCTGCAGCGAAGAATTCAGGAGCTGCACCTCGGCGCCTGTTCCCGAGCGGTCCAGCAGCGTCTCCACGTGCGGGCTGCAGCACGCCGGGGATGGTGGCGAGGCTGCCGAAGGCTGCAGCCCGGCTGGGCGTGCTGGGCTCAACGTAAGCTCGTTGGGGTCAGGGCTGCCGTGGGGCAGCACGCTGCCTGCAGCCGTGCCGCAGAGGCTGGGAGGAAGGCAAATCCTCGGCTGATGCAGAGGCTGGACAGAGCAGAGCTGTCAGGGCAGCAGCGTGGGCGGCCGAGCAGCCAATGTAACCCTTTGCGGCTGCTCTAAAGCTTCCCCCAGCCCAGTTAGTGCCTGAGGGCTCCACGGGAGATTTTTCGCCGGGTTTTTTAAGTATTTTTAAGCAGCCTCCAGGAGATCTCGCTCAGGTAGATCTGAAGGGCTTACAGCATCCCGAAACCCGCATCCTTGCGGACCTCAGTGTTTTTCACAAAAAAAAAAATAATCTGAGTGCTGAATGCTCTGGGTAAGGAGGGCTCTGTGTGGGGTTTGGTCCTGACTCGGTTGTTTGCCAGGTGAGCACAGCGAGCAGGACCCTTACAGCTCCCCTCCGCAGCAAAGCGGACAAGCTGAGGCTGCAGAGCCTCCCTCAGCACCACGAGGGAAAGGGATTCGCCTCATCCTTTCTGTGCCTTCATGCAGCTCGGGTTCACGGGGGGCTTTCTCCTCGAGCTTCTTTCCCCACTTGGCACAGCCTGGCTGGGGCCAGGGCAGGCCAGTGGTGAGAGGGGGCATGGTGTCAGCTGGGCAGGCAGCTTCATCGCTGCCGTGGGTGCTCAGGAATGGGAGCAGCGAGCGATCAGCTGCGAGTTTCCTGGTCCATCCTCGTGGCAGCGGTTCTTGTGACGGTCCGGGATGTGAGCCGTGATTTGTTTGGATCTCTGGCACTTATGTAAGAAGCACCGAGCCCGGGACACCAATTCAGGCGTATTAGCTGATTTAACCCGCGGAGCAATGACCTGAAGGCGTTCCTTGTTAACAGAGCAATAACTAATTTGGAAGGCAGGAACGTGTAATCACGTTGGCACGTCGAGTGCCTGGGCATATCTTGGTCGTTTGGGGTGAGGCCCTGTTATCTGCAGCTCCAGCAAAGTTTGCAATTTGCACGACTGTTAACCTGGCTGCGTGGTGGGGCTGTAATTCCATTAGGTGCTTTAAAAGGCTGTGGAAGGATTCAGGCTCTTATAGCACAGCTGTGGTAAGCTGTAGTTCGGTTTCTCCTGTGTGTCTGGTCCAGGCTGGCCACCACAAATCTGCTGCGGGGCTCGGTGATTGCCCCTGGGGCTCCTGCAGCTGGTTTGGGATGGAGGCAGAGCGGTGGCAGCACCGGGAACCCCAAAGGGCCCTGGCTTCTCTGCGCAGGTAGGGACCGTCAGGCACTGGCTGCCTGCAGTGAGCAACCAAGGGTTTTGCTTGTGTGTTTACATGTGGGCATGGGTGTAATTATGCTTTATGTATGTCCAATGCACGGGGTACAACTTCACTTGGGATTATAATTTGGTTTAAGATTGGTACTGTAACGTAGGTAACCTCCTCCAGGTAGAAACACCATGGAATCTGGAATCGCTTTGCCTGTGTGGGTGGTTTACCTACGTTAGTGCTACTTTCCTTCCTTTTCTTTTTAACAAAGGAAATAGGCATTTTATATTTATCATATCCGATGAAATCGAAATCTAAATATTTACATCTTTTTTTTTTTGCTGGATCTGAGGTTGAGAACCAATTGTAGGCGTTCCCAAGCTGTTAGTCAACCTACTGCGCTGAGTGGGTTGGTTCCCTTCGGGTGCTGGGGAGACAGAGCCTCGTGGTTCTGTCCCGCGCTTCTCCTCAGTCTCTGCAGCTGGAAATACTTCCCTCTGTGGGCTTGGCGACCTGGCGTTACGTTCGGAGGGTGTTCTAGCCTAAACATGCTGAAAGCTAACCATGTGTTATCTCCAGCAGCACACGGTTAACTGCAAGCTGTGAAAGTGGAGGGGGAGTTCGGGACGTGAGGATGTAAATAACTCGGAGATATTTGGTGGGAAGGAACAGAAGGGGGAGGAAGGCCTCACGCTTGCTTTTTCTCTGTCATCCTCATCTCCTTTATAGCACTCCCCGTGCCTGACTTCCCGGGCTTTTTACAAAGAGAGATGGAAGATGGCTTCTGTTTTGAGCAAGGATAACCAGCAGCAGGCGTGGGAGATGCTGCAGGGCGCGACTTGGGAGAAGGGGCAGTAAAAATCCCAGTGGCTCTGGCGTGTGGGCCAGCACCAGGTGGATGGACCCAGTTTCCAGGTGGGCTCGTATTTTTTGGGTAGGGCTGGCAGGGGGCTTTTAGGCACCTTGTACAACTCCACTAAAGCAAAGTGAAGGAAAATGAGAAGAGCAAACAGCTCGTTTGTTTTCCCTCTCTTCATTGTTTTCAAGCATCATTTATCCAGGCTCTTGGGACCCATTGTTTGTCTAACATGTATCTGGATTGTAAAACGTTGTTCCAGGTTTTAACTTCAACAGATGGTAAACGTCCTTCAGTGAATATCCTTAAAAACGCATTCAGCGTGGACACAATGTGTCCTCTGTTTCGGGACTAGAAAACCACTTCTAATGCTGCTTTTTGTTTACATTTAATTGCTATAAATAGGCACTTCAAGAGGGCACGTTTATCTGACACACTGTCGCCGTCTGAGGGAAGTAAATGGGGTAAGCCTACTTAACAGGCTGATGCTTCAGGACAGCTCCTGCGTGTCGGCCTCCCGGTTTGAAGGCATCACTTCGGTCAGAAGAGCAGAGATGGTTGGACTTGCCGTGCTGAGGGGGCATGCTTTGGTATTTGAGGCTCTGCTCGGAAATACTAGTACTGGAAATGCAGCATCGCTGTGTCGGGGCGAGGATGACAGGGGGAAGACCCTGGGTAGCAAAGCTTATCAGTTCGTGTCTCGTAAACAAACCAGAAAAAAAAATTGTGTTTTACTCCTTGTTGGTAAAGTAGAACTGAAGAAGAGATCAAAATGTTTTATCTTAAACATCATTATCAGAATCATCAGCTGAACGGTATTGAGGGACGATTCCTGTTCCTGGTTTAAGGCAGAGGATAATTTGACTTTTAGATCTCCGTTTTTACTAAATCAAGTGTATGGCACCAGCAGCTCAGAGAGTCTCCTCCTGATTATAAACAGGCTTGGAGCCATCAAAAAAAGCCTTGAAATCAGCTCAACAACTGTTTGAGAACCGCCTTCTTAATATTCCTACCCAGCCCTCTGCAGAGGCCTCCTGCAGCAAACTTGTAGATGTCAGTCGTTCCCGCGCGTTTCATTTAGCCTGCTGCTAAACTTTGCAGGAGATTGTATGCAGATGAGCTTTTCAAAGCTTTTTTTTAAGATATATTTGGAAAGCTGGGACCAGCGAGGCAGGAGCTAGCACAGCACAAGCAGTGTTGTGGCCAGGGCTCGGTGCAGCGTGCAGAATGCGACCACGTTGCTCGGAGCACCTCTGTTGCCATGTTTCCTCCTTTTTGCTTTTGTCTGGGTTTTCTTGAGGTTAAATTCCTGTTTCTCGTTGCAGTTTGTTGCGTGTAGCCCAGGTCTGCGTGTCCGGTGGGGCGGTGAGCAGCCTGCTGCGGCCGGGGATCACTTGGTGGGTCTGGGCGTGCAGACCCCAGCCCGGGAAGGTGAGGAAGGCTCCTGGGTGCTCATCAAGGCTTCGTCCTTGCAGCCTGCGTGGCAGCGAGTGGCCTGAGCCGCCTGGCTTGGACAACTCGAGCAGTTCCTAAAGGTGGTGTAAGCACAGCCACGTGCTCCAGAGCCCAGGGGCTCGGCACTGCAGCGATCAGAAGGTTTTCCATCTGGAGGTGGAAAAAACAAACCTTCCAGGGCTGCTTTATCTCGAGGCTGGCAAAGAGTGCAGAATGAGTGACATATTTCCATTTGACTCATCTGTTGTCAAAGTGGTGACACCCTTGAGTCACATTAAAAACGAGACCTTGTAGCTGAATTGGCATAGCGCTCCGGTAGGCTCGGAGCAGGTGTCTGCGGGCTTTTTCGTTTTGTTCTCCTTAGGAGAATCCTTTCCTCCCTTGAGATGTGATGAAATGGATCAATGCTACTGCTAATATTTTGGGTTAAAAATGACAGGAGAGCCTGGTTCAGGTGCAACGCTGGACATCAGCTCCGAAGACATTCAAATAACCTGCTTTATAACTGCTTAAAGCCCTGAAAAAAAAAAAGAGTGCCCAGTAGCCAGATGGTTGGAAAAGAACACCCCACGATCAATGAGGCAATATGTAAATATTTTCAATCATTACCACAGTACTGCTGTGTTGACATTGAAATTCAAAGTGCTATTCCATGGGACTCCTCATTGATCAGCAGATGAGCTCTGATAAAAAGGAGGATAAAAGCACAATGCTGAGAATTATTATGGATTGTGGCTTTCGTTGACAAGGACAGGCTTCCATCAGGGCCTACAGAATGGATTTTGAACCCTCTCTAAGCATGTTACTGAGACACAATGTTTCTTCCCTGGCTGTCAAGTATGGATTAAATGGTGTATTATTGCTTGAGCCGCTTTATTTAAGGTGAAATGCTGCATAGTTGACTAATTTCTTTGTTAATTGCCACGTTTATGTGGGAAAGGGCAAGGTGGAAGCTGATGCAGAGTTCTCTGCTGGAAATCCACGCAGTAGAAATGACTGGAAAGTAACATAAAGCGTGGGGCTGGATCCAAATATTTGGTGTGGGGATGAAGTCCTCCTGAAGCAGGCTGTAGAGACCCTGTCTGGCCGATTCATTTAGAAATCTTTACGTGGTGGTAGCGTTCTCGTGCATAACACATCAGGTGTATTCAGCATCCGCAGGTGCTGAGCCCACCACGAGGCTTTTCTCCCTTCCTCCACTTCTGTGCTTTCACTCGTGGAAAAAATCAGCCGGGTTATACTGCTCGCAGAGGGGAGTTGGGAGCCTGGCTGTAAATAAATGCCTGTAAAAGCAGCTTTTAAGGTCTGAATCCGTGAGGGCCCACCTCAGGGCAATGCCATGCCCGCGCGGTGCAGATGCTGCTGTTTGAGGTTCCTGGGATCCTGCCGTGGAGGCAGAAGGTCGGCGCCTGTCTGGGGAGGTGAGGTGTTCTGGGGGGGGTGTGGGGAGCAGGTTTTGGTGTGTGGTGACACACCTGAACCCTTCCCACCTTACTGGGTGACGGAGAGTGGAGCTGCGTACGTGTATTTGATGCATTCCCTTGGAGGAGGGTGGGGGTTTTGCAGGTGAAAAGCTTTTCACAGCTATAGGGACGTCCAGAGCGTTTCTGGAAACCTTTTCGCTGTTTGCTTTCTCTCCCTCCCCTTGGGGCTGGCTGCTGGCAGCGAGGCCGGGACCCGGTGCTCCTTGGGGAAATGCCACCTCGGGGCGCTTTGGAGGGGGCAGGTGCCACAGGCATCAGGTGGGAAGAGTTATCTGGGCGCCTTTCTGAGCTGCTCATATTTTCTAGTTAACTGCTGTGTTTGTCTTCCTTGTTCATTAATTTCCTCTGTTTCCTGGCACATCCTGGAGCCTTTTCATGTGATTACAGAGTTATTCAGGATTTTGATATTATTTCTCCCTGCTTTGTTGCTTTTTTAGTCGCTCGTTTATATCCCCTTATTGTTTTAGGGTGACTAACTGATGTGAGAAGGGAAAACACCTTCACTGAGGATGAAGGACTCCTCTGACTCCCCATGGTCTGAAACTGGTGCTTGCGAGCCGTGGGCAGGCAGGGTGTGAGCAGAGCTGACGCTTTTTAGGGCTAAGTAATCAGTAACGCAGATGGTACAAAGGCAGTCGGCTGAGCTCAAGCAGCTGTAGCGTTCGCTAGGAGCAGTTTTGAGCCTGGGTGTTTCCTAGGGCAAGGGCTGCTGCACGTGCGGATGCGGCTGGATTTATGCAGGTCTCTGCTCTTGGGCACGAGGCCAGCGTGTGCTGCTCTGGGGTCGTCACCGAGTGTTTGTCCAGGCATGGCAGGGTGGGGGCTCTGCCCGGCCCACCAGTATGAAGCGTTTTAGTGGTGGCGCTGACTGTGCCTCTTAGGAGGAGGACAGGTAACTGGAGTGCGACGCTTTGGTTAAGCAGACAAGCCTTCAGAAGCCAGGAGAAAGCATCTTGCAATTAATCGTCCTCCTTGGAAAGGCGAATGCCAGTTCTACCAGTGTAGAGCAGTGTTTTTGATGTTTCAGCTAAAAATGAGCTGCTTGCCGCCTGCTGGGTGGCACCTCATCCTCCTCGCACAGTGCGTTTTCATGTGAATCTGTCTGCCGACAGCTGCATCTTTCACTTCCCTCATGTGGCGTGCATGGGGCTGCTCCAGGGCCAGATGTGATCGCTGTGGGTTCAGCTCCAAGCCACCCCAGCTCCCCAGGACTTCCTTGGAGAGAAGCTTGCCCAAAGGGAGGAAGCCTGTACTGATCCTCTTCTGCTGATGACCCGGAATAACAATACTTTTCTAGCTTTTTTGGGAACTCTTGCGTTAACTTGCACTTCTAAATGGTTTTATTCGGTTGCTTTGGACAACCATGCCCCCTGTTTAACAGGGACCCGAGGTCCCCTGGGTTTCAGAAGTGCAGTTATGGAGCAGAAGCAGTTTTAATTTGTATTTGATTACCACGTATCACTACATGTGTCTGAAATGTGGGCAGGGTTAACTACTACTGATCTATAAGGGCCTTACTATTTAATTTTAAGATTTAAGCATAACACTTAAGTTTAAATTTTGAGTTGGTAAGCTGTTCTCACGCCTAAAAATAAAAGTAAGAATAGCATCAGCGAGGCCTCTGCAAGCTGCAGTGGGTTTAAAAAGTGCTGACTTGGGCATGCAATGAAGGTGAATTCTGTGTGATTATTCCAGAAAAAGGAGGTGTGTATCTGTGTCATAATGTCCTAGGCTCCATTCATTATCTGTTCCTTTCAGTGTTTACTGTAGAGAAAATGCTGGTGTTTACATTTTTCCAAAGGGTGTAGTTTCGGTTTCTGTTGCTCAGAAATGCTTTGCTTTTAATCACTTTTGATTTCGGTACAGTCAGCAAGTGCATAGAGAGCTCTTTCTGTTTGGAGTAATCATTTCAGACTCGCTGTCACTGAAAATAAGAAAGTTTGTCATCCTTCCCCAACCTCCAAAAAAGGGAAGAAACCCAACCCCGAAACGAGAAAGGCTGAAGCAGGTAGGAAGATGGCTTTGCTTGAAAACTGAGGAGGTTTCATGGCCGCCTGTGCAGTTTTGTGTAGCCGCGTGGTGAGACCTTCAGGGTCGTCCCCGTGATGGGTCAACTGAACACCGAAACCTGTTCTTACACGCCCCTGCTCGTTCCGAGAACTGCACTTTGCTTTGCAGAGCCGCTGAGATGAGGCTCTGGGCTGGCACCGTGTAAATAAAATAGCCGTTTAACCGTACGGTGCGGTGGATGTGCCCTTTGGGAGGATATTCTCTGGCGTATCCAGCGTCTTTATAAACTTGTCTACCTGGTGAAGGCAAGCGTGGAATGGACATTAGCAAATCCTGATGCAGCTGAGGAGTGAATTATTGAGAAACAGTAAAAATAGGAAGACCCGATCTGGCTAGATGTATGTTGGTCTGTAAAACCTTGTGAATATAATTAATCCTCTTAAAAAAGAAAGGGAGTGTGAGGATTCCTGTTTATTTACAGATCGGTGTGTTAGAGTGGTTAAAATGAAGAATTTGACTAAACTCTTTTGCAGGAAAGCACAAGTTCAAATGCAAAGCGAGAATAAAATTTTATATTTAAATATATCTCCATCGTACAGATTTGAATAAGTGATTTAGGGAAAAAAAATCCTTTGGGCTTTAAATCATTGCATCACGTATACTAGTAGGGGAATAAACCCTTCTAAACTTCCATTTTGAAATTTTTTTGACTTGGGAATTCCATGAGAATTCAGCGGGTTTATGTCCGCCCCAAAGAGCAGAGACCTGAAACCTGCCTTACAGAGGTTTGTATCTACCAAATCTTCTGTCAAGTAGTTCTTAAGTTGATTTCAAGATATAATTTTAAGAATAGTAATTATTCACTGGTTGTCTTGTTGTAAGCCTGCAGAGTCAGTTTTAAATGTGATCTGCTCTGGACCACATTAGTGTTGGGGAAGAACTGCAGTCAGTGAAGGGACGGAAGACAAATTCATCTGTGTAACCCAGCACTGCGGCCATCTAGTGAGCGTGTGACGCCGCATCGTTGGCCGTGCGATTGCCAGCGTTGATTTGCAGGCCATCCTGGATAGCTTGGCGGGCAATACTTGGTGTTTCCACCTTCCGGAGTGCCTGACAAAGCTAAGGAAGTCCTTTAATATCATTGTGTGGTGTGAGTATCGCCTCCGTGCTGTGTGCGTGAGCTAATAGTTGCGTTGCAGAAGGTTTGGAGGTTCAGCCACTTGATGTCCAGCCATTTCAATGTTTTTTATTTTATTTTTTGCCCGGGCTGGGAAAGCAGAAGCGCCGTTTGGGCCCCGTGCGACTGGCTCAGCTGTGAATCAGCAAATGACGTTAATAAGCATTTGTGGACTAAATATATTTTTAAGCTGTCTGGCTGCTTGCTCTTGGTGAGATCTCCGAGATTAATGGTCCCGAAATGTTACTCATGCTTGCTCTTCCTCCAGGATGAATCTGACCCGTGCGAGCACTTTTATTTTTTGGCGTTGCTGTGCAGGAAGGTACAAGCGTAAAGAGCAATCCCACTTTTTACATTATTTTTTTTTAAGTCTTGATGAGACCTAAATCTGTTGACTGAGGCGGGGTGTCACAGCTAAAGGTACCCGTGTTTTCCAAAGGTTCCAGGTCCTTTGGTTCACGAAGCAGTGTGCTGGTGTTATATTTTTTTGTAACCCTTTGTCTCTGGGTGCTGGTCTTACAGGTTGGATCTGGGTCCCAGCAGAGGGGTTGCACTGAGAGGTACTCAGCTGGTCCCTGTCCGTGCTAGCACCGCTTTTCTCCTTGCAGAGTGTGCGAGGGAAGGGAAGAGGCCTTGTTCTTGTTGGCATTTCAAGTCCAGGCCTTTTTGCCTGCGTGCGGACCCGGATTTGCATGTTGCAGTGCAAACCACAGCTCCTGCTGTCAGGAGGGATGGCTGCGCCTGTCCTCAAAATGGACAGGAATATTGCGGCCCCCTGGCATCAGGGGGAGGCTGCAGGTGCTCCGGTCCCTTGTCCTGCTTCCCTTCCCCCCACCTGGGTGACAGCAGGGGCAGAGGGACCGAGGACAAGACCGAAGGCAGAAATAAAGGCCGAGGAAATTAAGAAGACCTAAAGGATCTTGAACGTCCTTGGGAGGATTTAAGAGGGGGGAGCATGTGTGTGCGTGTGTGACCCGAAGTGCTCACCAGATGCTGTAAAAGCAGCATTAAAAACAGTTCCCTGAGGTTGCTGGTAACAACGGGACTCTGCCTGGAGGAACCCTGCAGAGAAGCAGCGTGCTGCCCGGCCCGGCGAGGCAAACCACGCGAGTGCCCCCCGGCCCTCGGCTCCCCTGACAAAAGCAGCCCTGAAGGGAAGCCGGTGGCGGCGAGACGAGGCGTAAGGGGCCACCTCGGCCTGGCGTCTCTCAGCTCTGAGCTGTGTGGGTGCTGCCCCTTCCTACCCTGCCCTCGCCGTCCTGCGGGCCTGGCCCCGCCGCGGCGAGAGGACTGGGGGTGGCTGCGGAGGCAGCTCCGTCTCCGGTTCCGCTGCTGGGACGTGGGATCCTGCCCGCTCCCCGGGGAGCTGTCTGGAAGAATGCTGCTGTGTTGATTTTTTTCTTCTTTTTGATTTTAATGATTATTATTTTTTTTAATTTTCCTCTGGAGTGAGGTCTGTGGTGGTTTCCCCTTCGTGAAAAGCATTCACGAAAAGCTACTTAAAAGGGAAGTGCTTTGGGGGGAAGCTGTGATATTGTGCAGAGAGAGCAAACGAGTGGTCAGTGCGGTGTGTGTGTGTTTTTCTTCTCTTTTTTCTTTTCTTTTTTTTTTTAAATTTCCATGAGTTAGAGATGGCGATGACTCATAGCTTGGAACGCACTTTAAATCCCTGAGGTGCTCATTGCCGCCTACCATCACGTATTGAATTTCTGACATACCGGAGGGATGTCTGCAGAGCAACTCTGATGTGCAATTATAAAATGTTGTAGCTGTATGTTGTTTGCATAGGAGCCATTAGCATGGTATAACTGTGAAAATAATGCAGCTTTATTCTTGCTGTTGATTTCCCATGGGCAAAGCAGTTAAGCAACTGTGCTTTATCTTTCTTTAGGATGTTGACACATGTGGACCAACAGTGACATCCTTTTCCAGCACTGCTGTCTTTGCTCCCTCCTGCATTCAGAAGCATCTAGAGAGATTTTTTGCAGAAGGTAGGTTCTGGCAGTTCAGCTGGATGGCTGTTCTTTCTCTCCTATACTAGAAAAAGAAAACATTTACATGTTACTAGGGAGAATGGTAATGAGGCTGGTGGATACTAGCTTGCTGGCGAGAGAGGGGATTAACCTTAGCTTGGGTTCCACTTGAATATGCGCCGAGGGGAAACGTGATAAAATGGAGTCTGGAAGAATGGCTGTACGAGTTGCCTTTGAGAAGGGCTTGGCAGTTACAGGACATGGTTGGCTTAAATTACGTAGACATGTGTTGGTGATAAACCTCTTTTTGAGGAAAACTCACGCTCCCCACCTTTTTCTGCTCAGTCAGTGTTCTTGTTTGTTCTAAATCTTTCAAATAAATAGATCAAAAGGGGAAATGGCTGTGCAGGATGTGCAATTAACATAAACTTTGTGTGTGTACTTAAATATTTTGTGGGTCTCCCCCCCGAAAAAAAACACCAAACACAACACTTAACCTTATTGCATTTTATTTGTACTGAAATAAACAGCATGCAGCCTCTGGTGCTGCCATAACGTTGCTGTTAATTTCTACCTCCCTTTTTTTTTCCCCCATGTCCGAACTTCTAACTTGCTTTATGTTTCAAGAGGATTGCCATGCAAAACTTCCATAGTAGAGTGTAGATGGGGAAGTGAGTACCATGTGTGTTTTTTTTTTGAGAAGTAAATCTTAAGAGTTTTTTTTTCTTTTTATGAATGTATGTACCTGCTACTCCCTTGTGCTCTAACCTCTGAAGTATTGCTTGTGGGTTCACTGTGTGCGTCTCCAGCTCCCACTAAACCTCCTTTGTGTGAGTTCTAGAAATGTGTATCACACTCCTAAATCTGTGCACAAAATTAGTGGCTGAACAGGAATTTTTTTCAGTAGATGGGGTGTCAGCCTTTAGACTAGCAGAATGGGTAGTTCTGCGTCTTACTTTCCTCCATTGAGTTTCTTGCCACTTATTTTCTTCCCCTCTGTCAAAAAGTGTTTTTAACTGTTAACTCCACCAAAGGTTTCTTTTTGCAGTGACACGGTGATGTAGCAATTTTGCAGTTTTGCTGCAGGATGCTAAAACTCAAAATTCCCAACTTTTGGTGTAAGAGTAATGGGTTGCAGGGAAGAGCAGAGAAGGGGTAAATGAGTTTGGATCTGAAACTGCTCACACATCAGACTGAGGAAATCCAGAGAAATTGAAAACGCGTTTCTGAGTTGCAGCAGTTATGCTGAAACCACAGTGACACCGGCTTTGTATTAACATGCAATACCTGAAATCCTTGAAAATTAAGGGTCACTTGAATACTTTAATTATCTCCTGTCAGCAAATTGGCTCCCAGTGAATTCATTACCCTTCCCCGTGTTGATTCCCTTCCTGAAGCCTCTCTTAGCATCAGCAGAGCCCAGGGCTGGCTCGAGTAGGCTGCTCACAATGCTGCAGCTTGTCCCTCGGTGGGATACCTAATTTTCTCTTGAGAGAGCTCGGCAGCTTCTCTTCTGCCCACTGCAGCCCTGTGGTGGAGCTATGGACAGGTCTCTCCGGGAACAGACGCCGCTGTCAGCAGCTTTACCAGAGGAGTTGATGTAGTGGCATTAATTGCCATGTGAATTTGTGCTCCCTTGCTGAGGGAGGACATCTCTGTCTCAAAAACTATGCCTCCCTTGCCATAGATCACTCCATGTCCCCTTGCTCCCCTGTAGGGTGTTGTAGAGGAGAGCATTTCTCTGGATTAACGGCAACGGCAAAGAACCTTAATCCTTAGCGATGTTTAAGGTTCACTTTGCTTTGGGACTGTGGCATGGCACTTTTCACTTGCCGGAAGGACTCAGCACTCCGCAGGGCTGATCTTCCTCTCCAAGAGGTGCCCGAGTGGTTGTTGAGAGCCTGGGCAGGTGAGGGGAAAGTGCCTTCAGTGTTGTTCCCAGCGAAACGAATCCGTGCCGCTTGCATCGCTGGAGAGCAAGTAATGTCCCTGGATTGGCAGGTGAGGAACATAAGAAAAATGGGTTTTAAACATCATGAGGGAATGCAGCATTCGTGAAAACAAAGGGCTGAATAACAATCTCCACAGTGCAGGAAAATGCTGTAGCATTCTGTCAGCGTCCCAGTGCAGCCTGGAGGCTTTGAAGCAGGACCCAGCAAAAATAACGGGAGGACGGTCCTCTGGAAGTCATCCCTGGGAGTATTTTGCATGGAATTATTTAAAAAACCAGGGAAGTGACCTGAATCCCTGGCACAAGCAGAAAGGCAGAGCAGGGTCTGAACGCCTGTGATGCTCCTATCGTGGCTGTGGGACCGCAGCGAGAAGCCGGCTTGTGGAAGCAGCATGGTAAGGGGAGGTGGAGGGCGCTGATGCAGCCGCGGAGGCGCCTGCACCATCCCTCAGCATCCTGCCTCCAGCTGTCAGGGACACTGCACTGCCTCTGTCTCCTCCCTTCCTGCAAGAGCAGAAGCTGGATGGGATGAGTGAGTGCCTCCCCGTCAGAAGAGGCAGAGCCTGGCTTTCCTCTCCCAGAGCCCTGTACCCTTCTACGTGGAGACAAACTGGGGCAAAATTTTACTTTTTCTCTGCCCTGTGCTTGTCGGGGGCCTTGGTGCATGACCTGTGACATGACAGTAGTACCCCTTGTGAGGGCTGGCTTTAAGGAAACCGACTGAATTCTGTGCAATCTGTCATCAAGTTGGATCCTTTGCATACTGCAAAACACTGTACAGTTAGATCGAGGTGATAACACTTCAGAAAGCTGGGTGAGCGCTGCTGCCGTACCGGCAAGGAGGGCAACCCTGTTTGGCAGCATAACAGCACTACAAGCGCGGTGTTCCCGTACCTCAGTGTGTAAAGGTTACGGGTTAGGGTGGCACATGTTATGGGGCCAGGCTGCTAGCAGGTCAGGGAGGGGGACTGGGGGCCTTGTACGGGTAGGAGATGGTTACAGGTGAGCTGAGTTAGACCTGACAGTCCAGGTCGTAAATATTTGGAAAGGCACAGAAATATCCTTATGAAAAAAAGGTACTCTCCTGAATGGTCTGACGTGAAGTTTCTGGTGGATCTAGGGTGGTTTTTCTTTTTTTTTTTCCTCGGTCATTTTCTTCCTTTTTATAATAGAAGCCCTAGACGTGAGGAACTGTTTGGACATGCGTATTTAACTGGGAGGAAAGAGCTGTAACACTGGTGTGGCTCTAACCACAAACTGACGGTTTCCTGCTGCAAGTAACTTTCTATAGACCTAAACCTCGTTCGCTCGTGTTTGTCTGCGCTGTTTAAATAGCTGAGGCAGATTCCACTGCTTCTAGGCTTCTTGTTTTTGATGAAGGCTTTGTTGTAGCAGTTTGGGGGGTGGCAGCATGAAGAGAGATCATTAGAGATCTAATAAAAATTCAGGGCTGGTGAGGTCCAGAAGGCTCTGTATCTTCAGATCTTGTGTAACAGAGAAGTCAAGAAGCAGCACCATTAAATGTGTCAGAATGGCTTTGTAATTATATTTGCATGCATAAAGCTGTTTATTTCTGGGTTGATAGGATGTAATCACATGAACCTACATGCCTGACTGAGACCTCTTCATCCAATATTTCCATGGCATCGTTACGTGCTTCTAATTCTCCTCCCCTTCCCCATCCTCCTTCCCTGTGATGTGTTAAATATCACGGCCGCAAAAGCGAGAGCACGTTTCTCCCTGCTGTTCCCATTCCAGCTGGAAAACTCGGACAGATCCTTCCCTTGTGGTTTGTGATACTGTAAATAAAGTCTTGGGAGGTCACACGTTCTCCATCTCAAGTTATTTTGATTCCGGTGCTGGAATGGTGTGGGGGGGTAAGGGATCAAAAAAAGCAAAATCCCAAATTGTTCTGGTTTATTGTGAGGAAAACAACTCATTATTGTAAGTGAAAGCAATTGGAGAAAAAGAAAGACAGTCTTTGAGTAAAGCTGAGAGTTGGAGAATTAGAGTCAAGCATTTCAGAGGAATCTCCTATTAAGCTTTGAATGAAAAGTCACCTACAAGGGAGAGGTTCTGGACACCACGCTCCTGTGATCTGGTGCTGTTCCTGGATGCTTCCGAAAAAATTGCCTAGCTTTAAAGGCATATTGACAGGACTCTGCAAGCATATTAGTGAGTAATTTTACTGCTGTTCATCATGAGTGAACAGCATTAATATGTTAAGTGACCTTTGAGCATGTGAGTAAAGTGGGCTTTTAAATACGGGGCTGAGAATTTCTGTCTGTGGGTCTCGCTGGCTGTGATGCATCTTGTGGTTTGGCCGGTCTGAGTCGTTGCTGACAGCCTGGGGCAGGACCCGATGGTCTGGGGCACGGTCAGTGGAAAATACATCGCGCATACCCGCTCCAGGCACGCGGTGCGGTTTGCGATTCTGCCCCGATTGGCAGCAGGCAGATGGGTTGCGGTGGCTGCTACGGCTGCGTTTCACGCCTGGTGCCCTACATCTGGCGGGCTTGGTCTCCCCAGCTGTGTTCCTTTCCACGTTGGTGTTCAAGGCTTTGAGCGTTCACAGAAAACACTGCTTAGGTTTAGACTTCTGTTTCATATTTTTTGATTTTGACATTTGTACAATCCTGGTTAGGTTTTACTAAGAAATGAGCTCAAAACAAGGTCCAGCGGCCTTTATTACTGGCTGGTGGTATGCAGAGTATGATTAATGTTGGCTTACCGGGGAGAAATGAAGAGTTACTGGCAACTGTGTCACTTCTGTTGAGTTTTGAAGAGCCTTTTCCTGGTAAAGATTTTTTTTGTTACTTTTATCAAAACAGGATATAAAATGTGAATATAATTTGTCACTACAGAGCTTGCATTTACCTTGACACTACAGAAGTATTTCTTTTTCCATAAACTATTACATTCAGAAATGCACAGCAGGAACAAAAGAGAAACTTTCCACATCTAGATGTTAATCTTTGCACAGGATAGTCTTTTGATTCAATAACTCTTCTTGCTTGATCTTCTTTTGCATTTTTTTCTTTAATGGGCACGTGACATATGGACATAAAAAAAATAATGGCCCAATTTCACCCCTGCTGTAGCTCATTGACGTCATTAAAGCTACAGCAGGGATGACTTGGCCCAGATTCTTTTTTAAAAAAATAAGACCTGATGAACGACCCCTCATGGAAAAGCTCTGTAGAGAAGGTTGTCCTGGGCATAGCACAGAGGAGGTGCTATGTAATTTGTGATAAAATTCCCAATGGCAGCCTTCCCGTGAAGTGGGGTAGGACCCTTCCTGAAGGGGACAGACAGCAGGACATGTGCTTGCAGGCCTGATTTCATGATGCCTTAGCGGCATGGTAGAAAGGGATGGTTCATGAAGTGATTGAAGGCTCCTTAGAGAGACAGATCAGGGTGGAGACGTGACTTGCTGGGAAGTTTTCAGAGATGGTTTCCATCTTTTCCAACACACAAGCGCAGTCTTCGGGACGTGAAAACATGGTTGAAATGATCTGGGAGAAACTTGCCTTGAGCAGATTTTTAGGAAGCCAGTTTGTATCTGTTCTGACTCCTACAAGCCAGTTATTTCTTATTCCTTAGCGCTGCCCAGAGGTAGCGGTCCCTGCCACAGCCAAAGGACGCATGGGCAAGCTGTTCGCCATCTGAGCGCGGCAGCTCTCTTCCCTGCAGGGGAAGATGTGCAGGATGCTCCCAGGGTCAGTACTTCAAGGTAGGTCTAAGGTGCTACAAACTGCACAAGAATATAATAAATTCAATCTTGATTTAAATGCTTAGTCTGATTTAAGCCAAAATACCGGTTCGAATCTGAAAACAGATAAAAAAAAAAAAATGTGAAAGGTTCTTGCACAGCTATTGACTGCTTTTCTTTTTACTGAAGTAGGGGTAGCGATTCACAGCTGGGAGTTCTGCACATCTTTACACTAACTTACAAAGTGAACATTTTGCTCACGTTTACAAAAAACTGCAGGAAGAAACGCTCTTTAAGGAGCAGTCATAGGCCCCGAAGCTGTATCTGCAGTGGCTGAATGCTTGATCACTGTTTGCAATGCCAGTATTAGTTGCCGAGGGCGTCTTTAACCTACTCAGCTGAATTTTTAGTTCTTGGTAGTAATAACTATCTGGCCAAGACAGGTTCTCTGGCAGTTAGTCCAAGAAATCAGATATTTTTCTGATGCCAGACTCTTCTGGTCCACTGAATATTACTGCAAGAACACAGAGTTCCCAAGAAGGAAAATGCTTACTGTGGTTTTGGTGACAGTTGGAGCTGACTCGGGAGAGGGAGAGATGGAGCGAAAAGCACTTCTGTCTGCTTGTAAGAGCACATTCGTTTTATGTGGCTGTTAAGTGGGAAAGTTTGCTGCAGTCGAAAGCCAGCATCGTGTCAAAGTGACATTGACTAGTATAAATAGTGAAGGGGGAATTAGATCTTCAGAATATATTCAGTCTTTTGATTAGTCATCCAAAACTCTGCTGGTAAGACGGAAATAAATGTGGGTTTAACTTGTTAAATGTCCTCCTAACTGTGAAAGAGCCAGGACAGCTAAGTACTTAATTCACAGTTTCCAGTGAGACCTCCCAGGGGCTGCCAGCAGGCTTCCCAGGAAGAGCAGTAATGCCAGGGGAGGTAGAGGTGGGGGAAAGGTAACTGAAAACTGCTGCCTTAAAGCCTTTGGGAAGCAAAGGATGTTTGGTGTTACGCAGATAAGAGGGATGTTAACTTGTTATTGCATAGAAAACACCCTTATTTGCAGAAACTGTGCTACTTGGAGCTTCTCTTTCCTAGTACTGGTTTCTTGCACTCATTTCAGGTTGCCCTACGTTATTGTTGGTGGACCTGTTTAGAGTCTTATTGCACTGCTACTGAGGCCAGAAGCAAAACTCCATAGACTTGAGCAGAACCCGCCCTAGGACTTTAGATAGGTGGAGCCACCACACCTCCCTCCGAGCCGACGGACGGGCAGCAGGGGCTGGCCGTGTATCCAGAGCCAGTAAGTGCTTATTGCAGAGAAGGGTTAGAGCGTGAATTCTACCCGAGTAAGAGAATGTACGGAAATCCTGAGATCGTGTGTCTTTTTGACTGGCCCACAGCAGTTAAATTCCTAGAAGCAGACCACCCGTGGTGGGTCTTGGTGGAGTACCAGCTCCCTGATTTAGGAATAACTTAATTTCTGCAGCATGTGGTACAGAGATCCTCCTCTTAATAGTGAGGTGTGCTTCCTTTGGCTCAAAATCTGGTTCTTAGGAAGGTGTACAGCTGTTAATGGTATTAGCAAGCAGTTGTGTTGCATCTGTATACGAAGCACGTCCGCTCCCCTAAATCAGTGCCGGTTTCCCTGCTGAAGACCGAGCAGAGCACATCTCGCGCAGTGCTCGGGAGCGATGCTGGGAAATCGCGTGCTGCAGCCAAGTTTGGTTTATGTCCCGTGAAACATCAGCGCGGGGATGTGCGCGTGGCTCGGCTGTCCCCGGGGTGCCTGCAGGTTATCAGTGAGATAACCCTAGTGCTGAAAGCGCTGTGACGGGTGCGGCTGACCGGCTGCGACCACTTCTGACTGCGTGTCGGCTCGAAAGCTTCAAGTGGAAGTGATCCAAAAAGCGCCACTTCTCGTACTGCAGAGCCTGCTGCCACGGTGAGTCTGCTTCACTCCCCGTGCCCGGCACCGCTGGCTGTGAGCAGGCAGAAAGCTGCTCCAGCAGATCGATTGACAAACCCTCCTGCGTATCCAGTTTGTTTGTGAAGAATGATGACTAAAAATCAATATGCAGATCAGGAGCGCTCCGAGGATCTGAAGAAAATCTTCGTGCTGTATCTGCATCATCCCAGCAGTCGTGTTTGCCTTTTTTTTACATGAAAAAAAAGAGGGTAAGAGGAGGGAGATGCAAATACCGTATCTATTCAGGTTAGAAAGGAACATGGGGAAGGAGCCCTAGAGAAAAGGGGAATGGCTCTGTGCTGAAGGAGAACTTTCAGTTTAACCAATCTAGTCGAGTAATCTGCTCTCAACAATTTGGGCATTAAGCTCCTGAGCAATAGGCTTGCTTCAGGCCATCACCTACCAGGTGCTGAGGTTCCCCTGGGTGCTCTCAGGTCCTTTGAGGTTTGGGTTTGCTCTTAAGGACTGAGGTCGAGTATCAAAGAATGATGGAAGGGAAGCTTTCAGCCAGCACTGTTTGTGATTATATATGAACTGTCTAAGAAAATAATCTTGAAATTAATTTGCTCCATTTCCTTGATCAATGGCTCTAGTTTGGGTACTAATTCTTCTGTATATAGCTCGAATGCAATCTACCACTGAAAAGTTCTTTTTTTTTTTTTTGATGAGGTTTATTTTGATGGATTATGTTTCTAGGTAACTGCTGAAGGTTATTTCTGGGAAAGGCTGCCAGAACACTTATTAACACGTGCCCAGACCCAGGTACAGGCCCTTCTGAAAATTTGGCCGTTCCTGTTTAACCTCAGAGAGGGGCAGGGACTGTGCTGAAGTGTGCGAGTCCTCCCAGTTCCCTGCCCACGCTGGGTCTGGAAATAACTCTGTCAATAGTAGAAATGTCACAGCAGGAATGATTTGCTGGATGTGCCCAATCCCATTTATCTAAATGAGCTGTGATCTTGGATTTAACATTCTGTTTCATAGCTAAGATAAGAGGCACATGAATTAGATTATTGCTGGAAAAAATAGAGGGGTGCTGATATAAATACTTCTGTGAGGAGTTTAGCAAAGCATTAGCAAGTCTTTTTATATTTATGAACAGCAGTGGTCAAAGTACTGTCTTGCAAAAGATGCTTTCCGCATGATACCAACTCCAGTCATTAAAAAAGCATGAATCAGATTAAGAAGTGTAGGGTTTTCGATTTGCCTCTGAGTCCTCAGATGTCAGCGCAAGCTTTAATCAGCCGCTGGTGAGGAGCTACCGCGTGAGGTGGGAGCAGGGGATGTGGGCAGAGATGCTCCTGTTGGGGTGGTTTAGGGTCTCCCAAGCCCTTGGGAGCTGACTGCCCCCCAGCTGCTAACCCTTCGAGGATTTTTGAGCCCTCTTGTCCCTTTTGCTGCCCCATCAGCAGCGGCCAAGGGCATCCCTGTGGCTTGTGGAGCCAGCAGCTGTGGTGACCGTGACGCCTCTTAGGCAGTTGTTTCATGCTCTTCTTTCAGGTGGACTTTTTCAGTACTACTTTCTGTCCATCCCAGTAATTTCCTCTGCATGTGGAACAAGCTTCTTGAGCCATTTTTCGTTTCATGTCACCCTTTTGGCCCGTGCTCCCCATTGCTTTGAGCACCCTGCTGCTTTTTCCTGGGGCTCAGGGGACAGGCTCTGGGGGAGATGCAGAGCTGGGGTTGACAAACGTTAACGTCTCAAAGGTTTTTTACATGCAAAGATGTCATCCACTGTAATTGTTGGCTCTCTTCTCTCAGAGGCAGCGCTGAGCAGTTCTCTCCCTCCCCCTGCCTTCTGAGGACACGGATGCTCAGTCTTGGCCCGGTACCAGCGCCTGCGTTGTGCGGAGCCAGGAGCAGCGGGGCAGGGAGGGTGTCCCTTGGCAGAGCCGTGGTGTGTAGGGCACTGCTGCCCTGCAGAGCCCGACTGCGATAACTTGGAGGGGCTGGGCCAGCCCTCTGGGTGCGCTGGAAGGGTTGCGGAGCGCTCACGCCTGTGCGATGGCTGCTTTCTGCCCTTCGTGGCCAGGGACGGAGGAGTTCCCCAAACAGAATGGCAGGAAGTTCAGGAGGTGGAAGGCAGGAAGGAAAATTACGGTCCTGGGCTACCACGGGCGGAAAAACTGCTCTGGCTTTTGAATTTGCTGTGGTGAGGCTTGTGTTTGAGTTCATACTGTGTTCAGCAGTCCCTGCCGCCTCTCTAGGCAGCTGTCCTCAGCCTCACCGTTATCACTGGGGCTGTTTGCTAGCGATAAAAGCCAAGATGAGGAAGGCCGGGGTCCAGATACTTGGGAAATAGACAATGCTTTCATTTGGGCTTGTCTCTTTTATGAGATTGTTGAGGTGGTACGTGGATCTGCTTTCTTAAGGACCTAAAGTGTGCTTTTACTGACTCCTTGGGCTTTGTGAAATGATGGAAGAACATCTCCAAAAAATAAAAATAAAATAAAAATTGGGAAAACTTCCCTCCTCACTTCTTAGTAGCTGCCTGTTACAAATCAAAGTAACTCCCAGTGCCGTTCTCTTGCTCTTAAATGTAAGCTAGCTAATATCATGAATAAAAGTTAACTTAATCGTACCGTTGCTTGGAATAAAGTGGCTCTGTCGTTGCCAAACCTCCTGCTGCCAGTAGCTCTGGCAGCGTTGTGCCCGGCAGAGGCCTGGTGATGTGCAGGTGCCGCCTGTTCCGTGCTGTGACCAGCTGAGAGCAGCCTGCCTCTAGCAGGAGGGCAGGGTTTGGGTAATGTAGCCTCACGTTAGCAGCCTTTAAGGGAAAGCAGCCAGCATTCTCTAGCTTCCAGGGCTTGCACCACGGCATTCGTGAAGGCTGTGCCACCTCCTAGCTCTCCTTGCCTGCTGTCCCTCCGCCCTGTCGGAGCCCAGCATCGCAGCAGAGCCCGGGTGCCCGCCGCCTTTGGCGGCCTCGAGTCGAGCGAGTGCCCGGGTGTCGCCTGGGCTGTGCTCAGCTCACCCCGGAGCTAATGGGCGCCGCTTCCTGACGTAAAAGCAGCCGAGAAACTCTAGCCAGGGGCTAAGCTACATCAGGCTGCGCTTTCAGAGGTTAAGCTGATTGCAGATCTCTCATAAATAAATCTTTCTGTATTAATAAATGAATGCCTGCAACGGTTGCTTTATTATGGTGCACGGAAGCTTTCAGAAAGAAAAATTTCCCGAATGAGCCATTTGTGCGGTCTCCGCTGACTTTTGAAGATCGGTGTCATTAATTGAATTCTGCCCCCTCCCTTAGAAGGGAGCGCGCGCTCTTTGCTCACACATGCACTCAATGCACTTGAAAGATGTGTGGGAAGATAGAAAACATGCCGAGCTAGTCGCCTTGCCCCTGTGGCAGCTGGGTTATCGGGTTGTTTTGGGGAGAGTGGGCAGCCTGTCAACGCAATTTTCTTACACTCGGGTCTTTCGGAGCAGGAAGGCTTCTGCGCTGAGGCTCCTGTAGAGTTGTTGCTTGGCTCTGGAGACCTGGCTAGGTGTCTGCTGCTGACTCATCCTTCCTGCAGATCTTCTCCTAAAAGCAAAATGCGTCCGTAGATTACGAGCAGCCCCATTCTTCTTCCTACACGGAGTGATACCGGTTGGAAATCGATCGCACCTTATCCAAAGCATTGCAAACGTAATAATTAAGATCTACGTAATTTCTGTGCTTGATAGGTGGGGAGATGGCAGTGTGTTCTTTGAGACTGTGCTTTGTCTTGTCTTTTGAAAATAATCTTACCAATTTTACACAAATGCTGCGTCACAGCCCGCCCTTATTAGCCACTGATTAGGGGGTCCTTTGCGAAGTGTTGTCTGTTGCTGACATAATTTAATTAATATGAAACCAATGAAATTCCTATGGAAACAAAACAGGAGCAAATTGAATACCAGATAAATGCGTGTTCTGGACTACGAAAGTGAACACAAAACTAATTTCTTAATGGGACCACTAGAAGAGCAAACAAATCTACGGAGCTGTGGTTGTGTGCCTCAGCTAGAAATGTGTGTTTGTGGATATAATTAAACTTCAGTTAATAACATATTGTCCTCGGTCTTGGCGAAGAACTGGATTTGGGCTGTAGCTAAGTGCCCGAAGCGTTCTGCTAGATTAACTTCTCCATACAGCTGGCCTAGGGCTTTCGTGGCACTTGGGGATTTGGGGTGGCTGGCTTGCGTTTCGGCTCGTTCCTCGCGTGGCTCCGAGAGCGTGACAAACCCTTTTGTGCAGAGGGATGCTGGAGAAATGGGCTGCTGGCCCCGTCCCTGACCCGCCGTGGGAGGCGGTGGGCGAGCTGGGAAGGCAGCCTTCAGCAGCCGTGCGTGAGGAAGGGTGAAGTGTGAAGGTGATGCTTCATGATTCACTTTTTGCATTGCAAATCCTGTTTCGTAAGTAATCTGCTTCCACCGATGCATTAAATGATTTATTATCTCAGGGCTTTTCTTCACCCTGGAAAAAAACAAAAGGCGATCAGCGTTTTTTTAAAGCTCTGCGCTGAATATTATATGATTAAGTTGTAATTTTGAAGTGACGCATTTGGGCACATAATTTTCAAGACCATCTTTGGTTTCGGGGATCATAAATGCTGGTTCCAGCTGTAATGAAGTGCTGGGCTACTTAATATGCTCCTATCATTGTGTGTGTCTTTTGTTCAAATTATTAAATCACGGTAGCTATGACTATAATAACGCGGTTGTTTTATGTCTTGGAACAGGGGAAAATAATTTTATTTAGCAGGAATAATGCAATTGTAACATGCCTCTGGGTTGGAGTTAAAGGGGGAGGTGGTGCAGGTGGCTGGCAAGCCAGCGCTGCTCTCCATGACTTTCCGCAGAAATTCCGCTGCCATGGAGCCGCAGCGTGTTCGTTCGTGATGGGACGGCTCGTGAGCAAACACCGGGGTGTTGAGGAGTGGAAGCAGTAGGAAAATACTATGGCTGTGAGATGCCAGCCGTTACAGGCAGCAGCTCGGGTAAGTGGCTCAGACAGGGGCTGAGCACTGGCTGTGAGATGCCGGCCACCCCGGGCAGAGCACTTCTTGGCACCTCTGACGGCCGTCCGCAGGTAAGCAGCCGGCTGCCGCCGTGGTTTTATGAAGCACAGTGGCAGGGAAGGACTCCGAAATCCTCTGGTGCAAAATGCTTTGAAAATAAAGTATTTATTTCCCCTTTTTGAAGGGGAAAGGTGCATTATGGTTTCTTGAATCAGGATGACTGCACCAATTCAAATGTAATTTGATAAATGAAGTATAAAGGCCCAGGGAATGACCTCCTGTAAAATACAGTGCCTGAATCATTTGAGCTTTAAATCTTGCTCCACATCTCTGTGTTTCCTGCTCGTGCTGTTCATTAAAGTAGTCTCCTGTGCCCTGTTGTTTTGGGGTTGATAATGGATAGCTAAGTGGTGCAGGCTGAAAAGAAGGCTTCTGTATAAATAAAGCGCTGTGCTTTTCTATGCATAAAGTGCCTTGTGGATATAAGGGGCAGAAACGCTTCTGATTTCTACTCCTTTGTGTTTGTAGCTGGGCCCTGACATGAATTTGTGCTCTTTGCCTGCCCTTCAATACCCAGTTCCTTGCGGCTTCCCTTCCTCTCGCAAAACCTTGCGCTTCCCTGGCCGCAGGGCAGCCTGTGGTTCCTTTCCAAAGGGATTGTGAGGATTTTACGAGCTCTTGGAAACTCAAGGGTGTGACCAGCTTACAAGTGAGGGCGAAGGTTTTTTTTTTTTTTTTCCTCTCTGGTTTGGGGCTAAACATATCTTGAATATGTTTGACACTTCCAACTGCCAACATATCAGCAGGAATCTACTTTTCCACTGTAGATGGGTCCCAGCATAATCTGAGACTCTTGCTAGGGCTGCTTGCAAAGTTTTGCTGGTCCTTCCCTGAGGAGCGGGTGTAGGAAGCAATAAAACTTTATTAGAGTTAGTTTCTTTATTCTTGGTAAACTCCTTATGAAGAGTGTGTTTATGTATTTGAAGGAGAGTGGAACAAAAGTTGCCAGGCTGGGCTTTGCTTGAGGAAAAACCGATGTTATTCCATGCCCTGCCAGCTCTTGGCCCAGGGCTGCTGCTTCTGCCTCTGTCCCCATGGGCGCACTGGAGCCTGAATCGAGCAGCCTGGCTTTGTCCAGGCTGCTTCTCTGCAGCAGTGTGATGTCCTGGTGGTGTGAGAGCTCTGCAGAAGGGTTGTATGATGGGCAGCGCTCCTTTCCTCAGGCGCTTCATCGTGCCACGCAGCTGCTGTCAAGCTCTTGTCTGTACCTGGGAGGCTACGCGTGTTCGCCCCGCCGCAAGTGCAGCCCCAGGGCGCACGACGTGCTCCATCACCACCTGCTGCAAAAGTGTGAAATAAAGGGGGTTTCCAGGCATTTTGAGCTCTGGATAGGAACCTGTCGGTGCGTTCCCTGCGTGGCCCTACTGATAGCTCTGCGGGGTTTCTGCAGGCTGGCTGCCCCGCACGCGCTCTCGAAGTAGGGCACTGGCCAAGAGATCTGGGCTGGCAGCGACATGGAGCTGGCAGAGAGCAGCCCAAGCAGGTAGGAACTGTCAGGAGCTCTGGGAAATTAGAGGGGAATCTTTTTTTGTCCTTTTTTTTTTTTTTGTGGGATATGCCAAGAATAGGTGATTCGGACAGGGAATACCTGGCACAGCCCGATGGCAACTTAGCCAGCTGCCCTAGCATGATGCTTTTGCCAGGAGCCTTTGGGCCTATTATTCTTAGTGTAAATAAAGCTAACTAAAATAATTGCTACTATAAATAAAGCTAAATGAGTATGTATATCTTGAGTCTCTGACTGTGCCTTACGTGTTCAGCATTTCTTCCTTTCTACCTCTGCAAGCAGTTAATGGAGAAGGAAAGGGCCAGCGGTGGGTACAGACGTCAGCCAGGCAGCGAGAAGGCCCCTAATAACTTTCTCCCAAGATGAAAGCTGCATTTGTATGGTCTGAATTTCTTTATTTTACTGTCTCCCTGGTGGGGAAGAATTACTGGTGATGATAGTTGGTAGGCCAGCTCCTGTTGGGAAACACTGAATGGGGGGTAGGACTTATTAAAGGAAATCGGTAGTAAATTCCTTGATAAGTGCTTTTTTTTTTTCTCTTATTCAAAGAGGTGGTTTATAACTAAGACCCCATTAGCACCAAGAGGTAATTTTGTTGTGGCAGTACCTTATTGAATGAAAGCATGGTAGTCAGTTTCTGGCTGGTGGCCTCAGGAACAGCCCCTGGATAATGCTGGGCTTTTATTTTTTTAGGGTTTTATTTTTTCTTTAAATAGAGGTTGGTGCAGCTCCTTCCTATGTAGTTAATAGAACTTCACCTTGGTGAAGCACATGTCAGTATTTTGAATTACGCTTTTCATTTGCTGCAGCCAGTTCTAGTACTCTCTCCTTTCACCCCCAGGGTTTCTAGAAGGTTTATTGACAGATCCAACCCTTCTCCCCACAACGCAGAGACAAAAAAAGACAAAGAGCTCCTCTGCGTGCTGCTGTGCCTCACCTCTCGGGTGCTGCTAGGGAAATGCGGTGCTGGTTTTTGCATAGGGTACTAAATTTAGAGGAGCAGAACTACACTGTGAAGAGGCCTGGTCTGGTTCCTGCCCACAGCTGTCCCTGCACGAAGGAGTAGTCAGAGCTCCTCGGTGTAAAACCTTCTGCACCCAACACAGATTAACTACTAAGGGATGCTAGGCACTCTGCTTCCGTTATGTGGAGTGGGTTTTGCTACTTCTGGCTTGAGTACTCAATAATAATTGATCTATATTTGAACAAATTGCCAAATTTTTCCTAGGGTAGTGGTAAAGAGATGTGGGAGAAGCATATAGCAAAAAGAGTATCTCAAGGACTGAGAATTGCTGCTGGAACTGAGTACCACTTAGGTTTAAAATATCTCTCGTTTGCTCAAAGAAATGGTAATGTGTTCCCAAATATCTCCACCCTAGCTGTTGTTTCTGCAGGATGGCTAATGCAAAATCTCTTCTGCTGGGGAGGAAAAAAAACGGTGAGGAAGGTCATGTGTATTTTGCGTCTTCCCTCTTTTTCCCCTCCCTTCAGCCTCCAGTTAAAGCATGTTTGGGCTCGAGTCCCCTGAGCTACCCAGGTGCAGAGGATATTATGGATTCTCCATATTGCCAGCCCTAATTTTAGCTACATTCAGCATAGTTCATGCCAATACTCACCCACTTGCATTTGCACTTTTGGTAGCAGTCATTACACAGAGTGAGCTTCACACATGTGCCGCTTCTCCTGCAGCTCAGCTGGCAGCAGCGACGTGTGTTCCCCACAAGAAAATAGTGGGGTTTGCGTGGGCAAGGGGCTGGTGGGAGGACGCACGCACGTGAGCAGGTCCCTGCGGAGCGCTGCCGCTCTGCTGCGCTTGTTGCAGCCCGCTGGAGGGAATTGGAGGGGGGGAGAGGTCTGTAATTCCCTTCTGCTGCTCACTGGAGTGGAGAAATGGCTCTGCGTTGCGTGTTAGGTTCTCTCGTGCACTTTCACTGTGAGAGGGCTCCCAGTCCAATTTGTCAAGGCAGAAACTTGACGTGAGTCCAAATGCACTTGACAATAGTCTCTGCTGTCAAAACCTCTCCTTCTGTGATAAAAACAAAGCTCCTGAGTAATGCTCCTCCTTCCTTCCTATGGCTCTTAAGAAAAGAAAGACTCAGCATCCTGGAGTTGTTCTGGGGAATTTTTTTTTATATTCAAAATGCTTGCACATTTTTCCCTTTAGAAATTTGACAGAGCAGTGCATTCAAAACAAAGATAGCCACAGAGAAATGATTTGGATTTATGCTTTCTTTAATTGGACCACATAAGATTTTATTTACTGATAGTGTCCAAAGGGAGCTGCAGAATATTGCAGAAAGAGTGAATGTGTCCATTGTGGTAATACGCTTTTGATAAATGCATTATGGCATAGTTATGAAGTCAGGAAGAAGCCTTAATTACTGTTATGAAGCCATTAGAGTCTAAAGCAGCAATCCGAGCTCTTGTTGCAATCGCATTTTGTATTCCTTTCACTGAAGGCCTTAGCACAAAAAAAGTGCTTGTTTTAGGAGGATAACTTCATCATTTCATTTCCTTTGCCCTTTTTAAATGGTGCAGAAGTGACAGCGGGCACTTGCGTATGGTAGCAGCGAGCTACAAGGATTCACACAAAGAAATACAACTTTTTACACCCAGCACATACGCTCTAACCAGCAGGGAAGCCAAGGCCATACGAGCCACGGACTGGTTTCTGCTAATACCCCCGCTCATGTAGCGTAAGAAAGTGCTGAACTTCTTTCTTCCATCTTAAAAAGGCAAAGAGGGTAGGATTAGTCTCCAGGAACCCTGTGTAAAGCTTCCTCTGGGGCTGGGGAAGGAGAAGGACTGCTCTCGAAAACTTTATTTTAATCAAAATTGCCGTGGAAGACCAGTCAGTGCTCTACACGTGAGGCCGATGATGCGTCCGGCCTGGTCACCTCAGCAGGGCGAGGAGCCTGCGCCGTCCTGCTGGGCTCCTCTGGTGGCAGCCCCAAAGCCAAGTGTTTGGAGCCCATTGTTCACAGACCAAAAATGTGTGCAAAATGTGGTTAGCTTCCAGGTGTTGACTGGCTTTTCATTTCTTAACCTATACAGAGGAAGACTGTTCAATGCTTGGTCACCTGTTTTCGATGCTTTGTAAATGTTTGACTCTCTGATAGTGCACTATTGGTGGCAGATGTTAATTTAATAGAGTGAACTTCGTTACCTGTCAGGATATAAGCATCTTAATTTAAAAAGAGGGGGGAGAAAAAAAAAAGAAACCTGACAAAAATGTAGCTGTAAATCAAAGGTCAACAGGCATAACAGCGTGAAGGTATTGTTTGCTCAGTTGTTAAATTGATACTGTGATGCTTTCTTAAATGTAATATTTCTTTAGTGACAGGAAGGTTAAGTACAAGTTGTACTGTTACACGAAAGGAGTAATGAACCTTATTTATTAGTGTTTTTCTAAAGCTGATTGCTTAAAATAATAGCAAGTGCAACGCGGTAGCGCCAATGCCTTTCCCTGTGGCTCTGGGAAGTGGCTGGCTGGTTTGGGCCCCTCGTGCCATTCCGGCTCCACGCGGGCTTCGTGCTGGCTCCGATCTGTCCTCAGTTTGGGATCTGACCCGTGGCTGCCTGGGGGAGAAGTGGGGCCCTTTGTTCATAAGCTTCTGGTTAAGAAAAGAGCACCTGGAAGAGCCCTCTCCAGGAGCAGGTACGTCCTTGATGTACCGAGCCTCCCGGCGCGGGCAGGCCGTGGGGATGCCGCGTTGTGTTGCGGGGGGACGAGTCTCGGGCAGTGCTGTTTGTAAGGAGTATGGGATTCAGGCTCGGCAGTCGGAAAGATAATTTTAGAAATCTCAACAATGTCTGCTCAATATGTTGGAACAGTTTCTTCCTTTTGCAAAAGTGTGTTTATCTTTGCTGTGGGACAAGGTCTAGTGCGGTGCACGCAGCCTGTCCCCTCAGACTGTTTTTCTGGTTTGGTTCAGTTATCAGTAATAAGCCAAAACAACCCCCCCAAAAAATTTAACTGTTCCAAGGCTGTCTGTTTTTTCTCTGTTCAGCTTTCAGCATACTGAGCTGGGGAAGGTGATGATGACAAATATTACTGCCTTGTTTCTAAAAGCTGTTGGGTAAGATCTCTCACTGCAGCATCTGAAGCATTACTGGAAATATTCGGAACTGTTATAACAACATCTCTGGTGTAGTTTTTCTTTTCCAAAAGTCTTTCCCTTCCCCCTACTTCTGGTAGAAAACGCTAATTAGCAGAGAGATTCAGGTGAATCATGCAGCAAATAGTGAGCGTAGAGATGCTCCCCTTCCCTCCGGATAGCAGTGTTTAATTCTCAGTGTACTGGCAGTGCTGCTGCATTTTTCATTATGTTTGTGCATTTCCAAATTTTAAATGTTTCTAGTTACGATGGTTTGTCCTGATTGCTTGTTGGGACAGGCTTTGGTATTCTGAAACTTGGGTCGATTTCTTGAAGCAGGGCATAAGGCATTAAAATTCTCAGAGCGCTGCGTCTCTTTACAGTGACAACGCTCCAGATGAAACCGAAGTGCTACTGCTTGCGAGGAGATAAGCTAAGTACGGCTTCCTCTCCAGAGCACTCTGCTCCGAATAGCTCTGCGATTACAATTTTTATCTCTACTTGGTTAATCCAGTACGCAGTGTTTTTGAGCTGATGTCTAACTTACAGTCCAGTGCTGTTCCACAGTTTTCTGGTTTAAGACCATCACCAGAAGGTGCCCAGAGTCGCTGCAGTGGCATTGCTGGGTTTGCATTTCCATGGGCAGGCTTGAGGACAGGGACACATCTGATGGGGGCTGCCCAGCTTGCCCTGGCCACAGTGGGAGGATTTTAACCCCCAGGGATGCTTCTCTTCTTGTGCTTGCTTTGGTGCCTGCCCTGTGGGCTTTGTTGACCAGGGAACGCTATGCAAGCCAGACTTGAAAGCTGAGACAGAGCAGTGGGGAAATGTTACCAGCCCTCCACTAATAAACCTGTGCCCTTTTTAAAATCCTCGAGAAATCTGGAGACTGTTGCAGGTGGTTAGCATGCCCCAGGCAGTGGCTCCTTTTCCTACCACCCCGTGCAGTGAGTGCTGCCATCCAGTGCTACGCATTGCAGCCCTGTGCCCACCCCTCGCCTCCTGCCCTGTCCTGGTCTGCTGGGGCTGTGTCCATCCCCGGTTTGGCTCCATCCCTTGCGGAGTTTCCTGGGAAGTGTTTCACCCCAGCTGCACACGTGTGTTAGCAGATGCTGAAACCAACCATTTGTCTTCAGGCATTTGGGGCAAACGCCAACAGAAAATGGCACAGAGGACGAAAAGTAAATTGGCCTTCTAAAATCCTTTCAGCTTTAAGTATTACAGATATAATTAGAAACAGAGGCAAGGATTATTATCCTATAAGTGCCTTTCTAGTCTGTTCTGCTTTTGTAACCTTTCTTTTTTCATCTGTCATTCTGTCTTGCTGCATTGTTTCTCCCTGCAGCCTGGCGTCTCCACCATCGTGTCCCGTTGCTGCCTTAACACGTAGTACCGAGTCTGTTTGCTTTTTCCTCTATTTACGTCACAGCTGTCGTCTTCTGGCTCTGCATTGGTGTTCCCGTGAAGCCACCATCATTCAAACAAATAGGGAGTTCTTATCACTGCAAGAAAATAGAAAAGATGCCCTCTGCAACTGCTTGTTCCCAGCTGCCTGAGCTGGGCGTCTTCCCCCTTTGCTACTTGATAAATTAAGATTGCTTTTAAAAAAAAAAAAAAAAGGCAAAACCACCATCAAATGCATGCAGTTGCCAACTAGCAGGTTCCCTTCTGCTCATGAGGGGCTGCATCTCCCTACCCTGATGGGCTAGGGGGGAACCAAAGCGGGGGAAAACAAAACAAAACAAAAGAGCAGATGTGCAAAAGCCCCCAAGAGAGCTCATGTGGCAGAGCCCTTCCCTGCCTCTGTGCAGTGCCTGGAGCCACCTGACACAGTGTCAGGGTGCTGCTCTCCAAAGATCTTTGCTCAGGACCCTGCTGCTTTTCTTCCCCAAAGTTATCACATCAGGTGGGACTGTCCGTGGGAGCTGTGCCCCATAGCGCCTTTATGCGTGATTTTCTCCTACGCAGCTTGTGTCAGTGTTCGGTGCGCGCTGGGGATGTGCAGCAGCCCCAAGCCTGGGCTCTGAAGCACGGTGGCTTGGGCACCCTGAAGGGAATGGCAACTGCTTTTAAAACAAACAAAACTCCTAAAATGTTCTCTCTCGTTATTTCTCGCATACAACTGCGATGTTCAGCCTTACCCAAAGGGAAATCGATGGTGTGTTTGGACTCCCTGTTGCTTTCCGTGTATGTGAGTGTGTTTATCTTGTTTAAGGAGTTGGTACATAATCAGTCTTAAAATTAACTGACTGCCTGTTGACTTGTCACCCTGTGAATGAAAACACATTGCTTGTAATTTGTTTGACATTATTCTGTCCTGTTGTCAGGCTTCTAATTACATTTAGAACATAACCCAGATGTCTGTCTGTCTCTTTCTGTCTCTATTGTTATTATTATTATTATTTATCTCTCTTATTGTAAAACATGGGAGGAACTATTTCTTTGAAGTGATGGAAGTCGATCTGTTCCTGTCTTCTCAAGAGACTAGTTCGTGGTTGCAGGTTTATCTTTTAAAAGCCTGGCTCCTTGTGAAAGGTGTGAGTTTGGGCATCCGGAATCGTTAGTCCTGCGTGACTTTGGATCTGACTTTCTGTATGCTTTAGGGGTATTGAAGCGTGTCTGCATCTGCATTAAAATGTTTCTCTAGATACCACTGTCTAAAAATGATCGCATTCCCCACCTTATTTATTTTTAAAGAAGAGATAAATTGCTTTTGCTTTTAGAAGATTAAAATATTAATGTATTTAAATATAACAGTGAAAGACAGGCGAGGCAGACGGGGTTGCCCTTTCAAAATGTGCACAAATGAGCAATCTCTTATTGACTCCGCTGGATAAGCACGTAATGCTTCTTGCCAACATTGGCTTTTGATAATTAGCTACGGGAAAACTCAAGCTGCTCAACGTGAGGTTTTATTGCTCAGAAGCTATCCTGTAACTTAGAAGCTGGTGGCTCTAGGAAAACTTAAGCACCAGAAGCACAATTTTCCAATAGCACCCCGGGTCACCAATGTACTCAGAGCCTGCTTCCCAAAAGCATTAAGCCACTTAAACATCAAGAGGCTGCTGCTTTCTTAACGGGACTTCTGAGCACTTTGCCTCTGATCCCACTTAGCCCCAGAAAAGCTCCCTTCCCCATGTGGTGGGGCTTTTTTAGCTGATTAAATTTCCAAGGCGATGGGCATGTGTGGAAACTGTTCTCAGGTATAAGAGACTTGACTCTTGGTCCCTGAGAAGTACTTTTTTTTTTTTTTGGTATTGTTGATCACCAGCTTTCTTAGCTCCTGCTTGTGAAAGATTACTGTTATATTTAAATGCTGTTACCTTTAGAGAAAATAGACCGATCTGGCTGGCTCCAGCAGGGGACAGTTTTTTTCTGTTCTGCAAAACTATTCTCAAACAGAGTTCGTGGTAGGGGAGAAGGAGAAGCATGGGAAGGGCTCAGTGGGTTGCCTTAGGAAAAGAAAAACTCCAACGTAAGAATAAAAGAAATGAAGCGTGCTTTCAGTACAAGTTATATTTGTGAGGCTGGGTATAGAGACCGCCAATTACTATGCGGTCCCTGCCATTAAATGCAAATACATCCCTCGTTTTCCCTCTGCATCCTGACCAACAGGATTTTAATAAGGGTGCCTAGCTTGAAGCAAGCTGGGTTTTGTGTTGCCTCTCATCTGCAGTGGTGCTTCCTGATCTGCAGCTGTTGTTGCGCGGGGCTTGGGCATGGGTTAGACCTGCTGCCTGCAGTGACGGGCTCCTGGATGTGTGACGGATGGTCCTGTTCTGAATCCGGAGCACAGCTGTGAGGGATCCCTATGCGAGGGACAAAAGCCAAGCCCCAGGTTTTCATGGTGGAAGAGGCGCCTCCCTGGAGGGTCAGAACTGATGGCAGCGCCTGGCCTGGCCGAAACGCTGCTGGGGTTTGTGCTGGGTGGCTCGTGGTGGAGGTCAGAGCTGGGAGAAGGGCTGGAGGGAAGGATGTTGTCACTTGGAGTTCCTCTCTAATCCCTTCCTGCCTCTGCTGGCAGCTAAAGGGGGAGGAAAGGCATTTGTGCCTCTGGGCAGCCTGGCCCGAGCCCGGCTGCCTGCTCAGTCAAGGGTCTGCTGGCCCCAGCTGCCTCTGAAGATCTCGGCCTTTATAGGAGCTGACAAACAAGAATTAACTGATGACTCACCAGCCCAATAATGTCAGAAATGCTGGTTTTATTTTGCTGTTCCTGCATGTTCTTCAACTTGTAACTGCTTTATGTGGGTTTTAGCCTGGAGAGAGGTTACTGCGCCCATGTAAAGCAGAGGATGAAAATCGAGAGTATGCGCTCCTGGAAGAGAAGTGCCTGCAATGCGGTGCGATGCTCCAGGTGGATCGGTTCCCTTTGTGCAGCAGGAGGGAGTGGGGGATTGCTGAAGCCTTGCTGTGAGGAGCTGCTTTCAGTCTGAGCAGCTGGCGGAGCAGGGTTTCTCTAAAGGTGGAGGAGTGCTGGGCTTCACTTGCGTTTTCTCCTGAAGCAGCACAAACCCTGCCTGTGCTCCCTACCGACGTTTGTAGTCACAACTTCAGGAAAGCTGTCAGCACGTGTGTTGGCAGGTTTGGGGCTTAAAGTGACAAAATTGGTTCTCGGACTGTGAGGGGGATAAGTTCTTGAAATGACAGTGGAACAAGAACGTGATATGGCAATATGGCAGTTAAAGGGGGAAAATCTTAACAGAAGAAAAAAGGTTAGTTTACAGTTGAGCTAATGAGGAAAGGAATTAAGAAGATACAATAGCAAATTTCTTGACTTGTCTTTGTATTTATTATTTACTGTGTTCTCTGAAGAGAAGTCCCCTTGGCACGTTAAGCCCCGAGCAGAGGCCGTGTCCAGCCCAAGCTGCGGGCTGGGGAACACGGCGAGGAAGCGTTGAACCCTCGGCACCGCTGCCCGAGCACCCTGCATCGTGCGTCCTCCTCTGTGTTTACTTTGTTCTGGGCAATCTGTCCCCTGTGACAATACATTAAATATCTAAGCTCTCTAGATTGTGTGCTTTTATTTGTTTTTGTTTGGTTTCTACCTTGACTTTCCTCCTCCTGTTAGCCCCAGTAAGCTCGGCTATTGCTCGTGTCGCGTATGTGGCGTTCAGCCTCTCCTACCCTCTTCCTCTCCCGCTGTGACAAGAGTAGCTGTTTGATCATTTTCGTTAAGAATCTTACCTTTGCAACTGCAGCCTTCTGGAGGAAAAAAAAATACACCAAAGCCAAAGAAATCCCCTAAACCGTAAAAAAAAAATAACCAACGAGGCTTTGAAGAAACCTCGATTCCATTTAAATACATAACACACATGCTCGGGCTTTCTCTCGGTACCTGCTATCTAATTTCCCTTCTCTCAATAGCCCTGAATAACGCAGGGATCTTTTCTCTGTTTGAGCTTCGCTGTTTATGAATAGAGCAAGTCTTATCTGGAGCCTTGTGAATGCTTACAAGTGCGAGGCGCGCTCAGATGAACAATGTGCATAAATAGCGAGTAGTTGAAGGACCGGGTCCTCGGAATAACAATTGCCAAGAGCTGACCCTGTTGAATACTTGATGCAGCAAATGGCTTTCGTGCTTGCCAGCTCTTTGGTTGCTGGCTCTGGCTGGGGTAAGGGGAAACCTGCAGGTTATGGGATTTGTCCCGCGGAACGGGGTTCAGCCGGGGCTGAACTCAAGGTGATCTCCTTCTCCTGAGTCCTGCTGCTCTTTCCAGGCTTTCAGTAGGGTGATCTTTAGAAATGGTGCTGAGGGCACCTGCAATAGGGTGGTGATTTATTTTTGTCTATCATCAGTTTTGGTGGCGGAGTTATCCTCCTCCTGCCCTGCTTTCTCCTTTACATCAGGCTGATTTTTCAGGAGTAATCCTCGGTGCGCTCACCTACAAAAGGCTCGCAGGGCTGGCTCTGGCTTTGACACGATCCTCTCTAATGCCCTTCCTCCTCTTACTGCAGCCCTCCTGTACATGTTTGCTGTACCAGATGTCAGCATCACACTTGACATTCCTCTGTATCCCTGAGCTGTAAGGGAGAAGGCAGGAGAGCTCATTAACCTGTGCAGGGCTCCTCTGAAAGGGGAGAGCTGCCTCCCCGGCCTCGGGATGCGAGAGGGCCAAGCTGTGCCTGCACGACAAAAGCATCTCCCCTAAGCATTTCCCAATCCTTCAAGGAAAAGGTCGCAGCAGTACAAAGTTGTTGCTTATTTAATTACTGTTACCACACCGTGTGTTCAGGGCAGCATTTTAAGTGTCATTGGCACATGGGATTTGGCAAACTCATTACTTACGTCCTGCTTGCAACAATTCCTGGGTCTTCCTGGCCCTACCTGTGGAAAATAACCCATTTATGCCATCTTGAAAGGAGGGAGAGGAGGCTCTAGAGAGAGCCTGCTGAGGCCAGGCTGTTTCAAAATGGGTGGTGCTGTTGCTGAAGCTCTCATTTTCTGCTGGGTGCCTGGGACTTTTGTTAGCCTAAAAGATCTGATGCACTGCTTTCGGCGCAGGATAAGCACAGAAGTGCCCTTAGCTGCGTTTCCAGGAGGCAGCTAACACGCACGCCCGTTATCTCTGTAACATTTCAGCGATGATAAGGCATCTGTAGCTCTTTCCGTGACACAGGTTAGCAAATCCAGCAGCAGCCCTTTGCCTCGACCGTGCCTGCCTCGCTGCCGCGTTCTGTGGCACTGCTTTTTGGCCCTGCTGCAGAAAGTGGTGTGTAGCGGGCACAGTAGGATGTGGTGACGTAGAAATTAAACACAAGTTCTCGCACTGCAGACTTGTTGGACGCCAGCTCCTCAGCTTCAGTCTTCCTTGGTCATCCCTGTGCTCGCCACCTGCTTCTCATCGAGGACGCAGGCCAAAACGTGTCACTTCTTTGTTCTGATGGAAGCCTTTTGTTCTCCCCGTGCACATTATGTAGGTAAGTTCCACCCTCTCCCTGGGGGAGGAGAGACGTGCTGCCAACATGCACGGGGAGCACAGTACGGGGCCGGAGGGCTGCCAAGGAAATTGAAGCCTGGTTGGGAACAGCCGCAGCTCGACTTGGACACAGGCAATGTGTCGATCACACCACAATTAAGATATATATCTCTGCGGGGTGTTTCAGGTACTGCCCTAACCAGTGCAGCTTTGCTGTTAATGCTGACCTTTTCGCTGCCCAACAGGCCATCCGTCTGCAGCACCCCCTGGAAAGGTACAAGAGAAGTGTATCCTGACACCTGTTGCCAAAAAAGGCCCCCTTTCCCCCTGCTGTAGGCTGTCTTTTGTGATGTTTTCCAAATGGCAACCCTAAGTATGCAAAGATGCGTGTGTTTCTGTGAGCACAGCTGCTGCTCTTGACCCATCTGCCAGAAATTCTGCTCTTCAGACACAGCTTGCTTCCTCCTGATGTCTGTCTCCCTCTTCCATTGGAAACAAACATTTTAACACAGCTTTGCTTAATGCAAAAGAACAACGAACTCTCCTTTTAAGGGCATGTTTCAGAGCACGAGCGTGTCCGAGGATGGGCTGAATCCCCTGTCAAATGGGTGTTTTAGTTTGGACAACTGTACAAAGTATCTGTCGCCGTGGGAAATCTCTTCTTCCACTGCATAGAAATTCCTTGAGCAAGCGTGTCTGGGCGATGCCTAACCCAGTTAGTGTAGGATGAAGCTTCTTCCATTCTCTGTCCTCCCTGCTCCAACAAAACGTGGGTCCCTGCTTCAGCTTCAATGGGAGATGAGCATTGCACCTTTCTCAGCAGCACAGCTGGTGCTGGTAAAGGTGAAAGACCAGCAACTCATTCCACTACTTAAAAGAAATGGGGTGTGGGGGAGAAAAAACACACGCACACAACCCACAGACCTTGAGTGCAGACTGCTTTTCCAACACCTGCCTCTCACCTCCGCTCGACGGGGTATGTAACTGAATTAGGGAGGGCCTGGATCACGCAGTCAGGCGTCTTCCCACATCACGGGCTTCTTGCTGCCAAGGACGTGCTCGTGAGACGTCCTCTAATTCGGTTAGAAATGCTCTTCCAGGAACTGTTATCATTAGAGAGGTTGAGATTCTGGAAACTGAGTGGATGCAGCCGTACAGGATAGTTAGCCCTTCCCTGAGTGTTAAAAACGTCTCTGGAGCGAGCTGCGTCCTCGTCCTGGTCTGGCTGCTGCTCTGGTGGCTGGGGACAGCGAGCTGTGTGCAGCTTCCCCTTCCTCTTCCCCTTCTTCTTCCCCTTCCCCTTTTCCTGGCCAGAAGCTGGAGCAGAGCGAACTGCTTCCATCCTGCTGCACCTCTCTCCTCTTCGCCTTGCTGGTGCGATGACTGCAGCTTCTTCACCAAGCCAGCCAGGCAGCGTGGGGGCTTCTCATCCCAGCGGTTCCATCTCTGATGCGCGTAGGTCCCGCTGGACGGATGAAGATTGCTTTGGTTGATAGCGAGCGTTGCTGTGCCTGGATTTTAACAAAGCGAGCGCCTGATCGTGGCTGGGCTTCCTGCCTTACGGGGCCGTGCCTTGATGGGGAACAGGGAGAGACACGGGAGGAAAATCAGCAACCCCCGTTGGGCTCTCCCACTTAGCACCTCTTAACTCTGCTGCGAGCTTTGTCTTGTGGGCTGTACAGTCTGCTTAGCCACCTCTGCCATTCAGTGTGTGCTTTTTTATTTTTTAAATAGAGGAGCGAGTGTGAAAGAGGAGCAACAACAGCTTCCTAAGCTCGAGGAGCAGCGCGGGAGGCGAGCAGCGGCTCCGGGGCAGCAGCCGTCGTGCCCGTGAAAGAGCTTCCTGAGCGCCCGCTGCCTGCGGGATGATGCTGCATCTGCTGCTGCTGTGCCCAGAAAATATCTGGGCCTCTTTATTGTAATCGTGTTTGTGCATTCAGACCAATTTTGATGGTTATGAAGGTTCAAAAAATCCCAGAGATCTTAATAAGCTAATTTGGTAACTGTTTGTGGCTTTTGTTGTTCCTCTTTGTTGTGAGGACAGAACTGGTTTGTACTGATGAGTGCTGCATGAAAATTATATTATTAGTAATTACTGGTAATTTCTTGTCTGGAAGCTTCAGGTTTGTGGGAGCACTTAAATCCATTTGCTTCTGTATTCCCTCTGGCTTTGCAGTCATGTCTCTCGGCACCGTGTACCTCAAGACACTTCAGCAGTTCCCTTTTCTCCATGGCAACTTACCGTGGCGGTTCCTGTATCGCAGAGAGCCACTTTTCCCTTTTTGTGCCTGAACGTGGCTTTTCTGCCCGGAGTGTGTCCCCAAACCGGGCAGGCTCCTGGGGCCGAGGGGGCAGCACCGGGCCATGCCTCGGGGGGAGCACGGAGGGACCAGGGCAGGATCCCCCGGAGCATCACGTTTTCTCCTCCCCCCCCTAATAAATTGTCATTTTTATTTTTTTTTAAAGCACGGTGTGGTAATGTAATTGGTTCTGTCAGCTGGCAAAGCTAAGGATTAGTCACAGTGGCTTGTTTGCTTTCCTTCTAGAGAAGCTGGCATAAAGGTAAAAAGGGAAAAAGCGTGCCATTACGCAAAAATCCCTGGAAAAAGCCAACTCGAAAAAGCCAACTTTTCAGAGAGAAATGGAGTATTGCTGTATTTGCTCTGCACGCAAGCATCACCTGGCTATTTTGTCTCGAATCCCTATTTTAGGTTTAAATTAGGGATGCTTCTGATTTTTTGAACTGGGTGTTGAAGGTAGCCTCGCCTGGCATAGCAAAGTGAATGGAAATAAATGGAATTACGGCTCGCTTGTTAACTCTGAGAGGTGGGTTTTCCCTGTATCAGGTATCGAGTCCTTTCATCAAAGAGCATCTTCAGAACGAGAACCACCTTTACCATAAAACGAGAACCATCCACTCAGACTGAGACCAGCAGGTGGCCTCCCCACAACCCGTGCCTTCGGGCTTGGTTTGGTTCCTGGCATCCCAATTCCTTCTAACCATGCCTCTATCTCCTTCCCTTCCATCTGCCCAAGCCTGGCCCACGTTAGCCTCAGCCTGGAGGAGCCAGACCAAGGGAACCATGGCCGGGGGTGAGAGGAGCAGCTGGCACGAGGGCAGCCGAGGGTGGGTGGCCACGGCCCCACGGCAGCTCCGAGGAGGTGGGCTGCAACCCCCCCGAGAGCACCCAGCGAGTGTCTCCTGTGCGAGGCAGCCCCTGCGGCTGCTCCGGGCCTGTGTGAAACCAGCAGCCAGAAAGAACAGTGGCTTTTTTTGCCCTTTATTTATTTATTTTATTTTATTTTTTTTTGGCACTTCATGCAGCGCTGAATAGAGTTGGAGTAAGTTCACCTACATTTCGGACCTGTTTGTTTTTATTTAAGGTGAAATTCTCACAACTAGATATTCCCGATAAATTCTGGATTTCTTCCTGGTGTGAGGTAACGAAGGGGGGGCTTTGTGGTGTAAGCCTTGGCTCCTTAGTCCAGGTAATGAGGCGGCAGCAACTTGGGTAACGCGTGTCAGCATCCTTCGGCACCTTTTGGTTGGGAAGACGGCTGAAGTCGAAGGGTAAACGGCTCGTTCCTCAGCAGCGGGCTCGTGGTCCAGGTTGGGTTTATATTTGTAGCTTTGAGTTTTGTTTTTATTGGCCGAAGAAACGCTTACGCTCTTCTCGTGCTCTGTGAACTCAGCTGCCGTGCCCGTCAGTGCCTCCGTGCTGGGAGAGGGAGGAATGTGCGTTAGTCTGCGTGATGGCAGTGCCTGCCTGCTTTCGGAGGCTCAGACTCCGCGGTGTGTAAAACTTTTAAGTGCCAACACATCGGCAGAGGGACGCGAAGCTTCCTTCTGGCCTGGAGAAGCCATGGGCGATTCGCTCCGGTTTGGAAAGTAACAGCTTCTGGCTGGTTGCTCCGTGTAAACACCGCGCGTTATTTCTTTCTTTCTGAATTGATTTCCCCCCGCTGCCCCCCCGCCTTTGCAAGCGATATTTAACAGCACATGGAAAATGTGACTGACCCCTAAAGGTCAGCTCGGAGTTTACCATTCTGCTTTTATTATCCCACTTGTCAGAGAACACAAAGTATTTGCTCTGTCTCCTGCCCAGATTTGCTTTTTCGTGTATACCTAATTTTTTTTTTCCACGTGCAAATTTTAAATAGGATTTCTGTAAAATATGGTGGCAGTAAAGCTGTTCCCCAGAACGTAATTTACTGTATTTTATAGCTTCTGCTGATCTTTTTTTAGTTTCTTGCTAATGATGATGATATCGATTGGAGCATGGAATTTTTACGCAGCTGAAAGGCAAGGTTGTGCCATTACACAGGGCTTTTTTTAAAGACTCTCATACAATAATAAACATATACAGGCAGCAGTTACCAGAACTCGGTATTAAATAGCTGTAAAGCCTCTAACAAGACAAACCATTTAATGTATTGGCTTGTTTAGTGTCTTTAGCTCTGCTTTGGATGAAGTGGCAGCTCAAGTGTATCTTTAGAAACTAATTCCAGAGAAAAACGCACCCGTCGGGCTGAAGTATTTTTCAAGACCCAAAAAGCAGTCCCGTTTTTTTCCTAGGCGGAAAGTCATGTGCTGTCTGTGAAGGGTGCTAGCAGGGAAGCTTTGGCTTGCCAAAGGGAAGAACGGGGGCAGTCGGCTCACAGCAGCACAGCCCCGATAGGAGAGCGAGGTGCACACGTCGCACGCGTGCTCGTGCAGCTCCCCGTTCGATGCCTGGCGCGCTTCATAGACTCGTACGAGCCGAGCGGAGAGAACGGCGAAGCCTCGGTGGCGTGCAGGGCGCACACGAGCCGAGACGTGTGCCTGGAGCCAGCGACGTTAATTCGAGGTGCGCTGGGTCTGCGAGCCCTGCCGGCAGCTTCGCCTTGTGCCACGGTAAGCGACTTGGCTTTTTATTGCACGCTGAGGGTGTTTGTCACAGGGATTTCTGTACCGTCCCGCCGACAGCGACGCGAGGATCTTGTTGTTCTTTGAGCTGACGAGCCTGAACCAAACCTCCCTGACCTTTTGGGAAATGCTCGCGTGCAGATTTGCTCTCGAACCTCGTGGAGTTCGGCGTGGCTTTTCCTTCTGGCTTTTGTAGGAAGGTGCTGGGGTGTGCGGTCGGTTGAGCGGAGCACCAGGCAAGCTGGGGATGTTTTTCCTCTGCCTGGAAGGGGTTGGAGATGCAGCAGGCATCTCAGCGAGTGATTCAGTTTGGAACAAACAGCCTCCTTCCGTGCATGTTTGCGTTGCTCCCAGTAGAGCCGGCTCGCTTCTGCCAAGCACTGGAATGTGACTGGTTTCCAGAACAAGAGCAGAGCATCCTGAATTATTTAAAAGCCATCGCTTTCTTGACTGATTTTTTTTTACTTGATGTCACATAACACTTCTCTGGAGTAGGCAAGTGTGTAATGGAACATACTTAAGCTATTTTTTTGCTGGGAGTGGCTTATTAGCTTGCAGCTGAAAATGTGTGCACCTGGTAGTAATGTTATTTTTTAATTTTATTTTATTCCTGCTCTCAGCAGGGAGGTTGTTTGACCAAAAGAATCAATTTCTTCCATTACACTTTCCCCAGTATCTATTTGCTTAATCAATCCCACGTATATTCTGGAAGACTTTACCCAATCTTGGAAAAAGTTAAGGAGGTTCCTTTATGTTTGGTGACACATTAACGGCCAAAATACCCCTGCAGATAACAGGGAGCGCTGCTTGGAATGCTCAGCAAGTTTGTCCTCTGAAATCTCCCCACGGGGTATGCGTGGTTATTCCCGTCAGACAGCGGGAGGGACTGAAACCTGGAGGAAATTAATGGCACGCTGAACAAAGTGTGGCACTGCTCGTAATAACTAAAATCGTGAAAGCCAGAACTCCTTCGGCTTTGATCTGATGCTTTTTAAAAAGCCAAATTTTCTCCCCTTCTGCCGCATAATGCTCCGGATGGTCAGCCTCTGCATCAGGGATGCGTAGTGGTGTCAAGTGGGTCTCACCAAGTTTTGTTGGCGTCGATGTGATGCTAGCTCTTACCTCTGAGTGCCCGCTCTGCTGCAGAGCCGGGGAGGACCTCGCGCGCGTGTGTTTTTCCCTCCAGAATTACTTCACCAAGTGTTTTTCTCTTGTCAGCTTTTTGAGGCTTTTCTCTTTCCCGCTGCGGTTTCTATGGAAATGTCATGGGTTTGGGCGGTGTGTAGTAACCCTCCTGACTGCAGCACAGTCACTCTCTGAATCGCTTAGCTCGTGCTAAATTTGTGCCTGAATCATGCTTCGGGAAAGGGGCAGAGGGTGCTTGACATTAACGTTCGGAGTGCCTAAGGTCGCAGTCACTGGCGGTGCCACTTACAGACTGCAGTCCGAACCTGACGCCTCCTCCATCCCGTCGAGTTGAGAAGAGTAAGCCAAAAAGCAGCTTGGGGATGGTTGCTGTGCTCTGCAGCCCCTGGTGCTGACGCCTGCTCGGAGCAGTCCCGGGGAGGACGTTGCTGCTCTGGGAGTGGAAGAGGACAGGGACCGGTGTGGCTGACCCCGAGCAGCGTGTTTCTGTCCAGGGAAAGGTTTGTCTCTGCCGCCTTTCGCAGAACTGCTACGTGCCAGAGCATCTGAGGGAGCTGAGGGAGAGTTCTTAGCTCTCTGCACAAAGCTAAATGCATTTTGAAATAAAAACTGATGGCATTTCTTTCCGATACCCCTAGTTTGAGCACCAGCAGTCCCTTCGACAGCATTTCTCGACACCGAGAGCAGGGCAGAGGAGATATTTGAGCTCTGCCTGCAGGAACAGGGCTGTGTTACAGGGGAAAAACGAAGCACCTTGTGTTCCAGCAAAGCAGCAACTTCCTGTTCACAAAAAAAAAAAAAAAATGCACGTGGTATCCTCTAGCTGATGGTCCCGTGTCGAGCAAGGCTTTTCGCCACCTCCCAGCTGAGGAGCCACAAGTGCCCCGCTCGCTGCTGCTGTCGCTGCGTGCGCTCGTCCTCCGTGCCCCCTCGGGGAGCTGCTTCCAAGGAGTGGGGGTGGCAGATCACCCAGGTGCCTCCAGCTGCCGGGACTGAGCTCCGAAGGTACGCGTATGTGTTTAGTTAATTAACCCCTTTCACTTTGAGTGAGAGTACAAGTGGTAATTAGCGTTGGTCCGTGGGTACCTCACAGCCTGAATAAGGAGCCCAGGTGGGATTTCGGAGGCGTGCCTTTGGTGCCACCGCTGTGCCGCGCAGCTCGCTCTGTTCCTTTGCGTTGGACCTTCAAAACCTCCTCACGCTCGCTGGCTTTCTCCCCGTGGGTGTCCTCAGGCTGGCAGCACTTCTGAAGGAAGATGTGTTGGGCCACTGGGGAGGGAAGGTGCTGGAGAGACACAGCAAATCGTCCCTTCTGCCCTTGCAACCTCCCCTCGCGCAGCACCGAAGCACGTTGCTTTGGGTGAGGAGAGGAAGGTTTCCTCCCGGGGGGTTTCGGTAGCCACTCGCAGGAATGCTCTTTGAAGGCATCGCAGGAGGTGTGGATAAAACGAGAGGTTTTAATGCGTGCTTTTACTGCGTCCTTCTAGCAAAGTGTTTTCTTCAGTAGATGTGACAGGCTGACCCGGGCTCCCAGCAGGGCTGAAGGAATTTGTCTCTAGTCCCAGAGGAGCCCAGCACTGGGACGTGTTCGGGAGGCTGACGCTGCTCGCTTGTTTGGAAAATCTCCGAGGTGATTGCCAGGGGGAGGAATCTGAGAAAATTGTTTCCTTCTCCTTTAGATACGGTCAGTGTATAACTGTTTGGCTAATCTGATCATCACAGTTTACCTGGGATGATAGATAGCATCAGCTGTGGTCTGGTTTTGGGGCCCTTTTGTGCTGCAGGAGCGCATGACCTTATTTTGAAAGCATAAAAATTCTTGCAGGAACAAACACCTTAAAGAGGAAAACGGAGATTTCTCTGCTTTTCCCCATGTCAGGCCTTGGAAATTCAGTCGTTATCCTGTAACACAGCGCGGTTAGAATCCCAGCTTGTCAACATGAAACTGGAAAATATTTTCAGCTCAAAATAAACTCTGCAAGAATAGTTTCCATGTTATCCCCTCTTCAGAGGAAAGCTACTGGACTTTAGTCCTAAATAAAGATTCTGGCCAACTTTGGCGCTTTGAGAAGCGGAGGTGGTTGTCCTAAATTCGACTGCTGCCTTCACGAGCCTGCTCGTATGGGGTGCTCAAACCTTTGATGCTTGTCACTGAACCCGAGAGGGTCTGTGCTGGTGGTCAGGTAGCGCTTGCCTGGGGGGGAGCACACAGATTTGGGGACAGCTCTGGGGCTGGGGCTGGGTTTTGGCCTTTGCTGCGCCCAGGGAGCAGCGCGGGTGAAAGAAAGGCTGAAGTAACATCCACGTAGTTGTCTCTTTGCACACTTGCTTCATGCCTTTCTCTGCCCTCTGACAACACAAGGCGATGGAGCAAGTTTCGCGTTGGCTTCTCGGTGTTGCTGGTGCTTTCGGTCCTTTTAAGAGAGCGGTTTGGGTTGTGTAAAATGTGCGAGGGAAGGATTCCCAAAAGGTGCATGACGAGCAGCCATCGGTTGGCAAGTCGTTTTCAAAGCTTGCCTGTGTGCTTTCTACCTTCTTAGTCCTGCTAGAAAGAAAATAATACATTAACCTGTGCTCGAGAAGGCAGCGATTTGTTTGATTTTGGTCCAGTCAGGCCCATTTATCTGGTAAGTTGGAGATGCTTCCAGTGGTTTATTCAGCAGTAAATCGCCCTCAGAGCGGCCGTCTGAGCAGTGCTTGCTCCTGCTCTCTGCTGCCAGGGCTGTTGGGACCGTGCCGAAGGTGACGGACAGTCCCCTGAGATTGTTCTCTTCTAGCTTCAGTGCTCAACGGGGATTGACTGCGTTACTCATTCGTGAGGCCTATTTAGAAGTAGTAATTCTGGTTAGGTTGGAACTTGGAAGTTTTCTCTCACACTAGCTAATTATGGCTATTATGCTCTATTGTCGTTATTGTCACTCAAAGTATTTTTGAAAATTAAGGGTGAAAAGTGACTGCATAACAAAAAAAAACTCATCAGCGAGGCTCCCCGAGCCTATTGTGAGTCACCCTTGCTGATTTCAGTGACAAAAATAAGTTTTCTTTTGCAGCCGTAGACTCCTGCGAGCGCTGCCAACCCTCAGCGCAGGAGCACAGGCCCGAGTTTGCTCTGGCTTGTGCTTCGGGCTGTCACCAGCACGCCTCCAGCCCAGGCTAAGATGTTAAGCTTTTTACAAGCTTTTGGAGGTTTTTGATCTTTATCAGTTTATTAAAAATGCTGAGGCTGTCTGGTGCTGTCCTCAGGAAGGAGGGGCAGCTGCTCGTTGGCAAAAGCTCCTGCTTTAGTGGGAGAGCAGAGAGAATAAGCTTCTGGGTTCTGGTTGTTGATGTCGTCTTAACGTTTTTCTGCTTTCTTCCCTGATCTTTTCTCTGTAAAATTACACTGAAGTTGTGGTGAATGAGTGGAAAACATCAGTAGGGCAGATGGCCTGTGGTCTCCGGCGCTTATCTTCAGGAGAAGAGCAGCGAGGAGAGTGGTTAGGACCTCATACTTTGTGCTTCTTGGGGAGACGTGAGGTCAGCAATTTCAAACTACCCTTTTCTGCTCCTTCCTGCCACTTTTTTTTTTTCTACTTGCTTTGTTTTTGCAAGGAATTGCCTCCAACAGAGGTCAGGGATGTGGGCCAGCTTCTCGGCCACAAGGTGCCACGGCTGCACAGACCCCACTGGAGCTGTCGGTCTGGGCGAGCCGAAGAGCTGCCCTCAGCTCCAAAGTTCTTCAGTTCAGGTATCGATGCTGTGATCCCCTCTCCTTCCAGCTGGAATGCTATGCCTCAGATAGCATTCCTGCTCCTGGTAGGAGACAGTTTTGTCGCGTTATGCTAAGATTTAAGCCTGCCTCCAGCAGGCTGGGGTTTGGGAAAAGCTTCCTGTATGGGCAGGGAGGATACAAGTAGCTGCTCGGGTGAGTTATCGGCATCCTTGACGCATGCAGTGTGTTGCTCTCAGACACCCTGCCCGGTGAGATGGATCGTGGAGCTGGTGTACATTGGTGATTTTTCTCTCTCTTTTTTTTTCCCCTGATCTCCCTCCAGCATTTCTTCCTCCCATGGTGGCTTGGTGCCCTGCCTGCACCTGGGGGTGTGTTGCGAAGGCCCCCGTTGGGTGCAGCTGAATTCCAGAATAAGAAAACAAATATTCACTGTGCTGAGGAGAGGTGGAGGAGTACAAACATGTTAGTAAATCACACAGATGAAGCCATAAGTCAGTCTGAGATGAGCTTGGCTTGTCTCAATTGCATGACATAAAACCAGAAACATCTATTGCACACCCGAGCAACTGAGATGATCTTTTAGAAATGGTGTGGATTTAGGAAAAAAAAAAATTGTTAGCAGGGTGTCACTAAAAGTATGGATTGTTAGTGCTGCCGTTGCTTATGCTTTGCTTTTCTTTCTTGTAATTAGCAGGACTGGTATTTTTAGGATAGCTTTGCAGCTTGTCTATTTTCTGCCAAGTTGGCTAAAAATGTTGGTCTCACGTAACACAAGAAATATTCTCTTGGAAACCGATGCTGTATATATCCTGAACTTCCCCTTCTGCTGATGTCTGGATCCGTTCCTTAGAATTACAACAGCAGGAGCTGGGGGAAAGGTGTCCCTTGTATTGAAGCCCGTGCATATGGCTGTTACAGCCTTAAACACAGCTGAATAGTTTTTGCAGATAAAGCCGATAGACTGGAATGTTTTTGTTTGCTTTAGCTTTTGGGTGGTATTAGCCTTAGTTGTAACCTCTTTCAGTTTCTGTTATCTTTTATAGGGACTTCCTGGAGCTCTGATCCTGCAGTGAAATCCGTGCAGACTGATTCTTTCTGCGTGGAGGTCTTAGGTCTCAATAATGCGCCCAGCCACCGCGCGCGGCTGTGCGGCCGTACTCTTCTTGTGAGGTGCCTTCCTCGACACAGCCCAGTCCTCCCTGCTGGCGTCACGGTGTGGGGGCTTTTTGTTGTTGTTATTTATTTTAGGGTTGCCCTGGCAGGAGCTTTTCTCTGCTAATGTGTCTCCTGCCTGCGTTCGCGGTATGTCTAGGGATACATTTCTCTAAAGGTGCTGAGTGGAGGGTGCTGGTGCTGTACTGCAGAGCTGTGGCTGCTGTCCTGCCTGAGCTCTGACCGCTAGGAGTTATCCTGCTGCCAGCCCGCCCTGCTGCGAGGTCTGTGGAGCATCAGCGGTGGTTAAAACAACCACGCAGAACAACGCATCCACCTCTGTGTTATATAGGTGAAGAACATCCTGAATCCGAAAATTCAAGATAATGGCAACAGAAACTTGTGGTAAAAGCAGAAATTGCTGTATGGCCCCTTTTCAGCTATACCCTCCAGTTCCAGACGGGCTGTGCAGTGTTACGGGGCAGTTCCTTGGGTGGAAAAGGCGTTGGGAAAAGGCAGCCCTAGTCTCCTCTTCCAGGTGAGCTCCAGCTCATGGGCATGCCTTTGCCTTGTGCGTTGTGTAAGAGGACCCAGGGGTTTCCTGCCTGGCTCTTGCTCCAACTACTTCTATGTGGTGTTGCAGTTGGAGTTGCTGGGAACATGACATCCAAAATGCCATCCAGAACTCGTTAAAAACAGTGTTTGTGTTACTGGTTTCTGGACTTTGCTGTCGTTCAGGGTTTTAGCTTACTGATACCAGCAAAATAAAAGCAAATCTGTGGGAAAGCAGAAATTGAACTTTCAGGCTAATGAGGCTGTATTGTGTTTGACAAATGGGGAGCTAATCTGCTGGAAGAAGGGGAGGGTTGACTTTTAATGAGAAGTTATTAGATGCTGAATAGCTGTTAAATTGCAGTATTAGTAAAAATGGACAGTCGTCTCTAGCTTGTCTCCTATTCTATTAATTGAGAACCCCTTTCATCCATTCTTTTAAAAATTAATTACCATTGTGGAAAACACTTCTTTGACTGTAGCAACTTGATTCAGATTAAATTGGGGTTATGTCATGACTGCTTCCTTTATGGACTTTAGCTGCAATTTATGGGCTCTGTTGATAATACCAACTTCATATATAAGAGCTTAAGACTTCTAAGAACAAGACTAATGAGCTGACATTTTTGTCATAGCGTTTTGAATTGGCAGCAAATAGAAATGAGATGAGAAAACAGTCTGGTGCCTGGAGTGAGAGCACAGCTTTGATTTTCAGTTCAGCTACTTATTTCTGGTCGGACGGTGAGACAGCACTTGCAGGGTGTTTTGGCCTAAACTGCCCAAACTTAACTGTCCCTCGGACTCTTGCATTACCTGTAACATGGAGGTCACTCTTATTGCTCAGAATAATCATCCTCTTTTCTCTTTCCCCTTTTTTTTGTGCCGTATTCTGATCGAAGCTGACATCTCAAGCCCCTTGGCTCCTCTCCTAGATCCCATCACGTTCGCAGCGAGCGAGGAAGGTGGGCAGCGGAGGAAGGTAACCTGCAGGGTTGCAGCAAAGCAAAGCGGCTGCTGCTGGAGGTGGGCAGTGCCTCCTCCCGGGGCCAGGCAGGTCTGGTGCTGCCCGTTAGGGGCCACCACACGTGCACTCCTGATGTCGCAGTCTAAGAAAGTCCAGATCCTGAATCAGGTCACTGTTTACAAAGCAGATTTATGTCAGATATAAATACAGCTGTAATGCCCTTTAATGAAGGGCATGTGAGGCTCTCGCAAAACCCGTGCAGCGCTCCTGCTCTCTGACAGCTGACACATGAAGCAGAAATAGTGAGGATGAGAAGTTCTCAAGGCATAAAACACTGGGCCAGACTGGAGCAAGAACTGTGCAGCCAAGACTGGAAACTGCACCAGTCAGGTGAGACAACCTGATGAGTGTGCCTGCCCTGATGGGGCCAGGAGGGGTTTAAGGAGAGAGGAGCTGTGCACGAGGCAGTCGAGGCCTTCAGAGCTGTCCCTGAAATCCGAACTGATGGGATTTGACACTTTCTGCTGTGTGCTCTGCCTCCTCAGCTGTTGTCAGGCTGGAGCAAGGTTTTCATCCCATGTTACTTGTAATGAAAAGGAAAATGTGCCATAAACCTTCGTGGACTTCTTTTTTTCTGGACTTGTTTTTGTAATGCTTTCTTATAAAGGACACTTTTAAAAAAGGACATTTCAGGCACAGTTTGGATATTTGATGGGGAATAGAGGAGAAGAGTTTATTTGAACTGGCGTTGCAGGTCAGGAAACAGATTTTTAGCTTTGGTCCTCATTAAGCAGCTTTCCTTTGTCCCATGGGCACAGAATGACTCTTTGTTGTAGGGCACCATGACTGACTTGTGAGGTTTAATGTTTGGTTGGAGAAGACAATTGAAATCATGTTTAATTTGAGGAATTAAACCACACAGAATTCCACGCAAGTCCTCAAGGAACATGAAAATCTGCCCTTAGGAAGACTTTCTGCTCGTATTGTTGTACTGAAACCACAAGATGTGGTCTTGGGCAGTTGAATGCTTTGTTACATCCAGAAATTCTCCTTAGGAAATAGCATTGTTTCCATGAGAGGAGTCTGCGTAAACTCAGCCCTTGGATTTTTGAAACTCAGGGGAGTGGGGAGAGGCTATGGAGAGTTCTTCAGCTGAACAGGCCAGAATAAAAGGCTAAAGCAGGAGGCAGGAATTGCTTCAGAGTTTCTCCATGTGGATTTGACAACTGAAAAGTTAGTTTCTTCTGTGATTCCCAAGATGTTAACGTCCCTGTTGGGTTCAGAGCAAAACTTAATTATGTCTGATAACATTATCCACAGCAAGGATTATTTGCACAAGTTTCTGTGAGGATGCTGCTTGAAGGGAGGATTTAACTGTCTTTTCATTCTGGCTGGTTTCATTCCTTGTCACTTAAAGAAACTTTGAGGATATTCGTAGCCCTTGTAGGAGAGGGAGGGATGCAGTTGTGGCCATGCTCGTCCTGAGGGCCATGAAGCCACAGGCTGTGGCAGGCTTCATTCAAGCGACTGAGTCAAGCCCATGGATTGTGCTGGTTATCTGCTTCTTATCCTTCTAAAAAGAAAAGTTCTTGAGGCTTCCAGGCACTTCCCTGCAGCTGGAGGGCTTTAGTCTTTACTTTAGTATTGCAGAATTATGCCAGTTATCAGCAAAACTTGATTTATTTGAGCTCTCTGACTTCCCCTTGTATTTAAAAGGAAAAAAAAAAAAAAGAAGTTTTTACAGAACCCAGAAGCTCCTGAATTGGCTCTCACTAATTTTCTTTTGAATGTTGGGCCAGATCACTTCTCTCTGTAGCTCAATTTTCCCAACAGATGAGGGATAATGATACTTGCCCTAGCTCCTGAGGCCAGGGCAAAGCTTTAATGCGTCTGTGAAGTGCTGCGCGGTGGTTGCAAGGAGCACAGCTGGGCACCAGCCAGGCAGTGCTGCTCTTTTGGATTTGGAGCAGCCACTCCGTGCCGCATACGCTCACTCCAGTTGGGTGACTCAGTCAAGCAGTGTTGTTTCCTTCTTTTTTCTTGCCAGAACTTACCTTCGTACCTCCAATTGTCTCTGTAGCAGTGCTCAATGTCTTTGGCTTGTAGTGAATTCCCTGCTTTTTGCCCCTCTTGCAATTTCCCTCCGCTTCAGAGCAGCAGCAGAAAACCCTCTGGGCAGCTCCCAGCCAGGGGGAGTTCAGCCCATGGGTGTCCAGACTGACTGGAGGTGCTCATGTTCCTTCCACAGTGCCATTTTCTTTCCCTATTTTATTGGATTTTGTTTCACAACGAGTCTGCAAGATGACAGGAATAGTAATTGAATTGCATGTCGAGAAATCCAAACAAGCGCAAGGCTGTATAGCCGGCCCCAAGTTTAATCAGAGGAGAGTTTATAAGTATTCTGTAGAAACACGCTGTACTTTGTGCTCAGAAAAGCTCATGCAGAAGTTAAATATACAAAGGTGCAGCTGGCTTCCCTCCTGGGAGGGACAATGTCACTCGGCGCTGTAATCAGCCTCCGCTGGTCCAATTCTGTCTCAGCACCTGGGTGTTTTATTATGGTCGGCTTTCCTGCAGGTGTCCTCTGCCTTGAGATTTGTGAAGGTTTCTCTGTGTTGGAGGGAATCAGAAGACGGATGGCTGTAACAGGGCTGTTGAGAAAGTGGTCAGAGAAAAAGAGGTGATTTAAAAAAGCAAAACATAGCAAGTAGGTGAAGACAAATGTGTGGTTTTTTTGCTGTTGTTTGTTTTAAACTAGCACTTTAAATGCTTTGCAGGTATCTCTTGTGGGTGCTTTTTAATTTTCATCCTCAAGGTTTGCTTGCATGGAAGGTGTAGCTGTTATTTGGCTTTTATTTTCCCTTCCAATACCGTACAGCAGTTTTTTGTCGTTTTTTGTCATCTTGTCTCTCCAGCTGTATCTGACTGCAAAGAACATGTTCAATTTGCCTCCTGCATTGTGTCTGTAAAAGTGTCCACTTTCATTTCTTTGCCATGAAAACTTGGTTATTTAAAAAAAAAAAGAAGGCACCAATAAATAGTTTTTTTTTTCTTTCCCTCAAGTTTCTAGCTAAACTAATAAATCAAGATCTTATGGGATTTTGAAGGTTACACTGGGGATGCTGATGTCTCGGGCAGATTCCAATTTAACTCCACTCTGTAAAATCAAGAGGTTTTGATTTTTCTTGAGGAGAGAATTTTCTGCAACATGGCTTCATCTCCCTCTGCTTATGCTCTCAGCAAGTGAATGTGGTCCGATGGGTTCATCCGTGTGCCTTTCTCCTTCCCAAGTCCCAGATTCAGTTTCCAGCTCTGGCTATATTTTAAGCGATCACGGCACGTCCCGTGGTGGTTTTTGGGGGTGGAACGGAGCTGTCTATTCCCAGAGGAGGCTGGACGCACGGGTTAACGCTTGGAAGTGTCGCTGGGGTTTCTCATAGCGATGGCTGTCGCAGGCACTCTGGTTTGGAAGAAGCCAGTGGAGCCCCCTCAGTTGACGAGTAGTAGAAATGGAGCTGCAGGCCTCCATCTCGCCTCGTGGCCTCTCACCTCCTGAGGTGCAGGAGGCACGGCGGTGCCCAGGACGATGGCCCTGGGCCTGGGATGGCGACCACGGGTGCTGCGGGCCTTGTTGCTCGGGGGTGACGGGGCGGCAGCGCAGGGAAATGTTGGCAGCCAGCAGCGCTCCAGCAGTCAGTCAGTCGCCGGGCTGTTCAGGGCAGAGCCAGCACCAGGAGTTGTCCTTTGCCATTATGCAAACTCTGTGGGGCATCTTGCCTGGAGATCGCCCCGGATGCCTGATGGAAAATAACTCTTTGCGTTGGGGTTAGCAATCAAGGCTGCTTAGGCCAGGCTTGGATTTTAATAGCTGTAGTGCCCAGTAGTGTGTAATCCTTGGGAAAAGCTGCTCTCTTTTAGGGCTTTAATACTGCCTCGGCTTAGCAAATGCGTGTTCTCCGATGGGAAGGCGGGTCAGCCTCCTCCTGGCAGGACTTTCTCCTCCTGCCAGAAGGCTCCTCATTTACTCCTCGCATGACTGAGTTGTGTCTCCTCAGCGGCACGCAGAAATGGCGCTCTCCTCAGTCAGACCTGCTGGCTGGGCTGGTGCTGTGACTCCGCTCAGTCCCTTCCAGCAGCAAGGCGATGGCATTTCTCTTCTGGCAGACATTGCCCCAGGTCCAGGGAACACCTTCAAAGCCCCGAATTTTATGGAGGAGCAAGTGTAGTCGCAGTGCAGTGGCTGGATGGGGGGCCAAGGAAAAGGGCCCGGCCCCATGATGGCCCCGAGCAGCCAAGAAGTAACACAAGTTAAATATGAGTGAGTATTTTTGCTGTATGTAGGGACTAGTGAAGGTACTTAACAGAACAGAAACTTCGCCTTTCTTTCATCTTATTAAAAAGTTGAGGGACAAGCAGCAGAAATTACCCAAATTGAAAGGGAACTTAATGCAAGATCCAGTCTGAGCTGGTATGCACTTGGGAGTCGCTGAAGAAATGCAGCGATTTGTTATCTACACCAAAGAAGAAACTCCACCAATCCGTCAGGTAGTTCAGTTTGGCCTCCTCTGCCCCAGCTTGCAATCTGCTCAGCTGAAAGCACCCTGGAAAGCTATAAATTTTGTAGGTTGTTATTAGAGGCTGGGGGTTCCACGTTGTGGTTAGCATTAAGAATGCTTTTCAAAAGCGATAAGACCTGATGGTTTAAAAATGCTCTGTCACTCCGCATGTGGGATGCGGAATGGTAGAGGGAAAGAAATAGCACCAGCCCAAAATGTGCTGAATAATGAACTGAAAATGGTTATTGATTATCCATGCACCTTCATTATCCCGCTGCAGTCTGAGAGCAGCTAGCAATTCTTTTTTCTTTATTAACCAAAAAACTTTCAAAGGCACTTATGAAATATTTAGTGTAATTATTTCCAAGATCAAAACTCCAAAGAAATTACACAGCCGCAGAAACAGTGTTAATCTATTGATGTTATGGATGAAAGAAGCAGTAGAGATATTAAACATTTACCCCTCTTGTGCAAAATGGCCTCTTACTTTCCATCTCAATTGCAGCGTTGTTCATCAAGCTTCACTGCTGTGTTTGTCTGGCTTCTTGTGCAAGGATCTAGGTGTCATTCCAAGTTTCCTCTGATGGAGTAGGACTTATTTTCTCTTTCCCTATCTTGCCTTTAGGCAAGGCAAATCTCAGCCTAATGAAACCAGCATGAAATATTACGGCGCTATAACACTGACTTTGCAATCATACAGTGTTCCCTCTACGAAATAGTCTTTTAAAACCAGCTATGAATGTTCATTCCCTTTTCCACGTGATATTTTCATAAGTGAGGTAATAAAATGTTATTTCCATCTAGACTGTAACTACTGAAAAACTGGAGTTGTGGTTGATGTCCCCTTTCAGTGTGATAGGGAGCTACAAAGGAAGCAGTCCGGGGTCTGTTCGGTGCTGTCTCAAATCCCCAAATTGGAAATAGACATCTCGTGTCTCAGAGTCAGCTTTAGTGGGTCTGCAGATATTTGGAGGACAGGATAAAAATTCAAACTAACCTTGGGCAATCGTCTGAAATGGGCTATAATTTGGTAAAATGATTGCAAAGACCCATGAATAAACTGTGTAATGGGGAATGACTGGTGTGGTTGCCTTTCTGCGGGAGATGAGATGAGGCTGCAATGGGTTTTGGACTGAGTGGCCATCAGCTGCTTTATGCCATTGGCAAATGTCATGCAGGAATATATATGAGCAAGAGTCATATGAAAGATGTATGAAAGAAACGTTATCCTTTTTCTTCAGGTCTGCCGTGGTGGTGGATCAGTGGGAGGAGGGGTAAAGAAGCAGAAGGATCAGAAGAGGGCTGGAAAATGTGACCCTCGAGGAGAGACTGAAAGTTTGTAATTCAGAAGAAAGACGAGGGAGAGAGGCATATATTTTTCAATATGAAAATGGGATTTGCAGAAGAATAGTTAACTTCTCCTGAGACTGGCACAAAAGGAGAGGCATGAACTGTAGTGAGAATAACTTAGGTTAGGCAGCAAAAGCCTTTTACATCTGTAAATAATCTGCAGACTGAGACTCCTTGGTTCTGCAGCTTGAAGTGTATTTCTTCATTCACATTTTTTTCTTTTTTTTTTAGAGAAATAGACCTGGTTCCTGAGCAGCTCTAGCTGTAAGACCACTTGTTTTCAAAGCAGGTCTGAGCACGGTAGGTCTGTGCTCATCCTGGGCACCTTCTGGGGGGCTGCACAGCAGAGGTTTGCAGAGCTCTTGCACCTCAGCCCGGCTGCTCCCAGAACTTCTTACCCTTGAAATTACTGGCATGCGTGGTGACTGCTAAGATGACAGAGTAGGAGCTCTCGTGACTTCTTGCTCTTGTCATTATAATAATGTAATTATAAAAAAAATAAGAAAAAAAGAGGGTATGTTGTAGCGTTAATGCAATTTCTAATGCAGCAGCTAATGGAGAGAGAGGTGGATGATGGCTTGAGTTAGATAGGTGAGGTCGTCCCTTGACTCTGGTTCATTCTTTGTCTTTCTCCTGGTTAAATTTTTGTGTCATGCTGCTGCCAGCACTTCTTTGAGCTAGGTGTAAGGGTTGTTCCATGGATCGTGAAGAGCATGGTTATGTTTGGGCTTGTTCTTGGCTTTTCTTTCACTTCTTTAATCCAGGCGAGGTCTTGAAAAACTAGTGGAGACTGCACCAAGTGCTCTCTCTGTTCACTGTCCTCAGTTCCTTCAGGATGAGGGATTGTAGCAACCAAAGGTGTGAGGTGTAAATGCAATAGTCTCCCAGAGCTATCTTAGAAATTAGACATGTTTGGTGTTTAATTTTTTGATTTATTTATTTAACTTGGCCAGCATCCCATCTCCCTGCCGCCACTGTCCATTGAGTGCCCAGACTTCTGCATGGCAGTGGCCTTCAGCTAATGGACGTGTCCCAGATAAAAGCAAAATACTGTCCATCACTGTATGCCTGTAGCGTTGCATAGATTTTCTTTACAGTATTTTATCCCACCCCAGCAATTTTCAGTCTGTTTTCAGCCAACACACTGCAGTTATCACATCGTCAGTGCTTTTATTTTTGTTTCTGTAAGTGTGTGTACACGTACGTGTCTATATATACATACATACATAAAATCTATATGACACATCTCTATTTACATGCGTGTGTGTAATCTCTGCCTATTTTCAGCAGGTGACAGTGAGGGACTTGGGCTCGGAGCAGCCGGGGAAAAGCAGGGTCTGCCCGGGTTCTGCAGCTCAGCCAAATGGAGGAGCCTGGCTCTGCGCAAGGCCACCGAACTCGGGGTTTTGCAGCTGCCCTGTTTGTGCAGAGCACAGAGACTACTTGGAAACTTTTAACCTTTAATTTCTATTGCATTCTTTTTAATATTCAGTTTTATCCCTCAGCATCAGCAAAAGGATTAGAGACTGGTTTGTCTTTCCCTCCGAACTCATCAGTGACTTCACTGTGCATATTAGTCCTTTTAATGGCTTCTTTATTAGTTCATTATTGCATAACCTCCAGGCATGGCATGACTTGAAACATTAATTTTCCAGCCAAAGTTCTGCTGATGGACTTTACCTGGTCCCCTTGAAGTCAGCATGTGAGTAGAGGGCTGGCTGCTGAGCACCACTGCAGCATCGCTCGTAAGGCCGAAGGGAGGGAGTCAGGTTTGTGCTTCTCCCCAAATGTTAAAGAAGTAACAGGAATGGAAAATATGAAGAGACGGTACAATATCATTGAATATTTAAGGAGGGAAAAGGGTGTGTAGGTGCTTTGGTGTGGTGTGATGATTTTTTTTTCTTTTTCCCTCTCATTGCTTCAAGCTAGTATTTGGCTGCCCAGTGAACTATAACAAGATTTAATAGCTCCAGTGTAGCTATATTGCATTTGGACCGATTCCATCCTTCTGTTGTAATAAACGTCTGCTTTACAATGAGCTCTTAAATTCTATAAGTGACGTCAAATTGTATCTAATAATGGAAAAAAGATTAAGTACTGTAAATGCGGGTTGTGTTCACTCTCTGTGCCTTCCTTTTCGAGCAGCGTTTTGTCCTCAGCCCTTTGCACTGCTACCTGCATTTGAAATACCCTGGGGAGCTTGTCCTGAAGCTTACACCTGAGGAAAATTGTTCTCCAGGCATGCTTGCATTTACCTCCTCCTCCTTTTTTATTTTATTTACCCCCCTTGCCTTTTTTTTTTTTACTGACTGCATTGCAGGCTATGGCCGGACACGGTGGAGGCAGGGCAGGAGCCCTGGGCTCCCAGGGCTGGGTGATGCCGTTGTGATGTGGGCAAGTAAATGTTCGCTAGCTTCTCCTTCACTCCTGGACGTGACCTAAACTCAGTCTTGAAACTCGGGTGCGTAAGCATCTGCATAAAAAACTTCTATTTAAAAAAGATGTGACAGATGAGATGGATGATTAAGATGAATGATTACAAAGAACATTACTTACCGACACGGTATCCTTCAATCAGTAATAGCATGAGCCGTGAACTTTTAAGGAACTTTAACATTTAATTTATTTTTTTTTTCAAGGCCTGATGAATTTTTAAATCTGCGTAGCTGCCAGTCAGCAGATATGACCGGAGTACTAAAACTGAAAACTGCTGATTTAAAAAAAGCCTGTCTCTTCAGTCTCTTCTGTCTCTTCAGTTTATATATTGCACACGTGCGTGTGTGTGTGAGGGAGAGTTTTGCGTGCAGCGTTGAGTGTTATTGCGAATAATGGTAGCCACAAATAGCCACAAAACAGATTTTATTTATTTTTTTAACCTTTCAGCCAGCCTGTGCAGGGTGATCACTTCAGCAGGGTAGAGAGGAGGGGATTATAAAGCACAAGCACTCAGTATCCATCTGCCTGGAAAGCCCTCATAAACTGTGCTTTCCCCTTGACCTTTACGTGGCGATGGCCATTCCTGTGATCGGAGGAGACAGTCGTGCTCCAGCCGGTCCCGCAGTGAGCATCACGCCTTCCCAGACGAGGAGACCCTCGCCGTCAGAGAGCTGCTGGATGGGGCTGGCAGTCGTGAGGTTGGGCTGGTCGGCATCGTGGGTTGTGCCCTGCAGCACCGCAGCCCTTGCCGCGGGTCAGGTAGGCGCTGGCCAGCCAGGGTTGCTGAGCAGGGTTCGGCAGTGATGCCTCCCAGATGCTAACGGGGAGCTTCTTCTGAGAGCCAGGGAGAGCGAGGACAAAGGGAGCTTCTCTGGGATTTTTTGTTCAGGGAAATGAAGGCTGACAGCCTTCCTTGGAAACCGGGGTCGACCACTAAGTGCTGAACGAGAGAGGGATGGACTGAAGGGGTTGAAGGTGAGAGGGAGTAGAGGTTTGATGTGGTAAAGGAGATACTGCTGGCAAAGAGGTGCCAATAAGAGGGGTGATACGGTCAAAATTATAACTAAGGGTCTTTGCAGCAGTGATATTCTGCATGGGTAAGGCTGAGCAAGGCTGCTTTGGGGCCAGCAGGGAGGCTGCTGCATTAATCAAGGTGTGAGTGTTGAGGCTGCCTTTAAAAAATGCTGACTTAAGTCCTAGGGATCTTTTACGTTTCTGCAGCTTCTTCTAATGGCATAAATAAATCAGAGTGCAATATGTATGCAGCGCTTCCCGTTTTGCGAGGGCACTGTATTCTCCTTCAGGGAACTTTGCAGCGGGGTGGTGGTGGCCAGGCTGCTAAGCCTGGTGCTGCTTCCCAAAGGTGCAAGTGTTTGATACACTTGGGACCAACGCGAACGTCTCTTAAATATCACTTTCTTCAAGGAGGCATTTGTTTGGGGGGTTAAGGAGATGTAGAAAACCCAAAGGAAGTCTTTAGGAAGGTAGGTGAGGACTCCAGGTAATATCTTTGCTTGTCCTTTTACCTTTAACTGTTTCTTACAGGTTTTTGTTTTTTTAATATCTCTCATTTCTCAGTGAAAATATTCCAAGGAAAATTGTACAGTAGCTGAGCTGATGAGTGAGAGGCTTTCCCAGCTTCAAAAGGCAGCACAGCCCTGAGCAGGCAATGGTTTATCAGAGCCTGAGACCGCAGTCCCAGGGCTGGGACCTGCCTCTGCCGCTGGCTGCTGTGTGACCCTCCGTGATGGGTTTTTCTTCCCTAGCGTGAGTCCTTAAACTTTATAATAGTGTAAAACGAGCCTCCTGTGTGAGGCTAGGAAAAGCTCATTACAGCCGCTCTCTGCTTCCAGGACTTTATTTCTTCCCTCTTGAACACAGAAACTGGCAGCCCTGGCATGAGGTGTGTTGTGGCTGGAGTGCTTGAGCTCCTTCCAGTCCTAAAAAAGCCTGTGCTCAGCAACCGGGGCACAGAAAAGGAGAGCTGGTCAAAAATCAGTTGTTGAGGTGACAGCTCGGGGAGTCAGCTGGGAACGGAGCAGGAACGGGCCTTTTATAGCCTCAATGTACCGGTGTGAGCAGTTTTCCTGCGCTGGGCCCAGCTGACGTGCAGAGGAGCCAGGATTTTTGTTCTAACGCTCAATTTCCACGCCCTTCAGGGGCAGCCTGTCAAGCCTGGCCGTGGTTTGGCCTCCTGGACTTAAATAGCCCAGTTTAAATACCCTTCACACACTAGCTCTTAGTCCTTAATTGCAAGCTGTCGGTTGTCATCAGCCCTTTGCGACCTCGTTTAGCAACGGGGAGGCTGGCCGTGATGCTCCCGAAGTGACTGCCCAGACACCAGGTTGGGGGGCTAAGCTGAGGATTTCGCTGGCTCTCTCGATCTGCTCAGCTTCTGCAGATCCTGATGGTTCCCCCATTTAAAGAAAGGGCACCTCCTTAAGAAGCTTGCCATTGTTGCGAGGGAAAATGTGAAAATGAGAAGGAAGTGCAGCGCACGGTGCCTTAGCCTTCATCCAGCCTGAAACAATATCTCAAAGGTGGACCTGACTCATCGGGGCAGGATATTGACTCTGTGGCGTAATTATGATGCTTTGAGAGCCTGATTCTAAAATAATTGAGGTATAAAATTATGCTCCTGGCTCGCACAGTTACTACAGCTCTGTGTACAAATTGAATAACGGCCTGCACGACTGTGCCGCCCGTGGAAGGTGCAGCTTGGTGCTCGGAGGCCGGGCAGCCGAAACCCAGCCTGCCATCGAAACGCGGCTGGATGGGGATGTGCCGGGGACACAAACCACGTTGTGAGACGTGATTTCCAAAGCTGTGTCTTGGCTCCCCGTCTCCCAGAAGGGCTCTCTCTTCTCTCTGCAGTGTTTGCTGTGCTCTCTGATTTGTTTGGGCAGTACAGTAAGCGGTCTTGGTGAGCTCTGATTCTCCGTAAAGCCCCAAGGCTTTGGAAGGAGGCCACTGTGAGTTGCCTGAAAGTGCAGGTTTGTCCTGCATGCTCTTTGCACCTCCCTCACAGTCAGTGTGGGGTTGAAACCTGCCTCTTGCTATTGCCCAGGGTATTTCCAGGGCCGCTTTCTGCCCAGCCTTCGGGTCCGGCTGCAAAGGGCAGCTGCCGGAGCAGTCCCTGGGAGCGCTGCCTTTCCGCAGGCACAGCAGCAGCTCCTGCTGCCCCTCGGGGACCTGCAGGCTGAACCAAACCCTACTGACCACAGGAAAATGGAAAGCTGAAGCCAGCTGGACCAGGACCTGTGGCTGGGACCAGCCATGCTCCTCGAGCCTGGTGCACTCGAGCAAGTCGGTGGCTGTCGGTGGCTGCTGCTGAGCTGCTTGGGGCCAAAACGGTTGGGTTTTGTGCCTGTAATAAAGCAGTCTCTCCCGTGTCTTGGCCATCTGAATTATTGCCTGCCTGGCACTTCATTATAAACACATTTTTTCCTTCTTGGTACTGGTTTCCTGCCATTTCATTGCTTTTAAGGTTCTATTTTTGTTTTATTCGTCTCTTCCAATCGATAGGAAATATCGTGGTTTTAGCAAGCAGCACAGGCAGACATGACTGACGTTCTTTTGGTGGGAGGAGAATCACTTTCAGAGCATTTTTTTGGGGGGAGAAGCTTTTAAATCAGATTTTCAAAGACCTCTAAAGTATAAAGAACTGCTCCAGCCACGTTGCTGAGTCTCCCACCGCCATTAGCTCCAAGAGCTGGGATCCTGGCATCTCACCAGTGCAGATCTGGGATGGTGTTTAAGATCCATCTTACGGAGGTTATTGTTGTTCTTTGCCATGACACTAATTAAAACCCACCTAATGAGATTATCCCCACCTGTTCTGGAGGATTAGCTTGATGGAGGAAATCCTGCACGTGCATGCGGACATGCAGACGCCTGCGTGTAGGCACGGCAGCGCTGGGCAGCGCAGCCTTCCCAGAACTGTTTTCCACAGAGTTTGCATGGCAAAGATAAATTATTATTATTTATTATTTCCCCCCCTCCACGCGTACATACACACAGATTACTCTGACAGCAATAAAATGAAATGGAATTGAATTTGAAAACAAATTGTTCGGCTGGTGCGGCACCAGGCGGATAGCTCGTTCCAGAAGAGTCGGTCCAGGATGGATGGGCTTTACGGCCAAACCAGAAACGCAGCAATCGAATGGCAGCGAGCAGCCCCAGGTTGTGCAGAGCCTGTGGCTGGCCCGTGGTGGTGGTGGTCTGTGCCCCTGCATGAGCTCGGTGCTGGGCCAGGTGTGGCGGAGAGGTTGGAGCAGATCAGGAGTCACAGACCTGGGTTACACCGCCGCGTTTCGCCCCTGGTTGCTCTGTGATCACGGGCATGTGTTCTAACCTCTCTGAACCTCGTAAAAGGTCAGTGAAGTGCTGTGCAAACAGCGAGATGTATGGATAGCCGTGATAGCGGGGGGGGAATTTCCTGGTTCCCAGGCTGCAGTTTAATCCTCTAGATAAGTCGGTGGTTTTGATTAGGGGATTTTTTCCCCAGGCGTAGGGTTTGGGGCCACGTTCCCTCCAGCAGCTGTTTCTGGGGACTCCCAGTAAGCAGGCACAGCAGAAAGGGGAGTTTTGGTGACGAGAAGGAACCAGGCGAGTGCTTTCCGTGCTAGGAAAGCAGCCATCAAAGTGCTGATAGCAGGCAACTTCACCCCTTGTGCCCTCTCTTCCTCCCTAGTGTTGTTTTTTCCCCTTCCTTAGATTATTTCACTGCCTTTATCTACAGCCTTTGGGGAACCTTAAGGACATTTGTTTTGAAACTGCTTTAACCCTTGGTGTAGTAAATGCTATATTCCCTATATTCTTAAGCAATAATTTTATTAAATTGCCTCAGGGCTGGGTACGATGGGATATTTTGGTTGCACTTTGATCTTTGGCTGTATTCTTATGCAGCAAGAGTGTAAAAATGAGTCTTGACGTTGCCATCGATGATGGGAGGATTTTGCCTGTAGACTATTTGGAGGTGGAAAAGAATGGATCCTACCAAGACAGTAATTCCAAATAAAAGAGGGAAGAAAAATACATTTTGGGTGTCCTCATTGTTAGAATCCAAATGACATTCTTTGCCATGGAGTTTTTGAGGGTTGAAGGAGTCCAGTTACTGCCTTTTCTTGCAGCTGAACGAGCGCGAGAAGATAAAACCTGATACGTTTGAGTAGATGCATCTCTGGTGTGTTGCTGACACTGGAAAGATACTTTATTGTCTAGCAACTAAAGGTCTGCCTATTCATTGTGAGCTTTTGTCACATCTCTCCCATGGAGATGCTATTGCATATGAAAGTCTGATTGATACTGTGGCAAAGGTCAGGAGGGTAATAGCTTTAATGGTATCCCATGAAGCAAATCAAAATTCCTCTAAAAGATTCTGTTCAATTTGATATTAAGGGTCTGGTAACACTCCAGGGATTCTCGTCTCTGCTATTAAGCTTATTGCTATTACAAAAATTAACGTTTGAGCTCATTTATTTATTTTTTTCTTGGTAGGATGTTCTCCAAGAAGAATGGAAAATAACTGCTGCTCTCTCTCGCTCTGTTTCAGGGATCCTCAATGCATTTGCTTGCCATTATTTAAGGAGCCTTTACTAAAAGCTTCTGGATTGTGTTTCTAAGAGGACAAAAGATTTTGTATTCAAAATGCTTATAAAGGAGTATCGTATTCCTCTTCCGATGAGCGTGGAAGAATATCGAATCGCGCAGCTGTACATGATACAGGTCAGTAACATTTCTGCTGGTGTGTTTGGTGCAGGCTGACACAGGGCTTTGTGTGGAAGAGCATGTGGAGAATGAATTATTTTAAATTTGAGGTTTTCTGAGCAGGGGGAAAAAGGAATACAAACTTCCAGTTATGAATTCCTGAAGTTCTGCCTCCTTTTGTCCTTAAATTAGAGAACCTCTGTTCGTCCTGCCTGGGGAAATACTGGCTCACAGATAGGCCGTTCAGGAGAAGGGAAGTATTGAGCCTAGGGCTTTGGGAACCGAACTGGAGGTGATTGGGCTGTAGGGCTTACGCAGCCACTGCTTCCCAGCCAGGCTGCGGTAACTGATGATGCCAGCTCCATCTGCAAACCAAAGGCTTGTGCTCTTTTGCACGGAAGAAACAGGCGTAACTTGGAATTTAGGGGAAAAAAAATCTAGATGTGGTATTTCTTATGTGCCACTATGAGACAGATACTAATCAGTTGAGGCATAAAACTTGTTATTTTTAATAGGCTGTTGAATACTGGTGGGACTTTTTGTTAAATCCCCTCTCTTCAATAAAAGTTAATAAAAATGTTGGTTTTTTATAACTCAAATCCTCTGTGCCCATGTTCTCCCACTGTTTGAAATCCAACTGGGAGCGTTTTTAAAAGGAAATGAATTTGAAGAGTTATTTCATTGTCCCGCACCTTAAATAAAAATTAATTTTGCTTATCCAACAAAGCACACGTCTAATACTGAGTTGGCAGTAGACCTCCTCTTTCTGTGGCGGGATGAATGCTAGCAGAATCCACTTTGGTTCAAAACCTAAAATGACTTAAATTTAAGGAAAAATATATAGCAAAAGCACAATTCTATCCCTTCTCTCCCCCAACCATCCAACTGTATTTCTTTGTGGACTAATACACTTGGACTTGACTGCCAAAACAGCGTATGGTACGTGTTTTCGAGTGATAACAGTGTTTTTTTTCTGACACTACTCCAGGATATGTATCATCTTTGTGCGTTTAGCCTAAATGTGAACATAAATTAGTAAACATTATTCCTAGGTGGCATCATTTTTGTCTAGCTTTTCCTGATGCTGTAGTAGCTTTGAATATTGTTGTAACTATTTTGTCACAAATTTTTTCTTCCAAATTTAGCCCAGCTGTTTTAAATAAAGAGCTGGCTAATGGAAGCAGTGTGTTAGCTGTGCAGAACTCCTCAGCGAGCAGCAGAGCGTGCAGGAGAACGATGTGATTAAGGAGGAAGAGCCCACCTAATTTAACGGAGGATGAATTGTTAACTGGGGAGTGCCTGCATGAGGCCTGCTGTCAGACGAACTATTTGACTGTGGAGGACTTGGTCAGTGGGATGAGTTTGCTGTTCGCTTTCAGCAGTTAAAATAATTAATGTGGAGCACTGGGCTCCACTTTGTTCACTTGACAGTGATTTTGGCCATATCTTCATGTCAAAGGACTGGACATGCCGTTAGGGCTTCATGCAGGGGGGAGGTTCACTGGCCCAGGAAACTACATCAGAAACTACACCTCCATCCAGCCCTGCTTCTAATTTTCTAATTCTTTGATATGCAGCAAAATTAGTTTTCCTCATGGGTCAGGTGCAGTAGCTGGTGTGCTGGGAAGTGATGTTGTCACGTCTCTGATCTCCCTCCACCTACCCGGCGCAGGGCAGTAAGAGATGCTGGATGTAGCCCAAGATGCAGGTGAGCTACAGAAGTGAAGTACGTGGCAAGCAAGTGACTTTGCTCTGTTATGTGTATGAGTAGTACAAGAGGAAAAGTTAGCTGCGCTTTACACTGAAAGTAGTCTTAGCTCAAAAAAAATATAATTATCAAAACCAGGAAAGCCACTTACAGTAGTATATGGAGTTTATGTTCTGTTTATTAGTATTAAGTAGGGATCTGCTTCTTGAAATTGGTGGAAAGATTCCTGCTGCCTTCAATGGGAGCTTTTCCTAGACCTTGCTATAAAATGTCCTTTTTCTTCAGTGTGATTTAGAAGTGGAGGTTTTGTCTGTGAGACAGCTGCTGGGGAGAGAGCAGTGGGGAGCATGACTTGCGTTCCTTTCAGAGAATGGGAAAGTGCTTCGTGTCTGTCTTTTATTTTGCCTCTGAAATGTGTGGGGAGGTCACAGGAGAAGCAAGCCGTGTAGGTTGAGCCTCCTTAGGGGAACAAGCAGAGATATCTGTATAAAACAGCAGTGTAGAGGCATTTCTTAAAAATGTTTGTCTGAAATGTGTAGAACAGAACCATTTAAAGTAGTTCCTGGGGAGAGGAGCGATTCTTAAGAGCAAAAGGTTCATTTCAAAGACATTTGTTGCATACAGTACGGTGTTGTTACCACTGGAGACGCCAATCAGCCCGTTCTGTAAGAAGCAGTTTTCCAACAAGGTAAAAAGGATATGTCACAAGTATTCCTCAAGGGTTTTAGGCAGTCTTAAGCATGTCCTTGAAGTTGATCACTCATTTAACTTCAAGCTCATGAGTGAAGCTCCCTATTAAGCTCCAAACCAGTTGGTAGAAAGCTGCTCTTTCAAGAGCAATCAAATCATTCTCCCGGATTTCAGCATCCTCCCAGCTAAAGATCTCCAAAAAGATCTTCCCACCTGGGGATGAAACAGCTGCTCCATGCAGTTCCTCTGGGAACCCTTTTTGCAGAATTAGGCCCTCCAAGCCATGTTGGCATGGGCGTTCAGACTCAAGCTGTAATATTGTGGTCACGTTTTAAAGACGTTTCTATGGAGGTTTTTGCCTTTGCAGTGGAAGGTCCTTTCATCTCCTTTCAGGAGGGAACAGTCCCTCCGTCGTGTTGCAAGCCATAACAAAATTTCCACCGGTTTTGATGTAAGCAGCGTCATGCCCAAGTAGCAAAGGATCTTTCCTTTGAGCCAGGACAGGCTGTACTTGCATTTACCATGTTTGCAGGATGGGAGAATTAAAATTGCACATTATTATAAACTGTTGTTGGTACACTGTGCCTCTCGGCAGGCGAGACATACAATAAATCATTGTGTCCGCGCCCACGTTGCTCTGAAGCTCCTCTTGTGCTTAAAGTTCCCCAAGCTGGTTTGTAAACCTGTGAAAACCGAGATGAGTGGCCTGCTGCTTCCTTTTGGTTTTTCCTCTTTTCTGGGGGAGGTGGAGGGTGGAGAAAAAAGGAGTCTCTCAAGTATTGCTTTCTGCTAGCTTCTGAAATACTATCTACAGAGACAGTGGTTTCAGTACTTTAAGTAGCACTTAGATTCTTCCATAAATAAGTTAATTTTACATTACAGCAAAGGGCTTAATGTACCCTTCAGTTGCTTGAAGCCTAGCAGGTCTAAACTGAATAGCTTTCCTCTATTAAATTTTAGTCTATCAGTATCACTGTTTTCATGGGAAACCTCTCACGCAGTGTTGTTGGCGTCATTGGGTTGGGAGCCCTTGCTGCGTTAGCCACGGAGCAGTTAGGTCTCAGCTCCTCCATGTGCACAGTGGTTGTGGTTCATTTTTTTTCATCATAGCCGCACTTTTCTCTCTTTTTCTATCCAATTAAAACATACTAATTTTTATATCTGAACTCAGAATCAGTGATCTTCCTGTCTAGTGTGGCCTGTCGTTCTGATGCATAAAAGGCAAAAAATATATCAAACCAGTGAAATCACTCTTTGCATCTCTTTTCTAGATAAGAGTTTTACAGTGTAATTTTTTTCATAAGATCTGTATGCACGCATTTAAAATCCCACTGCTGCTTCCAAGGGGGAGAGATGTCTAGATAAACTTGACCTGCAGACTTGCCCACAGGACTGCAAGAAGAAACTGGAGGAACTGCAGGCTCCTGTCCTAACATAAGCAGAAAGCTACTTGGGTAAGTGCTGGCAGTGGAGACCCGAAATGAAGCACAAACAGTTGATGGAGGGGACTGTTCCAAGCATCTGTAGGGATTTCTTTCTGAAGAAATGCTGAACCAAGGACTCTGTCATGGATGTCTTCTCTGACTCTGTGTATCACCCCAAAGGCATGTGCAATGTTTCTGTCTCTGCAAGGACTGTGAAGCCTCTTGGGCACAAAGGATAGGACTGCTCTGTTTTTTCTCTGTGACACTTTAGATAAATCTTATTAAGGGAACTCTTAATTATTTCTCTTCTAGATGTTTGCATATTTGTCTCAGCAGCTATCCTGTCCTGTAACGTATGCTTTCTTTTCTTGTGTGTTTAGGGAACGTACTTTCTGTGTCCCCCCTTTGCCCCAGAAACAACACACATTTTAATATTAAGTCTCTGTCTCCTAAAAGCTTGTATTCCAAGATCTGAAGGCATTCGTAGGAAGATCAGTATGTTATTAGCCAAAGGTCAGCCCATTTATTGTCTTAATACCATTCATTACTGCAGTTCCATATGGCATGGGATTCCGAGAGACCATTGCCCTTCTGACCCCTGCATGAGACGAGAGGATTCCTCACATTATTAAATCTTATATTTATACCAGCGTGCACAGCTTGCTTTCTCTGTTTCTCTGTTGTAAACAGCTTCAGTCCTCTCTTGCTCCAAGGAGATTTCTCTGGGTACTTGTGACCTGCCTCCCAAGACAGCGCGTATTTTAGAAAGACTCGCTCGGACCTAGTGATTGCCTTTTGAGGATGGGAGTTATTTTAAGATGCTACTTCATCCTTATGAGCTAATAACAGTAATACTTCGTTATTCGGCACTTTGAAGGTCCACAGCTGGGGAAGGACTCTGGCCCTTGTTTGTGGCAATCTCTTTAGGAAAAGCCATCTGCTCAGCACTATCCGTTGAACTTGGCCGGGATCCTGGGCGTCGAGGGCTCTTCGCATCTTTTAACATGGGCCCGTCTTCTACAGTCCCTCAGGGCTCTGCATTTATTGGCTTTGCTGAAAATTCAGAGTGTGTTTCCAAGCATCTGCGGTGTGCTGTGCTCACCTGTCGTAGTGCTGGTGGAGCGCCGCCAGTCGCTTTCCTCCCTTCCAAAAGGCGGTGATGTGTCGGTCGTCGCGGGCTCCAGACCCCCGCGCTGCCCTGCGTTCGCCTTTCTTTGGCTGAGGCTCTCAGGCAGGGCCTTTGGGAACAGGCTCCACCACAAAGCCCGTTTTCGGTAATTTTTGAGGCCATGTGCTGATATCTGGGTGCAAAAGTCTTGTCCCTTAAACTGTTAGCTACACTTGGCAACTGCCAGCAGGCTCAGCAGATGGTGCAAGATTGAGTGGGGGAAAGCAAAGCAACCCTTCATCTCTGGACACCGAAGAACAGGATGGCTGATTATTTTTTCGTTTCGTTTGCAGATGCCTTGGCCATCTGGACAGATAGACATGTATGCTTTAATTTCAAAAGCAGGTGACACCGCTGACAGCTCCGGAGACCTTGGAAGATGCAGAGTCTCCTAAAAGCAAAATCCTGGTTTGAGGATTTCAGTGAATTTCTATGCTGCAGGATTCAAAACCTGTGACTCTTATGTTCTCTCTTCCTCCTCTGGTTTTCGTAACCTTTTGTCTTTGATCACAAGGGCTTGTGCCCTTATGAAAGAGGACACTGAGATGCTCACACTTGCATTGCTTCTGGATCAAGGGAGGGCTGCATTTGGTGTTACTAGACTTCAAGTCCAGTTTGCAGGAGTTGACATTGACAACCATCTGGATTAATGTTTTGGAAAACCCTACAGAAATGGCAAACTTTTTCCTTTTTTTTTCCTTTTTTTTTCTTTTGTAGTCATTATCTTGGAACAGTTCTTAAATTGGCTGCTATTCCATACCTGGTGAAGAAAGTTTTTATTTTAGAGTAATGAGCTATGGTGCTTTTACAGTCTGCATGCTTCTGCTCTCCAACAAAACTCAGTGAAGATGAGATAAGGTTATAACAAAGCATGATTTTAAACTTCAGATTTGTACTAGTTTTAATAAAAGATGCAGCACTGATAATCCTACTGGGTTTGTGTCTGTCAAAAATCCTTTTTCCTGCTCTTTCATTTTTATTCTTATGAAAGAAAATTTGATCTGTCTACTTGTGAACAAAATATTGATTGTTGATCTGGATTAGGTCCTTACTTCTAAGATCTGAAGGCAAGTGATGAATTAGGTATTAGGAAAATTCCGGGGATTTCTTTGAGCCAGTCCTCTGGTAGTTTAGTGTACAGTCTATTGGGGAATAGTTGCACTAGGTTCCTAAAATCTGGGATGTAGTCGGAGGATCAGAATTGATCCGAAACAGGGAGTTGAAATTTCATCTCTGACTCACAGCATAATAATGGGCAACTTGCTTTTTCTCCTTCTAAACTAGGGACAGTAATCCTCACGGACAGTGTCTGTGGAATAGCTAATGCAGTGAAAAATCCATTTAAAGACAGGGAAGGAAATACTTGAGGTAAGATGAAATATTGTGCTGGAAGTGTAGCAGACATTTTGAAAGATGGAGCGTGTGGGGTAAACAAGTTTGAGGTATCTCCATAATAAAGTGATTCCTAATTCATGTGCCTCTGGCACATACAGCCTTGGCTCTGTAGGAGTGTGGCTGGGTGTCTTTGTAAGGCGGGGTGATTAATGAGTGGCCATGAGAACGGTTCTCTTAATGCTGTAAATTATTTATAGTCCTGTGCAATTGATTGTCCTCAAAATATCCTGGTATTGTACAAACAGCTTCATTAATTTCTAGACCCGATTCTAAATAATGCAGCGCATACAATATTTTACAAGTTGACGCTGTGCATACCTGTGCTCTGTCTTGCAAGAGCCTGCTGATGACAACCTGTCCCAGCTTTAATTTTTAGGGCTTTTTTTAGGAATATGTCTTACATTACAAGAAAAGCAGCCAAGAGTGATGGTGCTGCAGATGAGGCACAAGTAACCTGTGCTTGCTTGGGTGAGAGCAGTCCTTTCTTTGGGACAGGGCCTTCTGCAGGTCCAGCTTTGTTCTGCTTCTGCTGGCTGGGATTTCTTGCAGGATTCTCCCTGTATCTTGAATTCTCCTGGTGGCGATGCCCTGCCCTCGGAGCCTGGTGGGAGCTGCTGGTCGTGCCTGGGGCTGGGTGCAATGCCAAGGTCTGTGACCGTCACCTCAGGCAGCTCTCAGGAGAGCGAAGGGGTGGCAGGAGCAGACCCAGAATCTCCTGGACACTAAAATACCTCCCACCAGCAAGTGGCTCTTCTGACAGGAAGACCCTTCAGGGATGACATCCTTTTCTTTCTCCTGGTGTGTTTACTGCCTCCTTGGAGGCAGCATTACACAGTGATTGAAGCAGGGGACAAAAGGCCAGCCATTTGTGTGTGATAGTCCCAATTCTTGCTTGGTAAACTCAAGGGAAGAGCCCCGTAATATCCCTGCTTCTGGCAGGGAGGTGATCAGAGGGCAGCTCCCTGCAGAGCATGGGAGGACCTAAAGGGTCAGCCTTCCTGGAAATTTCATCTGTGCGATACTAGATTGGGAAGACAGATGACAACGACTTGATGGTTACTCTCAAAATCTTCTGCCGAATTATGTGATGTGGTTGGGTACGCCCAGTGAAACCAGACTGGCTGGAAGGGGAAGGGCAGGAGGTGCTTGGCCCTCCTGGTGGCTCTGAGCGTAACCCCCAGCCGCAGAGCATGCAGGACAGCCCTTTCCTGCGCAGAGTTGATGCTGTTGATTTCTGATCTGTCAAGAAGTAGCATCCCTTCCAAATCCAGTCTTGGATGGGGGCATGAAGGTGGTTTGTTAATGGGTAGAGTGAATTGGCGAGGCTGTGCTAATGGCCAGTAAAGTCTTAGGTCTTTGTGAAATGTCTCTGTCGTGATAGAGCTGTCCTGTGTGGCCATCTGCTACAGCAGCGTGGGAGATGGCAGGGTCTTTTCGTGGTATGGTGGCCGGGTTCCTGCCTGTCTGGGCAGCCTTCTGAGTTCTCCATGTGCACTCTTTACAACTCACTCTCGTTTTAGGACTCCTTTTGTTTGTTTTCGAATGGATGGTAGGAGCACTTAAGACCAGGTTTTATATTCAGCCGGTGAAGTGCTGATGTTTGGGATAAGAGGTACTGCCCAGATGGAAGGAAGCACTGTGCATTGCCCAGCTATTGATCAAACCTAGAAAGAGGATATTTAAAACGGCTGCTCCTTTGCCTTCATTAATAAAACTATTGACGAGGAACAGATTTCCTTCCCCTCTCTCCAGTTTCAGGTCATTCCTACGTGTACAGCGCAATGAGAAGTGGAAGTGCTATCGTAGAGCTTCGTGTTCGGATTGTTGTCCTGTTGACTCGAACTAACCTTCCTTTGCTAAATAAGTATTGACACTGGCCTTCGTGTAGTTTTTTTTTTTTTTACAATCACTAATTGGATTAAAGCAATTGTCATGCGTGAAGGATGCATGTTAGAGCGCAAAGGGCACATGGAAAGCTCGGCGTGGGCACCATGGTTACTGGTGACATCACTTGGTTTGTGTTAGCAGCAGGGATATGTGTGCAGCGCTGGAGCCGAGGTGAGGATGGCCTAAACTCAACCCAGCCGACCGCTGATGCAGTCCCATTGCCATGGAAACGGATGGTGCAGCTTGGAGTTGCCTGCATTCATAATGTGATGCACGTGGTGTATACAAAATCAGGGTCCTGTGGCGTCCGCTACTTCTCAGAGGAGGTAGAGAGTGGGAAATCCCACTGCGGTGGAACTTGGTTTGCCATATGGGTAGTGCCACCGTCGCTGTGCACAAAGAGGTACAGTAAGCCTTGCGTTTGAGTAACAAGAACCAAACTCACGAGTTCCTCACTGTCCTCCAGCAACGTTGCTGCAGGCCTGTCAGTCCCCCTTGACATGGATTGTTTCTGATTTGTACTTCACAAAGCACAGGTCCAGAAGTACCATTAAAACCCAGCCCTAGGGGGGAACAAGGTTCCTCTCTCCTGCCTCCTTTAATATTGTCTTCCCAATACAACCAGTAAGCATGCACTGGACTCCTGCACACCAGGAGCAGAGAAGCTGACCTGCCTTCCCTTGCTTCAGGGCTGCCGAGTGTCTGCAGACTGTTTTGCCGTATCTTGTTAAAGGTCCCGACTCAAGCCTGGTAAAGATTGCCACATCACAGTTAATTTGTTGAAATGGGGCTTGAAAGATCTGCATGCTACACACAGCCCTGCCAGCAGCTCTGTCTCTTCAAGTTACTTTCTCCCTCTTTAAAAGGCTGCTCCCTTGCCGAGCCTGTGCTCTATAATGCCTAGCACTAATGGCACTTTGCTCTACTGAGTGCAGTACAAAAGCCTTCGACTGACAGCCAAAGGTTGTGTGTGCTGTTCTACTTCAGCAACCTAATGTATTAATAACAGTATGGGCCTTTTTTTTTTATTTTTAATTAAGTTCATGTAACTTCCTGTTTGCTCTTAGAAGATGCCGTGCACTGATAAAATTATGTCAATTTTGATCTGATCAAAAGTTTTCCTTCTTGGCTTCTGTAAGAGTGGAAGAGCACTCTTACATCTCCCCTGCTCCCTTCTTTTTTTGCACTAACAAAGTTTTTTTCCTCAGGTATTAGACTGATTCAGGTGATATCACCTTAACTGAATGTTTCACGGTCTTTGACACATGCATTTTTTGGGGAAAAAAAATGGTTTGAGGCATAAGGCTCAACTACGCTTTTAGGATAAAACAACATTTTGTTTTCATGGTCAAAGACCTGATTTTGGAGTACCTGCAGTAAACACTGAGCATGAGTGGTGCCTGGTCTATGAGATATCTGTGTCAGCAGATGGGAGGTTGGTGGTGGTGAAAGCTGGTTGCTCGTAATGAATTAGATGTCAGTTCAAATGATCAAAAAGGAGTGGCTAACAGAACCCAGCGCTGAGTCATACCGCGGCAAGAGACAGCTGAAGACAGAAAGGATACACCCATGTGTGTGCACACAGTCACCGTGCGTGTTATCCACGTACAAAAACCCTCTGCTGGAAAAATGCGCGAAGAATAAGCCATGTATTAGGTTCGGGACCTTGTGGTATTTTCCAGCATCTCTATCGTTGGCCTTCTGGTTTTAGGTGCTGTGTAATTCAGGCTTGCAGCAGCTATGGCTGCAGCTGTGCATTTGTTGTCGTGCTGTTTTATTTGTGGTGCTCGATGCTGGTATAGCCACAGTGAGCCCAGCTAACAGGCTGCATTGCTTCTAAGCTCTCCCAGCATTTCTGGAAAGGGTTATTGAACTCCTGTCTATCAAGGACGAGGGGGAAAAAAAGGTAATTTTTAAGCATAAAAGTGAAGGGGAGGGAATTTCATTTCCTGCCTAAACTTGACTTTTGTGACCTAACAAAGTAGTGAAAAAACTGTGAGGGAAGGGATCTTCTCATGAGGGGAGGTAAGAAGGGTGTAAAATAGCAATCACACTACATGCACCTGCAACGCGCCAGCTGTGGTGTAACTGGCACCTTCTTGGTGCGTGCAGCCCTGGTGTGCCCCGTAGCGTGTGCACCTTCTTAGTGTGTGCCAGGAGCACATCAGGGCAGGCGGTTGGCGATGGGAAGGGGGCAATGCTTTGGAAAATCAGTTAGAAGATGAAATCATGGTCAGCCTAAATGACATCCGACCAGAGATGGTTGGGAATACTTCTCCCTTAACATATAGAAGAAACTGAACACACGTAGCTTACTGCTCTCCCATCCTAAATTTTGTTCCTTAGCTCTTTACATCTTCAGAGCCTTTGGTCTTCCTTTCTAAAACAGAACGGGGGAAAAAGTTCTGATTGCTGAAACCAGGTCTTAAAAGCTATCCAAAAATGGCCAGATTCATCCATCCTAAGCAGCCTCAGGAATTTTGTTTTCTGGTGAGTTGCATGAAGCAATTTAGGCTTTCTCTGCTTCCCAAAGGACAAGGCTGTTTCTGGGGTTTTCATTGCCACTTGTGATAGCCTTTGGATCTGAAATGACAAAACCCAGTAATTGGCCATAGAGAATGTTATCTCAGCCTCCTTTGCCACAACAGTATGAGGAAGTGTTAGCAGGATCCTCTGGGGAAATTTGTTGTCATGTTCTTGTTCAGTGGATACGTAGATGCCTTTGCTATCATTATCAGCTGAAACCATCTACCAGCAGTAAGCTTCTTGCATCTGTGTCCAAATGGGATGAGAAATCCCAAGACTTGAGTGTTATTTTAATGGATTCTCCCAGGAGAATTTGTCTGGACTATCAACATATCCTGTTGCCTAATGGGAGCTGGAGGGGAAAAAATTGTTCTGGTTATTGTTTCCAGACAATGGTTTTGTGTCCTCGTTATTCATGGACAATAGGTCTACGAAGTGTAGCGCTGTCAGTCTTCATAACTTGAATAATCTCAAATCAAAACTCTCATGGGTCATTGAAATAAGCCACCAGCACTGTGTAAATATATTGCGGTAATGCACCAAGAAACTTCACTGTGAAGCTAGAGCATGTCAACCCTTTATAATCACTGTCTAACTTATTTGGATTGAGGAGTTGAAATGTAAACAATAATCAGTGGTAAACAAGGTAAGATTATAGCCGTAACCTGTTTTTAAAAGCTAGAACAATGCTTGGATTACCTGCTATCACCATGCAACCCACCCCATCTTTACTCCTCTGCAGCATTGCTCAAAGTAGTAAGTTACAATTAAAAAAAAATAAAAATAGAAGAAATGAAGGCACTGAACCATTTGCAACACAACCATAGACTTTGCAGAGATGTTCTGTGTGTGGACTTGAGCCCATACACAGTTGTGCTTTACTCTGGAGATGAAACACCGGGCGTGTGTCTCGCTGGGCAAGGGGATGGAGGACCTGCAAGCTGATCACCCCGTCGTCGCTCGCGAAAGGCTTTGTTTGCAGCCGCTTGTCTCCTGTTGTGAAGGACAGATGATAAATGGGGTTAGGCTAGCCCGATGTTTAAACGACATTCATCGGAGTTATTCATTCCGTAATTGTGATGGTGAGGTCATGTGCTGTGTCCCATGCTATGCTGCTGTGCCAAGAGATTTATTTTAATAGAACCCTTTAAGTAACTGGCATTCTTGCTAATCATGGTGCATCTGCTTCTCTGGGTTCCCTGTTATGAGTAATTTAATGCTATTACTTTAGCTAGGAGGGATCTGTGTCACCATCTGTCCTGGAAAGCTATTGATGGGGCTGTGCAGAACATCGAGTGGCATCAGCAGAGGAGAGGGACTTCTAAAGGGATGACTGGATTTCCTGTTGTAATACAATATAAGACGGTTTACTGTGATTAAAGCTTAGATATCTTGCATATAAAAGCTGTTAGCTACTCTTTGATTTTGTTGGGGACTGTTCCTCAGATGTTTATGTAAAGGGAAGATGCTGTTGTCAGTAGCAAGTGGCAGTAACACAGGTAATTTGCTAAATAAAGCATCTTCTTTCTGCAGGGGCAAGGTCTACGAGGCTGAAACCTTAAAGACTGGCCCTAAAATGCCTGCACAGCAGCCACTCCCAGCAGACGGGTAGTCTTTGGAGAGGGCTTGCCAGACACTTCTCAAGCCAAATGTTTTCCTAATCAATGGTTATTTTTTAATTGTTGTTTACAGACCACTTCCTTGTAACGAGCCCTCTCCATGCTGTAGCTGAGTCACAATAGATGTGAAGAGGCTATATGGCTGAAAGCAAATTGCTCTTCACTTCCAGAAGTGGTGTACTTTCGCTGAACCACTTAGCGCAGAGTATCATCCTGGTCTGTTGAGTGTGCGTTGCTGATGTCTTTATTTTATTGTCTGAGATATGTATCTTATTTTTGTCTTTATGACAGGTTAGTAATTGTACCATTTACCATCCAACCTGGCCCCTCTGTTCCTTCCTGACCTCGCTGTGCTTGTAGCCCTCTCTGTATGCTAATTGAGAGCGTGCAGGACTGGGAGGGAGCTTTGTGGGGATTTCTTGAGAGTTTTTCTTTGATTGTAGCGTTCTTCCTAGTGATAAATTGTGGTATGTTTTGAATATAGTTTGGCCTGACTCAGTCCTTGCTCAAAAGATAGTTCAAGATGCAAATTTGCAGCTCTGATTTGTGTCATGCAGAGGTGCAGCTCTTAGTTCACGTTCATCTAAGAGAATATTCTTGCTGTCCCCTGTCCTCTTTTGTGTAGGTAAGTGACAAGCAGGAGGAACACACAGGGCCAAAACTTGCTTGAGGTTTGCAATTGGGTGAAAGAGGCTGTGGGCTGGAGCTGGTCATCTGGAAAGGCTGAAGGAGGAAGCATGCACTGCTCTCAGAACAGGGTTCGTGGTCTCCTGCAGGTGTGCAGAAGTGAATAAAATAACCAGAAATCAGAAGTGGGATGCAAACTGACTTCCCCAAAGAGTCTCAGTTAATTTAGGGTTTTCCCTTCTTTGTTCCCGCTCCAAGTGTTGGGAGCATGATACCATGCCGCATCTCCGGCGATCAGACAGAGAAGTGGAGAACTATCGGAGAAGGATAAGGCATTTCTCGGAGATACCTCTGAAAAGAAAAGCATGAAATCATGTTCCCACAAGGAAAGCCTAAGAGTGTTTTTATCCATTTTAATTTCAGTTTCAACTGTGGCTATTAAAATAAATCTTCAGTGTTTTGGTTTTCCATTACAATACAAGCAGCTGTAAGTCTAGGGACAGGATTGTTCCCTGCAGGTTTGGCTTTGCACCATCCTAGCAGGTGCTGAGTCCACTCGGTGCTGTGGATTTCTTGAAAAACTCCTAAATGGGTTTTGGTCCGAAACAAGGACCGGCAGATTGGACTTGGAATTGTTGGTAACCACATAATCTGGAACAGTAGTTTTCAATCTAGCTGATGTGTGAGTCCACATGTGGTAATTTGGCACAAGGAGAATCTGTATTTCCTCTGCTTTTGATTTCCACGTGCTTCTGCCATATAATAAGACTCTAGATCTCCATAATTTGTATCAACTGTTCAGAGCAGATGCTGCGCTCTTATTCTGTCTGACACATTCGCCATGCCTGCTGGGTTGCTTTGTTTTCCAAGACCTTCGAGTTAACCAGATTTTTGGGTCATCAAGATTATTTAATGTTATTGTCATAAATATTTGTACAGGACTTGGTCAATGCTTATATAAGAACTGAAAGACAGTAATTTGTTTTAAGAGGATGTGTGTTTTAATGAACTGCCAGCAGTATGTTAGACATAAACTTTAAAAAAGTGCTTCTCTTTTGCGGTACTTCACAGTTTGTGGGGTAGGAAAAAATGACTATTTAGATTGTCAGTTATTTAGATTTGTTGGTTGCAGCTGTTTAAATTTAAAATCGCCTGAGAGTTATTTAGAAGTACATAGCCCTCTTTTTAAATAGCTCTGTTGGCTTATCATCCTGTCCTCAAAAGATGAGAAGCCGATCGCTTGCATCTTATTAATCATTTTCTGTTAAGTCTTGTTTTCCTTGGAATTGTTTGTTTGCCAGAAGTGAGAGGTTGTTATTGCATTATATTTCACAGTTGATTCTTGTGTATAATTCCATTTTTTTCTTAATTTCCAGAGTACCGTCCTCTCAAACAGAGACAGTAACTGAAAAGCTCAAAAACACTAACAATCTGAATCTGTTGGTTGGAAATGATGAAGGCTATCCATCATCCAATCTGCTGAAATGTGTTATAGCTGAACAAATATTTGGTTTGCCTCTAGCTCTTCTTAGAAGCACTGAAATGAGGTGTTTTGTTTGTTTGTTTGTTTGTTTTATTGAAGGAACTTTTGCCAGGTCCCTCAATGAGGGACAGTGCTACAAATAAGCCAAAATATTGAAGCTGCCAGGGGGTACTGTGTGCATTCTGGCAAACTTGAGTTCTTTCTTCTAAATATCTTAATTAGCAGAACGTAGTCTCCAAGCTGTTCTTGGAGAGCTGCTGCTCTGCCAGACCACAAGCAACAAACCCCTAAATCCTGTGGGTTTAGGTCATAAAACAGTTTTTATTACTGCAGTGTTGTGCTGTGTGTGTGTGTGATTCTTCACGCTGATACACCACCACAAGAATGTGCCAAGTTGGACAAATTCCCCCTCGCCATGTCATCCACTGATGTGAAAGCTTTTTGTGCTGTTGGGTGGTTCAAAGCTGGAGCCAAGGTTTAGTGTGCTCCTGGAAAGAGAAATGTGTTACCTATTATAAGAGGAGGGATTTGTGCCATGAGGTCTCCGTGCAAATTCTCTCATAGCTTTAGAGATGTCAAATCCAGATTTGTAGTGGATCTCTAATAAATCTCATCCCAGTTCCTCTGTTGGCCAGATGAGTATCTAAATCTGTCATTTATGATCTCAAGGTTTGGTAATCTTACTGCCAAGGTGCTGCTACGGGTCTTGTGGCTATATAAAACTGTGATCAACAGGAGTCTGAGAAACCACCCCGATCTTCATCTGCTTTGAGACTTGGTACGTACAAAACATTGGAAAGCCTAACTGTGTGATATATTTTCCTTTTCAGAAAAAGAGCAGAGAGGAGACATGTGGGGAAGGCAGTGGAGTAGAGATCCTGGAAAACAGGCCGTACATGGACGGACCAGGAGGCAACGGGCAGTATACTCACAAAGTGTACCACATTGGTATGCACATACCCAGCTGGTTTCGGTCAATATTGCCCAAGGCAGCTCTGCGAGTTGAAGAGGAATCGTGGAATGCATATCCTTATACCAGGACAAGGTAAAACTTAGAAAAATGACCAGAGGTGTTTCCCTACTTCAGGGAGAGGTTTTGATGCAGTGGCATCTCTTACATCTCCAGTAATATTTTTTAGAGAAAACATGGCGTCGAGTCCTGAAATTCTTACACTGTGCTTTATCTCAGAAGCATCAGCGTTGCATGGGCTGACTGCATGTGTACTTGAGAATTTGTGGCTGGCTGCTTTAAAATGTGAGCTGTTTTGTCCATCAAAGCGTGGGAAATCTTGAATGGTTTTTATTTAGTCTGGTATCCTGCACTGTGTTCTACTTAACATTGCAGTTATCTGCTAGCTCAGTGAAGTTATAAATGTACGCAGTGATGGGAAAGCTGTCATGTCGAACACTATCAAATAAAACAGGACTCACTTGCCCTAAGAGGGAAAGAAGAGGGAGAGAAAAATCTTTAAAAATTGTTAATAAATACAATGCTTCTTTTCTGGGAACTATCTTACTGTCTTTTAGCTAGAAAATAACAAACCTATGCCCAGTGGTTTTCACTCTGAGAAGAGAGTCAGAGGCTCCAGGGAGGTGATTGCTCTTCATTGTTTCATCTGATTTTTGTCTGGGAGGACTTCAGATGCCCTGGACTAAATACCCTGTATGCTAGTTACTCTGGTTTAGAGCATTTCCCCTATTCCGGGTTTGCAAGTGTGATGTTTCTGTCATCTGTCATAATAAAAAGGCTTTAGGATCTTCTGATTTTTATCAGAAATCTAGGTAACTTTCATAGTTCTGTTTTAGTTGGCCTCTACAAGTAACGTGAGTTTGGGGAAAGGTGGATAGTCAGTGTGTGTATGGACAATTGCTCATGACTAAATAATATGGAGCTTATGACTTTCCAGTGATTAAAGTCCACTTTCAGTTTGTTTTTATCCATCCTCTTGAATTGTCTGTGAGTCAGTAACCTGGCCAGGAAACCTGGTCTTGGGCAGAACCAGTCTGTATTTTATTCTGCTGCAAATTCCAGGCAAGAATTCTGCTTTTTTCCTGCTAAAAATGCACTTCCAGGGTGTCCTGGTGTCATATCTATAAGGATAACAAAACTTGTTAATACAGCAGACCCAAAAGTTATCTCCTTGCTGAACACTGCTCCTTCAGATGTGGTCTGCCCTGATAATTGTCTTTTGGAGGAGACATTGTCAAACTAAGTCACAGGCTTTTGTCAGTGTCTCTGCAAAGTGAGACCACCCAAACAGTGTGGGAGCATTGGAATCTTTTCACCCATAAATCCATGTAACAGCTCAGGAGGAGCAAACCCCCTTGTGCTGTGGGGTTGGGGGTTCACTAAATCAGAGCTATTCCACTGAAGCCACAAGTCCAAGGCAAGCTCCTATCTTAAGAATTTAATAAAGAAAATCTTTCTAATCTGTACAGTCAGTATTTTAAGTATATCTGAAGTAAAATACGAATGAAGGCTGACTTGGATTTCAGGCTGATTTTACACATCTTAGGAAAGCATTTTCTCTGCTTGCGAAACTGAGCAGGATTTACGCCAAGCTGTATTGCTCTTGCTTTCAGGTATACGTGCCCTTTTGTGGAGAAGTTCTCTATTGATATTGAGACATACTACAAAACTGATCCAGGAGAGCATGTCAACGTTTTCAACCTTTCTCCTGCTGAAAAAAGACAAACTATTCTAGGTGAGTAGCCCTTTTCTTTTACTTCTTCCTTCATTCTGCTTTTTGCTGTGTAAAGGATTTTGCTTGGTATGCCCCATCTCCTTGGCCTGTCCTTTCCACTCCTAACCCTTGTGTGAACCCCATCAGTGGTGTGCCTGCTGGGTAGGGTTACATCGAGTAGAGAGAGGGCACCTGGGTTCTCTTTCAGGCTTGATGTAAAGCACCTGGAAATCCATTTGAATCCCCCTGTCTGTAAAATGAAGCTGATGCTTTTCTCTATTATTTGTGCAGTTCCTGAGAGAACTTGGACAGCTAATGATTTTGGGGATGATAAATAGAAATAACTACTGAAGAGGAAAATATAGCTGTATAATTAAATATCTCCTTTGGGTATATGAAAGAACGTTCCTAGCTGCATTTCCAAAACATGAAGGTGTATTTAATTTATGCTTCCCCTCCTGTTTCCCTTACGCAAGTTAACACTTCAGCTTCACAGCTGTCTTTGGGAGGTTGAGTTAATGAGCCTGATATACTTAAGGATTTAACAAAAGAAAAGGCAGAATGGAACATCGTATCAGAAGGCAGAAAATGGCAAGCATTAGAGCAGTTCCTCTGCCTTGCTGTCCGTCATGGCCCGTGCCCATAGCATCTGCTGGAGGCCCAGCTGCATAGCAGGGAGTGCTGGCAATTACAGCCTCACCGAACCGAAGCAACCCTTGCTCTGAAGCTGCCGGGCCTGGAGAAGTGACTTGAGCTTGGGCTGACTTCTCACAGTCCCAGGGCTGAGCTCACCCAAAAGGAGCTCTGGGGAAGGACACCTAGTGGCTGCTCGGGCTCCTTAAGCTCTGTTGACATGCTGGCCACGGTGGTAACCCCATGCAATTTTACTTGAGTGTTACTTGGCTTAAGCTGCTTCATTTTGAACTTCAGTTTGACTGTCCACATTCCAAAGCCTATCTGATTGGGTTTTCAGTCCTGAACAAATAGGCTTGAGTCATGCTGCCTCTCTGAGAAGTGTCGGGAGAGCTGTTGTTCCTTGGAAGTGAGATCCTGCCCTTCAACCCAAACTTCTGCTGCTTAGGTTTGGGTTGGGGGATGCAGATTTTAAAAATATGTTCACTCACTCCGTTCCCATTGCACTTTCCACTTCTTCATTGTTGAAGTGTTAATGAGGACAATTTGGACTTGCTTTACACTTTCTGCCTTCTGTAGTATATCTGATGTAACAGTAAAGTTTGAGGAGGTAACAGTAACCTCACTTGATGGACGCCAAAAATAAGACGTTCAGTGGTAACATCTATTCCATAACAGTACTAAAAAGAGGTAGGTGTATTTAGGTGTCTCATATTAGGCAGAGCTGTAATAATGTCAGTGATACTACAAAAGCTGAGAGATGGAATGTGCAAAGGAACTCTGGAGCTAGAAATATGGCATGAGCAGATCTGCTTTGGACCTATAGTCACTGGGCAAAAATGTTTACAGCAAAGCCTCTGTTTGCTGGAAGTGTGCACAGAAACTCCTCTGGTAGAGTGGATCACTACCCAGCAGCAGCGTATAAACAATTTAACTATCAGTTGTTTCAGTAAAAACAGATATTGTTGTAATGCTTCTGGTACTTACTAAAACAGAAATAACTCCTGAAAATGTACTTTCTTCTTTTGTTCAGGCAGAGGAAATGTCTAACTGTTTCTATTCTTCCTACAGATCCTATTGATATTGTTAAAGATCCTATCCCTCCACATGAATACAAGGCTGAGGAGGATCCAAAGCTGTATAAATCAGTAAAGACTAAAAGAGGCCCTCTCTCAGAAGATTGGATTCAAGAGTACAAGAACAACCCTGGGAAATACCCAATCATGTGTGCATATAAACTTTGTAAAGTCGAGTTCAGATACTGGGGGATGCAGTCGAAAATTGAGCGGTTTATCCATGATGTTGGTGAGCATTTATAGTCTTGCAAGGTTTACAATCAACTCCTTAATGTTGTTTCCAAATTGAAATACAATGGTGAGGTATGTGCAATGTATGGTATCCCAAGGCATGTCTGTGAAAAGACTCTCAGACCCGATTACTCTTTTGCAGAGCTGTTGGTGAGTTCAAAAAAATGTTATTCTATCACTTGTGGTTGTGCTATGTATAAGTCCTAATCACATGTAGCTACTGAAAGGGTTTCAAGTCCATTTTCTTGTTTAAATCAGGATTTGCTTGTTTAACTTAGATCTTTTTCAAAATCTGCCATTTTTTCTTTATTTTGGACAACATCCTCAAGGGCTGCTCAAAGAAATGAGCTTCAACTCTGTGTCACAAGTGGTTTCAGGAAACCAGTCCCTGCAGCGTCCCTAGCTTGCAGTAGGGCGGGTGGGTCTTTATGCGGCCATACATCTCCGGGTTGTGGTGTTCAGGGCTCCTCGGCTCGCTGTGTTATAACTCTCCATGGGTCACTGACAGCTCTCGGTTGTGAGTAAATGTGCTGCTTTGACTGGTGCATCATTCTTAGGTCAATGCTTTTAAGGAGGTAGCCTATTGTTTGTGTCCCAGAAGTAACTAAGTGGGGACTGTGCAGGTGGTAGCAGTAATTTGTTCTCCACAGAAAATCTATAACACAACTGATACAGTTTCTGAGCCTTGCCGGAGGAGACAAGCCTTATGGCCAGCTGGATAACTTAAAAGAATGTTTTAAAGAAACATTCCCATCTCGAGAGAAGTGCAGAGCTATGGCTGTCCTCTGGCAAAGAAAAGGCCAAAGAAAGACTTTGTAAATGATGCTTCCTGCTTTCTGTACGCAGTGAATTCTCCTGCATGACCTGGGTAGCTGTCCCTTTCTATACGCAAAGCTTCTTTGAAGCGCCTGATGCTGGAATAAATAAATAATTTTACAGCTCTTCTTAGTTACACTGTGCTCCTAAATGGAGCTCCTAGTGTGAAAAACACTGAAGGAGCAGCGGTGAATGGTGCACACCATTCTCCAAATAGTCTGTTCCCTTTGCTAGAGCTCCTTTGGCTTTACTTTAGCCTAGATGGAAGTTTTTACCTGTTACAGGCTGTATTACAAGTGCCTCTCTGCAATGAACTCCCTTGGTGTTTCAGTGACACGGGTTAATTTAGTGTATGCTGCAAAACATGGGGGCAGAATAACAACTCCATTGTATCTGTTAAATGAGAAAGAAGCATGTGACTCTTCCAGTTGTTCGGAGGTGTTTGGCATAGATTAAACTGTGGTCTCTTAGAAATGTTTCTTTTGTATTTCACAAAAGATTGCCTGCCATTTCCCTCTTGATTGAGGCTTTGCAGAGAGCCGAGCCAGCTCATTGTCTGCCTTTCAAAAGCCTTTCCACTCTGTTATAATGATGGCAAATACTGTTTTTCAAAGTGGTTAAGATGCATAAAATCAGAGAAGTCTTTAAGGCGCGACAAAGTTGAGTGGGTGAAAAATGAAAGCAAAAGCTTTGGGTGCCCAGAGACGTGTATCCTCCCCGTGCGGTGGGATAGCCATGGGCAAGCTGTTAGTGACTGGGAAAAGCATCAGGGCTTGTGTAGAAAAGACAGCTAGCTAGGTGTGAGGATGTGTAAGTCAGAAGGATGTGGGCTAAGACATGGCTTAGACGGTGAATCCAGGTTTTGGGGTTTCAGCTGATGACCCACAGCAAGTGGAGACCTTTGTGTGTTGTCTGCTTTGATGGTGGACCAAACTGCTCAGGTGCCAGGGATTTCTTGTCTGCCAGCCCCTCCTTGACATCTCTCTGCTGGTTCCTGGCTCCGTGAGCCTGTTTCTTGGGGAATTAGCCCTTCCTGCATGGGGTCGTCAAGATGGTAAGAAAACTGAGGCAGAAACCAAGAGTAGGATCAAAACTCTCCCCGAGGTGGTGCAAACTAAAATTAGAGAATGACTTGAAAGAAGAAAACTTCGGAGTTAGGTGATGGATGGATTGTAATATGTGGAAAGGCTACTGAGTGCAGAGGGAGTGACTCTGGGGGATGGTGCTGAAATGTTCTCAGTCTTTCTGAGTGCAACAGCCATTTTTTCTGATGACTAATTGGACAGTTACTCAGTGCTTTGACAGCCTGAGACACAGACTAAAATTGTGGGCTATTAGTCTACTTGGCTGTAATATTTGTATGCTTTTTTACTCCTTTCCCATAGAATTTAAGTTTAATTGGACTGGCACTGCATAATGTTCTGCTCCCACTTGCTTCCTAATTGTGCACGTGGGCTCTGGTTCTTTTGTTGCTAAACAAGTGTGTTGACTGTGTATGGGTTATTGATTATACACCATGGCAAAGTGTGTTCCTGGCCCAGTAACTGGAGCTTTGTCTAAGCCAGTGCATCTTAGGCTAAATATGCCCAAATTGTCGCACAGTGATGAAGAGGAAGAGGTTTTAGAAAGCTCTTCTGCAGAAATTTTGCTTCACTTGAGCACTAAAATGCGAAAGCTCATCCAAGTGAGCTCTGCTCATTGGGGCCTGCAGTAGGGTTTCGCCTTTTCGAGAGAAGGCAGGTTGTGGTTAGCACCACGCAGGTGTGACCACACACTTCTCTTTGCGAGTGGCCTGAGCAAGGGAAGATAAGGCAACCAGGAGTTGTATCTGCTTGCTACCCATGATCAGAACAGTCAGACAACCAGAACTGTACTGACAAGGTTATGGGATCTGTTGTGACCATCAACAAAATAATGTTGCCTGAGGAAAATCAGGCATCCTTTATCGGCTGCCAGGAAGTTGTGTGAGTGCATTATAAAATGCTCTGGGATGTTGCTACTGGGTGCATAATCAATGGCTGTCTGAACAGTTGCTTTATGCAGATAGCTGAGAGAGGTTTGGGCAGGGTTTGGTGTGGTGTTTTTTTCTTTTTTTAATACTGATTTTTTTTCTGCAGTTGCTATTTTTACTTCAGATTGAAAAACAAATCCAGCACTGTAGACAAAGGCTTTTTAAAATTCATCTATCCTGGCTTGTCTCATGTTCATTTACACTTCCTTTTGTGAAATTAAGTTCAACACCACAATATGCAAGCAAATCACTTACGAAAGTCAGCACTTCAAGGATTTAGCCAGTCTCTGCGGCAGAGTTGTTGAGGTGGTGAGTTGAAGGGTGAGTGATTTAAGTGTTTGCACCCTGCTAGACTCTTCACAGATCATCTTTCTGCACGCCGCAGTGGGAAATGTTATAATTAAAACAACACAGAAATGACGAGTACCTCTGAACTCAATCTGCATGTGTACATATGTGCATGTGTGGTTTCCTTTTTTTTTTTTTTTTTTTTTTACCAAAGTGTTGTGCTCTATAGAGAAATAACAAAGTATTGTTAACTATTGACATTACTGGAATCAGCTTTTACCTGCATCCTTATACAAATCCTGTTCCCTTTATTCTGGACTGGCTTCAGTGGGTGACTTGCCTGCCCTGGACTGGGGGTTTGTCCTTCAGTTCTTGAAAAGAAGACTGAGATGAACATGGGGCACACTGGGTGGAATGGAAAACCTACTCTAACATCTGCCCTGATTCTCCTGTGCTCTCAGTTCTCCCTTCACAGCAAAAAGACCTCTCTGGGAGACCACCTCCTACCCCCTGTTCTTCCACATAGCTGATTTTGTTTGCTCTGTGAGGACAGGAGGTGTTTATGTGAGAAGGGAACAGGCACCTGGGTGGGACACAGGAGCATTGTTCTGCCCGGAGCCTGCCCTCCACTGGGCTTCTTGGGTTCTGTCCGGCCTGGAATAAGGTGGTGGGTGTGTTGCTGGACCCCTCCTGCCCTCCCCAGCCAGCTCCCAGAGCCCAGCAGCATGCCACAGGCTTGTGAGGCAAACTGCCAAGGGGGCTGCAGCCGGCCGTGAGGCACAGCTTGGAAGCACCACGTGTGGGATTGAGCATGGGACGGTGACTTCTCGGGCTGAGCAGGAGGCTTTTGCACCTCCCAGCCTGCCAGAGAGAAAAATGAAGACAAACTGGCCCACAAATTGCCTTCAACACTGTCCTGATGGGCATCTCTGATCCGTTAAAAAGAAAATTGCTCCCAATTATGCTCTGTTTCGTGGGTCTAATCTATCCCCTCTTCACTTTCCAAATAATAAGCTTGTTTTTCACTGACATTTTAAGGAAAAACTGCTGTAAAACTCAACTTTTTCCATTGCATGGGGAGGGAAGCCAAGTCCTGACAGGTGAAGTCAGTCATTTGTAGCTGGATCTTGAATTCATGTAGCTGCGTGGGGGAACTTCGCGTTTCCTCTGGGTCTCTGCTGCCCACTGGAAGGCTTCAGTGCCACAAGTTTAGGTAGAATTCAGCGATGTACTCAGTGCTGTGTGTGCCTACAAGGACTGCTCAAGTTTTCCATTGCTAGCAGTGGAGATTTTTTTTCTGCGAGCCATGACGTTTATTTTTCAATTGCTTTTGTACCTGGACAGCCTCACTCTCTTCCAGGTTTTCTCCCTGTGCTTGAGAAAGAAAAAAGCAGCATCGCTGACATGTCCCAGGTGAAGGCCGAAGGCTAGGAAAATAATCTCGAGTTTTTTGGTTTATAACTGATCTAGAATGATGGATAATGCCATCTTGTTTTCAAAAGAAAAGGCTTTAAGAAAGGGTGATTGGGATGTCTGATCAGCCTGACGTGAGCAGTGTGGGGAGGTCTGTGGGTTCTGCTGGGCTCGGAGATGGGCAATGGGCAGTAATGGGTTTGGGGTTTTTTTTTGGGTCATCTAAGGGATGACATGAGAGAAGGCAGAGAAGAACTTAAGGAGAACTTTATCGCCCCAAGTGTTTTTTGTGTTCCCTAGGATGTTAGTCCATTAAAACAAATATATGCGGTCGGTGGCATCTGTGCCCTCACACAGAATTTCTGAGGAGTTGGTGGCATCATGGCTGGGTGCAGGAGTGTGAGTAGGGGCTGGGGGCCCACGATCCTGCTGAGCCCTGCAGCCAAGGAAGCCTCTGGATGAGTGCGAGGGGGCCGCTGGCCTCTGTGTCTGATCACAGTCTGTTTTCAAGGTGTTTGAAGCGAGGCAGAATTGCGCGTTGTAGACGGAAAAGCCTAAAGAATGGCTCTAGTGTGAGGGACTGAATTACAGCAAGGGAACGTTTTCTTGGCTTTCAGGGTGGATGTGATGGGAGTTTAATCTCTGGTTTTTAAGCCCTGCTGATTGTCAATCATAACAGGAGGTGAAGAGGCTAAAACATTCTGCCGTAGCTCTGCAAAAAGTAATCTGGTGAAGGAAATAACTCTGAATCTCGACTAAGGTTGAACAGAATTAAGTTGCTGATGCCCCTTGCTCTGCCCCCACAAGGTCGCAGTCTGGTGGCTCAAACTTGCCTCTGTTACGTGGAGCTCCCATCTGAAAGTCAGGCAGAGAAGTACATAAAATATTGATAGATTTAATCTTACCGTGCAAATGAAGTTCAGGTTGAGCTGGTCCATCCTATTAGCTGCTGATCTCTCTGCTTATTTCCTCCTGATAGGGTGACTGGCGATAGCTGGTGGCATTAAGGACTAGCCAAAGTGCAGCACAGAAAATAAAGTGCCCAGGCCTGGAAGGAAATAAATATATAAAAACAAGCTTTTTATGCTTAAAAAAAAGTAATCCCTGAAAACAAAGGGGATATTTAGGATGAAGATCACAGAAACTATGGCAGCAGTGAGATCTAAGACTTTCTTTACCACAGTGAAGTGAACGTTGCTGGCTGGGACCAGCTCAGAAACCCTGCGTGCAGTGGGACCCTTCAGCTTTGGCCCTGCTCCGGGAAATGGAGCGTGGCTTGTGGGAGCCATCTTCACTCCTGGTGGCGCTTAGAGAACTCAATCTGCCACTCTAGAAACCGCAATGATTTTAATGTAGCCTATTGATTGCTTTCTGGTGCGTAATAGCAGCGGTGGTGTTGCGGCCTGTGGTCTTCAGCCAGGGCCTTCATTAGAGCGAGTGCCTGGGCTCCCGGCCTGCCGGCTTTGTTGTCCAGGCTCAGCAGTGGAGAGCTGTAGATCCATAAACCCACTGCTGCTCTTGGCACGTCCATCAACCCTTCTCTGCCTCAGTTTCCCAGTAATGAAAGGGGGACCAATATTTATCGATTTTTCAGAAGGGCACCTGAGGATTAGTTTTGTCAGTATTTATAGAAGCTTTTAAAAAGCAGTGTTACTGCTGTGTGTTCCCATCAGTAATAAATAGCTGTTGGGAGCTTGGACCTGGCGTGAGCTTTTAAGCAGCAATATTGTCAAAAATCCACAGTGAATACTCGGTTTTAAAAGTCTTGGTGATACGATGATGTTAGCCAATATGCTTAAGTCTTGGTGGAAAGTTTCTCTTGCCTTGTTGTGAGCTCTTTGTGTTGCTTTTGAGATGGTTCTTCCTTTCAGATATGTGACACATTGAAATAATACTTTAAATTAGCTTTACACACTTCATTTTCCTCATGCTGCTGAAGAAAGACAGTCTCTGCAAAATAAAGCGTCTTCATTCCCTCCCTTCCTTTGCTTCCCATCCCGTTATCTCATATCTGTGATGCTGTTTCACTGATGTATAGAAACCATTTGCAGAAACCAGGTTTCCAAGAAAAGGAGAGATTTTGGTTGTCTTAGCACCAAGCAGTGTGGGAAGTGCTTGTGTCATGTCACATACTGTGGTGGGCTGTGTAGTATTCATGAAGGAACCACTTGAATCTCTCAACTTTTTTTTTTTTTTACTTTTTTTTTTAAAGCAGTAATTGCTGGTTTGGGCTTTTTTTTTTTTCTTTTTCTGGGAACATGCCTCATTTTGAGGGCTGGATCTAAATGTTGCAACTTCCTAGAGCTTCATGAGAATGACATGTGGTCTGTGCCTGGCTCTTTCCTTGCGGAGCAGGCAGTCACAGAGCAAAGTCGTGGATCTGGAATTAGGAAATCCCTTCCCAAGAGTTCAAAGCAGTAGCAGAATACCAGCTGCTTTTTCGGTGGATGGTTGGTTAGCAAGAACTGCAGAGCTACACTACAGAAATGACCAATTTGCCATCCTCACGGTCGATAAATGCAATGAATCCTTTTCTGCGGCTTGCATCATTGTGTTGTCGACACTGCTGTAATATCAATGCCACGGTGTCTTTAGGTTTAGGGGAAGGGAACGCATCTCCTCCTGCAGTTTTGTAGCTTTGGTGACTGGGCCATTCTGGTTTTGCAGGCTTGCGGAAGGTCATGGTCCGTGCACATCGGCAGGCATGGTGCTGGCAGGACGAGTGGTACGGGCTCACCATTGAGGATATCCGGCAGCTGGAGAAAGAGGCACAGCTGATGCTGGCTCAGAAGATGGCCCAGTTCTGCAGCGAAAATGATACGGAGCAGCATGGAGTGAAGGACACTCCTGGTGAGAAGGATGTTGAAGCCGACACAGTTTCACCTGTGGACACCGAAGATGCTGCTGGTAACAGCGAAACAGCCTCTGGGAGATCGCTCACCAAGCAGTGGTCCACCTCTTCCAAGTCCTCACGGTCTTCAAAGAGAGGAGGTAAGATGCTGCTGATGATTTACTCCTCTGAACTGTGTGGAGGTTGGGCTTTAGAAGTGTGACCATGGCAGCACCTTTGGGACAACACATGTTTCTCCTGGGAGTCCTTTCAGCTCTCATAGGAGGCTTTTTCTGCTGGTGTTGTAGGCTCAGTCTTCTCAGGTGGCCTCTTGTGGGCTTGGAAATGTTTGTAGTTATCCTGTAAGTGTGACTCTCAAAGTGATACATGGCAGACTTCTTACAAACCTCAAAAGCAGAGGAATTATGAAAAACAGTAGAGGAGCAGGAAGGGGCTGGGTGGCAGTGCTGGGTGGCAGAAGATGACAAAGCAGTGCAGAGGAGGTTAGTCCCTGTTACCCACGAGCCACTGGTGGCTTTTACAAGTCCTGATCCTTCAGGAATGTTCCCTTCTGGATGCCTGCCTGTGTGCTGTGACCTGCCTGGCCCTGTGGAACCAGCCCAGCAGCGGGTGGCTGTTAACTGCTCCCGTCTTCCAGGAGGCAGTTACCAACAGGCACCCCGGGCACCTGGGCTGTGGTTACACCTCACCACATGCCGTTCGTTTCGAAAGCGGGCGTTTGGCTCCGTGGGTGCCGCAGCACAGCTTACACAGCACGGTACCGCATCAGCTGCTGGAGAAATTAAGGCAGGTCACCGTACTCTGAAACCAGGTGGGTGGGGGCTGCTGCCTTTCGTGGGTGGTAATGCGTGGTGGCTGTTTGGGGACCAAAACTCCCAGCCTGGGACTAGGTGAGACCATGGATCAAGTTTACGTTCCCCTTTAAATACCGTTCAGCAAGTTTTCAGGCTCTTGCTGTTAAAGCCCCTGTAAGGGCTCAGCTTTGAGTCCCGAACATCATCATTCACCTCTCCACCAGCAGTCACCTTTTTTTTTTCCTTTTATTTTTCCCCCACGTTAAACTCCTCCTTTCTCTGAACCGTTCTGTACAAAGGGGTGAATCCTCAGCAAGTGACAGAAAAAAGGCTTGAATATTCAACAGTTCCCTCTCCTTTTAGTCAGGCACAGCTGATATCTGGGTAATAGCTCTCGCAGCAAGAGGGAAAAAAGGCTTGAATTTTCTGAAAACCCCAAGGGGCAGCATTTCTTCCAGTGACAGTGGAAGGGGCATCTGAGTGAGTGAAGCTTATCTGTCCATCTCTCATATGTACTAAATATTGGGAGCTGATTCTTAATTTTTATTTACCACTCCATCACTGATTTCATCACAGGGTGAATGAGATATGAGCAGTAGTTTTGCCTCGTGATGACTCACCAGAGTGAGCCCTGGGGAAGAACCTACCAGACGCTTCATAAATCGTTGGATAAAGATAAAAATGCTGGCTACTTCTCTTGCACCAGGATTTTATAGCGACGTGCCCATCTCTCATTATGCTCTTTGTTATGAAACCCCTCTTCCAGTGCTGACACATTCATTGGCAGCTGTAGCTTTCAGACCTTTTAGGGTTTTACTTAAAGGTTTTCGCTGGTAGCAAAGCGTGAATTTGCTTTAAACTGCAGATTGCCTCGGCTTTTACAGGAAAAAGTAATGAAAGAAATGAATTGTGATGTGCTGAGAAGTACGTCACACGGATATTTTAATCCTTCTTCATGCTGGCAGCGTATTAACATATGGAAGCAAGGAGGGCTGTCTCGACGAACCGCTACCTCCGGCTGAAAAAAGCACCGCCGCTCCCCAGAAGATCTCAGTCTTTTCTATACCATACGAGCGAGACCTGTGGTGATAGCAGGACCCTTGTCGCCGTCCTATATGTTATTATATGCTCTATTTTTAGCAACTATTATGCGAGTGCCTTGACGTCACGCCGGCGTGAATTAGCGCCGCTCTGCCGAGCTCCCCCTGCTCCCAGAGGGGTGGGCGGTGGGGTAGCTGGGGGCTGCCCAGCCGGCGCTGAGCTGCAATTAGATGACTGCACAGGGTCTCCGTCGTCTTTGCGTGTGACAATCAGGGAGCAAAATTAGAATCAGAAGCGTTTTGCTCGCATATTCAGTGCTGTTACAACAGCCTGAAAGAGCTCGTGCAGCTCTCGCAGGAACTGGAGCATTTCAGTGTCTTTGCACACGCTAAATGGGAATTTGTCAGTCTCCTCCGGTTTTTGCTCCGTTAGGTTGGGTGGCTGCTGCAAGGGCTTTGTGTGTGCTCTGTCTGTGACATGCAAGAGCGATCTGAAAGAGGGGAGGAACTGTGTCTCCTGTTCTTTGAGCAGTTTCCTTCATCGGACTGCGTTTCTGGGACACGTTCAGTCAAGCAGAGTTCAGGCTGCGTCATTACTAAAATATATCTGAATAAAATAGTGCTGTAATGCGTTTATATATGGTGCAGGGAGCTCCGGAGGGGAAAGTAAAAGGGAGCAGGTGGGTGTGAGGAAAGGAGAGTGAGCAGGAACCAGAAGGATTGTTGGGTTTTCTCTTCGCTACACCAGGACAGCTGTTCTGTCAGCTCCCCTATGAAGTAGTTGGAGAGCATGTTGTTTAAATCATTCAAGTTTAAAGTTTAAATAGATCTCTAATCCAATTTGTGTGGAAGCAATTTCCTTCCAGAAAACAGATTATTTCTATCCAGGCTGCTCTGCTGAGCTACCCACCCAAAAGTTAGCAAAGCAGAGGCTTGGCTTGTGTGCTGATTAAAGGCACGAAGAAAGCTTCCAATCAGTCTGCTTCCTTCCTAATTGCAAACTTTAAAACCCAGCTGATTTTGCACGTCCTACTAACAATTATAAATAGCTGCCATTCAAAATAGCATAAGAGTGATACAAACAGCTTGCTTTAATGTAACATCTTGCTGGCAGGTTATAACAACAGTAAACAAACAGGATCTGTAAAACGGTACACTGACATCACACCAGCATCATCGGGGTTTTGTGTTTTTAATATTGCAGCAGTGAATTTTCATAGAGAACACACGACTCTTCCTCCAGCAAAGATCATGTTGGGAACTCTCTGTCTTGTCGATGTAGCATATCGCATAAGGCTTTTTTATTTCTTCCAGCAAGTCCCTCACGCCATAGTATCTCTGAGTGGAGGATGCAGAGCATTGCCAGGGATTCGGATGACAGCTCAGATGATGAATACTTTGATGCACATGGTACGTGGAGCCTAAATTACCGTCATTTGTTACCTGAAATGGTGGGGGAAGAGGACGGAAAGCATGAGAGGCTGGGGGGTGAGTGGGGAAGGAAGCAAGACTTTTTGGCTTTGTTTAAAGTCTGTTCCTTTCTAACCAAGCTGTGTGCAGCGTCAGTGCAGCTTCTTCGAGCTTCCCCAGCATCGCTCAGCAGACTCTTATATTTAACAGCAACGTTTCAGATTGTGTGATATGTCTGAAGTGATCTTGAGCAGTCTTAAGCTTTTGGAGCTGTATTTGATTTGGTGCAAATGTGTGGGTAAAATTCAGCAATGCTAACTGGACGGTGGGTGTGTCTTAATGATTCTGATTCAGTAAGGCGAGATTTTTTTTTATTATTTTTTAATCAGTAAAAGGTATGATTAATTGGCCTGTCCGGGCTTGAAGAGACCAAAATTTGCCTTATTAACTCCTTATTCTCCTGTTCCTAGAAATACAGTAATGAATGCAGCGGGGTAATTCATGTGCCAAAATTCAGCAGTGTTCATTGCAAAATTCCCAGAATAATTTTGACTGTTCATATTAGGAGAAAGCTGTGGTGTTTTTTTTTTTTTCCTTTTTTTTCTGTGCATGTTTGTGAAGAAGCTTTGTGCCACTGCGTTCATTTTCTACATTGTACTTAATGTGTGTTTAAGCCTGAGAGGCTCCATCTCTGCTGACAACAGATGGACCCTTCTCTCGGCTCGTAATGCTAATCTAAGTTCTGTGCGCAACGCGTGCTGCTGGAGTTGGTGACCTTTCTGTGAAATGGAGTTGTTAGAAGATCACACCCCAGTTTTGTAAAGCAGAAATTCAGTAACGTTCAGCTGAAGTTCAGTCTCAAAAAATGGATAGTGTCGTGCTCCAGAAGACTTGTCTCATCAAGTATTTAGGCACACATCCTAAATTCTGGGGTAAAATGCGGCATGCTTTTGGGACTTGCACAATAGCAGCTCAAGTGGCCAGTGTGCTTGTAAGTCAAGGTGATGAATGTGGCTTTTGCCCAGAAAGAGAAGGGCCAACTTCATTTAAGTGTCTCTATTAACTTATGTAGCATCTACAAAAACTTTGTAGGGATTTATTGTAGCAATATACATACAAGAAGAGAGGAGAGAGTCATTGAAATGGCATCGCTGCTATCCACCCTCTTTTTTTGGCTTTTTAACTACTCAGTAATAAAACTGAGATGGAGACAGCTCTGCCTGGGATGCAGGCCCCCAGGGAATCCCTGGAGTGCTCCTGAGGGGCCTGGGAAGGAGAACTGACAAAAATGCGTGCCGCGGTTGGCATCTGCCCCTCTGTTGCAATACTTTGAGGAGTTTACGAGGAAAAGCAGCAGCTCCTCTTCTGCTCGTACACAGTGCACCTCCCTTTACGTACAGGTTGTGCTCTGCAGTCCCCGCACAGTTGGGTTTGAAAAGTCTGCCTGATTTAATGGGATTCTGGCTTATGAGTGTGCTGTTCAACACAGCCCTCTCTTCGGGAGGGACCTCTCAATGCGGGTGTCAGCTCCTGGCTCTGGGTCTGCGAGCAGGGGCTGAGCACCGGTGCGGCTCACCCTGCCCAGGAGGCTTTCAGGGTCGGTGCCACGGGAACTGGCACGGATCAGGATGCGAGCCGACACCCAGCAGAGTTCCTCAGCAGTGCTTCCCAAACACACACGTGTTTCCTTGCCGTGCAGTGGGCGTACCCCGAGCCTGGGAAGCCGCCTTGTCTTGGGCTTCCCACTCATCCCCGTGCACTGGCATGCTATGGTAAAGGTGGTGACAAATACAGTAATATCTAATTTCTATCCTGTAATAAATGCTAATAACAGGAGTAGTATCCCTTTCAGTGATCACTTAAGCAGTAATAAGGGCTGTAATTAAACCTCTCGAGGAAATAAGTTCAACGTTTAGCTTAAGTTGCTGAAGGAGCTTGGAGTGCTATCTTCCCCCTAATTCTCTGCCAGCACGCGTGTCGCACGCACATGCTTTCCCCTTGCTCTGAACAGGTAGCTCTGCACTGCCTCGTGCAGGGAACGGGGGATTTACTCAGATTTTTTCCATAGCTGAAAAAGGAAATGGCATGCTGATACCAGGTTTCCAGGTTGCTGTCTTTTTATGGTCAATGTGTAAATAGAAACTCCTAAAAATGATTGGTCTTTGCTTGGCTCGCGCTTAGATCTGAGCTGCTAGCTCAGATATGCTGAAAAGAGTAATATATCTCATAATCTTTTTGTTCCTGATTCTGGGATTCTTCCACGTAATTATCTTCTTAGTAACTGTACAGCAACAAGGGGGAATCCGAGGCTGGCTCTCCAAAGATTACAGCTTTTAGATTGTCAAGACATCTGTAAATGCTGCTGTTATTATTATGTTTATAGCTCTTTATTAAATTTACAAGCCCAAAATTTTCAGGAAAGAAATAATAAGCACAGAACAATAAATAAATTAGAAACCAATTAACCTCTGCAACAGTAAAAGATGCATCCTTAATTTAAAAAAAAAAAAAAAAAAGGAACCAGCAGCTCATACCAAAAGCATCATTGTAAGACTTGAACTGCTGCTGTTTGCTTTGCTGTGGGTTCAAACGGCAGCTCCAGGGCTCTGGGCTCTGGTTCTTTCACCAGAAAGCCCAATTTGGGCTTTTGCTGCTGGCAGTTAGGGCTGTGCAGTGCCTCCACGTGTTGCGTGGGTGTAGAGCACGAGCCTGCTGTCCTTGTCCCCCAGCCTGTCATTGATCCTCTGGGGGCTCATACAGAGCAAGGCTGTTACCCTTTCTGGATATTGCTGGGGGGTGTTTTATAGGGGCTGCCCTTCATATGCCTGTTCCTTTTTGTTACGCTTCTAGGAACATCATATTTTTGGGACCCTCGTTCTTTATCAACTGTAGTAAAATTAGCCAGGGAAGAGGATCTCGAGGTAGGAGGGAAATGGCAGACACTCAGGCAGTGTGGTCTTGTCTCCTAAGGAAATTGGGCTAAAGATAGCCTAGGGAGTTTGTTTCCTTTATTACTCATGCCTTTTTAGGTATTCCATCCTATTAACAATAGTGATCCTTATCGCTGCTTCCCCCAAAGACCTCACTTAGCTTTCAAACAACTCAGGGAGGATCCTAGTAGTGAATGTTGCTTTGTCCTCTCCTGTACCGGAACCTACTGGCTGCTTTGGCATCCTCGAGCGGTGTTACAAGGTGGTGCCAAGCAGAAGGCATGGCAAGGATAACATCAAACTTGGTGCCTCAAATGGTAGTGTTAAAAATCCATGGGATTTTTTCCACATCTTAGGATTTTTGTTTGTTTACCAACGTGCAACTAAAAGGTCTTGTTTTCATTTCAGAATAGGCTTTTGAATATATTGTATAACAAAAGCTATATTTAACAAAAGCTGGTAAAGTCTCATGTTTTATTATGACTTAAACCATTCAAATGTTTATGAGATTACATAGAGCTGTGGGGTCTTTTGTTTAAAATTCTGTTCTGTTCTCTTGCCTGTATACATATTGTATGTGTGTGACTCTCAAAACATCTGTTTTTAAAGAGGATTTGTCTGACAATGAGGAAATGTTCCCGAAAGAAATAACCAAATGGAGTTCCAATGATCTGATGGATAAAATCGAAACCCCTGAATGCGATGATGTCCAGGGTAATTTTTATTTTTTTTTTAGTCAAAGCTGCATGTGATATTTCACAGTATTTCCAGGTAATTGTTACAGCCCCAGTCTGAAAAAGGTAAAACTTGTTATCTTCGTCTCATAAAAGGAAAAGCTGAGACAGAGCACAAAAATGTGCCCAGTGCTGCTGAAAAAGAATTGCCCAGTGGGAGCTGGGATAAGGAAGCTCTCGATTCTCTTTATTTTCCATGTTGGTTGGGTGCCTTTGTGCCACAGCCAGGATTCTCTCGTATAATGATGAAATATTCCAGCTCCTTCTTGAATTACTCAAATTTCTCCTGGCCTTTCTTTCCTCTTGCTCCATCCTTTGTTCTTATCCGTACCTGCCTTGGTTTTATTTTCTGCTCGTTTTGAAAAGAAGCTGACTCCTCAACCAGATCGATTCATGTAGCAGCACAGTAAAAGCTGACACCTAGGCTTTCTGGTACAAAGTCGGTCTGTGTAGGCACAGACACACGAACACATCAGATCTCTGTTCCCCCGAACAGTTCAAACCGGTCCTTTTATTTTTCCCACAAATTGATCATTTCTGACAATTGTGCAGGGATTTCCCGTTGTTGCCATGCTTAATGCAGTAAGGATTCTGGGTTGCTGTAATGAGAGAATAGCGTGCTTGTGTTCTGTTGCTTACTGAGGTTATGAGAAATTGCTGGAAAATAAGTGACCTGCCATTGCCCAGGCTTCGCTGGTACAAGGAGGCGGGTGGGAAAGAGAGGGCAATTAGATGAAATAATTAAAGCACTATGAGGCAAAGAGGCTGAGAGGCATTGGCACAATCTGCCTGTATTGGAAGACTGGCTTTGCCAAAGTGTCTTGCAGTGCTGATGTTTTAAACCTCTGTGCTTCCAGGTGACTTGTATCACGAGACGTCAGCAGAGTACCACGTTGGCTCCAGCGTAGAGAGGCTCAGCATCATTGAAGTAAGTGCTTTGGTTTCTTATAATGAGATCCCTTGTTGCTGGAAGGTCTCCCTGTGGGGTAAATGGGGTAAACTGTTTCCTTTGCTGCGAGCGATGTCTTGTCTTTGTGTGTTATTTGGAGCCACGCTGGCATGCTCTGTACTCCATGGCTAGGCTTAAGGGATTATTTCACCTGTCTTTTGAACATCATATCGAAAATTCTCTGTCATTTGCAGGCAGTGTCAGGTATCCAGCTGGAAAAAACACAGATCCTGTGGGGATAACTGCTGCCTGAGGCACTGCTGGTAGAGCTGCCCTGATAATGCCAAATGAGCTGGTGGAGATGTGGGAGCAGGAGAGCCGTGTTCCTGCAGCACCATGGTGCAGGCTGCCGTAGTCCCACTGACACAGCTGTGCTGTAGCCCACTCCTCTGAGCTGCTCAGGGACTTGTTTGGAAACCAGTTATAGCACAGCTTGTATCAGAGCTTTGGATAAAATAATAAATAACTACCCCTGGCTTTCCAGATTTTGAATATACAGGCTTTTGCAATTCAGAGTCCTAGTGAGACCGCGTGTCATGGAGTGGCTGTACTCATCCTACCCTGCAAGCATCTGTGCTGCACAGATGTAGCTGCTTGCAGAGTGCCTGCTGAGCCCAAGCTATGTCAGAGTCAGTCAAAGACCATGAGTGTGGTATGGACTTTGGTACTATTCTACATGCCAAGCTGTACGTTCATGGTGCTTTGGTTTTGCTTTAGAGACTGAGGGCTATAGGGAGAGTGGGTGGCTGGGTATGGGAATGGCTCCAGCCCACTCAACATAAGCCGTCCACAAGTTACAACCCTAAGATTTCACCTAGAGGCTGAAAAGGTGCAGAGAAGTTGCTGTCTTGCTACACAGACTTGGATTCCTCCCATTTCTGGCTTCATTTTAGAAAAAGAGCTTGAAAGTGAAATGAAAATGGCTGTTATTTGTAGTTGTTCACAAATAGTCCACTAAAACAGTTCAAAATTCCTAGCCACCATTGTGGGGACTTCCAGTTTACCAAAAGGTAGTCCAAGAATCAGGTGTCTTAAGTGACTCCAGATCTCACAAGAAAGTTCGAAACAGCCACCTCCACCCCAAACTAATCAGCAGTTGCTTGCATTTTCCCCACTTCCTTTAAGGGCAGAGGTTAATGAACTGGAAGGGAAAGGTGCCTCCAAATGACTGCTGATAAGCCTCCAGATGACCCGAGCTTGGTGACTCATGTTGTTCTCCAAATGAGCACTTAAACATTTGGCTGAAATCAAAAGCGGCGCTGAGATGTGGAGAGAACTCCTCCCATGCCTCCAGCTAGGCAAAAGTTCACCTTGCAAGCACTGTAAACTGGAATCAGAGGTTTAAAGAGCAGACATTAATACAATGTAATGGTACTAAATAATTAAAGGCCATTCTTGCGCAGGAAGTCTGGAAAATCTTTATTACAGACTTGGATGTGAATTTTAATGCTTCTGGTGGGCCGTGTATTAACACATGCTTTAACATTATCTGGTAAAAATGCAAGCTAGCTGCTAGGCTGCTAATGTGTGCCTGGGCATGCTTCCCTCCCACCAGCATGTTCGTCAGGGGCTCAATTACTGCTCAAAAGACAACAGGCGACTAAAGATGCTAAAATGAAAAGAATTTGCCAAACAGAAAATCCTGCTGCCTCTTACCCCTTCCTTATCCCCTCCCAATGGCTACAGGGAGTTGCCTTCCTCTGGGGAGGGAGCCAGGATGTTCTCAAATGTTCTCTGCTAGCCCATGGGATGAGGCACAGGAGGAGAGATCAGCACCTCCTGCTTCCACATGTCTCAGACGTGTAGGGGTAGTGGGATTTGAGTCTGCATGGGAGCCATTAACACTGAAAGCCTTGACAGTGGACAGATACTAAAAATAGTTTGTGCTTCATTGTGTTATAATGTGCAACCAGCACAAGTGGATGTTCTTGTACCTGCTCTTGGGACATCAGAATCGGGTGTACAGCTGTTCTGGTGGTGATAATCCTGTCCACTTCAGGTACAAACCACAGGCTGTCTGTTAAGGCAAGGAATTTATTCGATGCAGGAAGCAAAGTACCTGGACAGCCGTGATAAAAGCCCTTACTGTGTTCATGCAGCAGCCTCCCAGATAGATGTTGGCCAGCCCTTGGTTACAGGAAACTTAAGTTTTTTGTCTTCAGTTCCTCTTTTCTAACAGTACAAGCAAATATGAAGCCTTAAATGTATTTATAATTTCTCTCTTAGGCAAGCAGATGCAGTGATTGATCTCTTCTTACATCTTCTTTCCCCAGTAACCTCCCACTTGCACACCTGTCTGACCTCATTTGTTAATTTTGCCGAATACAGGTTTTACTGTCAGCTGCTGCTGAGCACAGCACCCCAACATAAAGCAACACCCATCCTTTAGTTCTTTATTTTCCACCCTAACTCACACAAGCAAAGTCTTTACCTCTGCCATGTTTTGCCCGGTTGCAATTTATTTAACTTGGTTTTGACTTTCAGCATTCCACCTGCTTAGGACAGGCGATTACACTGAGGCAGTGTGGGCATTTGTGCGTGCACCTGTGTGGGAAATGAGACCTGAAAGGAGGAGTCAGGTTCTCTGCTGTTGCACCTAGGTCTATCTGAGGACCGACCGTTTCCATAAATTAAGCACATTCCCTCTTCAAGACAGTTCAGTTTCTTACCCAAAACATGGAGAGATTATTCTAAATTTTCATGCTTCCTGCCTTAAGAAACCTTATTTTCAGCATACGCTTATTCAGGATCAGTTTGTGCTCTTTTGTGCTTGTGCCTGCACTGTCCTCTGAATTAAGTCTCTCTCTTCCTTCCCTAGCTTTCTTTTCTCATCTCCACTGTGTTTGAGAGCAGGCATTTCATCCTCCTGTGGCACTGATGTGGCTAATGCACGTATTATAGGTACCATGTAATAGCTTGGGAGAGAAAATGTGATAAAATTTGCATAAAATGCACATGGGACAAATACAATTTCTTTGAACAAGCCTTCCTACTGTGTTCTGTTTCATCCCCAACTAGGACGAGTCGGTGCAGCCGTTAATGCAGCCAAGTAAAATCCATGTCCTCCTTTTGGTGCTCCACGGGGGGAACATCCTGGACTCGGGAAGTGGTGATCAGAGCTCTAAGCAAGGGGATGTCAACACCATCACGACCGTGTTTGACACAGTGATGAGGGTACATTACCCAGCTGCTCTTGGACACATTGCCATCAGGCTAGTCCCTTGCCCAGCCATCTGCTCCGAAGCCTTTTCGCTGGTGTCCAGGTAAGTGGATGGGTTAAATTTTGTGCTTGCCTTTTTTTTTTTTTAATCCATGAAATGCTCTGTATGTGGTAGTGATAGCTCTGACCACGCTTTGAGAATGCACTTATTTAATATACTAGAGAGGCATTCAATCTCGATTTCATACTTAGCTGCAGTGAATACAGTAATCATGCAGCAAGAGTTCTGTGATTGATTTATTCTAATTAATCCAATAAATACTAAGGCTTTAATTCCTTGTCTGAGGGTTGTTCTATCACTGTAAGTATGTTGTCCTTGAAGATTTACGTTTGATGGGAGGGAAAGATTTATTAAGCTCTCAACCATTCACATTGGAGTAAATGGCCTTTTCTATCTTGGCGCTTTTTTTTGCCCCTTTTTTTTTTTTTTTTAGCAATCCTCATTACTAACTGTACTGTCTGAAAATGGTTTTCCCCACTCTGCATCTTAGGCTGAGTATTTCCAATCTCTCTTGCCCTCTCCAGCCTCAGCCCGTATAGCTATGATGAAGGCTGCCTATCCAACAGCCAGGACCACATTCCCCTTGCTGCGCTCCCTCTGCTAGCGACATCATCCCCGCAGTACCAAGAAGCGGTAGCCACAGTCATCGTCAGAGCCAACCAGGCCTACAGCGAGTTCATCAGATCCCAGGAGGGCACGTCATTCAATGGCCAGGTGAGCCAGCAGCTGTTTATAGCCACAATGAAAGGAAGAGCAAGTGAAGCAATTTCCTTCTGAAGCTCTATTTTCGCTACTCTCTCAGGAGGGATGGAAACATGACAGTGTTGAGCTGCAGTAAGAAAGCATGCTTCCATTTCTTTCTGAAAGAGAGAGAGATTATTGCTTTTGCTCTGTCTTGAACCTTTGGGATTCCAAACAAAGTCAGAGCTTGTGTTCAGAAATGAAGCTACAAAGCTGTGAAGTTAATCAATTTTCAGCATGACACACCTTTCCAAATCAGGAATGCTACCTTTGTTACTAAATGTGATCTCTACTCCCATTGCAAACCAAGGCTGTTTGAGTGTTCCTGTCTTTAAAGGACCTTCAGCAGCTCTCACTGGGGTTGCCGGTTGCAAAAGTGGATTTCTTTTTTGAGACAGCACAGGTGCTGCGCCCTGTAAATACCATGACTGAGCATCACACCTCTATGAGCAAAGGCACTCTCTGGCCCAGGGGGATATAAGCTATTGAACAGGCTGTACCCACTGCTCTGCTGCAGTGTGATTTATCCACCCCAAGTTTATTCCCAGCCCTGCGGCCCCAGACAGCCCTCTCCTGCTCAGGGGTCTCAGTGCTGTATTGTGCCTATCTGCCGAACACGCTTGGAGGCAGGACAGCATTGTCTCCTCACAGCGCAAACAGGGAACAGAAGCACAGGGAAGCTTGCCTGAAGTAGCACAGAGAGCTGGTGAGGAGGGAATCGAGCTTGTCTTTTTGAGGCTGGAGTTAGGGCCGTAGTCAGCACTCTGTGTTGCTTTCACCCTGTTCCAGTGGGCTGGTGGGGACAGCCAGAACATATTAGCTGTGTTAGCTAGTAGGAGTCTGCAGGGTCTGAATGGATGTTCATTGACAAAATAGCTTTACTGATAAAAGCACTGGTTATCCTGTTACAGCAGCTTTCCCAGGTATAATCCAGCACTCCTTTTAACTGTCATCTCTGAAGTCAAAGGGCTCTTCCCCGCCCCACTTCTGTTGCCTTTTTCAGGTCTGTTTGGTAGGAGATTGTGTTGGAGGAATTCTGGGATTTGATGCCTTATGCTACAGCAATCAGACAGTGTCCGAGAGCCAGAACAGCAGTCGGCGAGGGAGTGTTGTGAGTGTCCAGGTAATGCTGGTTCTCAGCGTCTGTTGGGAATGGGTCTGCTGGCCACAACGCCTCCACGGCCCCAGATTTTAGTAAGGATCTTTGCATGGAAGACCAAAGACTGTCTTCCTACTTGGTGGCCAGGCCATCAGGTATGTCCTAGAGCATGTCTCAGGACTTTGTGGCTTTGCTCTGAATGGGATTTTGGTGTAGATGGGGAGAGGAGGATGGAAGGAGGAAGATAAATGTGGGTGTATTCCTGATTCAGCTGCCAGAGTGGTAAATCCATGTATTTCAAATCCCAGGATACCGACCTTCTGTCTCCTGGAATAACAGTGAACAACACCTATTGCTCCAGTGGCTCTAATCTGGAAGCCAGCAGACACCTCAGCAGGAGCAACATCGATATTCCCCGTAGCAATGGAGAAGATCCAAAGAAGCAGCTGCCACGAAAAAGGAGTGATTCATCCACCTATGAACTGGACACAATCAAGCAGCATCAAGCCTTTCTTTCAAGGTAAGATTTAGAAGAAACAGAACCAGCAATATTCTGGAGCTGAGATCAATGCACCTAGGAAACTTGGATGTTGCTTCGTCATCCTGTGACAAGGAAGGTGGAGGAAAGTGTAATTTTAGATTGGAGGAGTATAGATTTCATTGAGTGTGTTGTATATACAAAAAAAAAAATTAACAGCACCATTAGTGGCAGGGAGAGAATCCAGCTGCTCTACTGCCTTTGTATTACAATGGGAGGAAGCAGCCCTTCATCCTGTCTCTTGACAACCCAGGCAGTCAGGTAACTTCTTTTTTGCTGTGCTGCAGTTGCAGCATGGAATGGTTTGGGTTGGAAGGGACCTTAAAAATTATCTAGTTCCAACCCCCCTGCCGTGGGCAGGGAGGTCATAAAGCAAATACATAAATAGCGTGAGTGAAAACAGCGAAGCAGGATTGGGGATCGAGTGTTGCTTTCATTTCTAAGCATCTTTGAAAGCTGACCTGTTGTTGGGAAAGCTGAGCATGTGTTGAGTGTCATTTAATTTTGGCCTAGTTCAAGTGTGAGATTGAATTGCGGTGCCCTTTCCTGTCATAGGAGTAGGTTTCTGCTGCCGGGATAGTTAGATGCTCTAGGCAAGAAGTTCTCAGCCCTCGGTGGTTGGCTTACTCAGGGAGCAGCCTTCACCTACACACGAGGATTGTTGTCTCTCTGCTGTCTTACATGACTATTTGATGACTTACATGACTATTTGGCGAAGCGACCCGAGCCCCTGCATGAAGCGAGGACGGGGAATTGGGTTTTGTCCCCTGCCAGGGCTGCACCCTTGCACCAAGGTCATGTTTCAGATATGTTACTCACTGTCAAAGCCCTCAGTATCACATTGCAAAGCTTCTTCAAATGGACTTTCAGAAACATATCTGTTAACATAATTGATAAAATTTTCATAGCGGTCTTTCCATTGCTGCTGATCATTCAGGGATTACTTCTGTAAGCCCAGAGGCTTTTTCTGACTGTTTTTTTCTGACTCATTTGCCTCGCCTGTGGAACTGGATAGCCCATCCCTTTCTCTCCTACAGGACCAGACAGGCTGCATCATCCTCTTAATCCCTCTTCCCCCCACGTCCCAGGTACTGAGGAGCAATGTCTCCCCCCAGCAAACGCTGTTATCTGCATTGTAACTGTGTCCAAGGCTGTTTCTTTTGTCCTGTACTGAGCTGAAATCCTGTCTTGAATTTCTGCTTCTTCGTTAATTGCAGTTGTTGCTCCAGCCTAGGGGCTCCTGTTGTCCTGCCACGTCAGGGGCCCTTTGGCAGAAGATTCATAGGAGAGAGAAAACACCAAAGGGAATGTCACTGGGGCACAGAGTTGCTATATTCAGAAAGATAAGCTGCATTTACAAAAAAACAGAATAAGCTTCTCAGCTATTTCTAGCAGGTTAATAAAAGGCAATCAGTCTCTTGTTCATACCTTATTGAACCAGCCTCCTGTATTACAGGAGAAAATATGAGTCATGCAAAAATGTGTTTTCTCTTCCTTGTTCTTGACCTCCAGATCACAGACCGAGCGCAGGGAAGTGGGCTGGCGTCTTGCTGTATTTTTGCATCTGGTTTAGCAGAAGCAGTGGGCCTGCGATGGCTGAGGGATTGCACGGTGCCATCTGTCTCTTCAGATAGCTTTGTCCTGCTCCTTCTTGCTCCATCTCCTAAGGAGCGTGGCTGCTCCCTTCAGGAAGCACTCGAGGGGAGCCTGGAAAGGGCCGTCAGCGTTCAGTGCGCTGATGGGTTTCTGCACCTTTACTTCTTTGGGGCTTTCGTATCTTTTTTAATCATCCTTTAGATCTTGGGTCAAAAATAAGCCTCTCCCACATCTCAAGAGCAAGACTAATTCATGAAAAAGAGCAGCCTGATGCCACAAATTGTCTTTGCATCCTCTCCCCCTCCGGTCCCTGGCGCAGGGGTGGTTCAGGGGCAGGGGGTTCTCCTCTTCCACCGCAGCATCTTGGCAGGGTGTCACACCTGGCCCTGTCCTCAGACCTCATGCTCACAGCCATCATCGCTGAGCAGCGCAGTCATGGGCTGAGTGCCCCAGCGCTCCCGCTGTCACTAAATAATGATTTTCCCATATGAAAACTAAGCTCTGATGTGACACAGCTTCGTGCAGGAGATTGGCGGAGCAGAGCCAAGTTTTCCTAATGGGCACCGCATACTGGCAGCCTGGCATATGGGGGCCTTTCTGTCTGTGCCTATTGCAGATTTCAGCTGGTGCCAAAGACACTCATTTTTATTCATGTATCAGACCTACCCGCTTCTCTGGGATAATGCCCAGCAAGCCAGAGCAGCATCTGGAGATTACAATCACACATTTATTTTTAAATTCAGTCCTTCTGCACAACTACATTATTTCTGGCTGTGCTGTACTTGTATTATTGTAAATGAGTTGATTTGCCTCTGAAATCCATAAGCTCTTGTTTAATTAATGCACACAGTACATCTGCTGCTTTTTAAAGGGAGAACAGGGCGCTGTAGGTTGCTTGGAGCATGATGGATTCAGAGTTCCCCTTGGCTCTCGTTTCTTTTGATTGCAAAAAAGACTATCAAGTTCCCGGTAAAACGAGAGGAGCTGTCCAAATTGCTTAGCGGCACGGCTGTTCTCATTCTCTTCCGTTCCCCACGAAGAGATGCCACGGGAAGAGAAGCAAATACACAAAAAGCCTCGTACCTGCCCTGCCGTAACACGTCCGCCGTCAGGATCCTTTCTGTGGTGCGTTCATTCGGATCACGCTGCCGCTGCCCTCTCTTTGGCAAAACCCAACTTATTGTAAATAACTTTGTATTCCTTACACACGGCAAACTTAATGCGTTGCAGTCTTGACAGCTAAAATAATTGTAGCTTCACTGAAGGTGGCTTGTTTTTAAATCTGTTTCAGCGTTGCACATCTTGGCAGTGTGATCTCGGGGAGGCTCGTTCACATCACAGAACTGGGAACATACTCATTTTAGCTGTCACTGCTCTAACCTCCTGTTCCTCTCATTTTTGACATCACTGTTTTGACTTTCTGTGATCTGTACGTCTGGCATAAGTCAGCTTATTATTTCCCTGCGGATGGTAACCAGGAGAATAGTACCGCAGGCGTGCGAGCGGGCTCCTTTAGGCAGTACCTGGCAGCGGGGCACGAGGAGAAAGAAGGTTTTGAGCACCGCTGGGAGCAGCAGCCAGCAGAGCAGAGGTGCTGTCTCTGGGGCAATGTGCTGTTTGCCAAGAAAACTCAGTCCACGTGAAACCCGCTTCTCTTCCCATCTGCATATTTGCAGCTTTTCTTTTACTGAAGAACAGCTATCCCAGAGGGGAAGCATGCGCAGGGGTGAGCGAGTGCAACGGTTCCAGGGCTCCAGATGGTGGGGAGTGAGCATCCCCATTTCCCTGAGCACGGCAGTGCCCAGCTGCATTCAGAAGCAGCAGCAGTGAGCCAGTGCTGTGGCACGCAGGGCCAGGCAAGTGCTGCGGAGCACCTGGGACTTCGTCGCGGGGCTGGGTAGAGACTTCCATTTGCATCATCCCTGACTTTAGGCCAGTAAACCTTTTATCCAGCCCAACTGCTGTGGTATCCATTTATCCTACATATTTTATAGACTCTGTTCTGATGCCTGTTAAAGTGTTTGAAAACACCCTGTTAAGATGTTGCTGGTAGCCTGTCTGCAGCTCTCCACTTGCAGTTGTAGCAGTGAGAGCGCAGCAAGGCTGCAGTCTGAATCTGCAGAACCTGGAGAGGAAAAGAAATTGCAGCTTACTGCTTTTCGGTCGTGAGAGAATGATCTCAGAAAACCTTCTGTGAACCAGGTTATTAGTGTTACACATCTGCCACTTCAGCTTTATCCCAGATCTAGCCTGCAAAGAAACACGGCTTCCTAGCACGGGGGTGGATTCCCAGGCTTGTTATCTGAGGGTTCCTGTTTCCTCTGCCTCAGCGTCCAAAGGATATGTGACGTCAAATCCCTGTTTTAAACCTCTGTATCGGCCAGCCTGCACTGCACACAGGTTGAGTTTTTCAAGGAGATTTGACAACTGGAAGGAACAGAAAAACCTTAGACACATTCTGTATCTTTTAGGTGCAGTTATCTGGAGTTGTTGGGCTGGGGTTAAGAGGTAGTTTGCGTGGTAACAACTTGGCACATGTGGTCTCGTGGGCAAAAGAGAGGTGGGAGGGTCCTGGGTGCATGATAAAAACAATTTACCCCATGGTCACTGAGTTAATTACCCCACATTTCCATTCCCAGTGTGTGCCATGCACATGCTTGGAAATCGAGGTTCAAACTTGGTGCACAAGGATCTTAGAAACTCTCCTGCAGATTTTGATCTTTCTTTTTCTTTTTCCCCTCCCATTTTCTTTTTCTCTTTCCTTTTTAATACTGTAACATTTGTCCAACTACTTGCACGAGGAAGAAGTGGGTAAGCACAACTTTCCGTAACATTTGAGAGTAAGGTGGTGGCAGGAACTCAAATGTTGACAACTAGAAAGCATAGCAGTGATGTGCGTAATAGAGTGAATCGCTATAAATCTGCTTTTTCCCTTGGTGCTCTAGTAATTTTGCTTTGCTGGTTATTTTAGCTTACCAATGACTGTTCTGCTAGCAGTAACCAAGTTTCTGACTCCTAAAAAAAAATTAAAAAATTTGAGGAGAGTGGAGTGTGTAAACGAACCCACTTGAAGCTTGGTTTTGTACAGTCTAGATTATGCCAATGAAATGGGGTCATTGTTTGGGGGGACACTTTGCTGGATAATAAACTACGGTGAAGAGGCATGGTGGGTTGATTGGCACTGTTTCTTCACTTAAGAGACAAAATTCTCGCAGTCAATCATTTATCTGGTCATCAATTATGAAAAACCAACATGAATAAAATTTTGTCTTTATTTTCTGCTCTTCTTCTAGTTTACATTCTAGTGTTCTCAGAAATGACCCGGGATCCAGGCGATCTAGTAGCTCCACTATGCTGGATGGAGGAAATATTGGAAAGTTTGAGTTTGAGATCACGGACTTCTTCCTCTTTGGTTCTCCCCTGGGTCTGGTTCTTGCACTACGAAAAACTGTCATTCCAGCTCTTGACAGTAAGTCCTGATGTAAACTGCTGAGCTCACTGAGTAATCCAGTAAAAAACAAATATTTATGTATAACATCTACTGCACCATAAGGAATCAGATCACTGTATGCTCTAGCTGATACTGATGATACAATTTATTTGTCATTTAGTTGAAAACATTAAAAATACTGGGAAATTTTTGAATCTGTAAATGCTGTACTGATAAATTGTTTCCATTGATTAAAATGGAAGATGAGGAAGATGATAAATCTTCAGTGCTTTTTCTGTTTTTGTAAACTTAACTGTTATCTGTTTTACAGACGAATAGTTACAGTAATCTAACAAATAACCATGTGATACTTGAATATTTTTTTCTCCATCTCTTTAGTCTTTCAGCTCAGACCAGCTTGCCAGCAGGTCTATAACCTGTTCCACCCTGCAGACCCATCTGCTTCACGCCTCGAGCCTCTTCTGGAGAGAAAGTTTTACCTTTTGCCCCCCTTTAATATTCCCCGTTACCAGAGGTTCCCACTGGGTGATGGCAATTCTGCTGTTCTGGGTAAGTCACTTTGGATTCATGTTAGCTTTCTGAAGGGTTATATCCACACTTCACATGAGGTTATCAAAGCAATTGGAAAGGCCAAGAAAGGGAATTGGCCCTGTAATGTTAACCTTGTTCCTGCTTTATCGGAAAAGTAGTTTTCTTCCAACAAAGTCGGTGCCTTGTGACTCAAATGCCTGCCATTTGTCACACAAAGGCCAGCAGCTGCTGAGAGTCAAAATGTGGTGACCTCTCTTTGAAGGTCCCTGTTTAATACCCAAGCTGGCGCTTGTGGTTGGGACTGGATGAAACATGATTAACTTGCCTGAGTTTTAAGGACCTTGATGTTTGGGACGCCAGCGAAGACTGGAAGGAGCAGAGTCAGTAGTGACATCATGAGATGATTTACTTGGTTGCACCCTTTGCTTTTTCATGGAACCAGCCAAAGGACTGGCTACTGCACACGGGTGGGCTGGTGACAGTGCCTGGCCTTTGCCACCTTGCTCGTGAGACACTGTTTTCCTAGAACACCTAGGATTCCTCTGCCATCAGTGGCCTTTTCACTTGCTCTAGCCCAATTGCAGCAGTAACAATGTCTAAAATGGCTGTGTGCATGTCCTTTTGGCTGCCTGGGTTGCATCTGAAGCAATTGTGTCCTGACCATGCCCTGCCTCAGCTCCCATTACATCAGTGCTCTTGCAGTTGATCTAATTAAATAAATTATATTTCCTGCCATCTTCACCTCACTTCTGTGCCTAGACTCTCATGGTCTGTTGCCATTTCAGTGCAAGATCTCATTGCAAGGAGCTCTTCAGGAAGCTCAGCACTGTGCAGAACTAAATTTGACCTTTCTGTTTCACCTAAAGTGTTGGCTCCCTGCAGGGTCAAGGCTTTGGGGCAGGAAGAACAATTTCACCATAATTTTTCCCGTGTAGGTTGTTAGTCAAAGCCTACTTACAGTAAACAGAGCAATTAAGAGTCTCTACTGTAAAACTAGATTTACAGCATACAAGAAATCATGCTGGCAAACCAGAGTCAAATACGAAAGCCATCAGCTAGAAGGATTGAGATTTTTTTTTTTCTCTAAAACTCTGGTAACTTTCCATTTATTTAATCATGTAGGACCAAATGAAGAGAAATATGTATCCAGAGGTGAATTAAAAAAAATGATACTCTGCATCACTTTTAAATTGAAAATGCAAAACAGTGGTCTTGTATGTATCTGTATCTTTAAGGATTGTTTTAATTGCTGAATCTGATTTGTTTAAATGGGCATAAACTAAAATCCATGTTTAATGGAGTGAATAAAATACTTTCTGCAGGCCCTACTCACTCATCAAATTTAGCAAAGATCTTGCTGCAACACTTTTTAAAAATGGATCCACCCACAACTGCATTTGTACCCAGTCCAGTTACAACAGCTTGGGGAATCTGTAGCAACTTGAAAAGCAGATTTTTTTGGGGGTATGCTTTAGATATCAGCTGCAAGTGGCTTCTTATAGAAATTAAAATGAAAAATCCTGAACATCTTACCTTCTTCCCCTTAAATATATTTCAAGTCCCCTGTTCTCAGCGAAGCCTGAAGCAAAAGCCCCGTTGCCATTGAGCAACCTTCATTCTGGTTATCATTCTGTGCAACAAGCAGTGATCTTATTAATTTACTGGGCCTCCCTAGACCTTTGTTAAGTTGGTTGTGTCTAAGTTTAGAGAGACACTTCCATGTAATGTAATGGAGAGGAGTTACACAGCAATTAGCTCAACCATGAGAAGGGTAGAACGATTTCAGAACCCTCTCCAGGTTTGAGCTTTGTTATTAAAAGAGATGCTGCTTTGCCATGGTGAATAGGACTGACAAAAAAGCAACTGTACATTCTCTTCTTGTGTAAGATGAAGCCTCTTCGTTAGCTTATCATAAAGTAACAGACTATTCCTTTCCATTAGAGTAAAAATTATGTTGAGATTTATGCATTACCCAGAAGGATTGTTCTGACCATGATTTGCAAAGCCACTGCTAAAGCAGGAGCGTTCACCGTAGGGTGCTCCAGAAAAGTTAATTGTTGCTATAATTAAGAGATATGATTTGGTGATCATGTGCAATTCAGGTGCTCAATTATAATTAGTTATGTACTAAACATTCTGTAACACTATTTGTGTGTATTTCCTTGCACAGATAGCTGGCTTTTATTTATTTATTTATTTTTGTCCAGGGCTCAGGAAGCCTCTTAGACTCTTGTTTTGGCACCCGTACTAAATGCTGGGTCCCTGTTTGATTATGACCAACATGCAGAGTGAAATCAAATTCACATCCCTGCTTACTCCTGTGCTTTGCACTGTGTAGGCTGAGTCTCATTCAAGTAAATCTCCCTTAGAGCACATATTTTTTTTCCTTGTAGTAAAAAAAGATTTCTCTGGATCTGCTGGGTATTTATGGATTTGGCTCATTTGGAGGAGTTGGTTAAGAGACTCCTTTTTCTTTTGTTGTTGAAATGCCATCATTTTGCTCTCTTCTGCTACCAGTTAATCTCTCTGATGTGGGTCTATTTGGAAAGTCACCCATATTTTGTTTCTTTTCCTCTATTTGAAGGTTTTCCTTTCATTGAAGACCCTGACTCATAGTTGAAGTGCTCAGTTGTAACTGTTTGTATGTTAACACTTTGTGGCCGCATGTCTGTTGTTCTTTGTCCTTCTGTTTTTTGTTTTTTGTTGTTTTTTTATTTTCCCATCTGCTTCTAGTTGAGACAATCCAGAACAATCCCATCCTCCTCATGGAAAGTAGCCCTCTGGGTGCTCTCCAGCACCAGGACAGCTTCATGGAAACAAGTATCCCCGTTCCCGTACTGAATTGGCAAGATGTTTCCAATAAAAGTGCCGGTTTTGCTGAGTGTGTGTAATCTACACTTTTGTATTGTGGTCTTGGGTACTTGGGGTGCTTTTTGGAGATCACACTGTTACCTCCTGGAGCTGAAATCTTCATGCTGTGTCTCAGGCTGTGCCACATGAACAAACTGCTTGGGGTCGTGCTTGGGGTCTGGGAGACCCAGCAGGAAAAAGAATGAGTTGGCATTACAGTGCTGAGTTTGGAAGGGGGGCCTGCCGCCACATGCTCAGGTTTTTTCCTTCTGTGGTGGCTGTGCTGCTGGGAAGAGGCTTTGGCACAGAGACGTGGAGTCCCCGGGTGGCCCTGCTCATGTGCAGGATCCCCTGGGAACTGCTTGGTTTGTCCGCAGCGTCCAACTCCCCAGCGCTCAGCCACGCTGCACTGTGGCCAGAAGTCTAATGCCTGTCGGACCAGATTTTGTCCATTTGAGTATCTCGTGTTTGGACAGTCCTTGTGGCTCTGCTGAATACACTGACTGAGGCTTTCAGACCCCAAGGTAGCTGTATGTGTTAGCTTTTGAAAATTAATTTCGCGACTTCTGCCTTAAAAAGCAAACTTTGATGCATTCGTTTTGCCTTATTTTACCGTTGTAAATGCTGCATGGCCTCATTTATTCTGGTGGTGGCTGGTGCTGCATCTGTGATTTTAATGAGACTTGACTTTGTTTTGGTTCTTTCTTTCCCGTGTCTTACTTGCCCATTCTCACCTTTTTTCTATTTCGCATTGGGTGCCTGATTCAGCCGCCTTTTTTTTTTAATTATTTTTATTTAACAAGCTGACCCTTGCTGTTCATGAGCAGTCCAGTACGTTATGTGGTCATACAGGATGGCAACATCGCTGGCTATCCCAGATAGTCTCTCCCTGATGATTTTCAGGTGTGCAGTTGCCATGTTGCCCGTGCTGTGATGTTCTGTAACAAAGCAGAGGGAAAGGATCTGGCACTATTAATTAAGCACTTTGGAGGTCAGTGATGAAATGCCCGTTAGCTGTTATCTGATACACCCTGCTGTCAGGACAGGGCTTTCAGAAGCTTCTCTGCTCTCTACCCTGTGTTTCAAGAGCACGATGTGGCCAAGCAGTGCTTGGTTTGACTGCAGCAGGTGCTGATTCCTAGTTCAGCCACTGGGAATGGATCTCCAGAATCATAACGACTTAAGGACAACAGAAATTTGTGTTGAAATTTGTGTGGCTCTTGATCTTAGGGTAGCAATTGCAGAGTGCCCAGCACTGGCTAGTGACTGGTGCAGGCAGGGTCTGGCCTGTGCTGAGCAGCTGGCTGGCTTCTTTGTTTTGTTATTGAACCTTCCGTATCTTCAGCTGCTTTCAGTATTCCCTGCTTTGGTGGCACAGCCCAGCCTGCAAAGAGCATATACCGAAACGTGCCATTTGGATGCCCCAAGGACTTAACTCGGTGCCAGCAGTACATTAGGAGGATGGCCCAGTGCCGTTCACTGAGTGCGAAACAATTAGTAAGAACATTGACGAATGGGTCCGTAAACAAAAAGGTACAGCACTGAAATGAGTATTAAAGATCCATAGCCAGGCAAAAAAAAAAAAGTGATTTTGCTTCTTATGGCAGCTCTTGTAGAAGTGCAGTTAAATCTCAATTCACGCATCGGTCTGCCATGTGCTGCCGGGAGAGGGGTGCTCAGGGTGCCACTCGAGCCAGGTCTCCAGCTTTGGGATCTTCCTCGCTCTGGTGAGGTCTGCTCTCAGACATGGTACAAAGCACGTTTCAGCCAGCGCAGTAAACCAGTGGCACCTCTGTCCACCTGTATCTAATGTCCTGAAGGAACAGCTAGTCTTGACGGTTTGTGGCTAAACTTGATCTTTCTGGTGCTGGTCCTGTTCCAGGCATCGGGATTGGGCTGGAAGTGTTTGCTGGAGAAACCTCCCGGGCTGCCACCTGTGAAAAGCAGGACACAGGGCCCTTCTGGAGCAGGAGCTGTCGCAGGGGCTTGGTCACTTTGTGCCGGTGTGGCAGCATCTGCTGCGTCCTGCCCCGGTCACATCATTCCCACAGACAGCCCCCTGGGTTTCAAAAAGGCAAGAATCTTCCTGCCCGAGGGATTTGGTACAAGGAATACACAGAGTTTAGGAAAGATGTTGTTAGTTTGTTTCTTCGTTGTTTTTTTTTTCTTTTTTTCCTGTGAGTCAGGCCACGGGGTTTTATCTGGAAGTCGCTGTCACAGCAGCTTTGGGGTTGAGGAAGCCTGGCTAAAGGGGCAGTTTTCTGTCCACGTTTCCTGCCCTGCTTTTTCCTGGCCCTCATTTTTCTTAGAAACTGTAATCTTTCAGGGACAGAGGGTGCAGAGCTTGGGAAAAGGAAGAAACATGACAGTAACGCAAGTGGGCTGGACGCAGGGACACTGCAGTTGGGCTGCACGTCAGCCCCTACAGAGCAGACTCCTGCCACCGACATACAGCTCAGTAACAGTAAAACAGATCAGGTTTTTATACGAGCGAGAATCACTCCTGTGGTGACACTAGCTAGCATGGTGCTGGAGGGGCTGTTGAAGTGGTTTTTTTTGTGTTGATTTGTTTTGTTTTTTCTTCAGACTCAGAAACCCACAGCTAGGCACAGAAAGCCAGATGACTAAGAAAGCAAGCCCAGAGTGCCACTGTTTTTAACTTTACTTATTTCCAGTTCCCGGGCCCATGAAAAAAAGGAGGTAAAATTCACGCAGAGCTAAGCGAAGATAAGCTAACAGAGCCAGAGCCGTGATCAACCCATTTGGCCCAGCCTTTCCTCCTGTGTAGCGTTGGTGTAAGACTCCAGCTGCTTCCTAATTCAAGTCACAGATGTTTATTTTTAAGGGAGAAAAAGAAGTTCAGGCCTCGCTGGTAGGTGCAAGCTAAACCTGAGCCTGGCATTTTTCCTGGCTGGACAAAGCCAAACCTCTCCTTGCACCTGACCGAGTTCGGGGGAGCTGACGGTCATCATCTGTGCTGCAGCTGTGTCGGGGCACCCGTGTGATGGGAGGGATAATTGCAGAAGGATCTCCCAGTCTGTACAGGCAAGGAGAAGAAGGGGTAACTCGGAGAGGTGAGAGGGCTGTGCCGGGTCACGCAGTCAGTAGGTACCTGCAGTGGGAGTGAGACCCCTTACCCCGTCTGTGGGGTTGAACTCAGCCAGCTCCTGCCTTGGCTCATGTTCCCCAAGCACAGCCTCTGGTCGAATTGTCTCTCCTGCCTCATGCTGGTGCTTTCTGCAGGAAGAAAACTGTGCTGGCCTAGTGGGGCTGGCTGGGCTGTGGATGCTGGTAGCAGCCTTGACAGCCAGCAGCTTGAGGCAAGGTGAAAAGTGGAGGAAAGTGCTGAGAAAGTGATGCTGGTAATGGCCTTTCAGGCACAACGTGGGCAGTGTGTGAAGCTCATCATCAGGTCAGGCTCCCGCTAGGACTCAGATCTTGCAGTCCACAAAGCTTTTACACAGAGCAGCTTGTGGCCTGATTTTCCCTGCAGAGAACAGAACTCTTTTACCGACACTTATCTACACATTCTCTGCTTCATACATTCTCTTTCCCTCCGCTGCAGCAGGATTTGTGTGGGCACAGACACTGCTGCTGTGAACTGAAAGATCGGAGGAAGCAGAGCAGTAGCCCCAAGCAAAAAGATCTGTATTAAAATAAACCAGTTGCCAAAACAACGCCTCGTGTCAGCTGCACACTGGGATCAAATCCAGGGATTGCCAAACTGGCTGAAGTAGGCGGAGGATGTTGGTGCAGGGGAGTGATTTTCCTGTGTTCCCCGTGGCATCCACTGCCCAGCTGGGCACAAACTTTTGCCCTGTCTGGAAAAAAGTTCAGATGCTGCTACTCAGGTACAACAGAGATGGGCAACATTAAAGCGATAGTAAATAGCTTCACTTCTGCATGTTACTGTCATACCTGTGTTGCCTGCTGTGAAGCACGTGGTATCGGCACTACAAACCCTCTGCAGTGCAGGATGGCGAGATGTCTCAGAGACGTTTAATTTGGCCTCAGAGCATCCACAGAGGGGTGGGTGCTCATACCACTGTTACAGGGGGGAAAAATGAAATGCAGAGATTTTATCTTGACTTACAGCATCTCTTGGTTTGCCAGTCCTGAACGTTTTTAGGTCCATTTCCCTCTAATACATGTATAAGGTCCACGTGAGCATGCCTTTAAATCCTCCTTTTCTGTATTTATGTACTAGAGGGTTAAGCCACACTTGGTAAACCTCAGGTTGGGATCTAAAATCCAGACTTGCATGTTGTACAAAAGAAGCTCTGTTTTCACAGAGACTGAGCGCTCCCCGAACCACCAACACCGATTGGAGATGTAAGTGCTCAGCACCAGGCTCCTTTTTCCTCAATAGCCCCTGTTTTAGTTTAACGAGTGTTGGCTGTATCCATCAGCAATAAAATACAAGTTCAAATTTAGTCCCTGCCAGGCATGAAAATGTTTTCTTGATATTTTTTTGCATTAATGCTTCTATCTTGGAGATGTTCATTTAAGTCTAAATGTTTCAAGAAAACAAATATCCCCTTTTAAAGGTTGTTTTTTTTGTTGTTCTCCTTCCCCTGATTATTATTTTGTCTCAATGTGAATATATAAAGTTGGATATATTCACATCTGTATGTATGACACATGCTTCTGTTATTGCTGCTTAAATAAGTCTGCCTGGATTTTGGTTTGGGGTTTTGGATTTGTTTTTTTTAGCTAATTATTTTGCTTTTCTCAATCAAAGACTGCTCTTCCTGCCACATGCCTCTTTGCCTGCTGTGGTGTTTGCTTCCTTTTCAAACTAGAGCTCCAATGAAATGTTTTTCATTCCGATCAGTTTTGAAAGGCTTTTGCATCTACGAGCCTTGTTTGCCTCCTCTTCCTCCTCTCAAGTTCATCTTGCCCAGCCTCTGTCTGTTGGTCTAATATTTTGATTTCCCTGTTTCAACTTTGTAGCAGATGTTGTTCAGTCTCATGGTGCCGTCTTCATGGAAAGCGCGTCCCTGTCCACCCCCATTTCAGCCCCTCAGTTCAGGGGCTTCCGGAGAGCCAGTGAGATCAGCATTGCCAGCCAGGTCTCAGGAATGGCAGACAGTTACACTGCTTCCAACATAGCCAACAGTAAGTGTTTCACCCCCTCCGACACTTCTGCTCGCCACCACACCGCTGTCTCAGCGCCGTGCACCAAGCCGTCCCGCTCTGGCTTAGAGCCACGCAGCTTCTGTCCGTCTGTCTGTCTGTCTGGGGTATGCTTTCCATTTATAACAAAACCTGGAGCTATTTCACCTTCACCTGGTTTTGTCCTAGTCAGTGCTGCGTGTTATCGTAACCCCTGGAGGAGCCAGGTTATGACACAGGGGCCATTGCCGCGTTATGCATGTTGGACTGTGCTGGTGATTATGGTGTAAATTGTTCAAAAATGGTAATAATTGATAACTCCGAGCGCCGTTTGGCTGCTGCGTGTGGTGAGGGTTAACCCAAAGGGATGTTTGTGCACTGCTGTTGATAAGAGTCTGGCAGAACTAGTGGGGATCGGCACTTCTAGATTAATAATGCAGGATGTGGTGCGTGGCTTGGTGCAGATTACTTAAACGTGATCCGCAAGAGGAGGGGACAAGTAAGCCCTTCTGTAATGCTGAAAGGCAGGAAAAGGTTTGGGTTATTTATTACTTCCCATCGAAAATTCAGCTCTTCTGTAGCCTGGAGGGCAGCTCCAAGAGTCAGTCAATTATGGGCCATGTCCCAGAGCAAAGTGAGGAGAAAAAGGATGTTGTTTTTTATTTTTTTATCAAAACCTGTATAACTTCCCAGCTAACATAGTGAGGAACAACAGCCCTTGTTAGCAGTTCAGCCCGTTCCTCGTTTCAGCTGAGGTGTGAGATTAACAGACTATATCCTCAGGGACCTCTGATAAACTCAGATGGAAAGAGGCTGAAAGCCAAACAAATTTAAAAACCGAAAAACCTTCAGCCCAAACTTTTGTCCCAGAAGGTGGTGAAAACTTAGAGATAGTCTGTTCCCAGCACAATAAATTACAGGGCTATGAACAACTTGCTTCGTAATTAATTACCGAGCTTAGTAACGCTCCCTGAGGCAAGTGTGAGCTGTTGGAAGTGCGTGGGCACGGGGCAGAGGCTTCTTGTCCTGTTTGAGGCGACCTTTGCAGCAGGAACACGCTACCTGCCCTCGGACAAATGAGCTTTTCTTCCCTGAAGCACATCCGAGAGCCGATGCTGTAAGCCCAGCGTGCGTTCTTGTACTCGTCCTGACGAGCTTTCTCGCCAGCTGCCTGCTAACTTTTAATCTGCACGGGAGGAAGGCTACTCGGGGAGAAGGTGTTTGTTTTGTGCTTGTTTCACACCCACGGAGAGCTGCCAAGCGCGGTCGGCCCAGGAGGGAAGCTGGGGGCTGCCGTTGTTTGTTAGGAAGGGTTCGTGGTGGGACGGTGCCTGAAGGCCCCACGTAAGGCCCCGCAGCCATCCTGCCTCCGCCAGCTGAGGGCAGGGTCAGGCCTGCACAGAGCTCATGCTGCGTAGGTGGGGAACCCACTGGCGAACGTGGGGGGCACCTTTTGCTGCCCTTGTGTCCGTCAGCGCATCCCCCTGCCTGCCTGCAGAGGTCTGGGCAGTCTTACGGCTTTCCTCCAGTTATTTTGACTTACGTTTTGTGTGAGGTATTCCTGCACACACTTCACAGCCATCAAAACTTGTCTGTGACACCAGAGGGGAGAAGTCCGGCCCTCAGCACATGCCTGGCGCTCCAGAGGCCCCACCAGGCGCAGGGGGAAGCTGCCGAAGTGCTGGGCAGCACAGGGCCACGCAGGGTGCCTGTCCCCAGCACCCGGCCTGTGACCAGCCCCGTTCCTTCTCCATGCTGTCAGGGTGTCTCAGCCCCTTCCTTCACCTCCCCGTACCGGCACAGCCCCTCAGCACCGGCCTTGCAGCTCATATGCTCAATTTCGTTAGCGCAGTGGCAGCCTGAAGCTGATACACTGAGGCTTGGAGGTGGCCTGCAGGCCACAAGGGCGCTGCAAAATGGCGCTTCCCTTCTGGGAGCCCTCCCCAGGGTGCAGCTTCCTCACAGCGTGAGCTTCTGGAGGATGGAAGTGGTGTTGCCTGCATCGTGTGTGCCGTAAGAAGTATGATTTCTGTTTTTTGTTCGCTTTTGTATGTATTTTTCTTTTTAGAAACCAAACACCACCTTAACCATTGTAGAGGGTTTAGCCTTCTGTCCCAACTTGCACTCCCTCACAAATCCCCCACCCAAACTTCATCCAAGAGACCCAGGCAGCGTAAACATGAGGAAGTCCCTTCAAAGGGAAGAAAACTCAAAGGGCCGTCGAGTCAGGATGCAGACTGTGCTCTTCGGATACCCAACCTGGACATCAAGAAAGGTATTCTGGAGAGACCTGCTCCAGTCAACCTCCTCTCGTTCGGTGGTCACAGATCTTCACAACAAATCTATGCGCTTTCACTGAGGCACTTGCAATTTCTGGTTGCATTTTAACAAGTACTTCTGTCACTTTGCTCCGAAGGTCACTCCTAACACTGCTAACATCTGGCAAGAGCAGGAGTTCTTCTAGGCAGAGTTGTGGGGACAACACTTCTGCCTCTACCACCCTCGTATTGTCTTTTGAGCTCGGAAGAGTTAATCCTGGCTGCTTCATACAAAGAATCTGGAATTACCCAAGCTGGGGACTTGCATGAGAAACGAAAGGTTGGGACGTGACCAGGAGCTGCCAATTCGGAAGGCAGGGAGTCAGAAGTGGCTGCGAGGAGGTGCCTGTGTGATCTGGAAAAGCCGTGTTGGTCCAGCAATGCCCTCCTTCTCTTTTCCCTGGCTCTTCAAAATCTCGAGGGCCATTAGGATGTCCCCAGGTGGCCTGGGCATTCAGCACACCAGGTCTTGGGGAAGTGCTGATGCTGTAAGTCTCTGCACTTCTCAGTGGTTGTGCTGGTCTCTGGAAGGAGCTGATGGGTCCATTTCTTAAGTTCAGCATCGGGTCTCATCACCAGCAGCTTTCCCTTAATAAGAAGGCTTTGTTGGATTGTACCTTATGCCTGGCAGCTTTCCTGGAAGGCCATAAAAAGGGAAAATTGTTACAGAGAAAAACAAGTTTGAGGAGAAACTCTGCCAAAACCCCAGCTTGCGACCTGCATGCAAACTCAGCTCTTCCTGTTGCTGTCTTCACCTGACCCATCTTCTCCTTTCCGTGGCTGCTCTTCCAGGCCAGAACGTGCAGGAGCTGAGGGCTCCTTGCTGCTGGGAGAGCTGCCCATGCCGTCAGGGTCGGAGGCTTTGGGCTGAAACGTGCTTGTGTTGGAGCTGGAAAGGATGTGTGTGTGTGTTCAGGGCAATGTTGAAGTGTGGTGGTGTGCGAGTGGTGGCTGTCAGCCACTTGTGCGTGAGCTGTTCGGTGGAAGAAACTTTCCTGAATTTTCTGTAACTTTGCCCACCCAAATCTCAGTGCATTTTTCAGTCCTCCCATGCAGTGGAGTCCCAGAGCCCCTGGTCCAGAGCTGGGCCAGGCACCTCTGTCACCTGCACCATGGTGGCCTCGGAAGGCAACGAGGACTTACTGGGGATTGCCAATCCTGGCAGCATGTGCCATAGCACCCTGCCTTGTGGAGCCTTTAACATCTCACGTGGGCTCCCAGCATTCAGATCCTGTGCAACGTGGCTGAGATCTGGGTGCTAAAGAGTCTTTCACTCCCTGGTGAGAGCTAAAGGAGTTTGAAGCAGGGCTCGAGATGACCTGGGCACACACTGCAGTGGGCAGAGCTTGCACATCCTTCCTCCCACATCCCACAGGAGACATGTTTTGTCTTCTGCTTTGGATTGTGGATTCCCAGGCTCGCTGCATGTGAGCCTTGGATCCCTTCCCTGTGGTCTGGATGAACGGCGAGTTAATACCTGCCCCCTAGTGCTTTTGTATGTCCTTAAATAAAGGAGAGCTCAAGTGCTGCTGCCTCTGTGTGTTCCTCCTTCGGGTTGAGCAGACAGTAAGCCCCGGGTTGGTTGTTCCCTCTTAACAGTGCGACCGTCAGGGGAGCAACTTCCTGGCCTAACTGGAGCGAGGGGCCAGCGCCTTGAAATACCATTTGTGACAGACCGTGCATGCACGTGAACCCGCTCTGAACAAATCTTTTCCTTCTAGTTGCTGCCAAATGGTGGGGAACCAAAAGGATCGACTATGCTCTCTACTGTCCTGACGCCCTGACGGCTTTCCCCACGGTTGCCTTACCTCACCTCTTCCACGCGAGCTACTGGGAGTCCACAGACGTTGTCTCCTTCCTGCTGAGACAGGTACAGTCATCCTCCCACCCTGATCTCCCTTGGGATCTGTTTCTGCTGGGAAAAAAAGGGGGGGAGGATTTTTATTTTTCCACTGTACCTTCCATTACTCTTCTTGATCTGTAGAGATGTGAAAATACCCTCTGTGCAGGTCCATCTTCTTCCCTGTCTTTTTGCTTCTGACCTGTGTCACTAGCAGAGCTGCACCCATGCAAAATTAACGGATGGGTGCTGTTGCACCCCGTTAGTTCAGGTCTGGGTTTTGTCATCAAAACAGGCTTCAGGCAGTCTCACCAAGGAGCCTTGGAGTGAGCCAAGCAGCCTGGGGCTGTTTCCCATCAGACCACAGTGGCAAATGATGGAGGCACTTGTTTCTTGCAAGTGAGCTGTTCTCTGTGTGTGTTCGGATCCCAAGTCCGAAACTTAAAGAAACTTGTTGGTGTCTAAATAGAAAAAGCACCAAATTCAATAAAACCGACGAAGTTCTGTATGAGTTTGACATGAGTTGATAGTTAGGGCTGGGTTCCTCATTTTGGCTTTCTGAGTTACTGCAGTCTCCTCTAGGAACCCAGACCATCATCACTGTGCTGGGATTTTATTTTCATTCCTCCAGTACAAAGCAGTTCTCCTGGGGCTAGGTAAATGGGGATTTCTGCAGTCCGATGCCTCAGACTCTGTCAACTTAAATTTGGCCTGAGATTTAAATTCACTGTTTAAAATATGACTTTCCTAAACAATTTTTTTTCTTCAGTTCCTTGGGGGATGAAGGGGTGTTATTTGCCTTACAAAGTATGAACCCCCTCAAGGAAAGGTACTTAGAGCATGGAAGTGGAAAAAAAAACAAAAACAAAACAAAAAGCAACTCTGTGGTTTGTGTTGCCCACTACGGCGCTTGGATTTGCTTTGTGTTAGCTCAGCTGTTAAGCTGTCCCCGCTCTCTTCCAGCCTCCTCGACTGCAGCTCTCAATTATTTATGACTCTGTTGGCAAACTTTCTTTCAGTGCTGTTTTCCAAATTGTGTGCGAACCATAAACAACAGAGATGTCGGTGCTGGTGGCAGCAGAGCAGTAGCAATAATCCAGCGAGACCCTTTCTTCTCTGGCTGTATCTCGCCCAGCGAGACGTCTCCGTGCTTGCATACACCTCGCCAGCTCAGCTGCTGTGAAACCACAGCCCCGCATCAAACTTAGCCCAGCGGGGCTGAAGGCAGTGAGGGACCCGTAATTTGTGCCTGAGTGGGAAGAGCTGCGATGGTCTCACACGTGAAAGGCCCCCCCCTCCCAAAATAGCACAACCAATTACTCAGGATTCAGCCCAAACCTGGGGCTGCAGCACAGTGTGGTACTTCATATCTTGCAGCTCTCCATCTGCTCAAAGCCTGCCAGTGGCTGCCTCTGCAGTGTGGCACCCCTGCTTCCCCAGTGCTTGTCTCTACTCGCTCATCTCTGCCTCGAGACTGTCATTTTTCTCATGCCCTCTCCTCTTGCTGTCCTTCCAGAGCACCACACCACTTCTTCCCCTAATAAGGACTTGTTTCTAATCTCTGGACAAAGTGTAAAAGAAAGCTGTTGGATAGCGTTAGCCTCCAAAGACTGAATCTTGTTAAAATACCCCAAATGGGACTCAAAATTGATTCCTGATGTAAATAATTCTCAGTAAAACTAGTTATTTTGTTTGCCTTGGATTTCTGTGAAATCCCTCCCCAGCAATCTCACCCTTCCTGGGGTCCTTTTTCTGTTTCCCAGGAAGAAAAACAACTTCAGCTCTGCAAAGCGAGCTGGTCCGTGCCAGACCGCTACTGCCTGGGTCAGCTGGAGAGCTGCTGACCCCACAGGCTGTGTTCAAGAGCTTGTAGCTGTCAGCCTGTGCTGACACACGAGAGACTTCTTAATATTTTGGAGGGTCAGGGTCACAAAAGACTGCTGCCAATTTTGGAGTTCTCTTTGCAGGGTCACCTCCCAGCCTTAGAGCAGCCTTTGAGACACTTCCTCGCCTTTGGTGTTTGTCTTCCTTTTCCCTTCTGGGGTTGAAGAGCAACCTAGGCAGGATATAACCCTCCTCTCTCCAGGTTCCTCCTTCTCCATTCTCGCCTGTGCCCTGGCAGGCAGGAGCTGCTCCCAAAGGCTGGCTGGGGGATGTGACCTTGTCCCTCTTGGATCTCCGTTCCCATGCAGTGACACCTATTGGCTTGGAGATCAGTCCCTGCCAGGCCATGGGACTAGTGAATGCCTGGAGGAAGGGAAGTGCAGCACTTTCTGCTGCGTTTGAGCCAGTTTTGTACCTCCTGACAGCCTAAATAACCCGCCCTTCTTACCTGCATCCCAGCCAGGATTAAACGAGTGCTGGCCACAGACTTCGCTAGCTCAGAAGAAAGCGATTTTCCCTGCTCTTAAGGGAGCAGCCTCTCAAAGTGCTAGCTGACAAGCCAAATGCCCAGCAGGGGAACTCGGCCGTCTCTGTCCAGGCCCTGCCCTCCCTCAGCACAGGCTGGGGAGATGCGGAAAGTGCAGGCAGGATGAGGGCGGCACTGTGCAAGTGGCTGATGTGCAGACGGGACCTGTCCTCCCACAGGTGATGAGGCACGAGAACTCGAGCGTGTTGGAGCTGGATGGGAAGGAGGTGTCCGTCTTCACCCCCTCCAAGCCCCGCGAGAAGTGGCTCCGCAAGAGGACGCACGTGAAGCTGCGGGTGAGGGGGGCTGGGGGCTGCCTCTGCTGCGGCAGGGCGCGCTGTCACCTACGGGGGCTTCAGTTTGGGCTGCAAGAACGGTGCTGAAGGCAGCCACCGTGGGCACCTGTGTCTGTCCATGCACTTGCCATGTTATATAGACAGAGGCTTTATGCTGCTGATGTATGTTAGAGATATTTCACTCAGATAGTTGTGAAAGAGGCACCCAAAAGATCTGTATCAGCAAGGTCTCGGCCTTCACTCCGTGTAAAATGCAGCGAGTGTGGCTGTAGGTCAGGGAAGGAGAAGCAGCTTCTTCCAAAGTTCAAGAACACAAGTCCCATGTGAATGCCCTTCGTTCCCAGGAAATGTCTCTGATTCCTGAAAGAGGGCAGTTCTCTGCTAGAGCTGAAACAGTGTCAGCAAATTTCTCTGGCAACTGTTTGTATTGCCTCTTAAATTGAAAGTGTAAGACCTAACGGACAGCAGCAGCATTGCACATACAAACTGCCTTTTAAATGGGCTCTTCAGCCACGTACATGGTGGCCATCGCTGCAGGGAACAAAGTCTCACCTCCCCTACAGGTCAAATTATTTTCCGAAGCTGAGAGCTGTGGGTGAACTGGGGAGAGGGTGGGGAATGACAGAGAAACCCACACGCTGATTTGTGCAGTCGTATTTGGCATACCCCCTGAGACTGTTTGTCACTGAACTTTTTCTTTCTTCTTGTTTTGTGTAGAATGTCACAGCCAACCACAGGATAAACGACACCATCGCTAATGAAGATGGGCCCCAGACCTTAACTGGAAGGTTTATGTACGGTCCACTAGATATGGTCACGCTCACGGGAGAAAAGGTACAGTCTGCTATGGGGTTGTGCGCTGTGTGGTGAAAAGAGGGGGGGACGGGGGCAGAGGCTGCTCCCTCACTGCCTGCTTGGGTTTCTTACCCTTGTGCCTTGGCCCGGTTCCCCTGCTCAGGCTTGTGTGGTGCCTCCTACCAGGGACAGCCCTGATCCTGGAGGCTGGCTTTCATTCCAGCATCCCGATATTCAGTTGCTTCTCAGCTTGGGTCTTGCAAAGCACAGAGAGTGGAAGCAGGACCAAGCCCAGCTGAACGATGGGGCTTGGATGGAAGGGCCCTGTGCTTGGCCCATTGTACAACTCATCTTTGTCGCTGTTTTTGACCCAGACTTGCTGTCTCCCCAGGTGGACATCCACATCATGACCCAGCCGCCGTCAGGAGAGTGGGTTTACTTTGACACTGAGATCAGCAACAGCAGTGGCAGAATTTCCTACGTCATCCCTGAGAACCGGCGCCTGGGCATTGGCGTGTACCCTGTCAAGATGGTGGTCAGGTGATGTACCTTGGATGGCTGTGGCTTAGTTTGCAAGAGGACAAAAAAGGCTCGAAACAGGCCATGCGATTGCGTGACAAAGTCATAGACCTGTAACCCAGAACAAAAGAGGAATTTGATAATTGTAGAGTACGGTCCCTCCTTGCGTGGCAGCTCTGATTGTTGGGTGTGTTCAGAGCCTGGTTTGCCAGCAACAGGAGCAAAATGATTTGTACTCTACAGCTATAAAAGGAAGATTCATGTTTTATTCTGACTCTTACATCATGAACAGGATGGTAATTGAGCTCTGGTTGCAGGATCTTGCACGCCTTCTGCACCATAGGTGTATGGCCTCACTGTCATCTGCAAAACTGCACAGCCGAGCGTATTTTAAAGATTATAAACTTGTCCTTGAGAGGCAGAACTTTGTTCTCATGGTAATTCACAGCCCAAGAGGTTTCAGCTCAGCTCCAGTTGCTGGCATTCAGCTTTGGAAGGGGGAGAAGAGGAGCATCTTTTTAGTGGTGAATGCAGCTATGTTCTCCTGGGAGTGTGTTTTGAGTCACTGACGGGCACTGACACCAGGACTCCGGAGCACTATTTCCCACCCTACCTCAACACAGAGTCTTTCCTGCAGTGCCCGTCGCTGCTCTAACCGAGGGTAGCACAGCTGTTAGAGCCTTTGGGCCAGGTCTGGGGCTGCTTTGGTGCACTCAGTACTTCTGAAAGAGCCTCAGTATCTTTATACCTATAAATACCCGGTTCCCTTTCAGGGGTGACCACACTTACGCAGACAGCTACATCACAGTTCTGCCGAAGGGGACGGAGTTTGTGGTGTTCAGCATCGACGGCTCCTTTGCAGCCAGTGTCTCCATCATGGGCAGCGACCCCAAAGTCCGCGCTGGAGCGGTCGACGTTGTACGGTGAGTGGCAGGGGCTGGGGCAGTCGGTTTGCTTTGCCCGTAGCGTTGCTCTAGGTCTGTAATCCCTGCACTTGTGGGTTTTCTTCTAGGCACTGGCAAGACCTTGGCTACCTCATTATCTACGTCACAGGCCGCCCCGACATGCAGAAGCAGAGGGTGGTAGCGTGGTTAGCACAGCACAACTTCCCCCATGGGATCGTCTCGTTCTGCGATGGGCTCGTTCACGACCCACTGCGGCACAAGGCCAACTTCCTGAAATCCCTCATCACAGACGTAAGCCTGCATCTGCTGAAATATGATCGTAGCACGGGTTTAGATTGCTGCTCGTCCAATTGCCCCTGTCAGCACCAGTCTCTTGGCAGCAATGCGACCTGCAGTGGAAGATTAATCTCTGTTCATTTTATTTTCATCCTTTTATTGCTCCACAAAGTGTCTGTGCTGTTAAATTGTGTCATCTCCGCTCTGCACTGTCCCATCTCATCACTGATTCTTCCAACGCCAAATGCCAAGTGAAACAGGGAGCAGTGCCTCCCCTTCCCTGCTCGTGTGCTTTTGTCACCTGCTCAGTGGCTTTCTGTCTGCCCGTCGTGTGACCTGCGGGTCTGAGGTGCCCTTTGGAGGGCGTGGGGCTGCCGCAGGGAGTGGCCTTGCACCACCTACCCTTGATGGGAGACTGCGTAGAGCGGCTTCCCGAGCATTCACCCCAGGGAGGTCGTAATGTCACTCAGCCCAGAGGCTCAGAAAAGCTCCAAATAAAACAAGCTTTTCTCTGCCTGGCAAGTGAAGTAGCTGTCAGCTTCCAGAGCACTCGTGCCCTGCCTTGAAAAACAGGGAACCCCTCATTAACCCTTGGACTCGCATTTTGGCCTGAGCCATGGTGGCAGGAGCAGCTGTCTCTGACTTGCTGCCACGAGGGCCGCGCTAGCTGCTCTCCCTTGTCCTCTTGGAGGACAAATCTGTGACCAGGGCCAAAGAGTCCATATCCCTGGCTTGCCTGCAGCTCTGGGGGCAAAGCAGCTTGGTCCTGTGGTGGCACCAACGTCAGCACCTCCCCTGCTTCAACCCCCTGACAAAGGCTTTGGCCAGGAGCTGCTTTTGCTCTCCGCTGGGAGTGCAGGCGGATAAAGCCCCGCAAGGCAGTTGTGTGTCGCTGCCTGTCCCTTCTCCTTCCGTCCCGCAGCGCTGAGCAGCGTAACTGCGTGTGGCAGCATGGCCAGCGGAGGGGAAGGCTCCGTGCTGCTGCTGATGACTGCACAGGGGGCTGCAAAACACTCCTCTCCCCTAGTGGCAAGCAGGCAGTGAAGTGTGCGGCATCCCTGCCCCCTGCGGACCTCAAGGCACGGCAGCCGTTCAGCCAGAGGAGATCTGCTTTCCTGTTGCTGTTACTCCTCTTGTTCCGGCCTGTAAACATCCCCGGCTCTGTTAATTAATGCTTTGCTCAGCGGTGCATTATCCAGCTGGGAACTTACATAAGTTATTGACCTGAGATTCCTACAAATGCTGGTTAGAAAAAAAAAAAAAAGAAGCCCTGCCTGTTGAGCGGCGAGGAGCGCCCCTATGTTCTGACCGCGTGTTGCTTTCTCTCCCTGCAGCTCCACATGAGGATCCATGCAGCATATGGCTCCACGAAGGACATCTCCGTGTACAGCTCCATCAGCCTCCCGCCCACCCACATCTACATCGTTGGCCGACCCACCAAGAAGCTGCAGAGCCAGTGTCAGGTAGGAGCCAGCTCGTCAGAGCCCCCTGGGTGCTGCCCGAAAAGCCAAGGGCCTCCCGTCTGAGGGAGAGCAGTGGGGATTTGGTCACCCTAAAACTGCTCTCTGACCTGGTGCTTTTCAAGACAGGAAGGTCCCCTGTGGCAGGGCCTGTCACGTCTGTCTGGGTGGCTGCATGTCTTGTTCATCACCCGGTGAACCTGGCACAGCAAAAGCATTCAGCTCCCAGAGCCTAGCGGGGAAACGCGTCCCGTCCCTCTAACGCCTGCCCTTCTCCTACTTGTCTCGCAGTTCATCACGGAGGGGTACGCGGCCCACCTGGCCCAGCTGGAGTACAACCACCGCTCGCGCCCCGCCAAGAACACCACGCGCATGGCGCTGCGGAAGGGCAGCTTCGGGCTGCCCAGCCAGACGGAGTTCCTGCGCAAGAGGAACCACCTGCTGCGCACCATCTCCTCCCAGCCTTCGGCTGCCGGCGGCGGCAGCGCCGGTCACCGCCCCGAGCGCACCCAGAGCCAGTCCGACAGCGACAAGGAGAGGGACAGGGAACGCAGCCAAAGAAGCATGAGCATCGCCACGGGGTGCTGGGGCCGGAGCACAGCATCCCGCCTGGAGTCTGGCCTCTTGGGGCAGAAGTAGCCAAGCCAGAGCCAGCGACTGTCGGCTGTAGCCACCGGAGGGGAAAACAAACGGAAAGAGGGACGAGGCCGGCGTTACGGGCTGGAAGGGTAAATATGGTGCTACTCTAATAACATCGTGGTGTTCTGGGAAGAGATGGGATGTTTCCCACGCGGAACGTTCAGGCCTTGCAAGCGGGAGCGTCAGGTTTGTGCAGCATGAGCCCAAGGAACAGCTGGAAATCGGGGGGGGAAAAGTCTCCAGGTCAAGATCGCGCTCTCTCCTGCCTCCTTCTCTTATCCAGGTTTAGTGACTGTAAATATGTGCCTCCTCGCCTTGTTAGCCATCGCTCCGATACGCGTGACCGAGTGCTGTCCTCAGAGCCACAGGAACGGGGATGAGGCTGGGGGAACTTGCTCTTGGTTGTCCCAGGAGTCAGACCGAGGTGCTCTGCCAGTGCTGGCACGGGGTGGGTTTGGGGTTCAGTGAGCGCGCTGCTTCCCCGGCACAGACAGCCCCAAGCGAGGGATTTACCGTGGGCTGCGCCAGGCAGAGCAACCGAGAGCTTTACCTGTACGAGGAGCTTCAAGTTCAGCCACTTTCGCAAGGAGTACGTGCAGTGGCAAAGCAGAAAGATGCTGTTGGTAGGGGCAGAATGTCGGCAGATTCACGCCCAAGCAAGTGGGGTCGTTATTACTGTTATTTTTTAAAGAGACATTTTAGAAGCCGATGGAATTTAACGTGTTGACCTGTTAAAAGAAGAATACAAGCTACTCTGAGCTGTTACAAGCCTCAGACACTTAATTTGCTGTTAGTCTCCAAATATTGCTCTATATTATTTCCAGAACTAACTACCATATATTTGCAAGCAGTTCTTCTCATCCAAATGCAGGGTCTGACTCTCAACACCCACCTCTGAGACATTTTCTTCTTCCCAGGTTCTCTCCAAGTTCAGTAGCAGCTTCAATGGGAACTAGACTCGCTTCTTTTACCGGTAGTTACTGAACTGTAAAACCTCATTGTTTTTTGCACTGATGATTTTTAGAATGGAAACCTGTTACCATCTCATGTAGCTACATCTAACTGTTTGTAGTGCATGACAAAGAAATATTGCTAAGCCAGGATGTGTGTGTGTGTGTATATATATCCATCCACGTGCATATACATATGCCCACACACACACGTATATATATGTATATGTATATATTTAAAAAAAAAAAAAGAAACTCTGTGCGGAAGTTTTTCCAGCTGTAAGGAAGTGTGCCAACAGAGTCAGGCGAGCTTAAGAAAAGGCCATATCTTAATTTTCCTGGTGTGTTTCTCAGCGGCTGTGCCTGAGCCGATGGTTTGTGTGCTGCCGGAGTGAGCCGGGGCTGGGTGCGAGGTGACGGGAGCTGCCCGGTGCGTGGGGGAAGCCATCGCTGCTGTCCGGCACCCCCTGGTAACACCGAGACGCGCACAGTGTGCGCTGTGTCGTGCTGCAGAGGAGAACAGTGCCTAGAGCGGGGGCTTCCAGAAAGCCCCGTAGCCCTGTCCCCCCCCCAGGTCAGCCTGGCCGGGACTTCTGGCCGCGGCGAGGGGCCTGGTTCCCTCCTTGCGCACACCTCCTGGGCCAGAGGGGCACCCCCCCGGGGGGCTCGGGGTGCCCATTTACAGCCTCCAGTTGGCCTCTTCACGTGGAGATTTTATAGTCCTACCGAGCTCCTCGACTGTGTGTAACCCTGCTTCCCCCACCACACTTACCTGTATTTATATCACTTTCTACTTACGAGGATCTTATTTATAACAAAATTTTTTAGACTGGCTGCTTCATTTTATTAACTGTTTCAATACGAAGTGCAGGACGGCCGCACTGAGACACACAGCACTGTGAACACTGCTCTGCTACTTGGCTCCAGGCCACAGTAGGCAAACCTAAACTCATCAGGCATCCGAGGCAGACCTCGTGTTCGGGGCGTCGATGCGGACGCAGCGCGCCCGCTGCCTGCGCCGCCAGCGGAGGGACAGTGCTGAGCTGCCGGCGGGGCGCTCAAACCCAGCTGCCCGCCCGCACAGTGCATCTCCCACGTCCTTGCAGCCTGACTGCAAACTGCTTAACCACTTCTCTTTGATAATTAGTCAATTGCAGAATGTATCCGATGACTTTTATTACCAAAAACTGACTTCCCTTCCTGTGGGCCCAGCTAAGCTCTCTCTGAATGTACGGCCGGAGCTGACTGGGTTTCCAAACAATGTGAATCGTCCCACAGCTTTTTGCTAGTCGAATGTTCTATCAAACAGTTGCCATCCGAGTAGGAAGCCAAGCCACAATCCGTCCTGTGAAGTCACCAAAACACATCACAAAACAATTCCTGCAAATTTGGATATGGCCTTTGCAAAATTCAACTTCTCCTCAAAGCCCACAACCAAGGCATGGTCTGTACATTTTCCAATGCTGATGAGATGTTCACATTTTCTTATGTGTAGATAGTGTAAAACAGAGGCGAATGTAAATGTTCAACATAAAAAGTGGATATATAAAATGGAAAGTTATTTATTTATGTAGAGGAAGAAATGTCTGGAGGAACTGGAACCTTCAGGGTTTATTAATATTTAAAAATGTAGCTTTTTGTTTCAGGCATTATGTACAAAGCAATTACTTCATGGACCAAGTTTAATGTAACTGTCAATGAATGCAGAAGTGCAATATTATACTCACCTCTCCATCACTTCATGTTTTAAACAGCTACTAACCAGTTAGACTGACAATCATAGCACCTCCGTCCTCATCCTTTGTTGAGCTTCTTGAAACTTCCCCGGGTCCTTTCCCGGGCCCCCCATCCGTTGCCATTGTACAAATCCAACATGGAGAAGCAACTGTAGAGCAGGACCTTTATTGCTGCAATAATACCAGATGACGTGGGTGTAGTTACCAGGAAATATGCCAATAAGTTTTCTCCACCGATTCAGTCCATCACAGTCTGCATCAGTCTGTCTTCAGACACCCCCATCTGGCACTCATCTCTCTGAAGCAAAGATCAACGTGCTACTCACTCAAAGAACAATAGCAATAGTTGAATTCTGTGTCTGTAACCTGTTTGTTCTGAGCTGTTTCGGAGAGCGATGCATGTGACCCGATGTCTTTCCACGTGTACGGAAGAGGATCCACTTGGACGCGGTGAGGGAAAGATGAATGTATGATCCCATCCTTACTAAAGGGGCACTGTCAGGTTCAAGACCTAACTTATCTTTGTTACAAAGAACGCGTTTGCTTTGAAATGAAAGCTTATTAAAAGTTTCTCCTACTCCTCCCTGTCGCTGTTGTCTGGGCAGCCACCAGCACGACCGCTGACAGTCGCGCTGCTTCTGCTGCAGCCCACGTCCTGTACTCGCACATTAGCACAATACAGCACGCACTGCACAGGCTGCCTCAGGCTTTTCCTTTTTTTTTTTTTTTCCTTCTTTTTTAATTGTTTCCATGGGAATCAAACTCTGCTGTGGAGCTCAGATTTTTATAAAAAGCAGCTTTTTGTATTACGGAACTATTGGGCCAGACTTTCTACCTGACGCTGTCCCTTTCAAGTCTTTTAAAAAAAAAAAAAGGACCCCATGCATTCACACCGAGTTGTTTCCCTGGGTGGCCAGCTCACTCCATCAAGATGAGGCGAAATTCTGATACCAAAAACGTTTACAGTGTCCGATACGCGAGCCGAGAGCAGTAACTAGCCAAAGGGTTACTAACAAACGCCCGCTCCGCCCAGCAGCCGCCGTGCTTGCTGTAGCAGCCCCTTCTTCAGGTATTGCCACCGTTTGCTGCATTTCCTATTAGTTCTAGAAGCCTTACGGTCCCTTCCCTGTCCTGAGCACCCTCTGCCTGTCGATACCCTCGACTGTCAATTTTATATTCGACGATGTTAATTATATTTTATTTATAAAAAATTGCTTCGGGGGGGGGGGAGGGGGGGGGTAACAGACGCGCGTGTGGGGACCCACTGGAGGGCGATGCCCGAGGGCGCCGGCCGCCCGCCCGCGGCCCGGGCCGAGCAGCAGCCCGAGCCGGCGCTCCCGGGCCGCGCTGGGTACGCCCCTGTGTGCGCAGCACCGTGCAGGTGACGTGCTTGTGTGTGACAAACCTTCTGTACGACTTCCTTCTCCTCCTTGCTGTTAGTGCATCGTTCCAATGCTTGGGTGTGCTTTGTGTACAGTATCATTGTGAGTTACACAGATTAAAAGAAATGGGAAGGCTCGTCTCGTGTCTGCTTCTTTGGGAGCCGCTAGAAACACGCGTCACAAAGCCCGGGACGGGAGCAGGCGCCACTTTAATGGAGGGTTACAGCCACGAACACAACACGGAGGGCTTCTGCGCGGATCAGTCTCGCAGGACTCATTTGTCCGTTAGCTACCACCTTTTTTTTTTTTTAACAGTTTGTAGCTTTATGGACTTTGCAGTGGGGAAAAATGACGGCTGTTTGCATCACAGCTGCTGTGGGCAGGGGCCCCGAGACCCCCCAGAGCCTTGCTGCTGCCCAGGACCTGCACTGTGGGAAAGGGGCGTGAGTAAAGCCCCTGCCCCGGGGGCACAGCGCAGGGTGGCACTCGAGGGCTCAGGCTGGGTGCTGCAGCCCGAGCAGAGCCACGCAGCGCCACGGGCGCTCTGCTCCAAGCAGGGTGGGTGAGCACGAAGGGCTCGTGAGCTGGGTACGCACAGGGCCACAAGGACGGGACCGAGAGCAGCCCCTGAAGGGAAGACGTGGCAGCCGGCTGCCGCTGTTGCAGCCCTGGTGCATAGCCTGGCCACAGCGATGCCTCCTGCCAGCCAAAGCCCAGAGCTGAGGGGCAGGAGCACCTCTCGGTGCTGCTGAGCTCCTCGGGCCTTAACAGGGGCACCAGGGCAAGCAGGATCCAAGCGCGTTACAGCCACACTGGCCCCAGTCAGGAGAGAGGGCGGTTACTGGGAGGTGCTCTCCTTCCCAGTCAGTAACTTACAGAGTGGGTGGGAACTGCCCCGGGAAGCCTCCTGATGCGGTGCTGCCTGCAGGGTTCCACTCGTCGGGGCTCACACCCGGGCTGGTGCCTGCAGAACAGCCCCCGGCACGGCTGGAGCCCAGGCCCTCACTGCAGCATCCCCGTCCGCACCTGGAAGGCCAGCCCGTCCCCCCGGGTGGCTTGCTGGAAAGGGAGAGAGACGGGCGCTCAGAGCACGGCCTTCCCAAGGACAAAAAGCTACCAGCACCCACCCGCTGGGGCCGCTGCAGGGCTGCCAGGGCTCGTTTTGCCCTGGTAGAGCCACTCAGGTCCCCAGGAGGCAAAACAACGCCTTTGGGTGCAGCAGCCCCTCAGCTGTGGCCCCCACCCCACCCACCAGCAGTCAGTGATGGTGACGAGCCCCCCCCATTACCTTGTTAATCTCTTTGTGTCTCTCCTTGCTGACAATTTCTTCTAGAACTTCTCCATCTCCCTTAATAAGCCTGGAAGACAAGGAGAGGGCCACGAGTTGTGACAGCTACTGCTTCAGACCCAGCCTCTGCAAAACCCCTTCCATTTCTTTCTTTTTTTTTTTTTTTAAACACTGAATTCAGGTCTGCTCCTGACTGCCCAAAGCATGCAGGGGCCATTCATAAACGGGAGCCAGTTTGGGGCTGAAAGGCAGCCAGGCCCAGAGCATCTCGCCCGAGCAAATTTCCATCAGAGGCAGCTCCCACCTCCAACCACAAGCAGGAATTTAATTGTCTTCATTACGTGCCTACCGGGGAACTGACCTTAGTTCCACACCTCCCTAAGCCCCGCAGGCTGTCTTCTATTTTAAGACCGGACTTGTCATGCCCAATTCTCTTCAGCATGATGTTTTCTGCTCGCTGGGAGGATGCAGTCTATTAAAAACTGGGTCATTCCTAGTTGGCAGCTCAACGAACTTCAGGCTGATTGTCTGTAACCCCAAGCAGAACACGCTTCCTGCCCACTCAGCCCCAGGTGCTAACGGTTCAGCTCTGAAAGGCAGGAGCATGAAGTGGGGGGGGTATGGAGGCACCATCACCCCTCTGGTTCCTGCTTTGCAGGGGCAGGGCCCTGTTTAATGGGAAACAGCTGAACCAGTCACGCCCCAAGGAATAAATAAGAGGGAGCTCTGCTGCCTGCAGCTGGCTGCTGGGAGGCAGCCCAGTGCCCTTTGTGTGGGCACCCAGCACGATGTCACACCTCAGTGCCCAACGTGCCACCTGCAGGGCTGACGGGAGGGATCTGCGAGGCCTCGGCTCAGGCCTTTGCTGCCGCAGGGGCCGTGGCTCTGCACAGGCACTGCAGTGCTGCAGAACGGCCTCCTCCAGGCCTCCGCCCCACAATGCCTGGGTGGGGACATGCTGCCTCCTTTCTGCCCCAAGGGCCCGTACCTGGTTCTCCCCGTTTCGGGGTCCACGACTCTCCGTATGACGCTCTGCCTCGCATCCCATTCCTCCTTTGTCATCGGCTTCATAGCCTGGATGCGGGATTTCTGTTCGTCTGTCAGGACTGGAAGGTATCAGACAGTCAGAGCCACGCTCCTGGGGCACCGCAGCGCGCCTGCAATGAGCAGCCAGGAACGCAGCACCGGCTCCACGGCGGTGCTTCTGGTTCAGTGACAAACCACGCCAAGGACTGGCTGCTGTACGGCCCCAGAGCTCTGCCAGGTTGGTACTGCTGACTGCGTCTTTTCATTTGGCTTCTCTGTTTCCACTTTACAGCCACAACTAGAGCTAAACCACTCACCAATCTATGCCCGTAGCACCTTACTTTTACTTGCTGTTGCTCAAAGGCAGCCACTTAGGAGGGCGGAGAGTCAGGGACTGCTCTGTGCACAGCTCTGCTACTGACACCCTGCGTGGATCCCACGGGGGGACATGCAGGGGCCTTTTCCCAATGCCATGTTTTGAGCCCTGGCTAAGCAGGAGGGAAATGCGATCGTTACCTGGCCCGGAGTCCACCAGTGACTCCTTCTGCCACTGCTCCAGCGAGGGGCCGGGCACCACTTCTGCCTTGGCTCTCTCCTCCTTAGCTTTTTCTTTTGACTTCTTTTTGGATTTCTTTTTTATTCTCTTCTTCTTCTTCTTTTTCTCTTTGTGTTTTGCTCGCTTCTTTTTGCTGTGTTGACTCTTCTTTGCTTTGGGCTCACTGTCACTGGAGTCCTCGGAAGAGGAGCTGGAAGAAGACGAAGACGAGGAGGAGCTGGAGGAGGAAGATGTCTCAGAGGAAGACGTGCTTGCCTTCCTCTTCTTTTTGCTCTTTCCTTCCTTCTTCTTTTCTGCAGTGCATAAGAAGAGGGTGAGCAGAGCAGCTCTGGCCCCGTGGCAGCAGGTATTCCTATTATCCCCTGTAGTTGTTACTGCCCCACTCTCCCAGCCTGAAGACAAAGTCCCCAGGGCAAATCCCCTCTGTGTCGCCACCTGGAACACATCAGGGTGCGGAGCTGTTCTGCTAGCACAGCACGAGGAGCGGCCACAGGGCTCTGCACCTGTCAGAGCCCCACCAAAACGGGCCCAAAGCGCGCGCTGACGTGACGGACAGCGATTCTGCTGCAGGCAGGGATCCTTCTCTCCCACCCGGGCCCCCCTTTGTCCACCTGCCCCCAAGAAAACCTGGTAAAAACGCGGGGTCGCGGACCCCTCCCCACCTTCCTTCGTGGCTGCCGAGCTCGACCTGTGCCTGCGAGGCCCTGAGGGCCGCCTCCCCGGCGAGCCGCCGCCGGGCTGCGGGTCCCCGCCGCTCTTCCTGCGCTTCTCCTTCCTCCGCTGCCGGCTGCGAGAGGGGCTCCGGCTCCGCGATCGCTTCCGTGACCGGCTGCGGGCCATGGCGCCTCGGCCCCTGCGGGGGCAGCGCCCTCAGCATCCCCAGAATTGCCCAAGCCCAGCGAAGCCCGGCCGGCCTCAGCAGGCGTGCGGCGGCCTCGTCCCCGGGCAGCCACCAGCGCTCGGGAGGGACAGCGCTGCTCCGAGGGCCCCCGGTTAATTAATTAGGGGCACGAGGACCCCCCGGTTAATTAATTAGGGGCACGAGGACCCCCGGTTAATTACCACCCTGACGCCCGCAGCACGCCTCGACGCCCCCCCCAGGATCCCACGGAGGCACCGGGGGCCGCCGGCGGCCTGCGGGGAGCGGCCCCTTTAAGAGCCCCTGTAAGAGCTCGGCCCCGGCCGCGCTGCCCCTTTAAGGCCCCTTTCACCCGCCCCCCCGGTGCCGCCGCCGCGCGCATGCGCCCTCCTCCCCTCCCGCCGCGCCCCCCGGCCTCACCGCGGGCCGGGGCCGCGCCGCCGCCGCCGCTCCTCCGGCACGGTCCCGTCCCCCCTCACTTCCGGTCCCCATCGCTCGGCGCCGGCCGGCAACAGCGCCGCGCTCTTTGGTTCCGGGGTTCGGCCGGGCCCATTGCTGGTGCCCCATTGTTATAGTCCCATTGTTATCGTCCCATTGTTGGTGCCCCATCCAGCCTTCCCCACGTCCTGCCACCACAACGCCCCCTCACTGCAGCTCCTGCAGTTGAATAAGGGAGTAATCGAATAATGGCAAAGCCCCTCCAGACACTGGTGCCCCCGGGGAGGCGCTGGGTACTGCGATGGGCGCCCTGTGGTTCCACCCGTCCCAGGGGAGTCACGTTCCTGCCCTCGCTTCCCTCTGCAGAGCCCGGCTGTGCTGCAGGCACCCCCCAGCTCTCTCCCCAAGGCCCATTCCCCCTCGCTTACTCGACACTCGCAGCGTCTCTGAGAGGGAAATCTCTGCTCAGAAGAGCTCGCGGAGCCCCCGAGGCACCCCCTCAGCCGCCCCAGGGGATCGACGCTTCCTGTGCTGCTCCTGATGGATTTTTCTGAGCCTGCGTTAGGCAAACCTCCGGTGGTGGTAACTCCACACCATTCCCAGCAGCCTGTTCTGAGCCACCGTTAGCTGAGTTTGGGGCGGATCTCTCCCTGCTGCCCCGCAACCAAAAGCTTTTCTCCTGCAAGAGGCCAGGACTCCCGCAAATAGCAGAGAAGTGGCAAATTTCGGGTTTTATTGCACTGTTTCTGTGGGGTATGTGGTTTTATTGCACTGTTCTTTTCCATTTACAGAGCCTTGCAACGCTGCTGTTGGCACAGAGGCCTCCACAAAAGCCAAGCAGCTTCATTTATTTTTCCTGTACCCCTGAAAATATTCACAGAGCCCTTGCAGTGGCTCCAACGGAAGGCTTTCCACATCTTCCAAGCATCCCTCCACCACGCCAGGCCGAGGGTGAGCCCTTGCCTGCCTGCGTACCAGCAGGGGACGCAGCCGGCTTCCCCAGCCCAGCAGGACTGGTTCTGCATCCCCCTGCCAAGGTGACAGCGACTTCTGACGTGACTCACGCATCCACCAGAGTCTGTCAGTGCAGCCCGAGAGGACAGAAAGCAGCTTCAGGCAACTCGGTCTGAAGAAATCATGCCCTACCACATGCTACCACAGCGAACAGAGATCCACAGTCTCAGGCACATCATCCTCAGCAGTTTCCGTGAAGCCGTCTCCGAACCCCTCTGCTTCGACCAGCTCGGGCTTCTGGTTGCACATGGGGCAAAGCCGGTTGCGGATGGTTGAGGCTCTCATCCAGACGATGAGGTTCCAGCGTTCCCCCGAGGCGATGGGGAGCGCCCCGTGGATCTGCCCTCCTCTGTGTAACAGCCCCTGCGTCCCCACGTGTTCAACCTCGATGTAGTTCGGCACAGGGCAGGGATCCTGGAACAAAGGCAGGCGGGTACAGCATTACACCAGGAAGTCCCTGAAGAAGAGTGTCCAGCGAGTTGAATTTCGACTTCTTAAACAAGCAACAGGGAGAGGATGGGCTGTACCTCAAACGCAGCCACTCCAGTGGTGGCCGGGCAGCAGTTTGGTACAACTGCTTTCAGGTAAGGCATTCCCAGAGACAGGTTCAGAGGGAACTTAAAGACAGAGTTTCAATCACAAAACTCTTTCACCAGTGTATGGTGTTTTTTTAACCTCTCTCCTGTGAAGAATCCCCTGAGAACAGGGGTTACAGAATTAGGCGTAGGTCTCACATGAAGTAAATGACTTCTTTCCCTCTCTCTCAGCACCTCCCTGCTCGTTATGTCCCTTAAAGGAAGATGGGTTGGTTTGTTTCACTCCAGCTTCTCCTACAACAGCTCTCTCCTCTCTTTGAATTGGCTGCAGTTAGCTTGAACATTGAGATCTTGTTTGCAGCAGAAAAGGTTCCTGTATAACCACTACATTTTTAAAAAGGGGAAGGGACAGAGTGGTTTTGACTATCAGAAGTGAACAACTGGACTGTGGTTTAGAACAGTTTGTGCCTTGAAACTGGGATGAGGGGGGAAGAGAAGCAGGACCCAGGTGAGGAATGTGCCCAGTACCTGTCTGAAATCCCCGAAGTACAAGTTGCCTTCTGTGAAGTCTTTTCCCAGCGAAACGTTTAAGGTGACTTCCGCGTTATCATAGTGAGAGCTCAGATCCAGGTCTTCGTGCAGCGTGTACTTGACCACGAACGCCTTGTGGCTGTCCAGGCAGGCACCCCCCAAGTCGGGGTAAAGCAGAGCCGTTATGGGCCGCAGGTATTTCTCCCGCAGGGGCGTGACGAAGTTTTCATCCATCCCTATCTCATTGAGCAAGACCTGCCACAAAGAGAGGAGCTGGGAGCAGCTGACCAACAGCTGGGTTCCCTGCTGCTTCGTCAGAGAAGCTGCAGAGCTGCCTTGTCCTCTTCCAACGCTGCTGCTTGCTCAGATAAAGAACCAAAGAACAAAGACTCCAGCTACAGGGAGAGGAAAGAAGATCAGGTGGAAAACGGTGGTGAAAAGAGAAAAATCAAGAGGTGAGTGTCCTTCAGAAACAGACGCCTCAATTTAAATGTGTGTTGTTTAAATGCAAGGTGCTCTTTGCTCTGAGATAGCAGCTCCCATGCCCTTTCCCTGCCTTTCCCTGTCCTTTTGTCTCCGGACAAGTCACACACATTCCCTCTGCCCTTTCACTTTAAGGAGGCCGTAGCCAAACAAAGCTGTACTCAAATTATAGACATTTTGGAACAGAAAGGATGGTGAAGCGAGGTATACAAAGTCTGCTCACGAACACTCCCCCTAAAGAAGCACGAGAGCTGCTGAGTCCTACCCCGTAGTTATTCATGCTGTTGGGCCTGCCCTTCGGCATGTCCGACTGCTCAAAGTTCTCCAGCTCCTCAACAAAGGCTCGGCAGAACTCCTCCGTGAACACTGGCAGCCGATAGATCCTCTTATCTGCCAAGAGAAGGGAGATGCTCTGTGCTGAGATAAAAAACAGGCAGGAGTGTGCTCGGCCGTTGTGCTGCCAAGCTAGACCGTGCTCGTGTCGGTGAGAACGCAGCACCCACACGCTTCGCGTCGTGCTCCAGCTGCTCAAAGGCTTGGTGCTGGTCCTGAGGATCGGCTCTGGGATGTATTTGTTATTTTGCACGCTGGCCCCTTGCTTCCAGGCTTCTCCAGCCAGCCGTGAGCCCTGGCACCGATTTAAATGCCTGCTGTAGGTGCCACGGAAGTGCTCTGAGAAGCTCTGGAGAGCAGAGCTCTGCACGCACACACATTTTTCTCTGTTTTGAGAAAAGGAGACAACTTTTCAGCTTTTGTCAGCATTTCTGGTAGGAAGAGAGCTTCACGAATGCCACCAGGGAAGTTGAAAACCCAGATCTCTTTTAAAAAGGCTGAAAGCCAGACTGAAAATATTTCAGCTCAGACTAACCTAGGGGGATTGTCTGGAATGGGAAAGCACTGGGGAGGGAAAACCAAGCCCCCCTAGCAAACAGGATTCCTTCAGCGGGCTCCCCTGTGAGGTTACGGTACAACCAAAACCCCAGCCCTGCTGCAGCGAGAGCCTCTGCTGAGACATCAGCAGGCTGGGACTGGAAAGGCAGAACCCAGGATCTCATCCAGAGCACAACTGCTGCACAACACTGCCTCTCCAGAGACTCTCATCAGGCAGAAAATAACATCCTGCTCGTCTCGGCTGCGTATCAAATCCGAGCTATTAAAGACAGGGCTCGAAAACAGCTGTCATCGCTAAGGCTCGGCGTCACGTGGGTGCTCTTTGTCGATGATGGGTTGTGTTTTTTTTTTTTTACCTGAGAAGGACTCGGTGTAGTGCAGGAGGCCATCGAGATGAGCATCTGGTGAAGTGCAGTAGCTAACGATTTCTAAAAATTCCGGGGCCAGGAATGAATCCTGGCATCCAGGGAAGGAAGACAAATACAAACAGACACACAATTAGCTTGCACTGTCTTTTACAGCCCCAGAGGGAAACGGGCTTCCACAAAGGCACAGAAATTTTATAGAGTCTAGGGAGCAAGGCTGATGGTGACACTTGGGTTACTTTTGTGGCAGAAAATGATACTGGTGTCTTTAGTGGTTTAATTAATTGCGTTTTTCTGTAGTTCATGGGTATTTCTAAATATAACCGACCAGATTTATCCTTAGCACAATGGGAAAGAGCCTGACTCACAGCGTGGACACCTAATGGATAAATGCAAAGTCATTCCTAAAGGATTTCGCATCTTGTCCTGGCCTCAGCACAACAGAGCAATTGGGGGGGGGTGCACGCAGGCAGGCAGCCTGCTGCCACCCTCCAGCTGAGAGCAACTCAGAACTTCTCTGTGTGTTAGGGGGCAAAAACGCTGATTTCTGTAGCTGTCCCTCAGCCTTCACTAACCCTGTGTGCCGCAATGATGCTTCAGATCCAATACTGATGGTATTCTGAGCTTGGTACCCGGTGCTGGTGCAGCTTCAACAACGAACGACCCTCATCTGGCTACAAACCTGGCAGAATCCTGCCTGGAGAACGAGCCAGGGTGCCACAGCTCTAGAACTGTGCACAATCCCGATGATAAAAGGGCTCCCTACTGCAAAAATAAACTCTCAGCCAGCTCCCTGGGTGCAAAACAGATTTCAAACCCAGTGTCTACCTGAAGAACGTACACTTCGGGGTGTTTTCGTTTGTAACGGCTGGCGATGATGGCTTTGCGTTCCGCCGACTGATGGATTAACTGCTTTCTTCTCTGCACTTCTTCCTCGATCTAGGAATAAACAAAAAGCATCTCGTTAGAAAATCAAAATGGATAACTAAAACAATTCAAGGAACCTGCTCATTGTTTCAAACCAGTTATTTTTGTTCAGGGTACCTCTGGGAGACAGAATGCGTGCCTTTGCTTTTCTGTAGTCAAGACAAGTCCTATAAATATTTAAAAATTCAAATGCCTCAGTGGGATTTCAGACACATTCTCACAGCGGATGGCTTAAAAAAATAACTGAAGTCTTTCCATGGACGTGTCACGTGGAGCTGTGAGTTTTCAACCCTTTCAGGCATTTCTGACACCTCGTGAGTCACCGGCCTACGCCTTGAGAGTCTGGCTTATGTTCTGTCAGTACAGGCATTGTCCAAGATGAAGACATTTGCTAGGAAGGAGACCAGACTTGTCAGGAAAGGATTACTGCTAAGTGCTGTCAGGACAGGCTGATCTGTCATCGCAGCCCAAACAGCTGGAGCAGCAGCTGATTTGGGTAGCTTTTCCTCTTCAATAACCCGCCGTGAGGTTAGTTACAGCACGCTTTAGGAAAATGAGGAAGGAGGGGTGAGGTTGGCGGCGGCTGTGTGACAGCTCGCTGGCCTGGGGAGCCAGGGAACCGAGCAGGATCACGGAATTGTTGGGGTTGGAAATGAGATCCGAGATCACCCGCTCCAACATCCCCCTGCCACCAGTGTCCCCACAGAGCCACGTCCCCAAGCACCACGTCCAACCTTTCCTTGAACACCCCCGGGGCCGGTGACGCCACCACCTCCCTGGGCAACGCGTCCCCGTACCTAACCGCTCTTTCTGACAGAAATGTCTCCGAATTTCCAACCTGAACCTCCCCTGGCGCAACGTGAGGCCTTTCCCTTTACCCTACCACAGCTACCTGCGACAAGACACCAACCCCCAGCCCCCCCCACCTCCCTCTCAGGCAGTTACAGAGAAGCAACGAGGCCTCCCCCGTCCCCCCCGGTCCCCCCCCCGTCCCCCCGCCGCTCACCTCCCGCACCACGGCCTCGAACACCTCAGGGCTGCCGCAGCCCCGCTCCCTCAGCGCCTGCAACCCACAGGGCGGTGAGCAGCGAGCCGGGAGGGGACCCCGAGCCGCCCCCCCCCCGCAGCCCTCCGCCGTTACCGTCCCGTAGTCGCCGCGGAGCTGCTCGCGGTGCCGGTAACGGACGTGCAGCCCGCAGCGCCTCACGAAGACGTTGTCCGAGAAGAAGCAGGAGCACGCCCGGAACGGCCGGGCCGCCGCCATGTTTCCGCCCGGACCCTGAGCGCCGGCCCCCGGGCGGCTCCGCCCGCCCGCCCGCCCCCCGAGGAGGGGCGGAGGTCCGGTGTGCGGGCGCGCTCCCGTCAGGGTGCGCGCTCCCGGGTGGGGGGGGTGGAGGAAGGGGGGGGAGGAAGCGGGAGCGCGCGCGCGAGGCCCCGTCACGGTGCCCTCAGCCCAGGCATGGAGGCGGCGCTGCAGGTGGCCGAGGAGGAGGTGGTGGCGGCGGCGGCGGCCGAGCCGGGCGGCCCCAGCAGCAAGTTCGCCGACATCCAGCGGCTGCTGGCCGAGGGCTGCTTCCCGCCCAGCTTCTGCTCCATCCAGAGGAAGAACCTCAAGCGCTACGCCCAGAAATTCGTCCTCGACGGTGGGCAGCGACCCCCCACACACAACCGCCTTCACGGGGGGGGGCACGGTGCTGACAGGAATTCTCCACCCCCCGGGGGTCCGTGAGGTGGTTTTGGGGTGGGGGGGGCCTCCAGGTGTGTGTGTGTGGGGGGTGATGCTGCCCGTAGCAGGGTTTTGTCGCTGTGGGGTGGGGGATTTTTGTGGGGTTGGGGCAGGGGGACAGCTGCCTCAAGGAGCGTGATGCGAAAATGCCTTCTCTCTGCCATCCGCAGGCGGCTGCCTCTACTACGTGGGGCCCAAGAAGGAGGAGAAGCGCGAGGTGATCGTGGACCCCGAGCGCAGGCGGCAGGTCTTCCTGGAAAGCCACTTCACCGAGATCGGGAACCACCTGGGCCAGAAGAAGACCGTGCACCGCATCCAGAGCCGGTACTACTGGCTGGGCATCGTGAAGGATGTGGTGGACTGGGTGAGTGCGGCACCACCAGCGTTTCCCGAGGCGTTCAGGCAGGAGACCCCAGAGAGCAGCTGGAGGAGCCCTCATGCAGGGGCGGTTTCATTTCTGGTGCTCTTGCTTTGAAGCCACCTGCTAGGTGAAACTGCTGGAACGGCCTGAGACAGCTGGATAAATTGAGTGTCTTTCCCCTGAGCCTGAGAAAGCCTACACAGGTAGGCATCCTCGTGCAGGGCACTTTTGGCCAGCATGGGAACTGGGATTGGCTTTGAGCAGGATGGATTCCTGCCAGAGCTCCTCAGGTCGCTAAACTATTGCAATGAGAGGTGCTTGTTTCTGTCAGCTCCTCCGGGCTGCTGTGCCTCACCCGGTGTGTTGCTGAAAGTCCCCTGCAGCAGGGCTCTGTGGCACGGCCTGCTTTGGAGAACTGCAGTTACATTGCATAAACCAAGAGCCCATGCCCCTCCAGCACCCTGGGGCTGACAGTTTTTCTAGTCAGTAGAAGAAGTTTAAAATACAGTAAATATTTGCTCCAAAGTGGGGTGAGAAATGTCTTTGCTATAGATCATATTCAGAAAGTTGGTTATTGTGTCCTCAAAAGCTGTCTGAGTGAGTTTTGTCAGAGGTGAGCTGTGTCAGCCTGTTGTCTTTTGTCCTCTTTCTCTTTTGTCCCATTATTTTTATAGGGTAGAAGGAAGCTGCTCACAGTTACTGCCCCTCCTACCCATTCATAACCTGTTCAGTCTGAATCTGACAGAAATTGTCGGCCTATTTTAAAGTCCCTTGATACGAATTTTTCCTTTTCCAGATCAAAATGTGCGAAACGTGCCAGAACGCGGAGCACAACAAGAACGTATCGCGGAAAGCCAGACCTGTTAAAGTGGAATCTCCCTGGGAAGTGCTGGGATTAGATGTTCACGGTGAGTGTTTGCGGCTGTCAAACAGGCTCTTCAAGGCTTCCGCGCCAGCCATCAGGAAGCGTGGCAGACTTGGGGCCACACGTGAGTGAAAGCCACCTAGCTCTGCAGTGAGGAGGTGTCAGGGAGGCCGTAGCAGCTTACCGAGGCGCAACCTGATCCGGTGACTGGCGCGGTTCCCACTCGACACACAATGGGAGTTGTGGGCGTGCATTACTTCTCAGGATTGAGGCTGTGATGGGTGGATTTTTGATGACAAAGGTCACAGAGTTGTGCTGGCTAAATGGCAGTGCCGAACAGAATCGGGGTTGTTTGCCTTGTCATAGCGATTGTTTTGCTGGGTTCGGTTTTTACCTTCCTCATTTGGGTGATGATGTGGCATCACGTTGATTTTTCTTGGTGCTCGTTCATGCAGGACCTTTTCCTGAGACAAGCCAGAGCAATACACACGTCCTCCTTGTGACCGACTATTTCACTAAGTGGACTGAGGCTGTTCCTCTGCAGAAGAAAGATCCCTTGTCAGTGGCTAAAGCCCTAGCTACAATTTTTTACAGGTGGGCTCTTCTCTTGTTAGTTACACTGCGCCTCTGCAGTGAGGTGGGGCACTCTGGGAAGTGTTGCAGATAGAATCTGTGTCCACAAGATGGTTCCCCACAAAAGCACGCGCTCTCTCCCGCAGGAGAGGTCGTGCAGTGCCTCGCAGTTGCTCTTTACAAAGTGCTTGGGAGCAGCTTGGTGTCCTCCTGTTAGCAGGGGAAGGGAGAAAGAGGCAGAAGTGATTCTCTGCGTAGCTCCAAGGTCAGGAGAGTTTGTGCCCCAGTTCCCTGCAGAAGCTCTAAACTGTACCCTGATCCCTTGCAGGAGGTGTTTGTTTTGCACTCGTGTGGTGCCTCTCACCACAGTACCTCGTGGAAAATACGTGGAGCCAGCAGAGGCTGCTTTCAGATTAAGAAACTTTGCTTGCTTCTGCTGCTGCCTTATCATTCCTGAACAAACAGGCTTGGCTGTTTTGGAACAGATACGGCCAGCAGAGCTCTCTCTGCTCTTGGCAAGGCGAGGTCACGCCTGCCTCTCCCCACTGGGGACCCTCTGTCCCTTTTGTGCCCTATTTCCTGTGAGGATCGGCTGCTCTGCCCTGCGACCTGTGGAGTAAAACCAATCGTGTGTCCTCTTCTTCTTCAGGTTCGGAGCGTCCAAGAACATTTACGCCAGTCAGAGCTGGGACTTCTGCGAGGAGGTAGGTCACGCGCTGGGTGGTTCAGGGAAAAAGCAACGTGATCTCAAGTTTTTTTTGGACAGCAGGTCCAACTGGCAGAGCCACAGCACGCCGCGCACGGGGTGCGAGGAGCTGGTGCTGCCACCTCCCAGCCCCGCTGCCCGAGCAGTAGGTGCTTTCCAAAGCCTTCACGCTGTAGGGATCTGAGGCCACAGTTAGGTGGTGCAAGTCCTCCAGCCGCACTGCAGCCTCTCTGCTTGGAAGGAAGAGCCCCGTGGGATGATGCCCGTAAGCTTTCTGCCCCGCGCTGGGATTAACCCAGTTTGCCAGTGCTGTGGGAAGCCTCAAGCGCAGTTACAAAGGTTGTTGCAAAATCCTCGGTCAGGCCATGACTTCTCCAGGGAGCTCGCCATGCCCAGTGGCACCTTTCTCCCTCTCCTGTAGTACCTCAGGCTTCTGGGAGCGTTTCTGCTCCAGTCTTTTTTTGCTACCAGCAGCACTGTGAGTCCCCCCCCCCCTGCAGCCACGTGGCGCGGCCGTGTCTCGTGGCAGGGGGGGGCCGCTCACTGCTGCGGTGACCTTTGCAGGTCAGCCGGCATCTGTGCGAGCGCTGGAACATCTCACAGATCCTCACCCCTGCAGACCCCGCCGACTGCGCGAGCCTGGACGACCGCAGCGCCGAGCTGCTCAGATCCTCCATCTGCAGCGTGGTGAGCGAGAAGCCCGGCGAGTGGGACGCCCACCTCGACCCCGTGCTCTTCGATTTCCGCACCTCGGTCAACTCCGCCACGAAGTACACCCCCTTCTTCCTCATGTTCAACAGATACGTCTGCCTGTCCTCCGAGGTAACTTCTCGGCAGAGCGGGGTTGTGCAGGAGGTTCGGTGCTGGTGCAGCTACAGGGTAACGCCCACGTGTCTGTGCCTTGCAGGTGGATTTCGTCAAGGACTCTAAGGAGCAGGGCGTTAGCTCCAGCAAGGCAGACGGCCTCCCGCCGTTCACAGCCGCTGTTCAGGAGCAGCAGAACGCCGTGAAAGAAATTGTAAGTCTTGCAGCTGAGCCCCCTGCCTGTCCAGAAATGCCACCCCGCAGGAGTCTCTTGCCTGTGGGCTCTCTCCCGTGAAGGTTTCCTGCCTCAAAAAATTGCCTCAGTGTCTTTTGGAAAGTGCTTGGGAGACCTGTGTGTCAAAAAATGTTAGACAAGGTCACACTGAGGTGTCCTGCCCCGTCTGGTGTCTGGGTCGCTGGTACCACCTGCAAACAGGGCAGGAGCAGGGCAGGAGCAGGAGCTGTGGTTGACAGGAGGTGCTCAGAGCTTCCCGAAGCTCCAGCCTAGATCCCATTCTGCCCTCTGCCGTTGGAGAACTCTGAGCACAGCCACAAATCGTCGTTTCTTAGCATGGGTTCTGCAAGTTTGGGGGTGATGAGACGAGGTGGGGAGAGACCTCGTTTGGTCCCTCCCGTGCCTCGAGGTGCCGCCAGCAGCGCTGACACTGCCGGCACAGCTTTCGCCAGCAGAGCTGAGCTGATTTTTAAGCAGCCTCAAGGCCCAACCCGAGCCATCTGCTTTACAGGTGATCGCCAACATGACCACAGCCTACAAGCGGGAGCGCAAGAGCATGAAGAGGAAAAGCCGGGGCCTGCCCTCTCTTGCATTCAAAGTGGAAGACAACGTGTTCGGGGGCAACGGCGCCTCTCCCCTGAAGAAGCTGAAGAAGGGCCAGTTTGTGTCCTTCCAAATCAAGACAGTCCTGCCACCTGAGCAGAGCATGGCTGGGGGGAAGAAAACCAGTTAGCCTCTGGGGCTTTTCTGGGGGTCCTGCGGGGCTGGGGCCAGCAGAGCGAACTGTTCCCGAGGGCTGTGTCCTGGCTGTGTGGGGGCCCAGGGCACGGACGCAGCTGCTCTGTCTTGGGGAGCGAGGAAGGGGAAGGTTCAGACAAGGGGCTCTGCTCCGTCCCTTCCTGGTCCGGGTTTGGACCATCCCTACGGCACAGAGAAGTGGCACCATCTTCACCTGGGGGCAGCAGGGGGCTCGGTAGTGCCAGGAGCCTCCACCTGGAACACGGGAGTCATTGCACTGAGGCCTGGGGAGCGATCTGGGTGCAGAGAGGGAAAGGGGCGACGGCGTTCGCCAGGCTGCAGTCTGCTTCCTACGGCTTAGATCTGCCCTCCCCGCCGGCAGCCCGACCCGGGAAGAGCCACGCCAGGTCTGGCTGCATCCCTGTGGCCGTGGGGATGGCTTGAAGCGAGCTGTTTAGTTGTAAGCGCTCATTAGCGGGATTAAAATCGACAACGAAACGTGAGATTTTCATTTTTTTTTGGTTATCCGGGCAGAGGAAACTGACTTCTTCCTTCTGTTCTCCCCAGACGTGGGGTGAACTCCGGGACTCCCACAGACCCCACGCTGCCGGGGTTGCAGACCCTGTTGAAGTCCAGCGCGGGGACCCCTGACCGCAGGTGACCCAGGGCACCCGGCTGTCCCTTGTCACCCACCTGGGTGCTGAGCGGGGAAGAGGCCGAGCGCTGGCAGCCCTCTGGATGGCACGAGCTTGTCCCGGCTCGAAGACAAAAACATTTATCAGCCGGATTTCTGGAAAACGGACCCCTCGCAGCAATACTTGTAGTAGGGGCTAATTATTAGGGGTTAATTTAAAACCCCACCATGCGTGGTTCAGGGCCCTTCCATCTTTTCCCTCTTATTTCCTACCCAAAGAAAATAAATTCTGTGAAATTTTACAGGGTGTGGGGGGGGGACCCTGAGGCTGCCCTGGCCAAGGCGGTGCGGGGCTGGGGGACACCGGGGGGGGTGACGCTGGGGGGCGACACCGGTGCCCCCCCCTCCCCCCCCCCCCCGTTTTGGTCACCCCCGTTCCCGGCGCACGGTGGCGCCGGCGGGAAAGCGCCGCAGCGAGGGGGCGTGGCTAAGGGGGAGGTGGGCGTGGCCTGATGGGTTAAGCCCCGCCCACCCGCGACCTTCTCCCGCAGCGGGCGCGCCGGCGCCGGAGCCGCCGCAGGTAGGGGCGCGCTGCGTTGGGGCGGGGGGGGGGGGGGGGGGGTGGTTTGGGAGGGTTTTTTTGGGGCTCCGCGCCGGTTTTGGGGGGTTTTGCGGAACGGCCGGAGCACGGAGGGATGGGCGGAGGGGGTGGTTGGTGGGAAAAGGGGGTGCGGCGCGGGGAAAAGCTGCCTGCGTGGGTTGCGCGGGTAGGTGGGGTGGGGGGATGCTGGGGGGTGGGATGGGGCAAGGCTCCATCCACGGGCACCGGGGCGTTGCGGGGTCCACGGAGAGCCCGGAGGGCTCTCCGTGGACCCCGCAACGCCCCGGTGCCCACGCGTCACGAGGGGACTTTGTACGGCCCTTCCTTGCTCCACGGGGCTGCCTTCGCGTGGATCGGTCACGCTGCCTCCTCCTGAAGCGCAGCACCTCTGGGCATGGCGCCGGTGGGCAGGAAGGAAGGAAGTCCCGCTTTTTTATTTTATTTTTTTTTTACCGCTTTTTATGTCACTTCGGAGCCGGTCCCAAGCATCCCCGCGTGGGGTCGGAGCCACGCGTGGCGGCAAGGGCGGTGTCCCCGCCTCGGAGCCTCCCTCTCCCGTGGGATGCGGGTGTGGGTTCCCAGCTGCTCTGTAGTTTTCCCTCGTGATTTTTTTTTTATTGCGTGTCTCTGAATTTTATGCGGCACGTTCAGAGGGTTGCCCCAAAGGGTTATTTGGGAGGGTGCTGTGGCTGCTGGAGCTGTAATCGCAGAACTGTAGGGGTTGGAAGGGACCTCAAGACATCATTGATAATGCATTTTTTTGAAGATAATGCGGGTTTTTTTGTTGGTTTTCTAAGAGGAGAAGCTGTTACAAAGCAGAGCTGCTCTCCTTTATGCTTTGATAAGGTTTCAGTAGGGTTTTGATTGAGTGGTTGATTTCAGCTTCATCCTAGGAAAAGCAGGGAGGGACCCTCAGATCCCAGATGCCTGGGTTCAATATCTGCACGGCTCCGTAGCGCAGGGCCTGAGGGCTGCACAGGTGTCCTGGACCTGTGGTCCTGTGCCTGTGTCCCAGCATCATTCAGCTGGGACCTCGGGGTGGGCCTGGAGCCTTCACAGTAAGAGAGGATGAAGTTTCCCACCGAGATGCAAGGGGAGGTTTCAGGTTCAGGATTCAGGATGGATGGAGACATCTGGGAGGGGGAATTTGTCTTCATTTGGGCTTCCAATTCCATGAAATATCTCAGAGCGTATATAGAGGGGAAGAGGAGGGGACGAAGGAACAGAGAGCGGTGTTTGGGGTCAGGATGCTGGGTGGCTGCCGTGGCTTCCCCCACAGGCACTTGCAACCTGCTCCCCTTTCCCCACCACCTCCCGGTGGCGAACACCAACCCCGTCCCCTTCTTCTCACCCCACGCAGAGGACACCGTGGCCATGTCCTCCCTGCACTAGGACCGTCCCCCCCACCGCCTCAGTGGCTCCCAGCCTGGCCGGGAGGATGCGTGCCTGGAAGGCAGTGGCCAGCACGCTGGCGCTGAGCGGGGCCGATGTGGCGGTCACCACGCTGCTGTACGCCCACGGCCGGGGCGGCCGGGACATCCTGCAGGACCTGCGGCACTTCAACATCTTCAACTCGCTGCTGGATGTCTGGGGGGGCTGCCTCTACCGCAGCTGCGTGCTGCTGGGGGCCGCCATCGGGGTCGCCACCAACACGGCCTACGGCCCACGGCGCCTCAGGGCCTCGCGGACCTTCATCGCCGTCATCTGCCTCCTCATGGGCATCTACATGATGGTGAAGCTGCTGCTCTACTCGGAGGTGCGCAGGACCATCAAGGACCCCTGGTTCTGGGGGCTCTTTGCCTGGACCTACGTGGCGTTGGCGGCCACCTTCGGGCTGTGGCAGCTGCTGGCCTGCGTGACGTCCTCCCGCGAGGCGCTGGGGCCCAGCTCCGAGTCCCGCACCGAGGCGGAGGAGAGCTGCGACGCCCCGCGGGACAAGCGGGAGGAGGCGGCGGGTCCCACCATCCACAAGCTGCTGTCGTACACCAAGCCGGACGCCTTCTTCCTGGGCATCGCCTCCTTCTTCCTCCTCGTGGCCGCGCTGGGTGAGCGAAGGGGCTGGAGGGGGCCGTAGGGTGCTCTGCCCCTCGTCGGGAGGGAAGGAGCCATGCATGGGGCTCAGCGGCACCCTGGGCTTGCTCCTGAGATGGGTGGCACCTCCTAAATGGGCTGGGGGAAGAATTAAATGGGGCAAAATGTACAGCGGAGGGTAAAATGCAATGGGAAATGGGACATCTCTGTGCGCTACTAGGGGCTGTGCCTCCTGGTACATCTCATGTGAGGTAGGGGTATCTCCATGGTGGGGATGGGGTTGTCCAAGGGCCTTCGTGGTTGGGATTACAGGTTCCGTGCTGGTCCTGTGTGTGGTGGGTCTGTAACCTCTTGTCCTGTGGTCCTGTGCAGGAGAGACCTTCCTGCCCTATTACACGGGGCTGGCCATCGACGGCATCGTGGTGCAGAAGAGCATGGACCGCTTCTCCACGGCGGTGCTGGTCATGTCGCTGCTCGCCATAGGAAGGTAATCGCGGGGGCTGGAGCCCAGGGATTCATTTTGGCTTCTCGGCGCTTCGCGGCGCTGCGAGGCCGTGGTGGTGGTGGGGAGGCCATCGCATAGCCCTCCTCATCCGTCTGCCCACGGTGGGGGAGCGGGAGCAGGAGCAGGCACAGGGGACGGGCCCCCCAGGGAAGGCTGTCCTGGCAGCACCGTGTCCCATCCTGACGGGTGTCATTACTGGGGTTAGGACCAGCGTCCGCTTCTGGTAGCACCCCGTGGAGGCATGGGCTGGTAAAACCATCACTTCCCGGGGTGGAAAACAGTACCGGCACAGCATTGCCCAAGCCCTTGGCGTGGGTGTTGGTGTGTTTGTGTTGCTGAGGAGTGGGTTTCGTGTCCACTGGTCTATAACGTTTCTTATCTGCAATTAGCTCATTTGCCGCAGGTATCCGGGGCGGCGTTTTTACGCTCATATTTGCAAGGCTGAACATCCGCCTCCGCAACTGCCTCTTCAGGTCGCTGGTGTCCCAAGAGATGAGTTTCTTTGATGAGAATCGCACAGGTGGGTTCCCCTTTCCCCTGGGTTTGCTCTAGTCCCTCCATCCTGGCCCAGCCTACGGTATTTTTTCCCTTTGGTTTGCCCTCCTGGCAAGTAGCTGTCAGTAGCTGGAGGTGGCACCCAAATGCTCATGTTTAGAAATGGGGATAGAAAGCTCTATTTTTATTTTTTTTTAACCTTTTGGGTACCTCCCTGCCATGGCGTCAGGATTGCCCAGCACCTTGAGGATGTCACTCTGCCACTGACCAACCTGACATCCAGCAGCCCCGGGGCTGACACATTCATCTCTGGCCATCTCATCCCCAAAACACCTCCTTTCCCCTTCCTGCACCTCCCTTCCCACTGACAGCTGCCCTCCATCTCTGCTCCAGGCACTGGAAACCTCAGGCGCGTAAAGCTTGCTGTGCTTGCTTGTGGCTTTCCCAGCTTGCCACTCAGTCCTGTCCCCGGCTGTGTCATTCTGGCGTGGCCCCAGTCGGCTGCAACTTTTCCCACACTTAATTTCTTCCCGGCGATATTTTTAGTTTTGAGGTTACCGCTGTATTTAGCAATCGCTGCGAGCTGCCCTGCTAGCTGAGGACACTGGAGATGTTATTGGAAGTGGGATCCAGTAACCCTGGACTAGCAGTTGCTTAGTACGGGGATTCGGCCCTGGCTGCACTCGAAGACAGGCCAAGTGCTTAGAAATGCAGGGTGGTGTTTGCTGGCTCTTAATGTTCGTCTCCGCTGCAGGAGCTTTGTCCTTAGTCGCCGCACCCACATCCTCCAGGTCACTTGGGCCTCCTCCAGGCTGCAGGACACACAGCTAAACCCAAAGCTGCCTTGTGCTCTGCGGGGCGTGCTGTGCCAGGAGTGCTTCTGGTCCTGCGAGGACAGCGGGGAAAGGTGCCAGCAGTCCCTGGCAGGCTCGTGGAGGGCTCCTGGCATCATTCAGAAATGAGCTGGGGGCTGGGGTGACAGCTCCAGAGGGGTGTTCAGCCCAGTGAACACCCACGATGCACCCACGTGGCAGCCTGTGTGCCCACGGGGTGCCCTCCAGGGTACAGTGCGGAGGCAGTCCCCTTTGTTCTGCAGATGTCCCGAGTGACACGAGGATGTAGTTTGTGCTTTTGGATGCATTTCATGTCCCTTGTGCATCCAGCAGTCTGAGCTCCTCCGCTTTGCTTCACATCCGCTGTTGTGGATCCCCATCCATGCTGCTCGGCTGTCCCCCAGCCAGGCCCTGGGCTGGATGAGGAGCTCCGTCTGCCAGGACCGCTGTGTGTGGTCCCATCATGGGACACGGGGCACGGGACACGGCCAGGCAGCGACCTGCCGTGGTGACGTGTCCCCCCTCTCCCTTCCCCAACCCCTCGTTCCTGCAGGGGACGTCATCTCCCGCCTGACGTCGGACACGACCATCGTGAGCGACCTGGTCTCCCAGAACATCAACATCTTCCTGCGCAACGTCGTGAAGGCCACGGGGGTGATCTTCTTCATGTTCAGCCTCTCGTGGAAGCTCTCGCTCGTCACCTTCATGGGCTTCCCCATCATCATGTTGGTGTCCGACGTCTACGGCAAGTACTACAAGGTAGGCAGGAGGGGCTGGTGTGGCTGTCGTGTGCCACGACGCTGGGCTGGTCCCCTTGGGAAGCTGTTGTGGGGATTGTGGGCGGCCTTGGAGCTGGAGGGATTGATATTTGGGAGTTTTGCTGCCCGCAGTGGGGGCAGGAAGGCAGCATGGCACCTGCATGGGCAGATGAGCGTAGGTTTGGCTGTTATCTTCGTGCTCGGGAGCTGACAGGAGAGGTAGCCTGGCCACGAGATGTTCCATATGTGCCTGCTCGTATACATGCTGTCTGTCCTCTCCTCTCCCTTTGGAGTAACTCGGGTGGAGGGTTAAACCTAGCCCCAAGCTCCCTTTCTATGCCAGGGGCTGTCCCCTGTGGTTCATGCCACGGCTTGTGGCCATGCGAGTCCTGCACCACATTCTCCCGCTGTCCCAAGGTGGGGGATACGTCCCAGTGCTCAGCCTTGGCTCGGTCCATGGCCTTGGAAAATGTCACCGTGCCCTCTCCTGAGCCTGAGAGAGGTGCCACAGGCAGCCGGGCGTGTGTTGAGCTCCCTCTGCTTCTTCTCCCTGCAGAAACTCTCCAAGGACGTGCAGAATGCCCTGGCCAAGGCCAACAACACCGCCGAGGAGACCATCTCTGCCATGAAGACCGTCCGCAGCTTTGCAAACGAGGAGGCAGAGGCCAACGTGTACTGGCAGAAGCTGCAGCAGGTGTACAAACTGAACAAGCGCGAGGCCCTGGCTTACACCTACTACGTGTGGTCCAGCGGGGTAGGTGACCAGCACTAGGGACGGGCGGGGGACATCACTTCAGCTGACAAACCACGCGTGGTGTGATGTCCGTGCTGCTCCACGCTCTCAGGGAGCTTTGTGGGATGAGCCCAGCCTTGGTGTCTGCTGCCAGTAAACCACCGTCTCTTGATATTTTTTTATTATTTTTTTTTGAACTCATGAAAAATACGTTCCGTTCCCCCTTAGGGCAGCATTGCATCATGCCGGTGAACAGCCTGCTTTCTCTTGTAAATAAAAATATCACTGATAACTGCTCAAGGTCGTGGAAAACCCCGTGTTTTCGGGCTGCTGCATTGCATGCCTGTGCCAGCTCATCTCCGGCTGCTCCAGCCGGGAAGCAGCCGCTGCGTAGGTTGAGACTCTGCTCAGAAACAGAGATCTTCTGTGTGGGGGCAGTGGCGAGGGGAGGCTGCTGATTTTTTTGTTTTGTTGTGGTTTTTGTTTTTGTTTTTTTTTGCAAAGTGTTTTTTTCATTGCTTGGGACCAGATGGTCCGGGGCTTCTGCACCGGCTGCTAAGGCAGCGCAAAGCCCTCGCGTCGGGCTGCCCTTACCCACGCTCGTTCAGGGATGCTGCTGAAAGGTTTTTTGAGGTATGACGCCCTCGTACAGCTGTGGGAGGCTTGCGGGTTCCCAAGGCTGGAAGCAAAAGCAGAGCATTTCTAGCATTGTTCCTGCGCATCCAGGTGAAGCCAGCGGCAAGAACTGGGTCAGAACAGATCCCGCTGAGTCAAAGGAGTCCAAAACCATCAAAACTGCTCCTGTGGGGCTCACGTAAAAAGAAGCTGACAGATTTAGCACAGCCCTAGCGGAGCCTTTCTCAGAGGAAACTGGGGATCTTCAGGTCAGATCTTGGCGGAGAGAAAAGGAACTTTTTCTCAGTATTTTCCTCTGCATGACTTTATAGCCAGCAGCCCTTCCCACCGCTTGTGATCCTGGGAAGGCTCTGGACGTTCATGTAACCCTGTAGCAGCCTGCGTGGCAAACGTTGCGCAGAGCACCGGGCATTGCGTGGAAAGAAACAGGCTGACTAAAGGCACGGGGCTGTTATCTGTCGCATCAGGGCTGAGCTGTCTCTGCGGAGTAGGTGGCACCCCCACACACTGATCTCAAGCGAGAGCTGAGGTTGTGCTGCAGGGACTTGTATATGCAGGGATTTTGTGCATTAACTCTTGGCTTGGTTTGGTGCTCTAAATTAAAATGTGTCACAGCCATTTAACAGTTTATTTTAGCGGTGAGGTGACTGCATGTCTTGGATAATTCGAGCATGGATTATTATCCTTGAGGATGTTAGTCCAAGAGACATCGATGAGGCACTGTTATTTCAGATAAATCCTCCCTCCTTGTTGCCCTTCTGGACTCCTGTTTTGTTGAAAGATCCCATCCCAGGTACCGGAGTTGTTTTTCCCTTTTCATATCCATCCTCACTGCTGTCAGCCATGCAGTGTCAAGGATGCTTGGTTTGGGGCTCAAAGAATAAATGTCAGCTCCTGAACTGTGGGCCGTTGTGTGGGTAACTACAGCGACACCAAAACGTCGGTCATCCTTGCTGATCTGGGGGTGTTTGCTTGCTTTCAGCTGACCCTCCTGGTGGTCCAGGTCAGCATCCTTTACTACGGCGGGCACCTCGTGATCTCTGGGCAAATGACAAGCGGAAACCTGATATCCTTCATCATTTATGAGTTCGTCTTGGGAGACTGCATGGAGGTGAGCCCGACCCCTCTGGGACACCCCGTATCAAGGTGATGTTTGTCTTACAGATGTTCCCAGTCTCTGCAGTTGCGGGACTAGACCTGGTGTTGCCTACCCTACCACACGGGTGGCTTTGCCCACCTGTGTGTCCTCTGCTCCCCGCTCCCATCCCATTATGGCCCCTTGAATAAGGCCTCTGCTAATGCCTTGGCTCCTGAAAGCACCCAAAGGAGCTCAGCACCAATAAGGCAATCAGCACCAAAAGGTTTGGGCTGGCCCCGCTGAACAGGAGAGTCCTGGCTGTCTCCCAAGCATGTTTCCTGGTATGAAGGATGCAGAGATTGTGCGGCTGCCTGTTAAATTTCAGGGTTCATTAAGAGCTTAATTACATTATTTAAAAAAAAAAAAAAACTTCCCTGGAACAGGCTGCAAGCTGCTGCGTTGGCAGCGCGTTAGCAAGCTGGGATTGTGGGTGGGATGGTGGAGCCCACCCAGGGCTGCTTCCCCCTTGCCAAGGTGTCAGTTTGGCTAATTGAGGCAGAAATTAGCAAGTCCAGGTTTCCTCGCAGCCAAGCTTGGTTTCAGCGGTGCTTCAGTGACAGAGCAGAGCCGGAGACAGCTCACCCAGCTCTCACCATCTGCGCTGATAACTGCGGGCTCTGGTGGTGTTTCCAGGCTGTGGTTTCGGTGTGTGTTTCTTATGGTTTGGGGTTTTTTTCCTCTGATGGGAGGGGCAGTTGCACTACAGGCTGTTCGGCAATTCTGGGTTTAACAGTGAGAAGGGCCAGCGCGATGGGGAGTTATTCCAGAGAGAAATATACCTTGGGTGGCGGTAAGAGCTTTCTTTCTCTGCCTGCCTCCAGTTAACGTCAGACGGTAGATTTGGAAACGCTTTGACCGCTCTCCTTACGAGTGGCCGTGATTGCTGTTTCCATCACGTGAGAGGGTTTCATCGTTGCCTCTTCCCTTCCAGTCCGTGGGCTCCGTCTACAGCGGCCTGATGCAGGGAGTGGGAGCTGCTGAGAAGGTGTTCGAGTTCATCGACCGCAAGCCAACGATGGTGAACGACGGGTCGCTGGCCCCGGACCACGTGGATGGGAAGGTGGAGTTCAGAAACGTGACGTTTTCCTACCGCACTCGCTCCGCCACGCAGGTCCTCCAGGTGAGCCCCACCAGTGCGGAGAGCTCCCCATCGGGAGGATATTCCTATCACGATATTCTTTTGTCACGACAATAACTGATCCCCAGCCCACAGGGAAGGTCAGCTGCACTTCTGGAGATGCATAAAGGCAGGCTCAGTGGCATGCTGGCAAACAGATCATAATGAACAGTGGGTGTCTAGGGCTGGCTTTCCTTACAGGGAAAGAGTTTTATTAATAAAACCCTTTTTCCCAGCTCAGACATTGAACACGTCAGCGTGGTACAGGGCTTTGTGCCAAGTTGTCTCAGGCTGCTTCCATGTGAGAAAGGGGCTGGGGTCACAGGGCAGGGTGAGACAGCAAAGCCGTGCAGTTTTTGGAGGTCCTGCCACGCAAGCAGGCAAATTCAAAGCGAGTTTGCAGGCTTCTTGCTTCCTCGGAGGAAGGGAGCTGGGAGGAGGAGCAAACAGCTAGTCTTTTGCAGGCGAGATGGCTGAAGCAGCTCGCCATTGAGGTGGGGGGCCACAATTTGGCTAAATCCCCTGCACACTGCCCCAGGTCCCCGGTGAAGGCCAGCACCTAACCACAATCTCCCATCCATGTTGCAGAACGTGTCCTTCACCCTGCACCCCGGCAAAGTGACGGCGCTGGTGGGCCCATCAGGCAGCGGGAAGAGCTCCTGCGTCAACATCCTGGAGAACTTCTACCCTCTGCAAGACGGGCAGGTGCTGCTCGACGGGCGTCCCATTAACATGTACGATCACAAGTACCTGCACTCAGTGGTACGAGCGACTGCTACGTGTATTCTAGCTAGCGCCTGCCGTGGTCGGAGGGGATGGATGGCAGTGTTGCATGTGGCTGTGGATTTGAGCTGGCAACCTCCAAAATGTCCGGAAAGCTGGAGGTGGTCCAGGAAACAAATTTAGATAATTTGTGGGGGCAGAAGGGAAAGGGGCGGCGATCGGTTTGTGCGGAGGGGGAAGTCTTCCAAAACCAGAACAAGCAACATGTTTTGTTTTGTATTTGTTTGGCCAACCCATTAGAAATACAGTTTTCATTGTTTGATTAATTACAGTCTAAGCTGAGTTTGGAAAAAGTGTTTTACAGTCCTCCAGCATGTTCTACCTTAAGATCTTAAAGTAATTCTCAGATGAGATTTTGGGATTTAAACTGCTCGAGATGCCAGCAGCAGCGGGAGCAGTGGAGGGGCTGGGTGCTTTGCCCAGCAGAGGGGTTTGGGCCCCTTGGCTCTTGTCTGCATGTCAGCACAGATCAGTCTCCATCTCCTCTGCAAGTAACTGCCCGCTTTGTTTGCCCCCAGAGTGAATGGCCTCGCGAGTCAGCAGGAAAACCTGAAAACAATTGATCAGAAGCAGGCTGGAAAGCCAAAGTCAGTGTGACTAATTTACATTCCCTGCCTGTACTGAGTGAAAACTAAAAGACAAGCAAGTCTTTCAGCTTAGCAGGCCTGGTGTGGTGTTAGGAGCATGGGGAGAAGTCAATTAAAATATGACCGTATCCTGCTGGCTCTCTTCACGTCCTGTTCTGAGCAATAATTTGGAGGGTTCAATTTATTTCAATATAGACTGTTTAACAAAGGCTGAATTTGAGAGTGAGCAGCGATGGCTGTACAGTAGGGCAGGGAGACCGTTGCTAAGCAATTAAGGAATTGCATCAGCTATGTCCAGAACTTCCTAATTTTGGATTAAAAGACGCAGGAGGGCTTATTCACAGGGCCCATTTGTGACAACTAGCCTTGAACGGGAAATTAGCAAGACTTTGGGAGAAGGTCTGTCCAGCTTGCCTCGTCCCAGCAACTGGTTTCCCATACTGGGAAGAGCAGACAGTGCTGGGAATGATGGGCCTGGAGCAAAACCACAGCTGGGTCCTAGACAGGGGGTGCCCATCCCAGGTGCCAACATACCAGCACTGCATGCGTTTTCTTTCCTATGCAACAGCCTCCCAGCACCCTGTCAGTACCAGCGTTGCTGGAAGCTCACGTTGAGGCATTTCTGTGTCTCAGTTTAATGGCGGGGCTCTGCCCACTCAAGTTCTTACCTGGCAGGAACAGATGCTGATGATCTGAGATGTCAGACGTTGTGTCTCCGGCTCCAACCGCCTGCTCTTCCCTTCCTCTCTGCAGATCTCCTTGGTGAGCCAAGAGCCAGTGCTGTTTGCTCGCTCCATTGCTGATAATATTTCCTACGGCTTAGCTTCGGCCTCCTTCGAGTCGGTTGTTCAGGCTGCCCAGAAGGCTAACGCACATGCCTTCATCACGGAGCTACAGGACGGCTACCACACAGGTACTGACATCCCTCCGTTCGCACTGACACTGTTTTGTGCCTAGGGAACCATGAGAAGGCAGAGAGGGTGCAGCTTCTCACTGCTGCCTCGGTTTCAAAGCTTCCGGAGCCCATCTTCTAGGGGCAGACAGCAGCAACGCAGCCACGTGGGTCAGGGCAAGAGGGAAGCTGGGACCTGGATGATCTCCCAGGCTCGGGGACTTCCTCCTTTGGTTGTTTCCATGAGCATCAGTCCCTCACACCCTGGGACTTGGAGAACTTGCTGCTGGAGGGAAGGGCTGCAACCTTGTGGGTGTTTAATACATTTAAACTGCTCTGCCAAGTGAGCAGGAGCTGTAGCATTTACCCGGTCTTTGCTTCAAAGCATGCCACCGTCCTGGTGCTGTTGGCTGGGCGCTGAACTTGGTGGCAGCTCCTGATTTTTATTTTGCCCCCTTCTTCTCCCTCTTGATCCAACAGAGGCAGGCGAAAAAGGAGCTCAGCTGTCGGGTGGCCAGAAGCAGAGGGTGGCTATTGCCAGGGCCTTGATCCGAACCCCCCCCATCCTAATCCTGGACGAAGCCACGAGCGCGCTGGACGCAGAGAGCGAACACGCGGTGAGTGGGTGACCCGGGTGTCGGGGCCTGCCAGGCCCAGTCAGGTCGGGATCCCTGCCAGTCGCTGAAGCATGCAAAGTGTTAGCTGGCATACAGCGACACCGTGCAGCCTTTTAGCACAAGACCACAAGACACAGAGGAAGACTCTAAAAATGGTTCTGCAGTAGGCAGGGTAGGACTACCCGAGCTGAAATCCCAGCCGAGGCACCGAACCAGCCATACCTGCAGGAAAGGCCCTGGGCTCTCTGTGAGCCGTGCCGTGGTTTATCTGGCTGGGATGTGAGAACCAAACGGCTCTGCCAGCAGCAGAGTTTGGCCTGCCTGGTTCATCCTCACAAGGAAAAGCTAGGTCAAAATGCTGGTGTGAGGGTGGGTCTCCTGGCGCTGGAGGATGAGCACTGCCGGCCCACGGTGTGGAGCAGTCTGACCCTGTGGGGCAGCTCGTGGGCTGAGGCCTGGGCATTACCCTCAGCATCACCCGCGGTATCTGATGCCATCCTGGGGCTGGTTTTGGATAGCTGGGGGTGTCAATTTGATGTGTGCCCGGTGGCCATCTGCCTGCCTTCAGATCTTAGTGCCTTCGTCCGTCTCTTGGCTGGAAAACAGCTCTCTTGGTTTGCCTTGTTATCCTCCCAGGAAACAGCCCCACCTCTCTGAGCAGCCGCATTTCCCAGGTACCAGCTTCCCGCAGTCTGTGCCAACGCTGCGTGGCCTTTATTTGCATCCCAGCTCTAACAAGAGCCCAGCTTGCAAGAGCAGACCTGTCATTTAACCACCCTAGCCCTTTCCTGGCAGTGGATGGATGCATACCGCATCCGTGAGCTGGCTGGACTGAGAGGATTTGTGGCTAGGCAGTGAGAGCCAGGATGGACATGCCGGTGCTGGTAGTGCTACAGGAAGTCCTGCTCTCGTGTCCTCTGCGTAGCCAGAGGAGAGCAAACCTCCTGCCCAGAGATTTCTTAACACAGAGCCACAAAGCTGCTCTTCTCCCCTCCCAAAGCGGTGCCAGCGATGCTTGTGCACTAATAGCTTTTCCTCCCGCGCAGATTCAGCAGGCGATTTACGGCGACTTGCAGAACCACACAGTGCTCGTCATAGCTCACAGGCTGAGCACTGTGGAGAAGGCACACAACATCATTGTGCTGGACAAGGGCCGCGTGGTGCAGCAGGGCTCGCACAAGGAGCTGATGGAAGAAGGAGGTCTTTATTCCAAGCTGGTGCAGAGACAGATCCTGGGGCTCGAGGCGGGCGGCACGGGCGGCCACCAACCCGAAGCCCGGGGGGATTCAGCGAAGGCGCCCAGCGGGCTGGAGGAAGAGTTCAGGATAGACCATTCCCTCCCGGCTGCGGCGCAGGACGATTATAACAACACAGCTCACAAGTGAGAGCGGCGAGGGCCGGCGCTTGAGACGCTTGCTGGGGTGCCGAGGCAGAAGGCAGCTTGCCAACAGGCCAGCACGCCGCACAACGCCGCCCGCTCGCCCGTCCCGCGTGCGCCACGCACCCGTGCACACAAAACCACACACTTATAGAGCTTCCTGCAGTACAGCCCGGTGGGCGGACGCCTGCTGGTTAAACAGGGAAACCGATCGGGGAGTTGGGTCTTTAGCAATTCTCAGCATTTCTACTGGGTTTCTTTTCTTACTACCAGTAATTCCTCTCGACTGGGACTTTTCTCCCATTGATATGCATGTGTAACTGCTATTAACTGTACTGGATGTTAAATGCATGCATGGAGGGGAAGGTTGAAAACCCCTCCAGGAATTTCAGGGGGTGGCTTTCTTGGCTGGGTAGAAAAGCAGCGACTGTAAAACAAGGTCCTGCTCCTGCTGTCAATCTATGGGGTCAGTCCAAAGTCTGCTGAAGTCTGTAGGGAGCTCCCTTCGGCTTCGGTGAAAATGGGATCGCTTCCATGGGGCTGAATGCTGGGAGAGTTTTGCACTGAGTGCCTGCAGGCTCAGGCTCACAACCATTGCTGCTGAGCTTGTTTCACGTAGTAATCATCCTTCCTGGAATGAGCCAGGGGACCAGGAGGCAGGTGTTGCTTTCAGATTTACTCTTGGTGCTTGGTGGGTGTTTGGTTTTCTTTTTAAGGATGAAGAGTTTTACCATAATTGGGTTAGGGATTTTTTTAATTATATTTCTGTGTGCACTGTACAATGTCTGTCTGGCTCCAGTGTCCACTGAAATTCAGTCTGTTATTTCAGTATTTTTTTAAACTCACAACCCCGGTGCTGGTTTGAAAAAACACTACTAAAGACAGGCATAAAATACTAAAAGACAGCACTTTATAAAACCCACCAAAGCTTTGTTCAGCTTCAGGCAATGCAAGTGATTTCACTGCATGGGAAATCCGTACAGTCACTTTCCTGGAAGTCAAACTTCCGCTGCCTGAACTGTGAAATGTGTTTCTTTGAGTACTATTTATTAACTTTTAGTAAGAGGGAAAGAAAGAAAGATGTTGCTCCTAGTCCTTTTGTGTGATGGCTGTGGCTTAGTAGTGTTATGCTGCCATAGATTGGTGAAGAAACCTATGCAGCCAGGCAGATGCTATTGAAAAATAGCATTGGATTTTATGTGGGAAAGACTGATTCAGACTGTGCATAGTTAAGAAATGATCTCAAGCACTTTAGCTCTCATGTTTCTCAATATTTGAATGCTGCTGTGTTTTACTTTTTGGCAGTTTTGCAGTTTTGTTGTTGGCACTGTTTTGTTTTCGTTCAGTGATGTTTTACAAACTCTTTAGTGTCCTTGAGGAGGGATGCTCAAAAAAAAAAAATAAAATACTACCTCTGCCACTCAACATTGAGCCAGTCTAGTGGGGGGTGTTCTTTGCATTCAGAACATCTGGGTTTTCAAGGTAATGTTCATCTGAGATGATGGATGGATACAGCTGCGTACCACACATGTTCTGGTTCCCTCATGGGGAATAACAAGAAACCTGCAGAGAATGAGGTATGTAAATGCCTTCAGCATCTGATAATGACCGTGAACCATAGCACTAGGTATAGCCTGTTTAAGAACTTGTTTTCATCCCGGATCCCATCTGGTAGTCAGTCTCACACAAAAGGACAGGCAGTCTGACCCGTTCTCAAAGCACAGGGCTTTGTGGCTGGAGTCTTTTCAGCTGCTTGCTTTCATGATAGGATACAAATCTGTGCCTCGGAAGGAAGAGAGCTCTCTTTGTCTTACCTTCCTCCACTTGGGAAACCTTTATCACGCTGCAAAAGCTCACTGAAATCATTCCCCCTCATCATTTCAGTAAATGGCCAGTATGTTCCTGCCTGATGACAATATTCACTGTGGGTGTGAAGAGGTTGGGGGTTCTACCTAGTGCTGGAGGGCAAGCGATTAATTCTGCGTTTTTATCAACGACTGAGCAGAACACGGCCAGTGGATTGTAGAAGTGGAATTGATTGCTGCTTAATTGAAAAACTGGAAGGAAAAAAAAAATAAATTAAGGTAACCTGGGAATTAGGGAAGCCAACACCCTGGGAAGTGCTGTTAGGACAATGCTCATTATTAAGTGAGGTGGCAGAAAAGAGAATTAGATCCTGATTTATGTGCCCTCCCAGGCAGTGCTGCACTAAGGAGAATCTGAGGATACACATGGATTAGTTTTATTGCAAAGGCTACAGTGAATTTGGGGAAGGGAGCCCTGCTTTCCGAGCTTGTTGTGATGATAATCCCAGCATTGTACTCCCAGTTCGGGTCCAAAAAGCTTCAATTGAAATAGGAATTGGAATGGGCAGATTGTCTCTGTGGTGGCACCAGGCCAAGCTGATAACAGGGCCTGCCTTTGTTCACTGCCACAGGTGCCGAATTCTCTCTTTTGCATCCAGATAACTCGAGGCTACTCTTCCACTGAGCTTTACATCTTGGGGCTTGAACAAGTCCTTTTATTGTGCTGTTGGCACGTGACAAGTGGATCTGCTGGAAGGCTAAAGCTGTACGGGTTTTCTTAGGGCCTGGAAGCGTGGTGGGAGCTCCACACACCACCAGGGCTCCAGCAATACTAATCTAATACAGGCATTTCTGCTGGCCCTGTTCCCAAACCTGTACAAACCCTGTAACTGCAGAGAAAATCTTGCTTTACAAAATCATTCCAGCTATGACTTCTTTTTCTGATGGGACTCCCCTACCTTATGGGGGTGCTGCATTCATCTGCAGTTCCATGTAAGCAGAAGCTGCTTGCTCAGCATTTTTCAATCTGTTTTCACGAGGAGTGTCATGTCTGGTCCAGCTGAAAGCATTCTTTTCAGACCTCTTGCTCTCTTTCGTGCACAGCCTGGATCTCCCAAGGGAGCCGAAGAAGAAAGCTTGGGTGGGAACCGAGTGCCTGAACTCGTAAAGACTTCCTTGGAAAGCTAAATTAGAATATGAGCACAAACAAACACTGTGCTAAGTCTCCATAGGAGCACCGTCTCCTCTTCAGGGTTTGCCTGTAATGTAAAAATTGGTGTCAGAGATGCCTGTTGGCCAAGCAAAGCCCAAGAGTGAGGCTGTATTAACTTGGTGCAGCAGTGGCAGTTCCTTCTGTGCTATATCTGGAGCTGCCCTTGTCCTTGGGCCTGTGTGCAGTCTCCAAATTTCAGGCTGTTCTGGAAAAAAGGCCGCTGTTCCCTCTGAGACCCTGACACGTAATATTTTGTGGCTGCGTGTTTGCTCGGAGCTGATGTTTACATGGGAACACAAAGAAGATCTGTTCAGGCACTTCTGGATGACAGTAAGGCGGCTAAGTTTATTCTCCTAGAAGGGGAGAGTCTTTTCTCCACAGGGAACTCAGATGGGTTTCTCTGAAACCTTAACTCGTGGAGCACAGCTTAAAGACTGTCACGGCAGAGTTGGAAGCAAATGGTCATTTGAAAGCACAGGTGATGACAAAGGTTGACTGTATGCTCTGTATTGGTTGTTTTCCTCACTGTTAATAAGCTCAAACCATGCCCTGTAATAAGTATAACCACAGCTTTATTTGATTTAAACATTGGAGAACCCTATCCAAGACAAAGTTCAAGAGCAGATCTTACAGTCTTAGCGATTCCCAAACAACATGTATTTACCCCTGTACGTTTGCACAGAGAAGGTAAATGTAAATGCGGTGTAATGGAAAAAACATAGCTGTGTTTATTCCTACAGCTTGTCTCCCAGCACCCCAAACTCTGCCTCAATCTGCAATTGTGTGCATTTCAGCAGCTGGGCTTTCTAGGCCTTCAGCAGAGCTGGAAATACCACAAGCAAATAAATACCCAGAGTGTTTCCAGTTCAGGTTTGGAGCTGCACCTTAAGTGTGGGGAGGAGAAATAGCGTCTGCCTCATCTCCTCCAGCGTCACTGGGAGCTTAGGGCAAAGAATGTGTATACAGGTGTATAAACCTGCTCATTTCACGCCTCTGGCTCTCTAAATGAAAGAAGTACCAACAGCAGAACTGCTGTTTCTCCCCCAGGAGGCTGGATATGAAGGTAATTTCACGTGTGAAGGAGTCTAAATTGTGAAATCTAGACACAAGTGCAGACTTCAATGAGGAAATGAAATTGCAAAGAAGCCTGAAAACTTATCTACCTATTGAGCAACCAGACTAAAACGGGTTAATAAACTCCAAAGATTAGACTTGCAAATTCAGTCTCTACGTAACCAACCAGTTTGTCCAGGAAAAGAAAAGAAGTTGTGAAGGTGACTTGCAAAATATGTCTAAATCTAATAAATATGCATGGACACAGTGCTGCTGACCGTAAAGGGATATGAGGTGACAGAAGGAAATCCAGGCTCAGGTTTAAAAAGTTAAAAATAATAATAAAAAATAAAATAAAAAAAAATAAAAAAACCCTAACATTTAATTTAAAGCGGGCTGGATGCCAGTTCTCCCCATGACTGTGGCCTGACTTATTCACCATGACATGGCTTCCACTGTAGTCTTCCCAGAGTTTTTGTTCTATTTCTCTTCTAATAAGAAATCCTGGCTTCTGTACTTTGCCTGCTTACATTCTTCACATTCATGAGTACTGTCACCTTTCAAAAGGAATTTAGCAAAGGTAAAGAGGAACCAGGGCTTGGCAGCTGATAAATCTCAGACTGCAGCGTTGCAATATTTGATAATCCCTGTAGCCTAAAATCCTAGTTTATCTGCTATTCCTCACATTCTGTTGAAGTGATGTGCTGTCACAAAACCTTAATCTTTCGTGAAGACTGCTGAATGGAAAGGCACCTTCCAACCTATCCAAGTAGAATAGGTAATTATACAAAAGCAGCTGACCCCTATTTTGTCTGTCAACCTCAGTTGTTTTTCTGGCCAAACGTGAATTCTCAATCACATGCAGATTCTGGTCAGAGCACTAAAAAGCAGACCAGATGTTTAATATTGACACTCCTCTCCAGCACCTCCAGAATGCAAATTTATCTACACAGGGAGAAACAGTATTTTCAATGTATGTTGTACTTGAGCACAAATGAGTTCTGTTTTCCCTGTGCATTTTCTGAGGACTTCATTGTTCTGCATTATATGGCTTCTAACTAATTGAATATTGTTTACCATTGACAAATTCAAATAATCAATTCCTTGATGTCTACAGCAGTACAATTCCAGAAACAACTCTATGCAAAATAAACAAGAACAAATTATATAATTATGTAGAAGATCCCCTTAGAAGGTCACTGTAATATAGAATCATCTTTCCAATCAGCATATTGACAATACAATTATGGTAATACTGTAGTGCCCTTCACCTGAGATACTCACCCACAGTACCTCCACAAGCACTATTCACTGTGAACTATTCCTCTCCACTCTCTGCATGTGCCTGAGAGGTTATTTTGGTTTTTCCTTTTAAGCAAAAGGCCCTCTGGTTGAGGGAAGCTGAGAACTCTGCTCAGGATCACACAGAGAGGCAGTAGTAAAACTAGATTTACAACATGAAGCTGAGTCAGACTCTTCTAAACCACACTCCCCCCATACCAATTATCTTGCTATGCTATGAAGTTAGAATCACTAATGTTCTTTAGAAGAAGGGGCTTCTTTTAATCCCTCAGCTAATTCCTCTGTTTGTGTGTGTGTGTCCGCACATATATGTATGTGTTTGCATGCATGTAGAGATTTAAAGGCTGGTTTAACACCAGGGTACAACTCTGTCTTTTTGATGGGCATGTGCAAATACGGCATGTGATAGCATGTTGACATGGCAGCTATCTGCTGGTTTTAAATAACAAGGTCAGGCTGTAGTGGCCCTGAAAAGCCATGTCACAGCCAAGGGGTACAGCTGCTTATTCATCTTCGCTCCGAGCAGAGCACCCGCACAAGGAGGAGTTTGGCACATAGCACAGCGATACGCAGGCATGTTGACGTGGAAGAGCAGACACATGCCCATATCGCTAATCACGGTCTCCCCACCCTAGGCAAGCTCAGCTGCCGGATGCTTTGACCTCTCTTACCTGCCTCTGAATGCACTGAGCTCACAGAAGCCCTGCACTAAACAGCCAGAAGGCCAGGAAGCCTTCCGCTGGCAGCGTGTTACTGTCAGGCTTTGCGACCTGTGAGGTGACGGAGAGGGCTTTTGGGGGAGACGGAGAGCTGAGTTTAATTGTAGGACAAACAAACCAAACACAACGCTGCTATGTCTTCGTTCAGGTCTGCCAGGAAGTACTGGGTCACTTCCTGAACGTGACTAATGTCATTATGTTTGAGAAGGATTACATCACAGATTGATTCAGTTCACCACATTGATTTTCTTTTTCTTTAGATAGATCTTTTTTGATCTAAAATACAAAGGGTAAGGACCCCATGGCCATTTCCCACCCTGTTCCTTTGGCTTGTGCTTATCCTGGTTCTCCCTCCAGTTACACACTGGGAAACGGGCGCACCCACACCCACAATTAGCTACGAAAGCAGGCCAGAAGTTGGTGCATGCCTAGAGATTCATACAGCCTAGGCTATATTTACACGATTAATTATTTCCAGGCATAATTGTATGTATCATCTATGCTCCAGCATCAGCAGTAGTTGGAGAGCTACTGCTCCAAAGCGTTACCACAAAGTACATAGCAAAATGTCGCTGATAAATATATATTTGCAAGTGTACTTAATGGATATAAATCAGAAACTAACCAAATTGAGCCATGATGTTTCGACTGATGCTCTTTAATGTAAAACTTGCAGGTTTTATTTCAAAATTGTTTAAATCCACTATAAAATACATCGTGAAAGAAAGATCATTTCTTGACCTTCATGCTTGATGAAGAAAGTGCTTCAGATGGACAAAAGGACTAGTACTGAAGCTTGTCAAGATGCAATTTTTAGCTATTTTTAGCGTAAATAGGTTTTCGGCCTAGGCTTGAGAACAATAACACAGTCACTCTTTTGAGATTTGCTGTGGCCAACTCCCTACCAGGTAAGGAAGCGTGAATTAAATAATTCTACTGGTTTTCCTTCCTCATTTACAGCTGCAGCTATACACAAAAGGAGAACAAGGATGCCTATGGCCCGTCAGGCAGCAGCACCGTCATGCCGTGACGGCTCAGCACACGACTCGTGGGGCGCTCGGAGCTGGTCAGGGGCCTGCAGGGCGACCACAAAATGGACGCACCAAGCCCTGACGCCTCAGCGAGCCCCACAGCCCCTCGGGTCAGGCAGCACCGAGGGGCTCTGAGGGCCGAGACCTGGCACCTTGAGGGAAACCCACCCACCCCTCCACAGCCTGGGGCACCACCACCACTCCAGGCCCTTCTCCTGCCCCACTGCCCCATCCAAGCCCTTGGAGGCCGAAGGCAGTGACCCACAGCGCCTCCATCCTGCCCCCCCCCCCTCAGCCTCCCCTGAGGCACCGCCCCAGCGCCCCCCGCCCCGGCCGCGGCACGCGCCGCCCCCTCCTCCCGCCCCGCCCCTCCCAGCAGGGGGCGCCGCGGGCGGGGCGGGGCCGGGCCGGGCCACCGGGGCCGCGCCACTTCCGGGCGGCGGCGGGAGCGGGAGCGGGGCCGGGGGGGGGGAAACCGGGGCCGGGCTGGGGGGGGGGGGGGAGCGGCGGCAGCAGCAGCGGGCCGGGGCCGCGCCGGGCCGGCCATGGCGCTGGACGCGCGGCGGCTGGAGGCGCTGAGCCTGCAGGAGCTGAGCGCGCTGCTGGACGACGAGGAGCGGCTGCAGGACATGGCCCGCGAGATGGAGGAGGTGAGCGGCGATCCCCGCCACGCCGCTCGGTGTCCGGGGGGTACCGGCGACCTTCAGCCCCCCCCCGGCCGCAGGTGGCTCCGTGCCACGGCCCTGCCCCCCCCCGGTCCCCTCCCGTTCCCCTCGGTCCCCCCAGCCCCGTCCCGGCTTCCCCCGCTCCCTCCCGGTTCCCTCGGTCCCCCCCCCTCCAGCCCCGTCCCGGCCCCCTCGGTGTCCCCCCGGTCCCGTCCCGGTCCCGTCCCAGTCCCTCCCGGTCCTCCCCCCCCTTTGTCTGCCGCCACCCCCCCGATCCCCGGCGCCCCCGCCGAGCCCGCGGCCGGCTGCCGGAGGAGGGGGCCTGGCAGCGCTGAAATCGCTCGGTTTGGGCTAAATTAGGCAGAGGCGGACGGTATCGTGCTTATTTTTATATATATGCAATTTTTTCCTATTAACGCATTCCTCGTTTTGTGCCCGGACCCCGGGGGGGGTCGTGGGGTGAAGCCGGTCCCGGTTGTGCTCTCGAGCTCAGCGCGATTTTAAGTCCAAAAGAGGCGAAATAGGGGAGGCTGTCAGCCTTCCTGGGGCTTTTTGTGCCCGCTTGGAGCCTCTTTGTCAGCGCCCCGGCCCCAAAGCCATGGGTTCGGGTCTGGGCTTGCTGAGACCAAATAGAAGAAGTGTTCTTCTGTGTCCTCGCTGCCGCGGGGGCCCCCCGTACGGGGGCTTTGGGTGCCGGTGGGTGACCGTAGGGCAGTGCTGGAAGCAGCCTCCCCCAGCTTTGTGCTCCACCAAACGCCCCGAAAAGGCTCCGAGCAGTCAGCTGACGGCAAGTAAGATGGATCCGCTGCTGCTGCGAACGTTTTTGAAAGAAGCAAGCGTACTGTATTTCCCAGGATCTGGTGTTACTGGTTTTGTGTTAAATCAGAGGACCAAAGTCCCAGGGGAAACAAAAAAAAAAAAAAGGCTTAGCTAATTAAAAAGCCTCATCTATTGAGTAAGATCCCTTTTCGTTGCTTTTCCTGGAAGTACGATCCCTGCCCTTCTAGTACGTCCAAGGAAGTGGTTCAGGATCACCGCAGCGTTAAAGTATCGCAGACAACGGAGGGGCCCTCCGAGGGTCGAGGCTGGCAGCGAGGAGTCCTGGGGAAGCTGCTCTTTGCTTTTTTGTGCAGCGTTTCTCTTGAACTTTGTGTAAATGGATTTGCAAGATGGGGTTGGGTGTATTAGCTTTCCGTACAAGCTTATACGTTGAGGACTTAAGAAACCGTTGAAGAAACAAATGCTGCTGTAAAAAGTAAAACGTGAAAAGATCTTGGAGACCCCAGCGGCTTACTGGGAGGCAGGAGAACCCCTTCTGCGGCAAGACTGAGGATTTAAGGAAAGCCAGCGGGTCATAACGGGCTTAATTTGGTGCAGATACGATCGGGTGCAGCGCTGATGATTGCAGCCTGACCTCTGGCAAGGTACAGCGGTAGGTGGGCTGGCCCAGCCAGCCTCTAGTTTTCGGTCAACGCACACTTCAGACTGTGGGTCAGAAGTGACAAAAAACCTCTTGACCTTCGTGTCAAAGATTGTCTCTTGCTGCGGTATTACACCGTCTTCTCAGTCTGATCCTCCGGTTTCCCTCTTTAGTTGGCAGCAGAAGGCTTTTAAATTGTAGAGTAAAGTTCTCTGGGCCCGAGGGAATATTTTGTGGTGTTAGGAAAGTGTGGCTAGGTTTGAAGGTGTTTGAGCTGTGTGGAAATAGGGCTATACTACTGTTGGGTATAATCCTTTTTTATTGTGCACGGAGGCTTTTACCAGAGTCTGTTCAACTCAAAAGCATTTACCTGTCCTGGAATTGCTCAAATATTTCCTTGTTTTGTTCCTGCCTTCATTGAATTGTTTGCTCCTTGGGTTTGTGCTGCTGGCTCCTGATTTTTCACAATGAAGTATGTGGCAGGAAGAGGGAGAGAGGGAAATCCTGAACATTAAGGGGGAACCATGGTAACTTCACTGCTGCTTGTGTAGGTATTTGGTTTTCAGTCTGGATGTATCTAGGTTGTAGCGTTATTCCAAAGTCCTTAAATTAGTAATTTTATTGGGGCATGCCAATTAAATCATGTTTCCTGAGTCACTTCTCTGAGGTCACTCGTATTTTCAGTGGCAAAATTGGCTAAAGCTGATTATCCCGTAATTGAAAAAACCTTTGTACTTGTCGTTGCGAGGGAAACCCAGCTCAGAAAAACAATGTTTTGTTCACAGAGAGAAGGGATTGGAAAACCACTTGGCTTTCTTGCTAATAGCTAAAAATAGGCTCCTTCCAGCTCCAGAGGGAATGTGTTCCTGTGCAGCACTTGAGCAGGATTTGTATATGTCATCGTGGGGGTGTAGGCATATATATATAAAAATATATATATATATATATATATCTGTGTGCGTGTGCTAGCGTGCAGATATATTTCACCAGGGTAATGTGCTTAGGCAGTGTCCTTCATGCTATAACCCCAGGTGTGTAAAAATGTGGCATCAAAGAGCTAAGCTGCTTTTTCTTTCTGTCTGCAAGGTTGTTTTTGAAGCCTCTGGGCTTTTAGCGCTTGAACAACGAACATCTTGTCTGGCAGAAAGAGGAAGGAAGCCAATTGTCTGGTACTCCTCGTCTTTTGAAATCGAGGAGGTTTTTTGATAATCCTTTGAGGTTAATTTCTGTAGTACATCGATGGTATTCATCTTCATGAAATAAAAGTACATTGTAAAAGTCAGTCTCAGAATGGTAATTCTAAACAGGACAGGTGAGTTTGTGATGGGATGCTGGTGGTAGCTCGATGAATTTCTCTGGTGAGAGTTGGTCGTCTCGTGACCTGTACTAGGACTTTGCTTTTAACAGTGCAGCATTGTGTTACTGAATGCTCAATGTCCACTGCCAAAATTATTTGCGTTTCAAAACCCTAATCGTATGAAATGAAGTCGTCAGAAATGCGTCGCCTTCCTCTCGTTCCAGCATTTCAGAATACGCTGGCAGGCATGGAAGGGGTTTTCAAGTGTAGCCTTTTTCTCAAAAGCTGTTCGAAAAGATCGGGCAGCGCAGAAAGTCTTGAGTTCAAACGATGTGAGTGCATGCCCAGATTTCTTGGATTCCTTATCCTGTCCTAAAACCGCATGGTGTGAGTGGTTATGTTCTCGTTTGCCAAACATGAAATTTAGCTACAAAGTTAAGAATTAGACTTGGTGACAACTATAGGATTTTCTTTTCCAGCTAAGCACGGAATGAATAACCTGCCTGTGTCTGCTGGGCACAAACTGCGGTTCTGGGCAGCAGAAGTAAACATTTAGGAATTGCAACTTACCTTTTAACCTCTATTTTCTCATTTTTAAGCTAGTAATTGCATAATCAGAATACCTAAATTTAGCAAATCTAATTATTTTGGAATATGTCTTAATATTTATTACCAAACAGATGCCATCAGAGGGTGCGTTATGGTTCACCAGTACTCGATGAAAAGCATTCCTAAATCTTCTGTAAAAGACGTCTTTATTCTCCTCCTCTGCACCTGTTGGCTCCTATTTCAAGGGTTAATTTGTCACTCCAACCGTGCATAGTTATACTTCTGCAGTGTGACAGCACATTTGAGTCCTAAATTACAAGTATGTAATGCAAGTGAAAGAGAGAGTTCGAGTGTTTGTTTTATTTGTAGCTCCTCGAGAGCCTTTTTCTTGAAAGTACCAGTGGACTACTTGTCCTGACGCCTGCCAAAGCCAGCCTGTAATTAGAGCAGCACTGGGTGCACTTTGTGGCTCCTTGGGGTTTCAGTTGCTCGGACCGTGGCAGAAGGACCTGGTCTGGACGTGTTCTACTGGGAACGTGCCTTAGATCAACAGGAGGGATGCTTCTCAGAGTCATTTTGAACAAACCACTCTTAGGGCAAACGTTTTGGAATAAATGGTAAACAGTAAAAATGTTGCTAAGCTAGTCCTAGTACTTGCTTGTATTTTAACTTTGTCCAGCACTTTTCTTCGCTTTAAAAGTGGGATGAAACAAAGCTGCAGTTCAGGAGATCAGTAGGTTTTCCATTCCCAAAGCCGTTGCTGCTGCCTGTTCTTACAAGTGCTTATTAAGTAAATCCTCGAGTAAAACTATTCAAATTATCTCTTAAAGAAACTATTTAAGCATCTTAAGTTTTGAATAACTTCATAATCCCTGATTTTGTCTTTAACTTCCATGCGTATGTGACTTCATTGCTGTGCCTTGCCCACAGTTTGGTTTCGAGTGCTCAGCTCAGTGCTGAGCAATCCCTCTGCCATCAAAATCCCACTGTAAGCAGCTCCGTGTTGCCCTGTTTGTCCCATTCAGAATTCATAGTGAGACTTTGATAGTTAAAAGGAAAACAAGTTAAAAAAAAAAAAAGTTCTACTTTAATATCGCCCTGTCTCATTATGTCTCATGATTCTGGCTGGTATTTTTCATCGGTTTTCAGATTCAGGTTTCCTGCCTGATGAAGTGCACACGACCTCAACAGTCATCTTAGCGATTCTACTAGGGTTGCGTGCTCTTAGCTTATTTCTGTTGGTAACTTTTTTTCGCTCTACTTCCATTAGGCAGGCAAGCATCTGATGCAGTAGCAGTTCCCTATTAATACAATTTTTTGTTGCAGAGCAGATCTGACAACAAAATAACTTGGTTTGGATTTATTCCTTCCTTGTTCTGTTACAGCTATTGAATGGATGCTGAAAGCGTGCTTTGTGCTGCGTTGGTACTCTTCGTAGACTGGTCACGCTATACTGTATCTTTGACCCTTGGATGATTGTGCAATTTATTTATTTTTTTGGTTTTAAATCAGGCAACATTTTTGAAAGCTTTTCTTTAGGGCTTTTTAGGCAAATTTAAGTGTTTGCTTTTCTGAGTCCTTGAATTAACTTCTAAATGTAGTGGAACAGTTGCAGAGAAGTTTATTACACTGAATTTACATCTTTGCCAGAGATTGTTCTGGTTTGTAAAATTGTGATGGTATTAAAGTTGCATTGGCTTGGGTTTATATTAGTTCTGTTTGTTAGGAATTAGAATTTACTCCCTCCCCAAACTTCTTCTGGTGAAGTGAAGCATTAAAATGTCCCAAATAGGTGAATGGGTCTTCACCTTCGTTTCTGGAAAGAAGTCGTTCTTAAGTTTACCTTGTAATTGAAGAGTTGATTCTTCTCATGGTTTTGAGGAAGATTTAATACAAGTTTCTCATCTGTTTAACTGCCCGTGTTTTTATAATAAGTTTGATGCAGAGACTAAAGCTGGAAGTGAAGACTTCAAGAGTAACACCTGAGCATTAAATATGAATTGTGTTTTTTGTTCAATTTCTGTAGAAAAATGTGCCCTTCTTAGAAGTGCTATAATACCGAAGAAGTTGAGTCATTAAGGCTTGTGTAATTTCAAGCACTGTAACTTACAATGCGATTAAGAATAGCTCAACTTTTTGTCATCTTTAAAACAAATATTTTTAAGACTTTCAGTTAAGTATAGACTAGTCTGTAATTGCTAGACATCAGGTGGCAAGGTCAGGAAAGGGTGTCACTGTGTCAGATGGAGGTGGGGTACCTGTACTTGTTTGCCATCAAACTAGGTAACTCTGACTTTCCAGGTGCTGTTGTAGTATTAATTTGTTTCTTACACCTACGAGACAAGTATATCCCATTATGATGATGTTTATTCATCTTACGCATTCATAATGATTCAGAAGTGAAGTTCTTCAGAAAGTCGTCGTAGAAAGCTAGGTATTTGTCTCCTTGTTCACGTCCATAGCCCGGCTGCACGCTATGTACGTGGTTAAGTACATTATGGTACCTGAGGAGGAGAGTTATTTAAGAAGTAGCCTAAGTTTTATATCACTTAAAGAAGCCTTTTCTCTTACTCTGCCTATTTACCTGGAGTTCTTCTCTTCCTTATTACATGTATGATCTGAGTAATACCCTTTCCCAGAGATTTGTACTTTTGAAATGTTTATAGATTTGCGTATCTTTCATTCCACTGTTTTTTCTTCTCTAGAAAAAATGTACATAACATGTTCTTCGTCCTGAAGAAAGATCAAAGTCCGCTCATAAAACTGGTCTTCCCAGCCTGACTGCACAACTACTTTGAAATGAGAATGTCAGCCCTACAAGCAGTGAAAATGTGATCACCAGATCAAATTTAAGTCACTTGAAGGAAGTAGTTTGCTCGTTAAAATGGTGAAAGAGGAGAGGCATCAGAAAGCATAAATCTTTTTGCACGCAATCTCCTTTGGCTGGCAGTTCACAAGACAGCTAGTTAACAAAACTTGTGGTGATGGCAGGTAATTTGGTAAGAAGCTGGATGTCAGTAATTAAGCTGTTAAATAGCGTGTACTTGGTTTCCATTCATTATTGTTAGGAAAAAATGTAAAACAAGGACTTCAGCTTACTAAAATTGAGTCTAAGTGCGTTGGATCATAAGAGAACAAACAAATGGAAGCAACGAGTTTAATTTAAATTATTTTGCATTGGAATCAAAAGTGAGAAGAGAGGAGTTTCTTTTTATTCTTGGAAAGTATTCAAGTTGAACACAAGCATAGGGTTGAAAGCTTGTTTAGGCTCGATGTGAGAATCCTGAGAAGCCAAACAGTATTACAAATAGTTCCTCCCATTTGTACAGCTTGGAATAGACTTTTATTTTGATTGATGCACAGTTTAGGACTCGGCATTATCCTTGACTTGATGATTTTTTTTTTTGAGTGGTTTAGCAAGAACAGCGCAAAAGAGTAAAACTTGGTATTTGAGGAGCAATATCTCAGGATGTATTTAAGTATTAAAGATGTATTTAAGCAATACTGAGTCAAATTTGAAGTTAGCAGGTTAAAGCAGTGTATAAATATTTTAAAAGCAAGTAACTGCTTTTGAAGGCACTGTTGCTACACTTGGGAAATATTTTCACCTGTTGTATATGTCCTTTTGCTCAGACTGTCAGGAACACATGAGTTCTGGTCCTCTCCTTTTCAGGGATTTTCAGGTTTCCTCTTTTGCCCTTTCGAAGGTGTGCCTCTCCTATGTCCCCCCAGGAGCGTGAAAGGAAGAAAGCACTGTTCTGCACTGAAGGTGGGGTAGAAGGGGCACGTTAATGTAGGAGGTCACAAGAAGTGCACCAAACATTTAATTGGTTTTGAAGAAAGTTTAATAGAATCAGTCTGTTGTGCCATGGGAAAATTAGCCCACTTGTTGATTCAGACTGAAATCAGATCCTTTGCTTTTTCCTCCCTTCTTTTTGATGTCTGATTTTTTTTAATGAATCTAATGTGACATCCAGGGCAGGCTTCTCTGAACACTCGTCTTTCCCAAAGCTCCTGAAGACTGTCTTGATAAAATTGTGCGTGTGTGAGCAAACTTGGAATCTTGCTGACAGTGGTTTTATGGAAATTGTCATTTGTTCCTTAAGAACCATGTCTTTGGGCTAGGATATGTTAAACAGCAGGATTGAGCTGAAACACAGGCTTTTGGCATTAATCCAGGTTAGATTTAACATAGTTTGGGACGAATATTCTGGAGAAACTCTGATCTCACAAGGCCGTGGCAGCCAACAGGTCAGGCCTCACGTAAATTTGTGACAAGAATTAGAGGAAACTCAGGTGACACAAATTGCGCTCCACTGCCATGGAGCAGAGATGTCCAAATGGGTGCCCAGGCACTGATTTCCAGTCAGTAACCACTACAATGGGATGAAATGGGTCTCTTGAGGGCTGTTTGGTATAGCAGGAACTCCTGTTTTTGTCCTGACCCAGCAAAAGCCATTCTACCTGCAGGGCCCGTTGCCGGCTCCGCTGCCCCTGTCAGAGGGGAGGCTCCTCTTGGGAGTCCTCTCCCACAGCACAAACTCCTCAAATGCTTGGAATAAAAGTAATTCTTCTCCAAGGTGGAACTAATACTGCTTAATGAACCATCTGCTGCATGTGAGGGTTAAAAATACATGTGGGAAGGTGCCCTTAGGTGAGCGGTAACTCCTGCTCGGAAGCGATGAATTCAAGGGTGGTGCTGGCTGAGCGGGGAGAACCACGCTCGTAGTGGAATCGCTCAGGGGATGTTCCTTGTGTGCGAGCTTGTGTTTGTAGGTGTCCTTAATGTGCTGTTTGCATCATAGGCCTTATTTCTTCTACTAAAAGAGCATATTGTGGAGCAGCAGAAATAGAGTTTGTGAGGAAAGATTTGGCGCAGAAGAGAAAGAGATGGTGGAAATGGGCGCAATAGCTGGAGCTGACCATACCTGCCAAAACAGGAGACATTCACAAATAAAAAGTCCTAAAGTATTGTTATTTGCAGCTCCAATGCAGTAGTACTGTTTTTGCAGAGAGCTTACTTTTGCTGTTTATGTAGTAGTCTCGAAATTCCTGTGTTGTCTACGTAACCGTTAATCTTGATTAATATCGTTTGTCGCTGTCACTTCACACACCTTTCTTTTTGCAGGCCCAAAATGTTCAACACAGCAAGGACATGACTCTTGCCAGCAACCGCAGTCTGGCAGAGGACAATCTTCTGTTCCAGCCGAAGTTGGAGTCTTTGAAAGCAAATTTGACTCAAAAATATCAAGAGCTGCAAGTTCTTTTTGAAGCATACCAGATAAAGAAAACAAAACTAGGTAACGTTTTCTGTTGGTTATTATGATTTGCTCTTTTCTAAGCGAATTTAAATCTGTCGTGCATCTTGTTTGTTTTTTTTTTTTTTTTTCACTCCCTCATTTTTAGTTCTGTGCATTAGGGTATAAAATCAAAACTTACTCTCACGTACTTCTGAAATAGATCATACACCTAATGGCTCTTAGACCCAGAAATAATATCTCTTAAACCCAGAAATATGCACTACAAATTCCTTATTACTGATGTGGTTACGTAGCTATTGTTTGCTAAATGGCCAAGTTTGCCCACCTTGCTGAAAAGTAAAACCGGGTTTGAATTTCCAGTGATTAATCATAAATCAAACAAACTTGTATTTAATGTTCTCATTAAATACCGAATTATGAAGTACTGTGTGTCTGATACTGCACTTGCTGAAGTGCTTTTTTCATTATTATAAATTATAACTTCTGGTTTTAGCTCTGCGACAATATTCCTAACTACTTAAATGTCGTATTGTCTCACTGTAGTCTGACAGTCATCCTGTCTAGATCAGCAGAGTATGCTGTTTATACAGATGTGCCTGAGAAGATTTTTATGCTCGATGATACTTTATAGCTTCAGTTAAAAGTCACTTACAAACAGCTGTCACTTACACTTGTTTTCATGCCGTTACAGACAGACAATCCAGTAATGCTTCACTGGAGACACTGCTAGCACTCCTTCAGACAGAGGGGGCTAAGATTGAGGAAGACACGGAGGTAATGACAGTACACTTCAATTCTGCCACTTTATACCCATTAGTGAAGACTTGGGGTAGCTGAAGTATATAATACCGTTGAACATGTAATAAGTAGTCTAAAGGGATATTTTTAAGTATATGGTCTGGTCTTTGCTTTGAACTTCCTTAAGCAGTCATTTGATTTCAGTGACACTTTTTTTGAATAATTTTTTTTATTCTTAAGGTCTTTGAGGTTTAAGACACAACACTATTTTTCAGAAGAGAAAGCCAAACTCTCTTAGTTCCTTGGCATTGCCTTCAAACTAATAGCATCTAAATGTGGAAATATTTTTAATGGTGTTCATCTGGTATATGTATTAATCCATTACAAATGTCAATTAGTAACCTAATGAAAGACTGCCTGTGCTGGTCTATGAGAGGGATGTCTCTGCAGTAGTTTCGGTGGAATATTCCATTATGATTTCAACACACCTGTCTAGGTGCCAATGGTCACTACAAGTGCTTGAAGGTGGCTTGTTTTTAGAGCAATGGGAATGGTTAGTTTTGTTAGTGGATTTGCCTGTAGGACGTTCTGTATAACTACATAGTTTATTAGCATCAGGGAAAAGATCTGCTTATTGGCCTTGAATTGTGATTACAAAAAAACATTCCCAGGGCAAGTTCAATTTCACGATTATACGTGTGGTCACCTCTCTTGATTATTAAAACATCATTTTCCCAAAGCTTTGCTTTGCCACAAGTAAGCATGAGTATTAAATCTGGTTTAGCAATAATCTACCTCGCTGTAACGAGGCTTGTAGAGTTCTCAGTGTTTCTGTTGGCATTGCAAGCAGTACTAAACCGTAATTCAGCTTAGCTGGCAATCTGGAAAGCTGTTGAGCTTGATTCAGTCTTGCCTCTGATGATCAGGGAAATGTTCAGAGACAGATTCAGATGTTCTTACTGCTGGTACTTCAGCATAAATTTCAGCAAAAATGGTATTTAACTCCCACTGCTTCTAAGTGATAACTAATTCAAAATTCTGCTTAGAATTCTTAGTCTGCCAGTCATCCTCCATATGCAATCTGGAAAATCACAGGCAAAATTACACTATTTTTAGGATGTAAGCCCTTTAGGTTGTCTCAGAGTATGCCGTTTTCTAAGAGATTATTCCATATTTGATAGAATATGGCAGAAAATTTTCTTGATGGTGAAATACCACTGGATTCCTTCATTGACGAGTACCAGAGCAAGCGTAAACTGGCTCACCTGCGACGTGTAAAAATTGAGAAGCTCCAAGAGATGGTGCTGAAGGGACAGAGACTTCCGCAGGTTCAGCCGCTGGCTCAGCCGAGAGCACCCGACACGACACCAGCACCTCAAGATTCCTACACTTCGGATGCAAACCCTCCTCCTTCAGTTGTGCCCCGACGAATACCACCCCCTCCGCCTTCAGTCCCAGCAGGACGCTTTCCTACTCCCTTTACTGCAGCCATGAGTTCAGGACCAGCTCTTTCTTATCCAGGTGCTCCATATCCTCCTCTCCCACCTCGACCGGGAGCTCAGTCTGCAAGTCAAGTGTCACAGCCAGGATACCCATCTCAGTTCGTACCACCGTATCCTCCAGCTCTTCCCCAAAGACCACCTCGCTTCCCACCACATCCTGGTTTTATCCTCCAGTGAATATTTTGGTGCGCCTGACTTATGTATTGGTGCTTATATTTCCTTTTTCTCTCCCTGTCAGAGACTTAACATAGGCAATGGAAAGCCTCTGTTTTTTGCACAGTGGAGTATAAAATTTGAGCTCTGGCACAGAGGTTTGAAATTGTGTTTAGTAAATGTGATTATTTTTGTTTTCAAATACCAGTGACAGCAAGAACTTTCTAGGAAGGTGATAGGAGCTAAATTTTGTAAATCCATCAAATTGTGAAACAGTGCACAGTGGATTTCCTGATGTTATAAATCTCCGAATTCTTTAGCGATGGTAAATCAGCATCCTTTTCTGTTCTGATGTATTCCCGTCGCAGCTGGATGGGTGTGTGGCAAGCGGGAGCTATTTGTCTCTCTAAAGAATTCTCTACCAGTGCCAGTGTTTGGATCGTAACAGCTATATCTGAATGCTGGGCGAAGGGTTGGAGCAGCCTTTGCAGTGCGCCCAGACGGTGGCATTTGTGGCCAGGTGCACAACACTTTCAGAGCTCGCTGAGCTGAAACTGTTGTCAGATGATGTTCTATGGTTTTTAAACAGTAAAAGTTACAAGAGTTTCAGTTCTACATTTCAGTTGTTACCTTAGACTTTTCATAATAAAAGTACGCACTCTTCCCATTCCTAAATAGTTTGATATTCTGAAAGTCCTGGTCTCTTGAAATTAAACTAAACTGTTTGTAGAGCCAGTTTAGGGTTTTATAGAAATTTTACCAGGAATTTTTATTTCTTTACCTATTAAGATTTTCATATGTTTTTTTTCCACACCTTGGATACAGAAGTTAATTTTTTTTATACACCGGTGCTTAGCTTTTGATATCATGTTATTCCAGGAATCCAGGCAGGGTATTTTCTTAATTAAGTGTTGGATTTTCACATCATGTAATTGCCCACAACTTCATTTTGTCCCTCAAACTGCCATCTCTTGCTTGGCAGAACTGTTTTTAACTTCTCCATTTCCTTCCGTCTTGCAGTTTTTGGCCTGCTTATCCATCTGGAATTTGCAGTTAACATTTCTGTGCAAGCAGTCAAAACAGAAAAAAAATTTTGAACTCCATGGTAGCTGTTTGCCTCTTATATAATCCTTTCTTGACTTTTTATACCACTGGAGAGGGAGGCTGCCTAGGGGAGTTCAGATCTCATTCTCAATATGACTCTAGGCACGCGCTGGTAATCTAATCTAGCATTGGGAGAGGCAAATCTTAACACTTACTGCTTGTGCAGAATATGTCCGCAAATTGATTATCAATTTTTCATACCCACAAACAACTTTCAACTAATTCATGCTACCTTAAGGAAGACATGATCCAGAATCTGCCATATCTTCTTCACTATTTTAAAACATTCTTATCATTGTCCTGGAATGCACTACATTGTTTGGAAGTCTGTGCTACGAACAGCTTCAGTCAAAATAGAATATCTGATTATTTTTTTCTTTACATAAGGCCCTTGACTGTCCCTTAATCATTTCCTCTGGAGTGTGGTGGTTGCTAGCAAATACTGATCTGAAATTAATCTCATAACAGGAAGCTCTCTATTCTGAAAATACAGTTATTTGGCTTGTTTTGCCTTCTGAAGACAAAAGGCAGAAGGTTGGTCAGTGTTACTGGCATCTGAACCAATTCCCCAGTGTAAATCTGGAAAGTTTCTGTAGATGGGGGAGTTCGTGAAGCAACGTGCATTGGATTTGTTTGCCAAGTGTGTTTTTCTGTAATCTAGTGATGGTACAGGATGTGTTTTTTAAAATAGTGTAATATCTTTTCTTGGTATTATTTTCCTCATTGAAGCATTTGTGTAAGCATGGTTGATCATGACTTGTTTCAAAAAATTTTGCTGTGCTATTAGTGTTGGTATTTGGATGGCAACTGTCGTATCTGAATGCTAAACATAAATCTGCTGTAGAAATGATTTGTGTCCTAGGAAGAATAAAAGTTGGTGGGGGCTACCAGGGTGGTGATTGAGTATAGAAATTCATACGTTGAGCCTGCTACACAAACTAAAACAATCCCAAATTAGTTTTGCTAACATTTAATAAAAACAACCAGGTATATTTTACACTTATCAAGTGCCAACTTTTTTTCTGAGAGTTGCAAATCCTCAGAAGTGATGGAGGTGATAGATAAGTGTATTGTGAATTTGCACTGCATTTTATGTATCTAACTTTATTGGTATTAGTAGTCCAAAAGTATTTTTACTACTTGTTAAATTTTCTGTCTTTTGGTAACTTTTGTGATAACATGATCTTTCAGGGATACTTTATCTAAAAACAGACTCTTGTGCTAACTAAATACAGACAAAGCTAATGCAGTTTTTCTGTCTGAAAGCAAAACAATGCATTATTGCATATGCATGTGGCTGATGTGCCTTAGGATCACTACCTGTGATTGTAATACTAGGATACTAGCATTTTTATCATTTGAATAGCCATTGTTTAACTCTAATTTAAGGGCTCTTCAAGAGCACTTTCTTTAAAAAATGAAAACAAAAATCTCACCCTCATACTTTAGAATCAAGAAAGGCTGTATCTGCTATTTGTGAGCGTATAGTTGCCTTCACTGATGGGTTAGTTTGAACATAGGTGATACAACTAATGTGATGTTTCAGTTATAGCAGTCCCGTAACTGAAATCCAGCTGCTCATGGAAAATGTTTTTGCCATTAATTGTGTGTGTGTGCGCACAAACTGTAAATATGTACTTGACTGCTGGTAATGTTTAAGGGTATAGGAGAAAGACGACTGTGGAAAGCTGTTTAAATCCTTTCAGAAAAAAAATGTTACAGAACACTAATCTGAATGAGTCGGGCAAGAGCTTTGTCAGTGCTTTGAACCGTTGCCCTTTGACAGCTTCTCCTGTTCTGTTATAGTTAATAAATTCTGCTATGGCTAGGATGTTTAGAATTGTACTAATTTGCACTGTTTATAAGATAGTGAGATTAAAATGCCATAGGCAAGCTGAGACTTGAGATGGGGTAGCTCAGTGTGCTTGCCAAAATATATATTATGTTGTCTTGAGGATTTTTCATGTCTGCTGCAAATAGCATATACTTCCCCAAAGCAATTGGAGCGGAGAAAAATCTTTTAAACTTGATGTGTAACACGGCTTTAGAGCGTTGGTAGGGTTGAAAATGCTCTCTTTGGATGGCATTACGTTTGCCAGTCTTTTGTACGCAGATTTTGTAAGTTATGACTAATTCGATTGTGTGTGGTTAGGGTTGTTGGGGTTTTTTTGGAATGATGGTCAGCATTGAATGGTTCTAACTCTAGGATGAGTTTCACTGCACCTCAGTGCTGTCTCTCGGAGGAAGCGGAGTCAGTTGTTCTGACACAGCTGATCCACACAGGTCGCGGTTGTACTGTGACCCTGGAGGGACTCTTTAGGATACAAGCTCTGATATGGTTCCAGGAGGCAGGGCCCTGGGCACAGTCCAGTCGTGGGTGGCCGTTTTGTTTAGTGCTCCCACTTCATAACCTCAGTCTCCACCTCTTGTGGACGTTTCTGCCCTCTCAAACTGGAATAGTGAATTAGATGTAGAGCTCCAACTGACAATTCCTCGAGCCTGAACACAGAGCTTCTTGGCAAACGTTGAGTTCAGAGGAGGTAGAGTCGTCCTGCACCTGAATGCTTTCTTTGTGTAATGCTGGACAGTTGAATAAAGGGGCAATTTTATATGCCTAGCAAGTTGTGAAATGTACAGTGGATTTGTTTGCATAATAAGTCTTTCTGTAATCTACTGTGGTCTGATTTTAAATAAAATATCATATCTCTTGGTGTCACGTTCCCCTTGCGGCTTCATTCAATCATGGTGGAGATAATGCTCATGTTTTTTAATACTAATGATGTATGTACATCACATACAGTTGTAGGTGAATGTGGAACTTAAATTTACAAGAATATAACTGCTCATAATAAATCCATTGCTCATGTTCTTAGTGACTGGATATACGGTGTGTGCGTAGCTGATACAGGACAGGTATGCTCAGGTTCTGCACATCTTAATTGTAGCGAAGAGGTGCGTGGGCTGTTTTGCCAGGTCAAATCTCTGCAGTTTTGTTTCCTGCAGTCACCTAGAACAGTGGAAGTGCCTAGTCTTGACCTGGAAAAGCTGAGAGAAGGGGGAAGCCCGCTTTTATTTGTTAATAGAGGAAAAACTTAAATTTCAGCCAAGTGAGGAGAAATGAGTCAACCAAAATTATTTAGGAATATGAGTCAGAGAGCAGAAAGAACCTGATGTAATCTTCTGTAACATCTGTCATTTTAATAGCAATGTAAATTAGAAGTCCTGCTGCAGAATAACTGATAATAATATATGGGAGAAAATCCCTTTTTAATTTTTTTTTCCTTTTTCTTCTTGATGTGTTCCATTTGTGGTGGCTGCAGAGATTTGATCACCTTCTTCTAATGCAGAAGTAGGAAACTACAACTACAGAAAGCTTGCTGTGCTGACTCAGTGCAGGTGGGCGAGGGAAGGAGGTGGTGTTATGTAAAAGCTGCAGCTCCTTAACGCCGCTCTTCTAAGAATCTGCAGCAATGCCCGTGTTTTGGTGTGCACCAAGCCTCAAGGTGTGCCTGTTCCGAAACGGGGGTGTTCGGATGCCTTTCCATGGGGCCACCGTGTGCTAAACCATTGATCTAGGTGGGATCGTTCCTTAGCCAAAGGAGAGAAAGCCGGTGCGGTGAGATGCTGCCAGGTAGGGGACCCACATGTCGGTTGTGTAACGGATAACAAAATAAGTAACATACAAGCCTTAAGTGGTGTGTTGGTGATACACTGGTACTGTTTCATGTCTTGAGCCCTCCTTTCTCTTTGGAAGCTGGCTTTGGAGGTCACGCAAGCCTACACCCATCCTTCTGTAACACTTGTTCCTCTAATCTGAGTCCTCTTCCAGTTGTACGTTAATCGACCTCGACGGAATCTTCTACAGGTTTGCCTGTTTACTTCTGAGACTTTGTCACTGTGATTGAAAAACGTGTTGCTTTTCAGACTGATTTCTTTAGAGAGAATTTCTCACGTGAAGCTTCAGTGAAGCTTTATGACACTTGTGTGCCCCGACTGACGTCCCGAAGGCTGGTCCTGGGCAGCCTGGGGCATGTTCGTGGCCCCTCTGGTAAGGCTGGGAAGAAGGCAGCCATGTTCCTTGGAGGATGGGGGCAACAAAGTGGATGTGGTTCTTGGCAGGGGAAGGAGACTGCTGCTTGAGGAGAGAAAATATTGACCATGCTGTGGAAATTTATGCTGCCCTTTGGGGTGGTGTGTGTGTTAGCTGTCTCACGCTGCCAGTGACGTTTTGCAAGGGCTATATACGGCCTCTTTGCATCATGCTGTTTTAAATTAAGCTAGCTGACCCTGGGGGCGTTTGTAAAATGGCTGTCTTGGCTGGTATTTCTTTACTTCCCAAGTAATTTTCCCAGTTGGGCCATTCACGGAATGCCTGTGCCAAGAAGCGTTGCACAGAAGCACGTGCTTACCTGGTGCCCTGCAGGTTAGGCTCAGAAGGGAAATAACCCACCCTGCAAGAGGGTGGCTGCTGCTTATGGCTTTAAGGGCTCTTAAAAACATTTTTACAGAAGTTTATTTCTTACCTGATTTCCTAGAGCGGGTAATGGCAGCATTTTGTATTTGTGTGCTTACTTTCAATGGAGTTTTTCTTCTTAGTGATCTAAGAGACTTGTGTTTTGTAAATCTTGCTCTTTTTAACAGTGCAGGTACCGAACTTCAGCTGTTTTGTGTGCTTGCGTCCAAACTCATTTGTGGTTACACGAGATTTGGCTGCCGAGGGAGCCAAAGGGTGGGGGGAGAGGAGGGCTTCGATGAGAGGCTGCTTGAAAACTGCTTCAAGAAAAATAAACTGCACTGAACTAACCTTGGTAGGAGGGAGCAGACTGTCATGTTTCACATCTTTCTCTTGGTTATTTTCCACTGTTTTTGTTGCAAGTACTGAGTAAAATTTGTTCTCGGCACAGTTCTAAGCATCTTCCTTGCTCCACAGATACAATAATGGCATTTAAAACTCATTAGCAAATTGGATCCTGTACAGCAGGGTGTCTTGATGGAATCTTAGAATAAACCGTTGCATAGACGGTTTGTGGTGTGGTTTGTTTATTTTTTTAATGTCTGCTATGACTAACACATACTTTTGAAAAAGTATGGCAATTGAGGAAGTCTTAGAATGGACAGCAAGCTTAATTTTGATATAAAACTACTTTAGAATATAAGTTGTGTTTTAAGTGGCATTTGGGGCTGGTTTCTGCTGTTATTTTTTTTGACTTTGTACATGCTTGCATGGGTCACTTTACCTGCAGCCTCTGCAAGTATTGATTTAAGTAAATCATAATGAAACAGCAGTGTTGTTGAACAAGTTCCATTCACCCATAGGACTGCTTTTACAGCCAATATCAGTTTGCTTTTGAATTCTTTAAACTTTAAATAGAGCTGTGGCTAGATTTACGGTAGTGCAATTTACAAGTTAGCATTCTTGATTAATCAATATTTCCATTATGAGATGTGCTGGTGTGAGTGGTCAGGGTGACGTCAGTCTCCCAGCAAATACAGCTTTATCACCGCCTATAAATAGACTGCAAGCTACTGCAGCAAGCACTTCCTTGTGTGAAGAGAAAGGGTTTCAGAAAGAAACGAAACTCAGAAGGCTGGCCACGGTCGTTGCTGTAACGTCACAGCACGGTGTGGTATTTATTGGTCACCCAATAAATTAAAGCCTCTCCTCCAGTGCTGCCCCAGATAAGAGGTTCTCCTTGCCTTCCAAGGAACGATGCGCCTTGTCAGGCTGGAGAAGCACTCACCATAGCTTGCAGGGTTTGACTAGCTGCTTGTCTTGCCCAGTGACACCAGTATTTAACATCAAAGCCCGTTTTCAAGATGTGGGCTCTCTTCTTTTCGGGTATGATGGGTTGGGAAATGAGAATTACAGCTCACCACGCTGCCAGGGTTGGTTGTTCATAACCCGGTAACATCTGTTTTGTGATGTGCAACCTCAGAAAGCTCAGGTCTTCAAGAGGCGGCTACAACATTGAATAATAAAATTCATATAGAATTCATATTTAGATATAGCAAGCTGTAATTCTAACAAACAGGTTTACAGCTTATTGTTAATCATGTGAACTACATGCTTTGTACTGGGGCTCGTATGAAATTTTATCATAATTTCTTTAGTGTCTTGAGGAACTGGATGAAAATGTTGACTCTAGATAATTATTTTTTTAAAGGGCCCCTCAAGGTGCTCCTCTTATCTACATGGGTGCTGTGCTCACCCTTGCGTGGGTGTCTTTGCTTCAGGTGTCCACATTCACTGGTGCATCTGAGCTGCGCCAGGAGCTGAAGTGAAACTCAGCCCTGCAGAATAAATGAGATTCCTTGAAACATCTCCTTCCTGTCCTCCTGGGGCTGAAGAAAGCGGAAGCAATTTCAAATAAATTGTCAGTAACCCTGAGGTTTGCCAAAAACTTCCCTGTTGACTTTGGGCGGGTGCCCTGCAGCCGGCAGCAAGCCCTGGGTGCAGGTGCCCGGCCCTGTGCCTCCAGCCACAGCTTTCATCACACGTACGATCCGCCACAAAGCCACCACGGCTCAAAACCCTTCACAATGTCTTGTTCCTGCCCAGGTATGCCCAGAGGAGCAGCAAGCAGCCTCCATCTCAGGGCCATGTCCCACCCATCCCACCCCTGCACCATCACTGAACGCCTCCGAGGCGTTTCCCCACCAGCAGGCACCTCAGTGAGCACTGCCCTGCAATTCGGCACCTGCTGGAGCACCCCTTTAGTGCCAACCCCAGCTCCTGCCCAAGCACCACACCTTGTTTAAATATTGCTGCTTTAATAATCTACATCGTGGTAGTAGTTCAAAGAGAAGATACAGCTGATTACGTTTCCTCTGCCCCCCATCGCTGCCCATCAGTGTTTCCTTATTGCTGCAGACTTCGCCACGTTTAATGTCCCCTGGCTCCCCCAGGCCACGGTTAGGTTTAATTCTGCTAATTATCTTACATATAAAACATAATGCAACTGATCCCCTGCTGTTGCTCTAGTAATAAAAAATAGAAAAGGAAATAAAAATGTTTGTATCCTTATTGCCAGTGTGTCAATACCTGCTTTTTCCCTTACCAAACGTTCCTCACGCCTGTTAAAGCTAAATTCCCCTTCTCTGCTGAGAGCTGTTCCCACGCTAAAACAAAGTCAAATTATTCCTGAAAAAGAGGAATTTAAAAAAACAGTTGCGAGAAAAGCCCAGCAATTTCCTACTTTAAAAACATTTCACAGTTCTTTGAAAGGGTCTAAGCAGTACAGTAGAGAGCTACATTTACTGAAAATGTCTAGTGCTGATAAAAAATAAAATAAAAATCAACCCAAAAGAATCCCAAATTAAATTAAATTGGGCGAGCTGCTCAGCAGGCCACAAGGACAGCATCCTGCACTGCTTGGGGAGCTACAGGACCCCAACAACTCTACTGAGAGGAATTGAGTGAAAAAAAAAAAAGTCACTTTAAAAAAAAAATCCAGTTTCTCAGGCCAGGCAGGGAGGAGACCCCCGCGCACGAAGGCACACCAGTGCAGAGGCAAGGCGATCTGTTTAAAACACAGACATAAGAGCGTTGCTGTGGCTGCCCCCAGCCCGAGGCTGGGCCCCAGCTCCGTCCCCTCAGTCCCACTAGAAGTTGACGGCGTGCGCCCGGTGCAGGCTGGCGTCTTGCTCGGGCTGCAACGAGAGGGGACAAAGCCAAAGATCAGGGCACAAACGTGTCCCCAGCCCCGTGTCCCCCTTCTGAGGGCCCTACCTCTCTGTCCGTCCCCAGGACGTGGCCGGGTTTCTGGGCCAGGGCCGGCTTCTTGAGGATGCCTCGCCTGGGGGCCGGCGCCGGCCTGGCCTCCCCGTCCTCCGCCGCGTCGTAGGCGCCAGCCAAGGCGTAGTGCTGCTTCCTCAGCTCGCCCAGGCGCACCCGCTCGCCCTCCAGACACTTCTCCAGCTCCAGCACCTTCACCTGCACCACAAGAGCATATCTGGTCCCCAAGTGCCCAGCAGCAGCTGCCATGGGAATGCAATAACCCCCCCCAAAACATTGTGCTGTCCCCCCCCAGAGAGGATGAACGCTGCCTGAGGATGGCAGCACCAAATTTGCCCTCATTTCCTCCCCGTGTGGAGGCTTTACCTGTGTCTCCATTTCTTCCTTCTTCAGCTTGATGAGGGACATGCCTGAAAAGTCCATGGTGTCTGGGGAGAAAAGCAGGGGGTGTTTGCCAGGCCAGGAAAGGAACTGAGGGTTTTAGCTTTCCCTTCCTGCTTTACCAAACCTCACCTTTCTCCTCGATCTGCTCCTGCCCCGTCCTGGTGGAAGCCACAACGTTGGCCGCCATCTCGTTGACGTTGCGTGAGCACTCCTGGAGCTTGCCCAAGTTCCTGCTGCTCTTCTCGGCTTTCACCTGCAACGAACACACAGATGGCCGCGGGTCCCCAGCGTGGCCCCAAAGCCTGATGGCTCGGAGGCACGGGTGCACATCAAGGCGGCCAAATCCTGCATGGGATCAGGGACACCGATCACAGCACATTAGAGTGGTCTAAGTGGGAATGACAACCTAGATGTGAAAAGGACAGATGGACTTGCTGATCCCATCAGGGACAAGGTGACCTCCTTCAGCCTAAGCCACCTCTGCTCCCATCCGAGCCAAGGACACACGAACAAGCAGCACTGGTGCACAGATAATTTTTTTACAAGCCTGTTCTTCACTTTATCATCATCTGCCACAAAAATAAGTCTCGGCCCACCTCCCTCCAACCCTCTGTTCACTGAAACCTCGACACATCTCCGTCACCACGAAGAGGAAAAGTGGTAAGGACCAAAAATTCATCCCTCTCAATGCTGCCTTCTGCAGTACCTCCCCCTGGGTTTCTCACTAATTATGAACATTTTCTTTACATAATCAGCTGGGCAGGAGGAAGATGGGAGGTTTTACACAGCTTCATTTCAGAGGCAAGCCCTACAAGGTGTGGGAGCATTAATGCAGGTGAAGACACGTATTAAAAGCAGAAACCAACTTGAAAATAATAATCCCCTTCCTATTTCAATAATCCCCTTCCAATTAAGAGCTTCCCTTCTCTGGGAAGGAGGCCATGGGCAGGACTGCCACGCACCAGTGCCTGAGAGCATCCCTGGAACAAAACAATGGGAACAAAAGGACTTAAAATCTGCCACGTGGTGTGCAGCCAGCCCTGCTGGGACACTCACCTTGGAGGCAGCTACCAGCTGAGCCGTGCTGGCAGCGATTTCATGGGAGCAGACGATCAGCTCTTCGTATTTGCCTGTGTGCAGGACAACTCTGTCTGCTGATTCTCTGCAGTCGGAGGAGAGATCGTATTAGAGACACTCGCCTCGCACTGCAGCACAAGTGTGGGCTATTTGCCTCCCACTATACTCTCAGAAATCAGCATCAGATGTTGAAACCACAGCTTTGTCTCGTTATTTAAAGCTCATTTACAAAGCAAACTACTCAAACCCCAGATCCAGAAGTTTTGGATGGGGATAAAATACCACAGGGGGCAGGACTGTGCTCCTGCAATAGGGCAGACAAGATTTTTACAGCTTTTTCCAAACGAGCCCCTACATTTTCCACACCAGCAGAGCTCAGGACGTGGTGCCCTGACCCCAACCACCCACGCACGACCCTCCAGCAGCCAGGGAGTATCTGAGTGGGGTAACGGCCACGTTCTGCAGCCGGGTACCTACACGAGCTGCGTGGCTCCCCAGCCCACCGCCTTGGAGGCAGAGATCAGCCCTTCAGTCCAGCGCGAGTTCTTGGCGTAAAACTCCTGAGTTGTTGCTGCCCCCTGTTGTTATGAGAATATTATGGCCTGCATTAGCTTCTTTCTACCATATAAACATATAATAAATCCATAAATCATACTAAAATACATAAAAATCCACATACGATATAACAATGTATAAAGCCACATATAAAGCCATAAATCAAGGGATTGGCATCATTTCTGTGCCCTTCAGGTTGCTCTCGTTGGCCTACTTAAATATGGACCAAGAAAACTAACTTTGAAGCCTTGAGCCTGTGAATTTGGTTTGGGTTTAGGACACGTCTGGGCCATCATCTTTAGACGGACAAAGATTTGTAAAGGAGACTGCAAGGTCTGCAAAGAGCACGGGGCTGAGCAGCCCATCTCCAGCCAGCAGGGCTGCAAACGTGCCACTAACAGGGGAAAGTGAGAAATTCAGCTGGTGTTTCTGCAAACTGTGGGTATTTCACATCAGTGCACGGGGCTGAGCGTAGGGGAGGACTTACCCGGCCACTCTCTACTATTTCCTTCTGTAAGTTCGTGGATGTCATTACAAGAAGTCTAATGGCCTGGAATGAGGAAGAACAGGTTTTGGTGTTTGATGCGGATTGTATACAGAGGGATCGATTTTGCCAGTGGTGGGAAGTGACAGTTTTGTGTAGTTTGTGACCCCATGAGAAGCTCAGCTCCTGCAGTACTGACCTTCATGAGGTCCGTGCAGGAGTTCAGAATCCTGTAGGGAAACAAGAAAAAGGGTTGAGCATCCAGGAGAGCCCTCTTTGTCCTGCGTTAACGAACGAGTCTTTTCCAGAGACCAGCCTGCTGAAGGTTACCTTTAAGCAGCCCACAGAGAAGCCATCAAATATTAACTTAGATGTGCAATGTGAAGGCCCTCCCTTCCAAAGGCAATTTTATGCTCAGCATTAGAAAAATGCAGATCCAGAGTGCACGTGAGGGTTCAGAACACCACCCAGCCCTGCTGTTACAGCCGCTGCAGGACCGAAATGGCAAAACCCCCCAACACTCACCGCTCGTTCACTTCGAGTTTGATGCCAGAGCTTTCGTTCCTGGCCCGGCTCATCATCTCCTGTTGGGAAATGGGAAAAGGGAAGGTGGGATGCCACACTGCTGCAAGCAGAGCTGCAGGAGGAGAGGAGGCACCAGTGGACATTTCGCTGCCCATGGGCCCATCCCATGGCTTCGTCTCACCTCTATCCGCCTGACAGCGTCTTCAATTGCCGCAGAGGTGGAGGCCATCTCCTTCTCAACCATGTCCCCTAGCTCTTCCTGCTTGATGTCCAAGCTTTTCGGTCTCAGCTCCTGCCAGAGGAGGCAGCAACAGCCAGGAGGTTTTCAGCAGAGGAAGAGAAGAAAGTATTAGTAAAGAATAAAACCAAAGAAGGCATTCAGCTTGTTTTTCCCCCTAAGCAAATGAAGCTGCAGAAGAAGCATTCTGCAGACAGCAAGGGCAGAGGCACGTGTGTCAGCACCTTGCAGCAAACACGACACAAGGACCTCAGAGGTAGGAAATGTCCCAGACTAAGGTGGCAAAACTCAAATACAGGTGCAGTTGTGGCAGACGTAACATGGCAGAGCTCTAGAGAGCCAATGGCCTTTGAATTCAAAGTATTTTAACGGACAAGACTAACAGGAGGCTTCGTGAGAAGAAATATCTGAAAGCTGGGAAGTTTGATATCACAGGAGTGTACCACAGGGGTACTGAGCTGAAAGACTTCAGCTGATCTGAGGGTGACCATCCCCATGCATCAGGAAGTGTCTCAGTGCTCAGAAGCTGAGAGGGCTCAGGGAACGCACTATAACCTGCAAGTCATGGGGACTAAGCACCCCAAAGTGCTCACTCCAACCCAGCATCTCCAATTTCAGCTCTGGGCAACGGGAAAAGCCACATTTCCTTTTTTTTTTTTAAATAAAAAACAGCTCTCCATCGTCTCCCTGGGATGCAGCCAGCAGGCTGTGAGCAAACATCCCACCTGGACAAACGGAGGCAACGTCCTCCTGCATTAACCACCTGCTTTGACTTTTCCTTCAGGCAATCCCCCTGCCAACAAGTCACCCAACACAGGGGAGCGCCAGGCTCCAGCTCCTACCTGGGCCAGCCCCAGGACACCCCGCAGCGCCCGCCGCACGTCCCCCAGCTCAGCGCGCCCCATCGTCTGCTTGTCCTTCAGCTCGCCCAGGTAGTCCAGGCTCCGCTGCCCGCAGTCCCGGCACGTCTCCGTCAGCCCTGGGGAGAGGACAGGTCAGTGGCGGGCCCCTCGCTCTGCAGGGATGTCCCACGTCCACCCGACGAATGGTCCAGCACCAAAAACAGCACCAAAACCCAACCCCCACGAGCACAACCCCACCCGGAGCATCCACTGCATCCACTCACGGTCGGCGTGGTCGGTGGGAGCCAGGTGGGACGTGGCGCTGCCGTTCACGATGGTGTCGGCTGTTAGGTGTGCGAAGAGAGCCAGAGCCCCCACCAGTGCCGCAGCATCTGCCAGCAGGAGAATAGGGTCAGGCACAGCCGGCCCAGGGCACCGACACCCCCCTCAAAGGCATCCGAGGGTCAGAACAAGGGCTTGGAGAGGTTGGTGTTGACCCCTCCAGCTTGCAGGTGGCTCCTCAAATGAGCACGTGGGGACCCACCAGCTCCAGCCCCTGTGTCCTCTCCCCGCCACAGGTAGTGAATGCTTGCTGACAGCCCCAAAACGGCCAGGGGCTGCTGGATATATAAAAATTAAAGCAACATTCAAGCGATGCTGCCGGTCCCGAGCCCCAGGTACCTGCCATGGAGGCCACGTACTGCGCGTGCCCGCTCTCCAGAGCATCCGTGGACTCCAGCGCCGCCTCTGCACGGCTGAGCAGGTAATCTGCAAGGAATTTAGCTTCGTTAGGATCACAGAATGGTTTGGGTTGGAAGGAACCCTTAAAGACCAGTTCTGGGAGAGCTAAAAATTCCCTCCCTGGAAGTCAGACCCCAAACTCCTCAGGCTTAATGTTTGGTGGGAGAGGATGCCTGGGGGATGCCACGTTACCTGTCTCGGGGGGAGAGGGGGCTGCGGGGCGTACCTGGGGAGCTAGTGCAGCGGACATGCAGCGGGTCGTCCAGCTTGGCCACCGCGTCGCGGAGGATGCCCTCGGCCTCCCGCACCGCCTCCTGCAGGATGCCGAACTGCTCGTCCAGCAGCTTCTGCTGCAGGCTCTGCTCCTGGTTGTTCTGCGGGGTGGGAGGGAGGCGTGGGCTCGCGGCCGGGGCACAGGGACCCCGTCACCAAGAGCCCCTTTTGTAGGATTAGAGTCCAGCATCCCGTTACTGGTGGTGCAAATCACATCTGTCTGGCACCAGCTTGGCTGAGCCCCCACGTGCTCAGCACCCTCCCCAAAACCGAGCGAGGGGCGCAGCCCCGTACCTTCTCCAGGAGCTTGCCCTGCAGCTCACAGATCTCCCTGCTGGCCTTGTCGGCCTCCTGGCTCAGCTGCAGCTCCTTCTCCTGGACAAGGCTGCGAGTGGAGAGCAGCTCGCGCTCCTTCTCGCTCACTGAGCGCCTCAGCTGCTCCTTCTCAGCCTGCAGGGTCTCCACCTGGGTGCTGAGCTCCGTGCCTGCCTGCCAGTAGGGCCAGGAGACCCCTGTCACCCACCGGCCGTCACCCCATGGTTACAAAGAGGGGGCTGAGAACATGTTCAGCTCATGACACACATTGAGGGACCCCAGCGAGCTTGCTCTTGGGCTCAGCGGGGATTTGGGTGCTCCCCGGGTACCTGCTTGGCATGGCTGAGCGAGCACTGCGCCTGGTCCAGCTCGTCCCGCCGGGCGTCCAGCTCCCGCCGCAGCTGCTCCATCTGCACGCTCTGGTCCTCCAGCTGCAACCAAAAACCCACGCCAGGGCTCAGTGGAAACGAGCCTGGTGGCGGTTTGTGGGAGCAGAATGGTGTCTGGGGGTCTTGGGATGGGGGGGGGGTCTCCTGAAAAGGGCTCATTTTCCCAGGGCAGGAGTTTGAGGAGCAACCCCCAGGTTGCTGGAATGAAAACACCCGAACCCAGCGGTTTGGAGCGCAGCATTTTCTTGGGGGAAGAAATGGCAGAATTGGGCAAGAGGTGAACAAAGCACGCATTAAATAACACCCTGATGAAGAGCCGGGGCAGCTCCTTCCCTCCTGGACCAGGCACTGCCCCCAACCACCCCCCCACCCGCCACGTGCCCCGGGCTGCGATGGGCTCCGTGCCTGGCCGGGGCAGGACCCGTGGCCCCACGGGCTCGCTCACCTTCATCTCTGCTTCCCGCTTGACCTGCTCAACCTGAAACTCCAGCTGCTCCTTGACTCGCGCCACCTCCTCCTGGCTCTGCTGCGTCACCGTCAGCTGCTTGGCCGTGTCAGCGTTCTGCGCGGGGACACGGGGCTCTTTCGGAGAGGTGACCCTCGACACAAAACCACCTCCACCCTCCCCCTGCCCAAATGCTGCATGGGGCAATAGGGGCGATGCCTTTTTCGTGGCATCCAAAGTGTTGGCTGGTGGTGGACACGAATTTAAGGGATGCTCGGGGGGCTCTGAGTGCAGGAGGATGGGATCGATGCAGGGTTGGGCTGTGGGGACACAGTTACAGGGACAAAGGCAGCATCTGGTCCTTGTAGACAGTGGCGTTACCTTCCTCAGGAGCTCGGCGTGGGTGTTGATGAGCTCGCTGTGCTTCTCCTTCAGCTTCGTGTAGCGAATCTCGGTGGCGTTGGCTTTCTCTGGAGGGGGTGAGAACACATCAGCGCCCGCCGCAGGGGCTTCCCGCAGCCGACGGGTGCTGCTGGGCGAAGCAGCTGCCCTGCACCTACTTTCTGCCTCGGCGCAGAGCCGCAGGGACCGGTCGCTGTCCTGCTTCACCTGCTGCAGCCTCTCCAGCTCGTCCCGGAGCTGCTCGTTGTCCACCAGCGCCTTCTGCTTCTGCTTGCGCTGCTCCTCCACCTCGCCCTCCAGGCTGTTCACCTGCGCCTTGAGCTGCGTGATGTACCGCTGTGCCTGCGGGGTCAAACGGTGCTCGGGTGCTACCCCGAGGGGGTGCCAGCACCCACCCTACCCCACAAAACCTCCACCCAGGTGCCCAGCTGCAGTTTGGGCAAAGCAGCCGCGAGATGCCCCAGGAAAGTCTCCTTTTAGCACCTAAAATTGTCCTCTGTCCTGTCTGCTTCCCTGGGAGCTGGGTGCTGGCACTGGGAGAGGTCCCAAAACAGGGTGCCAGGACCCTGTGCCCCAATCCTGCCACATCCCATCTGGGTTTCCCCACTACAGCGCTGAAAAACAGCTGCTCCCCCGCCCAGCTTTACCTCCAGCTTAATCTTCTCCATCTCCGCGCGGAGCGTGTCCACCTCCTTCTTCAGGCTCTCGATCTGCGCGTCCCTGTCATCCCGAATGCCGTTGGGTGGCCCGAAGGTTTGCTGAAATATATCCGAGGTGATCTGGGGAGGACAGAGGGCATCAGGCTGAGTCCTTGCCCCCCCCCACGGGTCTCTGCCCCTCCCCGTCCCCATCCCATCCCCGTGCCCCGACCTGGGGCTCTGTGGTGGAAGCTGTGCTGATCTCGATGAGGTTCTCCGGCTCCTCATCCTCGGGGGCTTCCTCGGGGATGACAACCACCGGCTTCACGTGCTCTGCCAGTGCAGACGCCCGCAAGAAATTTGGGGGGTTCTGTGGGGACAAGAAGTCACGGTGACACCTCCGTGGCTTTTGGGGAGCGCCACGGGGAGGGAGGCAGCCCCCCACTGCCACGGTGTGCCGGCATGTCCCTCTGCAGCATCGCCAGACCCCCTGGCTGTGGGGACACCCCCGTGCACCCTAAAAACCCTCTCAAACCATCACATGCTGAAACCCTGCCGTACCTCCGGCAGCCGGGGGATCTGGATGAGCCGCTTGAAATACAGCATGTCAGAGGCTTTCTTAAAGAAGCTTTTGAGGCTGGAGGGGGGAGGAAAGAAAAACGGCTTGAAGGGGATGCGGGGAGGCTTGGAGGGACCCCAGTGCCCTGTGTCAGCCCCGGGTACCTGCGAAACTGCTCATGGAAGCGGTCGCGGTGGCCCTGCAGCGTGTCGGCTGGCAGACCTGTGGTGATGGGAAGGAGACAGCAGTGACTGCAAATTCTGCCCCACTCGGGCTGTGAATTTATTCCCACGTGCCCACATCCCTCCAGCCACAAAGGCCAGGCGGGACCGGGATGGGCACAGGGCATCCCCGGGTGACTGCGGTGGCAGGGACGGGGGATGCAGCGAGGGGAACCGTGGGGTGTGGGGACTCACAGGAGTGCAGCTTGAACATGAGCTTGACGGCGTAGTGGTAGAGGTGGCTGCAGTCCTGGATCACCTGGATGAGGGGGGCCAGGCGGCACTGCACCGCCGACATCTGCGAGAGCGCCATGGAGGTGTTGAGCTGCCGGAAAACTGGAGGGGAGAGCACGGTGAGGCGCCGCGGACGTGTTTGCAGAGCCACCTGGCTCCGGCTGGCTCGGCTTGATCATTAACCATGACAGCTGTGGCTTTGCCAACCACCGTCCCGTCCTGCTGAGCGGGGAACAACCCCGCTCCGAGCAAGAAAAACACCCACAGGGACCTAGGGGGCAGAAGCAATGGGGGCTCAGCTCTGCCACAGATATCCCCGACCCCAGATAGGAGGAATTTAACCCAGGATGATAAATGGGCAGGACAGCTGCCATCGGTAACCGCCGCCGCAAGGGGTGGCCAGGAAAGGTGATGGTTTTTGCCCTGCTCTGTTTAATCCTGCAAAGAGCCAGGGCAGGATCCGAGGGCAGGGGATGGCCCCGCTGTCACCGCAGCCTCACCCGCCCCGGGACAGAAATGGATCCCTTCCCCTGGCAGAAATCCAGCCAGCGCATCGACTGACTTCTTCCCCGCTCAGCTTTGAAATATTTATGAATATAAATGCTCCGTATAACTGGGTCAGGAGGAGATGCGGATGGCTAACGAAGCCTGGAGCGCAGCCCCTCCGCTGCGCCCCATTTTCCAGGGCAGCATCGTGCTCCTGACGTGTGATGGAGGGGAAGAAACCGCCGCATTTTTAAGCCATCTCAAAATTCCTGGAGAATGAGGAAAGGAAAGCAAACACGGGCAGGGGCCACCAGCCCTGCTGGAGGTATTTCAACACGAGGAAATGAATATTTATAAAGGAACACAGCCCCTGTCCTCTGCTTTGGGGGGTGGAAAGGATTTGGGTAATGCACACAATTAACACCATTGCGCTGAAAAGGCATAAAAAGGCATTTCAGAGCAGCGCTGTGCAACACTTCGCACTGCTCAGGTGTGCTAAAAATAACCACATTTCTGAAATATTTTCCTACAACTGCCTCTACAGAACAGCGACAGGGAAACCAGCTGAGAAACTCTCTCCAAAGTCTCCAGGAAGAGGAGGAGAAAGAGGAGGAGGAGGAGAAAGGACCCAAACTGGAACTTGCTTCCTGACCAAAGAGCGAAACTATTGCTCAAGAGCCCCGGGGCGGTCGGGAAGGACCTGCCTCCTCCTCACCTGACTCTGACAGCTTCAGCTCGCAGTCCAGGTAGTCAAACAGCTCCACCGTCAGCTGGAAGCTGCCAAAAAAAAAAAAAAACGGGTCACTGTGCAGCACGGATAGCGTCGCTCCAGCTGTTTATGCTTGCTACAGGTGCTCCTACAGGACGCTGCTTTTCCAGGCTGCATTTCCTCCCGCTGAGTCCTTTTTTTCCCCCACCTCCCCTCTGATTTACAAGACTTTGGCGTGTTTGCTCCCTGTGTTTACACTGTGTCTCAGTGCTCTGGGAGAAACCAGGCACCGCTGAACCCTGGCAGACCAGGAGTGATTTAAAAACGCCGCCGGCTGCCTTTAACAGGGCCGTTTTGTTAGCAGGATGCCCCCACCCGGGCAGCACACTGCTCCCACAAGGACACTCACATGTTATTCACATCCGTCCCCGCCGTCTTTTCCAGCACCTCATCCGACACTTCGAGGCCCGGGGGGAACTCGTGGTGCTTTGTAAAAGGAAAAAAAAAAAAAAAAACAGCTGTTGCTGCTAATATTTTTGCCGGTGCAGCACGTGCCCCTGCAAACCCCGCTGGGTACCCCAGTGGGGAGGGAGCTCTGGGGTGCAGACGCTGCGGAGGGTCTCACCTTGGCGTGGAAGGAGATCTTGGTGAGGAGGAGCCGCGTGTAGATGCTCACCAGCTGCCCGTAGCGGTCGTGCAAATGGCCCTTCCGGAGACACGAGGGGAAAATTGGGGTATCTGGAGTGATGCAGAAAACCACCTGCCACCCACAGCAGCCCCACAGCTCTCGCCCTCTCCCACCTGCCCCTCGCTGCATGCACACCCACTGCCCAGCAGGTTATTTCAGCTGGTGGCTTGTTTTCCCCATGTACGTGATGCTTTTCAGCCCTTCCATCCCCTGCGGGTTCTCGGGGCTCAGCCCCCACCCAAATCCCTTCCCCAGGGAAGTCCCAGCCCTGCTGAGACCCGGCGCCCACCCCCAATCCCCCAGCAAGGCACCGACCTCTGATCTCCCCGGCTTTGCCACTTACCCACAGGTCTCCCACCTCGCGGATGTTGCTGCGGTACCGCTGGCAGTCCTGGAGGACCTAGGGGCAGAAGTGGGAGTAGTGGCACGGGGATCCGGCCCCTCTCAGCAAAGCTCAAAGTTCAACCCCAAACGCCAGAGGCTGGGGAGGTTTCAGGGCTGTGAGCTAACGGGGTGCTTTGCCAAGGGACACAACGCGCTTCCCCCAAAAGAGACCGAGCCGGCGGGAGGGCTGTTTGGGAGGGGACACTCACGTTGGGGTGGCCATCGCGCAGGACTTTGTGCAGGACGTGGCAGAACTTCCAGCTCAGGATGGAGCTGCTGGGCAGGGGCAGCCCGATGGCGTAGGACCAGAAGGTGAAGGCCCCCTTCTCGTGGTGCGTCCCCAGGATGATCCCTTCCCGGCAGTCAAGGCCAACCGGACACACACGCACGTGAGGCTGCAGGGGGACGCGCTGCGGGCTCAGAGCTCACCACGGGCTCAGAGGACACCGGCATGGAGCTGTGCCCACAGATGAGCCCCTGTTTATTTCTCCTGGCTGTGGGTCCACCAGGGCCCCCTGTGTTTTCTTGCCACGAGCATTTGAAATCATCCCGTGGAGTATTTCCCTCCTTTGCATTTTCACTGACGGAGGGATCTCCACCCCAGCCAAGCTGTCCCACACCCCAAACCTCCTGCAGGATGAAACCCTCCTGCCCAGGCACCACACTTCTCAAAGGCATCAGGTCTCCTCTGGGGACGAGGCTGGAGCTCGTCCCTGGTGGGACACCACCAAGCAGCTGAGGAAAAGGATACGGCGCACATGTTTCTCCTTCACCGGTGCCTCTTGCGTATTTATGGCCTTGCTGATGCTGATGGCCTGCGGGAGGAGGAGAGATGGGCTGTCAGCAGCAAACCTCGGGGCCACCCCGTCCCCAACCCGCGTCCCCCCCAACCCAAGAGCCGGGTGCGCTGCCAGCTGGGAACGGCCCAACCACCCGGGGCTTTTGGGGACTACTCTGAATTTTACAGCACGTTTGTCACTTCGAAACCCTTCGTGACACGCAAACCCAGGCTTTTTTTATCCCTGAACAAAGCAGCCTGTTGGAAGCCCTCCCCGTTCCCCGTCGGCGCACGGCTGGCGGCTCGACAAGAGCCGCTGGTACCCTCGGCTGGCCTGGTAAACACACGGCATTTTTGGAGCCTGAACTCAGCGACCGGCGAGTGGTAGAGCACGACAGCGAGATGCCAAATTCTCGGGTTGTTTGTGTAATCACAAGAAGCCTTTGAACCGGGTGTTTTTCCACGGCTTTGATGGCAGGCCCCGCGGGCGAGCGGCTCCGGGAAAACGCAGCCCCCGAGCAAGGAGGGAGCAGGAGCAGTGAGGTTAATGGAGAGGAGTGCCACATGCCGCCCTTATCAGGATGATTATCTATATACTAATGGATTTAATCACACTTCAAATTATGGTTTTGTCCCAAAAATAGGAGCCAGCTGCACCTCTCAGCTCACGCCAGGCTCCAAAACCGAGCTGCTGGAAACCACGAGGATTTTTCCCCGTCCCAGGCTCGGCTCAGCTGGGCTGCTCCGCCCTGGCACGAGCGCTGGGGCCATGCCTGCGTCTGTGAGCCCTTTGTCACCGGTGCCTCCGTGGAGGAAAAACCAAGTGGCCAGGAAGGCAGGAAGCAAGCGCGCCGTTGGCGCTCGTGGCGGAAGAGAAACGCAGTCCCTCCCTGTACACAAGCCATAAAACCTGATCCAGCCTTACCTCCCGGCAGCACGCGGGGCTCCCGACACCGGCCCCGGGTTTGTGTAACCTGGCGTTCTGCACGGTGATAGGAGCTCACGCACGAGGAACCCGGTGCCCTGAGCTCCAGCACGCCGCTGTCCCGTCAAACGTCAGCCGGGACCAGAAAGTCACAGAGCTGATCCCCCCGTGGGCATTAACCGCGCTCCTCGTACCAGCATTTTGGGGCCGAGCAGCCCTCAGGACACAGGTGCATGCTCAGGGGCTTGCATCACCACCGCCCAGCCACAGGGGTGATGCGTTTACGCCCCAAATTGCCCAAAGTGAGCCCAAAACGGCTGTGCCTCCCCAGCGAGGCTTTGCTGGCCGCAGGGCGAGCTGGGCACGACGGCAGCAAAACCACCCCGCAGCGATTTGGCTTTGCTTGCGCTCGGGGAAGCCCTGGCGGTCCCCTGCCATGCGGGTCAGTAAAGGAGCAGCGGAGTTAAGCCGGCGACTTGATGCAATCCTCTTAACCCCGAAGGTTAACGAGCCCCAAGGCTCCTAACGAGCCCCTAAGGGTGGTTTATTGCATCTTATCGAGGCGCTCTGCACAGGGGGCAGCACAGCTCGGCCCAAATCACCAGCAGGAGCCAGGCTCAGCCTCGATCCCCACAGGGCCGGGACACGGGAAACACCACCAGGGGATGATCCGTCCCAGGGGACAGGAGCTCATCCACCCATGTCTGCCCAGCAGGACAGGCTGGGACCAGCCTGCCTGTCCCAAAACCAGACCACAGTCCCCACCACAGGTGGTTTTATTGCCTTCGTTGCCCGTGAGCCCGGGGGCTGCTGGAGAGGCTGGTTTCTTACTCAGTGATTCAGTGCTGAGGGCTGAACTGAGCTGATTTACATCCGGAGCAGGTGAGCAGCCCCCAGCCCACCTTCACCACTGCTCTGATGGGAAACGCCGCATCCAGCTTGGTCCCAGCTAAACCAAGGTAGCACCAAAACGATGCCACTGCCCGGGGACAGCAGCTTGGATGCGCTTCTCCTGCCTCCCCGGGCTGGCCAGGAGCTCCCCAAAAAAGTGGTTCAAAACAGAGACACCTGGAGATGGACACGTCCTGGTTGTGAGCGTGGGTGCACAAAGAGCCTGGCCGAAACCTTTATGCAACCTGCGGACGATTTCCCCATCGCCACCACAGCGCTGATAGCTAGGGGGGGGTCGGACCCCGAAACCTGCCCGCCTGCAGGCCCTGGGAACCCACACGGGCACAGCCCGAACACCTTACTCACAGCCCTCACGTACCAAGCTGGTGACTAAAGCCGGGATCAAAGCGCCCAAATGAAGGAGCGCAGTTTACATCCACCCTTTCTTTCCAGGCTGTTTTTAATTACAGCGTGATCCTCCCCGCCCACGGCTCCCCCGAGCCCCGGCATCCTGCGGTGCCGCAATCCCCACCCGGCAGGTGGATGCCAGGTCCCGACACCACAGCGGGGAGCGATTTTTGGCAGCAGGGCAATTTTTGGCAGCAGGATGTCAGGCTGGAAACTTCCCCTGGGGCGACCCGGGGGGCTGCTGGATCAGCCGAGCTGCAGATCCTCTCCGGAGCTCCTTTCCTAATACTTCTGCTCCCCAAATCATACCAAAAAAGTACCGCTCAGAAGCCATGTGTGCTATACGCCTCGTGGATGCTTAGCTGGTTGGATTTTTACCTTCTGGCACGTGTTTAGAAGGAAAAAGTTGGGCACAGAAAAGCACAAGTTTTGCTTCCGATGACATTGCAGCGGGAGGGCCCAGCGGGGACAGCAGGGTCCCAGCTCCCACACGCAGCCGCTATGAGGGGGACACCTTCACCGACACCTCAAAAAGCATTTCCAGGAAAAGTGTGTGGCCTCCACACTGCCCACGAGCGCCAGGCTCACACCAGGGCCAGCAACGCCACCTGCACCAGCGGCGCGGGGCAGAGGCGATGGGGCAGCGCTCGGTTTCAGCCTCCCGGTGCCGCAGCATCGTGGGGACGTGAAATCCGCCGTGCCACCAGCCTCAACCGCCCGGTGGCCATCCCCGCAGCTATAATTAGATGGAAGAGGCAGATCGATACCCCCGTAAGGATGTTGGAAAGGCTCTGCTTAGGACGAAGCTTTTGTAGGACGTTTCGCAGCGTCCAACGTAAGCAGCTCTGCCCAGGGCGTGCAAGCGAAGTTGCATCCGCGCGGGGACGCGGCGTGCTCGTACGATGTGACTTTGCTCGTGTGCTGTGGGCCAAGGGAAGGGAAAGCTGGAAGGGCTGGAAGGAGGGAGGAGGGACGCGCTCCTGCCCGGCCGGCACAGGCTGCCCTTGGGTGCACGAGGCAGCGCTCACGCCGCGGTTATTTATCAGCGCTGCCCGGTGGGGCGATGGAAGGAGACAGGTCCCGCAGGAACAGGACTTGCAGGTTTTCCCGTGTTGCTCCCCAAACCCAACAATCGCCACTTCCTCACCCAGCGTGGCCGAGCGGCCCCGTGATGGCACAACACCCGAAACCGGCACCTGCTCTCGGTGGGGCTCTCCGGGACCAAACCAAACCAGCCCGGGGGCCGGGGCAGGGGGGGCGACGCGGGGGTGGAAAGGGGAGAACAAACCCGTGCTGAAGCCCGGTGCCCACGGGGGAGGACGCGGCAGCGAGGACGGACGGACGGACGGACGGACGGACAGCGGGTCCCCAAAGCCCGGTGGCCTCCAGTCTCCCCCCACCCACCCCCGGCCAGGCCCCTTGTGCAGCGCCGCTGCCCCACGGAGCGGGCCGGTCCCGCAGCGCCCCCGCCGAGCCCCGAGCCCCGAGCCGCCGCCGCCGCCGCGGGGACCGGGACCGGATCCCCGGGATCCCCGGTCCTCCCCCCCCCAACCCCTTCCGCCTCCCTTGCCTGGTTCTTGTCGAACTGCTCCCGCTCCGCCTCCAGGCTGTGCCCCGCTCGGCGGCTCAGCACCCGCGCCGGGACGCTCTTGATGCTGTTCATGGCGGGCCGCGCTCCGCGCACCGGGCTCCGCGCACCGCGCACCGGGCGAGCGGCGCCGCCCGCGGCTCCTCCCGGCCGCGCACCGCGCCCGGCCCCACGGCGCCCCTGGCGGCCGCCACCCGCCCCTGCTCGGCCCCACGCGGCCCCACACGGCCTCACGCGGTCCCGAACAGCCCCACACGGCCTCACGCGGTCCTACGCAGCCCCACACGGTCTCATATGGCCCCACACGGCCACGTCGCCCTCGCCTCGCGGCCTTGGAGGCTTCTGCCCCGACGCCCTGACCAAGCTCTCCTATTTGCTTCACCTCATGAGTCAGCCCCTTCGCAGAAGAATCATAGAATCACTAAGGTTGGAAAAAGCCTTCAAGATCATCTGGTCTAACAGTCCCCCTAACACCAATGTCACCCGCTGAAGCATGTCCCCAAGCACCACGTCCAACCTCTCCATGAACACCCCCAGGGATGGTGACTCTACCACCTCTCTGGGCAACCCATCCCAATGCCTGACCGCTCTTTCTGAGAAGAAATGTCTCCTCATTTCCAACCTGAACCTCCCCTGGTGCAACGTGAGGCCTTTCCCTCTAGTCCTACCACAAGTAATCTGCAACAAGAGGCCGACCCCTAGCTCCCCACACCTTCCTTTCAGGCAGCTGCAGAGAGCAATAAGGTCTCCCCTGCGCCTCCTCCAGACCAAACACCCCCAGCTCCCTCAGCCGCTCCTCACAGGACTTGTGCTCCAGGCCCTTCACCACCTTTGCAGCCCTTCTTTATCCTTCCCTAAACCCCGCCACACATTTCAGGGACTCGGTTTCATCACTGCCCACGTCTCAGCCTTCCATTCAGAACGGCCAAGCAGCAGAGGGCTTGTCCACCCCTGTGGAAAGCTGCAGTTGAACAGGAGCTTTGTTTTCTTTAATAATAATTCAGTATGAGAGTACAATAGCAAAGGCGCTCCCTGGAGTATTTGTAATGCTTCCAGAAATAAGGCAGCCAAGTTCGATACAGCTTGAGTTTCAACGCAAGCTCCAGAGTGCAGTAGATAATACAGCTGGTTTGTAAGTCACTTAATGCCTGAATAAATTTGCCCCAATATTCCACTTCTTCCCATTCGGGAACAAGCCCCACGCATGCTGGAAAAGCAACTGCGAACCAGGGCACGCGGGTGCTGTGGGAGGGTTGTGCTTTCCACAGGCAGGAACTCAACAGGAAAATACAGCAACAGAAATCTAGGGCAGCCCCAACAAGAAATCCTATGGCTCTTCTGATCCTTGTTATATCACTTGAGCTCACTTTTCCACTCCGATCTTAATGCCAGCAGCTGAGCATTTTAAATTCACAAGAGGGTTCGGTACGGTTGCCTGCTAACACAGTGCATTTAAGCCTGAAAGCGCAGCTCATGCTAGGAAGTTGCAAGAATTTCTCTTGGGTTTGACTTTGACTTGGCCAGTGGGGTGGCAGCTGGACAGCTAGAGGGTGAGCATCATGCTACTGCTGTCAGAGACATTTTCTGGGGAATTTTTGTCATACCCATAGCATTACGTTTTGAAGACTGAGCCTAGAAATTTTCTCTGCAGGTACAGGAATCAAATGTGCTTTAAAGGCTTGTGGAAAATAGCCTTTGTCTCCTGAAAAAAAGAAGCAAGAGACTCCCTCCGATTGTAATGCTTCTAGGCAGAGGAGGGAAAGTTTGCAGGACGGCAGCTGTGACCAGAATTGTTCAACTAATTTTGAGGCCATTAGTATGGGATGGAAAGCAGGCTGTCATTTAGGTAATTAAAGAGAAAGCGGAGAATTATGTGAAAGTTAACAAGGGGAAACCATGGTGCAAGTGTTTCATTTCACTGCAATTAATTCGTGGCAGTGGATGGGGCCAGAGACTCCCCTCGCTCAGCTGCCCCCACACAGTGAAAGCGCTGGCACTGTGCACAAGGACATGGACTTGGCAGAGGTGCCCCAGGCTGCTCGCAAGCCACACGTGGCTGAGTGGCCACCCAGAGCCTGCCCTGCGCTTGTGTTTCTGGCCGTTGGTGTCGCGTGTCCCGGAGAATCGTCATAAATTAAGTACCGAATGTGCTGGACAGCATGTGAAATATGCAAGAAGGATGTAAGAAAAGAATCTGTTTTATTAGCTTATTTGACCTTTTCATTAAAAAAAGTTCAAACTGAAAATTAAATGTCTCGCTCAGTAGTCAAAGATAAAAAGAGTTTAAATGCTAAAAAGCCAATCACGTTATGGTTAGCCGTTGCCATACAGTGCTAAAGCAGTCCACACAAACACCTGATCTTGCTGTAAGCTTTTGTTAGAATAAATAGCTGCTGACTGGGGAAGAGTTGTTTTGCCCACCTTGTGGGTGACAGCTGTCCAATTTCAACAATGTAGGAGGCATTTCCTGGTTACGACACTAATTGGGAACTTCCTATAAACATTATTCATCTCTCTACACGGCCAGAAGTTCAGAACAAAAACAATAAACTAACAAAAATGAATGCTTGGCTGTGTCATACTCTAAAATTATTTCTGAAGCACCATAAAAAAGGTAAGAAAAATAGTTGCTGTGTGGTAACAATTACACATTGAAGATTCTTAAAAAAACAAGCCAGTATTTAACCTGACCTCACAGCTATAAAAAAGAGTTTTGTTTACCTTGGCATAATTCTCATGTTTTATTTCAAGTTGAAATGTATTCCAGCGGAGTCACATCTTTTGCCACTTGTGAGTCTTTCAAACACTCATAGAACTACGGAAAAAAAAGTTAGGTAACTTTCCACTGTAGGTGATGGCCTGGTGATCTTCAGTTCTCAAAAATAATTCTATAATGGAAATGTCTTCATCCACTGCAGAAAATTAAAGATTTGTATTACAAGACAGAAGGCTTTTATTTCCTCTGAGATACATTAAGCAATCACATATATGTCAATTTACTATATACATTTTCATACTGAAGACAGACCAAAAACTACAGTAAAAATATAAAGAGGAGACAGATTTGTAAACAAAGCGCTTCACAGAAGGACAACAGTCTCAGGGATACCACTGGCGTGTTATGAAATAAACTGTTTCCATTTTGTTTTGCAAAAAGGAGTGATCTTTGTGCCCTTGGCCTGCTACTGAGTCACAGTTTACAAGCAGTGGCACACGCTACGCTGTCCAAAACCAAACAGGTCCTTTTTCCCAACCCCTTCCTCCTTTGCGCGGCTCTTCAGATCTCCCCAACTCAGTTTCTCTCTAAAGAGAAAATGACTAACCGATGAAAACAGCTAAATCACTGTCAGCAGGAAATTAACGTAATGGTTAGCACTGCACCTGCCATCAGGTGATTTAAAAGCAATCAAAAAAATAAATTCCATCACTTTTCAATATGAAATTACATGAATATGTTAGTTACTTCTAAACCTGCAAAAGCTGCTTTGTTTTTAACTGATCACAGTTGATTCAATGCCTTTTATTAAGAGAAAAAATTAAGATTTATTCAGCAGCCAGTGACTTGCAGAGCCACTAAACCTGGTCATGGATTTACAGTGAATTGTGGGTACGTTTGTTCCATCAGTTCTTTCTCACTTGAAGCAAATGAGATTATTTCTGTAGGCTAAGCATGTGCTTACCGCTTTGCTGCATCAGCACGGTGCTCAGCAATTTTGGGGATTTGCTCCTGAAACTTTTTAACATCAGTGGTTTCAGGATGCGAGTCACAGCGCCGGTTTCGATCTACAAACCCTCCCGCTTCTTTTAGCTTGGGGCTTATCTTTATAGGAAAAGAAGAGATCTCTACACAGGAATATTACAGCACAGTGAGGCAGGGCATTCCAGCTACTCAGCATCCATTTCCTCTGAGAGCCCCATTAGCGTGCAGTAAGCAGACCCGACTCACTTTGAGAGAAGACTCAGTGTCTCTGCGCTTAATGCAAAGCGTACCTGCCGAAACAGCAGAACGTCGGGGTACTGTAAACCAACACCACTCCCCAGGGTCACGAGAGGTTCAGCTCCACAGAGGAAACACAGACCAGGGAGTGCAGTTTGAATATACCGAGAAAAGAACTGAGCTCTCCACTGGACCAAAATTGTGTAAGAGCATCCCCAGTGTCCCCATGAAGAACCAGTACAAGAAAGCCAGTGCCACACAGCTTCCCACTCCAGCTTGCAGTGTAATAATTCCCCCTTGCAGACACGCTCATGGGTTGTGTCAGCACTGGATGATTTCTTTTTTGCTATATTTTTCCCCCATTGTTGCTAGCTGTTACTCAGTTTCATGTGCTTTTCTGTATTTTAACCATATCTGGTTACCCTTTTGTCCTCAGAACCAGACGACACGGTGCCTATTGCAAGCATCCAACTCACATTGGTAGAACAAATAATCAGACAGTGAGAAATTTCCTGATTTAAAAAAAGGAAAAACAATCTGGTATGGGCAAGGTTGCCTTTTTTTTTTTATATTTTGAAACAGCTCTACTCAATACATTCTACTTTTGGAGCTCTGAGCCCTGGAACAATATGCTAAAACAGCCCTTGGCCGTGGCATTGAAAAACACTTCCCAATCTCTTATTCAACAATGTTCATATCCTTGATCCTGTTATCTGTAACACACAGAAGGACTCCAACTACAATAAGCTGTGTGCAGGTACAACAAAGGCTGCAGGCTCAGGAACAGACCTGCAAGATCTGACAGCCCAGACTTTTTCTGAGCAGGAAGCGTTAGAAACATGGTTGAGAGAAGTTTAATTATTTGACTAAAGGAATTACTGGCTGCCTTAGTATCTGTTTGCTGCTACAGTACTCTCAAGAGTTTTATCGGAAATGCATTCAGAGCAGTGCACTTAGAGTCTTGTGCCAGGCTCATCTCAGAAGCCCTTAGACTTGTATTAATATTGCAGATGCATTTATAATGAGAACAAACAAAAATAAATCAAGTGAGGGAAAAAAAAAAGAAAAGCATACTCACAAAATATCATAGAGAAAAGAACGGAAGCTTAGCACCTCTTTCTTCTGCACCAGATAACTGCGTCCTGTGAACAGTCTCTGCAAGTTCTGTTGTCTATATTGTAATGCAAAAACACTACATGGAAATCAAGGAACTCAGACAATAAGAATTACAGAGGTCCCAGATTCAAACCGGCAGGCAGCAATGGTACACTTTTTATTTCCCTCCTCTTCTCCCCCCTCCCCCAAAGAGGGCACAGAATTCATCAGACACAAATTCTCACTGATTAAATTTTAAGGGTTATTTTTTACATGCATCGTGTTTTAAAGAGCAGTTTAAAACAGCCTCAGGTAGACCTGGTTTTAAGCACAGATTAGTTAGCCTGCATAGATTAACCAGAACACGCTTGGCAAGTTTTTGCCCAGAACTGCTCTGAAAGTAGATCAAAGTTCTACAGATGTGGTGCAGAAGCTACCCTTGCCAGCAAATATGAGCATGCTTTATTTTCTACCCGCCGAAGCAACAGCCATTCCAAAGGAGAAGCCAATTCCCAAGCTCAAAAACGCAGTGTCAGGTTGTAAAGCACAGTCGTGCTCTCGCCTAAAGGACGGCCGAGCTGTGGCATGCCAATCAGAGCAGGAGCCAGACATCTGATGGGGCTGGGCAAGAGCCACAAGCAACTACTGTTTTGCAGAGGGCTTTTCAGGAATCCATCCCACAAGACAGTCTTTGCAAAGGACTACACTGTTGCCGTCTTTCAGGCTGAATGAAATCCTGCAGAGGAACTTCTGAACAAAATATCCTTTCAGTTTATGCAAATGCTGGCACACAACCTTTATCCTCTGTCAGTCGGTCCCAGCACAACTAAGGTTTTTTGGTTCTGAATGTTATCAGAATTACTTTTGTTTGTCTGGTACCTACAGGAACATTGTTCTGGTCAAGTTCATCTAAGGCCTTACCGAGTGCAACATTTTTAGGGAGAGGTAATACTTCCAGAGGAAAGCACAGATGAAGTTTCAGCATGCAGCTTTCTCATTAGGAGCCCAAATTCTCCCTTTGTGATACATATCAACACAAGTTTACTCAGTCCTAGTGACAAGTGATACAATCTCCTTTGTTACAAATCTTGTCAAACAAAGCAGAAATTCTTAAGGCTATTTATGAAAACAAACAAGAGCCCCCTTCTCCAATTACTCCTGTAGCTCACATACTCAGGACAGAAACTTCCTATCAGAGTTCATGTTCATAAAATGCATTGCTGTGACAGCTATTATACGGGTTCTTTGCCCCTTCAGTATGCTCTCTGACCCTGGAATGAAAGAACTAAAACTATTAACCCACAAAAATTCAAAGGTTATTTACACTGAGAGTCAGGCTTAAATTCAGACACAAAACTATTCTATGTATCACCATTTCCTGTACTGTCCTCCTTTCCACAAATATAGCCAGCATAATAAACCAGTTCTGGGTGCAAGTCATACTTGTGCTTGCTTTTTTCTAGACCTCCTACAGCTTGCTCCAAAATGCCTTCTTCCTTCCATCTGCTTAGACACATGCAAAAGTCAAATCCTGTCACGACCTTGAGGAGCCATAAAGAATCCTATAAAAAAAATCCAAGCTTTTCATGCGAAGGTATGCAGGCGTTTTCTCTACTGCAAAGCACGAGGAGGATATTGGTTATAATGCTGTCACCCAGGTCAAGCACAGTGTTCACAGTGACTCTTCCCAGCCACCTAAGTCTGGTCACAGAAGAGCAATAAATACCGTATTAATGCTGCTGCTGTTCGGACTGCAGTGAGGGCTCATGCGGAGGAGAGTGCTAAGCTCCAGATCAGCAACCATCTGTTGAGACTCGGCCAAGGCACGCTGCAGCTTACTTGTGGGGTAACAGGCATCCTGGAGGAGACAGAAAGCGAGCCACAGTTATGAAATCATCTCTCTAGAATAGGCTGAAGAGTTATAACAGCAAGAATCATCACTTCCATTTTAAAATGCCTCAGTTCAAAATCAGTCACAATTCCCCATAAAATTAACAAAACACATTCTGCAATAAAGTACTGACTTTGTTGATGGTAGGATTGCAGCATCTATTTTTTGGCTCAATCACTGAAAGGTTACCGATGTCCAGAGGGGAGTTTGCATCAGAGAACTTCTCACATCTTTGAGGTCTGTCTCCTTTCTGGGTGGAAGTCAAACAATGGGGAGAATCCAAGTGAAAAGAATTCAGATCCACATTTTCTTCACTGTTAAAAAAAAAATTAAAAATAAGATATTGCCAGAAACAGCATCACCATTCTTTTTAAACTTGCAAAGAAAAATAAAGGGACAAAAAATATTTACGGGCCCGGACCCAAGAAAACCAAACGTGTGAGATTGCTCTGTTCCTCAGAGTTGTTCCCATGTTTGACATCTTCACTAGATGAGCTTCGGTCTCTGAGGACAAGGGTTTGACATTCAACCAGTTTCAAGAACAAAGATATTGCCGTGTGCTAGAATATGTATTTAATATCACAAAGAGCATACAAAAGGCAGTATCTACTTCCTCCCAGTACTCTGGTGGTACGCCTTCTCTCATACACTACTCCTTTTTTCTTCTTTTTTTGAAATCACCATTTAGGCAAATTAATATTTGTAGGTATACTTTTTCAAGAGAATCTCAGACATTTAAAGCCATTATCTCATTTTGGAGATCATGGGAGAGCTTTCCCAAAGAGGCTTTATTATATTTATTTATAAATACAGGAGGAAACAGTACATTTAAAGTTCAGTTTGGGTAAACTGCGATTAAACCCAAAACTCATTTGCCTGACTACGATTTCAGAGTGGAGTTGAAGCACACAAGCTATTGGCATGCATCTTCCCCTAGGTTTTAAAGCAAAACAAAATATTAATTTAGCACTGGCTGTATCTGAGTATATTTAGGAGTATCTGAAAAGCAATTTAAATGTCAATAAAAGCAACAAATCAGGCCCAGAACATTATTACTGTCCCAACACTGACTTATAAATATCACAAGCTTGCCCTGATAGGGTCTGTAACCCTTAATATGCATGTATGAGGACTGAAACTTTCTCACAACTTTCCCCTACTAAAAGTCAACTTGATTCAAGCCTAACCTTCAGAAAAACAGTTCTCAATTTCAGTGGCTTAACTCAGAATTTTATCAGAACGTACCACATCCATCTGCCAGCTCCAGCAACAACTGATCACAAATCAAGCCTAGAACTAACAAAGGCTGCAGCACGTTAGAAACTGTTTTGGCTCATCTGCTCAAGCAGTACGGGAACCCAGCAGCAGCCCAAATATACGTAAGAAATTTTTCCCTGAAATCACCTGGCCCCCGCACTGAACGCAGTCTGCAGCTTGTTCAAAGACGTGCCCTGGATTCTGCTAGCAGGTTCGAGCTCTGCAGTGCATTTCATCTTCAGCTGCTATTTCCGCTTCATAAAGTTTTCAAAAAGTAAATAAAACGGCAACCATCTCCCCAAATAAAACATTTCCATATTCCTCGCTCTTCTGAGCAAAACATGACTGCTAGCACTGCCTGAATCAGTTAGTTAAATACACATCCATTAAAGAAAAGACTGTTTGCAAATTTCCAATGTTTGGTTAAGTATTCTTTAGATACTTGTTTGGCTTCCATACCTGGCAAGGCTGCTACAAAAAGGTTTATTTTTAAATGCCACTCAACCTAAGAAAAAGCCCTTGTGAGCCCAGCTCACAAAGCCCAGCTGAGAACTGTATGCTGTGTCTCGTTCCACTTCTCTTGTAAAACACGGGGATACGATAGGCTTTTAAGAAAGAGGAGCTCATGTTTGCGAGCTTCTGACAAGAGCAGGCTCTGGAGAGCTGTGACAGAACAAGCTGCAGCTCCTCGCAGCAGGGCACAGAGGTAAGGCAGTGAGCACAGCCAGGTTTGAAGAACTGCACAGGCTGGGAGGGAGCGGGGAGAAACGGGTTGGATTTTGAGGCAGGGAGCTGGCTCAAGGAACGGGTGGCTTAGTCCTGCAGGGGCACATCGAACAAGTAACTGCTGTCTTTAAAAACAGAACTGAGATAAACATCCCAAGCCTGGAAATGTCGGTCTAACGTAAATGGAGTCACTTAAGCCAGAGCACACAGAAAGGACTCCTGCCTTACAGTACTTCACGATCGCTCCTGCAGCTGGCTACGGTATTTGGCAGAGTTAATAGCCTGCTTGTTGGCTTGTCCAGAATTCAAGAACTCATGTCAAAAATATTTGCTGGGCTGACAGGGAGGTGCCAGCACCCTTCCCTACACACAGAATACATCATCAGCACTATGAGGCCAGCAGTGGGAAACTGGAGGATCCAGATTCAAGTCCTAGGAGGAATGTTGTGTTAAGGCATTGATGGCAGTAGCCAAACAAGATGCCCATGCTGAGGACTGCAATACTACACAGTCTCCTTCCCACTTACAGGGTGAGAGCGTATTTGGTGGCAAATCAGAATCAGCAATGGCTGGAGAGCAGGCAGGCACTGAGTCAATCCGTCTCCAATTCGCAGAGCTCCTAGGATCAAAACTTGACAGCTCAGCAAACTCCGACTGGCTAAAGCAGCCCTCCCATCCATTCTGTCTGCACTGCCAGAGTTTACTTTTTCCTTCTCCCCTAAAATCCTCTTAAGGACGAGTCAAAAAATGAAAGCAGTCTGAATGATTCAGCCTCAAAAAAGATCTGTAGGGGTGACAGTGTGTCATTTGTGCTGCCGGACAGAGTAAATACAGAAAGGTGAGGGTAGACGTAAGGGGAAGTCTTGTTTTATGACTTGTGTACAGTGGAAACTAAAAACAGCCAATACACAACGTGAAGCTCAGCTAAGCTGTGTGGAAACGTGCCAGGACAGCACTATTTTTCCAGCGGCTGCCCATTCACCTTGTTTCTGAACAGGTCTGTCTCACTGCAGTAATGATTTCCATGGTATTTTTGTTTTAAAAGCAATATAGAAAAAAAGCATCGGTACAATCAGATATTTCCCTTCCATAACATTAAATTGTTTGGATATTGGGCCAGACTTGCTGGTTAAAACTCTTTTCAGGTTTAAACAGCTGTTCATTTACTGTACATGTAGCTATCAGCTGGAAAGCTACCTCTTCTTCGCCCATCTAAAAAGCAGCTATGAAGTAGCTTTGCAAAACTTCAGAAATCTTTCTTAAGCGGAGGTGCTAACTGGAAAGCCAGTCAATTTTTTGAAAGGACGAAGAGGAACCAGCACAAAAAATCCATAGAAACAGTCACAGCTCTGAATGCCCTTGCTTGTGCAGGCATAAAAACAACTTCTATAACTGCAAAGCAGCATTTATATTTTAGACACCTTCCAGTGCCACTAAGACACTTCAGTATTTTTCTGACACTTCTCGGAATTAGAAACCTCATTCTGCTTGTCCCCAACCACACGTCCCGCTTTCCTCCCCCAGTATAAACACAGGGAGGAAGCCCCACGAACAAAGATGCTGTCCTTTAAATCTTGCCGTCTCTTTTTCTTGCCCTCAGTGAGGAAAGCAGCCTGTGCGGAAGAGCCATGTCCTACATTCTCGCCCAGCCGCTGTGTGATTTCTCAACAGAAATAACACAGTCAGTAAAACATCACACAAAATCCGGGTTTGTGTCTTGCCTTACAGTAACGTCACTGTACAAGTCCACGTCTGGTCTGAATCGGAACCCACCAGATTTACAAGCAACATCTGGGATTTCCAAAAATCAAAAAGATTTTTGAAAATCTGCATTTTTCTCCTCAACTGGTTTATTTGGTGAGTTATGTAGCATAAAAATAGAATAATGATACCTTAGAGCTATTTTAACTTATTTTAAATTTGCCACTTTTCAAGTTGGTGGTCTAATTTTAAGACAGCAGTTACTTTAAACATCCCCTGAAATAATACAAATTACTGAGAGTTTGTCCACAACTCTAGTTTGTCCCTGTCTATTTCTTAAATGTAACAAGTACGTAACCTTTTTGAACTGGCATATTTCATCTCTTCTGCAGTCTTGAGACAGTTGCAATCTTTTCTCTGCAATTTACTTCCATTTCCTTTTATAGGTTTGAAAATCTTCAGCCATTCTGGATCTGATATTGGCTTCCACCTTGCCTCTTTTTTAACGATGACGTTACTACTAAAGGAATCAGATTCAGAAGTGTGAATCGCAACAGAAGTCTCTTTGCTTTTTTGGCCAAACAGAATTCCAGTTCTCTCTTCCCAGGTTTTATTTTCATTATCAGCTTTGTCAGATGTGGCTTTCTGGATCAAGGTATTTTGCGAATCTACACAAGAAGTGATGTTAAGCCAGTATTCAGGTGACGATGACTCAAAAGTTTGCTGGTCTCTGCTTTCCACTTCATTCTCCGAGATTTCCCTGTTTCTCAACAGCCTCGTGTTGTTTGCCTCATAAAATAGCTTGCTGTCTAGCTCATCAGAGCTTGATGCAACATCCTGCTTTTCTTCTTCTTCCATTGCCAAGCCTTTCACAACTTTTTGACACCGATTTAAGTGTGCTGATGTAGTTTTCTCCAAGCCTGATGCATCCAGTAACAGTCTATTATCTACTTCACAGATCTCAGAGGTGTTTTCTACCCTGCTTTTCAGAACTTGTGCAGTTCCATGATCCTCGTGTACCCTGTGGGTACCGTCAGTCCTAACTGACTCTGTTTGGCTGTTACTTTCAGGAGCAGGGAATACCGTACCTATGCTACAGTGGTGTGAAAAAGAAACCATCAGAAGCAGTGTATTTAAAGAGCATACATAACTACTCTGGATAAAGCTATACATTAACTAGAGGCTGTACCATGGTTCTGCAGTGGCTTATATACTAACAAACAGCTGCATCCTGCCCAAACCCAACAGAAGCGTGCCCATATTTGACCATGTTACTTTGTAAAAAGAGTTTGAGAGTTCCTTCATGTTTTATCCAACTGATAATTTCGTTTGAACTTTCAGGGTGTGCACCAATTTCCTAATCTGAAAGCAAATTGAACTTTGTTTTTCAAATGTGGAATAGCGGGCCAGATTAACAGCCGTACCACCAGAATACTCCAGTTTTTAAAAAAGATCAGGAACTTTCTGACCTCCATATAATGCTTCATTCTGTGACTGATACTCATGGTGTCCTGACAACGTAAAACAGCTATCTGACAACTGCACTGGATATCTGTGGTCAAGTCCAGCAAAGCCATCTTGACACAGCACACATCTATTTCAGAATGCCAATTGTGGCTCAGCAGTGAAGTTTCTTGGAGAGTAAAGTAGTACATATACATATAAAAAAGAAAAAAAAGATTTCTATACCTCCTTTCATATGCCACCTTTTCATGCTTTTGCCTTAATTCCTGAGAGTTCTCCAAGCTGACATGAAGAAACTGCAAGTCACGCTGCTGTTTTACATAGATCTGCTTAAAGATAGCGAGGCACATTAATGAAGTTCTGGAATGCAAGAACGCTGCTGTCAGGCACTAACACACTGCTTGTCTTCCAAATATATCCTCAAAATATTTTTATAAACTTTTTTTTTTAATATATATGCAGGTTTTGTTGTTGTTATTTTGTGCGTTTGTTTTTAAACAAACCATTTTCATCTATCTGTAGTCAAACTATTGCCAAAGCCATCCAAATCTAAGGGGCTCTCTCTCCATGCATTTATGAAAACATTTTTCTGAAATAAACAGTATTTTTTATTACAGGACTGGAGTGGTCTTCTATAACTGAATCACAACGAACCAAAAATACAGTATCATTACTGCTATTCAGTACTCAGCATAAGTTGTTATTATGTTGTTCAAAGCAAAATTACAGGACAAGGAATGATGACTGCAGTTTTGGTTTTCACTGCGCGGAATATTTTGTATAGCTAACTTGAAAGATAACACACTGATCAATTATTTCCAATAAAAAAAAAATCGAACGTGCCTTGGAAACCTCAAATAAGTGCAGGTGAAAACACTAGTTTTAAGCAAGCTCTTTAAGCAAGCTCCCTTGAAGCAAGCTCTTTTGGTACACCCTGCCCCTTTATGCTGCAGGAGTTGACCTTGGGCACACGTGAGCCAGCACACCCAAGTCCCACTGCCTTTCAGATGACTTCGGAGCATAGCACCTTCTGGTTATACACACACTGATGAACTGTTACCTCATCAGGGTGCTGCGGGGATGTTTACTCATTGCAGAACTAAGTAGATACAACTACACAATAGAGGCCAAAAGCCTGTGTAAATACAAAAAAAAAAAATCAACATTTCGTAGTGATCTCAACAAGGCAGCAACAGCAAATTTGATTTTTTTTTTCTTTCTTATTTAAGAACAGACAGTTTTAACTTTCATACTGTTCTACGAAAATCTGATGTTACTGAAAAACATCTTTATAATCTAAGAGTAGAAACACAATTAGGGTCATACCTGTCGCAAACTTGATAGTTCTGTGTCAGTCCGTACTTGTTTAGACTTGGCAAACTGAAGAAGTTGATCCTTTCTCTTTGCTTTCTCAACTGTTTCAAAACATATTATACAGTTTTCAAATTACTTACTTTAAGTGAATAGACACAAATCAAGTAAATTTGTTTATGCATGTCTGTAGCAGTAGAAACAAGTACCTAAACAAAATAAAAGCATTTTCTTAAGATCAACAGGATCTCTTTTCCCTCTGAACAAAAACATAATAAGTTGTCTCACAGATTTATTAAGTATTTTCTTTGGGCTTTTCACGTAAACCAGCATCTAGTTTTACTAGTAGCAATATTCTACTTCATTGATTGATATATTTTACTTTTCCATGTTTACGTTCTTTCATGGAAAAGAAGTTTAGTAATTAATTCTAAAACATGCCTTGTACAGGTAAGTGCTGGGAAATATTGAGTACCAAAGTACCAAACTGAATTTGTGAACATATTGCTGCTTCAACAACACCTGCTTGCTGCCCACAGTAGGGAGTGAACGGGCTAGTAATTTCATGTGGCCTAAGCTCTAGATTTTGCATGTTGCATCTTTTCAGTAGATCACCAACTTCTATGCAACCTAAGTCAGAAGGAAGAACACCACCCCCATTTATTGTATTAATACCACGAGAGACATGAAAGTCTCAAAAATTCTCAAGAGGGAATCCTCTGAACCATTTACTCCACACATCATCACATTGGTGAACTTTGTGCTTTTACAACGTTTTATAAACTGTCTCTGCAGAAGTCCTAGATACTGCTTTCACAGAATAACACACAGGGGCATATACCTTTATTAAATGTCAAGAAAGCTGCCTCCCTCAGATTCCAGCGAACTGCTGTCGTCTAGAAGGTTCTGATCTGTTGAAAGCTGAGGCTTGAAAAGCCAACTGCCAGCACTTACCATTAAGTGCAAGCTCATTCTTCAAGGAGACATTTTCTTGTTTGAGGTGAATGATTTCTTCCTGCTGCTTATCATTTTCTTTCATCTTTTCACAGAGGTCATCTTTAAAACAAAACATAGCATTTCCCAGAATGAAAAGGAATCACGCTGGTCCATACTAAATTAGGTGCCTGGTATAAACATTTACCTTTCAGCTTATCTGTTTCAAGTATTAGTTCTCTCAGTCTCAGTCTGAGGTCCTGCTTTTCTTTGTTGAGACTGAATTCTTCTGCCTTTGCTGCACGCAGTGCACTCTCCAGCTTTAATTTAGATGTAACCTCAGTAATGTAATCAGTTGTTTCAAGTATAGCCTCTCCCTGAAATATGAAATAGAACGTATTCCTGATTATTGTTTTACCTTCACGTATGGATCTTGACAAAACAACAGTATGCTTTACTGCAGTAGGTGTAGTTACTTCACAAATTTCCTTCTAGGTTTTTGAGGGAAAAAAAAAAAAATCAAAGCCAGGAAACATGCCTTTTTATGGAAATAAACCGGTTTATTGTTTGTTGACCACTTTTTCCTTCTCAGTCAAGCCAAAGAATTAAACAGATGTGAAATCAACACAGACTAAAACACTGTGTCAGCCACCAATAAATGCACTGCATTTTGATCACAGTTAGTGCCTGATGAGATGACAGATGTTACCTTCAGCTCAAGCTTTTTAAGAAGCTCCTGTTCTCTAGCTTGCAGCTGGCCTTTTTTAGCAGACAGTTCCAAAACTGAGCAGCGGAGAATTTGATTTTCCTCCTAGTGAACAGAAATGACAATGTCAATTTTTACTTCACTAATTCAAAGTTACTATTTTGCCAGCAAATGTACGGACAACTTTATTTAAAAATCACAAACGGCAGCAGAGGATTTGGACAAAAGAACGCTGGAATAAAAATTGTTCCCCTGCTCTTTACATCTAAACTTGCTTGTGATCATGGGCCTTAATAGCCTGCATTCCTTAAAACTATTAGATAGATGAAAACATAGAATACTACTTTACCGTATTGGACATGGGGAAAAATTATCCCAATAAACACATCATTGCCAGGTCGCTTTAAAAAAATAATAAAATAAAAACTTATTTTCATATCCTTAAAGCAGTTACAGAATACTAACAGTTCTTAATAGTAACCAGTGGCGTAAGTAAGACTTTCTGGAACTTCCCAGTGAAGTACCAGTACAGTTTTGGGGGTTAACATGAAGTCATGGTGCCTGAGATTTTTGGAAGCAAGTTGGTTCTGAACAACGTTCTCCAAAACTAAGCAAACAAACATCAAATTCCAAATCCTAGCTTAGGAAATAATTTTTTTCTTCCCCCCACACAATTTAGATTGATACCTTGATCTAAGATTACTGTACTAAAAGACAAATACAACTCAGGAGCCTGATAATCTGAAATATTCATTCACCAGTGAAATTCACAAGTGCCAATGGCATTCCACATATGCTTGGACTGCAAAATCAGACCATTATTCAACTCCTACCTCCAGACCCTGACAGTGAAGAGTCACGTCTGTTAGTTTTTGAGACAGCTCTTTAAACTTCTGTTGTGTAATTTCACATATTGTCTTACTGTCACTCTGCTGAGATTCTAAGAGCTTTAACTTTTTGTTTAGTGATTTTATAATGTCATTTCTCTTGTTCAGTTCATCTGAAAAAAAAAAAAGACAAGGTATTTGTGAGAAACCAGGCTACATATTTCTGAGATTTTAATTACTGGATGGTGATTTTATGTTAATGTATGGGCAGTAGTTTAATCCTGGGTCCACAAATTAAATGAGTGTTTAGCTAAAATCATGTAATTCAGAAATGAATGTTCACTTTGCGCACTCCAAATCAGGATTCCAGTTACCTAGGTCAGACAGAACACAAACTCCATGGTGACCTCTGTGGTATGGCTGTCAAACAAGGCTGTTTGGAGCCACCAGGTGATTTGTCCAGGTGGCTTGTGGATGATATCAAAGCTCTGCAGCAGAACCTCAGGGCACAGGGCTCTGCAGACCACCGGCACACTTGCAAGTTGCTCTCTCTCACCATGGTTACTTCATCAGTTATTTTTTAGAGTCCACAGAAGCAATTTACAAATTCAAATGAACGTGCTACATGATCAGACCATTTTAGTACCATTGTAGAAGTTTTGATCTCAGAAAGAAGACAGCTAAATGTAAGGCTGAAGTGTAGGAAATGGTTCCTTACAAGATGCAACGCTGTCATTAAGGGCTCAGAGCATCCGAACGTGCTTAAAAGACCAGGGTCCTATTCTTTACAGACAACGCTTACTGTTTAATAAGGCGCATCGTTCTGCCAGAGTCAGTATTTTTTGCCGATCATCTTCCCAGGCGAGACGCTCCCTCTGATGCACGGCAACCAAGGCGTTCAGCTCCTCATCACGGTCCTTCAGTTCTGCGATTAAAGCCTGGAGCTCTCGCCTCTGTTTCTCAACGGTGCTGTTCTCAAAGCTCGGGCTGAATTTCTAGGAAAGCCAACAAGGAGGACACACTTCGACACGAAGAACAAGCGACCCGGTTTCCTGATAACAAACTCCGGGTCGGTCGAAATTGAAGTATTTGTGTGTTAGGAACAGAGACCGCCCCTAAACGCTCCCTGCAGCGGTGGTGCCACCTGTGGGCTTTGCCCGAAGCCGTCAGCAGCACGCTGAGCGCTTCACGTTTCCAGCAGCCCCCTGCCCACGGCCCTGGTTCTCGTTTTATTTATTTATTTATTTTTACCTGAGGCGAAGCGGAGCGCGGCCGGGCCGGGTTCATAGGGGCCGCTGCCAGGCGTTAGCCCGGAGCGGGCAGCAGCCGGCATGGAGCCTCGGGGGCTCCCGCTTGCTGAGGCGCCGCACGGCCACCCAGCCGCCTTCTCATCCGGCAGCCCTGCGAGAAAAGGGGGAAAAAAAGACAAAAAAAAAATCAGAAAAAACGCAAAACCCCCTGGGGAGCCCCCCCCCCCCCCCCCACAGGACCCTGAGGCGGCGACCCCCTCCCCTCAGGCTCCTCCCGCCCCCCCCTCCAAACCCACCGGCGCCCTCGCCCTGACGTCACGGCTGCGCCCCGCCCCCGTGGCCGTTAGGCAGAAGCCCCGCCCCGGAGGGGAAGGGCCGCGGGTTCGAGTCCCGCGCCCGCCAGGCGCTGTCAGCGAAGGGTAAGCGCCCCCCTCGGGTTCGTCGTGGAACAGCTGCAGAGAGGCGGCTGTCGCGTTAATTAAATCTAATTACATCTACGGGTTTATCATCAAAAATCGCAGAGAAAAGGACTTGGCAGAGGATAATGTACACAATGGGTTTGAACTCGTATAAGTTTATAGTGGCAATTCCAAGACAGCGCCAACCAGGGAGCATTTAACGTCTTTAAACGGGGCAGTGAAATACAGAGCACCAAACCTGTGCTCAGAGCTCTTTGCTAGGAGCCTGGAAGGCTGCAAAGCTTTCACTTCACTGTGCCTTCCCCGTGAACGCAGTGTGCGGAAGCAAACAAGCAGTCAGACTTTATGCAGGTAAGTCAGAGGTATGAGTTTCTGTACATCAGATACATGCTTTAAATACTTAGCAGAAAGGGCAGCAGATGAAAAATAAACATTTAATTAAATGATTATTTTCCTATGAGCTTAGGATGGAAAGTAGCTCTACAGACCACAAACACTACTCAGTGAGGAACAGTAATTTTATTTAAATCTACTTCATGCGTAAGCATGATAGAACCCCAATTTAGCTTTGGCAAATATCACAACAAAAAAAGAAGCAGCCTATACAGAACAGTGAAAATGCCAAGGATACGGGTTCTCCACAGTTTCACTGCAGAGTCAATGGATTTAGAAGCCTCACTTTGGCTACATCATTAATAACCATAAAATTAAATAAAGGTAGTCTTTCACTATCACTTCTTGACTTCTCCAAGATCTTCAATGCTGTCATCATCCACCTACGGGAAAAAAAAGCCAAAACAGGTTAAGTGTATTTCCTTATGCATCTCACTCGATATTCTTCACTGTACATGTAACGAAGTGCAGGAGAAGCACACGGTGCCATCTGAGACTCCCTGCTGTAAATACCAAGCGAGTGACACATGCCTGTATCACACAGCTGAGCCTACGAGGCTCTGCATAAGGACAAGCCTACAGAGTTATTCAGAAGGAATTCAAACCAGGAAATACCAGAACAAGGGAGAGTCAAAGAAACTGTCTGCACTTACAGCAGTGCAACCAAACCTCTCAACCATCTACACTTCAGCCCAACGCAAAATGAGTTCACCTCTTCTTCTGAAGGACATTTTTTTTTCAATATTTTAAGGTATTTTGAAAAACAGGATGGCAGCACAAGAACACTTAGGCATTCACCATTAAGAAATGGTCAGGAAGAAGCTGTAGATATTTGACAGCTCTTACTCTGATACACCTTCCTCAGTGCACTATATCCTTAAGGATTTGATGTTTCTTGGACAATGGAAGCAACATTCAGCTTCAACTTTAATCACTCCTTAACCTAATTGTTCATATGTAGGAGGAAGGGCAACAACTGGTCTTATTTTTGCACAAGTCTGTGCTACCGAAGGTGACACCCATTTTTGAAAATCACTGGAAAACTCACAGGCTACTGTGCAAAACTAGAAGTCTTACAAAAGAAATTGTTTATTACCTCAGGCCACTTCTCCTGTATTACGTCGATAATGTCATCTGTGAAATCCCCCTGAATGATTATTTCATCTTCTCCTGTTACTGAGGCACCGCAGGAAAATTTCTGAGCAAAAAACCTTTGCGCTTCCTTAAGATCGATTTCTGTTTATGGGAAAATTGGCAGTGTAAGTATAGTCATTGCCATACCAGTTTTTCCTCAAGTTTAAAACCAAAATTTAAATCTTAACTGTTGAAAGACTAGTGGTATTTTACAGTTGAAACTTTAATACGATTTCCATTGAAAGCAAAAGTCTGATACTTATATACAAAACAACTGACTTAACAAATCTAGCACTCTTCGAGGCCGAAATCACTAAAAGTCATCTGTACGTTCTGTTTCTGTAGGTCTAGGCTCCATGCACTCACCAAAAACACAAACGCAGATTAAAAACCCATCCAGTTCTGAGTAACCTCTATAGTTATTGAACTATTTTTTCCCCACAGAATTGCTTCAGTATGTTTTTATTAGAAACATGTCCCAGTGATTTTTGAGACTGGTTTTATTTATTTATTTATATTGTTGTTGTTTTTTCTTGGTCCCTCAAGAAAACCAACAAAATTCTTATGCAGGAAATACATAACATATATCTTTAATACAACCAAGATTAAAACTTTGATAAAACCAGTGAGCCATTTGTGAAAAAAAATGTTATTACAGATATAATACGAAGCGGCTAAGATGTCTGCAGCTGACCAAAGCTACGTAGGGCAGCACTGTTGGTTTAATTTGGCAATGATTTAACTGCTTCACTCAGAAGTGCACTTAATCAATTTCAAGTATAAGTTAAAAAAAAAAAAAGTAATAGCAAATAACATATTTACAAGTTAAAAAAAAAAACAGGTAGTGACTGAATTAAGCAACTTTTTGAAAGTAAGCATGTTTATCATTAAAATAACAGACTACTCTGAAGTCTAACAAGGGGGCTGCCGTGGGAAGACGCTTCAAAAAAAAGTAACCCTATTTGTTTAAGGACTTAAATCACAGAGGGAGTCATCATACCTTTGGCATACTTTGGAACTCCTAAAGCACCCTGGGAATTTTCATCTCACACCGACAGAAGCAAATCACTCAAGGTAATACAATCAAAAGAAATATCTTAAAGGTTACTTATCCAACATATGCCTAATAGCGTGCTAGATGTGAGTAGAGGTATCAGTTGCTAAATATATACATAGCAACCACACAAGGAAACTCCTTTTTTTGATAATTGTTAAATGAGAATGAAGTAATGGTTAAATATTTCAGACAAGGTATAACAGCAGAGAATAAAAGACGGTATCCAGCCTTAAGTTAACTTAAAAAAAAAAAATAAAAGGTTGTGAAGAAATACAAACTAGAAGGGAGATAACAGAATAGATGACAAGATACCTACAGTGAGGGCAAAAAGTTTCAGAATTGAAACTTTTTTACTCACAGGAAACAAGCCAAGACTCTAGGTAATATTAGGTTAAAGGCACATCTAAAAGCAACAAAATACACCTAACAAAAGTCAACTCACCAAAGGTTGCAAGGCCACATACTCTTGTGACGTATTTTTTCTTTGCTCTAGGGATTTTAGCTATTGTCACTTTTTGTGGTACAGTCTTCTTCTTCTGTTTTATCTGACCTCTTCCACCTTTAAAACAGAAGGTAAGATTACATAATTAGTTAAATGACAAAACATTTAAAGAAAAAAAAGACTGTAAAGTCAGATATCACCCCTGTAAACAAAGAAACCTCTCTCCCCATCTATGTATGTAAGCAAAGATACATTGCACAGAAAAGCCTTGTATTACAAAAAATAACCTATGCATGTCAAATATGCATTAAAGCCTAGCACGCACATCAGGACCCTGTTACAATGATAAAAATGGGGGCTCCCCAACACTTTACTTTGGTCTACATTTAGCCCCTTTTTCAGGGATTTTTCTTTTGTAGTAATCTTAGGAATGAATTGTTACTTTAATGTTTTTCATGAGCTTAACATCCTTACTGTTTGGGTGTGACGCAAAGCAACTTACTCGTGTCCATTCACTGAGGCCAGGAGAACCTGCCTAGTTGGGCTGCTGGGTTAAACAGCACGTTGAGTTCTAGATATTCATGCAGGACACGTATGAAACATTTTATATATATGGGTTGGTAGAAAAAAATATGCCTCAAACAGAAGCCAGCCACAGTAGTTGACTTTGTATAAACTCAAGTCACCCCAGGGTAAGTGAAGTTTTGTTCTAGAGCCTTCTCACCAGGAAAGCCAGGAATTCACCAAGAATTTATGAGCAAACTAACCCCTTGAGAATACTTTTTTTTCCCTTAATGTGCAGCACTTTCAGTTCTACATTACTATAAATTGATAGCAATTTATTGTCTTAAATTATCAGTTATCTCAAAGTTTCGTCAGTCAACAACTGCACTAAGTTTTTGCTCGTTTTCTTCACCCTCTCTTCTAGAGTATCTTGTACCATCATACTTAACACCACACCCTAAGTTACATGAAACTTGAGATTCTAGGAGAAAATCTCCAAAGATTTTAAATACTTATTTTATAACTAAAACCATACTAGCCATAGCACCCCACACAATGAAATAATGTTGAAAGGAAATGTTCTGAAGTCTCTGGAAGAAGCATCCAAGCTACAGATTCTAAGTTACTGTTGTCACCACACATATCCCACTGACAAAGTAAACATAACTGGTTACCAAGACACAAAAATAAAACGTCTGCAGTGATATGTGGCTTAAAATTTGAATCCTACTGGGCTGTTAACCAGCATTTATGAAGCACTACAGAAAGCTGACAATAAGCAGGCAAATACATATTAACAACCACAGCATTCTGATTTATGATGGAACATATGTTTGTTAAACAGAAATAACTAACAATACTGGGGAGGGATGGAAGGTAAAAAAGGCAAAAGCAGCATCACGAGGCATTTCTAGAGGCAAGCAACCTTTGTTCTACTCTGCAAGCAACCTATAAGCTCACGTTAAATAGGGTGAAAACAGGCATTTGGGGAGGTATGCCAGATGATTTTAGGATGGAAAGAATTACTCCCTGAATAAGTGCCATCGCAATGACGGGACAATCAGATACACAACCCAGGTCTCTTCACTAACACCGCACACATCGCTGTACCAACCCTGCTACCACATACGCTTCTTCCAGTTGGTATCTTTTGCGCAGAGTCGAAGGGTAGCTAACACAACCAAAACACAAGAAAGCCATGCCTAGTCCAGGCCTACAGATGAGAAAAAGACGTCCCGAACTGTTCATGAATCAATTCCACAAACAACTATTTAGACCTTGCCTCTCTTTTGCTTCTTCTTCTCTTCCTCTTCTCCTGCAGTTCCTTGGCCTTCTCCAACCCCAGCTTCCTGTTTAGGTGAATTTTCTTACGTACATCAGAACGGAGCGGTGAGAAGAAAGAGAACAAAATTAGTGGTCAGATTACCACACGACCTTACAGAAACAGGAAGTAAGGCAGTGACATTTTGCTAGATCCTTAAGTGGCTTGCTTTAGCACCACGGTTCCTTGACTGATGCATGTTACAACCTCATCCTAGTGCTGGGATGAATTAGATCTGTGACATTCAGCTTGAGGATACAGTCAGTTTCAATACAGTCTCTGCATAATTTCCAAAAAGGGACGGAAATTAACGACAGTGTTAACATTTAAATTCTAAATCAACAGGTTCCCTATCACTAATGACCTTTCCTCCAGCAATCCACTGTCGACTGGAAAGACATAATATTGGATAAATTAACTTTGACAGGAAACAAATGCACAGATGACTGGTTACAGCAGAAACCTTAATAAAGATCAAATATCGTTTCTGAGATTTTCTGACAAACTTATTTTCACAGCATCCAAAAGCACCCTAGACTTTTGAGAAAACGGTTTAACTTTCAGACAACTGGAAGATGGGAAAGGTGAGAAAAGGACAAGCTCAAAGACTTCTGAATACATTTAAGTACACATATAAGCCAGAAAATGGAGAAAGATTCTTACCTACTGTAAGTTTTGCAAACTCATCTGGAAAATTCTTTTCTAACCATTGTCTGCATTTAGTCACATCAGGCATGTATTCGCAGTACTAGAGAAGAAAGGACACAGGAATGTTGTCACAAACAAATAGAGCAAAATACATTTTCTATTTAGCTCAGCCATTTCTCTTTAGGGTGACTCAATAACAACACTCTAGTAGCACATAAGGAGCCTCGTGGCATGCTAAAGATGAGAGCGGCTGAAGCACAGAACTACCACAATTAAAAGCCAGAAAAGGTCAGAAAGAATCATCATAGAAATCATAGGACAGAAAGAAACAAAAAAATAACTCACCTCTGTTGGCAGTGAACAGACTGGAGAAAGAGGGGAGGGAAAAAAAAAGAAATTACAAAAAGTTCTCAACTTACAACCTTGGTGTTAATTCAAATTGGTATTTTGAAGTTAGGGATGACTTCTTACATTGTAACTTCTGGTTATAACCTCATGCTGACTCAAAAGATTATTTTATTGATACCATTCCTCCATTTAGTCATTTGCTCACATGCTGTGTGTTAGAATAAAACTATCACAGCAAAAGCAATCAGTCAGTGAAGGAAGGGAAGAAGATACGTATAGTTCGGGGAAAAGATACAGAAAGAAACACCAGTTCTACCTGAGGCAAAAAAATATGCCTAATAAATTACCACATGATTCAGATAGCTCTCTATTTTCCAAGAGCTACCTATGTCCCAAAGATCCGAGAAAATCTAGGCCCAAGCTCATCAAAGAAGATGGGTAACTTGTTGGATGGGCTTGACTTTAAAACACACCCAAGCCAACTGTGCAGACTCACACACAGCACGGATTCTTTTCTAATCCCCTGCAACTGTGTTCAAGCACAATGCAAAATAAATAATCCTGAGTGATATGTTTTAGATAAGTACGTTGTTTCATTTTAAAAATTTATCTACATAGCTACAAATGTAATGAGTGAAACAGAATTGTAAATGCAGTGCAACAATTACTTTATTTATTATCATACTGATGTTCAGAGACTTCGTCTGTGCTAAAGGTACTAGCTTTTTACTAGCTGCAGGAATCTGCTCAGAAGTTTGTGTTCTGAGCACCATTCCCAGTAATGTAACTTTTACACGAGCCCCCCATTTTTCACCAAAAACGCTTTGGATAAAATACACCACACAAACTACTTCAGAAAGAAGCTCAGAAAGGTCACGCTGACCATGGCCTATCTTTTCAACAAAAGCTGACCAGAAGAAAATGTCCGATTCTCTCACTCTTTGCACTAGGCTGCCCTCACAAACAGCACACTGGAAGAATCGTGGCCCACTGCCCCTTCAGCACTTGCCTCCGCAGTAGAGAACCCGAAGAGGATAGTCAGCATCTGACCTGGCACCGCTCCTTACGTCTCCTTTGCAGTCAGGGACCACAGGATCAGCTACGTCTGTGGCCATGTCACAAGCCTGCGGGTCACAGAATTAAATGAATGAAATGAAACAGTTCTGTGTTATTCACATCTTTCTGTACTCAGCAAAAGCCTCGGAGACTGATAGAAGCACAAGGCCCGGAGAAAAGATGTGCGATCGTAAGAACAGCAGGAGAAATCAGGGAGTAACCATGAGGGGAAAATGGCTGCAAAAGCTTCCAAGCAGTTTGGAACTGTAGCATGCAAGGGAGAAGGCAAAGTGGCAAAAAATGTAGCGTAAAATAAAAAAAAGATGTGCAAGAAGAGCACGTGGGATTACGGAACACGCTGTTTTAAGCGAAACGTGAGGGATTATGTTAAACCGGTGGCACGCTGTGTGGAAAGGTGGAGGGACCGCCAACAAATTAACTAAAGGGATCATTTAGATTATCAGCTGAAGAGTCCAAATCTGGTCCTGGGACACCGCCAAAGCCAACAAAACGCAAAAAGACCCCGCAAGCAAACCGCCCTCACCCCCTGCCGCACTCCGCAAGACTTTACAAGCACGCAGCCACGGGGCTCAAGAAGAGGAATCAAGAGGCAGCAGCGCGGGGCCGGGACAGCGCTGAGGGAACGGGACCGGGGGGCGATGGGGTTCGGGTGCCGCGAGGGGCTGGGGGCCGGCGGGGGCACCTGAAGGGCCGGGAGGGCGCGGGGGCGACGGCGGGAGGGAGGGAGAAGGAGGAGGAACGGGGGGTGCGGGGATGAGGCACCGGGGACAAGGAGGAGGGCACCGCGGACCGGGAAGGGGGGGCTGAGGTAAAGCCGGGCGGCACGCACCGTTACCGGGCGGCCCCCTCAGGCCGCGGCTCCCCCTCCTCCAGCGGCGGCGGCGGCTGCAGGCCCCGGGCCCCGCGCCTCCCCCGGCCCCGCCGCCGCCCTCTCGCGAGAGCCTCGGGGCGGAGCCGCTCCGTGAGGCGACCGGACCCAGCTACGGGGCGGCGGAGGGACCGAGCGGGGCCGTTTCGCGGAGCTTTCTGCCTCCCGCCCCCCCCCCCAGCTCCGGGCCGCCGCCATGCCGCGCTACGCGCAGCTGGTGATGGGCCCGGCGGGCAGCGGGAAGGTGAGGGGGGCGAGGGTCGCTGAGGGGACGGGACGGGACGGGACGGTGAGGAGGGCGCTGACGGCTCGCGTGTGCCTTGCAGAGCACGTACTGCGCCGCCATGGTGCAGCACTGCGAGGCGCTGGGCAGAGCCGTGCAGGTGGTCAACCTGGACCCGGCGGCGGAGCTGTTCGGCTACCCGGTGATGGCAGGTGAGGGGACCGGGGGTGGGGTGCTGAGGGGACCGGGGGTGGGGTGCTGAGGGGACCGGGGGGGTTCCTGAGGGGACCGGGGGAGTTCCTGAGGGGACCGGGGGGGCGGCGGGATGTGGGAACCCCTCTCGCCCCCCGAGACGCGCCGTGTGTGCCCGTCGTTGCAGATATCCGCGAGCTGATCGAGGTGGATGATGTTATGGAGGATGATTCCCTGCGCTTTGGCCCCAACGGGGGCCTGGTGTTCTGCATGGAGTACTTCGCCAATAACTTCAACTGGCTGGAGGAGAGCCTGGGGCACGTGGAGGACGACTACATACTGTTTGACTGCCCAGGTAAACACGCATCTATGTGTTAGCGTTGTGCTTTGGACGCAGCATAATGTTTTCAATATGATTTCTGTGGTGGTCATAGAATCATAGAATCATTTAGGTTGGAAAAGACCCATAAGATCACCAAGTCCAACCATCACCTAACACTACCAAGCCCGTGACTAAACCATGTCCCTAAGCGAGACATCCACGCGTCTCTTAAATACCTCCACCACTTCCCTGGGCCAATGCCTAACCACCCTTTCCACAAAGAAATTCTTCCTGACATCTAATCTAAACCTCCCCTGGTGCAACTTGTGGCCTATTGCTTGTCACCTGAGAAAAGAGACTGACACCCTCTTCACTGCCACCTTTTCAGGTAGTTGTAGAGAGCAATGAGGTCTTCCTTCAGCCTCCTTTTTATGTATTTTTTTGTATTATTAACAGTTGTCAGAGTTGCTTCCAGATGCCTCAGAAGTTAACTTGTCTCCATTCTAATTTGGGTGACAGTACTGACTTTTGTTAGCATCATGTAGTGTGAGAAAACTACGGTAACTAATGCTAAGTGGAGGTTAAGGGAGGAAGAGTAAATTTTGAATTCATTTCCATTTTGCCAGTATAATTTCATCCAAATACAGGCACAGTTGTCTGAAAGATTGGGCTTTCTTTATCAGCTGTTATTCATACTAAGTGTAATGCCCATGTTTCTGTAACCGATAACTGAAATGTTTCTGTTAGCTTTCCATTTCTGCATATTAATATTCTAAGCGTGTCTTAGGTCAGATCGAACTCTATACACATTTGCCAGTGATGAAACAGCTGGTGGAGCAGCTTCAGCAGTGGGAGTTCCGTGTCTGTGGAGTGTTTCTCGTTGACTCTCAATTTATGGTGGAATCTTTTAAGGTATCCATTTGAAATCTTGTAAACAATTGTAAAAGTTCATATTGATGTAGAACAAGGAATCTGATCGATTTAGGGGGCTGGGTTTGTTTAGGCCGAAGGAAGGAATGCTAAACGGGGAGATCTGATTACGGGGGGAATGCTAAACGGGGAGATCTTTAGCTGCCTCAGACAAAGGTTGTAGAAAGGAAAGTTCCAGCTGGACGTATAGGAAATACCCTGCACCGTGAGAATGGTCAGGCGGGAGCAGGGGCATAGAGACGCTGCGTAATGTAAATTTGTGGAGTTGTTCAAAACTTGAGCCCCGAGCGACCGAATCTGACTGAGAAGTTAGCTCTGCTTTGAGTGTTGGTAGGGACCAGATAACCTGTAAAAGTTCCTTCCAGCCTAAATTGTTCTGTGATTCTATGAGAGCTTTCTCAGAGCTGGAGAGAGAGCATGACCCTTCCCTTATCCAGCAATAAGAATCCTGAGAAGGGCTTTGAGTTTTGTTCATGTCCTTTTCAGTGACAGATCCAGATTTAAAGCTCTGGAAACAGCTGGCAGATGGGAACCTTGGCACCTCCCTTTTCCAGCAGAGATAATGACTCCCCACTTGGCCTCGTGCCCATGTTTCATGTATTCATTAGCTAGACTTGCTGTATAGTAGATTGTGACCTGCGTGATGGTTTTGTGTTTTTCTGTACTTAACTATGTTATTTTTCATACTTCTTCAGTTTATCTCCGGAATTCTGGCAGCACTCAGTGCAATGATCTCTTTAGAGATTCCACAGATTAACATCATGACTAAAATGGATTTGTTGAGCAAGAAAGCTAAGAAGGAAATAGAAAAGTAAGTTCCAAAACATTACTTACTCTGTAGTGTGATATCTTGAGGTAAATTTCACTCAGAATTCAGTCTAATCTTTCCCCCATTTAAAATATACTCTTTTTGGAATGGTAAAAGACGGATTTGTTCTGCATCAACTGTGGTCTTTAAATGCCTGGATAGGATGTGTACAGTTTAGTCAAAGTCAAAAGGTTAGCTCCATGTGTGTACATAGCTCTAGATTTTTCTTTAAAAAATTATCTTGAATAACTTGCATCATTCTGAATGACATTCTGGGGTACTGTACCTCCTTGAAAACCTAAACTAGAGGTGATCCTAACTTGTTTTGGTACTGAACATACTGAATTACCTCTGTGTTACTTTTACATTTGTACTACAGTTTGAAAAAATAGTGTTCCCTGTGGTCTTCATCAAAGCTTTCTTAAGTATAAAAGTATATTAGCAAAAAGAAAATTTAAAAAAACAACACATTTTTTCTACTCGCAATCATAATCTGAAATTTAAAAACAATTACAAAAACTGTATTTAACAGGGGTTGTAAGTTGCCATGATAATAAGTTAGTTCATTCAGATCACAGAAGGATAGGTGGCTTTGGTAGCTGTCTAAAAGCATAGTGACTCATGCATTCTGTATGTCGGTGTTAATGATGAGTTTCTTTCTGCCAGGTACTTAGATCCGGATATGTATTCTATGATTGAAGATTCTACAAATCTACTGAAAAGCAAAATGTTTAAAAAACTGACTAAATCGATATGTGGATTGGTATGTATATTCTGATCTGGGAACTACCATTGGTTTGCAGTTTTCCTTCAAAGGGCTTTAGCAGTCTGGGCAAGGAAAATATAACTGTAGTATAAGGCAGTGGTTTAGAGTGCTGTGAGGAGACTTAGTGCATTCTCCTTCTAATGTCTTTTGAATCCTTTCTCTAGATTGATGATTACGGTATGGTTCGATTTCTACCTTTTGATCGCTCTGATGAGGAAAGTATAAACATAGTTCTGCAGCACATAGACCTTACCATTCAGTATGGAGAAGATCTTGAATTTAAAGAACCAAAGGTAAGGTACTTCTGATGATAAGATGAAAAATAGAAGGGCTCCATAATACAGATCATGATATAAATCTTTGCCTTGTTAATAAATGATTGCCTTCATATGGTTCAAAATAAGCCATGTTTAGTCTTTTAGTGACAATGCTTATATCATCTTCATTTACTCTTACAAAAATGGGATTCTTTAATATTGTCTTGCGTGTGCAAGTACTGTTCAAATGGTTGTGTTGAAAGTAATGCTTTTGTTTTCAAAAATAATATAATCTTAACTTTTAAAGGTCAGAAAGGGCCATTAAGAGAATTAAGATCTCTTCCTGCATGTTTGTTCAAACTCCCCTAAAAAATTATGCATCTGTATCTCATGTTGTAAAGTTATTCCTAATGTATATCTGTCATACATCTATCATGTAAAATACATGAAAATACATTTCAGAAAGTTTTGCTATTTGTTTTATGGAACAATGTTAGACATTGTTCATGTGGTTTCTAAAATAAAGCATCGCAGAACAGACAATGTAAAACAGCCACTAGGGAAAAGTCAGGTTTTACCTTTTTTGTTTTCTTTCTGGCAGGAATATGAAGAAGATAAATCTGCTCTTGTGGATGAGTATTTTCAAGATCATGTAAATGAGTGAAAAATAGATGCTCAGAAAGAGGAAGAAAATACCTTGCCTGTGTGTTTAAAACAACAAAAAATCCACTGCTGTACAAATATATTTGATGTTTTATCTGTAAGATAACTAAAATTTCTACTGAGAAATGGGCTATATGTCAGTTTATATGACAGAATATTATGAACTATATTGTTGTTTTTAGTTCTTTTATAAGTACAGAAAGTTCCTGGATTCTCTTAAATGTTTCAATTTTATTTTGTTTTTATTTCTTCGCCTAAAACGTATTAGTCCAATTTATTATTTATTCAGCTACTTTCAGCTGAATTGGAGGATGTTTTTCTGCTGCTCATGTCCAAGTACCTATCAACCTTGCCTTTTCCTTAACCCGAAGGAATGTGTTTTGCTCATGGAGTCCTTGAATTAAAATATTTTCCATAGAGGTCTCATGGTTATGTAATGCTTAAATTCAGTGGATGCCTCTGTATAGGCATGACACCTCTCACTATATAGGATATATAGTTTGTGTATTAAAAATTAAGCCTGTTCCCAGAAAACCTGAACATCAGCCAAGTAATAGTTCTTCAGGATTGTGAAACATGGAGTCAAAAAACGTACTCATTTTTTAATAGTTACAGAGTGGGTTAACCTCATGATGTGGCAAGTCGTGATGCGTGTCTGGGGTTAATCCCACCACGTCGGGGCCTGATCTGGCTGAACTAAACTTTGCTGGTTTAGCTCACCTCCAGCCTGGCACATCCTAGGGCTGAGTCATTGAATCAGGGAGTGGTCTGGGTGGAAAGGGGCCTCACAGACCCAAGGCTGCCCCCAGCCCCATCCAGCCGGGCTGGGGCATCCTTCTGACCGTGTCCTGTTCATGGCGCGTGGAAAAGAAGCCCAAGCCCTTCAGCTTCAAATCCCCCCAATTTTTCCTGCCTGACTCACGCAACGAGTCATTTATGGGTGAAATTAGACACACTGGCTCCCAGGGAGGGCCATGGGTCGCTAGTACCAGACGAACCTGGGTCTCTTCAAACGCTTCACCGCCCCTAAACCCGCCCCGGTGGGGCTGGCTCCGTGCTGCCTCACCCCGCTCCCCACCTCAGCTCCTTCCCCGGCCGGGAGCGGCGCCTCTCGGGGCGGCGCAGGCTGCGGCTTCCCCTGCTCGCACCGCCCTGCTGCCTCATTTCCTGCAGCCCCGGCGGCCGAGGAAGAGGAAGAGGAAGGCTTGCCGTGAACCCATCCCTGCCATCCACCCGCTCGGCCCCGCCGAGCTGCCCCCTGCCCTCCGAGATGCCGGTGAGGGGCCCGGGCAGCCCGCGGGAGGCCCGGCGGGGGGCGGGACGCCGGGCGCGGCCGGGCGCTGTGGGGCCGGGGCTCGGCTGTGGGGCCGGGGGTGAAAAGGGAACGGGGTCGGGTTTGAGGGGGGAACGGGGCCGTAGCCGCTGGAGCCTGGCGCTTTGGAGGGGGTTGGTGTCGGTGGGAGGCTGCTGCAAGGCCGGAGCCTTCATCTTCCTCTTTCTTCTTCCTCACCCCGGTGGGAGGGCGGCAGCCTGCTACGGCCCCGCAAAGGCAGGGCTGCGGGGCGGGGAAGGCTTCTTAAATGGTCACTTGGTCAAAGCCAATTTTCCAGGAAGTGTCATATTCAGAGGGCTGGGGATTTTTTACCCCACTTACACCTGTTGTAGCACACAGAAATCTTCTTGAGCATGTATGCGATAAGCCTGATTTTAGTTACTATTATCTACTATTATTAGCTAGACATGCAACAAAATCCCTTTCTAATGACAGAGTAACTAACTCGTTTAATGACCAATTTCGTGACCTGTGGAATGCCCCACTGCAGGGCTGCTCCTCCCATGGAGCCCTGCAACTTGGGTTCAGGCAGCCCAGGGATGGAGCAGCGGACATGGGTTGGATGGACCAGTTTTGTCCTGTCTTCCAGCACTAACATAAATGGTGTCCGGGGTGATGGTCAGCACCGGAATGGTGCTGAGATATGGGCCCAGTTAAAAAATATAAGTTGTTTGTGCAAAGAAAGGTTGCTGGAAGCACAGCTAACCAACAAAACTGACTTTGGTGAAGATACAGGAGAGAGCCGTAATCAGTCTGCGCTGCCAAGGGGATGCTGAAATGCCCGTTTTAAGTGGCATTGATAACAAGCCTTCTCCCCTGTCTGTAGGCTTACCACTCAACTTTAATGGACTCTGATACCAAGCTAGTTGGGAACATGGCGCTGTTACCCATCAGAAGCCAGTTCAAAGGCCCAGCGCCCCGGGAAAGTAAGTTTATCTCTGAAAGCCCCTTTGCATATTGTTTGAAGTCATTTCACGGTTTGTCCCAGACCAGACCCAGTAAGAGTGAGGAGAGGAGTTGTGGCTTAGAAATGGACTGCTTTGTAGATGACGTTTTCAGATGCTGAAGTGTTACAAGCCGTAGAAAATTATCATACAATTGTTATCTGGAACAGGTCTGGCTAATTTGGTTACTTTACTAATTAAAAGGAAGCCTGCAGTTACTATTTTCACACTTCCTCCAGTGTCTCAGCATGCTTGTCAGCAGGCTCTGAGGAGGACGTGGTGGTGCAAACCCTCTCATGTCAGAGGAAGCAGAGGTTTAACTGCAGAGAACTCGCACTTTGGAGCTGAGGCTGAGGGCACTTGGCTGCCCTGAAGCTACAGGATGATGAGGAAGAAAGGCAGCACTGTAGGGTAGCAAAAACCCAAAACTTTAGTCTTGGGCATCCCAAAACTGACCACTTAAGTTACTCAACTGGTAGGAAACTGGGGAACTGCTGAACTGCTGCCCTTTGTGAAGTGAGAAGTCATGGTGGAAAGAAGAAAAGGGAGTTAAAACTCCTGCTAAGAGTAGGAAACTTAAATATTACGGTCTGAGTTCACCAGTCTTTCAGATAGCAAACACTATAGCGTAGCCCAGTTTTCTGCATTTTGTAAATGATTTTGCTTTTGCAAGAACCATTGTTTATGTACTTCAGTGAATAAAAGTTATGATCAAATGTGGTGTACTGGTACACTGTTTAACTTTGTTTTTCTTTTTTTTTTAAGCTAAGGATGTAGATATTATAGATGAAGCCATCTACTACTTCAAAGCTAATGTTTTCTTCAAAAATTATGAAATTAAGGTAATTTTTTGTGATATTGTATATACAGTAAGTCTTGGATATTTGGTGGTACAGGTATACATTTCTTTGCAGGTTAAATAGTTCTATTAGATAAGAAAACCTCCCCTTCCTCCCACTTAATTTTTTTAATTGGATAAATGTCATGAATTACAAGTTCCTCTCTGATGAGGAAATTTTTATCCCAAATGGTTTGAATTCATTCCTATTTCAAACTTTTACCAGTTCCATAAAGCATTCTGTAGTCTAACAGTGTCTGGGCTCTGTGTGCGCTCTTATTTTGCAGAATGAGGCTGACAGAACACTGATCTACGTAACTCTCTACATTTCTGAGTGCTTGAAAAAGCTGCAAAAGGTAAGCAGGGAAACAGCCTGTTCTGGGATTGTACTCAAGAGTATTTGCTGATGTTCTCCTCCTAGGGGCACAACTAACACTGCTCACCATAGTCCCAGTTGTCAGAGCCACAAATACTTGAGGCTGTGGATCTCCAAAGAGATGTTGTGATGCTCATCTTGATGAGTCTTTAAGTTTTAATGTCTGGTAAAATATTTGAGTCTAAGGCTTTTGTTTGTAAGTTTTAACCAATTGTTTGTCTGGTTCTTCCAGTGTAACTCCAAAGGCCAAGGAGAGAAAGAGATGTACACACTAGGAATCACTAACTTCCCAATCCCTGGGGAACCTGGCTTTCCACTTAATGCCATTTATGCCAAACCTACCAACAAGCAGGAGGAAGGTGAGACTAAACCAAGAACTCTGAAGGCTTCCTTTGGCCCATAGTTTACCAGCTGCATTTTTGTGACTATGACTAGAAAAGTGACCCTGAAAACTGAATCTTCTGAATCTGTAGCTCTGTCTTCTGCGGGCTGCATGAGCTGGATTTTCTGACCTCAGGGGCCCAAAAACTTCCCTGGATCCATAAATTCAACAGAACAGAGCAATATGGGTCTGAGTCTTTTGCATCAACATAATTGCTAGATAAATTCTGTAACAGAGCCCAAGCCAACTTCTGCACTGGGAAAAGAGGAAGTCTACAATGATGGGCAAAGGTACCAATGAGAAAAAAATGGTTTGGATGATCCTTTTTACTGATTTTATAATTATATAAAATTATATTAACATTATATAAAATTAAATATAAAAATCCCAAGTTTGGCTGTACATTGAACGAACCAACTCAGCCAGCCAGCAAGCTGAAAGCTGTGAAAGCTCACAGTTTCCACTGTAGGCATTGATGTCCAATGCTTCCATGATAAATTCAATTTCACTTGGTGCTGTTTTGTGCTTGTGCTGTGTTTCAGAGGTGATGAGAGCCTACTTGCAGCAGCTCAGGCAAGAAACTGGTCTTCGGCTTTGTGAAAAAGTATTTGATCCTCAGAGTGACAAGCCTAGTAAGGTAAGGCTTTGGTGTGATCAACACAGGTTTAATGAGAGGCTTGCTTGTTTTTTCAGAGAAGTGAAACGATGGGGTGAGTGATCAGATGTGGATAACTTTGGAGCAGGCTTCCCTGGTTTTATAAGGCTATCAGACTGCAAATTTTCAATACATTTCATCTGTAATATTGTAAGACAGCAAATGAAAATTTTGGATACTTTTAAAAGCAGGATAGTAATAAGTGGTGTCTCAATCAGTTCTTCAAAGTGTTGCATACTGTTGGCTAAGGAGGACTCAAGGTTTTCAGAAATCTGTGGGCATGAGAAATGCTGTTTATCTTCCTGAGTGGTTCTGATCTGTTAGCTTCCTTGAAGTAGACTGTTTTGCCTCATACCCAGATTAAAAAAATAGCCAATCAATGCATGAATTACCTCCTGGTTATATGTTTCATGTGCAAATATGACTGTTTTTAACATTGAAAGTATTTAGGCAAATTTAGTTTCAAAGGCATAGCTTTCCGATGCCTTGTTTATTATTATACTGGACTAAATATATTGGAAGAAATAGCATACACAGAATAAATAGTAAAAATAGTATTGAAATAGTAGAAAGGATAATATCCTGCTTTAATTCAGAGTCTGCAGCTCTATATTATAACTCATTGGATCCACTCCTGTCATCTTGTTTTCCTAAATTCCAATAGAAACCAATAGGGAAAACTGTATGTGCAAAATTGGACCCATAACATTTGTTATTTGTCAGTGGTTGAATACTTGCAAGTCACTATTTCATTTACTGCACTGAAACTGCTTTTGCATATTTTCTTATTTTGTACTTTCTTCTGCAGTGGTGGATCTGCTTCGTGAAGAGACAGTTCATGAACAAGAGTCTGTCAGGTCCTGGGCAGTGAAGAGGCAAAGCAGCAACAACATTAAGCATTTCCACAGGAACATGTGTAAAGGATTTTGCCTTTTTTTTTTTTTTTTTGGATATGTTTTGTACCAAGGAAGAATTAAGTGCTTATGAAGAAAAAAATAATCAATGAGAGGTAAAAAGAAGTTAAAGCAAAAAGATCATTGAGTACTGTAAGCAAATATTAAGCTGGTGCTTAATAAAAGATTTCTAATGTGCTGTTTCAGATGCAGGCTGCTTTATTATCAGTGGTTACAGCTAGCATTTAAAACAGGGCTTTTGTTTAAACAGGAGAAATGTGTGTGCCTGGGGGCGTATGTAATTGCTCTGCTGGCTAGAGTCTCAGTATCACGTGTTAAAGTACAATGATTTTTACCTTTTTTCAATAAACTTAGCTTGTAATTAATGTGATACCTGCTTTATGTCTTATGGATAGCTTTCAAAGAAATAAAATTAAGATTTTGGTGAAAAGGCCATCATTATTGTTTAATGGTAAAGTAATCAGAAAGAAGTGAATCATTCTTATTGTAAACAAGATTAATGCAGAGGCTGTAGTCTCCAGCAGTGTCCCCGTTATTTAACATCTTCCTCTGCAGAGCAGTGCTCTGAAGATGTTTTAACGTCTTCAAAGAGTAATGTAGGCAGATTACATACACCTTAGTCCAAGGCTGCCTTTGTGATGGCAGATTTGGTCAAACATAATGAGCACATGGTAGCAGCAAAAATTGTTTTGATCAATCTGATGGCTTCCTGAAGATCTGCAAATGTGAGTTCATTTTATTTTCTAGACAGAAAATTGCAGTTGTGGCAATGCTTGTTTCATTGCCGCCGTACAGCACCACCATAACTTTGCGTTCCTTAACACTGGGCTGCTCGGCAGTCACTGAGAGCTGTGGTGGCCTCGAGCCGACAGCTCCTCCTGCTGTCAGTGGCAGTAATGCTTGTAGAGTAGCCACGTTTTACATTTTACACATTTTACTCCCTTTCACAGTAGGTAAGGGAGTGGAAAAAATTAAGTTGATGAAAGAAAAAAATCCCAACACAGGTTTTATCTTGTTGCTGTGTGAGGTTGACCCCTCTTGAGAGGCAGTTCCATGCCTCATGGTTAATGGTGGCTCAAGTTAAAGTGTTTCTTCTGCCTGTGTCCCAGAAGAAACCTGGGTTTTAAAGGGTCTTTCTTCTCAGCTGTCTATTTTTACAGGCAGAACCTCCGTCATCTCCAAGACCTGTCACACTTCGCTGCCACAGCCAATAGCTAATGAAGTTTTGGTAGAAATTTCGGTTTTGAGAGGAAAAACGGCTAGGTTTAAGAGCTCTGCAGATACAGAGTCTAAATCTTTTTACACAAAACACTGCTGAGCCGGAGAAGGTCTCCTCCAGCCCCCATGACACACCGCCCAGCCTGACACAATCCCCCTACTCCTACCACCCACCCGCCCTACAGCCGACTGAGGGAAGGCGCCGCTGCGCGGGCGGAGCTATCGGGGGGCCTTGGCCCCGCCCGCGGGCTGCCCTGCCGAGCGCCTGTCGGGCCGCGCGCCCGCCGGCAGGGCAGCGGCGGAGGCGGCGTCGCGTGAGGCCCCTGCGACGGCGCCATTTTGAAGCGGCTGTGGCGGCCCCGATCCGTTCCTCCTCTCCTTCCGGTCCCCTCCCGGCTCCCTCCCGGCTCCCTCCCGGCTCCGTTTCTCCTTGCCGTGCCCTCCCGCCGCCGTCATGAGCGTGGTGGAGCACGTCCGGGAGATGGCCTCCGCCGGGCTCCACTCGAACGTGCGGCTCCTCAGCGGGCTTCTCCTGACGATGAGCGGCAACAACCCGTGAGTGGCCCTCCCGCCGGCGGCTGAGGGGGAGGCCCGCGGGGAGCCTGCGGGCAGGGGCAGGAGGAGGAGGAGGGCTCAGTGTTAGGGCTCTCCCTGCCTACAGTGGCCTCTGTGCGCCTGTATGTTTTGGAGAGTTGTTTGAGGTACTAATTAACGCCAGAATCCCCTTCTGAAACCCTCACTGCTCAACATGGGAAGGTAGCACCTTTGTGAGGAGTTGTACCTGTTACCCAGGGGCCCTCCCAGTGCAGCAAAGGAGCAGCAACATTTGGAAATTGAAGGCAGACAAAGCAAGCTTCACATGCTTTGGAATCTCTTTGGCTCTTTGCTGAACTTAGTCTGTTTGCATTTTTTCCTAGGGAACTGTTTTCACCATCTCAGAAATACCAACTCCTCGTATATCACGCGGATTCTCTTTTCCATGATAAGGAATATAGAAATGCTGTCAGTAAGTACACAATGGCCTTGCAGCAGAAAAAGGCTTTAAGTAAAACTTCAAAAGTAAGACCTTCTACTGGGAATGCTGCATCAACCCCCCAAAGCCAGGTATTTCAAAACTGACTAATGTGCTGCATAAAATGATCAGGCCCCCTCTGTTCAGTTAATGTTGCTGATTTAACGATGTAGTGTTAGATTGTGGATTTATCATGTCAAATAAGCCTATTTTCTAATGGAAAGCTTAATTTGGTCTTGGAACGTGAGATTTTATATATGCAATTCATGCTTTTTGAAGACATGAGAACCAGTCAGTTGCGTTTTTAACTTTCTTGCACTAGACTTTTCTAACATATTTTAAACATTTTATGAGGCGACCTTATTTACGTTTTTTATGTGACTGTAAAGTGCTTAATGTTTGTGTTTTATTTCAGTGTTTACCGTCTGAAATTGAAGTGAAATATAAAATGGCTGAATGCTATACAATGCTGAAGCAAGATAAAGATGCCATTGCTATTCTGGATGGGATTCCTTCCAGACAGAGAACCCCAAAGGTTTGTTCTGGCAGATGTTTGTCACAAGTCCTTGGTCGGTGTATTTCTAATCCTTAGGCCAGTAAAGCAATGTAGTCTCTGAGTATAATAGAGCTTGAAATCTGTATCATCCATCCATCGTCCATTCTTTCTTGGATGTTGTTATGAGTAGTTTTCATAGGGCAAAGAGCGATTACTCTCAACAAATGTGTGTCACTTCTACCAGGAAAAAAAGTTTATATGATTGTAAGCCGTTCAATTACGGCAAGTTAGCGAGTGAGTGCGAGATATCCGAATAATTTGCTCTGGTTTTGAAGTGGGGCTCTAAAAGTGAGAGCCAAGTACAGGTTTAACGTAACGTACTTTACTTTGTGGATGTAGCTAGGCAGAGTCCTAGCCTCCATGGAAGAGCTGTGTATCGCTGGACAGGAAAGGCATGCTGTCACCAGCTGGAGCTGAAGGGGATACACTTGTAGCCTAGTTACCTTGCAAGGCTGACTGTTCTGTGCTGTTTCACTGTTAGGCAGTCAACTGAACCTGCTAAACTGTGATTGTTAAAATTGAGCAAGTGTTTTAATACGTTCTTGAATCCAGAATGTGTAAGGAGTAGCACATCATTTCTTATTGTATGGTTTGAGCAATGCGAGATGCTTGAAAGGATGAAGACTTTGGCAAACAGTAGGAACACCAATGCTCCGTCTTTCCAGTTCACTACATCCTTCTTAATAACAGTTTAGATAACGCTAAATATTTAGATCCCATTGTGGACTGCAGTGCTAAATATGTTGAGTCTGTGCCTTCTGGCTCTGTTATGTCATAAGGGCTTAAAAGATAAATGCATCAACTCAATCATCTATGTTTTATCTTAAAGCAGTGTATGTGGCTTAGGCTCTGGTAATGTATAGGTGTTCTGTTTAAAGACCAAATTGCAGAGCAGAAAAAGAAGAAAAGATTAAGGAAAGAAAACTTTTAACCTATACACACTAGTAAAATGAAGTATTGTAGCAGAAAAGTAATTGGGCTGCGTAGAGCTCAAATCATTTCTGTTCTTTCATCAATCATGACTTTATTCATAAGCTAAATGGAAACTTTCTCTGCCTTCCTAAACTCTTTAAAACTTCAGTTGATCAGAGACGTATACTGAAAGTTAATGTAATGGGTATACAGGTACTTCTCGGCATCATACGTAAAATACTTGCCCATTTTTTGACATCATGTATGCAAAATACTGAGATTTCAGGATGTATTATGTCAATACCGAAGAATACAAATTTTATATTTGGGCTCAGAATAATCAATTTTAATTTTATAGTATATGGTATGTTATAGTGATCTCAGAAGAAAAGCTGGCAATTATAACTTCTACCCAGAACAGGAGGGAGGGAGCAATGCTTGAAGGCAAAGTTGTGACCTATTCTTAGTGAGGATTTCTCCTTTCTCATACCTGACTCTAGTGCCATTGTGTTCCTTACAGATCAACATGATGCTGGCAAATCTGTACAAGAAAGCGGGTCAAGAACGCTCATCCGTTACAAGCTACAAAGAAGTACTGAGACAGTGCCCGTTAGCACTTGATGCCATACTAGGTAGGTTTCTCCATACTGTAAGTACTTCAGCACTAAAAAGTGTTATAATCTGAATTATCTTTAGGACTAGGTAATTGACTGCAATTTGCATATAATATATAATGCCTGTATTATGCAAATTATAAAGAACATTGTGACAAACTGCTTGTTTATGCTTGCCAGGGGATGGAGTTCCTGGTCTTGAGACAATTAATTTATATTAAAGGTAGTTTATGGTGACTGAAGTTGAATTTTATACCTTTCTGAATAGGTTTGCTCTCGCTGTCGGTGAAAGGTGCAGAAGTGGCCTCTATGACAATGAATGTAATTCAGAGTATTCCTAACTTGGACTGGCTTTCAGTGTGGATCAAGGCGTATGCTTTTGTGCATACTGGAGATAACACGAGAGCAATCAATACCATTTGGTAAGAGTTGAAAGAGCATGATGTAATCAAATAATATAAAATATTTATGTATAATTATATTAAAATGACATTGTATAAATAACAGCCGTTTCTTTTCTCTTAAAGCTCTTTAGAGAAAAAGTCATTGCTGAGGGATAATGTAGATTTACTGGGGAGCTTAGCAGACCTGTATTTCAGAGCTGGAGATAATAAAAACTCTATTCTAAAATTTGAACAAGCACAAATGCTGGATCCTTACCTAATAAAAGGTGAGCAAATCCTAAAAAAAAGTTTACTTAGTGTAATGATCTGTTGAGTAACATTAGAGTAGCAGATACACACAAACATTCATGAGAATATTGAATATTGTTGTACCTGGCTTTCAATTCAGAATTTACACTCGGAAATTGTGTACAATGACCAGTTGCTGGTACTTGCACGGTTCATAGTAGGTGTTTGTGTTGTAAGTCATTTAAAATTAAAAGGTATCGTAGCCATTTATGTGGTTTGCCAAAGAAGCATATATTAAAAATAATTTAATTAAGAAGTTTGTTTTTAATATTTCTTGTTGTGAATGAGCTTTCCGTTTCTTGATGACTGACCTTCAAACGTTTCGCTTCAGGAATGGATGTATATGGTTATTTATTGGCACGGGAAGGTCGACTGGAGGATGTGGAAAACTTGGGCTGCCGTCTCTTCAATATTTCTGATCAACATGCAGAGCCCTGGGTGGTGTCTGGGTAAGATGTTCTCTTTCCTTTCTTACCCTGACCCTCTCGATTTGCTGCATGAGGTAGATTACAGTTATACAGTGGATTCAGATTTTTTCGTTCAGAGGGTGCTTTTCTAACTATGTTCTGGTTTTGGGGTAACTTAGCTAGTAATAAATACTTATTTTGGTTGTTTCCAGTACGTCTAAACCTCTTTGATTTACTGTACCTGTGCAATAGCAGTGATCTATTAAATAGCTATAATGGTTAATATTCATATTGATGTTTTCTTGTTGGTTTCATTTTTTTTTTTAGCTTTTGAAAAGAAAAGTTTGTTTTTACCTGAACATATATTTTTAACTTGAAATCCAAGAAGCTCAACAGTTGCTTGTAATCTATTTTTTTTTTCCCCCTCTCTCTTCTAAGCCTCTGTGAATGCATGCAGGCAGTACGTTTACAATCTGTCTTGTCTTTCCGTAGGTGTCACAGTTTCTATAGTAAACGATACTCCCGTGCCTTATATTTAGGAGCCAAAGCTATCCAGCTTAATAGTAATAGCGTTCAAGCACTGTTGCTGAAAGGAGCTGCTCTTAGGAACATGGGCCGGGTACAGGAAGCAATTATACACTTCCGTGAAGCGATACGTCTTGCGCCTTGCAGGCTGGATTGCTATGAAGGTGAGTGAAGCGAAGCTACTCAAACGTATAGCATTGGTTTGGTGGTGTGGTGGTGATGATGATGGTTTTTGCTATTATCAAGCAAGGGAATGGACAGGAGTTGTTTTTTTTTTTCTCCTGCTGACTTTCTAGTAAATAAACTATTATTACCCCCAAAGCTATAAAGTTCTATTAAAAGTAGTTAGATGAGAGATAATAGAGAACACATGTATTTATAAGAATGATTTTCAAAAAAGATGTTTGTTTTTAAATAGTTTAATCTGGGTATAAAGAGACTTCGGTGTTTTGATCAAATCAGTTTCAGATGATGGTAATTGGATAGTTAGTTGCACTGGGAACTTCGTTTTGTCATACTGTCTCCTAAATAGGAACAAATTTATATGGTAAGTAGTTAAGGAAAATACGTTTTCAGAGGAATATGCATTTTCTTGCAGAGTTAAAAGTAATGTTAAATTTTTTTCCTTTTTCATCATCAGGTCTCATCGAATGTTACCTAGCATCTAACAGTATCCGAGAAGCTATGGTTATGGCAAATAACGTGTATAAAACTCTGGGAGCAAATGCACAGACCCTCACTCTGTTAGCAACAGTCTGTCTTGAAGACCCAGTCACACAGGAAAAAGCAAAAACATTATTGGACAAAGCGCTGACACAAAGACCTGATTACATTAAAGCTGTGGTAAAGAAAGCAGAACTTCTTAGTAAGTTCACTTTTTCCACTTAATTCATTTTCCACTTTTCTCTTTCCACTTTTCCAACTTAATACTACAAAACATAATTGATGTTTTAATTATGCAGCCTCATCAATGCGAGGAATGTGATGGTGATGTTGCAGCCTAGGGGGTTGTCAGTTCTATTCTGAAGGGAAAAGCACAAGAATTAATTGCATCTCACAACTGACATTGCAGCACTTGAAACAATTGCAGACAAAATGTTTTGACTTCAAAGTATACGTAGTCATGAGTGTAGCAGTTACTGCTTACAAAAAGTATATTGCTACTATCCTTCATGCTGTCACTTCTGAGGGAAGAAATAAGTGTGTGTTGTGATGGCTTTTACTGCGCACTCTGACTTTTATAGATTTGTCTAAACTATTAATTAAAACTGTAGTTTTGCAAATAAACAGGTAGAGAACAAAAGTATGAAGATGGAATTGCTTTGCTGAGGAACGCACTGGCTAATCAGAGTGACTGTGTTCTGCATCGAATACTCGGAGACTTTCTTGTAGCTGTCAACGAATACCAGGAAGCAATGGACCAGTACAGTATTGCCCTAAGGTAACCCAGAGACTCCAAAATTGCAGCATATTTATAAGAACCAATAATCAACTTCAAGTAAAAAGTTGAGCATTGAGTCACTAAGTGGTTAGTGCATGCATCAGAGGTAGCTCTACATCATTCTCCCTTAAAACAGAAACATAACGCATTGTAGCCTGATAATGAATTAGTTGCTCATAAGGCTTTGAACTGAGAAGTGCAAAATTTATGGATGGTATTAACAGCAAACATGTCACCATGCATACAGCTCCTTGACTGATAAAAAGATTAAGGCATGGATTTTTTTATTTATTATTACATTGGCAACTTCAGAATCTGTTCCTTTAGAATAGAAGATGCTCTATGAGCATGAGCTATTACGTAAATTTAAATAGGTGATTCAATAAAGAACCTAAATGTTATCTTATAAAGTTATGTTAAATGTTACATATTTCGATTTCAAAAAGTTAAACTCACCTTAAATCTAGCACATTACATCCACAATAAACTCGTGTTGCGTAAATGGATCAGCTATTTTTATTTTGTAAATGATGCATTTAGTCATAGTCATTTAAATTTTTATTACTTCCACATTGCTTTATAATTAGTGTTGTCTGAAGGAGTTGACTTAAGTTTCCTTAAAGAGTGTGATGTTTAGAGAAGTGCATTCGTGAGGCTCAAAATGGTTTTGTATAAAGATGCAATACTTGGTGTTATTGTCAGCCTGAGGTGAAGTTTACTGATTTGAAACTCTTGGTGATGCTAAACAGGAAGTGCAGAAAACAAGATGATTTTTTTTTAATGATAGCATTACAAATACAAAAAAATACTAAGTTTTAAGTCAATGCTTTCTTTTCTTTCCCTCAGTTTGGATCCAAATGATCAGAAGTCACTAGAAGGAATGCAGAAAATGGAAAAAGAGGAAAGCCCAACAGATGCAACCCAGGAAGAAGATGTGGACGATATGGAGGGAAGTGGAGAAGAGGGGGACTTGGAAGGCAGCGATAGTGAAGCAGCCCAGTGGGCAGATCAAGAACAGTGGTTTGGCATGCAGTGATGGCCTCTCTTCCTGAGGCTTGTTTTGGCACGTGAACATACCACTGGGGCCATTCTTCTTTGAAGAACTTCAGCTGTGATTTTTGCAGTAACAAAGACTTTTTTTTTTAATATAGACTCTGAAACCATTTAATAGTTCTATGCATCTCAATGCCATGAAGATTCTTGATGCTTCTTATTTATTAAGTATAAGGGATTAGCTGTACTGGAGGTTATTTGCAACTTTAATTTCAAAAAAATCCCTGCTAAAACTAAAAGCATTAGAATCTAAAGTGCATAATAAGCCTATTGTTTATGATGGGAACTGTCTAAATTGTGTTCAGGGCTAAGCGTGCTTGATTGGTTTGTAAATACAGCGGTTTGTATTCCTTTGTGAAAAAGGTTTGTATGCTCCCTTGTTTGTATGCTACCTTTTGGGCTCACACTCCTGTTGAAGTCTGGAGGAGTTGCTTCCGTGTGGCTGAAAGCAGCACTTTTCTCTTGCTGTGTTTGTTGAATTAATTTGTCTTTTTATAAGGCATGTCTTTTTATCTCCTGTGTGCTGTAAAGGAGAAGTTTGATACGCCACGCCGCTTTGACTTAGAGGACATTTTTGTAGTTGACTGATTTCTGTGTGTACAGAATTGTACCAGTGTTGGAGAGTTACAGCAGTTTGCCCAATCCTTACTCAAACCTATAATCACATAAAGTCTGTACATTAAAATTTATTTTTAAATGCTCTTTAGTTTTATTTCAGAATGTTACTAAATGGTTTTTCATCAGTGACTCAAAGCACTTCACATTCAGCATACAGCAATGACAATTAAAATGATATAAAAAGAATTCATCCCTTTCCACATGCATTTCCGTAAAAATGTTAAAATTATACAAGTATGTATTGTCTTGGTTTTGCCATGTTTAGATACTTCCTGTTTTTGGGAGATAATGTTTGAATTCCTGTGTTTTCCTTCACCTTTTGAAGCCAAGTTACATTGCTTCGCGTACAGATTCTCAACATTCTCTCTTCAGCATCATCTCTTCAAGGGTGAGCTTCTTCGTGTAATCCAGAAACTTTCAATTCTGTGGGCTTGATGTGTGGGAGGAGGAATTACTTTGTGCTCTTACTTTTCTTACAGCTCTGATTTCCTTAGTCTTACGAAAACATCTTTTTATCTTGACAATTTAATTCCTTTTGTATTTATTCTGTTACCACAGTTAATGCTGGAGCAGACAGACTTTATTACAAGACTAAAAAGTAGTTCTGAGTATCAGCTGGAGGAAAAATGCCTATTTGGTACAAATATGTGAGATGGAAAACAAGCTTCCCCCTAATCGTGGAAGTACAATGCAGATAAGGGTAAAATTTCTTTTCCTCTGTAATATGTACTACATGAATTAGAAAAATGCACAACAAAAAGACTAGGTAGTTATTCCTCTTCTATTAGGCAGTTATTCCTAGTCTATTTTGAAAATACTTTTTTATGTCACATCTTACGAAGGAGTCTAATAGTTTATCCATTAAAAAAAAAGCAGCTGGGTGTGTGTTCTCTCTGGAATTCTGGGGGCTTTAGACTTTCCAAAATATCAAACTGAGGTATGCTTAATGGAAGAATATATGAGAAGAACAGAAAAGAACAGAATGCTGCTATCTTGGTGATTGAATTGGCATAAACTGTGACTGCTCCTTAATTAAATAAATACACCAAATGGCTGTATTTCAGTTAGAGTGAACACTTTGTTAATTGCATTCTGGTGTATGAGAGGCCTGAATCTTAGGGTTTTTTTGTTGTTTTTCTTTAAAAAAAAGTGTTTATACCATTGTTGTCTAATGGAAAAAAAGTATACACATACAAGCAGATTCAAAGCTTTTTTTCTTTTTTCACCTCCCTTGTGTTTTGCTCACACTCAAGGTTTCATCAAATTGGATTCTGTGTCTGAAAGTTAGGTAGGTTCATTAGCTTTCTTGTTATTTCAAACCTCCGCTGTGGATGAAAGAATGGAGTTTTTAGTGTTACTAGACTGAAGAGCGGACACATTTAATTTTTGATGAGAGATGTGTATGAGGTACATGCTGTAGATTTTGTGAGCTGCTTGGCCGTTTTGTTCTAATGACTCCTTGAAATATATCACTAATCACAGGTGGAGACCACTACTCTTACACGTTTTTCTGAAACAACATTTGCATAGAACAGGAAGGCTGATAACCACAGTTTTACTAAATCATTCTGCAGTGTTTTTGTAGATAATCTGATAACCTCTTCTTGTAGGATAGAGATGAAACTACAAGATAAATGAGCATGCTGTAAAGAAAACTGCGTCCTAATGTGCAGCTTTAGCAAACAAGTCCAGGTACACCAAAGAACACCTTAAGACAGCTGTCAACATGGAATCAAATCATTGCTGCTTTATTTTTCTGAGAATTTTGCTCCTTAATGGAAGTGAAAATTCCAGTGAAAAGATGCCTGTAAGTAATGCTTCTGTAAGGACCTGATTTATTAGGGTTATATCACTTGTTTGTAGTCTTTGCTAGTAATTGTACTGTAAGAGAATAAGGAACTCTAGAATGTCCTACGTGCCAAAGCGTTTGAGATTATGTAGACAGATGTACTTAGCAGCAGCTTGAGAATTCTAAGGGGGTTCTTCTTGCCTATTAATGAGCCTTCATTAGTGCTCTACTTTTAGAATGTGATCTCAGGTTTTGCAGAAATCTTGTACTCTCAAATTTAGTTACTGGTATTCTAGTTTAGGGACTGGAACAATTAGCTTGTAATAAGTAGCTGATCTCATTCTGTCCATTAATCATGTGCTCTGCACACTAGAAGTAAAGATCGCAAAGCCAAAACCTGAAGTTCAGGCTGTGTCAAATCTGTGATGTAAGCTCCCAAAAGTGAAGCAATTTTTAGGGGAGGCAAGAAGCTGTTGCCATCCAGTTGTATTTTACAGCACTGACATGTCTGCCAGTGCTAGTCTCTGGGTTGGGTAAGGATAGAGTGACTGCTTGAAACCCTGAGAGCTGTTTGACATTTAAATCACAGATGTCATTAACAGGTTCTTAATTCCTGACTGCTTTATGATAGGCAAGATACAGAAGTGATGTAAGGGGACGGAATTTCTTCAAATCTAAAGCCTTTACATAGACTTGGCTATGAGGTAAAAGTCTTAATTTACTGGAATCTAAAAGTATCATGCATCAATGATGTGGCTAGGAATTATCTAATATATGTTCTGTAGCAAGTGACTTGCCAGTGCTTTCTATGATGTGCTGGTAACAACTAAAATACTGGCAGTATTTAGAATTCTGATTTCCAGATCTAGAGAATCTAGGAACTGTGAAGCAGAGATAGTGAAAAGAACTGAGGACTGCTGGCCAATATAAATGTTTTTGTCTAATTGAGGTGCTTTTTCCTTTTCTGTTACTGCTGATTATGGAGAGATTTTCGATTAACTAGAGCTCTTTTTTTTTTTTTTCCCAATAACTGTCTTATTAAGCCTGTTTTTTGTAGTGATTCTTCTATCCTTACTTTTCAGGAGCTCAGTGATGTGGAAACTGATCTGTCCAAGATAGAGGCAAGGAATATTTTTTATTCAGCAAACCCTATTTCTCCATTTGGATCTCAACTGTAAGGAAATCTCAAAGGCTGTGTCGTGCTATTGTGATTTCAAGTTACACAAGTATATTGTAGCCAAATATCTTTTTAAAAAAGCATCTATATTAATGCCAGTCTCCAGGGGGTTTAAATTTAGTGGCCTTAGGTGGGATTAAATGTAGTAAATTGGTACAACTTTATGTAGTACCCAGTAAAAAGCAATTTCACTGTAGTCACTTTTGTAGTAGTTTCTTCATAGAAAGGATTCAGTGTGGGCTTAAGGAATTACTCCCTTACCAGTCATGTTCCTGTACTGCCCGCTTTGCCAGGGTAACAGTTTGAAAAGTAATCCTGTGACAAGATTCCTGAAATTCCCTCGGAAATATTCACGTTCCTCTCCCATCCTATTTTTTTTACTTTTTATCTGCTTGCTTCGTGGCCCCACAAAAGGCTGTTTGGTTCAAGGATATTCAAGAGGAGGGGGGCTGGGAACTGTGATGCTGTTGAATTGCTGTGTTGGAGCTTTGGCCTGAGGCCCTGCTGATAATTAACAGGTTTGTGACGGTCCAGTGACCAGATCTTGGAGGGAAGGATGACAAGATAAGAAGAATACTGGTGTGGTGATGTGGAAAGGGAGAGAACTGGGCAGCTGCTGCAGTTCTGGTTGTTTTTAGAACTGGCAGACTGGTTAAGATGTCATTTGGAAGCTGGTCAGGAGGAGGCAGGGACGTACACAGAGCTGGGTGTTTGGGTGCAAAAAAAGAAGGTATTCTGATGTATTCTGGTGCAAACACAGCTTGGTGAAGAATAAACTGTTCACGTGGAGAATTTCAACATAAAAATGTCCTATATCTATATATTAAGCAAAGCTATTTGGCTAGTCCACATCGATCACTGTTGATGACAGCAAAACAGAAGGCATGATCTCTGTTTTTCACTTGCTGTCTCAAGCCTTGCGCATACTTAGCTAACATTAATGCTAATGGTTGTTTAATACTCTATATGGAATGTGCAGGGGAAGTTTCACGGTGGCGGGTCGCTGACAGATGTTTACATTGTAAAAGCCTTCATTTCAAACAGCTTCCCTGCTTCCAACGAGCTCCCGGGGGAGGCAAAGGGCTTCGTAAGTTTGGAGATTCATTTCCTTTTCCTTCTTTCTCTGTCCGCCTGTCAAAATGTTGATGCATGCAGATGGTTTGGGGATCTAACAACAGCAGTATAATTCCTGACATACAGGCTTTAAAAAGGATTGAGTTTTCTACATCTGTCCCTTCACAGACAGTACCATTTCCTAAAGGACAATAGATGACATCTACTGAACTGGCTGTCCTGCTTGTGTCCTGGCTACATTATTATGTTTAACAAGTGCGTGGCCTGGCAGGAAAAAGTGACCTCGCATTCTGAAAATTTGCCTTTGGTCACTTCAGCTTGCTTCTTTTTAGCTGTCAGCTGTCTGTTTTAGAGCACGGTGAGCCTCAGAATGCCTGTCTAGAGGAAAAAGAGGGGAAAAAAGCACACATCCTGAGACTTGGACTTGACATAAATTTCTAAAATATTTACAGAGAACAGAAAGTCCAATTACATCAAAGTCGCCTGACAGGCAGGCAGCAGCAGCACACGATGCTCGGCTAATGAGGGGTTTTGGTGGCTTGGAACATCTCCCGGTTGAGCTCCCTGGGCTGGGAGGGTTTAGCAGTTGGCAGAGGTGAGATCTGTATGCTGGCATCTGATCCAAGAGCTTGGATTGATCTGGCGGCACAAAAGGCCCCGTTCCTGTGTTGGCTGGAGAGACAGCACACTGCTTGTGCATTGCTGTAAAGGTCACTAAGATGCCAGCTCTTTCCCCGAACTATTTATCAGATTTCTGTTGTTCTGCTTTTTGCCTAATGTTTATTGTCTAATATATTGTGTTCTCCCTTGATGTGTAGTATGGTTTGAAGAGCTGAAGCTGGTAACTTGGCTTCATCTTGTTGGATACTAAGTGGTTTTCCAGGAAACTTCGGCATGATGACATCAGTAGAGCAAGAACAGCAGCATGCAGATACGAATCTTCTTTACCCTGGTTGGTCTGGGTAAGCTGCAGTCCATATGGTTCTTGGAATAAATGTTTGTAAAGCCTGTCTGCTGGGAAGCCAGCGAGTATCTGCAGTCAATGACTAGGAGCTTTTCTGCCTTGGAAAATTTGATGGGCTGGTAGCCAGCGATGGTGCAGGCAGACCAAATTGGCAGATAGCCTAACCTCAGATTTTGGTTTTCCTCCTTAGGTCCACAGTGAAAGCAAGAAGGAGGCAACGTTCGCATGGATTGAGCGGGCTGTCAGTCTGGTAGACCCGAGTGACCTGGAATGCAGGCGACTTCCAGAGTGGCCCAGATCATGCAGTTCATGCCTTCTGTAAGTTCAGTTGTCTCATCTGCTGAAATATCTGTTTAATTAGGGGAAAGTTTGGCATTATTCTGAAAAATAGTAACTCCTGTGTTAGTGTAAATTCAAGCTGACCTGGATAACTGCTGGGTTCTGGTGTTGCTGCTGATTGTTTCAAGAGCAGAAACTGTGTATGGAGATGGACTTTAATGTTTCCTCAGCTCTCTAGGACAGCTTTTAATAGGCAGGCAGGAAGGTGGCTCCAGCTAACCACTGTCTGTTCTGCAGAGGATGTCACACTGCAACTCAGACAATTAGATAAGGCTGCAGGATTCTGTCAAATGTTCACTTTCCTCGCTGAAATGTTGGGCTCTGAGAAGTTTTAAGGACCTTCCACCCAGTAACACTCCAGCCCTGGAAATATCTGAGTTTTTGCAAAAGGGGTTTAACTCTTCCCGTGCTGTGCTTTGATTTCAGCTTTTGTTCTTGCTGCCTCTATTGTCTGAAAAGAGCGAATAGGAAGGAGGTTGGTGTGATCTCCCTTTGTGCTGTGATCTACCATCCATAAATCCAGAGGTTTTACATGGCGGAAGGAAGAACGTGCACCATCTGGCCTTACACGGGTGTAGAGACACAAGGGCTAACCTCACTTGCTGCTGGGCTCTTGGCCTTGGGAAGGAAACGGAGCTCCTGGGCACGCAGCCCTGGCCTGAAGGGAAACTGCTGCGGGTGAGGCTGCTCTTCCTCACCCCTGCCCCGAGGGGAGGAAAAAGCGTGTGTCCTAGTGTCCTATTTCTAACCCTGGATTAGCCCTAGTGCCAGCCCCGTGACGGCTGCTTTTTCACTAGGATGCTAGCAGAAGGAACTGAGTAGTTCTGTGGGACATTGCCAGTGGGGCTTTCACCGAGATGGAAGTGTCCTGATGAAGACTTCAAACACAAACGGCAGCTGGTGAGGGGAGGAGACGAGCTCTTAATCCCATTATGCTTTAAAAGCAGGGCAACAGCAACTCCATTTTGTGAAAGGCTGGATGGTGTTAAGTCTTGCAGCGTACATCTGTCAGAAAAAAAGCCCTTGTGCTTCGGGCTGAGAACTGCCTAATGAGCGTGTGGAACCTGATCAGCATAGGGAGAGCTAAATGCTGAACTGGTCTTACCAGTGCAGCTCCGAGCACTCACAGAAAGGCAGCATAAGGTGTCAGAGCAGTTCCAGGAAGAAAAGAGAAGTATCCCAGGGAGTCTGTGTGCTCCGGGGTCAGCGTCAACTGGAGAAAGGAATTTTCCAGGACTTTAGGTGCTTGAATTTTACTTCAACACCTTTATTATCTCTGTCCCTCAACCCAAACTAAGGGAACATCTCGTTCCCCACTGCTGTGGGCAGCCACCAGCAGCACTCACCTTCCTCTGTTTGTTCCATGCGCTGATACAGATCTAGTGCTGCGCAGTGTACACAGTCATTCTTCGGGCTAGTTTTGGCACGTTACTTGCAGCTTTTTGCTGTTTTATTGCGGAATCTGGTTGACACAATGCTGGGATGTCGGTGGAAAGGTCTGCAGTGTCGCTCTGGGAGATTCCGTAATTCCGCAAGGCAGAGAACTTGTTAAAGCAAGCTCGGGGTGCTTTGGGAACTTGGCCTTGTTTTCTGAGAGGCCAGCTGCGGTTTGCATGCATCGTCTGATGGACTGGAGATTGAGTCAATGCTGCAGCGATTTCCTTCTGGTTTTCTTTCTGATCTGTGAAACGCCTGGGAGCTGTGTTGAAGAGCAGCACGGTTTTGGCAAGCAGTCCGTACCCAGTCAGTGCTGCCTGGCAGAGGCTGAGATTTCCAGCACCTGCCGGTTGTTTTGTGAGCACGGGTGGGTGGATTCTCATGTTAGCAGTTCAGAGGAGGTACAAAGCCTCGTGGTGGATGTCGTGAGAAGAAGCTGGCAGTGTCCACAAACCCTAGGCCTAGATTTTACGATGGCACAGAATTTGGTACCTGTATCCTGAGACAAAGTGTGCCCAGGGCAAGGCAGCCACTGCAGGACAGGGCTAGAACTGCTGTTTGCGGTGTGGTGGGATGAGGAATACGGGGAAAGAATTCTTGGAAAACTGAGGAGTGGCACTGTGAATAGGGGCTGTTGTTGGCACGGCAGCTGCACATCAGCCTGGCTATGGACAGTGAGTTTGTTCTTCCAGGAGCAGAAAGGACACACGTTGGGGTGAGCTCAGGGGTGGGGGGAGCTTTTCTGCCTGCCCCTTTTTTGCCTGGTGAAGGTTGGTCTCAAACCTCAGCTGAAGATCTCTGCTAGTGCTCGAGTCCTGCAGGAGGGCAATGATAAGAGAAACTGACTTTTAAGTTACAAATTCTGTCTGGGGTGTCGTGCCTCACTGAATGCAGGGCAGGGCAGGAACAAGCGCAAGACCAAAGCGTCGATGTTTTGCAATCACAATGCGCTGGAGCTGTGTGACTTGGTTCTGAATGCATGAGCTGGTTGCAGCTTGATTGTTAGCCTCTGATGTTATCTCACCCCAACAGTAAAGCAGTGTTCTCTGCCTGCCTCTGTAGGAAAAATTGACTCTGCCACCTGCAAAAATAGCACGGGTTTATAGCAGCCCCGGCTTATCAGGTCTGGGGATTTTGTTGTTGTTGCTGAAGTCTATTTCAGTTGGTTATGGTAGTGCTCAGTCTCAGAGAAACACTGAGCTGGACACGCCAAGCAGCTCCTGGAGGCTGGCCATTGCTGAAGAGCAAGGCTAGAGAACTTTACCCCTCTTCTCTTAAAGCTGGTGATGTCAGCAAAATCCTGTGTTATTCCTAGGATTATGTGCAAGTGTGAGTTTGTACTGCCTCCAAAAGAACTAATTAAAAGGGAAGTTTTTGGGTGCTCTCATGATTTTGCTCATTCCCCTCAAGCTGCTCCAGGAGGCTGATGGGGATAACTCTTACCGTATGAATTTAGGTCCCTCTGTCTCTATTTAAACAAATAGCAGGGGGCTTGACCTTGTTAGGCGAATAGCTGAGCCTGCTAAACCGATGTCAGAAGGCTCCTGAGCACTCCGAGCCTGGTGAATGCCGATGACAGGCCAAGTGGGATGGTTGGAGCGGGCGCCTTGAAGCAGCAGTCTCTTGGGCTCTGCTCCTGGCAGTCGGGACTGGTCGACCTTGTCAGGGCTGCGTGTGTGTGCGAGGAGACATCCCGCACGCCACGGGGGCACGGCAGGGCATCTCGCTCTGCCACAGAGCCCAGCCCATTTTCCTCTTGAGGTGAACTTGCAGGGTTTCCTCAGCAGCAGTAGAGCTGACCTACATTTTCCATGTCAGCCCCTGGTCGCCGCTCTCGATGCTGCCCCACTTAGCTGAGAGCTTTTCGTGCAGCGTCCCACGGGCTTTGCAGAGCCTCGGCTCTCGGCTGCAGTTAACCGCTTCTGAGGTGTCCGTGGCTGACAGCAGAACCTGAGGCCATGACTGCAATTAGATTGGTTCCCTTTGGTATTGTTTGTGCGTCTTCAGTTTGGGCATTAAACAACACAGCAGCAGGCTTGTGTTAGATTGCTGGGGAAAGAAGTTGGCCGGTGGTGAGGAAGGTACCCGGTGCTCTAGCAGAGTTGGGTTTAGAGCAGCTGAATCGTTGGGGATGAAATGTTAGAAAGCTGTCTTCAGGTGCTCAGGGCTCTGCAGGCTGAACAGAGGGTGGGATGCCCATCTTCATTCTGCAGCTTCTGCGGGCTTGGCCTGTAGTTTTTCCTGAGGCTTTTTTTCCAGAGCTGAGGTTGTGAAACAAATGTGCTTTCTCCTCTACCAAGTGCTTTCCTCATTTCTCACCCACCAGCCTGGGGGTGGCTGTGGGTTTGGATCTTACGCAATCACATTCACCTCGGTGTAAAACGGGGCTGTTTTCTGCCCCCCGTACTGGAGCTTGATGTAATTTGCCTGTAATGCCTGAGGGTGCTGGGAACCATTTCTCTTCCCTCCGCAGCCGTCAGAACGGGGCCCATCCATGCGGTGCTTTGGAGCCAGGGCTGTGCAGTGAGGTGAGGAGGAGGAGGGGGGGGATGAAGCTGTTTATCTCAGCATCTCTTACCCCACATGCTCTCGCACTTGAGTACCTAGCAACCCACTGAGCTTCGCAAAGTTTTCTCTGTGTGGCTCTACTCCAGAAGTGCTGCTTGCAGTTCATTTGGGGACTAGTTATGCTTGCAGATCATAACTACAAAAATGTTTAAAGATAAGTTAAGGGTTTGGTCTCGGTTCACTCCCCAGCGCTGTGCTGTCGACGCAGAAATGCTGAAACCATCCTCGCACTGTAACTAGCCATGGCAGCAGTACGGAGTGGAAGCTGAAGCTGTTTTCTGAACAATGAATTAATTAATATAATCGCCAGTCTACATTTGGTGTCAGTGCTGTTGACAAGTATTGATGCAAGTAGAAGAGGGCACCAGCTCAGCTGGGCAGCAGGAGTAACTTTTACAAGCTGTTGGTACACTGTGTGTGTGCATTCTTCCGAGAAACTGGCCTTCAGCTGCCTTTAGTCGATAGAGAGCTTTGTTTTTCTCATCGTTTCCTGAACACCAGCCTAGAGATGTTTGTTAATGGGGCAGTTTCTTCCCTAATGGGCTGAACAAATGATTTTAATAGTTTAGCTCAGGTGTCTGTGCAGTGTAACGGACAGCTGCTGTTTGTTGGCCTGTGCTGGGAGCAGCTCCGGGAGGTTATTTGGTGACAGTGTTATTGGTGTGTGCAGGAGCCGGTCTATAAATAAGGTGGAGGGAAGAGCTGCAGCTGCAGATAAAAGCTGTGCTGAACTCGGTTCTGACAGCCTTGGCCCAGAGGTTAGGAGCAGAGCTCAGCTTGCTGGGAACAACACTACCATAGTAGGAAGCAGCCTTCTCCTCCAGCCCTATGTATTAATGCAGCGCCTACCATCATATAGCGGAGCTCAGCCGCGGAATTCAGCTCTAGTATTTTTAAACCTCGTGCTGTTGTGTTTGAAGGGGCTCAGACATGTCACCTAATTTGGATAACGCTGTTTGCTGGCATCACGGGCTAGTTCGAGAGGCATTACAGTTAATTTAAAACGCATTACTCCCCTTTGAAGTTGGCTGCAGTTGCATAGTTAGAGAGGCTCTGCTTGTGCCCTTACTTCCCTCCGCTTACTCCAAACAAAACGTAGCTTATGGGAGTCAGAGCAGAGCATTACAGGACACTTGGCTAACCCAGCTTTTACCCTTCGGAGTGCTTTAGCCTTGCCTAACACTGTAACAAGGGCTCTGACGCTGTGACCTGGTGGGACCTGCACTGCTGCAGCATGCTCACCGGCAAAATTGCCTAAGTTTTGAGGAACGGAATAAGCCATGGCTAACAGAAGCAGCCGTAAGCAGGCTGCTCATGGCTTGTAGCAAACGCACTCTTGGTTAACCTTCCTCTTACCTATGGAAGGGGTAGAGTCTAGCAGCTACTGAGGGCTGGGGCAATTTAGGAAATAGAGAAGGACAAAAAATAAGAGATGTAGTTGGGAAAGAAATGTTTATTTTAAGTTTCTCAGAGGGATTTACAAACAATGGAGCATTTTAAAAAAAATTGAGTGATCAAAGTACTTGACAGTGTCCCTTAAACACACACACAAGCCCCTGGACAGAGGAAGTCACACCAGCGAGGAGGTCAATACTGCTGGAAGAGCAGCTGGCATCTGCATAGTTCTAGAAGGAAAGATTGCAATGCTGTTGGTGCAAATATGTGTCATCCTGGCATTAATATGAGAGCACGCTGAAGTATGTACGCATGTACCTGCGGAAAACAAAGTGCATAAAATAACACGCAAAGTATGTATTGTAGAATAAATTTATTTACCTGATACAAATGAAACTAGGTGTGATGCTTCTTACTGTCAGCATGTAAATAGACAACTGATCTTATTTACAACTTCTAAAGGTCATACATGCAGTTGTGGTAACTGGCTAAGTCATTTGCTGCTTTCTAAATAAATGCATCACAATATTTTGTATTGCACCAACATCTGTCTTACTGCCTTAGATTTAAATAAGTTACATTACAGTGCAAAACAGGTTGATTTGCACACGATAAAAAAATCCAAAGGTATGAACTGGAGGCTTACAGTTTAACATTCATCTGTAATCTTTTCAATGAGTTTTATAAATAGGATAGCATTGTACATAAGCTGTTATAAGTAGTATGTTTGGATGATACAATACAGAGATTTGTCTACAACCGAAGGCATGCAGTTTTGATATTGTACATTTTATAAACTGACATTTTACATACAGGAATATGGAAAATTGGCTGACAGCTCGGCGATTCTTGTTCAAAGATAAACAAACTCTTCTCCATGCTGCACAGAACCCAAACTTCTCTGGAGAGAGTTTCCAATTCTGTAACTATATTGCACATTTGTACATCTGAAGTCCTAATGGTACCACACATTTCTTCCACAGAGAACACAATGAGTTTTGTTTTTAGGGAAAGCAAAGAATCTTTACACATGATACATGCAGAAGTTTTGGTAGATGTGTTGCTAAAAACACATGCACGCAACAAAACAACCTTACATTTCTGCAAAATTGTTTAAGAAGCGATTACTCCAGTATTGCTGAAAAGGAAAGAAAGAAAAGGAAACAGTTAATAAAAGGATGAATGCAAAGTATCATTATAAAAGCAAGACTAAGATCAACAGTGACAGAAGAAAGAATGTTAAGTCTGATAACGACTGCTCTGTCATTGAAGGGACACTCTCAGGTTACTTTGTTCTTAAAGCCCAGGACACTCTGGATTATGTCTCAGCTCTTCTGATTTTAGCAGAGCTCCCTTTATCAAAGTCAGCACCTCCTCCAGAAGACCATACATGAAAAAGAATTGAGGTATGTTTGGATAGTTTTTGCATTTCTTTGCCTGACTAGTGGTAATAGTAAAAAGTAACGGGAGCCTCATCTGTCTTTCTTTCAGCTTCTCATAGTACCCAGTTTGAGCTATTTTTTTCCCCTTTAAAAAAAAAAATCTTGGTGTTCTTCTGATCAAGGCATTATAGTGCAAATTTGGCCCTGAAGTGACCTAACAATGTCCCTTTTTCAAGTTATGCAGCTTATTCTGGGAAGCAGTAGGAAAGCTCTGAAGCAGTCATTAAACTACACAGATTAATGCGTAAGCAAAGGGTAGAGTACAGTATAACTACTACTGTACTTTACCCCTAAAATGCAGCGTAAGGTTAGCCTTGGGTCTGGAAAAAGTGTACTCTGATCGCCTAAAACTAAATGGTGGCTCTTCAAAACACTGCTTAACACTAAAATTTAGGCTCTCCTGCTAAGATTTGAGAATGCGTAATATTAATGTAATTAAGGATGTAATTAGCAGAGATTAGGGAAACAGTTAATGGTTAGAAGTGCAAGAAGGTAAACAAGACAGGTGCAAGAGACAGACAACTTTGTATCAGTTTTACCTCCCTTCATCTCAGCAAATTTAACCATCTTTAAGCAGTTTACCACGTATATTCTGTGCATCAGCTGTGTTCTTCGAACAGTGACAGAGGACTGCTGTACTGCATTTTATCATCAGATTAAAAACTCATTTTCTTACCATGAGCCTTCTCCAGAACGGCCTCTCTACAATCATCAGCTTTGCAGCACTTTGAGAGACTGGTATGTATTTTTCTGCAGCTTCTTTCATACTGATGTATTTGCAGTAATGCTTTGAGAAACCAACCATGGACTAATTTTAGTGCCTGGGTACAGGCAAGAAGGAGCAGCCAGTTGTGCAGCTCAAAACCAGTACTTTGAATCGCTCCCATTTGAAAGCTGAGAGCAGCTGGGGCACAACAAAGATAAAAGCCCTTGTCTCCATGTTGCTGGCATATGCCTGCAGCTGCCTGACCGTCATCTTTGCTCTGCTTTGGACCAGCCTACAGAACACTTAATTCAGGAGGCACTGCTGCATAGCAAAACCCACTGGTTTCCCAGCATAAGCTGGGATCCTTCCTGGTGTTTCTCGCATATGGTACCATCGGGCACAATCAACGTCAATCCTACACACCCCTCACATGCTAAGAAATAAGCAGCAAGGTGTGAGGAGTTCAGAAAACCAGAGAGATGGAAAGCTCAGTGAGATGAGAGCAAAGGGAAACAAAAGGTATGAAGTTATTTTCTAGAATTAAGATGGGAAATAAAACCTGAAAGCCCACAGCAGAGCAATTTTAGGGCTGGGTGCTTGACCACAGGGGAAGAAGCACATGGTAGGTGTTGATGTTTGGCCAGTCCAGACCACACCAGGCTGGCCTACATCTTATAGTGGCAACACCTGGAGAACAGAAGCACTGAAGTCTAACAGCAGTTGCCACTGAACCAGCAATAGTTAAGTACTGATCATAGGGAACCCTATCGCTCCATTTCTGCAAAGAAGGCTAGACAGCAAGACCAGGAGACATCTAAAAATAATAAAGAAAAGCAAGGTAGATTAAGATTGCTTGGGCTCTTTAGGCATACTCTACAAAACCAGGCTCCTGAGGTTGCAGGAGCAGTCAGGAGGGATAAACGCCACTCCATTCACCCACCAGCAGTCTAGCTTTCAAAGGTAAACTCCAAGAAACAGAAGGCTGCTACTGCAAGTGAGACCCTGAGATAACTGATACGAGTGAGCCCTCAGCAAGATTTGTCTTCAACATGCACAACTGAGTGTGCCAGACAAAGATTCAACAGAAGGTGTCAAAAGACTGAATTTTAATTTATCCATTTTCCCCTTCAGTGTCTTAGAGATGGGGAGAAAGGTGTTGTATAGCAGCATTATTTGGTGTAATAGACAGGAAGAGAACTGTACAAGAAGAATCGCTAACAAATATTGCCACATGGCTTAGAAAAGCCCACCAACACAGGTGCTCTAGAGGTGTACACAGAGCCATTGCTCAAAGATTCAGTGGCTGTCCCTGCCCCCTTGAAAAAATCTAGCCACAATTCTGGGAGCAGGTTTGCCAGCATTGTTTCCAACAAGTGACAGTGGACTTGGATATACATTTTGATCCCAAGGAATGCTAAATGACATGACCTGTAAGTTTCCTGTTTCAAGCCTTAAAATGCTCAGTTAGTATTCAGACAGCATCTGACTGGTGCTGGCCATCGGTTTTGTGGTATGCAAAACATCCAGGTTGGCAAAGACAGGTTCTTCCTTGCATAGAGGGCATTCGAGTGAGTTCAATGCTTACAGTTCTACAAAACACCTCTTACATCATCACGTCTATCTCCCCCTACCTGAGTCACTTCAGCATCGGTTAAAGGATATCAGCATTTACATAAACAGTGAGTATTTGCAATGCAGTGGACTTTCAAATAGGGTCTGTATTCTGAGGTTGGCATGTATATCTGAATATATCTGAAAGCTTGAAACCGAAAGGATTAATCTGTGCTCACTGGATTCCAGCTGGCACTAAAAGAGCAGAGAGGAAAATGGTAGTTAAAAGCTACGAGGAGTAAGAAAGCTGTTTGAATTTGGTTATTAAAGCAGATTTCGAGCCAACGCAAGATAACACAGCACCTGCTACTCAACAAAGGCATTATGACCCTAGTACAATTTTCAAAGACTATCCTGTGAAGCCAAGACTGTTCTTTTGTCTTTTTGTATGACCACTGTTCAAAGTGTTTCCATTCACTGGAAACAATAAGCTGTTTTTGCAAAGAGGAGCAGAGAAGCACCTGCACATTGAGCACTGTGTGGATTATTCCTAGAGAAGGGCTGGTGTGCTCAGAGGGGCCTCCCCCATTTCAGAGAAGGAAAAAGCCTCAGAGTAAACCAGCACCTGACCACGAGTACTAGTGTTCTGCACACTGAACATTCATATAAACACCTGTCGTTTGTCTTAAATTACAGATTTATCCAATTTTGTCTCGAACTTAAGACAAAAAAAGCTGTAGGATCTTGGGGTACGCTAAGGCTCCTGGCTGCTCTAAAACAAGCTCTAAAATGCACTAAAACAAAAGCAAGCGCTTTACCTTGAGAATCAGTAATTTGAGCTTCACACCATATAACGAGAGTCTAAAGTGGTGATAATAATGTAGCACAGCAGAATTTGACAAAACACAGCATGGGAATGAAGGAAATTACTATTTATTCTTCAACATGTATACAGCATATGCTATTTTACAGCAAGTCACCACTGGCATGGTGAAATGGAGGAGAAATACTCACTTTAGTCGATGAAAGTTGGAAGGCATTGGAGAAAAACACCACAGTTAGGACTGTTAATGACTTACACGTTGTTGATACAGGACTGAATTTGAAAACATGCTTTAACATTTACTGTAATAATGAAGGTGGTTAGTGCCACATTAAAATAAAAATAGTTCTATACAATATGTTCAATTTGGTCATGTGCTATTTACAGATTTTACAAAACACACACACGAGCTTGTTACTTCAAGTCAGGCTAACAACAGGCCAGCAGAGTAACTCCATGTATACAACTTAGCATTAGTGCCCTAAGTGTAGGAAACCCAATTTCTAGCTATGCAGTGCAAGTTATTTTTCCAGGTCTCATTACAAGTTTTGATCTTAAAGGGGGGAAGAAAGAAAAAAAGATCTGACACATGTAAGTAAGGTATTAAAACTCAACTTAAACCCTCTTTTGGGATTAAAACAGACTGTGTTGGTTAAAAAGGCTTGGTTTAGATTTAAGTAGACAGAAGTAAACCTCCCTATCCCTGCATCATGGGCAACACTGGCAAAATAAGGTCTGTTACAATAAAAATACAATAGAAACTTAAATAAATAATCTTTAAAAAAACTGTGTGTTGAGAATATGGAAGAACCCCAGCAGGCTGCACCTGGAATGATATTTTCTGCACGAGCAAGATTAGGCATACCTCATACAGAAACTGGTGTAAACAAGGACAGTCAAGAACCAAGAGCAAGGGAGCAGGAAGAGGGGAAACAGAAGAAATCCTGACCAAGGTAGCAGTACTCTCTACCCAGTGCAGAAAGTTCAGCTTATGAAAAAAATAAAACCTGACTGTATGACAAATTAAGTTTGGATGATCATGCAGAAGACAAACAGTTACATGCTTTTTTTTTTCTTTTTAGTTTTAGACAACACACATTCATTCCCTAAAATCTGCTGCCAATTTAGTTTGATAGTGTCCGCTGGCTCAAAAAAATTTACTTTTTTTTTTACATGATGAATAGACTATTGAACAGAACACTGTACATGCTTTTCATCTACAAAAAAATTGCATAAAATAGTGTTAGTTCTCTGTACATGTCAATGGACACTTTAACTGTGTATAAAAGAGGAATATATTGCCCCCACTGAAGTCAGAAAAAAGCAAAAAACCAAAATCTAGAGTATGAAACCTCCATCACCGGCAAATATGTTCATGTGAAAATTCAGCAGAAATAGACAGTTGCTCTAAACAATAAAAAAATTGATTAAGTTAAACTTTTTCTTTCAATGTAAAACTGTCACCATGTCAGTCAAGACCAGAACATATCACTAAAGTTAGTGTCTGTGCTGTAAAGCCAGATAACCAAGGGCATAGTAATGAACACAAACGGCCAGGAAACTCCTTCGGTGCATGCTGACAAAGAACACGGTTTGGTGGCAGGCCGCACACTATCTTTACCAGGTTCCAGGTAGTTACGGGCCACATATTTAAGTGTTTCATCCAGCAGAATGACAGGTAGTGAGATTTTCAATACCATCAGCCATTGCGTCACATTCAGAGGTGTGATCTGGAAGATAATCTGAAAGAAAAGCCAAGTATTACACCTTTTGCTCCTCCTCCACCCTTTGCCTTAAGCTCCCGACAAGTTTTTGCTTCATCTCCAAGCTCAGGGATGAGGATATAAAGCACTTACTGGCAGCGGTTCCACGTAAAGGATAAGGAAGTGGAGTGACATGGACAAGCAAATAGCGCCCACCAGCCAGATATTCTCCCACGGGGGCATCCTCATTAAGGACTGGTTTTCTGACAGGCTGCAACAGAAACACGGTACATGTGTGTACATACAAGACACCAATAGGAAATTCAATAAATCGGAAAACAGCTGGAAAGAGCAGCGAGGCAAGCCCCAGTTATCCTAGTCATGAAGGAAAGGACACCAAAATATGGTTGAAGTAGGTTAAAACTTTAAATCACCCTGGAAGACTGCTTCGCAAAGTGGCCACAGTTCAGTCTCACGTTCGTTTTTGAAAGCTTTCGTGCACTCTGCCCATTCCTGACCTAATCTACTTTTTTTTTTTTTTTGGCTAAGACCCTGACACCCTCTCTACAGGTATGAAGAGGGAACGCTGGGTACAACAGCATGAGACAGAATCCTCCTGTCTGTCAGCTGCTGGGGCCCTATTCCTCCCTCCCTATTTCCTCCAAAATTCAGTTATGGACTGGAAATACAGAGGGGGCCCTGTACTTGCACCTTCTTAATGCTTATTCTTTAAATCCACTCTCCAGATTCAATCTGCAGAGGAGTCTGAGATATAGAACATCAAATGTAGAGCAGTACCTTACTATGTAGGACTACTACAGTACACTTTCATTTAAAGTTGTTTTTTTTTTTAAATTAAGTGACCTCTAAGCTATTTGAAGAAAATACCCTTGACATTGTGCTACTTAGTGGTTTCCATTTATAACAACATTAATTGGCTAAACCTACACTCCCTTCAGGCAGGAAAAATTATTTTCCATATCTTCAACATTCTTATTTTAGTTCTCCTTGATATCACATGGGAGGGATAATCTGATTAATTAAGCTCAGATTAAAAGTAACGGAAAATATATCAGTTGCTTATGCTTAGTAAAGTACCAGAATGAACTGACAGAATTAAAAATACACCTTACGACAAGGGATCTCAAATGTTATCTACGAGAGAGTCATTTTGTTTGCACTGCCAGGATTTGGAAAGGAAGTATGACTCATTATTCGTTGAGCTGTCCACACACTTGGAACCAAACTGCATAGAAGGTGGGATTTTGGATAAGCTACGCAAAAGCTTTGCTTTCTGATGTGGAGATACAAACCTGTTGAGAGCATTGCACATCTCTATGGTGACAAGTACAGAAAGAGCCATTGTCATTGGATACGGAGACTCAAACACCACACAGTCGACACCAGAGAAGTCAGGGTTGTCCTCTTTGCACTGCAGAAAATGGCTCTACAACAGAACAACGTGAACTCATTTTTACAGCTTGTTAACTTTTAAAATGTAAAATAAGCTATTAGGAAGTAGTATTATGAAAAACACTTCTAATATGAATCCTACAAGCACCACACTACAGGAGAGGCAAGTGTCTAATATGACACTACAAGCACCAAAAAAACAAGAAGTTTTTGCCAGCTTTAGAAAGATTCCTGTTAGTCTTTTACTTACAAGACACCACTCAGTCCTCCAAATTGTTTAGAAGCTCAGGTATGCCACCTTTGAGCTTGATCATGATTGATTAGTCTTTAAAATAAGTTTTACTTTAACAAGTCCAAAAGAATATCTCGTTACATAAAATTTTTTTAAAAATAAGCTACTGTTCTTCTACTGTCATTTCACAAAAAAAAAGTATAAAAGGAATGTGCCCCTTTCCCCCCGGAAATTAAACAGAGCACGTACCAGCTGATAAAAGGTAACTCTTGGACCACCATCAGCAGCAATAAACCACCAAGCAGCAGCACCCACTGTGGCAGCACCAACATAACCTTAAGGAAAACAAAACTTTTTTCAGTGTTGTGAACTCTATGCAAGAGAAGATCTCACTTGCCACACCTGAACTTCTACTTCAAGACCTCCAAGTACTGTAAAAAAAAGACTAATTTATCTAAAAGATAAATCTAGAATCTAATCAAAAGATTCTGATGAAGTGGTAGATGTCTTACTGATGTTATGTAGCTATGACTTTTTCTGCCTCTGTTGTTAGCAACGAAAAAAATACTGCTTTACCATTGCCTGCAAATACACAAAACAGTGAATCTCAAAAGATAATACCAATTCTACAGATCATCTGTTGCTAGTTTTCAGAACTTAGCAAATATTAAACATAGCTTTCAAAGTGGGCCTCAAAAAAATCTACGTGCTGTAGTTACTTAAGAAAAATAAGAAAGCTCTTACTACTTACATCCAATAGCTAGGTAACGGAAGAATAGCCATCCACTGATCAGTGGCTCTTTAGGGTTGCGGGGTGGCTTATTCATGATATCAAGATCAGGAGGATTAAAGCCCAGAGCAGTAGCAGGGAGACCATCCGTCACAAGGTTTACCCATAACAGTTGGACAGGAATTAGAGCTTCAGGAAAACCCAGGGCAGCAGTCAAGAAGATACTATAAGAAAACCCACCAATTATAAGCTTATTCTTGTGAATGCAAACAAATTTTTTAATGCTTAAGCTTAAAGCATCCTTTCTGTTCTCTCACATGGAGTTATCCATTTCGTATCACAAACAGCATTAAAGTTTTTAATTCTTTAAAGTTTACAAAAAATAGGGCAAGACAAATGCTGTATTATATTCAGCTCTGGGAGAAAGTATGCTTTGATGTAAGCAACAGTTAGGAGATCAACACATTCTGTGGCACTGGGGCAAAATTCCTCCCCAGGACACATACAACACATTCTTCTGTAACTTGAGGTTTAAGTTACAGAAACATTTAAGTTGTATCCGTGGCTATGTTATCTGAAATACCAGATCTTGTAAGATTTTGTTTTCTAATTTTTAAAATTAAGTTCCACAGAGAAGTATTCCAAACATAGAAATAACTGTAAAGCATTTTAGCCACCTACCGAGCTACAGTATTATATGCAATGCAACGCTTATCTTTTGTGGTAGGCTAAAATCCTCCAGTAAATGCTACTGACCCTAGAAGTATACAGACCTCATTCCACACAGTCACGATGAGCCACTACCTGGAGAACCTGTTTCTCTGGTTTTAGTGAGAAACACTGGAAGTAAATTAATAATAATAATAAAAGACTCCATCATCGCTACTCTAGCCCGAAGAAAACACCTGAAACTTACCAAACAACTTCTCCAACATTGGAAGAGATCAAGTAACGGATGAACTGCTTCATGTTGTTATAAATTGCACGTCCTTCTTCCACAGCAGCTACGATAGTAGAGAAGTTATCATCTGCTAAAACCATTTCAGAAGCAGTTTTAGCCACTGCAGTACCAGAACCCATAGCAATTCCAATTTCTGCTTTCTTCAATGCAGGGGCATCATTGACACCATCACCAGTCTAAAACAAGAATTTAAAGTTGAAAAAGAACAGACACTTGTATATAGGACAAGAAAGGAATTTTGCATAGTGTCTGGTATTTTACATCTTTACAAATCACTTAAGCACAGAACTATTATGAGATGGAGTTCAGGAAAAAGCAGAAGTCCTGAACAAGGCATCAGTCTGACAGGGCATAATTTAGGTTTAAACACAGTATCTGCCTTTCAAAAAAAGTAAAAAGTTCAATTCCTCACCATAGCTGTAATCTCATCAAAAGACTGAAGAAACTCCACAATTTTAGATTTGTGGGAAGGCTCCACACGAGCAAAGCAACGGGCATGGTGGCAAGCATCTCTTTGGGCAGCAAGTGAGAGCTCATCAAATTCACGGCCAGTAAAGGCTTTTGTAGACACATCTTCATCTTCCACAAAGATACCAATGCGTCGGCAAATAGCTACTGCTGTGCCTTTATTGTCACCAGTAATCATAATAACTCTGATACCAGCTTGTTTACACAGCTTTATAGATGAAGCTACTTCAATTCTTGGGGGATCCAGCATACCCACGCAGCCAACGAAGGTCAAATTGGTCTGAAACAATACAGTACTGAGTTTTAGCACAAAAACCTGTAGACATCTGACACTTGCAAAACAATCATTTTACTTGCATGCTAAACACACACCTCAGCAGTGACCTTTGTTTTTACTCTCATTCCCAATATTCTATATTGGGCAATTGGACACTGAAGCCTACGTCAACTTGATGTTTAGCCAAAGCCAGTGTATTATGCATTATATACTTGTTGTTTTCACTCTGGAAGGATTACCTGTTTCACCATGCTAAATTTTCACAGCGCTTTAGGTCTGACACTTAATTCAGACAGTGGGAGAAGCAAAATGTCACACATCTATATGCACATTGACAAGTAAGAGGAGGCGAGGCAGCATTTGGTGCTTTCGGAATCACGACGCTACATGGTACCACATGCATGAGAGGCACATGGGAGGACATATAGTTAATTCCGAGAGCACAAGCACACACTGAAATGGGATCCTACATTTTCAAATCTTGCCTCAAATATGCTCATTTCATTAGCTGTGATCTAATTGTCACCCTCGAAAATTCAACTTACAGTCAAGTCTTTCTTTTTCACAATCAGAGCCAGCAGCACAGTGCACAAGCCAAAACTCACCAATTGCTGTCACACCCCCCAACACTCCACCCCAGCCCAAGTCCTTGATACAGATTTCATTGGAAAATTACAGCGTAGCTAAGATGATAATCATGGACAGCTTTCGCAGATGACAGTACGGAGGAGGGGAAGTAAACCCAATCCTCAGAGCACAAAATGGTAGTTAGGTTTCATCATAAAATCCCCAGAGGTCTTCGCAGTTGAGCAGCATCAAACTAAAAATCATTGAAGCCAAAACCACAATGCACTTCTGGGAAGGTTTTTCAGTCTCTGCAACAGTTTATGGTCTTACGACCTTCAGGACTGTATGTATATATGCAAAATAGTAAAACTTGTAGGTGGCTTTTTAGCTGATTTCTCCTGCTTTTAGCCAAGTGACAGCACGTATAGCCAGCCATCAAGAACAAATGCACATTTTTCTTTTAAACCCAAAATTAACTGGGGAAAAAAAGGGGGGGGGGGGGCAGTTACCAGAAACCACAGAACATTCCCAGACTGTATCCTTTGAATTTCTTCAAAGCTACATATAACCTGTTCTATAAACTGACAATTCCCTCCACAGATGTGGCTAACTATTGTGTCTGACATCAAAAACACTCAGTAAGACACTCTCAGCTTTGACTACCTCAAGAAAAGGGTCAAACATAAGGAGTCACCATTTCCCAGTTTGGGAGAGGAAGAAATGTTAAAAGGACATTTTACTAAAATTACCTCATAGTTAATGAAGTTTGAGGAGTCCTCAAGATTCATTTCTTCTTTTCTAGGTGGATTGTCGTGGGTTGCCAGAGCCAAGCAACGCAATGTGTCTCTACCAGTTCCCCACTCTCTAATAACAGACATTATTTTCTGCTTAATTCCTGGGGTCAACGCTACTTTAGCATTTCCAACACGGACATGCGTACATCTGTCAATTACACCTTCAGGAGCACCCTTGCAAAAGCAAAAAAGAAAAAAAAATCTTAGTTAAAATTCCTTTCCAACACAGCATTTGCTCAAACTACCAAAGTTCTTCATGTCCAAGCTGCAGTTAGTTTGGCCATCATTTCTAATGTTATGCTGTCTTTGCAGCCATTTCATAACTGCACTTCTCCGGCATAGCACTTACCTTAACAAACATCTTACTCATGGATGTGCGGCTTGGTTTGTTTGGTGTACAATAGACAGACATAGATTTTCTGTCTCTTGAGAATTCCAGAGTGAATTCTTTCTTCATAAGTTGTTTTATCACCTTTTAAGAAGACAGTGTAACAATACATTTAGATAATATATATAACAAAACTCATTCCCCAATGAATTCCAGATAAAAGAGTACTGACCGAGTTGCAAGCATTCGCACGTTCAATTCGAGAAAGTCCTTTCAAGTCTGTGTCAAATACATTCATCTTTTCAACCAGACAGGTAAGTGCCGTTTCTGTAGCTTCACCCACTTTTTCATATACTCCCTTAGCCTTTAGTTAACACAAAGCAAACAAACAAGAGTTTACTTTAACCCTCAACTGGAACCTATTGGAGACAAAGTTCAAGTTTCGCAATGGAAAAAAAATGCTTAACAAGTCTTAATATGGCTTATGAAACAAGCAGAACTATTTTTAAAAAGCAACTTTGAGGAGTCTAATTTGTAGAAAATTTCAAGCCTTTCCTCTCAATACCAGCACAGAATGATGTCAGTATTTTATCAAGTATTCAAGTCATTTTTAGATGTAGCAACCTTAAGGAGGCAAGGCAAAGCAAGAAAGCGGCAGTGCATTCTACACAGCAAGAGATCTCCAAGTTCCAGATTACGCTTACTGCCTGGCTTAAGTTTCCTCAGTGTTCAACAAACAAGTCATTCCCAGAATTAATACTTAAGAAGACCTAAATACTCTTCCTTGAATAGAAGGGGATTTACCACTGAAAGGTATTACATAGACAGATGAGAACAAACATTTATCCTCATTCTCACGCTCCCCTCTGTTCCAGGATATTTCCAGGATATGTACTTACTTCATTGTAGTCCAAAGAGGAATCATTGCAGAGCGCACAGATTGTTGCAAGTTCCACAAGGCCATCGTACTGGCTACATTTAATAAGTTTGTCATCTTTATGCCTTCCCAGAGGATGAAAAGGGGGAAATTTATGTTAGTTATTTAGTATTAGCATTTCACGTTTCCCCTCTTTAAACCCTCTACTGTGTTGACATTTAGTACAACGCTTATTAAGGACTTGGAACTATAAAGTTCACCAGAGAATCCGAATACCTTTAAAGAGATACGCAGTTAGTTGACACAAAAATAAATTGTGATATACGTCTATCATATAAATTTGATAAAGGTGAAATCTGAATTTTAGGTAAGTCAGAAATGAACAGAACGACATTACTGATGAAATTACTACCTGAATTACAAAATATTATCTCCTCCAGTGACAGTCATACAGCAACACAGAACAGAAGTAAAGAGTTCAGTGAAAGAAGAATATGAAATCAGTATTACAGCATGTACAACTTGTAGGGGAGTTCCAAGGAAAGGGATATTGCCGGATACATTAGGAGCTTAACTTCCTTAGTCTCACTGCACATTCTGCAGATTTACTGCTATGCATGAACTGGACAGGCAGTAGGTTTGGTCTTTGTCATTTCTTAAAAATTAATCTGTGCTATATGCGAATCTCCTAAACCAACGAAAAGCTAGGCCATTTCACAATACAAATTCCACTAGCAAAGAAATACTCTTTTCTAGTAGTTATATATACTTAATGATGGATATCTGAGCTCTTTAGGAAAAGCAAAGGTACATTTTCCTGAAGCAATATACCATTCAGGCATCACAAATAAAAGGAACTTCTTTGCTTTCACATTTGGAAATGGGTAATAAATGAACTCATTTTGTGAGGTATCAGCACACTTCTAGAGTAAACATAAAGGAACCATAAAAGAAGTGCTCAATGCTGTTATTTTTACCGGAATCAGCAAGACATAATTCTCATGTAACGTCTCTTATTAAAGCCCTCAAGGAGAAAAACATCTGATGGAAAGAAATGGATCACTGCTCCATAAGAATGCTTAACATAGCCTATGACGTCTGATTATGTAAGCTTTTTGTTCAGTCTCTTGTAGTACTGCAAAAAAATCCAGTGTTGCATAATAGCATATGAACAAAATGCATCTTAAAAAATAAGTATGCTTTAAAGTTCCATTTTGCATATAATCCTACAGTCATAAGCAAAATTTAGCAGCTCTAAGCTCTTAACTCTTTAAAGTTCTCAGCAGCTCTCAGTTTGTCACATTGTCTATCACAGCTGGTACAGCCTGCTTTCACCTGTTCTGAACTTGCAGACAACCAGCATATTTGAATATCCCTAACTTGTTATACCAGCTTTCCCCTGCCTGTTCCTTATCAGCAATCACAATGTCTGAAGTAACACAAGTACACATGGAGTCAAAGTTGCTGGGGTCAGTTCTAGGTGAAGGTTTTTCTTAAGCTTCAGGTTTTTTGATTAGCTAAACGTGAAGAAATGCAGTCCACTAGCTATTTGCAGCAGTTCTTAACAATCACTGTTACTTTTGTGCTCTCGTTTTGCAAACTAGCATGCACATTGTCAAATAGTTTAGAGTGTTTTGTCAGGCCTCAGGACACAGTCTCCTAACAGAAATCAGCCCCTAAAAAGTTTATCAGTCACTACAAAATGCTATGTACATGAACGCAGTGCTTCTCACACACTTGTTCATATTTCCCCAGTTTCAGCAAGTAAAAACAGACATTAATATACATTGATGACTTCTCTTATAGTCACATTTGTCACCTCACTGAATTTTAGTATTTCTTTTATCTGTAGTTCTTGAGAGAGCAGCAAAAGCATAATAGCTAGATGCTTTTCAGGATTTAGAGTGTCACCTTGTCTAATTCCGTCTGCTGAAACAGAAGCTTTTGACAGCAATTAGCTTTGAAACAAAAAGAGACTTGGGGAATTAAGATTTCCAGCTGCTGAGAACATTAATTTTGATATAGGGATAATTGCTACTGAGATTGGTGAAGACTGCACGAAGTCACAGGCCTGTATGTGAAACTCCATAAGGTCAAGATGTTTAAAATAATTGAATCTAGTTCTACTTTACACATAGCAGAATTCTAATTCTGTAAAACTGAAGTGATAAAAATATGTGAAAGACTGGCCAAATAAAAGGAGCAGGAACAACCTGATAGAAAGAGGCTCTCCCTCTAGAATCAGAACCCTAAGATTCTAGAGGCTGTCAGGATGAACCATCTATTCCACTAGGAGAGACTTGAAACTGATAAAGTAAAACAAATGGATTGTGCCTTTTCAAAGTGAATGTGTTTAATACCAGCTCAAACACCACAGGCTGAGACAAACACATAGACCTATCCAAGTACAGAAGCATCAAGCCCCACAAACTGCTGAGGACAAGACAGATGAATTTACAGTAAATTTAAGAAAACTTCAGCACATTCATAAGATACTTTAAGAAAATCTCCTAGCTTCTCTGAGGCAGTTTGCACTCACTGGTTGAGCTTTCATTTATTGAGTATTATACACATCACTTTGCAAGTCTAAAGTAACAGTCAATGAGGAAACAAATATTTAACACTTACACTTCTCCCATGGGAGCATATGTTGAACCAGTTACAGTAAATTCATTCAGAGAACAGTTATCTCCATCGACTCTGTCCAGGACAAACATCTGAAATTAGAATTAGCAGTGTTACTGCCTTTGAAAAATAATTAATACATGAGATTTAAACCTTAAGTATGCAAGGTACAAGAAGCAAGTCCATGTTCAGTAAACTAGACAAAACCAGACAATACTTTGAACTTCACTCCCATACATGTTTGAACAGCTCCTTGTACTGAAGCATGAAGTACAGAACACAGCACTTCAGTTCAGCAGATCTTATTTGAAAACTGAATTGTGGCAGAAGTAGATCAAAGAGCTGAAAAAATTCCTATAGAGTGTGCACTTAACTTCAGCTATTAGGACTAGACTAGTTCACAATCCTGACCGTGCCTAAGTTCTTCCTTGGCTTCAGACTCAATTCTCCTGTGTATGTTTGAAGTAGCAGTTCCAATCAAAAGCAGCACAAGACAGCTTGTACACTGACAATTCTTACCAAAGCAAAAATATAAAGCATCTACAAATAACAGAAGCTTTTGTATGTAGCAGGCAAGGTTTAAGGCAAGAGGCAGACTACAACAAGCTTCCCTCAACACCAGTGAAAGCATTTCCTATCCTGTTTCTTTAAGTCATTTGTAATGACTTAATCTACAATCAGTCTACACTGGTTGATTAGAACCATTCAGACAGCTCAAGTGTCCATAGAGCACAGACTGAAGTTGTTTTCAAATGAATACACTAATTTGAAGGATGCATTTCTGCTCTAAGACACATGCATCCGTTCATCTTTCCTTTGTTTCCGTTTCCATTTTGGGAGAGCTGCAAGCAGATTCAAATCAGTGAAAATGGAGATAAACATGGCACCTGAAGTTGTCATACTCTACCAGGACTAACTGGTAGTAGAGGACAAAGTTTCCTCACTGACTGATAGTGTATTTTAATACAACTTCTTACTAGTTGGTTACTATGAGCCATTTTGCTATACCTCATCTTAATTATCTTCATTTCCCCTCACTGTGCTGCCTTATGTTTCAGGCAAGCACTCACAAAATACAGCCTAGTATTTAGATCTGCAATGTCTGGAGTCCCTGTAATCTTCAAAGTAATTTTAAAAGCCAAAAAGCTAAACAAGCAGATAAATTAACAGACCACAAAACAGAGTAAATGTGTTCTTGTGTGAGATAACGGGACAGGAGGACATTAAAACAAGACTTCAAATCTTCTCCTAAAGAAACATTGCTTTTAACTGAAATATTTAGGAAAGGTTTCCTTTGGGCACTCAGGAGTTACTACTTAACACTATGAAAACTGTAACTGCAAAGGGAATTACTATTGCGAAAATACTTCTTAAAAAGCTAGGTAATCTCTCTGCTTCAAGTGAAACTGAATACACAGACTGTTTACAGATGTTAGGATTTTGCTGTGCTTTGCAAAATCAAGCAATTAAGGTTTTTCTTTAGCTGCTTGACACAGTAAGTTGTACTGCTAGAGATGTAGAACATTTAGCCCTCTGAAAATAAGGAGTAGAGCATTTGAGTTTTTACGTAAACACATCTGAAGGTTCTCAAATGAGTTAACCATGAAGCCTTCTGCTTTTGGCATCTTCGTTTCTGGCGGCTTGCATTTGGTGATGAAAAATCTCTGCAAAGACTAGGGCAGTTATGCAACTCTACTGCAAGTAACCTCCTCTGGAATACTGATGAGCAGCTGCTTTGTGTCTCTTAGGTATAAATACTACAATACTTAAGCACGTAGAATAAGTCAACCACCAATTAAAAAGAAAAATCAATCACATGAGAATAAAAGTGGTTAAGACTTATAAACTTTTGCCAAAAATACCAGTCTGTAGTGCTCAACATTTACATATTTGGAATTCTAACCTGATGTAATGACTCTGAACAAACATTTGATATCATAGATTTGCTATGCTGCTGAACATCTACAATTACGAAAAGAACTTAGTGTTTTCTCCATAAAATTCCTACTCAGAATATCAAGTACATGAGAAGCATGGAAAACTGGCAACACAACACAGGTGACTAGCTATAAAAATCTCCAATTAATCATCACAAGAAAGAATACTAGCAGAAAGGGAGGCGCACACATCACTTATGCTTACATAAAAGCGCACCATACATTGAAGAGGACCCTGGCAATGCAGGTGACAGGGTCAACAGCTCCTCCAGTTGCCGGATTAGTCACACATATTGAAACCAATATAGGGATCTACATCAGAGCAACAGCAGCTAGCAAAGAACCAAATAAAGGTGGAAACAGTAGAGAAGATAACTCAGACCATCCAAGCTACTGCTAGTAAACCTTCTGCCTTTTTCTCATTGCTAAGCTTCTCCACCATTGTCATCTTCCTATGTCAAAGTGAATGTTTTTACACTTCTACACATCCTACCACTTTCTGAAACTGGACAAATCATACCAACTAATTGCCGGTAGTCTGACGTGCTTACAGACAGCCAATAGGAAGCTGCTTGCAAACAACCTTTCCTTTCATCAAATGCGGGTACAGTTATTTTTGGCCATGACTAAATAAGGGAAGAGATAAAAGCCTTTAAGCACTACACACTGGAAAACTGAATTAAAAGTAGAAGCTTATCTTAGGAAAATAAAGCAAGATCTTCATGATATGAGAACCAAAAAACTCCTGATCAAAAGAATTCAAACAACGCTGACTATTCAAACTGAATGGCTGAGGAGAGAAAGAAAAACAGAGCAAGCCAATTCAACATACCCTGCAGACTGACATCTGATTCGTGGTCAGGGTACCAGTCTTGTCAGAACAAATAACTGAGGTGCACCCCAAGGTTTCTACGGAGGGAAGACTTCTAACAATAGCATTCTTCTTGGCCATTCTGCGGGTTCCAAGAGCCAAGCAGGTGGTAATGACAGCGGGCAGACCCTCGGGAATAGCAGCAACAGCAAGAGCAACGGCAATTTTAAAGTAATAGATAGCACCTCGAATCCAGGAGCCACCGTGAACCGGATCATTAAAGTGACCAATGTTTATTATCCAAACAGCGATGCAGATAAGTGAGATGACTTTAGACAGCTGCTCTCCAAACTCATCCAGCTTCTGTTGGAGAGGGGTTCTCTCTTGTTCAGTAGCCACCATCTCATCACGAATTTTGCCAATTTCAGTGTTTACTCCTGTTGCAATAACCACTCCCATAGCTTTACCAGCAGCAATGTTAGTACCCTAATGTACAGAAAGGGAAGAGAAAACAACTTGCATTCAAACTGTAAACAGTTTCTTCATTAAAAGAAATCATAAAACAACACACACTTATACAAGGCCAGACTAGAGAGAACATGTTTTAGTTAGGATATGGAAAGGGAGAAGAGAAGAAGAATGACATTCCCCCAGTATATGCAAGAGAATATAGATAAATTTCTATTTACAAATTAGGCCCGATACGAACCCATACTGGTCTACTATAAGCACCAAAATCAAACCCAGCTGCTAAGCAAGCAGTACCTATTTCTACTGGAATCTTAAGTGGGTTTGTTTTGTTTTAGCCTGGCAAGAATGAATGCAAATAATGTTATTTACTGTGAGTAACAGACATGTTCTGTGGGATTGTGTGAACATGTTTAAAGTGAGCAAGAAGTTAGGTTTTCTACAAGGAGTTCACCAACAGTAAGAACTATTTCAGTGTCTGAAAGGCATTCAACACTTCCTTCAAACAAATTTCGAATCAACTCTGTATTTCTGTTTTATCAAGCTAGTTCTCAGCTTTAACAACACAATAGCACAATTCAGGTACGCTTTCTTATCAGTCCTGAGAACAATTACTTTAGGAAAAGTAGTCATTTAGGCGTACTTTAAAAGTGCATGTACTCCAGCCTTCAAGACTTTCTTGTATAGGACAAAAGTGTCCTCATATAAACTGGTTTCAACAAGCATCAGGATAGCTTTCATTAAAAGTTACTTTTAACTTTTAATTCATTCCGTTTGATGCACATGGAGACTACGTACAGATGGCACAGAGAATACGACCAAGAAGTCATATGGCCTTTAGATTCAGACCTTAAGTTCTCCTCACTTTTGTTTATCAGCCTATCTGTATCGATTTGTATGTTTTAAAACTTTCAAAACAACTTACAGAAAATAGCATGTTCTTTTTGTCTTGGTTTACAGCACGAGGATCAGGTACAGGGTCAGTGTGCTTTATAACAGACACAGATTCACCTAAAATGAAGAAAACAGCCTTAAGAAGAGATTATACATCTATCATCTTGAGTCCTGTAGGGAATCAAAAGTTATCATCTTCAGTCCTAAAAAGAATGTGTGTCAAACTGCTTTCTTCACATTATTTTAATTGCTTAAGTGAAATAGGAAATATTTCAACTGACCAAAGAATTGAACAGCTAGCTTTTAATGAAAATAAGGTAGGATTTAAGTAAACATTTTATAGGGTTAGAATCAACGAAGCATAAACCACGTCTTTTAAGAGATGTTAAAGTGGTCACACAGGCAGTCACTCCACTCCTTCCTTTAACACAGCAAGATCTACTGCATCAAGGATGACCTCTCATCGTTATTTCACCAAGAATTTTCTACTTCAGTGTCACTGTGTGCTTCTCATGCATTCATGAGCATTTATGTTCTCTATGCATTGGAAGAGTTACATTCTCATTTAAATAATTACACGTTACCAGTTTATGCATTTATTGGCAAACCTTGATTTTCTCTTTTTAACACTATGCAGCCATCTGTCAGTTAACTCCTTTAGCTGGAAGCCTTCTGAAATATCTTCCATAAAAACCTTCAGTGTATCAATTTCCATAAACATCACACAGGAATACAAAGCTGCTTTTCAGTAAGAACAGACGTTAATTACTACATCAGATTTCAAATAGTGGTAACTCAGTGACTGAAGCTAAAAGCATACTACTTTTTGTAAGCCCAAGAGAGCCAAAGCTTCCTACTTTTAAAAGGTTTGATGAGCATCTTAGACTTCAGTCCTGTTTTATTAATTAGAAGACTCAAATATCAAATTAAAATAGTCTGAAAAAGTGTTTTCTTTAAAAAAGTAAATATTTTCAGTTATTTAAATAATGGTAGGGAATTCATTATTCCCCTTATGCAAGATTCCAGTTGACTACTTCTACTTCTTCCAGTTCTGATAGCTTTACAAACATTGAGTGCTTACATTTTCTTATGCTAAACATAAGTAAGCTTGACCAGTCTTGTGCTATTCAGGATATGTACAAAGAAAATTTGCAGCCTGTTTTTCAAGACGAATTTAAGGATCAAAAAGTAAATTATTCATCAAAAATTTATGTTTCAAAATTCAGAGCTAGTTGACATTTGTTATTTATGCTACCAAAACAGGCAGATAGATCTTCATGTTCCAGCTGAGAAAACTCTTATAACATGCTTGGTTGATTCCTAGCTTCTTTCCTATATTCAGAAGTACTGTTACTTTGTTTTGTTTTCAACTAATCTGAAAGTGCTCTAAATTTAGCTCCTGCGCTTGAGAGCTAGTATCGGAAAACACATGAATGTGCATGGACAGAATTTCAGCAAATAAGGCTTTAGTAACAGCAATTTAACAGCTGCCTGTATTTTAGAAGCTCTTGTGAGAGAAAATGGGTGTTACAGAAGACATTTAGTAAGATTTTCATACTTTCATATTCAAGCAGTGACAGGATGTTCAGACCTAGAAGAATGCATAAACTAGGAAAGAAATTGTTTCCCACAAGATTCCTGTGCTTCTTGACTAAAAAAATACCAATAAGGTTTTATAAGTCTCAGAAAAATATTCATCCCACGAATGTGAACACAAGCAACAAAGTTAACGCATTCAACGGCCTAGATTTAAGTAACTAGATCAGAAATATACTGCACTTAAGTGCAACATTGCACTTTTATAGCTTCTGGATTGTCCATAGTGAAATAGTTTATATTATTCTAGAACAGTAAAAAGTCACTTCCAAATGTACACATAATTATTCCAAAGTCACAGAACTCATACCTGTGAGAATTGACTGGTCTACCCTTAGAGTTGTAGATTTGATAGACGTAATTCTTATATCAGCAGGAACCTTGTCTCCAACTACAAAGAAATGAATAAGACCAAGTTATTTTTTTTTTGGTGAGATTTCTAACCAAACTACTATTAGCTTTATCAGCCAGGAAAATGAATTTTCCAGTAACTGTTTAGGTTATTAAGATTATTAACAGCTTCTTACAGATTTTGTGGTTTGCAATACTCTAATTCTATGAGTATCCAATATACACTTTGAAAATTGTATATTTGTCTTCAAGATCTCTACCCCTACCTAACCTCAAAGAAACATTTTGCAAATCACTATTTTGTTCTTCTAATCACATGACTACATTACAGCAAAGGGAGAACATTCTCAAGAGAAAGATACCAATTTCAGAATACATAGCTACAAATTTTGGTTATTTATAAGTTGAATCAAGTTCCCTTTTCAGAAAGGCCGTCCTGGCCAGTTTTCTGGTTGTCTTCTTTATGCCCAAAGTCAGTTTTCTGTTCTCCAAAGATCAGAACATTATCCATGTTTGTTTATTTAGAAACTGCTTATGCAGATCTGCTCTTTTAATGTTATCCTTTGAATACTGCCAGATATTTTAGAATTGAAAGCTAAATTCAGATCTTAAACTAGCTTTACCTCTCAGTAATGCCACTGTATGAAATACACCACAGTCCAAATCCCCATAAAATTTTGGCAGAACTCTATGCTGTGTTTGTCATACATTTCTATTTTTTAGAGCACAACACTGGATGAAAATAATAATAAAGAACCACCTCCTCTGTTAAGCGTTTGAGATACCAAGGCAGCAGGTGGTAGAAGAGTTAACAGCACACTCCTAAAGATGGCAGAGTGATGAAGTCAGCTGCCAGAGCTGCATGGCCAGTTTTGCTCCTGCATCTTTATCATCCCAGAATTAATCCTCCCATCTTTCTACTTTCTCCTATCTAGAGTTTTTCCTATTTTTTAAGGAAAGTAAAAGAACTAAGCCTCACTATTTTGTGACTACTTCAAATAAACGGCTGCATGCAAGCAACTTAACTTGCTAAAAAGGTGTATTGTCACATTTCTGACCAATGTTTGAGGGGGGTCTACATTTACACATCAGCATTTCTAACAAATGCATATAATCACATTTACTCCTAACGTGATATAGCAGTTATTCAAGTGTTAAATTCATTTTTATTATAAAAGAATGCATAGAGACAAGGGAGAATACTTCAATAACTAGCTAATAAGAGATGATTTTCTCAGTAAATGGACTGTGTCCCTGCAGTAAAATTAAAACAAGCTGCAATTCCTGCAGGAACTGCTTATGCAACTAACAGCAATGATGCACGTTAACAAATAACGCCATGAGAAAGTCAGCAATGGTGTTACAGCCTTAAAACACACAATCATTCAGACAGGAAAGCTAAGGAACAAAATGCTGAAAAGAATTAAGTGCTACTTTGAACATTGAGTAAATTTGCACCACGTGACCTTTTATAACATCAAAAAAGCCCCAACCACCATTAAAACCAGCAGAGATTGAGCAGTTTAGCTTGAGGAGTTGCACATCTTTTTATAAGCATGTGTATATGAAGGGATCCCATAAATAGCCACAAATTGTCTTTTTGTATCTTTATAGTACATGAAAACTAATTTAAGCCACCATGCCCTTGAGCAGCAAGAGAAAATAGCATTAGACAAACAGTGACCTCAGCCAAAAATGGCAAAAGTATTCAATATGCTCTCCTGACATCATGGGGAAGTTCATATGCAGACATGTAATTGCAGCTGGTTTTCAGATATCACTGAACAACAGGCTAATGCCTCGGTGCGATGGGGGCATAATGCCTGTCGATCCACGTACACATTTTTGTAGTTCTTACAGCAGCTGGAGAGCTACGGCCCACTCCAATACACTACCACATTTGCCAAGGCTATGCTGAAGTCTTCATTACTTCTTAACACAAAAAGCAGCTGCAAACAAGTTATCTTGAAGTAACTGGAGAGAAGTGTGCAAGAGTCATCTCCCAGTCCACTACTTCCAAATACCTCTAAATCGTTCAAACTCAAAACACAATATTCACAAAAATCTGACGTGCCAGGAGAGACTCCTGCTCTTGTAGATTGATATTCAGGCATCAATATTGCCACAAGAGCTACTCACAATTATTATTGCCTCGATCATCAGAACTGAAGCATTTAATGTTACAATACTGCTGCTTGCAAGTTTATCTCAACAATTTAAGGTAAGATGCATTATATTCCCTCACCATCTCCATTTGAGAAGGCTGGAGTAAAACATTCGAAGTATTTCCAATATGTAAAAAAACAACTTTATATCAGGATCTATTACAGAACTATTTTGAGCAGCTCTCTGCAAAACAGCTACGACACTAAGTCATTTATGGTCTCAAATACACTTTCATAAGCATAAGTGAAACTTACTATAGATAGGAATTTATCCTATGATAAGACAGGAAATTCTTTGGTGAGCAGTCTAGCACAGATCCCATCTACGAGTAGAAGGCTTTTTACCATATACTTTAACACAAATCTATCTCATGTTGCTTTTGTTGCTTTTTATTAAACTATTTTAGACCACAGAACAACTACTAGTATTACCCAAAGCCATAACTTGGAAGACAACAAGAAATTAGGAGAGTATGTATTTGTGTTGCTTAATACAGAGCTGCTACAGTCTAACTTCAGATAACCTCATAGCTTTAAGCCTAAAAGCACAAGTCAGTTACAGAAGTATTTTCATCAATTATTTAAAAAAAAATAATGCTAAGTGGTCACTTGATTTCTACAGCAGCTCCAGAAAAATCAAATAAGCTGGTTTTGAAGTCATTTAGATATGTATTCTTAAAGCATAGTTTAGACAAATACTTAACAACCAAGAAAACAGCCTCTGTAACTATAAAAGTGACTGCTTCTTGGAACAGTTAGAGCAGGGCTTTGTTCAAATCATTACAGCCTTCCTCACAATCCTTTTGTTCACGCACCAAATAGTATTTTAGCATTATAATACTGAGCTTTATCCCACAAAGGAATCTTAAAAAAGCCTAGTCCATGTAAAGGGGTCAAAAAAAGCCACTTATTTAACGGCATGCAAGTCTATACTGTAGCAGATGATTTACAGTTTCTACTCCTTGACAGAAACTGGACTCACATTTAGTTGCAATACAAGTTAGAAGTATTTTAAACAAGACATATTGCCTCACTGAAAATATGGACAATTTAATACCCGCAAATACTGAGTTTTACAGCTACTTACAGCTACCTAGCAATGTTATCTTGATTACACCTAGCCCCCTAGCCTTTATTCTGGAGTTCAAAGCTCCCCACTTCTTATCTGACTCCTCCCAGTACCATGGTAGCATTATGGGTCAATTTCCACTCCATGTGTGTGCAATCATTTACATGTGTTCAATTTGAAGCCTGGCATAACTCTACTTGGCAAAGGAGCACACTTCAAGTGAAACAGGTGCCATTTGCGGATGTGACTGCAGTTCCCTAAAGAGGGCTTCCTCATGAACAACAGCCTTAAGGACAATCCAGCACACAGGCTGCCCAGTCGGACTTGGGAAGTAACCCTGAATGATTCAAGTCCTCAAACTGACTTCAAGTGCAGAACACGTTAAGTCCCAATCTAACGCCTCGCTGTGACCATGTCCTGGAATGATCAATTCATTATCGAAATGCTGAATTTGAGCACTGATATCCCTTTACCAGTTTCCAAGATAGCAGTAATACTAAACATTTATTTTCAGAACTGTCAGAACACAGTTACTGGGAGACTCCTACAGCAGAAATGCACTTAGCACCCTGAAGCCTATGGTTCCAACAGCCCAGGAAGCTACAAAGTGACGAGACGTTCTATAAATCATGAAGTTAGAGGAAAAATAAAAACCTAAAGCCACTTGCTTAAAGCCATCAAAAGAAAAGAGTATTATTATTTTTTTGCCCAAACATTAAGGGTTAACATCCGTTTTCTTTATCTGTTCCAACATTACATACTACTATGGGTACAGTTATTTAGGCCACTTTTCCTAATGAGATCTTTAGCCTCTCAAAGAATCTGCCATTTCAAAGTCCACTCTTGCCCCAAAATAGAGTTTATCTTCTAATTGAGAATACATACCAGTGGGGAGTATTTACTAATAAACTGCCAGTGAAACTGAGGTAATTGAAACAAGCAAGCAAAAAAATCCCTAAAGTACAGATACCACCACAAGGTTTAAGAACTGAAATGAGCAGGCTTAAGTAACACAACATGGGACCCTGGATAGAGCTGAGTATTGTTTCTGCTGGACGGACAGTAACAATTGCAACTCACTTCTGAACATAATGAACTGCTTCTATCTGGAAGTTTATTTGTTGCAGCACGATTTTGATACTAAACTTCTTTAACAAACTCAGCTTAGCTCATCTTCCCTCCTCACATACTAGTCTTCCTCTCACATACAACCCAGTCTTCCTATTGTGTTTGACCACAAATTTAACCTGTTGTTACAGGAATAAAATTTAACATCTCCTTTATAGGGCATAATAAAAATGCTACGAAAATCAGAAGGTCTTCAAAATAAGAAGTTTAAGTCCACCTACTCTTTCATACAAGGTCAGAAGCGTCAAGTTATCAAAGCGAGGAGTGACTGTGAAATACGCTGCAGACCTGAATTTACACCCAAAGACAGTTAAGATGGATTTCTTTTCAAGAAGATGTAGACTAAAATAGTGGTCCCTTCAATTTTAACCATACTAGTAAAATAGCATTTGCTTTTACTGCCAAGACAGCAAAACAATACATTCTGAGTCAATTTTTTGCACTGATGACACATGCTACAGATTAGAGAGCATTCACAAAACAGCCCTCTCTACCACATGCTGTTCTCCATTCTGGACAGGCAGAAATTATCTTTGGAGCTTAGTGCACAGTGCGTATAGGTCTTAATATCCAAACCTAAGAACTGTTAGAGGTAGAAGAAAAAAATCATACATAAGTTACTTATATTGCATTCTCATCAATGACAACCAAGGAGACAAGGAAAAATAGAAAAAAGCTCAGCTGTCTGGGAGCAAAATATTTTAAAGTCAGAATTGAGGCTTTTATTTAGAAAAAGTATATACTATATTGAGCAGTACATAGGACAAATTATTCCTATTTTAATTTTTCCATTTTGGAAAATCATATTTAAGTGTCACTCTCTCTGAAGAGGGCACCAGAACATTTCGTAAGTTGTGCCAATGTGATACCCAGCCTGTAAGTCTGCACTTTTTTCTAATCTGACTTGGTCTAGCTTCAGCTTTTAATCAGTGGATTTATTTATAACACCACCTTCTAGATTGGAAACTCTTGTGATCAGCCTATAAAAATACCTAATAGCAGAAAGAAGAAACCGTTACATTAAGCTTCAACTTTTGCCAGATCAGGTAGAGCAGCAGGTGACATCTCCCCACTGAAGCTGAAGTCCGATTTCCAAATCTGACTGCATTTGGGCAATCCAAGAAAAAACAGTAAGCATTCTGGAAGTGCAGCACAGCACCAAAGGGCAAGTTTTCCTTAGTCTTAAAAAAGGAAAGGCTTGCTTTGTGAGGGCGATTACGGTATTAGCAGAACATTATCTTGATGATCAAGCATTTTGTTTGGTACTACTTGTGCTTATATTAAAACCCCACTGCAGTATCAGTTCTATTCAGAGTATAGAACACCAGATATACTATGAATACCAACAATTAAAATAGAATTACATTCACTTTTTTTTTTTTTTTACAAACAGTTCAGCAACTCCAGAGGAAACTGCTGTAAGAATCAGGAAAAAAACAAGAGCGGTTTGTTAAACTTTCAAATGCGTGCTGTGAGTGACACGGGTTCAGGCTGTGCCCTGACTTGAACCTCATGCATAACCACCAATGTGGTAATGATGTCACTGGAGTACCGAGTGAAGTTTGGACTGCACTCTTATCTCAGAACCGCCTCTGATGTGTTAGAGTCCAACAGCCAAAATGTTCACCGCAGCCCACAAATTTATGTACTATGCATAGATGTATTTATTAACCACTGATTTTATTTCCATGTTTTTTTCCAGTGCAAAAGCAGTACTTTATGAAAAAAGCAGAACAGCTGGTGCTTCATTTTTACAAAGCAAACCCGATAATTTGCGCTAGGCAAGAAATACCTACAGCTGACTTTTCCCCCCATATCAAGAGCTGCTTTCAGCAGTATGCTTTTAGGACAGCTACCAGAAGGTCAATACTTCGGACTGAAGTCTCACTCCATTGTGTTGTAGTTGTTTGGTATGCCACCCTCACCCCTTCCAGCTACTTTTCCACAAGAAATAAACCTGTATCTTTAGCACTGAAGATCAATTCTAGTCATTAAAAAAGTAACACAGATGCAGAGACCAAGTTGCTTTAGAATAAATCAATGTCTGCTGTTCATACTACACGGATAACCTGTAGCTCCTTCATAACCACATTGGAGTCTGACGTAATTCAGTTCAAGAATATTCCTTCCCAACTTTAATGCCAAAATATATCTTCCCTTAATTATAAAGTATTTATGCTTTAGAAAGTATCTTGAAATATTCTGCAGTTGGAATTAAAAGCCTTGGAAAGTAGCACTTGCATACTTTATGCCAGGTATAAACTTAAAACTGAGTATTCAAGCATATCCACCAATTAAATAAGCATTAATTTCTGGGAAGTCTGTGTATTTTTAAGCTGTTGAGTACTTACAGATGTAACAGTAGATGACAGGAACCACTATTCAGCATTTCAGGGAAAAAGGGATGACTGTGACTCCAGCTTGGTCACTTACAAATTACAACTAGTAAACATCCATTTATTAAATCACAGAAATCTAATTAGATACCCCATCTAAACCAGAACATTTTAGACAGGATATTGCAACAAAAGTGAACAAAATTCATTACTGTTCACAATGTGCTTCTTTTAAAATTAAGCAATTTGCAACCAGTTTATCCCAACTTGTCAGACTGGGCTTCATATAAAACTTTAAGAACTGAAGCCTTACTGTTTTAAGTTTCTCTTTAAAATATTACTTTAACCAAGGCAAACAAACTCAAAACATCAAAGGACATCTTTAATCTATTAAGGCAGCCACTAGTTACCAATTCAGAGTGCATCCTCCAATAAACTTAAGGTTTTAGAGCAGAGTGGTAATCCATTTAAGACAGGCACACTGAAAAGCCATTTGAGGACAGCATCTGGACTTTTCTTTTCAGTTCATCAATTCTAAGAAACAAACAGTGTAGCTAAGTAACCCTTAAACACTACAGTTCTGAGAACTATGCCCCCTAGAGCTCTGCAAGCCAATTTAAGGCATATATCCCAAACCCCTAAACTCCAACTCCATCCCAAAGATTTCCTGATGATTATACAGTATCTTTTCCACTGGCTGTGCTTAGGCAGATGTGGAAGAAAATTTTCTGAACATGTACAGTTAAGCAATTCATGTCTGCATAGTCTCCAAGCATTCAAACCATCAACTGTCTGCTGGTACACCTGCAAAATTATAGTGTGGCATTTATGTCGAATGTTAGCTGCCAGGCATAATAACCAGTAATTGCTCATCAAGTGCTCCACAGTGCCTGCGTGCACGCTGATTCCCAAGATAAGCATAAGACAGTACCCCTCAAGAGATAGATGGCCTAATCTATTTCAAGGTACTCCACATTTACTGCACGGTGACAATGCAGACCTGCAGTTTCCCCCTATTACTTCAAGTCAAATACACCAGCATCCATCTCCCTGGTTGATGGACCAATTAAAGGAAGTATCTTCACGTAGCTTTATTTTAGACTACTGCGCCTTGTGGCTTTCTATGTAATGAACACAGTCAAGCTCCGTGCAATAGCCTAAGGAGCCAAAATAAAAAGTAATGGTATTAGCCATTATTGTATTGTCTTTTGGCTATGTTGAACTGCACAGGTTATCTTTAATGGCTTCAAAACTACAAGAACGACCAAATGATTTTGGAAATGGTTCAATGCTACTTATTCTCAGAGAACTCTTGTGGTGTAAAGAAGCAAATATAAATGTATACTTTTGCATGAGTTGCAATACCAATCCACCAATTCCTACAGCAAGTTCTCTCTGCATCAGACCCCAATGCAACTACATCAAGAAAGCTGTTATAGCATTAACTGTTCTGTAACAGAAGACCTTTAGAAAGTTCTTTAAAATTAGATATCAACACAGGGGAGAAACCTATCACCTGGTTATTTACACCACTCGGTTGAGAGATATTCGCCTGGACACACAAATGTCATTGGCACTTTGCCTAGAATTCCATACCCAGATATGTATCCTAGTATGAAGTGCTCCGTCACTTCCCTACATGGTCATCTTTTTGCAAACACCATGTCAAAGGCCATCACAATACTCTTGCGCTTGAGAGACAGGCATGCACACACTCTCCCTCACCTCCAGGTCTTGACACTAACGGTGGTACATAGTGTATTGCTCTTCTCAACTTGCTTGGGAGCTTTTCTGAGTTTGATACGATTAAAATTTCATCATTGTCTGACTACAAGTTAGAATTTATATTGTTTCGATATCAGTGTTCATATTACACTGAAGCACTTGTTTTCTGTATAAAACAACCACATGACGTACTTAATATAACCCATATAGTCACCTTCATTGAAGATGCAATTGACTATATTTGCCAATAGAAGAAAAATGAGTGCTTAAAACTAGCTTGGGACTATTTGACCCACCAGATTAAGTGAGTGTTTTAATTAGTACGTGCTTCTACAGTCAGTCGACAGGCTAGACTATTTATGTTAAAGGACAATCACAAAAGCTGGGTAATTTTGTTTTTCTACTAAGCACGCTAGTTTAAGTTTCCTTTTTTTTTTTAAAAAAAAATCCATTCCACATGCAAACTATCAGACACTGATCTACAATCAGATTTTAAAATAATGCAATAGTTCCCCTGTGAAAAATAGGGTACCATGCTTGATAAAGACGGCCTAGCAATACAGGTATGCTAGTCAGCAATTTATTTCCAATTCATTTTTCTCCTTCAGATAAAGATTTTCCAAAGAGATGTCTAAAGTCACAAGCAATTGACTTTATTGATACTGACAACGCACAGCAGTGTAAGTAAAGCCTGCACATCCCCCAGCTGTTTCACACACAACCTGAGCTTTGTCTTTTTCTGCAAGATGAAAATGGGATTTCTCTGCCACTTCTGAAATAACAAAGAATCAGTTGGGAAATTTCTGTGCTCTAGGCACCTGTCAGAGCAACAAAATCCAGCGTTTTTCCTTAGCTGGATTCCCCAAACCTGTATAAAATACAGTCATCAGTTTGCTGTTCTACCAATACTAATTTAAGTAACCCCCAAAAAATCAATATACTCCCATGATAAACTGCTTCCAGAACTACCGGTCTATTGCAAGCACTTAAAATTGGGAGAAAGAAAACTTCAGCTGCTTAAACAAAATCTCACTGCAGAACTCATGGATTTAAATTGACTGTAGAATACGGTAATGGCGAGGTAAAACAGAGTAAGTGTCAAGGTATCATAACTCACCCTTTATTTCAGCTATCAGCACTTTGTATTTGTACTTGTTCTTCACCCACGGACACTAAGAGCAAACTAGCCTCAGCCTTGACGAGATTCACGCTCACTCGCAGTCACCTCAGCCAGAGCTGCCATAGCTGAATCATCCTGTGCACAGGACTGAGACTGTGGACAGGGCTTAGCAAACATTAAAGTTTCTCAAGGAATGAAAGCTGGGCAGCCAGCCAACACCAACTTCATTTTGAGTGCATACTCTCTCTCTGCCTACTAATTAAAACAGCAGGATAGTCAATTTTAAGGGTATATATTTATCTCCACCTTCGACAGCTACCACTTCTAAAAGCAAAGGAAGGCTAGGGGAAAAGAAATAGTTTGATGTATACCCTAAATTGCTCCCGAAGGAGCAATCACTCAGCTAACAGTTGATAATGACCTACGAAATATGAGTATGCAATTACTCCTGACATTTAACAAGAACCACCCACTTTTATCTGGGAAGAAATCAGAAACAAAGTCACTGACCAGTCCAATTTAGTGAAAGAGATATTGCTGTGGCATTATCACCAAAGTGAAGGAGTTTTACATATTTCATTTCATACTTTTATTTTGGCACTCCTTCCAGACAAAGATACATCTTTTAGGACAAGTCTATTGAAAACATTGATGCAAGAGTCCAATCTTTTGATCTAGGGCTTTATTTATCTATTTTAAAAAGAAGCGATGAATGCATGGGGTTCAAATGCTCACAGTAGAGAACAGGATGCTCTACTTTATTTAATAATTATTCTATTTGCAGCCTTCTGTACAGCAATACATAAAAGAAAGACGTGCTAAGGCATTATCAAAGATGAGAAACCAACGATGTCACATGCCAGGCACATATTAGCTGAGGACAGAGGAAGACATTTGTAATGAGAAATTGAAAAGAACTGCCGCTGCAAGCGTAAGAGTCGGAAAAAATTTCAAATTAAATTATAGCTTTCTTTATCTAAAGGACAGAGTGTGACTAAACAAAAAAAATCTCTGCATTCCAAAATTTAAGTCATCACATTTAAGAGCAAGGAAAAAATCTTGTGATAGAAAACAGAGAAGTTATATGATAGTCTGAACCCAGAATGCAGAAAATACAGTTTTAGAGTAGTGACAAGTGTTTTAAAACCTGTACTCCAATTAAGATGCTTTGCTTTTAGACCTGCTAATTAAACTAAGTGGCAATTTGAAAAACAATCCCCTCAGTGCAAATGCACATTTAAAGTAATTACAGATGAACAGAAGCAAGGTTGTTCTTTAAGCGAAGCATATACTTAAGACTTCTCTAAGAACTCCCCCCAGGGCCTCAAATCATTAAGACGAGGCCCCCACAACAGTTTTCCAATATACACCAATACATGTATGTACTACATAAATGAGCCTTACCTGCCACTTCTACAATATCACCCGGGACGATGTCCCTTGCTTTAATCCTTTGAACACTCTTTCGGTCTTGTCGATATACTTTACCCATTTCTGGTTCATATTCTTTAAGAGCTTCAATAGCATTTTCAGCATTTCTTTCCTAAAAGACAGAAAAAAAAAACATGCAACTAAAAAAGCCTTCAAGGTAAGGAAAGATAAGTATGTCAGACCTGACTTTTCAAATGCAGTATCGTATGAATACTACTGACTCAGCTCAGCTACAGTTATTCACAATGAAAATTATGTGACCCATCCCCTTATGATGTTGCTGACTGGAAATCATTACAGTGTAATTCAGATATTGGTGGGCATTTAGAAGCTTGATGCTGTTTATTCAAACTCAGCAGTATTTCCTATCAAGGAAATCCTTTATGTCTTGTTACAGAGAGGCTGCACAAACCATTCTATGTAACTGATTTTTTTTTCCATGTCAAAAAGCAGCCATAAGTATATCCATGAGTTGTAATCCTAGTCTTGTCTCAGCTGTACCTTGCCAGCTGGAGCAGCTTGCATTCAGACTGGAGTGGGGTAGCAATACTGAGTTTCACTTACTAATAGAAGTGTCAAGTTAAGATACTCAAAGTTTCCCCAACAGTGTTATCATCAGTTTCATTTCAGCAAATTAAGTCACACTAAGGTGAAATTTAGGCACACTGACAAGAAGCTTCCCCAGAGTCTAACAGTTTACAAACTTAGATGAATCCCCACACACAGGTTTTTATTTCCACAAACACTAGCACAATAACTTTCCTATCTCAATTGCAGTTTCCTCAGCTTAACACTACCAGAGATCGCTGTCAATGCAGTGATGCTACCCAGAGATAGGGCAACGTGAGAAACCAACAGCCTATCATTACTGCTCCTCTAGCTCAAGGAAGAATAACTTCTTTCTCATTTTTCCGTTCAATTTCCAAGTACAAACATCATACAGTCCTGAAAATGGTAAGGGCACAGCTAGTACACCTAGTTTTTAGAAAGTCTTCACTTCAAATAGATACCAAGCTTTCTAGATGATAAAAACTTGACCCAGCATGTATCAAAGCAGACACTTAATCCTCAGAAAGTCCAAGGTTGAGGTATGAGGTGTTTCCACAAAACAAAGCAGCTCACCAAAGCTACCTTGAAGGACTTTTGTTTACATGGTACAGCTCTGTGCCAGGCCATGAAGAGGTACCAGTGCAGGTCCCAAAAGCTGTTAGCAATACTAGCCTCATATTCCACCAGGTAAATTGATTCTGATCCTCAACAACATAATGCTGACATTACTTCTCCATGCATTAACTAAGAGTTAACATTAGGCAAAACCTTAAGGTACAAGAGAAAGCCTCACAAAGAGAACATTAAATATAACTTTTACTTCAAAAAGGAGAAATGAGAAAGAATTTACATGATTCAGATAGGATAGTCAGCTCAGCATCTTAGACCATATCTTTTTGCTCCCAGTTTGCTTGATTTGAAGGTAGGTACGCTGACCTGTCAACCACTTAAGTACTAGCAGATGGCGCTTTGGGAAATGTGCACATGGAAAGAAAGGTTGAAAAGGGCAGAGCTAAGGCAATGACTCAGTTGCTCACAGTACCTGTAGAAACAGATACAGTTATGGGTGGAGACTACGTACTGTGACTTTTTTCCATGCCCATTAAAACAAGGGAATGAGTCACTTAATCTGTGCAGCAATTCTGTTTCACAATTAAGTTCGGTGCATGTAGATGTATAGATACTCTCTGCACACTTAGCACATCTGAAAAAATTATTCCATACAAGAGTTTATCCAACTACACAAGCAAGTTCCCAAACTAAACGGATAGCTTTACCTTACATTTCAGGCTTCAGATTGTTATGTGCCAAATTGTAACACGAAGTTTCAAGTTATTAAAGATTAATTCTTCCACAACTGCTTTATGAAGATCTGAATACAAAGTGACACTTAAGGGTGCACTGCTATCATTCTTCACTCTACGTCACCTCTTCGTCCATTACCAGCTCTAGCTGTTGTGCAGCAAGCAGGATTCTGCTAGAAAATCGATATTCTGCTACTTGTGTTTGAACAAAGCAAAGAGTAGAAACATGCAGCAATGCCACTGAAAGACACTTCTGGTGGTTAACAGTGTTTAGGCTCGACTCCAACCTGTTTTAACATGCTAAGAGGTGTCTCCCTTAGTTTTCCTTGTTATTTTGGACAGCATTTTTGTTTGGTTTGTTGTGGAGTTTGTTGTATTTTTTTTTATTTTTATTTTTTTAAGCCTGAAGCCTAACTTGCTAGGATAGCAAGTACATATGTTACATTACACCAGCCCTTTAAAAAAATCTGCAAGGGACTTAAGTTACCCTAAAACCCCATAATATTTTTTATCTGCAGAAAAAAAATCTAATCAAATGTTCCATCTGAAGTGATCAAATTTGGCAAAACAAAATTGTTCGTATAATTGACTATTTTAAGAAGTGTCAGTACACATTATTGCCAATATTATTTTAGAATTAAGAACTGTAGTAATTGAAGAAGAGGAATACTGTGTTAATTCTCTCAACAAATGCACTAAAACTAGTATTTGTTCTCAAAAGGAAACAGACAGGAAACAAACTTACAAGTGCTCCATCCTTTGTTCCTCAGCTGGGACAAAGCAACTTTTTTTGTAAACCTATACAAATGACTGCTTCTTATCTTTGCAATGTTTATTTCCTGAATTCAGGACTTCATTCTGGACTGTTGAGCTGATGTGTTGATCAGTGTATGGCTAAACACACTGACGGGCACTTTGCCTTGTTGGCAATACTCCTGAAGCTTTCATTTCACCTTTAGTCAATGCTTTCTGTCTAGAATTTATATGATACAGAGACTCTTAGAAATCTAAATCTAGCCATACATATTGCTTGCATTGTATGAAGCACCTGACACTACAGTGCACAGTTCCTCTTAAACCAAGAAACTCCACGACATTTGTGATTTGATATTGTAAAAGTATCTGCGTACCTGCCACACTCCCACAATCGCGTTGGCTACTAATATAAGTAAGATTACAAATGGCTCTACAAATGCTGTGATTGTTTCTTCACCTTCTTCAAACCAGGCCAGGACCTGTAAGAGAGAAACACTGATTTAAATCAAGTGATTTACATAGACACCTTGCAAACCTAAGACACCGTAAATTTCAACTTGAGGTTCAACTCCTCAGACTTCAGCAATTTTGAAGAACCCTCAAATCTTCCAAGCTGTAGCTCCTGAAGGAGTTGGCAATATGCAATGGAAAAGGAGAAAAAGAATCTTTACTGAAATAGTACAAAGTTCATTCCGAAGCCTGCTCTTCTTTTAAAGGAGAAAGCTATTTATTTGGGAACCATACTGCTACTCGTGCTTCAAAACCGAAAGCAGAAGTCGTGACAATGGCTACAGCACTGAAAAGTTGCAAACATTTTTCATTACTGTCTAAAACAAGATGCAGACTGATTAGCTAGACTACTTATAGCACTAAAGCTTTGCATGATTAAGGTTTATGAATTTTAACTAAATTGTTCTTTATCAGTAACTTAGACAAATTAAAATAGCTTTACAAATTTTCAGTAAGTAGATATGAAAAATAAATATCTACTAATTAAAATACAAGTGATGTCCTATTGAAGCATTTAAGTGAACCGTACAATTACATCTGAAGTTGAATTCAGAGCCAAGGATCTGATAAAAATTAAACTTTTTTTTAAGTAAATCAACTGGAAAATTTGCATAAAAGACACCAAGAAGATTTTAATCCATTTGCTTTCGAATCATGTTCTAGTTTTAGGCTTCTGCCATTCATTTGACTTCAGGAGAATGGGTAAGCGTCAGGGCCTCTGCAGAGTTCTGTAGCTACTGAAGAAAAGTCAAGCTAACGTGACCAGAGAGGAAGAGCTTTTTCGTCAACATATTGAGCAACAGGAAGCCTGGAAAGTGACAGTAAATAGGAACAACGTGTTGAGATAATTAGGGCTGGTAGTCAGGCAACAGCAGCACTCTGAATCACTGACTGCAGTGAGCAAACCGTTACTAAAGCAAGCACCATAATTCCACTGACATGCTGCTCAGAGCTATTGCTCAATTGTGAAACACTCCAGGACGTTAAAAGGAAGAAGGAGCAGCAGCATGAAAGCCTCAAGCAGAAAGCAGACTGTCAAGCAAACCCAATGCAACAACAAATTTTATGACAAAAGAATAAACTTGTAAGGCCCAGGTTACGATTAGTAAGACTGAACCACTCCAACTGGCAATGCATTATTTGGAGGGTCTGCGTAATCCCTCTGGAGAGAGGGATTTAGTTAGGAATTCTTATGCTCTTCACATCTCGATGCCTCTTCCCTCCTCCCACACCACATATCTTCAATCCCCAGTAACAGCTTCTGCCATTTGACCTGCTGAAGCGCAGCCTACACGGTAGTTTTCACTCAACACATTACCCCTTGTATCACAGACAGCTTTTACTCTTCACCAGCACTGTTGCCTCTAGCAGAGCTATAGAAATGGCTAACAGCATGTCCCAGTTTCCTTGGCATATACAAAGCCACACACCATCAGAAAAGCTGCTTAGTATCTGTTTCTTCCCTCCTTTTCTTTATTGGGATTCCACACGGCCAATCCTGCTTCCAAAAAAGCAAGGGAATTCAATCATTTTCTAGCATTCTTAACAGAGCAGACAACTGCAAGGTTAACTGGAGTAAAACATCTGCTTTACGTAATACTAAACCATAACCTTTGCAGGTTGAAGACCATGTGGGTTGTAAAGCAACACCAAGAAACCCTGCAACTTCGAGAGGGAAGGAAAGTAGCTACAAGAACAGCATGATCCACGCACATCAAGGAGAGCCAAAATTAAGTTTGAGATCTTTCCTTCAATAAGCCATTATTTCAAAAAGAGCCAATGAACTCAGAGATCCTAACAGTACAAATCTATTAAGTTGCCTTAGATCTTCACTGTTGCTTGTTTGGCAAAGTTAACAATCTGTAACTAGATTAAAATGAAATACCCAGCTAATCCTGGAGGCGAGCAGCACACATCTCGCCCACAAAGTTTCCACACAATTGTTAACTGTGGAACAGAACCTACACTGTGTAGTTCTAGAGTGCAAACATAAGCATGTAAATAACAGAACACCTGAACGCGAGTCCTTGGTTTTGCTCTAGCAAACTACTGCTACATTAGCACTCCACTGAGGACATTTGTGACCTAAAAGACTTACTGTACTAACAAATGAGGGTTGTTATTTGATAGTAGCCTAAAGTTAACAAAAACACAGCAAGCTCAGAAGGTAGAGCAAGGAATACACGTAAGTTTAGGAGCATTTCATTATGCATTTTTGATAACAGATCGTAAGTCAAAGCCTAGTAGAGACTATAATTCTTGCCCAAGGCATTGAGTCTGTCAAAAATAAAGCTTCCATTAGCACACTTTAAAACCCTGAAGAGGTTTTCCATGAAAGATCTCTGGCTACTACTCAGAAGGGCCCCACCATATTTTAGCCACTTAAACTCACATGTAGAGAAGCTTAATTACCACATCATCGATCTCCACTGTACTGTTCAGGTCATTAGGAAAAATTATCATTTAAGTTTTAAAAAGCAAGAAAAAGATAAAATAATTGCTTAAGAGAAACAGAAGCCTGACAGCATAAGGCAAATCAATAGCAAGACCTACCAGTCCCATACCAACAGCCAACACAAGCAGCTTTGAGGACAACTTTCATTCAGCACATCTGATTTAGTGTTGCTAGAGTTATGGCTTACAGATGCCTACTTTATCCAAGGCATAATGGGGTGGACCTACAGGATACTAAGTCCAAAAACATGCAACAACAGGCAAACAGCACTTAGTTTTTGTGGTTATTTAAAGAAAGGGGGTCAGAAGTACAATGCAGAAGTCAGCCAGCAATGAGGCAGACTACTGATCAATACAGCTACAAGAACAGAAGTGTCCTTACAGCCTTTTGCATTTCTACAAATTAATATCTGTGGATTGTGAGGTTAAGTTATGGTGGCAAACTGCCTCAGGTGTCCATTTGTCATTAAGTAACAGAAACAGAATAAAATGAAGAATGGAAGTTTCAAGATAAAATTCTGTTGCCCAGCAGGCTGTACCTACTAACAGAGGAAAAGCAAACAGTTTGTTGTCAGCAACCTAACAAGGCTTTTTTTTGTTTGGTTTTCATTTTGACAATGGAAACTTTGAAGCGAGCAGGCAGATTAAGACCTCATCCTGACGAAAAAAAAGTCTTAGACTAATTAAAGCTAGTCATGTAGAACTACAGCAAGCTTTTAAGAGAGCCCTCTTCTCACAGGACACACTGAGTTAAGATTCAGTACATTCTGGACAGAGTGCTAACTACTACTGCTCAAAAATCTTTTTAATGATTTTTCTTCTCAATACAAATTTACTTAATTTTAAGCAGATACAAGCTATTTTAATAGTTCTGATACTTGTTCTAGTTACTTGACAGTTATCCTGAACACCAGGAAATAATAAAGGTAAAATCCCCAATTTGCTAACAGATTTATTTTTAATTGCTACCCAAGAAAAAGAAATCTTGACCAGAATTATTAGTAAGAAATCAAGAATTTTATTGGGTCAGCAGATTGTAAATACCCAACATTTATGCTACTCCATACTTCTAAATGCAAGTACATTCCTGTGATTACTGTAGCAAAACCAGTGAAAATAAAGATACAGAGTACTTAGTTTAATTTATACAAATTAAAATGGAATCACAATTGCTTCTTACTCCTTTGTCACCCCACCTATCATTTGGTGTCTCAGGTCCTATTGAGTAATCTGAGTTTGGCTAAAAGCATGCCAATGTAATGTACTTCAGCAACCCTTATCTCGTGTCACATACAGCTCCTGACCTTAACCAGGTAGCTCTGGGGTGATCCCAGGGCAAAGCCTGCAACATTTTACTGGCACATTTAACTCCCTTCGCCAGCAGCTTTGTTCACCTTTTAACACAGATGAGGCTATACTCATGCTAATTTCCAGGATATAATGAACTTCTCCAGCCTAAATCACAAGATATCGTTTTAATCTAAACACACACATCCACTAGCAGAATGATACCCAGAACATTCACTTTTAAGTTAGTTCAGGCATTAGAGAAATAATTGAACTAAGGAGGAGTGCTCTCAGAATGCTGAAGATTTAACTAAAATACAAGCTTTTGCTAGTTTCTAGCACATACTTCATCTTGTAGAAGAAAACTCAGAAATATGATGCAGAGACTGTACAGTTAAGCATACATCACATTCTTCAAAGCATTATTCCCAATCAGGGGCACAAGTAACATTTTACAACTTGAAGTGATTTATACAGCAAAGCAAGCTTATTTTTAATGTAAATACTGTCGATTTCAGTGTGTGCTATTGAAGTAGCAAGAATTAAAAGCTGGATTTCATGGTAAATTGAACATCCTCTTACTTACACCTAGAAAGTCAAGCTACAAAGGCCCCTGAACCACTGAGATGCATTTTTCAAGTTACCTCTGTAAAAGCTTCACCATGTCTGACAAAACACTGGGACAAGATCCGAGTGCGCGTGTAGATCCATTTACTTCGAATCAGAAATTACACGGTTTCTCTTCAAAAGCCATACTTAAGGCCAGTAAAAATATTGGAGGAACAACAGTGTAAGAATTGAAGCTGTTACTAACTTGGCACATCTGTAACAGCAGTTCCGACTTGGAATGTAGCATACGGTATCCACAGCCAAGGCAACAGGCAGCATATGACCCCCGCGATCAGCTAGGGTGACACGGATTCAGCTGTTAGTCTGATTTATTTTACTGACACATACCTGACAGGGCTTGTGGGAGCAGAGGACACAAAAGGCACTCTGAACACAGAATATTATGGTATGTAATAGGTGATGTTTCTACACAAAAATGTAGCTGAAGGAAGATCTTGATGTTAAAGACTTTTTCTGAGCCGTCAATCATAATAGTAAAAATCTAATACGATTTAAGATCACAACACAATTACCAGAGAAGCTTCCATGATACAAACTAGTACCCTAACATACCTTGAGGTCCCATCTCTCACACCTGAACCTTCAAGTTCAACAGTTTTTTTAAACTGACAATGAAGAACTCCACTGCTTTCACTGCCCTAACAGCACCCATGCCTTTCCTGCAAGCACGCAATGCCGACCTGCTGCCACTAGCACAGTGAAGCATGTTCTCCATCTGATCCTCAGTAAACTCAACTGCTCAAATTCAAGCAAGTGTTAGTGACAAGCTCAGAAAAGCTTAAAAATAAAGTCAATGCTATGCTCATGCCTAATTTCAACTTTCAGCCCCCTTGTTAGTAATTCAAAGACTTAGCAAGATTTGGGGGTCATTCATCCTTAAGCCCAAGCTCGTTAAGCCATTTTCCCCCATTCATTGTCATTCAAAGTAAACAATTCATTTAAGCATCTTGACAGAAACTCCCTTTTGGATATACACCAGGTCTGTAAGTCTTCAGCTGGAAGTTATTTCAAACCAGAGCCATTATCCAGTCTTACTTCTGTTGGTACACTATCCAACATCCTACCTGAGTACTGTAGTTTAGTGCCTATCAAGCGATAAATTATAGTAAGAAGTAGTCACTGAACAGAAGTCTGAATCCGCACATCCAGTCCCACGTCTAAGTCTGAGGGGTCTGACACTGTCCCCAAGAAAGGCAAAGTCACATTAGATGAAAGAGCAGCTATCAGTGGTATTACTCAACATCCTAAAGCAACACAAATTTAGCTGACTCCATGTTAAGTTTAATTATCCATTTCAAGATCTCTAAGGTACAGGAACTTTTGCATGCTTTCCAACAGTACAAATGGCAAGACTGAATTCCTAAAGCTTGCAAAAGACAGCGTAATACACGCATTTAAGTTAACTTTTAGTATTAAGTTGCTCTACCATAAGAATGACTTAGCATAATTTATTAGTCTCAACTTTACTACATTAAATAATGGAGTCGTACATATTTTCATGTTCTCTCATGGAAAAACTACTGTCCACATGCTTAACACAGCTACCCACTCTATTCAAACATTTTCAGGAACCCTAGAATTTAGCTGATGTTAATTCCACCCAATTTTACAGCAATACAATCTATGAACACATTCAACAGTTCCTTACAGCTACTACAAAAGTCTCTAATATGCTTTCATCAAGAAAAAGTGTCAAAACAAAATAAAATCAGACAATGATCACATTCTGAACAGGGAAAAAGCCAGAAACAAACAGAAAGGGGGAGTGCTTTTAAAGTGCTGTAATAAAATGTATCAAGTTTTTTCCTTTACATTTCATTAAAAGGAAAATCCCTGCTATTCCCAAAATAATCCTACAGTGGGTAGCCATAACTCTTAAATAGGAGACAGAGAAAAAGGCAGAGCAGTAGCCCAAGGTCATACACCATGCCAGTTGCACAAAAGCAGAGAACCCAGATACACCCTACACTCCTTTCGACTACAGTCTCCCCCTAATTAGGCAGGAAAATTAGGCATACTGATAAAAAGAAATTGAATCCAGTTACTAATAAAGTTTGCAAAGCGTGCTTGGCAGTGTGTATTATATGACTTCTGTCTAGTATTGTACTGAATACTCATATTCAGCAATGAAATCTTTAAGTTTGGTGAAGTTGGTTTCTTCACTTTGTTATAATAAAAACAAAATAATATATATGTTGGAAGGAAAGGCTAACAATATTCTGTACTGTCATTTATCTCATCCCCTTTCCATCCTCTGGGAAAAGAAATGAGAAAGAGAAGAGGAAAAAAGGTTTCTGAATGACCTGTTTATTCAAATTTCTATGGGCAGCCCGATTTCCTCCCCAGGAAACAGAAGAGTGAGTAAAGCATCAATGTCTCCACAGCCAAGATCAATGCCACCAACCACTGCTCAGCTGGTAACGGTATATACATACCAAAACCCAGCACATTTTGAAAGGAGGTGTCAGTGGGGGGATAGATAAAGCTTCCCTTGGTCAAGGATCAGCACCATGGCATGCGGCAGCAGCCACAACAGGTCAACCCTTCCCCCATCTCCACATCCTCCCCCATTACAGAACAGTTTCTCCTCTGCCCATCTAAATTACCTTGCCCTTAGCTAGAGTCACAATTTCCACACCCCCAACAGCTGCAGGTTTTTTCTTTCCAAGTAGTTAATTACAACTCGAGGGCAAAGTCTACTATAAACTTCTATTTCTACCGAAACAATTTAATATTCTGCACTTTTTTTCCTGTCATCCAGCTCCCTAAGATGCATAGATTTCAACTTCCTTCTAGACTTAAAACTTCGTTCAGATTTCCATTTTTCTGTAAACGCATACCCTTTACGTATTACGTAAGATGACCAACTAAACGTGCTTAAAAAAAAAAGTTTCATTCTTGTTCTTTTAATCCTGTACACAAAGCAAGATGTTCATTTTATGACTAGACTATCCAAAGGTCAGTTACCAAATTTGGTCAACAATGGTGCCATCACAGCCGTCATCATTCTTGTCACTGTCAAAAGCAACAACTGTCACCTTGCTATTATCAGGAAGGGAAGGCAACTGGAATAATCGCCATGTAAATTCTATTTACAGTCCGCACTGCATCCAAAAATGTCTTGCAGCGATTATACATTGAGCTTGATAACAATTAACTCAAAGGCAAGAAGGATGACCAGTTAAACACTTACTCAAGGTTAGTTTTCAAAGCCAACAAAAGCATTGGGAAATCCCACTTCAAATAAGCAAGCAGGGTTGAATGAGAAGTACTTTTAAAATACCTGCCTAGCGTAGTTACGTACTTCTGACTCATGCAGTGAAAGATTCCCCGAAACTTTCTTCTCTAGCATAGAAAAAAATCCATTCAGGAAGCAACCAATTTAAAAGAGAGTGATTTACTTAGTATCTTATGCTTCTACCTCTTGAAGAGAAGAGGTGTGTACAGTTCCTATATGTTGGAACATACGTCATTTCTGAGTCTGCAATATACAAGCCAATGAAATAAGAACAATTCATACTTACAAAAGATATGCAAGCTGCCAGCAACAAAATTCTAACTAGTAAGTCTTCAAATTGTTCAATCACAAGCTCGAGTAAGGTTTTTCCTGCAATGTGTAAAGATGACATTTAGTCACGAATATAAAAAAGGATGAACTATCGACAAGAACTAGAAGATTTCAAAAAAATGCTTACCTTCCTCAGCCGGTAATTCTGTCAGTCAGATTTTTTCAGGAAGCATGTCAAAGAGAACAAATCATTGAAGAAATGTTAGAGTATTATAATGCATCCACCAGATATTGCTTCTGCATTGTACACCCAACTCAGCTGGGTTTGAGAGCCATACCTTAAGAGCAATTAAAGCGGCTCTTCTCATTATAAGAACTGAATAGGCCTGCTAGTCTTGCGTTTTAAGACACATACAGGTTAGCTGGGAGCTGCTAAGGGTTGTAAATTCAGCCAAGTCATCACTCCAGCCAGCTGTGTGACTTCTGCTGTTACTGCATACAAAGGGTCAAAGGCTTAAAATGCTTTCCAAATGCTTTCTGACAAGGATTTTCCTCCACGACCACTTAAAAAAAAATAAAAGAAGGAACTTGGTTCAAAATATTTCAAGTGCTTTTCTCCATTTCAGGATTTTCTCGTTTCTGCTCTCTATTTCCCCACGAGTACATTTAGCAATACAAGAGGCATGAAAGGGGAGTTAAAGCTAAAGAAAAAGAAATACATATGATTTTCTCACAGCTTTGCATCTTTACGCAATGCCATCAGAGTTCAAAAGGGACTAGTAAGGCCGAATAATGAAGATTTTTTAAAAATCACCCTATCTGATGAATTTTGTGTCCCGACTCCGGAGAAGAATGTAAAATGAGGGACAGAAAGGTATCGGAAAGCATAGAAAAATGAAGGTCAAGACGGACAAAAAACCCACGGTGTTTCATTTCAGAATGGAAGAAGATTTCCCACCGTTAAGGTGAAAGGAAACGGAGGTGACATCCTCCTTCCCAAAGCAGCCCCGCGAGCTCGGGGTATGAAAGAAACCCACGAGGTGGAGTTCAAGTCAGCCATCTTCTCTCCCTCGCTCCTATTCCGGGTCCTGTAAGAGATGCCGGCTTTGCAAATACATACACGTCAGGCCTTGAAACCGGGCCCCGAGAACGATGAGCGGAAAAGAGAAAAGAGTGAAAAAAGGGAGCGGAGGGAGAAAAGAAGACGAATGCCAGGGACAGCATCCCCGCGGCCGAGGGAAGCGGGCTGTGGGGGCCGGTTCACCTACCGTTGGAGCCCCATTTCTCCTTCAGCTTCTTGACTTGCTCCAGGCTGAGCCCGGTGCTTTCGTTGACACCGAAATAAGCCAAAACTTCCTCCACAGTCTTTGTGTGCGCGTTCTCCATGGCTGGGGCAAGGAGCAGCAAATGGTGCCTGGCTTCTTCTTCTTCCTCCTCCTCCTCGTCAGCGGCGGGCGCAGCGGAGAGCCCCCTCCTCAGCCCCCTCAGCGCCTGGCTCTGTCCCCCACCGCCCCCGTGCTATCACCATAGACCCCTCCCGCACCACAGGAGCCCTCGAGCCCACCTCACCGCCTCGCTCTTTCCGAAGGAGGCAGGAGGGGAAGCCAACAAAAAAAAAAAAAAAATTAAAAAAGGAGGGGGGGGGAAAACCGATGTAAAAAAAAAAAAAAAAGCCCCCGCCCCCCCTCCCACCCCACACGCCCTCTGAGGGAGCCGAGCGGGGCTTCGGGCACCCCCGAAGCCTGGCTGAGGAGAGCCGCTGCGGCCTGAGGGGCGCGGGGCAGAGCGCGGCCGGGTGGCCTCGCCGCCTCGCCTTTCGCCTCCCCGAGCTCCGAGCCGCCCCCGCGGCCGGCGATAACGGCTCCGAGAGGCGGGGGGGGGAGACACAAAAAGGCGCAGCCGCCCCGCTGCCTCCCGCCGGGGACGGGTCGCTACGCCCCCCTCACACACACACACGCCGCCTCGATCCTCCCCTCAACGGCCGAAGGCCGCCGTCACGGCTGCGGGCTCGTTCGACCCCCCCCCCTTCGGTTCTCTGGGTCCGCTCGCGCACCGGCGGCGGCTGCTCTAATGTAACTTACGGGAGCTGGGCCGCCCGGGGCCCCACTCGCCGCCGCGGCATGTGGACGCCGCTCATTGGCGGGACGAGCGGAGCGGGGCGGGGGATGGCGCGGCCCCGCCCGGGCCGCTGAGGCGATGGCGGTGGCGGTGGCGGTGCCTGGCGCGGTCCTGCGCAACGCGGGGCGGCCGCCCTCCGCCCGGGGGAGGAGGCGGAGGCGGGCGCTGCAGGCCTCATGCGGCGGCGGGAGAGCTTCCGCCCTGCCGGGGATGAGGCCCGCAGGCGGGGGGGCGAGCCGGCCCGGCCCCGGGTCGCAGCCGCCTCCTGGTCCGATCTCGACCCGTGTTTGGTGGATGAGGGGACGCGGGGATGCCGCCCAGCAGGGAGGGATGAGGCGATAGGCGCCTCAGTGCAGCGGCCTGTCGTGACTGGGGTCGCGTGTGGGGTTGCCCCCGCTCGTGTCGTGACAGGAGCTTCAAGTACCCAAGGGTGGGAGTGGGACTGTCTCCTCTTCCGTGGTGACAGGAACCTCGTCCAGCCTTGAATCCACCCGAGGAGAGAAAAAAATCACGAGGTGTGTGCCCCCGTGCATGCACTGAGGGGTTTGCACCCCAGAGGTCCTGCCCCGGCCGTGACGGGGCCTGTGCTGACAGAGCAGTGCCTCCCACGAGCCTTCCCCAGTTCCCATTCCAGCCGTCGCACCCTGCCCCGCCAGCATAACCGTAACACGCACACTCAGCCCTGGCTTGCACCGAGATAACATGAGGAGGTATAAACTGCACGGTGTGATTTCAGCAGCCTGTGTGGTGTGAGATACCAGCCTTCCTCAGCGCAGTATCTCGGTAAGTGACACAGACTGAAAAACTAATATAGAATACAGAAAACTGACTGATTTAGCCATCCTCCCCAGCAATTCACAGAAACTTCAGGGAACACAACACAAGCTGTTAGAGGGATCAGCACTGGCCGACACTAGTGACACCAGCTATACATAACACACGGCAAACAATACAGGACACAATATAAATACCTTCCCTTAAAAGCACTCAGTTCCAACCAATGCTCCTGTGTATGCGTGTGCAACCACAAAAGCTGATCTGTACATGTGTCCTGGCTTACATAAATGCAGATCCTACATACAATCTGCATATCCACCAGTGTTAAAAACCACCCACAGTATCGTGCTATGAGGAACTGGCTGATCTGGAAGGAAAATCTCTTAATCTTACCTCTGTATTGGCACGAGAAGTGAGGAGAGGGGACAGCCAATATTAAATGATGACATTCTAAGCTGTGTGTTGCCCTCTATCCTTTCTAGCAAAAGTACAGCTGTCCTAGAAGAGATTCCTGTGTAACCAGCCAATGTCCAGATAAGGATTTCTTGACTGCATGTCTGCACTTCACAGGGCAGTTCTGAATAAAATTCATGAGTTACAATCAGATGACCTAGTTCAAGTATGAGAATTAGTTATTGCATGCTCATATTAATTTTATCTTGCTTATCAGCAGGATTAATCTGCATGGCCAAATGTTGCTTGAATACAGTTATGTTGCTTCTTGTACCACTGCATCCCCTGCATATACGTACACATACCCTGTTACAGAGGCAAGAATGTCAACATGAGAATCTATATAGTTTACATACAGTTTACTGTATATTTTTGTTGCTGTTTTGATATTTTTCTTCATACTGTATGAATACATGATTCCATCATCCCAAAAACATAACTGAAATCAGAAGGTACACATGCATCTGAAATTCATATTCTTACAAAACAATGTCCTAGAAAAAAACACAGTGCCAGCAGAACAACCGATGAATGCCTGTCACAGGCCCAGCTAAGCCACACCTAAGTTTTCAGTTTGCCAACACACAAGTACATATGTACCTCTATCATCAAACACCTCCGAATGATAGACTCAACATCGGTCCCCATAGTATGTGCATATGCAACGTTAAGAGACATGTCATTTCCACAATGGATATATACACAGTAAGCCCAGCTAATTCAATTAATATATTTCACTGACTGACAGTATGGTATGTCTGGGTAGTTTCCAATCTTCTACCACGTTAACACAGCTTACATCATATGTAACATTATGTAAAAATACATTTACCACACCAATATTTTTCTCCACAAGCATATTTTACTAGACTGTGTATAAGAACCCCTGTAAAGCACTTGAAAGTCATGCACTTCGTTTTCTTACTACTTCGAAGTATTATCTGTAAATGTTATAGAAAAAGCAATATAATTAAGCATCAGTAACAATTTTCAAAACAAACTGGTATTAGGAAAAAAACTGGTCATATTTCATAATTATTTCCCTTTGTTATATATTTTGTATGTCATTATTGTTTTCCTTTTTGTGCCTGCCTCCAAAAAGGCTTGCGGAAAATTATTTAAGCATACCAGAACAATGGCATGTGCAGTTAGAACTTGGCAGAGTGTGTAAAAAAAAGTAGATATGGTGTCCTTTCAACTTGCTAACAGACAGAAATGTGGCTAGGAGAGTAGAGTTTGCATTCTACCAAATCCCAGTAAACTCTTGGCATTCTCTAGGATTCAGTAGTTCAGCTACAGCTTGACAATTCCGCTTCCCTTGTTTCTCTCTCTTCCACTGAGAACAGAGGACTTGATCCTTTGCATTCTTTTGCATCTTTTGAACACAGACCCTACATAAAATGTGGAAAGAACCCGAGAGTATAGTCCTCTGCCTGTGTTTTTTCTGCCACCGGGTGTTGTTACAGCTCAGTGAACATCAGGAGAAGAATGGCTGAATCGAGGACTGCTCTACAGGACTTTCTCTTCCAGAGCACAATAAAGCTCTGCATTTCCTTTATGGTGGTTTCCCCACCTTTCCACAGATCTGCAAGATTGATGCTAGCTGATCACTGAGGATTTCTACACAAGTGATACCTTTCAAATCCTTAAAGATCATTTGTCAGCTGCAAATTTGAAAAATATTTGCAGACACAGTGCTTGGCCTACACAACATAGTGCAGAATGAACTACAAATACCCATGCAGATGCTGCAACAGAGTCAGCACCTGATAATTTTGGCATAAACTGATATCATATAAACTTAAAACTGTGAATTGAAGACAGTCTTACTTCCGATCTTTTGTTGTCAAGGGATTCACAAAGTTTCCTAAGAAATTTGTCTTGTCTCTCAGAGAATATGGTTATCTTGACCCCAATCAGAAGGAAGGCACCTCAGCGCTGCCTAAGCTGTCCAAGCCCAATGAAAGCTTCCAGGAGACTAGTATTTCCAGCATGTGGAGATAGCTTTACGTTCTCCATCTGTAAGGAAGAGGGAAACCAGTTTAATTTGCTGTTACAAAATAAAGTTGCAGTTTGTTTTTAGTGTTACCTTGGAAAGGAGCACAACAAGCTTTAGCCTTGATGAAATTCCATTCACATAATGGAAGTACACCATTCATACATTTGGCCTGCTATCTTTTTTTTCAGTGTAATATATTAGAAGAAGAAGCCAACACATCAGGCAGGAGTATTAAAACTGTTCCTGTAATGCTTACTAATTGAAGTAAATGGGAATTTGGCCTGAGAGAGGACTGCGGGATGCCTTCCTTCAAATTGCAGTAACATTAACTCAGCCATATTGCTGCAAAGCAGATTCGCAGCGGAGTTACTGGTTGTAACGTGGGTTATGTCTTGTACACAAAAACATCAAGTTCAAGCTCAAGTTTCAAAGATTACTAGTTTTTACTGGATCTACCTGCAGCAGAGAGAGGCACCCCACACACAAAATGGCGGTTTGTCGTGCTGACCAGCAGTAGCCTTTTATTCCAGGCCTGGATCTCTTTCAGTGGACACAGACAAAGTTATACTACTTAACCGTGCCAAAATGTGTAATGATTTTTGCAGATTGGCTAATTGCCTAATGAGACTTAGGGTGAGACCACCAGACTCATTGCTCTTATTACCCCAGATGATTTCAAACACACATCTTCATGAGTGACAAACGGGGGCATTGTTTCTTCCTCCCACTGTACTATTTTATTCCTCTTAAATTACAGTTATTAAAATATTTCAGCCACTTGAAATCTACCAAAACGTATTAAAATACTGCAAAAATGCTGTATCAAAGTGGAAAGGTTTAAAAACTGCAAATCTGTGATAGGATAATGCAGTTTAAATATAGTAACTGTTTTTTTCCAGTCAGCTTGCTCTTTGATTTCGTGGTATTATGTCAAGGTTTTTTTTTTCCCCTCTCTCCCTTTAAGAAGCTTATGGCTTAAGCAGCAAAATGCAAAAAATATTGCAATGAAACAGTTACACAAAACCAGTAGAAAAGGGATTAAATATGAGTTTGAAATTTGACAATTAAGATAATCTGAGTTTACGCTTTATCTGTTTTCTGCTTAGGCAACATGCATTCCTGTATCAGCAGCAGGTAGAATGTGACTACCACAGAGACCTGAGAGACCGTGAACACAAAGGGTAGGGTTGCTGCTGGGAGATTTCTAGAACTGGATCACTGCTCCTGCACAGAGCAGCTGCTTGCTGCCTTGGTAGTGTAAAAGAGACAGCGAGCCCGATTCTGATCTTGGTGCCAATAGCAATAAGAGATCACAGTTTGCGTTGGTAGATTTCCTCACTTATTTCTGTGTCCTATTGATAGTCACTTGGTTTCTCACTGAAGTATCCATTAGAGTATTTACCACGATCATCTCCATTTCCCTGTTTGGAAAAATCTGCCTATCCTAATACTGACGTCAATAGGAGATCTAGAAGTATGGGAGAGAGCATCAGAACCAAGACCCATCATATCTGAAAAAATAATTTTATCTTTATTTGTTGGCCGAGTCATTTCTCTTAAAGGCAAATCGGCTTGACTGCTATCTTAAAAATGCACAACAACTTTAGAAATAAAGCACTGGTCGGTGCCCACGAGATTTGAATTATGTTCTCATCCTGACCTGAATTTTCCATCTAATTAAGGTCTAATTCTGATTAATTTGGCAGCTAGCTGCCATTTTTCTCCTTTGTAAATATCCCTTGTGTGCTTCTGGAGCTCAATTTTGCTATCTGTAGAAGTGGCTAGGGATACTGCCAAGCTCGTAAGGATGTGGGGTCAGCCACAATATTGATCAAATGGTAGAGTTTGCTGTTTGGGAGGCATTATAAAATTGCCCTATATTTTATGTCTGTAACAAGCTGATGGCTAACTGGGATGTCATAGTTGTGGTCACACTACATATTACTTACCTGTAGAATTTAGCGGGCCACCGGTTTCAGAGCAAGGAAGTTGCTTCAGGTTTGAAGCCGTCTGTCTCTGGCATTCAGAACAGTGAGTGCCAGCTCCAAGTTGGACACACAAACACACAACACAGCCTGGTTTCTCACAGTATTAAAACTTAAGATAATTATTTTGGATGGTTTTCTTTTTGTGATTCTTGAGTGTATTAGAAATGCAACCATGGCATTCAGATTTTACTGTGCGCTCTCTTGAACATTTAATGCACATTGTTTCTATACTAATCAGGTATAAGTGAGTTAGTCTGGTGCTTAGCAAGCTAATGACAAGTCCTAGAAACTACCAGCTACAAGGTAGGGCAATAATTACTGTAGATTAATAGTACCATTGTATCCGTCTCTAGGGGCACTATAAATTCAAATTCCTTTCCTGCTTTGTAGATATTTATGGGGACAGAACCAGTCTTGTACACTGAAAGGAAAAGAGAATGGAAATTACTCATACACAGTGCTTTGCACGATCCTGCCTGTGATAGGATGGAAGAAAGAAAGAAGGATGGCTGAGAAAAGTACATACTTTTCGTATGTTCATGTTAGTCTGTGAGCAGCCATGACAGACAGAATGTAGCTCACAGGTGCCAATTTTTTTTGTCCTTTCACCTTCTATTTACTTAAGCTCGATGTAGTAAGAGTCTTAGGTTGAAGTGAACTATCCGAACTACTTATTTTTGAAACTTTCTGTTTTGCATCTCTTGCCACTATCAGAGGCTGTAATCAGGGTGGTATGTAAACGGTATATTTTGGGTGTTTTTTGGTGTTATAGTACTGTGCCATGATCAGTTCCCCTGTGCAATGCATATCTATCATTTAATATATTCGTTGAATCACAGTGAAGTCACACTCTCTATGACTTTTCAAGACTGAAAGCACGACATCCTTATGTGCTCCATGTAGGTGAGTAGCACCTTAGTCATGGAGATTACTTCATTTTCAGTTACTACCAGCGTACTGAAGGAACACACTTCAGTTTGCAGACATTGATAAAATTCTGCTATACCATCAAACAAGCCCCTTTGTTAGTCATGTGATACATTATATAGAATTTCCAAAATATTTAAAATTCTTTTACGTTGAATATTTTTCCTTTCCCATGATATAGGAAAAAAAAAAGAGAGAGATCAAACCCAAATGCTCTCTTTGGTTTACCAGTTACATTCTTCCAGTCTGAACCATCAGAAATCTGTGTAACCCACAGTCTGTGTGGGTTTTATTTTTAAAAAGGCAATATTTCAGTGTGCAATTAATGGGTGCAATTAAACTGTGTCTGTCACCTTTCCTTACCTTTCTTGAGGTCCTCACATCAGCTTCCTAATGTGGGCTGTCCAGGAAGAAAAGAGAAGCTGCAGGACTGCCTTCATTTTCTGTTAATGTGACTCTAACCAAATCTGAATGCATTTTGCTTTAGTGGAATAACTGCTGTATTGATCTTCCATGTTTCTGCTTCCTTATCTCATTTCTGCTGTTCAATACAATCTATCTAGGTATTTCATGAAAATGATAGGTTGTTGAAGGGGGTTTTAACCTCCCAAATTACCTGTGGTAGTTTTTGGTCACTCAGAAAACAAAAATTCTTATGATTAATCTCTCAGAGCTCAGGGCTTCCAATATATCAGGTCTGGTTTTCTCTGTTTATTATGCATAGATTTCTTCTGTGCCGATGGTGTTACATGTGAACTCAAATTATCCTGACCTACAATACTTGTTCTATTTCAAGGTTCCTGGTTTCTAAAAGATTGTTTGACTCCTGGGTGGTTTTTTTTGCATTTTTTTTTCCCAATTCTGTTAGCAAAAGAAAACCTCTCCTGAGTCATATTTTAAAAATACTGCTCAGCTCTTAAAGCTGCTTCTGCTCCTGTGTCACAAAGCATTATTGAAAAGATATTCATTTCTACCACCTACAATTGCTCAGACAGAGAACTTCGCGAATTCTTTTCCACTCCCATGTTGAAACTATGTCGGCAGCTTTCTTGTTCCTAGAAGTGTGTTAGAATGATATTCCTGCTATGACCAGGTTGGGTTTTTCTTGAGAACCGTGCTATCAAGCTTATAATTTAATATTAATAACATTAACAAACATTATTTTAATAGTAGCGCTGATATTGTGGTTTCTATTATTTTATTAATAATTTGAAACTTCTTCTAATCTAAGATCCTAGGCATTCCATAAACCTTGATGAAAATGATATTATACAATATCCCTGAGAGAACAGTAAATATTATCATCCCCATTTCACAAAAACAGGCGCTGAGGTTCAAAGTCACACAGTCTATGGCAGAACTAGAAATAGAAATAGTCTCCTGGCTCTCAGTCCTGTTCCTTCTCCAGTCACCCTAGATAGTTTCTAGTATAGCTTTATAAGACATTTATCACATGATTTTCAAAAATCTCGTCTTCTTTGTCAAGGAAAGCTTAAAAGATTTTTTTAAAGGGATAAAAGGAGACTACTTCATTTTTTAATGAGGTTGCTGAAATGATTCTAGCTGTTTTATTGGCAATGCCATCCACGTTTTGTGAGTTAATCCTGACCCTAGGTACACCTAAAATAGATATCTTTGCCTCCAGCTAATCAACAGGCTTACTAAGATTGCCTAAATAATTTATGTATAACCAACTAGTGGAAACTAGATCTTCTGTGATTTCCCTAGATACATATTCTGCATGTATCATGTATATCCTTGCCTATTTTTGATATTCATTTGAAATTCAGTTGGGACATTTCAGAACACTTGTACTCCAGCTGTATAGCTCTAAGAAAAAGCCATCTGGAGACATAATACAGTATCTTAAAACTGGGCAGAATAATGTTTTAAATCCAAGTGCGTTGTCGATCAAGATTCTGAATTTTCTGTTAATGAATATTGAATTGGAATTTAAAAAAAAGTCACAACACCACAATTCTATTTCCAACTCTGCCACTGGCTTATGTAGGTAAGCATTTTGTCTCTCAGTGCCCTATTTGTACAATAAAAATAACGACATTTAGCATAGATGATATAGTGATATAAAAACAGATAAATATGAGGTATGAGGATGGTTAAATACGAAAAAATAAATAATCTATTTTTCTTGTTTATAGCACAAGAAATGTGAAAAACACACAGTACTACATGTTGTCTTCAATGAGGTAGCGAAATGAAGCTTGGAACAAAAACTTGCTGCGTTGTGGAGAAACTAGATTTTTTTTCTTCCAGTCTCTGCAAACAGAAAGTAAAAGCATTAGCAGACATTGTCCTACCTTGTTCTGACTGCAAATTCAAGAATCTTTCACATCCGTAGCTGAAATGGA